>NC_083322.1:7426030-9912697 GCF_963455315.2 Globicephala melas
TCTCCTCAATTGTCCCTGAAAACAGCTGTCTTCTTGAGAAGAATAAATATTTCCCCCCAAATCAATCACATAATACAGTACAGGTGTCCAGGCAAGTCATTCTGATTCAGAATCAATTCAGCTAATACCTGCTTTACTCTATTTCTGGTTTCATGTTAAGATGATTCATATTAAGTCATTTTTCTTTCGCATGTGTCCCGGACTTGTATTTTATAACACCAGCTGGGAACACCAATTAAACTTTAGAGTTCACTTCTGCAGTGCTTAAGCTGAGATTTGTAATGACATGCCTGGCAGTACTCAATATATCTCCTGCGCTTGTAATGATTTAAAGGGAACACCATGGTTACTGCTTGGAATCAAAGCGAATGGACTCTGTAAATTTAATTTAGAGGAGTTATAACATGATCACCCAGAAATATATTATAGAATCTTGTTGTATTTTTGACAAAGCCCCGGGTGTGCTTCTAGCAAGATCTGGGATTTAACCAGGAATGTTTTCTTTACAGTGAGTACAGAATAGGGACACCTGCCCATTGGCCCAGCTTCAGAACTAGCACTTGACCAGCAGAAGTGCTGTTCTGGTTCCGCTCGACACGAGTACAGACCTTATTCTGTCCAAGAAGGAGAAGTCAGGCTGGGGGAGGAGTCATCCGCAGGTAGGTCCAGGTTGGGCGCCTTCTCGGAAAGCGCACGTGGGGCAGCGAGGCGGCATCTTCCATTCACGTCCTTGCAAAGCGGTTGGTGTCTGTTCATCTGCAGAACCGGAGGGCAGACCCTTTATCCCTGAGTTTCCTTCAGTTCCGCAATACAAGGAAAGTAATTGCATTTAAAAGAACAGAAATGCTCTGCTGTCGCTCCCCTTTCTCATTGCCTTTGTTCATCCACTAATATTTATCGATTGATTGAATTAGCGGTTATGTTTCCTGACGTCCATTCATGGGTCAGCCCTTTGCAGTCGAGATTTAACTGTGCTGCCCTGCGACGGGATGCTTGCCCTCCCGGCCCCTCTCTCTCCCCACCCAGGCTCCACGGGGCTGAGAGTCAAGCCGATGATAATCTACAGAATAAGGTTTTTTATCATCATTCATCCATGCAAGGTGTCTCTTGTTTTATTTATTTTCACTCCATCCTCACTCCCATTTCCTTCATTACCATTCCACAGGTAACGACTATCATATTTTGCTTCGCATGTAACATATATTTTATAGAAGGATGTAAGTACATATGCATATCCTTAATTATTCATGGATCCTTGCAAATGTTTTGTTGCTCTGTACGTTTTTAATGTTAATAAATTCCATTGCTTTATGAATCTAATTTTGTTTCTTACCTTTTCACTCTGTACTATATTTTTAAGATACATGATTTTAAGATTGCTGTGTATGTATCTAGTTGGTGACTTCCCACGGCTATACAGCATTCTGAGTGTGTTCCACCTTGTTTTAAATAACGACTTGACAGATACTTCAGACGCTGACAACTCCTGGCTACTACAAACCCTTCAAGAGTTCACTCCTGGCTTCAGTTTCCACCTAGTCCTGCTGTACTAGATCTTAGGGAGTAAGCTCTTATTTAGCCTTTTTATATCTTTCACGACTTAGAAGTTTGCCCTTATGTTCCATTTGAGCTATTGCCTTCCTAGACCTAAGAATTTCATCTTCCAACTTTCCAACAAAATAAGTTCATTTTCATCATCTTGGCCTTTTTCATCTCTGCCACATCTTAATTTACATTTTATAACTTGGATTTCTATATTTAGAAGAAATGACTAACTTTCTCATGCTTTGGTTCCAGGGACTTAAAAAAATGTCGGCTTCATTCCTTTGGTGAAGACTTCGCATATGTGTTTATTTATCTGTGCCAAGAGATGTTACTCACCCTGTACCCAGAGGACGAATTAAGACGAATGGAATGATAATGCAAATGCAGAGGGAAAAAACCCGGAAAACCAACCTTGCATTCTCTTCCTGGCAAACTGCTTTGAGCTGCGGTCCTTTGCAGGCGTGCTGGCGTGTTTGTGGGAGGGGAACGGTTGCTGGTAGAAAGGAATCTTCCAGGGAAGGGATTATTTAGCCCAGGTTTCTCTGAATTCATGGGCTTCAGAGTGACCAGGGCAAGATGTGCATATGTTAATGATGACTCATATCATACTTGCTCTCAAGAGTTAGCTTTCAAACATAGGTTCTTTGGGGAGGACATGAACGCTTTTTCAGAAAATAATAACACCATTGTTTCCTCTTTTCTGTCTTCTGGCTGGTAAGTCCATCCGGCCATGTCATCACCAACAAAGAGTAAAATTGGATGTTTTCTTCAACGTACCTCTCCCCCCGCTGTTCTCCCTCCGACCCCTTCTCTGCTTCTCTACTCCCCATTCATTGAAAAGATGCTGCTTCTGCAGAATAAAATCGCTGTCTTCCTGGAGCTTACTGATCTTGGTGTCCACATGGCTGACGGCAGGGAGACTGGGAAGGGGAGGAAGCACGTGGTGCTCAGATGCTTTTGCTGCAGACGGTAACTCCTGAACTGGCCGGCTCATCCTTTGAAAATCCGTTTGTTATGAACTTTTACAAGCGCTGATTTTCTTTTCTCGGGGGACTTTCTGACATTCTCCCCACACCTGTTGGATCACACTTGCAAAGCAGAATCCCGACAAAGAACCTCAGGGCACAACGCCTTCTAAACAGACTTCAGAGTTATTTCTATTGATTGGCTTTGGGAATCGCTGAAGCACAGAGAGGTTGGGCTTTTCACTGGAATTCACACTTATTTGGAGTACATTTCAATGCTTCACTGAAAGTTGATTAGCAGGAAATGGCTTCCCAATGGTAACTGAAGACTAGAAAATGGGACTAAGAACTAAGAACTGCAGCCCTTAATGCACAGGAGTGCATTTAGAAAGATCTGCATCTCCAGACACGTTGTAAATTCCTGTTACCTAGTTCACTGGCCTGGATCTATTTGTCCATTACCCGGCGTTACTCCCTCATCCCAAATTGGGCTCAGAATATACTCTGGACATCATGGAGCTCCAACCATAATTTACCAAGCTGTGTGTAAACTAATCCAAAACCTGAAGCCAATATCCATTAAGCCACTTAAAGAAAAATGGGGTGCAGGGAGGAGCTTGCGGCAAATGGAGGTTAACGATGGATGCACTCATACGAGACCTGTCTTTGCGGAGCGACCAGTTCGCCACAGCTTTCGGAAAGATTATATTCCAAAGAGATGTGCACTTCAGTGCCTGAAACTTTCTTTGCTGAAGGTTGAAAATAGCTTCTAAGAGAATCAGGTGGAACAAAACACAAAGAATCGCTTTTAGGATAATTAAAACTATTTTGGACTTTTTTATTTATCAATCCAGTTTCTAATATAATTTTAGTTAAATGAAAGACATTCACAAAGAATAATAGGCATACATACATGATTTCCTTCTTTCATTCTAGTTTACATGCTGTTGCTTTCAGAGAGCAAAATTTCGTGTTATTTCACAGGGATGGAAGCCTAATTGACTTTACAGAAAGAATATTAGCCCAGCTTTTCACAACCCTAACCTCTGCAGTTCACCATGCTCACTGAAAAAACAAACAAACAAAAAGAAACCTGACAAGACAAAAAGTAGAATCAGTGACACTGAGAACTGTTCCTTGGCCTACCAGATGGGAGGCGTCTCCACGTTTCCATGACCATCTCAGGGTCCAGCAGTTGCTGAAAAAAAACTGAGACTCGGAAAGTGGTGCAGCCCCTCTAAGTAGACCTGCTCTTAAAGCACATTTTCATCTGGAAAATAAACTCGTAAGTGCCTGCTGGGTATTAATACCCGTGTGCCCAGGTATCTTTGCTACCTTTTGCTAGTCTTTGCTCCATGGGAGATAACCAACTTTTCAACACGGCTTCCCTGTTTCATGGATAATGAGTTTCACGAACCACTTGTATCCAAAAACTACTGCTGTGAAATAAATTTAAAGTTTCCAACATCATCATGCAGGGTGTGTGTAGTGTAGGCACAGGGCCATGGCGCTACGTGAAACAGTCGCATTTGCTTCTCAATGTTGTCTTATTTATAATCACACTGGGGCGTGTGTAAGCGACAAGTCACACCCAGGTGGGAACTTAGGGTTTTATACATGTGGCGTTTTGATTTCTCTGGCCTTTGGCTGTGTTGCATCTCCCAGTGTTGACGGATTAGCTCCCTGGCAGTCTACCTGACTTATAATCTAGTAATTGTACAGCACTGCTTCACGTCTCTACACTCCTGGACATGGATGCGTGGTTTCTTTGGATGTGACTTACAAGCACGAGCTGGAAACTAAGTCTTCCCGTAGGTCCACTGACTTTGGCCTTTATATTTGGGTTTCAAAGTATCCACAGCCAAGAATCCACGGCACCGCACCATTGTCTCAGGAAGTGGATAAAACAGCTCTGCCTTACACATGGGGCGAAAAGGAACAGACGTTCAGCGAGCTGGCCAAGGTTACAGAGCACGTCAGGGAGGGAGAAAGGGTCAGCTCTAGGGATCACCTCTCACCAAAACATCATTTTAGAAACGGCACCTATCGGGTTTTAGCCCAGATCACTTAGAAACACTATTTGTTTCTCATCTATTTCAGGATGAGGTGGGACTAGCAAGTTAGACCTATTTTTGGCTGGCTCGTCGGAATTCAATTTACTAATTGTTGCCTTTCTTTTTGAAAACTGCTTGGCAGCATGGTGAAAAGGAAAAAAAATATATTAAGAGGTTCCAATCAGGTGCTAATCATTAGTTTGGAGGTGTGAGACATCAAGGGACCATGAAAACGTTTATACCAAAAGAGAAAGGACCGGGCGAAAAAGAACGTGTGGAAGAACAGAAAAGTACAGATCCTGTTATAGAAGGAACTGATAGTTTCATCCCGACACTACACTGACACTGCATTTTCCTAACGGTAGCTGTTAGCTCTTCCTTTGGAGCTTTCTATGGTCTGTGTCTTTGTGCCCAGCTCTCAGTGCCATCTGGTGGCTGCCCCACAGATGTTCAACGACAACGTTAAGATCCACTCTCGGGCTCACGCCAACTCTCTTTCCTGTGCCTCTGAAATCCTGCTCCCCTTAGTAAAGGATGCTGATTTGTCAAACACGGAGCAACAGGAAATTTTCCAATAAAGGCTCTCAAACTCTTATCCCCAGATCCTCAATAAAATCTCCCACACAACAGGTCTCTCTCTCACACCTTTTTTTTTTCTTTTCTTTTTTGAGCAGATGTTTGAAAGCCACAAGGGAAATGTTGTCTTATATACTATGAAGGGCCAGAGAAGAACTTAAGAATATAACCTCTTACCTCCTGAGCTAGCATCCTTGAGCTCAAGGGAGTACATTGAGAGCGCAGATGGGGACTGATTTTGCATTCATTTGAAGACCCCAATCCTAGCAACTCAAAACAGAGATGCTTGCTTTATACACGGAGGATGTTTCCTGCACAAACAACCCGAAATCAACTGTCAGCTTCTCCTGCAACTTGAAAACCACCTCTTAAAGAAAACTTTTTGTTTTTGTTCTGATTCTTTTATTATTTAAAGGGACTACCACTAGCCTCTTTGTGCTTGATTGGTAAGGTATCGGGGTTATAAGACACCAGGCTTTTGCAGGATATGACTGACAAAGCAGGACTGGGCCCTGAGCTTGGGTCATAATGTCATGGCTGCCTGGGGAGCTGGAAAAAAGAGCTGTCTTCTTTTCTGCACATAAAACAAAACTATTTAGCATTTAAGAAGGTACTGTATGTGGCCTTCACAAATAACTTTAGGAACTTGGGTGAAGACTGCAGTCCCAAAGAGAAGATGTCCAGCACGTATTCGGCCCTTTACTTCATTACTAATACCTCATCCACTTTTTCTGTGTCCTGTCTGTTGCCTGGGCTGTAACCGCCTTCAGGGCAGAGGCCGTGTCATGCGTCTGTAAATCTCAAACGATGCTGAGGTGGGAGAAACACGGGTCCCCGCGGTCACCCCGGTGCCCTAGGTTTGAAAATCTGGGGAGAAGTGTTAGGTTTTATTTTTCACTTTTTATGGCAGGAAAAAGAAAAGAAGACAGAGAAGAGAAAGGGTGAGAACATTTCAGTATAAGGGGCTATGTTTGACTGTTTTAATTTCTTAATCATTTTGGAAAGAAAGGGAAAGTGCTCAGACAATGTATAAAGAATAAAGCTCTCATGGTAAATGCAATAAATAATAAATTTCCACCTGGTGCTATTTGTTAGGTGCAAAAGTAATACCTATCAAACAGGTATTAAGAAATCAGAAACATTTTAAAACATAATGTTTAAAATTTGCTCTTTCATTTTGAAAATATATAAATGAATCCCTTAATGGTAGTCATCTTGGTCAAATAAATAACCTTTATTTTCAATATGTCATTTGTAAATGTTATGTTGTTCTAATATTTGGTCATTAATAAATGCTTTTCATGGTAAATGCATTTTATGGAAGGATGATCAAGACCTTTTTAAATAAAGGGTGGTTATGACAGTGCCCGAGGTCAGCAACTGTAAAAGGGCGCTAGGATTCTCTTTTGTTTTATGACCTTCACTTGAATGTGAATTAACTGGTCCACTGTCTCCTTTTGTCAGGCACTGGTGCCATGTGCAGCTCTGGATAACATTTTCCATCACTCAAGAAACTGAGGTCCTCCAATAAGTCAGGCATCCCGAGTACCCTGAGTATATAACCCCAATGAGCTAGAATTTCCATTTTCTCCAGGCAGGCCAACAGAACAGTAACATCAGTACCTTTTTACCCTCATCTCACCTCCTTCCAGGGGGAGAAAGAAAAAAGGGCTATTTAATTCCTCAAAATGCTGGAGTCTAAAAAAAATTTTTGAGGTACTTATTAAGTATAACAGCCTGAACTATAAGGTTCATAAATGGTAGTCATTCTAGAAATGACTTTTGTGTCACCTTCTTTTAAAATAAATAAATGAAATTATTTTTTGGATCCTCCAGTAGGAGCACTGTCCCACCTGCCTACACACACAGTCGATTATTTTTAAATAAATAGTTACTTGCTGGAATTAGTTGATGAAGGTTCCTGATTAAACTGAGGTCTGCTTGACCAGACATGTCCATTCTCTGAGAGGCAATCATCAGTTACCAGGTTGTGATGAACCTGAGATTCAAATGGATCTGCCAAAGAAGGCCCCTGAATCATGGCAGCGTGTCTGTTTAGGATGGAACAATACATGGAAGTAGATGAGTTAAAATACGGCAGCGTTTTCCACATGATTCCAGAGTAACAGCAATAACAAAACTACCAGTCACAACTTGGCTTTATTTTGGTTCATCCATTCAGAGGACACTGTCTGCTAGGATCTTGTCCCGGGGCTTAAAGACTAGAGATTTAAAGCAAAATAAGAAGACCAACATAATTTATGCATTTACTAGGAAGTATCCATACTCTTGCTACCAACTATAAAAGAAACAGAGCAGACAAGTCTTAACATCTGGCTCTAATTCCCCACTGAGGTGCTTACACACACATACAAGCTAACCCAATATGTTGTAGGTAAAGCAGAGGGAAAATTTTTTTGTAACAGCTGGTCACCAGGTATCGTAGCTGATAGTTACAGACACTGGATGGGGCTAAGACTGCAGACGTGGAACAGTATTATCTTGCAGACTCTGATGAAATATAAAACCAACGATCCCAACAGGAAACTGCTTCCTCGGTTCTGAGAGCTGCTCTCGGTTGTACTGATCACGTTGTCACACAAGAGGGGCCACACCCCCTCTTCCTCCAGCTGTTTCTGGTGGGAACTCTCAGAGAGCTGCACAGACTGAGGTCTCTTTGAGAACTGTCAAATCATAGGTTCTCTCTGCCCCATCTCTCCTTTTCCAATTCACAGGACACCGAAAGAAATATTACGTGAACACGAACTAGTTACTACAGTAGCCCGTTAGAGGCTGACTCTATGTAAAAGGAAGAAAACGCTGGAAGTCATGTATACTGCGCATCAGCTTTTCTCAAGAAAAAATATCCCCATTCTAAGGGCTCTGAAAAATGTAGGAAGCTTGCCCTGTTACCATGGGTTTTTAGAACACCTCTAAACACACACAAAATAAGACAGGTAGTACCTACAAGTTTCAACCACTGCTTAAACTCTAAAAGCATTTTTTGTATTATTTTGTTTTGATACAGAAGGGGAAACTCAGCTATGAAGAAATATCAGAAAGTATTTCTTGTGGCCGTCAGTCTCAGGAGTTTTCTGTCGCTTGCCTCCCCCAACTTGTGCTAATATTTGTAGGATGTGCTCAGGAGTACGAAGTAGGGTGCTTCTGTCCCTTGCCCTCCTCCCCAGTCACTCCCCCTGCCCTCATCCCATCACCAAAGAGCCGCCCCTCAAATGAGCCATTCCTTTTTGCTTTCGTCAATGGTCTCTGTGAAGTTGGGGTCGTTGCTCATGATGGCGGCGTCCGCGCTCTCTGCCGACTCTGCTCCCTTGGCCTCGTTGGTGTGGTAGGTGCCCTTGTGACGGAACATGTACCGGATAAGGAAGACCAAGGTGCAGAGGATGGTGAAGATTACCACGGCAATGACCCCTGGTGGAGACAGCAGAGGGACTAGAGGTTAACCAAATCCTGTATATCACGCCAACACTTTTCCCCTGCTTCACCATCGTTCCCTCAAGTGCTGCCCTCTCCCATTCGAGACACAGAACCCC
Source organism: Globicephala melas (assembly GCF_963455315.2). NCBI lineage: Eukaryota > Metazoa > Chordata > Mammalia > Artiodactyla > Delphinidae > Globicephala > Globicephala melas. The sequence continues at coordinate 7,434,722 of NC_083322.1, forward strand.
AAAACGACAACAACAATGTGGGCTAACAACGCTGCCTGCCATACCAGTAAACAAAGGATGTTGCAGCAGTCAGCCACTAGAGCTGCCCCAGGTGGGGAGCCCTGAGGGAACTCAGGGTGAGAAAGTGCAGGATACTGGCCTCAGAGAGCTGAGGTGCCTGTCGAAGGAATGATTTCAGTGAGCCCAGACTCTTGCATCTCCCCATAAATGGAAAAGCGCTAAATTCCTTAACTTGAGATGTGTTTTTCTTTAATGAATAGTAATCTTTTGATGTTCCGACTACCTGGTCTTTGTTGCAAAAACTCCTCTGTATCCTGGCTCCCCCCTGTCTCTTTGAAGCAGCCCCTCAGAGTTATCTGAGATGCTGTGTCCTGAGCTTAAGTCCTCAGTTTTGTCCACTGAATAAGACATAATTCTCAACATCTAGGCTGTGCATTTTTTTCAGTCAACAGCAACAACAAAAACTAACAGAACTGAAAGGAGATTTAGACCAAATCACAATTATATTTGGAGATTTCAACATTCTTCTCTTAGTAATGATAGAACAATTAAACAGAAAATCAGTAAGAATTTAGAAGACCTCAAAAACACTATTAACAAACTTGATCTACGGAAGCAATACCAATCCTACACATATGTTGGGAAATAGAGGAGAAGGATATACCACTCAACTCATTTTATGAGGCCAGCATTACACTGACACTAAAACCAGACAAACACATTATAGGAAAAGAAAATGACGGAGCCATATACCTTCTTAATAAAATTTTAGCATCGAACCCAGCAGTAGGTAGAAAATAATATATTATGACAAAGTGGTGTTAATTCTAGGAATGTAAGATTGATTTAATATTAAAAAATTAAGCAGTGTAATTTACCACATTAAACAAATAAAGGAGAAAAACCATATGATCATCTTAACAGATGCACAAAAGCATACGACAAACTTCAATACCCATTCATCATGAAGCCTGTCAGGAAACTATCAAGAGAAAGACACTTTTCAACCCGATAAAGGGCATCTCTGAGAAATCTACAGCTAATATTGTATTTAATAGTGAAAGATTAAACACATTCCCCCTAAGGCAAGACTGTCAGGTCTCAACACCTTTATCCATGATTGTACTGAAAGCCCTAGACAGTGCAATAAAGCAAGAAAAAGAAATAAAAAAGTGTACAGATTGGGAAGAAGTAAGAACACTATTCTCAGGTGATGGGATTGTCTATGAAGAAAATTCTAAGGAATATACAGAAAAAGGTTGTTAGAACTAACAATAAATTTAGCAAAGTGAAATTTGTATTTTTACATATTAGCAAGAAACACTTGGAAATGAAAGTAATAAAATAATGCCATTTATAACAGAACAAATTGAACACAGATGTTCTAGACTGTACACTGAAAATCATAAAACCTTGCTGAGAGAAACTAAAGGAAACCTGAATAAATGGATGAATATACCATACTTCAAGGTCAATATTGTTAAGATGTTCATTTATAGATCTAATGCAATCCTAATGAAAATCAGAGCGAACTTTTTTTTGGTAGAAATGTATAAGCTGATTCTGAATTTTATATGGCAGTGCAAAGGACTCAGAAGAGTAAAAATGATTTTGAAAAAAAAAAGAGAAATGATTGTAGCAGTTACACTGCTTATTTCAAGACTTACTATAAAGATACAACAATAAAATAAGCATGGTATTGGCCAAAGAAAGACATAGATCAACAAAACGGAATAGAAAACCCGGAAAAAAGACATACACATATGCAGCCAACTGATTTTTGACAAAAGTGCCATGGAAATTAAATTGGAAAAAAATAGAGACTTTTCAAGAAGCCATCTTGGAATAACTAGATATTCATTTGGCAAATAATAACTTTGACTTTTAACTCATACTATATATAGGTGTGAACTCAAAGTGATTATAGACTGAAAAATAAAAATGAAAACTAAAAAACTTCTAGGAGAAAACATAGGAGAAGATCTTCACAACCTTGGGGTAGGCAGATTTTTTAGAAAGAATTAAAAAATCACAAACTATAAAAAGGTTAGGAAAATTGGACTTTATCAAAATTAAAATCTCCTGCTTTTCAAAAAAATACCACTAAGAAAATGAAAAGGCAAGTCACAGACTAGGAGAAAATATTCACAATACATATGTCTGAGAAAGGAGTTGAATCCAGAATGTAAGAAGAACTCTTACAACTCAATAGCAGGAAGTCAAAAAAGTCTAATTAAAAGATGGGATAAAAAGAAACGAAATTGAGCTATTTGTAATGAGGTGGATAGACCTAGAGTCTGTCATACAGAGTGAAGTAAGTCAGAAAGAGAAAGATAAATACCGTATGCTAACACATATATATGGAATTTAAGAAAAAAAATATATCATGAAGAACCTAGGAGTAAGACAGGAATAAAGACACAGACCTACTAGAGAATGGACTTGAGGATATGGGGAGGGGGAAGGGTAAGCTGTGACAAAGCGAGAGAGAGGCATAGACATATATACACTACCAAACGTAAGGTAGATAGCTAGTGGGAAGCAGCCTCATAGCACAGGGAGATCAGCTCGGTGCTTTGTGACCACCTAGAGGGGTGGGATAGGGAGGGTTGGAGGGAGGGAGACGCAAGAGGGAAGAGATATGGGAACATATGTATATGTATAACTGATTCACTTTGTTATAAAGCAGAAACTAACACACCATTGTAAAGCAATTATACTCCAATAAAGATGTAAAAAAAAAAAGAAAAAAAAGATGGGAAAGATTTAAACAGACACTTCACAAAAGATTTGCAAGTGGCAATAAGCACATGAGAAGATGCTTGACATTACTAGTCATCAGATAACTACACATTAAAACCACAACGAGTTACCATTACTCATCTACTAGATGGGTACAATGAAAAAGAATGACAATACCAAGTGTTGGTAAGATTGTGAAGCAACTTGATCTCTCAAATATTGCTTATGGGAGTGTAAAATGGTTCAACCATTTTGGAAAACTATATGGGAATTTCTTATAAAGTTAAATATCTTCTTTCTATAATCCAGCAATTGCACTCCTAGGGATTACCAAAGAGAAACAAAAACTTTTGTTCACACAAGACTTGGACAAGAATATTCATAGCAGCTTTATCTTCAAAATAGCCCAAATCTGGAAACAAACCAAACACCTGTCAACAGGTGAGTAGATAAAACAAATTATAATACCTTCATACAATGGAATAGAACTTGGCAATAAAAATTAACAGACCACTGGTACATACAGCAATGTGGATAGATCTCAAAAATGTTATGTCAGGACTTCCCTGGTGGTGCAGTGGTTAAGAATCCGCCTGCCAATGCAGGGGACACGGGTTTGAGCCCTGGCCTGGGAAGATCCCACATGCCGTGGAGCAACTAGCCCGTGTGCCACAACTACTAAGCCTGCGCTCTAGAGCCTGCAAGCCACAACTACTGAAGCCCGCGCGCCTAGAGCCTGAGCTCCACAAGAGAAGCCACCGCAATGAGAAGCCCGCGCACCACAATGAAGAGTGGTCCCCGCTCGCCACAGCTAGAGAAAGCCCACACGCAGCAATGAAGACCCAATGCAGCCAAAAATAAATTAATTAATTAAAAAACCAAAAACGTTATGTTGAGTGACAGAAGGTACAACAGATTACATACTATGTGATTCCATTCACATGAAACCCTAAAAGAGGCAAAAGTAATCTATGTGACAAAAGCAAGTGGGGAAGAGGGAAGGATGAATTACAAAGGGGGCACAAGAGAACTTTCAGTGGATGGAAATGTTCTGTGTCTTGACTGTAGCTGTGGTTATGGGCGTACGTGTCTGTCAAAAGTCACTGACGTGCTACACTTAAATAAGTGCACATTATACTTCAGTAAAGTTGGTCTTAAAAAAGCAAAAACAATGAGGATAAGGATTATACCAGAACTTTGAACAATGTGCTTTGAGCACCATTTTGAATGTATTCTAATTTCACAGTCACATATATACATATAGGTGTTTACTTTCTTCCTGTGGAAAATAAACCTACTGAATGAGCTGAGTTGATTGGCTGAGTTTAAAACCCTTGATAAGCTTACGATATTATCCATACTTAGAGAGGCAGGAAACATTTTTATGAAATAAGGCAGAAGAAGCAGGGAGAAAAGAAGGCAACAGGCAACAGGGTTATTGATACTGATCCAAACACGAGGAACTATACTAGGAGAGTCGAATTATTCTGCAGGTATTCTGGTGAGAAGAAAAGACTGGAATATTTTAGATGCTCTGGCTTATTAATTTTCTTTTAAAAAAAATATTTATTTATTTATTTATTTATTTTGGCTACACCGGGTCTTAGTTGCAGCATGTGGACTTCTTAGCTGCGGCATGCGGACTTTTAGTTGCGGCATGTGAACTCTTAGTTACAGCATGCACGCGGGATCTAGTTCCCCAACCAGGGATCAAACCCCTGCCACCTGCATTGGGAGCACGGAGTCTTACCCACTGGACCACCAGGGAAGTCCCTGCTTATTAATTTTCTGATAATTTTTATTAAGATAACTGAAACCAGACTGGCAGAGTCCTTCCTGATTTTGTAGTAAGCTATTATGGACCATTTGGGATGCAAGGGGATGAGAGTGGAAAAGACTGGAGGGCATAAAGAAATGCTCTGGCTGTTGCCATGACTGCCTGCTTGCATATTCTGATGCTGGCTAGCTCCCTACTACTGTTCTTTTTTTTTTTTTATAAGTCAGCATAAAAAGTAGCCAGGTTACATTGACCACACTTTCTCCACAATGTGTACTTCTCAACCTTCAGTCATATTTAAACGGCAAAATGAATAAAGTACAAATCCAGATAACCCCTTTTCCCCTAGACTACGGTTTTTTTTTTTTTTTAACATCTTTATTGGAGTATAATTGCTTTACAATGGTATGTTAGTTTCAGCTTCACAACAAAATGAATCAGTTATATATATACATATATTCCCATATCTCTTCCCGCTTGCGTCTCCCTCCCTCCCACCCTCCCTATCCCACCCCTCCAGGAGGTCACAAAGCACCGAGCTGATCTCCCTGTGCTATGCGGCTGCTTCCCACTAGCTATCCCACTACTGGGCATATACCCTGAGAAAACCATAATTCAAAAAGAGTCATGTACCAAAATGTTCATTGCAGCTCTATGTACAATAGCCCGGAGATGGAAACAACCTAAGTGTCCATCATCGGATGAATGGATAAAGAAGACTACGGTTTTATTGAAAGTGACAACTCCCCACAGATGAGAAGTTACAGGAAAGCCTGTCCTGTAAGGCACCTACCTCCGATGATGGCCGAGTTTCTGTTGACTCCATTTCTTATAGCTTGGCCTTGTCCTGGGTTATACGGAAAATCAGCACTGGCTGTAGAGGAAGAAATGAAAAGACATATATATCATTTATCCCAGATAATTTGATAGCTAGTTTTTCATACAACCCTTCAACAGCCTGTTTTCCCAAATGAGATCTCCATTTCATCTAAACCCATTCTGCTGTTGTTTCCCACAAGAATCACAGCCACTTCAGTGTCTGCTGTTTGCCTTTGTACAAGTCCCAGATGAACAGCGTACCTCTTTGGGAGGAGTATTAACAAATCTTAGAACTACCTGAGCTGGCTTGCTTTGGTTCCACTGACAGACAAGTTTATGTATTAGAATACTTTTCCTTAAGTTTGGCTGAAATCTGCTTCCAACTCACTTTTATCCCTTTCATAACTGGTGGCACTGGATATACTCGCCAATGAGCTTTTTACAGCTTACAGCATTAGTTTAAAAAGTAATCATTAAAAAATATTTTTTAAAATTGAAGTATAGCTGATGTACAATATTATATAAGTTATAGGTGTACAATATAGTGATTCACAATTCTTAAAGGTTATACTCCATTACCTCTTGGCCCCCTACCCCTATCTTGCCCCTCTCCCCCTCCCTCTCCCCACTCGTAACCACTAGTTTGTTACCACTCTCTATCTGTGAGTCTGCTTCGTTTCTGTTATAGTCATTAGTTTGTTGTATTTTTTAGATTCCACATGTAAGTGATATCATGCAGTATTTGTCTTTCTCTGACTTATTTCACTTAGCATAATGCCCTCCAAGTCCATCCATGCTGTAAATGGCAAAATTTCATTCCTTTTTACGGCTGAGTAGTATTCCATTGTATATACAGGTACCACATCTTCTTAATCCATTCATCTGTTGATGGACAGTTAGGTTGCTTCCATATCTTGGCTATTGTAAATAATGCTGCCATAAATATTGGGGTGCATGTATCTTTTCAAATTAGTGTTTTTGTTTTAAAAAGTAATCATTTCTTTACATGAATATTTTACATGGCTCTAGTAAAACACTGTACACTTCAGGAATTTGTAAGAGGATAATATCTTATAAGTGTTGAGAAGAATATTAACTGCCTAATAAATTTTCTATTTCTCTCCCTATTTCAACAAGCCTTTGCAGAATGCCTACCACATGTCAGGCGCTATTCTAAGTGCTGGGGATATACAGTAAACAATAAAAAAGATGAAAATTGTTATTAATGAGAACTTCCCATGCCTCATTGAAGAGTTTGGTTTATATAGTCAAAATACTAATCTGAAGCATGGATGTGGTTTTAGTTACGACCCTGTTTATAGTGAACTGCCTGAAATTATGGGGCAGCTTCCATGTTGTAACTCACACACTCATAGGACACAGTAAGATTTGGTTATCAATACACATAATTCCCTGACGTCAACCCCCCTTCAAAGACTGAGAGCTGTTTTCCAAGGATAAAGGCTTGCACCTTCACTGCGCCTCTGGGGCGCAGTTTCTAGGTCTTTTGACATTGTATTTACCTTTCTCTGGACTCTATTTGGTCTACATCCTTCTAAAAAGTCAAAAGCTTCGGAGCTTGTAAGTGGCCTAGTTGGTATTAACACCCAGGTAGGGTTAATTCCAAAGTCAATAATCTTCCCTGTGCTGGCTTTCAAGGGCTAGGAAGACACAGACAGGTAAGCTGGTGAGGAAATGCCAGCTTTCAGACGGTTTAGCTTACGTAGGGCCTAAGGGAGGAAGAGCCTTTTCTTCGGGGATCGGGGAGACAGACTTGTTTTGTTTGGACACATTGAATCTGAGGTGCCTAGAGGATGTATGGCGATAACGACTAGACATTCGGGTGAGTGGGTCATATCTCTCATCTCCTTTGGATAAACACAGAAATCTCCTGACCCTTAAACATCAATAATATAAATCTGCCAAATATATTTGGTAACAAAAAAATTACAGTGGCAATTTTGTCATTATTCTGTTTGGTATTCATGACACTACAAAACTCTTTGCTCTTCTGCTTCAGGTAACATGGATGGTGGCACACAGCGGAGTTCCCGCTCCAAAGAGAGCTTTGCGTTCTTGGCCACAGAACTGCAGAGAAACACAGATGCCTAGAGACTGACAGCCTCTCTCTGGTTCTCTTGAAGTTATTGATACAAACATTAGTGGAAGGTATGGATGTGACCTGAGATGACCCGAGGAGAATAATAAGAGCTAGAAAAGAACATGAAAAATACCCCAGGATAGCCTCTGTTATAAAATCTGAACTCCTTAACATGGGGAGGAAGGCTTCCCTTGAGACGAATTTCTCTCCTGCCTCTTTCCTCATGGAACCACTTTTCCAACTCAACATTCTAGGCACACGGATTCCTGATGCTTGAGGGGGACGTGTCTTTGCTCATCCACACGGCACTCTCTGTCAGGACACCTGGTTCGCCCTTCTTCTCTTTGGGCTACTCTTCGTTGCGGTGCGCGGGCTTCTCATTGCGGTGACTTCTCTTGTCGCGGAGCACAGGCTCTAGGTGTGCGGGCTTCAGTAGTTATGGCACACGAGCTCAGTAGTTGTGGCTCATGGGCTCTAGAGCGCAGGCTCAGCAGTGTGGCACATGGGCTTAGCTGCTCTGCGGCACGTGGGATCTTCCCGGACCAGGGCTCGAACCCGTGTCCCCTGCACTGGCAGGCGGATCTTAACCACTGTGCCACCAGGGGAGTTCCAAAAGAGACTTGAGATATTAAGTCTCAGGACCAGATTTGTGTCGCATAGGCAAAGACTGTATTCAATACACTTTTCTTCTGGGACCCAAATGACACTGTGGACAAAGAATGTCACCTGTCAAAGGATGTTGCTGTCATCGAGCCATCAGCCACGCCCACCCCCACAGTGCACCCTGAGGAGATGCAGGATGGAGCAAACAGGATCCTGGCCCTAGATAGTTAAGGTGCCTATCAAAGAAATGATCTCCGTGAGGCCAGACTCTGGAATTTTCCCATACATAAAAAATTGCTAACTTCATTAACTGGAGATGTCTGGTTATTCTTTAATTAATAGTAATCCTTTGATGTACCAACTACTTGTTTTGGTTGCAAAAACTCCCATATATCCAGGCCCCTCCCTAACCTCTTCGGAGCTGTCCCTCAGAGCTATTTGAGAGTCTGTCTCCCGGGCTTAAGTCCTCAGTATGTCCACTGCATAAAACATGATTCTCAACTGTTTGGTTGTGCATGTGTTTTCTCACTCGACACGCTACATGGTAACACTAAAGTGTGCTGCTATTCCAGCCCTGTCTAGTGTCTCCTGGAAGCGTGTTCCTGCTTGTTTGCCTTGCACACATCCTGTTTGTCTGGTCATCCCCTTTACGCTGACAGACCATGTTTCCTTTGCCCCATCAGCCACAGATCAGCTCTCCTCCCCGCCTCCCGCCAGCAGGGACAGGCAGACATGTTGCTGCAGGAACTGATGGTGGGGGATCCTTCTCCCGTGGACGTGCCTGTTACATAGCTTGGCCGACGCTGCAGAGCCCACAGGGAAGGCACGTGCATCCCAGGCCCCCAAACACACTCGGACAGTTCCACACACAGACAGCCTCCCTGCCCATCATCTCTGTCTTCAACCTGGGAAGCAAGCTGAGAGCTCAGCACCGGTGCACCTGCCCTTTCCCTTCCTCCAACTTCAGGTTGGGAAAAAAAAGGGAAGAACACACACACTCTGTAACAGCAGGCCCAGGGGCAGCTGTTCCTCCTAATCTTACAGATATAGTAAGATGGTCAGAAATTGGGACAGGGTGAGTAAAAATACACCTCCTTACCCCCGAAGAATAGAAACCATGACTGTTTTATTCCACTTCTAAAGGCCTTTGCCTGCCCTTTGCTACATTCTAGGAAGACTTCATCAGGAAAGCAAAAGACAGTCTAATCCTTGCCTCTTCTGTCCGTGTGCCAGGCGGGGCGAGGGGGCGGCCCTCCTCGGGCAGCTAGCTCTGAGCCTACCCCGTACCTGCCGCCAGGTGAGGGACATTGCACAACAAAGACCCCCAACCGTCACATACGTGATGGATGCGTGGTAAAGCTCTAAATTTTAGGACTACATGAAATTACTCATTACTTGGACTATACTTTCCTCACATATAAAACTCTCTGGGGCCCAGAAAAGCAAGTGTTTGCTCTGGTGGAATCAGCCCAGAAGCGTTTTCCTTCTACCATAGAGCACAAAAGGTAAATTGACATGAAATTCAAGTTTGGGGAGCAAGCTGTTTAGGAAATAATATTAATAGCACTTCCTACAAGTCAGGCACTGTTTTAAGTCCTTTTCATGGATTAGCTCATTTCATCCTCCTGTGGACCTTGTGAGGTTGGTGTATTCATCCCATTTGGGAGGCTAAACACTTGGCTGAGGTCCCATGACCAAGAAGCAGTGGAGCCAGGAATTGGCTCCAGAAACCACTTGCAAGGCACTAAGCTGACGTGCCTCTGATGAGGAAGAAGGGGTCTACACTGGCTTTATCGAGTCATCACCATCATTAAGGCGACCAACTGATTTAGCCCAGTTGTTTTCTCTGTGGTTGGTGGGCTGTCTGGGGAGGCCCACAGATGTCTAAAGGCTCCCGACTGCACTTGTCTGGCTTCAAAAGTGAGCATGTGAGGCATTTTACCTGACAAAGATAATTCCACATGATGATAGCATCAGCTGAGCAATGTGATAAACTAAGAACTCTGAACCAACATCGTAAGAAGAGAAACCCAGTATTCCAGATACAATTCCCTATGGGCCCAAACGGCACAGAGAGAATGGTTATCACCATTAGGGTAACACTTGTGAAATCATGAACAGTGCTAACTGTGCTTTAAAACATTACTGTCAGATTATAATTTTGACTGCCTTTACAGAATGTGAAAAATTAAGAGAGGAAGCTTCAAGGCAGGTACTTAAGTACAATAAGCTGATTTAAAAGATATTCATAAGAATGGAATATTAAAAAGAGATTTGAATTCTTTAGCCTTAAATTTCTTGCCTGTCTCATTGAGCAGATAGGGAGGAAGAGCAGTAGTAAAGCATTAAAAAAAAAATACAAGAGGCAGAGTCAAGATGGCAGTGTGGGAGGATGCGGAGTTAGCGTCTCCCCACAACTAGGGTTGTTGTGTATTCTGGAGATGGGAGGAACCCCATACAAGGAGATGGGAGGAACCCCAAAGTGAACCAGTAGGACGTAGGGGAACCGATGCGGGGGAGGAAAAGTGGAGGCCAGACAGGATCGGCGCCCCTGAGGCCGGGGAGATCAGGAGACGCAGGTAGGAGGGACTCTCCGGGAAGAGTGGGAGAGGAGAGGGCGATCGCCTATCCACTCAGGCTGGGGGGCCCGCTGAGCCCAGGCCGGACCCCTGCCCTCCAATCCCCCCTCCAGGCCACATGGGTACTTGGGGGCATAGGAGGTAAGCCGGGGAGATCAGGAGAGGCAGGCGGGAGGGGCCCTCTGGGAGGAGTGGGAGAGGAGCGGAGGGCGATTGCCCCGCACACTCGGGCTGGAGAGACTGCTGAGCTCCCAGGCTGGTCCCTTGCCCTCTGAGACCAGGAGTGGGGGTCACACCTGGGCCCCTTCTGTTCCTTGGGCCTAAGCTCCACCCTCCAGGGCCCCCAGGGCCTTTTCCAGCCCTGTGGGTCCTGAGCATTGGCCCCACCCACCACCCAAGCCTTGCCCTTGCTTAGGCCCCACTCTCGACAGCCAAGGCCTTCCTGTTCCCCCTTTTTTTCCCCCTCCTCCTCTTTTTCACTATTGTGATACTGTTGTACCTTCTGGTTGTTGATTCATCTATATTTTTATTTTTATATTCTTCCTAAAATATGTGTTAGTTTACTAGCCTAATTTTATTTGTTATTTTGTTATTTATTTTTTTATTGCCACCTCAGGTGGCTTGTGGGATCTCAGTTCACGACACCAGGGTCAGGCTGAAGCTCCTGCAGTGGGAGCTCCAAGTCTGAACCACTGGAATAACAGAGAACCTCAGACCCCAGGGAACAGTCATTGGAGTGAGGCCTCATGGAGTTCCTCATCTCAGCATCAAGACCCAGCTCTACCCAACAGCCTATAAACCCCAGTGTTGGAAGCCTCAGACCAAACAACCAGTAAGACAGGAACACAATCACACTCGTAAAAAAAAAAAAAAAAAAAAATGAGGCAGCAAAAAAATATGTCACAGGTGAAGGAGTAAGATAAAAACCTACAAGACCAAATAAATGAAGAGGAAATAGGCAGTCTACCTGAAAAAGAATTCAGAGTAATGATAGTAAAGATGATCCAGAATCTCAGAAATAGAATGGTGGCACGGATTGGGAAAATACAAGAAATGTTTAACAAAGATCTAGAAGAACCAAAGAACAAACAAACAAGATGAACAACATAATAACTGAAATGAAAAATACACTAGGAGGAATCAATAACAGAATAACAGAGGCAGAAGAACGAATAAGTGACCTGGAAGACAAAATGGTGGAAATAACCGCCAAGGAGCAGAATAAAGAAAAAAGAATGAAAAGAATTGAAGACAATCGCAGAGACCTCTGGGACAACACTAAACACACCAACATTCGAATTACAGGGGTCCCAGAAGAAGAAGAGAAAAAGAAAGGGTCTGAGAAAATATCTGAAGAGATTATAATTGAAAACTTCCCTAACATGGAAAAGGAAATAGCAAAGAGAGTCCCATACAGGATAAACCCTAGGAAAAACACACCAAGATACATATTAATCAAACTAACAAAAATTAAATTCAAAGAAAAAATATTAAAAGCAGCAAGAGAAAAACAAAAAGTAACATATAAAGGAATGCCCATAAGGTTATCAGCTGATTTTTCAGTGGAAAACTCTGCAGGCCAGAAGGGAGTGGCAGGATATACTTAAAGTGATGCAACCACGATTACTCTACCCAGCAAGGATCTCATTCAGATTTGATGGAGAAGTCAAAAGCTTTTCAGAGAAGCAAAAGCTAAGAGAATTCAGCACCACCAAACCAGCTTTACAACAAATGCTAAAGAAACTTCTCTAAGCAGGAAACACAACAGAAGAGAAAGACCCACAAAAACAAACCCAAAACAATTAAGAGAATGGTAATAGGAACATATATATCAATAATAACCTTGAATGTAAATGGATTAAATGCCCCAACCAAAAGACACAGACTGGTTGAATGGATACAAAAACAAGACCCATATGTATGCTGTCTACAAGAGACCCACTTCAGACCTAGGGACACATACAGACTGAAAGTGAAGGGATGGAAAAAGATATTCCATGCAAATGGAAATCAAAAGAAAGCTGGAGTAGCAATTCTCATATCAGATAAAATAGACTTTAAAATAAAGACAGTTACAAGAGATAAGGAGGGACACTATATAATGATCAAAGGATCAATCCAAGAAGAAGATATAACAATTATAAATATTTATGCACCCAACATAGGAGCACCTCAATACATAAGGCAAATGCTAACAACCATGAAAGAAGAAATAGACAGTAACACAATAATAGTAGGGGAGTTTAACACCCCACTTACACCAAGGGACAGATCATCCAAACGGAAAATAAATAAGGAAACACAAGCTTTAAATGACACAATAGATCAGATAGGTCTAATTGATATTTATAGAACATTCCACCCAAAAGTGCCAGAATACACTTTCTTCTCAAGTGCACATGGAACATTCTCCAGGATAGATCACATCTTGGGTCACAAATCAAGCCTCAGAAAATTTAAATCGTATCAAGCATCTCTTCCGACCACAACGCCATGAGACTGGAAATCAATTACAGGAAAAAAACTGTAAAAAACACAAATACATGGAGGCTAAACAGTGTGCTACTAAATAACCAAGAGATCACTGAAGAAACCAAAGAAGAAATAAAAAAATACATAGAAACAAATGACAATGAAATCATGATGACCTAAAACCTATGGGACGCAGCAAAAGCAGTTCTAAGAGGGAAGTTTATAGCAATACAATCTCACCTCAAAAAACAAGGAAAATCTCATATAAACAATCTAACCCTACACTTAAAAACTAGAGAAAGAAGAACAAAGAAAAGCCAAAGTCAGTAGAAGGAAAGAAATCATAAAGATCAGAGCAGAAATAAATGAAATAGAAACAAAGAAAACAATATCAAAGATCAATAAAACTAAAAGCTGGTTCTTTGAGAAGATAAACAAAATTGATAAACCCTTAGCCAGACTCATCAAGAAAAAAAGGGAGAGGATGCAAATCAATAAAATTAGAAATGAAAAAGGAGAAATCAGAACTGACACTGCAGAAATACAAAGGATTATAACAGACTACTACAAACAACTATATGCCAATAAAATGGACAACCACAAAGAAATGGACAAATTCTTGGAAAGGTACAATTTTCCAAGACTGAATCAGGAAGAATTAGAAAATATAAACAGACTTATCACAAGTAATGAAATTGAAACCATAATTAAAAATCTTCCAACAAAGAAAAGTTCAGGATCAGATGGCTTCATAGGTGAGTTCTATCAAACATTTAGAGAAGAGCTAACACCGATCCTTCTCAAACTCTTCCAAAAAATTGCAGAGGGAGAACACTCCCAAATTCATTTTATGAGGCCACCATCACCCTGATACCAAAACCAGAAAAAGATATCACAAAAAAAGAAAATTATAGACCAATATCACTGATGAACATAGATGCAAAAAGCCTGAACAAAATACTAGCAAACAGAATCTAACAGCACATTAAAAGGATCATACACCAAGATCAAGTGGGATTTATCCCAGGGATGCAAGGACTCTTCAATATAGGCAAATCAATCAATGTGATACACCACATTAACAAATTAGGAATAAAAACCATATGGTCATCTCAGTAGATGCAGAAAAAGCTTTTGAAAAAATTCAACACCAATTTATGATAAAAACTCTCCAGAAAGTAGCAATAGGGGGAACCTACCTCAACATAATAAAGGTCATATATGACAAACCCACAGCAAGCATCATACTCAATGGTGAAAAACTGAAAGCATTTCCACTAAGAACAGGAACAAGACAAGGTTGCCCACTCTCACCACTCTTATTCAACATAGTTTTGGAAGTCCTAGCCACAGCAATCAGAGAAGAAAAAGAAATAAAAGGAATACAAATTGGAAAAGAAGAAGTAAAGCTGTCACTGTTTGCTGATGACATGGTAATATACATAGAAAATGCTAAAGATGCCACCAGAAAACTACTAGGACTAATCAATGAATTTGGTAAGGTTGCAGGATACAAAACTAATGCACAGAAAGCTCTGGTATTCCTATACACCAACAATGAAAAATCAGAAAGAGAAATTAAGGAAACACTCCCATTTACCACTGCAACAAAAAGAATAATATACCTAGGAATAAACCTGCCTAAGGAGGTGAAAGACTTGTACTCAGAAAACTATAAAACACTGATGAAAGAAATAAAAGATGACATAAACAGATGGAGAAATATACCACATTCTTGGATTGGAAGAATCAATACTGTGAAGATGACTATACCACCCAAAGCAATCTATAGATTCATTGCAATCCCTATCAAACTACCAATGGCATTCTTCACAGAATTAGAACAAAAAATTTTACAATTCGTATGGAAACACAAAAGACCCCAAATAGCCAAAGCAATCTTGAGAAAGAAAAACAGAGTTGGAGGAATCAGGTTCCCCAACTTCAAACTATACCACAAAGCTACAGTAATTAAGACAGTATGGTACTGGCATAAAGACAGAAATATAGATCAATGGTGAAAGACAGAATGCCCAGAGATAAACCCATGCACATATGGGCACCTAATTTATGACAAAGGAGGCAAAAACATACAACGGAGAAAAGACAGCCTCTTCAATAAGTGTTGCTGGGAAAACTGGACAGCTACATGTAAAAGAATGAAATTAGAACACTACCTAACACCATACACAAAAATAAACTCAAAATGGATTAAAGACTTAAATGTAAGACGAGATACTATAAAACTCCTAGAGGAAAACACAGGAAAAACACCCTTTGACATAAACCACAGCAAGATCTTTTTTGACCCACCTCCTAGAGTTACAGAAATAAAAACAAAGATAAACAAATGGGATTTAATTAAACTTAAAAGCTTTTTGCACAGCAAAGGAAACCATAAACAAGACAAAAAGACAACCCTCAGAATGGGAGAAAATATTTGCAAATGAAACAATAGACAAAGGATTAATCTCCAAAATACACAAACACTTCATGGAGCTCAATATCAAAAAACCAAACAATCCAGTTAAAAAATGGGTGGAAGACCTAAATAGACATTTCACCAAGGAAGACATACAGATGGCCAAGAGGCACTTGAAAATATGCTCAACATCATTAATTATTAGAGAAATGCAAATCAGAAATACAATGAGGTGTCACCTCATGCCAGTCAGAATGGCCTTTATCAAAAAATCTAGAAAGAATAAATGCTGGAAAGGGTGTGGCGAAAAGGGAACCCTCTTGCACTGTTGGTGGGAATGTAAATTGATACAGCCACTATGGAGAACAGTATGGAGGTTCCTTAAAAAACTAAAAATAGAGCTACCATATGACCCAGCAATGCCACTACTGGGCATATACCCTGAGAAAACCATAATTCAAAAAGGGACGTGTACCATAAGGTTCATTGCAGCACTATTTACAATAGCCAGGACGTGGAACCAACCTAAATGTCCATCGACAGATGGATGGATAAAGAAGATGTGGAACACACATACAATGGAATATTACTCAGCCATAGAAAGAAACGAAATTGAGTCATTTGTAGTGAGGTGGATGGACCTAGAGTCTGTCATACAGAGTGAAGTAAGTCAGAAAGAGAAAAACAAATACCGTATGCTAATGCATATATATGGTATCTAAAAAAAAAAAAAAAAAGGTACTGATGAACCTAGTTTCAGGGCAGGAATAAAGAGATAGACATAGAAAATGGACTTGAGGACATGGGTTGGGAAGGCGAAGCTGGGGCAAAGTGAGAGTAGCATTGACATACATACACTACCAAATGCAAAACAGTTGGCTGGTGGGAAGCAGCAGTGTAGCACAGGGAGATTGGCTTGGTGCTTTGCGATGACCTAGAGGGGTGGGATAGGGAGGATGAGAGGGAGGCTCAAGAGGGAGGGGATATGGGGACGTGTATGCGTATGGCTGATCGGCTTTGTTGTGCAACAGAAGCTAACAGAGTATTGTGAAGTAATGATAGTTCAATAAAGATCTATTAAAAAAAAAAGCTAAACATACAATTATCATATGATCCAGCAATTCCACTCCTAGGTATATATCTAAAGGAACTGAAAGCAAGCGTTCATCAGCACTTGTGTGCTGATGTGTATAGCAGCATTATTCATATTGGCCAAAAAGTAGAAACAACCCAAATATTCGTCCATGGACAAATAAAATGTGGTACATACATTGGAATATTTTCCAACCATAAAAAGTAATGAAGTACTGATACATGTTACAACATAGATGAACATTATGGTAAGTGAAATAAACCAGATACAAAAGGACAAACGTTGTATGATTCCATTTCATGAGTTACCTAGAGTAGACAAATTCATAGAGACAGAAAGTAGATTAGAGCTTACGAGGGACTGGGGAGAGAGGAATGGGGAGTTATTGCCTATGGTGAAAACTTCTATTTGGGATGATGAAAAAGTTTTGGAAATAGATAGTGGTAATGGTTACACAGTATTCTGAGTGTGACTAATGCCACTGAATTAAACACTTAAAAATGTTTAAAATGGCAAATGTATGTTATATATATTTTATTACCATTTTTAAAAGATTAATAATGTAATATACCAAAAGCCATTGAATTGTACACTTTAAATGGGTAAATTGTATAATATGTGAATTATATCACAATAATAACTGGACTCCACATGCAAAGGAATGAAGTTGGACCCCAATTTCACACCATATATACAAAAGTTAACTCAAAATGGATCAAAGACCTAAATTTCAGAACTAAAATTATAAAACTCTTAGAAGAAAACATAGGCAAAAATCTTCATGATCTTGGATTAGGTAATAATTTCTTAAATATGACACCAAAAGCACAAACAATGAAAAAAAAATAAATTGGACATCATTGAAATTTAAAACTTTTGTGTTTCAAAGGACACCATAAAAAAAGCAAAAAGACAACCCATAGGTTAAAAAGAACTGACAAATTATATATCTGATAAGGTATATATCTTATCTGGGGATAAGGGAAATAACATATCTAGAATATATAAAGATCACTTACAACTCAATAATAAAAAGACATGCCCAATTTTTTAAGTGGGCAAAGGATTTGAATTGACATTTATCCAAATAAGATATAGAAGTGGCTGATAAACACATGAAAAGTCATTCAATATTACTACCCTTCAGGAAGATGCAAATCAAAACCACAGTGAGATACTTCATACCCACTTAGGATGGTTATAATCAAAAAGACAGACAATAAGTGGGAGGTACAAACTATTGGGTGTAAGATAGGCTACAAGGATGTATTGTACAACATGGGGAATATAGCCAATAGTTTGTAATAACTGTAAATGGAGTGTAACCTTTAAAGTTGTATAAAAATAAAAGACAAAAATAATTTTAAAAATACAGAACATAAACGAGGTAATTGTGATTCTTATTTACTAAATTTCAAAATACGTAAAATTGTAGACTTTAGGCTCAGAAACCAATAGCACATAAAACACACATTTAAATGCATATAAAAATAAACCGAGATTGTCTAGCAGAAAACTCCCCCAAATGAAAGGCACTAAATGCTTCAGGTTGTCATATACCAGGGACCAAAAAATTAGATAGTAGCTGACATCTAGAGAAAATATTGCCGTGGAAACCACTTGGGCTTCAGCATCTAATGGGATAATTTGAGATACTTCAACAAAACTGCTGCTATTAATTATAATTTAATTTAAATTGCAACATTCTTTTTGTAGTGGAGTCTGCGCTCCATGTTGTAAATATGTCTTTGTTCTTCCCAGTTTCTTTGCTTCCTTTCACTTTATTCACTCTCTTCAAATCTGAGCTCTATGGCAGAAAACAATTTTTTTCAAACTGTTTTAGCCATTCACTACTGACTGATACTTTGGAAACTCCTATGAAAACAAACTGTTGTCAAGTAAGACGCTGAAGATCTCAGGGGATGCTCCTTTATTTTCAGAGAGGGTATTGCTGATCGCATTTTCAGGAGGGGGAGATTTCTCAGGGCCAGCAGGATTTTAGCCAAGCAAACCCTATGTGGCAGGACCTTGGTGAGCCTCCGTTTTGTGTTTCTACTACACCCTTCACTTCAGTTTCTACAGAAAGGTGACCAGCCAGAATTTCAGAGCCCCAACAGTGAAGAGAGTATGAATTTTGGGCTTCGACGTGGGAAGGTAATCAAGCCTTACGTTTCCAGCTTCTTAAAAGAGCGGCCAAGTGGCAGCTGCTTGCTCCAGTGTCGGAGATCAAGTGACCAAAAGAGGCTAATTAGGTGAAAAGAAACAGAATAAAGGAGCTTGCCGTCCTCCACTATAGATCTTGACTGTTTAAATAATGCCAACTGTAAATGAAGGTACTGAAAGAGCAATCGATTTTTACTAAATTCCCTCCTTCCATCGGTTTTTTTAGCCAACTTCTAAACCGTCTCAGTTGCCTTTCGGGAAGGAGATCCACTGATACTCCCAAATGAGGCTGCCATTGCATTCTTTTGTCTGAGTAACTGTAGGAGGTATTTGGATTAGAATACCTAGGTGCTGGCCCTCACACAGGGCTCCAGAGGTCAGGGATGAAGCACCTCAGCCTTGAGTAACTAGGAGAAGGGGGTTCACTGGCCTCGAGCGGGTTGTGTAGGCTTTGTCTTCCTCTGTATACCTCATTCTGATGTGCCTTTAGGAGAAAATAAATAAAATGATTCCTGAGTGCTTTGGTTCAGAGCTTTCCAACTTGAAGCCTCCCACAAACCACCTGGAATCTGATTAAAATGCAGATTCTGAGTGCCTTGGGCTGCGAGTCTGCATTTCTGATGGGCTGCGGGGGAGTGTGAGTACACACCTCACTTTGAGCAGCAGAGGTTTAATCGAGACTCCGGTGATTCACATCTCCTGCTGTTCCTGTGCATGTGTGTTTTCATTTAACATGATGCCTGAGAAGGAACTGAAATAATTCCTTCTGAGACCTTGTCTTTTTTTGGGGGATGGTGGTGTGCTGACTCACTGTGTGCTTTTAAATGATCCACATGACAGAATGCCCCTTGGCTTCATTTCCTTTAGCCCTATTTCTTTCTAGTCTTGTGAAAGCTCCTAATGGAACCCTGCTTTCATTTCTGAGGACAATCCTTTAGTATTTTGAATGTAGAGGGGGAGAGTCTATGACTGCTCAATATTAAGAGCAGTCTAAGAAAAAACAGCCGAGAATTTAATAAACAGTTATCTTAGACATGTCCTTGGAGACCTTTCCTGATTTGAAATAGGTGATTCTCTAAAGCATGCGCATCAGGGAGGAAGAAAGTAAGCAGCTTTCGGCAGGAAAGAGCTCTTAGCAGGGGGCACCCTTTTGTCTTGTCACTAACCTTAAACCAGGCACCCATGTTCTACTCACCTCTGGCCCTACCACACCTTTCAAATCTTTTGCTCACACAATACCTTGCCTAATCTGTTGGTTCTTTCTGTGGATCAAAGAAGTGAAGAACAAGTAATTAACAGATGACCAGATCTCTTCGGGAATCTCATGGACAAACTGTGTGAACAAGGCAGCATCTAAGGAGATGATGTATCACGAGGAGTGGACAAGCCTGCACACAGTGGCGGATGGGGACGACTCTGACCTCCCCCATCTCAGTGATTCACTGAGATGACTTCCTTCTTTCCCTTAAACTTTCATGGCTGAGCAGAATCTTCGGAGGTGGTTTTTGGGGGACACTGAGTCCACCATCTCCCCAGGCTGCGGCCTTCTGATTAAAAGCAATTTTCCTTTCTACCGACATTTGTCTCTCTCGAGTATTGATTTTTCGAGTGGCGAGTGGTGGGACCCAATTCGGTAACATTGTGATGTCGGCACGTAGGTTCTTGATGGTACGGATGCATTCACAGGCATATATGAAAGAAAACAGATTTTTTTAAAAAAATACTGGGTTGTTGGTTTCTCTGGAGTTTATTGATTTGTTTTTGGAAAGAATTCTTGTCTCCTTGCTGCTGGTTCTTGCATGGGTGGGCTGTGCAGTGGCAGAATGCAGTCCACTGGGTGGAAAGCCTGAGACCACACAGGAATGTGGTGTGTCCGGGGTCCCATAGCACCAGAGTGACTGATTCTCACTTGGTGAAATGCTGGGTCACAGTTATGATGGGTACCAGGCCAGGTGAACACACCTGCTAATACAATTTGTGGGTTCCTTATCAGCAGGGCAGTCTTAGCCAGAATTGTCTGCTGATTCATGGAAATGGCCTCAGTTTCTAAGGAGGGGGTAGTTGAGAAACTAACAATAATAAGAAAGAAGAAGAAAGCAACCCAATCACAGTGAGTAAGCCAAAATATGTCTTTTAAAGACATTCCTTGATGTATTCCACCTTTTCTTCTAGACTGTGATCAAGACTTGGCACCATTCAGAAGACCAACACGTCTTCAGGAGACCCTGGAGCCACTGCCTTCAAATTTCTGCTGAGAAACGCATCCACCAGGCACCATGCAGGTCCCAGCAGAGGCTTTGGACTTGCAGACTTGGTGGTTTGGGAGTTCAGTGAAAGTAACTTTTTTTTTTTAATCACCTAAATTCTAGTCAGAAGATGAGTTTCATCATTTGTAAGAATATTTAAACACATTTAATCATTTGAGGAATCAGGCAAAGACGAAGGGTCTTCTTTTACTCCCCCTTTGTGGAAATTTCTAGTAAATTCAAAGGCCATAATTTGACTGTGGATGGCTCGTTTGGAAATGCCTAGACATTACTGATTTTGTTATCATCCTATGTCTTTCAAGGTAGTAGAATGACTAATAATATGCATTAAAAACATCTAATCTTCTGCTACAACCTCTGTATCTCAACTTGCAGACAATGTTGCCTTCAGTGGAAGATGATGATTATACTCCAGCTCTCTGTGGACCAGCTCCATCAATATCCACGGGGCTTTGGCTTTGCAGGATGTCTGTGTTGTAACTGCTATTTCATCTAAATGTAAAACTGACCCTTTCTGTTCCTAAGTGTTCGGAAACCAGTATAGAGAAGAGGACAGTTTCTGAGAACACAGTGGTATATGACCCAGATCACAGCCAGCCGACGGGATTCTGCCTCCTCTGGGGTCTATTACAGGGGAGAACAAGCAAAACTAAAGGGCTTTAAACATTAAGTCTCTATATATTTTAAGTCTTTTATCAATGTCCCGCTGGGCTCTTGCTTTGGAAATACGTTTTCCGGCTGCATTAGCACAAGTGAAAGTTTAAAATTTCAGCCCCAAGACAATGTCTTTTCTTCCAAGGTTGATCTCAGAAAATAGAATACACAACCCCCATGCTAGGTATTTTCATTGTTTTTTGAACTGTTCTTTCCTTGAATTAACCTCAGATCTCAAAAGGCGGCTGTGTTTTCTGGCTGGCAGGTGGAATGGCCGTCAAAGAGCATCTTGTGAAACAAATGATGCTTGTTCATGACAGCTTCCTGATGTTCCCCCACAAAGAGACGCCTCCTTGGTGCTGGTTCACGTCAGTACCAAGATAACGTGATAAGCTTCCAGTACCAGCCACGTTGCTCTGTCATAGCTCTTCTCATTCATGTCAACCAAGTGTGAAATAATATTGAATTGGCTCTAGCAGGCTTGGGGATGATTTATTCCAAATCAAAAAAGGGATAGTGGAAATAAAAAGGACGGTATATTTAGTATCAGGGGTTTACCTACAGACATGCAAATTACTGATTTCAGGCTTCTGCATTATACTGAAGGGATGATAGAAGACAGGAAGACAGTTCAGAGTAAAGAACTGGAATCTTTTTATAGTTAGACTCAAATGTTTCATTGAGAGAAAGGAAAAGTGGGAAAAGCACTGAATCAGAGGTGAGTATGCCCGAATTTTAGACCTGAGGATGTTATTTTCTGTAGACTTCTGAGCAAAGTGCTATAAATACTGGGACCCACTGGTTCACAGTCCTGACAGCACATCAAGACTCTCTCCTGATGGGGAATGGGGAGGAGGCGGAGGAGGCGTCAGGGTGGCCAAAAAGCCCCGCAGGGTTTGCTAATGCATAGTCGTTGCTGGGCCACTCATTAGATGTTTACTGTGGGAATGAGTACATTTCCTCTCCGAGTTGCACTTTTTTTAATCTTTAAAATGTGGTTAATAATGTCCACTCAGACCACGTAGAGCTACTGTCAGGATAAAACAAAACCATGCACTGAAAGCATTTCAGCAATTGAAGTTATTTACAAATTTATCATTTCTGTCTTTATCCTTTCCCATTTCCTAAAAGTTAAAATTCCCAAGTAAATTCTTGAAAACCACTTTTAGCCTTTTCTCGTGGGGAAATTTCACGATTAATCTCATTCTCTATGTTTAAAATAACTACACCCCACATTCATACGGATTTTTATGTACATTTTACGATTTAACATAAAATTGATATTACTTTTTTTTTTTTTTAATTTTTAAAGCCTTTCAGGATTGTTCCCAGGCAGGAGCTCAACAGCCGAGTCAAGGATCCACCTGGTCTTTAGACATTTCTGAACAGTCTGTGCAGAACACAGAGAACTGAGCAAAGATCTTCTCAAATGAGTAAAACAGCTGGCGTTGGGTCAAAGACTTCGTCTAGCATAAGGTTTCTGCCACTTCAGAAACCACAGGCAGGACGCAGGCCCCAAACTGCCGGCAAAGACAGAAGCGGCACTTCTAGGTGGGGACCGGCAGGGCTCCCCGGGAAGGATTCACACGCAGGGATTTCCGTGAGAGTCTTCTGGATGACAAGTCAGAAAAGGAAGTGGCACCAGATTAATCTGGAACATTGTGCTCCCTTGAATGGCCCAAGTGATATACAAGGATGTTCAAAAGTGCAGTGTAGTAGGAAAAGTTAGCACGGGGCCCTGCCTTGACAGAGGCAATGACAGACACAGACATCAGTGGACAACCCTGAGCTCAGATCGACTTCATTTTCATGGGCTTCTCATAACATTGCCCTGCATAAGAGCGAGACAGAAATGAACGCTGTGACTCGCTGCAGCTGGTGGTTCTGCCATCAACGGAGAAGTTGCTATAGCAACGTGCACGCCTGTGTCACCTGCCCTTCCCAGCCCCACATGATGGAGGTGACAGCTGAGAGTCCCGGCAGGCGTGGGAACAGGGAGAGAGGTGTCTCTAAGGATGGTGCCAGGTGGGGGTGGGGGGGCGGTCAGAGGGTGGACAGCTTAGAGCGGGGGCTGGACAGAACTCCAACCTCCTTGGGCTTCAAAATCTATTGTATGGGACAAAGGGAAAGACAGACAGAAAGAGAGGGGGAGGAACTGGGATTAAAGAGAAGCCCAGATGAAGGAGGAATCAAGGACCTGGGAAGTTACCCCAAAGCTGGGTGTTTGTGCTCCTTTGGATTTTCCCACGATCGCGCTGAACAGTCCTGGTTAGGAAAGAACAGAAGCCTGAGTGGAGGCAGCCCCAGACACAGTCAGGCACGTGGGGCAGTGTGCAGGGGGTGTCCGGTGCTGAAAGGGGATCGAACCCCACCGCCCTTCACTTTAGCCTCTTAGGTGATGTTTCGCCCCATCATTTCCTCACCTGCTCCACTGCTGTGGGAACACACGCCTGCCAAACCTGTTCTTACAGTGATGTCTGAAGGCTTTGGCATTTAAGGTGGCCGTCCCTTAGGTGAGAGTCTGGTTAAAAATATTCATGCCAAGACTCTGCATCTGGCATGTGTGGTCCGGGAGGTGGGGTCAGAAGTGGCCAGAGACTTAGGCTTAGAGCTTCGATTTGTTAACTCTGGTTCATGTTCCTCCGAAAGAGGATGTTACACACATGCCAATAATGACAATAAGGAAATATTCAAATGACAGTTAAAGAGAAGCAAAAATAAATTTAAAGAAGTCAGGATAAAAGCAAGTGGTAAAGGAAAACAGAAAAATGATAGAACTAATGAATAAATCCAGAGCTGGTCCTTTGCAAAAAAAAGTTGTCAGATAATCTAAGAAGAATGGGGGGAAAGTCTACACCTACATTGTAAAAATATATGAATAAACATTTTCTAAGGAGAGAACGGGAATTATTATAAAAACTTATTTTGCTCAACTCTATGGAAACGAATTTGAAAACTCAGATTACATGCATTAATTTCTAGAAAAATGTAAAGAACAGAAATTATAGTAGATGAGAAAGAGAATCTAATTAGATTCTCATAAAAGAAATTGAGAGAGTTGTCGAAGAGCTCTGCTCACACACACAAGAAAGCAGTAGACTCCAGTGGTTCTGCAGGTGAAGTTTACCCAACTTACAAGGTACAGGTGGGTAAGGCTCCAAGGCTGTTTATATCCTTGCCGCACACAGTGTGGCCTGGGAACCGGCAGTATCAGCATCACTTGGGAGCTTGTTAGAGACGCAGAGTCTCAAATCCC
Source organism: Globicephala melas (assembly GCF_963455315.2). Lineage (NCBI taxonomy): Eukaryota > Metazoa > Chordata > Mammalia > Artiodactyla > Delphinidae > Globicephala > Globicephala melas. The sequence goes on from NC_083322.1 coordinate 7,459,670, forward strand.
ACCTCTGACCGCCTGAATCTGCATTCATTCATCTCGCCAGGTGATTCTGAGCACATTCAAGTTTGGATGGCACTTGAGCTATTCTACTAGTTAGAGAGTGATGGAGAAGTCGCCCATGGTGTGACTGGGTATCCCAAGACCGAAATCAAGGCGTCAGCAGGGCTGAGTGCCTGTGGGGAAGTCCTGGGGGAAAATGTGCTTCCAAGGTCATTCCTGATGCTGGCAGAATTTGGCCTTTGAGGTTGTAGGACTGAGGTCCCAGGTTCCTTCCTGGTCTGTCTGGACTGCTGTCCTAGGGGCCTCCCACATTCCTTGCTGGATGGCCCCTTCTACTTTCTTTTTATGAAGCTGGCCTAAGTATAAAATCCAAATCTGCACTCCCCTCCAAAGTAAAAGGATGCTACAAACGCATCTTACCCAAGAATTAGTGATGTAAAAAAGAAAACTAAAAGAAGTTTTAGTAAAATGACTTTAGTTATACCTCAAGAGAATGCCTCACCATGACTCAATGTGGTTAATGCTAGGAATGAAAGCATGGCTCAGTATTTGGAAGTCTATTACTATGATTCACCGCATTAATCTATCACAGAAGAAAAAGCACATGGTTATCTCCAGTAGATGTTGAAGTGGCATTAGATACTATTTAACATCTAACCCTGATAAGATCCTTATGAAAACAGGAATCCTCTAGGTAACATATACATATAAAAATCCCAGAAAAGAGAGAGAATAAAAGGGAAATTAGCTTTATGAGAAATCAAATGCTATTACAAAAGCTCAGTCATGACCACAGCTTGCTACCGTCTCAGGAAGAGTCAGATGACTGCAATGGATCAGGGAGTCTAGAAGTAGACATAAATATAAAGGTCAATTTTGAATGGGATAAACGTAGGGTAAAGGATGGGTCCTCAACCAGTAGTGCTGGAACTACTGGCTGGCCAGGGGGGAAAAATAAAGTTGGGTTTCTACCTTACTCTTACTACCCAAGTAAATTTCAAGGGCAGTAAATATGTGTATCTTACAAATAAAACATAAAATTATTAGAAAAAATGTACAATCATTAAAAAAAATTTTCTGAATGGAGAAGGCATGACACAAAACCCAAAAGTCATGAAAAGCTTTATATTTCATCATGTAACATTTAGAAATTTTTACATGGGGGAAAAAACCCCATAAATTTAAAAAAAAAGAGCTCAAACTGAGAAAACGTTCAAACATAGAGTAAAATGTCAGTTTACTTAATATATAAAAATTCTATGAGTCAATTAGTAAATGACCAACAGACCAATGGGAAACAATGTAAATATACAAATAATTTTTTGGTCAAAAAATATAAACAGGCTGATTGGGGGGAAAAATAAATCCTAGTGGCTTATGAACATATACAAAGATACTTAATCTCACTCATGATTAAGCATCTTTACTTAATTTGGATTAATGAAATCCAAATTAAGACAACAAAATTTCATTTTTCCAATAAAGTATAGCAAGATTTAAAAGAATATTATATGTGCTGCGTTGATGAGGGTGTGGGGAAAAAAGATTTATATCTTATTGAATTGGAGGTACTATGTCACTGGAGGGAGATTTGTAATACAATCAAAATTAAAAATACATCTCTGACTCAACAAGATCATGTGTATAAAGCTATTCATTATGGAAACTTAAATGACCATTAGATCAAAAACCGGTAACTATTATTATATTTGACTTAAGCTATATATAAATGTGCTTGGTGCTTTTGCAGAAAAGCAGAATTCGGATCATCTGCAGGAAAAGTGCATGTCAGAAAAGAGATGATGATAATGTTTTTTGGACTTGAATAAATGTCTGTGTCGGTCACAGAAGAGAACAAAAGACACAAAAGATAATAAAAAGATTAGGTATCAGAGATTAAACAAATTAATCATGCAACCTTAGCATAAGGATGAAAAACGGGATCTGCTCAGAAATAATTAAGATGTAATTGTAACAGCTGGAAAGATTATTTTAAGTGCTTGCAGGTGGTAAAGAAAACCAACTACCAGCTTGTAATTATGATGGAAATGGAATAGATATATGCAGTTTTTAAATGTTCATCTTATCTATAATTCTTTCACACGTGAAGATATAAAAATATTTTATCCTCAGATGGCAGAAAAAAAATGTGGAACATAGATAAGAAATCAAGTCACTAAAAATCACAGCAATAGAGAAACGGGTGCCTTTAGAAATCAAACCCACGATTTCCAGTGGTAAAGTGTCTGATGTGGCACGCAGAGCCCTTAATTCTTAGTTCACAGTACCTGGGCAGACTGTATATTCTGGAATCTAACTGGGGCATGTGCTTGTTACACCGAGTGATCCCAGGCACCGTGTTCCATTTACTTCCCAATTTATTTGGGATGAGAGCCACATTGCTGAGAGCTGGTTTTTCCAACTGCTCTGTGACCCTGAGTGAATCCACCGGACGAGTTTGGGTTTGGATTCCCGAATTCCTGACAATTCTCAGAGGACTATTTTCCACTCAGTGCTTCTGGATTTTCCATGTCCTGCCCACTTTCCTCTCAGAAGGGGCTCTGAGAGTTCCTGGTCCAGAGCCTCTCAGTATCAGATGCAGGTTAGCTTTAGGCGGGGAGCCAGAATCTCTAGGTTCCAGTCACTCGTTATAATCTTTATAACGAGGAGATTCCTTGGGAAATGAAATCTTACATCTTAAAGTGCCTTGTCTATCTCAATGCTATTAAAAAAAACCCTAGGATGTGGCCTTTGGTCTGATGTATTCTGTATTCAATATCATGAATGTGATTAAAAAACAAATCAATCCTAAGACTTAATACGAATGCCTCATAAAACAGCTTGGTGTACAGTTCGGAGCTGTTCCTTAGTGCAGAAATTTACGGCATCAGATTCTTATTTTTTTTCTGGTGTTTGTTTTGTTTCTGCATTTTTCAGAAAGTGCGTTGCCATTTGTAGTCGTCTCTCTGCTGGCAAATCCTTGCCATTCCAAGGAAATAAGCTTCCCTGAATCTGACAAAGAAAAACAGAGCCCATAATTCTGAGAGGCGAATCATAGCAATTGTCTGGTGCTCTGTGACCTTTAAATAAACCAGAACTCAGGGCCAGGGATTGCCTTTTCTACCTTGCAACTACTGTTCTAAAAGGACCATAATGATGTGGTTAAACAGGCCGTACCTATTATCCAAAGGCAGAAAAAATTAGGCAGAAAAAGAATTGACTAGATGTTGCTAATAGAGCAGAATTGGTTTAAGTCAAATCAACATAATTTTACCATTTCCCCTTATAAAAAATGCACTCTCCCAGCTCCATGCCAGGACCTTGTGTTTGTGATCATTCTGACATACTGTCTGTCCACTGTTTGCCAAACTCCAATCACATAGGAACTACTGTCACATATTTTTGCCATATCCATGGAAAACGTAATTATTATTTATTTACTTATTCTCACTAAATTGACCTGATTTGATCTTCTTCATTTTTTTTTTTTTTTTGCGGTACACAGGCCTCTCACTGTTGCGGCCTCTCCGGGTGCGGAGCACAGGCTCCAGACACGCAGGCTCAGCGGCCATGGCTCACGGGCCCAGCTGCTCCGCAGCATGTGGGATCCTCCCGGACTGGGGCACGAACCCGTGTCCCCTGCATCGGCAGGCGGACTCTCAACCACTGCGCCACCAGGGAAGCCCTGACCTGATTTCTTATTTAAACAGATGCAGTGATAAAACTTTATAACCCTACTGAGTAATTCTATGGCCTGTCAAGGCTTTAAACAGAAGCCTGCTCTCTATTAAAGGGTGAATAGCTGGGTGAGAGAGCTGCTAAATGCATGCCAGAACCACATGGAGACTTTCTCTTTAACAAAATGAGAAAGACTGAAAAAGAAATGAACAGGAAATAACTTGATATTATGCCACGTGATGATATGTCTATTTTCTTCCCATAATGATCTGATGACCCCCTATCAAGGCCACCATGTTTCAGGGCTCCAGGAGCCATAGACTGCAATGCAAATGGAATCCTCTGGAGTTGTGCAGTACACAGCCTGACCAACTGTAAATGTCCCCCGCTTTGGAAAACGGTGATGGAGCCCAAAGGGCATTAGAGAGGCAATGAGCAGCTCAGTCAGTGGTGTTCCAGAAGAGAAAAGGAATCTTATCACAGGAAGCCAGCATACCTTGGAATCCATTTTCTGTCTTTATCATGTGATATCATCTAAGATATAAGAAAGAAATATAAGGGAGCAGAAAGAACACAAGACCTCAGGGTAGATGTCTGGAATTCTAACTTCCAGGCCTCTGCAAAGCAAATACTCCAGTGTGAGTATGAAGTAAGTAGCCCTTGGTTGATTGCTAAGTTCCCGCTAATACTAAAACCACAGACTTCCTATCTTCACTGCAAGGGGCCTGCTTGATTTTAAAATAAATGCACATACTTCATTTCAAAGCAGCATTTCCTTCCTGATATCCTTTCAAATTAAGCTTGCAGCTGATTAAAAAAACTGATTAATAATTTGACATCTTCCTCAAATTGAAGCTCCTTCCTGGGGCGTAACAACTTCAATAAAGATGAATTTTCATGGAGGCCCCGAGTCCGGCCCCGCACTGTGGATCTCGTTTGTCTGCTTCAAGTCTGTTTTTCCAGGCAGACTAGCTCTATTCAAGTTCAGAGAAAACTCCTCTATCTCCCTGAGCTTCCTTATGAAATGGTCAGAGGAGCCCAACCTTTGGCAAGCTTACTGCTATAGCCTTTCAGTTTGGGATTTCACCACCTAAAGGCTTCACTGTTTTTCATAAACTGGTTTCTGGGTATTTACTTTTCTTTTCTTTTCTTTTTAGTAACCTTACTTCAAAGGGTTTACCAAAGGGGCCATTATTAAGCTTCTCTCTTATTTAGTGAGTGATTCTCCATCTTGGCTACACATTAGAATCACCTGGGGAGGTTGTACATCTCTGGACATCTCAACCCGAGTGTCTGACTTAATTGGTCAGGGGTGCAGCCTGGATACTGGGGCTTTTAAAAGCTCCCTAGGTAATCTGAAAGTGCATCTGAGATTGAGAGGAGTGCTTTCAGACTTGATGGGCACATGGTAAATCACAGGGGAATCTTGCTGAGATGCAGATGCCAGATTCAGTTGGTCTGATTTGCATTTCTAAGAAGCTTGCAGGTGATACTCATACTGCTGGTCCAGGATCACACTTCCCAAGGCACCAGATGAAACAGATCTCCTTCCAAATGTCCTCTATTCAAACCAGGACTAATGAGCTCTCACCTTTATTTTCTTCCCTCAGGTACCTACACAGACTCAAGTAACATGATTTATAGCTAGAAATGGCATTTTTGTGTATGCTCTGTTGTTTTGTTTCTTAATATCTGATAGTGAGGATCCTCAGTCATACATGAAAGATTATCTAAAAAAGCAAAACCCCCAAATCAAAATTCAGAATGATGAACTTAGGCTCACAGAAACTAGGGTGCAATTGCTGATGTGGGGACCCACTAAGAACCCCAGAGCTGGGATGAAGATTATTTTAAACTGATGATATTTGGGATTCAACAGATGCAGAAAGAAATCTTTTTGGAACTTCCTTATCTGACTAAACATAGAAACTTCTGAGAAATAAGACCATAAATCCCCTTTTTTCTAGGAGGCTTTTAGGTCCCAGGAAAGAGGCCAAGAACAAACCTACCCCAAATCACCCTTTGCAGGGGAGTTTGAAGGCCTTGAAAAAGACAAAGACCGTTCACACAGGCGTGAACAAACATAATCACAAACTTCCTTATCTCCTGTTTTTTCTTTTAGAAACTCATTTGTTCTTCCCAGAGGCCTTTTATCCTCTCTTCTTTTTCTCTACTAAGAAAAGTATATAAGCCTCTAACTTTTACCACTATTGAGCTACTTCTTTTGTAAGCTTCCATATGCATGCAAATAAACTTCTTCTCCTGTTATCTGCCTTCTGTGAGTTTAATTTGCAGGCCCCCATGGCCTGAACTTAAGCGCCTGGAGGAAAGGTTTTTCCTCCCAGACACTAAGCCACTGGAGGCTGATATTAAGTAACCTTCCCTTATGTCCATTTCTTTCTTTGTCCCCTGTTCATCCCCCAACCCCCATTCTCTCTCATTTTCCCATTCACCTAAAAGAAAAAAAAAAAAAAAAAACCATGTTATCTAACTGGACAGCTACATGTAAAAGAATGAAATTAGAACACTCCCTAACACCATACACAAAAATAAACTCAAAATGGATTAAAGACCTAAATGGAAGGCCAGACACTATGAAACCCTTAGAGGAAAACAGAGGCAGAACACTCTATGACATAAATCACAGCAAGATCCTTTTTGACCCACCTCCTAGAGAAATGGAAATAAAAACAAAAATAAACAAATGGGACCTAATGAAACTTCAAAGCTTTTGCATAGCAAAGGAAACCATAAACAAGACCAAAAGACAACCCTTAGAATGGGAGAAAATATTTGCAAATGAGGCAACTGACAAAGGATTAATCTCTGAAATTTACAAGCAGCTCATGCAGCTCAATATCGAAAAAACAAACCACCCAACCCGAAAATGGGCAGAAGACCTAAATAGACATTTCTCCAAAGAAGATATACAGATTGCCAACAAACACATGAAAGGATGCTCAACATCATTAATCATTAGAGAAATGGAAATCAAAACTACAATGAGATATCATCTCACACCAGTCAGAATGGCTGTCATCAAAAAATCTACAAATAATAAATGCTGGAGAGGGTGTGGAGAAAAGGGAACACTCTTGCACTGTTGGTGGGAATGTAAATTGATACAGCCACTATGGAGAACAGTATGGAGGTTCCTTAAAAAAAACTAAAAATAGAGCTACCATACGACCCAGCAATCCCACTACTGGGCATATACCCTGAGAAAACCATAATTCACAAAGAGTCAAGTACCACAATGCTCATTGCAGCTCTATTTACAATAGCCAGGACATGGAAGCAACCTAAGTGTCCACTGACAGACAGATGAATGGATAAAGAAGATGTGGCACATATATACAATGGAATATTACTCAGCCGTAAAAATAAACGAAATTGAGTTATTTGTAGTGAGGTGGATGGACCTAGAGACTGTCATACAGAGTGAAGTAAGTCAGAAAGAGAAAAACAAATACCATATGCTAACACATTTATACGGAATCTAAAAAAAAAAAAAGTCATGAAGAACCTAGGGGCAGCACGGGAATAAAGATGCAGACCTACTAGAGAATGGACTTGAGGATATCGGGAGGGGGAAGGGTAAGCTGGGACAAAGTGAGAGAGTGGCATGGACATATGTACACTACCAAATGTAAAATAGATAGCTAGTGGGAAGCAACCACATAGCACAGGGAGGTCAGCTAGGTGCTTTGTGACCACCTAGAGGGGTGGGATAGGGAGGGTGGGAGGGAGGGAGACGCAAGAGGGAAGAGATATGGGGACATATGTATAACTGATTCACTTTGTTATAAAGCAGAAACTAACACACCATTGAAAAGCAATTATATGCCAATAAAGATGTTAAAAAAAATCATGTTATCTAAACAAGCCTTCTATGTCATAGCTCATAAGCTCTTTTCTGTTGTTTTAATAAAGTTCGTGAGACAGATACACATTTCTTTATAAGCATTTACCCATTATGGAAATTAACCTGGAATTCCAATCATGGAATAAATTATGATGATGAGATTGATACAGCAACTGGTCAACACCAGGTAAGAACTTGCTGTCCAAGTACAAGTGGAAATTTTCTGTAAATGGACCTATGTTATATAGTACAGGCCTACCATAATACCTGAATTGTAGACTTCTGATTTGAACATTGAATAACAGAATGTTCCCTATATACATTATTACATCAGTCAAAAGAATGAAATTGTCATGTATAAAGCATGATTTTTAAAAAATAAATGAACTCAAACTTTGGCCCATACACCTGTACCTCACAGACCATCAAGCAAATAATTTGCTAATTAAGGCAGAATGAATATGAACTATCGGCCCAAAGTAGCATCTAGAGGCTTTTGAAACTGATTTCTTGGCAGCGGACTCGGACCACACACGCTGATGGCCTCAAGCAGTGAGAACCTCTAACAGTAACCTGCGTATTTCAAAGATTAGGCTTTGTCTCCATCCACCCTGGCATCTGGAGGAATCTATCTGAGAAATCTCTGTTCCTCTGCAGCCCTGGAAGTGCTTTTTCTTGCCTCCTAACTTCACTCCTACTTCTCTTCTTTCAGCACTAGGACTGCTTTCCTTTGTTCAAGCCATCTCAGGAGGAAAAACCAGCCCGCTGTGTCATCCTCACAACTTCGTAAAAGGCAGTTTTTGTAAGTATCCTGGGCACACGTCATCACCCTCATCATGTTATAGGACCCCATGTGTGAGGAATGAAGAGGATTCTTTAGTCTGTAAATTGGCTATTCTGACAATGGGGCAATTTCGGCTTCGTTCTGAAGCTTCACAAAGCTTTGCAGGCAAATCCTGGCAAGAATTCACGATGACAAGGCTTCACGGAAGCTGATAAATCCTGTGTTCGGGGCTGGAATATATGTAAAGTGATCAAGCACACGGCGTTTCCATGATGAACTGTTACTAACTCGAAGTTAGGGTCGGGGAGGATTTGGGAGCCTTTACTACTGGACATTCAAACATCATAGCAAACTGTGTTGGATATAGTAATAACCACTTTGTTAGTATTATTGCAGCTAAACGTTTGTACAGCTTGCTCCACGTCTGTGACTGTGCTGAGTGTTTTAAATCCATCGTCTTGCGTGGAATTCTCTGAGTTAGGTCTTACTATCTCCATTTCAGAGGTGGGGAAACTGAGGAATGAGATTAAGACACTTGCTGGGGAGAGGCAGGGATGGTATCGAACCCAGGGCTCCCCCCTCGTCCCCTTGCTGTCTTGGGCATCAGCAAAGTCACACGTTGCTTTGGAGATCCATCGGATGGTAGATTTGGAGGTGGTTTAGAGATCACACCCCACTTCATACCTTGTGGGTGAAAAAGCAAAGGCTTGGAGAGATTACCCGAGTAGCCTGATGTCAGTCTGGGTAGAGTGAGCGGGGGGACTTACAGGCTCCCCACCACTCGGGGTCCTGTGGATACTGAATCTGCAGCTAGTTACTTTCGCAGCCAACAGCTGCATCCTTTTAGCGCTGTGATTTCAAATGACAAGTCTTATCACCTGCAGAAGTGGAGTTAAATCCACTGAGCTTTCTAAGCCTAAATGCACCAATAAAACCTGGAAGGCTATGGGATTATATGTACAAATACAGTGTCGGGAGATGAATCCCTGTATGGTTTTAGGTAATCTTTTGATATCAGAACTTGGACAGTGGGGCTGCTAGGCAGCTGAGTCACAAAGGCAAAAGTGAGGAATTGATCTGATCAGATCATCCGACAGTCACGTTGCAGACATTGGTTAAGGTATCTCATCATTTCACTTAAGTGCAGAAGAGTCAATAATTCCTATACTCCTTCCCTTCGACTTATTTACTACTGGCCCTGAGCACGAATACGGTTGTACCTTTTGAGCCCTTGATGTGCTAAGAACTCTGCGCTCACACATTCCTTCGTTCCCTTAATCCTCCAACTACATCACCAGCGACGGTCTGCTATTAACTCCATTTTACAGGTGAGGAAACTGAGGCGTAAAGAAAGAAAGCATCCCAGCCAAGACACTGCTTTAGACTTTACCTGAATCCAGGTGGTCTAAGTGCCAGGGGTCGGTGGCAGACGACATGGGTGCGAGGGTGAGCGGGGAGGCCCCGCAGTTGGACTCCACCAGCTCGCCCTGGGTGTGCACGCGAGCTGAGGCGTTTGTTTGCCTCAAGGCTGCCTTGAGAGGGGCGATCTGGTTGAACTGGACTCTGGAGAGGCACCCAGTGAATCCCGGCGTGTTGTACTTGTGAATCTCTTGGTCAATCTTCCCTGTTTCTAAAAGAAAAAGAGAAAGTAAAGATCGTATCCCACTCGCCGTATCACCGCTGTAATATACAAGTCCCCTTTGAATGTTTGTCTTCAAATCTTCCTCTTACGTTTCAGTTTAAGATATTGTGCTCTTTCAGATGAAAAATTAATGACCTGATAAGACTTTAGGGCTGGAGACTTCACTTTATAATCAAATTTTTTTTTTTTTTTTTGCAGTACGCGGGCCTCTCACGGCTGCGGCCCCTCCCGCCGCGGAGCACAGGCTCCGGACGCGCAGGCTCAGCGGCCATGGCTCACGGGCCCAGCCGCTCCGCGGCACGTGGGATCTTCCCGGACCGCGGCACGACCCCGCGTCCCCTGCACCAGCAGGCGGACTCCCAACCACTGCACCACCAGGGAAGCCCTGGACGCTTCACTTTAAAAGAGCCTTCTGTGTTGCTAGAGAACATGGTGAGGAGAGTAAGACTATACTTGGGAAAATGAAACACATGCCTAATCACCTTCCAGCTACGTGAGATACTGCCGACACTAACAACACTCGCTTGGTTCTGACTGACTTTTCTCCCCTTTTCTGATGCTTCAGTGACCCTCATATATATTGAACAGCCCTCCCAGCCCTCCTGGTAGATTATGGTTTCATTTGGTGCCTCTTATTTTCTTCTTTAGAATTCTTTATTTAAAAAAGAAAAGAGAAGAAAAGAAAAAGCGTTCCCATAGCCTATAGTGGGGCATTTCCTTTCTTTAGAATCCAATCCCCTGGGAATTCTGGGGTTTCCAGAATCTCAGCTAGCATCAGATGGGCACTTTGGAAGTCAGGAAACTTTCCCAACTCAGTCACAAACATACATATGCATTTAAGAATCACCACCCGCCCCAAACCTGTAGTCAGCATCTTCTTCCTAACTAACATTCAAATCAGGGGTGAGTCTGGGTGGAGGCACTTCCAAAGCACTGTTTCGATGACTATAAACACACATTGTCATACCAGTCATATCAGCAAAAGCAAGTGTCTTCGTGACCGTAGCCCTGGGTTTTAGAATCTACCTGGCACAAACGACTGTTGGAGGAGTCCTAGACCCTCCTGATGCATGGCTCTCGCCAGTGTGGCTCCTGTACCAGCAGCAGCAGTGTCACCTGGGAAAGCATTAGAAACGCATGGGGCGGGGCCCAGCAATCTGTGTGCTGCAAACCCTCCAGGTGGTCCCGACACCGCTAAGGTTTGAGAACTACTGCTACAGGCAATGATGGTGCAGGGCTACAAACTCAGGGGCTGGGCAAACGGCACTCCAGAGAAGAGCACAGCGCTTGTATTCTGGGTGGGAGAGTATGTTAACATGATGATGACCTTGTAAACACAAGGACGAGGTTGTGAGACATTTACCCTTCCACTTGAACTGTGAAAAACAAAGACTTCGGGAAACAGGGGGCTAGCTACTTCTTTGAAAAGTTGGATTTTACAACCTTTTACACCTGGGGAATGAATACAGGTGAAATAGTCTTGTATAAAAATTTACTCCCCATTAATTAAAGAATATATCAGTGGAGAAGGGAGCTTTTAGGCCTTGGGGGCAGAAGAAATGAATGTACTGATTATTCATCACATTAAAAAAAATGTGTCATGACTGAGCTGTACTGGTTCCGTGTGAAGTTTGATTAACAGAGAGCTATGACAATGGGGATGATGAAGAATGGTAATTCCGGGGATTCTAATAGGGTCTTACTTAGCCAAGTACATAAAGAAATTTTAATTGATGATTCTCCATATTTTTCTCCTGCAGTAAATTTCAGCCTGTGACTTTGAGGTAACGCACATCCCATTTAGCATGGGGAGGTAGGATGCACCTGCCACCAAGTACAAAAACCCTGCCGCCAGGATGTATCCTGAGGCTTCCATGACGACCAGGAAGAGGCTCTGGTCCCACTGACACCTGCGCTGGCTTGTTCCCCTCTTCCTCCCTTGCCTTTTCCTCAATGACTGCAGGCTACTCCATGACTCATTCTTCGTCTCCTTGTCTAATATCAGAACCCCTCGTGCGTTTACCAGCTTGCCTTCCACGCACACCCTTCCAGTATTTGGTTTCCATCCCCTCCCCCCAGTGGTCTGCCTTCCCTCGAAACACCCTCAGACCAAGGAGACTCGGGATGACTGATCCCAGCACGGGGAGGCGGACCTCAGTTCCTTGCTGTCCGGAATTGCTATCTGGCTTCACTGGTGGTAGAGGCACCAGAACAAATAGCTACTTGGTGGCAGGAAGCTGGGGACACCTCAGCTCCATCAGCTGCCCGTAAAAGGAGAGTCCTTTTTAGCCTGTCTAGCTGAGGGGAGGGCTCCACAAGGAAGCTTCTGGGGCTGGTGGCTACTGCCATCTTGTGGGACTTCAGGTCAGGTCAGTTCGATTCAATTCACTTCATCGCAGGAACTGGGTGCGTGCAGCAGTATTAGGAAGGTAGACAAATACAGGGGTTTACCCTGAGCAGCTCACAGCCTCGCTAGGAAACAAGCATACAAACAACCAACTAACGTGACTGAACACAAGCTGTCCAGTAACAAGAGTTAGTATTTGTTGAACTCCCTTAAAATGTGCTAGTTGTCTTAGACAAACTGGATATTTAATTCCTAGAACAACCCTTGGAGGCGCGAGCATTATTATCCCTCTGCAACATGTGAGGAAATGAGGCTTAAGATACGTCGGCTGTTGAGGCCAGGCAGACTGACCCCAGGCCTCCTAACCCCTACAACGTTCCTAGCTAAGAAACAAAACTTACGTTTGGTAAACTTACTATTATTTTTTAAAAATTAATTAATCAGTTAATTTTGGCTGTGCCAGGTCTTAGTTGAGGCATGTGGACTTCTTAGTTGCGGCATGCGGACTCTTAGTTGCGGCATGCATGCGGGATCTAGTTCCCCAGCCAGGGATTGAACCCGGGCCCCCTGCATTGGGAGCGTGGAGTCTTACCCACCGGACCGCCAGGGAAGTCCCCGGGGAAAATTATTAAAGTCTATGGTAAAGCAGGGAAGTAGGTTTCATGGGGTTCTGGAAAGCACTTCAGGAGGGGTAACACTACAGCTAGGTTTTTTTTTTTTTTTTGGGGGTAAGAACACTTAACATAAGATTTACCCTCTTAACAAATGTTTACATAACAAATACAGTGTATTGTTAACTACAGACACTCTGGGACTTATTCTTCTTGCATAAGGGAAAGTTTGTACCTTTCACCCATGCCCCCCAATGCCCCTCCCCCCAGCCCCTGGAAACCATGATTCTACTCTCGGCTTCTATGAGTTTGACGATTTTAGGGGCCTGACATAAGTGGGATCATGTAGTATTTATTCTTCTGTGTCTGGTTTATTTCACTTAGCATAATGTCCTCCAAGTTCATCCATGTTGTAGCAAATGTCAGGCTTTCCTTCTTTCTTAAGGCTGAATAATATTCCATTGTATGTGTATACTATATTTTCTTCATCCATTCACCTGTCGATGGACATTTAGGTTGTTTCCATGTCTTGGCTATTGTAAATAATGCTGCAATGAACATGGGAGTGCAGATACCTCTTTGAGATCTTGATTTCAATTCTTTGGTGTACGTACCCAGGAGTTGCTGGATCACATGGTAGTTCTATTTTTAATTTTTTGAAAAACTTCCATACAGTTTTCCACAGTGGCTACACCATTCCACATTCCCACCAATTTCTCCACATCACCACCAAGGCTTGTTGTCTTCTGTAGAACTAGGTTTTGAGGATGAAAGGAAAGAGAACTCCTGGCTGAGTTTCTCATGAGGTTTTTGTGGGAGTCAGATGGGGTCAGAGCTCAAGGCCAGATTGGGAAGGGCCTTGAACACCATGTTAAGATGTCTGTATTTCAGTAGGAAACTTAAAGTGCTTAAATATAAGCTGCAGGGGATGATTGTGGGAACCGCATTGGAAAGATAATTCTAGAGGAGCACAGCAAGTTGCTCTGAGCAGGCGATCTCATTGGCCCCTCAGGGCCCTGCAAGCTCCCCGGGTGAAGAGAGGGAGGGATTCTTCTTTTTGCTGAAGGGCTGAGGCAGAGTTAAGCTGTGGATAAAGCTACGTGTTCACCACCAGCACCCTCTTGTCTTTTGCGCAGCCATTGTAGAATCTATAGAGAGTCCGTTTTGAGTTTGGTTCCTCTGCTAGAGATTTGGGTATGAAACTTCTGACTCCGGCTGCATTTCGTACGGTCCCTGACATAGTTTTCTAAACTTTAAGTCGGGCCAGCTTTCCAATCACGCCACAGAAAACGGGTTCAAAGCTGTATTTATTTGAGGGCTCCCAATTTAATGTGAGGTCCCCCCTTCTTAAAGAGCTGTCCTCCCATGAGCGTTTCCCCCTGAAGTGACCCTCAAAGAGGGATTACAGACACAAGGCAGATGGCCAGAGGGGAGCCCCCAGGAAGGGGGTTCTGATGAGGACCACGGACCAGAGGAACGGCGGGAAGCAGGGACTCTGAGGCTCCCGCCGTGGCGGGAGTCGCCGTGAGCGTTGGTGGAAATGTCCGCCAAGTGGGCAGCGGCTGGGGGCTGGGCTGCAAGGACTGCCCTGGGGGCTGAACTGCTGCACTTTTCCCTTCTCTTCGCAGCTTGTTCACTCAGCTCACTCTCTTCCTTACCTCAGTGTTTCGACTGCTGTTCCTTTCCTGAAAGGCAGCTAGGTCACAGAAACAAGGGTCCTGATGCCCAGGAGAGCAGACAGTTCCAAACCTGGACAGTGTTCCAGATCCAGCTGATGTGCCCCTAAAGACTCCTGGCTGAGACCCATTCCCTGGGGACCACAAATGCAATAGACACTCTGGTTTCTTCAGGGCCAGATGGTTCCAACTCTGGACCATGTGATAATAATATTAAAAGCTTCCACGATAAACCAGAATTGGTACATGTGTGAGGTACTGTGTTTTAGTACACTTCATGCAGTATTTCACTGTTTCCTAACAACCCTCTGAGCTAAAAAGGATTATCCCCACTTCACAGATGGGAAAACTGAGGCTTAGAGGAGTTAATAACTGAATGAACATTTATGTTTCATAAAAAAAACAGAAGTCAAATGTTTTGTATTCTCAACTTCTCTCTGAAAAACAGACTATATTTATGTTGCTTTTATATTCATTTGCATTTTTGGCATTTCTATTCAGGGACTCTTCATAAAAATGGCACAGTGAGGTTTCGTTTTGTTTTTAAAAAATTTAAATGTCTGTCAGAGTTTGCTTTAAGACCATGTTTCATTAGTGAACGAGCCAATAATAAAGATTTTTAAAAATGCTGTGAACTGATGTCAAAGCTTTGCCAGCATCAGTTAAAGCACCAACAAGTGCTGTAAACACTTGTGTGCAATAAAAATCTACACTTCTTAAGAACATCGAACAAATAACGGTAAAGCTATCAGTTTAGTGCATTTGAGCTCATTAAAAGTACGTTAATCTGTAAAGTTGATTGCACTGATCTCATACTGAAACCACATATTAAGATACGATTTACTGTAAGAAACTACGTTCTGCGTGGAGATGTCTGAGATGTCTGTCTGGAGATGGCTGAGGTGTAATCTGGGGAAAGCCTGCTCTAAAGCATGCAGATTTCAGAAATGCAGTGCAGTCACTTCTGAAATTAAATTCTCAAGCTGTCATTAGTACTTTAGTGTCTTATATTCATAGTGATATGGGTTATAGAAAATAGCCCACTTAAAATACTGATGCAATTCCGCGTGAAAGCTTAAAATGAAATGCTCATGACAACCCTTTTAAGGAGGACGCAGCAATTTACACTGGCAATGCATTAGCATGCTTTCCGGGCTCATTTTACTAAATTGCTGAATACCCAGTGACAGACAAGGGGTGTTGTGAGAAATGAAGAGAAAAGAGCACTTGAGCAAGGAACATGGGGAGAAGGAAGCCAGCCCAGTCGAGGACCCCATTGTGCCAGGGCCTTGTGGACACCCAGGAGCCTCTTCAGCGACCGGGCAAACACTCAGACGCTGACTCACAGAGACATTTCTCATTTCCCTTTGAGACTACTCAAACTCATCGATGCAGCCTTCTTGTGTATCCCATAGGATCTATTCATCAGCTGATTTTTATGTTTTATACTTCTTAGGATATTCTGTCAACATTCCTTTCTTGGGGGAATGTGATACTATGAAATATGAAATTTCACCATAAACTTAACTTCTTACTATTTATGAAACAGAGCCAAGAGATCTTAGAATGTCAATGAGACCTGAGCTAAGACTTTTTATAAGGCTCTATTGCGTGCCCCTCACTGTGCCAGGGGCTGGGGGATTCAGCCTCTTAGAATTTGTGGGATCAGAATGGGATGGCAGACCTCACCTTTGCTCAGCAGAGACCACGGGCACAACTGGCCCAAAGCATCGTCCCTCCTCTGTTCCTGCCCTCAGCTCTCCGGTAGAGTATGTCCCACCAGTGGCACTGGAGGCGGTTGTAGGTTATTCACAGACTGGACATTAAATAACATCCAATCTCAAGGTGACGAAGTTATTTCCTTCTCAATTCTCTTTCAATCCTTCAAAGAAAGGGTCTCGGGTTGGGACTGGACTGTCTTTTCCACCACCTCGATACCTGCTATGCTCCCTTTTTGACAAAGAACGGACCTGGACTCTTCTGCAGGCAGCAGTACTGAACTTCATATTATTTTCATAGAATATATGTCTTATCACTGCTTATCGTTACAGCAAGTGCTACTGATATTTAATTTTATGGTCGCATTACAAAATTTCCTCTGAACATAAACATTCTCCTTTTAGCATAGATTTATTTAAGTAAAAATGGTGAGTCCATTTAAAGAAAAGTATTAAGTAAATAACAGTAAAGGAGGTAACCAGAAATGGAAAATACGTAACTGAAGATGAAGAAATTGTATCATCGGTCCTCAGATTACTCTTCTTTGGGAAATATTGTTGTGGAAGAACTTGGTCCATCTCTGAACCCCTTGGTTTTCGGCCTTAGGGGCCTCTGTTCCATTCAGATGGAAATCTATCTTCCTCCCTAATAGCTGTGATTCTCCATCACTTTAGAACACAGGGGTGCCCAGCCCTTCAAAAGAAGAGCTCCAAATGGCTTCCTCCTAGGTGCTGCTCCCGGCTCTAACTACCTGGCCCAGGTGTGGTCATTTCCTCCCCATACGGGCCAGAAACCCGAACGTGTGCCTCTACTAGATTTGCAGTTTCCTTGAGAGCTGAGACTATGTTGCTCATTCAGTCCCTGTGTTCCACGGAGTGTCTACAATAGCACCTGGCTGGTGAGTGCCTGCTGCCTACCCCGGAAACTGTACATTAAACGTCTGTCATGCAGAGCCTGCTTGTGAGGGCGGGGCCGAGTGCTCGGGAAGTTTAGCCACAGCGACGCTCACTGGGGACAGAGTCTGTCAGCCTCATTTGGTAAAGAGCTGTGAAATGTGGCCTTGAAAGAGGAAGAGGAAGTAGCAGACTTAGATCCCATAGATCATTATATATTTACTTCCAGAAGTACTATTACCTGGAAATCTGTCCATCTCACTGAAAATGCACTCGTCTCTGAAAATACGGTCATGTGGCTCTTAAACTCACACATCTATTAACGCTGAATATCCGTTGCTACATAGACCTCGGGCCTCCGGCACAGAGCAGGGGTTATATGGGACCTAACGAAATGAGTAGGAAGTGGGTCTGAAATCACTGCCGGGCTGAAGATTTAAATAATTCTTGGAAAAGTAGACCGAAGTGAGGTTGGTGAGTAGTCACCTGATACAGACTTGAAAACACGACCAGGGTCCTGCTGGGCTGGCAACCATCCTAAGCTGCGACTCTCAGGGTTACTGCTGAGCAGCTGAGCAGCTGATGTGGGTGAGGAGGGTGGCTACAAGTCTCCCATTTGGCCATAGTTGTGTGAACGGGAGCCTGGATGGGTTCCAGAATTTATTGTTCCCAGAATAAATAAATGGGAAGTAATCATAACCAAAAGAAACCAAAAAACAAACAAAAAACCAAAGAAAACAAACCCCCAACCCCCCCAAAAAGCCAAGAGCATTAATCTAAAATAGCAAAACAAAACCAAATAAACCTCATTCTCCTCAATTCTAACATGAGCAAATGATAAACGCTAGGCAGGGCCCTGAAATGTTGGAATCTCGGTTCAACGTCAGCTCCTGCTCTTACAGGCAAAATGTTCTGATCAGTGACGTCTTGCTGACCAGCTGCCTTTCAGAAGATGAACAACTAGAATTAAATCCCTATACATAGCTGATGTATAAATTACACACTCTGACATTTTATTAATCCCTGAAAGAAGGACATTAATGAAATTTCATTGTATCTATTATATGCTTTTCTCTTTTATGAAGGAAGGCGGGACTAAAATATGCAGGTGTAATTTAAATAGCTCTTGACCTGTGACATATGCTAACTCAATTACAAAGCGACAAGCTGCTGGGAGAAGCAGAATCTTCTTGTCCTTCTACATTGTCTGTGCTGTGTTTTAATTTGTAAATCCTTCCCCAAGGATTGAGAAAACAAGATTGTATTTTTTTCAGAAACATCAATAAAAAGAGATGTCTTAATGTGAAGATGCTAGCTTATTATACTGTTTTGCAAAAAGAAAGTATTACACTTTTATTTGTATAAACCGATCACAGTACCTGAGCTTTTGGGGATATATCTATATATCTATATATAGATATAGGTTAAAACTGTCATCCCCATTCCTAAAATCTAGTCTGAAAACTGCAAACTTATTAAGCTTGCTGGATAATATACTATAGTTGTGATTTCTATACAAAGGGAAGGATATGATCCCTGTTAAAAAACAAAAGACCCAAGATGGAGTCACTTATGCTAAGCTCCAGGTCACCACAGAGACTTAATCACAGTTTCGGCTCTCCCAGCAATGAAACCTTAAACCAGTCCATCAGGAACCACCTGATCAGCACTAGTGAGGTAATCTGTCTGACTGACCCCTGACATCCCCTCAAGGAAAGTAACTTTGAAATAACCAGCCTGCCTTTTTGCCGGTATAACTTCAGTGTTCCCGTTCCTTTCCGCCTAGAAAAAGACTTTCATTTTGAACAGACCCTTGGAGCTTCTTTTTATCTGCTGGATTGGATGCTGCCTGGTTCAAATCAATTTTTGCTCAGAAAAACTCTTAAAAATTTTAATATGCCTCAGTTTATCTTTTAAGATCCCTTAGCTGTTTCCAAAACACCAGACATTTGGCACCATAAAGAGTTCACACATCTGAAATATGGAGTTCCCTCTTTTCCCTGAATGTTTCAAGTTGTCAGACACGAGACGGAAAGCCTGGCGCCCCTCTTCTGCAGCCTCAGGTGCCCTGCTTACTCGCATGATTTTTCAGGGCAAAGACTACCAGGGTCTGCTGAAAGTGGCAAGACCTTTCAGCAAAACGGATGTAGCCGTCAGTCAAACCACAGAGCTGGGTGCTGTGATTTACTTCATTAGAAATGCAGGTTGGATTTGACCTCTCAGAGTCTTAGTAAATATAAGCTACGTGCCCCACCTGTTTGCTATTGAAGAACAGAACACACATGTATGGTCTGAATGTCTCATGAGCTGCAACTGACAAACCTCATTCTTACACACTGGGTCTTATTCCACTTTTCCTTTTGCGTTTTAACTTGTAAGCAGCAGAAATAGAATCCTGTGTACAAAATGACCAAATTGTATGCCCTGCTTTTGCTAAAACTTTTTTTTTATTATTTATTTTTAAGGCTTTGGAAAGCCCTACTGAACTGTAACCAATACTATAAGGATACTGAGATTCAGCTCTTAAGTTTCTTCCTTAACTCTTCTCCCAACCATTGAAGAGTATTCAGCTAAGACCAGCCATGGTCAGTTGAAGTTAACTCCCTGGGAAGCAGGGGAATTTGGGGCAATGAGAAAAGGAGGAGAGAAGGGTGCTGGCCTCATACACGTCACGAGCAGCATAAAGAAGTACAGGCTAGGAAAAGCATAGGAATATTTTGAAAAACAAAATCTGTAATTTCCAAATAATGTCAAATGGAATGATTCAGTAAAATAAAAAGCGGTTTCCTCCCTTAGTTCTCACTTGTATTGTAATTCTTACCCCAGAAGGCCACTACAACTATCTTACCGAAGAAAAAAAAATCCTTCAAGGATTAAGACTGCGGGACGGCATAAACGGGAAAGCATTACGAAACAGACACTGGGGCGGGGGTGGAACGCACTGAAGTTCCCAGGACAACGAAAGTGCACTGGCGGGGGTGTCCCCTCAATTCGCTCACCACGTTGTATAATTAACATAAGAATTCACATCTTGGGGCCCTGACTTATGAACTGCTGTCCAGAAGACAGAGCCTGAAGGCTTTGAGGCTGAAGCCCAAACTAGACTGGACCAGCACACGAATCGGAACACTCCAACTGAAACCACCCTGGACGCCACGGTGTCCAGACCTGGCTGCCTGGAGCCCAGATGTGGCCTGGCGGGCGTGGGCATGTCCAAGTGTGCTTCTCCCTCAGCACCTTTTTCTCTCTTGTTCCTCTAAACCCAACTCCCCTATTGTCAGCTTGGAGTAACAGCCTACTAGGTTGGGGAACAAGGGCAGAGGGATCCCATGACATTTTCATGGTCAAGGCAGATCTGTGTGGGCTCATGACAGTGAGAGTAGTATTTTAAAGGTAGATTTACGACAAGATGAACTGTGGGTAGAATGTGATCGATGGTGGATGTTAGCTTCAGGGGAGAATTTTAGGGGTAGGATTCCAGGCTAACATTTCATTACTACGGCAATTTGGATAAGGACATCCATGGCACACTGACCAACGTGTCACCCGGCGTTTATGGAAAGGCGTATGTCTACGTGAGATGACAGCATCATGAACCAAAGGGACCCTGAGGGGCTGAAATGATTGCCTGGATCCAACCAGAGAAGTTTAGCAGAAACAAGTACTTAATTTCTAGAGCTGGAAATACCGCCCTCCCCCCATCACCTTCAGTGTCAAGTTGGACAGGACACACCTGATGGCAGCACACACCCTCCCGCTCCCTCCCCCACCCCAGCCCAAACAGGACGAGGGTATTTTCATTATAAGCCGTCTAGGAGTTAGGAGTGAGGTGGGGTCGAGTCAGGGAAAGGATGGAGTGTAGATTCTAGTCTAGGAGGTGGTCTCTGACACTGTCCCTGCAGTGGTCAGAGTTAAAGCCCAGAGGGTGTTGAGTTCAGGGCAGGGCACTCTGAACCAGGCGGCAGTAATAAGCCAGGGTGTGTACAGCGAGGCCACCACTCTTGAAACCACATTCTATGACAGACGAAGGAACTGCAGATGTTACTACCAGACTTTCAGATAATACATTGTAACTGATCAGATAATACCGGGTACCTGAAGACTTAGCCCGTGTGAATCGTCAGGTACTCCCCATGGCTCTAGTCTAAACTATTCACAGTACGGGAGGTAAGAGAGGCCAGAGCTGATATGAGGAAGGTGCTGAGCCCGCATCTGTCCCTAATTTACCTAAATCAAACGACTTCAGTGACTCAGGTCGGGTTTAGCGGTCTGCTGATCTTCCCTCTTCCTTTGAACAAAGAACAAGGGCCTCCTTCTGCAGTGTCTGTTCAGGGGCCTGCATTTCAGCTCCGACGGTGAGAGCTGCATGTGCTTTGCCCAGCTGGGCACCTCCTCCTGTCCTGTTATTATCTCTTCTCTCCCAGCTGCCTGTACATGTGATGACGCTTCTGTCTCCACTTCAGAAGGTGCAAATTACAGCGGGTGCAGCACCTTGAAGAAAATGCATTTTCCCAGCACCGGTAGTCATTTTCTCTCAGAATCACGCTGCGGGCTTTGTTTCAGAGACGACTGGGGCTTAAAATATTTTATGGGGCAATTGCATTAATCTCTCTTCTGAAATATGTTATTGTGTATCCTAGGTATCTTGGGAAAATGAATCTGCCTGGAAGAGCTGTTTTTCTAGATAACTGAGGATCTAACTCTTTTGGCATGAGCACACTGCAGTGTCTCTAACGGAATACGTGTCTAGAAGGCTTTCTTAACCCCAGGAGACTGACAGCAGGGCCACAACTTTCATAGGCCCTAGGCACTTTTGCCTTCAAGGGCCTTTTCCTCCATAACAAAAAATAAATAAATCAAACCAGTATTGTAGGACCATGTTGATATACAGATGAATATATTAATATAATATATTTAACCATTTGCTTCCTCCTAAAAGTTCATTTTTTCCTTCTGATTTTTTAAAAGAAATTCAAATATTTTCATGAGTCCCTGAAAAGTACTGTGGCCCCAGGAACTGTGACTACTGGGCCGAATGGGTATATCAGCCTCTGCAGAATACATTTGGTGACTTAGCTGGGAACACTGTTTTATCGTGTCATGGAGACAGCTGGTAGGTAGCCCTGGATGGTGCATTTTTGAATAAAGGTCTGAAGCTACCTTTCTTTTTGGTCATTGGCCTCTGTCTTATAAAGGTGGAGTAAGAACCTTTATACTGCACTCTGTAGCACGGCTGCCTTCCTGCAGGAGTAACTAGAAATCACAAACCATTTGATGCTTGCTCCCTTCGGAAAATCATCTTTATCTCCACAAGCATTTTTTTTTTTTTTTTTTTGCGGTACGCGGGCCTCTCACTGTTGTGGCCTCTCCCGTTGCGGAGCACAGGCTCCGGACGCGCAGGCCCAGCGGCCATGGCTCACGGGCCCAGCCGCTCCGCGGCATGTGGGATCTTCCCAGACCGGGGCACGAACCCGCGTCCCCTGCATCGGCAGGCGGACTCTCAACCACTGCTTCACCAGGGAAGCCCTCCACAAGCATTTTAAAAATCGTGAACTATTTAAAAAAATAAAAGACTCATTTTCTTCAAAAGATGACATTTCTTTAGCCATGATGCTATCTATTGTTTATATAACTTTTCAATGGTTGGTCTTGGGCAAGATTCCATGGAAAAATGATGCATTTAATTTTACAGCAAGATTGAGGTGAAAGTCTCATACAGATCAACTTCCTCATGGAATCTTCATTCATTCACTCGTACAGGATTTATTGCGTGACGACCATAGGCTAGGTGCTAGGGATTCAGTGCTGAAAAAGAGTTCCTGCCTTTAAGGACTATAATTGCGTATAATATTGTGTATTCTGACAATATGCTGGACAGTAATATTATTTGTTGTGTGAATTAACGGCTGAATGAATAAGTGAAGATAAAAGGGATACTTTTTAGGGTGAGCTCAAAAACCAGGTCAGCAATAAGCAAGATATCATTCTTTCCTTAAGGAAAGCCCAGCGCTCCGAAATACTTCACTAATTAAAGCAGGGAAAGGGATGGAATGAGAGGGGGAGACATTATTTTAGATAGGACAGTCAGGGGAGGCCACCGCTGAGATTATATTTGGGTTGTGAATCAATATAAGGGAAGCTATGGACTTATCTTGGGGAAAAGCACTCGGGCAGAAGGAACAGTAACTACAAAGGCCCTGAGGAAACACATGCACGTGTGTCCTGGCTTCCCCTTAAAGGCTGAAACGAGGTGCTGGCGTGAGGGTGGATCCTGCTTGCCCAGGTGTAGACTGGCTGTCAGGCTTCCTGTGAGAGCTTTGCATCAATGTGGCACGTGAGCTCTGTGGAGTCCTGGTGAGCACACACGTGTCTGTTGGAGGGGTCGAGGCAGCACTGTGGCCCCGTGGCCTGCACACAGCCGGACACCAGAAGGACGAGTGGGCCGACAGAGGCCTGGGGCTGGGCGCGGGCACCTTAGGATTGGAGGGAAGCGGTGTGACCTTTAGTAACCTGCAACATGACAGCCCCAAACCTCAGCACCTCTGCAGACACAAGTGTGGGGATCACATCAGATCCAGAGCCACCAGAGTAAAGACGTGTAAGGATGCCGTTGTGGGCTGTGTCTCCTAAAAATTTATGTTGAAATTCCAACACCTGTACCTGTGAGTGTGACCTTATTTGGACAGGGTCTTTGCAGATGTTGTCAAGTTAAGATGAGGCTATACTGGATTAGGGTGGGCCCTACTCCAATGACTGGTGTCCTTATAAGAAGGTAAGAAGACACACACACACGCAAACACACACGGAGAAGGCCATGTGGAGACAAAGGCAGAGATTGAGGTTGTGTTGCCATAAGCCAAGGAACACCAAGGTTGGGCAGCAACCACCAGAACCCTGATGGTTGAGAACAGATCCCCCCGCTGAATTCTCAAGGACCCAGCCCTGCCAGCACCTTGATTTCAGACTCCTGGACTCCAGAACCGTGCCAGAACACATTTCTGTTGTTCTAGGCCACCTCATTGGTGGTACTTTGTTATAGCAACCCCAGAAAACTAAGACAACCCTGAAGACCACGTATAACCCCAGGTCCCTTGCATCCTGCAAAGGAGATAGGAAGCAGAGAGATAAAGCATTTGCCCTAAAGACCGAGTTAACCTAAAAGCAACACTTTAAAAATGAGAGTTAACTTTAAATGCAAGCTTAGATCTCTCCCCAGCCCAAACCAAGAAGACAGAAATGAGTGCCCAGAACAAGGTGAGGCCGTTACAGAAAATATAAACGACGACAACGCATCTTTTTGCTCACCTGAATTGTGTTAATAAAACTGTCAGCCTTTTAAAAACTAATAAAAATATTTTTGCCCATGAATATTGGAACAGAGACAGGGACGATTCTGGTCTTCCTTGGGGTCCTTCCTACACATCCATGTCCGCAGCACGCAGCCCTATATGCTTTAATTGACTCCAAATCTTTAAAGTGCTATTTCTTCCGAGTTGAGAAACCTTACAAAGAAGTGGATCCATTCATTTTAGGGGTTTGTCGCTATTCCTCCTGGTCTGTCAGGATCTCTGTTTCCATCTCGAGGTTGGCGTGCTTTTGGCCGTGGGCGGGACTGTTCCCTGAACTCTGGGTTTGGAGAAGCAGTTTCTTTCATTGCTTCGGGCCTGTTCTCTTCACCACCCAGATGCTTGGTAGCCTCTGAGTTCCTTCTTCTCCCCCGCCCCCTCCTGCATCCAACTTTTCTCTATACCTTATGGAGAGTCTGCAGGCCCAGAATGCTTCATTTGAGCTGAAGAAAATGACCTCGGTCCAGATGAGGCCTGAAATCCATGTGTTTATTTCCGAGCAGTTAGCCAGGAGTTGTTGCTTGTTATTCTGTCTTCCCTGCATTATTGCTTAGCTTCTCCTGACGCTTCAAATTAAATGAACTGGTTCCCCCATAGTCCTGCCAGCCCAAGGCTGCCGAACTGCAGGACTTGCCAGTGCTTTAAAGGAGTCCTAAGAATCTCCTAGAAGCTACCAAAACACAGGTCACCATTTCTAAAGATTCCCTTCGCTAAGAAATGTTATTGCATTGTTCACGTCTGGAGAGAAGTCCTCAATGAAGGATCAAACCACAAGTCATTGAAAGTAATGGCAAATTGGGACTTCCCTGGTGGTCTAGCGATTAAGACTCCACGCTCCCAATGCAGGGGGCCCGAGTTTGATCCCTGGTCAGGGAACTAGATCCCACATGCTGCAACTGAGATCCCGCATGCTGCAACTAAAAAAGATCCTGCATTCCACAACTAAGACCCAGGGCAGCTAAATAAATAAATAAATATTTTTAAAAATAAATAAATAAGGACAACTTAGCTGGTGGACTTCAAGAACATTCCTCTCTTTACCTTGCTCTCTGTTAAAATTCATAACAGCCAAAAAGGACAAGAGACAACAAAAAATATCCCTGAGAGTTGAACACACCAAAACTGTCCTAGAGAATGAGTTTTCTGAAGGGCCTTACAAAAGAAAAGACAAACTTTCCTCAAAGGAAACTTGCAGAGGATGACTTAAATATGCCATCTCTCTAGCAAGGTACCTGCCTGCACCTTTAAACCACAGGACCTACAGGAGGACGGCACCCATACGAGAATGGATGTTGAGGTGTTGTATGCAAGTCACTTGATATTACAGCAGAATTTCCAGATCTTCCTATAGAAAGACAAAACGCTTTCTTCAAACTTGGTAGAATGTGCATCTAAATTGAGACTTCTCCTTATTCATGTTTAAGAAGGAAGGCTTTGCCTCTCTTGCAACTGTAGCAACGACTCAGAGCTGAGAAGCCCTCACATTTTCTCCTCTTTCTGCATCAGAGGGCTAACACAGGGAAACCACAGTAATAATAACAGCTGACATCCTGCGCCTGTATTTTATGCAAGGCCCTATGCTGAGCAATTTCCATGTGGTAGGTTCTTTAATTCTTGTAGCTTCTCTGTGAAATAGAGCTATCACTATTTTCCTTCTCATTTTACAGAGGAAACAGGCCTGGAGAAGTCAAATATCTTAACCCTTCTGTTACTCTGATCTTAACAGCTTTTCTCTAATGCACTCCTGATCTCGTGCTTGAAAGGACTGTACCTGAATGCTGACTAACAGACTTACAGTATAAAGGAGGCCTGTTCTAGTTCCAGAGAGTTACACGAAAGTAGAGTCCCTAACTGGTTCTACAGGTGTTGCCGCTCTCCCGCCTGGACAAGCCAGTAACTGCATGAGGCCTCCGGACTCCTGGCTTCACAGGTCATGAGTGAATGAGACGTGTTTTTCCTACTTATACATCTTCCTTCTTGTCTGAATATTTGTTTTGAATTTTCTGTATACAAACATTTGCATGCTGACTATAAAGTAATCGTTTTGATTCCATATGCAGACACTTAATCATACTTCCTCCTTGGACATGCAAACGTTTAGCTGAAACCAGGCATATTTACTAATACTTCTTGCTAAAGGGCCCTGTGTTGGCACCGTGAGACAGAGAGAAATAGGCACACCACAATCCCCTGCAGAGATCTCACTGTCAAGAATAAACATTAGCCAAGGCCAAACGAGATAAAGGCCGTGCTGCACATTCAGATGCAAGATCTACAGATCTAGACTGGGGTAAAAAGGGTTGAGGGAAGCCCACAGGAAGGGACAGCTGAAAAGATCACTGAACCACAGCAGTTTGAAAAGAAAAGGAGGATGGGAGAGAGGGAGTGGGCATATCCCCAACAAGGAAACCAACGGGGCATGCTTGGGAATGGGCGGTGCCACAGAGGGGTGCTGGATAAAGCCGGAAAGCTCTCCTGGGGTGGGTGGTGGGTAGGTCTCCACGTTTCAAATCAGTTTCTACTTGACTGGGTAAGCATCAAGCGTCTCTGTAGGATTATTATTTTTTTAATTGTGTTAAAACACATAAAATTTACAAGCACGGAGAAAAATGTAATCAGGGTTGTGTGTAAGTCTGGTCTAATTGGCATTGGTGGACGGGGCAGACTGGAGAAGACACAGGAAGTGGGGAGTGGAGGAGGAGACCGTCACAGCCATCTTAGGGGAGGGGTGGGGAGGGTCTGACAGTAAAGACAGCGGAGCAGACACACGAGAGGCTTCGTTTATGAATGAACACACTTCTATAACCCTGCTTTTCATCTGCTATGGTTTGGCAAATAGGAAGAAATGCTGATAAATGTCAGGAAAATACAAAGACAGGAGAGTTAGTATAATACAGGATACTGCTTGTTAAATAGGCAAAAACACCGGCGTTTTCTCCAGGGGGCTCGATCGTTTGACGGCTCACCTCTTGGGTCTTGGTTAAAATGGAATTCAGTCAAAAGGCATCCAACACTCAGGAGCCAGAACTTTCCGTCTGTATTATTCATTCTGATGACAAACCCCCGGTGACTGTTACCATCTGTGAGTTCATGAGCTGCAGAAAGCCTGGTCACACCAGATGCACATGACATATTTTTACATGATATAATTCTCTTAACTTCCAGTCGTTTATCGCTGATTTTATAAGAGGGAGTGAATGGAAAGGTCATGTACCAAGTGAAATGGAAAAAAGTGCAAACTGAAGAAAATGGATGCTGTGGGGTTTTTTCTTTTAAATTGGAGTATAGTTGATTTACAATGTTGTGTTAGTTTCAGGTGTACAGCAAAGTGAATCCACTCATGTTTTTAGATTCTTTTCCCATATAGGCCATTACAGAGTATTGAGTAGAGTTCCCTGTGCTATACAGCAGGTTCTTATTAGTTATCTATTTTACATATAGTTGTATGTATATATGTCAGTCCCAATCTATCCCTCCCCCCTTTATCCCCTGGTAACCATGTTTGTTTTCTACATCCGTGACTCTACTTCTGTTTTGTAAATAAGTTCATTTGTACCCATTTTTTTAGATTCCACATATAAGCAATATCATATGATATTTGTCTTCCTGTGTCTGACTTACTTCACTCAGTATGATAATCTCTAGGTCCATCCATGATGCTGCAAATGGCGTTCTTTTGTTCTTTTTTACGGCCGAGTAATATTCCACTGTATATATGTGCCACATCTTCCTTATCCATTTCTCTGTTGATGGACATTTAGGTTGCTTCCATGTCCTGGCTATTGTAAATAGTGCTGCAGTGAACACTGGGGTGCATGTGTCTTTTGAATCGTGGTTTTCTCAGGGTATATGCCCAGTAGTGGGATTGCTGGGTCATATGGAAGTTCTATTTTTAGTTTTTTAAGGAACCTCCATACTGTCTTCCATAGTGGCTGCAACAACTTACATTCCCACCAACAGTGTAGGAGGGTTCCCTTTTCTCCACACTCTTTCCAGCATTAACTGTTTGTAGATTTTTTGATGATGGCCATTCTGACCAGTGTGAGGTGATACCTCATTACAGTTTTGATTTGCATTTCTCTAATAATTAGTGATGTTGAGCATCTTCTCATGTGCTTTTTGGCTATCTGTATGTCTTCTTTGGAGAAATGTCTATTTAGATCTTCCACCCATTTTTTGATTGGGTTATTTTTTTAATATTAAGCTGCATGAGCTATTTATATATTTTGGAGATTAATCCCTTGTCAATTGCTTCATTTGCAAATATTTTCTCCCATTCTGAGGGTTGTCTTTTTGTTTCGTTTTCGGTTTCCTTTGCTGTGCAAAAGCTTCTAAGTTTAATTAGATCCCATTTATCTATTTTTGTTTTTATTTCCATTTCTCTAGGAGGTGGATCAAAAAAGATCTTGCTGAGATTTATGTCAGAGTGTTCTGCCTATGTTTTCCTCTAAGAGTTTTATAGAGTCTGGCCTTACATTTAGATCTTTAATCCATTTTAAGTTTATTTTTGTGTATGGTATTAGGGAGTGCTCTGATCTCATTCTTTTACATGTAGCTGTCCAGTTTTCCCAGCACTGCTTACTGAAGAGACTGTCTTTTCTCCATTGCATATTCTTGCCTCCTGTGTCAAAGATCAGGTGACCATAGGTGTGTGGGTTTATCTCTGGGCTTTCTATCCTGTTCCATTGATCTATATTTCTATTTTTGTGCCAGTAGGATGCTGTGTTTTAAACAGGAAAATTTTTTAAAAGTTAAAGTTGTGAAGACTATTAAAACGCGAATGTCATTATATCCTGGGTGTGCATGTAACCACACAGGGACATCATTATCCTTTCAAAATGAAATCATAATGGTAGGTATTAATACTTTCAGTTAGATGAGGAAACCAAAGCTTATGTCCATTAAGTAACTTGTCACACAGCTTGTCAATGGCAGAGCCAGTGTTTGATACTCAGTCCTGGTTTTCAGAGACCTAAGTTTCCACGGAACGAAAACGTTCACTCGTATGATGGGGATTAAGTAAGCACATGGCATGGCTCTCCTTAGTGATACAGTGATACTCCTTAGTGATACGGTCCTTTGCTGGATTCTATTCCCCTCTAATTGTACAGTACATTACTTCGTTTCCAAATTACGTACAATTTTTCTGGAGGAAAAGTGGAAGAACTCCAGATAAACCCACGCTGATTCACAGCACAAGGGAACGCCAGAGGGATTCACAACGCTTGCGCAGAGTATTTACTGTCAGCGCTCACAAATGTGGACTCTGTGCTGCCTTATTTCACAGTCTGCCTCCCAGGTTAGAATCTTTGAGTAACTGGAAGCAGATTGATAAACGGAGTCTGACAACAGGCTTGCTTCCCAGTAAAGGAAGAGCTCTGGCCCGGGATTAGGTGAAATCACAGACATTAAGAGTCTATAAAGTGAACTTGGCAAACTCCTAACACTTAGAATGGAAGAGAGAAAAGGCTGCCAACTGAAATGATCTTGTAATTAACTCTTTTTTTTTTTTTTTTTTTTTTGGGGTACGCGGGCCTCTCACTGACGTGGCCTCTCCCGTTGCGGAACACAGGCTCTGGACGCGCAGGCTCAGCAGCCATGGCTCACAGGCCCAGCCGCTCCGCGGCATGTGGGATCTTCCCGGACCGGGGCACGAACCCACGTCCCCTGCATCTGCAGGTGGACTCTCAACCACTGCGCCACCAGGGAAGCCCTTAACTCTTTTAATGCTGTTAATACTGAAAGAACGTTGGGAGGATCTGGGCAACAAGTGTCCGTAAGGAGTGGCTGGGAGCTGATGTACGGAGAAAGCGGGTTTGCGTCCCTGGTACTCTCTATGTCTCGAGCTTCATTACTCACCCTCAGGACTATAATAACAACACCTGCGAAACTTCCACCTTCCAGTGATGCGCAGTTGCTGACTGCTTTATACCCATCTCATTTAAGGCCAAGCTTTCCTTTGTTTAATCTATTTTGAGGTTTGGGGGGGTTTGTTTTGTCAGTAATACTGCCCCTTCCTCCGCATCAATGTGGATCTGAACTCCCCATGTTAGCCTGCGGCCAGGAGCACCCAAGGGAGCCCAGAGTGGGAGTTTCCTACCATGTGTTCAAAGGCACATCCAAGTGGGGAATATGAATTTCTCACCAGCCAAGCAGGTTGGTGCTTCTGGGACACGAGGGAGAATTGGAATGAAAAGGACATAGGAAAAAAGCTGGACTTTGTTCAGAACCTGCGTGTTTCTGACTTTGGAGGAGCAGTAGAAGGAGGTGGCTCAGGAAAGAGAGGGAAGCACTGCCTCCCCAGACCTCCCCTCCCCGGCCCGGCGTCCAACAGAGGCTGCCAGCCTGGGCTGGGATGAGGAAGGCTGCCGTCAGGCTCCTGAAGATCTGAGTGGGTCTCGGTTTCACAATCAGCACATCCTGGATTGGACCAGCAGCACAAAGGCTGCCCCAAATAATTTCCTGGGCCAGTCCAGGAATGTGCCTAAATCCCAACAGAGCTGGACAATGTGGGCCACGTCAACGACTTTTCTACAGAAACAGTTCAAAGAACGAAGATTACCTTGGTTATCAAGAGGAACCAGAAGAATGCAACAGAAAAGAAATACTTGGAACTAGGATTTGCTTCAAAATATTGAATGCTAGTATTTGTCTGACAGGCTTAAAACCAGGCCTTTTCAGTTTATCAAAAACCACAATGGACTCCCTGATTACTTCTCGCCACCTGCTAAGGCTCACCACGGAAAGCCTTGGTTCCCAGGCTTTAGCTGAGTTTCCAAGCTGTACAAGCTGCTATGTGCCGTACAGCTTTGTTATTCAGAGGTCTGCATTTGTTTTTTTCTCCAAATAACATGAATTTAAGGCTAATTAAGTTTAATTTTCTGGCTAAACTTCAGTCCTAATACAGTGAGCTTTTGATAGTAGCTCTGCTCATTCTGACTGTCCTCAAACCCAAAGCCTTGGGAATAAGAATGTCGGAAGCTGGAGGCAGATACGCAAATATGAAAGGAATATAAAATTGAAAAATTTCGGTGTGCTTTTTACTTTTTGAATCAAACTTTCTGAGATACAATTTGTATGCAATAAATACACCTATTTTAAGTGTAGAGTTTTGATGAATTTTGCCAAATGTATACACCTATGTAACAGCCAGCACGATAAAAACATGGAACGCTTGAACTGAAAGTCTGTGCAGATTCCCTTTTTTGCTTCCTGGTATGTATGTGTGCACGTGCATGGGTGCGTGTGAACACTCATGCCTGAAAATGAACTTCCACCCTAACGGAAGGCTCTTGAGAATAATTCTATTTGAGATTTTTCACAGCAGTGCCATTTGTGTAAGAAAATTTGTAGAACAATATGGCCTTTTGTGCTTAAAATCTTATCAGATAATGTTGATTAGGAGGACAGTTTTTGCCACAAGTTTTTCTTTTTTTTTTCCTAAGGTCTTTTCAGAGACAAAAGGGAGTGTTTTATAGATGGTGGAGCAGTATGCCAGCCTTAATTTCCAGTTTCCGGGTATAGAAATCATTCCAGAAGCCACAGTTTCGCACAATGAAACATGCATCCATGACTGCAGAAAAGCATATTCGTAGTGTCTTTAATAAAATCCTCACTGACTCTGTCTCTTCCGTTTCGTTTCCTCCCACCCCGTCCTCCCAACCACAGCATTCTGAGGGGGCACTGCAGTTGGGGTTCTCAGAGGCACCACGCATTACCTAAAGGACTTGGAAATGGCCCCAAGCAATCGCTGGGTGCCTGCCCTGCTGACCGTGGGATCTGAGAGCAGGCAGCCAGGGCTCTCCCTAGGGACCTTTATTAGCATTTGCATTCACAATTTGTGGTACTGTCTTGGGACCACATTTCAGCAAAGTTGAATTATAATCCCTCAGAATCACTTTATCTACCCTCGGAATCTGGCCAGTCCTGCTCTGAAGGTAACTGATATCATGGACTGACATGCAGGGCAGCTGGCTGTGGAGACAGGTCAAGAAGGGAACCTGTTCTAAGGGAGATGCTGGCGAGGAGACGGAAACCGTACCTGGTCCCCTGTGATTCAGGAGGAAGCCTAGGATCAAGGGACCCCTCATGCATGTTGTCCTCCAAAGCCTAGAAGAGCACCTGGCGTGTGCTGGGAGCTCAGTACATACTGATGGAATAAACGAACAGATGAAGCCACAAGCACTGGGATCTGTATTTCCAGTTTTGTTTTTTTTTCCAGTTCGTGGATCTAGTATAAAAGGTCTGGAGATATGTCAATCAGAGTTCAGAGGCGAGAGAACTTTTCTGTATTACTTGGCAAGTCAGTTGCAGAATAAAGATCTGAATTTAGAGCATTTGCTGCTCATAGGGAGAATTTTTTTTTTTTTTTTTTTTGCGGTACGAGGGCCTCTCCCGTTGCGGAGCACAGGCTCCGGACACGCAGGCTCAGCGGCCATGGCTCACGGGCCCAGCCGCTCCGCGGTATGTGGGATCTTCCCGGACCGGGGCACGAACCCGCGTCCCCCGCATCGGCAGGTGGAATCTCAACAACTGCGCCACCAGGGAAGCCCACAGGGAGATTTTAAAGGACATCTTGTCTACTAAGGCCAATTTAACAGAACCGTGGAACGTATTACTGTGATGAGAGCCCTTACAGGGATAGACTTGGTCTGTTGCCAGGTACTATCAGCTGGACATCCAAAATACAGCAGGAATCTGCCCATTTTGGTCCCCCCCCACCCCCACGAATTACCGTCCAGTTCACGCCACCATCTCTCTCACTTGGAGTCTTGCAGTTGCCTCCCACCTGGTTGCCTTCCCTCCACGCATGCTCAGTCCATTACCCAGAGGCCAAATGATATTTTAAACTCATAATAAAATCCCCGCTTCTTGCCAAGGCCCACGAGGCCCTCTACAAACTGGCTGCTGCCGCCTCTCTGACCCCAGCTTCTACTTTTCTCCTCCTGGTCACCAAGTCAGCCACACCTGATTTCCTTCTGTTGGGAGACCACCAGCCTTGTCTGGCCTCAGGGCCTTTGCTCCTGCTGCTCCTAATAGTTGGACACCCTTTCCTTAGATCTGGTTCCTTCAAGTCCTCCTTAGAGAATCCTTTCTAGAGATCTCACCTCCTCCTTGATGACTCTGTATCATATTACGGGCTTTATATTCTTCATAGTATTTATCAGAGAGCTAAAGCATTTACGCATTTATTTATTCTTGTTTGCTGTTTTTTCCCTCACCAGAAAGTCAGCTCCATGAAAGCAGGGACTCTGCATCTTTCTTCACTGAGGCATCCCCAGCACTCAGCACAACGCCTGGCACTTACTGAGAAGGCACCAGTAAGAGAGGGATGAGTGCATGAGGATGAAAAAGAGCATCTACTTCCAAGGGTTGACGTGAGGCTTAAATGTCAAAAATGTGCAGGGTTATACGGTTGTTGGACTTTATCAATCGTCTTTTGAGCCTCTAATTAGAAAGTATTACACTGACATTCACGAATTTACGTCAGAATCAGATGAAAAACCTCTCATCATGTTAGTTTATCTGCCCAATATCTGTGTGATTGGAGCTGTTCATGCTGATTGCAATGAAACCAACGAGTAAGGCTGTTTGTTTCTGTTTTATGGGGCATGGCTAGGGTATGAAACACAGAGAGTCCACATCTTTGCCTTGAGGGTGCTTACGAGTGAATGATGTGTGCCTGGCTGGTTTCTCCTCATCTCCTGCAGTGTTATTATCTGTGCTCTTCTGCCCCACTCTGTAGTCATCTCCTGCGCTGGGGCCTCGCCTCTCGTAGGGAGATAAATCCATAAGCACAAACCACGCTCTCCGTACTCATTCTGAATCACAAGGCGCCCAGGAGAGATGCGGAATTAAGCTGAATGATGGCTCATTGCCCAATACATTTTTTTTATGTGTCCTGCAAATATATCCACTAATAAGGAGGGAAAATACATTATTTGAGGGAAAAATGTCGCTTTACTAATAATGTGCTCCCATCAAATGTAACGATCAGGTTGCTGTACTGGAGGGCTTTTTCTCCACTGTTTTCTAATAGCAGGGCTGGGTTGCCGGGAGCACTTCGCAGGCCTGTGCTGGGCCCACTCGGGACCAGCGGCTTGAATCCATGAGGTGCGTGGAGGTGGCTAAGAGCAGAGCTTTCTCTTTGTCTGAGCCGACCGCCAGAAGAGAGACACTCTTAGACTCCAATGCTTAGAAGGGAAAGAAAAAGAACTACAAGCTGAAAAAAAATATTTTCAGATATAACCAGCCAAAGAGTTTTCGTAAGAAAACACGAGAGGGATTTTCTGAAGTTTACCCAGACACAGATGCACTGAGCAACACAGGAAGAAAACAGTTGG
The DNA here is from genome assembly GCF_963455315.2 of Globicephala melas. Classification (NCBI taxonomy): domain Eukaryota; kingdom Metazoa; phylum Chordata; class Mammalia; order Artiodactyla; family Delphinidae; genus Globicephala; species Globicephala melas. Next base: position 7,494,571 of record NC_083322.1, read on the forward strand.
GGGTGGGGTTTGAATGGATGAAAACTCCAGAATGTTTGTAGCAAGTAGCTCAGTGCTGGAGAGCTTTCATGCAGTTCAGCATGCCCGGCTTCCACCAGAGGGTCCAGGCTGGGTGACGTAGCATCCGCTGCCCACGCTTAGCGAACAGAGGGACGGGCTTGCTTCAGGTTCTGTTCCCAACTTTGTGCTCCTGCCTTTCCTCATGCTGTGTCTGAGCTTCTCATTCCCCCGAGTCACCACATGTAGTGAGTTCCACCTCCTGATCTGTGTTTCACAATGTTTTTAGGACACGAGGATTATTTAAGCCTGCAATCATGACGGAGCACTAGATAATGTCAATTCGATCTGGAAAGGCCCTAATTTATTTCCTCCCTGTGACTCTGACAGTCAAACAAAGAAACAACTGGTCCGTGGAGTTAAAAAGTATGACACTCCTACATTTTTCAAATAGCTATTGAATAGGTGGCATGATAGGCTGCACCAAGGGTGGGAAAACGTAATGTGTTTAAGTCTTATTTAATTCTAGTCTTGAGTGCTTCTACCCACATTCTACATAATCTGGGTTCGTCCATTTGTAGCTTGCTGTCGTCCTTTATGTATTTTTTCCTGAAAACTTACAGAGACAGTTTTCCCCTATTGTCTTGGAAGGTTGGTTTTTCTCTCTTTGCCATCTTTGGGCGAGAGAACTGGGAAAACACTACTGGGTTCTCCCCTTTTCTATGAACCTGGAGCCTGTAAATGAAAGGTGGCCATCTGGTATTATTGCATGTTTATAAGCAGAAAATTGTTCCCTGGGAATCAGACTTTCTTTGTAAAAATGTATTTTTAATCACAAATGTTATATGCTGTAGGAATAATCATAATTTTCTTTTGTTTTTATCATAATTTCTTACATTTCACATTAAAAAAGAAATGAGAGCTTCCCTGGTGGCGCAGTGGTTGAGAGTCCACCTGCCGATGCAGGGGACACGGGTTCGTGCCCCGGTCCGGGAAGATCCCACATGCTGCGGAGTGGCTGGGCCCGTGAGCCATGGCCGCTGAGCCTGCACATCCGGAGCCCGTGCTCCGCCACGGGAGAGGCCACAACAGTGAGAGGCCCGCGTACCGCAAAAAAAAAAAAAAAAAAGTATGTCACCTCTCCAAGCCCCCTCTCCTTCAGCTAAACGCCCTCAATTCCCTCTGCTGTTCTCTGGGTGTCACCCTCTGCTGGCCATTTTCTGGTTTGTCAATGTCCCCTTCAGGACGTGGCTCTTCAAACCGGATGCCATTCCAAGAATGCCCAGCCACCTCGATACTGTGCGTTTGCCACGGCAGCTGTAAAATCGTCTTCTTCTCCCAGCTAAGTCCCTGTGGGCACAGTGCTGTCCCCCAGCTCCTTCATCTTGGACTCGTGTCATTGATTTTTTTGAACCTAAATGCACGAGCTTGTATTTAACCTTCATTTTATTGGTTTGGGCTCAGAGTTATAGCCATTTAAATAATGAGAATAACTTACACTTAATTATAATTTTCCAGCGATCCAAGGGCTTTAGCATATGATACTAGAATGAACTTTGATTCTCTTATTTACCATATCAGCTCTCCCTCCTAACTTGCCATCATCTGGAAATCTGATTAGCAGGAATGGCAACAGTTATCACTGATAGATAAACAGGTTGAACAGCAAGGAACAAAAGGCCCAGCCCTGTGAAATACGCCCCCCTTCTTCCCACCACATTCTAAGGAGACAGACAATGGGCAGCGCCAGGACTCCATCTGCAAGATAACCGCAAAGAATGAAAAGTGCAATGAAGAGAAATCAAGCAACACAGGAAAAGGGAAGTGACTGGTCGGAGGGGCTTTATAGAGCTGGTGGTCAGAGGACCCAAGCAGAGACCTGAGGGAGTGTGGAGCACACAGTGCACCCGGGAGACCAGGAAACACGCCAGTGAATGAATCGATCAACTTCCTGCTTTGTTGCAAAGAGAATTTCAGGCAATCAATTTTCGACTTGGTTTTGTTCTCCTAGCTCTCAACTAATTCATAATTTGCTTCTGAGTCAACAAACACTGAATAAGCACCTAATACAACGCTTGGCCCACAATGCACATTTTAATGAATATTGGTTGAATACGTGAAAAAATACACCATGAAAGATTGTGTCCAATGCTTGCTAAAATTAAGAAACACTATGTCAACACCATATGACAAGGCTTTACCTCTGCCCTGGGATACCTCTCACCCAGGCAGTCCTCGGGGTGTAATTAGATTGCTATCAATTGGCTGTAGCCCAGTTAAGACAGCCCTCAGGCTCTTTGCATTTTCTGATACAGAAGCAACGATTCCACAGTGACAGAACACACCACTGGGTTACACACCTCTAGCCTCTAGTACCCGTTTTTCGCTGATCTCAGAAAAAAGAAATATGGTTAGCTTGGTATAGCTTGATGCTGGGGAACTCATGTTGGGTTATACAGATCATATGATTCTCTAAATCTTCACGTATCACCTGCTGAGTAACCTGCTCCAGAATTTTGGCAATCGTCATTTCACCAGCCTATGCTTTTTGGAAACTACTTTTTAAAAAGATATGTTTGAAAGTTGGCATCTCCTTGCCTGCATTTTAGCACCTCTCCAGATTGACAAAGTTTCTCCACCATTACTGATGGATCACGTCTACAAATGCTTTCAGCATTCTGGGGCGATCTGTCTGCACCTGGGGAAATGAATTCTGTAATTAAATTAATTACTGATTGATGCAGCAACTACCGTGTTCCAAGAGATAATCAAATAGGAGAAAGAGAGATGGATGAGGGAAAGGATGAAAGGAATAAGGAATATAACCTGGCTCCTGTCCTGAAGATGGACAGACTAGATGTGGAGACATAAGTAAGATACACTGACAGATGTTGAGCTAATCTAGTCTGAGAAGTACTAGGATATGGGCGGGTACCAGGTGCTCAGTGAGTGCGGGGAGGGGCTAAGCAGTGAAAGACAAGTAGAGGTCACAGTGGACATGTGGCAGGTCCCGGGGGCTGCAGGATGCATGCTCTGGTAGAGTCTGGGCCAAGGGGTGCTTAGGAAACTGAGGCCCTACAGGTTCCCAATCCCGGAGGGACTGGGCCAGCTTTGTGCTGTAGAGAGGGAACTTTCACTTTGTGAAGGCTTAACTGGAGATGAGGGCATGTGGGCCTGGAGCTGCGGGGCTTTCTCATTCTCTCCTTTTCCAGATGGAGTTTTCCTTTGCCCGTTTGAGAACACTTTCTTTTTTCCATCGTAATTTTCCATCGTAAAGAAATTCGGTCTGGTGTCCCTTAAGCAGATTTACCTTGGTGAGGTTTAGGATTAGCATTTTAATTGAAACACTTTTAGCTTCCAAAAGTGCTCACTTTACGTGGTTACAACCTCTCCCTTTCCTCCATCACTGCATAGTATTGATCAAGGTTTTTGTTTATTTAGCAGACACTTGTCTTCCTCTGGCTGCAACTAAGGTCAGGGGTGAGCTTTAATTTAGTCCCTGTCCAAATCGTCACCAGTTCCAATCAGTAAAGGATGAACAACTGAGCTAGCAATATGAAAAACGTATTTTGACTACGATTATTTGTAAAAGCCACACAATGATTGAACTGTGTGTGCGTGTATGCACGGACATACGGAGATTTTAGAAGGAAAAATGTTGACGATGCAGGCTGTTCCCTAAATCCTCCCCAGTAACATAACCGTGTCTTACAGAGAAGTAATCAGCAAGAATACTTACAGGATAAACTAAAAGGAGAAAACATTAAATATTAAGGAATTAGAAAAAAATGGAGATATATTAGCTTTCAGACTAGCTTCTCACTCCTCAATCACTCCCTTGGATTATACAGACAGAAATTAGAGGCCAGTTTTCAGGAATATAGACTTTTCAATGATGATCATTTCTGACTTTTTATTGAGGTTGAACATTTCACATTTCTATTGTCCTGTTGGAAGCTGGGGGGAGGGTTAAGTTTGATTTAGAAGATGTAGGGCCAAGAAGATGGGAAAATTTTTCTGCCCCAACAAAGACATGATAAAATACTGCAGCAGAACAGTTTAAGCGCCATTGGAAAGGTCTCTCCACGGGGGACTCACCTTCTCTTGGCATAAATATTTAGCTCAGGGCTTGGTTGATTAAAAACATAAAATACTCTTCCCTTTGCACTACATCTCTGCTCAATCAATCCCCCGCTCTCCTCTAGTCCACTGGACACAACGCAAAGGCCTCTGGAGGAGTGGAGATTCCCTCTCCGGGGACACAGAGGCACTTCCTCTTCCTTCTTCCCATCCATCCCAACCTCTCACTGGGAAGTGAGAGACTGGTCTGAATATGGACTATGGTTTGGGGCAGTCAGCTTAGTTGTCAGTGTACCAATGCTTCCTATAATTCCAGTGCATTTTGTCTAAGTGGTTGTATACCCCTTCACTAGTGACAGAACATTAAGGTCACGGTCATTTATCTAAAATTTATCTTGGGGCTTCCCTGGTGGCGCAGCAGTTGAGAGTCTGGCTGCCGATGCAGGGGACGCGGGTCCGTGCCCCGGTCCGGGAGGATCCCACATGCCACGGAGCGGCTGGGCCCGTGAGCCATGGCTGCTGAGCCTGTGCGTCTGGAGCCTGTGCTCCACAGTGGGAGAGGCCACAACAGTGAGAGGCCCGTGTACCGCAAAAAATAATAATAATAATAAAATAAATAAAATAAAATTTATCTTGTCCTAAGAAATCTGTGTAGGTTATGTGTAGGTTAGAGCAATAGAGTGGTACAGAAAGACCCTGGGCTTAGGAGTCAGACAGACCTGGCTTCTTCTCCTCACTTAGGAGGTGAGTGATAACAGGCTAGTAACTTCATCTTTTGGGAGCCTCAGTTTTCTGATCTGTAAGGTGGGGATAATATTAGGTAACTCTTAAGAATGTCATGAGAATCAATTGGGACGATATGAGTAGAGCCCTTAGTATAGTTAATGCTACACAATCAACTTCTGAGAAATGGTTGCCATTCTTAGTTCTATGACCGATTTTCAGCAGCCTTGGGATTCAACTACTAGCCAGCAGCCGAACATAAAAGAAAGTCTGTCAAATACACGTACGCTGTTAGGGACTGAGTCTAAGTAGTTCAGCTCCAATATTGATTTAAAAAGAAAGAAATCCCTCCTGAATAGATTAATTGTAGTGAACTTCCAACTTGAACATTCCAAGTGAGCAGGTGTAGTCTGGCGAGTGGTGTTATTACAGTAGAACTGAAAAGAACAAGAGGAACGAGCCTTTCCAAAGTCAGGTTTGTGCTTTTTGACTGGCCAGCATGGCATTTCTTAAGGCTCACAGCTACCTGCCTGTGATACATGCGCTGAATTCCTAGGTCAGCAGTGACCACGGGTCAGAATCTACAGACTCATTCGGAGGAAATGGCCATCTGAGGGCCACCCAGTCCTCCACCTGTGAACTGACTGGACCTGCACAAGAGGAGCCCTAGTTCCCTTTCAGCTGTACAAAGGACTTCCCAATTCTCTCGTTCTGGAAAAAGTAAAGATGGACCTGGAGAAGCAGTGGTTAGACTTCCTGTTCTCCCCCGACCCCCCCCCCCCCGTCTCATTACATAAGCAGCACATAACAGGTGGAGAACCCTCGGAATAAATAATCTGATGGAATCCATGATTTCCCCAACTCTTCGGCTTCTAAATCAAAGAGCTTCCTTGCGATTGCTAATGATGTGAAACAGTAGAGAACGTGGGAAGAAATGACGACACCTATTCAGAAGACTGAACTTCTGGAGGGCGGATGGCGATGACTAGGTATTGTGCCAAGGACGAGCGAGAATCGGTTCTATTCTTCACCCACTGCCGGGAGGAATCCAGTCCCCACTCGGAGTTAAGCAAAGCCCTGAGAGCTGGCTGCCAAAGGAGAGGCAGACAAATTAAAGCCTTTTTCAGGGAGAACCAAACACCATGCTAAGTTTCAAAAGGGGAAAACCAAACATGCAATTTGAAGCTCTTTTTACTCCTTAAGAAGAAAAAGCGAAACAAACAGAACCAAGGACTTCAAATTTAACATGACAATTCGAGGAACCTACATCCTTTATCTTTCCTCCAAAGGCAGGCAAGCCCCTTTTTGGTGATGTTTTCCAGTTTGGGGTGTGTGAGTGTTTATGCTTATGGAAAGCACTGATGATGATGATGATGATGGTCCTTGTTATGTAACAACAAATTAATTTGTTCTGAATTAAAAAGAACCTCGTCTTTAACAAGTCTCGAAAACGCCGCTCATTTAGCAGCTTAGACCAAGTAAATCTCAGCTTTGCTTTCACACACACACACACGCACACACACACACACACACTGCACGAAGCAATCTTGTACCAGGTTTTCCTTACTTTTCTTTACTCGCTCCCCGCTTGGGGGCCCGGCGGGCTGCAGGACTGGGAGAGTAGCTACAGCACCCCAAGCACTCTAAGTGATGGAGTCTCCCGTCATCTTGCTGCCAAAAGAACACCAGACCTCGCAGAGCCCAGATCAGAAGCCCTTTTCCCAGAAGCACTGCTTGCAGGGTGTCAAAGCCCCGTTACAGCACCAGGGCTCGGCACCTGGGCCCTCTCGCCCTCTCTCACACATTCTCTCTCGCGCCCTTCGGACCGGGGCAGCGCGCACCATTCCAGGGATTCAGCATCTCAAAGTCACCAGCCTCCAGCTGGCAGTACTTGCCTCTGGCAGTCAGCCTGGCACAGGTGTTCCCCTCGCTTTTGTGATGCAGGTGGAGTTCTCACCGGCCCAGACGCACTCCAGGACCCCCTAGGACCGTCCTTTGTCGGCGGCGGCAGCAGGAACTCCTGCGGGCGACCGCCGGCCCCGGGTTTGTGGGACCCAAGCCCGGACTACGGAAAGGCAGGTGAAGGGAGGGTGGAAAACACGGACTGGAGTCCTAGGCTGGCGGCACAGATTGGACTGCGCGGAGACACCGCTCCATTCAAGGAAAAGCCTAATACATGGACTGGAATTTTTTTAAAATATAATTTTACTCGTAGCCTCCCGCAAGTTGGCAATAGACACAGCACAGGAGTGAGTCCTGCCTCTTCCGCGGTTTGGGCTTGGAGCCGATGCCTCATAGACTATCTGGGTCAGAAACTTCAGACACTGCTAATCTTCAAGGAGGGCTCTGAGAGCCTGGCCTTTGGGGGGAAACCTTTTTTCACTGACCGTTGGTTTGTTTCTTCCTTGAAAATGATGTCTATTCTTGTTGTGGATGGCATGAGTGATGGGATTAGTGTGGAAACGATGGTTGGGTTTGATGTTATAGACAGGAAAAGAACCTCGGGGCCTGGTTCGGGAGGGATTTTGTCTGAGGGACATTTGGTAACGTTTGCTGGCTTTCCTTGAACCCCGAGTGGCCTTCTCTCGCCTCCCAGTCTCGCTGCAGACTCGCATGGTGACTCCCCACGGCCAGGGGCATCCTCTTCACCCTGAGCGCGGGAGTTACCTGTCCGGTACTCATTTGCTGAGTGTGGGGAAGCCCACCTTCTCCTCTCTTCTCCTCTGGGAAGGGTTAAATCATCCCACGCTTTCCTGGGGCATCTCAGTATTCTGGAATCCTATAAATCAAGTATTTTTCTTTCGTATATATGTTGTTTCTCAAAGAAAGAGAAGACAGGAGTGGTAGGAAAGAGGCCAGAAGATGCTTACTCAGATCAAGGGGTAGCAGCTGAAGCCTTTGGCAACATGAACCTTGCAATGCCTCCTAGTCCAGCGGCAGGGAATGGTTCCTCCCCCCCCAACTACTGGGCATGTCAGAGAGAGGAGTTTGCAAAGGGTAGTAGGTATGGTGGGAGGGGAAGTGGGAGGAGGGAATATTTTGGCCATGGGAGAGAAAATTAGGAAGCTACAACTGACCTTTACAAAGGGCCTTGCTAGTCTGTGTTTACCTGCTGAAGGACAAGATGACATGCCTCCTTCATCTTCATTTTTCTAATAGATCACATGTACTGCACAAGGATTAAGAGCCACAGATGATATATCATATCAGATTATAAGTGCCAGAAAGCAAAAAAATTAGAAGAAATCGCCCTTTCTTCAGTAGGTACTTACATATACAATCTTTCAAAATGCTGTAGCTAACATACTGTGTGTTTCCATTTATATGACATACAACATTCGGGGAAAAGCAAACATATAGGGACAGCAAACAGATCAGTGGCTCCCAGGGGCTGAGAGCAGAGGGAGGGGTTGCGTACAAAGGGAACAAGGGAAATGAGGGGTTCTGTGTGTTGACTGGGGTGTTGGTTACCTGAATATGTATGTTTGCCAAAACTCATTGAACTCTACACTAAAAAGGGTGAATTTTACTGCATGTAAATTAAAGAAACTAAGAAACAAACAAAAACCATGTTGTAGCCATAATAAAGATTAAATCAATCAAGTTTAAGGACTTTTAAAAAAGTTCCTGTGTTGCCAACAAACACATGAAAGAATGCTCAACATCGCTAATCATTAGAGAAATGGAGGTATCACGTCGCACCAGTCAGAATGGCCATCATCAAAAAATCTACAAACAATAAATGCTGGAGAGGGTGTGGAGAAAAGGGAATCCTCCTACACTGTTGGTGGGAATGTGAATTGGTACAGGCACTATGGAGAACAGTATGGAGGTTCCTTAAAAAACTAAAAATAGAACTACCATATGACCCAGCAATCCCACTACTGGGCATATACCCTGAGAAAAACATAATTCAAAAAGAGTCATGTACCACAATGTTCACTGCAGCTCTATTTACAATAGCCAGGACCTAAGTGTCCATGGACAGATGAATGGATAAAGAAGATGTGGCACATATATACAATGGAATATTACTCAGCCATAAAAAGAAACGAAATTGAGTTATTTGTAGTGAGGTGGATGGACCTAGAGTCTGTCATACAGAGTGAAGTAAGTCAGAAAGAGAAAAACAAATACCATATGCTAACATATACATGGAATCTAAAAAAAAAAAAAGGTTATGAAGAACCAAGGGGCAGGACAGGAATAGAGACACAGACATAGAGAATGGACTTGAGGACACGGGGAGGGGGAAGGGTAAGCTGGGGTGAAGTGAGAGAGTGGCATGGACATATGTACACTACCAAATGCAAAATAGATAGCTAGTGGGAAGCAGCCGCATAGCACAGGGAGATCAGCTCGGTGCTTTGTGACCACCTAGAGGGGTGGGATAGGGAGGGTGGGAGGGAGACGCAAGAGAGAGGAGATATGGGGATATATGTATATGTATAGCTGACTCACTTTGTTATAAAGCAGAAACTAACCCACCACTGTAAAGCAATTTTACTCCAATAAAGACGGTAAAAAATAAAAAAAGTTCCTGTGATCAGTCCCTCCTCTTCCTCCTTCACCCCAGGAGGTACTGCAGAGAGTATGATTAACAGCCTATTCACTCTGGAGAAACCACAGAACTAAGCTTGGAATTTAACAGTGAAGTGTCCTTAAAATCCAATCTATAGCACATCCTCTGCATGGTGCAGGGCCAAGAGCTGGCTATAAACACACAAAATCCAATCCTTTTTATTCTGTGCAGCGATAAGTAGAGATTTCTGTGCGTGAGATTACAAAGACCTGAGAGTAAGGCTTTGGAGAGATGAGTAAGAAGCAGATAAGAATGGTCAGATGGTGGAAGAAGGGGCAGAGCGAAAGGCCTGCTGATTCTGAAAAGACCAAACAAAAATAATCCGGTGACCAGAAGCAGTGGTTCCCAAACCTGGCTTCATATCAAAGTCATCTGATTCCCAGTAGGCCTGGGGCAGGGTCAGAGAATCTGTATTTTAAAGGAGTTCCCTGGTTATTCTTTGTAGCTACCCAGCGCCAGTGCTGGGAATGTGAGTTTGGGAACCACCAACTTAGAGCAACAAATCATCTCCTAGGAGAGGAGGAAAGTCCTTCCAGGCTCGGGGAAGAAACAGCCTGATGCTCCTGGTGGAGAGGCAGGCAGGGCATCAGGGGGAGAAGGGCCTTCCAGGATGTGCGAGGGGCGGGGGGGTCTTTCTCTGGGGGCTGGAGTGACGCTTCCCAGGGAATCAGAGGGCAAAGCAGAGGAAGGTGACCGGAGGTCCTGTGTCCAGCAGGGAACCTGGCCAGGTTTAGTGAGAGTCCAGGTGCAGCACCACGGAAGAATGAGGGGAAATCCAGGGTGTCCTCCAATGCTGTTTGTCAGTAGATTCCCCTGCACCCAGCTCAGTGCCTGGGCCAGACAATAAATATTTGCTGACTGAGCAAATACATGAATGCATCTCAGAGAGTCACCTTCATCCCTCTACCTAAGCATGTAAACCCAAAAACCACCCTGGGAGAGAGAGATTATTATCCTTCCTGACTGGAGCACCGTCATTGCTCAGGGAAGTGAAGTCATTTACCCAAAGTTTCACAGTTAACAAATGCAATGGATGTGTCCCAGAAAGAGGAATAAAGATAAGCCTGGTAGGTTTCTTTCCGCACTACTGGGATTCTGGCAATGAACTTGAATATTTCACATTTGAAAACACCTGAAAAATGATTTCCTAGTAAATGATTAAGTTTTAAGGTCAAAACCAGTAACTTTAAAGTGTTCCCTAAGGAACACTTTAATGTTCCTTAAAGTGGACATTAAGGAATGTGAGTATCTATCTTGCATTCAGGTTTTATGGCATTTAGGTCCTCAAGGATGGCTCTGGACTGGAGCAAAAATGGGAAACTTGCCCGCATTTTTTATTTTTTATTTTTTTGCCGCTAGGAGTTGTTTAAATGACTTAACACTTGATTTGAAACGTATCTATTATTTTTGACTTTTTTCTTTTTTTATCAACCAAACAGGAAGTGTGGGCTAGATAGGAGCCAGTTAGTACTCACAGACTTCCCACTGGAAAATCTCTTCTTAAAACAATTGAAACTTGAAAATAAAATACCACCGGCACTATCGCTTGTTAACGAAAGACGCCTCTGCGAATCGTGTCAACCTCTGCCCATTTGCAGCCCTCCTCCATCACCAGTGTGGGGTTTTCAGCTCCTTTTGTCTGGATAAAGCTTCCATATTCCTCTCAATAAAACTAGATTAACCTGTATTAAATCATTTCATTAATATCACCATCTTATTCAGTAAGTTCTGGAATTAAGCTATTAATTTTTTTTTTTTTTTTTTGTGGTACGTGGGCCTCTCACTGTTGTGGCCTCTCCGGTTGCGGAGCACAGGCTCCGGACGCGCAGGCTCAGCTCACGGGCCCAGCCGCTCCGCGGCATGTGGGATCTTCCCGGACCGGGGCACGAACCCGTGTCCCCTGCATCGGCAGGCGGACTCTCAACCACTGCGCCACCAGGGAAGCCCAAGCTATTAAGTTTTAAAAAATTATGTTTGTATGTGGAATTCATATAAAGTCTGTGAAATGAGAACCAATCAGACACAGTTTTGATATTGGATTCAAATCCAGTATCAATATTCTTTAAGTTTTTGTAGAATGAATGAATAATGAGTCTAGTCTCATAAGGAAAGGCAGATATTGAAACCAAACAATTTAACAATGCCTAGATATACAGATACAAGTGCAGAAAGACAGACACGAATACAAATGGGCAAGCAGGGAGCAAGGGAGTGGACCATTCTCCCCTGCCTCTGTGTTGGCAGCTGCGTGAGCGGTAGAAGAGTCTCAAGCCAGGAGAAGCTGAGCCCTAATTTGTTCAAATCACGAAAAAACGTTAAAATAATTGAAAACTTTAGAGAATACTCTAGTTGAATGTATCAAAAAGGCTAAGGTAATGTTAAATAAATAAAAATCTATGAAGCTTATCAAATTGTCCCTAAATATAAATAAGAGTCACTACAGGGAAGGCAAGTGCCGGTCAGAGGCATTAGGAAGCAGTTCTCTCTTCCATGTTTTGGGAGTCTGTTAGCTGGGAAGCGGCTGACGATTGATACCAGCCTTCACAACTCGGCTTCAGGGGCTTGCTAACATCTGCCTGATCTTCTGTCACTTGACACGTGATGATGTGCGAGGTGGGTATGTGATACAGCAACTGGTCCCACTCCTTCCTGGTGCCTGGGAGGCCTCTGGTCTCCGCTGGAAGGCGTGCCCTCAGAGCTGCAGGAGCAGCAGGGCCTGGTGACGGTTCCCTTCCGCTGGGGGCTGAGCCCTGACGAAGGCCAAGCAGCAGGGATCCCCGCCGCTCTGCCGGATGCCCCGCCTTCACCCCCAGAGGCAGAAGGTTCTTCCCAGCCGCCCGGCTGCCAGCTTTCATCCGCTTTCCCCTTTCACCGACTTGTGGGCAGTGGAGAGGAGACACACTGTGGGACTAGAAGGGTGGCCTTGTCTTTTCTCTGATATCACTTTGAGCTGCGGGAGCCCTTTCCTTCTCGGCCGTTCCCATGGGCTTTGCTGAGTCGAGCTGCCACGTTAATTGTATTTTCCCTGAGTTGGCAGAATACAAATCAGCTTCGTCATGGTTCTGTTTCCTCCAGACCCAGGGCAGCTGAGAGGGAGTTTGGCCGAGTGCAGACGCGAAGACCAGGTGCCCTGGCTCCTGGTGCCTCATCTTTGAATGATTCCACCTCAAAGACAGATGGATGGACAAAGGGACGTTGGTAGGATCTGCCAACGCCGGCCTGGGGGGCAAAGTAAGAGTCTCCACATCAATAAAGCAGTGTTTTCCTGGCTGTGTCTTTTCAGGAGCCTCCGTCTCCCCAGCTCCCAAAGTGTCCGCAGCCATTGCTGGGGTCCCCAGGCAGTGTCTTGTGTGGCCAGGCCTCCCGTCCGGTGCCAAGGGCCTGCTAACCTCTCCCTCCTATGAAGGCAGTGACGGCGCTTCTGGGGCCTGGCGAAGACGTGTCCGCCCTGGTGCTCGATGCTGGTGTAGACCCTCTGAGCCTGGGCGCCCTCTGCCATCACAACCAAACTGCTGGTGCAGCCTGGCGTCCCTGCCGAAGCCGCTGGAGCTTTTCTCCAGAAGCAACACAACTGCGGGGCCACCAGTGTGGGCTCTCTATGACCACCGGCATCCTTTTCCTGACATTTCTGGTGTCTCTTATGAAGGCCTGCAGTGCTGCCTGCCGCTCCTTTGCCTGCCGAGTTTTTCGCAGCAAATCTCCCTCTTAGCCTGTAGTCGTTTCCCGAGGACTTACTACGTGTTAGGCCACTCGACGGACAGTCACCACACTGCACCCAAAACCTGCGCTGCCCTCAGTCGTGAGAATGGGCTTCTTATGTCGTCCTCTCTTCCCTTGAATGAGTTCTGTCCCCAGATGCCCTGTGATCCCTCAGGGAAACAGACTCTCGAACCCACAACTGCCTTTCCTCGGACACGCCTGCATCCTGGGTCAGGTGCAACTCAGGAATGTCTGCTAAAGAAGTCCACGGTCACATCATTCATCTCAGTGGGAACGTACAACGTCCTCCGAATGACACTAGAACGACTGCTGTGGGTCGTTAGGCCCATTATTAGGAACATGACATTCGCTCGAGCAAACGCTTGTAATGCCGAGAATAACTGAACACTAATGTTCAAGGATGGAGAAGACAGATGCGATGCGAATGTCTGCGCAGAAGTCAGGGCAGCCTCAGACACCAGCCAGTTACGGGACTTGAGCAGCCCAGATCCTTCCCCGGGGCCCGGTTTCCTCTCTTGCTGAACGAGGGGACTGGATGATCTGACCGCTAAGGTCCTTCCCTTCTTTGCCATTCATGCCTCTGCCGGCCTTCTCCACGAGTGTGCGACAGGGATGCTCCTCTCACACACGGCGGGACGGGGCGGCTCGGGCCGTCCACCACCCGCATTCCTCCCCCGTGTCCGGTGGACAGAGAACCCCGCGACTCTGCGTGGCGCACAGGAGGCTTCCAGACATCTCTGCTGGCTGCGGGGAGGCTTTTCTGTCGGGGCCCATACTTTACAACCTGGTCAGCAGGAGCCCCTTTCCCTCTGTCTGGTGACCTCAGTGTCATTATTGAACTGGATTTCTGGAATTCAGGTTGAATTCGCCCAGGTAAGTGATGCTGTGTGTGGTTTCATGGCAGTGAACCTGGCAGCCTTTTCCTAGCCTTTTCCATGCCCTTCTGGTCAAATTTCCGCAGTAGGAAAAGACACCAAAATGTTCCATAAAGCCCTCCAAGTCACTTACCCTCACCTGAAAAATGAGAGGTCGGATGGCCTGAACTCTAACCTTCTGTGATCCGGGTCAAGTGCAGGCTACACAGGTGCATGTCCAGTAGCATCTGTGTCCACATGTGCACAGGTGCACGCACATGCATGCGAGCGTGCATACACAAAAACTGGTCTAGAGCAGAGACACTCTGACCCAGGAGCTGGGACCTGGGTTCTGGTCAGAGAGCTGGCATCAGCTGCTGCTTCTCCTCTGCTAGATCAACCTCGTGTGGCTCCCGTGAGGACCCGGGACCCCAGGCCCCCTCCAGCTTGAACATTCTGCCTTCCCTTGATTTTAGATGATGATCTCATAGGCTTTATCTTTAAGCTGCTCAAAGATTTGCTTTTCAGATTTGGGTGTTCTGTCACGCTAGGAAGCCCTGCTCCTCCATACAAAGCTGTATGGAGGGAGATGTTCATCACAGAGACACTTGTTAAAAAATACTGAACACCCAGAAAGGCACGGAGGTAGAAGGTTAAGGAAGTTACGTCCACGTAATGGAATATTGTATCGACATTTCGACATCAAGCACTGTAAAATAATAATATCAGGTCGGCTACCGTTCACTAATTAATCCACTTACCCTGTATTTGGGGGGCATCTGTCATGGGTCCTGTGCTGGGGTCAGTCCTGGGGTCCAGGATGAGCAAAGCGGACAGAGCCGCACGGAGCTTACTCAGTGTTGTTAGACGCTGCTCTGTGTGCTAAGAGCATCACATGCTTCATTTTGTTTCATTTTCTCAACGGCCCGGTGAGGAGGGTCTGTCGTTATTCCTCATTTTCTGGATGAGGACACCCAGGAACAAAAAGCTGATGAGTAGCAGAGCAGGCCTTTCCACTCAGGTTTATCTGATTCCTATAACTACACACTGCTTCCTCAATGACGTTTACAATTGCGTTACAATTTTGTATGAGGAGTATATCGAACTCCATAATTACAAGCACGCCATTCTACAAAGGTGCTCTTAGGAGGAGCGCCTGGGATTCTATGTCATACTTGATTTGAACCCACTTTCTTCTTCTGCATTTTTATAGTTGAAACAATTAGGCTGACAAACTGCTTTACATCTACCATCCCCCCGTTTCTAATACTGATCCCCGCAGCATTGTTCAAAAAAGGACGAACAGCCTGAGATAAATTGGTGGCCTGGTTGAATTTTAAGTGACATGAATAATGTTGCTTCTCTCTCTTCCCCCGTAGACTATTTCAATGTCTGATTATAGTAATTGGTGAAATTTTTCTTATTTAGCAGGGAGAATTAGTCTGTTTTAGAAGCCGGAACACGTCACTGTATTTTGCTACTAGCTGAATCCAGCTTCCAATGTATGACCACAAAGCATGAACGTTGTGGGAATTCAGAAGGTCCTTGCTCTAGATCGAGAGGCTTAGAAAACAAATGGAGACTCATGGACTTTTCCAGAACAGCCAGAGGCCCCTGCCCTGACTGAGCAAAGAATTCTTTTCTCTCTGAGCTCCCTGTTTACAATCCATGCTCCCTCTAACGGTGAGCAAAGCATCATATCATGTCATATTATCTGAAGAATAAAATATGAAGGTGGAACATATAAAAACTGGAACTTACATGGTTTAAAGATACATGTGTTTAATGCTATGCAGTAGTTGTGTGATTGAGAAAGATGATAGTAATTATTTTTACTCAGTTGAACCAAATGTTTATAGGGCTTTTTTTCCTCTCTCAGTTTGTCATAATGTTACCAGATAAAATGTGATCCTTCTACACATATATTTTAAAATACAAAGACTCTGGATTCGACTCAACTACTAGAGCAATTTCCCCCATCTTTCCTCTTTCCAGTCCCTAGACTGCGCCCCCCATTGGAGCTTGGAGGTTCTTCACTTGAGCGAGTCTTCCTCTCCTACAAGGGGGTTCAGGTATGCAGAAACTCTGGACACGTGGAGCGGCGCTGGAGGTGGGGTGGGTAAAGGCACAGTCAGAACGTGCTGGGGTCCTTGCCATCCAGGACTCTATCCTTGCGGAAGGAAGAGATGGGGGATAGAAGAGACTTAAACTACTGCTCAGGCTTGGAAGGGGAGGAGGGGTCTGGAAGGGAGGACGGGGCCAGCCTAGGTGTCCCCAGGCCGGGTCTCCAGCCACTGAGGGCAGTGTGCGCCCAGGCCCCGCTGTGGCCCAGCCCTGCAGCCCCTCCCCGTGACACTGGGTCAGTCGTGCCTCCGGGACCAGCCCGTGAGGATCTGTAACACCCTCTGTGCCTGGGAAAGAAGGCTTCCCACTCCGGCAGTTTCCTCCACTCAGACAGATGTCAGAAAGGGACACCGCCCTTCATTTCATCATCATAAATAAAGGGCTAGAAATGCCTGAGAAATAACAAATCTCAGCTTCTTCACACCACTGTGCCACAGTGCCGTGAACCTAGAGTCATGATACGGCCCACACTCACCACCAGGAGTTCGGGGATGATTTGCACCCAAACGTGTGCTTGCGTGACTTCAACTATTTAATTTCAAGAAACAAATTATGGTGGGTTACTTAAAAAGTCGTTTACACTAAAGGTCAGTTAACCAATCAACATCTCCAAGAGCCACTGTCAGACCGTTCCTTGGGCAGGATGTAGGGGGAGAGGGCAGAGGGGTGTGGTGTGTCTGAAACTGTGGGCCAAGACGGTCAAAGCATGCCTAGGAGCTGCGCGGTCAGTTCTGCTTTCTCATTCCTGCCCTCCCACTGTCATGTGCAAGGCAGTGTGTTGGCTGCTGGGGAAGTTGTATCTAATGGGGGTTTTAGGTAAGCAGTCAGGCCATTCCATCCGCCCACCTTTCAATTCATATTGGCTGAGGGTCCCTCATGGCACAGATGCCGGCTGGCACAGGGAGTGTGGCGGTGACTTCAATCAACATGGTCCCACCTGGCAGGGGGTTAAGGGCTTGCACTGGAGAAGGAGCTCTGCGGAGGGGCCCTTGCCCAACTTTGGGGCATCAGGGAAGGCTTTCCGGATGAAAGGATGTCTAGTCACTTGGAAGGTGAGTAAGAGGTAGTCAGGCATAAAGTTGGATGAAGAGCATTCCAGTCAGAAGAAACAGCACACTCAGGGCTCAGATGTGTGAGAGGAGGCGTGACAGCACTCACTGTGACTCTTGGCTTTTTTTTTTTTTTTTTTGCGATACGCGGGCCTCTCACTGTTGTGGCCTCTCCCGTTGCGGAGCACAGGCTCCGGACGCGCAGGCTCAGCGGCCATGGCTCACGGGCCCAGCCGCTCCGCGGCATGTGGGATCCTCCCGGACCGGGGCACGAACCCACGTCCCCGGCATCGGCAGGCGGACTCTCAACCACTGCGCCACCAGGAAAGCCCATCCTGGCATTTTTGACTCCCATAGTCCAGGGGGTACTGCGTGGGGGGACAACTGATCACCCTCAAACCACCAGGAGCCTTGCCTCACAACCTTCCCCTTCGAATCCTCTTCCAGGGCCCCCCTGGTCGCTAACCGCACACCACCACCGCCTGTGTGTTCACTCCCCGCAAGTTTCATGGGTCTTCTTCTCCATCCTCGCAGTAAAAGACTGTCCAGCGCTCGCCACGGAACCGGGGACACAGGACGTTCTCAATAACCGTTAGTTGAATGAATAAAGAACGAATGTGCTTCAACCACTGAGGACTTCCTGACGGTCCTGACCCCCTTCTAGTCCTGACCCCCTTTCTTGAGCCTCTGATGCCTCTTAAGTCTCTCTTCCTCTCTTCCAACATGGGCCGTATGAAAATGGAGTTTAATCTTTTAACTGACTAGCAAGAAACTTAACAATGACCCTGGAAATCTTCCAGCAGTTTCCAGAAACACCAGAGAATCCCAAGGTCATTAGAATCCTCAGCCCCAGGGAGCCTCTGGCAGGTGTTCTAGGCTATGCTCAGCGTTCCAAGTCCATCTGCAGATGGGGAAGGGACAGTCTCAGGATGGACCCTACCTCTCCCCGAAGTAGCATGGAGAGCACAGTGGTGGAGAAGTGGGTCCAATCCAATCTCCTTGGATGGGTTGGGTTTTTCTCAGAACATCACCGCTGGGCCAGGTGGCCTGGAATGCTTGAGGGTTCCCCTCTCTCACCCAGCCCTGTTTGAAGGATAACTGGTCACCTCTGCTGTTTCCATTACCCATGTCCTGCGAAAATGTTCCCTATGATTCCATGACCCCTAGCCGATGGAACTCAGAGAGACTGAGTATACAACAGACAACATATGTTGTCATACGTGACAACAGAACATTGACCCATGACCAGCAGCCAGTTTGAGCAGTCAAACCACAACTTCTGTAACCATCAGCCAACTTAACCAATGACTTCCAGCTTCCCTAATTTTTGCCCCATTTTCCAACTGAGGACCAGCTGAAGAAAGCCAACTATGTTCCCCTGACCAATCACATAGGATGCCTGGCTTCTCGTTAGCCCGATCCCAGCTTCCCCAGGCCAACAAACTCCAACCAGGGCACACCTGAAGCCTTCCCTTTTTTCCACCACAAAGCTTTCCCTCTTCCTAGCCTACCTTTGAAACTCTGCCAAACACAAGTGATGGTCCCTTACTCACTTACTAAAGCAGTATCTGAATAAACAGCCTTTGCTTGTTCTCACTTGAGTGCTCTTTGTTTATTTCCGCAACACTTTTATTCTGGAAGGTTTTTTTTGTAGTACCTGGAGTAGGATGTTTGTGGAAGTCAGAGTTAAAGGAGATATGCCATTCCTTCACAACTTTCTAAGACCCCAAACGTCTCCTATCAAACAGAAACAAGATTCCTCAAACAGATGAGCATTAAAACATCTTGGAAAGAGATTTTACCCTTAAACGCTGGACCAGTGTTGGGAGATCCATGTGGGTGGCCCAGAGTTGAGATGAGCAGGTCTCTATGAGAATGGGAGTTGGGAGGCGGCGAAGGGGTGACTTTGTGATCCAGCGATCAGATGCTCTAATTCTGCTGTAACTCTTGAATTTCCATTCAATGGAAACCCACAGACATTGAGAAGTAATAAATAACTGTTAAATTTTCCCGCCCAGGTTAGGTGCCATGTGTGCAACAAAAGCGAATGCAGCGAGTATCTATTGCAATACCAGTTCCAGGAGATACAGGTAATCCCACTGTAGGGTTGGGGAGAGTCCAACACCTGTGACTCAGGCATCTGGAATTTGAAGTTGAGTGCTACATTGTTTCTCACCACTTCCATGGGGTGTGATTTGACTGGCCAGGGGAAGGTAGAATAATGAGGCAATTATAACAGGGCTTTACTAAACGAGGTGTGTCCAACATCATTTTACAGTATCGTTCTCTCATTACACGGCGGTAACAGGCAAAAATCCAGTGAGGATTCCTGAAATGGGGCATGCTCATTGGAGGCAAAGCTCAGGGAGAGACCTTCAAGCATTAAGCTGAATTTTGAAATGCTGAAACAATTCTCCCTGGAAATCAACAAGCAAGTGCTATACATGTTCGACCTCCACTTGTAACAAGGTAGAGAATGGAGCATCACACAAGGCATCCATCTGGGCCCATCAACTGCAGGCCAGCCCACGCTGCCCAAGGGCCCAGCCCCCATGGCTAGAACAACCCCCTCCTCAGCGGTTTCATTCTTCACTTGCTCATGTAATCCACCTGATGGCTGGGCTACGCTAACGTCGGGGAGAGAAACCGACCCCGCCCCTCGGCACCGGATGCTGTGATGGTCAGAAAGCTGTCCCGAGCGCACTGCACACCTGGCTCTCCCGGAGGTGGGCAGGTGCAGGGGCCCAAGGAAGCTGCCCTGCTTATGCACGTGTGAATGTTAAAACTCTGACCCACATCTGCCAAAGCTCTATGGGGGTTCTTCATCCCTTTGTGCCCAGTTTATTTCCTTTCCTGGAAAGCTGCTTTCCCATTTCAATCCTTCCAAGAAGAGCCTAGATTAGGAATGCCTGCTAGTTTGGTCAAGGATCACAGGACTGGGGGAGCAGGATGGAAGTGCAGATGCTATGAAGAGAGCCCTGAAGGGTATTCAGGGAATTGTATATGAAAAAATACACTTTTTTCTATTGGAGAGGACAGATCATGAAGACCATGTATAATTAGAAGATGAGGACCCACCTGAGGGAACCTCGCTGAGAGGCTATACCTTCGATTTAGGCTCACACCAGATGATGCAAAAGGTTTCCAAAGGATGGTCCTGAGCTCCAAGTTCTCCCAAAGCATCTTAAAGACTGAGTCAGACTACGGGGATTAGTATAACACTTCTTATCCCTAGCTGCACATTATAATCACCTGGAGAACGTTGAAAAACCTGGATGCCTAGGTCCCACTGAAATAGGCTTTCTCCGGGTGCACCTGGGCATCTGTAGGATTTTAGAAACTCTCCAGGTGGCAGTAGCGTGCAGTGAGGTGTTTAGGCTGGACCAATGCTATAGGGAACAGGAAGTCCAAAAGTGAAAGGTGAAAAGTGAACTGGGACCAGTTCCACTCGGGGCATCCTCAGATGGTGAACAGAAGTCTATTGATGGATGTATGGCTTCGTGGTAGGATAAAGCTCTCTCTTTCGCCTTCCATTCTGCGCACCCTAGGGCCGGGGAAGAACACAGCCTCCCTGGAGTTCTCGGCTATGTGGAGAAGTGTGAATGCCTGCAAGGAACTGGGGTTCTAGGAGGGAGAAGATAGAGGAGGTGGCCCTCGGGAAGGCACCTGCCAGCTCTGGCCGTGTGACAGCTGCTTTACTAATCCTGAGGCTTCCCCAAATTGCTAATTTTACAAGTTACATGTTTATATGTTGCTATCTTAAAATCTGTTGTTTTGGGGTCAAGGCTTAAAACAAACAAATGAAAATAAATCTGTGGGTCTGGGGTCATGAGTAGAAATGTGGGCACAAAAGGTAAATAGGGAGCCTTTGGGCGTCTCCTAGGCAACTTGCTCAATTAGATACTGAAACGAGTTTCTACCAGAGCTGGGAGTAGCTTGAACGTGGGAGAGCTTCTCATGTACCTGCTTCTCTGGAATGTCTGTCCCAGACATCCTCTGGAAGGAGGGACAGCAGCCGATGGCCTCTGTTAGTTGTGACCTAAGTCCTTAAGTTACAGAAACAAATGAAGTGAAAAGCTAGTTCTGGAACCTCAGGTTAAATCTATCCTGCTCTGTTTCTGAAGGTCACACGGCGATAGGTCTTGAACACCTACTTTTACAGCATCAATAGGGCAATGTTTTCTTAGGAAACTTTAAAAATAAACAGACACTGAGGTTGCTGTGAAGGTGAAAAAATACTTCAAAATTGTATTGGAGAACGTTCTGTGCTACTCCATTCTGAGGCTCTGGAATGTCACACGTAATGTCCATTTATTTCACATGAATGACTTCACTCTGGGTCAGACTTGCCACCGGCTGGTGTGTAGCGTTTGCTCTGTATGGTAAAAGCTGGCTCTGCAAAAATGAGGCAACGGGTCCCTTAGACACAGACACTTTCAATGGTTTCAACATAACTGAGGGGTACATGACACAAACTGTCAACTTTCTTCTCTGCCTGATTAGAATGGGTTATGGCTTCGTGAGACAATGGAAAATGTATGTATTGGACTCTGCCCCTGATTTCTGGCAGAGCTCCTAGAACCCCAGTAATTTCCTAAGTGATAAGAGCACCACGAGCATTTTATGTTCTAATACTTGGTCTTTGATCTTGGGCTCCAGACACAGAGTTCCTAAATCCCTTAGACTTTGCTGGGTGAGAGCAGTGTCTTTTGTGCTAATGCGGTGACTCTGGATGGGCTCCTGGATGGGGGCTGGTCACCAGAAAGACCAAATCACAATTAGAAGGTTGGAATTTTCAGCCCCTCCTCCCATTCTCCTGAGAGGGGAGAGGGGCTGGAAATGGAGTTACAGCAATCATGCCCATGTGATGAAGCCTCCACAGAAATTGTAATCAGGGTTTGGTGACGTGTGAGGTGCTGGGAGAGTGGTGTGCCTTTAGAGGACGTGGAAACGCCACACCCTTTCCCACAGACGCTGCCCTAGGCATCTCTTCCATCTGGCTGTTTATCTATATCCTTTATCACAACCTTTTAATAATAATCTGGTAAATATAAGTGACTTCTTTTCCTGAGTTCTGTGAGTCGCTCTAGCAAATGAATTGAGCCCGAGGAAGGGGTTGTGGGAACCTCTGATTTTTAGCCAATTGGTCAAAAGCACAGGAGACAACCTGGACTTGCAATTAGCCTCCGGAGTGGGGTGGAGGAGTCTTGTGGGACTGAGCCTGTAATCTGTGAGATCTGACCCTGTCGCCAGGTAGACAGTGTCTGAATTGAGTTAAAGTTTAGGACACCCAGCTGAGGTCACTGAGTATTGCGTGGTGGGGAACCCCATCTGGTATTGAAACAAAGGACGACTGAATTATTTTCCTAAAACAGCTTCTCAACACCCTTGAATGTTCTGCTTACAATTCATTTCATTCATTCAACAAATGTTCTTGAGCACTTCCTCTGAGTCCCACTGTCACGGGTGCTGGGTATATGACATACAATAGAACAAAGAGACCAAAATCCCTGCTCTCATGGAACTTACATTCTAGTGGGAGGAGAAGGGCCACAAACAACTCAGTGAAATAGATAGGGTACTGGGTGAGGACATGAGCTACGGAGAAACATAAATCAGGAAGGAGGGAGAGGGCATGCATACGGTAGGAGGTGCGTTTTAACAACGCTGGTCACCTAAGGCCATGAGAAGGTGGTGTTGTAGTAGTGGATTCCCAGGGAGCACCGGGACCCATTTCTCACCTGCCACTTCCTGGGTGGTTGCCTAGGTTTGATGCCTACGATGCAGTACCTTCACTTGGAAGACTAATGGGACTTCAGAGACATCTAAGTCTTCCTCTAGCCTTTAGGAACGGGCAGGCTGAAAAGGCTGACCCAAGGACAGCAGAGAGGGGAATGGCTCATCCAACCTTCTCCCTCTGACGATTCCAATGATTGATTTTACTCTACTCTAACTTCTGGCCCTTAAAGGTTAGTGTTTTTAAGAGTTCACATTTATGTAACACATACAGATGGTGACTGTCTTGATTTTAGTAAAGTGGATAGAAAATAATTCATGTTCAAATCAAGGAAGAGGCATTCCCTCATAAAGAGTTAGATATAACTGTGATGATTCATCTATGGATAAAGAAGAGGAGATCCAGATAGGGGCCCAAATAACAGGAATGCAATTTAATTCCTCCAGTATTAATTGGACACTTTATATGGGTTCAGCAAGGTGAAAAGTAGGCACAGTGGGGTAATGAGGCGGCCACTTTCAAAAGAATTACCATCTCCTAGAACCATGCACAGAATAGATGTGTTAAAAAATAATGCAAGGAAGTTCATGACTGGGGAGCCAAGCAGCGCAGAAAGAAAGACCAGGGATCTTTAAGCCAGTAGGTCCTGGGCTTGAACCATGACTGTCTCCTTAACTTGGTAGCTACACGACCTCAGACAGTTATTTAACCTTCTAAATCTCAGTTTCTTGACTTGTAAAATGGTGATAATATATCTGTCATTACATGGATGCTTGGATAGGCACCAGCACGGTGGTGATTGTCATAAGAATGTCATTATTATCATTAGTCAATGAATGCCACCAGCAATTTGATGTAGAAGACTCAGAGATGGGAGAGATTAGAATGGTTTGGCATGTTTGAGGGAAGATTTCAGGAAGGAGGCAAGTTTCAACCTGGAGCTTGAAAGATGAGTAGACTTTAGAAAAATGGAAAGGGGTGTGTGTGTGTGTGTGTGTGTCTGTGTGTGTCTGTGTGTGTGTGTGTATGTTCTCTGAACAAAAGTTGGAGGTGAGGAAAAAAGAAAAAAACAACAGTAAATGAGTTTATTTAGACAAAAGCTAGGAGAACAGCTTGGATGGAGGGCTTGGGAGTAGGAAAGGAGAGATAAGGTTGAATAAACTAATACATAACGCATTGTGGAAGCCTCAAAGGAACGTTGGCAACATTCTAGTGTATTGTTTTGTGGTACTGTTGTATCAGAGCAACACGTCAATTCCTCGATTTCAGAGAAAACTGTAAGGGATGTGCTGAAGTACAATTCTGAGAGAAGTCTATTTCTTTGGCATCTGGTTTTAGAGTTAAAATTTATTTACAAAACAGTTATACTAGAGAGATTACATCTAAGCATGTAAATGTATACATCTAAAAGTATGTTTCTATTTTATACCCAAAATTTGGTAAGTTATGGCTGCCATGCTCTAGGAGGAATATTTTTTGTTGCACTTTTTTCTTGAGTTCCCCTCAGAATGCACAAGGGTGTGGCAAAAGGGAGTAGAAATGTGCCAGACTTAGTCACAAGGCTTTTTCTCTTTTTGATGGTCTCCCCCTAAATTTCAAGAATTTACAGTTCTCTTGGTAAACGTCAGCTAGTATTCCATTGTGGTTTACAAATGATTACATACTTTTCTTTCTCTCTCTTTCCTCTCTTCTTCTTCTTCTTCTTTTTTTTTTGTTACAGAGCAACGTTTCCAGAATGGGATACTGCATCAAAAAACTAGGGAAATTTATTCTCAGCATGTCAAGAAGACATTGAGTTTTTTTCCTGATAATTTGCATCGGACACATTTTGTAAATTCCCTCCACCTAGGATCTCAGTAGACTTTGCTCCTTTGCTGGGAGAATGGATCCAACCTATACATCAGCTCAACTTTGTTTCGGGAGCTATTTTGGATACAGTATATGTATAGCTTCCTTTAAATGGGAAGTAACCATGGCTTGTTAACGATCTTGTTGGATAAATGTGGTCATGTTGATGTGCTAGGTTCAAACACCTCCTTCTTTGACTTTGGGAAAGCTACTCTCTTTCCCTCCTCCTCTGCCACCCCACTCTCAGCTTATCCCGCTGGTGGTATAACCACAGAGAGTTGAGTCAGAGCTTGCTGTTTTGATAGGTTTACTTTTCTGGATTCTGAATCCTAAACCTTAAACACCTTGACTGGAATTCCTGCCTTCCTTGTGGCACTTCGTTGTTTGAAAAAGTTTCAGAACTCTAATTCAGAAACATACGTGCACCCCAACGTTCACTGCAGCACTATTTACAATAGAACTCTAATTCAGAAACACACGTGCACCCCAACGTTCACTGCAGCACTATTTACAATAGAACTCTAATTCAGAAACATACATGCACCCCAACGTTCACTGCAGCACTATTTACAACAGAACTCTAATTCAGAAACATACATGCACCCAATGTTCACTGCAGCACTATTTACAATAGAACTCTAATTCAGAAACATACGTGCACCCCAACGTTCACTGCAGCACTATTTACAACAGAACTCTAATTCAGAAACATACGTGCACCCCAACGTTCACTGCAGCACTATTTACAATAGAACTCTAATTCAGAAACATACGTGCACCCCAACGTTCATTGCAGCACTATTTACAATAGCCAGGACATGGAAGCAACCTAAGTGTCCATCGACAGATGAATGGATAAAGAAGCTGTCTAGTGTCTTAGGTAAACTCTTCGGAAACAGCTTACAATGCAGCACCTTATAAAGAAGTTGTTAAATCAAATACTTCTTACTTTCTACCAGGTATTAAATTAATTTTTGCATATGTCTTAGTCTAGACTGTAAGGGTTTTAATGACAGTCCCCGTGTCTGATTCACCTTTGTTGTCATTTCAGGGTCTTGCACAGATGTTCTGTATAGCAGGCACCTTAACAATTATTTATTAGTTCTCAGATCTCCATCTTGGACCCATCACTACCTGCTGCTTCCCAAAGTCCAGCTTCGAAGAAAAGAGGAAAACAGACAAAATTTCTAGAGAGACTTGGGGGAGAAATTGCATAGTAGCTCCTAGGAGGGCAGTCATTAGCACCTCGAATGCAGACGGATCTGATAAGAAAGCTGGGGTCCCTCCCGCAGCTGGGGGGTGAAGGCAATGTGGTCACCCTCCCCAGCTGAAAGGAGAATGAGTTCATTTATCTACACAATCACGAGCGCACTTCTACGGAGCAGAACTGATGCTACTGTCAAGGCTTTTAAGATGACGAATGAAATGAATTTTGGAGATATTGAAAAGACAAAGGGCTTTTGTATCATAATTATTTCTGTACTGAGTTATAAAAATTTCCCTCTAATTCACTTTTATGGTAAAGACACACGATCACCATGATCTTTTCATCAGGGTCATGATCTATTTTGCCGGAATAAAACATGCAAGAGTCTTAATGGGATATAAAGGAAAAAGTAGTTCTTCACTACAGAGTGTCTTTTCCATGCATTGTTGCTGTCTAGCGTATTACTAAATGCAAAGTCAACTCAATCGATATGACTTCTTATCTACGTTAATAGCCGATTCATCAGTCTCTCCAACCATCGACAAATAGCCTCCGCTGACAAACAGTACCTTAGATAATAAATTCTTCAGGAATAGCCTATAATGCAATCAAAGCAGCATGTTATTAGGAAGTTATTAAAATAAATCCTTCAGGAGAAGAGGTTATAGCTCCTTTCCTAATGTTTTGATTACTGATAACTTGGAAAATGTAGGCCAGAGTTGGGAAGCTGAGTTAACAGAAAGGTTTTATTCTTTCAGTGTGTTCTTTCCCGACCATCATTCTGCTCCAGAGAAAGAGAGCCATGTTCCCCTTTCCCTCTGCCCTCTTGTAATAAACCCCCCTTGTCATATGGAGATTCAAACTCAAGAGTGGGATGTAGAATCCTGATGAGGCTGTAACTCCTAATGGAAGGAAATCCGTAATTACCCATTCGGACCATGAAGCCCATTTGCAGAGGTTAACAGTGTTCCTACAATTTAAACCACGCCATCTGCTTGGTTTAAAAATGAGCCGAATAGGAAGGCTTTTTTGGTGGGTGGGACTAGGCAGGGTTATAAGTGTCCAAAGACCTAGGTACGAACACTCAAACCAGTTTAGGGGGTTTGCGGTCCTCTCAGATCCACTGAACAATCTGATTCGCGTCCCACGCTTGCTCTTTGTTTTCTCAGCTGCCTCCAGACCGTTTACTGCCTTTCACTAGACTTATTAGGAAAAAACCCCACAGGAGCTAGGCAGATGGGTCATATTCATTAACATCCATCGTATTCACATTGAAGGGTGTGAACACACACGTTGCTAATGAAATGAGAATGCGGAGGGGCAGAGGGAGGCTAGGCAAGCGGCAGCAGGTGACGTCATACCAGTGGGGAGATCTTCACGACAGCTGAAAGAATGTGGGATGTGAGCTAACTAGCTCAGGTAGCTTCCTCCGCAGTTGACTGGTCTGTAAGAAGCTCTCCTGATTCTAAGGTTCTCAGAGCAGTGGCCAGCTCAGAGAACTCCCAGGAAAAGCATCCCAAAAGCCAAAGGGTCTGACGGGCTTTGAAGAAAGACCATCCGTGCTGGACAAAGAAACAGTCTTTTGATCCATCACCTTGGTTGAGGGTGAATTTACATGTGAGCTCAGGGCAACCAAGACTTTCTTTACTGTTCAGGCAAACTTGTGCTTAAAAATGCCAGTTGGTATAAAACCCAGGTGGGCTGTAATATTGCTCTGACACTAAGATCAGTAACAGGATTGCAGTTTACCTTGATAACATTGATTATTTTACTTATATGTACCCATCATCAGAAGAATAATACCACGAATTTAAAACTGCTGCTCCTCTATTTTCGTGCAGGGAGAAGTCATCTATGGTTCTGCAACTTCATGTGGGATCTATGAAGTCCTTTAACAACCCCATCATGGCTTCAGAAAAAATACGGGGCTGCCAAATGAGAAAGAACTATTCCAAGTAAATTCCCCCTCATAAAGGAAATGAATCCCTGAAGCACCAAATTTATTTTAGGTGGGAAATGCTACTCCAAATTTTTCCTTATTTATTTGCTGCCTTAAAGTGAATAACAGGGCTTCCCTGGTGGCGCAGTGATTGAGAGTCCGCCTGCCGATACAGGGGACACGGGTTCGTGCCCCAGTCCGGGAAGATCCCACATGCCGCGGAGCGGCTGGACCCATGAGCCACGGCCGCTGAGCCCGCGCGTCTGGAGCTTGTGCTCCACAAGGGGAGAGGCCACAACAGTTAGAGGCCCACGTACTGGGGGGGGAAAAAAAAAGTGAATAACAACTGTCTTTTCTTGATGACCCTTAATAGTGCCTGTGGAAATATTTAGGCTCTTTGCTCTTTTGCAAAATGAGGTTCATGGATTTCTGACCTCTCCTTTCTTACTGTTTATCTCCTCTCTTGCTGACAAGCCTGTTCTTACTGTAGTCAATGTGCCTGCCTCTAATATTCCACCCACATCATTCTTCTAATTTGTGTTGGATCTTGGAAACCAGATAATGATTTCTATTAGAACTCTGCATAAAGTAAGTTAGGACCTGTGTGGGTACTACCTGTACCTACTTGGTTTTCTATCTCTGAAATCCTCACATCTTCATTGAGCACCACCCAAGTGTTTCATTCCATCTTAGGGTCTGACACGGGTTATGGACTTGGGCAATAGGGGTTGTCCTGGCTGCTGGCTCCCCTCTGAACCCCATCCAGTCTTCCCGCAGGCTAATGGCCTGCTTCCTGTTTCTAACCTAGTTGTTCTGTGTGGATCGTTATCTGCTCCTTCTTCTCAAGACCCTTAGTTCTTAGGATTGGGCTCCTGCCGCTTTCTTTTCATCTATTTTTTTCGCCCTGCTTTTTCTTCCTCCCCTCATGATGAATTTTCTTCTTGCACTAAGAAGGATGCTCAGGAGAGAATAATAGGTATATCGCAAGCAAGAAGCGGGATCTCAGTAGATGTTTGTTCAACAAAAGTGCAAATGATAAATATGAATAAATATGAATAAATATGAATATATATTTTGGCCTACACATTGCTTTCAGAAACTGTATGTTGTTGAAGGAAGACTTTTGGTCTCAATTCTAGGTTTTTATATGTAGAAGTCTGTACTGAATTTGGTTTGGTGGTGGGCAAACGGGACGTATAAAACCCAAGCTCATTTATGAAAACCAAAAATTCTAAGAATGGTGCTTTATGAAGGGATTCTCATCAGGCTAGAAAAATAACTGAAAGGCTTAAAATATCAAAAAAGATTTAATCCATGAATTTCCTAGTTGTTTATTCCTGCCGCTATTCTCTCTATTGCCAGAGCAATTAACAACATTTTCGTCTCAATGGAAGGCTTCAGGTCCAATAAAATGATTTCCCAAAGTAAAGCCTGAAGGCAAAGAAGGAGAGCTATGCAGGCATGAATGACTATAAAGCGAATTATGTCTGACAGCTCTGCGTGGGGTTGAATTTGAACTACCTACAATAGACCCATCATTCAACAAACGAATATGCTCAAAGAATAAACACACAAGTCCATTACTGCTATGTTTCCCTTTATATAATACAAGTCTTTTAGAAAATCTAGGAATACATCAACATTTAAATTGTTAATTTAAAAGTGATACTGATGTATTGGTACGTTAGTTCTCAGCCACGTATGTATAATGTAACAGACAATGCACTGATGTGTTGGTACGTTAGTTCTTAGCCACATATGTATAACGTTAACGGACAATATGCATCAAAACTGTTAAGCTTTCTGTGATTGCTGAGAATATACTTGATTTTTAGGGTTATCTTAAAAGCTTAGCTTATATTTTTTGTTCTTTCCAAGTTTTCTGCAATGAACATATACTAATTTTATAATTATAATTTTTTTACATATAGTTATATATAATCCTATGATAAATAATTAATATACAACTATATATATATATATATATATATATATATATACACATATACATATATACATATTTTTTTGGCCATGCTGTGCAGCATGTGGGATCTTAGTTTCCCAGCCAGGGATCGAACATGTGCCCCCTGCAGTGGACATGTGGACCGCCAGAGAAGTCCCTCCTGGTCATATTTTTAGTGCCTCACTCTTAAGTATGTGTGCCAGCTAAAGGGTCACCAGACATTTGAGGAAATGTCTCAGACACAGGAGAAGGCCAAAGGAAAACACACATGAACAAACAAACAAGAGCTACTTGAAGGGAAAGGCTGAGTAGGGAAAGAACAATTAGAACAAGAGTGTCGTTAATATCCTCTGAGAGATAATATATTGCTTCCAGGAAACAAGAACAGATGATATAAAAAAGGAACATTCAAAGAACAAAAAATAAAGCTCTTGGAAATTGGGGATGTAATAAAAGAAATGAAAAACTCAATGTTAAGTTTTGAGATGTAAATTTCAGGCTACCTCTCAAAATTTAGGGAAAACAATAAAGAAATTGAACAAATGAGAGAAAAGATAAGAAAATTAGAGGATTAGTCCATGGGGTCTGATATCTGAATATAACTTCTAGAAAGAAAGAATAGAAAATGAAGGTGAAGAAATTGTCCCCAAAGATCAGTTCAAGGAAATGTCCTTAAAGCTGAAGAGAATGTGGCTTTCCAGGTTGAAAGGCCCATTGATTACCCAGTAAGAAGGGTGGAAATAAACACACATCAAATTATATTCATGAGATTTCAGAAAATGGGGGAAAAGAATAAGAACATGAAAGCATCTAGAAAAACACCGAATTCAACTAAAGGATCAAGAATTAGAATGGCAACGAACTTCTTGAGAGCAACATTGTTGACAACTGAAAAATTCCTTCAAAATTTGGAAGGGAAATAATTTCCAATCAAGGATTCTATATTCAGTCTAACTTCAATTAAGTGTGAGAGAGAATAAAGACACTCTCAGACTTGTAAAGTTTCAGAAAATGTAACTCCCATGCACCCTTTCTCAGGAAGCTACAGAAAGATGACTCCATGGGAAAAAAAAAAAGAAAAGAAAATAGATCAAGAAAGAGGAGGTCACGGAGGCCAGGTCAGAGGGGCTCTAACAATCTAGAGGCCAAGGGAATCTCTATGATGATGGAGAAGGCAGATGCAAGGATGACAGCTGGTCTCTCCAGCCAGAATGCTCTGGAAGAGATGTCTCCAAGAAAATGAAATGAGCACAGGGAACTCTACTTGGTGCACTGTGGTGACCCAAATGGGAAGGAAATCCAAAAAAGAGAGGCTATACGTATATGTATGGCTGATTTACTTTGCTGTACAGAAGAAACTGACGCAGCAGTGTAAAGCAACCATACTCCAATTAAAATAAAACAAAACAAAAACTTATACCGGGATGTATGTCAATTGTATCTCGATAAAACTGGGGGAAAAGAAGAAAACAATTCCCAGTCCAAATGAAGACTCTTGCAGAGCTAGTCTTCTCAGAGATCCCAGGCGCCCTCTGTCCTGAGTTAAAGTTGGTAGTAAATAAGCCTAAATATTGTATTAAAGTATGACTAATATCTAATATCTTATGTTCTTACTCAAAGAGCTAAAGTTTATGCTCTGCCACTTCATTTGAAAATCCCACAGCACATTTCAAGGCTGAAGAATTTGGTTTTGTGGAACAGATTTTAATTTAATTAAAGTTGTGCCTCATGTAAAGTCTTTTCAATAAAATTTTTAGCACCAAAAAAAAAAAAAAATGAAGTGGACTGACGTGTGAAAACGTATTGAAAGGGCTTTAAAAGTTGGGAGAGTTTGAGTTTGAATTCATCATCAATTCATAGAAAATTTAACAAATGGAAAAGCAAGATACTTATAACCTTTATGGAAAATAAGACATTGTTCAAGAAAGGAAATGTAATTCCATTGTATGGTTCAGCTATGAAAAGCATGCATAAAGTTGTGTAACGTAAACATGGCATTCTGATCTAACCAAAGTTAGTGGAGCATCCATCCTATTGGAAAGATGGCAGCACAGGAAGCATGTATGTGTGGGGGGTGGAGAGGGCGATGTTGGCTGTGAAGAGCCTAATCCTCACCTTCCGCAGTAAGAAGTCACCTGGTAGTCACTAACTAAAGACAGATATTCAGGTTGTAGTCCAGGGCTGGGTAAACCATG
Source organism: Globicephala melas (assembly GCF_963455315.2). Classification (NCBI taxonomy): domain Eukaryota; kingdom Metazoa; phylum Chordata; class Mammalia; order Artiodactyla; family Delphinidae; genus Globicephala; species Globicephala melas. The sequence continues at coordinate 7,526,589 of NC_083322.1, forward strand.
GCCCACAGGCCAGCCACATGTGTTTGTAAATAAAGTTTTATTGCAACACAGCCACACCATTTGTTTACATATTGTCTGTGGCTGCTTTCATGCTGTAATCACAGAGTTGAGTACTTGCAACAGAGACCACACGGTCCTCAAAGTCTAAAATGTTCACTATTTCACTCTACAAAAAGTTTGCTGATCCCTTGTGTACCAAATAAATGTCTTTAGAGGCTTAGAGACAAACACCAGAAGAAACAACAACAAAAAAAATGTGAAAATTGGGTGGCTGTTTTTCCTAATGAGCTATACAGAACTATTTGATACATTAAACAAGGTGCTTGCATTACTTTGATAAAAACAAAATCTAAATAAAAAAGGAATGTTAATATAATTTATTAGAGGCAATTTTTTTTCAGTGCTATGATAAAAATGTTAAAAAATTACCTCTATTCTTTTTGTTCCCGCTTTTGGTTTTTGGACATTTTTTACTTACAGTTCAACTTCTTTCTTTGAGTCAACTTTCCTTTCTTTTCCTTTTTATTTTTAGTTTTGGTTAGAAAGCAAGGCAAGAAGTCAAGCATTAGGCTTTAAATGACTTCTCTCCTACATTTTGAATGTATCTGGAGGAGGGACATTGCAGATTTTAGATTCCTAGGCAATCCACACATCCAAAGAACTTGCTAAACAGATTTTATTTTACTCAACCAAAAGTGATCTCAAATTGTCTTCACACCTCAATTTATTTATTTTTAAAGGAGGCAACTGAGACTCACATTCCATCCATTGATCACCGTTGGTGACACACTTCCTTCCTAATGTAATCTTGAAATGGCAGCGCATCCATAATTAATCGGGAGGTAAGCTGTCTTAGCCATTAAACACGTTTCCAATTTAGTAGCACTTCGGGCTTTGTCCCAGCAATCACAAAGGTCATTTTTTACCCAATACTTCAAGATAAACAAGGACACTTTCCGGAAAATGTACTTTTCTTATATGACTAATACCGGACAATACATTGATATTATACTCTAGATGTGATGCATGCATATTTCTGTTCTTGAGCCTAGGATGTGAAAAAGAAGGAGCCATTCTCACTATTATGTTCTCAGGTTAATACTTATGACCCTACTCAGCAGAAACTTCAGTTCCAACAGTGCCAACCACTGAAGCTTATAGGCCTAGTGAGACTCCTGCTGAGTCAGCGGGCCAGCTCTCCAAGTTCCCGGAGGAGGATGGCCTTTCTCTCAGTTCACAGGGTGTTGGCTGTCCACCTCCCCTTCTTTGCCTGGCTAGGTCACTTCAGTGTATTCAGCAAATGTTTACTGAGTACCTACTATGTGCCTAGCTCTGCGTGAACCCCTGTAGAGAACACAAAGATGACTAAGATTACAACGTGCTAGGAAGACTTGACAGGCACCCAGGAATCGGGTGGGCCACAAAGGCCCACTTGATAACGTGAGTTGTTGAAGTCACATGTGCTCTAGGATTAGGAGTGGCTGAGAAGGAGTCGGACTCCAGCGTGGGCACTGTAGGCTGAGCCCCCACTCTTGGGTGGGCGGAGGCAAGAGGGGAGGTGTTTTCAGTTGGAGAGTCCAGTGGTGAGCACAGGGCACGGCTGAAGATCCATTCACCATGGTTGGAGAATAAAGCTCGAATTCCATCCACAGTGACTTAGCAAAAAAGATATTACGCTTTTGCCCAAGTTCTATGGCCAGTGGTAAACTCTGAACTCTAATTAAAGTCTTCTGATGCTAACTTCATACTGTCTGTACTCTAGAGAGTTGTCCATTTGGAAAGATGGACCAATTAGCAGACCATCTCTTGTCTCTAATAGTCAGCTCAGTGGCCTCGTATTTGCAAGGGACTGTCCCAGTGTTTGTCCCAGTCAAGTATTTGGTGTCAAACAGCCCATGTACTCACTGATACATCTGACTCTGTCTGCTCATTAGTAACCACCTGTGAGCCAATGACCAAAATTGAGGAAAACTTGCAAATAATACAAGAAACATGCAAATGTTTCTTCCAAGGGTGTAATGATATGAAACCTATGAGAATGAGACATTATTGCAGCCTTCTGGCATCCGGCCTTAGACAGATGCAGGGCAGACCTGCCTAGAGAAGATAAGGAGGATCCAGCACCAGGAGTTTGGCGGAGAGAGGTTTGGTGGGCGTCACAGGTCCAGAAAGGAAGAGGAAAGTTCCAGAGAAGTGCATAGGCGAGAATCACTAGGAAGAAAACTAATATCTGTCAAATGGCCACTCTATGTCTTGTGCTGTACAAAATTATTCCTTCAGCCCTCACAATACTCCAGCGAGATGTGTTTTGTTACCTCATTGGAACAAATAGATCAGGAACTTAAAACTTGGAAAGGCTAAGTAATTTTCCCAAGGTCACGCAGTTTATAAAGACTGGAGCTGGATTAAAACCTTGTTCCAACTTTCCATAAAGACCGTATTATTTACATTACTCAGCGCAGCCCTTTTTAGGGCAGGCAGGCAAAAGGTGAGTCCTAGGAAGTCAGCTCAGGCAAAATGCCTGACCTTTTCTAAAAATGCTGCCTGGGAGAGGTGAGTCTTGACATGAACTTTAAAGAACGAGTACGGTTTCTACAGTTAGAAGAAGAAAAGCAGATGACTTCCACAGGAGGAATAGTGTAGCACAGAATACGAGCCACTACACGACCCTGGCTGGAATAGTGCAATCAAATGTAGGGAGGGTGCTTTGTAAAGACAGTCAATGGTCTTAGGACAAAATACTCTGATAAGCATTTAGTGATGAAATTACAAGAACAACTGATGACGTAGCAGCATCTCTGACATACCAACCTCATAACCTCAACATTTCTATCTTTATCCATTTTCCGGACCTTCCACATGCAAGGCCGTGTACTGACAACTGCAAGGGATGGAGACACGAAGGACAGGGCACTTTCTTGAGGAAACTTATGATCTATAATTCACAATGCTGTGCTGGATATTTGGCCAGGGTGCTATAGGAACAAGAAAAAGGACACCTGTCTGAACCTAGAGGACCATGGAGGGTTTCCACAGGAGGTGATACTTAGGTCTTGAAGACGGTTTGGTATGGGGAAGCAGAGAGTGCCGTTGAGGGGATGGCGGTAGGGAAGACTGGAGAGTGGGCAGGGGAAGACTTCACACTGCCATTCTAAGGAGTTTGTGCTTTAAATTGAGGGCAGTGAAGCAGAAAATATTTTGAGCAGAGAAGCGATGGGATCAGATTCTTGTTGTAGAACAATTACCCTAGCAGCAGTGTGGAGGATGCAATGGAGAGGTAGAGGACCAGAGGCGGGGAGATAAATCAGTCATCGATTACAGTATCCAGGGTCTTTTGAACTTAGACACTGGTCCTGGGAATGAGAAAATGGGACAGATTCAAGAGAAATTACAGAACTGAACTTTACTGGTCTTGCTGACTGGTGGTGAGTTAGGAATGAGGGTGGGAAGAAGATAATTACCATGTATCAAGTGCTTTCGACCTCACAGGCTTGGAGTTAAGCCTTTTACATGCAACATCCTACTTAATCCTTATATGAACCCTGCAAGGTAGATACCATATTCCTGTTTCATAGACAAGGGAATAGACCTGAGCAATTAAGCGACTTTTCCAAAGTCACACACAGAGCAAGGGGTGGCTCTGTGCTTGGCCTCAGGTGGGTCTGACAGCAGACCCTGTGTCTTTATCACTCTACCCACCAGTGACTGAATAAGGTTTCTGATTTAGGTGACCAGGTAGAGGGTGGGGCCGCTGGCTTGGAGAGATTAATTTGGAGGAGTGGCAGGTTCAGGAGAGAAAGAAAAGTTCCATTTTGGTTATTATGAAAGTGAGGAAAGTTTACATCTGCAGATATAGGATTAAGAAGATGAGACAGTTCTGAATGATGGTTTGAGTTCACTAGAGAGGTCCGCGTTGGAGGGACAGACTGAGCAGGTTCAATGAGCAGGGAGCGGAAGGGGGCTGAGGACATCTTGCCCAGAGGGCTGTCCAGGATGAAAGAGGAGAAAGCCGAGGAGGGGGCCCATGGTCAGACCAGACTTCAAGTGTGGGCAGAGGAAGAGGACTCTGGACAGAGACTAAGAAAGGTCAAAGAAGTGTGGAAAAACCGGGGACAAGTCTCAGAGAAGACCAAGTAGAAGTTTTTAGGACGGATGGAGGTTCAAGCAGAGCTCACACAGTGCATAGCTCCAGGGGGCGCCCAATCGGATCCCAGTCTATGTGTGTGGTGCCCCGAAGTCATCCAACACGGTAGCCCTGGGTCCACAGAATCCAGGACTGAGAAGAGGCAAAGATAAGAGAAGGTGGGAAGGTATCCATTTGGTTTAGTAATTGTAGGGTCATGGGGGGCACGAGTGAGGGCCATTTTAGTGGTGCGATGAGGGGAAGAAAATATTTTGGAGGAATGAGTAATAACTGGGAAGTGAGGAAGCATATATGGTTTCTGTAAAACTAGTGTATGGGAGGAGGGAAGGTAGTAAGTAGAAACAGACCTGGGGTCTGAAGAGAAACTGGGACAGGTCATACTCTGAGGAGAAAGAGTGAACAGGGATACAAGATATAGAGGGAATAACTGATGGAGAGAAGGCGTGGGGAACATGGGAGGAACTGGGCTTCCTCCATCCTAAGGACAGAGTGGAAGATGGGATACAGAGGTGCAGATGAAAAGTGCCCAAGGACCCAAGGCAAAGCCTGATGCTTTTTAAGATGAACACTGTCCACAAAGCTGGCTTCCGCAGTTCTGCTCTGTCCCTCCCCTGAGGGATACATATTCCTATCTTTATCACTAACTAGGTACTTAGAAAATTAACTAGCATGAGTTTATCTTTTTATTCATGCATCTCATCTTCCCTACTCAGTGCTGCACCCCATGAGCATGGAGGGAGCGTTGTAGACACACAGACTCGCAGACTTAGACGTATCCTCAGAGACCATCTGTTCCAACACATTTATCGCACAGATGATGTCACTGAGGCCCAGAGGAGGAAAATGTCTTATTCACTTTTTTAAAATGTGGTAAAATATGTCTAACATAAAATTTACCATTTTAAGTGCACAGTTCAGTGGCACCAAGTACATTCTCATTATTGTGCAACCAACACCACCATGCATCTCCAGAACTTTTTCATCTTCCCAAACTGAAACTCTGTCCCCAGGAAACACTAAATCCCCATCCCCTCCTCTCCTCAGGTCCTGGAAACCCCAGCCCACTTTCTGTCTCTGTGTATTTGACTATTCCAGTACCTCATATAAGTGCAATCATACAATATGTGTCCTTTGGTTTGTGGCTTATTTTACTTCGTATAATGTTTTCAAGGTTCAAGTATTAGAATTTCCTTCCTTTTAAGGCTGAATAGTATCTCGTATGGATATAACACCTTTTGCTTATCCACTCATCCAATGATCCACATTTGTGTTGTTTCCACCTTTTGGCTACTGTGAGTAGTGTTCCTGTGAACACTGGTGTACAAAGAGCCCACAGTCTTTTAATGATTTTTTCCCCTATCTAACACTGTATTCTTCAGCGTAGAAATTCAAGAAAAAATTTTTTGATGATGATGATAATGTTATCCAATCCCTCAAACTTATGGGGGAGAGAGAATTTAAGCCCATGAAACAAAAGACCATCCATTCTGTAACTTAGCTAATATGCTGATGCTCTTTAAGTGGAATCAATATGTAACCAAAATACAGTTACCATGAAACTATGGATTTGCTTTTTTCACGTGCATTTATCTTCCCTCCTGTGTCTCTCTGTATTTTCCAGAGAGGAGCAAATCCGCTCCAGAGCTTCATTTCTTTCTAAAGTAAGGCTGTTCCACGGGAATCCTTGGAACACAGCCACACGATGGAACTGTAACATTTTAAAATTCCAATGTCAAGGACTTCCTTTGGAAAATCTCATCGAGCACTTCTGTCATATTCGAAAAATAGAACAATTCAGCGAAAACAGGAGGAGCGGCCTTCCCCTCTTCTACTGCCCTGCGCTCGAGTGTGTGTCTCTGAAAACAATCCTTTATTCCCATGCAATCCTCTCAAGGTCAACTCAAGGACAGAGGCCTGTTAGTAGGAACGTTAAGTGGGGGGGAGATTTTTTTACCTCCTCACATTAGTCTATATTCAGCATCAAACCAATTATTATTTAGTGTCAGCTTTCCAGAACGTGCTGAAATCCTTTTTCCTAGTTAACAAGTGGAAAAATATTCCGCTGCCGATGGTTCACAACGTGCTCTGTGTTTATCAGGAGCTTGTTGAGCTAAGAAATGACTGGGCACAGACTAATCATCATTTTGTGCATTTCTAGGGCACATTAAACTTGCAGATCATGCCTTTCATGCGATGTATCTTTTGATCTGTGAAACAACCGTAGAGGGGAAATTGGGTGGGGTTGTTATGAGGCTGCTGGAATGAGGCAGAAAGTGCTGAGGGTCACACACAGCGGTGCTCGCTGCAGCGGTTGGTGAGAAAAAATGGCTGATGGCATTTGGGTGCCACTATAGACAATGCAGACACATGGTCACCAACTGTACTCTGTCCTTTGTGGAAATCCAGCTCGTTCTGAGCTGGTGTGCCCATTCCTCCCCCTCCCCCACCTCACTTTGGGCAGGCAAAGGGGCTTCCCTTATTCCTCACACACCACGGCTTTTTCTCCGTCTGTTCCCTTTTCCTTGCTTTGCCTCTCTCTTCACCTGGCTACTTCTACTCATTCTTTTAAAAATATTTCAAAAAAAGTTTAAACAAGTAGTTCTTTAAGGACTGTTAGGAATAGTTACAATGTTCTCTGTTCTGCCCTCCTATTTCTCCTTTCTAGAAGCATTTTCTTTCTTTCTTTCTTTCTTTCCCTCCCTCCCTCCCTCCCTCCCTCCCTCTCTCCTTCCCTCCCTCCCTCCCTCCATGAGGCTTGTGGGATCTTAGCTCCCTGCCCAGGGATTGAACCTGGGCCCTTGGTGGTAAAAGCTCAGACTCCTAACCACTGAACTGCCAGGGAATTCCCTCTAGAAGCATTTTCAACCCTTTAGGCTGATTTAGAGATTCACCTCCAAATGACACAGTACTATCACAATTTCATGATGTTTCATTTTCAGGCATTATCTATTGACTTACCAATATGGAGGACGAGGATTTAGCGCTCTTTTACTCCCCCTCCCCCCATCGACAAGCACCATTCATTCATCTATCCTTCTAAAAGAGGTAGACTGTAATTTTGCTTAGATCAACATTAGTTTTCAGATTACTAACAATATGGAAATACCATTTACAGCTAAGTCATATCATTTCTCATGATTATTTCTCCTCTTCTGCAGCTTTTGTTTTTCCTGGAGTTTTCTTTTTTTTTTTAGTTTGTTTAATTTTCCTTAGGTGACTTTGTTGAATTTTCCTTTGGTTGTCCTGCAAGTGTTGTCCTCCAATCTTTGATCTCTAACTAGAAAGGAAAAAGCAGCCCTTGATGACTGGGAACTGACTGGGTGCTCACAGTCAGGTCCTGGTGTTCTGTTGAACACACACCGGTTCACAGGACACATCAGGCAAAGTCACTCTGACCCTGATATGGTGAGGCAAAGATGCCGTCCTCCACAGTCATGTCTTAGTCCAGACAAAAGAAATGTCCAAAACACAAAAATGACCAAACCTACCCTTTCCTGCCCAATACACATAACTGTTCCATCTTTACCAACTATGGCTTTAGTCCTGTTTTGTTTCTATTACCGTCTAGATAACAATATTAAGATGTCTAATCACAGAAATACCCCTGTTTCCTGACAGCTCCAATTCTGAGCAAACTCCTGCTTCTTTGAACCCTCCCTCAAATCACTGAACACAAGCCCAAGTCCTGTAAGAAGCTCTTCTGCCACCCTGAGATCCCTCAGTTCTCCAGGGGCTACCTGCCTTGCTACAAGGAATCAAAAACGCCAAATTCGTTCTCATACAGACAGGTTCCTAGAGGTCAATGCTGTGATGTATTTACCGACTGGAGGTTCCATTAATATTCATCTGAGAGGCTTAATGCCTCTGATGGGAAACCCTCAAGCACTGTGAGTGGGCACATTTGAAAGCCTTCGTGTCTCTAGCTGTCTGAGGTCCCACACCACCCCTGGCTGGCAGGATGCTCATGCTGAACTGAGCTCCGATATTTTGTTGAGGTCCTTCCTTCCATTTTAGGAGTTTTTCCTCTCTCCTTTTCTCCCTGCTTCTTACTTTCTTTCTTTCTTGTTGTCTCCCTCCACTCCCACCCCCTTTCCTGCCTTTAGGAATAAGGTTATCAATGACTTTTTGATTATCTGATCAGATATTGATTGTTATTTGGTGAAACTGTTTTCTAGTCTCCTAGTATCTGTTTTTATGCTCTGTCTGCGTTGGGTGGTATTTGTCTATAAGAGGAAAAGTCCATGGGGAGATGCTGGGCACCAGCCAGGTCAGTCTTTGCTGAGCCAGCTCTGGGGGCTGAGTTCAGAATGTCTTCGGGTAAACTCTGGCTTTGGCACTATTTCAAAACCTTATGAGAAACCTCCATGCTGTTCTCCGCAGTGGCTGTATCAATTTACATTCCCACCAACAGGGCAAGACGGTCCCCTTTTCTCCACACCCTCTCCAGCATTTATTGTTTGTAGATATTTTGATGATGGCCACTCTGACTGGTGTGAGGTGATACCTCATTGTAGTTTTGATTTGCATTTCTCTAATGATTAATGATGTTGAGCATCCTTTCATGTGTTTGTTGGCAATCTGTATATCTTCTTTGGAGAAATGTCTATTTAGGTCTTCTACCCATTTAGGGATTGGGTTGTTTGTTTTTTTGTTATTGAGCTGCATGAGCTGCTTGTATATTTCAGAGATTAATCCTTTGTCAGTCGCTTCATTTGCAAATATTTTCTCCCATTCTGAGGTTGTCTTTTCATTTCATTTATGGTTTCCTTTCCTGTGCCAAAGCTTTTAAGTTTCAGTAGGTCCCATTTGTTTATTTTTGTTTTTATTTCCATTTCTCTAGGAGGTGGGTCAAAAAGGATCTTGCTGTGATTTATGTCAGAGTGTTCTGCCTATGTTTTCCTCTAAGAGTTTTATAGTGTCTGGCCTTACATTTAGGTCTTTAATCTATTTTGAGTTTATTTTTGTGTATGGTGTTAGGGAGTGTTCTAATTTCATTCTTTTACATGTAGCTGTCCAGTTTTCCCAGCACCACTTATTGAAGAGGCTGTCTTTTCCCCATTGTATATTCTTGCCTCCTTTATCAAAACTAAGGTAACCATATGTGCCTGGGTTTATCTCTGGGCTTTCTATCCTGTTCCATTGATCTATATTTCTGTTTTTGTGCTAGTACCATACTGTCTTGATGACTGTAGCTTTGCAGTATAGTCTGAAGTCCGGGAGCCTGATTCCTCCAGCTCCGTTTTTCTTTCTCAAGATTGCTTTGGCTATTCAGGGTCTTTTGTGTTTCCATACAAACTGTGAAAATTTTTGTTCTAGTTCTGTGAAAAATACCATTGGTAGTTTGATATGGATTGCACTGAATCTGTAGATTGCTTTGGGTAGTATAGCCATTTTCACAATGCTGATCCTTCCAATCCAAGAACATGGTATATCTCTCCATCTGTTTGTGTCATCTTTAATTTCTTTCATCAGTGTCTTATAGTTTTCTGCCTACAGGTCTTTTGTCTCCTTAGGTAGGTTTATTCCCAGCAACCCCACTACTGGGCATATACCCTGAGAAAACCGTAATTCAAAAAGAGTCACATACCACAATGTTCACTGCAAGCTCTATTTATAATAGCCAGGATATGGAAGCAACCTAAGTGTCCATAGACAGATGAATGGATGAAGAAGATGTGGCACATATATACAATGGAATATTACTCAGCTATAAAAAGAAATGAAATTGAGTTATTTGTAGTGAGGTGGACGGACCTATAGTGTGTCATACAGAGTGAAGTAAGTCAGAAAGAGAAAAACAAATAGCATATGCTAACACACATATATGGTATCTTAAAAAAAAAAAAGGTTCTGAAGAACCTAGGGGCAAGTCAGGAATAAAGACGCAGACATAGAGAATGGACTTGAGGACGTGGGGAGGGGGAAGGGTAAGCTGTGATGAAGTGAGAGAGTGGCATGGACATGTTTACACTACCAAATGCAAAATAGCTAGCTAGTGGGAAGCAGCCACATAGCACAGGGAGATCAGCTCGGTGCTTTGTGACCACCTTTGTGAGGAGATATAGGGATATATGTGTACATATATCTGATTCACTTTGTTATAAAGCAGAAACTAACACACCACTGTAAAGCAATTATACTCCAATAAAGATGTTCAAAAACAAAAAACAAAACCGTATAGGAACATCCTCATTAGTCTTGTCTCTGTGTTCCTGAGACTGCCTTGTTCAGTCTTCCAGGAATCAGAAGGTATTGTCTGGTCTCTGACTGTCGACTGGGCTTTAGCCAAGTCCTGAAGGCAGGCGGCTGCATCAGCACTGGCCTTTGGGAGCACTGCAGTTCTCACAGTGTCTCACGGACATAAATCATGCATTTCCTCTGGGATAAACACCTGCTTTCCCACATCATCTTAATTTATATGCTTCTCTCTCTAACTGGCAGTTTCACCAGGAATAATTTTGAATTGCAGTGGCTGCTTTGGGGAACTCTGGACATGAACAAAATTGTTCATTTGAGAGATGCCTTAGAACGCAAAGGGAAGAAGCAGCAGGAGATTATCCCGTCTGTCTAAAAAAGAGAGAGCATTTTGGTTTTTGTAGATACCTCTCTCCTACATTTCTGTACTGTGAAGATTAATTTAAAATATGCTGCTTGATAAAATTTTCAAGGCCCAAATAATTACCTAAACCAGTTGTAATAACTATCTTTTGCGTATAAATATACGTCAAAATGGGTTTTCTTGAATCTAAACGTTTATCTTCTCTTCTTGCAGAGGAAGGATATTTGTTGTTTACAGTGATAATTTCATAAGTGTCTGAAGTTGGCCCCTCTCACTCCTTCTATCTCTTTCCCCCTCTTCTCTCTCTTGATAAACTTTAAAAATTAATTAATCAAAATAATCATCCTGTCATTATGGGTGCACTTTAAGAATTTCTATTTCAGACTGTCAAAAATACCTAAAAGACAGAAAGAAAAATATTAAGCGATTTGTGCTTCTTTTGTGGACACTGAAAACTGTATTTACAAAATATCCTGTTACTATTGTTACAAGATAAGAAGAAAAGGCTCATTTCCAGTAAAAGAAGAGCGTTGAGCATTATTTAGAGTCTTTAAAATTTAGTTTACCATATAAAAATAACATCAGCACAACAATTTGGTTTATACAAGACTGGGGTCAAATTTCTTATGATTTAAAGTTTCTAAATTTCCCACATTGTTTTTATGAGTTACTTAAATCATCACTGTTTCCATAACTTATTTAAAATGTATGCATACACTCACATAATTGTATTCAGCTATGTGAGAAGGTAATCATGAATTTTAAAAAAATGCTTACTTTTGTGAAATTTTACAATGCTATATGTCAGAAGGATTCATTATTTTAGTAAAAATTGTAATTGCTTCATTCTTAACTAAGATTAAGACCTTTGATAAACAGTCATTAATTAATAATCACTGTTACCTAGACAATTTACAAGAATGAAACAGATACAAAATAAAAGCTTTTATGCTGAAACTGTTTTTAAGTAACACAAAGATTCGATTCTCCACCCTATAAAGGGAAAGATGATAGGTTTTAATTCATTCAAAATTGTTACAAGAGCTCTACTTTTTACCAAAATTGATAACCAGAAAGTGAGTTCATCTTTCTATGTTAATTATACATAAAGGTAATAATGCTAAATTATTATTTTGAGGTGAGTTATATATAAGCTTAATAATGTTTAATTAGGTAGAGCTTAATGAGTATATTTTTAAATGAGAGAATAAAAACAATAACTTTTTTTGACTAAAAAATTATTTTTATGCCTTTTTGCAGAGATGGGTGCCAGTGTGTCTTTTGAGAATGGAGAGATTGGGATAAAAGCCATGGCTGAGAAAGCTGCTTAGGTTGCTTTGGGGTGACGGAGGCACGGCACAGACTTAGAACAGTGGGACACACCTTCTGCTCTTTTTTTCCCTCTCTGGACCAAAGGGCCTTAGATCCTAAACCTGAAACTTGGAAGCATGGAGAATCCTAATGTGAACTTGACCTTCAGTCACGTCAAGCCGTGCCTTCTCCTCTTTCACAAACATCTAGGCTGCTTGTAGGCCTTTTTAGAATCTGTCAGAAACGAGAGGATGAAAAATGTGAGATGGAAATCCTCACCCATCTTGCCAGTGATGTTTTGTACTTTTGGGTGAAACCTGCAGCTGTATCTCAAAGGTTAATAAGGCATTTCCGGAATTGGCTACAGGCCGATTCCCAACCCGTTTCCTTGTTTATCCTCAATTTGTTGAGTGTCTTTGACCACCTACTGTGCCAAGTTCTTTACATCTATTATCATTAACTTTTAAAAAAAGTTTGTTGGAGTCTAGATGATTTAAAATGTTGTGTTAGTTTCTGCTGCACAGCAAAGTGAATCAGTTATACACATACATACTGATAACAAGGCCCTAAAACCCAGAGACAGAACCACATACCGGGAGTCATCTTGCTGGTCAGGCCGTCGGTTTGCAAGTCAAGCCAGGTTCTATCTGACTTCAGTATGGCAATTTTCTTTTTCACTATTTTATGCTGCCTTCAGTGTCACAGAGAAAATATCACGTTAAGGACAGGTTTGTGTTTGTGCAAGTCCGTGCAAGTGTGTATGTGTGTCCGCATGCTCGCATCTGTGTGTGTGTGTGTGTGTGTATGTGTGTATTGAGATGGTGGTGAAGAGTTATAACGAACTAGACCAGTTAATTCAAGTTCAGTTAGTGGATTTTTGTCACTTTTTCTTAAATATTTTTGTCAATCATAGTGGCCATACAACTGTGCTCCATCAAAAAATCTCTACTCACACCAGAATTTGGGGGAAATTTTATGAAAATAAAAAAAGAAAGTTTGCCAGTGTAGACATCTCAGGCAACTATAGCCATCTGCCACTTGTTAGCCCAGAGCGTTCCATCTGTTATATGCTTCACATCAACCAGAGAGGGGGCCCAGTGTGGTGTAGACACACACCGGGAATAGATGCTGGGGTTCTGGGAGAAGGATGGGAGAGCAGCTAGATGGTCTTCTCTGGTCCACTCATGAAGTGTTTGGTCTGTAGGTGGTGGCCAGGGTGCCCTGCAGCATCCTCTGCTTCACCAGCTGGTCCACCCTCAGATGAGGTCGAATCTGCCCACTCAAGAGTCTCCAAAGGCAGAGCAAGAGCTGACTAACATGATCTTATAACCACTGTCTTCTCCCTTCTCCAGGCTGAAGGCACGAAACTTCCCTTTTCTTTTTGGAAGCAGTTCTTTGTCACCTAAGCTGTGCTTAATGGCGACTCACTGTCACTATAGCATCAAATGTATCACTGCAAACATGTTACATCAGAGGCACATGTTTGTTTGGTTTTTTTGCGGTACGCGGGCCTTTCACTGTTGTGGCCTCTCCCGTTGCGGAGCACAGGCTCCGGACGTGCAGGCTCAGTGGCCATGGCTCACGGGCCCAGCCGCTCTGCGGCACGTGGGATCTTCCAGGACCGGGGCACGAACCCGTGTCCCCTGCATCAGCAGGCGGACTCCCAACCACTGCGCCACCAGGGAAGCCCAGAGGCACATGTTTTCATCAGTTAAAACCCATCAGCTTTAACCTATTTTGAACTTCAGATGAAACGTAGAACTTGTAGAAATTTGGACTTTCTACGCTGTGACTATAAGTAATCTGAAGACCTAAACCGGTTTGAAAACAAAACTCTAGCAGTTTGTTTTCCTGATCCACAGCCTTCAGTAAATTTCATTTGACCCTAATAGCCCAACTGGGTACGCTTGCCTTCGTCCTCCTGGGCAAGAGGAGAGAAAAATCTTCCTTTTCAACTCTCTTACTTATAGAATTTTGTAAACTTCCTTTTCTGAAAACCTGTCCTTTGCAAGAAAATGACTTTGCTCCTGGGTTTTCCTGGTCCGAACCGCTGCCGACCTCGGATATGTTTATTTATTTATTTTTTCTTCTAGGACTAAAACATGAAATGTTAATGTTACTGCTGTTGGAGTTTTCTTTGCCATCCAGGTGCCACTCCTGGTGTGGTGAGAGGGGAATAAAATTCAGCGCTGCTTCTCCTGAGATGTCGAAGGCTGTTTTTTTTTTTTTTTTAATGTGTGTGTGTGTGTGTTCTTCTCCTGATCTTTAGAATTTCCTACCTCAACTCAAAGTTACTTACCTACTTCTTTTATTACTGTTAACTGCCCTTTCTAATTCAGCCTGTGGTGAATTAAGTACGGCCTCTCAATACCAAGCCACGGCTCCCTGTACCTTGAGGAGATCTCTAAATACTGGATGGTCTCACAGCCCCGTCTCCACAGGACTCAGCACCACCAGGATACTTACATCCCAGGATCTGCATTCATATAAATGTACAGTGTGACTTGTGCTTGTCGATTTCATGAAAAGAAGCTAAAAAAGACAGCGAGGAAACACCAAAGCCATTTCAAGTAATAATTCTCCTTTGTGCAACCACGAAAGTAGTATCCTCATGGGTATAAACCCCAAAAGGCTGATAGAAAAGCTTCTCTGAACTGCAATGATTGATGGTCCTCAGAGACGGGGAAAGCACTGCAAGCTGACATGTTTATCACTTGCATTTGGAGGCAGGATAGCGCTGGGGAAGGGCTCTGCAGAGAAGTGAGCCTGAATGCCAGTTTGAGTGATGGGTCTGACATACGAAACTGGAATGGGCCCCCATTACAGTGGGAAACGAACCCCTGCTTTAATGAATCCACAGCAGTAATTTAGTGTATAGATTCCATCTGCGTGGAAGACGGGACGTGGCAGGGTTGTCTATTGCTCACACCTGTGGAATGCAGGCTCTAAAACCTGATCGCTGTCATTCTTGAATAACAGCATAGAACATGAGTAAGAATTCCCATCCTTGCAAAATGGGTTTAGCTTTCATATTCCTGTCCTTCACAGCGGGAATCAACATACAAGGAGCTTTGAAAATAGCAAAAATGTCTTGTGGATTTATTTCCTTTCCTTGGAAGCATTACAAAGAAATATTTAAGGGTTAGAATTTGCACAGGAATAGAGCAGTTAATCAGCTTGATTTTCTGTGTCTCTCTTCTCTACTGTGTGACAAAGAGGGCTGGGCTCTGATTTTTAAATGTGAAGATGAAAACTTATGTACAATGCTTTTTTAGAAACAAGAAACCCTTTCATCTCAGCTAAAAATTGTTATTTGCTCTTTCCTCTACTTTTTATTTCAAGCTTCAATTTCATTTTCTATCCCCTTAAATACCAAGACCAGATATATACCAGATATATAAAAATGTTACATTATGCAATTACATTGCTATTTTTAAAAATCTAGGATGCTGTGAATACTTAAACGTGTTTTTTATTGATAGAGAAAGGAAATCCACTTATATCCTGCATATAACACTGAAAATAGATTCTAATTATAACATACATTACAAATTTTCATTAATGCCACCTGAATTTTTATCATTATTAAAGGAATTCTCTTCAAAAAACAATGAGGTTTGTCATTAAAGACAGAAATGTCTTTGACAAAAATAACGTGTGCTTTGCAGTGTTTATGAGAAAGTGGGTTCGTCATCCGCAGACGTTTCTGCTGCTGATGCCACGCGTGTGTGCAGGGAGGGGGGGCTCTGCTCCCCTACTGCCTCCTCCGAAAGTATCTGTCTGCAGGGCGCCTTGTCCCATAAAGAAGCTCGTCTTGGTGAAGAGGACAAGCGAGGTGTCCAGCCAGGCCCCATCAAGCAGACCCGGCCTGTGGAAGCCGTCCTAGGAAGTGCCACGTGGCAGAGAGCAGAATGTCTGGCTATTCTGGTGCTAAACGGGTTTGCTGAGAGCGTTTCTCTTCTCTTGACTAATCCATGGTGTGTGTGTGTGTGTGTGTGTGTGTGTGTGTGTGTGTGTGTGTGTGTGTGTGTGTGTGTGTGTGTGTGTGTGTGTGTGTGTGTGTGTGTGTGTGTGTGTGTGTGTGTGTGTGTGTGTGTGTGTGTGTGTGTGTGTGTGTGTGTGTGTTAACTCATCCTTTTGCTTCCAAGAATGACTGGAAGCGAGGGGAATCTAACATGCATCAGAGTTTTATGAGCTGGGTGAATGAGGGTGGGTGAAAATAACCATAAATTGGTATGTATTGGCTGTACCCACGTAGGGGACAGCTTCAAGTCTTTGTTATTTCACCCCGGGGGTAGGAATCTGTATAAACACCCTCACAGTCCATCCCTCTCTCTACCCCCATCACCCTTGGCAACCGCAAGTCTGATCTCAACTATTACATGTACAAGGGATAAACAACAAGGTCCTACTCTGTAGCACAGGGAACTGCAGCCAATCTGCTGGGATAAACCATAATGGAAAAGAATATATAAAAAAGAATGTCTATATGTGTATAACTGAGGCACTTTGCTGTACAGCAGAGACTGGCACATTATAAATCAACTATACTTCAAGTGAAAAAAAAAAGAAAACACAAACCCTCGCAAGGACTGTACCTGGTACATGTCATAGTGACATGTAGTCTTTTCATGCAGGTCACCTTGCATGCAGAGAGCAGAGTAGCTCTGCTCCTGAAAGCACAAGTCTGGGCCAGCATCCACCCGCTTCTCCCCACTCTTTAGCCCCCTCAGCCTTTTCCCAGGAGAGATTTGTTGTCTCTCCTCCACACCCCGTGATGGCTATTTAAGTGCAGCTCTGGAGGGCACAGTGACCTTCCAGGAACTTGGGGACAGCTGAGTTTTTTGGAAGTACTGAGCTGATAGAGTCCTATTAGGGCACCTGGTATGGAAAATGCTGCAGCTTTGGGGGATGTAGACAATCAAAGGGAGACAGGCACAGGAGAGAGATCCCCTCACTCTCCGTTCAGCTCTCCTTTCAATATACACAGTAGGGCTTTTTTCCTTCTTTTATTGCAGAAGAAGGTATTTTAATCTGCTCTTATCAAAAAGTCAAAATAAAATGAACAGGAAGTTTAAAAACAGGTCCCTATGCCAACTGCAAGCATATAGTGGTTGTACAAGAAATATCTGCTAAATTTAATTGAATTGTGGCTTAATGAGTCATTTCTCTGAACCTCGAAAGTGTTCAATTTTTGTGGAAAGGTTTTGCAGATACCTCAGATGAACAGGCTCTGATTGACTTTTTGGGAAATGTAGCACAGAAACGACTGCAACACTTTTCAAAAATAGATAAGGACTATTAAGAAACATAACCAGAACAGAGCCACAGAATATGCAAAACCAATTTAATTATTAGTGTGAAATTTCCCTCTTAACTTAATTTAATAGAATTACATTATCTTAAAGAGGATATATGTATATTTGTTAAAAACAGTCGCGTTAGGATTAAGATGATTATAAACGTGAGTCAGGCAAAGGAGGCCCCACACAGCACACGGCGTGAAATGGAATCACTTAATTGGTGGCATGCAGCTTGCCACTGATGGTAACCAGGCAGAGCTGTGAAGCTCGTATAATTATGAGCAAAGCTGAACAGCTGTTTTTCTTTATTGATTTCTACCTTTTTCCTATAATGACTATTCAAATTTAGCTTCTTGATTTTTTTTCCCTCAGCAAAATAAGGCTGCAGTATTATCCAGCAATAAAAAGGAATGAGCTATCAAGACACGAAAAGACATGGAGAATCTTTAAATGTCTATTGCTAAGTAAAAGAAGTCCATCTGA
Source organism: Globicephala melas (assembly GCF_963455315.2). Classification (NCBI taxonomy): domain Eukaryota; kingdom Metazoa; phylum Chordata; class Mammalia; order Artiodactyla; family Delphinidae; genus Globicephala; species Globicephala melas. Next base: position 7,544,389 of record NC_083322.1, read on the forward strand.
AAAGGTTAGGATTCCAATTACATGACATTCTGGAAAAGGCAAAACTATGGAGACAGTAAAAAGATCAGTGGCTGCTGGGGGTAGGGGGTGAGGAGGAAAGTATAGATGGAACACAAGGGATTTTTAGACTAAACTATCCTAATGATACTGCAATGGTGGAGACTAGTCATTCACTACACACTTATCAAAATCTGTAGACTGTACAACACAAAAAGTGAAGCCTAATGTAAACTATGGACTTCAGTTAATAATACTGTATCAACATTTTGTCATCATTATAAGAAACCTGCTAGGCTGTGGCAAGTATATAACAGCAACGATAATTATGGTGTAGCAAGACGTTAATAACGGGGGAAACTATGTACGCATGTGGGGAAGGGTGAGCAGGTATATGGGACTTTCTGTTCTTTCCCTTTAATTTTTATGTAAACCTAAAATTGCTTTAAATAATAAAGTCAATTAATTACATTTTTAAAAAAGTCAGTAAAATCAAACTTTCAAACTGTTAAGCCACACGATAGTAAGTCATTTGCAAGACTAGGTCACTTTGTTTTAAATTAATAACATGACTCCATTTGTACCTGATATTGCCATTAATTTGATATTAATTAATTAAAATTAAATAACCTTACTATTAAAAGAAGCACTAAACGTGTTTACTTGTTTTAGGCTTTGATTCCTATAACTCGTAGTAAGAAAAATCAATAAAAACTTAATGTTTTAGAATATGCTTAATAATTAGTCCCACAAAAATTAATTTATGCATATGGTCTGTGCTGAGCCTGTTCTTATTGATTGAATTTTCTTTCCTCTCTGCCTTCTATTGCACCTCCCATATTAACTAGAAATTTGAAGTCAGGCCCGTCTGTGTGTGTGTCTCTATATCAGGGTGCCAGACAGCCTGGAGACCTCTGCTGGCTGCAGATGATGAGGACACTAGATCAGCCCTGGGAGATGGAGGGGAAGGGGAAGGAGAGAGGAGAGCAGAAAGTTATCAGGGATTGACACGATCCTCTATTTGAACTGTCAAATAAATACATTATGTCTATCTCCCAGGGCCTTTCTCATTCATAAAACAAGCACAGACAGTAAACAGACAAGCCAGCACAGAAAGACTCACCCTGAAGTCCCGGCCCCACCACTTACTTGCTATATGACCTGGCACATGTCACTTAAATTCTCTGTGCCTCTCTCCTCATCTATCAAGTGGGGGTTTGAGTAGGAACCCACCTGCAAGGTGAATTAGTAAGCTCAGCAGACATTGCTCCTCCCTGTATCTGTCTAGGTACTGTAGCCGAGACTGAAGGGCAATCTGTTAAATAAAGTTGATGCTAGTGACAAAGAAAAATGGAAGAGTGCCTTCTTCCTGATCCAGGACTTTGCTTTATCCTCTGAGCTCATACTTCAAATGCTAATTCCTCCTGGACATTTAAGATGGAATTATAGCTTGAGAATAAATTTACCTGGGAAAAGTAGTGTGAATTACAAGTTAAAAATCATTGAAAGTTTCTTTGAGAAGATTAGCTTCCTTACATAAGTAAACTTTGTTTTTAATAGCTACATTTAAAAGCAGAAAAAAACTTAGACCATAGTCTATCTGTCTTATTTCCAGAGCATGGAGGTGTCACAATTAAAATGTAGCCATGCTTGCTGGCTGCAAACATAATGGTCACATGAAATATCTGTTGTGAACATTTAATGCTCTTTTAAACAGCAGGATTATTCACATCCTTCCAATTTTTAAGAGATGAATAACTCTTCCAAGCAAATATTTGTATTTCTATGGCTTCTCTGTGCTTTCTTCAACTACGATAGAAAAGTCTGCAGGGAGGTCAGCCTTCCCAAACGTGGCCATAAGGCTGCTGGGCGATTCTCTAAAGCACAAACGTATTTGGCTAAATCTGCTTCTTCTGTCCACCCTTCATTCTGTTTTTCTATTTTGTCCTTCAGTGTATTCAAATGAAGGATAGCCTGATTTCTTTCCATCCCAATGTGCTAATCTTCAAGGTCTCCAGCGTTTAAATTCTAGCTCATGAATAAGATTATGCAAGCGATCTTCATAGCTCAGACTCCTTTCCCCAGAATATACCATGTTCTCCTTCCCTGGGTCGTAAGATAAAGCACTGCTCAGTGGCAGTTAATCTTTGTGCTGCATGAAGCATCGTGAGATGTCACAGACCAGGAGGAAAAGATCCAGTTCTACCAGGTAACCTCAGCTGGACCTGTTACTCTGTTCCATTGAGCAATGATGACTCTCATCTTAACCTCCATGGGTATCATATGTGATAATAGTTATGATGGGCTTTTAAAACTGCAACGTGCCCTACAACTATAATGTATCATCACAGTTATGTGATGGGGGTTAAATATACTACAGTTGATTCTCAATATTCACAGTATTTATGTTTTCTATAGTAAGTGCAAACACCGAATTAGCAAATACCGAACCGTTGCTCTCAGGGGAAATACAGGGCCAGGTTCCTGCGAGCCTCTGGTCACAGCATTTCATCAACCAATCAATACCTAACCTCGTTTTATGTGTGTTTCTGTTTAAAGACACCTTATTTGACATATGTTGTTGATTCACTAACATGAAACTCGCGGCCAAAAGCACTGTAACTCATGCTTGAATGAGGCTTATTTAATCCACATATTTTGTCTGTGAAGCACAAAGCCTTCTTGCACTTAAGAACAACAGACGGCACTTCAGTACTTCATTTGGGGCCATTCTGAACAGGGAAATCACTAATAAAAAGCCCCCAAATGCAAAAGGACGTGGCACTAAATAGACCACGAAAATGACAGTTGTTCACAGTGTGAGAGCTGAAACGAGACGGCAGCGTTGCCTTGTCCCCCTCAGCTGGAATGTGGGCGTTGGTGACAAATTTTTTGCTGCTCTGCACATCTCTGCAAATGACCACAAAAGCACCACTAGTAGATCTTAACAAGTAGGTGAATTTGCAAATATGAAATCTATGAATAATGACGACTGACCACGTGAATATAAGAAGTTAAATTTTCTGTGTCTTCTGGAATACTTCTGAATATTATAATAGAAGAATTTTGGCTTTCAGAGTGTTTGCTTATTCAGAAATAATTGGGTATGCAAATATACCCTGTATGTCAGAAACAGGTGAGCTGAAGATTTGGGACAAAAATAGATTCCCTGCTTTTGACAATCTGGTTTAACCAAATACTAAAAATGTCATAAAAACAGAACTTATGTTCTCTCACTGAATTTCAATAATAAATGCCTTTTTTGGTTTGTTTTTGTTAATGAAAAATAATTTAATTTTGTAAAAGAAAGGTGGAGATGTGATGGTACCAATTTGTCTTCAATTGAACATTTCCCAAAGTTTTCAGTGCTCATTTAATTCCTTGTTTTTATGAGTGACTTGGTATTGAGGTCAGACTTCCCTTTATTTTTTATTAATTAAAAGTCAAAGACTAGATGTAGTAACACTGCCTAAGATGTACTGAGCACTTACTATGTAGCAAGCGCTGCGATAGTGCTTTACATTCATCATACCATTTTTAATCTTCATAGCAAAGCATGTGACATCAGTACTGCTATTACCCACAGTTTATAATTAAGAAAACCGAAGCTCAGATATGCAGGGAACCTGCTGTAGCTCCTTTAGCAGATAGGACAGCTGATCCCAGGTGTCTGACGCCAGAGCCTGCGTTCCTAGCCTTTACTCTTCGAAATCTCCACTTCCAGCCTAAACTTTATTAAAAGATTTGCTTTTGCAGCTGTCTTATCTGGATGTTGAGAGTGTGTCTTTTGATTATGCTGCTGTCATTATCAATTGTATTTGTTAAAGACACATTTGGGTGACAAGGGAAGATGATCATGCCGCCGAGAGTGTGTTATTTTGGAAAGGATATTGAACGAACCTGCCATATGAGATCTTGGCCCAGTCATTTAATCTCTGTGAGCATCGTTTTCCTCAGCTGTGATATGATGAGGTTTAAATACATTATATCCTAGACAATTCTATGATTCTATGAAGGTAATGATGATGAAAAAAAAAACCCAATGGATTTCTAAGAATGAAAGTTATTAATGCAATTAAAAAAGAATGCCAAGCTAACTCACGGGACAAATTCCATCTAAACAGAAGGCCTCCCTCAGCCTTGAGAAGATTTTGGACATTAAGACTATGTTAAATGTTCTTTAGGACGTGAAAAATTAGATATAATTGCATCTCTTCAGTTTTAATATTATTTCTTGCCTACCACTTAAATAAGCTTTCTCATCAGTGTTTTACTGCTTCTTTAATCATTGTAATAAAAGCCGAAGGCAACTGAGAAGAAATTTCAATTAACTATTTGCCATTTGTTCATTCATCAATTTTGCCGCATTCAACGCAGGAGGCAGAGGGGAATCACAGGGCGACGACCTGCTCTCAGGGATTCTCTCTAAAGGAGCAGCAGACAGTTCAATCCACCACATTTTCCTCTGTCTCCATTTAAAGAAATGCATTCTGTTAATCATTCCCTTCAATCACACCTCTAAAAGAACTACCGGATTCTAAGCTGTAGATAAATATTTAATTCCCGTGCATTTCCCAATCTCTGCTGGCGAAGGCAGGAAAGTCGGGCATGAACAGGAGATGATGGTGTGATCACTGCACGTCCCTCCTCCTTGCCCATCAACCTTCTGCAGCGTCTCAGGCACCAGCTCCTCGTGGACACTTACTAAACACCACGCCATGAATAAGCAACTCCAGAGAACAGTGTGGATTAGATCCTCTTTTACCTCGATCACTTCTTTAAACTGGAAATTGGTATTGAGGTAACTGTTTAGAGATACCTTGTATATTTTGCCCAGTTTTCCTCAAAGGAAACATTTTGCAAAACTATTGTAGAATGTCACAATCAGGATACTGAGATGGATACAATTCACTGATGGTACTCAGACTTTGTACGTGTGTGTGTATGTGTGTATTTAATTCTATATAAGTGGATCACCTGTGCAGGCTGTCTATTCACCACCACAGTCAGATATTGAACAAATCCGACTGTAAGAATCCCTCGTGTTGCCCTTTTATATCCACAGCCCCTCTGGCCTCTCTTTACCCCTCCCTCGCACCCGTCGCCAACTGCCGGCAACCGCTAATCTGTCCTCTATTTCTAAAATTCTGTCACTTCAAAAATGTCATGTAAATGGAATCAGTAGGTGTGCAACCTTTCGGGATTGGATTTTCCCTCAGAATAACTCCCTGGAGATCTATCCAAGTGGTTTTGTGTCTCAATAGTTTGCTCCTTTCTTTACTGAGCAGTACTCCATGGCATGGAGACACTGCTTGTATTATTTTCCAGTGGAGCTGCATTCTTTTCTCTTTTGCCTTTCTGAGTAATGACCGGGTCCAAGTCAACCCAAGACACCATCTGCCTGCAGAAGGAGTGCAGGCAGAGGTGGGAGGAGGGAGGGTTACTACAGGTAATGTTCAGTTTCTGACATGTGTCATGGGACCATGCATCCACGGAATACTCTGCAATGTGTCCAGAACAGAAGTCTTACTTTTTATCCCCTGGTTCCCAAACCACTTCTCACCCAATGCCATTCTCAGTAAATAGTACCACCATGTACCCAGTTACCCAGGCCAAAATCTTGGGGAGCCGTCTTTTATCTTTTTTTCACCTACCACCCAATCTATCACCAAATACTGTGGGCTCTTCCTTCAACATATTCCTTTTCCAAATGCTTCTCCACTGCTGCCACGGTAACTGTTTTGGCGCAAGACAAACTGTTTTGCGCCGTCTCTCACCGGGGCTCTACAGCTGGAACTTTGCTGCTCTCCTCCTGCCCTTTCCCATCCACCCCTGCGCTAGTTAGCACAGCACCCGGCAGCTGGAATGATGCTCCTAACAGCTCAGTCGGATCCAAGCCACCTGCTTCTTCCCACCTCACCTCCACAATGGTCTTCAAGCTGCTGTCTAGCTGCTGGCTAAGGCTCTACCTTCGTCTTTCTGTCCTGTCATCATCGTGGTCTAGCTACCCCAGCTTTCTTGCTATTCCTTGAACAAGCCGAGCACAGGCCTCCACCTCAGCCTCCCAGCCTGGGCATCGCCCTCCACGCTTCCTGGGACACTTCCCCTCCCGCTGTGCACACGCTGCTGCCCTCACTTCATTTAGGCCTCTGCTTAAACGCCACCTCCTCCTACCTTCTCCGAGAGGACTTCCCCGAATCCTCCTTTATTTTTCTTCACAGCATTTACCGCTAGCTAACATCATATTACACAATTATTTTCTCAGCCTTTGTTCATGCCCACTGGAACACATGCTTCATAAAGGCAAGGGCTTTTTCTGTTTTATTCATTGTTTCATTGCTATCGCTTGGCATATGTAAGGGTTCAATATACTTTTGAGTGAATTTCTCCAAATTCCTTTACCCATAAATTTTTTTTTTTTTGCAGTACGCGGGCCTCTCACTGTCGTGGCCTCTCCTGTTGCGGAGCACAGGCTCCGGACGCGCAGGCTCAGCGGCCATGGCTCACGGGCCCAGCCGCTCCGTGGCATGTGGGATCTTCCCAGACCGGGGCACGAACCTGTGTCCCCTGCATCGGCAGATGGACTCTCAACCACTGCGCCACCAGGGAAGCCCTACTCATAGCTTTTAAGCCATGAAGGACTAAGCAAAGCAGGTCACAGTGTTCTCCTGTGACACAGAGACAGTACCTACCCTTCCAGCCAACATGGGGAAGACACGAAGCTATTTCTTAGTCGCAGGAGAATTTGGTGACAGGGAGCATGGCAGATTGCATCCACGCCCCCTCCCCCAGCCCTCTCTCCCTCCCCGTCACTTGCTGTTTCTCCGACTGAAGAAGCAAGAGTTTATTTCTCTTCTTGACTCTGGATTTGGTCAAATGGCTTAATTCGGACAATGGCATGCTAGTGGGAGTGGCAAGACCAAAAGCTTGAAAAGTGCTCACCCGACTGGGCTGCTGTCTGTGTCTCTGCCACTGGCTTGAGATGAATACGCCCGTGTAACCCTACAGCCCCGGGAGGAAGACGACAGGTGTATCACAGAGCCCTCAACTCTTAACTGCCCTGCAGGTCAGTGAGGAGGAGTGACTGTTGGAACTGCTTGTCATCTGGCACTACCTGGTAGAATAGGTAAAAGCAAGGCTTTATTTTTAAGCCCAAGAAGACTACGAGAAAAGAGACCCAGAGGGAGAGAGAAGAGCTGAGCTTTGCCTGGAGAGCAGGCAGTGCTCACAGAGGGTGAGGAGAGGCCTGAGGCTGAGAGCTCCTGCCCAGCTTCCCCACGTGGGGCTCTGGGAGGAGCCTGCCACGTAGGGGGCTCTGCACCACCCTGGGGCAACCTGGCCTCGTCAAGAGAGGGGAGAAGAGTGAGCAGATGTGTCTCTGGCTCTCCAGCCCTTCCCTTGTGAGGAGTAAACCCTGAGAGGAAGCCCATGACTCCACCACGGGGCTGCTGTGGGGAGGCTGCCATGGGGAGCGGGGAGGACATGACAGAGACTCGGGGCTCTGTCCCCTCCAGTGAGGGACAGAAGCAGCAAAGGGAGTGATAGCAGATGCTCTCTGGGAGCATTGCCTCAGTCAAGGAGGGACTCGAAGTTCATCAACCTCAGATCTTAGCATCCAAGGCCAGACAAGCACGCAGGGACCAGGTGGACACAGGACACTGGGCTGGAGGCCAGCAGATGGCAGATGTTGCAAACTCAAGGAAGGACCAGCAATGATCTGGGTCCCTCCCTGTGATGACGTTAAAAAGAACATTTAAGCTACAACATCTCGCTGCCCACCCCCTTCTATGTTCCACACACCTACACACACGTGTACAGAAGGAAGCAGGGGACAGGGAGGGCCACTCGAGAGGCTGAGCATCTTCGTTCCGGAGGGACAGAGCACGACAGAAGGCACTGTTGAAACGGCAAGTCAGACTCAGCTGTCAGCCAGACTGGACACTGTGTACCTGCCCTTGCTACCCTAGAAGGAACGTCAGCTCACCACAGACAAATGAAGACACTGCATTTTCTCTGCACATCCAAGTTGTTTCATGCATGACAATGTGCAACTCTGTTATAACCATAGCAACCTCCAATTTGGTCTCCCTGCAGCCTCTCACTCACTTCCTGTTACGTATTTTCCACTCTGCAGATGGTGTTACCTTTCTAAAATGTCGATCTGATCAGGTTATTCTCCTGATTAAAAAAAAGGTCCTTCCGTGACCCCCTTTGGCCCCCAAGACAACATTAAAACCTTAGCATGACTTGGGATGGAATCCAGTAATATGGCGACGTCTCTGCCTTCACCTCGGATTCTAAAGACGGCTGACAGCCATCCCCTGAGCTCTGCACTTTCTTCTGGCCTGTGGAGCGTGCAGGGTAGGGATGCAGGACGAGCCAGAACTGCTGGGAGTTACTGCTCCTGGCAGCAGCCCTGAGCCAGACCAGGTGCAGATGAGGGGCGAGGCCTGGCTTCCATCTGTTCTGCGCTGTCTCCCGCAGTCCCCCACGGTTCTGAGCTCTGCTTGCCTGCAACGTGAGGGGCCCGATAATGGTCCATTCCTTTCCCTGTTCCATTTCTCCACTGCCCTACTAGTATTTCCTGGGGTCCTTTCTCAAATAAGCTGGTATTCACGTCCTCATCCCCTTGCCACTACTCCACCAAGGGGCTTCTCTCCTGGAACAGGGCTGGACCTCTGACCTCAAGAGCTCCTCCTGGGAGAACCCAAAACATGATAGGTGACTGTACAATTCATCAACACACTGGGCCACATTTTTAGAGTGAATGTGGGCATTGCTAACGATACACACTTGTCCTGGCATGAGGCAACTGGGCAAAGCAGGACATTTGGTCCCTCCTTATAAAGCCTGTTTTGATATGAACCCAGCTTACGGCTGCTGCATTTTGATCACCTGCTGCTTCTTACCCTAATTTCAACCCTTCTGAATGAAACTGGCTGTGGTTCCTGAAATTTCCCTCACAGCACATTGTGTTTTCAAAGCTGGTCATAATACCGCCCAGCCCACGTGCTCCTTTGCAGTGTGAGCTCGTCACTGAGCCATCAAGAGGCAGAGTCAGCTTCCCCTTTCCTGGAATCTGGGCTGCAGCCCAGATCTGGCCAGTAGCAGCTACTAAAGAGATTGTGTGTGAGCTCTGAGGCTGGGTCTTAGAGACCTCCAGCTTGCACCTTTGCTTCTTCAATGCTCCTTCAAAGAGACCAGGTACCATGAAAGGAGGGAGCCCAGGCAGCCATGAGGTAGAGCCCAGGGCCGGGGCAGGGTGGTGGGGTGGGAGCGGGTGTAGGCGGTTGGCTTGGAGGGGAGAACTGGGGTCCTCCCCACCGGCTGACAGCCCCAGTGAAACTCCTGGGACGCCACGTGACTGAGGCCACTGTGGACCATCCAGTCATTCTTAGGCCCCAGCTGAGACCACGTGAAACAGAAGAGCCATCCAGCCAGGCCACAGGATTGTGTGAAGTAATAAAGTATTGTTGAAGCCGCAGAGTGTTCGGTGGGTTGCTGAACAAAACAGAGAACTGAAAAATCCCTCCTCTCCCTGCCCTCTGCTCCTCCCCGTACCTTTGCCCGGATAACTGTAACTTAGCACTCGATCTCAGTTTCTATGTCGCTCTCCCTGGTGTGCCTTCCCTCATCTCCCAGACGGGGTTAAGTGCCCTTCCTTCTTGCTCCCAAAGAACACAGTATCTCCACCTTCCATTTATCCTGCCACCTGTCCTTCCCCTTCGAATTGCCTTTTCATCCTCTGCTGCTCTCTTCCAGTTAGAACCTAAGCCCCTTTAAGAAACTGTGCCTGTCCTGGACACCACTGGTGTTCCAATGACATTTCCAATGCCTGGCGTGTGACAAATGACGACTACATACTTGTTCAGTTATGACTTAATAAAAATAACTAATGTTTATTACACACATACTATGGGGCAGACCCCATGCTACCTGTTAAACATGTGTTATTTTGTTGAATCCTGTAAAGCAGGGACCTTTCCTATTCCTGTTTTATACACGAGGAAACAGAATGCACAAGATGTTAAGTAACTTGCCAAAGTCATACTGTTTGTAAGTGACAGAGTAAGAATGCAAACCCACGTGTGTGACCGCAAAGGCTGTTCTTAACTGCAATACTTATGTATCAGTCAGGATGGGCTAGGTTGTGACACAGTAACAAATAGCCCTATAGTCTTGGTAGCTTAAGAAAGCAAAGGGTTTTTTCTTTCTGATGCTATAGATTCGTCATAAGTTGGCAGGGTTCTCTGTACACTGTGGTCACCGAGGGATCCAGTTTGATGGAGTAACCACTGTCTTGAGGTTTGTCGATCACCCTATCAAAGGGACAGAAGGACCCCGGAGGGTCTTGCATCAGCAGTTAAATGTTCTAGCCCAGAAACTGCACATGTCTTTTCTACGCATCACTTTTTTGGCTGGAAATACTCAGTGAGCAGTGTAATGTCTACCAGAGTATATACCACCTCACCCATGAATGAACATAGTGGTATGTCATCTCCTGCTGTGTGAGGAGACTTTGCCAAAGTTCTGGAAAGTTTTGGAAAACCCTAGAATAAGGATTTCTTAACAACAGATCATAAGATTCACACTTTAGATTATAATGGAAATCACACAGTGGCTACCAAAAGGTCTATCTTCTATCACAGTTGCTTTGATAGTCATAGTTTGGAAAAAAGCTCTGGGACCAATATGACTTACAAACTATATTAAATTCAGATGAATCAGCATTCACCTCTAATTTTACCACCCCAGACGTTGCCACTGACAAATAGCTCTGGTCAGTAAGGCAATGATTACTCTGCATGAGTTAGTATTCAACTTCTTCCCAAGTACAGCTTCTCAAACTCATACAGAGGAATTAATACGTTTTTCCTATAGAAAAGTTATTAATTAATACCTTTACTTAATAGGTAATTAATTAAGGTATTTCCTACAGGTCTACTTTATTATGATTTTGTATTACTATGCTGCACGGCCAAAACACAAATAGTTATTTTGAAAAAAACAAAAAGAGAGCTCAGATTTTACTTTCTAAAAAGAAAAGTAAAATGAGGACTGCCATCCTGAAAACAGAGGCTATCTGTTTAATAACACAGAACGTACAGTGACATGACGAGCAGCAGATATTGACATGCTTCTAAATTCTTGTCTATAATACACCCATAATGGTGCATGACATCAAGAACCCTAAATATAATTCTCCTTTTAGTTCTCACACGGAACAGGAGAACCTTCTCAGCTTTAATATTGCATCTTCCACCTTTTAAAAAAAATTTATTTAAAACATATATCCTGATATAAAGTTATCAGTCATAATTCTAGTTATTATCCTAAAATGTTATAAGTCACAGAAATATCCAAGTTTCCTGCTAATTGCATTGTACTCCAATTTTTAACCATGCTATTTTAAGTTTTGTCCTCTATAGACAATCATTACTTTAGGCCGATGTTTTTACAAAATGAAGATTTTCAAGAAGACTCATGAAAAGAACTTTTTTAAAAAAACAAATGTAAGTTTCTGATAGCCTTTAGGTAATACCACTGAATTGGGTAACAAATGACAAAACTCTAATGGAAAACCGGATTACTTCATCCAGATCAACAGGAATTAATTACATGGGACTGAATGAACGGATGAGTATGGTTTATAACTTTATGACTTTTTGGAAAATATACTAGCTTTAATTTTCACTTAAAAAACCATAATCTTACGGTTTCAAGGGTTTTTAGGCTATATGTAATCTGGTCTCACTCGATCCAGAAAACTCCTCAAAGTACAGGACAAATTTCCATTTAGCTTTTGTTAAATACTCTTAATCTTGGAAAGTCCACTACCTCAAAATAGTGGCCACTCATTTTTGAATAGCTTAGCTATTAGGAAGTTCTTTCTAATAGGAACTGGAAATTTTCCTTTCACTGGGCTACTTTGGTCCCACTGAGTAAGCCTCTACAAAGCCTTACCCTTCCTTCATGGAGCAGTTGTCAAATACTGAAAACGGATTCTTTCACTTCTCTTAAATCATATCTTTTTATTGGTATAAATAGAATCAGGTCTTTTGATTTTTCCTTTAGGGGTCCTTTATCTATCTGGTCTTCTTAAAAGAGTAATATACATCTTATAATGAGGTGCCTAGATTGGCCATGACATCCCAGCTGAGGTCTGACTGTACTTCCTTGCTATGGACACAGTTCTCTTATTAAGGTAGTTCAGTACTGTATTTATTTAAAAAATCAGTCACCACATAATGTTGGCTCATATCAAACTGTCCATAAAACCAACACCCTGAGTCTTTTTCTGTGATACCAGGAGTCTTCCATCTTCTACTTACGTGCTTTTTCTTTCTTTTGGTCTAAGTGCAGGAATTAAGTTTATATCATTATATTCCACCTTATTATTTTTATCCTATCTTTCTAGCCTGTCAAGATGCTTTTGAAGTGCTTTTTATCATCCAGCTTATTAAACCATCCCTCTCAGCTTTGTGTCATTTGCAAACTTAATAAACATTCTATTTGTGTCTTTTTTTTTTTGCGGTACGCGGGCCTCTCACTGTTGTGGCCTCTCCCGTTGCGGAACACAGGTTCCGGACGCGCAGGCTCAGCGGCCATGGCTTACGGGCCCAGCCGCTCTGCAGCATGTGGGATCTTCCCAGACCGGGGCACGAACCCATGTCCCCTGCATCGGCAGGCGGCCTCTCAACCACTGCGCCACCAGGGAAGCCCCTATTTGTGTCTTTATCCAAGGCATTGATAGAAATGTTGGAAAAACGTGAGTAATACAGAAGACCTGCTTCAGGCTTCCAATTGACTTAAAGATTCCCTTGAAAGATGATTAAATCTGTTGCTGAAAATCAGACATATAAAGTCTATGACATCACTCAGCTAGTAAATGATGGACATAACTAGGTCTGGTGATACCTCTACTTTGTGAAGCTTTGCTCACTGCTAGGGATCCTGACTTCCTTCTTGGCTTGGAGGATTCAGAAACGTGGCAACTCATTCCAAAATTCTGATGTTGGTTGACAGTGATCACCGTTTTATTTCTAGAATATATTTCCTCTGTTCCCTTTAGAAGTCACACTTGTCGTTGACTAGGTACCCTTCTTTCATTCTTTTGATGTGTCCTTTTTCAAGCGGTGCTCATCAAAGAGCTCCATGTGGAGTCCTATTATTTATTTAGATCCACCTCCTTTTCCTTCTTTTATGCGATCAGTTTCTGATTAGCAGCCGACTCAGCTAACCAACATCCTGGGGGCATGGATCGCTAGGGGTTGTCAAAACCTTACTGGTTTATACTAGATACCCTTTTGAAGTTCAATCCGTCTTTCCAGGTGGATATGTACAGAGCTGGTGAGTGCATATTGGTTGTTTCTCACTGAAGTGTATGTCAGTTTCAGAGGGAAATTTTAAAGGGCTTCTCATCAGTCCTGCTCCTACTAAATGACCAAGCTTTTAAGGAACATGGGCTGGAGGAGGTGGCCAGTAATCAGCCTCGCCAGACACCCACGTGTCTTTTGTGGTCCTCATGTGTGACTCCTTTGACTGTATTAACAGAATTTATCTTCAGAGTATCAGATCTCTTCCTTGCTTCTTCATCCTTCGAAAGACGCGGGTGTTATCAGGAAGCAGTGCCTAGCTCTTGGTGTCACACATCTGTTTCAAATGCCACCTCTACCAATGACTAGGAGGGACATTAAGCCCGTGGTTCTCAGTTGGTGGTGAATCTGCCCTTGGGGAGAACAGTTGGCAACATCTAGAGACAGCTGTGATTGTCACAACTTGGGTTGCTACTTGTAACCAGTTGGTAGAGGGGGGGGTGGGGCACTGCTAAACACCCTACAATGCACAAGTCAACCACCACAACAAAGGATGATGTATCTGACCCCAAACTGCAGTATTGCTGCTGCTGGGAAACCTGCTTTAAGAAAATAACCCTTCTGAGCCTTGGGTCCGTTTCCTGTACAGTGAGGGTAACAGTGGTCCAGGGCAGTGTCGTGAGAATTATAGGCAGCACTGTACTTAGAACACACACCATAACGACTGGCACAGAGCCAGCATCAAAAACGGTAATTATTTTCTTAACTATTACCAGGCATTACATTGGTTACTCCCTAAGATGTTATTAGCTTAATACTAAAAAGGTAGTTCATTTACTCCACAAGTATTTTTTTGAGCACTTTCTATACGCTAGGCACTGACCTGGCTGACGCAAATAGATTAGTTAAAAGGAAAACAAGAAAACACACTCCAACTTCAGGAAGCTAACAGCCTGCAAGTAGGCACTGTGTTCCCATTTTGTAACTGAGAGAACCCAGGCCCTGCGAGGTTCAAGTAATGTACCCAAGGGTTCAACACTGGTAAGGGGCAGAGCCTGGATTCAAACACCACCAGCTGCTACAGACTGAGGTGTCTGTAATTTGTGTCTCCCCAAATTAATATGTTGAAATCTTAACCCCCAATGTGATGATATCAGGGGATGGATCTGGGATTAGATCATGAGGGTGGAGCCCTCTCGAATGAGATTAGTGCCCCTCTAAGAAGAAACAGGAGACAGCTTGCTTCTCTCCATGTCACGTGAGGATACAATGAGAAAACGGCTGTCTGCAAACTAGGAAGTGAGCCCTCACCAGACACCCGATCTGCTGGTACCTTGATCTCGAACTTCCCAGCTTTCAGAACTGTGAGAAATAAACGTCTGTTGCTTAAGCCACCTAGTCTGAGCTGACTAAGACACCAGCTTTGCCTGATTCCAAAGCCTACATGCTTTCTACTCCATTATTATCAGACGCCTGCTTTTAGGAAAACCAGATTGCAAGGTGTGTGAGAATGGCAGATCTCACTTCTGTGCTCATTTTTATTTATTGTCTTAGCAGCATCATCCACATACCCTCTCCTTCTGCAGGATATGCTTTTTGTTCCTTTTCCCTTCTACTCTTTATTAATTTAACAAATGTTTATGGAGCACTTGCTCCTTGTTAGGATACAGCGGAGCTAAGACACACTGCCTTCGTCTGCAGAGAGCTCCGGGGCTGGTGTGGACGACAGTCCGTCTCAGCAAGTCTCGTGTGGGACCTGCAGCATCACCTTAACTTACCCTCAGGTGCATGAGGCCATGAGGCCACCTCCATGTTGGGGCTGTGGATGTCATTACAGGTATCTGTGCTTATTCATGTACCTCATCACATGCACAGTTAGCTTATTTGCACAGCAAAATTTTCCTTTGGTGAACAGAAAACTCTGGGTGTGACATTCACACATCTGAAGTTCGTGTTATGCTTTTAGCTTGACACAGATTTCTAGCACAGTAGATACTTAGTTATCATAGAGGATTTGCCTTTACAGTGTTATTTGTTCATGATCCTGAGGGTCCACGCCTCATTGCACACTGTAATTTTGCTGAAGAACCAATTTAATCACCTGACGTGAAATGCTGGTGAACAAGAGAGTGTTGTTACTCATAGTGAGGGAGCCTGGCAATCACCCAACATTCCTGTCAAACTAAAGAAATAAAGTCCATTGTTTCAAGTATGTTCACGGTGGATGTTACTTTAGGAATATCATAGTGCAGTGTCTTTAGGAATATCAGTGTATAGTGTAGGGTTTGTTTTGATGGAATCATTACGACCCTGAAGGAACACTCAGAATTTCCAATTACTCTTCGGTGCACTGTGGAATGCACGTGGCGGCATCTGGGCACTCAGCAACATCTCGGGTCCATGCCCTGTGGATGCCGCAGCCTCTGTCCCACTAAAATGCTGGCGTATGTAAACAAATGATAATGGCATCACTTGACTCTCAGCTGCATTCCTTCTGGACCTCGGCCCTTAATGACAAGCTCTTTTGATCTGTTTAACCAGGGACTCTCATCAGAGAGACGCAGCTTCAAAATACTACTCTACCACATACTAGCTGAGTAACTTTGGCATACTGACCACGCTCAGCTTTAGTTTCCTCCTCTGTAAAATGAGGGTAATAATCATAGGTCTTGCTTAATGGGATTGTTGTGACATTAAGTTGTCACATTTACACACATAAGACTTTTAGCATCTCCACTTCCACCCCACCGACTGAGCTACTGCCCCTCCTTCCCGCCTTTGCGCGGAGGATGCCGCCCTTTCCCGTGGGGCCTTACCTACAACTGTTTGCCCCCTGTCTTGCCTGGTGTCTTCCTGGTTCTAAGTCCTGGAATACTTTTTGCTCTTGGCCATTCTCTGACATGGGATGTAGGGCTTATCCCTCAACTGGTCAACCTCTGCTACCCAAATCTCCTTCTTCTGCCTTCCTCTTTCATTCCTGAGTCAACCATCACAGAGGTTACAGCACAGTAGTCAGGAACAGAGACCCCGGTATCTGACTGCCCGGGTCCAAGTTTTGATTCCACCACTTAAATTGGTGGCCTTGGGTCTGTTATTTAACCTCTTGGTGCCTCCGTTTTTTCATCTGTAAAATGGAGATGATCACATTGACTATCTCATGGAATTGCTAGGAAGAGTAAATGAGTTCATGTATCTGAAGTGCTTAAAATGGAGCTTGGCCCGTACAAAGTCCTATATAAGTGTGTATTATTGTTACTTACTATTATAGGTTGGGTCCCCTGTTCCCTTCATTATCTGCCAGCTCCTCCCACCCCCATCTTTTAAAATGAGTGCTTTTAACGATTAATAACATGCTGATCACAAATTCACCTCCTCCTTGGCCAGCACATTACCCACCATCTGACTCTTTCCACTTTGGGTTCACAATATACGTCCTCTTAGAAAAAAAAATTCATTGGCTTTACATTAATCATTTTAAAATGCTTAGCCAATCACATCTCTATGTAATCTAGATAGCACGAATGTGTAGTAAGGAGAAGGGCCAGGGTGGCTCTTAAAGGAACAGATCCCAGATCAAGAAGCCAGGAGCAGACACTCGGCTTCATACGTGTTTCAGTCTGTCACACACCACAGAACATGGGTTTCATCACCATCACTGACTTAGAGGCCTCCACCACCAATCACAATGTATTTCAAAGGCGAATTAGTAGCTTTAGAAAATTAGGTGAGCAATTTACCCCAAATTCTTACCTATAACTTTTCCTAGAAAGAGCGACTTGGGAGAATTGAACAGAGTGTCAGACGAACTTGGCAGGTGGTAACTCACAGAAGGATAATGATCCAGCTGCAGGAAGAAAAAGAGAGACATGTTTAGAAGAACGTCACCATCCTGCACTGGACTCAGATCTCCCAGGGGGGATGACATCATTCTTTGAACCTCAGTTTCTGGATCTTATTTCATCACTGCTGACTCTGAAATACCAGCCTGAGAAAATGGGAAGTCCATCCCTTCCTTTGCTGGGGTTATTGGAAAACAAAGTGAGCTTTGGTAAGTGAAGACCCTTTACGAATTGTTCTCCAGCTCATGCACATCTTCTGTGGATAATTTACCTGCTAGATTAAGATCCTTGCTCATTTTAACAGAGTGAAACCTGCTTGATCCAATCCCTAGTACTGACCTCTGAGATAGAAAATGCTACATCTATAGCGATGGATTTTCTTTAAGATCATCTTACTGTACTGTTTTCTTCACCGTTTGGGTCTCTCAACTTGCACACAAATATTGATCTTCAGAATACATGTATGTTCAAATATGAATATGAATATATTCATATATATGAATATGTAGTTCAAATGCTGAGATTCAGGTTCATAGTTTTCTTGCTTATCAAAACGAGGGTGATTTCTCCTCCTGCCACAGGGCAGGGACATCAGAGCCTGGAGGGGACAAAGACACCTTTGCTCTAGCAGAGCTGCCTTTTCAGAGTGGCGCTGAGTTGGCAGCAGAGGGAGGAAGAAATGAAGCAGATGGGACTAGCTTACAGGTAATGCCTGTTGTAGCAATGCACATTTCTGATTACACTTCCCACGTAAAAGTGCAAGTGGTGGTGTCCCAGAATCACAGGGCTTCTCTTGTTCTTTGTGTCCCTAAGTGGCTTTTCTTGCCTTAGCTGAATTTTTACAACCCAAACATTCTGGTTGTGTTTCCCCAACTGTGAGCTCCTAGAACTTTCTGTGCTTCTGTGTACCCACATGTGAAAAGCCTCTCTTGTAACCTTTCGTTTTTCTGAAATGAGTTTTATACCTGCTCAGGTGAGCATAAGGCAAGGTGTGGGTCAGAAGGAAACACTGCATCCCTATCTGGCAGGGCCTTCCCGTGGGAACTGCACCAGGAAGCTACTTGCTGAAGGCAGTAGCACAGACTTCAGAAACTAGATCCACTGCCGGGTCTTGGCTCCTGACGGCCAAGATGGGCAAAGCTGCAGGAAGGAGACCTGCTTCAGGGAAGGAGAGGGTGGCTGGAAGTGCGCGGGGAGGGAGCTAAACTCACTTGTCAAGAGGAGAATGAGTTACTTTGAGGAACGATGGCTAATTATTAATGACCGCCTACACCGGAATTTTGAGACTGTTTACTAGAAACCTCGAGGTTATTGTTACTCAAGGTTAACAGTCAAAGAGTCATCATGTCTCAGGACTTTTGGGAGTTTTGACCTGCAGAATGGGTACTGTTAAGTTTTTTTGTGCGTGGGTGAGTATCTGGTAGCACTGCGATAAAAGTCCAAAACACATGATTAAAGCAATCAGCGGCGTGTTCGACTATAATTTTGAAAAGCTTTCTACAATTTCAAGTGCATCGTTAACAAAACACTTATTCTGGCCAGAGAGTCTTAAACATTTTACTACTTTATTGTATTTTCTCTGGAGCAAAGGCAACTATTTCTGCTGCTAAATATTAACTAGCTGCTTTGGCGCCATCTGGTGGCACACATGCATAACTGCTGCGGTCCCTCCATCCACTTCTACTGCCTGTTGTCAAAAGCCTTCCGGAAAGTGCCGATATATCAATAATTAGTAAGCTAACTTACTATGCTTCAGTGATGATCTCCCCCTAAATACTTCTCATTTAATCTATTTTGTTAAATAACTTAAAAATGGATACAAAGAATATATGTTCATTATAGAGAAAATAATAGATTTGCAGACAAAAATTTAATGCTAATTTTTTGTCTATTCTTTTGATTTTTTTAAAAAATTGGATGGAAGCCAACTACACATATTGTTTTGCATTTGCATTTACTTTTCATTACTTAACAATGTAATAGGAGACTCTTTCTGTGTCAATACACATACAACTAAATCATCCCTTGCAATGAATGATGGGTATTCCATTTTATGGATATATGGTACCCAATTTTTAAAAAATATCAAATTTCTCTGCTTAGACTTTTAGATTTCTTGTATTTTTGGCCCTAGGACAGTGCTGAGCACATAGCAGCTCCTCAATAAAAATGTGCTGACAACTCTTCCAGCAGCGGACACAGGTGAAATCAGTGCTCAGAGGTGGCCTGATTCACACAACAGAATCACCCTTCTTTTCCTGAACTGTTTCTAGGGACCCAGACGGGACAGAGTTGGCTTTTGGGCACATTTTGTATTATCTTTACTGAGCTCATGTAAAATAACATTCCTAGTTTGTCTCCATAGGGTTACTTTCAGCTCTTCTCTTTCCTTCATAAATGCAGTTGGTGACTTGAACCAAAAGCTAAAATTTACATTTATTTATACTAAATTTATTTCTTTTGTTTTGAAGCATAATAACAGCCTACTCAAAAGTTTTTGAATCTTGATTCTGTCATCAGTGATTCTGCCTGGTTTTGATTTATCTATAAATATCACAAACATGCCAAGTCTTCATTCGTTAATGAAGTCATTAATGAAAAAACGTTGGACAGGAATCTAAGTGGGCAATGATCTATAATTCTAATACGAATTACTTGTTCAGTTAGGAAAATCTTTTGGAACAACTGACATAGAAAATATGACAAGTGCTGAAGATACAGAGGAAGGCTTTAACGTTCACAAAGATCAAACTCTCGCGTCTGCGGTAATTCTGTACTAAAAGAGGAAAGCAGGAGAGCTACGAGGAAAGAAGAGTCTGGCTGACTTTTTCCTTCTCTCTCACACTCCCCCCTGCCTTGTGCTGAGGAGGGAGGCAGGTGGGGTTGCGGGAACAGGGGGAGGTGGAGTGGAGGGCACGGCAGGAAAGGCAAGAGCAGCTCGGGGGCCTTGAAGACGTGGCTCCGTGAAGGACCCCGGACTCTCTGGGGTGACGAGCCACGGGATGCGGGCGCCCTCTAGAGGCTGAAAAAGGCAAGGACCTAGATTCTCCCCTCACCGCCTGGGGTGCGGGGGGAACCAGCCCTGCCAGCACCTGAGCATCAGCTCAGTGATACTAATTTTGGATGTCTGGCCTCCAGAGCCATAAGATAATAAATTGGCGTTACCCTAAACTTGTGGTAAGTTGTTACAGCAGCAGTAGAAAACTAATAGAGGAAATTAAAAGAAAAAAGAGCCGTGCCACCAAAACCATGGCTGAACATCACCTTCTCCCAGCTCGGTTCTCAAATAATAGCTCTAGTCCTGTTTCACTCTTCCTGCCTCCCAGACGAAGACTGCAAAGCTGCCCGATTCCGGAATTGCCCTCGCTTTTTAGAGCACCCAATCCTGCTTTCTGGAATCCTCCCAACACAAGCCCCATCCTCTTCCCATCTCTCGCCCAGTGATATCCCCATCATGGTTCCTGGTATGTGACTCTCTTTGTGCCAGTAATCCGTTCATTGCCTCCTGGCTCCAATTCACCCTTCAATATCTGCTCTACGATAAACACGAATTCCTTTAATCTCCTTTAAAATGAGCAGGATATTAAACTTTCTCAGCCCTGGAGGGAAGAAGGGGCTCCTGGAAATTTCCAGTGCTGGCTTGGGGGCGGGGAGGTAGTGGAGGTTCGGCCGAGGGTGTGAGGTCTGCCCAAGCCACAGGCCCAGAGCAGGACGCCTCCGTGAGCCTACGGCCTGGTGACCCTCCGTCTCCCCTGGAAACGAGAGCCCCTGTGCAGCCCTGCATGGCCTGCATGCTCTGAAGCCCCCTGCCCCCAGATCCCCAGCCCCACCCACACACACGCTGGGTCCCTGCTTCCCCACCTGCACTCCAGACAGCGGCCTTGTGCTGGCCCAGAAACCCCAGACCAGTTCCAGCCCCGCCAAACCAGAACTTCTCTGCTCTCTGTGGCGGGCCACGGCTTTTCCCACGACGTCTGGAGCCCCCATGCTGGTCCTTCTGTGGGTCTCCTCCCTCAGCCCTGATGCTTCTAGCAAACTCTACAGGGCTTTCCTTACATCTTGGAGGTTTCCTTTATTGCAGTTAATTTTTGTATCAGGAGCCTAGTGAGTTCTAAGCAGTTTCTATCGAATCCTGTTCTTAATGGTTGTTTCATTCTTTTAATGGTTATACTCTCCCCCCTTCCTTCCTGTCTCAGAAGCAATGCCTTCCCAAGGCTCTTCCTCTGCTTCTGTACATTTTAGACTCTTTCCATTTGATTTCCTAGAAGCCAGTGCTCAAATGAGAATTTCTTCAGTCAGGGTGTCAAAAAATCAAAGAAGTTGTGTAGCAAGTCCAGGCTGCAGTGCAAGCTTCCTGTCACTTAGACCTTAAGCACAGAGTATCCCATGGTATCCTGCATGTCTCTGATTATCACTTTTAAAAGTGTAAAGATGGGAGGGACCTTCAAGATGGCAGAGGAGTAAGACGTGGAGATCACCTTCCTCCCCACAGATACATCAGAAATACATCTACATGTGGAACAACTCCTACAGAACACCTACTGAATGCTGGCAGAAGACCTTAGACTTCCCAAAAGGCAAGAAATTCCCCACGTACCTGGGCAGGGCAAAAGAAAAAAGAAAAAATAGAGACAAAAGAATATGGATGGGACCTGCACTTCTGGGAGGGAGCTGTGAAGGAGGAAAAGCTTCCACACACCAGGAAGCCCCTTCACGGGCGGAGACTGCGGGTGATGGAGGGGGAAACCTTCAGAGCCACAGAGGAGAGCGCAGCAACAAGGGTGCGGAGGGCAAAGCGGAGAGATTCCCGCACAGAGGATCAGTGCCGACCAGCACTCACCAGCCCGAGAGGCTTGTCTGCTCCCCCGCCGGGACAGGCAGGGGCTAGGAGCTGAGGTTCTGGCTTCAGTCGGATCCCAGGGAGAGGACTGGGGTTGGCTGCATCAACACAGCTTGAAGGGGGCTAGTGCGCCACAGCTAGCCGGGAGGGAGTCCAGGAAAAGGTCTGGAGCTGCCGAAGAGGCAAGAGACTTTTTCTTGCCTCTTTGTTTCCTGGTGCGCGAGGAGAGGGGATTAAGAGCGCTGCTTAAAGGAGCTCCAGAGACAGGCGCGAGCTGCGGCTAAAAGCGCGGACCCCAGCGACGGGCATGAGACGCTAAGGCTGCTGCTGCCGCCACCAAGAAGCCTGTGTGCGAGCACAGGTCACTGTCCACACCTCCCTCCCGGAAGTCTGTGCAGCCCGCCACTGCCAGGGTCCTGGGATCCAGGGACAACTTCCCCAGGAGAACGCATGGCGCACCTCAGGCTGGTGCAATGTCATGCTGGCCTCTGCCGCCGCAGGCTCGCCCTGCATCCATACCCCTCCCTCCCCTCGGCCTGAGTGAGCCAGAGCCCCCTAATCAACTGCTCCTTTAACCCCGTCCTGTCTGAGTGAAGAACAGACGCCCTCAGGTGACCTACACGCAGAGGCGGGTCCAAATCCAAAGCTGAACCCTGGGAGCTGTGGGAACAAAGAAGAGAAAGGGAAATCTCTCCCAGCAGCCTCAGGAGCAGCAGATTAAAGCTCCACAATCAACTTGATGTACCTGCATCTGTGGAATACCTGAATAGACAAGGAATCATCCCAAAATCGAGGAGGTGGACTTTGGGAGCAACTGTAGACTTGGGGTTTGCTTTCTGCATCTAATTTGTTTCTGGTTTTATATTTATCTTAGTTTAGTATTTAGAGCTTATTATCATTGGTAGATTTGATTATTGATGTGGTTGCTCTCTTCCTTTTTTTTATACATATATAAATATTTTTCCCTTTTCCTCTTTTTCTGAGTGTGTATGTGTAAGCTTCTTTGTGTGATTTTGTCTGTATAGCTTTGCTTTTACCATTAGTACTAGGGTTCTGTCTTTTTTTTAGTATAGTTTTAAGTGCTTGTGGATTTGTTTTTTGGTTTGGTTGCTCTCTTCTTTCTTTCTTTTTAAATTACTTTTTATTTTAAGTAATTTAAAAAATTTTTCTATTTTTATAACTTTAATTTCTTCCTTCCTTCCTTCCTTTCTTTCTTTCTTTCTTTCCTTCTTTTCCTCCCTTTTCTTCTGAGCCGTGTGGCTGACAGGGTCTTGGTGCTCCGCCTGGGTGTCAGGGCTGAGCCTCTGAGGTGGGAGAGCCAAGTACAGGACATTGGTTCACCAGACACCTCCCAGCTCCATGTAATAACAAATGGCGAAAGCTCTCCCAGAGATCTCCATCTCAATGCTAAGACTCAGCTCCACTCAATGACCAGCAAGCTCCAGTGCTGAACACCCCATGCCAAACAACTAGCAAGACAGGAACACAACCCCACCCATTAGCAGAGAGGCTGCCTAAAATCATAGTAAGGTCACAGACACCCCAAAACACCACAAGACGCAGTCCTGCCCACCAGAAAGACAAGATCCAGCCTCATCCACCAGAACACATGTACCAGTCCCCTCCACCAGGAAGCCTACACAACCCACTGAACCAACCGTACCCACTGGGGGCAGAAACCAAAAACAATGGGAACTATGAACCTGCAGCCTGCAAAAAGAAGACCCCAAACACAGTAAGTTAAGCAAAATGAGAAGACAGAGAAACACACAGCAGATGAAGGAGCAAGGTAAAAACCCACCAGACAAAACAAATGAAGAGGAAATAGGCAGTCTACCTGAAAAAGATTTCAGAGTAATGATAGTAAAGATGATCCAAAATCTTGGAAATAGAATGGAGAAAATACAGGAAACATTTAACAAGGACCTAGAAGAACTAAAGAGAAAATAAACAATGATGAACAACACAATAAATGAAATTAAAAATTCTCTAGAAGGAATCAATAGAAGAATAAGAGAGGCAGAAGAACGGATAAGTGACCTGGAAGATAAAATAGTGGAAATAACTACCACAGAGCAGAATAAAGAAAAAAGAATGAAAAGAATTGAGGACAGTCCCAGAGACCTCTGGGACAACATTAAATGCACCAACATTCGAATTATAGGGGTCCCAGAAGAAGATGAGAAAAAGAAAGGGACTGGGAAAATATTTGAAGAGATTATAGTTGAAAACTTCCCTAATATGGGCAAGGAAATAGTCAATCAAGTCCAGGAAGTGCAGAGAGTCCCATACAGGATAAATCCAAGGAGAAACACACCAAGACACATATTAATCAAACCATCAAAAATTAACTACAAAGAAAACATATTAAAAGCAGCGAAGGAAACGCAACAAATAACATACAAGGGAATCCCCATAAGGTTAACAGCTGATCTTGTAGCAGAAACTCTACAAGCCAGAAGGGAGTGTGAGGACACATTTAAAGTGATGAGAGGGAAAATCCTACAACCAAAATTACTCTGCCCAGCAAGGATCTCATTCCGATTCGACAGAGAAATTAAAACCTTAACAGACAAGCAAAAGCTAAGAGAATTCAGCACCACCAAACCAGCTTTACAGCAAATGCTAAAGGAACCTCTCTAGTCAGGAAACACAAGAGAAGAAAAAGACCTACAATAACAAACAGAAAACAATTAAGAAAATGGTAATAGGAACATACATATCAATAACTACCTTAAATGTAAATGGATTAAATGCTCCAACCAAAAGACATAGACTGGCTGATGGATACAAAAACAAGACCCATATATATATGTATGCTGTCTACAAGAGACCCACTTCAGACCTAGGGACACATACAGACTGAAAGTGAGGGCATGGAAAAAGATATTCCATGCAAATGGAAGTCAAAAGAAAGCTGGAGTAGCAATTCTCATATCAGACAAAATAGACTTTAAAATAAAGACTACTACAAGAGACAAAGAAGGACACTACATAACAATCAAGGGATCAATCCAAGAGGAAGTGTAACAAGTGTAAATATTTATGAACCCGTATAGGAGCACCTCAATACATAAGGCAAATGCTAACAGCCATAAAAGGGGAAATCAACATAACACAAGAATAGTAGGGGACTTTAACACCCCACTTTCACCAATGGACAGATCATCCAAAATGAAAATAAATAATGAAACACAAGCTTTAAATGACACATTAAACAAGATGGACTTAATTGATATTTATAGGACGTTCCATCCAAAAACAACAGAATACACTTTCTTCTCAAGTGCTCATGGAACATTCTCCAGGATGGATCATATCTTGGGTCACAAATCAAGCCTTGGTTAATTTGAGAAAATTGAAATCGTACCACGTATCTTTTCCAACCACAACGCTACAAGACTAGATATTGATTACAGGAAAAAAACTGTAAAGAATACAAACAAAAGGAAGCTAAACAATACACTACTAAATAACCAAGAGATCACTGAAGAAATCAAAGAGGATATCAAAAAATACCTAGAAACAAATGACAATGAAAACACGATGACCCAAAACCTATGGGATGCAGCAAAAGCAGTTCTAAGAGGGAAGTTTATAGCAATACAATCCTACATCAAGAAACAAGAAACATCTCAAATAAACAACCTAACCTTACACCTAAAGCAATTAGAGAAAGAAGAAAAAAAAAACCCCAAAGTTAGCAGAAGGAAAGAAATCATGAAGATCAGATCAGAAATAAATGAAAAAGAAATGAAGGAAACAATAACAAAGATCAATAAAACTAAAGCTGGTTAGTTATTTGAGAAAATAAACAAAATTGATAAACCATTAACCAGACTCATCAAGAAAAGAACAGAGAAGATGCAAACCAATAGAATTAGAAATGGAAAAGGAGAAGCAACAACTGACCTGCAGAAATACAAAGGATTATGAGAGATTACTACAAGCAACTCTATGTCAATAAAATGTACAACCTAGAAGAAATGGAAAAATTCTTAGAAAAGGACAACCTTCTGAGACTGAACCAGGAAGAAATAGAAAATATAAACAGACCAATTACAAGCACTGGAATTGAAACTGTGATTAAAAATCTTCCAATAGGGGCTTCCCTGGTGGTGCAGTGGTTGAGAGTCCGCCTGCTGATGCAGGGGACACAGGTTCATGCCCCGGTCCGGGAGGATCCCAAATGCCGTGGAGCGGCAGGGCCCGTGAGCCATGGCCGCTGAGCCTGTGGGTCTGGAGCCTGTGCTCCACAACGGGAGAGGCCACAGTGGTGAGAGGCCCACGTACCACAAAAAAAAAACAAAAAAACCCCCCCAAAAAACAAAAAAAAACTTCCAACAAACAAAAACCCAGGACCAGATGGCTTCACAGGTGAATTCTATCAAACATTTAGAGAAGAGCTAACACCTATCCTTCTCAAACTCTTCCAAAATATGGCAGAGGGAGGGACACTCCCAAACTCATTCTACGAGGCCACCATTACCCTGATACCAAAACCGGACAGGGATGTCGCAAAAAAAGATAACTACAGGCCAATATCACTGATGAACATAGATGCAAAAATCCTCAACAAAATACTAGCAAACAGAATCCAACAGCACATTAAACAGCACATTATCATACACCATGATCAAGTGGGGTTTATCTCAGGAATGCAAGGATTCTTCAATATATGCAAATCAATCAATGTGATACACCATATTAACAAATTGAAGGATAAAAATCATACTATCATCTCAATAGATGCAGAAAAAGCTTTTGACAAAATTCAACACCCATTTAGGATAAAAACCCTCCAGAGAGTAGGCATAGAGGGAACTTACCCCAACATAATAAAGGCCATGTATGACAAACCCACAGCCAACATCGTCCTCAATGGTGAAAAACTGAAACCATTTCCACCAAGATCTGGAACAAGACAAGGTTGCCCACTCTCACCACTATTATTCAACATAGTTTTCGAAGTTTTAGCCACAGCAATCAGAGAACAAAAAGCAATAAAAGGAATCCAAATTGGAAAAGAAGTAAAACTGTCACTGTTTGCAGATGACATGATACTATACATAGAGAATCCTAAAGATGCTGCCAGAATACTAGAGCTAATCAATGAATTTGGTAAAGTAGCAGGATACAAAATTAACGCACAGAAATCTCTTGCATTCCTATACACTAAGGATGAAAAATCTGAAAGAGAAATTAAGAAAACACTCCCATTTACCATTGCAACAAAAAGAATAAAATACCTAGAAATAAACCTACCTAAGGAGACAAAAGACCTGTAGGCAGAAAACTATAAGACACTGATGAAAGTAATTAAAGATGACACAGACAGATGGAGAAATATACCATGTTCTTGGATTGGAAGAATCAACATTGTGAAAATGACTATACTACCCAAAGCAATCTACAGATTCAGTGCAATCCCTATCAAACTACCAATGGCATTTTTCACAGAACTACAAGAAAAAATTTCACAATTTGCATGGAAACACAAAAGACCCTGAATAGCCAAAGCAATCCTGAGAAAGAAAAATGGAGCTGGAGGATTCAGGCTCCCAGACTTCAGACTATACTACAAAGCTATAGTAATCAAGACAGTATGGTACTGGCACAAAAACAGAAATATAGATCAATGGAACAGGATAGAAAGCCCAGAGATAAACCCAGGCACATATGGTTACCTTATTTTTGATAAAGGAGGCAAGAATATACAATGGGGAAAAGACAGCCTCTTCAATAAGTGGTGCTGGGAAAACTGGACAGCTACATGTAAAAGAATGAAATTAGAACACTCCCTAAAACCATACACAGAAATAAACTCAAAATGGATTAAAGACCTAAATGGAAGGCCAGACACTATAAAACTCTTAGAGGAAAACATAGGCAGAACACTCTATGACATAAATCACAGCAAGATCCTTTTTGACCCACCTCCTAGAGGAATGGAAATAAAAACAAAAATAAACAAATGGGACCTAATGAAACTTCAAAGCTTTTGTACAGCAAAGGAAAACATAAACAAGGTGAAAACACAACCCTCAGAATGGGAGAAAATATTTGCAAATGAAGCAACTGACAAAGGATTAATCTCAAAAATTTACAAGCAGCTCATGCAGCTCAATATCAAAAAAAACAACAACCCAGTCCAAAAATGGGCAGAAGACCTAAATAGACATTTCTCCAAAGAAGATATACAGATTGCCAACAAACATATGAAAGGATGCTCAACATCACTAATCATTAGAGAAATGCAAATCAAAACTACAATGAGGTATCATCTCACACTAGTCAGAATGGCCATCATCAAAAAATCTACAAACAGTAAATGCTGGAGAGGGTGTGGAGAAAAGGGAACCCTCTTGCACTGTTGGTGGGAATGTCAACTGATACAGCCACTATGGAGAACAGTACAGAGGTTCCCTAAAAAACTGAAAATAGAACTACCATATGGCCCAGCAATCCCACTACTGGGCATATACCCTGAGAAAACCATAATTCAAAAAGAGTCATGTACCTCAATGTTCATTGCACCTCTATTTACAGTAGCCAGGACATAGAAGCAACCTGAGTGTCCATCGACAGATGAATGGATAAAGAAGATGTGGCACATACATACAATAGCATGTTACACAGCCATGAAAAGAAATGCAATTGAGTTATTTGTAGTGCACTGGATGGACCTAGAGTCTGTCAAACAGAGTGAAGTAAGTCAGAAAGATAAAAACAAATGCCGTATGCTAACACATATATATGGAATCTAAAAAGAAAAGAAAGGTTCTGAAGAACCTAGGGGCAGGACAGGAATAAAGACGCAGACGTAGAGAATGGACTTGAGGATACGGGAAGGGGGAATGGTAAGCTGGGATGAAGTGAGAGAGTGGCACGGACATATATACACTACCGAATGTAAAACAGATAGCTAGTGGGAAGCAGCCGCATAGCACAGGGAGGTCAGCTTGGTGCTTTGTGTCCACCTAGAGGGGTGGGATAGGAAGGGTGGGAGGGAGGGAGACGCAAGAGGGAAGAGATATGGGGATATATGTATATATATAAC
This sequence comes from Globicephala melas, assembly GCF_963455315.2. Classification (NCBI taxonomy): domain Eukaryota; kingdom Metazoa; phylum Chordata; class Mammalia; order Artiodactyla; family Delphinidae; genus Globicephala; species Globicephala melas. The sequence goes on from NC_083322.1 coordinate 7,573,441, forward strand.
TGATTCACTTTGTTGTAAAGCAGAAACTAACCCACCACTGTAAAGCAGTTTTACTCCAATAAAGATGTTAAAAAAAAATTCTTATATCAAAACCCTATGTTTAACCTACTATGTGATTTCTGTCTCCTGTTTGGACAAAGGCATCTACACCAGGAAAAGGACACACGTACTGAGCCACTACTGTGTGCAAGGCTTTGTGCCAGGCTTTTCACATCTTAACTCATTTAATAGATATTGCATAGTGTCCTTTGCTTTGATATTACAAAAAGCATCCAAACTCAGAAAAGGAGTATGTGGCAGAACTGACATTCCCACCCAGCTACACCCAGCCACAAAGACAGTGTTAGGCTGAAAGGGACAGTCTCCTGACCCCGCCCCACTGGTTCAACCAGGGGAGAGATCAGCTGTGTTTTAAGTATTTACATTTAAAGGAGAAAATGCATTAAATCAGATTAGGCAAGTACAGCTCAACCTGCGAAGCCTCAGGACGCGTCACATTATACTGTTTCACTTTATTACCAGGTGGCTGCCACTCTTCTAACGAACCCTGGTGCATTTGTCATGGTCAAGTGCAATAATTTCAAGGTAATTTCTTTGGGGTCCACATGAGCTATTTTGCTGTACATTTAGCTGGTGGTCATTTCACTGGCAGTTAAGCGGCAATAAGAGATTGTGTAATAGAGCCTCATTAAAATTAAAGACTGACACCATGTGCCCCAGGACACCTTAAAGGGACACTCACTTGTTCAACATTTACCATCGTTCTGACTCAGGCTGGGTCTTGCATCTCACACGCTGAGTTCAGAGCTTTAATGTCATTTAGGTATTATTTTGTGATTTCGGTTCATTTCCATTTTAAGCCACAGTTTGTCTTAGCAGAGTTTGTAGGGATTTCCTCAGCCTGTTTAGGTTTTGGGGATGAATTGGAGGAGGCGGGGAAGGAGGAGGGAAGAAAGACTGAGGCAGCATGGTCACTTCTCACCAACCGAGGGCCCAGCCCCACGTCTGGAGACGAAGGGTCATGATACACTGCCCCGAGGACACATTTCCGGGGCTCCGGACAAGGGCCCGGTATTTCTTGCCTCTTTTCCTAATCCCTAATTCTGGGTAATAGTTGGAACCAGCTTAGCAATACTGAATTCAGAAGAAACCATCTTGATGGATGTTTTACTCCAAGTTTAAACACGGGTAGAGGCCAGTGCAAACAGAAAAGAGGGATGAGAAACAACTATCAGCTAGTCTCACTGTTACCTGTCTCAATCCATCCCTTCTATCTGGAAACTCCGCTGGACTTTACAGGAGAGAGAGTTTAAAGAGCAGAGGCTGTATCTTTCTCTCCCACCTTATTCTCCATCCCATTTGCAGGTCTGCAGATGGGGGTCCCGCAAGCCCCAGACCATTCACAACTGAGAATGGAAAAGAGCAGGACTGACCCCAGCATCAAGGGCAGATCCACGTAAATGTTTCCCACCTCTTCCTGACTCCAAGTCGCTTTGTTCTCCTTCACGGGGAGGACACAGGAGAAACACAGACGCGAGCGGGAGACTGCAAAGTAGAGTTCATGTGGGTCTGCCACCCGTTACAGGGTCCCCTGCCTCGACAGTGACTCTGCAAGGACAGGGGCCCGCCCCACCCACCTCTTGCTCTCCCAGACACAGGGCCCGAGGCACACACACTTGCGAAACCTTGAGCTGTGGGCTGGGCAGGCAGAGGAAAGACACCGGGCATCGGAGCCCAGGGGATGGTACCTCACCTCTGCACTTCTGGCTCTTTCTTTTCCGCGAGATTATCTAGTAAATCTCCTGGTCCATTTATTACCCACATGAAATGGGTCTGTATCATCTTAGATGCTCACTTAACATTTATTGAATGCGCTATGTTGGTGTTGTGTGTGTGTGTGTGTGTGTGTATTTAGGATATGGAAAACCAAGGTTTTACTTCCGCTGGAACTTCTGCTCTTAGAGGAGAAGAGCTCTAGGGACGATCCAACTGACTGAAGCCCGTAGAGAATTTTATGGCCGTCGGGTTTGGGTGAGCCAGCCTGACTCCATCCTGGAAGGACACTGAGTGATGGCTAGTCTGGGATCTGAATCTCTATGCTCTGGGAGACCCTGCTTCTCTGGGAGCTGTGAGTTCATCATAACCCATTCCTGGGTTATGGCTGGGAAGCACAAGTGCATCACTGTGGAGGCCAGCACACCAGCCTCTTCCCGCCTGTACTGCCAGGACACAGGATTACCCCTCCAATTCCAAGAGCAACCGAGGATGCTAATGGCAGGGGGCCAGCTGGGAGGTCACGGTGACATCTACCTTATTTTGCTTTTGGCCTAAACTGCTCAGGAGCCCTGCATGAAAGATGAAAGAGGCCAAGGAACACTCTCCCCTGTAACAGAAGCATGAAATAAACTAGAAATTGTCAAACTTTCATTCTCAGGATAGCGATGCACACCTGTAAAGAGGTGCCTGAACAGGCTACCTGGTGCCCCTGGTGAAGGAACACTTCAGTCACCTGCAGGTGGACCAGCCAGGGAGCCTTTGCTGCTTCAGGACGGATGAAATGCCCCTGAGGCGATCAGAGGGGAAGGCGTCATCTTCCTAGATGAGGAAAGGGCATTGCTCTCCCCTCCCCCCTGCCCCTCTGCTCTGACCCTACTCAACACCTTTCAGCCCTTGGACCACTATGTTCTCTGGAACATGTTCCAGGGCTCCCTTTTTGCTGTGTCCTTTGCCTGGCAAGCTCTTCTGCTCTTCCGTCACCAAACACAATGATTGAATTAGTTCTTGTTCTGGGAATGTTATCTAACCCACTCACTTTATTACTGGCCCCAAGCTTCCTTGCAGTCCCCTGGTGAGCTGGACTCAGCCACGTGGGGGACTTCCATTTAATGAATGAATTTTCAGCAAGGCTAGAGGTGGCGTAGCCTAGAACCAAAGCAGATGCATTCACCTTCTCAGCCCCCTTCTCCTCAGCCTGCACCTGGGTCTGGGGTCCTTCTACTGTAAGACCAAGGAGAGGAGACTTCGCTTCCACATCTAGGAAAGATCCAGCTGAATCCACGGACGCCCAGCCTTTCTAGGACGGAGAACGCCTTGCAAACGGAAACTGGAGGCTCTCTTCAAATCTAAATCACCTGTCCAAGGAAAGCAGAAAGGAGGAGAAGTGGCGATCGTTTCTTCTGTTCACCCTCAGAACACCTGCTTTGATAGCACCTCGTTTCTCTTCCTTGGAGGGTGGGAAGGACTGTGAGTCTTGCTGTCCTTGCCAGGGTCACTAGGGAACTCGGCTGGACTTCCAGCGTAGGACGGCAGGGTGGTCCGGGGGAGCGAGGACGGGCCTGGAGACTGGTCCTGGCTCTGTCACTGAACAGATGGGTGAGGACACTTCACGAAGATTCCCTGGACCTGTTTCCTCATTTGTAAAACAAGGAGGTTGAACCAGGAAATACTTAAGGTTTCTCTGATTGAAAATGTTTTGCTACCATGGGCCTAAGGAGTAGTATTTTCCCAGGTGCCTGGAGCTTTGAGCAGAATCTTCTGCTAAGACTCAGCTCCAGGGCATCACCTTGTAAAGTGTTCCATCAGTACGTTGTTGCCCTGCAGCCAATCCTAGTGATGGACAGAGGGCGGGAAGGAGAGTCACTGCCCCGTAGACCAGGCAGAGTTTTCTCACTTTCAGTTCTGAGACACAGGCCATGGACCGAGAGCTGCCTCTGCCATGTGCATTCGCACATCTCAGCGAATGTGCCCCCAACATTCACCCCGAGAAGATGTTTACAAAACAGACAGATTCATCCGGAATATTCAAGCAGGTAGGGGCCTTAGAGAGAGCTAGCTTATCACCTTTTGCCCACAAAGGTAGAGGAGAGAGCAGGGTGCCAGGAGAGTACGTGGCCTGCCCCAGGTCACAGACTGCAAGTGGCAGGGTCGGCCTTGAACCAATATTAAACTCACAAGGAATGCTCTTTTCCAGAAATGGTTAAGGTCTGAGAAATAAAGGATTTAAGGGACACATCTTTCTTTCCTGTACATGCACATAATTTCTCTGAGATGTCAGGAGTTTTCATTTATGACTTGATAAGCAATTTTAAAATGAGAGTTATTGTAAGTACTTATTACTATTCTCATCATGCCATGTTTATTATGGAAACGTAATCAGTCAACATATTTTGCCTCATAAGGTCTAGCGCAATTGAAATCCAGTGGTATTGATGCAATTAAAGGAAGTAGTGAGCCTATTAGGTGATTTATGTTTTATATAAAAAATTTCTCAAAAGAAAAAAAATTAGCTTTCGAATGTTAATCTACTTTCCCTAGTCTAATACTCCACCTACTGGAAAAACACTGAATACTATTTAAAACATAAAGTATTTTTAAAAGAACTGATTTTTTAAAATCAATAAATCCCTATAATATTTATAAATATCAAAGGATGAGAGGAGAAATTCTCGTTTCATAGCTGATATAGCATTTTTTAAATAAAGTTAAGTTCGAAGACGTTTATAGCAGGGAGGGCCTAAATGCTGTATAATTTTTTCAAAGAAAAAGTCTCAAGGCAAAACACATTTTGACAGACTATAAAACGACTTTCCGGGAATAAGGAAAAACAAATCAATGGATGGAAAAAGGGAGGAGGAAGACAAAGAAGAGAAACAAAATAAAATTAGGGAAGGTCAATTCTGAAAACAGGTATTAACAAGCATAACGTTGCTAAAATTATACAATGCGATGGCTAAATCTTCTATTAATTAAATGAAAGAATAAAGAACTATGAGGGAGAACAGTCATGAGAAACAATGTCAACATGACAAATGTGATTGGGGCCCTTTCTGTTTCAGTCTTTATTGGCTTCTGTCATCTTGGTTTGTCCAGCACGTGTTTTCAGGGGTTGGTTGTTTAAATTTGGTTCCTGGCAAATTCCTGGGTGAGTTTTTTGGGGGAAGTTTTAACAAAGCCATCAGTAAACACGATGTGTTAGAACCATCTGCCTACGGACAGGGAAACCATTGTAGGCTGCTGTGTGGGATGGTACTGCTGTCCGGCCATTTGTCTGCTGAGGCTGGGATGGCCAGTGTGGAGGTGGGCGTGGCCGCTCTGATTGTCAAGTTCTCCGCGGGGGCCCCGGCTGTGACTGGTCCAGATATGAAGACTTTCTTTGAAGATGAGCCCCTCACTGAAGAACACGATCGGACAGATCTTCGGAGTGAGCAGGTTGGCTGCGTCAGGCATCTGCCGGTGTGCACTCCTGAGGTTACACCTGCCCAACCCCTAGGCCACCTGGGCACAGGTGGATGACTGTCCCAGGGTGACCTGACTGCTCGGGGAGCTTCCCTGCGGGAAGAGGGAGACCTTGACATAAGCCTCAAATTCCCCCTCTGACCATATCACCTTCTAGGCGCGTCTTTTAGTAAATGTCAGGACTCCTGACCTCCTAACGCCGCACAAAGACTTTCGAGCGATTCTGCCGTCCAGCCACCTTGTGGAGCAAAGCTTAAGATGTGCTGAGGAGATGTTCCCAGCTGGGAACATCCCACTACATTTCAGTGGGGGAGGGATAAACTAGGAGTTTGGGATTAGTAGATACACAGGCTACTATATATAAAACAGATAATCAGCAAGGTCCTACTGCATAGCACAGGGGACTATATTCAATATCTTGCAATAACCTATCATGGAAAAGAATCTGGAAAAGAATATATATATATATATGTATGTATGTATAACTGAATCACTTTGATGTCCACCAAAAACTAACACAACACTGTAAATCAACTATACTTCAATAAAAGAAAAAAAAAAAGAATAGCATGTTTCTCATATCCGGTGATGCCAGGAGGGACTGGTGATGATTCTAAGTCAGGCCAGAGGTTGGATTCAATGGCCCGTAAAGACCATTCCAATTCTAAAATTATTCTAAGCAAATATTATGACTAAAGTTTGCAATTTACATTGTTGTTTATAGAGAAGAACTGGAAGAGGTTTGTGACAATCATCTTTGTTTTCGTATCCAGGGAAGGAGGTGGAAAAAGATATTGTCCTACTCAGCTCTGGGGAAGCTGGGGCACCAGGAGGTTTGTGTCTGACCCAGGTCCACGGACTCAGTGGTAGCTATTCAATTTAATACACATAACTATGTGCGGGACACCAGGCTGTGTCGTTAGAAAGAACATTTCCTGGCTCCCTGCAATTCTAAGGCTCCTGGTCATTAGAGCACAATTTGGTGTTTGTTATTTTTAAAGAAGTGAACCTGCGATTTCTATCGCTGTCACACCCCTAACCCTAAAAGCTAATGACTTTCCTAAGTAAATTCACTGATCAATGATTCTTCTCCAGATGATGTTTAAAATACGGAGAGAAAATTCAAATGCTGTACATCTAATCAGACTAAGGATAAGGGCTTTACGGTTCTGAACCTATTTAATGAAACAGCATTTTCTTCCTAATTGGCTGGTCTTCTAGGGTTAAAGGTTTGCTCGCATCATGCTGGTGCAATGATGCTTATATGTGGGGTGTTTAAGTAAAGCGACCCCAGGTGTTTTTACTTTATTTATCTTTTTAAGGCACTGGCTTCAGTATTTAAATGAGTTTGAGTTTGTTTCCTGAATGGTCTTTCATTAAAGCTTAGGCTGACCTCATTCCTCCTGCAATCATGACACTGTAATGGCAGAAAAAGACTAATAAAAAATATGAACTCATTTTATGTGGTTGAAAAGGTTACATTTCTATTGATTTCAACTGTAATATAGTTAAAGTCCTTGATATTAAGAAAACTCAGCAAACACGTTCTTTTTTGTACAGAGGCTCTATCGATATTCCTTTGCCAGTAGGTTTTGGCAGCAATAACAATATGCAGGATGGAGTCTAAAATTTGGCAATTATCAGAGGACTGATAGCCACATCCTTTAAATTCTCTTCCAGGTGAAAGAGTATAAAGGTGTATCGCGAAAATCATTAAACACAGAGTGACTTCAGAATGTGGGGTGAATGCGGGGTCTAACAGCCCGAACGATGAGCAGTTCTGCTGGCTTTACAGAAAGCACTAAGGCTCTGCTCCCTGGAAACAATGTAGTTTTTCAAGGCTGTGGAATGTGGGGAGGGGTGGAAGAGTTTAGTAGAGGTGGTGAGGAGTGGGAAATAGGAGAGACTAGAAGAAATGAGGTAAGAGATCTAAGGAGAGCATTCACTTCTCTTGGAAAAAAGAATATGGAGCTGAAAGGATCTGGGAGAAGGAGGAAACGTGCAAAGAATATCCCCCCAAAGTTTGATCCTCTTCTTGCCCCTTTTCCATATTATTGACATCATTATCAGTGTAGCAGCTAACATTTCTTGAAAGTCAACTCCAGGTCAGATCCCACCTTAGGTACTTTACACGTATTATTTCACTGAATCTGCAAACAACCCTGTGGGCACAGACTCTCATTCACCCCATTTTACAGTTGAGGAAACCGAGGCCCTGGCATTAAGTTACGTTGCCTAAAGGGACACATAGCTCCCGAGAGGTACAGCCCAGAGGTCTGTGCGCCTGTAGAGTCTGAGCTACGCTACTGTGTCTGCCTGGATCCTGTGCTGTTGCAAAGCTAGGCTGGCAGGACGTCCACAGCAGCTGCACAAAGTACTCCTGGGAGTGAGCGGAGGGGCAGGGACAGCCCGGCATCGCCTCTGCCTGGTGTCCTCCTGGCCCCCATCTTGCTACCTCTCCTTTTAGGGATCTTCTGATTTACGTGACCCTGGCTGTCTGCATCCATCTCTGGCTGCAGGACGGGTTTCCGGAGATGACGTCGACGTCGGAAGTCAGAGGCTACAGAAGCCTGTCGGTTACTTCGCCGCTGGCGCCACAGTGCATTTGTGGTGCTCGGCTGTGGGGCTTAAGCACGTAAGCAAAGGCAGAGGCTGCGGGTCGCTAATCCAGATCCCGATGTCATCCTCACAGGGGTAGAGAGGGCTCATTTCTGTCTATTCTCCAGTTTAACTTCTGCTGGTGGCCTGAGTGACCGATATAGGGCGGGATGCTGGAGGGAGCGGCAGTATTTACTCAGTGGCTTTATTTGCTCTTACTTCTGCTTCCTCTTTGATGCTCTTGCGCCATCTTCACTGTTGAACTACCAGCTCAGACCCTCGCTTCTCCGCATGAAGTTTTTTATTACCATCCCCTCCAGCGTTCAGATCACATCTCCTCATCTCAAAGATGAGATGGGTAGGGCTAATTCTTTTAGGTCACTAGCCAGGACAGGGAAGAATGCAAGTCAAATGCACCTTAGGAAGCAGAAAGAATCTTTGTACTCTCAAATGCAGCACATGTGCTCAGAATCCATCATTTATAAATGTGATCCATTCATTTATCCAGTCACTCAGCAAACATTTCTTCAGGCTCTCTAGTGCCCAGGGCTCAGGGACAGAGCTGTGAGAAGCACAGGTGGGAACGAAATCCCTGGGCGGTATCTTCGAACGTGACGTCAAGCTCCCATTTATATAACCAAGCCCCATGGCCATCCCAGTATCTCACATTAGATGCAAGTGACCCACATGACAACTCCTGACTCTGCATTAGATGAGCATTTGTAGAAGCCTCACCTAAGCTGGTTTCATGCGGAAGTTTTCCCTTCCCCACCCTCAGCACTGGTTCTGGCTAGTGACCACTAGAGGGCATCTTAGCACTAGCTCAGGACCTGCTCCAGGCCACCCGGTCCATCAAAATCCTCACGTTCAGTCCCTGGGCTGACGTTTCCCTTCACTGAGTAAAAGGGCAGAGTGTAACCCTTCAGAACCTCGGGCTGCATGTGGGGATACATTTATTTTGCAGAGAGGAGATACACTTACGTGAGATAGGAACCTGCTTTCAGGTACCTGGGCACGGGAACCACCGCTCTGTCTACTGTGTTACAAAATTGCTTTGAGAATTACCATCTTTGAGAGTGATTTTAGTGCACTGCAGATGGATATAAGGATATAATGCCTCACAGATTGGACTTTAGTTTTCATGCCAGACAGAACAGAAATCCGGGAACCTCGCCTTCTTTCTTGAGAGATGATTTAAGGACAGTGTGCCTGGGGGGAAAATGAACGCTCCAACAGCTTTGGCTGCATTCTGGAGGAGAAAAGAGAGAACTGACATCTCAAACCCTAAACTGGATCAGAAGCTGCATTGCAACTGTTTTCCCACTGAGCTGTAAGAAATGTAAAGCGAAGTAAACGCATTTTTCTGGAGCGCGGGAATGGAGGTCCTGTCTAGCCTTGGAGCGCATAATTCTTTTGCAGATGAAATTGCTTTAGAAAAGAAATGAGAAACTTGGAAGTGTTGACATACTCATTATGAGTCTTTCTCGGTTTCAGATCAGATGACTTTGATGGGTTAAACTTATTTTTTCTTCGGTTCCCCTCTGTAATTTTTTTGGATTGCAGAAGAGCGAATACTGGCTCCCTGTGGTAAAAAATAAGTCTGATAACGTGGTCCTCCCGCCCCCCCATGCAAACATTAAGGCACGGCTCATATGCCTTCCTCGGTCTCCTCTGATCCATTTCTCCCACCCTCAGGATGATTAATTTCCCCCCCTTTTCTGTGCTTCCTCAGCATGAGTCCACACTTCAGTTGGCCCCTGGTTCATGTCTGTGTGATTGATGGTCTCTTCTGTTGGACTGTGGCTTCTGAAGCCACCGGCCATGCTGCCCACTGTGAACGTACAAAGTGCTGAGGACTTGCTCCCTGGGTTGAACTGCAAATGGATAGAACAGGAACCTTGGTTCTGAAGGCCCTGCTGATAATGACCTAACAGCTGCTCTCTTACTTTTTGCTTTTAAGAAAGAGAAGGGACTTGGGAAGGAAGGAAGGATAGTAGCATTTATTGGGCCATAGAAGATGCTAGATATTTTCATGTAAATTTTCATTTAACACACACACACACGCCCCATTAAAATAGGTGGCCTTATTCCCATTCTCCAAATACGTAAACAGAGCATTCAGTAACTTGCCAGAGAACATAGAGTTAGGAAGTGGAGGAATCTGTCAATAAGGATGTTTAAAAATTTATGTCTTAGTAACAACTTAGTAACAACAATCCCAATCCATGGGGGTCTCCGTTTAGACTCAGACCATCCTCAAAGGGAAATCTTGCTTCATGTGCTATGGCCTTATTACCAGCCAAGACTCATAATACTCTCTTCTGCTAGATCCCCAGTCTATTATTTACATGCTGATTGGGAGACCAACTTGTTAAGTCTCTTGCCGAGGAGAATTAGGTGGAATGAGCTTCTACTATCCGAAGAAATGTATAGCGAGTGTGTATGCAGCTTTCCTCTCCTCCCAGAATATAAACTCCTTGAGGGTAAAGGATACATTTCGTTCATTCCTCCTGCCCCACCAACTCATCATTGTCTACCTGGATTTCTTTCATGTAATAGGTACACAGCATGTATTTGTTCTCCTCAATGTATACTCAATGAAGTTGAGTTAATTTTAATTGCACTTCATAAGCAGCCATATGGGATGGCATTGACGACCCCCTGATTTTACCCAAGTCAGGCTTAAGGAATGGTTGCTGTTCGGAATTTCCCATCATGCCGTGGGCTGAGTGGCGGACAAGGATAAGAGATTAATGTCAATTACATGGCATAGTGTTAAATCCTTAGTGATCATCATATGGTTTTAATACTTTTAAAAATGCACTGTTAATGGAACATCCCAGAATCATCTTGAGAACATTTTGTCACACGTCACTGCACACCTCGGAACTGGGACCTTACAGAGTGGGTGCCCAGACCACTAAGTACACAGATGGTCTCAGTTTACAGCTGCAGGTCAGTTTGAACACACGGCGGCAGGGGGAGGAATCCTCGGCACTGATGGTTGTGTATCTTGTTTCTCTTTTCTGGAGACACTTCACCAAACAGTCCTACTTTCTGTTCAGAAATAAGGAAAATTTGCTAAAATACCCTACCATGGGCCAAGGACCCAAAACCCAATCTAAAACCAAATGACACAAAGCTAATGAGGTCATGAGGTTTGTGATGTGTGTCTCGATTGTGAATAGGCTTCTCTGGATATATGGAAATACTGAAAACCAAACAAAACAAACTCTGACACATGTGCAGACCAAATGAATGGGCAAGTTTTCAATAGACACATTCCTGTCTCTTCTCTTCCCAGGTATCTTCTGTGGAATTAAACCATTGTAATGATATGAGAAACAAATAATTGATCTATGCCCTCCGCATAAGTAAACATCTGAGTCGGTCTTCCATGAATGTAGGAACAGAAGCAGTAATACACTTGCTGAGAACCCAAACAGAGAGCCAGTGCATGGGTCAGAGTGCTCCCGGGAGGGAAGGATTAGAGACATCAAAGGGCTCATCACTATTCCCGCAATCGCCGCCCTTCTGCCAAGCGTGCTGGTAATGCACAACCAGGGCTGTGAGCTCATCTTCCAGAGGAGAGAAACGCTAAATTGGCCAAAGGGAAGATGTTACAGTAATGTAATCTCAGAGCAGGGCCTTAGACTAGTGAGGTCAACTTCCTTTATTTGTTCTGACAACCCTAAAAAGACTTAATGCTTCCAAACTGTTATTTTTTAAAATAAAGGCTTGAACAACCTCTGCTATTAAAATTTTCAGTTGTGTTTACAGCTATACACTTTTTAGTATTGTTCGTTATTGGCAGAAAGTTCAAGGGTAATAAAGGCCCACATTTTTAATTAGATTTAATTAGATTAAAAAATTTTTAATTTTAATTAGAAGCCTCAGCTTCTAATTTCAGGCCAGGCTGCATGCCAGCACAGGAAAGAAGGATGCTCAGATGGAAGGACCAGAGGTTATGTCCACGCTTCCAGGAAAACTGATGTGGACTCTTTATGTGGCACAAACACTGGCCTGAAAGTTGGACTGCTTACTTCTTTTTTCACTTAGAAAAGTTGCGATTTTATGACCTCCAGCAAATCTCAATAGGGCTTTTCTTTTTAAAAAAAGTGTTTTCCCTCCATTACATACAGTTATTTTTTGCTGAGGAGACTATCATGTAATTTGGTATTTCAAAAACATGAATATACCTTTTCATAAACTGCAGTAGGGTATCAGGGGTTTCCTGCTGCCTATGTCAAGGAAGAGATGAGTTCAGAAAAGAATTGGCCTGTTTCCAAACATCAGTGAAAGGGAATAGAGAAAAGTCCAAAAATTTAGAGCCTCACACCAGAGAGTAAGAAATAAAACTGCAAAAAGCTTTGACCAACAAAGGCACATGAAGATTTTCAGCTCAGCAAACTGGCTCAGCGCCATGCGGGAGGTTAAAATTAAGAGTATTTACCCCACCACAATCACCTAAGCCTCTTGTCTCAGATGGCCTCAAGGTAGCTGCCATGACCTTGAGAGAGAGGCAAGGGTCCTTGGAAGCAAATGACTATGTCGGTCCAAGAGCCACATTTAGGGAAGAATGCAGGGCGTATCTACTGGTACACGAAACTGACCGGAAGCAGATAGATCAGAAGCCAACTCAGCTTCTGAAGGAACTGTATTGGCAAAGAAACTGCAGGTCTGGTCTACAAAGGCTTGTGAGTATAAGACAATCCTCAGTGTAATTGACACCTGCAGGAAACGGTCCCTGGAAGCTGCACAGCTTCAAGGAATGCATTATCACCAACATTCAGTTCAGAGGAGAGCCATGGAGAGCCATGCAAATAATGGACAGGAAGTTGGCCTATTCAAGGAACTACTCCCATGGCCAAGGGCGGCAGCAGGACGCCCTCAGAGCGTCTACCCAGCATGATTTCATCACTGCTACAGAACACAGGACTTTCCTCTTTAAAAATATATCTGATATAAGGCAGACTTTCATTGGGCTTAGCCACTGACATTTTAGGGTTGTTACAGCAACTGGTGTTATCCTAGTCTTTTTCTATATTCCCGGCGTTTAGCATTCACCATATGCTACTATTGTTGGTAACACTTTCCTCTGACCATTTTTAGGATTCATATTCAATATACAGCTCAATTAGCAATCGATGCAACTGCTGTTACACAATTTGGTTGAAATTCTGATTAATAACAGGTAAGAAATTATCGTCTTTATTTTAAGAGATGTAATTCACTGAGCTTGAGGAACATTTGTTTTGAAAATTCCCGATGAAAACAATTGAAGTCATGCTCTTTGTGCTATAAAAATTTGGGGACCTGATCATCATTTGTTTCTGAGGACTTGGAATTATTTAAGAAAGTCCTTATTTTACTTGCAGGAAATCTGTTAGCTTCTTCTTGGCAAAGACGGAACTGGCCCTCCAGTTACATGAAAGCCAAAATGATACATCTTTACCATCTGTTCATTTGATTTTTAGAGAAAATGGATTAGGAGTATCTGTGCCAGAGACTATATCCCTGAACCCTCCACTGTAAAACTTCCATAAAACCCCTAAATATTTGATAGTTATTCAAGGAACATGTACTTAATTCATTTTTCAAGCTAATTTTATCCTTGGATCAGGTGAGAATATCAGAAAGTTGTATCACCTCAGCCCTTGTCCCCTTCATTTCCCATCACCCTGTTCTACCCCACTGCCTGCAGAACTGTTTGGGCTGAAATCCATTTTTAAGTTATACTTGACTTTCCCAAGGAAATGCTACGTCAAGAAGGTTTGTGAAAAACACATTTGTTGCAGAAACACTGGTGAAGGCCCTGCGTACCACCTCTCTCGGTACCCACTAGATAATAAGGAGGAAGGGCCTTCAACTATCACTGCATTTTTAAAACTCTGAAGAAATATAGCAAAATGCCAAAATTTTAAAAGTTTGGATGGTGGGTCCATAGGTGTATGTTTTATTATTCTCTGTACTTCTGCATATTTTTGAACTATTTTATAACTTCAACATCACTCAATTTCCAACTGGCCAGAGGTATCCATTTCCAACATTTTATGGTCACCCTCCCAGACATCTCTCTACTAAGTGATTCAGTTAAGAGCGTGTGTAAACTTCAGTGTGGTAGACCTCGGTTCATCTAGGCTTTTGCTACTCACTGCTTCCTAATTTTGAGTGAGCTACATCACACTCTGAGTGTCAGTTTCCACATCTCTAAAATGGGGATACTAATGGTGCAGTCCTCATAAGCCTATTGTGAAGACTCAATGAGAAAATGTGTGTCAAGTGCTAGCACAGTGCCTGGACCACAGCACCAACAAACGTGAGCTCCCATCATGCGTGTGATGTTGCCAAGTGGATCGTGCTATGGGCAGCTTGCCATGCCAGTAAACAGAATCCATGGTAGATAATAAAAGGAAAGAATGACAGAGCAAGAAAAATTCCATTTCCCTGGAAGAGCTGGTATATTTTATGCTTATGGGTTGTGCAATTCCGGGCACCAAGAAGCTCCGAGCCAAACTTACGCAAGTGGGTGAGACCTTCTGACGCGGGTAACCGTATTCCATTTCCCCATTGTCTTGGGGCCCTACTTTTCGTGACTTACTTTAACTCTCAATTTCGTTTTATGTACTCCCTGTAAACCACCTTATATCCCCTGTGCAATGTGGTTGGGACGAAAGGAAGGAAAGGAGGACGGGTGAAGCCAGGGACGGCAGGCAGGAAGGAAAGTAAGAAGAAAGGATTTGTAACACAGGCTTTGAAATTATTCCTTGTAATGGTCATGTTCAGTTCTTAGATGATGCTAATTGGCACTGTTTTTAATCACAGGCAGTGTTTTTCGGGTGCTCTCTGCCCGCTTGGGGTTTGTTTTACATTTGGCATTAAGCCTTCAGCTTTATCACGGGTGCAACTGTGAGTTTCCATAAACGATGCAACTTGAGGGTTGTCCTGGGCTCTGGTTTGCGCTGGCATCTGAGAACTCTGAGAGTCGGTCCTTCATTCTGTGTGTGGACATTGGGCACTTTGTCTTTTGGCAGCAAATGTTTCATCCAAGGTCAGTTTCCCTCAAGTGCTCAGCACCATTTCAGACAGCGTGTGCTCAGGGAATGCAAACTTATTTAAAGTTAGCTTTAGCCAAACCCAGCTAGGAAAGCAAACCTGCTTTTAAAAACGCTGTAAACACTGACAAACATCATCTAAATTATATGATGTTTGCACATATATAAATGTATAGAATTTTACCTTAATTCCAAAGGCATCATTCCATAGCACTTTTTTTTACATCTTTTTTGGAGTATAATTGCTTTACAATGTTGTAGTTTCTGCTGTACAACAACATGAATCAGCTGTATGTATACATATATCCCCCCAACCCCTCCCTCTTGAGCCTCCCTCCCTCCCTCCCTCCATATCCCACCCCTCTACGTCGTCACAAAGCATCAAGCTGATCTCCCTGGGCTATGCGGCCGCTTCCCACTAGCTATCTACTTTACATTTGGTAGTGTGTAGATGTCAGTGCTATGCTCTCACTACATCCCAGCCTCCCATCACCTTCCGTGTCCTCAAGTCCATTCTCTACATCTGCGTCTTCATTCCTGTCCTGCCACTAGGTTCATCGTACCATTTTTTTAGATTCCATATATATGTGTTAGCATATGGTATTTGTTTTTCTCTTTTTGAATTACTTCACTCTGTATGACAGACTCTAGGTCCATCCACCTCACTACAAATAACTCAATTTTGTTCCTTCTTATGGCTGAGTAATATTCCATTGTATATATGTGCCACATCTTCTTCATCCATTCATCTGTCGACATTCCGTGACACTTTTTTTTTTTTTTTTTTTTTTGCGGTACGCGGGCCTCTCACTGTTGTGGCCTCTCCCGCAGCGGAGCACAGGCTCCGGACGCGCAGGCTCAGCAGCCATGGCTCACGGGCCCAGCCACTCCACGGCATGTGGGGTCCTCCCGGACCGGGGCACGAACCCGCGTCCCCTGCATCGGCAGGCGGACTCAACCACTGCGCCACCAGGGGAGCCGCTCCATGGCACTTTTAAACTCATCTTTGAGTTAGTCTTATTTTTGTTCTTTGATGAGAAGTACATTTTAATTTGAAATTATTTAAATATATTTGTCATTATATTTTATTGTAACTGGGGGCTATCAGAATGGGTTGAGGATATATGCATGTTTTACATTTTTGTTCGCTTATAAAAATGCAACATACACTTATAATTAAAAAACGAGGGGCTTCCCTGGTGGCGCAGTGGTTGAGAATCTGCCTGCCAATGCAGGGGACATGGGTTCGAGCCCTGGTCTGGGAAGATCCCACATGCCGCGGAGCAACTAGGCCCGTGAGCCACAATTACTGAGCCTGCACGTCTGGAGCCTGAGCTCTGCAACAAGAGAGGCCGCGATAATGAGAGGCCCGCGCACCGCGATGAATAGTGGCCCCTGCTTGCCACAACTAGAGAAAGCCCTCGCACAGAAATGAAGACCCAACACAGCCATAAATAAATAAATAAATAAATAAATAAATTTAAATCATATGGGCTTCTAAGAAGACCTCTGCTTAAAAACAACAAAAAAAATGAGGAAATATAGAAAACTCTAGAGGAAATGAAGCCATTTATAATCTCTTTACACAGAAATAATCACGATTAACCTTTTATTATATCTTTCTCTATATATTCTTGAGGTTGTAGAAGTTCTCAAGATGGATTTGTAGATTGTTTCCAGGAAAAAAAAATTAGAGTGTTTTTTTGGAGTTCTAAAGATGTCCTTGGAATTACGTCCACACTCTACAGTCTTCCCTGCCTGCAAGAAAGCAGGTCATGGGAGCAGGGAATCGGCCCGACCTGCTTGTCTGCAAGCAGGCACCATATCTTTTCTTCCTCCACCATGTCTACCTTTGTTTTCCATCTGGGCTGGACTGGAGAGGCTGGGCTGACAAAGACCAGTGCACCCCGGACCATGAAGTCTTTCCAGGCTGCATTCAAGTGGGTCGAGGCATCTGCTTTCTAAACATGTCCAGAAATCTCAGTGCAATTGCATCCCATTGTATGACAGAAGGAGGAGGTGGGGGACAGGGCTTTCCAACACCCTGGGTACAATTCCTATGGCCAAATTAGTTCCGTGCCTTCTACAATGCTTCCCACTTCTATCTTCTCCTTTACCTCAAAGCATTGTGCAGCCAAAGTTTTTCGTACCCATCGTGTTTCCTTTTCCTGGAACTGTAGTCCTGTTCCTTGGAAGATTCTCCCCAATTCCCCACTCTAATCATGAGGTTTGATTAGGGGCTATCAGTCACTGTTCCCCTCCCCTCACAATAGGGTGAGTGTGTGACCCCAGCCAGGTCAATCAGAGACCTTCTCCGGATTTTAAAATGAGAACCGAGAAACTAGGACCTTGCTTCTGGTCCCAGCAAAACTGGGAAGATGTGAGCCGACTTCAGTGCCTGTGTCCCATGATGTGTGGCAGATGAAGCCTGCTGCAAGAGGAATTGTCCAGAGGCAGGTGGGCAAGCAGAGAAGATGGAGGGAGGGAGGGAGGGAAGGAGAGGAGGGAGAAGGGGGGGGAGGGGGAGAGAGAGAGAGAGAGAGAGAGGCATTTGGTCGTGGCCTAGGCTTTGTTTGAATCCTCCAGGTCCCCTGCATTCTTTCAAAATTTTGGTTTTCCCTTTCTTAAATTCTATAACCTACCCTAGGAATTTTCTCTACAAATGAATTCTGAACTGGTTTTCTGTCCTTTGTGATCAGAAGGACCCTGAGCAATAGAAGCCGGTTCTCCCCAGCCCCACTTTGGTCCCCTGGACTCTGCAGGCCTCTGGCTCCTCCACTGCGTGGATTTCTCAGCCTTTCCTCAAGAGCCCCAAGTCCTTAAAACAGCCCATCCCTCTCCCCTGCTTCAGGGTAATCTCTCGTTTACTGTAGCAGACAGCAGCTCTGATTAAGCTAATATTTGCTCTTAAAGAGCTGCTGCTTCCTTCCAAAGATTCCCCAGTTGGTGGAATTTGGCAGAAGGGAGGCCATCTTGACCTTCTTTACTCCAGACTCTCATTTGGGGAAATGCACCAGGAAATGGAATTATTTAGCCTATCATCTGGACTCGCTTCTCCCACTCACCCCACCCTCGTCTTTGCATGTGGTTCCTCAACCCACAGGGCTCGGTCCCGACATACAACGCGTTTTCTTGGAGACAGCGAGGATTAACCTTGCAAAACTCCGCAGCTGAGACAGCTCCCTTCCTTGACACTGTCCTTCAAGCTGACTGTTGAGCTTTTTAACTTTTAATATTATTTTGCAATGGTGAAATGGCAAGATAATCACTTTCTTTAAGAGAGGTGACAGACGGCACACTTTAAAACAAGAGAATGCCTCTAATCAAAAGCCAATAAACACAACGTTGATAAAATGGTATAAAACCACCCCTTTCCTGTACTGGTATAAACCACCATACTAATCCTGGACTTGCTGGCTTTTCTGAATCAAACTTGAGTTATGGTGGAAGATGGGCGTGGTTTACTCCATAAGTAATTTGCAGCACCTAACACGTGACAGGCACTGCGCTAGACTCAGCGACTGTCCATCACTATGAGAGAAGCTTATATATGCCCCATTTGATTGATTGTGCAATAGGCTGTAACTGCACATTGTCATTTTCCTAGGAAAGGCCTCTCCTGAAAATGCTCTCTAGCATTTACTGCTAAAGGCCAAGTGTAAACTCCATATCAAGTTATGAATTTGACATCCGCCAGTGCTCACGAAGAGACGGGGCTTGTGCCTCTCCTTTGCAACCTGAACTTCCCACAGTTCCCAGCCGAACCCGAATTCCAATGAGGTCGGAGAGGCTGCTGAACCCCTGCAAATGACATTCCACTTGACTGACAAGACAGCATCCCCCTGCTGCACTTCTTCCTGACAGGTATCTATTCTGAACCCCTTCTAGAGAATGCAGTGACAGTTCCAGCCTTGATCTTTGCCTTAGTTCCCAGGGAGACCTCCTCATGCCATGTTTTATTCATGGTGTCTCCCAGGCTGGTCTCTTCATTGTAAAAAATCGGTCTTGGGGGTAGGGACAATCCATGAACCTGAAATAAAGTTTGAGCGTCGCAATAAAACCGTCCCTTTGTGTACGGAAAGCCTACAACCAGGGTCTGAGATGCGGGGGAAGGTTTGTGTACTGAGGATTTTTAAGGCAAAGCATGCATAGAAGAAAAGAAAATAGTTATTCACATTGCACTGGAGTCGTGAAGGAAGTAGGTCAGATAAACCAAAATAACCTTTGCTGGGAAACGCGATAAGCTTCAGACATCTGAGACCATGGAGAGAAAAGATGCTGCAATGGATAAAAACAGTAGACCGATAGATGTGCAGGGCTACAAGCAGGAAAGCTACAAAGAACGTACAGAGTAAACATTTATTCTACCTTCTCCCAAGAAATCTCTTCTCCATCAACTCTGTCATTGTCCTTCCTGTAGGAACTGGGTATCTTTCTACTTCACAGGTTAGAAATTTGTAGGAGAAAGTATCAGAAGCATCTCTTCCACCTGTCCTAACCGCCCAAAACAAAACCAAGAGCCCAGCATGACAGAGGACAGAGATTGCAACCCTGTATCACATCCGCTTGATGAGTAACACGTGTGTACCTTGAGAGTAATGGTCCTCTCGTGACGGGTGACATTAACGCTGTGGGGCTGCCCATTGGCCATGCTCCTGTGGTCCACGTCAATGTTATATGGCTCCCTGGTGCCACCCAGGCTGTACCGGATCTGTAAGCTTCCTACACAGAGAAAAGAAAAGAAACTCAGTCATTTCTCCACTCTGGATTTCATTTTAATGTCACTTCCCCCACCCCTGGAGGCTAATTCCATTAAACTCGGCTTCAACATCCATCAATGTCACTGCCGTTCTGAATTCTGAGTCACTAGCTCAGAGGCACACGAATCCATAAAGGCTCACGGCACCAGGCACGCGCACGTTGACAATCTACCAACAACAAGCCATCGGTGACCGTCATCTCCAAGCTGGAGCAGCACATGGTATAAACAACCCAAGTCGGGCTTGAGCCTGGGATGGCAGAATGGGAACATGCATGGTACAGGACCATGGAGACGCCTACAGGCCCCACAAAATACTCTGTGAAATAAAAAGTAAGTGCAGGATGCCGGGATGACCTCATGCCATAGGCAAAGTGTGACATTCAGCATATAAAAGAACCACGAACATACAATATTAAGAATAAACATAATTTACAGAAGATAAATCCATGGGATTTTGGGAGGCTTCACTGAGACCAAGAAAACAAAGCAATGGCTTTTATTCTAGGTTAGAGACCTCATCAATCCAAATGCAAACCAAAGGCAAAAAGATGGGTCCTCATCGCCTCTCAGTTGTCGTTCACTTTGCCTCAAAAAATTATTCTTTTTTCTCTTTCTTGTTTCTTCCCAATAATGACAAGCAATATTCAAAAAGATTAATATAATATTCTATATCCTGCTTTTAATTAATCTGCACAGCAAACGTAGCTTTTATTTCTTAGTTATGATTTTTAAAGCCATTGACTTTTTATCTCATTTTTTACTCAAATTGGAATCTTCGTGTTAATAGCTTTTGACATCTCAGAGCTTAAAAACAGAGCCAGTAATTTAGCAAGAGTTTGGCCAACTGTAAATCACCTAAAGATGCTTTGTCGCCTTTTTCATTTTCCTTCCAGAGGAACAAAACTGATATTCTAAGTTGTGAAATAAAACACGATAATTAAAACTCAAAAAGTGAACAGAAACGAGAAAGAAAGTCACTGGAAACTCCACCGTCCAGAGGTAAGGTAAACTACTCTAGATATTTGGCGATATCTCCTCGTAGGTAATTCTCATGTCCTCATGTGCACGTACATAAGTGCAATAGTTTCTGAATGCTGCCCTTCCTTATTTTGCGTTACCTGTGCCATTTAAAATATTGAGCTACGCTCCTGGAATTGAAAGAACAATCGTGAATTACTTGCATTTCCTATTTCTCCTTTCTGAACAAATCTCGCAAGGCTTCACTGCTTGAGTTTTCTCTTGGCACTTGATCCTAGATTCCTTTGCTTTATAGAGTTTCAACCAAGCACTGTTGGCTTTCGTCTCCTAAATGGGTCTAAGTTCACCCACTCTCCCCCATCTCCACAACCACAGGGCCTCCACTGGCACCTAGAATGCCCTGGTATCGCTCCCATAGGAGCCTGCCCCTGCACGCAGAGCTCCTGGCCCGACTCAGGGCCTCTGTGCTGGCCACACCCTATCAGTGACCTGACGGCCACCACCTGGGCTTCACCTGCATTGGCTTCTGCCTGGATCACGTGATCCAAATCAGTCCCTCCTTTAAACATGATCACCCTTGACCCCATTTCACTCTCAGGCGAGTCCCCTCTTTCCGTGCTCTCTTACTACTAACCCATTAATGGAGGTGTCGCACTGGGACCTCAGACACAACATACGTGAAACCAGACTCTTGATCTTCCCCTCCAAAAACTATTCCATCACAATTCCCACATTTCAGTTAACGGCCACTTTATCCTTCCAGCTATTCCTGCCTAAAAGCCCTGACTCCCGCCTTGCTCCTATAATACACGTATGATCTATTGGCAAAGCTTCTTGGCTCAGTCTTTAAAACACACCCTGAATCTTACTGCTCTCATCACCTCCATTTCTATTCCTGGACCAAGCCACCCTCGTCTTTTGTCTGGATTATTGTACTAGCCTCCATTCTAACTACTGCCCTTCCGCCACGCTCCCTCAGCCCAGCCTGGCCTCCGCCCCTCACATACCTGGTCTCTCCACGCGGCAGTCAGAGCGGTCCTCTGCTCAGAACCCTCCCATGGCCTCCTGTCTCACTCAGAGTAAAAGTCGACATCTCCATAACGGCTCACCAGGCCCTCTGTGGTCTCCCCCCTCATCTCTGACATAACCTCTCATTATTCTCCTCCTTTCTCACTCCGCACCTGAACACACTGGCCTCTTTGTTGTCTCCCCAGATGCCAGCATGTTCCTGCCTCAGGCCCTTGGCACCTGCTGGTTCTTCTGCCTAGGATGCTCATTTCCCAGTTATCTGCATGGCTGAGCCCTCACTCCCTTTAGGTCCTGCTCAAATATTGTCTTCTCAGTGATCATTTCTGTGACTTCCTTATTAGAAGCAGAATTTACCCACTCCTTTCCCTTGGCCAGGCTCTCCCTCTTCTGCCTTATTTTTTTCCCCATGAGAGTTCTTACCATACAACATACTGTACTTAGTATGTTTACTGCTGTCTTCTGCTAAAATGTAAACTCCATGAGAGTAAGAATTTTTGTTTATGTTCTTTATGACTTAGTTCCCAACGTCTAGAACAACGCCCGATACATGGTAGGTGCTGGATAACTACTTGTTGAGTGAATGGATGATGGTCTCCTTGCTTCTGTGCTTTCTTCCTTCCCATGTTTTCTTAGCAGAGAAATCTTTTCAAGATGCATAACTGACTATTTGTCTGGTTCACTTAAAACTCTTCAAACTTTCCAGCTGCTTAGAGGATAAAGACATACATTCTTAACATAGCTTATGATGTCTTGTCTGATCACAGCTTGTCAGTTACTTTATTTTAAAACATGCCATTTACCCTCTTACTTTTTTTTTTTTTTTTTTTTTTGCTGTACGCGGGCCTCTCACTGTTGTGGCCTCTCCCGTTGCAAAGCACAGGCTCTGGACGCGCAGGCTCAGCGGCCATGGCTCACGGACCCAGCCGCTCCGCAGCATGTGGGATCTTCCCGGACTGGGGCACGAACCTGTGTCCCCTGCATCGGCAGGCGGACTCCCAACCACTGCGCCACCAGGGAAGCCCTACCCTCTTACTTTTTACATTCAAGCTACCTAGGACTTCTCTTATTCCCTAGGAAATACAATTCTTCCTGCCTCAGGACCTTTGAATATGTTGCTCCCATTTCCTGGGCTACTTCTCTCCCCACTCCTCAGTGATTTACCCTATTTTTTCTTTATTCTAATAGCATTAAAAACAATCTATTGTTTGGCAGTGAAGGAGATGATTAGGCAGTTGTTTGGCTATAGGTAGAAAAAACAAGTCAATTGTCTTGAGTTTTTATTCTCCACTTTACTTCTGGTGCTCTGACCTTGTATGATCACAGCCAGTTTTCTTAAATACACAGCTGTATTCATTCATCATTTAAAACTTAATTTCTTTAGAACATACTTATTTAGTGCCCCTGTTGAACCCAAGGTTTCAAGGTCTAGAAGTGGACTGCCTGGCTGGCTATAAGTGTGGAGTCCACTGCTAATACAGACATCCATCCCCAGCCCCTGTATGGTATGCGCCAGGCCGTGCCTCGATCTGGGGATGCAAAGAGAAGTAAGAGAGGGCTCTGCCTTTGAGGCTAGGAGTTGGAGGAACTGGTAATTATGCCAAAAAAGCCCCACAAAACCCTGGACATTTTTCTCCCTACTGTCTCTTCGTCATTGGCCCCTTTATGTTCTCCAGCTCATTAAAATCAGTATTAAGTTGTTTTCATTATTTTTTCTCTTTCCTGGATTTCTTGGACTTTGTAAATATGATGTAAAACTTCTCTAACTGCTTCACTTAATGGCAATGGAAATGATCTGCTTTGAGGAAAAAGATGAGTTGGACCTTAAAATTTATATATAGTGAACATCTATAAACAGTAATGGCAATATTCTTGAATAATAAAATTTAAATGATATATTTATTCCTTTCAAACAATAGCACAAGAAGACCACTAAATGATGAGAAGGAGAATATTAATATTTGTTCATTAAAATAAAATATTATTAAGATGGAGAGATACTTCACTTCTTGCATCTCATGTTCATCTCCCGGGTGAATTAAAGCAGTTATAAGGGACAATTATTGGCTGCAGCAAATAATGTGCTTAACAGATTTATTCTCTACGGTCATCATCATTACCATCAGCAAACAATTACAGAGCACCTACTGTACGCAGGAGATGTAGTGCGGGGGCCTTTCATCTCACTGGGAAGACAGGGCATATTTATAACAAAGATGGGTAACAATACAGTGTACAAAAAGCCAAACAAATGACATTGAAAATAAGTGTAACAGGAGTTTAAAGTAAGGAGAAGTCATTGAAAGGAGGTGAGACTTGATCTGGGTCTAGAATGAAAGGCAGGTATTAAGCTACAGAGGAAGATGGAGCTTTTCCAGATAAGGGAGCACAGCAGGCAGCAGGGCAGACGTCCTTGGGGTGTGTGAGGAGGGAAGAGTTCCTGGAGAAGGGAGAGAACAGAGGCGTGGCCTCAATATGCGGCAAAACGTAGATTAAATCATGGGCTCTGGATAATAATAACCGCTAACACACACCATACAGTGTGCGCGTGTGTGCGTGCGTGTGTGTGTGTGCGCGCGTGCGTGTGTGTGCGCGCGCGTGCGTGTGTGTGCGCGCGCGTGCGTGTGTGTGTGTGAGGGTGTGTGCACGCGTGCGTGTGTGAGGGTGTGTGTGTGCGCGTGCGTGTGTGTGTGCATGCGTGTGTGTGTGTGTGAGGGTGTGTGTGTGCGCGTGCGTGTGTGCGTGTGTGTGTCGTGTGTTACGCTTACTAACTCATTTGACTTTCACAGCACTGCTCTGAGGGAGAACTATGTAACAGATGATGAGACAGAGGCTCGGAGTGGCTCACGGCTGCCCAAGATCCCACAATCTGCAAACGGAGAAGCAGAATTCAAACCCAGACTTTCTGGTTCTGCACTCCGAGCTCTCACTCAAGAGCCTGGTGGGTCCTGATTGGAAGCTGCTGGGACTCGGGATCTGTCCTCCTGATCCTGGGGAAGGAGGCCCTCCTGGCTGTATGACAGGGACACTGTGTGTGAAGGAAGACCTACTCTGGCCGGGCTGGGCAAGGTTAGCGTGACTGGAAGCAGAGAGACGGTCGGGACAGAGCATCCCAGGGACGTGCTGAGGTGCACTGGTACCCCACGGTGGGGTCACGGGGTGCCAGGAGCCCGGCTACCCTCAGGCCTTGGCAGGTCTGTGGAGGTAAGGCCTGCTGGAGTCCCTGGGCTGGGGGCCTCCCAAACACAACCTCATGCATCTGCCCAGGTGCCATTCAAAGATAACATTCTATGTTTGCCACGCCAGCAGCAATGTCGGAAAGCGCTGAATCAGAAGACATTTGCCAGGAGAGTAGCAGTGGGGAAGCAAAGGAAGGGATACTCTGGAAGAACACGGTGAGAACAGGATGCACAGGACTTGTCAGGCTGGATGGCCCGCAAGAGGCGGAAGGACGGAGTGCTCATGAATGAGGCCAGGCTGTGAGTTCTGGTGTCTGAGAAGCGGTAGCACTGTCAGAAGAAGAGGGGCCTGGTTCTGGGAGCAGTGAGGACAATACAGCTTCCGATATGTTAAGTTTAAGAGATGCCAGGGCATTTAGTTAGAACTTTTTATTTTATTTTAATGACATTTTGGCTTAGTCCTTATTTATTTCTTTTCCCTCAATGAGTTCCTCAAATTTTTCTAGCTTTAAATCTCAATTCATAAAAAATGCAGTATTTGGAGTATGAAGAAGCCAAATTTTCATTAGCAATTGAGGACGGCCTTGCAATAATTAGAGAGAAACTGACTGTCCATGCTTTGCAAATGCACCGAGTGTTCTAGAGGTCTCTAAGCAGGGCAGTGGAGAACTCTGGGTCCAGCATCAGACACCTGGGTTCAGGAATCCCAGCTGTGCCACCACCAGCTGAGTGTGCAAATCACCCAATCTCTCTGCACTCCAGTCTACCACCTGCAGGAAGAGGGTAAGAATGGACTCTGCCTTATAGAGTGTGTGCTCTTGGGAACTAATGCATGTGAAACACTTAGCACAGCTTCGGGCAGCCTTACACGGTAGCCATTAATATGGAAACGACTAGTCAAACCCCCTGTGCATGACAAAGGCCCACAGACACACGCGTGGGTGCTCGCAGGGGCCGGTGCAGGCTTGGGGGCGTGAGTTACTGGATAGAATTGGGACCAGATTTTAACGTGGCAGTGGCTTGAGGAGCAGACAATACAGCATCTACTGAGGCATGTTCCTGACATTCTTGACGAGCTACAGGTGAGAACCCACTGCTCACTGAGGCGAGGTTGGGACATGAGGGTGGAGAATATCGATGGATTAAACAGCTATTTAATCTGATGCAGGAGAAAGAAACTTAACAGGTGAACTTCCAGAGAGCAGGGGTGTACGCTTTTCTACTTCCTGGTTGAACTGTTTTTTTCTGGTGAGAACAGGGACAGGATCACTGAGAGCATCTGACATGTGTGGAAGAGTATTACCCAGCAGAGACAAGTCAACTGCGCAAACAAACAACGATACTCTGCGCCCACATTACTGCTGTTTTTCTGTCCATCGTTTTTACAGAGCTAAACTGATATCGTACAGTCAAGGCTGTACCATGCCTTTTCTTGGTTGTATATAATATTACATAAAAATTTTCTCCATGTCATTAATTACTCTTCATAAATATTGTTCTTAATGGATACACGATATTCCATAAAATGGTGATTCCCTCTTTTACTAACTGTTTTCCTAAAATGTAACTCCTAGGTCTTTTCCAATTCTTATTTTCATAAATAACAGTATAAACTATGATGAACGTCTTCATGCTGAATCTGTCTGATTTTCGGCTTCTTTCTTCAGAAATAATTTCTGAAAGGGAAAAATCCTAAGGAACATTTTTTTCCCACCTATCTTTTAAACCGACAGAGCATTGCCCAGAGAAGTTTAAGAATTTACTATTTTATTAACACTCAAGCTGAATTGGGTTAATAATAATAATTTTTAGTTCCCACAGAAGAAAGTCTTGATCTTTAAGATGCCATGACACTGAAATAGCTGTCAGAAAAGGCTGCAGGACCTACTAGAGAATGGACTTGAGGATACGGGGAGGGGGAAGGGTAAGCTGGGACAAAGTGAGAGAGTGGCATGGACATACGTACACTACCAAACGTAAAATAGATAGCTAGTGGGAAGCAGCCGTACAGCACAGGGAGATCAGCTCGTGCTTTGTGACCACCTAGAGGGGTGGGATAGGGAGGGTGGGAGGGAGATGCAAGAGGGAGGAGATATGGGGATATATGTATACGTATAGCTGATTCACTTTGTTATAAAGCAGAAACTAACACACCACTGTAAAGCAATTACACTCCAATAAAGATGTTTAAAAAAAAAAAAAAGGCTGCAGAGCTTCAATCATTAAAGAGCAAGACCATGAGAGAGGTAGCCTCCGTGCCTCCAACCTGTACAGTCTCACTGGGAAATGAGAGAGATTTGCTCCTTGATACACCTAAATATTTTTATTTGTAAAAAAGAGATCTTAAAACTCCAAGTGTCATAGAACTCAAGTTTTCAGAGAGGAAATGGACTCAGTGTCTGGCATGTTTATATGCTTTAGAACTGCTTCGATTGCTCTGAGAGATCCTAAGTCCATTTGTATATTCTAAAATGGGATGCCTATTTCAGTCGCACTGACACTCCTGGCTTAGTGTATATTTGGAGATGGTCTCCGATATTACAACACTGAAGGGCAGAAGGCTAGGTATCCTCGTCCTTACCGGTGGGTTTGACGAGAACTGCCAGGAAGTCGGTGGTGAAAGAGCTGACGTAGAGGAGGATGCAGGGTGCCTTGGTGGTGCTGAAGCTGAAGCAGATCTCCTCGCGGGCCAGGTCCGGGGCCCCATTCTGCGGGTCCAGGGAGTTCTCCGACCTGCTGCCCGATTCCTTAGCACCGGACCCGGGCGCCTGGAAGTTATACCGCAGCCACATCCCCTCTTCAAAAAATGCACCCACATCTGTTTGAAAAGGAAAGAGAAAATGGAAAGGTGAGAAGTCCGAGGCTAATACCACCAACCATTTAACCTGGGTAGACGGTGAGCTTTGTCGTGGCCGCTAAGGCTGTTCCTGGAGGGTGGACCGACTCCAGGAAGGGAACGTCTATGCAGATGGACGTTGTTTCATCAACACGGATACGCTACCGAAACCAAAAAAGCAGTGTCACAGAGTATAGCAGTCTGTCCACTTAAAACGTAGTAGCTAAATTGAGAAACGTTAACTCATACCAGAAAAAAGTTTCACGTTTAGTACTTAGACCAAATAACTAATTTCGGTTGAAGAGAGATGCTGAGAATAGGCAGTGCCATTGTTAGGGAACTGCTGACCGACACCGCCCGCCTCGGCCAGACCCGCTTCCCTGAGCTGTCTCACACAGGAGGTCCCGATAAGGAACATGGTGCTGTGGAAAACTAGCCGGGAGGAGACGACCAACTTCTTAGAATCCTTCGCGCTGGAATCCCTCCTGGCTGAGCGATGCACACGCCATCAGGAAGGACCCTGAGTCAGACCAAATAGGGGCCAAGCAAGATGACTGGCCAGAGACAACCGGAAACTAACCCCATCACCATAAAACCTGAGGCCGCGAGCCATGTGGCAGAGCAGTTCTCTGGGGTTCCCTTACCCTGCTGCTCTCTGCCCAGGTGCCCCTTCCCAATAAAGTCTCTTGCTTTGTCGGTGTCTCCTTGGACAATTCATTTCTTAGTGTTAGACAAGAGCCCACTCTCGGGTCCTGGAAGGGGTCCCCCTTCCTGCAACAGTATCACATGAACCACTAATTCAAGGAACTCATGGGCATCTTCTGAGAGATCGGAGTTGCTTTGGATGTTCACCCAGGAAAGCCCTTGGTGAAACCCTGATGAAGTCCTGGGAGACTTTGGGTCTAGTCTTCAAAAATCACAAGACATGAAGTTAGAGGGAACTGGGCTCAAATTTGGTGCTGCCTTTAATTGGTTATGCGGCCTTAGAAGTTAATTCGCCAGCTTCTCTAGGCCTCAGCATTTTATATGTGAAAGAGAGGTAATAACAGTAAGAATTACAAAAGATAATTAAAGTAATTAGCACATAATAAATAGTACCTATTATTATTATTAAGAAATTAGAAGAAAGGTCACCCATCCTTCAACAGTTTTTTCCTGTGGGCTAATCAATGCTAATTAGTTTTTAATCATTGCCTGGCAGATACGCTCCTGCTACAGTTTCTCCATTGTTCGCTCCATGTTCTAAAAGCACCTCCTGACTCCCTGTGAAAGGCTGGGGGGCTAGCAAGGTCTGCTTGGCCTTCACAGTTAACTGTTTCATTGCCTTCTGCACGTGCCCTTGAAAGCATTTCCCAAACTTCTTTGCCCGTGGAACCCGTTTCTCTCGTAAGACTTGACATCCCACTAAACTAACGTTACACAGAGTGTATTTTGTGAAACATCCGCTCTACATTATAATGAATAGGGGAGGACCGATTTTAAGAGGATTCTTTCCTCTGGGAATTTTGAAGTCTGTTCTTGTTAAAGAAGCCTAGCACAGAGAGAGTCAGCAGCACAGTGTGGTGATTCCGGGTCTGCAGTCAGACACCTGTGGCTAACCAACCCTGTTAACTTGGTCAGTGGCTTGAAACTCTCTAAGCTTCAGCTTCCCTCTCTGGAACCTGGGGCCTCAGGCTGTCGTGAGGGTTAAACCCACAGATGATACTCAGCCTGGTGCCTGGAATGTATGACAAGCGTCCAAAAAAGATTACTTAGTCATATTCCAAAGACAGGTTACCACTTTCTACTGAGGGCCGCAGATGCCACCCTGACCCCCACCTCACATGATCACGCATGTGCAACACTCCACCCGGCACTGCTGCAGAGGCTGCCACGTCCTGCTTCCCACTGAGCTGTGGTGAAGAGCTCAGCTAACTATAAGCTCTCAACCATGGGCAGTACTGTTCTCCTCCTGGACCCCCACCCAAGGGCTTTTGCAAGTGTGTGTGCATGCGCGTGCGTGTGCATGTGTGTGTGTGCGCGCATACGTGGAGGGTACTATTGGCATTTGGTGGGTGGGGGTGAAGCCTGCTGAGTGTCTTGTGACACGTGGGACTGTCTCACACAATTAAGAACTGTCCTGCTCAAAATGCCTAGAGTGTCTTCGCCGGGAAACACAGGATTAAACAGACACTTAATCCACGCTGGTCACTGCACGGCTCACCAGGATGTAAAGTGCAGCAAATGCATCAACGACCTTCAAGAGTCTTCTGTCTGAAACTGAGCAGGACCCTGTGGGGCTCCTGGGCACAAAAGCCTTTCTGTGTCCCCTTCCTTGGGTTCCAAAGTGCAGGTGCAAACAATTGCTGATCAGGGAAGGGAGGGGATGCAGAGACCAGGGAGGAACAGTCAAGAAACAATAGTGCAGGTTTGGGGCAGGGTCCTGGTTCCCCCTCGGGGGACACACATAACAATATCTTTGCGCTCTTCTGCAGAATCAAGGCCCCCACCAAATGGAAGATGTAACTACCTGATGATGCTCTCTTCATTCCAGAGAAGGTCACAGTTCGCCCATCATCACCTGACACCAGATGATCTCTGGACTGAAGGAATGCGGACCCTGCGTGCACCCTCATCCTTCTCAGCAACCTCGCCCCTCGACTGTGAAACTCCTCACAAACCCCCCTGGGTTGGGGCACACTGTTCTGAGGGCATTAGCCCGCTGTGGCCCCCTTTGCCTGGCAAAGCAATAAAGCTATTCTTTTCTACTTCACCCAGAACTCTGTCTCTGAGATGTAATTCGGTGTAGGGGTACAGAGGCCAGATTCAGCTTCACGTCCAGTGGCAGGTGTAGGGGAGACACACTGACACTTTGAACACGTGTGGTGAGAGTTATGGTGGTTTACTTGGTAGGTTATGTGAGAAGAACCCCCCTCTTACTGCCCAGAGGATCCTGAGCTGCCTTTTCCACTCTCTCAGCAAAGAGAGTGGAACTGATCACCAGCTGCATGCCCGGCACTATGCCGGGTGCTGAGGTTACAATCCTTGTTCTCAAGGTGCTCTTGATCTAGAGGAGAATTTAGGCTAACAGACATCATCAGAAGGCAGTGTGCTCAGTACAGGATCAGGTTTATATAAGGGGCACTTGGAACAACAGGGGTACCAGACCTGTCTCCAGGGCTCCAGGAAGACTTCCCAAGTGAAAAGACATTGAAGTCGGGGCCCAAAGAGCCAGAGGCGGGTCGCTATGTAAAGGTGAAGATGAAGACAAGCCACTTTCTAGCTGAGGGCGCAGCGTTCAGACAAACTTAGGGGCCAGAGAGTCTGCAATGTGAGCATCGTGCTCGCAGGTGAAATTTACACGCTCCTTTTTTTTTTTTTTTTTTAACAGTATCAGTTATTCACACAAGACTCACTAGGCTCCCACTACTGCTGGGAAAACAGTGAAGGAGACAGAGGTGATCCTTACCCTCAGTAGTTCAGATCCTAGTGGGACAGACGGACATTACTAGGACTGGCTGATGTGACAGCGTCTAGCAGCTGGTGGGGCGGGGAGCATTCGGGGACAGCAGGCAGGCAGGCCGCCCAGAGCAAAGACACCAAGGGGTGTGTTTTGCCAGCAGAGAGGTTCTACCAGAGGATGCAGGGGTCAGCATCTTGGAACAGGTTTGGGCCAAGCAGGAGAGAAGAGGTAGACCTGGGGCCTGGAGAGAGGGAGGGAGGAAGGCTAGAGATCAAGGCTGGAGGGTTTGACCAAGCCAGAGGCGAGCAGACAGGGCGGATGCACAGGGAGAGAAAAAACGTACCGGGCCCTTGAAACTCAAGACTGAGGAGCGCAGCACCTGGGCCTGGGAGGGGTGGGGGTTCTGAGCAGCAGAGGCTGAGGAAGCAGGTAAAGCCAAGGAGACCACAGGCACCTGAGCCACAGATGCAGCGCATCGCCGGTGAGATCCTAAGCTCCCTTGGGCCAGGCTCTCCCCAGGTATTCTGCTCCCAGAGAGAGGGCAGAACTGAGTCCCTGACAGCACTTCTCAACAGGCCTGGGAGTCTGTTAAAATGCTGGTGCTCAGGCCCAGCCCCAGATTTTAGCTCAGAGGGTCCGACTCAGAGGGTCTTGAGAATCAGCACGTGTAAGAGGCGATGCTTAGGGACACAGGAGTCTGAGGTGCTGGGAGCTGGAACGGAGGAGGATAGTGCGCTCGGTGGGGCTGCTGGGCGGTCCTGTCTGGGTGAGAACTTAACGCTTTTCTCAAATAAACTGGCGACAATCCTTCCAAGGCAGATCATAAAGGGAAATTTGGAAAGCTAGGGATTTTGGATAAACAAATAAAAAATATGCCATAGAGAATACTTTTGGTGTATTTCAGAGTCATCCATCGTTAAGAAGCTTTAAGGATTCATGCCAGTATTGGAGGAAGGGATATACCACGCTTAAAAGCGTTGCTCTGAAACCACATTGTAACCCAACTGTCAAAGCGGGGCCTGGGAGTGCTGTGAGCCATTTAAGGTTCCAAGTGGCAGAATTACAGCTGTTATTTCATTGTTTCAGATCTTTTTAAGGAAATGCCAAATCAGAGTACTGCAATTTCATTTAGGAAAGTAATATTCCCATCCCTTCTGAATGAATAATTAAGATAATGCTTACTTCACAAGCCCCAAATAACATCTTTTCCCCCATTAAATGATCAAAAAGTTGACTTCGAATGCTTGATTTAAGGTTTAATACTAATATGAGATAGTTTAATTTTTGATATTAATTTTTTTGGATAAAAAAATGATAAATTTTGGGTCTAGTTATTCTAAGATATATTATGAAGGAGATTTGTTGAGTTATGTGTCTCAAAATTTTGAAATTTTGAAATTATGCCAGACTTAGGATCATAAAGGTCACAGGCATCTTGAAGCAGACAAGTAATCTTGTCTTAACCATTTCTTGGTCTTCAAAATGGATCATATGTAAATTACCCCTGACTGTGGAAAGTAAGTTTGGAAATGTTTGAAATAAAATCCACAAACCATACATCCCAGAAAAATACCACAAAGGTTATTCTCCCCTTTGTCTAACCAAATCCCTGATGCTCACAGTGGAAAAACAAACAGCTGGCACCCACCCCTGTAATTAAATTGCTCATCTTTTTCTCCTCCAAGTTCTATAATTCTATTCCTTTGGTCTTTTCACTTAGGATATGTTTTGCAACCTGTATTTTTTAAATAGACATGATTCTTTCTGTTCTCTAACTTCCCCCTGAGGACCCAGAATTGAAAGTCCCCAACTCACAGATGGGTTCTTTCGCAAAAGTTTATTTCAAAGTCAGTAACTTGCAACTTGGAACCACTTTCCCATAGAAACAATGCTTTAAATGATGGTTAGTTTGCCAGGAGAGTCTACAAATGCTGAATCACTCTGGATGGGTAGTAAAAGATAATTGAAGAGTGCCACTGTGTATTAGTAATTAAAGCAGAAACAACAGCAACAACAAATGTTAAGGTGTACTGTGAGTGTGAGAACCCCAGGGAACCATGTTCTCACAAGGCTTTCATCTAACTTATTCAGGAGTGTGCTGGTAAACGTTACACAGCTAGCTCTCCTGGGGGGAAACCCTGATTTGTGGTCTCCGCCTAGTCCCATGGTGTAAACACTCCTACCTTGGCTGATTTCAAGCTGCCAATGTGGCATCACTAAGAGATGATGGAGTTGGGAAGAGATGTTCACAGTTGGTCTATCAGCCTGTGTGAACTGCATTCACCCGCTGTCACTGACCCAGTCATTCAAGCAAACCACCTTTACTGAGCCCCCATCTTGGCAGGTGTGTTAGGCTGCTCAGGCTGTTATAACATATTACCATAACTGGGTGTTGTAAACAACAGAAATCTATCCTCACAGCTCTGGAGGCTGTAAATCCAATACTGAGGCGCTGGCTGGTTCAGTTCCTGGTGAGAGGTCTCTTCCTGGCTTGCAGACACATTTTCTTGCCATGTGTGCACATGGCAGAGAGAGAGCTAGCTCTCTGGTCTCTACTTCTGAGGGCACTAATCCCATTATAAGGGCCCCACCCTCATGACCTCATCTAAGCCCAGTTATAGTCATCCCTCGGTATCCATGGGGGATTGCTTCCAGGACCCCCCTCGGATACCAAAATCCTTGGATGCTCAAGTCCCTTATATAAAATGGCATTGTATTTGTATATAACCTACATACATATTCCTGAAAACTTTAAATCATCTCTAGATTACTTATAATGCCTAGTATAATATAAACATTATGTAAATAGTTGCTGGTGCATGGCAAATTCAAGTTTTGCTTTTTGGAAATTTCTGGAGTTTTTTTTTTTTTTTCTAATATTTTTGATCCATGTTTGGTTGAATCTATGACTGTGGAAACTACAGGCATGAATGCTGACTGTACCACCAAAGGCTCCACCTCCAAAACCACAGCACTGGGGCTTAGGGCTTCAACATATGAATTTGGTTAGGGAGGGAATGCAAACATTCAGCCCATAACAGCAGGCTTCCTTCTTTTTACCTCCTGCTGTAACCAAACTTTAATATTTGCTTCCTCCTTCCTGCCTTCCAAAGCTCTCTTCTACTTTGTCCCAGTTACCCTGGATCCTGAAAGCTCTGTTCAGCCTCTATAAAATTTAGGAGAAATTTCTGCAGAACAGACACGGCAGCCCCAGCCTCAGGTCATTAAACTCTTTCATGGCTGAATTCCAGTGATCAGAATGATCACTCTCATTAACTGTTTTTTAATTATCATTGAGTAAAAAAAGTGAAGTGAATTTTATGGAACTCTGCTCCTAGAGACCTTGGACGTCACCCTTCTGCACGTTTCCCGATTTTCAACCAGGCCCGGTTCCTTCCAGGGCAATCTGCAAGGCTCAGTTATGTTTAAACTTATTTCCTATTCTACTCCCAAGGCCCCGCTATCCTGAAATACAAGCAGTTTCTCTCCTGGCCTTGTATCGGCAAAATCTGCTTTTTCTCTCCAAGTGTACCACTCTGAATTTCCCTCCTGACTTTTTAAATTCTGATTGTTTGCTGTTTTCTTTAATTTACTATAATCATTTTGGGCCAACAACATTGGATGCAGACGGGTTAATGTTCATCTCTACTTGTTCTGTTTCCACAGGTGAATACATGTCTATTGCAGCCATTTCCCACCATTCTTTCTAAAGGTCAGGGCACTGCCAGGTCAGTTTGTGTGTAATAAATTTCAAGTGTCTGAATCCATACAAAGGATAAAAATACCAAAGAAAAATCTCATACATTTAGCCTGAATGGTATGTGCTACCCATGAGACACAGGTGTAAAGTTTATTACTGGAAACACATCAATAAACTATATGTTCTATGAGTTGACTATGGAGGAGCCAGGGGACCTTCTCACTTGGAGTTTAAGAGCCAACAGTACTGAACACATTTACTAGAGTCTTAAACAGGAAGACAGTCTGCATCCAGAATTTCCAGGGTCATGCTCCTGGAACTGTTACTAAGCATTACTGGCATACATGGCAGTTAACAGGTTAGAATGTTTTGGGGAGAGCAAGGGAGATGAGGATGCCACTGCAGCAAACTTCAGCTGAGACATCTATAAGGGATTAATGTGGTACAAGCGGAGGGCAGGAATCAAGAGGTGTGGGTTTTAGTCCTGATGTTGCCACCAAGTAGCTCTATGACCCTGGTCAGGCAAGTCATTGAATTGCTGTGGACTTTAAATCATTCTCATCTTAAATACTGAACCCATATCGATCTGGCTAGCACCCAGGCTCTCCCATATTTTCTTTCAAATATTTATTATATTTGAAAGGATATAATAAATTTAAGCCATGAAGCTATTAGATATTTAACAGGGAGTAAATGATATTTAAGTTAATTACTGAGGGAGAATGAGATTTAACTGGGATTTGGGGGTAGGGAAAGCATTCTAGGAAGAGAAAAGAGCATGTGCAAAGGCCCTGAGGAAGGAGGGAATATTAAGGACCAATGCAATCAAAGTCAGGATGGCTAAAATTCGGGGGCAAGTGGCAGGAAGAGGCTGGTGAGAAAGGGAGTGGCATGTTGAGGATTTTTTTTATATAGAAAGTAATGGGCAGCCCTGAAGGGGTTTAAGTAGAGGTGATATAATCCGATTTGCCATTTTAAAAGATCATTCTGGCTGCAGTTTGGTGAAAGGATTGGAGGGAGTGGAGAGCATTTTACTCCTAAACTTAAATTTCATCCCTTTTCTTAACATTTGGGGTATCATTTGGAAGGGGAGTCACTAGAGACATTTCAGAAAATCTGTAAATCTTCTGAAACTTCACATGAAAGTAAGTTAAGTGTGTATGCACTTTTCTGGGGAAAGAGTTAATAGTTTAAATAAAATTTCATGACCCCAACCCCCCAAATTTGAGGAAAAAATAATAAAAATTAGTTCACTCCTTACTCATTCAAAATGATCCATTGAGGTGCTCAGGGTTGTTAGGCTCTGTGTTGGATGATGACTCAGGCCCCAGAATGACCTTCCTTACCCTCACTATCTGGACCTGCTGCTTCCTAGCTGCGCCTCCTGTGCTCTGCTTGTGGTCTTGCCTGATTGGGTTACTGGCTTTCACACCTCCACTTCCTTCTCATCCCTTCCATTCTATTCCTTACTCACTATTCCTGTCAGGGTAAGCGCCAGCTCCTTGCTAAGAGCCCCATGCAGTGTACAGAGCTCTTCTAAGTGCCCTCCCAGCTCTATGTTATAACTTCAGTCCAACGCATGTAACCTTGTTCGCATTGAACTGGTAAACATTTCTTGGACTCTTACTCTAGGCTAGGCCCATGCTGATAACAAGAGCAAACACACGAGACTTTTCCGGGAGGGAGTCCACAGTTGGTTGGGAGGCCATCAGGAGAGCAGAGCTTGAGATTTAGAATCACAGAGTGTGTGTGGGCGGCAACAGCAGGGGAGAGAGGGGCTGTCTCAGGGGTGGGTGAGGGAAGGGCTGGATGATACGCTAGGAAGAGGACCCTGAGTCGGGTACCGACAAACAACCACGTACCTGCAAGACTCGAGACTCGCAAGGTGGCAAGGGTGCTCCTGGGGAGGATGAAAGCGTGAACAAAGCACAGAGGAGCGGAACGTTTTGGGGTTCAGGAACTTCTGTCAGAACGTTGCAGCCTCGCTGTACTTTAGAAAAATATGTCTGAGGCAAACTCTCAGAGATTCTGACTTAATTGGTCTGGGGAAAGGCCTGCCTGTTGGTATATTTCAACATTTCCTGGGATGACTCCAATGTAATGCATTTAATCGATGGACCCCTCCAGCTCTATTGCTCTAGGTGTTGGGTCTAATTCAGTGGCAAGTGTGGGGTGACAGCTGGCAGAAGGTGCCGCTAGGAAAGAAGGCAGAAGGGAGGCTGCAAAGGGTCTTGAATCACTTGTTTTCAAAACTTTTAGAAGAATCCTATACTTTGAAATAATTTCAAATGTACAAAAAAGTTGCAAAATTAGTGCAAAGAACCTCCATATCCTACATATCCAGACTCTGTAACTTTTAACACTTTTAACACTTCACCACATTTCTGTGTGATGAACACACACACACACACTATATATGTATATGCAGACACACACACACGCGCACACACAAAGACTAAGTCCTGAAACCATATGAGAGCAAGCTAAGAAACCAACAGTAACACAATATTGTCCCATTCCTGGGGAAAAATGTATATACAGACACAGATACTTATATACACACAGATAGTTTTAGAAAACCATCTTGAGGCTATATATACATGTATGCGTGTATATATATATATTTCCATGTAGAAAGATTTTTGCAAATAACCAGGCAACGTAGGGGGCCCACCTCACCTCTTTCATCCTGGGAAGGAGGAGAGGGGAGAGAAAGGGAAGGCACGGAAGGGGCGAGGAAGCTAGGAGCTGAATGCCTGAGTTACACATCTGGATCCTCACTAGAGTGTGAGCGTTTTAGGGTAAGAACTTTGCCTGGTAACCTCAGCCAGCCCCTGGCATCCAGCAAATACACAATAAATATTTTTTGAATTGAGTTGAATAGAATCTGAATTTTTTTTATAGCAACAGTATATTCTTTAACTAGTTGATCTGCACTGACCTTCCTTAGCTGACAATTTCTTCAGTCTCATTCCCTTTGTAAAGTGGGCTTCTTGACAGAAATGCTCTTCCATCAACTTAGACATAATCATTAATTAAAAGAGAAGTTTATTAATGAAAGTGTTATGAGAGGCATTCAGAATAATGTATCCAAAAGAATTAAATGACTTACAGCTTAACAGATGTTCTTAATTTCTACTGTTTTTTCTCCCTTCTATTGACTTAGCAAGTGGGAGCATATTTTGATAGATTGGTTAATTGGCTAAATAGCCTTAACAGGCAAAGTTGTCCCCAATCAAATGTCTCTGCCTCACTTTACCTCTGCTCCGCTAACTTCATCGTTTGCTATGGAGCTACGGCTTTTAGGAATTATTTCTTTGTAAATTTATTTACTTGCATAATTTGTGCCTGTGCCAGATACAAGGACCATTCTATTGATTCTATTCATTCTGTTGCTAAGTAGCAAGTTGCTTCTTCTTTGCTCTGTACGTGACACTACACATCCCATGTTTTCGTGCCTGCTCAGCTGATCTGAAGAGCCAAATAGAATTCTTAACCACAGGGTCCTTGAAGACGAGCACTGTTTATAATTCACTGCTGTAGCCGCGAAATCTAGTGAAAGGAGGCACTCATTGAAAGTTTGTTGATTCAGTGAGTACACTTTTGAATTGGAGCCAGATACACGTTTACACGCCATAAGGAAATGAGCTTCTACTGAACTCCTGCTATGTGTCAGACACAAAGGGCAATTTTTATGTGTTATTTAATTTAATTTAACAGCATTTTTGAGATAGATGCTATCATCCTAATTTTACAGATAAGGTAACAGATATTGGGCAGTAATCTGCCCAACATCGTCCACAAAGTGATTTGTTTACCAGCTTCCTGTTTAGGAATTTTATTTATTTAAGTCTTTATTGAATTTGTTACAATGTTACTTCTGTTTTATATTTTAGTTTTTTGGCAGCGAGGCATGTGGGATCTTAGCTCCCCAACCAGGGATCGAACCTGCACCCCCTGCACTGGAAGGCGAAGTCTTAACCACTGGACCACCAGGGAAGTCCCTTGTTTGGGAATTTTAAAAGGAAACAATCAGGTAACCATTGATTGTTTATTACTCCCAAACATAAAAATACAATTGACTCTTTAAGTTGATAAAATTCTGTTTTCTTTACCAGCTAAGACCCTAATAGAAAAGAACCAGAAAATCCACAAATGTCCTAATACTTATGATAATCTTTTGTTAATATTAAAATGATTTCTATTTTGATTTTAAAAATCCACACCCGAAGGTCGTGGTTGACTGTAAGATTTGAGACATTCACATATATATTTCTTGAAATCCAAAGCCATTCCCATTTGATGATTCTTTTTATAATTAAAGCAGGGTATATCTTTTGAAACAAGTTATTTTTCTTGACCAAGGAAGGTAAAAGGAATGACTGCTTATTATTCCTCCTTATCTCGCCATTTTGTCTGTGTGGCTACTTTATTTGGTATGCTAATAAGCCTTGAGATTTGTTGAAATGTTCTACCCAGCCCTGAACTGTCCTTCAACCAACAGAAACCATCCTCAAACTATCTGCCATCCTTAGAGAACATGCCACACTGTACGGGCAGCTTTAATGTGGGTCAACTGTCACAGCTGGAGTCTCACTCAACAGATGGGAAGTGGCCTCCCGTGGACAATGCTGATGGTTACATAAACAGAGTGATTTAAAGAAACTCATCTAGGGTTGCTGTCTTGAATGAGGCATGAATGTATGAAGTATTAGAAGCTAGTGGCAATCCACTTCATGCAACTCAAGAGCTAGGTTATATCCCAGTAGAGTTATCTGAGACCTCACGGTATTGGTGGATGTTGAGTAGGTAGGCCACACTATGCCTTTTGAAAAAAAAAAGATGTTTATTGAGAACTGTTAATGATGCCACACAGAATCCAGAAGTGGGCAGGCCAAAGGCCACTGGGCTCCTCCCCAGGCCAGGGGCTGTCTTTACGCTGAGTCTGCCTTTCTGGTTTGCAAATGACCTCCCTGGCTTTGTTTTGCACAGCTTACCAATTGTTTCTGTGACAACTGGACTTAAACATTCATTCTCCTGTGAAACAGATTCAAAATGCAGTAATTTCAAAGGCTTTCTCACACTAAACTACAACTGGTAATTGACAAATATGTATACTGATGACCAAAGGTTCCTTGAGGGCAAACACCACATTTTAGTTGATTTTATATCTCCAGAGTCCAACACAACACCTGGCACATATTACGTATTTAATACACACTTGTCTAATTAATGAATGGATTAATGGTTTCATGGACCAGTTTGGCCACATTCAGATTTTTTTCAGAGTATAACCCCTACCATCTCCCTGCAAAGAAAATCTTAGACATGTTGGCAATGTATTTCTATCACCATCTATAATTTTTGAGGGTAGAAGATAAAATATGGGATAAAAAACAAAGATTCACCTCAAAGAAGCCAAGAAATAATTGGCAATCAGTACATCGTTTTTAAAAGATAAGTTCAGGATTATGAATTATCCAGAGTTCCAGAAAATGAGGTTGCCATTAAATAGTTGTATATTTTGTCTGCCTTTTGGTGGAAGAAGGAAAAAAAAAAAGAGAAAGAAGTAGAAATAAGAAGAGGAGAAAGGAGGGCTTCCCTGGTGGCGCAGTGGTTGAGAGTCCGCCTGCTGATGCAGGGGATGTGGGTTCGTGCCCCAGTCTGGGAAGATCCCACATGCCCCCATCACAGCAAGAGCCCTCCTGAAATCTTGTATATGCTTGTAACTTGTGTGGGGAAATTCACATTTTGGGCCATTTGCCAGTTCCTCTTTTCCTTCTACTTCAATGAGAACAATACTTTCAAGTGAGGAGATGGCTTCAATTACAAAACTGACAACTAAACTTTTACTTTAATATTTTTTCCCTCTATTCTTCAAGCATGCCCCTCTTTTTGCACCACATCTGTGGAAAAAGAATAAATTTAGTCATGGCTGTGTGAAATAAGTTTATTCTTATATGAAATAAATTAAAAATACTTGCAAAAGGTTTTCTATATGGATCTATAGTTCTCTCTACATTTATAGAAAATCAACCTTAAAATGGTTTCCAGGAAATGAGTGTGTGTGTGTGTTTTCAGAAAGTATGTATGTAACTATGTGTGTGTATATTTTACCCAGAAATTATGTATGAGTGTACACACACACACACTTTCCAGAACACTGGGAATGGTTTCCGGGAAGCACTTGTGGGCGCTTAGTGACATGCCCCACCCAAATGTGCCCGGTGGTTTGCTCGCTGCCCTGTCCTTTGACACAAAGGGAACTGCAAAAGCAGCTCCTGGAAGCAGGAGAGAGACCAAGGCCGGGACGGACTGCACTGCACGTGAAATGCTGCGAATGCTCAGAGTTAAGGATTCTCCAAAAGGCTCTGTGCTCTTTTCAGCACCCAGGCCAATCGTTCCAAGAAACACAGTCTGAAGGCACAGGTTTCTGGTGTTTTAAGGCTTTGATCTCATGTCTAATGCAGAGGACCCTGGCTCGGGAAGTGAGACTGTCTTATTCCCAATTAACAAGTTTGCCTTTTCTGCTGGTAACATTCTCCTCCAGAAATGTCGCTCAACAACCACATGCATCAGTTTTTTTTAACTAGGATCCTTCCCTGCCTATTGCCATTTTTTTTGTTCCATAGGTTGGGGAAGGTTTAAAATAATTACTTGTTTCTAATTTCACATTTTTCAACAGACCCAACTGTAAAGAAATGTCTGCAAATATATTCTGGTTCTAATGGCGTCTTTGGGTTTAGAAATAATAGTGGCCACGGCTGGCGATTTAAAATGCGTGTGGCTGCCCATCCCTGATTTCATTCTAACAGGAGCTGACCCACTGGAGGAGGAGGGTAGGAAGCCTAGCTGCATACAAAACCAGCTTTCTCTTAACTGGCTTGTCTCCTGAGAATGAGGGAAACCAACTATGTGAGTTTTCTCATGTCTATGAAAAAAAGGAAACTTTTGAAGACAAACTGGTGTAATGTATTCAGTCATAAAGGTAAAAAAAAGTTTTAGCACTTGGCAACTGGAAGGAATGGGACCCAAGGGTGTAAAAATTCAGTTTAAGATTCGAGGCTGGTGAGCATTATTAGTTAATGGTTATGAGCTCAAAAGGTGGAAGGACTTAAGGTCAAACATAAACAGCAGGGTAAAGCGAACCCTCACAAATCAGAAGTTTAACTGGAGCACTAGATGTTTTAAGACTTGTGGACACATTCTTGCCTTCTTGGCCAAGACCCACACGGCTTTCTTTTTTAGTGACGACAGCTAGTGACGGCACATGACGACCACAGTCCTGATCGTCAAGAATACTCTTTCCAAAAGACACTTTGCTTTTTAATTATTTTATACTTCTAGTTGCATGTAATCTGACATTCTGAGAGTTTATTTCCAATCAAATGACAGAAGCATAACATAAATCAAACTGAGAAGCAGTTAGGGAGATGATGGATTTCTGCACCTCCACTGATGCTGGGAATTGGGGTATCACTGCTGACACCAAATCACATCACCTGATCCACGGTGCTTCCCCACTTTCTCTAAAGCTCAGAGCCAATGACAGGATCTACCACTTATGGGGAGTTAGAAACTATGTTATTTAGCTTTACCATACTTTGAGATACAGGTTATCATTCAGATTTAACTGATGAGGGGATGGACCTCAGAGAAGGTGAATAACTTGCTAACGTTTACACATCTAGCAAGTTCTTAGTATTAACTACCATGTTGTGTTGTCTTTCAAGGCTTTCTACTTGTACCCGACCTGGAAGAAAGATCTGAAAAAGCAACTTAGCATTTTTCTTAAAAAAATTACTCTGGAGGGTGGTAGCATGGTAAGTGTATGTGAAGGTTTTGCAGACAGAGGGCTATGTTTCCTGTCTAAGAGTTGTCTCGGAAATGCTCCACACACCAGTGCTGTCCACTAGAAATGCAGTGTGAGCCACGCCTGGAGTTTTAAATCTCTTGTAGCCACATTAAACAAATACTGAGTTACTGATAATAACATATTGTATTGAATTTATTATATCTAAAATATTATCATTTCAAAATGTAATCTATACAGAAATAATTAACGAGACCATTTTACATATATTCTTTCATCCTAAGTCTTCAAAATCTAGGTGTTTTTTTGAGCTTATGGTACGTCTCAATTTCGACTACCACCGTTTAAAATGCTCGATAGCCACACGTAGCTAGTGGCGACCACACTGGACCGTACAGCTCTTGGGGACGAGAAGGGAAAAATCAAAGCATTTGCCAGTGTCAGTTGTTCTCTCCAGCCTCTGGAGAGGTGGTTTCTGTATGTGCATTAGAATCATTCTGGAAGCTTTTAAAGCACACAGATGCCTACGTTCTATCTCAAACCATTAAGTTAAAATTTCTGGGAATAACCTTTGGACATGCCTGAGCAAAGAGCAACTTGAAAGCTCACATTTCCAGTTCAACACTCTTAGAGTGAAAAACAACAAGAACTTGCTGGAAATATGCCCTCTACATATCTCCCCAGGAATCTGGGGAGCTGCTACATGGAAGATTCTGGCATTTAGGATCCTAGTCATTTCTTCCCTTTAAACACTTGAACCGTTGCTTGTAAAATTGGTTCTTCTTTTGAGTTTTTCTGACTTTAAGTGATGCAATGGAAGAAGAGATAATTTAGCCAGAGTGATCATTTCATAACATATGTCATATGACATCACTCCTTTGCTCAAAACCCTGGAAGGGATGCCCATCTCCTTCTGAGCAGAAGCTACTCCCCTGCCAGGACCAACCACACTGTACAAAATCTGGGCTTCTCTCCCCATTTCCAACTGCATTAGTTCCTTCACTTCATTTCCTTCTACTCTTTCCATTACTGCTCATATCCCTCCATCCCCAGCAGCCTCCTGTGTGCCCTGAGCACCTATCTCAGACCAAGAGATGGGGCCCAGGCATCAATATTTTCAAGAAGTTATGCTTGCCTGGGGGAGAAACACTCCTCCGGGGCAGCGTGTGGATCACACGGCCGTCAGGCTGTCCTCCTAGAAGCGCTTTCTCTTAAATGAGCTTCTGCTAAGCTCTGAGCAGCAGAGAATTCAAGTCACACTTTGTAACTAGCACCCGGAATGCAAATACGCTCTGGAGCTTTAATCACCCGCTAAGACAAGGGTAGGGTTGGAATGTTCTCATGAGGGCTCAGGTGCCTAACAAGGACGTATCTGAAAAGATGACCACTGCACGTTACTATAGATGTGGGCCCAGGGAGCAGCCAGAAGTAAGAACCAAAGGGAGACGCAAGACAGAAGAGATATGGGAACATATGTATATATATAACTGATGCATTTTGTTGTAAAGCAGAAACTAACACACCATTGTAAAGCAATTATACTCCAATAAAGATGTTAAAAAAACCCAAAACTATTATGGTCTGCTATCACTTGGGGAGGACATTTCCAGTCACAACAATCACATCTGAAGAGCAGGGATGCAGTATTTTATCTGGGGATGTTTTAAAGGGGCTGCAGCAGACACTGTCTTACCTCAACCATTAAGAAGAAGCTCCGTGAAGCACTGGAGGCGTTGCTTTAGAGCATATAAGGTAACTAAAAATCGGCACTAGATATCTGATGATTTAAAAACCTTTATGAAACTTGCATGGATTTTCTTACTTCTTGGATAATTTCCCATTGCCAAACCTATCACCTTGAATACAAAAGGCAGTCAGCTTCCTATCCCTGACCTGAGGCTTCCAAAGACACAGAACCAAGGCAGTAACCTGCCACCCCAGGGGTGCTGGCTCTGAGGAGCAGACAACAGCCCTGGCTACCACAGGTTTGGGTCACACCCCTTCCAACCCAAGCATTATCAATCTTATCAGCCAACCTGGGGATCCCTTAATGCGGGAGTCAGGAGTCTCATCTGACAGCCTCTGTCAGGTCGAGATTTGTGCAGCCAAAGGACATGGCGGTCACAGTCTAGTGGCTCCAGCTGGAAATAA
This sequence comes from Globicephala melas, assembly GCF_963455315.2. Lineage (NCBI taxonomy): Eukaryota > Metazoa > Chordata > Mammalia > Artiodactyla > Delphinidae > Globicephala > Globicephala melas. The sequence continues at coordinate 7,618,216 of NC_083322.1, forward strand.
CCTTTTAGCTTCTCCAGAGCTTCAGGGAAAACTCTAGTGATGACCACACAAATGGAACTGGAAGAACTAATCTCTGCTGTGCAGGATGGAGGGGAAACTTTGGGACATGACTGATAGGGATCCTAGTTTTAAATGAACTTTGCAGGTGGGATGTTTAAGCGGCTTCGCTAAGCTCCGCTTCTTTCCATCAGACTTAGTTTCAGGAGGCGGCTGCTTTAAGATCCTCAGCTGATGGAGTACGGGGAGCTGTCAGAGGGCTCATGCGTGTCAGGATTGCTGAAATGCTTGCTTTTAATTTGATTTTTCTTTTCGTATGCTATGATCAGAAAAAGAAATCTTTGCCCCGAATGAGACATGTTCTGTTTGAGCTCCAAAGCTTTGTTTTGTACACTGGCTATTGTTTTGCTGTGAAAAATGTTAAAAACAATGGACATTTTGGCTTTGTTTCCGGGATCTTAAAAGAACTGTTTTAGAATTTTTCCTGTTGGGTGACCTTTTTTTTTTCTCTCTTGGTATTGCTGCAGGCTTTTTATTTTGTTTTTATTTTAATATATAGTTTCAGAACTATGCAATACATCAAAGGTCTTGCATTACATTTTTTTCAAGTAATCATCCATTTGTGGATAAATAATCTTAAACAATTAGGGAATAAATCTAGGAAAACTGGGGTCTAGATCAAGAAATTCTGATGTCAAAATAAAAACTAGCCCCAAGTTATTAAAAAATGTATTTTTGGTCAGGGACACACATTTTTAGTGCTAATGCAAGTGAATGTTATTTGAAGTGAATTTATGGTCAGTTTTCAGTGTCAAAGAATAATTTTCCCTATGAATAAAGTCATATTTGATGATGTACGTTAAACCAGCAGCACGTGGACAAAGTATATAAATGAATACATAAGTGAAGGTATATAAGTCAGCTTAACATTTTTTTTTCCTTAGGAATGTGCAGTCAAGGAGTTAGGGGCACTCTGTCTAGAAGACAGAGCCCCAGCTCACAAGGGCTGTTCCCTGGGTCCCTCCCCCATGTCTGGATCCTGGTGCAAGCCCGTAGACGTTCCTGGAAGGACCTCGATGTGTCTATCTGAGTACTGCTTGCTCTCACAGCTCCAGAGGCTGTCCTCTGTCCTCTGCCCTAAAGAGAAGCTCATTACCTCCTGAGGAGAATCAAGGCTCAGTGGTTAAGGAGACAGGAGTTAGGGCTGGATTGTTGACGTCCAAATCCTTGCTCTGCCACTTAGATAGATAACCTGGGGCAAGCTACTTAATTTCTCCATGAGCAGGTTTTCATGTTCCTCAAATGGCTCTAGTAAAACTACCTCCCTCATCGGATTCTTGTGCAAGTGAGTTAAGTAGTACATGTGAAATGCTCACATCATCATTGCTAGACTCACCTGCAAGGAGCCAGTCACCGTTCCCAAGCCCCTCCCTCTATCGCCTGCTGCAGCATCTCTACGAACTCCTGTCCCACTCCTAACCCCATTCCAGGGAGGGGGTGAGTTTCTATACCCAGACACACCCCCCTCCACCTGCCCGCCCCCAGTTCATCCCAGTCCTGCTGCTGTGAACTCTTCCATGCCTAGCCACATCATGAACTAGAAAAAAGCCTAATTAATAGTTGATTTATTTCGTTTGGGAGGAAGACGTGAGACATTTGAACTGTACTTTCAAAATATAGTTTCTCTTGCTGGGTCTTGACATTCAAAAACAATTTTAGAGAATTTCATTTATGACTGCTCCTTGGGATGAGTAGTCAGTTGATTCTGAAATTGGTCAGCTCTGGGGAATATTCATCTTTTCTGTATGTGCAAATGGAAGGTTCTCCTAGGAGCTCTTTTAAAATGCTGTTTATGTTGTTGCTTTCAATTAGTGCTTGCAAAGTTGTTAGTGACCTGGTATAATGATCAAGACAAAACTGATGGGCTTTGACAGGTCAAATGTTGATGCAGATATTTTTGGGTAGGCATTTCTAAACTCCTGCTACCCCCGCAGCTCGCTCAGTATGATGCATTTGTAAGATTGTGTGCTCTGAATGCCCGAGCAGCACCATTTTTCTCCCCATGGTCTTTGTTGTGATTTGAGTATTCTGGAAATATTAGTGATTTCTCAGAAAGGAGTTTCACCAAGAAAATGGAGAAATAAAAGTGATCTTCAGATGCCTGGAACAATGTTATGAGGGTCTCAATTACAGGATATATTAAATTCTGACCTGGATTATTTAATGGATATCACAGCTTTGGAGTCATTCCATCACTGTGCAATTCCGATTTTAAAAAATAGCTCTTACTCGAAAAGTGTTTTCATTAAAAGAAAAAAAAAAGTCTTCAATTTTAAAAAAGAGCAATTAGATTGTTTTTTAAAAACAGACATGTGCTCATTATAAAAACCTTAGCACCCAAAGATGCAAATAACTTACAATCTCCTATGCTGCTTTGACAGGAAAAAAATAGAGTCATATTTCACAAAAAAGTAATAGCAAACAGAAACTGAAATGGAACTAAAGGAAGTGCTAAACTTTGGGTAAAACAAAGTTAAGAAAACATGATTTCACTGCCTCCTCTCTGGTTCTGATCCAAATTTCACAGTATTTGGCATTCATGCTTCCTAATTTGTGGTCTGCAGTAATGACTATGTCCATGTTTCACTGAAGACAGATTTTTCTTTTTGTCTTTTATTTCATTCTTTTTGATATCAGTGGCTTTGAGGGAGAGGAATAGAAGTGTCTTTATTCTACTATTTTTTTATCTTCACTTTTCAGCAATCATTTTAATGTGGTATTTAAGTTTATCATTTTGAAGGATGTTATGACATACATAGTCTAAGAACTCAGTTTACTTCTACAGGGCTTAAAACACATAACAGAAGCCCTTCACTCTACAGACCCTACCCCAAATCCCATTCCTTAGAAGGAATCTTTCCCCCCCCCGACATTAACTCCCTATTTCTAAGTAACAAGCTTATATTGTTATTCTTGATCATATATATTTTATAGCACTTGCATCTATATCCTAGGGTAATCTTTTATTTCTTCTTTTGCCTGTTTTCTGCGTACCTATCACTAATTAATCCTCCATTTCTCAACTGGAAGTGTAACTCTCATTTCTGTAAACAGAGAAAACTGTTCTGTATTTTCCTTGGAAATGTCGCCCCGGACTATCCATCTTCCTTTTTCAAGTTGAGCTGGTTGCTCTCTTGGCCTTGTGCACAGCTGCTGTCCTCGAATCTTCTTTTACCATCATCCTGGAAACTTTTAGAGTTTTCTATTTATACCTAATAATCTGACATTTTATAATGTTATTAATTCATATGGTTTTCCCCCCTTCTTTGTTTTATGTTGAGCCCTTTCAATCTTTAAACTCATGCCCTTCAGTTCAGGGAAATTGTCTTTGATCCATTTATTTGACAATTCTCTCCATTCCTCCTTCTATGTTCTCTTTTTCTAGATCTTTTATTACCTGTATTTGAACTTATTGGTTTCGTCCTCTTTCTTCTCTTTTGTTTCTCTCTCTTTTTTTCTCCTTTTTTCTGCATGATTTACTAGATTTTTACCTTTGAAGTCTTTTAATTTTAAATTTCTGCTATCAGATTTTAATTTTCAAAATTGTTTATTTCTAATCTCTGAATTGCATGGGGAGAGGGCATACTTCCCTCCCTGCTTCATGGATGCAGTATCTTCTCTTCTCTCTCTGATCTGTTTTCCAAAGATGGCTGCCACAACAGCTCTCATTCTCCACCCCTGGAACCTGGGCAGCCTTGGGACCTGCTTGAACCAATTGGATGTGGCAGAAATTACGGTGCATTGCCTTGGAGGCTAGGTTACAAAAGGCAATGTGACTGTGGCCTGGGGAACTGGACCAATCACACTGGAGCCATGCTTAGCCAGGAATGCAGCTGCCTGTCCCAAGTCCACCTTGGTGGAAGAAGCCACACTAGCGCAGTTGGGTGGCCACGTGGAGGAGCCCTGAGTCGACCTGAGGAGGGAGAGAAGCCTGGCCGGCTCCCCACTCCTCCAGGTCCAGCTGCCATCTGACTGCAATCCCCTTAGAGCCTCCAAGCCAGAACTGCCCATAGAGCCCTTCCAAATTCCTAGGCTACAGAAACCATCTGAGATCATGAAATGTCTGCTGTTTTTTGGGGTTTTTTTGGCTGCACCTCGAAGCATGCGGGATCTTAGTTCCCCGACCAGGGATCCGACCTGTGCTCCCTGCAGCAGTGGAAGCGCCGAGTACTAACCACTGGACTGCCAGGGAATTGCCAGTCTGCTATTTTAAGCCACTAAATTTTGGGAGCAATTTGTTATGCAGCAAATGGACCTGCAACAGAGAATATGAATGGTAGTTTTTTGGTTTTTCAATAAAGTTTGTTCTTCCAGTATGATCTTTGTTTACACTGAATCCTCTGTTTGGTCTTTGTCATGTTAGAGACTTGAATCACGTGACGGGTGATGATGGGGGAGGTGAGAGTGAGGCTCTATGTTTTGACCAGAAGCTTATTACTGGGTGGACTTCACAGCTGGGTGGCAGGTCTGGTCCATTTGTATCTACCGGCCTTCTCTCTCAGGGATGACCCTTTATCCCCCAAAGAGTCCTTCAGTTTTTCTCTCAAGGAATTTGCGGCCAGGATTTTGGAAGCCTGAGTGAAAACTTTCACTCGATTCCTGCACTGTCTGGAGCCTTGCCCTCCAGCGACAGAACCTCTAGTCTTCTGCCTGATCTGGCTTTAGGGCAGCGACCCCACTGGAGGGGGAAGATTGGCTCCATTGATAAACTTGAAGTCAATCCTCTGCTGTCAACTCCATCTTTCAGATACCCGGGCCCCCATTTCTGAGCCTTTCCAGAGGTCAGAGCACAAGTTTGTTGCTTGAAGAAGTTTTCCTTCAATCGGCTAAGGATGTAGCCTTCCTTTGTCTACTAAGTGCCTCCATTTGCTTGCTGTCCTTTATATGTTGCTGTCCTCTCCTGTCCTCTTTGCTCAGGTTGACTTGTGTCTTTTTTAAAAAAATCCTTTTCCAAGGATTTAAGGGTGAAGCAAAAGCAAATAGGTGTGATCAATCTGTCACATTTAAGTGGAACTGGAGCCTCTAATATCTTAATGAATGAATAGCTTAGCAAATAAATGTGCTCAGAGAGCACAAATTAAAAATTCATCAAAGATTGAATTCAGCTAATAAAGAAATTGAAAATTGCTCCATTTCACTGCAGTTTGCTCTAACAAGGCAAAGGTGAAGTGACCAAACTCTTTCTTCATTAGGAAATAAGAAAATGAAGACCCTTGGAGAGGTAGAACATACGTACTCGTTTTCGTTTTGCTTTCAAAAGTCACACGTGCTCATTGGAAAAACAAAAAAAGGACCTCTTACAGAGGAAAATGGCAGAACAGTTCTACCATCCTACCCTTCCCCACTCCATCACACTACCTCTGGAGGTAACCTCTGGAGGTAACCTCTGGAGGTAACTAGTGCCAATAGTTTCCAAAATTTTTTAAAGAAGAATGGAAGGATTACATGAATATTTTGCTCCATATATAATCTGATTCCACTCATGCTGAAAACAACTCTGTGTGTGTGTGTACTGTGTACATGGTGTATATTATAACATGCACATACATGCTTTTTTTTTTTTTGGCCAGGGCTCCCCTTTACCACCATAAGATGCCAACAATCGGAATATTCAGTGCATTTTGGAGCGGGGAGGAGTTATTGCTTTTATATATATATATATACACTTTTTTTTTTTTTTTTTTTTTTTTTTTTTTGCGGTACGCGGGCCTCTCACTGTTGCGGCCTCTCCCGTTGCGGAGCACAGGCTCCGGACGCGCAGGCTCAGCGGCCATGGCTCACGGGCCCAGCCGCTCCGCGGCATGTGGGATCTTCCCGGACCGGGGCACAAACCCGCGCCCCCTGCATCGGCAGGCGGACTCTCAACCACTGTGCCACCAGGGAAGCCCAATTGCTTATATTAATGGCAAAAGAAGAGTGAATTCACCTTCATTTTTAGATAAAAGAAAACCAAATGAATGTGGCTGCATGCAAAATGCTACACACAGTACCATGCATCCATTTATCATCACCGGAGGGTGTCTGAACTGCAGAAATCTTTCTGAGCAGGGTTCTTGCCCAGGAAATGCACGGGCTTTTAATACAAACACAAACAAACTTTACATATTCTGCCTTTTAAGCTTAATAATATATCATGGACATTTTCTCATGTGAATAAATATGTCTATCGCACTCCTCCTCATGGCTGTGTATCACAATTCAATAGCAGTCCCTCTACTGATGGATATTTCGTTTCCCCCCCCACATTTCACTATCCCACAAAAATATGCTATGCTGACTGGTCCTGTGGATGTGTATTTCTCTAATACTAATGTTTCTCTAGGATAGGTTTCTTGAGTGTAATTACTGGGTTAATAGAATACACCTAGGTTACGTTTTGATAGAGAATATTCACTTGACCTCTAACCGTTCATTTTCACACAGTCTCATGCACATGGTGAGTGTCACCTGCAACCCCCTCCCGTTCAGCCTGGGACACCAGCAAAGGGAATGACTCAGCCTGGACCCTGACTTTGTAAACGTGCGGCTGTGCAGCGCTACAGGGGGCTTTCTCAGTGACACATCAATCTTGCCAGACCTTTCTTTTGAATTCTTTGTTCTCCAGTGATTAATGAGGTGCAAATTAAAATGATAAAGAATGATTTTTGGTTTATTATTTTCATAACAATGAAAAAAAGGTAACACTGCTGATGGCGCTGGGAGAACCGGGCTTTTATTCGTATTGCACGCGCACTGGCGCCGTGTTTTGGGAAATTAGATGGGCTCCACACATGGAAAGTCACAAACATTTTACAGCCGCTAACTCTACCTCTCTGCATGTGGCAATCCATCCCAAGTAAATAATGTAAAATACTAAAATGCCATTTACAAACACGTTTACCACAGTATTATTTAAAATAAAAAATTGGAATTTCTTTTTTTAACTTTTCAATATTAACTGTTTTAAATTTTCAAATATACATACAAAAGTAGAGAGGATGATGAACCCACATACCCATCAGCCAACTTTAACAGTTATCAACATTTTGCCATTCATCTTCATCTGTCCCTCACCTCAATTCTTTCTCCCTCCTGGAATTATTATTATGAGTTTTTTTGTTAGTTTCTGCTTTATAACAAAGTGAATCAGCTATACGTATACATATATCCCCATATCTCCTCCCTCTTGCGTCTCCCTCCCACCCTCCCTAACCTACCCCCTCTAGGTGGTCACAAAGCACAGAGCTGATCTCCCTGTGCTATGCAGCTGCTTCCCACTAGCTATCTATTTTACATTTGATAGTGTATATATGTCCATGCCACTCTCTCACTTCATCCCAGATTACCCTTCCCCCGTCTCTACATCTGCATCTTTATCCCTGTCCTGTCCCTAGGTTCTTCAGAACCATTTCTTTTTTTTTTTTTTTTAGATTCCATATATATGTGTTAGCATATGGTATTTGTTTTTATCTTTCTGACTTACTTCACTCTGTATGACAGACTCTAGGTCCATCCACCTCACTACAAATAACTCAATTTCATTTCTTTTTATGGCTGAGTAATATTCCATTGTATATATGTGCCACATCTTCTTTATTCATCCATCTGTCGATGGACACTTAGGTTGCTTCCATGTCCTGGCTATTGTAAACAGAGCTGCAATGAACATTGTGGTACATGACTCTTTGAATTATGGTTTTCTCAGGCTATATGCCCAGTAGTGGGATTGCTGGGTCATATGGTAGTTTTATTTGTAGTTTTTTAAGGAACCTCCATACTGTTCTCCATAGTGGCTGTACCAATTTACATTCCCACCAACAGGGCAAGAGGGTTCCCTTTCCTCCACACCCTCTCCAGCATTTACTCTTTGTAGATTTTTTGATGATGGCCATTCTGACCAGTGTGAGGTGATATCTCACTGTAGTTTTGATTTGCATTTCTCTAATCATTAGTGATGTTGAGCATTCTTTCATGTATTTGTTGGCAGTCTGCATATCTTCTTTGGAGAAATGTCTCTTTAGGTCTTCTGCCCATTTTGGGATTGGGTTGTTTGTTTTTTTGATATTGAGCTGCATGAGCTGCTTGTAAATTTTGGAGATTAGTCCTTTGTCAGTTACTTTGTTTGCAAATATTTTCTCGCATTCTGAGGGTTGTGTTTTCACCTTGCTTATGTTTTCCTTTGCTGTGCCCAAGTTTTTAAGTTTCATTTGGTCCCATTTATTTGTTTTTGTTTTTATTTCCATTTCTCTAGGAGGTGGGTCAAAAAGGATCTTGCTGTGATGTATGTCATAGAGTGTTCTGCCTATGTTTTCCTCTAAGAGTTTTACAGTGCCTGGCTTTCCATTTAGGTCTTTAATCCATTCTGAGTTTATTTTAGTGGATGGTGTTAGGGAGTGTTCTAATTTCATTCTTTTACATGTAGCTGTCCACTTTTCCCAGCAACACTTACTGAAGAGGCTGTTTTTTCTCCATTGTATATTCTTGCCTCCTTTATTAAAACTAAGGTGACCATGTGTGCGTGGGTTTATCTCTGGGCTTTCTATCCGTTCCACTGATCTATATTCCTGTTTTTGTGCCAGTATCATACTGTCTTGGAAACAATTTCAAGAGCAAAAATAGAAATTGCCATTTCCTTCCTGTGAAATACTAGGTTAAATAAATTTTGGTAAATCTGCTGGATGGAATATTTAGTAGTCTTTTTAAATGATGGGCATGAAGACCAAGTGGTTTCAAGGAAAAATGCTTACACTATATATGCTAATAGTATGTTTATAATGATAGGTAGTGCATTGTAATAATACAAATTGATTTTAGGAACTTTGGAACAGATTTTCCTATAGTACAATATTCTAACACGAATCCATAACTAAAGATTATTTATTTGATGATGTAACTACATTACGGCAATGATGCAAGTAACCAGAATTCTGGATCTCAGTAGCAAGGAAACTGCCAGGAGGGAGGATACGTTTCCTCTTTCTTTGCCCAGGCAGGGCTGGCCTCGGGCAAGACCATAAAAGAAGGAGGGCATCTCTGACTGCCCTCTTCTACCCGCTCTGCTCCTTCCACCTCTGACAAAATCTCAAGTCTCTGGCCTCACAGAGGGCACCTTAGCCACCTCCTCAAATCTCATCTGCCGTCTTCCTCACCCCTAAATTACACCTGGCTCCATAAAGACGAAATCCACAGTCACGTGCCAGAGTAACAGCCTCGCCGTCCTCCCAGACCCACTCCTGCTAAATCAAATGATGCTCTAATAGTAGCGCATCCGGCCACAGGAAAGACTGAGCAGGTTCAAAGGAAATCATTTTGGGTGGAGAGAGGCTACTCTCCAAGTACATTCCTTAAACTATTCCTACTCGTCCACAATTTCTTCCTTTTGAACTCACAGATGCTCTAAAAGTTTAATTAAAAAAACAGCAAATATCCCTCCGATGTAACGGTGGTGAGCGACTTTAATAATGTGTGTGTGTGTGTGCACGGGCGCTCGGGTGGGGTGAGGTCAGTGATAGGAAGGGGAGAAGCTGGGTGGGGGCAGATGATTACTTACAGGTTTTTGTAAAAGAGGATGCCTACTGCTACGGTCTGCATGTTTGTGCTCCCCCCCAAGTTCACACGTTGGAATCCTGATGCCCAGAGTGATGGTGTTAGGAAGTGGGACCTTTAGGAGGTAATTAGGTTATGAGGGCAGAGTCCTCATGAATGAGATTAATGCCCTTATGAAAGAGACCCCCCCTGACTTCCTAGCCCTTCCTGCCATGTGAGAGTACAACGAGAAGTCTCTGACCAAGAAGAAAACACTCAGCTGACAACACTGGCAGCCTGATATTGGACTTCCAGTCTCCAGAACTGTAGAAATAAGTTTCTGTTGTTTATAAGCAACCCAGTCCATGGTATTCTGCTATAGCAGCCTGAACAGACAAAGACAGCTGCTCTGGATTCTATCTAGTATGCCAGCCAGCTGTGTCCTGGCTTGTGAGCTCTTTACTCACATTTGTCCAGAGGATGTTTTACTTGACTCATATCTCCAAATTACCCTTTGGCCAGAGGAGGGAAAGCTCATGTTGCAATCAGAGTATTGCTGTGTAGCCATCATGAAGGTGCGTGGGCTGCAGCAATCCCAAAAGCTCACAGCTGTAGACTGAACTCCCTCTGTAACTTCTGTGCAAGGGTGTGAGGGGATAGTGTGGCTGACCAAGTGTGTCTGCCCTCCTAGCTCCTTATAAAAGTGGATGTAGAGCTTTACTTTGGTAATTTCCATGGTTTTTTGGATTTTGGAATTTCAGTCATCAGAAGCGCATTACTTACAGCGCTGTCTTCAGACTAGAACAGATATTGCAATCCTTCAGCAGCCATCAATCAGTAATTCAAAGCATGAATTTCATCAATAGGAAAACTCACAGAGCATGGCTTGTATTTACCCTGCAAATCACCTTCTTTGTTATAAAGCAGTCTAGACTGGTCTCTCATGTCAGAAGAATTTGGTCAGACTCTCCATGTCCCTTGTTACATTCCTCACCTTATATATTTGGAGAGAAAAGTCTGCTCCATTATTAACACAAAATCATGGATATGGTACCCTAAAAAATACAAAGAAATGTCTTGTTTTCTGAGGCTCACAATTAGAAATCCACAGGTCTGGTTCAACTCTGCCTCTGCTTTTCTGTGCTGTGTGTGTCTGTGTGTGTATATCCGAGAGACAGAGAGAGAGAGAGAGAGAGAGAGAGACAGAGACAGAGACAGAGAGAGAGAGAGAGAGAGAGAGAGAGAGAGAGAGACAGAGAGAGAGAGAGAGAGAGAGAGAGAGAGAGAGTGTGTGTGTGTGTGTGTGTGTGTGTGTGTGTGTATGTTTCCTCAATCAGCCCCACAGAGAGAGCCTCAGGAAGGCAGGCAAAGAAAGAAGGGAAAAATATTCAGAACTTTTAGGACTTAGGCCTACACATAGCTATCAGGTTGGTGTGATAAAAAGAGGACGAATTGGGCAGGATGTGTTACCTACTATCCATGGCCCTCACTAACTTGCCATTATACACAGGACAACTACCAGAGAAGGATGCCCTGCAGACGTGCCGAAGTACTCAAGGGCAATGTGGACATCGGTGAGTGGACCTGCTTGCAGGGGAGTCAAAACATTAGTAATCTACAAGCAAAACCCTCAGGACGTTTTTTAGACTGGTTCCTTTTAGATTCATGAAAGAAAAGAAGTGCACAGAGTTTCAGCTGAAACCCTGAAGTTAACATGCAGGAAAGATACAGGGTGTTATTTCTGTGAACTTCACATTGTTTAGAGTTCTGATTGTTTCAAGGCTTTAGGTTATTTCAAGCTTTAGATTAGATGTTTTTATTTGTCCTCCTTGGGAATTTTGAAGGTATGTGTACATTCCTGAGTTCTTAAAGGCACAGGGATTTGAAGCCAGAGCCTGACATCCACTGTTTCTCCATGAAGACGTTTTCTGTTTGTGATAGAGATGGTGGTGCAGGATAAGAGAAGACCTTCTAGCTATCAGAAATGTCCAGATATGGAGTGAGCCACCTCCTGTGGCACCGCGTCCTCTGTCAAGCACAGCCTGCACGCCATCTAGTGGGTGTATCATAAAGAGGACACTTAGCTGGTGCACATGGTGGAGAAAACACCAGGCCTGGAGCTGGGGTAGCGCCGAAGCCACAGGACTTTGGACAGTAAACTTAACCTCTAGAAGCCTCAGTTTCTCATTTTCAAATAGGAGTGCTAATACCTATAGCTCAACATTGCTGTGGTGATTAAATAAAATAAGGTATGTGAACATACTCAGTTCAGTGCCTGGCATAAAAGGATGAGTTCAGTAAAATGTCAGTTGAATATGAATAAATGTAATATACATTTCAACCCTGAGATACTTTGATTTTGTGACAAAAAGAGCTTCACAAACTCTTAACAATATAAGAGAAATTGAAGAAGTGTTGAAATAAGTCACCCCATAACATTTAAATGTTAGGGTAAAAGCTGAAAGTCTGAAATCATGATAAACTCATTACGGTAATAGAAATAAAACTTTTTGCACTAGCCCTTGATATTTTTAAAGAAGTTATGAAGTGCTGTAATAACCACTTGTGGCTTCTGATTCAGTAGGAGACTACGAAGTCACACAAGGTAAATTTTTGCTTATTTAATAGGAGAGGGGGGGCCTATAAACTTCTTCGAAATTTATAACTTCGTCTACTGTTTTAATTTGATTTACATGACTTAATTTATACTTTTAACCAAATTTATAAGATTCCATTACAGGAGACACTTATTAAGGAATTCTAAAATGCCAACAGACTAAAGTAGACCCATTTAAAATGGATTTAAATTAGATTATTCTAATAGTAAAGTTTAGAAAGCATTTCAGTGGCAACCTTGTTCATCTCTGATTCTAAGAAGAAACTAGCAATGGTCTTGTGCAAGTATTTGAATTACATTTGGCTTAAGCATCAGCAATACCTGGACTCTTTAACCTGAACTGAAGTTGTCATCCTTCATAAGGGGGCAGAGAGACTATGAATCACTTGGGACAAGGGGAAAATTTTAAATGAGGCTTCTAGAATCTAGCAGTCACTTTTTATGTTTTGAAAGTGTATATTCAAGGAACCAATATTATTTTCTAAAGACCTCAATAATAACCCCAAGAGACTGCTTCTGAATCCATTCTTACTTAAGCCCAAGTGTATCTGCTGCTTTAATGGTGCTCCAGGTCAAACGATTCATGACAATTCCATGATACAGACAGAGATTTAATCATGGTCATGGCATGCAAGTGTCGGACTGACTATGAATGCAGCCCTGCAGGCCATGGAATAGGAAAACTCTAATGTTTAAAGTCTTGCTGAATGTTTAATCTTTGAGCTCTAGATAATACATGTCACTGCTGTCCAGACGTGGGCAAGTACTAATGTAAACAGGTGGGATGTCCAGCTTTCTTCTGCAGGTAGGGCAACACTACCCATCTGGACGGAGAAGTTCTGTGCAGGGTTTCCTGGTGGCTTTTGAAAGGCAATATATTATACTTTTCAGTCCTCTCTCTAAAGAGACCCTCAAATGCAGGACCTTTGACTTAGTGATTAATAACCTTCAAAATCATTTGCATTTTCATAACATTAACGTTTTTCAAAGTACTTTCACCTACATCAGTTCATTTCATCCTCACGGTCCTGTGAATAATACATTTTATATAATTAAGGCAATTTATAAAGAAACTGAATGCCAAGAGAGTCTCTTGCTCAACTTTGTTTTCAATAATGTTGAAATTGGAATTCAAGGTATTTTTTGCTCCACTGTTCTAAATGATATTAGCTTTCTCTCTTCAAGCGAGAAAACTCAAAAAAGGACCGATTGCTTTTTTTAAAAACCAAAATTAGTTTAGAATGATACTGGCTGCATTGCTGGTCATAGGGGTATGGTTGAAAAGAACAGAAGATTTGAAAGAAGATTTTTGTGCCTGCAAGGGTGGCAGAGAGAATGCTTCACGTAGGGGCTTGAAGTGGGGACCTTTCTTTAAGCTACACTTGACCCAACTCCTTGGGGAGTAACACAGGAAGTAATATTGGCCCCCGGAGTGGTAAATGGTAAATTCGTAGCAGTCTAAAGGAAGCAAGTTTGCATTGGTTAAGTCTGAACTTTAGAACAGAATATTAAAATTGAATTTGGTCATGTTAAAGTTAATAAAGAGTTCTTAGAAGACCTCTTTTAACAAAAACAGCAGGGATATACTGTTATTTACATGTCAATTAACTGATGTGTCTTTGAAGTGGTATCTTTAAGGGGGTATCTTTAAAGTAGAAATACAAAGAGAGGGTACCATTAAGCACATATAAAACTCTTGGGAAGTAGGGACGAGGGAAACATCTGGGAAGATGATAATAAAATTTTGGAAAATTGAATAAAATCCCCTATTCTTTTTTTTAAAAAAATAAATTTATTTATTTATTTTTGGCTGCGTTTGGTTTTCGTTGCTGCGCGCAGGCTTTCTCTTGTTGCGGCGAGTGGAGGCTACTCTTCGTTGTGGTGCACGGGCTTCTCACTGCGGTGGCTTCTCTTGTTGCGGAGCACGGGCTCTAGGTGCACAGGCTTCAGTAGCTGTGGCACGAGGGCTCAGTAGTTGTGGCTCGTGGGCTCTAGAGCGCAGGCTCAGTAGTTGTGGCGCACGGGCATAGTTGCTCCGCGGCATGTAGGATCTTCCCAGACCAGGGCTCAAATCCGTGTCCTCTGCATTTGCAGGTGGATTCCCAACCACTGCACCACCAGGGAAGTCCCACCCCTATCCTTATTTAGAGAGCAGTTTTAGGTTTACAGCAAAATTGAGAGAAAGATACAGAGATTTCCATATACTCTCTGTCCCCACACATGCATAGCCTTCTCCACTGTCAACATCCCACGCTAGATTGGTATAGTTGCTACAGTCACACTGTTGATTTGTCAAAGGTGCTGACACATCATAATCACCCAAAGTCTACAGTTTACATTACAGTTTACTCTTGGTGCTGTACATTCAATGGGTAAAGGCATATGATATGAACCCATCATAATAGTATCTATCACACAGAGTAGTTTCACTGTCCTAAAAATCCCCTGTGCTCTGCCTACTTATTCCTCCTCCTCTCTTCCACCCAACCCCTGGAAACCATCGATGGTTTCAATGTTTCTACAGTTTTGCCTTTTCCAAAATATCATATATTTGGAATCATCCAGTTTCATATTGGCTTCTTTCACTTAGTAATATTCATTGATGTCTCCTCCATGTCTTTTCATGGTTTGATAGCTCATTTCTTTTTAATTCTGAATGGATGTACAACAGTTCATTATTCATTCACCTACTGAAGGACATCTTGGTTGCTCCCAAGTTTTGACAATTATGAATAATGCTTCAATACACATCTGTGTGCAGGTTTTCATGTGGACATAAGTTTTCAACTCCTTTGGGTAAATACCAAGGAGCATGATTGCTGGAACATACGGTAAGAATATGTTTAGTTTTGTAAGAAACTGCCCGAATCTCCTCCAGAGTGACTGCACCATTTTGTATTCCCTCCAGCAGTGAATGAGGGTTCCTGTTGCTCTACATCCTTGTTAGCATTTGGTGTTGTCAGTATTCCAGATTTTGGCCATTCTAATAGGTGTGTGGTGGTGTCGCACTATTGTTTTAATTTGGATTTCCCTGATGATAGATGATGTGGAGCATAGTTCACATGCTTATTTGCCATCTGTATAACTCTGGTAAGGTGCCTGTTAAGGCCTCTGGCCCACTTAAACATTTCCCTATTTTTTTCAGATGAGAAGCAAAGCTTCACAAAATATCATTGATTGGTGGGGAACAACTTGAAGAAGAGCTAAACTGATCTAATCCTGAACTGTTTTGTTTGCTGTTAGTTTTCCAAAGCAATCTATTTTTGTAATATTAAAAGCAAATAAGTATTTCTTGTAAATATCAATTACATTATTTCAAGAATAAACGCTTTTAAAAAAAACTGGGATGTTTTAAAATTTTGTCTTTTGGTTTTAATGACATACCTTTAAGTGGTTTTTATTTTTGTTATACTTGAAGTTCATAGGGCTTCTTGAATCTTTAAGCTTGAGATTCATTCCTGACAAATGTTTTTTAAAGAAAAAAAGGGAGAGGTCACTGGGGGAGAGGTCCCCCAGTGAAACGCCTCCCCCCAGAATTCAGTGCAACCCAGCACTATCTACCCTACTACCCTTGGATGGGACTTTAAGAGCAGCTCTGGCATTGGCACCTTCACAGTGGGCTGGTTCCGTATCCAGGTATCACTCAGCACTTTCTGTCTCGCTTTCCTTTGTACTGCAGTTGGGTCTACAGCCTCCACTTCATTCCAAGCCTCGTCTCATTTACCTTGGTCTCCTCACTGTCAATCCACTGCTTCCCACATAGTAGGCTTTCAGTAAGTGTTCTGTATTTCACTATACTTGTGTCCAGTGCATATAAGGAAATTAAATTTTTATTAGTGATCAAGCCACTTGATCTTACTTCATTCATTCAGTACATAGATACGTTAGATTTTACTGCCAATGATTCAATTTCATTGAGAGTCTTTGCCTTATGGAACTTGAGTAGCTCAGAAGCCACCTTATATTTAGTGAACTCATCACTTGGAAGATCAGCTAGAGAACATTGGTCAGGCTGAGTTAAACACTGCTCTGTATCATGTGCCCAGACCTCACGAGAACATGGAGATAACACATTTAAAATGCCAAGCTGGGGCTTCCCTGGTGGCGCAGTGGTTGAGAATCTGCCTGCCAATGCAGGGGACACGGGTTCGAGCCCTGGTCTGGGAGGATCCCACATGCCACGGAGCAACTGGGCCCGTGAGCCACAATTACTGAGCCTGCGCGTCTGGAGCCTGTGCTCCACAACAAGAGAGGCCGCGATAGTGAGAGGTCCGCGCACCGCGATGAAGAGTGGCCCCCGTTTGAGACAACTAGAGAAAGCCCTCGCACAGAAACGAAGACCCAACACAGCCATAAATAAATAAAAAATAAATTTAAAATGCCAAGCTGGGACTTCCCTGGTGGCGCAGTGGTTAAGAATCCACCTGCCAACGCAGGCGACACAGGTTCGAGCCGTGGTGCAGGAAGATCCCAAATGCCGCAAAGCAACTAAGCCCATGTGCCACAACTACTGAGCCTGCGCTCTAGAGCCCACGTGCCACAACTACTGAGCCCATGTGCCACAACTGCTGAAGCCCGCGCGCCTAGAGCCCGTGCTCCACAACAAGAGAAGCCACCGCAATGAGAAACCTGCGCACCGCAATGAAGAGTAGTCCCCGCTCACTGCAACTAAAGCCTGTACGCAACTTCGTTGCGCTGCAACGAAGACCCAACGCAGCCAAAAATAAAAAAATAAAAATAAAAATTCTTAAAAAATAATAAAATAAAACGCCAAGCTTAGGGATGGCTCAGAGAGAGCAGTTGGCCCTAATCATTTCCGCTGCCTTAGGGTTTGATCTTCACTAGAGAAAAAAAGCAAAATACACATTTATCTAAATCAACCACTACTACAGTCAATTGCAATTGATGGAGGTAAAAATGTGTGAATGAGTTCAGAGCCAGGGCAAACATAAGATGGGCAGATCAAAACCCCCCAGGCTTGATCATTTAAGAAAGTGAATTTCCTCTAGCCAGGAGATGCCTAGAATGAGCCCACTTGCTAAGGCCAGAGCTGCCCGCTGGCAATGATGATCATCTGAGAAGGTTGTGGAGAGGAGAAGTTGCGCATCAGAGGCAGGTCTTCATCTCCCGTAGGAGTGATGAAGTACTCTAGGGCAATGTGAATCTTGGTGAATGGACATGCTTATAAGGGGAGCCTAAAACGTGAGTAATTTAAAAGCAAAACCCTCATATAAAATAGATAACTAATAAGGACCTACTGTATAGCACAGGGGACTCTACTCAATACTCTGTAATGACCTATATGGGGAAAGAATCTAAAAAAGAGTGTATATGTGTATATGCATAACTGATTCACTTTGCTGTGCACCTGAAACTAACACAACGTTGTAAATCAACTCTACTCCAATAAAAATTTTTTAAAAGGCAAAACCCTCCAGAAAATTGATTAGATTGATTATTTTCAGGTTCATGAAAGAAAACAAATGGATAGAGCTTCAGCTGAAATCATGACTAATCGGTAGGAAATGATCGTGTATTATTTTTATAAACTTCGTATTATTTAGAGTTCTCATTATTGCTGAAGAATGAAGAATAAAAACATTCAACAAAACACACAGGAAAATAAAAATGGTTGCATCCAAAAAGGTCCAAAACCTGGTAGGTATTAGAAACTGGCACAAACTTGAAAAAATGTTATTTATCCTAAACCCAAAGCAAAGTCCAAAACTGTGTCCTTTATTTTGTTTAGTGTTTTAGAAAGGGCTTGCTTCTACCACTGATTTTTAAATCCCTTTTTCCAGGAAAGCTAATTAACCAGGTTTTTCTTTATACCTGGGACCCCAAAGAAAACCCCAGGCCAGGGGGAATGTTATTTCCCACCAAGAAATTCTGCAATAAAGTCACCTAAACTTGTTGGCCATCTCTGCAGCTTTGACCTTTCGGAATCAAGCCAAAAGTAATTTCTTTTATCCATGAGAATTTATGGACCTTTGTCCACAAATATTTTCTTTTCTTTTTTCTTTTGTTTTTTTAAAGGTTTTAATGAGATTATCTTATGTTTCTATGATGTTTTTAAGTTGTATCCTAAGGTCTGAAGATTTAAGAAAAGTATTAATTGAGGAGTATTTTCCCTTCCTGAATAGCATTGTAAGAGGAAGAGGAAAAAGAATTCAATTCTTTTTCCTGTAGGCATTCATCCAAATCTATAAAAGCTCCTGTTCCAATTGGAAATGAAAAAGAAGCCAGTGAAAAACATCTCTTCCTGCTGGTGTGAAACTCTCCTGCAAGCTGGGATCAAGATGGGGTAGGTCGACCTGAGGAAAAATGGCCGTTGTTGCCATTAACTAGTTTCATATAAGGATGAGATCCTAAGATGCAGAACTCCAAGAGTTCTCTTCTCTCTCTCCCCCACTTGTTTTATAATATTTTAAATGAATTAATTTTCCCTAAAAGGCTTCAAACCCACTCTACAAGGGTAGCCCATGGGTTTCCTCTGCTCCCCATGCAGTGCCTGGAGCCATGGAGAAGCAGAGTTTGTAAATATCCAAAGTGCATTGGGCAAACCCACCTCTCCCAACTCGCCATGAAACATCCCTCTAGGAGGCAAGAGCGGAGGTCCCCTCTCCCTTACGGGTTGAACTTGGACTTGAGTCTAGGTCTCCTTTCAGCGAAACAGAATCCTGAACTCTTTCAGTGCTTTCCTGTCTCCTGATGGGCTTTGTATTAGG
Source organism: Globicephala melas (assembly GCF_963455315.2). Lineage (NCBI taxonomy): Eukaryota > Metazoa > Chordata > Mammalia > Artiodactyla > Delphinidae > Globicephala > Globicephala melas. The sequence goes on from NC_083322.1 coordinate 7,637,122, forward strand.
AAGGGATGCAGCAGTTGCTAAGGAGACCCAAGTTGTCTCTTAACAGGGATGGATCCCTTGCATCAGGAATTGCACTTGTGGGCAGGACCCCTGGGATGCAGAGACTGTTGTCTCCCTCTCCATCTTCAGAATATCTGCATATTCCTCAGTCGATCAGGGTTTAGGTTCTGGAGATGACCTTTACAGCTTCAGAATAATATGACTGTGACCACAATAGGCAGAGTGGACATTTTATGATGCTGTCATTGCTCCTGAAGTAGCAGAGAAGCAATCTAGAACTCAGAGGTAACTGAAACGATGCCGGTTAGGCATCTGGCATTTAAAGCTTTTATGGAAGGGTTAAAGCATGACATGATTTAAAGTAAAAACAAAAATACAAACAAACAAAAAGAGAAAGAGTGCTGAGACTGAAAAGTGACCCCTGCTGCCTGACTGATGGGTGCCAGGTTCTCCATTTGGAAATGTGCTCATACGATTCCATGTGGTCCTCCCAGTGAAATTAAGAAGTAGGATTATGTGTTTCTGAAGACCAGGCCAAGTGGAGTTAAACCATTTGCTCAAGGTTACACGACCTGCAAGTGAGGAAGCTGGATTCAAACCCATGTCTAATTACATCACCAATTTTCTATGTAGGGACTTGAGTTAGCAATAAAGAGTTTCTTCTGTATAAATAATTTAGGTCATAAAATGTTAGTCAATGTCATGACCCTCGCAGGAAGAGGAGGAGACTTAGCTGGACCACAGTGAGGGTGGTGTGCACTTGTGTGACTATAAGTGACGGTAACACTGCACCTATTCACCATCCTCCATCACTCGTAGTCACTGCAGTCCTGTGACCTTGGTCCTTCTAATTTTGGACTTTATCTGAATGACAAACAAATAGCGTTTGAGAAGAAAAGACAACTCCTTAAACTCAGGAAACGGTTTCTGAGTATTTATGGATATGGGCTTTTCAGCTGCAGTCTGGGTTTGGCAGACGAACATGAAAATTTTTATGAAAAAAAAGAGCAGAGAAGTGAATTAGGAGATATTTTTGTGCCTCTTGATGATAAGTTCTTGCTAAACTTGGCTCAGTGAAGGAATCCTAATGAAGAACTGTTCCTGGCAGCCTACGTGACAGCTCATTCACACCTCCTGCTTCCGAGTGTACTAGATTGTCCTAGTCTTGTAGATATAAACCATTGAAATGTTTTGAAAATTTCAGCATAGTCAGACTAAACTCTACTTTCAAGGCTCCCAGGCATATTAGGTGTTCACTGAGTGTTTGTTAAAGAGATAAATCAATAAATGATTACAGTTTACACCTAAATGTGGGGAGAGAGGGAGAGAGACAGAGAGGGAGAGACAGAGGCTCTGTTCAGATCTTGTATTCTATTTTTTCTTATGATAAATTCTGCATCCAAGAATGTGCTGATTTTTTTTTACTGAATCACAATAACTAAAAAGCTTTAAGACTGGGGGTTCTGTTTTTCGTTTTATGTGAACCTACATGAAGGACCAGGCCTTGGTGAGAAGCAGGAACACACAATGGTGGTGAAGAACAGGAGCTTTGAGTCACTGCCTGCGTATAAACCCCAGTCCTGCTACTTACTGGTATGTGGACCTCAGGCAAGCGACTAATATCCACTTGTGTCTAAATTTCCTTCTCTGTCAGATGGGGAAAATAATAATAGCACCTACACAGGGTTGTCATGAGTATCAGGTAATGTTAATGTAATTAAAGACCTTGGCACACTGCCTGGAACATAGCAAGTGCTCAACAAATGACAGCTGTTACCATTGTTAAATGCAGGAATTAAGCATCTCAGATTTTTATATGCACTTGTATTGATTTCCTAGGGGTGCCGTAATAAAGAACCACAACCTGGGTGGCCTAAAACAACAGATTTATTCTCTCACAGTTACGGAGGCCGTAAGTAAAAGAAATCAAGGTGTTATCTGGGCCACACCCCTTCTGAAGGCTCCAGGGGAGGATCTTCCCTTGCCTCTTGCAGCTTCTGATGACCCCGGTGTTCCCTGGTTTGCGGCAGCGTCTCTCCAGTCTCTGGCTCCATCTCCACAGGGTCTTCTCTGTGCAGCTGCGTGTCTTTCTGTGTCCTCTCCTCCTCTTGTAAGGACACTCCCACTGGATTTAGGGCCCGCCCTAATCCAGTACGACCTCACCTTCATTACATCTATAAAGAGCCTATTTCCAAACAAGGTTACGCTCTGAGGTTCCGGGTGGACATGCACTCGGGGGAGAGGGACACTTATTCAATCTGTGATTGTATTCAGCTACAAACATTTAACACAGAAATTGCTGTTGCTGCTATAGGCCTGTTACTTTCCCTCTTGCTTGAAAATAGAAGATAAAGTTTGCTTCTAATCATGTTGCTAATTTCTGGTTAGAAATAAAAATGAGGTTGATAGTCATAAATGTGTTTTGAGGCTTGACTATCTGAGAAGGAATAAGTCTATTAGAGAAGACAACCTTTGGCATGTCCAGGCAACTATCCATTTGGTCCCCAGTGGGGATCCCCGCTAATCCTGGGGATGACAGACCCACAGCTGAGCCTTCCATGTAGGCTGGGGTTTGCTCTGCTCCCAGAGGAGTCCACAGCCTCAGCCAATGGGCTGTGAAGGAACGGTGCCATGGGATGGAGCTGTGTCCACTGAGCTTAAGTGGTTGCTGGTGGGTGGACATTCTGAGAAGAGGGGATACTGCATGGCTATCTGTAGAGATGAGGTGACTGGCTATGTGGTCCAAATTACAGAGTTTCCAGGAGGCCCTCATGCTCTCTCCAAAACCTGAATCTTTCCCCAGTTAGCATTCCTATTTAATAGCTCTTCCCTGGGAGAGCTAACAGCGATGATCACATCTTTAGAGGTGCATTTGAAAAAGGGCTCTGGGAGTTTTTTGTTTATTTGTTTGTTTTAACATCTTTATTGGGGTATAATTGCTTTACAATGGTGTGTTAGTTTCTGCTTTATAACAAAGTGAATCAGTTATACATATACATATGTCCCCATATCTCTTCCCTCTTGTGTCTCCCTCCCTCCCACCCTCCCTATCCCACCCCTCCAGGCGGTCACAAAGCACTGAGCTGATCTCCCTGTGCTATGCGGCTGCTTCCCACTAGCTATCTACCTTACGCTTGGTAGTGTATATATGTCCATGCCACTCTCTTGCTTTGTCACAGCTCACCCCTCCCCCTCCCCATATCCTCAAGTCCGTTCTCTAGTAGGTCTGTGTCTTTATTCCTGTCTTACCCCTAGGTTCCTCATGACATTTTTTTTTCTTAAATTCCATATATATGTGTTAGCATACGGTATTTGTCTTTCTCTTTCTGACTTACTTCACTCCGTATGACAGACTCTAGGTCCATCCACCTCATTACAGATAGCTCAATTTCGTTTCTTTTTATGGCTGAGTAATATTCCATTGTATATATGTGCCACATCTTCTTTACCCGTTCATCCGATGATGGACACTTAGGTTGCTTCCATGTCCTGGCTATTGTAAATAGAGCTGCAATGAACATTTTGGTACATGACTCTTTTTGAATTATGGTTTTCTCAGGGTATATGCCCAGTAGTGGGATTGCTGGGTCCTATGGTAGTTCTATTTGTAGTTTTTTAAGGAACCTTGTGGGAGTTTTTTGGTACGAGATCAGAGAAGGGCAGAAAGGAGTGCCTCCTGTCTCTGCTTGGCTGGTGGGTGACAGTGACCATCAATGCGTCACTACAAAGCAAAAGAGCATGATCAGGAGGCACCGCTGGAACCCTCCTTTGTCCTCCTGAGCTTCGTGAAGCGGCAGCGCGGGGCAATTCGATTTACAGATGCAACCCTATATCCTTCTCTCTGAATCAAAAGCAAGCGAAAGTGGTCTATGTCGGTCCCATGCCGGTCCTGGCGTGAGCTCCTCACCTGGCTGAGCGTGACACAAGTGTTTTTATTTTCACACAACTTGGCCCCAACAAGGCAAACCTTCTTCCAGGGCCCATCTGAAGGTTGATCGCTTTGAAGGCTTGTGAAAAACTGGGCATTGTTAAATGTACTAAGAGAGAGATTTTTCAAAGGTAATTTAATTATATGCAGTCTTCACCTGAGATGCTACTCCATTCCAGATAGTGTGATTACACGGTATAATGATTTCTGGTTAATAACTAGATATTTTCTAACCAGAGACAGTCAGGTGAGTCTTGAATGCATGGGGTAAGAACTCGGTCACTTAGTACTTAGTTCTTCTCTAAAAGAGGCAAAAATGAGGAAAAAAAGAGGTGATTCATCATTGTGTAAAGACTAGAAAACACAGCAAAAAGATAAGAAAATAAATGCTGGTGTTTTCATCCCCCACCCAGAATAATGACAGTTAATATTTTGAGGTGTTTCCTTTTTTTTAAAATAAATTTATTTAGTTTTGGCTGCGTTGGGTCTTCATTGCTGCGCGCAGGCTAACTCTAGTTGCAGTGAGCGGGGGCTACCCTTTGTTGCGGTGTGCGGGCTTCTCATTGCAGTGGCTTCTCTTGTTGCACAGCACAGGCTCTAGGTGTGCGGGCTTCAGTAGTTGTGGCACACGGGCTCAGTAGTTGTGGCGCACAGGCTTAGTTGCTCCCCAGCATGTGGGAAGTTCCTGGACCAGGGCTTGAACCCGTGTCTCCTGCATTGGCAGGCGGATTCTTAACCACTGCGCCACCAGGGAAGCCCCTGATGTGTTTTCTTACAGTTTGCTTTCCTCGTGTGTGTGTGTCTGATTTTGTACAGACATATAATCAGGCTGTGTGTAGTATGTATGTTGGGACCTGTTTCACTGAGTCAGCAAAATATTGTGAACAGTTTTCCATATTCACAAGCACAGAACTATTCTAGCCAAAGAAGACCCGCAAAGGACTTTCAGGAGCTCACGCTTTGGCAGGTGGCTGTGGCCGCGCTTTCTAGAGGCTGAGTTCTTTGGCTGTAGCCTCCCTGGAGGTGTGGTCATAGGAGCTGCTATTATGGGAGGTGAGACCCCGACCGGAGGGAGCACCCGGCTGCAGGCCTCAGAGGGAAGACCCCCGTCCGGGAACGAGCTTGCCTTAGTGCAGATGAAGCTTTCCTGGATTCCTCTCAACCAGCACCACCTTCATCCTCCCCAAGTCAAGAGGATACTTGTCTTGACTTAGAAGGATGCCCACAAATACTTTCCAACTATGACATGCAGTTTTTAATTTTAATATTTTGGGGTAAAGCCACTAATTGAATCAAATGTAAACTCATCCTGCTAAACATATATTCAGAGAATATTTAGGGATCTTCTGTGTAAACAGTTTGAAATAATGTCGGTGGAAGCTCACGAGCTTCCTTTGACTTTATCTTGAACATTGGCAAAGCTGAAGGGTACGTACCCTTGCCTTTCAATTCGTGAATACTGCCCCAGAGGTTGTGTACGAGCCACGGTGCTTAACCTAACTCTCCAAAAATAAGGGGCTCATGATTTTCTTTAAATTGGCACTTATGCAGTGGAATCTCTCAGGCATTAGTGCTTACTTGATTGCATTCAGACACCACTTTGGCAAGGGAATGACGGCACTAAATTAGCATCAAGCACAATGAATGGTAATTGCAAGACTGTCATTTCTACAAGTGCAAAATTAATGTGTTCTGCAAACCCATTGCACTGTGCGCCACGGGAAAATCATGGAGCCGCGCTGTCCCAAGCGGAAGAACGCACTGCAACAGCGGCGGCAACGTGCTGTGGATTATTCAGCAAAGGTGCTCCTTTCCACCTTTGTTGTTGTCTCACGCTCATTCTTCGAGCCCTGCCTGACCTAATTTCTATGCTCATGTTATAGCACCGCCAGACAGTAGCCTGGATGCACAGAGAATGTTATGGAACAATTCCTCCTTCTGTGTGGCACCTTGTGTGAACAATGCCAGCCTAAACAACCCTCCAGGTATTCATGAGAGTATGAATAGGCTACTTATGTAAAGCTTCTTATAGAGAGATGCACCAGCCATTTACAGAGAACTTTACCCAAATGCTATACATTCATTCGAAAGAGAAGAGTGATTTACGCGCATTTCAATTGTAGCGTAAGAAGACTGCCAGCCCTGCCTCTCCCCATCTCTCCCGTTTACAGGTGGGACAGGAAGCCACAGGCCAGTCGAATGAATTTCTTCTGGTCATGCAAGATCACAGGGTCTACCCCGAATGACAACAAGCATAGGCACCAGGCTCTTGGAGTCAGCTGACTGGCTCTGCAGAATTTATTAGGGATTAATCATTCGAGACTGAAATAATGCAGTAATAACAGACCTATTAGATGTGGTATCTCAGTATTCCTGCGGTTTCGTGGAGGCTGAGAACCTCCCACAGAGGCGTCCTATAGAAGAGGGATACTAAAGATAATGACAATAACTGGCCAGAGGGCTTTCTTGTGAGTCCAGCTTGAATCCAATCTCTTAGCAGCTGGGGGAGGGGGTGGGCATTAAGCCCACTGGGCGGCACAGGTAGATTCACTGCAGTGATCTACAGGTCCAAGATAATGTGCTGACCCTCTGACTCCCCTGAGTGGGAGGGTCAGGCCCGAGTCCTCTTTCAGTGGCCGCTTACTTTGTCACTCACCATTAAGGCATGATACGGTTATTTGACTTGTAATGTTCCAGCCAGTGAAAAGTTTGCTGGAATTTGGGGGAAACTCTGCACCACACTCAAAGATTCTCTCATCTTAATGAACAACAAAGATTAGGGAGTGGTTTAGGAGACTTCCTACCTAAGGTGGGAGAAGAATTCCAAATACCTTACCCTCAGAATGAAGTATGCCTGGGTACAGCTGAAAAACCATTCAATAGATGATCTGGACTTCAAAGATGTCTAAAAATGGCTTTGGAAACTGGCTTGACTTACCTTTGTTGCAAAATGTTCCATCGTAGGCTGTGTTGGAGCAATCGCAGGAATACCCGTGGTATTTCTCTATGCATTTGCCTCCATTCTCACAGTTCGCCCCGTAGCTGGTGCAGTGGCCCGAGCACCCGGATTTGAACCCGGATGTGACCTTTGCTCTTTCTTCCAGGTCCAGTGTCACCCCATTCATCCTCAGGGAGCGGATGCAGCCCAGAAAGCCCTGCTGGCCCCCGGCACCACCTGGGAAGACAGAAGGCATGGAGCTCAGATAGAATAACCTCTGCTGTGGCTTCTGTTTCATTCATCATTCCTGGGACCACTGTGGTGGGAGATGAGACTGCCAAGTGCAGGGGGCATGCTCACTGTCAAGTTGGTCCTGCCTAATAGAAGAGCTTGCAGCTTTCTCCCCTTAGGCTATAATGCTGATTAAAAGAGACTGTCTTCTGCGAAGCAATACATTTGCTACAGTACTAAAATGTTTGGAGACACACACAGATTACGTAAGCTGTTTTGGAAGTTTAATCTGGTTTCCTATAGAAAAGAAGTGTACAGAACTCTCTAAGTTCTTTGGTTTTTAATCTCATGGCATTCAGTTCCATAGCATTATCTATTGGAAGAGATATAAAAAGGCAGAGGGACATGAATATATTAGCATAGTTAACAAGTCAATTAGCCGGACGAAGTAGATCCATTTGGAATGTAATTGTAAGTCCCGGTTCTTGTCTCAAGAAATGCTTTGCTTTGAAATTCATGTTAAGGGTTCCCAGGGCTTCTTGTCTGGGGTGGTTGGAAATTGGAATTGAGAATTTTACACGTAAGTCAGCTACACCACATTTATTACCAGGTCAGTTCAGATTGTATTGCTTTTGTCTAAATGCCATTGCAAGACTCATAACACACAAAACAAATTCACTGTAATTTTCTCAGTACGTTATGGAGTTAGAGGTTCATGAGCATGAAAATATTAAAATATTCCTAATAAATTTCAAAGAACGGTTCACTGGAGAATTATATCACAGGTGGATTGTATCTATAATAACCTTAGCTATGATTTTTTTAAGCAGCTGGTACGAAAGGAGGAACTCAAGTTTATAAATATGACTGTATTTTAGACTAACAGCTTTTCTAGAAATTAAATAAAACGATAGTAGTTAAAATTATTCAAAGAAATCTGATGGGGATTTAGAAAAAAGATGTGGTTAATAAAGTGAAAGTTACTGTTTATTGAGGGCTATGTAGTAGGTACTCTACTAAGCATCTTACATATGATATTCACCTGATTCTCACAACAACCTGGCGAGGTAGGCATTGTTACCTTAACCCCATTGTACAGATAAGGAAACTGAGGCTTAGAGAAATTAAGTCGTGTACTCAAGGCCTCATAGCTCCGAAGTGCCAAAGCGGTGTCAGAACTGTCTTATTCTCGAGCCTGTGGTCTTAAACTCTGTTCTGTGTTGATCGTCTAATGCAGAAGAACTTCACGGTCTGGGGCGCCACAGACGTGCATGTTTCTGACGTGAAGATCTGAACGTCTTTAAAAATGGCATGGTCAATAGGACTGGCAGACTCTGGGCGAGGCTGCACACTGGAGGTTGATTCTGATCACTTTCTCCAGTGTCTTGAGAAGAAGTGTGCCATCTAGCGACTCATCAGACAGGGCTGGTGGATCAAAGGCTTTAGCTGCAGAGACGGATTAGCCTTTGCTTATGCCTGTGAATCCTCAGCCGTGAAATAGCAAATGACTTGCACTATTATCTTTATAAACCCAAGCCTTGCGGTTCTCTCATTGGGCAGTGCATAGATTTGAGTGATGATCCTCCAGGGATTGTTATTTTTTAATAAAATGTTTAAATAGAAGAGGATTAATTGAAGGGATCCCAATGCCCCTTTTGATTAATGGTATGGGAGAGTAGATGGCAAAAGAAATGATTAGAAACAACCACTTTGAAGGATTTCCCATTTTGCAATCTGCTCACCAGCACCGCTGCACCTCTGGGCCAAGGGGAATTTGGCCCTTTGCTATGATCTGGAAGAATTTCAATCCAGTAGTCACTCTTTGTGTGTTGAAATTTCAATTTGGCGTCTATCGTTTTAGCAGCTATGGCTTTTATTCTTGCAATAAGGCTTTCCAAAGGGCCTTTTCGTTCAATAAATGCCTAGCCATTTAAATTTTCATCACTAGTCAATTAAGACAATTATATCCTATCAAAATATGCTGACATTTTTAAATCGTTGTTTTTAGATGTGTGCCTCTCCTTTCCCCTGGTTGCAAATGTAATAGTTTTTCATTGTGGAAACCATAAACACACTGATAAGCAAAATGAAAAAGAGAATCTGTAATGCTACTCAGATAGAATGACTTTCACTTTCAGCAAATAGCCTTTTCTACTTTTATCTATGAACATACATATGTATAAAAAGTAAAAAAAAAAGCGGGGTATAAGCATTGTTTTGAAATTTGCTTTTTTCACTTAATATATCATAAAACATTTTTCCCAGCAATAAATATTCAACTAGAACATCTTGCTTAATATCTGCATAGCAGCCCACCCTGTGATGCACTGTAACTTACTTTGTCATTCCACTACCATTGGACTTTTTAAAGTTTTTATTTAATTTTACTTTTTTACTAAGTAAATTAAAAAAATTTTTTATTTAACATCTTTATTGCAGTATAATTGCTTTACAATGTTGTGTTAGTTTCTGCTGTATAACGAAGTGAATCAGCTATATCTATACATATATCCCCATAGCCCTTCCCTCTTGCGTCCCCCTCCCACCCTCCCTATCCCATACCACTGGACTTTGAAGCTTATTCCAATTCCCATTTTATATGATACTATAATAAATATCCTTGTAAAAACCTTGACATACTTGTCCAGTTTTTCCTTAGAATTAATTCTTAGAAGTGTAATTGCCAGGTACAAGGGCATAAACATTTTAAAGTCCTTTGTAATATAATTTCCTCTCAGAAGACTTTATCAATTTGTATCTCAGCAATAGGGTACAAGATTCCTGCCTTCTCCACACCAATTCTAATACTAGGCAGGACACTTTTGAATTTATAGGCTAGAGGGGGAAAAAAAAAGAGTTCATTCTTTTAATTTGCATTGCTTTGAATACTGTGGGTTGAATAATTTTTATGTTTTCCTCACTCTTAGTTTTTGTTTCTTCATGACCTTTGCTTTTTTGGGAGAAATAGAATATATATTTCTTACTGATTGGTAGCAATATTTGGGTCTTTAATTTTTTGTTATAAATTCAGCAACTAGATCCTTCCAGTTTGTGTTTGTTAACTTGTATGTAATGTTTATGTAGTCACATGCATCTACCTTATTTTTATGATTTCTGCCTTTGATATTAGGCTTATAAATACCTTCTCTAATCCAAAATAATATAATTATTCAACTATATTTTCTTCTAGAACTTTTATGATTTTACCTCGTTTAACATTTCATTCTTTAATCTATCTGGAATGTATTTTAATTCGGAAATAATGGACATTTAAGGGTGTCAGCAATGGTTGAGAGTCTGAGGAGATTTTTTAAAAAAGACTCTTTAAGTAAATGTTAATATGACCAAAAAAATGGAGATTTAGAAAGCATCAATTGGCAGAGAAAGTACATCTAGGTTAGGTCATATTTTAATTACATCATTTAGGTAAACATTTAGCTATATGTATATATGCTTCATTATGTACCTACACAGGCTTCATTCAGGAAGGGGATTTAGGGGCAGGTTTTTCTGTCTCCCTGCCTCTCTGATTCTTTCTGGTCTTGTTCTTTCTGAGCTTCTACACCTGCCAGTCTTTCTTCCTGCCTTTGTGTTTGTATATCTTTCCCTATCAGGACTATTGACTGTTTTTGTTAGTTCTGTGGCTTTCATCAAATCGTTGCATCTTTCTCAGCATCAGTTTTTCTTACACATAAAAGGAGACTGAACTAGAAGTCTCTGGTCCTTCCAGCTCTAAATTACTCTGGTCCATGATGTACAATCTCTCCCCCTGGGCTTATGTGTCCCCCTCTCTCCATTTCAGCAAATTACTGTCAATTTCTGCTAAATTTCTTCTTGCTTCCTTTTTCCTCTTTGCACTGCTGCCTGACCATTTTTTTCCTCCTCCTTCCCTTAACTGAACATAACGTATGACTATAGTCTAATTTATATTTGTTGCCTTCATTAAATAAACTTTTATACTCCTTCTTCTTAATTTACAAAGAAGGTAAGTGGAATGCCATTTGTCTCTATATAAAGGAAAACTAAATAACTTACACTCTTTTTTAAACATGGTCCCTGATTTATTAAATGGGTCAGTGAGCTGGAAAGTACTTTTACTGATCTAGTCAATATGAAGAAAAATCTTTGGTCCTGAAAATGGCCATTATATATTATGCAAAGGATGTTAATGTACTAGAACCAGTGATAATTATTTGAGTTCAAGTTATGTGCTCTATAGAAATCTTTCCTGGTGACAAATGTCAAAAGTTTAAATTGTAGGTCTGCGAGCAAAAAGGCTACTTAACCTTTGTTAATTAGAAAATCAACACATTGTCACTGGAGAGAGCCCCCTGCCATGCAAGAGCCTCACACACATTAGTTAGACCTGTGATAATTACCCAAGGTGAGACGTGGGTTTAATTTGTAAATCATTTTTCATGTGAAATGCTATTCAAGTATTGCAATTAGAGATTAATTATGAAAATGTTGTAACTATCCATAATGAATAATACAACCATCAAAAGCACAGAAGATTGGGGCAAAATAATCAGGTATTAAACAAACAGGGCGGAAATAACGATCAGGAGGAATTCTAAAAAGCACTGTCCTCACACTAGGAGCTTAACTGTTTTCTAAGGAGCTAATTTGGGCTCCAGGGCACCTGTGCCCAGAGAGACCAGCCATTCATTTGCCATAGAGAGGAATCGCACCAAAGCTCCCACACGAGGAATCTAATTTATCCATTCAATAAGTATTTATTTCACAGCAACTATAAGCTAGCCTTGTCTAGATGTTAAGAAGGCACTAGGAAGCAAAACACACAAAAGTCTTTGCGCTTGCAGAGCTTATCTTCTTGCCGAGGGAGAGGGAAATTTAACAATAAACTCAATAAGTAAGTTAAGTATATCGCCTGTTAGAAGTCAGTCTGGGTTAAGTGGGAGTGGGGTGGGGGAGATTCCCATTTTATATAGAGTCCTTAAGACAGACCCCACTGAGAAACTGACAGAAAGCGTATCCGGGTGCACGGCCCTGGGAAGACAAAGAGGTAAGGGAGGCACTGCCCTGCAGGTGAGGGCAGGGGGTGAGACGGGGAGCTGCTCTGAGATGCTAAGAGAAGCAAAGGCGCCAGGTCACGTGTGTAAGGCACTGGGAAAGGCGTTCCTAAGAAGGTGGAGGAGACATACTTCTCGCTCTCAGGTTAATACAAATGTAATCACAAATAGCCACACTGTGGTTCAAGGTAGAGTCTGACGTAGGAGAGGCGGGAAACAGAGGTGTGGAGAGCATGAACTGTCGTCACAAAACTCGACTTCTGGGTGTTGGCTCTGCTGCTCACTGCTTGATCTTCCCAGCTCCTCTTTGGGCCTCAGTCTCATGTATGAAACTGGCGTAAAAATATGCACCTTGCAGGGTCATATTCATAACAAGTGACAATACCCCCCTCTGTACTAATGCTCAGTTAATGGGAGCCGTTTATTATTATTACCATTATTCAGTATAAACAAAATTCTACAGAAGCACAGAGTTGGAAATTAAATATGGCTAAGATGAGTATACACGAATCTGACACCAGAGGTATCGTGAGTGTTATGAAATGCACTGTGTCACCCCAAAGTTCACGTGTTGAAGCGCCAATCCCCAATGTGACTATATTTGGAGAGAGTACCTTTACAGAGGTACTTAAGATTAAATGAGGTCACAGGGGTGGGTCCCTAATATGAGCGTGTCCTTTGAAAGGAGAGGAAGAGATGCCAGGGACGCACGCACACAGAAAAACAGCCGTGTGAGAAGGCACAGGTCCGTAAGCCGAGGAGAGAGGCCTCGGGAGAAACCAACCCTGCCAGCACCTTGATCTTGGTCTTACAGCCACTGGAATTGTAAGCAATAGATCTTTGTTGTTTAAACTACCCAGTCTGTGGTATTTTGTCAGGGCAGCTTGAGCAGACTAATACAGTGAGTAAAGGGTTAACTTCAGGCTTGGGCTGGTCCAGGCCTGCCTGACAGAATGACCTTGGAGTCCTCCTTCTAACTGCATTGCTTCCTTGGCAGGTTCAGGATCGCGATGGCCGTTTTCCTTCGCTTGTCTGCCGTGGGGGACCGCACCTGGATTGCGAGAGCGGCAAGCTGGCATACAGCGCTCCACACGTGACTGGCTGGCACAAAAGACTGACAGGAAATACAGCTGTGATTTCTGTGTCCAGGTGACCCACCTAGACCCCGTCTCTTCTCCATGGCAGTCAGACCTGGCCCGTGTAGGTCAGGGGGCCAAAGCAGCGACGTGCTCGGACAGGCTGGGCCCCCATCGGCAGCTTGGCCGACGCTGCACCCACTGTGTCTCCTGTTTTACATGTTACCATTGTCTCTGAGGTCTTTACTGTCAACCTGAACATGGAAAAAACCCAGTAGTGTCAGTACAGGTGTGTAGAGTAAAAACCCAGTTATCTGGTTAAGCTGAGGACCTCAGAACGGCCCAGATTCTTTCGTAGTGGAGAGAGTTCAAGGATGTGGCTTACATTACTCAGTGCAGAGCTGCGTGATTGACAAGTATTGACCAGGGATGCCTCTGTCAGCTGGATATTGGAGGGCATATATGAAAAAGTTTATCCATACTCAGAGAGTGGGGCTTTGGAGGGTTGTTTTTTCAGATAATGCTCATGAGTTCTCATTCATAACATCATTCAATAGGTTGGATTTTTTTCAAGTTCATTATCACTGCATGAATTTCTTATATCCTCTGAGTAGAGGACATGCAGAATATGTGAATCCAAAGTATTTAAACTAGAAGAAAACTTCAAAATAGAGATGGAGAAAATAACTGGGTTTCTGATAGCAGAAAGCACTCATGTGTCTGAATGTGAATTGCTCCATGATGGGGATGGTACTGGGAGGTCTCAATTCATTCCAGAGGCTACGGTGGGAGGGTAAGCATGCTACAATATTAGCTGTTTCAAAAGCTAATATTAACTGAATGCTAGCTGTTCCAGGTACTGTTTCAAAATTTACATTTTTAACTCTCAGAGAGAAATATTATTATCACCCCCATTTTACAGGTAAGGAAACTGAGACCAAGAGAGTTGACTCGTCCAGTGTTACATGGGTCGTAAGAGGCCGTAATTCACCCCCCAGGCTTTCTGGCTGTTAAGCCTGCACTCTTGCCATGCCGGAGCTGCCTCCTGACTTTTGGGCTTGCATCGTAGGAGCCTCTTCTCTGACTCTGCTGTGCTGAGGTACGGAACATGCTGACAGAATGATTACCATCTGAGATGAGTCATTCACCACTTGGCACAGTGCCGTCCCAAGATGGCTGAAGCTGAAAGGGGAATGCCATGCTTACAGTTCAGTCAGGAATGTGGACATATGGACACCCAAACTGGTCTCTAGGCCGCAAACAGGAGACGCTTCTTTGATGCTGTCCTTGAAGTTGTATTTTTTCTTGGTGCAAAAGCTTAATACTGCATCTCTAAAACCAGAGCAGTGATGAGCCTTGGCCCCTAGATGGTGGGAGGTTGGTTATCTCCCCACACTTGGTCTGACAGCACTATTTCCGAGGACGGCCACTCTGCAATGGGTCGTACGGTTCCAAGTCCCTCACAGAAGTGGCGGCTGACAGAGAGCACAGTGGTAAACCTCCAGATCCCAGCCAGGTCCAAGTTTTAAATTAATAATCGTTACTTTGGGAAACTTCAATGCAAAGCCACATTTCAAATACATCAGCTTACAAGGCTGCCTAAATATTTCTCTTGCAAATACTTGTATGTTACTGCTCGTACGATGCATCCTGCCAGAGAGTTCTGCTCATCTTTGGAGCAAAATTACCATCTGCTTTCTGCTGACCTTAACATATCCCATGTTCTTTCTCTTTCTCTCTCTCTCTCTCTCACACACACACACACACATGCACACACACAAGCACTCATGCACATACATGCATGCACAGACCAGGAACCTGACCAGGTTGAGCCACCTGTCCCTGTCCCTGTCCCTGTCTCTGTCTCTGTCTCTCTGTCTTTATTATTTGCCTTTAAAAGCCTTTATTTTTTAAACAACTGTATCCACTCCCTTTTCACCCACAGCCAAGAATCAGAGCTGTGACCTCGCTCTCTTATTCTCAGACTCAGAACAAGTGTTTAAAGATTTCAGTCCCGGGTCAAGGCCAGATCTACGGGTCTGGGAGGGATCAGCGCAGCTCTGCTCACTAACCTCCCAGGCGGCAGGAGCTTCCCAAGACAGGAGGGTGGAAGAAAAAGAGGTGAGGGTTGGGAGGGTGGAAGAAAAAGAGGTGAGGGTGAGAGGGAGGGGAGCCAGAGGCCGAGGACACAACCGTGGGAGGTGCTGAGGTCAGGGTTGCAAGGAGGGCGTGCTTACGAGTGTTAAATGATACCGGAGGCCAAGCAAAAGGAGAAAACGGGAAAAGCCTACTCGATTTGGTTATTTTTGAGACAGCCCTGTCAACGTGGTAATGAGATGCTTCTTAGCGAGGGAACGGGTAGTGAGAGTACGGATTCAGGAGGTGAAGATCCAGCACTGGTTTAAGAAGCAGCCACAGCAGACGGGGAGAGAGGGAGGCCTTCTGAAGCACGCAGCACACGTACTACTGCTGTAACACAAATTTGCTATTTTAAGTGTTTTGATAAATGTATTGGTTTCTTTTGTAATTCTGTATCTTTTATTCATAGAAAACATTACTCTGAGAAGAGAGATATAGACTACCAAACTGGCCCCCCAAAGGTTAGAACTGCTGCATTATAATGAAGTTAAGCAATATTAAAGGAAAAGAAGGACATGTTCAGGAGCAAGAGTGTAACTTATGTCTAACGTCTCAGCAGGAACACTGCCTGTAAAAGACAATGGACTAATGTCCTCACAGTGTTGATTAAAATAGGGAACCAGTAAAGGTATTCGCAGGCATGTGAGGTCTAGGAAGGACTCGCCTACGAAGTTTTAGGAAAAATTGCTCTTGAGTAAAAACGAAAATAAATCCAAGAGTAGATAAGATGTGGGAAAGAAGAGTAAGTGAAAAGAAAAACAGCAAATATTAATGTTTTCTCATAAGCAGTTAAAGTAAGTATATTCATAAGATTCTGCAGCTAAAACCACAGATGATGTCAACACGGCAAGTAGTGAGGTGGGGAAGGAGGTCAGAGGGTTCTTGGTCTCTTATTCAGGAGAACAGAGATATCGATTTGTTTTTGTGGATGACAGAGAAAAAAGCATAAGTATGAGTCTTAAGAAGTTAGGCATAGCTGCCAGAGGAATGCAAGTAGAATGTAAAACTTTTAAATCAGCAGAATAATATTCAGTTTAACCAACGGAAAGTAGGCTGGGGGGTGGGTGAGCAAACAGAGAACAAAGTAAATTGGAGATGCAGGGTAAGATGGCAGAAGACATACCCTGATATGACAGTAGTCACAACAAATGAATAAAAAGACAGAGATTCTCAAATTAAATTTTTAAAAGATTCAGCATTATACTATCTAAGACACACATTTAAATAAAAGGATTCCAACACCTGCATAAAAACACCAGGCGAATATTAACAACAAGAAGAACTGCATAGTAGTTTTAAGAGCAGAAATAAAATTGTGTGATGAAAAACATCAGAAGGAATAAACATGGAAATTACATACTTGTATAAGGAACAATAAATCAAGAAGATTATGAACACATCTAACTAACAAAATAGCCTCAGAGAATACAGAGCTACCAGTGACAGAACTATTGACAGAACTAGATAATCAACCAGTAAAGTTTGAGGTTTACACTCAGAATCTGATCAGACAAACAGTACTTAGAGAAATTAAGTATGCACATACCCTGTGACTCAGTAGAAATTAAGTATGCATATATTCTATGACTCCTGCACACACACAGACACATGTGAGTGCACATGAGAAAACCTCATACAGGTAATAGGGGGATAGGCACAAATATATTTGACGAATAGTCATCTGTGGTAGCAAAGAGTTTGGGGAAACTTAGGTATGCATCACTAGGGGATGGAATAAATAAAGCATGGATATACCCATAATGGAACACTATACACATGGTATTCGCAGAGCTACACAAATACATCTTAAACCATAAGGGGCGTCCCTGGTTGGCGCGGTGGTTGAGAGTCCGCCTGCCAATACAGGGGACACGGGTTCGTGCCCCGGTCCGGGAAGATCCCACATGCTGCGGAGTGGCTGGGCCCGTGAGCCATGGCCACTGAGCCTGCGCGTCCGGAGCCTGTGGTCCGCAACGGGAGAGGCCACAACAGTGAGAGGCCTGTGTACCGCAAACAAAACAAAACAAAAAAACCCATAAGGCTGGGGGCTTCCCTGGTGGCACAGGGGTTGAGAATCTGCCTGCCAATGCAGAGGACGTGGGTTTGATCCCTGGTCCGGGAAGATCCCACATGCCGCAGAGCAACTAAGCCCACACGCCACAACTACTGAGCCTGTGCTCTAGAGCCCGTGAGCCACACCTACTGAGCCCGCGTGCCACAACTACTGAAGCCCGCGCACCTAGGGCCGTGCTCCGCAACAAGAGAAGCCACCGCAATGAGAAGCACTGCACCGCAACGAAGAGTAGACCCCGCTCGCTGCAACTAGAGGAAGCCCGCGCACAGCAAGAAGATCCAACACAGCCAAAATAAATAAATAAAATAAATGAACTAAAAAAAACAACAACATAAGACTGAGTGAAAGAGAAAGAAACAGAATGAGATTTGTAGTACAATACCACTTATATAAATAATGACACTGGAAAGGCAATACTATGAATCTTCCATAACATGCACATATTTTGAATATGTAGAGGGTGGGGCTAGAAGGTTATACATAAAACACAGTTGAGTGGGTGCCAGCGATGGGGAGAGCAGAATTGGGAATGGTGAAAAAGATGTGAAATAACAGAGTGAAATTAAAACGAATGGGGAACACTGCCAGTTTGTGACAACAGGACCACAATATGAAGAGTGTGAGTCCCACAGAATCCCACACCAGCGGACCTTGAGAACGATGCAGATGAAAGAAAAGAGGATAAAATGCAGCATTTGGCAGGAAACAACTCTGTTTAAGCCAGTAACAGTGGATGGCTTTTCTCTCACTTTCTTAGTGTATCACAGGAGGGACTGCGGGGCTGTGAGTACTGGTTCCTTCCTCAATATTGTGTCACTGATACTAATTTTATTACAATCTTTTTCTGTGTGACAGTTGCCATTTATTATCATGAAGCTTAGTCCAGTCCTTACTGAAAGAATAAAAAGTCCATATGAGAAATTATTTGATGTCTTTTTTTTTTTTGCGGTACGCAGGCCTCTCACTGCTGTGGCCTCTCCCGTTGCGGAGCACAGGCTCCGGACGCGCAGGCTCAGCGGCCATGGCTCCCGGGCCCAGCCGCTCCGCGGCATGTGGGATCTTCCCGGACCGGGGCACGAACCCGCATCCCCTGCATCGGCAGGTGGACTCTCAACCACTGCACCACCAGGGAAACCCTTATAAGGCTATTTTTGAAACTGTTTTTCCATACTGGTTTCAAAATTGGTGCCTTTACATTAAAATGTCTTCTCTGAATTGGCCCACGCCAACTGTCATGAGACAACTGGAATAAAAGACCTCAGAATCCCTGAAGCTTTTATTCTTGTGGCACATGAGCTGTTTTTCCACAGAAGGTGAACAATAGGTTTGGCTCTTTTCTTAGGTTCAAAATCTGTCTCTCAGTGGTAAAGCATTTGACTGCATATCTCTCTGTAAGTTTCTAAACATGTAATCTCTGCGTTAGAAAATAAGCTCAGCACCTATGGAAATAGGTAGTGAACAGACTACCTTTTGGAGGTTCAAAGGAAGTTAAAAGTACATTGTTAGTTTGATTATGTTGGGAGCGTATGTAAGAAAGGTAAAAATTGTGTCTATCATAACTTACTTCATATGTTAAAACTCTAATTGTAAAATAGACAGCTGGGATTGCAAAAGTTAATGCGTTCTGACCTCTAAAAGGTAAAGGGCAGGAAAGCATATGGTGACACTTAGTGGAGAAGGACCATCCTTCACCTGTGAGGTTGGCAGGGAAGGGATAGTTCTACTGAGAAGAGAGTGGATGCCTCATATGTGGTTTCACGGCAGAGCCTCGTGAAAGGCGGTCGTGCTAAGAAAAGAATAAATGTGCTAGCGATCCTTGAGGTGAACAGCTGTGAGGGAGTAGCATTCCATGGAGAAGCTTCTGTATTTTACTTGCATTTTTGCTTTGTAGATAGTTTGCTGATGTCATCTAGTGATTTTTTAAGACTAGATTTCATCTAGCACATCTTTTTACTTGATTATTTTATGGCAGTGGTTCCTAATTATGACATCACTCCCTATCTCTGTTTAGGAGAGAACCAGGAGACCAGTTACAAGGGTCGGGCCAGAAACTCTTTGCATTAGGGTCCCAGCTAGCATCTCAGCCACTGCCAAACAGGCAAGACCTCAGTTTGAGAGACGGAGACTGAAAACTATATTTAGGGCCTAGAATGATCTGAGATGCTATGTTTCATCATATGAATTTCTCTGCGACTCTTTTTTTAGGCTTCAGTCATGCTTGATTTCAGTCTTGGTATCTAATGAAAAAAATATTTCCAAAGATGGTAATATGACTGTTAACTCAGAGAAGTAACAGAAATATAATTCACTTATTCATTCATCCTATTGCTCACTCAGCAAATCCACTGGGCAACCACTGCAGCGATATTCTAAATCTCTCCTGTCATGTAGCTTACCTTCTAGGGGAAGGGCACAAAGATAAATGAAAACATCAGAAGTTCTAAGGAGAATGTAAGATGGTAAACGACTGGCTACCTTAGACTGAGTGGTCGGCGAAGGCCTCTCTGAGGAGGTACAGAGCTGAGAGTGAATGAGAGGAGCCAAGCTTTAAGACACGGGAGAATCCCAGGTGTCCACCAACAGATGAATGGATACAGAAGATGTGGTGCATATACACACAATGGAATATTACTCAGGCATAAAAAAGAATGAAATCCTGCCATTTGCAACAATGTGGACGCACCTAGTGAGTATTATGCTTAGTGAAATAAGTCAGAGAAAGACCAAATACTGTATGTTATCACGTATATGTGGAATCTAAAAAATAAAACAAATGAATGCATACAACAATACAGAAACAGACTCACAGATACAGAGAGCAAACCAGTAGTTACCAGCAGGGAGAGGGAAAGAGGGGAGGGGCAAGATAGGGGTAGGGGATTGAAAGACACAAACTACTATATGTATAAAATACATAAGCAACAAGGATATATTGTACAGCACAGGAAAATATTACCATTATTTTGTAATAACTTTAAATGGAGTATAATTTATAAAATATTGAATCACTACACTATACACTTGAAACTAATGTAATACTGTAAATCAACTATACCTCAATTAAAAAAAAGTAGGAGCCAATTTTGTTGATGGCTGGGGAGGCGTTTCAGGTAGAGGGAACAGCCAGTGTACATGCTCTAAAGCAGGAACAGGCTTGGTGTGTTCAAGAAACATACCAAGATTGGGGGCCAGCCAGGAGACCAGTTACAACAGTCCAATCAGGAAACCACCAAGGCTTCGACTAGAGTGGGACCCGTGGCAGGAGACAGCAGTGGGTGCGTTTGGGGCACAGCCGGAGGCAGTCACAGGACTCACTAATGATGGGCAGTGATGAGGGAAAGAGGAAATCAAGGCTAACGCCAGAGTTTGGGTTCAAGCAGAAATGGGTGCACGATGATGTCATTTTCTGAGACGGGAAGGCTGGCAGAAGAGCAGGCTTGGGGCAGGCAGCAGGAGCTCTCCTTGCCATGCTTACTCTGAGATGCCCATCAGACAGCCACGTGGATACGCCAAGTAGCTGTGTACGTGGATGCAGAGTTTCCGGAAAAGCGAGGCCTGGAGATTTTGATTTCAGAGTCACTGGTGCATAAACAGTTTAGGGAGCCGTTGGACTGGATGAGATCACCCAGGGAAACGCATGGCTGGAGAAGAGGGGAAGGCTCTGTGTCTGATGCTCTAACATTTAGTGGTCACGGAGAGGAAGAGAACTCACAGGAGAGACTCCAGTCATGGCCAGTGAGGTGAGGGAAAGCGGGCAAGCACACGCCATGGAATCCAAGAGAAGAGAGTGTTTCAAGAAGGAGGGCACGTGGGCTGCTGCTGAGAGCACGGAGAGAAGCCAGAGGGTCGCGCTCTAGACACAGCTCTAGAGAGTTCCGTGTTGACTTTGACAACCTTTGTAAAGGTTTACCAAATGAGCTAAAAAGAAAAACAGCTTATCTCTGTACCAGAGAAACTCTTAAGTAAGGCATCTCGTTTGTTCCCTGCCCCCAGTACTTCTGCATAAAATTCTCTTGTTAATCCAAGCCCTTTGTGGTCGTGTCACAGTGAGGGCCTGACTGCCTTGAAATTTGCCAATGTGACTGGTAATCCACAGAACGCCTGCTGGGGCTGCTGGGGCTGACTCAGGACCGGCCTGATCTCATCGTCTCCTACTGCAGGCTCCACAACTGAGAGCAGCGCTGCATGGGGCGTGGCGGCCATCTGGGGGTGCAAGACTTTGTGGGGATGGATCCTCTTCTGCATTGTGGGCAGCTTTGCCTGTGGCTGGAGCTGAAGGTAGTGCTCCAAAGCCATCACACTTTTCCAAATACCTGGTGGGTCACAGTAGCCACCCAGATGAGGGACCCTGGTATAAGGACCAAGACAGCCTTAACGTTCCCCTCGGACTGAGCAAATTTTGACAGGTTTCTTCTGACCCTAGGTCCTTGACTCCCCTATTCTTAAAGCATTTCCTTAAATTCTTTCTCTGCTCCTTTGAGATATTTATCTTTTAAAAAGCCTTTTGCCAGTTGTAAAATGGCCTTTTTCCAGCTGTAAAACTGGAATGTCTTTCTCAAGGACCTGGGGGCATCTTTTTGGAACATAAACATTCAGGGAGCTGCTGCCTCTACACCCCAGTTCTGGGGAGGGTAGGAGCCTAACTTCCTCAGGGCAGGCAACTTGCTCCAAGTTGTAAAAGGGACAACAATTTTTCTTGCCCTTTCCTTCAGCAGAGCTGAGCTCACCCCAAGCTCTGGCCTCTCTCCCATCCTGCAGTAGCCTTGAATGAAGTCTTCCTTTCTTGTTTAACTTTGGTGCAATTTTTGTTTGGACAAGACAAATGGTTAAGTCTCTGGACTCAGACTGGGATCAAGTCCCACCTCTTGTCTCTTACTAGCTGCCTGACCTTGGGCTGTTAACTAATCTTTAGCTTTAGTTTCTTCACTGTGAAAAGAAAATGGGAATCGGTAACTACATACTTTATAAGGTTCTCGTGTGGATTAAACGAGATAAATAAAAGCACATGAAGCGCGTGGCCTTGAAGTATCACCCAGGACATCTCAGCCAGCACGTATGTTGCTATTGACTCAGGTTTGCGGGAAATGGGAAAAAACAACAGATTTCCTGTGTTCTAATTCCTGCAATTCAAATTGTATATTTTTTATCTTAAACTTTTCAGATACCAGAAAGAGCCATTTTATTCATGCACGGATTGGAGTGCACTTCATGACGTGAATCCCATTTTTCTCCCTTGCCTACAAAGGTCCATTTTCTCTTTACTCCCTCCAGGACCTGGCATTTCAGATGGCCATGGGATTATCCACTCATGAGTCTGGAATACTGAGGGTGTGAGGGGCAGCTGACTAAACGAGCTACACCATCGAGTCTGGGGAGGTGGGCAGCTGTCTGGGGCTGCTCGCCAAGCGTAGCCCGGAGAATGGTCATAGCACTCTAGTCCCCATTCACTTATGAGTCCATCTAACAAACCTCAACTCTGCCATAAACTCAGGTTGCCACACAGGAGGAAATCTGCCTGATAGACAAACTGTTTGGCACAGGAAGAAACGCTGCAGGCTCCCTGCTCCCACGAGCCCTCCTGAAGACAGCACTTCCCCCGTGGAATCTCCCACCGGGCCTCCCGGGCAGCACAGAGGATCCTGAAGGAGTGAGGATGAGTAAGCCTCTGCCGGGTGACATCTTGCACAGAAGGGTTGGCCTCCTTGAACTTCCAGAGAGATTTCAGAAGAGCTCAGGGCCAAGTGAGTTGAGCCTGGACATCTGTCATAGTTAAGGGGACCTAACCTTCTTGCTCAAGGAGCCACTGAGGAGCTTGACTTCCCCCTGAAGCTTCCCGAAGCAGCCTCCAGCCCTCTGGAAACGCTGGCCTCCTCCTTAAACTACTGCTGAACACAGTGACACACTCTGGCCTGTGTTGATTTTGCTGCACGTAAACCCCTGCACTGGCCCCCCGCCCTGACAAGCCCGCTCACCTCTCCCCAATGGCTCATGCTGCCCCTGCTCTGGGCTGGCCGCCGGCCTGCAGGTTGAGGCCCCCCAGACCTCTGCTTCCTGCCAGCCCGGCCGCTGCTGCTTCGGCGGCCAGGACTCCGAACTCGCTGGCATGTCTCTGTGCCAAAGAGGGCCCCGGCTCAACGCACCCTGCTGCTGCTCGTGCTGAGTCATGCCCTTGAGCGTGTCTGCTCTTCTCCACCCCGTGAGAGAAATCTGGCCCGTGGCTTCCACGGAAGATGCTCTTGGGCTGCTGAGGCTGCAGACCACCGTGTGGTTCACATACCTCTGCCAGGCCATCCCGGGAGCTCACCTAATGCTATTTGCTCATGTTGGAGCAAAGACATGAGGCATGAGAAAGCCTCCAGTGCTTTTCAGACAAATACCTGCAACTGCTGTTTCTTCCCAGGTCAGTTTTCATTTTAAAATTTAAATGAATTGTTACTTTTTGACTAAACCAGAATCATAGCTGGATTCTCGTAACTTCCAAAAGACCTGTGTTAGCCCTCTTTTCATGACACCTTCTAATTATATATATATACACACATCTTTATTGGAGTAGAATTGCTTTACAGTGTTGTGTTACTTTCTGCTGTATAACAAAGTGAATCAGCTATACGTATACATATATCCCCATATCTCCTCCCTCTGGCATCTCCCTCTCACCCTCCCTATCCCACCCATCTAGGTGGTTACAAAGCACCGAGCTGACCTCCCTGTGCTATGCGGCTGCTTCCCACTAGCTATCCATTTTACATTTGGTAGTGTATATATGTCCACACCACTCTCTCACTTCTTCTCAGCATCCCCTTCCCCCTCCCTGTGTCCTCAAGTCCATTCTCTGCGTCTGTGTCTTTATTCCTGTCCTGCCCCTAGGTTCTTCATAACCATATATATAAATATATAGATATATATTTAGGTTCCATATATATGTGTTAGCATACGGTATTTGTTTTTCTCTTTCTGACTTACTTCACTCTGTATGACAGACTCTAGGTCCATCCAATTCACCACAAATAACTCAATTGCGTTTCTTTCTATGGCTGAGTAATATTCCGTTGTATATATGTGCCACATCTTCTTTATCCATTCATCTGTTGATGGACACTTCGGTTGCTTCCATGTCCTGGCTATCATAAATAATGCTGCAATGAACATTGTGGTACATGACTCTTTTTGAATTATGGTTTTCTCAGGCTATATGCCCAGTAGTGGGATTGCTGGGTCATATGGTAGTTCTATTCTTAGTTTTTTAAGGAACCTCCATACTGTTCTCCATAGTGCCTGCATTCCTACCAACAGTGCAAGAGGGTTCCCTTTTCTCCACACCTTCTCCAGCATTTATTGTTTGTAGATTTTTTGATGATGGCCATTCTGACTAGTGTGAGGTGATACCTCATTGTAGTTTTGATTTGCATTTCTCTAATGATTAGTGATGTTGAGCATCCTTTCATGCGTTTGTTGGCAATCTGTGTATCTTCTTTGGAGAAATGTCTATTTAGTTCTTCTACCCATTTTGGGATTAGGTTGTTTGTTTTTTTGATATTGAGCTGCATGAGCTGCTTGTATATTTTGGAGATTAATCCTTTGTCAGTTGCTTTGTTTGCAAATATTTTCTGAGGGTTGTCTTTCCGTCGTTTATGGTTTCCTGTGCCAAAGATTTTAAGTTTCAATAGGTCCCATTTGTTTATTTTTGTTTTTATTTCCATTTCTCTAGGAGGTGGGTCAAAAAGGATCTTGCTGTGATTTATGTCATAGAGTGTTCTGCCTATGTTTTCCTCTAAGAGTTTTATAGTGTCTGGCCTTATATTTAGGTCTTTAATCTATTTTGAGTTTATTTTAGTGGATGGTGTTAGGGAGTGTTCTAATTTCATTCTTTTACATGTAGCTGCCCAGTTTTCCCAGCAACACTTACTGAAGAGGCTGTCATTCCTCCATTCTATATTCTTGCCTCCTTTATCAAAGATAAGGTGACCATATGTGCGTGAGTTTATCTCTGGGCTTTCTATCCTGTTCCATTGATCTCTATTTCTGTTTTTGTGCCAGTACCATACTGTCTTGATTACTGTAGCTTTGTAGTATATTCCGAAGTCTGGGAGCCTGATTCCTCCAGCTCCATTTTCCTTTCTCTAGACTGCTTAGGCTATTCAGGGTCTTTTGTGTTTCCATACAAATTGTGAAATTTTTTATTCTAGTTCTGTGAAAAGTGCCATTGGTAGTTTGAAAGGGATTGCATTGAATCTGCAGATTGCTTTGGGTAGTAGAGTCATTTTCACAATGTTGATTCCTCCAATCCAAGAACATGGTATATTTCTCCAACTGTTTGTAGCATCTTTAATTTCTTTCATCAGTGTCTTACAGTTTTCTGCATACAGGTGTTTTGTCTCCTTAGGTAGGTTTATCCCTAGATATTTTATTCTTTTTGCTGCAATGGTAAATGGGAGTGTTTCCTTAATTTCCCTTTCAGATTTTTCATCATTTTTGTATAGGAATGCAAGAGATTTCTGTGCCTTAATTTTGTATCCTGCTACTTTACCAAATTCATTGATTAGCTCTAGTAGTTTTCTGGTAGAATCTTTAGGATTCTCTATGTATAGTATCATGTCATCTGCAAACAGTGACAGTTTTACTTTTTCTCTTCTGATTTGGATTTCTTTAATTTCTTTTTCTTCTCTGATTGCTGTGTCTAAAACTTCCAAAACTATGTTAAATAACAGTGGTGAGAGTGGGCCACCTTGTCTTGTTCCTGATCTTAGAGGAAATGGTTTCAGTTTTTCACCATTGAGAATGATGTTGGCTGTAGGTTTGTCATATATGGGCTTTATAATGTTGAGCTAAGTTCCCTCTGTGCCTACTTTCTGGAGGGTTTTTAATCATAATTTGGTGTGGAATTTTGTTGAAAGCTTTATCTGCATCTATTGAGATGATAGTATGGTTTTTATCCTTCAATTTGTTAATATGGCATATCACATTGATTGATTTGCGTATATTGAAGAATCCTTGCATTCCTGGGATAAACCGTACTTGATCATGGTGTATGATCCTTTTAATGTACTGTTGGATTCTGTTTGCTAGTATTTTGTTAAGCATTTTTGCATCTATGTTCATCATATTGGCCTGTAGTTTTCCTTTTTTGTGATATCTTTGTCTGGTTTTGGTATCAGGGTGATGGTGGCCTCAGAATGAGTTTGGGAGTGTTCCTCCCTCTGCTATATTTTGGAAGAGTTTGAGAAGGATAGGTGTTAGTTCTCTAAATATTTGATAGAATTCGCCTGTTAAGCCATCTGGTCCTGGGCTTTTGTTTGTTGGAGGATTTTTAATCAGTTTCAATTTCAGTGCTTGTGATTGGTCTGTTCATATTTTCTATTTTTTCCTGGTTCAGTCTCGGAAGGTTGTGCTTTTCTAAGAATTTGTCCATTTCTTCCAGGTTGTCCATTTTATTGGCATAGAGTTGCTTGTAGTAATCTCTCATGATCCTTTGTATTTCTGCAGTGTCAGTTACTTCTCCTTTTTCATTTCTAATTCTAACTGATTTGAGTCTTCTCCCTTTTTTTCTTGATGAGTCTGGCTAATGGTTTATCAATTTTGTTTATCTTCTCAAATAACCGGCTTTTAGTTTTATTGATCTTTGCTATTGTTTTCTTTGTTTCTATTTCATTTATTTCTGATCTGATCTTTATGATTTCCTTCCTTCTGCTAACTTTGGGGTTTTTTTGGTTCTTCTTTCTCTAATTGCTTTAGGTGTAAGGTTAGGTTGTTTATTTGAGATGTTTCTTGTTTCTTGAGGTAGGATTGTATTGCTATAAACTTCCCTCTTAGAACTGCTTTTGCTGCATCCTATAGGTTTTGGGTCATCAAGTTTTCATTGTCATTTGTTTCTAGGTATTTTTTGATTTCCTCTTTGATTTCTTCAGTGATCTCTTGGTTATTTAGTACTGTATTGTCTAGCCTCCATGTGTTTGTATTTTTTACAGTTTTTTTTCCATAATTGATATCTAGTCTCATAACGTTGTGGTCAGAAAATATACTTGATAGGATTTCAATTTTCTTAAATTTACCAAGGCTTGATTTGTGTCCCAAGATATGGTCTATGCTGGAGAATGTTCCATGAGCACTTGAGAATAAAGTGTATTCTGTTGTTTTTGGATGGAATGTCCTATAAATATCAACTAAGTCCATATTGTTTCATGTGTCATTTAAAGCTTGTGTTTCGTTATTTTCATTTTGGATGATCTGTCCATTGGTGAAAGTGGGGTGTTAAAGTCCCCTACTATGATTGTGTTACTTTCGATTTCCCCTTTTATGGCTGTTAGCATTTGCCTTATGTATTGAGATGCTCCTATGTTGGGTGCATAAATATTTACAATTGTTGTATCTTCTTGGATTGATCCCTTGGTCATTATGTAGTGCCCTTCTTTGTCTCTTGTAACAGTCTTTATTTTAAAGTCTATTTTGTCTGATATGAGAATTGCTACTCCAGCTTTCTTTTGATTTCTATTTGCATGGAATATCTCTTTCCATCCCCTCACTTTCAGTCTGTATGTGTCCCTAGGTCTGAAGTGGGTTTCTTGTAGACAGCATATATACGGGTCTTGTTTTTGTATCCATTCAGCCAGTCTATGTCTTTTGGCTGGGGCATTTAATCCATTTACATTTACGGTAATTATCGATACGTATACTCCTATTACCATTTTCTTAATTGTTTTCGGTTTGTTATTGTAGGTCTTTTCCTTCTCTTGTGTTTCCTACCTGGAGAAGTTCCTTTAGCATTTGTTGTAAAGCTGGTTTGGTGGTGCTGAATTCTCTTCGCTTTTGCTTGTCTGTAAAGATTTTGATTTCTCCGTCGAATCTGAATGAGATTCTTGCTGGGTAGAGTAATTTTGGTTGTAGGTTTTTCCCTTTCATCACTTTAAATATGTCCTACCACTGCCTTCTGGCTTGTAGAGCTTCTGCTACAAGATCAGCTGTTAACCTTATGGGGACTCCCTTGTATGTTATTTGTCACTTTTCCCTTGCTGCTTTTAATATTTTTTCTTTGTATTTATTTTTTGATAGTTTGATTAATATGTGTCTTGGCGTGTTTCTCCTTGAATTTATCCTGTATGGGACTCTCTGTGCTTCCTGGACTTGATTGACTATTTCCTTTCCCATATTAGGGAAATTTTCAACTATCATCTCTTCAAATATTTTCTCAGACCCTTTCTTTTTCTCTTCTTCTTCTGGGACACCTATAATTCGAATGTTGGTGCATTTAATGTTGTCCCAGAGGTCTCTGGGACTGTCCTCAATGCTTTTCATTCTTTTTTCTTTATTCTGCTCTGTGGTAGTTATTTCCACTATTTTATCTTCCAGGTCACTTATCCGTTCTTCTGCCTCAGTTATTCTGCTATTGATTCCTTCTAGAGAATTTTTAATTTCATTTATTGTGTTGTTCATCATTGTTTATTTTCTCTTTAGTTCTTCTAGGTCCTTTTTAAACGTTTCTTGTATTTTCTCCATTCTGTTTCCAAGATTTTGCATCATCTTTACTCTCATTATTCTGAATTCTTTTTCAGGTAGGTTGCCTATTCCTTCTTCATTTATTTGGTCTGGTGGGTTTTTTCCTTGCTCCTTCATCTGTTGCATATTTCTCTGTCTTCTCATTTTGTTTAACTTACTGTTTTGGGGGTCTCCTTTTCACAGGCTACAGGTTCACAGTTCCCGTTGTTTTTGGTGTCTGCCGCCAGTCGGTAAGGTTGGTTCAGGGGCTTGTGTAGGCTTTCTGGTAGAGGGGCCTGGTGCCTTTGTTCTGGTGGGTGGGGCTGGATCTTGTCTTTCTGGCTGGCAGGGCCACGTCCGTTGGTGTGTTTTGGGGTGTCTGTGAACTCACTATGATTTTAGGCAGCCTCTCTGCTAATGGGTGGGGTTTTGTTCCTGTCTTGTTAGTTGCTTGCCATGGGGTGTTCAGCACTGGAGCTTGCTGGCCGTTGAGAGGAGCTGGGTCTTAGCGTTGAGACAGAGATCTCTGGGAGAGCTCTTGCCGACTGATATTACATGGGGCCGGGTGGTCTCTGGTGGTCCAATGTCCTGAACTCGTCTCTCCCACTTCAGAGGCTCAGGCCTGACACTAGGCCGGGGCACTAAGACCCTGTCAGCCACATGGCTCTCTTGCTCTTCTTCTCCTTTGTTTTACTGTCATAGAAGGAACAGAGATTTTGGAGCCAGACAAATTCAAGTCTGAATCTCACATTCATCACTGCATGTAGTTGTATAGCATCAGGCAGTTTGCTTAGGCTCTCTGAGCACAGTTTCTTCGTCTATGCCATGGAGTCTCTACTGCTCCCCCAGCCCAGTTGTTGGGTAGATAAGTGTTATTGAAGGATGGAGCCTTATCTCCTCCCACTTCGCGGCGGGGGACTATCCAATGGAAAGGAGGCTCTACCTTCTAATTACATTTAACATGTAGAGGGAAGAGAACTGTATCCTCTGTTTTTCAGTGACTTTGGAAGAGGAGACAGGATCCTGGCCTTGCTAACGTAGGCAGCAGGCAGAGGGTGGCCTTCTGTAGAGTCCAAAGCCAAGAACGTCTTTTAGCTCTAGGTTGAGCTTTTAAGCCCTTCCTTCTCTAGAACCCGGATGGAACTCTCGGGCAGCTGTGCCCCAAGTCTCCGCTGTAAAAAGGGATGCTGGGTGGTGTTTTCAGAGGGATGCTCACTTCCTTTCTTGGTGAGAAAATTCCTGGGCCCTCGCTTGCTGCTCTGTGGCCACCATGGCAGGTGTGTGGAGTGACTGTGGAGTGACTTGGATGTCGAGGGCCATGTAGCACGTGACCTTTCCTTCAGGGCTGGTGGGGTGAAGTGATCCCATTTCAGGTCAGTATTTTGGGAAGGAGGAAACAAGCCAGTTAGAAGTGAGTTCTGTAGGGAAGTGAGTTCTGTAGGAGAGGGTGAATATTACATGGAGCAAGAAGAAAGCTAAGGGAATAAAAGGTAAAGGAAAAGGTAGAGAAATACCTCCTATTTAATGAGTACTGGCTCTGTGCCAGATACTATATGGAGCACTTAGCACGGACTAGCTCATCTCCTCCTGAGACATAGGAACTGTATTCCTACTTGACAGATATATTAGGTAACTTGTCAGTGGTCCCTCAGATGCTAAGTGGCAGAGGTGGGATTCAAGCCCATGGTGTTATGGGTAATCACTTGGCAACTCAGAACTTTTCAAACCACTT
Organism: Globicephala melas; assembly: GCF_963455315.2. Lineage (NCBI taxonomy): Eukaryota > Metazoa > Chordata > Mammalia > Artiodactyla > Delphinidae > Globicephala > Globicephala melas. The sequence continues at coordinate 7,667,742 of NC_083322.1, forward strand.
CTAAACACACAATCCTAAATGGCTGAAGTTGGAAGAAAGTTTGGAGACCAACTAATCCAATTCGTTTATTTGATGAAAAAAGAGACTCAAAGAGGAAAAGTAGTAACACTTGTTATTAGAGCTGAACTGAGAACAATTTCCCGGTTGCCTGAATCCCTATCGAATAGTCTTGGGATAACTGGCTCCAGGACTTCAGAGCTGTTGAATTTGTTGTTTTCTGGAAACAAGCCCCTCCCCAATTCCCCTGGGGTAGACTTCTATTGCAGACCAATATTTCTCATACTGTCTCAAATAGCTTGTGTCCGGGAGATGTGCCTCACGCCCACATCTCAGATAACAGGAAATTAGAAAGTGGCACAGGAGACTTACTCTTTTTCATCAAGTGAAAGGAAGCTGCTGACTCATCATATCAGCCCACTGTTCTGAAACTTTTCTCTCTCCAAAGTCAACAGTGGTTTCATAATTACTAAATTGAAAGAACATTTTCTTAGCTTTATTTTACACATGGGACTTGATATTATTTGTCAATGATAAGCAGTTTCATGAAACTCTCTCCTCCTGTGACAGCCTGTCTCCTGGTTTTTCCTTGCTTGTTCTTTTCATTCCTCTTCATTCTTCTTCCTGAGATGCTACTCTTCCTGCCTCTCCCTTAGATTTAAGTGTTCTGTCAGACTCTGACCACAGCCCTCTCCTCTTCTCTTTTATTAAGCTGTTCCCAGGTCATCTTGTTTACATGAGTCAAAATTCTTTCCAAGACCATAATAAATGCCTCCCCCTACCCTTTTTCATGTTACAGCTTTACTTGGTCTCTAAGACTCTTGGAGACCACTGCAGTCAGTAGACAGAAAGGGATAAAAGTAAAATTGGATCTCTGCATCCAGGGAGATCTCAGAAAAGTGAGAAATTGGGTCAGTTAGGGTCACCTGTCATAATGAAAACCAAGTAGAATCTAACCAGCATGCCTGGGAGAACAGGATTTAGGAGGAAACTTGTCCTAGGTGATCTGGGTAAGATGTGTTGATAAAGGGGAATTTGTTCACAGCTTTTGGCAGGAATCAGTGGACCTGATGTTTTATAAAAATAATTAAAAAGTCTACAAATAAATGCTGTAGAGGCTGTGGAGAAAAGGGAACCCTCCTACACTGTAGGTGGGAATGTAAATTAGTACAGCCACCATGGAGAACAGTATGGAGGTTTCTCAAAAGACTAAAAATAGAGTTGCTATACAATCCAGCAATCCCACTCCTGGACATATATCGGGACAAAACTATAATTCAAAAAGATACGTGCAGGACTTCCCTGGTGGCACAGTGGTTAAGAATCCGCCCGCCAATGCAGGGGACATGGGTTCGAGCCCTGGTCCGGGAAGGCCCCACATGCGGGGGAGCGACTAAGCCTGTGTGCCACAACTACTGAGCCTGCGCTCTAGGGTCCATGAGCCACAACTACTGAGCCCATGCACCACAACTACGGAAGCCTGCACCTAGAGCCCGTGCTCTGCAACAAGAGAAGCCACCACAATGAGAAGCCTGCACACCGCAATGAAGAGTAGCCCTTGCTCGCCGCAACTAGAGAAAGCCTGCGTGCAGCAATGAAGACCCAACACAGCCAAAAAAAAAGATACATGCACCCCTATGTTCAGCACTATTTACAACAGCCTTGACAGGGAAGCAACCTAAATGTCCAGCAACAGATGAATGGATAAAGAAGATGTGGAATACATATACCATGGAATATTACTCAGCCATAAAAAAGAATGAAATAGTGCCATTTGTGGCTACATGGATGGACCTAGAGATTATCATACTAAGCAAAGTAGGTCAGAAAGAGAAAGACAAATACTGTATGGTATCACTTATATGTGGAATCTAAAATATGGCACAAATGCACTTATCTATGAAACAGAAACAGACTCACAGACAAAGAGAACAGACTTGTGGTTGTCAAGGGGGCAGGGGGTGGGGGAGGGTTGGTTTGGGAGTTTGGGATTAGCAGATGCAAACTATTATATATAGAATGGATAAACAACAAGGTCCTTCTGTATAGCACAGGGAACTATATTCAATATCCTGTGATAAACCATAATGGAAAAGAATATGGAAAAGAATATATATATGTATAACTGACTCACTTTGCTGTGCACCAGGAAAACAACATTGTAAATCAACTGTACTTCAATAAAAAAGTAACTTAAAAATAATGTGTAATTTTGAGAACTATAACTTGAGGGGAGGATTTGGAAGGGACTGAGCTCTGGTTGGGTTGGAGCAGTCAGTACTTCCTTCAAAATCTGTAACTTTCATGGCCCCTGGCTGACGTGGCTTGCTATCAAGTCAGTCTCACTTCCAAAGGTAACCGACTACGTTAACAATTTGCCCACATTTCACCAAAGGAGTGGACGTCAAATTTTACCTGTCTTTTCGTGACTGTCTAATGTTCTTAAAACATCCTGCCATAATTATGAAAGACACCATCGGGACTCTGACCTCCAGTGGGTGGAGCCCAGGTGGAAGGTCATGTCTGCTTTTGCTGGGTCTGAGACCAATTAACCCACACACACCTAGAGGGGAGGTCTAAGGTGGCAAGACAGCCACCAAGTCCTTCAAACTTGCTTTCTTTTCATTCAACAGAAGAAAAATAGCTAATTTCCTAAAATATTAGTATTCTGGAAGACGAAAGTTAAAATCTCACAAGCCATGGAAACGAGTATTGATTGAAAGTACTGTTAGGTTCAGCTAGGACATGTCATAAGCAAAGACCGGAATGTGGGGCTAGATCCACTTCTCGCAAAGGATACTTTACTTTTTGCTCTTTTTCAATTTCTTCCCAGTGTTGATCTCTTTCCTCTGTGGAAAGATGTTACGTAAGGAGAAGTCTAAGTCTTTCTCTGCCTAGAACCTTGAGGCTAGGTAGAGAAAGGAGTGGATTTCTACTTATCATTTCAAGCAACCTTGAACTTAGGGAGCCCATTCCCTCCCTCCCTCCCTCCCTCTCTCCCCCTCCCTCCCCCCTCCCCCTCCCTCCCTCCCCCCTCCCTCCCTCCCCCCCCTCCCTCCCTCCTCCCTCCCTCCCCCCTCCCTCCCCCCCTCCCTCCCTCCCTCCCCCCTCCCTCCCTCCCTCCCTCCCCTGCTTCCATCCTTCCTTTTGCACATTTACAAGTGCTCTAAATCATTACGGAAATTTATGCAGTTCTAAAACCATAAGCCCAAAACTGCATAGATCAGAGACCTCAGAGATGTCCTAGCCCACCCTCTCATTTTGTAGATGAGGATTGTGGGCTCCAGAACACAGAGAGTAGGGACTTCCCTGGTGGTCCAGTGGTTAAGACTCTGCACTTCCAACGCAGGAGACACGGGTTCAATCCCTTGTCGGGGAGCTAAGATCTCACGTGTCGTGCAATGTGGCCAAAAAGAAAACACAACAGAAAGCGGAGGGTAGAACCAGATTTAGGGTTCCTGGGTCCTCTTCCTTGTTCCATTCTGTTTCAGATGAGACCACAAGAGGCAAAAACACTTACTTTTGGAAAAATCTCTATCAGAATCCTACGTAGGCAGTTTTATTTTTTCCCAAGGTAGAAGTTGTTTCAAGCAACAGAGAAGTCACTCTTGCTGTCCCATCACTCACCGACAAACAGCTGGCTGTAGAGCTCCAGGCGGGTGTGGCCTTCCGTTGGGGCCTTGCGGGTCTGCTGGGGCAGCCTGTCCACCTGCAGGCTGGCCTGCTTGACATTCCTCTCCGCGGTGACCCGGTGCCACTGGTCATCGTTGAGAGGCGAGGGTGACCTCACCACAATCTCCACTGGCCCGTTTCCGACATCAAATGAAAAGGACACTTCCGTGGCAGCTGGAGGAGCACAAAGCATGAAAGGCACGTGAGTACTTCCCTCCCAGATGCCAAACAGTGGTGAATTCTAGAGGTAAAACCAAGCACGGAGAGAAAAGAAATCTAAGCTAGTCACTTGCTACAAAGGTCCAAGGCGAAATCCTTTGAGGAGGGATAAAACATGAACCCATTGTTAACCATTAATAACCAGGGGAAGGAAAATAAACTTGGATTGGGGGTCAGGTATACATTGGTTTATTTTATCAGGAAGTTACCATCATTGACTCTTTCCAGATAAGGAACTGAAGGCTGGCGCACTTAAGCACATGTCGAGCACCTTAGATTGAGTGAGTAGTGGAGTCAGGATGGGAACCAGGCTTCTCAGGTTTCAGAGCCTGAGACCTTTTGGCTCTACACACACCCTGACTCTTCAGTAGCTCTTAGGGCGTGACCTGTAGCTCTGGCTGCACCAAGCGTCACCTGGGAGCTTTACGAAACACACCAGCTCCGCCCCCAGGGATTCCCACTCAGCTAGGTAGGCACTGGTAGTTTTTAAAAGCTTCCTGGAAAATAGTAATATATAGCTAGAGTTGAGAGCTACTGCTTTGCGGGTATTCACAAAACTTTATTTCCTTGATCTAATCCTTAAGGTTCCTATGGAAAGTCAGGGAGCTGTGAATTGTGCATGCAATGAGGATGACCCACATCTCTCCCGGACCTCTGGGGCTGGGCAAAGGGCAGCTCCAGAGTCCTGCAGAAAAACCCTTTCTTGAACCATTTGTCGCACACCTTGGATGCTCGCCATCTGGGACGTCAGGTCCTTCTCATAACCTACCCTCCAGCACTAATCACAAATCATTCTTCTTCTTCTTCTTCTTTTTTTTTTTTATAGATCTGCTCCCAATCAAACTCCTTTAGTAAATCACCTTTCAACAATGGAAAAATGGACTAGGAGGTTGCTTTGGTAACTCCAATTGTCAGTAGCTTTCTCACAACACATTTTAGGTTTCAAGTTCTTCAGTGACTACCTAGTGCTTTATAAATATGTTTTTTTAAGTGTATATTTTTCCTGCGATTGGCAGGCGAGGTAGTGGCATGCGGGTCCCAGCTCCTTAGCTTGGTGAATTCTTTTGACAGGAAAGATGAGGCGCACCACTGGATCTTCTAACTTTGCTTATAAAGAGATTCAGCTCCTCTATCTATCAATGAGCCTCTGACTAATCTCCAAGCAGTTTAATTAACTATCTGTCATTTTTTCCCCCAGGCTAATGAAAAATTCAGCTTCTCTGGACTGGTACCACTTTGAAATGATGTTGCAAGCAATCAAACTTCTGATTTAAAAACCGCAGTGGGCCAGATTCTCTCAAGACCTAGACTGTTCCCCACCTCTGGGCCAGGCCCCTCTGAAAGCTGCATTAACTTTATTGAGCTCCAGGGACATTAGACGCAGAACTCAATTTCATCAACCTAGTTGTACCAAGGAATTTGGTTCCTTTATGTCGTTAGAAAGGGAACTTTAATTTTAACACCTGTGGTGACGCCACACGTGCTCTGGTGAAATTTCTTCTCTAAATTGGGAGCTCCTGCCTTCCAGGGTCACTGACCTGATAGAGGCCAGTGACCTTCACCAAGGTTTCTGCAGAAGTATGATCAGAATATGGGTCGACGATCATACGACTCATGAACTGAATGACCTTTCCCTGAATTTCTGGCATGGTCAATGGGGAAAACGTAACCTCGGTTTTTAAGATTGAATTTGTTCTGTTCTTGCAGTGCTGTGTCTTAGCAGATGCATTTTAAAATGTAAGTTATCAGAATAGCCAGAGAACAAGACTTCCTGAGCTAAGAAGGAAAGTCGGGTTTGCTTCAAAGGCATCAACAGCCATCAGGGAAATACGATTTAGGGATAAATTGAGTTTAACTCTAAAATTTGACTCAGAGGGATGAATGCTCCTCTAATTTCCTCTCTTCCTGCTCTAACGAATTTTTGTTCAGGTCTTTTTTTGCGGTACGCGGACCTCTCACTGTTGTGGCCTCTCCTGTTGCAGAGCACAGGCTCCGGACGCGCAGGCTCAGCGGCCATGGCTCACGGGCCCAGCCACTCCGCGGCATGTGGGATATTCCTGGACCGGGGCACGAACCCGCGTCCCCTGCATCAGCAGGCGGACTCTCAACCACCATGCCACCAGGGAAGCCCCTGTTCAGGTCTGAGGACCAGCAGTTACCAGGAAATATCCATACTTCCTTCTCTGCTTGTCGCACTAGATCCCCTGTTCCTTAACATCAACACTTCCCCCTAGAGGAGGAAAGAAGGTCTCGAGGACCTGCTGTAGCTCAGTCCTCTCCCCAGCTGGGTGCAGGAAGAGGGACTCAAGGCCGAGGGCCCCTGAGAGCAGAATCCTCCTCCAAGAGGCTCCACCCAGGCTCTGTTGAAGTAATGTCCACAATTTCAGCCCATCCCACTTCCCTTCTGGTGCTTCCTGAGGCCCCGCCTGAGAGTGAGGGAAGGGGTTCCTTTTTCCCATTTATTCTATGTCAGCTTCCCTGACATTGCCTTTGAGAAATCCCGTCTCCCAGCCAAACGGCAAGTGTGTTTTAAAAGCTTCTGAAGTTCAGTTTGTGGATGATTTCTCTCCGTTTCTGGGTGAGAGGAGCTGACATTTTAAAAGAGCTAATTACAGAGAGAGTCAGCAAGCGAATGAAAGGGAGGCAGAGTAAAAGACACGAGAGCCAGCGACACCATCCTCTTAATGTGTGTCTCCAGGAGACTGAAGTGTTGCCCTGTTTCTGACTGTAGAAAAGGAATTTCTGACATATCGACACTATTCTTATTTTCAGAAATAAGTATTTAAAGATTGGATGTTTCTAGCATGGCTCATTAGAAAGAACACGGTAGCACACACGAATGGCTGCCTTTCTCTTAGTGTCAGGAACTGGGAAGCATCTTTCTTGCAAACTCACAAGTTAGCCTGCCATCGTTTTGTAGATGCTGGCAGAAGACAGGAGACTCGAGGGTCAGAGACAACGCACTGCGTTCTTCACGGTGCAGCAGGCGGCATGAGCGTCAGTCCTCCTTGGTTTCTTTGGTCCCCAGGGTCCCATGGGGGCCACGTGGAGCAGCTCAGGTGGATGCTGCCTATGCAGTGAGTTTGCATCACAGCCAAGGAGCCCTGACTTTAGGAAATCCCGAAGTTTCAAAAGGGCTGCTAGCAAACCTGCTTAACTTTTGTCCTGGGGAGAGACATTGGCTTTATTATCCTGGTCAGGAAACAAATCTACTCTCTGTTCTGGAGGAAGACATTCTATCCTCCGAGACTGTTTGCTATACACACATCCTTTAAAAGGTACGAACAAAGCTGACAGTGCCTCTTGTTCAGAAGACAAGCAGAAATGGGAGAGACCCATGGAGAATCCTGCCCGACAGCTAGACAATCCCCCACCCTTTTCCTTGTGAGCCGACCTGATTTTGCCCAGGAAACTATGTGCTTCCATACAACTTCATGCTTCAGGTATGGAAGACCCTACCCCAGGCCCAGAGGGTGTATCTGGATTCATCTAAGTCAAACATGAGAATTCTGAGCTCTCTGCCAGCAACCCACTTAAGATGGGAGGTATCATTTCCTTCTGGCCAGTAAGACATGAGGGGGAGTCTTTGGAAGGAAAATTAATTAATTGGTAAGAGAAGAGACAGTCATCCCCTTTTGCTCCTTGGTCTTGGGAGGAGATGTGGTTTGTAGTGTTGGTGGAGTCAGACACACTGAGGAGAACAGGGAGGGAAATGGGATGAACCTGGGGCTTAGCTGACATTGTTCAGCCCCTGAATTATTCCTGGAGCCACTTCAAGACTTCTTATGTGAGATATCCCTTATTGCTAAAGCCATCTTCCTTGCAGCTAAAAGCATCTTAACTGATATAGAGAACGGTTTAGCAATCAGTATTTATGAGTTCTAGTCTTCACTTTGCTTTGTCACCTTTTGGGCTCTGTTTATTGGTGTCTGAAAGGAGGATTACATTTATAGTTTCCCAAGAGTTTCTATGTCCAAAATGTGTCTGAAAACACTGATGAGCTCTAAGGTCCCTTCAAATGCGAACATTCTATGATCTAATTTCCAAGAGATTCTAAGAGAAACAATAAATGAAATAGAGCTGGTCTCACTAGTAGTGGTAGATATTGGATCACTACAGGGAGAAAAGAGAGATATTAGAAGAGAAATGCACAAGGTGGCATATGGGCATTAGAAACAAGCATGATGGCAGAGATCACTTTTGATCACATCTGGATCATGACTTCATTTGCGTGACAAAGCAATGAATGGGACAGAACCATGGGCAGCTCTGGATATATATATATATATATATATATATATATATATATATTTTTTTTTTTCCCCCTCCCCTCCTTCAAGTGTAATTCCAGCAGGTGGCACTATTCACTCTCATTCTAACCATGAGTTTTCGGAAACAAATCACTCCAGGCTTAATGTACTGAGAGACGAATTTAACAACTGACCAGAATAGTAGGCTTTTGGACTCTGGGTTTTCCCAGCAGGTGAGATAACATTCAGACATTAGACTCAAAGCATCAGTTGGAAGCAGCAGAAAAAATTGGCCATTCAACACAGAATAGGTAAAAACACAAGGGAAGGTACACAAAGTGAGCACACTGAGAAGACCAGCTAACACGGCTGCAGTTTTGATGATGATTTGTTTCTTTCATTCTACAGTGAAGTTCAAGGATGGATAGCTTCCAAAGGGCTATTCTGCACCAAATCTCATTTGATCCATACAACAAAACTGGTAATAGGCAGAGCAGATATTTTAGCCTCACTCTACGAGTGGGGAATGTTATGAATTTTCTGCTTTCTTTTTCATGAAGGAAGGGCTAAGTGTCCATTAGGAGACAAAAGAATTTAGACAACAGGAAAGGGTATGAGAAGACACAGGTAGGCTGAAAATGAGGTCATTATGGGGACCAGAGAGGTGAGAAACAGGAAGAGGAAGTAAAGAGACCACCTATGATACTGTCCAAGGCCAGGCGCTCCACTGCACACTGGGTGCCATCCCTTCTTATCTGTTCCAGGACGTCCCTCCAGCAATTCCCCCTCCCCTTCTACAGTATCTATAATTTGTCCTCTACTGAATCATTCCACGTGACCGTGTGAACCTACCTCTAATGCTAACCACCACCACCTCCACTACAAAATCCTTCTCTTGTCTTCACATCCCGTTTCTTTGCTCCCTGTTGTTGCAGATTCCTTGAAGGAGCTGCCTGTGTGCTCTGTGTCTGTGTCTGTTCCTCTCAGTCTTTCTGTAACGCCATCACCTTAAGGCTTTCTCTTTCACTACATTGTGAAACTGCTCTCGACTCAGCGCCTAAGCACTTACTGGTCCCTTTACCCAAATAACTCTACGGCTGCTTTTCTATCCCTCTGCACACAGCCCTCATATTAGAAATTCCTTTCCTAAACCTTCTATGTTAAACAGCAACCCCCCACCCCCTTTAGCTGCCTTTGCCCCTCTAGCACAACATATATGTGCTCCTGGACTCATTAAAGCAGACGTATTTTCCATTTTGTTCAGTTTTTGTTCAGTGCCTAGAACAATGCTTGACACAGAGTAAGCACTCAACAATTTATGAATGAATGAATGAATAGGAACACTCCTGCCATGGAGGCCAATTATCTAGATACTCTGAAAAAAGGAAATCCATGCATTTTCCTAATGCAAACCATAACTTAAGACACAAGCATATATAAGGAATGCCAGCTTGTATTCTATAAGCATCTTCCCTGAGGGCATACAGTAACTTAATGTATATTCCTCAGTCTGGGAACTTGATACATGAGTCATGTCTGTTTGAAACAAACTGTGCCAAATGTTGTTCCCAAACCTATAACATTTGAGGAACAAAGACTTGTCCAAGATAAACCCAGTAGTGGAGCCAGAAGCAGAATTTTCTCCCATTTCTACATCTCATGCTATTTTCACTCTACTCTTGGGAACAAAGACCTTGAATCAAAATTACATTTCTCAAATTTTGGCCTGCATAAGAAAATGCTAAAGAAACATGCTTAAAATGCACATTTCAAGGCTCCTCTCACTCAGTAAGTTGGGGCAGGACTGTGGAGTTTATATTTTGCTAATGCCAGGTGACTGATACAAGCGGTCCTGGAATACTATTTATTTTATTTTATTTTAACATCTTTATTGGAGTGTAATTGCTTTACAATGGTGTGTTAGTTTCAGCTTTATAACAAGGTGAATCAGTTATACATATACATATATCCCCATATCTCTTCCCTCTTGTGTCTCCCTCCCTCCCACCCTCCCTATCCCACCCCTCCAGGTGGTCACAAAGCCCCGAGCTGATCTCCCTGTGCTATGCGGCTGCTTCCCACTAGCTACCTACCTTACGTTTGGTAGTGTACATATGTCCATGCCACTCTCTCACTTTGTCCCAGCTCACCCCTCCCCCTCCCCATATCCTCAAGTCCATTCTCTAGTAGGTCTGTGTCTTTATTCCTGTCTTGTCCCTAGGCTCTTCATGACTATTTTTTTTTCATAGATTACAAATACATGTGTTAGCATACGGTATTTGGTTTTCTCTTTCTGACTTACTTCACTCTGTATGACAGACTCTAGGTCCATCTACCTCACTACAAATAACTCAATTTCGTTTCTTTTTATGGCTGAGTAATATTCCATTGTATATGTGTGCCACATCTTCTTTATCCATTCATCTGTTGATGGACACTTAGGTTGCTTCCCTGTCCTGGCTATTGTAAACAGAGCTGCAATGAACATATTGGTACATGACTCTTTTTGAATTATGGTTTTCTCAGGGTATATGCCCAGTAGCAGGATTGCTGGGTCGTATGGTAGTTCTGTTTTTAGTTTTTTAAGGAACCTCCATCCATACTGTTCTCCATAGTGGCTGTATCAATTTACATGGAATACTACTTTAAACACTAGGGTTGCCAAGTTTCATTCTAGTAGGAAGGCCCTAGGAATCTTTTGCTTCCTTGTCATCAAGAGATTTTCAAACTGTGTAGTGAAGAGTTTAACCTTTTCCAAGGAGGGGTCTGGACTTTGCCCTTGGCTTTGGGTAGATAATATCTAAAGCCTTGGAGTGTTATGCCGGGTTGGGGTGTCTCTGTGTGCCTGGGGGCCTTGGGTCATGCCAGGCAGTCTAACAATGTGATTTAGGGCAGAGGCTGGCCTTACCAGATAGTATTTGGGGTAGGAACCTCATCAAACAGTATTTGGGGTAGGGGCTGACCACTCCAGCTAGACCAATGATGTGATGTAGGGTAGGGGTTTGGCTCACACAGTTCAGCCCCTGGAGGGGCTGGAAACCAAGGTTGGCCACATGGGCAGTGGACCATTCCTAAATAAAGGAGTCTGAATAAAGACCCTGAACACTGAGGCTCAGGGGAGCTGCCCTGGTTGGCAGTACCCCATGCATACTGGCACAGTCAGTTCCGGGAAAGTAAGGTGTCCGTGACTCTATAGGAAGCGCACACCTGGGGGCTTGGTACCTGGGGCTTCTCCTGGTCTCTGCCCTCTGTGCTCTTCTCTTGTCTGATTCTAATCTGCATTCTTTCCTTGTCATAGCCATAACCACGAGTAGAGCAGCCTTTGATGAGCTCTGTGAGTCCTTTTAGAGAACCATTGAAAATGAGGGTTGTTTTGGGGGACCCTCAAAACAATTGTGTGAAATTTTGTGTGAGCTGTGGTCCTTCCAAGTTTGCAGCTGGTCTAATTCTCTGCAAAAATAATCACTTTGCTTTTGAGGCATGTAATCAAGTCCAACAGTGTTCAGACTGAAAGATGTACAAAAATGAAGTCCAACTTCCAAGCTCACCTTCACTGCCTAGGTAAGGAAATTGAGTCTGTAAGACGCTAACATCCAGTTATAACTAAGCATTGAGCTTCTGTTTTTCTAACTGTGCTGTACTGCTTTTCATATTATGCAGGACATTTTTTAAAAATCCTATTTTTCTCTACTATAGTCTTAGTTTGTGAGTATGGAAAGTTTTAGAGCCAATATGCATATTCACATCCAAAATCTCAGTGTTAAACACATCTGAAGATGAACATTGGCAAGGAGAAAATTTATTTGAAGTCTTTTGGAAGTTCTTCAAGGAAATGCCTGGAGCTTAACAATCAATGCTATGAACTCATTTTTAAATCTCTCGTATGTTGATAACCTCCTGAGTATGAGAAGTATTTCTCTTTATGTATTTTTGCCTTTAAGCTTTTTGTTATAGTTAAAAAAATAACTTCACAAACAAAGGCATCCACAGAGAAAAGGAAGCAAAAGGGAGTTACCACTGGCCATGAGAAAACAGAGAGCTGTCTTTAAAATGCAAAGCCTTTCTAATTTTAGTTTTCTCCATGCATTTAACTACCTTCTGAGAATAACTTCTTGAATATCAATGGACCTATATGATTCAAAAAGGAAAAAGACAACAAGCTTTCCAAAAGGACATGTGACTTGAAACAGCACCTGTCCTCAGTAAGGGACATGCAGTCAGGGTTCAAATACCCCCATGTTTGGAATCAGTGGGGACTTGTGTGCTGGGCAGAGAGTGCCAGTTTGGAAGAATAAATGAAAGTCCCAGATGGTGACTGTGAGGACAGAGTATTTGTGATAAAAGGAAATGCTGAAGCTGCAGGAGAAAAACCTCGAAACTGGATGCCTAAGGATTCTCCTGAGATGGAGAGGAGAATGGACCGAGGAGGCAATGGATGTAGAAGAAGCTTTTCTCTTGACCAAGGTCAGGTTGTGCAGCAAAATGAAAAACATTCATTGGAGGACATGTGCTTGGTGGAGGACCGGGGTGATTTATGGGGCTGGTTTCAGGTGATGTTCGTTGAGATACCTGGCTGTGGAGAGTTCAAGGCGAATGGAGTGTGGGATTTGAGGGCCAAAGGAGGTAATACAACTGGGTGCTGAAACAGCTTGAAGTGGAAAACAGCTCACAGGTGTTAGCATGGACCACGCTGAAGCTTACAAGGAGACAACATACCCGTCAATTAATTACTTGTAATTTATAAATGACTGAGCTATGGATGGCTATGCTTATGGGGACACACCATGAGTAAAAGCCAAAGACCCAAGGAGAAAAGGAAAAGCCTTTGGAAGGTGCATGCCTGCTGCCAGAGCTGTGAACACGCCTGTCAGAAGGAAAGCAGACTGTCTCCTGGCGGCCACAGACTGTTTCAGCCCAGACTACAGGTCATCCCCCAGACACCGTTTCTTTCTCTCTGTTCTACAGCACATTGTTTCCTTTCTAGCAGATTCTTTCAATGCCAGCTTGGTATGACTTCAGACAAGACCTCTCTAATGAGGAAAGAAGTACCAAACGACAAGTCTATGTTCTACATGCTATGAACTCGGAATATAAAAACAGATTTATTCTGTTTTCCATTACAACACCAGATGCGCTTCAACTACAGTATTTGCAGTATCAGGCAGATAGTGGAGAAAAAGTGAAACCATGCCACGGGGTCGGCAGGGATGTTATCTAAATGGGAACGCAGAGAGAAATGAAAGGAGAGGAGAATCACTCTCTTTCTACATAACAACTTTCTTAAAGTGTGAAAGACCTGCAACAGTTCCTTGGAATCTTTGCAAAAGATCTAAATTATCTTAACAGTTTTTCTCTAGCTACAATTACTTCAGTTTGTTCTTCTATTTAGTAATGAATGTCAGAAATGAGGAATCTTAGGGTCGAATATTAAAAATACAGGATCTTAGAATCTCAAGGTTGAAATTATCCTTGGAGAAATGCCCAATTAACATTGTGGAAGAGTAATAGACCCTTCAGGTCGTGTATTTCCACCTCCGGAAAATGACAGGACACAACTTCACAGTGTCCCTTGGGGTTGGGCCAACCAGCTTCTACTTGAAGCATCCCATGGGAATGGATAATGTTAAATAACAAAAATGCATCACATCAAGAACTCTTCCTTTTCTCTAATTTTGGTTATAACAGCTGAAAAGACGACTCCCTTGATTATACTGCATAAACAAATATTTTGCCTCCGTAAAGACTGTATATATAAAACATGTGAGAACATTTTAAAGGGCCAATTTGTACAAAGTACAGACAAGCATGTTTACTTTTTTCATTGTTTGATGAAGGAATGGATCATGGTTTCTGTCTAAAGAGCTCCTTTGAGAGAACAGTTGTGGGTAGGCTTGAGCTACGTGCCAGCCTCTGCCTCAGTTGCTTTGACAACAAGGTGAGTGAATGGAAGAGCTCTGGGAATAGGTCATCCATTAGGAGCACTGTCCTGCAAGGCACATCCTTGCGTGGCCTTCCCCAGTGAGGTCTTCCACTTTCATCATTTTAGCCTGCCCTGCTGCTCCATGCTGGGTATGTGAGAAAGTCTTAAACAGCAATAGTGTGCTCCATACGTTAGGTAAGTAGTGGTACGATGGTCTGAGAATTAGTAACAGGAAGCCTGTAGAGCAGATTGTGTGAAAATCTGCCTTTTAAAAGTTAAGCCCAACAATAAGGAATAACTGGTTAAATGGAGAACTTGGCAATTGAGACACCGTATTTCCCAATTTTTTTTAAACCATGCTCCCATTTGTTGACATAATAATCATAATTATCACCTCCCCATGTTGTTATGCCCAGATGTAGGAGGCTGATGGGCAATACAACAAAGCCCTGAAGATCTCAGAGAAACATCCTACCAGCCAATAAGATTTCTTTTGTGTGTGTGTGTGTTATATTCTGTAGGTTGTATAACAAAACAATAGCTTTCTTGTTTTGTTTTGTAAATATAAAATTATGATCTTCTAAACCATACATGCTCTCTTGAAGATTCTGATACAGTCTGTGCCCTCAGGGGAAGAAAAATCACTGTTGTGGAGTATTAAAAAAATGGACAGGGAAATGCGTTTCTAAAATGTTGTTACTTGAAACAAGTAGGTTACAAACAGTATGTACTGTTATGATCTCCTTCTTGTAAGAAATTATATATAAGCGCATAGAAAAATGTCTGGAAAGGTGCACTCCGAAAGAGTGGTATTACATACGTTAACATCTGAGCTTACAGCTGATTCTGGGGGTTTATGCTTCTCTGGATTTGAAAATTATTCAACAATAAACAAACACTATTTGTATAATTTTTACAAGTTACAATCTGATCATTTTCACTTCTTTTGCAAAGGTTGGTGACATTTTAAGCCACTCTATTCTATAATTTTAACAAGTGTTTAATCAGAGAGATTACTTAATCAAAATGCAAGGAATGAGATTTCATTTAAATACAGAAAATCAGAAGGAATTTAAAACTAGATTGAAACATTCCTCCTTACTTCTTTCCTGTTCTTAAGATACCTGAGAAGATTTTTTAAAAAAGAGAGTAGTCAAATTTTACCATAAAATAATTGTGAACAAGATGTGAGGTTTTTTTCCGTATTAAAAATGGCACCAGATAATAAGGTCACGCTATTTCTCAAAGTAAAATCCTCGCAGGTCTGAAGTGCCGGCATGTTCAGCTGTTGAAATTAATGTCTACAGGAATCAGAATGCAAGATGGGCATATTCAGTGCCATAATTACACTTGACAGATACACACTGTTTCTATTATTCATCGGCTCTGGCTGCACTTACCCAGGAAGACCCTGTAGAATACGAAACCTCAAGCCCTCTTCGTGAGAACTCATTTGGCATTCTCAGCAGTTCTCATCAGAGGAATCAAATTCAGAGATGCAGAAAACCAGATCTGATCCTTTTAACACTATCCACAAAGGCAAGTAAAATGAGTAATTTCCTAAGAGGCCTTTGGTCCAGCTGGCTTTCTTTTGTCCAACTCTTAATACAGGTATGTCGGTGGGTCATTACTTTAATGAGAAATGTCTTCTAACCAGTCCCTGGGCTTTAACTATATTCTTTTCAATTCCTCAAATGCTCCATGATCTTTCTCCTTTACTTGTTGACTGGAAAAATGTCTTTATCTCATTTATTTGCCTGTCACCCTTCGAAGCAAATCAGATGCTGCATCTTCTGGAAACCTACCTTGATGTCTTTGGACAAGGGGAAAGCTTACTCTTTCTCGGGCCAGAGTACCTGTGACTGCTAACTTCTCATGAAAAGCTTGTCTTCTCCTTCCCACAGCGACCCCTGAAAAGTTGCCAGGCATCCAGGAGCTGCATTTCCTGGTCCCTGGACATCTAGGTGTAGTCGTATGCCTAGTTACCACCAACCGAATGAGAACAAAAGGAGTGTGTGTCTCTTCTGGACCAATGTGGGTAAGAAGAGAGAATGCTTCTCACCTCCCTCCTTCTCTCTGCCAACTGGTTTAGAAACTCCCAGGCTCTAGGAGATGGTGGAACCACAACACAAAAGGAGCCTTGATCTCAAATCACTGTATAGAAGGACTTCATGGAACAGAGCCTGCAGATGACACTGCCATACAGTCACTGAAACCTGGGGTTTTATTTGTTACAGCAGCTTAACTTAGTCCTAAACAAGAAAACTTCTTATTCCTAAATCTCTTACGACCTCATCATATTTAAAATATTTATTCATAAGATTAAAAAATATAACCAAAGTATCTTCTTCCTCAGACCACTGGAATTTTGAAGGGATAAATTACATCATAATGGTCTTATTCTAGTTTCAATACCCAGCTCTGTATCACAACATTGCCATAGTTACAAAATATGTAGGTTATGTGATATTTGAATGAATTAATGGAATTCTATAATTCATAAAACCGTAAAGTTTTAGAGCAAAGGGAAGTGTCTGGGAGCCACATGGGAGGCTTTAGACCGTGATGCTCTGGATGTCTGAGCCATCTCCTTTACTAACCCCACCAAGCCAAGCTCCCAAAGAAAGGAGACGCAGGGCTGCACCTTGACTATCATAAAGGTGAACAAAACCTTTTCCTATTGAGAAGTCTGTCTAGGACAAGCGTGACATTCAGAGATATGGGAAGAAATTCTCTTTGTTCTTCAACATTTCTGTTCTACACTGAATGGACTTCAGATCCCAGAACCCTCAGGCTGGCTCATGCAGCTCTATTTTCAGCCGCACTTAAGATACAGACAAACAGCAAAGCTCCTCATGGTTAGCTGTGGAATATGAGTGCCATTTACAATGTTATGTATATAGGAAGATACACTCCAGGACCTGAACGACAGGCTCGGAAACTCCTATAACACAGTCCCTTTGTAAGTCGGGAAGTAGCTAAACTGGAAAATTAAACAAAAAAACCCATGAATGTCATAGGGATGGAAACAAGTCTTCTTTTCTTAAAGTATCTAATAAAAATATATTCCAGCTATGACCCTAGTCCTCTGTTAGACTTCATGTAAGTGTTTATGTTTCTCCCTGTCTCCTCAAATTTCCTATCTTGATTGCTATTAAAAATTACCTTTTGTAATTTGAGCAAAATGTGTCTTGAAGAAGATAACTCCCAGAACTCCTCACTTGTAAACAACTGCTCTTGTACGGTTTCCAGCTGACATCTAGTTGGCCAATGTTTTGTCACATGGCTTTAACTTAGGTGTTTGATGACTTGTAAGAGCCTAGCGTTGTTGTATTTACAGTTACCTTCGGCCCTTTGAGATATTTCTGGTTTTGAGCTATTTCAACTAATCGTTCCCAGTCACTCACTATATTTAAATGAAGCTCTGCTCCCTGATTTATTGTATCTTCTTTTCTAGCCAGCTTTGAATTAACTGGTCCCAAGTGTCGTCCTTAGTTGGATCAATTCTCCAGTGCTGGTGACAAGCACTAACCAGTGATGGCACCAACTCTTCCCTCCTGAAGCATTTGTTTTTATAAAATATCAAGTCTGCAGAGACGCTGGCAGCATCTAGAAAGGCAGAGGTAAGGTCTCTAACCTTCTTATAACTCCACACGTGTATTTCCAGTTTTTCTCACTAGTCCATGTGTTTATTACTGCCACAATAGCACTCATTCTCCCAGCTCTGTCTCAGATCAGGATGCATGGATCCAAGCTTCTTTAATCTCTTCTCCTCTTAGGATGCCCATTCTCTTCCAGCTGGCCACAGGCAGGCTGATTCTAGTAGCTGGTCTTTTTGACACTTTAACACGCCATCTCTTTGAAGGGCAAGATTTTGTGGACTATCACACACAATAAATAATGCAGAAAATGTTAGAATCAAAGGGAATGAGATAGAAGAGAAATTCTGCCAGAAAAAAACCTCTAAGAAACTTCAGCATTTCTCTATAGAAATGACACACAACGCATACTCTTCAGACAAACACTATGTGAAGATGCTCTTTAATGAGGACGCCTATTATTTTCCAGGCAATGCACCAAATTAATTGTCTTGTAGGAATGTGGTTTTTTTAGGAAAATGAAAGGCTTCTCTTTTATTTATGTTTTATATTTTAAATCCAGATGCAGTAAAAATGTCTTTTGTGTGGGCTGGATTTCAATAGGAAGATGGTCTTCTAGATGTCTCTGGAGTGTAGAGAAGGAATGGCAGGAACACAAACTCTGCAGAGAGAAGTGACGCCATCTGGCCAGCTTAAGAGGCATCCCCAACTCCTTCTAGAAATTTCCAAATCAGCTGACACGGGTGGATCAGTAATATCTAAGGTAACTCGGGCAACTTTTCATATCAGGAGGACATCGTACTCTAAAGACTATTCTTTTAACTCTAGGGCACCTATGCCATATACTCAAATAACTGTCCCTTTAGTAAGACTGGCAAAAATATCTGGGTCACTCAATTTGACTTTACCAATTGTCTCTATATCTTTTAATACTTAAAATGCACACAGCTAATATATTAAATAGCTTTAATATAGCACAACTTTCACCTTTATTTGCATCTCTGAAATTTTTTGCTCCACAATTGAAATTGAAAAGTTTAAATCAGACACTAGAAAAAAAATTTTAAGAATCACAATAGTGTTGCTATGCAGGTTTAAAATTTTTTAAGGCAGTAATTTTTTCTTATGTATTGTAATGACCAAGCCAGAATCATTCTTTAGACTCTGAAATCTTTAATACAAATTGAACTCATAGACTTGCCAAGTAGCAGAAACACTAAAATTCTTCCTAAATCTATGTGGATAACTTAAGATGGCTTGGATAGTTAAAAGGAAAAATCCAGGTGCTACCACCTGATCTGTATTAGTAAGCAATCACAATATTTATGAAAGAAAAAACACCCTAAATAACATCCCTATGGCACAAGAGGCCGGTTAAGCGGAATTAGGCATTCCTCACGTCTGCACAAGTGAAGCTCTTTTAATATAAAAGTTGTTCCAATTCTGAAACAGTGGAAGATAAATTGCCGTTAGTTTATTTCTTCTGATTCATCACAGTTTCTATATATTGCTGAATATTCTCTTCTGTGACGTTCTTGAGCATGTGTATTACAGAAGGCGGCATCTCAGAAAATGCAAGTTTTTCCTTAATGCCCTTCTCCAGGATTAGCAGGACACTGGACCGCTAGCGCCGCATTTTTGTGGAGCTATGTGCGTTCAATGCAAACATGTTCTCCACGCCACGTGACATCTGAAAAAGCTCAAGCTTTGTCAACACGGAAGCTTATGCTAAGGTATCGCAACAGTTTCTGGTTGCTTCTCCTGAATGTTTCCTAGGCGGCGAACATCCCCTTCAAAAACTTTGCACTGTGTAAGCTCTTTCAAATTGTTAAACAAAAATGAAAATGCTATGGTCACTATTTATCATCAAACGCTTCCAAATACTTCCTCTGATCACAGTTCACCTTGAGGAAAACCTACCCATCAGCCATGCAACACCCTTCCCCAGGGGCCCATGTCTTGGGGTCAGGAGGGCAGCTGGGAGTACCCTTGACCTCAGTGCTTCTTCTGTTCTATGGCACCAGAGCCTTCACTCAGCGATGCGTCTTCCTGTGACATTCCCTCTCCCAGGCTTATTGCTGCCATCATTGAACCCGAGGACCGTAACGCTTGGCTCACAGGCTCCCTGTCCACTGCGCCCCTTGCCATGGCTACTAGGGACCTCAGCAGTGATGGGGATGACCAGCCAACACTAGCCTCCAGTTCCCTGACTGTCTCCATAGCCTTTTCATACAAACCAGAAGCCCACGTGCATGGCCAGACGATGCATCGTAGACCTTCTTACCATCCAAACTGCTTTCCTGTGAAATCTTGAATTCCAAAATTTCACCAACCATGATCTGTCCTTCCACCTTTCAATGTGTCATCATTTTTATCACTGGCCCCCTGATCATGGTTATCTCCTTTTCCACCTAGATTTTCCATAGTTCTCCATTAGACCAGCACCTCATTCATTCATTTCATTCTCTCAACAAATGCTTACTCGGCACCTCCACGTGCCAGGCAGTGCTGCGGCCCTGGACATACCATGGTGCACAGTGTTCCACAGCCCTTGCCACGTCAATGGACCACGGACCTCACACATCTGCGATATATCCACGCATCTACACTGTAGTTTCCTCCTTTGGCATCCAGAGCCTGAAACGTTCTTTCCCATTTATTTTTTATTTTTATTTTATTTTTTTGTGGTATGCGGGCCTCTCACTGTTGTGGCCTCTCCCGTTGCGGAGCACAGGCTCCGGACGCGCAGGCCCAGCGGCCATGGCTCACGGGCCCAGCCGCTCCGCGGCATGTGGGATCTTCCCGGACCGGGGCACGAACCCATGTCTCCTGCATCAGCAGGCGGACTCTCAACCACTGCGCTACCAGGGAAACCCTTCCCATTTATTTTGAGGCTCAGTTAAAATGATATAATCTCCAAAGAACCTTTTCTTATTCTCCAATCAGAAGTAATTATCGCCTCATCTGGGTCACCACAGTGTATTCCTCTAATATTTATTTCATCTTATCCAAAATATTGTTTCATATGCTAGTCTCTCCCACTAGGTTGTGTGGGACTCTGAGATGGGGACATGTCTTATTCTTCTTGAGTTCCTCTTTGTCACATAACGTAGCAGGTACTCAGTAACTACTGGTTGAAATATTTAGATCGCTGTATATTTAGAATCAGATCTGAGACTTGCCTAAAAATATCTCCACTACCCGTGTCATACTTCCTACTCTAACAATACCAAATGTTTGTAGCTCCTGAGCACCCATCAGGTTCCCCATCCTTATGCTTTTTTTTTTAAATTTTATTTATTCTTGGCTGCATTGGCTTTTCATTGCTGCACGCGGGCTTTCTCTAGTTGCAGTGAGCGGGGGCTACTCTTCGTTGCGCTGCGCAGGCTTCTCATTGTGGTGGCTTCTCTTGCTGTGGAGCATGGGTTCTAGGCATGCGGGCTTTAGTAGTTGCAGCATGCAGGCTCAGTAGTTGCGACACGCGGGCCCTAGAGCACTCAGGTTTCAGTAGTTGTGGCTTGCGGGCTCAGTAGTTGTGGCTTGCGGGCTCAGTAGTTGTGGCTTACGGGCTCTAGAGCACAGGCTCAGTAGTTGTGGCGCATGGGCTTAGTTGCTTGGCAGCATGTGGGATCTTCCCGGACCAGGGATCAAACCTGTGTCCCCTGCACTGGCAGGCAGATTCTTAACCACTGAGCCACCAGGGGAAGTCCCCCCCACCATCCTTATGCTTTTGTTTGCATTGCCCCCTCCTGCTAGAATTCTTTCCCCTACTTCTTCATCTAGCTAACTTCTTTGCCTGTTCTCCACGACCCAACTCAGGTATCACCTCATCTTCCTCTTCATTCCCAGGTTGGGTTATGTATCTCTCCTCTGGACATTTACAATATCTTATGCCTATCCTTGTAATTTATTTATTGTATTTTAATGATCATAATATCTGAAATCAGCTGTATAACCTGTGTGTCCCAGTTTCCTTATCTGTCAAATGTAGATAAAACTTGTCATGAAACCTAAAAACGTTGGTACCTGTAAAAGCTTTAGAACAGTACCTGGCACTTAGGAAGTTCTCAGTTAAAGTTATGAATCCATACTGCTACTAACGTGTTTGTCTCCTTCCGTAGGTGAGGGTGTTGGCTTCTTTTGTCTTCACCTCTGAATCTCCAGGATCCACCCTAGTGCCTCTGACACAGCAGGTGCTCAGTGAGAGGTGGCCTGATGATGGGACCATGGTCATGGTCAAGATGGGACTATCTTGGTCAGAAAAGGGATGCAGAGAAGTCAAGCTGTTCCCTATGGGGAACTCTGAAAAAATAAATGGGTAAACCTATGGTTGTGAGGGAATAGTTTTTAAAGAACGATTCCTCTGCCATCTCAGAAATAACTAACAAAAAATAAGCAAACAAAACAACAGAATCGAAAGTCATTTCTGATTTGGAAATGGACCTGCTTGTCCAAGGTTTATGCTCTCCTCCTTACTTTGATTTGTATCTTTCAGCCCCTTCACATGTTCTAATTCTGGGCCTCACTCATTCCCACTTCCTTGGGGACCTCACTCCTTCAGCCAGTCCCTTCTCCCCCATATCTGCAACGTCTTTTTCTTTACTGGATTTTCCTCTTTAATATACATGGGTGCCCAAGTCCCTACCACTTACAACAACAAGAACAATGAACAAAACCACCATCCCCTGATCTCCATATCCACCTCCACTCACTGCAGACACTGTCTTACATTTTGACGGTGACCCCTACGTGTGAGAGCTGATGAGCCCTTTATGTTCTTATTTTAGTGACCTCTCAGTTCAGCGGTATCAAACACTTTTTTTGTTCTTGAAATTCTTTCTTTATTTGATCCCTGGGATATCACTGTCTTCCCACTTCTCTGGCAGCCTTCTGCAAGCTACTTTTCTTGTGGTTTTAAGTGTGGCTTTCATTCCTGGACATCTCCTTTCCTCTCTCTGCACATTTGTTCTGGCAACCCCATCCACGCTGGAGGTACCCAGTACTTATTTCCTAATGATTCTCTAGGTGATGATGATGCTCAAGTTGTGTGTTTCTAACTCAGAGTGCTCTGCTGGGCTCCAGACTTGTATATACAGCACCTTCTAGATGTGTCCACTTGCACAGACACTCCTATATCCAGCAGACGCTCAAACTCAAAATATCCAAAATGCAGTTTGCATTTTGCCTCCAATGCCACACTCCTTAGTGAAAGCTGTTCTACTCACACAATCATCAAAACCACCACAACCAAATGTTGGCTTCATTCTAGGACCTTCCCTCCCACTTCACCCATACAACCATTTTGTTAGAATCTGTGGAATCTCTCTCCTAAGCATCTCTTGCAGCTATAACCCTTCGTTGTCATCTTCCCCAGCTCCCATTCACTCTGCCACCATCTTCACACCAGCCCCTACCGCCTCTTCTCTGGCTTTTCCATCTTTTCTCTGGTGAATGCAAGTCTGATCATGTTACGTCCCTGTTCACCATAACTTTCAGGGTCAAGACAAGCCAACTCGGCCCCAGCCCAGAGCACATTTTAGTGGTCTGACCACTGCCTGCCCTTTTAGCTGCGGCTCTGCTGCTCCCAGGGCACTGGATGTCCTGCCGAATTGTTCCCTCTGGGGTCCTTGGGTTCAGTCCCCACACCTTCACTCACCGATGTTCTCCTCCTATAATGTTTTTCCTTTCCTGGTCTCCCTTCTTTCTCCACCTTCTTCACCTTCCTGCCTCCTGCCTGTCCATCAAAATTTAATTAAAGTTACACTCTCTGGGAAGCACCCTTGTCATCCCAGTCGGGTTTAAATCTGCCCCCCCCCACCTCCCCTTGGTGCGCTCAGCCACCTCTCTCAATGTCTGTTT
The DNA here is from genome assembly GCF_963455315.2 of Globicephala melas. Lineage (NCBI taxonomy): Eukaryota > Metazoa > Chordata > Mammalia > Artiodactyla > Delphinidae > Globicephala > Globicephala melas. The sequence continues at coordinate 7,691,258 of NC_083322.1, forward strand.
TGAGAGGCAGTGCAGTTTGGTGTTAACAGCAATGACTCAGGACAGACCAAAAATGTTTGGGGTCAAACACCAGCGCTGCCACTTCCTCGCTGTGTGACCTTGGCCAGGCAACTTCCACGCCCTGTGCCTTAGTTTCCCCGTAAAGGACAGATGCTAATGGTACTGCCCAGTCCAAAGGGTGGTTAGGAAATTAAGTGAGATGCTCTATGTAAACTCCCTGGAACAGTGCTGGAGTCTGAACAAAGCTGAGCTATTTTTATTGTTATTATAACTACTGATTTACTCTGCTGCTTTCCAAAACAAACAGAAAGATCTTTGAGGGAAAGAAACCATGCTTGACTTAACTATGTTTGACCTAGCACAGCATCTGGGACATGGTAGGTACTCAGTAAATATTCACTGAATGAATGAAAAAATAAAGATAGTAAATGAATGAAATACAGCCTTAAAATTTTACCTTTAAAGTATGTTAGTGGGTAACAGCACTCTAACTTTATCATATATGCGTTTTTACTTGCACATTAAGATGCTGATGGTATCGCATCAACTTAGTGCAACTGACTCACTGTTCTTAGAGTCAAGAATCTCCCACTTCTGACAGAAGGGCGCAATGTCGTTAATTAACAGAAATGTTGTTTTGGACACCACTATGTAGGCATGACCTGTGATAAAATTCCTTTGAGACACATGTAGAGAAACAAAATTTGAATTCCTACCAGAAAGAGATCAGAAAGCCTTGCAAGTTAAACGGGAAAAAAGAGTAGAGACACTTTCTAAGAGTTCAGGACCCATTAGGTTTGCAGTGACTCATCAGTGGAAGGCAGAGATGGGCCTGCGAGAATTCTCCATCTCTAGCCACTGCCCCGTGGATCCTGCAGAGAAGAGTCTGGAGAAATGTGATAGAAGGGCAGAAGGAAGCCTCAATCATTTTCTTCTCCATGTTCTTCATGAAAGCATCACTTCTTGTATACTTTGAAGAAGTTTTGCTCAAATAGAGAAACGGGCCTTTTTTCACCCCATAAATTCCTCTGAACCTGAATGGAGATGCTATATAATGATGGACATTTGGTATCTCCGCCATTTGGGGGATCTTATAAAAGGAATTTCCACCCTTAGTAATTTTAGAAGGTCTAGAGAACTCCAAGGAGAAGCCAGCCTCTAATCCGTGCCTTGAATATCCCATACTTCTTTATCAAAGGTAAACTATGTGACAGAAAAGAGCTATATGACAAAACAAGACTAGACCTCACTCTCTGTCACAGAGTTTTTGTATCACGGAAAGACCTGGAAAACTTGAAAACATCTATGAAGGTTTTTTGTAATTATAAGTAAGTGCAATTCTATTCTGCAGGTGCTAAGTAGAAACGTCTGCTCTTGCTAAGTAGAAACGTCTGCTCTTGCTAAGTAGAAACGTCTGCTCTTGCTAAGTAGAAACGTCTGCTCTTACTTCGTTTGTCTTCTTACAACCCAGGCCTGGGTTTACAAAACATGGGGATAGAAAACAAGGGCAGGGTGAATTTTATAGTAATTTTATAGGAGCTTATAGAATTACTCAGATATGGAATTGTCAATTTTCCTTTTTTGCCATGAGTTATTTCTAAAACACAATCCAACTCTGTGTAAGTCAGAAAACAGTTTGATTCAATTAATTTGCTGTGGAAAGTGAAAATCCCTTATAAATAATTCCAATCCATAATTCATGAAAAGAGTAGATTTCTATTTATTTCTTTTTTATTTCTAAGGCTAGAATATTCTCAGTCTTCCTTTCCATCAGATCTAGTTCACACTAGATCTGTAATGAGCTTTCTTGGGAAGAAGATAATTACAACAACGACTAGACACTGAAATAAATGATTCATGACTGGCTACCTCCTAGCATCATAACCACCTCCACAAGTTACCATCCCATTTTACAGATTAGGAAGTTGAGATTTAAACAGATTAAGCAATTTACACGAGAACTTGGATTTCAACAGGAGAATGAGAATTCCAAAGTGCGTGCACTTCCAGTCGTATCACAGTCCACCATTTAATAAAAAGAATCCCATAGGATTTCAGCAGAAAGACAGTTACCTGAGATTCCAGTTCTCAAAGACCATGTTGCATAATTATAACTACAAAAGGAGAAAAAGATTCCATCAGATATTTCTGGAAAATAGCTTCCGGATCTTCCTCAGACCAGACCCAGTATCATAGGCACTTGGGTTAAAGAGCACAGACTAGGAAGAAAGACTCTCTGATGTGGGGAGAGGCACCGAGGAGTTTTCACAGAGCAACAGGTGGGCACAGACCTGCTTCCCCTTCCTGGTCCTGTCTGTTCCTTTGCTGATTCCATCTGGGTCTGAACAGCCAGGACAGCCTGGTGTGTGCAAATGTTCATCAAACCTGGAAGTCTGTGGACGTAAATCCCTGAAGCTGCACTATGCCCCAAGGATAAAAGGGCCCCGGTACCATGAGAATTGCCCTTCTCAGCTCCACTGACCCTCTGCCTTCCACGGACAGGGCAGCACTGGCTCTTGCTCAGATTCTGTTAGTTTCTGTGCCCTTGGCGAGATCAACCAGAACTCCAGCCTTTACAGGGTGGGTGGATGTGTGGCCTCTTCTGCAAAGGTGCAGACTCAAAGTTCCATAGCGCCACACAAGGCTGCTCCTTGAACTCCCGCAGGTGTTAGTTCTGACTATTCCTATTGTCCTCTGTGTTGTTACCCTCACTCTCTTATACCTTATTCTTGATATTTACCAATCCTCTGTCTACTCTGAACCCTGTCTCCTTGGAAAATAAACACATTCTTCACACCAGTCAGACTGGCCATCATTAAAAAGTCTACAAATAATAAATGCTGGAGAGGGTGTGGAGAAAAGGGAACCCTCCTACGTTACTGGTGGGAATGGAAGTTGGCAGAGTCACCAGGTAGAACGGTATTGAGATTTCCTAAAAAACTTAAAATAGAGTTACTGTATGATCCTGCAATCCCATTCTTGGGCATATAACTCTAATTCAAAAAGTTACACGCATCCCAATGCTCACAGCAGCACTATTTACAACAGGCAAGGCACGGAAGCGACCTAAATGTCCATGGACAGATGAATGGATGAGGAAAATGTGGTACATGCATACAATGGGATACTACTCAGCCATAAAAAGAATGGAATAATGCCATTTGCAGCAACATGGATGGACTTTCAGATTATCATACTAAGTGAAGTAAGTCAGAGAAAGACAAACATCATATGATGTCACTGATATGTGGAATCTACCAAGATTACACATGTGAACTTATTTACAAAACAGAAATACTCACAAACATAGAAAACAAATTTAGGGTTACCAAAGGGGAAAGGCAGGGGCAGGGATAAATGAGGAGTCTGGATTAATATATACATACTACCATATATAAACTAGGTGAACAACAAGAACCTACTGTAGAGCACAGGGAACCATACTGAATAGTTTGTAATAACCTATAATGGAAGAAAATCTGAAAAGTTATATATATGAGCTGAATCACTTTGCTGTACACTTGAAACGAATACAACATTGTAAATTAGCTACCCTTCAATAAGAAAAAAAATACACATCCTTCTCCCATGTTATCAGGGCAATTTATTCTCCCTCATCCTCCCTGAACAGCACTGTGGGAAGCTCTGTCTGCGTCTGCTTCCCGGTGAGCAGTCTGAGCACAGGAACCTGGATCTTTCTCAAGCTGTGCATCTACCATCTAGCGCTGTTTTCGGAACAAAGGAAGCCATTGATATTTGAAGCCAACGAAATTACACAATCACGGCTAAGATCAGCTCGCAGTGACAAGAGTAGCTAGTGATGAGCGGACAAAGAATTTATACTCACATTTCAGTTCGAGTTTGATAAAATCTGTGTTCCCCAGATTTTCAAGAAACACTCCCCGGGGGATTAATGTTTTGAAGTAGAAAGAGATGTCTGCACTGGTTTCCCCTTGGAAAGTAGAGAAGTGCAGGTAGGATGATGGGTTTGGGAAAGAGGCAGCATTCCAGTAATTCCCTGTGGAAAGAGCAAAGAAAGAAAACAGGGTAATTTACACTTGATCATGGCAGTGATATAAAAGATACCCATTTTCTGAGTTTTAATACATTTCCACTGACAGTAGCCCTTGTTTCTTCTCTGCCTGCTGAGCAACATTGCACAAAATCCCCACAAACACATCTTGACTTTCCAAAAGTTCTATGTGGGTATGTATATAAGATATTTGATTCAGGACTGATAAACCCTGCTAGGAGCAGTGCTGGAGGGGCTCTCAGGAGTGTATGTCAAGTGCAGAAGCCCTGCGGCACGAGGAGCTGAGGAAGCAGGCGGGGTGACCGGCCAGCCACCTCCCACCTCTCCTGTTCCAAACCCCCGAGGCAGCTGCTGTAAAGGGAGAGTCTCCTCCCCAGCCCCTTCCTCTTCCTCCCTGGGGACTCCAGGCCACACTCTGACCTGTGGGTGTTTTGGGGGGTGGGAGTGCTGAGCTGAGCCCTCCTGAGCGCTCACAATCAGCCTCTACCCTTGAACTCACGGGGTAGACGCAGTTGTACCCGCCCCCCTCCCTACTCACTGCCTGGTAGTAGCCAGTGGCCCCAGGAGAAAGGCAGTTCACAGGATAAAATAAAAGCACCAAACTGGAGGACTCACATTCCATCAGAACAGATGGACCAAGAATTTAATATGACACCGAGAGCTTACTCCAGACTTTATCTCCAGGGGAGAAATTCCTCTAGAATGTGCACATTTCTGAGTACATTTGCCAGCACAGCTAGGGACCAAAATACATGGATATGCTTTAAAACAGTCATTAAAGCCTTTACCTTTAATACTAAGCCCATGTTAAGGTCACCAGGTGAGGCCCCAAATGGAGTCACTCTTGCTAAGCCCCAGGTCAGCAAAGCAAAACTTAACTGAGTTTCTGTGCTCAGTTCACCCAGAGAAGGCAGGCCCAGGCCACCCAGTCAGCTCTTGCCTGCTCAGCTCAGGGTACCTGACGCTCCAAGCCTTCCCTCTGCTCATGTAAGGGGAGCAGCCCTGCTTCAACCACCAGCACACGCCCGGTGTAACTTCCTTGTCCCTGCTCCCTTTGGTCTGTAAACATCTCTCCTTGTACAGCTCTTCGGAGCTCCTTTCTCTCTGCTAGACTGGAGGCTGCCTGATTCATGAGCTGCTGAATAAAAGCCTACCAGATCAGTAAACGGCCTGTGGAAAATTTTCTTTTAACATCTAAAATACATGTTTATTTAAAAGTTGATTTTGCCATATCTCTCCTTCAAAGAACACAATGAATCAACTACATTTACTCTGTTAGTTTCTATCCACAATATTTTTTCCTTCCTTTTATGCAAATAATGCACACAGGCAATAAGTTCAACTGCTACTCTTAAACAGAGTTAACTTCGCGTTGGTACTGCTATGCTTATGCCGTAAGTGCAAATTAAATGTATAGTGTTGCTGTATTATGAGATATTAAAGGATCCTCATTTAATTAATTCCATAACATCTTAAGGAAAAACCCAAATGAACTTTTTGGCCAACCCAATATCAGCAGTCAGTCGGTGCAAAATATGTTTGTAAACGTCTCCATTAAGGTAAAACCAGTGGTGGTGGAGCCCACTGTTGAAGGTGTCCCAAAAGTCTTCGTGCAGTTTCAAGCTCTTTTTTAAAACACTGCAATATCATGGCTTTCAGTAGGAGAAAAAGAGACTGGTTTCCTCTTGGGAAGAAGGATGTGATATGATATTGGTTAGAAAAATACCTGAAAAGAAAGAATCTTAGCCATGGTTTAAGTTTCTATCACCTGAGCTCTGAGCACTCTTCCCAGCTCAAGATCTGGCTTCAAGTCTGTTGAGAGGAGTTCAGTCACCTCTCCCAGCTGGCTGAAAATGAAGGTCTCTCAAGATAAAAGCTAAAGGTGCTACCCTGTCACCAATCAGAGTTCTAGGAGGGAATGAAGAGTCCCCAGGGCTGGCAGGATTCAGCTTGTCTAATGGGTGAGAGAGCCTTTTAGCAACCTAGGAGCCGGCAAGGATCAGTCCCCAGCCACGTTTCAACCTGAAGGCAAAGCAATTCTGTCTCTTTAGGCTGTATCCCCAGGACACAGATGTAATTAACATCTTAAAGTTTCAATCCGATCAGATGCATTCTTACTTTCTGAGGTGGTGATGTATTAACAGAAGGGCAGTTGTCTAAAATGATTCTACAAAAAAGGAGAGCTAAACGTAAAATATGTCAGTATTTATTTGAGGTCTGGCACTGGTTATTCAGACAGAAATATCCCCAGAGAGGAGAAGCACAGTTCAATCCGTTATTCTCATTTGCTGAAATATCCCTACAGACCACAATTCCATTAGCTCTCGTTCTATACTCACTAAGCAACTTTGAATTAATTTGGTCTCTGGAATGAATATATTCACAGGGAAATTATGCCTTGTACAAACGGTGGTTACCAGCCATCATTCCAGAAATGTCTGGATGACCACATATGACATCTTTGGAGTCGTCGCGTGTGGGTTGTCCCCAGTCTCTGGATGAACTAAGTCCAGATTCTTGACCAGCAACAGTGAGGACTCTACCCTGGACCTGACTGATGGCAGCAGCTGAGGTACCTACTCTGGGGAGAGTCAATGGGGCACAAGAGGAGGAGACCAGGAATTCTATTTAGATTTTTAAAAACCTCACCCTTTAAAATATTCACTTTAGTCATACTTGATAATGTACATAATACATGAGTACAGTGGAGCATGGACAGAATTCATAAGTAAGCTTGTTGGGATGTGAGCTTAAAGGCTTTAATGAGCGGGCGGCGGAATAAGGAAGTTTGGGTGCCGCTGTTCCAGACCCTGATGATCTTCTGTGAGGCCTGTTCTGATGAGTCTGTTGCCCAATCTCCAGGATTTCTGGTTATAACAAAGTAACATGAGTGCTTTTTCTAGTGCTCATTTGGTTTTTTTGTTTTGTTTTTTGCGGTACGCGAGCCTCTCACTGTTGTGGCTTCTCCCGTTGCGGAGCACAGGTTCCGGACGCAGGCTCAGCGGCCATGGCTCATGGGCCCAGACACTCCGCGGCACGTGGGATCTTCCCGGACCGGGGCACGAACCCGCGTCCCCTGTATCGGCAGGCGGACTCTCAACCACTGCGCCACCAGGGAAGCCCTGCTGTTTGTTTATATTGCTCCCAGCTGACCGTAAGCTCCTTGAAAGCTGGGAGAAAACCATTTCATCTCTGCAACCTTTAGCTCCAGAACATATTAAGTACTCAATAAATAATTATTAAATCAATGGATAAATGAAACAGTTGGATAAGTTATATCCAATTCCACTCCATATGCAAAGTCTTCATGGGACAAAATCTACTTTATAGTAACCTGAGTATTAAAGATATTAAATAAATATAAATAAAAGCTAGTGCTGCTTTAGCACCTACTATAACTGGACAACAGCTCCTGCTAGCACCTCATAATTTTCTTTATCCATGACTTAATTCCTATTATTCCCTATAGACCTTATTGAACGATGCCACGCATCTGCAAGACTGATGGGCTTATAACCTTAAGGTTGTTGAAATGGCTGCAATTTGTACTGGCTCTCAAGGTCAGCACTGCAAGGGTCAAGTGACATTAGACGAGCACATTAAGTTGGGAACGAGAGTCGCTGGATGGCAAGCATGGTGCCACAGCAGGTGGCAGGACAGCCAGCGTGTACAGGCAGAGCGGGCAAGGATGGAAACTGAGAGGGAAAGTGCGAAGCAGAACAGAAGTAAACATCTGAGATGGGAGGGGCCCGTCCACAGTAACAGAACGACAAGGCAGGTGGAAAAGGGTGAGGGACCCAGCCTAGGGCAGAGGCAATGGTCAGCAAAGGCTGAGCAAAACAGTTGCGGTGAGGTTGATGGTTCTACCAGCTTGAAAACCAGTTGGTCATGTGAGAAGCTTTTAAAGTACCTTCAGGGCAAGGCCCGGACTCATCTTGGGTGGGCAGAGGAATCAGGGAGGTACCTTCAGCTGGTGCAGGAGAGTAGGGCTGGGCAGCAAACCCGGCCTTGCTGACACCCACCATCACTTCAAACCTCTGTCATTCGTAGAAAATGCAGTATCGTGCATTCATCCAAATTCTTTAACAGGCAATTACTTTAATCTCACCAGTGATAATTTAGCATGGGATTCTGACTTCAAAATTTCTAAGGATTTTTTTGATGGGCAGCAATTAATTTTAAGCCTAATTTTAATTTCTAACAACGTATGACATGTACATGGTTTTAAAAGTCAAGTGGTGCTAGAAGGGATATAGAAAAATGCTGTTCCCTGCTCCACCCTCCCCCTAGCAAACCCAATTTCTTAGTGACAATTCTTTTTGTATCCCTGTATTTCTAAAATCTACCTGTGTAGATATTTATTAATATATGCATTTTAAACAGTCTCTACTTTCCCGGATGCCAGATGAGAACCGAGCATTTTCCAAGCCCACCTCCCTATTTCCTTTCTCCATATTCTCCCCAAATGGCAAAATCACAGACTTGGGGGTATGCTGAAATTCAATATTTATATTTTTAGGACTATTTAAGTATTATTCACTAATGAGCCAAGTAGTGAAATCTAATTATATTTTCTTTTTGTGTATAATGTTTTGTTTCTCTAGAATCAAGTTACCTATTTTTTTTCATTTACCTAGTTTTCCTTCTGCCTGTCATGAATTCTTTACAAATTCTCCAACATACCTGAAAAGCTCTTCTCAAACATTTCTGACATTCGATACGTCAGGCAACCCAGCAGTCACATTTTTGTGACATCCTGTGACAGGATGGGGCGTCCTGTGACAGCCCTTCGTTCTTCTGCCACTGTCCACGCTGGCTCTTCTCATGGCCTGGGACCGCCTTCTCGCCCTTATTGCAGGGGCTTCCTTCTGTGCCTCTTCAGTGTTAAATCTCCCAATTCCTGGGTCTCTCTGACTTTGGGCTTCTTTCTGGATCTACACCCTCATTTTCATGGAGCACATTCTCAAGTAGCTTCTTGAGCAAAGGGATGTGTGAAGTCAACTTCCTAAATCCCTGCTCTTCTGGAGAGTCATTATCCTGCTTTCACATGTAATTGAGACACTCCAGAAAATTACTTCCCCAGGGGAACTTTAAAGGCATTTCTCCACTGTCTTCAAGCTCTCAGTGTCGCTGTTGAGAAAGTTAATGCCTTCTGATCACTACATCGCTCACATAACTGATGGGGTTCAGGACGTGCTACCCCAAAATACGGCACCTTGGGAGACTGAGCATTTCCAGCTGAAGTGATGTGGGGAATGCCAGGTGCAGAAGGACTTTCTGGGCTCCCTCTGAAGCAGGACAGGAAACTCTCATGTGAAGTTCCCCAGAGGAAAGGAGCATCCTCATCTCCAAAGAGAGAGGGGCAGAGAGGCGTCCGAGGAACAGGCCTTGCGAGGTTGCCTCCGCTCGGCTCACACGCTGTCCTGTCTCGACTTTCCGTGACTTTCTACCCTTCATCTAATGGCGCAGCACAACACTGAGGTTTAACCATTTCTCTGGGTCTTCATTTCCTCATGAAGGTTCCTGTACCATGTAAAACTTGAATACATTTGTATGCTTTTTTCCTGTTAATTAAACCCAGCCAGGACCCCTAGAGGATCGAGGAAAAATTTCTTCTCCTGCATTACTCGTATTTTTTCCTCTCTGGAAGCTTTGAGAATCTTTTCCTTTAACTCCCTTAATTGAAAGTGGACTTTGATAGTTTCTCCTGATGCCCTTTCTCAAGCACCTGTTAGTTGTATATTTATCTGTCCTTCTCTTGCCCCTTTGCGTTCCTAATTTTGATCTTTCTTCTTTGTGTTCGACTTCCTGGGACATTCCTCCAGCTTTATTTCCAACACTGCTACTGTCTTTTTATTTCGGCAATCATATTTCAAATCTCCAAGTATTATTTCTTGTTCTCTGACAGTCCTCATTTTTAAAGCAGGCTGTCGTGGGTTTTGCTCAGCTGTGGATGCAGTATCTTACCTGTCCGAGAATGTTCATTTAATTATTGAAACTGTCCTTCTGTCTGTCTTCTGCGTTGTCTCCCTCTCTTCAGAGGCCCCCTTTCCTGCCCCATTGTTAGTTCGGGCTCCCTCCTCACGTTACCTTCAGTGGTTGGTGAGTCTTCCTAGGCACTCACACTGAACGGTGAAGTTCCAGAAAGCTGCCGGGCTGCTCCGTGAGTGTGCGTGTCTGGGAGTGGTGGTGATTTGCTGACCAGTGGGCTTCACCACAACGAGGAGAGCTCCCTGCTCTGTTGAAGGGCCCCCAAGTGTCAGTATCTGTGGCCTTTTATTTTTTAGTCACAGATCATTCAATTTCTTGAGAGAAGGACCCTCCAGTTTCATGAGGTGTATGCATGTGGTGGTCAGTGTTCCGGGATGCTTACATAGATTTCCATGTTTTTGTTCTATTTTAATGAAGGAGTTTCCCCCCCGCACATTCTTTGTTGCCTCCTGTCTGGAGTGTAAACCTCTCACCTCCCACGTGGGTAGAATAGGACAGTCACCAGGGTGTGGGAGGAGGTGAAGTTGGTTCTAACCAATGTTTACACAGACTTTTAACCAATCCTGTTCTGAGCCTCCCCCTCCCCCAGCCTTTGATGACTCCAATTCCTGAACCTTGTGGAATTCCTCAGCTTTCATCTGCCCATCAGCAGTCTGGACTTACCGACATTCTTGTACCGTCAGCAAGGAAGTGAGTGAACATGTGATACGCTGAGGTTCCCTCTGGGTGGTGGTGACGATGCGGTGTGGGGCACATAGGGAACACAGCAGGTGAACTCAGGGGGTGGCGCTGGCCTGTTACTTGGTGAAGCTGCCATGCGCCGGTCCACGTGCAGGCTCCAGAATCAGACAATCTGGCTCTATCACCCTCGCCCACTGGGCAACTCTGGGCAGATTTCTCATCTTCTTAAATCTCAGTGTCCTCATTGGTAAAACGGAATAACATTGGAATCTCTTTTAAAGATGGTTGGGAATCACAGCACATCATTCATGAAATGTGCTTAGCAGGGCGCTGAGCACAAAATAACTGTTCAACACATGGTATTATCCACCACAAAACGGGGGGCTTCAGTGTCACGTTCAGTCACTGTCCAGGGCTTGGCCAAGGAGCGGGGAGGCTGGGAGAGGAGCTCCCTTCTTTTGACGTGTGACCCGACGCCCTGAGCTCCTCCTGAACCCACTTCTCTGCCGGGGAGGCAGCAAACAGCCCAGGCAGACCCAGCACTCACCCACAACCCCGGCCCCTCCGGCCGCAGGCGCGTCCCTGACCCGCACCCAGCTGCCTTGTGTCCTGTTCTCCTCTTTCCTCGCTCCTCTGCTCCCTTTTCACTGGCTTTCAAAGCTGTGTGCTCCCACTTTCTTTGTCTCCTTACTGACTTTTAAAAAATGTCCATTCAGGACACACAAATGAGAATTCTCCTTGAGCCCCGGCACTGTGATACAGGGGTTTGTAGAGAAGCCATTACATAACAATCTGATGAAAGGAGTGACTGCGTAGCTAAGAAACTAGAGTTATCCAAACACTATAAACAGGTTCATCTGAACGAAGGTGACCAGAGACACACGATGGGCAGAGACGGGGAGGAGAAGCTGCGGCTGCACCTCGATGTGTCCGCCCCTGCTGTCCTTCCTTTCTCCTCAGAGGGGACACAGGTAATTAGGAAAAGGTGACACAGCACTGGCTGGAAGAGCTGGCACTAGCCTGATGTGGAGAAGACTGCGCGTGGCTCTCCCAGGTGTGGTTTGGTGGGGTGTGTGGCCTGGATGCCAGTGGGTGTTTCCATCCTCTCCCAGACGCAGCAATTTCTCCAGTCACCAAATGGCCCAGCACTGGAACGGCACCGAGAAGCGTATCTATAGCTTCTGGTTAAAGTGGCAAAAGCACTTCCCAATATAAGTACCAGCTCTGAGGAGACTAATTACTCTGAACATTTTTAGTGACCCGAAGGTTAGAAAATTGGAGTATTCTGTGAGTTATGTAATGAGGCTTCTATTGTTTACTATGGCTGGGTGCTATTTACAACAATAAACCAGATGGCTTCATTTGCATGCAGATTTGAGTCTATTTGTAGAGGTGGCCTTATGGGTAGAAAAAAATTATTTCCTTAATTAAACCATTCTGTGCATTCAGGAGAGGTAAACGTAGCTTCGTTCTGCTCTCGGCCTCATTTTATAGGGCGAGCGCAACTCAGAACCAAGGGCTGCAAGTTAAGACCTGCCCTGGACTCAGCCATTCCCTCTGCAGTGTTTCATCCTCTCCAGCATGCAGTTTCCATGGCTACAACCAAAAGGGGTGATATTATAACCCTGTGAGAGGAGTCAACAGTATAAAGTTTTCACTCTGTGTCTGTGACTTGGTTCCTTTGGGCAAGAATGGGGATGGGGTCCCACACAGAAAAAGAATATGACACTAACAATGAAATATCACAAAGAGAAATTAAGGAAAAGATCCCATTTACCATCATATCAAAAAGAATAAAATACCTAGGAGTAAACTTACCTAAGGAGGCAAAAGGCCTGTACTCTGAAAACTATAGGACGCTGATGAAAGAAACTGAAGACCACACAAACAGATGGAAAGATATACTGTGTTCTTGGATTGGAAGAATCAATACTGTTAAAATGACCATACTACCCAGGGCAATCTATAGATTCAATGCAATCCCTGTCAAATTACCAATGGCATTTTTCACAGAGCTGGAACAAAAGTTTTTCTAATCTGTATGGAAACACAAAATACCCCAAATAGCCAAAACAATCTTGAGAAAGAAGAATGGAGCTGGAGGAATCATGCTCCCTGACTTCACACTATACTGCAAAGCTACAGTCATCAAAACAGTGTGATATTGGCACAAAAACAGACACATAGATCAATGGAACAGAATAAAGAGCCCAGAAATAAATCTGTACACGTATGGTCAATTAATCTATGACAAACAAGGTAAGAATATACAATGGAGAAAAGACAGTCTCTTCAACAAGTGGTGCTAGGATAACTGGACAGCTACATGTAAAAGAGTGAAATTAGAACATTCTCTAACACCATGTATAAAAATAAACTCAAAATGGATTAAAGACCTAAATGTAATACTGAATACTATAAAACTCTTAGAGGAAAACATAAGCAGAACACTCTTTGACATACATTGCAGCAATATTATTTTTGGATCCTTCTCCTAGAGTAAGGAAACAAAAGCAAGAATAAACAAATGGGACCTAATGAAACTTAGAAGCTTTTGCATGGCAAAGGAAACCATAAACAAAATGAAAAGACAACCTATGGAATGGGAGAAATATTTGCAAACGATGTGACTGACAAGGGTTTAATTTCCAAAATATACAAACAGCTTATGTTGCTCAATGTAAAAAACAACAAGCAACCCAAGCAAAATATGGGCAGGAGACCTAAATAGACATTTCTCCAAAGAAGACATACAGATGGCCAACAGGCACATGAAAAGATGCTCAATGCTGCTAATTATTAGAGAAATGCAAGTCAAAACTACAATGAGGTACCACTTCACAGTGGTCAGAATGGCCATCATCAAAAAGTCTACAAATAATAAATTCTGGAGAGGATATGGAGAAAAGGGAACCCTCCTACACTGTTGGGGGGAATGTACATTGGTGCAGCCACTATGGAGAAGAGTATGAAGGTTCCTTAAAAAACTAAAAATAGAGTTACCATATGATCCTGCAATCCCCTCTTGGACATATATTTGGAGAGGCGAAAATTCTAATTTGAAAAGATACACACACCCCAATGTTCACTGCAGCACTATTTACAACAGTCAATACACAGAAGCAACCAAAGTGTCCATCCACAGATGAATGGATAAAGAAGATGTGGTATATATACAATGGAGTATTACACAGCCATAAAGAAGAATGAAATAATGAAATTTGCAGTAACATGGATGGACCTAGAGATTATCATACTAAGTGAAGTAAGTCAGGCAAAAAAAGAGACAAATATCATATGATATTGCTTATATGTGGAATCTAAAATAAAACTTATTTACAAAACAGAAATAGACCCACAGACACAGAAAATAAACTTATGGTTACCAAAGAGGAAAGCCAGGGGGAGGGATAAATTAGGTGTTTGAGGTTAACAGATACACACTACTATATATAAAATAGATAAACAGCAGGGACCTACTGTATAGCACAGGGAACTATACTCAATATTTTGTAATAACCTATAACGGAAAAGAATCTGATATATATATATGAGTTACTTTGCTGGATTCCTGAATCATTGTAAATCAACTATACCTCAATTTAAAAAAGTTTAAAAAGAATATGATGGTGAAACCCCAAAGGTCATGATGCTCACTTGGGGAGCTTCCTGCACTGCTGTGAGCTGACCGATAGCTAGACTGGGTATGTGTGTGGTAAAACCGAATTGTTCTCAATTAGTCATGAAAACTCACATATCAAGTCCATTAATGGTACATTTAAACATAACGGTACAGGGACTTTCCTGGTGGCACAGTGGTTAAGACTCTGTGCTCCCAATGCAAGGGGCCCAGGTTTGATCCCTGGCCAGGGAACTAGATCCCACATGCATGCCACAACTAAGAGATCACATGCCACAACTAAGGAGCCCATGAGCCTCAACTAAGGAGCCTGTGAGCTGCAACTAAAGAGCCCGCCTGCTGCAACGAAAGGAGCCCACGTGCCACAACTAAGGAGCAGGTGAGCCACAACTAGGGAGCCCACCTGCCACAACTAAGACCCAGCACAACCAAATAAATAAATAATTAAAAAAAAAATGTAACGGTACGTAAGAGGTCATTCTATTTCCGTTTTTTTTTTTTTTTTTTCCAGTACGCGGGCCTCTCACTGTTGTGGCCTCTCCCGTTGCGGAGCACAGGCTCTGGACGCACAGGCTCAGCGGCCATGGCTCACAGGCCCAGCCGCTCCGCGGCATATGGGATCTTCCCAGACCGGGGCACGAACCCGCGTCCCCTGCATTGGCAGGTGGACTCTCAATCACTGTGCCACCAGGGAAGCCCTCTACTTCCTTTTGAATGCTTGAAACAGCTGTGTGTGCTTGGATGTTTGGAGGTGGGGAGCAGGTCTAAGTTCTCTTGTAAAGCTCTTCAGGGTCTCTACCTTAGATCCCTAAATCTCCTTAAACTTTCCTTACTGTACATTCTTTCCTTACTGTACAAACTGTACTGTACAAACTTTCCTTACTGTACATCCTTACTGTACATTCAGGGTTATTCCTGAATCATCCTAAGTACACTGAGGTTCAAATTAAAAATTAATAACCAGAACTGGAGAGATGAATAACTAAGTATGTGTGTAATGGAAGCATGTGGGCTTCCTGCTCTTGGGTAAACCCCAAAGTTTTCTGTGTGATTGATTCCAGAGAATGAGGGAATAGCAAGACTTAATCTCTCATATTCCTGTGAGTAAGGGATTGCAGGAAGATCTATTTGATTTAGCAAAAATAAAACTTTGTAGATCAAATTTATATCCACTACATGCAGGTTGGTATGGAAAATATTTCACGTGTACTGTATGTAGTACACTGAAATGGCCATGAGAGGGTGACTCTGCAGATGGCCCACCTTTTAAAGCCTTGTGTGTCCCCGGCATGAATCCTCTGCCTTTCTTTCTTTTCCTGAGTGATTTCCTATGCTTCATCATTTTAAGTACTAACCTTAGGTCAATGATTCTCAAGTTTATGCATACGGGTAGATCTCTAGTGTGAGGTTAAGATTAACATATGCATTTCTTACTAGACAACTTTACCTTGATTTACAAGTACCTCAAACTCTAAATGACTGAAAGTGAACACGTATTTCTTCCAAATTAACTCAACTTGCAGTGTTCTCCACTTTGGAACTGTTTCTACTTTGCCACCTAAGCCAGAAACATGGGAGTCATTGCTGGGTATGCAATCCACCCCCGAGGCCTGGTAATGGCCCCTCTGAAATATCCTGCGGTGTGTTCCTCCCCTCTACTCTTTCCGCTGCCTTGGCTCGACTGTCATCTCTGCCTGAATCCTGCACTAATTTTTGGTTCTGCTTCCAGCGTTGGGATCTCATATCCATTCTTTACAAAGCCAACAGTGAAATCTCTCTAAAGCACAACTGACTGTGTCACTCTCGTGAGCAAAACCCCTAATGGTTCCAAATGCCTCCAGAATGCAGTGCAAGCTCCGTGATGTGGCGTATGAACCCAATTTCTCCAGCCTCTTTTCTCCCTATCCCGTGCCTTAGAATGTAAGCTCAGCCACACGCAGCTGCCCAGTTTCCATGGGCTGCAGGGCTGGTATGGACTCATCTTTATTTGCATAGTTTTCTCCTTTTGGATTATCCTTTCTCCATCTGTTCCTCTCCCATCCTCCCAACTCACCCACTGCATCTGGCCTGACTCCTTCTCGTCTTTTAAGGCTCAGTTCAGGTGTCCCCTCCCCAGGTGGGTGCAATGCACTTTCCCTGAGCTCCTGTGACATCTTGAATCTATCGTTGTGCCCAACTTAAAGTATTATTATAATTACTTTCCTATGTTCCCGTCCTCTGCTAGGCTGTGAATTTCAGAGAGCAGAGATCATATTTTCTATTTCTTTCTCCCTGTAGTATGCAGCCTGACACACAGAGGTGATCAATATGTGTTTCTTAAGTGAAAAAATGTTTTTCTAAAACTAGTTTGCAGCACTGATAACCCCACTACCAGTTATTACCATTTCTTGATGTGGCCATCTGCAAAGCCGACCTTCTACAGTTTCAGAATTGGAGTTATTTAGCCCACAGGGACAGAAGCTTTTCTAGGTTTGGCATTATTTATTTGGACGTCTAGGCACATTCAGTATTTCCCTTCTTGGAGATCTGATGTGCACAGAGGTCACTTCTGCCTTTACTAGGTCTCCCTTTGCTGTCCACCTCCTCATATCTTCTTCTCTCTTGGTATAATTTTAATTCATGGTCTAATACCATTAAGCTCCATTTCATGATCCGCCCTGCTGTCACGAAGGATGGTCCTGGCAGGATGGTAAAGACGGCTGTGCGCGTAGGCACCTTCGGGCACTGTGCAGAGAAGGAGGCTATAACGAGAGTGGCCCTTCCGTATTGATAAACTACAAAACCCCCAGAACCCCACAGCCATAGGAAAACAGATTTTGTATCAAATCCATTAGGTGAGTAAAATGTGGAAAAAAGCTGCCCATTTCAGCAGAATGGTAGATGTGAACATCGTAAACTGCGCTACCCGGCAGACTAATGGATTGCTACGATCTGTACAATTATGCTACACAAATCAGTTTCTTGTTGGTGCTTCTTTTCATTACAGGAAATAAAAAGATTCACATGTCCTATTCATCGATAACTGTTGTTTTCCTATTGAAAACTGCCACGGTCCTCGTGTCTTCAGGAATGGGATCAGTAAAGCAACCACACAACCCACGATGCAAAGTGAAGGACATGAGCACAGGAATGTCAGCTTTTGACACCTGTTCTGTAACTATATATAAATAAGCCTGTTTGTAAATTAGAGAAATAGCTCCTTGGTCACAAGATCGTGGTAACGAGGTAAAGCGACAGTGGCATGCAGAAGCATTATGAAACACCAAAGAACCATAAAGAGGCAAAAAAATTCCTTTGTGCCTCTATTTAGTAATAGTGATAGAAAACGAACATGCATTTCTATGTATGTAGGAGCCAGATAATTGGTTTGGATTTATACATAACACGCTGCAGTTTCTTGCCAACACATAAAACAAAACTATAAGATAAAACCCGGGAAGAAAGGAGCACAGTTGAAAGAAAGCCTGAAAACAAATCCCATTCAGTGGCTAAGTGAAAGTAATTTCTAATACGAACGTGAATAGTGCATCAAAGCTGAAATAAGCATTCAGACACTAAGGATAAAAAGAACACAACTGAGAACACGATTCATTTTGTGACTGTGATTCTTTGTTGTTGCTTTCGTAGTGTGAGGCTGGGGTGTGTAGACACTGAGCTTTGGTCTGATCACCGGGGTAACGATTGCAAAGTGGAATTCAAGCTGATTGTAGAGGACGCACATTGGTCTGTGATTATGTAAGACTACAGGAGTTTTAGAACTTTGTGTCACATAGTTAGATAATAAAGTGAGTGCAATGGCATCCAATATGTTGATTTAGAACAGTGTTAATTTCAAAGGAATCTGGGAATTTGTATGAGGGCAGGATGGGCGGCCTGAGTGGTGACCAGATGCCGAAGTGGCTTGAAGGGTGAATAGCGGGATCCCCAGCAGATGCTGCTGAGCGTGTGGTTATCACACCCCGAGGGCACGTGCCAACTGCACCGAGGGTCCAACGGGGCCACAGCATAAAAGGTTTCCACCGAATGCAGAGGTACTGCTGCAGTCCTACATGGCAGAACCTCACTCCACATTTATTGAGCAAAATGTGGTACAAAAGTACACTCCCGGGTGATGAAATACTAAAGAAGTCGCTACAATGAGATTCGGTATGACATGACACTCTACGATCAGACGTACACTTTCTACTTCGAAACGTCCAGTTGTAACATGGAGGTTTTGGTCTCACTCTTGTTTTTGAGGTTATTGAGAGCAATGGGAAGGCTGTCTGCCCAGAATCGAGCTGCTTGGGAATCTCAATATTTAAAAAAGTGAATTTAGATGATAACACAAAGCAGGAGTTAAAGTTTGAACTGCCACCGCCTGGCGCTGTAGGTTAGGCTAATTTGAAACAGAGTAGATGGTGCCGTAACCTGGGGTTTGAAAGCAATTATTTCCAACAGCCTGGCAGCCACCCAGAGCACAGCAGCTTTGAAACATGCTGCATTCTGACCTTTTCTCCGTCTTGGGCTCCGGAGAAAAAACGGAGGTTTCAAACATCAGATTGGAAGGTGCACAAACAGAGCACTGAATGGATTCTGATGGAACCAATCTCACATTTCACCTTTCCAAACTTTATGGGAAGTTTACGGGGATTTATTGTTTCAAGAACAGAAGGACATTTTACCTACAGATGCAGGGGAATAAAGTTCAAGTACATTTAGTATTGGAGGATGGTTGCTTTATTGCCGTCTAATTAACCAACTAACTAACAGTGATGCTGCAAAACTTATTTTTACGGTGAATTCTCTCTGGCCACAGGCAAACTTTTCTTCACTAATACTTATTCTGTTAAGATTCTGGACTTCATAGTTATTAATACTTATTAATAGTTAACTTTATAGAGTTATTAATAATTGTTAGTAGTAGCTAAAATCTATCAAACCATGTTTCAAGCAATGTTTCAGTACAGGCATTATCTCAGTCTTCACAACATCACTTGAAGTGCTAGCATTACCTCCATTTTTCCTATGAGGAAACTGAGGCACAGAAATTTTAACGTGAACACTCAGAGTTTCATTATAAACCCACGTCTAATTTTAAATGGAGTATAATCTATAATCTATAAAATAATGAATCACTACGTTGTACACCTGAAACTAATACTACTATAAATCTACTTCAATTAAAAAAACAAAATTCAGGTCTCATGGTTTCAATACCAATGCTCTTTCCACAAAAAATGCTGTCCCTCTTTTCTATAAAGCACTTCCCTCTCACTCCCCTACAGCCCTCAGCTTTTCTTATAAATAGAGATTAACCCTCAAAACATTTCTATGGGATCTTGTACTGGCTTCCTTGCATCTGAAGGGAGCCTGAAGATGCTACTGTGTTCCCATCTTCAAATTTCAGCTGAAGGAGATTCAGAGGAGATTCTTCTGTAAGGTTCAGGTAGTCTGGGGAGAAGACAGCCATGTTCTGCCTCATATCTCTATTGAGAACCTGCTGTTTGTCACGCACAGCTCTAGACTTCATGGGAGATCAACATCCAGGGACCTCTTAATTGTGTCTCTCTCCAACATCATCCTGTTCTACTCTCTCCTTTGCTCACTAGGCTCCGGCCACACCAGTCTTCTTTCTCTTCTTCAAAATACCAAGCTTTTTCCAATCTCTGACCTATTTCTTCTCCCTGGAATGCTTCCTGATATTCTCACTACTCAGCAGTCAGTCACCTCCTCAGAGCCAATGTCATCTTTTCAAAGAAATGGAAAATCCGCACTCAAGGCATCCTGAGTCATTCCCGCTGGATTTCATTTTCATAGCATGTATCACTATCTAATACATCTATTTATACATTAAGTTTACTTATTTATTGACTGTCTTTCCTCAACTAGGATATAAAGTCCGTGAATGCAAGTGCTTTGCCTGCTTTGTTATCTGTTGTGTTTCTGGCACTTAGACCTTGCTTGGCACATAGAAGGTGCTCAATAAACATTGTAGAATGAATGAGACATACAGCCTTGGGCCCACCAGTTTGGGAACTGTGGGTCTCGTAGTCTAACAGCCAAGGAAGGCTTCAAAAGATCAACGTCTACCCGGAGATGGAGTTGCTATTTGCCTAAATCAAGCCTTGTTATTATATTAGAGATGTGATGAGCTCAGTAATATTTATTGAAGTTATTTAGAAAGAGTAGCTTAAAAATGATTTCATATGACAAAATGCTAACGGTATTTTAATTTATTCTTTATATACCTTGTCAAAGTATTTATGATTTTTTTTCAAGTGACTTTGAGCTGAGTTTACATAATTTCTGGTTGCATGTGACACACTGAGAGAAGATTCATAGCACTGAGGTGGAATGGTCACGTGAGAGAGGCCAGCTGCTCTAAATTGGCTGCAATGGTTCAGCTTCCTAATGTTCTACACTCATGAAGGAGTTGTCTGAAAATTCTCCATGTCAGCTAACACTGCATTAGATCACGTGCGAAGGGTCCAATGTTCCATATGAAGTGAAGTTTGTGCTGTAATCCTTCACAAAGACACTTATCATGCTTAAAAATTGAGCTTTAGTTTGCAACCCTGTACCCATTTCCTGGAGCGTGGATTTGGCTGGGAGAAGGCATTCTCCAGCTCTGATATCTCCAAGTAGCTTTATATTAAAGGAAAGTCGGGTGCTGGGCCAGACTCATCCAATGCTTCTGCCCAGGCTCAGAGGCTCTCCTCTTCCCTCAGGGTGGCTAATGAATATATCAGTCCTATTAAGTGATATTAAGATCCTGGTCTTTCCCAGCAGGGAAAACTCTTTTCCTCATCGAGTAAGGTTTCTGCTCCAATGCCTCATGAAGATACGTTCTTCTAAGTTTTGCTTGCCTTCCTTGCACAGGCTCCTGTAGAAACGGGGAGGATCACCCCATTTGAGAGACTTCAGGAAGGTCAGAAGGTGATGTTTGGTTTGGGGCTGCTTTGCCTCTTGTAACCCTGATCCCCCTCGTGTGTCCCCACCTTCACCTCTACCAATCCTGCTCTCAGCTACTTATCAACCCAACCTCCATAACATGGTGGCTGTTAACGGCTTAACAATTACTCATCTCAGTTTTTTTTTTAATAAGGGATTCTTGAAGATTGAAATGCCTTTAAGATCCAAACTAGCTAATCTCTAATGGTATGATTTCAAGTATCAACACAGGGTGGGGATAAATATTTCAATATCTATGGTCCATGTTTATACCTATAATAATTATCTAGTAGTTACCTTGCAGCTATGATCTATGTTTCACTGCCAGCACACACGCACATACCCTCGGAAAAACATTCAGCTTAAGAATCTTGACAAATGAGGGGAAAACGTTAGAATAACAAAGTGGACCATAAACGATTCTAATTTTCTTCACTAACGAGAATCGAGTAAAAACTTCCAAAGTTCACATGTGACAATGAATTTGGACGTCAATACTTTACAGTAGAAAAAAGGTCAATTTTTATACTTGAGAAAAATGAGGTTTACACTGAAAAGTGCTTAATAAAAATAACACTGTGGACAAAACTCACCACACTCAAGGAAAAAAGGTTAAATTATTTCATGACTTTTAACACTAAACTTCAAAATATCTTTCTTCTTGAAGAAAATACATGGGAAAATTTCCTTCTGCTCCATTTCACATGCTTGAAAAACCACAAGGCATCCCACTGTGTATTAATCAGAAAACTCAGGGCAGGAAGGGAAAGAATTTTCACAGAAATAATTTGGGAGGTGAGAGACCAGACCTGATTAGTTTTCACAAGGTATCACAATTCTATTAAGGATTATTTCCCTTGAGTGACATGTAGAGTTCCCTCTAGATGATTTTTCCCAGGTGGTGCTCTTCTCTCGTATTTCAATCTGATGTTCATTCTTTTATAATCAACAGCTCACAAAGCTTAGTGTGCATTGGAATAATCTGCAGGGCTTGCTAAAAATGCAGCTTTCCGAGCCTTAATCTCAGCTATTTGGAATCACTCAGGCCTGGGTCCAGGATCCTGCCCTTCTAATCAGCACCTCAGCTGCCTCTGATGCAGGCAATCTTTTCTATAGAAGCTTTGGAAACACGGTTTTGGAGTCTACGCAATGACACCTTCTTAGAAGCCTGGCTACTATTATTTCGAACTTTGTGAAGGGCAGACATGCCATTCATTCTCGCTCTTGGTGCAGCCGGATCAGGACATGAGGACAGTTTGCCAAGGAATCACCCTCGCTCCTGATTTAGGCTTCGACGAGCCAGAACAGCGTGGAAGCCACACACATGCTGAGAGTGCAGGTCCATCCGCTTTGATGCACAAGCATGTTGCTTCCTTCGCCAGAGAGATCGTCACACTGAGACCCAGACTGGGCTGCTCTGTGGGTCTCTGGGGGAAACAGGACTTTGGCTTCAGTCCACAACCTAGTGGGAGGAAGCTCAGAGACTGGGCACCCAGCCCTCGCCTTTCAGTTCTCTGCTTGTTTACTTGAGTTCATTTGACTCTTGGGACATCATTCGCTCTGGTTTCTTCCCACAACTTTACTCCCGGTCAATTCATTGCTTCTCCTGCCTCCAAACATCTCTTACATACTTGTCCTCCCCAGGCTGCAGTCAGGCCGCTCCGCTCTTCTCTCTCTAGCCTGCCGCTCCGTGTGACCACCCCCCGTCCTCCCACCGATAACCACCATCCGTGTCTCAGCACAGACTCTAATCAGAGTTCCAGAGCTAAGCGCCAAAAGCCCAGCAGGACATGCCCATCTTTTCAGATTTCCTACCAGAAGCTTAAAAGAGCAAGTATAAAACCAAACTCACTGCCCTCACCCACCGATGGGCCCCTCTGTGGTCTTCACCTCAAGGATCACTATGCTGGGAGTGCCCTGCTTTTAGGAAGCTTCGGGGTCCATCCTGAGCCACAGTTCCCATGCCCACGCAAAACCAGATGCCAAATTCTGTCAATCCCACGCCCGAGGTGTCTCCCCAGTCACCTCCTGCTCTCCCTTCCCCTGGCCCTTGTCTCCCCGGCTCGCCTCCCTCCTGCTCTGAGTCATCCTCCAGGGGGCCAGCAGGACCGCTTTCTGAATACAGGCTGAATTAGCAACACGTGTCACAGATCCTGCCAGCAGACTCAACCCCCTCCATCTGTGATGACGTTTTACTTTTGTTTCCCTTCTTTTCTTCTTAGTCTTAGTTAACCAAGATGCTATGATTGGTAGAGATAAGGATGATAACATATAATAGCTAATATTTATTGATACTTTACTGTATGCGTCATCCACTGTGCTAGGCGCTTAACATGCATGATTCCACTCGAGTTTCACAAAACCCTAAAAAACAGGCGCTGCTATTATTCCCCTTCGCAGATGAGGCAGTGGAGACTCAGAAATTAAATAACTTGCTCAAGTTCATGTGGGTAGTAAGACGGGCTTCAGAGTAAGTCTGTCTGAATCCAACGCCTGTAATTCTAATCATTTCCCTCGACTGCCCATTTTTGCTGTGCTTAAAAAAATACTATAGAAAGTATTCTTACTACATGCATTTAAAATAATTTCTACACTATGGTGGGTGGAAAGCAGTGACGGGTTTCAGCCAGTCCACCTACGTTCCCTCATCCAGTTGGGTCAGGGTGAGTTTGTTACTATATTGCCTGTAAAATGAACATATAAAAGAGGACCATCCCCATAGCCCCAGCTTCCTAAATTCATGCTTTTTATGCTAATAGGTTTCAAATGTATTAACTGTTAATGGCTGAGGAACTTTGTAACTCTTTCCACTGTAAATAGATTGGTTAGTTACAACTTTGTAATAACTCTTTCCACTGTAAATAGATTGGTTAGTTACATATTTTCCAAATATATTCAATAGAATACTGATTTCAGATTTCTGAAATATCAGTGGTCATCACATCAAAAAAGTTTTTTTCAGTCAAATGAGAAATGCAGGATTGAAAAATGTCAAACAGGTTTCTCTACTGCAAGATGTCTCACAATGCATTGTGATTCTCTGAGAAGAGGATACAGTACGTGTTGTGCACACCTCTGACCACAGAGCTCTTTTTCCCTTTTTTCTTTTTTTTTAAACGCAGCTCTGATATACACCTATTTGGGAAATGCTGTATCAAAATAGCTACCCGGTATTTCTGTTAATACAGAATCGATTTTTGTATTTAAAGCATATGGGCTGTGCTGTTTATTTATATTTAAACCCCACAGATGTTATTAAAGAGTGTCACCATGTTTTACTCTGTTTAGGAATGATGATAACCAGAACAAATTGCTGCTCGAGGAGATGTGGAGGATTATCGATTAAACTGTTGATCTGTGTCGTCAGGGGGAGGGCACATAAAGCAAAGCTTGATATTTTATAAAAACTGAGACTGTGGGTACTTACTTCTCGGCAACCCTCTTTTTATATCTAATAAATGATTCACGCACTCCAAGGAGCTCTGTCACGGAGGGATCATATCTGCTTCCGGCCGCTTCTCTTCCCTAACGTTAATCAAGGCATTTGTGGAAGCGGCCACCCCAGTATCACGAGATTCTGTCTTCTTGAGGGAAAGGAGGTAGGCTGAAGGAACAAAAGCTGGGCGCGACGGCAATGAAGGATTTTTAAGCCACAGTAAAACGTTTTCAAAGCTCTTTTCTGCCTCGAAGCTGCTGGGGTTTGGACCTCAGCAGCAAGGCCCGTCTCCTCCTGAGGGCGGCTGCTGCCCGCTCCGCACCCTCAGCCTCCCGGTATGGTCCAGGTTCCAGGACGCAGCGGACCTGTGGCCCCACTGGGACCCGCCCGCCCCTGTCCCTCCATCCGTCCAAGCCAAGCGTTAACGTATGATGAGCTTCTCCATTTTCTCA
Source organism: Globicephala melas (assembly GCF_963455315.2). Classification (NCBI taxonomy): domain Eukaryota; kingdom Metazoa; phylum Chordata; class Mammalia; order Artiodactyla; family Delphinidae; genus Globicephala; species Globicephala melas. The sequence goes on from NC_083322.1 coordinate 7,716,424, forward strand.
GGGAGGCTTCAGAGTTCTCTTGGCTTGCTACCCTTCTGGAATTATGCCATGCCTTAAGATGGGAACACCTCATGAATATTTCTGTGTGGATTGATGGGCTAGTCACCAGACTAAACAGAAAATAAGGACTCTGCCCACCAAACACAACATAACGTCTGCTTTTTTTGGTTAAAATTTAACCAAATGGCTGTAAGAATTAGGTACCCATTTCCCCAAGGAAATGAAACAGATTGGGTCTTGGGACCCAGACCAGAGCCAGTTTTCCTTATATGAGTTATTTTCAGTTAAATCACTGGCAAAACAAGACAGCTCCCAGGCCACTTTGGTGCCGTTAACACATCTGCATCCTTCCTTCTTTTAGGTTCTACGGTGAGAATTTCAGCAAATTACCCCTTTCTGAGGATCATAAATTCTTCACTTTATGTCTCTGGAACCCGAGGGAAGTTGTCTGATCTGGACCCTGTGCCTCTAGGCCTGTCTTTTAACAGCCCCACATCCATATATGCATCAACTCCCAGCAGTTAGGGAGATTTTCCTTCTTCTCCTGCTACACTGCTGGTTTCTTTTTGGCTTGTGGTGCCTTTGAGGTTACAACCTGACCTATGGTGACACTCACTGGAGACAGTTCAATATAAGAAGCAGCAGATGTTATGAGATGGATTGAAACCACTCAGAATAAAGACTATAAATGGAAAAAAGAATGAAGATAGAACTCTTCCCAATCTTGGGTTTTCTTTAATGGTGTCTTAGACTAGCAAACATTGCTATTTGTTGACATTATTTTAATCTAAAGAAAATTGCTGGGCTTCCCTGGAGGCGCAGTGGTTGAGAGTCCACCTGCCGTTGCAGGGGACACGGGTTCGTGCCCCGGTCCGGGAGGATCTCACATGCCGCAGAGCGGCTGGGCCCGGGAGCCATGGCCGCTGAGCCTGTGCGTCCAGAGCCCGTGCTCCGCTACGGGAGAGGCCACAACAGTGAGAGGCCCGAGTACCACAAAAAAAAAAAAAAAAAAAAAAAAGAAAGAAAATTGCTTCTTCCTATTCTGATTTTGACCTGTATGCATTAGCTTCTCTCAACCCTACATAAGCCAGATTAGGACACTTTATTCTTCAATTCATTACTTGTCAATTTGAGAACTGGCATAAGTATATTATTCCAAAAGGAAGGTGTAAATTGTTATGTGAGGGTATGAAGTAGCTGATATAGACAAGTATAAAAACAAAAGAATTTAAATGAAGATCATAGCTTATATTAATTCACTGGGGGGTGGGAAAGCAAAATACAACAAGTATTTACCGCACATGCTGGACAGTAAGATACTACCTGCTGCTGGAAGTAGACATACACACATACACGAAATTCTAAATGCAATTCTGTGAAGGTATATATGGTGTGGAATCCTTTCAGAACCAGGCATAAGAACTATTTCAGTGTATTTTGCCTAAGTATGAAAGAATGAGGGTCAAATGTTTCAATGTAAAAAGAAATGTCAGTCTTAATGAAACCACACACTCTGAGAAAAGATCATAGCAATATATAATCTTACAGAGGAAAATCGCCGTGAACTTATGACCTTAAAACAGGTATGTTCCATCTCTGTCATTATTAACTGTGGTCCAGCAGCAGCATATTTACCTACCATTGACTCTCCTGGTTACACCTGGTGCCCAGATTTTGGATTTTATTATTCTCTACTATTCTTGGTAGGGGTGCTGATTCCTTGTCTTAGAGCAGTAGAACAAAACAAAACAAATTAGAATGGGTCTGGTATACCTTGTTACCAGAAACCAAGCATGTTTTTAAGAATGCTATTTACTTTTACTAAAATAGTAAAAGAATGGAATCAAGGTAAAGCGATTCCTGCTGGCCAAATTTTGATGACTCAGCATTGGGGGGGGGGGGAGAGAGAGAGAGAGAGAGAGAGACACTGCACACGCACGAGAGAGAATGCAAGTGAGTGTGAATTATGGTTAACTAAAAGAATTTGAGTCTAGTTTGTGAATGGTCATTTGCTTATAATGATACTTATAAGAGAAAAGTTAATATAGGGCATTTCAAAGACAGTTATAATACAAAGAAGGTAAATAAAATAGGGTATGATTCATGGAGGGTTAATATTTTGTTTCCTCTGCTAATTATACTCCTGACTATAAATTATATAGTATATATATATATATATAGTAGGCACAAAACCAGCAAGCCAAGTAATCCTAAGAGAGGTAGTTATTATAATGAGATCAGAAAGGAGCAACCAGTAGCTGGAGCCACACATGAAAACTGAATAAAACAAAAGCCCACCATTCATTAGCACCAGTGGCCCTACCGTGTAGAAAAAAATCAACAGTGATTTCAAAAATGATCATCTGACCCAGTGTCCTGAAGAGGAGAACTAAAATGTAGACTCAATGCATTATCTACAATGCATTATCTACTAGGAGAACTAAAATGTAGACTCAATGCATTATCTACTAGGAGGTAATGCTCCCATATGGTTCTAACAATCTTAATAAAACTACTTTAAAATTTCCCAACATGATATTCTAACAGATTAACATAAGTCAATACATTATAATGATAGGATTAATACAATTAGGTTATGTGATGTTGGCCAAATCATTCGTGAAGAAACATCATTTAAAAATAAAACCAGTTTGACATATGCACATTTAAGTGAAACAATCTGATGATCATTGGCTAGGGTTTAAATCTCCTTAGAAACCAGGACCTGTGTCTTTATCAAGAATAAATTGGTTCATAACTTAAACCCTGTATTAGTGGCTACTCTGAGATAGTTATTTCTTTTTTTTTTTCCCATTGGGATATGGCAATAGTTTTGAACTCTAGGAAGCAATAAAAATAGTAAAATAGCTGCTATGTTAGGAATGCAGCCTAGGAAAAGACTAGGAACAAAAATATAAATCAGGATAAGGATAAAGGACAAATTTAAATTCACTGTATTTGCATGTTTATAACTGATTTTGATCTGGAATTACTGATTACCTTTGTACTTATAACAGCTTCATGAGAGTTTTATATACTTCTACGGTATTTTAACATATTTAGGAAAATTGTATATATCAGAATTTTTACTTCAATTAACTGCTTATAAAAACTTGGTAAGTGTGTAATTAATGTTTAAGTGTTTGGGAAATTTAATTTGTTAAATCTCTAGGTTTTGATTGTTAGTTGTGTGAATAAACAAGAAATCTATCAATATTTGGGGAATGCTGATGACTGTTGAAATAAATGTATACTGCTTTATTAATAAAACTAAAAAATGGACATTAAAGAAAGTACAAAGAAAAGTGTTTCATTCCAAAGGAAAGGCTAAAGGCTATGTTTGTCCCCTCCCATTCACATGCTAAACCCTAACATGCAGTGTGATGGCATTGAGAAGTGGAAACTTTGGGAGGTGCTCAGGTCATGAGGATGGAGACCTCATGAATGGGATTAGTGTCCTTGTAAAAGAGAGCCTGTGAGGACACAGCAAGAAGATGGCCATCTGTGAACCAGGGAGCAGGTCCCCACCATGTACTGAATCTGCCAGTGCCTTGATACTAGACTGAGCCCTCAGGACTATGAAAAATACATTTCTATCGCTTATAAGTCACCCAGTCTATCCTATTCTGTTACAGCAGCCTGAGCAGACTAAGGCAGAAAGAATCTTTCTAAAACCCCTTTGATTCTAAAGTATCAATCCTCATAAAGACATAGTCTCAAACCCTCCTCAAGAAACCAAGTAATTGTGGTAGATTTCTGGTTGGGCAAATTAAAACTCCCTGGGACTATTCTCTTTTCAACATTGCATCTGAAGGTTGTTTCAGGATTAAATGAGACATTTAATGATTTAATAGAGGCAGACCAGGCTTAGGGCTGAAATCCAGTAGAAACTTAATACATGCAATAGAAGAAAGGCAATTGTTGAAACTTTAATATGGTAGAACAATATGATTGAAGAAAGGCTGGCTGTGTCACCTCCGTTCTTAAAAGGGTGACAGGAACACTGGCTAAATCCACTGGGTTTTTCAGAGGGCGAGAGGATGGAGTTGGTACTTTGAATTAATGTGAGGGTGGCCTGACCCTACGAGGGAATTAATGTGGATGTGCACGCCTGGGATACTGTCAACTGACCTTTTCTCAATTTTGTGCAAGCATTTACCAACATGTGCTCCCCAACTCTCCCAGTTCATACAGATTCAGAGGGGTGACTAGCAGCAATGATAAGCAGGTGCCACGGAAGGTAAGGGACTCCCCAGTTCTCTTAGGCCACAGAAGTCTCTTCCCTACACCCTTCCTCCCCTTGTACTCTAAATTGAACACCCCAAAATGACTGCGCTTTGGTATCCTGCCAACCTTAGTGGGTGAGAGCTAACCAGACTTCATTTGTTTTAGAAACAACAAGAAAAAGAACAACTTTGGGTAAATTAAGCAGAAATTTCTGGTAGGATTCTTAAAATCGAGGGCAGGTCACTATCTGTATTTACTCCTGTTGTCATCACTCCAGTGCATCCATCAATTGCCCCAAGCAACCTCACAAGTTGCTCTGCCCGTCGCCGCTGAGCACCTGGCCACACTTAGAGCACGCGCACCTGCGTCACTCCCCATTCACCTGCCGCCTTGATCTGCTCTGTTGGGCTCCATGACTGGTCGCACTTGGCTTTTACCTTTCCCCGTCACCACCAGCCACACCTACTCCCCCATAAAATGCAGAGCGCACTGCTGCCCTGTGCTTCAGGTAGATGCACACCAGGCGTGGCAAACACAGATGTCATTCCATCTAGAAACTTGTTTTAAGAGAAGGACAGTATGCTTAATCTTAGGAAATTCTAAGGAAAAAATGTACATTTAAAAAGACTGTCAAAAATTTTAACCTTATAAAATGAATGGAAATTTGATTAGAAGGTGAGAAATCATAGTACTAACTAATAATCTTTTTCATTTTGGGAGCTGAAAAAGCACTGATATTCTTCTTTTTTTTTTTTTTTTTGCGGTACGCGGGCCTCTCACTGTTGTGGCCTCTCCTGTTGCGGAGCACAGGCTCCGGACGCACAGGCTCAGCAGCCATGGCTCACAGGCCCAGCCGCTCCGCGGCATGTGGGATCCTCCCGGACCGGGGCACAACCCGTGTCCCCTGCATCAGCAGGCGGACTCTCAACCACTGCACCACCAGGGAAGCCCCAGCACTGGTATTCTTTTAAAATTAGTTCACATATAGCACTTAGAACAGAGGGGTTAGTCAATTAGTAAAAATTATTATTTTTTTGATAAAAGAGATTTTTACGACTTCTTGTGAGAATAAAAAGCTAGTTTGAAAAACACTAATGTTTAATAAGACAGGCTGTATCCTTATAAAAGTAGGAAAATTCATATTTGGAGCTCAATCTTTAAGAATCACCATTTCCTCATAAAATGTTCTTAGCTTTATGTAATAGCCATAGACAGGAACACATCTGACATGCACTAAATTTTCAGATCTCTATGTATTTATATAAATAATCCAAAGAGAAATAGGTTGTTTCCAACAGTTTTAATTAGTTTCCCATATATGTAGGTCATAATCCAGTTTTACTTAGATATTGCATTTAGTAATGGCTGTTAAATATAAATTGAGTGTGTACCTGGGCACTTTAATTTATAGACATCTCCTTGGAGAATACGGAGCATCACCGCTGCTGTCCTATTACTCAGAGTTTTATCACTAGCCTGAAATTGACTGACTAAATGACTGTCGTGGGTAACACATAATGCTGTATAACTGAGCACTGACTTATTACAAAATAAAAAGCTTGAGGGATCACTGGGGTATTTAATATCAAGACTGGCTTGTTTTCACGTTATACTTGATAGAAGAAGCAGCCAAATCGCCTAGAAGAAAGCTTTTTAAAACAAAACAATGTCTTTTCTGTACATGTCACTCCTCTAAGTGAGTGCAGATCATTTATAATTATACTAAAAGCACTTCCCAGCCCCTTCCTCATGATTTTTCTGCACCAGAGACTCAGATGAGTAACACATAAACGACTTGTCATATCCAATTGTTAATTAAAGTGAGTTAATGAATTAAGCAAGTTATATAATTTTAATGCAATGTTCTTTACATTAAAACACCCACCCTTTCCTCCTCCCTCTAGCACACCACAAAAAGAGAAAGGAGGAAAAAAAGGAAGAAAGAGCAAAGGAAGAGCAGAGAAAGAGCAAACAGTGATTTTAAAGAATCTTTGGGAAAGAATTATATTCAAGGTCTGGGAGTCTAAAGATAAAAGAAGAGAAAAATGCTATGGGCGCCCGAAATGAGACACTCTGCACAGTCCCCAGGGCAGGGAGCCCAGCCTGTGCCTTTTCCCTGTCAGGGAGTTTAACAGAAAGACCTGCCCTTTGATCACCACGTGGGATCCTGCGACTGAGAAAGAGCCTGGCCCCCAGCTCCTAGCACTGCCAGACCCTGGGTAAGACTTTTCTGTGGTTTCCACCAGATGGCAGCAGGAAACAAGGTTTGTACACAAATTTGGTGTCCTGGTCTAGGGTAATGAATGCATTAAAGGAAAAATTAATTATGAGTCTTGTGAGAATTTATATTAAGAAACACTGCTTTAAGAAAATACAGTCTTCTTTCATGAAAATGTTTCTCAGTTGTGAGTTGTTGCAGAACAAGAGACATTTCATCTTTCAGATTATGGTACGATGAGAATACAGAATTTGGGAAATATTCGCAACTGTGATATTACATCTGTGGCCATCTAGGGAGCTCCAGACCCTCCCCCCGCCCTCTTTAAAAAGTGCTGGCTTGAATGATAAGGTAAGAAAAGATTGTAATTGTTTTCTCTCTTTTCCCTTTTTAGAGGAAGAGTGACTCTTAGTTATGTAATTTCTAGAAATTAACACAAGTGACCAATAATGGTGTGCTGAGCACACAGTAGGTATTCATTACATAATTGTACTTTGTGCACTTTTGCAGAAGTCTTTGAGAGTCTCGGAGATAACAGTCACATAATCACAAGGGATGAATGTTTTAAGAAAGAGACAGAATCATCCTTTTCCTTCAAATGCAAGTATTTCATTTCATGCATAAGGGAAAGGGTGTGCAGAACATTTGAATGTTTCTGCCTTTGGTGGAAGAAGAGGCTGTTCACCTCACTCGTGAGTAAAACATAAATTTTAGTCTACTTTCTTCTCATGGCTTCTGGTCTCACACATACCTTTTCTTCTCAACGTTAACCTACCTGAAACTCTTCATTCCCCACTCTACCCTCTGAATTTGCTAATTCTCTAACAAGTTTTCTTCCCAATAAGTGAGTCCATGCTATAAAGGAAACTGCAATGGAGGCAGAAGAACCGCTTTGCCCCAGCTCTGCAACTTTCCATAATTTCTCTAATGTTATTGTGAAAGCTAAGTGAGAACATGTCAATGTCAACTATAAATGTGTCAGTCATAAAGAGTTACACAAATTTAAGAAAATCAGTATTTTTGAGCATCTTCCTAATATCCTTTTCTTTGTCTTCAGTTATCTCCTATCTTATCAAAACACAACACAACAGAACAACTGGATAAATTTGATGTCCCCTTCAGGGACCAATCCTCTTCCTCAAGCCACTGATCTGGAGTGGAGAGTGTATATCCCTCCCCATCTATTTCCCCTTATCCCTTTATAATACAGCTTTTCCCCAAATCTTATGAAATGCTTCCTCTTAGAGCCACCAAGAAAATCCCAAACTTCACGCCCAATGGCCTTTCCTTTGTCCTCATTCTCTTTAATCCTGCTGACCCCCCACTTTTATGAAACTCTCTCTCTCTCGACTGTCACACCACGATGGGTATCCTGATTCTCCTCTACATCAGTTTTCTTGATGACTTTTGCCTCTGTGATCACACCTCCTCCGTCTCCTGTCTTGGCCCTGCCTTTGCTGTGGATATTACAAAAGATTCCATCAATACTCCTTCCCTCCAAGCTCTTTCTCCCATAACTCATGACAGAAAAGTCTCAAAGTCTCACTAGCTTTGACTTTTCTCCCGGGCTTCAGTCTAGCAGGCCTGGTTGCTGGGTGTTCGTTGCATGGCTTCCAGGCTTTGCCGTTATTAAACAGTCCTCTTGGTCCCAATCCTGATTTGACCCTTCAGCTTTTACCCACAGCCCCTCAGCCTCCACTGCTGAGATTCTTCTTTTGAAATGCCTCGCACATCTGCTCCTTTCATTCCCCTCCCCCCATATACCCTCCTTTATGCTTACTTCATCTATAGGCCTGAAACTGGTTATTCCCCTTTTCTCAGCTGCCCCTTCCAATCCTGTTCCGACAGGCCCACTTTCCTACACACTCTTAGGCCATACAATCTTCCAATACTGGTATCGTTTATCATATGCTTGGGAAAATTTAGTCCTCCTCTCAGGCTTCATTTTCCTTGACACATCCTTCTTCTCCCTGACACTACCCTTCGAGATGTAGTTCAGCTATTACCTCCCCTATGAAGCTTTCCCAGGTCTCCCCCACTCAATCAAAATCACCCTTTGAAATATAATAGCCCTTACTGTTGCGATATTATTAACTGCATCATTTTGCTTACCTGTGAACTCGATTCTTTATTGTTTGAATGGCTCTTTATCATTCAAAAGATTCTCTGTTGTTTGACTCATTGAGCCTTTAAGTTTCTTTAGGGAAGGGCCTTTGTCTTATTCTTTGTTTCCGTTACAGTACTTAGCCCATGCATGATATAAACGCTCAGTACATAAAATATATACCATATGCGTGCATGGTTTCCATCTATGCCTTAACTCCCTGCCTTCTCCCCATTCCATCCCAAACACACACAGTCACTCGCACACATATTTTTAAGGAAGAACACAACAAAAACATCATTATGCTGAGGGCACTTCACAGAGCCTTTTGGGAACTCGCTTCCTCATTTGCAAAGCAAGGAATGTAGAGGAGAGGACACCCAAGACCCCTACAAATGCTGAATCTGAGATCTGTTGCCCTTTTTTTCTCCTGCTGTATAATTTTCATCACTAATATCAGTAAAGATTTTCCTAGGCAAAATATACTTTGCATAGTGAAGGTTTAAATTAAATACCTCTTGGATTACTACCATTCTTTGAGGAGGCATAGGTGGGGAGTTATTCAAAACTACCTTCTCAGGCTTTACCTGATTCCTTGGGGGCACTTATACTAAAAGCCCATGACTTGAATGGACGAGTTCATTAGTCAGCAAAAACTGGGGTTTGCTGCAGGGCAAACAACCCTGACAATCTGAGAGGATTAACACAGCAAATGTTTATTTCTTGCATCTGCTATAGGTTCATTGCAAGAAAGGCTCTGTTCTATGTCACCCTCATTCTGGGATACAGGCTCAGCCATCTGGAGTGCAGTGATGGTAGAAGGAGGAAATAGTGAATTACACGCTGGCTCTTAAAGGCTTTGAGGTAAAAGTGACACACTACTTCTGCTCCCGTGTCATAGTCTAAAGCAAGTCACAAGGCCACACTGAACTTCAATTCAGGCAAGAGGAAAGCTGCAGGCGAACCATCTGCTCGGAAGGAGGAAAACCAGAATATTGGGGAACAGGATAACAAACACAAATTCAGTGAGAAATACTCAAACCGCAGATACCACCATTTAATAAAATGGGAAAATCTGGAAAATTTGTTCTGCTCCTCATTTTTCCCTTCTACAAACACTGATATTTGCTGAATTTTCTTGACATTTTAAACAAGTGTAAGAGAAAGCAAACATATTTTGAAATCTAGATTTCAATGCATTTACCAGTCCAAAAATTTTGTGTAAAACTCTCTTCTTGGAAAATCAAGGAAAGAATGTTAAAATTAAGTATTTAATACTTTTTCTTTATTACTTTAGATAGGATGAAATGGAGGGCAAGAAGAACATACAAGTGAAAGAATCAGTTATTATGTCTTAAAGTACATTGATCTTTTGTATATCTGAAACAATGTTTATTAAGGTATGCTGTAATTGAATCCAACTATACTAACTCTGTGGTATGATTCCAGGCTTTCTATGAGAAAGGATTATTTTGGCGATAAAACTTATATGAAAAATAGGATCAGAATAAATCATCTAAAGCTCACTGAATTTTATTTTTAAATAAATAACAGTGCATGTCAACAAATCGGGACCTTGTAGAGTGTGTAACATAAATTAAAATACTTGGATAAGGCACTTGTTTATTATCTATTTTAGGCCAATTCTAATGAGATGCAATTAGCTAGGTGCTACTTTTATCGGTGAGATAATTCGGGCAAAATGTGTAATCGTACTGCCTCCATTTAGTTTGGGGCATGTAGTTTCACATCTGAAGAAAAGAAAAATTTTAAACAAACAGTATGTAAATTCTGGCCTATGAGAAACTCTGACGGGGCATTGTGAATTTATTTATTTGAGTTTTCCCCAATGTTTCTCAAAATGGGAAGAGTCAACATTCATGGCCTGTGGGTTGCTCCTCTTAAGCCCAACAGAGAATATCTGAGTGAAGAAAAAAAGAGGCCAGACGTGATCATCCAGAGAAATTAAAAGGTATCTTTTAGAACCATAGGTAGAAACATATGTAGAATCACATGTTTCTTTAACTAAATATAAATTAGTCCTTTCATATTATTGGTATGTATTGCAGTATTTCTCAGGCTTGAAGAAAATCACACTTCATGGCTCGGACTGCTCTGTTAGATCTAGTCAACCCCATGCATATGAAATTTTTGTTGGCAAAATTTTATATACATTGGTAGATTCATGCCAAGAAACCTCGTTTCGACTCTTCCACTAATGTTCATGACATTTACTAATAGTTGGTAGGAAGCAAAGGCTCCTGTAATGGTGGAAAGTAAGAGGAGAGACATGGAATTGATGACCACAGAAATCAGATCTATAATAGGTCTACAGCAAGGTTTCTCAACTTTGGCATTGTCACTATTTGGGGCCAGATAATTCTTTGTTGTGGGAGCCTGTCCTATGCACTGTAGGTGTAAACAGCATCCCTGGCTTCTACTTACTAAATGCCATTAACACATGCTATCTATACCCCGCCGTCCCCAGTGTGACCAGCAAAAATGGCTCCAGTCATTGCCAAATGTCCTCTAGAGGAAAAAAAATCACCTTACAGTTGAGAACTACTGGAATACACCATGAGAGGATTTGCCACTACGGAATCTGAACTGTTGACTTTCTTAAGAAATTGCTTTTCACTTAAACTTTAATTAATTTTAGGTTTTCTATGATCAGCTAAATCTTGCATTACACCAAACTGTGTGATTTATCATTTATATTCATTCCTGTGGGTCACATTTTACAGATAAATACCTACAAAGACTATAGGAGGAGGGAAAATTAGAAACATTGAAGAATTCAGAGACATACGGACTATTGAACTTGTCACCAAACTTTTCCAAATATTTATTTCAGAATTTTGGTACCACCTGTAGAAGGAAATGTTGATACCATCTGATTGTTTTTGCAACCTGTAATCAGGTCATAAAATCAAGAGATTTAGAAATTACACAGTTCAACTCCTTTATTTTGGGGATTAAAAAATGGGGTTCAGACAAGATAAGACTTGTCCAGTTAGTTCCTGGAGCCAGAGGCTAAAATTCAGATTCCTTTTCAAAACATGTGTTCTGTCTCTTAAAAATGTTATAATTTTTGTTGCTGCTGGAGGTCCATTTCGTATTACATGTGTCTCAGTGTGCACTGTTTAGTTGTGCTGTACTCACTGAGACCTGAGTACATCAACCCTACTTCAGCAGAGCAAGTTCTCCTTCACTCATCAAAAACCTCATATTTCAGGCAAAGTAAGTATTATTCATTTTTTCTTATATTGAGACATCAGATAATTAAGTATCCTGAGGAATTTGCAGAGAGCTGAGGCAAAAATATTCATAATTTGGATATGATATGACCCAGGAAGGACCAAAAGTTGTTTATCAGGTTGTAAAAAAATAAGGAGAAATATTCTTTAGAATATACAATCTGGCATTCTATAGAAGAACTTTCAGTACAATCCAGAAAAACTTCCTTTGATGAATTGTAAAAAATGGTAAAAATATATTCTAAAGTGAGAAGTAGAATTTTGTTTATACCAATAATTTTAAACTGGAGGTGAATAAAGTAGAGAAAAATAAGAATGTCTCTCTGCTTTTGTGTCATTATCATAGCACATCACCTACTATGTACCTTTGGCCTAAATAACTATCTAAAAAGCTAAGACTATACCTCTGACAATTTGCACAGTAGAAAAATTTTGGACTGAAGGAAAATTTATGTAGGAAGAGGATTTACAGAAATTCATTTAAGCAAAAAGGATTTACTGTATAGCACAGGGAGCTATATTCAATATCTTGTAAAAACCTATAATGGAAATAATCTGAAAAAAATATATAACTGAATCCCTTTGCTCTATACCTGAAACTAACACAGTATTGTAAATCAACTATACTTCAATTAAAAAAAGAAATTCATTTAGGTTCTTAATTTAATATTAAATATGTATCCTGTGGCTCCGACCTCATGCCTTGGTATTCTGGTCAAATATGTGAAATAATTTAATCAAATGTTAGATTTACCTCTGTAGTCCAGAGCCAGGTGCATAGTGTATGGTTTGAATATGAGGGGATGGAAAGAGGAAGGATTGGAAATGAATATAAAAAGAAATAAAGAGGGGCAGAGAATACTGACTGCTAAGTCCAAAGTAGGTATTTTTGTTTATATAAACACTGTAACAGCTCCACTCAAGTTACATAATGGGTTGCCTTAGGTCTCAGATTTCTTCAAAGGCTATGAACTGGGAAGTATAATAGTATTGCCCTTTCTGTCTTGGAAGCATGAGAACTCCATGGATATCTCTCAGGTGATGCATGAAACTATCTAGTACCAGGCAGCCCATTAGCTCATATTTCATGTGGTAAACTCTAACCTCCAGTGTGTTAGACCAGTGGCTCTCAATCAGGAGTGATTTTTGTCCCCAGGGATATTTACCAATATCTAGAGACATTCTGGCTGTCACAACTCGGGGACGGGGGTGCTACTGGCATCTAGTAGGTGGAGCCCAGCTATGTTGCTAAACACCCTAAAATACACAAGACAGTCCTCCATAACAAAAAATTATCTGGCCCAAAATGTCAGTAGTGCTGTGGGTGAGAAACCCTTTATAGACATCCTGCTAATCCTTCAGAGAAGGGATGGCAAACCATGGCTCATGGTCAGATGCAGCCTGGCCTGCAGGTTAGCAATGGTTTTGCCTTTTTAAATGGTTGAACTATTTTGTGACTTGTGAAATTTATATGAAATTCACATTTTACTGTCTATAAATAAAGTTTTATTGAACACAGCCACACCCATTCCTTTATAAATGTGGTCTCTGGCTGTTTTCACAGTACAATGGCAAAGTTGAGCAGTTATGACCAAGAGCACATGGCCCACAAGTCTAAAATATTTACCATCTGGCCTTTTACAGGAAAAGTTTGTCAAACCTTATCTAGAGACATATCAAACGAGCTGTCATTTATTTAGGAAGGTGATATGACAGACTTTAGCTTAACTCTTGGAAGACTTCCATTACTTGGATATTTAAACTGTTTTTATAATTTTCTGAACTTGGGGGTGTGAGGAGGAGGAGGGATATGAGGAAATCCTGAAAAACAATGACAAAGTAGGCTGACAACCAGTGAGTAAGTGGGGCCATGTGGTTGAAGGAGGGAGAGGATACACTTTGGCCATCTGATTAGAAAGATAACTGTTTAGTTGATTACCTAATCTGCTATTCAGATAATGAATAAGCAAAGCTATTTGTTATGAAGGGAAGGGGCCATGTGTTGTCACTCAGAAGCTTTTATGGCTGTTCCAAGAGCACATCACAACCTTGAAGAGTGAACTACCCATGAATTTTCAAATGACTCCTCCAACTTTTCTTCTTTAAAAAATAAGTAAGTCTCAAGCAGGTGGTGGTGAATTAAAGACTTGTATACAGCATTTATAAAGGTTACTGACAGCAGAGATTGCAGAGGAGTTTTCACAAGGTGAGTATTTATAGAAAAAGATCAAAATCCACAATTCACGCCTTCAGAAACGATGTCAACAGTATTACTCCTTTCCTTTCAGGAGCGTTGTTGATGAGGCTGCCTGGGAGGCTGCCTGTGTAGGAACTCCTCTCCTCTAAAAATATTTACAGATCTTCCTCAACTTCCACGTTTCTTGTTCCGCCTACTGTATCTCTCACACTAAATAATTCACATTCTAAACAGAAGTGAGATTCTCCTGAAAACATATGACAGGAAGACATTTGCTACTGGTCTCATAAAATTGGGATATTTTTTGGGGGAAGAGTGAAAAGTCATCAAAAAAGATGTTCTACATTTGAACCATGAGAAGCTAGCAATGAATATTGTTAGAAAATATTTTTGAAATTAGAAAAGGCAAAATTCTACTTTAGTCAATGTGAAAAGAATTTTGGAAAAAAAAAAGAAATGATTAAATAGGATTTTAAAATGCTTTGCTTTTAGTACATTGGGGGTATGAGCATATTATTTAATAATATTTAAAAACTGCTCTTGGGGACTTCCCTGATGGCACAGTGGTTAAGAAAGAATCCACCTGCCAGTGCAGGGGACATGGTTTTGAGCCCTGGTTGGAAACTGGAAAAATATACAAACAGCAGTTTTCAGACATTGGACATCAAGTAGTGCAAGACAGTTATGTCTGAGAGATCACACACAGACAATGTGAGCCCCAAACTGCCCTAGCTCTTTGCTTGATAAGATTCCTCAGCCCTCAATGCAGAGAAGGTGAACTCAGGAACCTGGCAGTCTGCATTATTTGAGGAGACAGGTAGTCTAGAGTCCTCAGCACAGAATACCAGAGAGAAGAGAATTGCACAGACAGAGAGCTTCAGGATCTGCAGAAGCTCTCCCCTGAATCTTCACCTGAGTAAAAATAAGTTCATTCATGTAAGGAAGTTACCTGGGTCAGGAGGAAGCATGAAGGAACAATCTCCATACTTACACAAAGCCAAGAATAGTTCATGTTCCCACCAGTCAGAGTGAAAAAACCTTGTAATTCAAGGGCATGAGGTAGAGTACTCAAAAGGAAATCACGTTGGTATTGGGGCAAAAGTGGCCCTAGATAATGGCTTCTCTGGTCCTGTCTCACAAAGTTTAAAATTAAGTCTCAAAAGGGTCAACTGTTTTCAAGTAAGTTCACTACATTTCAGAATAAAGCCCAAGAATATTATAGGAATATAAAAATATCTACTCGCAATAAGGGGGAAATTCACACTGTCTGGCATCCAATAAAAAATTACCAGGCATGAAAAGAAGTAGGAAAATAAAATCCTCAATGAGGGGAAAAATCAATCAGTAGAAACACATGAAGAAATGGCACAAAGGATTGAATGAATAGACAAGGGCATTAAAAGTTATTGCAACTATTTTCTATATACTCAAGAATGTAGAGGAATGATTGAACATGTTAAGTAGAGGCATGGAAGATACACAAAGGCTCTCAATTTCTAAATTAAAATTATGCCAGAAAAGGGTACCAGCAGAAGAGGTACCACAGAAGAAACGATTAGTTAACTTGAAGACACTGCAGTAGAAACTATGTAATATATAGAGAAAAAAGGCCAAAAAAAGTGGAAAGAGCATCAGTGGACTGTGGGACAATTTCAAGTGGTCTAATATGTATAATAGGCAATCCCCAAAGCAGGGGGGAATGTAGGGAACAAAAAGATTTGAAGAACTAATGGCTTAAAATTTTCCAAATTTAGTGAAAGATATAATCTACTGCTTCTAAAAGAACAATAACCTCACAAACAAAAGAAACATGAAGGAAACTACACTAAGGTACATTGTAAGCATACTGCTTAAAAGCAGCCAGAGAAAAAGGATATAATTGCATATAACGATATGAATGACAGCAGATTTCTTCTAGGAAACAACGCAAGTCAGAAGACAGTGGAGCAACATTTTCAAAGTAGAGAAAGGGAAAAAATAAACAGTCTACCTAGAATTCCATATCTAGTGAGAATATCTTTCAAAAACCAAGACAAGAATAGTTTTTTGACTCAGATATACAATACTAGAAATTTGTCCATTTTATCTGTTTCTAAGTGCATTGGCAAAGTTTGTTCATAGCACTCTTTTATTACCACTTAATCTCTGCTGCCTGTAATTATTTTCCATTTTCATTTCCTGTATTGGTTATTTGTGGCCAATAAGTTAGAGGTTTTTCTATTTTCAAGGAACTAACTTTTGACTATGTTGACACTTTGGATTCTATTCTAGTCTTCAAAATCTATTTCATGAAGCTCATTATTTTAGTTTATTTGAGGTTAGCTATCAGTTTCTAGCCTTAACTCAATTCTAATTTAAGCATTTAAAATATAAAATAAACTATAACTACCTGTGTGTTGTCTCTCATGAATTTTTATTTATAGGATTGTTTATTACCACTCAGTTCTAAGTATTTTTGATTTTTCCTCCTAGAAAGTGATAAAATGTTTCAAATCTTTCTTTATGTCTTAGAAGAATGTGTGTTCTTTATTCCTTTTGTTCAGACTCTTTATACCTATTAAATCAAGTTTGTTAATTATGTTTTTGGAAACCTCTATTTTTACTTCCATGTGCTTCAAATTATTAGTTTTGAAATTATTATGTATATTGTTCTTATATGATTTTGGACTTATCAATTTCTCCATGTGCTTTATATATTTTGAGAATATTTTGCTCAGTGCATTCAAGTTTAGAACTATGTTTTCCATGCAAATTGTGTCTTTTGTCATAATTTAGTAAGACAAAAGACTCTATCCCCCAAAAGACTTCTATTTTGAAGGCTATATTACCTGGTATTATTATAGTTACCAAGTTTTTCTTTTATTTATTATTTTCCTGACATGTATCTTTTCCTCATTTTACATGTAGCCTAAGTCTTCTTATGTGTGTCTGATGAAAAAACATTTAGCCTCTTTTTAATCTAATCTGACAAATTCTTTTAGCTAATATATTTAGAGAGATAGAGACTTGTTCCTTCTGTCTTACACTGTTTTGTTCCTTTTTTGATTTTGTATAATTCTTTTTGCATTCCTTCCTACTTTTTGAATTGATTATTTTGTTTCCTTATTCCATTTCCTGCCCCATTCTGGTTTTGAAGTTATATATTATCTAATATTAAGTGTGCATATTTGGAATTTTACCACACACACAACTCAAGAAAGTCTAAAATTAATTAGTCTTTTAAATCCTCTTCGAATACAAGTGTCTTAGAAAACTTAACTGATTACTTCTTTCCTGGCTTACAGGCTTCATTTTTAATTGTTTCATCCAGTCCTCTCTTCTAAAACACTAATTTAAACATTAATATCTCATTAGACAGTTTTAAACACTTTTTACCTATATGTTCATCAGTTTCTTTGATCAATACTTCTTACATCTCAGGCATTTATTCTGGGTTTCTTTTTTTATGAATTAAATCCTTTAGAAGTTGCTTTAATAAAATTATTTTGGTCTCAAGCTCTCTCAATTTTTATCTTTCTCTCAACCCTGTGAAGATATCATTCTACAGTCTTGTCTTTCAACTACTACAAACACTCTACAGGAAAATTATGGTTATGAATTAAGGCGTGAATATAAAACATTTATTTGAAATCATTCCATACTATTATAAGATTAGAAACAATTTTATTTCATAACAGGCTTATTTTAGATGAATTTTAAAAATCAATATGGCTGTATAAGTGATCCTTTTTTTCAACTGAGCAAAACTGGTGGATCCGATTAATGCCTTAGATGAAATATTTTGTTGAAACAGTCCAAATGAGTGCTATGTCAATCATGTATGGTTATAGCTTAGATATCAGATACTCTGTAAATGATGCCGAAAAGGTTATAATGAATGTATGAAAAGTAAGTATTCCTGGAAGTGTATTTTGAATGAAATCCGAGAATGGTTATTTCACATGGAACATGGCTATAACTTCCAAAGCAATTCATATTCTTGACCAATTTTTTAAAAGGCAATACATTTAACGTGTGCTCAAATATTAACTTTATTAAATATATTCTAACTGGGTGTAGACCTTGTACCAAATTGTATGTATTTCTTCCCTTACCTAAATATAAATATATATTGAAAAAAAGTTTTTTGAAAGAAGAAGAAGATTTTTTCTCCTTCCTGGTTGTTATTGTTTAAATTGAAGGATAACCTATATGAAGAAAAATGCTCAGATCATAAATATACAGCTTGATGAATTTTCATAAAGTGAACATACCCATGTTGTGACTTGAACCCACATCACAAAACAGAACATTAGCCGTTATCCCAGAAGCCCTCTTTGTGCCCCTTTTCTTCACTACCATCCCTCAGGGGCCCCTACTATCTTGTCTTCTAACACCTGGGCTGGTTTTAGAATAACATTTATCTATTAAGCACACAATACTACTGAAAAAATGTCTTATGGAAATTAAAATTTGGGTGCAGTCATGCAGTCCTTCCTATTTTACACCTATTTGGATTGTATCTAAACCAAAAGACAAAAATCTGACAACCCCTCTGCAGCCAACCCCCTGCCACGCCCCCCCCCCCCCCCCCCCCGCCAAGGGATACTCTTTGGAAGGAAATGAGCACTCTCTCAGATATGCAGACCTAGTTGTGCATGCTGCATGTTTGCCTAAAGTTTTCCTTGTGCAGAGATGGCAGGTGTGAAAATATGGGCTGTAAAGACCCCGGTACTGTCATGTCAATTATACCCTGGCTCTGAACCGCTCCAAGCCACCAGGACAACTCATAGGCAGAAGGAGAAGCCCCATGGAGTGAGGCTACATGTCAACTTGTATAACCATGTGTAGAAGCTATGGGTTTGCCCCCTTGGCATAAAACATGCTACAGGGGCAGGCACACATTTGCATCTGCTTGTTCTTTCTGCTCCAGGACAGCCTGAGCACTGAAAGTATGCCAACTCTTAATGGAAATCTGTCGCAAGTGATGTGGCTTGAAAGGCTGCTTTCACCTGAAGTGAAAAATTAACTGTATGCTATGTCTTGTTGTATTAAGATATGTTATGAACACACTCTAGAGACCACACATTTGAGCTGCTTTACGAATGGCTAGTTTTGGTTTCAAATACTCCTCGCCAGGGTTATACCAATAATCTTGACTCCACTATTACACTGCTTTCATAACATGGGATAACTGATCATGTAGAACAGGGGTCCCCGACCCCCGGGCCACAGACTGGTAGCAGTCCGCGGCCTGTTTGGAACCAGGCCGCATAGCAGGAGGTGAGTGGCAGTCGAGCGAACTCCCATCTGCCTATCACTCGCGTTACCGCCTGAGCCTTCCTCCCTGTCCCCTGTCCGTGGAAAAACTGTCTTCCACAAAACCGGTCCCTGATGCCAAAAAGGCTGGGGACTGCTGATGTAGAATCCATCAGGACAGTGTAGAATGCATCATGTGCTTGGTTTCTGGAATGGCTGCAATGACCATATTGTTGCTATTTTTGCATTTTACCTATATTAAGCTACAGAAGATATTCTCAAGTGAAACAAACACAATTTAAGGACCTTTTGTTTTGCACTTTTTATTTTAGAGAGATCAACAAAGTTTTAACTCAATCATTTAGTCTGTCACTTTTGTTTCAGAATTGTAATCATGTAAGGGGATACATCCATCCATTCACTGAGTATCTACAGGGGCCAGGTTGCTTTCCCATGTCATCTAATTTAGTTCTCATGAAATATTTTTAATAAGGAATTTGAGGCCCAGAGAGGTTAAATAGTTTCTCCAAGGTCACACAGCCAGTGGCAAAATTATGATTTAAAGTCAGGGTTAGTTTAACTCTAAAAGCCAAGCTTGTCCCCTAGACAACACTTCTAAAACATTGTGGAAATATAATGGTTAATGATGAAGGATTTTATAATCTTAAATTCCTTCAGTAAATTTTAACTGAGGATAGGAAGTACAGTCATGCCCATAGACGACTTCTTCTCCATTATTCACTTTCCTAAATAATTAGCCCTGACTTAAAATGCTATTAATATTTATCTGCTACCATCTTACATTCATAAAAGGCTTTACCATTTCAAAATAAAGCCACATTCACAAACACATTTAATCTCATAATAACCCGGGTTAAAAGGGGCATGTATTATTATAGGTATTTTACCCAGAGCTCCTCCAGGGCTGATTAAAAGTCTCGAATTAAATGAAGCACCATGTTAGGATCTTTTGACACTGGAATTGTTGAAAATCAGTTTTACTGAGTAGTCTCTATTTCCTGCCAAAGTGCTGTCCAGGTGCATCCAACATATTGAATGAAAGATCAGTCCTCATGGAAACCTGGACCACCCAGCATCTCTCAGCTACGGGGGTATTTTCCTGCTCATCACCTCATGGCTTCTGCCTCTGAAGACCAAGGGATTATCATTTCTTCCTGTTCATGCTCTCTGTTCATCTCTTAATGTCTGAACTATGTCAATAAAAACAGTGGCTCTTATTACACAGAAGATACGGCAACCAGAACTCTGAATGCTGTTTAAGGCTCACAGCAATCACACAGATGAGAAAATGGAGACCAAGAAAAGCTGAGCAACTTTCCTAAAGCCACACAGGCAAGTGATGCAAGCAGGATTCAAACCCAGGTCAGTTTGGCTATAAAGTTTGAGCTTTTAATTCTAGTGGATTCAAAGCTTATGTGGGTAGTAGGTTCTAAAGTTGGTACAAAACTGGAAAATTGAGAGAAGCCAAAATTGCACTGGAGAGCTTTTAAATCACCTCTAAACTACCACATCCCATCACCTCTCGAGAACTCCAACACAAATAACCATACTACAGTACAAAATGTAAGGTCCGTTGGCCCGGGTGAAAGGAGGCCCGGGGGGTAAGAGAAAACATCGACCAGTATGAGGTAGGGGAGGCATTGGGACATAAGGACCTCACCTGTTCTGGGAATCAACAAGAGACTCGAACTTCCTGCCCAGAAAACAATGGGGCTGACCGGAAGGGAAAATGGGCTTACGCCACACAACAGACCAACCAACACCTGGCCCTGCTGTATCCTCACCAAATAAGGAATTACCCTGTATAGCAAACCACCCCCTCCCCTTGCAAGCCGCCTTTTGCTTTTACCCCAATAAAAATTCCCCTCATCCAGTACTGGGCGCGACTTCTCTGGCCCCTTTCTCTCGGACCAGTGAACCTCGCCCGGGAGCGCTCCCTAATAAAGCTCACTTGAAGCTTTCCTTTGTTTCGCGGTGCGGTTTTGTTAAGATCCGACCTTACACAAAATAGATAATGTATCTTCGGCTGGGCAACAGGTGATGTGGTCATTTTCTGTTTAGGCACCACACTGTACAAAAATATTAAAAGCAAATTCAGCTCAGCAGATTTTCACTTACTCTATGGGATGCAGAAGGAGGAAACGCAGATCCTGCCTCTGTCTCATCTTGATTTGGGGGGTGGGTATGAGCTCAGTGAGCAACTTGCAGAAAAACACAGACTCAAGTTAGCAGACCTGCTGCTTTGGGTTTACTTGGAATTTCAGGGAATGTGTTCCATTCAGGAGAGCATTCCAAGTGTCATTCATATGTAAAATGTTTATACTGCTAAAATGCAATGTCAGTGACACCAGAACTATGATATAAGAGAAATGCACTTTTAGGGTCAAAGAATCATACAAAATATTTGACTTCTAGACAGAAAACTGCATGCCTTTTGGTAATGTTGACCAAAATACATCCTGGAAACCAACTATATCAAACTACTCGACGAAACACCAAATGGCTGGAAAATTCCACAAGTGGAAAGACAGAAGAAATATCCTACAGTGTTTAAATTCGGTTCTACCTTTCTCTCACCCAAAGACCCCCACCCTCCTCAGCAAGTGTACTGCAATTTGCAAATGAACAGAACCCACCACAGAACGCTATAGAGTCTGCAGGTCTTTTATTTAAAGTCACTGAGAGAAGGTTGGATTGGGCTGGTTCTTTGTTATTCGGTTTGGACCTTTCTATTCGTCAGAGTTGTCATGTGAAGGCACAAGGCTATAGGCCAAACTACACAGAACTGCCTAAGGGAGAAACCCAGAGCCCTGGTTTGATCAGTTGTGGCCAAGTTATCAAAGCTACACGACGAAAACCTGGTGGTATAAGGACTTGCTTCTTGGTTTGTTTGGAACAAGGTGCTGGAAATGGCGAAGGCAAAGACGTTTCTGGACTCCTCTCTAATGCCATACTGTTGTTCCTTAACTGCAATGGAATAACTTTGCAAGAATTAAAAGTTTGGCTGAAATAGTATTTCTGTGTAAAAGAAAACAGTTTTGAATGGTGTAAAACAGGATTACAACTTACAGTCTATTTTTATAAATATCACAGTAGATGTAGCTAATATTTATTTAGGTCTTACTAGGCACTGTATTAGGTGCCTAATCTCTTAGACGATAAGTGCTGCCATTATTCTGTTTTACAGAAGAGGAAGTTGGGGGGTTAACAGCTTGCTGGAGGTCACAAATAGAACTGGACTCAGATGTGGGAAATCTGGCTTGATCTACAGTGTCGCTGGCTAGATGACTCAACAGACAACAGGAGAATAAGTTCCTATAGGCTGTTGGAGGAGAGGATTTTTACTGCTTCCAACCCAAAGCAGCTTCAAAAGATAATGATCAATTACCATCTGGAAAAATATTTAAATAAACGTTAAAATTTAAAACAATTATCTTGGGCAAATAGCCTACAAAATCCAGTTGCTTTAAGTCCAGTAAGGCCATAAAAGGTGCCCATTCATTTACGTACTTGGGAGTACATTTTACACCTAACTAACCTTGGCAAGCTTACCTGGAATCTACATGGCTCAAAACCAGGGATTACTTGAGAGTTTTACTGATATTGTCTGTTTCTGTCCATGGTTTGCAAATTGTCAGACCTACTTTTGAAAGTTTTCTCAGGGTACTATCAGCATATGGATCTTACTGACCATGTGGACATATCCTGGAGGGAATGTCTTAAAGGAAGGTGGTTGGCCTCTTTACTCCAGTACCGTTATAGTTAGGAAATACAGACTAATTTTCAAAAATGTATCAGTGTTTGCTAAAGCTTACATGCGTATCCTCTGTCAGCAACTCAGAATGCCTAGCACTTTAGTTCCCTTTTAAGAATAACATTCTTACATCTTTACTATCCAGCTTTGTGAAGAAAAGAAAAGAAAAGAAAAGAAAAGAAAAGAAAAGAAAAGAAAAGAAAAAAGCCAGTGAGAGAAGCGGTGGTGATGGATTCTTTAAGGCCCACATAGTCCAGGCTCATTGTGTGATTAAATCAGATTATAGACATACACCTATTGGACTCACTCTTAGTTTACAGGCGAGAAAGCTCTGTCTCTGAGAAACTGCCCACAATTCCAGCACTAATAAGAAGGGGAATTAAAGACTCATGCCCAGCCTTCCTGGTTCCCTGCTCAGCCTTTCCGCCATCTCATCCTGCTGCAGAGATACACGACAGAGTAGCCAGAGGAAAACATCTTCAATCCCTAAATATTTTAGCCTTCACTGTTTTTAAAGAAAATTCATAATTGTTCTCATAACTATCTGACAACTCATAAAATTTATTATCTCTCATCCTATAATCCTAACATAATCATAAAATTTGGAATGATAAAAACAAAACAACACATTCTTTGGAAGCAAGACCTGAGACTTAACTCAAAATATTCTTTATAGCAGTATTATAAATAATTCACAAACATAATGGCTATAAAGAGTAATAATAAAACCAAAAAATACACCAGATTTTCTCCTGTATTTAATCAGCCCCCTTGTCTGTCATCTGTCTTTAGCCAAAGCAGATGAACTGCAGTCAAAACGTTTATTTATTATACTATAAACCAAATACAGATAATGAGTTCAAGTTTTTAAAAATTGGCACTATTTTTGGCTTTGAATAGGCACAGCCATAGCTGAGGGTATGCCAGCATTTAAAAATATACACTATTACTAGGAAGAAAATTAAGGTTGAAAAAAAATTAATCTGTAGAATGTTAAACACTCAGTTTGATCATTTTGAGAAAATTAAATTTACTGGATTAAAAATGGTCAAATTGCAAATTAAATGAAAAGAGGTAGTTAAGATCTAAATTTTTAAAGGATATGAATAATGAATATTTTATATTTGGAACACACAGAAAACTATAAAGGAGATAATATAAAATTTCCATAAACTCACTGACAAGAAATAATCTGTTAATAGTTTCATTATATTTACTCCCAGCTTTATGTAAATACATATAAAAATACAATTTGTAAAACTGGGTAATATTGTAACAGTTTTCTACTATGACTTACTAAAATTATACCATTATCATGTGTCCATGTAAATAGCCTTCAAAACATTTTTAGGAAATACAATGATATGGCTAGACTTAAATGTATTTAGCAATTTTCTTCACTTTGGGGGGGCAGATACCAGTGATTCACATTTTTCACAATTACATATAACTCTGGGATGAACAATCTGTAAAAAAAACTTGTGTGTGATCTATACTTATTTCCTTGGGATATGGTTTTAGAAGTGAAAATCCTTTTTCAAGAACTACAAACATTTTAAAGATTATTGATTTGTTTTGTAAAATTGTTTGTCAGAAATGCCCCATCATTTTTGCTTATTAAACAAAAATAAAACAAAATCTTACCCATTTCAGAGATGATAAAATATTATATTTTTATTTTTGTTTGTATTTGTTAGATCAGAAAGAACTTCAAATTTTTTTTTTACCCATTTACTGAACAATTCTGGATCTTTTTTTGTGACCTGGTTGTTTGTTATTTTTTACTTTTTGTTGTTGATTTTTAAAAGTTTTAAAAAATACATTACATTACTACTTTTATGTCAGTATATTTTTCTAGTTTGTTATATATATAGTTATATATAGTGTTTTTTTATATATACAACATATAGTGTTTTTCATATATATTTTTTTTTTTTTTTTTTTTGCGGTACGCGGGCCTCTCACTGCTGTGGCCTGTCCCGTTGCGGAGCACAGGCTCCAGACGCGCAGGCTCCGCGGCCATGGCTCAGGGGCCCAGCCACTCTGCGGCATGTGGGATCTTCCCGGACCGGGGCACGAACCCGTGTCCCCTGCATCGGCAGGTGGACGCTCAACCACTGCGCCACCAGGGAAGCCCTATATATATATTTAACTGAATCACTGTGCTATACACCTAAAACTAACACAATATTGTAAATCAACTATACTTCAATAAAAAACATTGGATTAATGAATCATATACATATATATTTTAAGACACCACATCATATGTGTGTGTGTGTGTGTGTGTACACACACACACACACACACACACACACACACACGATGTGGTGTCTTAAAACAGAAATTGCTGGGTTGACAGAAGTACAGTGACAGAGGCTCACAGGAACCTAACCCAGTATTTCCCCTAGAAGCAGCGGTTCAGCATTTGCTAATCCAGTGTTTGTGGTGACTTTATAGAATAGAATTCTGGTGAATAATGAGAATCAACTGTAGTGACCAATGGAAAATAGTTATCATCTAGCATGAACCGAAGAGTCAAAAGAAAAGGAGATTCTGAGAGAAACAGCCTGGTTTCGTGGAGGGCAGGCACAGGCAGGATGGTACCCAAGGAAGCATCATTTAGGTCTATTTCCAATTCACCAAGTGCCGTGGTTAACAGCTATTCTGGACAAAGACTTAGTACTACACTATTTCTATGTGAAGATTAGCACAATCGTTTGGTAATGGCTCTACTGCTCCCAAGATGAAAAATACTACATATGCTTTAAGAACAGACTTCAATTTCTCAAACATAGAACTGAAAAACATTCCTCCAGTTTGGATACTACAAGTTGAAACAGAAACAGCTAATCTACCTAATAAAGGCTATAGAACTATTCTAGAGAGATGCTATTATTAGAATAAATATTTTATGAATTTTAATTCAAATTTATAAATACAAAGTAATTAAGGTTCGTTAATGTTAAAGCATGTGATGCAATATGTGACATTTCCTTGAAGTGCGCGCGCGCTGGCCAAGAAGGAGCAATTATATTTAGATGCGATGCTTCATAAGCATAAATCTGAATTTGGAAATGAAAACAAGAAAAAACAGCAGGTTGGTACTGACAGCTGTCCACCAGAAAGCTGTCCACTAAAATTCCTAGCTAATAAAAGAGAAATTAAGAAAGAAGAAGGAAAGAGCGGGAAGACATTTAAAACTGGAGTCAGAAGATTTTGGAATTTGTTCTTGGGCAGGATGGCCTCAAGAACTGAATTTTTCAGAGGTTTAAGAACTTGAATTCCAGGCAATAATTAAACTACCTAAACTAGCAGGGGATGCCTGCTGGCCAGAGAGGGGCAGTGGCAAGTCCAACTGGGAAACCAGATGGAAAGAATTATATTAAGAGGTTACCATGCTTGAAGGTAAAGCAGGGATGAATGAGAAACCAGGATAGACATGAAATTAAGCAAAGGTTAACACTGCAACTTAAAGATATATAACCTGTAAGGTGAAACTTACAACTTAAAGATACAACCTGTGAATTGCTTACCTCCATGTAATTAGATGTAAAGTATATGTATGTGTAATGCTACAATTGCTCCGAAGTAAAACAGATTTTGTACTTCATATGGTTAACTAAAAATCAAGTGCTGTGTTTGGGTAACTAATATTTAAGGAGAAATTAGAGGACAGAAAGGTTCCTGACCCCTAATCCAATATCAATTTTGATCACAATCTATTGCATAATTTCTTACATATTTTTACATAAAATTATTTCCAACATTATATCATTATCATTCATAAAAATTATTTTTTATGGCTGGTGATTTTATGAGGACAATATTATCAAACATTTTAACACTTGGTGAGAAATTGACCCATCTTATTTTTGAATCCTACGACATACGAACTGTTTATCTGCTGGATTATTTGATATTATTGGCCTTGCATTATCGCTACTTGTGTGATTGTGTAGTTGTTTTATTTCCCCTTCTTTGCAGTCCTTCTAGTATGTATTATGGTTTCGTAAACATGCTAGTCATTCCATAAATATTTGCTGAAATGTATTCTTCCTCTAAAATGTTTCTTGAATCATCTTATTTTCTTTCTAATGCATGGCTGCCACCTTGGTCCGTCCCTCATCCCTCCTGCCTAAATCACACGGCAGGAGGAGTTGTCTAACTAGCCTGGTGCTTCTGGGATTTCTGGCTGCAGGGGTCTGGTGAAGGAACATGTTGGCTTGGTTGGTAGTGATCTGACTCACAAGAAATTGATTACTAATAAGTATTAAGTATTAAGGCCTCCAATTATCAACTCTAGAGCAGTTATCTGAATAATAGAGCAGTTATCTGAATAACAGTATCACTATTCTTACTTACCCATCTACCCAACTTGCCTTCTTGAGGAGGAGAGAAAGGGATGGGGTGCAGATAGAACACTGGGAATCAGGTATAATTCTGGATATGCCCAGGGTAATGTAACATGGAAGTGAACAGTTTCAACTGATAGACATTGAGAAAATTTCTAACTAGAAGATGCAAATCCTTAGGTGAATAACTGAGAACATTTTTTATCAACTAGCTTCTACAGCTGTTTCTCATTTTCTACAATATGAATTTTTGGTTTGGTCAATTCCATCTCTCTCTACTGTCTCTTGAATATATTCCT
This sequence comes from Globicephala melas, assembly GCF_963455315.2. Taxonomy (NCBI): domain Eukaryota; kingdom Metazoa; phylum Chordata; class Mammalia; order Artiodactyla; family Delphinidae; genus Globicephala; species Globicephala melas. The sequence goes on from NC_083322.1 coordinate 7,744,094, forward strand.
GATGATTCTTTCCAACTAAAATGTCTTCTCCTTCTAAGTTAAGTCCCACATCATCACAGTTTCTTTCAAGATCATGTCAGCTTACAATGATCTTTTCATCAGAGCCTCCTAAAGGAAGTATCTTTGGAATTGTACAAAACATACTTACTCAACATCCTACTTTGACATATTATTTAATACTCAAGTGCCTGTCTCATAACTTTTCTTTATCCCTCTAAGCTTTCAACTGGGAGAGGCCATACCTTGTATGACCCCCTACCATTCATACCTAATAAAATGCCATTATGCACTTGCAGTTCTTAAGTCAATATTTATGTAACAGAATTAAATGCTCTCAAGGGGAGGAATAAGTGACTTCATTTATAAAACTAATAACTAATTTAGAGACTATTTCTTGAATCTTTATATTTTCCATAAAAATGTTGTTCTTCTTATGTGATACCATGGTTACACTTACAAAATTTGGGCACATTACTCTACGGTGACATCTTACTAAGGTAGTTATAGGGCATGGAGACATTGCTGTCTAGAAAAGGACTCTGAGTTCAAGAAGGTAGAACTGACTCTCCTGGTGGCCCCCAAGTTAATAAGATGTTGCAGCAGCTTAAGTCATTAGCAAGTAGGAATTTACCAATTGTTAATTTTTATTTATAATTTTTTGAAATCGATTACATAATTTTAGCTTCAGAATGAACATGACGGCAATGTTTTCCATGCTCTCTCCTTCCGATGGTCCATGATATAGTAATGTGCACTGGTTAGATTATTGAGGGTTTTGGTATCAATATTTGTCACTTACTAGCCATGTGGCTCAGAACCTCAGTGTCCTTGTCTCTAATACGGATATGATAATAATACCCACTTGGTAGGATGGTTGCAAAGGTTAAATAAAATAAAATAAGGCGTATAAATAAGCACTCACTAAAAGGCAGCATGACAATTATGATGTTTTTTGATTATATTTCTGCACCTTTGTGACTATCTTTTTAAGGCATATTGAGTGATATAAAGAACATTATTCTTAGAGTGTAATTATTGCTATTATCTGTTTTTAAGGAGGAAATTAACTCTTCTGAACACCTATAATTTGCCAGGCATAGTGAGATGAACTTTCACATTTCACGCTACCTAATTTAATTGCAAGGTAGATGTTTAGAGAGGGAGTTTTGCCTAGTGGTTAAAACATAGACTCTGGAGACAAATGGCCTGGGTTCAAAATCCTGGCCCTGCTATTTACTGGCTGTGTATCCTTGAGAACATGGCTTAACTGCCCTGTGGCTTCATTTCTTTTTCCCGGAAAATGTCAATAAGGAGTGTTGTGAGCACGAGAGGAGTCATTATACGTAAAGCGCTGAGCACGGTTCCAAAGGAGACACTCAATAAACTGTGGCTACTCTTTAGCTCTTGTCTTTATAAATTCGAATACTGAAGCTCAGTTTCCTCACCTTAGGTAACGGGACTAGTAAATTATTAGCTGGCTGAGTTAGAACTGAACTCGATCCCCATATGCTTTTTGTTAGGTTTGTTTAATATAACAAATTTACAACGGGTCATTTTCATGTCTCTGTTGCAAGCTCAAGGGAAACATATCTTTAACCATATAGGACACGGAAAATATTTTATAAAAAAATTAAGTCAAATATGCCACTGAACAGTCATATATACTCCTCTGTGTAACACTTAAAAGGGATTATGAATATATTCAGAAAATTCTTTGGAAAATTATCTTTGGGCATCCAAAAAAACATGTATATGTATAACTGAATCACTTTGCTGTACACCCGAAACTAACACAACATTGTGAATCAACTATATTCCAATATAAAATGAAAATTAAAAAGAAGGATACTGGTGAAGAATGGTTGTGTCGTTACCTCGAGTGAGGACTGAATAACCAGCACAGGGTCTCAATGGCACAAGGAAACAAAACCAAGGAACACGAAACACCAGGGACCTGCCCAGGCACATTTTGGTGCAGACCAGTGCCTACTTATTTGTCTAACCAGGAATTAAACAGGAAGCAAGGGAAAATAGGGAGAAAAATATAAATCTCTGAGTTAAAAATAGTCTTCTAACTACAAAGCAGCCAAAAAAAAAAAAAAGATTTCTTTTCCTTTGAAAGACATCCCTTTGTGTTACAGTTAAGGCAATGGGCCATGATTTTTTTCATATCTCAGTCATCGAAGCCTTAGGTGGACAGATGAAAGCCAGCGCCATACAAGGAACAGCTCCCAGCAAACTGAAGACACAAAGGAAAATGGAAGTCCCCCTCCCCCCCGCCCCTCCCCCGTGGGTTTCTTATATCAAATGTATGTGTTTTCTTCTTGGGAAGTCTTGTAAAAGTCAATGTTTTTGTTAGGTACGTTTATCACAGCACATGAGTTTATGATGGTTAATAATAAGGGAGTCAGAGGTGAGCTGATTATTTACCTTCCCTGGGGGTAAGTGCCAAACAGCCTTTATGTGCTTTGCAAGGGCCCTAAAGTGGTTTAGCAACATGTGTAATTCTCACTGGGAGGTGGCAATGTATCAGGCTGATGGAATATGTATCATGTCAAAATGTCAGAGACAGAGTGTCAAACCATAAATAGATGCTCTTAGCAGGTAAAGTCTTGTATTGAAGCTGATATTTAGAATTGTCTGGAGAGCATTTAGGTTCGTACATAATTCTCAGTAATAGTTTACAGAACATTTGTGTGATCTATGAATAGCAGTGTGCTGGAGACCAAGATTCCCACATACTGGGTAGGGAACCATGACATTTTTGAGGTTGTTCTTGGTTTAAATTCATTCATTGTTCCCTGCTTCCCAGAATGTAAAGGTGGGGTTTTAAGCATTTTCCAAAAACACAGTGACTGTACTGTTAATTTGGGAGGGTGGGGGAATGGATGTGTATTATGCAGTAATACTGAGGATGCTGAAAAGGGATGAGGTAAACCGCATCCAGCCTGGGATGAGAGAGGAACTGTGAGATCAGGCTGGATAATGAATCCCCAAGAGGTGGTGCACTCCAGTGCCTATAAAAAACAGCAAACAAATAAGCTTGCCACAGCAGGTACAACGGGCATAAAACAGCAAGGGAGAAGTAGAACAGGGGGCAGATCCAAGCTCGTAGAACCTGGATGCAGGCAGGGGCAGGGCTGTTACAGTCAGATAGGCGACAGCTCTTCCAGAAGCAGAGCTGTGTCTGCCCTTAGAGGTAGTGACAGGTGGTCATGATGTCAACACACTTAGGAGTCAAAGGGAAGACTGAGATTTCAGAAGAAATCAGGCAATAATTACTCCTTTCCCCTTCCACCCAGCCCTTGGCAACCACTGCTCTACTTACTGTTAATATTAATTAAATATTTAGATACCTGATATCAGTGGTTGTTGTTCAGGGGTACAGAGTTTCAGTTTTGCAAGATGAAAAGTTCTGGAGATCTGTTGCACAACTCAACACTACTGAACCGTGCCCTTAAAAATGCTTAAGATGGTAAATTTTGTGTTGTGTGGCTTTTTTAAATAGCAATTAAAATTTTTTTGAAAAAGAAATCATCCAAAATGATAGGCTGCAGCTGTGACAGCTTCCTGGCCTTTTAAGCTGCTCTTTCAATATGCCTGGCACCAAGCACAGAGCCTGGCACTTGGCTGGACAAACCTTTATTCCATGAGTACATTTCTGACTGAAGGACAGACTGCCGCTCACTTCAGAACGTCTGTACACATGGGCTTATCAAAGTACATGCCAGATTTGGGGGGATAATTTTTAATTGTATATGTTCAGCAGGGTTTCTGCCTCATTCTATTCAAACTTGGCACCTACCATAATACTTTGTTCAAGGTGAGTTCTCAATAGATGATGACTATTTTAAACTTGAGATAATTAATAATAAATTATTTGAAACTATGCTGATGACATTTCTTCCCCAAACATCGATTTTATTTCAATATTCCTCATAATCTAGGTTTAGTTGTGCATTTGCTCTGACTTGGTGGAAATATAATCTGATACAAAGAAAAAAATAGAAAATACCAGAGAGAATATTACATTTTAGGAAAAATTTTTCCCTGTTGGGTAGAGGCAGCAAAAGGGAGCCCCAGATTAATCTAGAGTTGGGATGCCGCAGTTCTCTGTTCTTCTCCACTCCAAACAGACTCCATATTTGTGGACTATCACAGCTTTTCATGTCATTAAGACTTGACGCCCTCTAGAGATTGTCATACAGAGTGAAGTAAGTCAGAAAGAGAAAAACAAATATCGTATATTAACGCATATATGTGGAACATAGAAAAATGGTAGAGATGAACCGGTTTGCAGGGCAGAAGCTGGGACACAGATGTAGAGAACAAACGTATGAACACCATGGGGGGAAGCGGAGGGTGGTGGTGGTGGTGGGATGAATTGGGCGACTGCGATTGACATGTATACACTGATGTGTATGAAATGGATGACTAATAGGAACCTGCTGTATAAAAAATAAATAAAATAAAATTCAAAAATTCAAAAAAAAAAAAAAGAGTTGACGCCCTATCAAAGCTCAATGTTGTTGAATCTCTAGCCACATCTGTGCACAAATAAGCGTCAACCTTTCCATTAAGGGTTTGGGTACTTGCTGTCACACTACATCAGTTCTGTTTCCTGTTAACTGCAGTTGGAGGCTCATCTTCTTTGCCAGGTGCCTTTTCTGAAAGGCCAATAATCATTTTTCTGGAGTTCTCCAGGGATGGTATGCCTGAAAGCATAGTAGTTGGCTAAGTAAGTGTAGATGTCCCTTCCAACTAGAGGATAATCATAGTAGTGTCAATCTTGTTTTCAGATGGGTAATAAGGCAGTCCAGTGTGGCCAAACAGAGTCACATACTTTCACAGAAGCTTTGTTTGTTTAGAAATTGTTTCTCTTTATAGACATCTTACATCGATAAACGATGAACAGAAGTCACGGTGGAAAGTGAAAGTCTAGAATGTACCATTATCTAAAACTATTAGGTATGCTTCCATCTTTCTTTCTCACATACATAATACGAGCCAACCCAGTACCTAACGGCAGTGCAAAGAAAGATCAGAACTGAGAGCAAATCTGAAATTACCTCTTTTAAAAGAATCTGCTCACTTTTCCTTTGCCCTCCCTCCACCCCAAGAATTGTTCCCATTTCCCTTGCACCATTACATATTCTCCACATCTAGATAGGGAGCTTTTGACAGACAGAAACAGGGCTCCTTGCACAAAGCCAAAATTCAACTTGTTGATTCAATGAATATTCAAATGAATAAAATTTGGTGTGTGGGTGTGTGTGTGTATTTTAGGGAAGGGCCAGTTGTGTGGTAGGGCTTATAGAGAGGGGAGGCATCAATACCTATTGGAACAGTTTCCAAACATTGTTCATGTGTTCCTTAATCCTGGCTGCATATGTGAACTACCTAGGCAGTCAAAAATACTGATGCCAGGGCTCTATTCCAGACCAACTGAGTCAGAATATCCTGGGAACAGAAACGACATATAAAGAAGTTTCATCTGAGGTAATTTTCTGCTTTTCCTTTAAGGCTTTATGGATGAGAGTGTCTCTATAGTTTTAAGCTTATCTTGAGCATATGTTATTTTTAAATTAAGTTCAGAAAGAGCATCATCATTTTAATGCTTTTGCTTGTTTTGGAAGATTTTCCATTTCTTTGCCTTATTTTTGTTTCCCCTAAGCTTACTTTGGCCACATGGTTTCGTTTTAGAAATTCAAACATTTGCCTTAAGCTACTTGTGAATTTAAAGAGCAACAAGTGAATTTTAAGTAAAGACCCCAAGGGAAGGAGAGCTGACATCAGAGTCTTCGTGTACATGAACTGCAATGATTCCCTGGGTTTGTTAAGACAGATTAATTTTTATTTTCCTGTTTCCCTAATAACATTTTTTTTTTTTTTCGGTATGCGGGCCTCTCACTGCTGTGGCCTCTCCCATTGCAGAGCACAGGATCCGGACGCGCAGGCTCAGCGGCCATGGCTCACAGGCCCAGCCACTCCGCGGCATGTGGGATCTTCCCGGACCGGGGCACGAACCCGTGTCCCCTGCATCGGCAGGCGGACCCTCAACCACTGCGCCACCAGGGAAGCCCCCTAATAATATTTTGAAGTCCTTAAAACTGTGTTTATATTTCAATTCTGCTTTCACAGGAGCTGAAGCATTACTAGCTAGACTTGGAATTCGGTGAGTTGAGCGATAGTTGTGTTTGTTTTGTATCACTGATCTGGATGTAACCCATTAAAATTTACCAGAAACCCAGAGTAGCAACAGGTGGGCAACACGGAAGGGTTTCCACTTAAAACACAGTGGAGAGGAGTACAGACCTGTGAGATTTTAGGGAAGTTGTTTTAGAGGAAAAGGTGTTTCAGGAAGGGCATGTGCAAATGTACACAAACACAAGTTGCCTCCCATTTCAAACCAGGCACTGATCTCTAGCTGTTGGTTCTGATATGGTAAATTCCAGGTTTCCTTAATTTTGAAATGGGGAGGCGAGAACAAGGCCCAGAGAGTCTGATACACATACTACCTGCCTTATAATTTCTTCCCACCGAATCAAGGCACAGGCATAACTCACTTCTATACACTAAGGCTGCCATTTTGGACGGACTGTAACTTGAGGAGGGGAGGAGGAGGCCAGACAGAAGTGGCTCCTGTTTTCCAAACACTCATAAGACAGAGCCTTAGTAATGCTTCAAGTAAGAGAGCGCTATACCATCTATTTGTATAAATAATGATCAGTGGATCATACTGGATGTTGAACCTGAGGAAAATATATCAAAAGAAAATTAAAGACCCTAATATAATTTCATAGGCTAAATTTTTAAAGAAGCCTAGCAAATCATCTCAAAATAGCTCTTCCAAATTTGAAAAAGTGATCAGAATTATTATCATTTACTCCTACTTTTTGGCTATGAGGTTTTAGATAGATCATATTTATATCTAAAAAAATACATAAAGTTGATTTTATGTGCCCTATAGTTGACTCTGGGGAACAAATTTCCCTTAATCAGATGTTTACACCCATTTTGTAGAGGTAAGTAATAGTAGAAAGCAAACTGGACTGCAAATTAGGAGCCTGCATTCTAAACCTGATTCTGCAGCTAGTAAATTAGATGATTATGGCAAAGCGTGTAATCTAATGAGGACATTAGACTGGGTGATTCCAAATTTAAATGTTAACCTTCTATAACCTCTGACATGGATACTGCACAGCAGAAGTTCTACGACTTGAGATTCCTTCATTTCTGTATCAGTGTAGTTGTAGATCTCTCACCTACATCACATTGCCGTATTCTGACACCTCCGTTATGATATCGGGGCAGGCATGGCAGCAGGGCTCCCTCGAGACAAGTTTTCTTCTGGTTCCTGCTTTATCTTTGTTTATTTCAGTTTTTTTTAAAAAAAGTTTCTTCTTTTTCCTTCCCCAATCATAGTGAATGCTTTTCTCTAATGTTTGGTAATCCTGTTTCCCCTTGAAAGAGTTCTCTAATTTCCTGTTTGGCAGGAGAATAAGGGGGAGGGGGAGGTGAAGCTAACTTGTTTGGTTTTTGTTTTTTTGGAAGTGAAGGAGACTTAAGTAGACTTTCACTAATTCCACTCATTTTCAGCTGGCTCTAGTAGCCCTAGGACTTGAGTCTCCTTTTTCAAGTTCTTCATGTTTTAACAGTCCCATCTTCTGGGGAAGCCCAGTTACCTGGTTGGATGAGAATAGCAAGATACTCGCATCTGACAGTTCTGCACACTGACCTTCAACTAGCACTTTGTTCAGCTGCTGTCTATGCTTTGCTCCAAACTACCCAGTGTCCCATGCCTAGAGCCTGCAGGCTAGAAAGCCAATGGACTTCTTTTCTTTAACCCTTCCTGTAGGCTCTTCCTGCTGTGGTTCCCTCCATCCTGCTACATCAATTGCCTCTCCTACATTAGTTTTCCATCTTCCTAAAATGAACTGAAATCCCTCAACTACTTTGCTTTGTCCTTGTGAGTTTAGAGATTTTTTGTTTTTTTTTTTTTAATATTCTTTTACTACCATTTTAACGGAGGCTGCTGAGGGAGAAAACTGAGATGTAGGCAATCCACCATCTTTAACTTAAAGTCTGTCTGTGTGTGTATATATACACACACACACACACACACACACATACAGTCTTTCAAAATCTGATATTATGAAATCTGATATAATTAGTGGAGAAACTAATGGCTAAAACATACTAAACATGTTAAGGTTTCATTCTAATTTTTAAAACCAACATGTATTCTTTAAAGTCTAACATTAAAACATTCTGAGAAATAGACATCCCAGAATGATATTCTCTTGCTCTGAACCTTGGTGCTTTAAATGTCTTTCTGGAGGTGAGGGGTAGAGTTGGAAGAAAATCTGAGGGAAACCAATCAACCTTCTCAACCATGAAGAATTCCACATTTTATGTTATTATAATGTACACAGACTTAGAAATATCTTCAAATTCTTTTAGTAGACAGAAGAGGAAGGAAGGCTGGCAGACAAGCAGACATGGACACGAAGATTACCTCACTTGTAGTAGTTCTGGACGACATAATTTTTTTTACATAAGAGCCACCTTTAGGTCTGTGACTGGGGTTCATTCTAGACTAGCAGGGAGCTCGGTCAAGGAGAGGATCACTAAGTAATTGGGATCCAGTAGTCCCATTCACTCCTGTTGCAAGGAACCTGGCCGACATCCTTCGCCGGGCCACCATGTGCCTGCCATGAGCTCACGGACTAAAACAGAGCAAAATGATGGGAATGAACCAAAGGTCAAACTTTGGGGCCAGCAATATGGGAGCTCATTAAAGATTGTTAAAGAGGCATTTGCCAGAACAAGGCAAAGTGGCCATCAACACAGGAAAACCCTAAAGCCGGCAGGCAGCCCCCATATCAGTGGGTGCAGAGAATGGTTCCTCAGGGGTTCTCTCCTCTGCTCAGGGCCTGAGTGCTGTGGCTTCTGTGGGCTGGCTGCAGTCGGTCTCTAAGATGAGAAGGAAAGAGAGGGTGCAAGGCAATTCTTTGTTTTTGGAGATGTTCTGCAAGTAAGGTGCCATGTTGGGACTATGAAATAAAATTCATATTTTATGGCAAGACAAGAAACATTTACACCTAAACATTCTTCTCTGCCCTTTGGTCTCCTCTCTCCTCCCACTGTGCATTGCGCATCTGTATTATGCATTGACCAAACCTCCCCCCATCAGCAGAAATACCTGCTCAAACATAAAGGGCAACATTCTCCCGGCATCAACAAGACAACTGCTTAAAAGATAACACTCCTTCTCGATCTTGTAAGGGGACACGATGACGCTTAGATCTGGATTGCGTAAACTGTCAATAAAACGGCATTTAATATACAGCCCTCTGTCTCAATAAACTTATACAACTATTTCTTGATTTCTAATGGGCAGAATGGTCCTCAGAGCTTTCTGAGATGCTCTGCCCGGGTTATAATCCTCAAATTTGGCTCGAAAAAAATTTTCCATTTCTTTTTTAGATCGACTGATTAATTTTTCTTTCCTCTTAGATGTGTCAATTCTCCTCTAACCCTTGTTCAGCTGGCTCTTCTGCATTTCCTCTGACCTTGAGAGATCTGAACAGGGGAGCTGTGAATTTTCCAGGCATCTCACGTGGTCTCCAGCACAGGGCTCCCTCTGGCTGGCTTCTGTCCTCTGTCCCTTGCTGACCACATACACGACATTGTAACGTCAAGCGTCGTGTAGCACCCGGAGGGTCTGTCTGGGGCACCACCTGTGCCTGCTGCCTCACGGTTTTCTCTAACCCTTAGCTTCCCAGTAGCCCTGTGGTTATCACTAAGATCTTTCAGTGAGACTCAGATGGACCGTCAATGTCCTCCTGGATAGAGCCACGGCCACAGCGTGAGAAGCACAGTGTATTCTACCTTCTAGAATTTCCTTGCCAGGCAGATTTTCCTTAACGCCTAAGTCCCTCCTTAGCATTAAGCTAGATGCTTAGGGAGGCACATTAGTCCTTTCAGACCACTAGGGAAACATCTAGGGCACTGCCGCTGCAGTAACACAGTCAGCGTAGACAGATGGGAGGCGATTTGTTGACTTGCAACAGTAAAGCCGGTAATGTTACCCCGGAGACCTGGAAGTGGTGAGTGATCTTCCCTAAGCAGCTAAGTCCTAGGGAGGGACGGAGCCTTAGGGAATGCGGGTTTATTGTGATGTTAGGAAGAAACAATTAATGTCGCCTCTGCCTGAGTCTCCTCATCAGGAGTAAATCAAGGGTAAAATACTGCCCTTTGCTTCAGAGAGATGGAGTCTAGCCAGTGACAGCGGGAGAGAAGCCCCTGCAGAACAGCCCAGGGCAATGCACTGACCCTCCCGGGAGCTCTGCTCCTGCGCGCATCCATCCTGACCCAGGGCACAGCATGGCACCCGTTCTACCTCTACTGAAATGCCATCCACACTGCTATTAAGTAGTATTCAATTTCATTTCTGCTTTTACTAAATAGTGAGGAAAATTTATAAAGTATATGTGAAGTACAGAGACCCATGATGAATAGCTTCGTATTTACCAAATTTTAGGGAAAAGAACCTCGGCATTACCCCAGAGCTTCCTGTTGACTGCGGAGGCATTAATATTACCCTCAGCTTGACTAAACTCTAGTAGACAGGTCTCTCTGCCTGATTCTAGGCCCCCAAGCTGCCTTTTCTTAGAGAATTTAAGTCTTCTCCCATACATGTAGCCTCCATTAAAATGACAGGAAAGGAATAATAATAAAAATAAACCTCTATAAACTCACAAGGACAAACTAAAAACTGGAGAAGACAAAAGCAGGAAACTTGCAATTGTACCTTTTCTGCTTCTTTGACATATCTACAACGCTGAAGGTCTTTCTCAAGGACCTGGGAACCATTCATTTGAAATGGAATCGGCAAGAAAGATGGGGTCCCTATCTCCCAGTCTCAGTAAGAGGGTAGGAGACTAACTTCCATAAGGGCTGTCAGCAAACCTAAGGGCCTCCAGAACTTTTCCACTAGCTCACCCTATTGCTTAAAGACTCTCCAGCCTTGGAGTCAATGCAATGCAGTTGAGTTTCTCTCCCTCTCTCTCTCTCTCAGTGGTCTTCACTGAAATCTTCCTTGCCATTTTTAACAAGCATCTGCTATAATTTTTCTTTTACGCTCTGTGCCCTGACCTGACACCACCCGTTTTCTCCTGACTCAGATGAAACTGTGTTCCCGGATTTGGGCTTAATCATCCCTTTGTTTTTCTTTAGAGTTGATCCCATGTTGTAGCCCTAAACCATTTAATTGTTAAGTTTTTGTGTATTTTTAACTTCATATAAATGAAATTACACTGCACATTTCACATTAAATTACAAGAATAAGCTTTACCACCTGCTGAAAAAGAGTTGGATAAAGAAAATTGTTACCAAAGTAATGTTTTTCATAACTCTGCAAATAAAGCAATGGGCCAAGAGCAAGAAAAACTAAAACTAAAAAAACTTAGAGGCTATTTAGCCTCTAAATCTCACTGTAATTATGCTTTCTTCAAGCATAGATTGTGTGTTGACATTGAATTTCTGTATCATGTATATTCAGTAGTCCCCACTGGCAGATAACTGCAACTCTTGAAGACAATCAAGCTTTTCTTTAACTTTATATTTTGAAAGAAAAAAGTGACATATTAAGCAAATGAACAATTCTCCTTTCTTTTAATTAGATTCCAATATTTTCCCAATGTAGCAATAAATATGCAAAATGATTAAGAAACTCTAATTGCAATTCTAGTTTCTGATTTCACGAAGGCCCAACAGTCAAATCTTTACTGATGACACAGAATAATTCAAATTAGAGAGGTCTAGAGAGGATTAAGAAAAACTCCAGGAGGACCAGCAGGTCTTGCTAACTGGACGGAGCCATGGCAGCTGGAAAGCAACACAGACAAATACCAAGCCCTAGACTACATCTTGGAAAGTGTATTTATACGCACACTCAAAGGGGTCAGAAGTTAGCTAAAGGCCATTCACCAGGTGTCTGTCCTATGAGGATTTCCAATCAACAGGTATTATATTAAGAGTACATCCTAGAATAGATGCAAAATAATTCCAGACACTTAGAACTTCCCCCTCTTCGTCCCTACCACAATTCTACCAAACAAAACAGCACTTCAAATATGCCTTGGGGATTATATGCAGATAACTGGTCTTATTTTCATAGTTTGGTGACTAGAACAACTTCTCAACTTTGATCCTCAAGCAGTTGGGTAGCATCACAGTACTACTCAAAATTTATTCTACAAATGTATAGTTGGGAAAAAATATGACCATGCGTTCCTTGAAATTACAGTCAGTTTAGGTATTACATTTGCATATTTAAAATTATAATTAAAATAAAGTATAGATGCTGGACTGATATTTATGGAAGCCATCAACTGCAGAGTGGGAATATACCTCCACTGACCCCAGAAGTGTTTTAAACTGTGTATGTAGAGAGAATATTGTTATGTATTTTCATTTCCACAGCCGTGTAACTGTTCTCTCTAGCTGTTCAAAACATTAATTTTTTTGCAACTTCCCTCGTATCGCCAGTGTCCCAGTTGGAAGGCAGAGCCATACATTTCCTGCAAGCGTAACAAGAGAGATTCATTCATATTGTTGGGGGCAATTAGCAAACTCTGCAGAAGAAAATAATTCCCATCTTTCCGCAGCATAATGCCTCTGAGACTAATCAGAATATTCCTTATTATAGCCGCTTTTCTAGCTACTTGGTGAAATTTATAACTGACGTTAAGTGTAGAACTTTGGAGTTGCACATGTGTTTACTTTGCTGAGCTCACCATCTCCTGACTAGAATAATCAAAAGAGAAAATTTACAAATGCAATAAACAGGATGACAAAAACACACTCAAATTCACATCTACTAAAAGAGTAAGTGTGTGCCCCAAAGGAGACCTGAATCTTCTCGGTAGAGAACAGCCTTTCTCAGGGGCTGCCTGTCCATGGCGTGTTATTTAGGTTGGGAGAGTATGGAAGCTGACTCCTATGATTAATGTAACATAATCTCTGCTTTTTTGGGCTCAACAAAGTTAAGGGTTCCAGAAGCTGAAAGGAACCAAGGTCAGTGTTTCAGCTACATCAAAAACAATCTTCAATTGCTGTCAATTCTTTTAGGCCGTGATCCTATCAAAGCTATGAAATCCTTTTTTGAGTTTTTTCATATGGTGCATGTGTAACCAAAATGAACATCCTCATCTACAAATGGAAATTATGAAATTAGATCAGTGTTTCCCAAACTTGCTTGATGATACAATTAGCTGGGATGTTTGTTTAAAATACAGACTCTCTTGTCTGATGAAATGCTAAATCAATAGTTTAGAGTGGAAATTAACAATCTGTATTTTAATAATCTCCCTAGCAATTGTTTTTATTTGACAAATAGGAAAAGAAGGGACTGAATGACCTTTATAATATCTTCCAGTTGTAGCATTCCATGAATCCATAATCACTGTCCATACCAAATGCCTCCTTAAAAAAATAAATTAAGAAAAAAATCTTTTCTTGATTGGTAAACAGACTGCCAAAAAAAAAAAAAAATTGGGAGATTGGATTTGAGAGAAAAAAGATTAAGAAAAAACTCCAGATATCTGGGGAAGCCTAAAAGCCTAAAAAGCTACATAGATTCTATTGGCTAAACTTTTCACTCAGTTACCATGACAACCTTCATATATGTTGTAATGTAGAGAAAATTAGATATTAACCTGGATAGGCCTTTGGAGGAAGAGTGATATTTCAGACAGTGGTAATTTAGGCTGTTCTGTGGACCACACGCCTAATGTCCTCATCAGTGCTTCCAGTGGGCCTTGCTAAGGTCTGAAATCTCTTGCTTTTCTCGCACAGAGGCTTGTGAAAACCCAGACAGAAAATTAGGGTTAGAGTGCGATTTGTTAGTCCAAAGCCCCTGGGTTAGTAACTGCTCTATGTTTTGCATCAAAGCCTCTATTCACATGGGAGAAAGCTCAAGGAACAGTGGCTGCTGCCTCTGCTCAGAGGGTGGGTTTGGCACTGATGGTGGGGGAGAGGGCTGTGATGGGCTTCAAAGAGTTCCACGACAATTTGGTTTTGAGGACATGCGCAGCTTGCGGCAGACCTCAGGTACTCATCTGTTAGGTCATTATCTTCACACGTGGGCTCTTGCTAGTCCATAGCCAGACGATCAGGGGTCCACACTTCATTGGAATGTAGCAGTTTTCAACAGCAGCCGTGCAGCGTTTTAGAGCTGCATGAGGGGTGGGAGGGCGTCTGGTCCAAACTCAGTATTTTAAAAAACAGGAATCTAAGTGCAGAGACCAGCAGAGACAGGATGAGAACCCTACTTGCTCTCTGCACTCCAAATTCAGTGCTCACTGCACTCCTCAAGCTGCTTCCCACTTTATTCTCCCACACAGAATACTTGTAATGGTTTTTCTATACTGAGAACATTTCCTCTGTTTTATGGCATAAGCCATCGTTTCCTGGAAGGCAGTGGGAGAAGCTAGCCTGCCTGCGACCAGAGACGTGCACTCAAGACGCTGCTCCTGCCTCACCTCCTCCTCCCAGGTCAGAAAGTCCTACATGTTCTGTGGTGAAGCAGACAACAGTGTGACAGCTCTAAGGAGGAGGCTGTCACATACTGACATATTAGCAAGCCTCTAAATGCATTAAAAGCTGTCATATAGTCACGTATAGTATGCATTTAATGTCGTTTCCAAACATCTGCTTTCAAACATCCCTTTATGAAAAGGATGCTGCTGTTTTCTCTCATTACGGATAATTATAAACCCTCATGTATTAGAATTAAAAGAATATGGAATGGATTTTGGGAGGGTGTTCAATCACAGTTTAATTACAATGGTGAGATTCTCAAAGAGGTTATTGCAGAGAATGACAAGCAAGTATATAAAAGGTAACAGATTAAATAGTCTAGAAAGAGGAGAGGTTGACAAAAGGGACCTTACATGGTTTTGAGTAATAAGGTAACAGGAAGTACTCGCTTCTCCCTTTGACTGCCAAAAAGATGCAACGTTGAAAGGAGAGGGCCGGGGCATGAGTCCTAAGAGCATGGTCTGATGCAGGGCCCAGGGAAAAAATGCTTTCCTGGGAAGGGCTTCTTGTACCTCGATGGGTGATAAACTTCAATAATAAAAATAATAACAATATCTCATGTGAAATTTAATAATTGTCATATTAGTAATAACCTGTAACAATTTATAATAGAATTACATTTGTTGAATTAATAGTGTCCACATTCGGGGCCAAATAATGTAGAAAAAGCCAATCATTAGAGCCATGATAGAGACTTCCCTGGTGGTCCAGTGGTAAAGAATCCGCCTTCCAATGCAGGGGACGCGGGTTCGATCCCTGGTGGGGGAACTAAGATCCCACATGCTGCAGGGCAACTAAACACGCAGGCCACTACTACTTAGTCCACGTGCCTCAACTAGCGAGAAGCCTGCGCGCTGCTGCGAAGAGCCCGCATGCCGCCAACTAAGACCCTAAGCAGCCAAAAAAAAAAAATTAGAGTCATGATAATACGTTCAATGGTGAGTGTTAGAAAATTGGGAATGGCGGGGAGAGCTGGCATCTAGGAGACTATGTCCTCCCTGCAACCCCCAGGAATCATTGCTAATACTGGGAACAAAGTTGGATTTCCTATAGTAATGTGCCATGGAGGATGCATACTTTATTCAGATATTAATAGATACGGTGGCCCTCAAGGCTGGAAAATTTGGACACTATGGTTCCAGTAACAGGCATAGATTCTTTCACAACTAGCAGTGTGTATACAACACACTTTGTTTTCATGCCCAGCTGGTATGGAGGCCACAGCTTCCAAATAAACGGATTTATCTGTGAAGCTGAGTGCTAACTCTTCTTGGTATCTGGAATTTTCCATTCATCTAGCTAGCTCTCCAAGGATCAATTCTCAGACTGCCATAAAGTAATTTCTTACATTTTAGAGGTTTATATGTAGGTTGATCTAAATAGGATGGTTCACAAGTGGAAGGAGTATGGAGTAGACTATTTGGCAAACTGTACTCTCAAGGCTACAGCTTAAAAAGGTAACGTCTGCTGCACCTGGGTATTGTTATGTTCAGGACACTGTCAGTGCAGATGCTCCTTTATTTGAATAAGATCTTAAAGGTATGTTATAAAAGAATCTCATTAAAGTTACTCTCCTGGTCTTTCCTCTTCACCACAAATGTAATTGCAGTGTGTGGCAAGTTTCCTATTTGGGAGGAATATTCACTCAATTCTAGGAGGCAGAGTTCCTGGAATCTCCAACTCAATTTAAATTACAAATGCACATAAATGAGGGAGGACTTACAGTAGGTTGGTGTTAAAAGATTGATGTACGGGGCTTCCCTGGTGGCGCAGTGGTTGAGAGTCCGCCTGCCTATGCAGGGGACACGGTTTCGTGCCCCAGTCTGGGAAGATCCCACACGCCGCGGAGCGGCTGGGCCCGTGAGCCATGGCCGCTGAGCCTGCGCGTCCGGAGCCTGTGCTCCGCAACGGGAGAGGTTCACCACGATGCCTCACCCATGAAAAGTGGTGCAGCTGTGTGTGCATTTCACAGTGTGAAGTGCTGTTTATGCTTCATGACTCATCTTTCCTATCCTTGGGCAGCCTAGGAGCATTGCTGCCTAGGAGGTCATTGGGCATTTCTTCCCCCAATTCAGGCAAATATCTCCCAATCAGACAAGAGGAAGCCCTCAAGGGAAAATAGAACTAAAAAGAAACACAGAGGTTTAGCTTAATGAAACAACAGATGAATATTTAAACTAATTTAAGTATGACCAATGAGCTGCATAAACTTTATCATTAATCACTCTGGCACACATGAGCTTGTTTTACGGGTAAAAATTATGCCACTAAAATTCAGTAAAACTCAGTCACATGCCTCTCTCTCTAGTGACCATGGTTAGTGTTGATGATTCCCAAGTTTATGATGGATTCTGTTCATGACTTGAAAGACTTTTGTCTCCTCTCTTTACCTTTTGGGAATCAGTAATTTCAGAGGAACCATGGAGCTGAGGTTTGACTGGGAACAACTGTCTCAGATTTCTAATATCCTTACAAGAGTCATCATAGCGGCACTGTGATGAGAGCCGGGATGGAGCTGCTACAGGTGAAACCCAAGGAAGTGACTGGACACAACAGTTTTAGTCCACGACCGCCTATGAGCTATTTAACAGTGTTGCATAAGCAGGGCCATGGTGCCCCACTTCAGGGAATCTAAGTTCAGGTGTCAAGCATGAAGAAGCCCTTCCTGACAACAGTGCTTTCAAAGCTCTGTTCCCATCACTGTTTCTATACCACTGATGATCCGGCAGAGAGTGTGGCTACAAGAGCCTGCAGACCCAGGGGCTCAGGTTAGGAAGATGAGAGCATCAGGCAGCCATTCACAGAGTTCACGGAAAAAGACACAAAGCAGTAATAAGAGTGCAAAGGAAAACAGTGGGCGGGCGTGCCAGCATGGCCCAGACAGAAGCAACATGGACCCAAGTGTTCCCACAGCCATGGTCATGGAGGTGATTCCCACTCCACAGGGAGAAGCCACCCTGGACAGCCTTCATAGATTTTGTTTTTTTAACCGGAGACTGCTGTATGTAGTTCCTATTTAGAGTGTGCAGCCCCTCACTTTAGAAAACTCCGTTGTTGTCATCACAAAGCCCTGATATAAAGACTCCTCATGAGAAGTTTATGTGCAATACTTGGATCAGACTGGGGCAGAGACGCCTGAAGTGAGAAGGGAAGGGAGGAGCAAGGGTGATGCTGCAGGCATGGAAAAGAAGGGGGTGTGCAGGAAGCGAGGCAAAGCCCATGGGGTAGCCACAGCATCCTCCTCTGTATCCACCCTTCATGCCCACAAGGGAGATGGAGACAGTGAAGTACTGCCTCTTGTGATGACGGAACACGGAAGCCAAGGCAGGTGTCCATGATTCCTTCCTCCTCTCACCCCGTCCTCCAGCCCTGACTCTGTACAGCTTTGGGACAATCACTGAGTCTTTGGGATGCACTGTCCTGACTTCCCAGGTCTGAGTGAGGTGCCTTCTTTTTGTGCCGCCGCATTCCTGCACTGAGGGGACTGGCCTGTGCCCCTGTCTGCATTCTGTCCTTTAAGCCCGGAGAGCACGCAGTCCTTTCCAGCCCGCCACTGAATTCCCAGGGGCCACCTCACACCCTCACTGCCCTGTAGGGCTGCTCAACAGTATTTGTCCAATTGAATGAAATTGAGGCTGTCGGTTCTTCACAAGTTAGGCGTTCCCTCGCCCACTGGCCCCCTGGAAGAAGCCCCTCTCACCCTTCAGGACTCGGTGCTGGGGTGCCACTTCGAGAAATCGTCCCTGATGTCTGCCCACTCAGACAGACTGCCCACGGTCTCCTCAGCGGCCCTGTCCTGACTTCCGGCCAAGCAGCAGATCACAATTTATTCTACTTCCCTATTTACAAGACTGCTTTCCTTCCAAACAATAAGCCCCTTTAAGGTGGAGAGCGTGTCTTATTGTTCTTTTGTGTCCCTAATACCTAGCTGACTCACTGGCACATAGCAGATGTTTCATGTGTATTTGATAAATGCCATTGAGCTGACGTGTGGGAGACTGAGTCCCCAGAAGAGCCATCCTGTCTTCATTCTGCAATTGCTTGTCCAACCATCTTGCGTTATTCTTTTTCCGGCTTTATTGTCAGAAACCCACTCAACGGTCTCCAGAAGGCATGGAAATAGGAGCAGGTGCTAACTGAAGGCGTGACGCGTGTCCTGCTTCACCGGGGCACAAGGTGGAGAAGAAGAAATACGAGAAATGGTTCAATAACCAAGTCAGGGACTGACAGTCTCGGCGCAGAGCGGCGCCCGTTCCCAGGAGGTGCCTGAGATTTACCCCATTCCAGGATCTGACCTTTTCGGGTTTCCTTTAATTATGGCAGAATTCACTCCTGCTGGGTTTCTTTTTCACACTCACCTCAGGAGACATACACATTGTGTGTTCCAACAAAGTAGTCCGAAGAAAGGTAATTAAAGGTGTTTATCGTAAAAAAGGAAAATACACTTTGCTTTAGCTTAAGCCAGATTCCATGTTTTAAGGCAGACGATAAATATATAAAAGGAAAAAATATTGTTTTACTGAAACGGTGGGGCACACAATCATAAACTCCCTCCTTGAATCACTTAGTCCCGCCGATGTAGAAAACACTAAATAGATAAAATTAACTAAATGCCTTTAACTAGTATATTTCTTGACCAAAAATAATATGAATGCTCAGGTGAAGATGACTTATCAGTAGACTGAGAATACCACAGTAAAAGTTACTGAACATTTATCTTTGCAGATCACAGCTTTGTACTCCCCCTGCCCCACCTCTTTTATATGTTTTGGGAAAAATATGCCTGCTTAGACCACATGGATATCTAGTAAACTTGAGAATATAGTTAATCTGAGACCAGTGATAAAAATAAAGATGAATTGCTCTTGCTTTGCTTTGGTGAAAAAATAAAAATAAAAAAATCGAAAAGCATGTCATAATTGTGTGTGCCCAGTACAGGGAATAGAACTTTCTTTCTCTCTTTGTTTTAGCATCCTGGTAAAGGCTAAAGAAGAAGAAAAGTAGCTCCAGCCTTCGAGTATAATTCAGGGTGGGGAACTGACAGATAAACTACTAGGAATAATTAATAATAACAACTATTATCACATAAGCCTCAATTACCTGACAGCTAAAGGTGCAGTAATAGCCTTTGGGTTTTGGTTGTTCAGGGAAGTAAGTAAAGAATGCTCTGAATAAGCAGACCAAAATTAGGTGTTGAAGAACCAGTAGGATTTCAGTTGGCAAGAAGAGAAAGCAACGTCCCACATCTGCAAATGGGGAAGCTGTAGGCCGGTTGGAAGGATACTGGGTGGTCTGGGTCCCGGGTCCTGGAAAAGTGAGAATTCCTATCGTGATGCTGGAAGATGCAGTCTGAAGAAGCCAGAAGATGAAGGCTGGGGGAGATGTGGGGCCACATCAAGGAGGACTATGAAAGTCATGCTAAAGAAAAGGCCTCGGGAATTCTTTGGAGAATTATTTTCACGCCGGTAAAAACATTTTCACGCTTATGCCCTGGAATATTCACAGCCCACCTCTGCTGCAGACTGCTCTAGGCTGGGGGGAGGCAAAAAGCAGGGCCAGGACAGGAACAGACACTTGCCACCAAAATGACGCTAAAGATTTCCAACAGTGATTTCATAAAACCCCGCGGTTGCAAGAGACCTTGAGTTCACTGGTCTTCACATTTCTGGGAGCTCTGGACCAATTTAGAGGGAGAAGACCACCGTGACCCACTTTTCCCAACAACTTTTCAGTTCAAGAAAATGAGCTAAACAAACAAACCTTTGTTAGATGCAAGCCCAGCCTCTGACAGAACCTGATGCAGGTTTATCGTGAGAGTCATACTCTCTTTATGTCACAATGCAAGTACGTGACACGCGTTCATGTGACACAGGTCTGGGTTGGAAACCACGGTGGGGGACGCTCCTGGATACTGCTGGCTATTGGTCTCAGTTGCTTTCTCTACTGAGTAAAGAGATGCCTTGGCTTTCCCCTCCCAATGTACCCACATGCTCAACGCGGTCTCAAATATAACTTGTTCTTCAAACCCTCATGTCTTCTCATTTTCCACTTTTTCCTTATTTTGTATGATTCTAGTTCACTGTGTGACTTTTTTCCTTAGCTACTAAGGAATATGTTTTTGAAAATTCAACCAAGAACATGCTTGTATTTATTGTCATCCTTTAGAAATGAATTTCCAGCCCCCTTGCACAGATAATCACTCAGCTCTATCTTACAACCATAAATATTACAAATAAATAAACTGACAGTAACAAATTACGGGAACTTGACCACTACTTTCATCAGCCCCATATTTATGGAGTCCTCCTAAAGTACCCGCGCTAACAGCTCAATAAATCAATAGTTAGCCGCGGTTGCAATTAGGCCTTGGGTCTCCTGTAGATATTGATAAACCCGAGGAGATCAGATGCGAGACTGGTGTCAGAAACTGCATGTACCAATCATACTGTTTTTCACAATATGATGAAGAACAGTTTCTAGGGAGCAGCAAGACCTCCTGGGATGCCCTGAGAGCATTCTTGGGATCCGTGTGCATCTGAGAATGCTTTTTCCCTATCTTTGTGGTGATTCTCAAGAGGAAGCATTTGTATCTTATGAAGTCTTGCACAGGAAGATTAAAAACGTCCGTCACTGCCTTTCACAAAAACAAAGAAAACCTCGGGCCATCAGAGGTGTGGGTAGCCAACCTTATTTTGACCAGGCATTCTTTTATCTGTTTTGAAGCAACATTTTCCCAAATGGGATGTATATTTTGAGGGGCGGTTCAATGGGCTACAATTATGTCATTTACTAGAGTACACTCCTCCATGGTCAGTTTCAAAATCATTCTAACACGATGGGCGTTTCTTATTCATGTCTATGGTGGAAAGCCTTGACAATGCTCTCATGACTGAGTAGTGCCACACGGTTTTAGAATCATTCTAGTCACACAGAAGTCAATAGTTAGATACTACTTAGATTCTGGTTCTGGTTTAGATTCTAAAACTAGAACATGTGCACAGAACAGATTTTGACCAAGTTTTACAGTTTATGAAACCAACCTAAGATTCCATTTTAATTCATATTATTAATTTTTTAATATTATATATTTAGTTACTGTCAAGTTTTAACATAAGCAGCCTTTTAATGTAATAGATATGAAAACATTTAATGACTCCAAGTCCCATATATAAATATAAAGAACTTTTACTACCTCCATTATATCCGCTTCACTTTGAAATATTTACTAAAATGTAGTTTCTTTGTTTACCAAATAGACTACGATAACAGCAGTCAGTTTCATAACATATTGATAGAGTTTTGAAAAGATTTAATTATGAAGGAAAAAATGTTTATTTTCCTTTTGTTCATTTCTGGGACCAAGCTGGGCAACCGTATGCAGATGCGAAGTGTGGACAGAGAGCTCAAGGCAAGACTTTGCTGAACTGACGCCAGCCATGGAGTTTATCCTGACCATCTACCAAGAGATCTTGGGCTTTGTGTCCAGGCATCATCACAATGCATGATAGATGAATTGAGTTTAAGGAAATACCCTTCTTGAATATCTCTCTTCAAATCCAAAAACGAATAAGACTTTCCTTTATTTGAGAATTTTGGGAAGGGGGGTGCTCTATCCTTGGGATGTCTTAGTCAAGAAACCTGAATAAGTGGACAGATCTGTTGAAGAAAGGGAAGGAATGATTTCCAGAAACACTCCCCTTTCAGAAACCTCCCATTTACACGCTATCACACACGACTTAAATTTAGGACCTAAGATTATTTTAAAAACCTATGTGATTAGGGGAAAGATAATACCTTTTTACTTGACAACCAGAAATTTCCCTACTACAGATACACCAAAAATGTTAGCTGGGGAGTATGATTATGGTAACTTTTCCTTTCTTTACACTTCTCTGTATTTTCCAAAAGTTTTATAATGGGCATGTGTGACTTTTATAATCAGGAAAAAAGTATTCTCTTGTGAATCCTCTTGAATCTGCTGCTCTCTTTCATCTCTCCACCTCTGTGTCTCTTCAACTACTTTTCCCAGATAAGCTAGACACACACAGATACACAGTTCGGTGTGAGCATGGCGACACAGTGATCTTATGAGGAGTCAGCTTCAATGGAGCATCTGGGTGACTCTGGAATTGAGAGGTAGTGATGGGCGGCTACAGTGGGAAGTGGCCACACCAAAGCCACCAGAATAGCTCTGAGTCACAGATCTGACTCCAGGGCTGGTATGGGCAGACACAGGTGTCATCGCCAGTGCCATCTCTGGGTGGAGGTCAGAGGTCTGCAGTAAAAACAGACTCTTCCTTGGGAGGAGATGAGCCCACCGTGTTCTTCTGCATGTGGGGATACACATGCAGGCACAAGAGACTGGACATCTTAATTCAAAACTGGTGCCCGAATCACAGGGGCATGTGCTTCTTACAACATTTGGAGCCAAAAGTAAATAAAACTGTACAGATCGCTCACAAGGCTTGTCAGTTTTCTTGGCTTCAAAAAACTTTCTTGTGAAAGCAGTTGGTAAGGGAAGCTTGAAATCAGAAGCTAACGGCCCTTTTCATTAGGCTCTGATACTATGTTTTTGGGTAAAGTGAGTCGGTGAATTGGAAAGGACTAGGATTTGAGCTCCTAAAATACTGAAAGTATGTAGTCTAATCTACCAGATCTACAAAACAGTGTTGAAATCTCTCACCTGGAAACTTTCATTCTGAAAGCTGCTTATTAATCTCTGTGTCTTCTGGATAGAAATCCTGGGGGGGGAAATCAATTTTCCTACCAGCATCGAGGCAAAGTATATGCAGAAGCATGTGCCTCTGACGTGTTACACCCTTTTGAGGAGGAAAGAGGTGTGCGTTTGGATCTGGGGATGTTTAAGGAAACTTGGAAATGGGGTGTAATGTTTCCAGGTCAGTTTAGCACCATGACTACAAATTAAGTGACGCTCAATAGTGTGGAGGTTCAAAATCATGTCAGACATCCGTCTGTGAACATTTGCACAGAACAGCAGCAGCAAAAGGCACAAGCTTTGTGACATCAGGTCTCCTGAATGCCTTCCTGATTTGGGTGATCCTGACCAGGGAATGCTGCTGAGACCTGGCGTTTGTAAGCAGAGTCCACTGTGCCAGGGTCACAGAGGGAGAGCTGTTTCCTCTGTTTGTAAAGTTGAATGTTGAATCAACACAAAAGGAGCCCCAGGAAACCAGGAAATCAGTTCAGCACAGAGGACATCAGCACTTACACATCCGAGATGCTAAAAGTGCCATTAAAGCTCTTTAACCACAAACAGCAAGGCTGGAATTTGCATCTACTTGAAAACATACTAAATTATGTTCTACAAGTTAAGGAGTAAGATCGTGGATTTCCTTCATGCTAATAGGCTGGCATTTTCAGTCAGACCTGTTCAAGCAGCCCTGGACAATGGTGTTACAAAGAAAGTGTTTACTCTCAGGAAAAACAAAAGTGACCTGGGCTGTAAAAACGCAAGGGCATGGCCGTGGGCTCAACGACAATAACGACAGATAATGTTTTGTCCTAAATTCCTCCTCACGAGAACCTCACACAAAAATAAACCCTTCCCCAATTTTCTTTACTCAAAACCTCCTCTCTCAGTAGGGCTTCCTTCATCACCACAGCAGGTGTAGATGTGATCTGTCCTAATTCCAGCACGCTGCCACAGCCTGCAGCAGGCTGAAATTTCCAGGTTGGTTCCGGTGAGTGTTTGCTTTCTTTTAACTTGGAGTTTTCCTTCTTTAATTAGGGCCTCTGCTGAGATCTCCAACCTGTGCCGTGTGGGTTCTCAGTGTTTCATTAATAGGTTTCAAAACTTCTCCTTGATCTCTTTATACTCACAAAGGGTGGCAGGTAACTCACGTGGAAACAGGAGCAGAGTGAGATGGCTGCTCCAATGTTTTGGTGACATTTGGGGAGTAGCAGAGCTGTCCTTCTTGCTAAAGTTTTCTATTTTATCAGTAGGCTTTGATGTATGGATTTAGGGAAAGTGACCAAATTTATGGTGAAATGGTGGTTAGGATCTCTGCAGGATGTCAAGTAAATAAAATAAAGAATGATGGTATTTCAGTCCCCAAGAGCCCTTTCTCAGTTTATGTGCAAAGTTTTGTTGTTGTTGCTATTCATGTGAAATGAAACTATTCCATTCTTAAGCTCATCGAAAAGACCATGTCAAAGAGAGGTGCGATTCTTTCATATTTACTTGCTTCTATTTCTTTTTAAAACTCATGTTCAAGTATCAAGTTTAAAACGTAGTAATACTGGGCAGTCCCCAGCTGGTGAATGGATTCTGCTGCAAATTTTCATTTGTGAACTTATTTGGAATGCTGAGCCCATTTTACCAGAAACGCTAGAGTGACTGAGTTCCAAATGAGGACTTTAATACTTTTAATACCACCTGAGATAAAATGTAATAAGTTATGCAGAGGATTCAGCATTGCAATCATTCAGGAGCATTGCAATATATATACTTCTGGGTATTATCAAATGTATGGCTCAAAAACTAAACCATGGTTAATTTTCTGGTACTGAGCAGTATCAGCTGACATTATTTTGTTTCCATGATCATGGTCCTTCATTTTGTAGTTGAAAATGGACCACACAGGTCCATTTTACTCATGACGTTACTTAACTTTATTGCAAATTATACCATCAAACATATATGCGTTCTGTATCAAACACTAACCAATAGCTATTCCCACATTTTCTTTTACTGCAGAGCCTGTAAGTCACGGCCACAAATAGATCAATCTAAGGCAATTAGGGAAATTCTATTCCTCATGCCAATAACTGATTGACTTAGGGACTGACATATGGTTCAATGGTTCAGCTCTGGTCAATGAAACACATAGCGAGAGGTCCACTTAGTAATTTTTGAGAAAGTGCCTTTTTTCCCCCCTTCGAACATAGAAACAAAATAAAGTAATAATCTCTTTTCTGCTGGATGTTGCATCTCTGTCTTCATGTGATGCCTGGAATTGGGGTGACCTTTTGGAAGGGTGGGCATGGGGTGGGGTTGCCACCTAGTCGAGTTTTAAGGAATATGCTGCGAGCACAAGATTCTCTACTTCTCTCAAATATCATGACAGTTAATACCTCTCTCTATTTAAGTCCTTGCATTGTGAGTAAATGGGGCATTCACTGCTGACAGCACTTCATCTGCTTACTTAGAGCTTTACTGATATTTCAGTTCCACTATGCATTCTGCATGGAGGAAAATCTTTGAAACCAAACACTGGAGCAATACCTCTCTTACCCTGAATAAGGTCAGTTCGAGAATAAGTTTCTATTGTCAGCATGCTGGGGTGAGGTTGGAAAAGGAAAAATACATTTTCCCAGCTTCTCCTGAATCGAATCTATGCTCTCCTGCTTTCAGCATTGTGAAAACTACCAGAATATCAGGTCCCTCCCTGTTCATTTAACTGGCGCGGGGGTGCTCACCATTTGTGCATAATACAAGAACAGCAAATTTAAACTATAAGGAGATGCCACATTACCACTATCAGGTTGTCAAAGTACATACCCAGAGTTCATACTATTTGATTAAATGTATTACACGTTTCCAAACTATTTGATTAAATGTATTACACGTTTCCAAAAACCAGATCAAAGCCATTGATTCCTACATTTTAAACAGATGCATTATATTATATGTGAATTACATCTAAATAAAAGTGTCAAAATTTGCATTTCTATACACCAGCCATAGGTAGCTGGGCCACCCGTTGGTGAGGGTGTGGGAATACAGGCACTGTTATATTTTACCAGTGGGAGGCTAAGCTGGTATGACTTTTCCAGGGGCATTTCGTAAAAATCTTAGAAAATTAAAATATCTCTTAAACTTAACCCAGAAATTCCACTTCCAGGAATGTTTCCTTACAGATAGGCTCTACGTATCCATCAAGTATGTACAAGGATATTATTGTAGTATTATGCATAATGGCAAAAGCGTTGCTTATGACAGTCTTATATTTAACTTTTTTTTTTTTTTTTGCGGTACGCGGGCCTCTCACTGTTGTGGCCTCTCCCGCCGCGGAGCACAGGCTCCGGACGCGCAGGCTCAGCGGCCACGGCTCACGGGCCCAGCCGCTCCACGGCATGTGGGATCTTCCCGGACCGGGGCACGAACCCGTGTCCCCTGCATCGGCAGGCGGACTCTCAACCACTGCACCACCAGGGAAGCCCCAGTCTTCAATTCTTTAAAGAAGATATAATCAACTTTTCATTTCTGGTATTATGACAAACTAGCGGGTCTGAAAATCTACACAATAATTCCTATAAATGCTGCATAAAACATAACAAGTGTTCTTTCAATTCATAGCTGAGCACTTGAGAAGGTAAGCAAAATCCTGAGGCCATACAAGGGAGCCAGGGATGACTATGAGAGTGGTGAGCTGCCACTTCTCTGGGGACATTTCCTTGTCTTGGAAAACAAGAGAATTGAGGGGGTGCAGTTTTCCAGGGACAAGGAAATGCCTAGAGTTCCCCCAGGGTGGAGTGTTGGAATCTGGAGGTGAAGCCCCTCCAGGCTGTATCTTCAATGCTAAGTGGCTAGGAAAGCATCCGGCCAGCAGCCACAGGAAATGGTGATGAGTCATCTGTCTGGCCCAGGATACTGGATCAGCAAAAAAACCCTCTCCTGAAAGTTCATACCAACAGGCCTGCCCTCACACAGGTTTACCATTTGAACTTACATTATTAGAGCGTCCAGGAAATCCCAAGTCAGGAAATAAACATAAACAGGAGCCAGGCATGTATCAAGGCACCTGCCAGAAGCAAACCCAAATCTTCCCAGGACTGATGAACGTCAACCGAAGATAGTGTTTGTCCCAGAGACTGTGAAGTGCAAAGAGTAAGTCAAAGGATAACAAAAGATTACAAAATGGAAGAGAAAATAAGTCACTGTGAAGAGTGTCAGGAAAAAACTCCTAGACCCTCAAAATAATGGAATAATTATAAACAAGATACAAAACAAGTATACATATATAGAATGCTTGTAAGGTAGATAAGAAAAAATTGAAAATGTAAGAAAATAATAAAATACCATCTAGAAAGTTGGGCCAATTTAAGGCAAGCCAAAAGGAAAGTTTAGAAATAAAAAGTATAATCAGTAATAGCCCCAAACTGGAAACTGGATATATGAATGGTGATATATTTATACAATGGAATACTCTACAGCAATAAAAATAAATGGACACAACTACAGATAAAAACTTGGATGAGTCTCAGAAATATAATGTTGAGTGAAAGAGGCTAGATACAGAGTTGATACTATTTCATTAAATGTATTACACATTTCCAAAGACAGATCAAAGCCATTGATTTATATTAAAGAGATGAATTATATTAAACTGTCAAAATTTGCATTTCTATATACCAGCAATAGTTAGAAAATGGAATTTGTTAAAAGATAGTACTTTTTAAAAAAGGAAGATCCCGAGAACTCCCTGGCGGTCCAGTGGTTAGGACTCCGCACTCTCACTGCCGAGGGCCTGGGGGTTCAATCCCTGGTCAGGGAACTAAGATCCCACAAGCCATGTGGCCAAAAAAAAAAAAAAAGAAGAAAAAAATTTTAAAAATGATACTATTTGTAATAGCAAGATGTGCATCAATTTTACCTAAAACGTCAAAAAGTTAATTAAAAATCAACAACGTGAGGAGATTTATTCTATCAGAGACCAAGTCCCATTTAAAAGATGCATCCCTCCAGAATGAGGTTTGTGCAGCACTGACAATATGACCAAAGGAACAAAACAGAGAGTCCCCAAAAGAGACCTGTGTATGTATAAAACTTGATGTGTGTTGATAATAGGGGAGGCTATGCATGTGTGGGGACAGAAGGTATATAGGAAATCTCTGTACCTTCTGCTCAATTTTTGCTGGGAACCTAAAACTTCTTTAAAAACTAAGGTCTAATACAAAAACAAAACAAAACATAACAACAACAACAAAAAAACCTTGATGTATGATAGTGGTGGCTTTCCAAGTCAGTGGAGAAAGGATTTTTTTCCCCCCACGTATGATAATGGAAAATTTGGTTACTCATACATCAAAAATAAGAAAGTCAATCCTTATCTTGTGCCATGTCAAAAAATGAGTTCCATATATATTAGTGACCTAAACATAAAGAAAGAGTTAAAACTTTTCAAAGAAAAAAAGATTGTCACTATGGCATGGAGCACAAGAGACAATACTTTTATGACACAAAACATAAACTTGAAAAGGAAAATTGATAAATTCTACTGTATTCAAATTAAAACCTCCTGTGCATCAAAATATATCATAATCCAAATGAAAAGAAAGACCAAGGCTAGGAGATAACTGTAATGTATACAAGTGATAAAGTATTAATATCTGGTCTCTCTATGTATCAACATAATATCAGTATAACTGTCAAGCCTATAAACATAAATTAAGATTTGAAGAAAAATGAAAATATACTCAATCTCACCATTAATCAGAAAAACCCAATTTAAATTAGTTTATTGTCATCAGTTTATATGATCAAATTGGTATAACTAAATTAGTCAATACTAATTGTTATGGAGTAAGTTGAGCCAAAGTAGCTTTTAGAAACTTACTTGGGAGTGTAAATTGGTAGAATAATCTGGAAGTATCTAACAAAACCCTTTACAACCCTGTAAACACACATAGATATAGGTACCTTAGAGAAACTTGCATATAACTACACAGAAACAGTAAATGAATTCTCAGAGGAGTGATATTTGCAATACTAAAAAGCTAGAAGCAACTTAAATTTTCATAAAAGAATATGTGAATAACTTGTAGTATAGTCATGTGAATGGAAAACCCTAAGACAGAAAAATGTAATGAACGACAGCTGTATACATCGATATAAGTAACTTTCAGAAACAATATATTGAATGAAAAAGTTTCGGAAATATGTATTATATGATGGTATTTATTTAAAGTTTAAAACATGCAAAACACACATGGACAGAGGCAGTCTTTGCTTTGCAAAGTTCTGATATGCACAAATTCTAGTTACCATGGTTTAGTCGAATACACCAGTGTCCCGACAACTTTATTCAAATTTCAGTTACCATGGTATAGTAAGTGTGAGTAATTGCATGATATACTAATTTCATTGTGCAGATGCATAATGTTCAAGCTTCATTGCTAGCTCTCCTGTCCACAAAACTTCAGAAATAACAGATGTGCATCATGATCACTGACAAATCATGTCACTTCTGTCAAAGTCTGTTGGTGATTGGTCACTGCACGTCTGTCATTCTTTTCACACACAGACAGCAAAGCATGTAATTGTGTGGCCTCTTTGTCTCCCAGTGATAAACCCTGTAAATTTTTACAAAAATGGACAGTTGAAAGAGTGTTTGGCCAACACAGATGAAAGTGCATCAAGGAAATGGAAAGTGATAGGGCTGCAAGTGGAATATGAATTGAACACGAATGGAGTTTGGAGAAGTAGCAGTTGAGTCTGCCACTGTGTGAGAGACTCTAGCTATGCACTCAGAGGCACTCGGTGAAGCAAACTTATCTACATAAACAAGGAAAGTGGTTGTGAACATAAAAAGGATAAAAGATGTTCTAGAGGAAGTGACAATGGCACAATATTTCACATTAAAGGAACTCTCAGAGAGATGACTTTGAAAGAACAAAGGATAAAATGATAGAAGCTGATTCAAGCTTAGAAAGGGGTGTGACCGCAAAAGACTTCTTGCTCCATATTGCAAGTGATACAATGAGAAGAGATAGGAAGCACTGTCTGAGCTACTCCTGGTACATGTTTTACAAAGAAACAAAACACTTTAACCTGCAATGTTTCTAATGTTCTAAATTACAGTAAAGAAATATTAGTTTTATTAATTTTTCTTATACATTCATTACTGACAGTAAGTTTTCAAATATTTTGACAAAATCCTTAAAGGTTATGAAACTACTGTAATTTCTGTCATTGATTATTAATATTGCGCTGAATAGTTTCAGCCTGTACATTCATTTTTATGTCTCAGAACTGTAGAAAGCAAAGACTGCCTACATATACTTATATACAACAAGTAAATAAAAGTGTAAGGATATGCAAGAGAATGACAAATGACAAGTCCAGCATATTATATTCCCTTTGGAATATATAAAAGAGAAAATATGATTAAGGACAGGTACACAGTAGGCTTCAACTGTATTTGTAATATTTTTAATGTTTTATCTGGTGGTGGCTATCTGAAAGTTATTTGATTACTTTATGCTTTTTTATAAGTCTAAAATGTTTTATTAGAAGGAAAAGAAATAATAACCATGTCAAAGAGAAACAATGTTTTTATAGAAAATGTAAGGAGCCCTGGAAAATATAAGTAGCCCCTTGACTTGGGCTGTCCATCTTACAAATGCAGTGCAAAATCTTTAAGGAAAAATATGAGCTTCTGGAAAACTTGCTGTTTCTTTGATTAAAAGTTGCTAATAGGGCTTCCCTGGTGGCGCAGTGGTTGAGCGTCCGCCTGCCGATGCAGGGGACACGGGTTTGTGCCCCGGTCCGGGAAGATTCCATGTGCCGTGGAGCGGCTGGGCCCGTGAGCCATGGCCACTGAGCCTGTGCGCCCGGAGCCTGTGCTCTGCAGCGGGAGAGGCCACAACAGTGAGAGGCCCGCGTACAGCAAAAAAAAAAAAAAAGTTGCTAATAGTGAGGAAGTAAACTGCACATGCTCACCTAGCCCCTTCCATCCAATTCACAGGCTATCATATGATTTCGAGAACTCACTCTAAGGTGGAGCTCAGAGGCACCCTCAAGGAAGATCAGACTTTATGGTTCTTAAGACGTTTGCCATGAAGAAATGCCCTGTGAGGGTTAGGTGGAAAGAAAGTTTCTGGGTCAACAAGAAAGTGATAAAGAAATCAGACAGGAGAACCAAAACATGCCTTTCTGCTTTAAAACTTTTCAGGCGGCAAATTCTCATTATTCTAGAAAGCATTTTCGCCTAGTTCTTTTCTTATGAACCTTGTGAAACAAACTGTTAGACATATTAGTTTCCTATTGCTGCTGTAACAAACTTAGTGGTAATTTCTTATCTTACAAACTGTAGGTCAGAAGGCTGCCGTGGATCTCGTGAGACTAAAATCAAGTGTCGGCAGGGCTGCATTCCTTTCTGGAGGCTCTGGGGAAGAATCCGTTTCCTTGCCTTCTAGAGGCCCCCTGCGCTCCTTGGTTCAGGACCCCTCTCCTCCAGCTTCAAAGCCAGCAAGAGTAGACTGAGTCCTCCTGTCCCACCCCTCTGCCCCTCCTCTGCTGCCTCCTTTTTCCTCTTTTAAGGACACGTGTGATTAGATTGGACCTACCCAGATAATCCAGGATCATCTCCCCATTTTAAGGTCCATAACACTCAACACTCACATGACAAAGTCCCTTCTGCCATGTAAGGTAACACATTCTCACGTTCTGAAGATGAGGATGTGTACCTCTTTGAAGTGGGAGAGGCACAGTTCTTCCCACCACAGATATTTTTCAGTTCAGCTGCTGTACAGGAATTCAAAACCCCAGCCCAAGACCCCGGCATTTTACTGTATCCTGTGTTATATGAGTGTGGAATGCAAGTTAACTCAGGGTTGGAAATCACTCATAAATTTTCTTTGGAGTTTTGACTGGTGATACAAAGGAAGCTAGAATTTTTACCCTAAAACAAAGTATTTAGAGCAGTACAATCACTATTACCACATACCTACCACTAATATAATCAACCCTAGAGCACAAACTCAATCAAGCCTTAAGGTCGGTTCTTATGGTGCTTGGTCTGTAGTGGGGAATAAATGGTCTTTCTGTGTTACCAACGCAAATCTCAGACCTGTGTTCCCTGAGATTTGGTGGGAGGTTTCGTTTTCACATTTCAGTATTATTTTCAGCCAGAAGTACACATAAATCTGTAGTTTCAGGGCTTTAGATGCAGTCTAACTTATAATGAGGCAGATTATTTCTATATTGTCAAGGTAAAAGACTGCTTACAGAGGAGAATAGCATAATTTCTCCATAAGCAGCACAATTTATTTATCTGAACTTCAGAAAATATCGTATTTCTACTCTGGTAGTATTGAGGCAATTGAAGTAATCCCCCAAGTCCCATGAAAAAGTCCTATCTTTTCTGAATTTGCTCTGTTTGGTTGAGAGCACTTAGATGTCTACTGAAATATGTGTTTACTTAATAGAAGACAAGGCACCATTTGCCATCAATAAACTCACCAGGAAAAGAGATTAAATAATGAAACGTGTAAAGCATGTGTACTGCACGGTATTGAAACCAACAATGTTGCAAGAGCACCTGAATCCTTTAGCGCTTAGTTTCTTCCAAATAAGTTTTTCTACAATAACTGTTCTCAGAAATGACCTTTCCTTCTGTTTTCTATAAGAACTGTTTTCAGAAATGACCTTTCCTTCTGTTTATACAAGGCAAATCAGATGTACACATGAGTCTTGATAAATGAGTGAGCCAGAGACATAAAAGCTTAAGAAATATTTGCTGGAATGCTCTATATATTCTTATGAGTCCAAGGATCTGGTGTTCATGGAAGCTTAGCCGCTCTTGAATGTACAAATTACTGTGAACATCTACTTGAAAACTGAGAGAAATTATCTGAATTGCCCACTTTTGTGAAAGAACAGAATGTGATTTAGAATTTTCTCCCATCAATTCTTTTCTTTTTCCTCTGAGCACATGTCCAAACAAACAAACCAAAGACAAAAAAAATAAAAATCTGCAGCATTAGCCATCTGGTATCAAATCTGTAAGCCTGATTTGGGCCTTTTTTTTTTTTTTTTTTTGTTCTGGGACATTCAAGTTCCTCTTAAGCTTATTGGCATACAGTACAGGCTCATTTCTCATAGAATCTTTCTTTCATATTTTCTATTTGGAAACATCAATATTCCTGCTTTCAGATGTTGCTATCACTGTTCTCTCTGTGCCTGGGTCCCACCCTGGGCTTTCACAAGCCTTTGTGCTCAGAGAGATGATTTGGATACTGTAGATATGTAGAGATTCATTAGTAATATGATCATCATTTTATGTTCTGTGTTGCTTGTTTTTTCCCAAGATCACAAATGCATGTAGGATATTTAAGAGGGATACAGACACCAGATGAATGCTATTTGGAAGGGTCACAGACTCTTACACGAATCTACTGAAAACAATGGTGCCCCAGGGGACCGTGGACCCCTGGAAAAACACCCCTATGGGATTATACCGAAGTGCAGTGGCTCGAGTTAAACCATTTTGGAGAACAACTGAATCAAAACAAAGGTCTCTTTAGTAACTATGCAATAATACTTCTAAATCGTGCTGGACTACTGAAGCAGCACAGTGCCAGGCTCATTGGAAAACAAGAACCTTTCGAAGCTTGCTGGCTCCTTCAGATCAATTTATAACGTCCTCCATGGATCATATATTCCTAAAATAAGACTGAGCCTTTTGAGGGAAGATATTTGTAAGATGCTGTTTCACCTTAGCCCCCATTTTCCAGTTTACGACATCTGCAAGCTGCTCTCGATGCCATGGGGTACTGACGTGCCCTTTAGCGTCTCCCCTGCCTGCAGAGGATGCGGGACAGTGAGCGGGCTGCGCAGCAGGGCTTCGGGAGGACACGACGGCTGCGTGTCTGCGCTTTTTGAGATGCAGCAGTTACAGGAAGGAGGGAGGCCGTGAAGACTGCACAGCAGCCCCTGTTCTCCACCTTCATGTCTCCAGGGACTCTTCAGGGAACTTCAGGCTTGTTTACGACAGTTGAGTCCTCCCATAAATAAATGCAAAGTGCTACAAGGATGGTAAGTTACCAAGGAATCTGTTATTGGGAATGCAGGGATGCACCCAGGAAATAGCAGAACCCAGTTCACTGGGAACATTTTCTCAAGATAAGAAAGGAGAATTCAGCTCCTTAATTATCTGGGGGCTCACATACACCTGCTTCATAAGCTCTTCTGCATTAGCTAAACAAGAGGAGATAGACGTTCAATTAAAAGTTATTTCTTGGGACAGGCTGACAGGTACCTCACATGATATTCTTTCTTCCTGTCCAAAACCCTGAGAAAAATGTTAGTTCTATTTAAAAATCTAACCAAACTATAACTAATAACAAGGCTAAGAGGTTAGAACAGAAAACATTTCTGTGATGAAAGATGAAGCATTTTAATTAAAGTTTAAAGAACAGGGGCCAAGAAAGAAGCCCCATTTGTTTATTACGTTTTAAATTTGTTTATTACGTTTTAAATGGACACTCACTGGGTCATTTAATGTCTTATAAAATCTTGCTGGAAGAGGTTCCACATGAAAGAGTAATAAAAAAACAACTGATGTAGGAAACTAAGGGACCTGCATCTGAAGGACAATGAATGAATTTTCTTATATTTCATAAAAGGTACTCATATTCATTGGAAACTTTGCCTGCCAGAAGGACGCTGGAGTACTGGTAGCTGTGCTTACATAATGGAACTTTCCTTATTAATGTTTTAAGACCTAAAAGCCTATTTAGTTCTATCATAAGCTAAGATAGATTTCTGTGGTAATAATTTTAATTAACTATGCAACTTATGTAAAGCAGTCAATTGAGAAATACCTCCTAAAAGTACAAGACATCACATACTAGAAATTACGTTTTAGGGCTGGCATAACGTAGAAGAATTTGGAATACTGGAATATTTCTTCATCGTGATTAGAAAGAGCAGTGCTTATATTAAACTGGGAGTACACAAACCACATGTAGAGACATCTTGTCTACTTATTAAAAGACAAATTTTCTTATAAGCTATATACCATCAAAGCTATATATATCACCTTTGCTTTATTTCTAATTTAGTCCTTCAACAGTTTTAATATTTGATGTTATCTCTTATTGAATGAATTTTTGTAAGTTACCATAAATCCTTTCTAGAATTAATAAATCACTTATGTTTATAATAGATACTTTTGTTACCTTCATTCAAGAAATATGTGTGTAATGATCTTTACTGAGCACAATATTTATGCAAGGCACTGTCCTACATACTGGGATTTCAGAGATAAATAAGAAGTAGTTTTTGTTGCCAAGAAGCTAATTGTCTAAGTATTTATCTTAACTAGTGAAACTCCTAAGAATGAAATCTCTTCATAAGGAAACTAATCAACCAATGGGAAAAGTCATTATTCACGAATTTAATAAATTATGAAGTTTTGTGAAGGACAGCTAGTCATGTAAAACAAACTTTATTCCACAAGGTTTCTACCTACACTCATCTAAAGGAATTGGCAATAGGAAAAACCCTAGAGAAAGATGGAGTGAGTGTCTTTTGAGTTCAGTGGAATGTCTTTTCCCCCAGTCTCAACTTCTGATGCCCTTGCCAATTCTCAATGGTACTTCTCTCCCAATCTCGGGTCCTCAATACCTCTTCTCATCAATGGAATCAGAGAGGAGGTATAATCACTCTTGTACTCTTTGGGATTAAATGGAGGGTGAATACATTTTAGTCGATACCTTGGCAAACATTTTTCTTTGATATGATAATGAAAAACTTTTTGTATGTTAAAGAGACTCTGGGCATTAGCAAGCAAACAGGAAGTATTATTGGTTGGGAGAAGTACCCTTTATCCTACTTATCAAGTCCGACCCTTAGTAATTCTGATCTCATCCCTTCAGAGTGACTGGGATGAGAAAATATAATTCAAAAAGATACATGCACCCCTATGCTCACAGCAGCATTATTTACAATAGCCAAGACATGGAAACAACCATTTGTCCATTGAAATGGACTAAATGTCCATTGAAAAAGATGAATGGATAAAGAAGATGTGGTACAGATACACAATGGAATATTACTCAGCCATAAAAAGAATGAAATGATGCCATTTGCAGCAACATGGATGCAACCAGAGATTATCACGAAGTGAAGTATGTCAGACAGAGAAAGACAAATACCACATGACATCACTTATATGTGGAGCCTAAAATATGACACAAATGAACTTATCTACAAAACAGAGACAGACTCACAGACCAGGAGAAAAGACTTGTGGTTGCTGGAGGAGTGGGGTGGGGAGGGAGAGAGATGGGTTGGGAGTTTGGGATCAGCAGATGCAAACTATTATATATAGACTGGAAAAACAACAGTCTATATATAGACTGGTCCTACTGGATAGCACAGGGAACTATATTCAATATCCTGTGATAAACCATAAGGGAAGAGATTATGAAAAGGATTGTATATATATGATAACTGAATCACTTTGCTGTACAGCAGAAATTAACACAACACTATATATCAACTATACATGAATAAAATAATTTTTTTTAAAAAAAGAAATGGTCAGAAGGACCTATGCACTGTATACTGTTCTCCTCCAAGTTAGTGCCCACTGCTTCCTTGGGGAAGACCCATGGCAGCTGAAGCTTCTTGAGAATTGATGCTTGGAGCTACTGAGCATTGTGCCTCCTATGCTCACCTCTTCCACAAAGTAGAATGTGCCCCGTCAACGGGAAGGTTTCCCACCTGCCTTCTCTGTGCTTCTCATCTGGGCAAAGGTGGGCCACTAACATCTCCGCCACATCTAATGCAAATACATCTTTCATCCTTCTTCCCCAGTGTCACGTATCTGTTAAACACAAATGGCTTTTTCGGTAGTATGTGTGTACTTAAGTTTTTATATATGTATATAGTAACTACTCCTAATTTTAAAAATTAAACAACAACAGTGACCATAGCAACATTATCTGAGCTCGCTCCACGTGTAAACCATCGTGCCAGGCTCTGCAGCAGATACAGGGATGAGCAAGACTGGCTTCTGGACTCAAAAGCACTTACAGTCCGGTGAATGAACTAAAGTCATACAAGGGGAACCAAGGTGATGTGCTCAGTATGAAGATATGAAAATCCTGAACCATAATACTGTTTTTAAAATTACTTTTTATGCTGAAAAAATCAAGATTTGGGGCAAAAGTCATTTTAATGAATCTGACTGGTTAACTAAAGTATTTTTAAGAGAAATAATTAACTCCCATAATAAGTAGATAATAAATGTTGGTCTCCAAAGTGGGCACTATTAGGGGACTACATACGACCTCCAAAGTACTTCAAATCTTTTTGAAATTACATGCAAAATTTGTAACTGTACGAGAATGTGCATTTTTCTAGCAATGGGGATCAAAGGTAAAAGAGCTCTTAATTCAAGAAAAGGTAAAGATCCACTGAAATGCCTGTTCTAAATACATATCATCTGTCAAAGTTTTATGAAATTCTTATGAACATTTTGCTGTCATTTGGAAAAGATGTATGCTTATCACCTTACCACCATGAAAAGACATGTGGCTGGGGGTAGATGTGGGAACTGAAGGAAAAAGCATAGTTAAACTATCACATTGTAAGTATCCTGTAGAAATTTGGAGATGCTCTGCTTTTCTCGTAATAATTAACTACACATGCCACTGATTATAGTGCAGAAAGATTGCATCAAGCCATAGAAAGAATCTGTGAACTTAACCGTCTTTTTGAGTAGCAAAATCATTTTTTCAGGAATAGACTTTCTAGGTATACAATAACTTATGTATAATAAAAAATGTATAGACATAGAAAATGCCATTCATTTGGAAAACCATGAATATAAGGGTGTGAACTGATGAATAATCAAGCTCATTTCTGAACACAAACTAATGAACGAGACTTCTTTAACAGCTGAACCATGAAAAAATACCAAATTGAAAAAACTACATCAGAGAATCTCATAGAAATATTTTGTAACTCTTCTATTTGCTCTGATAAAAACGCTTTATTTTAAAAATCTTTCTCCCAACTGGTTCTAGGTGGCTTAGTAGATACACTACTTATCAAAAGAGAACAAATACCATTCAGAAACACATCCATGCACGGCTTTTCTACAGCCCAAATACAGATGTCTCAGTTTAGATGTATTTAAAAACACCTCGAGTAGAAGAATCCTGCTTTTCTGTCATATCCATTCTGTAACTGGTGACTCTGATCACTGCAATGGTGACATTAACCACCAAGTCCTCTCACAGTTCAAAGCACATTGATTGCAAGATACTAAAAAATGAAGGTTAATAATAATGAACCTGGTGTTGGCACTGACAACAGTGTGACGGGATCTTCCAGGTGGGTTGCCTGGGACCTCAGGTAGGTTGAGTCACTGCCATGAAATCTGTTCAACACTGTGTAGAGCCGTGTTGTATGTGAAGAGCTGTGCCGAGTACTTGTGTGAAAGGCCAAGGTTCTGGGGCTCAAAGAGCTTAGAGGCTCTGCAGCAGATCGTGTTCTCTGACCATTGCAGCAGGTTGAATAGTGTCACCCCAAAATCCACATTCCTCCAGAACCTCAGAGCGTGACTGTGTTTGGAAATAGGGTCTTTGCAGATGTAATTAAGGTAAGGAACAACATGACATCATACTGAATTAAGGTAGGCCCCAAATCCGATGACAGTGTCCTTATATGAGACCAAAAAGGACACGCCGGCACATGGAGAAGACAGACAGCCATGTGAAGAGGGCGGCAGAGACTGGAGGGTTTTTGCCACAAGCCACCAGAAGCTAGCAAAGACCAGGAGGGTCCTCCCCCAGAGCCTTCTGAGGGAGTGTGGCCCCACCAACACTTTGATTTTGGACTTGCAGCCTCTAGGACTATGAGGGAATAAAATTCTGCTGTTTAAACTCCCAGTGTGGTATATTGTCATGGCAGCCCTGGCAAACGAACACAGCTGTTACCTCGTCCGTGTGTTTGCAAGTCCTCAGCTCTCCACAGCCCTTGGGAACCTAGTGTCGCCTGGAACGGAGCCAGGCGATCTTTCTCTTATTACGCAAAAGGACGAGGGCTTCCTGCCATGGGTCTGCTGCATCCTTGCCAGACTGCAAAGGCTAAGAATATGGCTTTGGAGCTAGTCAGCCTGGGTTAGATTCCGGCTCTGTCATTTCCTATGTGACCTGAAGCAAATTACTGAAATCTCTGGCTCTGTTTTCTCAGCTGTCAAATAAGGATAATGATGTTACCTTCTTCAGAGAACACCTGGAAGGATTAAATGAGCCAAGTCTGTAAAGTGTTTAAATCACACCTGACACATGGTAGATACTTAGCAAATGTTACCTACAATCATTATTATACAATTAGTATTATCTGAGAGTTGTTATGATTCCTGGGTCTCCCCACAAAGGCTTCCTCACCCCAGGAGGGCACTAGGTGAGCTGTACCCATTGCACAGAAGAGTGCCAGGAAAGGAGGGTGGTTTCCTGGGAAGAGAACTTTCTCCTCTCCAGTGAACTGCTCCATGGGGTGCAGACTCTCCATTAGCTTAGATCACCTCACCTTTGTCCTTTCAACAATCCTTAGCCATCCTTTACATAATGAACACAGCCTGCTCCTCTTGGAGCAGAAAGACCACCTGAATTGGGATTCTGTTTTCCCTGAGTAGGTAGTGAGTTACTGGTTTAGGTTTCCAGGGCTGCTGTTAACAAAGTACCACAGACTGGGTGCTTCAAACCACAGAAATTTATTCTCTGAGTGTTCTGGAGACTAGAAGTCTGAAATCCAGGTGTTGGTAGGTTCGGTTCCCTGCGACGGTTCTGAGGGAGGATATGTTCCATGCCTGTCTTAGCTTCTGGGGTTGCCAACAATCCCTTGCATTCCTTACCTTGTGTGAGGGCAACTCCTGTCTCTTCCCTGTGTGTGTCTGTGTCTCTGTTTTCTCTTCCTATAAGGATATCAGCCACATAGGAGTAGAGCCCACCTGAGTCCAGTATGACTTCACCTTGACTTGACCATTTGCAAACACCTTATTTCCAGAAAAGGTCACAATCACAGGCCCTGGGCTTCAGGGGGGACCTTCTTCAACCCACAACTGTCACCATATATAAATGAAGCAAAACAGAAAAGCCTGCCAGTCACCAACAATTTCACAAATTTATTCAAAGTATTCAAAACTATCTTCTTTGGAGAGTTTTCCCACAATTAAGAAAGGCTTGTCTAAAATTAGTAGCTTTGAAAAAGTCTTAAAGGGAAAGATTTCTACTATAAGACTCAGACAATGAGTTTTAAATGTGTGTTTATGTTACACCATTGTCGTAAGTGGGCCTACTGTAACCCCTTCATCTAATTACCTAATCTTTTTCATTAGCAATGTTCCTTTTATTTTTAAAAACTGGAGAAAGATAAAACTGCATGAGCGCTGATCTTTGAAATTAAACATAAGCGAGGAGTTTAGTATTTTAATTAAAGGAGAAACCTTCAGAAGATTACCCCCTCCTCCTATTTCTGGCCCACACCCCCTGCTGCCTGCAGAATACACGCAGCTCTCGGCTTACATCTGCAGGTTTTTCTGGTTCCAAGTCAGGCCTCATTTTCTCATTTGAAAATTTACCCAAATGCTTACTATGTGTCATGTACATATTTTTCTGCAGGAACCTTTTGCTTTTACCAGTTTGGGCTAACTACTGTCTTACATATTCAAGCACCAGTCCCTACGTAAAACACCCTCGCCTCATTCCCTCCCCCGCTCCTTCAAGATCCCACTTGGGGATCCCACACATTCCACCTTTACCTTTGTATGCTTTCTTATGAAGAGGTGCATCTGTTCACCTCTCTATCTTATTAGAGGTTATAAATTCTTTGATTGTAAAAACCACTGGTCATGCCTCTGTGTCTGTAGCCTGTCACAATGCCTTGTGTACAGCTGGTGCTCAAAATACATTTATCATTGATAATTGATTGATTCTTTTGTCCACTTCAGATTGTAATGCACTATTTCTGAATGACTTTAACATGACAGAAATAATAGTGGTTGCATTGTAGCAGTTTGCATTTAAGCTTAATTCATATTAGTTTTACAAAATGAAGGGGTTTATAAAAGTTTTATTCTTTTTGTATAATATTCATAACTATCATTATTGAGAACTCACTGCACCACTGTTTTAAGCATTTTACGTACATTTGTCTCATTCTACCCCCATGGTAACCTTTTGTACTAAGCATAATTATCTCTATTTTACAGATGAGGAAGCTGAAGCTTAGTGAAATCAAGTAACTTTCCCAATGTCACACTGTGGTTACATGAAGAATGTGAGCCTCGGTCTGTCTGCCCCCAAATGTTGTGTTCTTAGCCAGAGTTTCTATAATTTCCCTGTCATAAAAAAATCTTCTTAAAAACAGAATCTTGGCCTCTACTCCAGAGATTCTGAATCAGCATCTCTGTAGGAGGGGGCTGGGAATCTGCATTTTGACAAGCACCCCCGGGAATTTTTGTGATCAGACACATTTAGAAAATACTCAACAATATGATATGATTTACTGGTATTTATAAGAAGTCTCTGTGTTGAATGTTTTCCTATATATAGTTTGATCTTCATCACACAAATATTCCTTGAGGTTCAAACCGATCAGATGCTTTTTGGTCTTTTCTGACATTAGGTTTAGTCCCTGAGGTAAAAACCCCACCTTTTCTTTCTTAATCCTTAATCCTTTCTTAATCCCTAATCTTTCTTTCTTTCCTTAATCCTTTCTTCCTCCAGGAAGGATGAGAACAGGCCACTAGAAGCTACCAGTAAGACTGAATTCCGGGTAGGGACAGGTTCTCGGGTTTCTAAAGCAGCCTCTCACTGTTGCTCTGCCGTCCAACATGGCAGCCGCTCGCCGCGTGTGGCTATTTAAATTTAGGCAAATTAAAATTAAATAAAATTAAAGAATTCAGATCCTTGGTCAGGCCAGTCCTATTTCAAATGTTCATTGGTTACCTGTGTGGCTACCGTATGGACAACATAGATTAAAGAATATTTTTATCATCACAGAAAACCACGGAGTAGCACTACTGTAAGATGACAACAAACAAGCCAACACAGGAAAACAAAGTTCTGGATCCTTAGTGCTCTCTTTCTCTCCAGCAGAGAGCTGCTCTCAGAGACGACAGCTCTGTCTTAACTTCTTTGTGGCTTTTTGGGTGAAATAGCATGGAATGCTATTTCTGAAAACACCATTACAAAGGCCATAGACTCAAATTTATAATTGAACTCTATAACTACACATACATAGATTTGTTCTGAATTAAGGATTAGTTTATCATTAATTCAATGTTTTGAAGGAGAGGAGAATTTACCACCCCAAAATATGCCTCTTTGGCATACTGATTACTTTGGGCTGATTATTTTTAAGAAACAGCAGACACAGGAAAAAGCTCTGAAAACAGATGCAATGAAGTCACTGTTTTGTAAAAGAAATGAACATTTATAAGGGACGTCTCCATTTGTAAAGGTGTCTCCTAGAAACTCTCATCTACGGAGAAGACAGTAACTTGGATGTGCACAGCAGCCTTACCCTTGTTCCTGGCCCACCACCCGGAAACGGCCTTCCCTCCCCGCCACAGGCTCTTCTGCCTTTGGCTGAAGATGGTACTTAAGGTGATGGCTTGGGCCATTCGGAGGTGTGCTCAGTTTTCCTGTATATCTTCCTTGTATACATGAAGTATACATGCTGTTAAACTTTATTTTTCTCCTATTAATCTGCCTTTTATTACAGGGGGAGTCTCAGGCAGGAACCTAGAAGGGTAAGGGAAAGTTATTTTTCCTCCCCAACAGTTTTAACTTCTAAATGAGAAAGGTGACTTGTGCCCCCTTT
This sequence comes from Globicephala melas, assembly GCF_963455315.2. Lineage (NCBI taxonomy): Eukaryota > Metazoa > Chordata > Mammalia > Artiodactyla > Delphinidae > Globicephala > Globicephala melas. The sequence continues at coordinate 7,787,289 of NC_083322.1, forward strand.
GGACAAAGCCCTAAACTATGGGTTTAAGCCTGGGATGGATCCAGACCTGTTGGGTCACAGCACATTCTCAGAGCAGACTCCAGAGCACCCTGTGTCCAAGTCCTGCTGGTGCCAGGGCATGTGGGAAAGAGGAGGTCTGACCTCTAATCTCATTTTGCCTTCCTTCCCATCTCTAACAAGAGTTCCTCCAATTTCTCTGAGTTCAAGTTTTCAGCCCCTCATGGGGGTTACCATGAGGTAGGTTCAGGATTGAGGTGACTGAAGCAGCAGGACAAATGCTAAATTCTGAGAGTAAGCATATCTGCGTGCGTGCGTGCGTGCGTGCGTGCGTGTGTGTGTGTGTGTGTGTGTTTATCAGCACCAGAGGGAGGGAAAATCTGTATAGGAGTAGAAATGGTAGAGACAATATTACTTTATTCTAAAAGTAAGTGTTGGCCATTTTTTTCGTGATTCCCCAGTAGGTGGTCCTTGTAAAGGGAAGCAAACAGGTAGGAGGGAGCCCCAGCTACTAGAGTTACATAAGCCAGAAGAGTTAGAAAAACAGTCCAGGAGTTTTCTCAAGAACAAAAAGTCCTAAGAATTGATGTTCCAAACTGAGATACTTTTTTGGGTTCTCTTATCCAATCAGACATGATTTGCTGACTTGTGGGGCATAAGACAAAGTCTGGATTTAACACCGCCCACCAAGAAGTGACCAGTTTCAGATGTGATGTGGCCACCTGAAGCCCAGGGTGGGGTCAACAGCTCGTTCTCTCTCCTCAGTCCCAAAGAGAAGCTGTAAAGTTTGCTTTATTACAGACGTGACCCTGAACTACAGTCTTATTTCCTATAGATGGTCAAGACGTGGCAACTTCTTTCTGGGGTGTTGTGTAGTGGTTTGATACGATTTCAAATCCACTTGTTTTTGACAAAAATGAAGTTGTAGGAGTGAAACTGTTTTCAAGAATGAAGTTATCGTTTTGATATAAAAATGTAATTGCACGTCAGGATGTCATCATCCACAACAGTGGTTGCCGATAAGCACTCGGCAGCTGGGGGCCCCCAGGAGGCTTATCGATAAGAGCAGATGAAGCAGCAGCTACGCCCAGGGGACACTTGGCTATAAATGCCCAGAGTCTGTGAGAACTATTTCAGAGTGTTCATTCTGGGCATAAGGTTACCCTCTGCTGATCTAAATAGCTCTCCAAAGACCTTGGGGCACAGATCCTGCTGTGGTAAAGGCGACTCTTACTTGCAGTGGCCCAGGGAAGATGATCTTGGCTGCCAACATTGGCCTGTCGTTCCCTAGCAATGGGCTCTAGCAACAAGGGACTTCTGTTTTCACTGGCAGCCAGACATCAGCTTGTGGTTGGTTAAGCCACCTCCCCTGAGAACCAACTCATATAAAGGTACACATCAGCTAAATTTGGACTTTATTCCTTTCATCTCCCCTTGCCTGAAACCATAGTGTAATTAATCTATCATTGATTTTGAGTATGCTATTTCTTTATTGGCTTATCAAGAGACGTTATCCTGTATGCTATTGGTTTGTGAAACCATTACAATACCCGCAGTGAACATGTGTTAAATAAACTGTTGGCAAAGACAATCTCAGTCTCTGAGCATAATTTGCCCCAAAACAAAACATGGGGTCATTAGCGTAAGTCAGGATAACTGTCGGTTCTACAGGCAAAGAAAGGCCCAAACTTAATTTTGGTGCATCAAACTATCCTTATACTTAAACAATAACAAACGCATTTTTCCATATGTAACCTTGAAGGATTAAGACAGAGATTATGTTTTCTTGAAATACAGAAGTAAAGATTAGAGAAAGATACATAAGTAAAGAAATAAAATGATCATAGTATCTTCTCTGCTCTAATTCCTGGGACATGTTATCTGTTCACATATCCAATTCCAAGGTGTTAGGTTATTTAAGAAAAAAAGGTCGTTTTTTGGGTTTTTTTGTTCTTTTTTTTGCTTTCTGTTTTTCTGTTTTTGTTCTTGGTATGGAGGTGGTCAGGGCTAACTGTATCTTTGGTCAAACCATAAGAGTAAGCCAAGTACCTAGTGAAAATGAGGTTATTTCATGGCAATCTTGACATCCTGAGCTAGTTCACTATTATCTCAGGTATGACAATGGGAAGGCGAACCAGAGCAGAATATTTGAGACTTATGTGTCTAATTACAAATCTGGTGAAAGCCAGCAAAACATTTCTGCTGAATACCAGGTCATATTTTAAGTCCAAGTCCTAATTTGCATCTTATTTAGTATAATCAATTAAATTCTAAAGGTCTAAATACCACAAAAAAAATTGATGGGGGTAGTCTACTAGAGTTGAATTAAGGAATACTTACAGCGTCAGATAAGGATTACAGTAAAGGTTGTTGAGCTGTTTCATTGTCTAAGTCAAGTAAAACCCCGAACAGAAGAGGCATGGATAGAATCTTAATGGGCAAACCACCTCTCCTTCATCAGAAGACCCAGCACTCCTTGCTGATTCTGGTGCTTCTATTCACACTTCAGGACTGACAGAGATTCTTGATTGTTAGTCTAGCAACGGATATCTTCCCCTTATAGGCCACTTTAACTATGCATTTACTTTATGACAACTGATTCCTGAACTGGCTCAAAGATAAAACGAATGAATACGACACTGGGGTCCCTTTTCTTTCTTTCTTTCTTTTTAATTTTTAAATTTTATTTCATTTATTTATTTTTTATATAGCAAGTTCTTATTAGTTATCTATTTTATACATATTAGTGTATACATGTCAATCCCACTCTCCCAATTCATCCCACCACCACCACCCCCCCGCCGCCGCTTCTCCCCCTTGTTGTCCATATGTTTGTTCTCTGCATCTGTGTCTCTATTTCTCCCTTGCAAACCGGTTCACCTGTACCATTTATCTAGATTCCACATATATACGTTAATATACGATATTTGTTTTTCTCTTTCTGACTTACTTCCCTCTGTATGACAGTCTCTAGGTCCATCCATGTCTCTACAAATGACCCAATTTCGTTCTTTTTATGGCTTAGTAATATTCTATTGTGTATATGTACCACATCTTCTTTATCCATTCATCTGTCGATGGACATTTAGGTTGCCTCCATGACCTGGCTATTGTAAATAGTGCTGCAATGAACATTGGGGTGCATGTGTCTTTTTGAATTATGCTTTTCTCTGGGTATATGCCTAGTAATGGGATTGCTGGGTCATATGGTAATTCTGTTTTTAGTTTTTTTAAGGAACCTCCATACTGTTCTCCATGGTGGCTGTTATCAATTTACATTCACACCAACAGTGCAAAAGGATTCCCTTTTCTCCACACCCGCTCCAGAATTTATAGTTTATACATTTTTTGATGATGGCCATTCTGACTGGTGTGAGGTGATACCTCATTGTAGTTTGATTTGCATTTCTCTAATAATTAGTGATGTTGAGCAGTTTTCATGTGCTTCTTGGCCATCTGTATGTCTTCTTTGGAGAAATGTCTATTTAGGTCTTCTGCCCATTTTTTTTTTTTTTTTTTTTGCAGTATGCGGGCCTCTCACTGTTGTGGCCTCTCCCGTTGCGGAGCACAGGCTCCGGACGCGCAGGCTCAGCAGCCATGGCTCACGGGCCCAGCCGCTCCGCGGCACATGGAATCTTCCCGGACCGGGGCACGAACCCGTGTCCCCTGCATCGGCAGGCGGACTCTCAACCACTGCGCCACCAGGGAAGCCCTCTGCCCATTTTTTGATTGGGTTGTTTGTTTTTTCAATATTGAGCTGCATGAAATGTTTATATATTTTGGAGATTAATCCTTTGTCCACTGATTCATTTGCAAATATTTTCTCCCATTCTGAGGGTTGTCTTTTCGTCTTGTTTGTAATTTCCTTTGCTGTGCAAAAGCTCTTAAGTTTCATTAGGTCCCATTTGTTTATTTTTGTTTTTATTTCCATTACTCTAGGAGGTGGGTCAAAAAATATCTTGCTGTGATTTATGTCAAAGAGTGTTCTTCCTATGTTTTCCTCTAAGAGTTTTAGCATGCCCAGTCTTACATTTAGGTCTTTAATCCATTTTGAGTTTATTTTTGTGTGTGGTGTTAGGGAGTGTTCTAATTTCATTCTTTTACATGTAGCTGTCCAGTTTTCCCAGCACCACTTACTGAAGAGGCTGTCTTTTCTCCATTGTATACCCTTGCCTCCTTTGTCATAGATTAGTTGACCATAGGTGTGTGGGTTTATCTCTGGGCTTTCTATCCTGTTCCACTGATCTATGTTTCTGTTTTTGTGCCAGTACCATATTGTCTTGATGACTGTGGCTTTGTAGTATAGTCTGAAGTCAGGGAGTCTGATTCCTCCAGCTCCGTTTTTTTCCCTCAAGATTGCTTTGGCTATTAGGAGTCTTTTGTGTCTCCATACAAATTTTAAGATTTTTTGTTCTAGCTCTGCAAATATACCATTGGTAATCTGATAGTGATTGCATTGAATCTGTAGATTGCTTTGGGTAGCGCATAGTCATTTTCACAATATTGATTCTTCCAATCCAAGAACATGGTATATCTCTCCATCTGTTTGTGTCATCTTTGATTTCTTTTATCAGTGTCTTATAGTTTTCTGAGTACAGGTCTTTTACCTCCTTAGATAGGTTTATTCCTAGGTATTTTATTATTTTTGTTGCAATGGTGAGTGGGATTGTTTCCTTAATTTCTCTTTCTGATCTTCCACTGTTAGTGTAGAGGAATGCAAGAGATTTCTGGGCATTAATTTTGTATCCTGTAACTTTACCAGATTCATGATTAGCTCTAGTAGTTTTCTGGTGACATCTTTAGGATTCTCTATGTACTGTATCATGTCATCTGCAAATAGTGACAGTTTTACTTCTTCTTTTCCAACTTGTATTCCTTTTATTTCTTTTTCTTCTCTGATTGCCATGGCTAGGACTTCCAAAACTATGTTGAATAATCATCCTTGTCTTGTTCCTGATCTTAGAGGAAATGCTTTCAGTTTTTCACCATTGAGAATGATGCTTGCTGTGGGTTTATTGTATATGGCCTTTATTATGTTGAGGTAGTTCCCTCTTTGCCCACTTTCTGGAGAGTCTTTATCATAAATGGGTGTTGAATTTTGTCAAAAGCTTTTCTGCAGCTACTGAGATGATTATATGGTTTTTATTCTTCAATTTGTTAATATGGTATATCACACTGATTGATTTGTGTATACTGAAGAAGACTGCATCTCTGGGATAAATCCCACTTGATCATGGTGTATGATCCTTTTAATGTGTTGTTGGATTCTGTTTGCTAGTATTTTGTTGAGGATTTTTGCATCTATATTCATAAGTGATATTGGTCTGTAATTTTTTTTTGGTAGCATCTTTGTCTGGTTTTGGTATCAGGGTGATGGTGGCCTCATAGAATGAGTTTGGGAGTGTTCCTTCCTCTGCAATTGTTTGGAAGAGTTTGAGAAGGATGGGTGTTAGCTCTTCTGTAAATGTTTGATAGAATTCACCTGTGGAGCCATCTGGTCCTGGACTTTTGTTTGTTGGAACATTTTTAATCACAGTTTCAATTTCATTCCTTGTGATTGGTCTGTTCATATTTTCTATTTCTTCCTGGTTCAGTCTTGGACAGTTATACCTTTCTAAGAATTTGTCCATTTCTTCCAGGTTGTCCATTTTATTGGCATAGAGTTGCTTGTAGTACTGTCTTACGATCCTTTGTATTTCTGCAGTGTCCATTGTAACTTCTTTTTCATTTCTAATTTTATTGATTTGAGTTCTCTCCCTCTTTTTCTTGATGAGTGTGGCTAAAGGTTTATTAATTTTGTTTATCTTCTCAAACAAGTAGCTTTTAGTTTTATTGATCTTTGCTATTGTTTTATTGGTTTCTATTCATTTATTTCTGATCTGATCTTTATGATTTATTTCCTTCTATTAACTTTGGGTTTTGCTTGTTCTTCATTCTCTAGCTCCTTTAGGTGTAGGGTTAGATTGTTTATTTGAGAATTTTCTTGTTTCTGAGGTAGGATTGTATTGCTATAAACTTCCCTCTTAGAACTGCTTTTGCTGCATCCCATAGGTTTTGGATTGTCGTACTTTCATTGTAATTTGTCTCCAGGTATTTTCTGATTTCCTGTTTGATTTCTTCAGTGATCTGTAGGTTATTTAGTAATGTATTGGTTATCCTCCATGTGTTTGTGTTTCTTCCGTTTTTTTCCCTGTAATTGATTTCTAATCCCATAGCACTGTGGTAAGAAAAATGCTTGACATGATTTAAATTTTCTTAAATTTACCAAGGCTTGATTTGTGACCCAAGATGTGATCTATCCTGGAGAATGTTTGGTGTGCACTTGAGAAGAAAGTGTAATCTGTTGTTTTCGATGGAATGTCCTAAAAATATCATAAATCTAACTGGTCTGTTGTATCATTTAAACCTGTGTTTCCATATTAATTTTCAGTCTTGATGATCTCTCCATTGGTGTGAGTGAGGTGTTAAACTTCCCCACTATTATTGTGCTACTGTCAATTTCCTCTTCTATAGCTGTTAACATCTGCCTTATTATGTATTGAGGTGCTCCTATGCTGGGTGCATAAATGTTTATAATTGTTATATCTTCTTCTTGGATTGATCCCTTGATCATTATGTAGTGTCCTTCTTTGTCTCTTGTAACATTCTTTATTTTAAAGTCTATTTTATCTGGTAGAGTATTGCCACTCCAGCTTTCTTTTGATTTCCATTTGCATGGAATATCTTTTTCCATCCTCTCACTTTCAGTCTGTTTGTGTCCCTTGGTCTGAAGTGGGTCTCTTGTAGACAGCATATATATGGGTCTTGTTTTTGTATCCATTCAGCGAGCCTGTGTCTTTTGGTTGGAGCATTTAATCCATTCATGTTTAAGGTAATTATTGATATGTATGTTCCTATTACCATTTTCTTAATTGTTATGGCTTTGTCTGTGTAGGTCCTTTTCTTCTCTGTGTGTCCCACTTAGAGAAGTTCCTTTAGCATTTGTTGTAAAGCTGGTTTGGTGATGCTGACTTCTCTTAGCTTTTGCTTGTCTCTAAAGCTTTTGATTTCTCCGTGGAATCTGAGTGAGATCCTTGCTGGGTAGAGTAATCTTGGTTGTAGGTTCTTCCCTTTCATCACTTTAAATATATCGTGCCACCCCGTTCTGGCTAGTAGAGTTTCTGCTGAGAAATTAGTTGTTAACCTTATGGGTGTTCCCTTGTATGTTATTTGTCGTTTTTCCCTTGTTGCTTTCAATAATTTTTCTTTGTCTTTAATTTTTGTCAATTTGATTACTAAGTGTCTTGGTGTGATTCTCCTTGGGTTTATCCTACTTGGGACTCTCTGCACTTCTTGGACTTGGGTGGCTATTTCCTTTCCCATGTTAGGGAAGCTTTCGACTATAATCTCTTCAAATATTTTCTTGGGTCCTTTCTCTCTTCTCCTTCTGGGACCACTATAATGGGAATGTTGGTATGTTTAATGTTGTCCCAGAGGTCTCTTCGGCTGTCTACATTTCTTTTCATTCTTTTTTCTTTATTCTGTTCCGCAGCAGTGAATTCCATCATTCTGTCTTCCAGGTCACTTATCCGTTCTTCTGCCTCAGTTATTCTGCTCTTGATTCCTTCTAGTGTAGTTTTTATTTCAGTTATTGTATTGTTCATCTCTGTTTGTTTGTTCTTTACTTCTTCTAGGTCTTTGTTAAACATTACTTGCATCTTCTCGATCTTTGCCTCCATTCTTTTTCCAAGGTCCTGGATCATCTTCACTATCATTATTCTGAATTCTTTTTCTGGAAGGTTGCCTATCTCCACTTTATTTAGTTGTTTTTCTGGGGTTTTATCTTGTTCCTTCATCTGGTACATAGCCCTCTGCCTTTTCATCTTGTTTATCTTTCTATGAATGTATTTTCCATTCCACAGGCTGCAGAATTGTAGTTCTTCTTGCTTCTGCTGTCTGCCCTCTGGTGGATGAGGCTATCTAAGTGGCTTGTGCAAGCTTCCTGATGGGAGGGACTGGTGGTGGGTAGATTTGGGTGTTGCTCTGGTGGGCAGAGCTCAGTAAAACTTTAATCTGCTTGTCTGCTGATGGGGGGGGGGGCTGTGTTCCCTCCTTGTTGGTTGTTTGGCCTCAGGGGACCCAGAACTGGAGCCTACAAGCTCTTTGGTGGGGCTAATGGCGGACTCTGGGAGGGCTAATGCCAAGGAGTACTTCGTAGAACTTCTGGTGCCAGTGTCCTTGTCCCCGCAGTGAGTCACCAGCCTTCAAGGTCTGATTCTGTAGGAATTCTTCCTCCTGTTGCCTGACCCCAGGCTGGGAAGCCTGATGTGGGGCTCAGAACCTTCACTGCAGTGGGTGGATTTCTGTGGTATAAGAGTTCTCTAGTTTGTGAGTCACCCACCCAGCAGTTATGGGACTTGATTTTATTGTGATTGCGCCCCTCCTACAGTCTCATTGCAGCTTCTCCTTTGTCTTTGGATGTGCGGCATCTTTTTTGGTGAGTTCCAGTGTCTTCCTGTTGATGACTGTTCAGCAGTTAGTTGTGATTCCGGTGATCTCGCAAGACGGAGTGAGTGCACGTCCTTCTACACTGCCATCTTGAACCAATGTCCCTTTTCTTTTTAATTTGGGACTTTAAATCTAGTTCCATGGAGCTGTTTACCACGCCAGTAGGTGTATAAAAATTAAAATGCACTGTTTTATATATGTATACCTGGTGAGTTTTGAATTAGGATTTATTTTAATGACACTAATGCAATCTTACACAATGTTTCCAACAGTTTAGTACAGATTTTGTTTTGTTTTGTTTTTTTTAATCCAGATGACTGTAAAGACTGCTGCTCTGGAACTATCAGCAAACTTCAGGAAGAGGCTACATTAAAAGTTTTCTTCAATAAAGTTCCTGAGTTTGCTAGGCCTGCATGTAGTTCAGATGGTGAAAAGAAACTTTATGAAAAGCCAAGTAGGTATCATAAAATACGTGAACTGGAACACAGTTTTAATTATATCAGAGTGAGGTAGTTTATAGCTCATAGCTTAGCAGCCTAACAATAGGTTTGAAGTACTGACTAATTGTAATTTTGTCAGTAATAACCTAGAGATACAGATAAACAAAAGTGTGGAACGGTCCGCTTGGATCTCCAAAGGGCCAGGGGTGTTAATCTAATTTAGATTAAACAATGAGTTCTATAAATTTAATACTTCACGTGCATCCTGATTTAGAAATGCCAGAGAAAATATAGAAACTTAGCAAAAAAGGTTTTTTTTTTTTAAATCCTTAATTTGAAGATAATCATCGGATTCAAGGGGTTTTCAAGGTACAAAGGAATAAAAGTTTCCATTTAGTTAAGATGAATAAATGTGCAAAACCCTTACTGAGGTTAAAAATAGTTGTGCATATAAATCAAGCGATAGTTCCTCTCCCGGACCTCTATAGCAATTATTGTCTCTGCAAGTTTTCTGCAATTTATCATGAAGTGCCTCGTGGCACTACCTCCATTGTTAGCCTGAAATGCTTATTTAAATCTTTTGTGGTTATTTAACCATTCATACTCATTTAACGAACACATATTTGAGCTTCTCAGTGTGGCAGGCACTGCCTTTGTACAGGGTTTAGATCTCTGCCTGAGTTTCCACCTACCGTTGGGGGTGAGGACAAAAATAATGCAAATTCACAGAGAAAAGAGCTGCTTGTGCAATGGATAATTTATCCTGCCTTTGTCCCAAGTTCCTGGGAAAGAGCTTCTAGACCCTTGGAATTTCCTGAATGATAGAAGTATCATTGTTATTCATGGTGGGCCCCAGATACTTTTTAAGATGGAGAATGGGGCTTCCCTGGTGGCGCGGTGGTTGAGAGTCTGCCTGCCGATGCAGGGGACACGGGTTTGTGCCCCGGTCCGGGAAGATCCCACATGCCGCGGAACAGCTGGGCCCGTGAGCCATGGCCGCTGAGTCTGCGCGTCCGGAGCCTGTGCTCCGCAACAGGAGAGGCCACAACAGTGAGAGGCCCGCGTACCGCCCAAAAAAAAAAAAAAAAAAATGATGGAGAATGGCCCTGCCCAAAAGACCAACCATGGGATTAGGGGGTTGGGGCTTTGAACCAGGATATATCAGCCCTATCTCCAGGGAGGAGAAGGAAGGGAAGCTGGAGATTGAATTCAGTCATGTGGCCAATGACTTACTGAATCATGCCTACATAATGAAACCCCGGTAAAAAATCTGGACATCTGAAGTGGACGTGAGTTTCCCTGGTTAGTGACACACACTGATAGCCTGAGCGGGTGATGTGTCCACATTCCATGAGGAGAAGACATAGGGACTCCGCATTTGAAACCCTCCCAGAACTCACCCTGTGCATTGGTTCATTCAGCCAGTACAGATTTGTATCTTTGATAATAAAACTGCAATCTTAAGTATTGTGCTTTCCTGACTTCTCCGAGTCATCCTGGTAAATTTTTGGTCCTGAGGAGATATTGGGAACCCCCAAATTTGTAGTCAGTTGGTCAGAAGAGCAGGTGGCTTGGGAACCCCCTCTAAACTTGCAGCTGCGGTCTAAAGAAAAGGCCGTCTTCGTAGGGACTGAAATCTATGCTGACTCTGGGCAGTTCATGTTAGGGTCGTGTCGTAGCATTGCAGAGAGAATTTCAGACTGTGGTCAGTTCTATGGGGAGTGGTGAGGTGTGGGTGACTGTTAGCTGAGTGGGCAGGGAAGCTCTCTTGGAAGAGTTAATATCAAAGCTGAGACCTGCAGCTCAGCTGAGCCTCGATGGGGAGAAAGTTCCAGGCAGAGGAAACCACCAGGAAAAGTTCTGGAGGTGGTAACAAGCAGAGCACGTTGGAGATATGAGACCAGTGGGGCAGGAATGGAAGAAGTGGGGATGACCGGTGGGTGGGGCAGATCACACGAAGTAGCCTTGTAGCATGTGGTAAAGGGTTGGCATTTTAAGAGTGATGGGAAGCTATCAGCTGGTTATAAGTCAAAAAGTGCTGTAATTTGATTCACCGCTTGGAAAAGTCACTCTGGATAATAGGTGGAGAAACGATTATGGTGGTGAATGTGAACTTCAGTCTGTAGTGTTTATGTCTTTTTTTTTTTTTTGCGGTACGCAGGCCTCTCACTGCTGCGGCCTCTCCCATTGCGGAGCACAGGCTCCGGACGCGCAGGCTCAGCGGCCATGGCTCACGGGCCCAGCCGCTCCGTGGCATGTGGGATCTTCCTGGACCGGGGCACGAAACCGTGTCCCCTGCAACGGCAGGCAGACTCTCAACCACTGCGCCACCAGGAAAGCCCTGCAGTGTTTATGTCTTGATTGCCAGTGTTTTTGTAGGCTCTTTGAGGGCAAAAAATGTAGTTTGTACTTCCTCATATTCACACAGTGCCTCATACCAATGCTGAGTGTATATATAGAAGCTACTGTATAATCTAGGCTGAAATCTGAGTGTGCATGGAGAAAGACAAGAATGTAGCAGAAGGGGAGGCGAATCCTTGCTCAATATCATCAGTGGATGAATTGGAAGGTTACTGTGACTGAGTTTGAAAACTGGCTAAAATCTGCATTAAAACAGCAAAATATTCTGCCATAATTCCATACATTTTTCAAGTCCTACAAAAAATTTTTAAACTCTAGGTCAGAGGTTCAGCAAACTATGGCCTTCAGGCCAAATCCAGTCTGTTTCCTGTTTCTCTAATATTTTGTTGTAACCATCCATGTCCATCTGTTTACATATTGTCTACGACAGCTTTCACACTATAGGGTTGAGTGGTTCTAACAGCCTGTATGGTCCCAAAGCCTAGAATACTTCCTGTCTGGTCTTTTAGAGGAAAGGCTAGCTGACTCCCTGTTTGGACGAAAGGCTCCTTCTGTGGCCGTCATGGGGAACGGCGAGTGCTGTGTATGTTACTGGACTCTTTGTGCATTTTGCTAGGGTCCTCCAGGTTCTCCAAGGGCAGTTTCCAAGATGGCAGCAAGCAAAGGGGGTGGTTTCCATCTGCTTCCAGCAAAGGAGACCAGAGAGAAGGAAATGAGGGTTGTTTGCATGGACAGACATCATCACCCTGGGAGCCCAGCAAATGCAGCTGAGCTCTAAGCAGAGGTTGTGGCCACCACCTCCCAATCAGGAAGGAGGCTACTGGCTGGGTGCCAACTCTCAGCTATGAGACAAGGCAGGTCTTCTCTAAGAGTAGGTAGAGTCGAGGGTAAAGACAGTGGGATACAGGACAGGGAGGTGGGCAGAGCTTTTCTGATATCAAGCCTGTCACTCTTTCCATAATGAACAAAGGTAATAATAATGGTGGCGATAACAACCAGAGAACACTGACTGTGTGCAAGGCTGCGGGGAATTGGAGTTTAAAAGAAGAACTGCAGCGATGCAGTTATGATTATTCTCATTTGCAGCTGAGAGAAGGTTGTGAGCAGGAAGTGGAAGACCAGGGAGGTTAAGGAACCGGTTCAAAGGCACACGGCTGGTGAGGGAGGGAGTTGGGATTTGGAGGCAGATGTGTGTGACTCCAAAGTCTATGCTATTCACAGTGCTGCTCTATAACGCTGCTACTCAGAGTGTGGTCCACTGGCCAGTGGCAGCAGCAGTAGCATCTCGAGTCCTGGCCCAGACTTCCTGAATCAGAATCTGCATTTTACCAAGATCCCCAGGTGATTTCTGAGCACATTAAAGTTTGTAAAGCACTGCCACTCAAGACCTCCATACTGTTTTCAAACTCTCACTAAGAATCCAAGCTTCCATCCAAATCTCCACTTTGTCAGAATTTTCACCCTTGATATAATATAAACTGATCCAGGATGGGAGCCATGTCCCATTTTTGTCAGTTAAGGCTGTTAAGTTGAATTAGATCCTAGGAGCAGATCCTGGACAGGTAAGAAACTGTTTCATCTAGCATTTTTCTTGATTCCAAACACGTTCCACACCAGGAATTCTTAGAACCAAAGGAGCAAGCCTAACTCTCTTCTGCAAAAGTTTGGAGAGATCAATTGGAAAGTTCAGCAGAGGAACCCAATGGTGGGGATTCAATTTACAGAACAAAGTCTCTCCTGTACCTGGGATCCTGTGACAAGTTCAGGGAAAGGATGGGCACCCAGGGAGAGGACGCCAAGGAAGCAAGACTCACTCAGCCAGGCAGATCTCCTCTGTGGGATGTGATGATTCCTCTAACTACAAGCAGTATTTGAAAGGACAGGTGGGAAAGTCAGCCACAGGCATACAAATACCACATCTATTGTAAAATAGAAATACTACCCCCCAACTGTAACTCATTTTACTTCCCATTTCTACAGTGAGTTTGCAGCTAACGTTGCGTGGCCAAATACTACTAAAGAGCTGATTCTTTTCAGGGGCACTGTCCACTTCTAACCGTTTAAAGTCACTCTGGAGACTGGAAGACCAAAGGGAAGGCTTCCTTCTTTCTGCCTCTGCTGCCTGTGTCACTGGAGCTGCCCTTAGATGTGCCCAGAGGGCTCAATCCTTTAATGGGAATCAGCCTAGGTTTTGATCCTGAAAATTTCACTATTTCTGCTTGTTCTTAAGAGACACTCTGGCTTCTCAGTCGGTAGTAGCCTATGGCAATAGCAGCAGAGGCTGGAGCATTAAGAAAAAAATAGAAGTTAATGGCTTCTACACATAACTGTGGGTGGTTTGTTTTTTGTTTTCTCCCTGTTGGCTACTATCAGCCAAAAAAATGCCTAGAACTCGAAGTAAAAACAAAACACACACAAAAAAGAAGTCACTAACTTTCTGTCATTGACCCCTCATCCCTATGGTTGTGAGTTTTCTATCAGGGTTTCCAGACAGCTGATCCCACAGTGGGGCAAGATTAAGAGCTCGCACCACTTTATTGCTCTGCTTGCTGTTGATGGGCAGGGACCCAGGGTCAGAGTTCCAGGTCAAAGCTCCCTCTTCAGATCTCAACATTCATCTTGGCCACAGGGAATTACTAAAGATGAAGGCTCATGTCAAACTCTCTCTCCCTGTGCTCTGCCATAAACCAGCTGCGAGCCCCTGGGTCGGTCACTTAACCTCCCCATACCCAAGTTCCCTCGTCTGTAAAATGAGAGGTGTACTGTCTGATATCTAAGTCTTCCACCGCTAGAATGTTGTGATTCTTTGCGATTGCTTTTAGCTGTACTTGACGCAAGTACACACATCTACATTTCATGGGAAGAAATGGGGAAACGAAAAGAACGTGGAGCATCTGCTCTGGAACCACACGGTTCTTCTGGCCCCAGCTCTGAAACTCATTGGCAAACCATCTAATAAGTCAGATTCTGTTTTCTCATTGGTACAAAATACAAAGCTATCACCGCATACAGGATGTTGGGAGAATCAAGAGAGAAGATGAATATAAAGTGCATGGCTTGCAGCCTGCATGCTGGGCCTTTTCCCTTTCTCGGCTCTTCCAAGCCTGAAGCAGCAAAGAAAAGGAGGACAAGCAAACTGTCTACTCTTCTCTGGAGCCCGGGGAGCGGCTTCCTCTGCACAATCAAAACCGCTTCCTGAGCCCAGATGAGCAGCTGTCCCTCTCTCCTTGTCTAGTCCTCTTAGGCGGCACTGAGTGTGTCTCACACCGGGAGATGGTGTGGCCTGTGTGTGCCCCTGGGTCCATCCTATGGGGAATGGTACTCATTTGAGCCCCCAATGAAATTGTCTTATCCTGGGAGAAACAACATGTAGATATAGTCATTGCCTTGCCTTCCTTGGTAAGGGAATGGCTGGTGATGGCCCTGGTCTGTAAAAGTCTTACAGTAAAGACAGGGTGGCCTTTATATAGCTCGGGCACATATGATTGCATTCCCAAAGGAAAAAAGGCCAATGTCGTTTGGATGAAACGCCGTTATCGGCTGTGTTTCTTTCACTCTCAGCTTTGTCTCCGTCCTCTGAGTGCTCCTGAACCAGATGTGGTCTGCCTTGCCTTTTCTTCTTGGCCTCTCAGTCACCTCTGTAGCTCTAAGAACTTGAATTTACATCTTAAACGCCCACCATGACTCCAGTCTGGCCGTGCTGACAGCCAGGGCGGGTTTCAGGCACGGACTCAGCGGTCCTTGAGTAACATGTTTTCCTGATTGTTTCTACCCAAGTATATTAAAAACACTTGCCTTTGTAGCAAACTTGCTCCTAATTAATTGTTTAAAGTCTCTGTATCCCTAGAGGAGATATGGGAAATCTTTACCTTATATGGTCGAGAATAAAACAATTATCTAGCAAATACTTTCTACAATTAATCATAGTCACTATATATAGTACAAAAAAGATTCCTACCTCCAAAACCCGAAATAGTTTGTTTTTGAACTAATTCCATAGAAGTTTAGCAACTCCGTCCAAGAACAATTATATTTTAAAATTTGAAAACAATTTCTTCTCTGTCAGCCGTTTTGGTCCTCTAAATAGCTTTCGTGTTTCTTCCCAGGCGAGTGCGCATGGTTTAAGGGGGTAATTTGTCATTTTACCTCACTTTTTATCTTAGCTAACCATCCATCCTCAGTCACACTTGCAGTTTTAGATTTGAGGCTTCCATTTGAACGTGTTTGAAAAAAAAAAACCCAAAAGTATAAGGGCATAAGCATTTTTCAGTGCTATATGGGAAATGCAGCAGGTCTGGAACTCACTGATTTTCTTAGCATTTTGATTATATGGGTCTGAGTTCAGATGAATCGAAGTAAAAATGAAACTCAGCAGGCATGATGAAATCAACTGAAACTGCCGAAACGGTTGGTCAGAGCCCACAGAAACTGTTTCATTCTCTGAAACTGGGAGGTAGAACCAGACCTAATTCAAGAGACAGCTTGCGAGGGCTGTCATCATTCAACTCCTCAAATAGAGAAAGACATTTCTCAACAGTGGATTTGGTTTTTTTAAACTGTACCTTTGCACAGACTTCAGTAAACGACACAAAGTTAATCTCTGCAAACAACAGGATATACGCATGATACCACTTTTTAACTTATACAAATTGGAATCTAATCCCCCCAACATTCATGCTGTGTTGGTAACCGGACGTGGGTAGGGAGAGACCCAGATGAAATACGTTTAAAACAATTTAATTTCTGCCGTTGACTCAGGAATGAGAATGGAGTTGGGGAAACAAGCCTGACCTCATGCAGAGAAAGCTGGTTATGTTCTCTGATCTGTCTTTCCTCTGGGAGCCTCCCAGAAGCAGCAAAAGGGGGCACAGAAATTTGTTGTGTAGATGACACTTTAAAAGAAATATTTTGTTCATTTGTAAAACAGAAAGGCTAATATTTACCTTACCTACCTCGCAGGGGGCTGTATCCAAGGACACCATACATGTGTAAAATCTGGAAAATGCTATGATGTAGACACTTTATCGTTACTGTGTCCACGTTAGAACATTCTTAAAAGGAAGGTGAGCATCAAAACTGCTAACTACTACCTGGCAATTAAGGTATGAGGTATGTAATATTGCCGGTTGCCTACAAGAAACGAAGATCTCTCTCTCTCTCTCTCTTTCTCTTGGACACAGAAATATTCCACATAATTGCAATTAAAAATTGACTGAGCTTTTATTTTCATGAAGTATCAGGTAAAATACAGATTAAGTCTTGAAGCTGCAGTACTACAAGAATCCTGAGGCCATGCAGTGTCAATGAACAGGATAGCTCTTTGTCTATCAGTTGGTCCTAAGAATGTCTCTAAGAGCAACAGCCTTGGGAAAGAAATGCAAATGAACACTGACCACCATACTTCTCCTATTTTCTCTATTTAAATATAAAGTCTGCCTGAAATATACTATTTATCACTCCTTTCTTGAGCACCAGTTGCAAAAATTTTAGATCACAACTCTATTAAATTATAAAACATTTTATGTTTTCCAATACTTTTTAATGTGCATTTCTCAAAACATGGTTTGAAATTCTGTTTTTAACTCACCAGAGTACCTAGTAAAGTGCTAGACAAATAGCAGACACATAATAAATTCTTCCTGAGGACTGATTTATTAAGAGAAAACATGCTAATATTAACTATAAACTGTTAATACACTCCCACATATACTATTTAAAGTACCTGGACTCTTTAAGAGCGGTAAAAAAAATTTGCAGAAGTGGGATTGTATAACTATATTGACTTAATCCATCACTTAATGTGAACCCTTTCTCTAATTTAAGGCTAACTTTAGAATTAGAATTGATAAGTGAGAACTACTTTACCTTTATATATTAATGAGTAATTATGACATAATGAAACTGATTTTCATTAGATAACCCATGAGAACCTGCCTATTTTGAGAGTGACACTATAGTCCATCTCTCAAAATATGTGTTTAAAAAGGCATATATATTATTATTTTATGTCAATATTTTTTCTTAAGCAGTCGAAACAAAATTTCTTATTGCACAGTTCTACTAAGCTAGTCAAATGAAGTATTATTGTTTAATAAATGCATGACAAAGCTCTTTTGACCAGTTTCATTTTAAGGATAGCATTTTCATTTTCTCTGTGTAAGAAGGGAAAAATCACTACAAACTCCATCTCTCTTTTGTATCAGGAACACTGCATGGTTTAATTGCTGACAGCCTTGATGTACTAAGTAGTAAACAGCTGAGCATGCCTCATTACATTCCTTAGGACACCTCTTCGAGTGGATGCGATAATTTATTACATTGAGTAGGTCTAATTCTCCCTTGATTTATGGAAGCGGTAATAACATTCCCTCTGACAGAATGCTTTGCTAGGAGGAATCCAGATCTAGGCACTAAAATCTTTATGTCCTCCCCAGGAGGAGTTGGGACGCAGGTGGTATTCTGAGCACCACGGCAGAGAAAAAGGAGGAGTTTGCCTGAGGTCTTCCGACAAGTCAGCTACTCAGGGAACAGAATCTAGTCTCCTGATGCCTAGCACACAATCACAAAAGCATACTCCTGGAAGAGCTGCCCAATCATGTGTGCAGAGGAGAAGAGGGGAAATGACACCCAGGATGCTCACTGCAGAATCCCCATAGCAGCCTGTCACCAGTCCCCTCCGACTACGCAGAAAGCATACTGAAGGGTATCGAACAACATAAAATCCTAATGGTCCCCTTAATTAGGTGGGATCATCAGGCTAACTCCCTGACTGCCAACAGCCCCAAATTCCTCTCTGTGGTGCCCAATCTTGAAAGCAAGATGTAGTTACAGAAACACTCTTTGGCTTACAAGGGACCATCAAGCTCTGATGATGGTGAGATTCGATAGCACTAATGTCCAACTTTATGTGACCATAATCCAGGTTTACAATGATACATTAAGCCCTAATGCTACTATTTATATCACCGTAAACTCAGTTTCCGGTGATATAAATAGTTATGCTAATGGCATTAACGGCAGCTCTCAGTGCAATCACAGCTGTTGAGTGCTGCTTTTATGTTATTAGCATTGCTACTTGTATCACCATAAACTTAGGTAGTCACATTTGTTACATAGGAATATACAAGGAAGATGGATAGCCACATTTCACGCCCACATCTAGCCTCCTGTACTGGAGACTTACAGCTTGCTGCCCTCCTCTGTGTATTAAGGTCTGCCTAGCCCTCCATTTGGCTCTGTTTATACCGAACAGCAATCTGTTTTCTGCCAACCTCGCGTTTGCTGGGAAACACTATTTAAAATTGGTAAGGAGGTGCCAGGCCCAGCTACGGGCACACTTACTGTCTCCTTGGCAGCGCAGGGGACCCACACTCAGTTTGGCTTCCGAGCCTTGCCGGTCAGTGTCTCCAACCACCACCTGGCTTACTGGCAGGTGATCTTTGTAGGATAAGAAGCCAGCGTCCTTCCTCCTGAATCACAGGGAAAGACAGAAAAGCATGAGGAGGCTAAGTTAGAAACATGTCTTTTTTGATCATTGTTTAAGTTGTCTAACAATTGACCACATTCCAATAAATGCTCAGAGGCGCACTAAGTAGAACCACAGTTAAGAGTTGTTCCCTCTCTTCCACGGGGTGGTTTCACAGCTCATGGCTCAGAAGCAACTGTGCCCGCTTTGCCTTCTGGAAAACAAAACTGACACCCTGATTTCCAGAGAGTCACAACCAATACACAGCACGCTATTTCAGGTTGAGTGTAGCCTACCATGTTGCTTGAAGTACACACATCAAACGCTGAGCATGCAAGCAGAGTCTGCTGTTGTCAGGGAATCAAAAGTTCAACAAAGCCAACCTGATCTCTTGCATAAAATTAGAAACAAAACCCTATTAAAAAGCTCCCTTGTCTCCTTAATTGCTTTGAAGCGGTTGCTTCAGAGGCTTTCTTCCCTGCTGCGCATCAGCTAAATAAGAGATACTTTTAGGTCCTTCATCTCTTCTTGTTTATTTTAACAACTGAGAGAGTTTATGCAACGTTTGGAACACAGAGCGGGTGCTCACTAAGTGTCTACTTCCATCCATAATGAGGAGTGGAGTTGAGATGCAAGCCCAATTTGGCTTCTCTCTTAGATTTGTTCTCCTGTTTATTCTATATCTACCTTGTTTCAGGTCTCCTAACTCAACCCCATACCCACCCTAAATAGAGGAAGAGGGCAAGGCTAGTTGTAAAGTATTGATTCTAGGATGAAGCACAGAAATACAGGAGATGTTCTCAGGGATGGAGCCAAGGTGAGCTACCATGCAGCACCGATTTCACCTTAATAGGAAATTCCTATCCCCTCATCCTCTTTTTGTGCTGCTGTGGCCGAGAGATCCCCTCGTGTGGGGCTAGATGACTGGGAGGCACAAATCAGTGTTAAGGTCATTCCACAAATTTATCTTTTTGCATGATTTTGTGCACTGTTCAGCCTGAATGTAAATGAGAATTTTGAAACTGTATGTACAACTGATCACAGGAGAGAAAACTGATTTTGGATGATAGAAGAATGAGAGAAAAGTTGGCGGGGGGGGGGGGCGCTGGGAGGAATTGGGAGATTGGGATTGACGCATATTCACCATGGATACTGTGTATAAAATGGATAACTAATGAGAACATACTGTATATAGCACAGTGAGCTCTGCTTAATGCACTGTGGTGACCTGAATGGGAAGGAAGTCCAAAAGGGAGGGGATATTTGTATATGTATGGCTGACTCATTTTGCTGTACAGTAGAAACTAACACAATATTGTAAAGCAGATATACTCCAATAAAAATTAATTCAAAAAAAAAGAAGAATGAGGGAGAGAGCTCAATAATCAGGTTAAAGATCTGTCATTTGCATCTCTTGCAGGGAATTGAGGAGAACCAACTTGGAAACCTGTCTCTAAAAGGCTATGCTGTTAGGAGCAGTTACTTGCTCCTCTGACCTTCTAGAAAGTCACTGAACATATGCTCCTTCATGTCTCAGGACCCACAGAAACCCAGGAAGGAGTCACAGAATTTAGCCAGTGGACCGCAAACAAGTGTATTTTCCACTGCCTTAGTTATTTCACTGAGTTTCCAAGATAAAGTTTAAAAAAAATTTTTTTTTTTGGCTGCTGCCACATGGCATGCGGGATCCTTAGCTCCCCGACCAGGGATCGAACCCTCACCCCCTGCAGTGGAAGTATGGCATCTTAACAACTGGACCGCCAGTGAAGTCCAAAAAAATATATTTTTTTAATCATATGAGAACTAAGATCATGCAGAAAAGCACTGTGATTCTTACTGACACTGCAGCTACTGGTGACCCAGCCTCAAATCATTTGTAAACCCAACTCCTTATATTAGAACTTCTATCAGTTAAAATCATGTTAGAGAGGGAAGAAAGTCTTTGCTATTAAATTTGATATTTAATGTTTCTTAAAAGGACAATAAATGAAAGCACCCTTAATAACATACTGTGATTTGACAACTTAGTAGAGTAATGTGCATTCCTGTGGAACTTCAGGCCGAGATTGTCTACAAGTTCATTATCACTTAGAATTAACTGACTCTAGATCAGGGATTTGTGACCTAAGTCCTGAGAACCATTCATCTTGTCGCTTTTTCTGTGATGGCCCATAAGCTTTTTTTTTTTTTTAATATTTGTTTATTTGGCTGTGCCAGGTCCTAGTTGCAGCATGCGGTATCTGTAGTTGCGGCATGCGTACCCTTAGTTGCGGCATGTGGGATCTAGTTCCCTGACCAGGGATGGAACCCGGGCCCCGTGCATTGGGAGCGTGGAGCCTCAGCCACTGGACCACCAGGGAAGTCCTATTTTTTAAAATTTTAAATGGTTGAAAAGAAATCAAAAGCAGAATAATATTCTGTGCCATGTGAAAATTACCTAAAATTCAAAGTCAGTGTCCATAAATAAAGTTTTACTGAAATAAAGTCACTTTTTAATTTAACTTTTTTTTTTTACAATATTGTCTATGGTGCTTCCAGGCTACACTGGCAGAGCTGAGTAGTTATAATAGAGACCATATGGCCCTCAAAGCCTAAAATATTTATTATCTGGCCCTTTATAGAAAACGCTTGCCAACTCTTGCTCCAAATCATCAGTGCCCCTTTTTCCTCTGGGAATTTATTGAGCAAATATCCCACTGACAAGCATGGTGGCCTGATGTGCAACTTATCCCCACAGTCGAGTATAGGGTTAGGGAAGGGGCATGAGAATATCTCTGAGGTGGGGAAAAAAGCATTTAAGCCAACATTTATTTACTCTAGCAGTGAGAAGTAACTTAAACCTTATTAATAATTAACTTTCTGATGGACGTCACACTAGGTGGCCTGCAGTCATGTGTCAGGATGCTCAACATCCTTACCTGATACTTGGTATTGTTGGTTCATTTACAGTGAATGAGAAAGTGACTACTTTGTAACAAATCTTGTGTTAATATAAGAGTATTTTGGAAACAAATGTTTGGAAATATTCCAATCACTATGTAATCTTATTGCCAAAATTTATATGTGCATAACCTCATAAGAATTTACACATCTACACACTTCCACAACTTGGAAACATAATTTTAAAATATTTGTAGTAATCTTGTAAATGTAGAGTTCCAGTGGGTTTTGGACTTATTTTATAATACTGAAATGGGTCATTATTCAGTTACTTTGCAAATAAAACTGATTCAGAGATGACAGAAATTTACTACATTTGATCAAAACCTTTGCATTACTGGTCAATGAAACTGAAAAATTAACATCATGATTCAGTAGGTGCACTTAGCAATATACCTTTATCTAGTTTGTTATATGTACCTTTAGGTAATATTTTTCAACTATGATAGTCAATAAAGTCAAGTATCAAAATGAAAAACACAGAGAGGCAGATCTTCAAATGGTAATCCAAGATTATTTAAAATAATATGTATTTAATCACATCACAGTTACTAAAACAATTAAAGGTAAAATGATTAATTTCTATTAATATTTTAGAGAAGATATTATTAATGACAACTTTATATCATTTTTAAAAACTTTATTTTTTTATATTGAACATAAAATGTTAATTCACTAGAACCTGTATCTTACTTTTATACTTATTTGTAAATATGTGCTCAAAAAATTTTTAAATAGCGTATCAAAAACTATGAAGAACACTGCTCTAATTCATAGAAAATAATAACAGTACAGCATTTATCATTGAATGCCTGTGTATATCAGACTATTTCTTGTATACAACATCTAATCTGAAATCAATTCTTCCATAGAGGCATCATTATCCCCATTTTACTGATGAGAATCAGAGAATTTATCTTGACCAAGGTCACCAGCTCATAACTATAGAGTCTGGATTCAAATCTAGATTATCTGGATCCCAATCTAGGATTTTCCACAAAAAAGAGGGGAGAAACAAAACAGAAGAAAACCAAAAAACAACTATGTCAATTAAAAGCCTTTTTCTTTTAATTTTCATTTACAGATGAGGTGAAAATGTACCTTTTTAGATACACTTAGGTATCCTGAAACATTGAGAAAATTATTTGTGATTAGTAAGTTCAAAGATATCTGTAATGTTATACTCACAGGCATCCCCTACGCCATCAGCACACCAAGTAAAAGTGGTCTAGAACTACCCCATCCCCAAGCTAACCACTGTTTTTAATGGTATATTGAAGTTTACAAAAGGTTACAGTTCAGCTAATACAGAAGTCTCCCTTAGCCTCGGGGGATACGTTCCAAGACCCCCAGTGGATGCCTGAAATCACAAATAGTACTGAACCCTATATATACTATGCTTTTTCCTATATGTACTGTATATACCTGTGATAAAGTTTAATTTATAAATTAGGCACAGTAAGAGATTAACAACAACTAATGATAAAATACAACAATTGTAACAATATACTGTTATAAAGATGTGAATGTGGCCTCTTTCACACACACACAATATCTTATCGTCCAAATTCAATGTCTTTTGCATCCTAACTAAGCACTGTGTTGTAACGTTTGCAGTTTGAGGTATGACAGCAAAACTACCACGAATTTCTTTTTCCTTCTTCACAGTTTCATGGACAGAACATTCGTTCTCACCACGAATCTTAGCAACGTCAGCATACAGTTTTCTTTTCTTACTAAGTCACCACCTTTTCACCTAAAAGCAGCATTAATGGCTTCTCTTTGGCGTATCTGAATTGCCAGCATCACTGCTCTTGTGCTTTGGGGTCATTATTAAGTAAAATGAACAAAAGCACTGCAATTTTAAACAAATGAATTGTTTATTTCTGAAATTTTCCATTTAATATTTTCAGATCACGGTTGACCAAGGTTAACTGAAACCATATACAGCAAAAACTTGGATGAGGGACTACTGCAGTGATAACCCTCAGATATTCCTTAACCAAACCAAGAAAACAGGAGAAAATAATTATCAGCTGAGAAAAAAAAAAATACAAAGTTACCTTCTCGATCACTTTTGATCAGGGATATAAATAGGCCCAGGGATTTTAAAGTCACAAACAACTGTTTGTGAAACTCACCGAACAGTCAACTCTGCTGGAAACAAATTGGTTGTGGAAACAAATTCATGGGTGGCAATAAAGTGGTTTGGCTAGCATGAAGTTTCTTGTGTGATCCTACAGCATAACCCACTTTCAAAAAATGATGTGTGGATGAATAGAAAATAACCTGAGACCTGATGAGGCACCCTTCCAAATACCTACAAGACTTCTATCTTAGCACCTGTGTGAAAATTATTTAGCAAGCAAAACAAGCCTTCATTGAAAGTTATGATCTTTAATGATCGAGGTCAATCTAATTTAGGGAGATATTCAGTAACTATTTATCATGTTAGCATAATCTAATTACATCTATTGCTAAGCTGGTACATTAGAAAAATTCTATCATCCATTTCAAATAGGCCCTGAACTCAGACTCTTGCATAATCTTTCTATCAGTGTTGTTATTAAAGGAAAACTTGATTCTACAGAGTTTGCTTCTCTAACCTGGCATTACAGCTATTTTACGTCAGTACTATTGTTCTGAGGAACTCTGTCTTACTCTGCTGCTCTTCCCTTGCCTTCTTTTCTTATCCTGCTGAGAAAGCAAAAGGCACGCTAGTCTTGCCCTTAGCTCAGTAAAAAAACAAATCCTTAGAGGAAAATAAACAGTCCAAGTGTCTGCAATTATAAGCTTGCTTTTCTACCAGATGTTATAAAAGTTACCACACTATGAGTATGTTCTATAATTCTAGCAGAGAAGAATTCCTTCTGCTTTGTGAAGTTTTAGAAGTACTTGTTTACTTAAAACAAACAAACAAATAGAATTACAGTCAGTGAACATTCATATATTTCCATCACAGAATCACCAAGGTAGAAATTTCTGGAAGAATACAGGAAGTCAAAGATTAGCTACAGAAGATGTCAAAGAGACACAGAAATGGGGAATAAACACATGAGAAGATGCTTAATATTATTAGTCATTAGAGACATGCAATTAAAAATCTACTGAGACGCCACCTTACTCTTATCAGAATAATAGAAAAGACAGATAATAAGTGTTGACGAGGATTTGGAGAAACTGGAATCATCATACATCGCTCATGGGATTGCAAAGTGGTGCAATCACTTTTGAAAGTAGTTTGGTAGTTTCTAAAAAGTTAAACATAGATTTACCATATGACCCAAAACTCTATTCCTGGATATCTACCCCAGAGAAAGCGTATGTCCACACAAAGACTTCTAGGTAGATGATTACAGAAGCTTTATTCACAACAGCCCCAAAGTGGAAGCAACCCAAATGTCCATCAGCTAGTAAAAGGATAATCAAAATGTAGTATATCCAATAGAACATTATTCATCAGCAAAAGAAATAAAATGTGGATACATACAACACAAAGTGAATAAACCTCAGCAACACGATGCTAAGTGAAAGAAGTCAGACACAGAAGACCACATATGCCATAACTCCATTTATATGAAATGTCCAGAAAAGGCAAATATATAAAGATAGAAAGCAGATTAGTAGGTGCCGGGGTCTGGGGATGGGAATAAGGATCAATGGCAAATTCCCAAACTACCTTTATAATAGAAACTGTATCTCATTCAGCAAAAACCAAATATCTATGGTTTACCAGGACATGCCTAAAAGTAAAATTCTATTCAATTGTCACCATTTGCCGCTGTAATCTCCTGGAAATGCCAATACTTTATAGCATCAAATTTTCACCTCAAGGACCATTTCTAAACTTTTTGGGATATTTTGTGTAATTTTGGTTCAAACAATATGTTCAAATTTCCTATCAATTTTTGTATCTTTCCTCTGGATCCTTTCTGTCTCCTAATGGCCATCCCCAGACATTATGCTACTTTGGAAGAAACGAGACTGTACTTTTTCCATAGCGAGTACTTAGAAAGAGTAGGCCAGATGGGTGTAGCCGAGATGACAGACAGGAAGATCCTGAACTCACCTCCTCCCTCAGGCACACCAAAATTACAACTATTTACAGAGAAACTATCTATGAGAACAACCTGAAGACCAGCAGAAAAAATTTTCCACGAGTAAAGATGCAAAGAAGGAACCGCAAGACAGGTAGAAGGAGTGGAAACAGTGTATAGTCAAGACCACACTCCTGGGAAGACAACCCGCAAATGGGAGAAAATCACAATTGCAGAGGTTCTCCCCAAGGAGCAAGGAGTTCAGGCCCCACATTGGGCTCCCCCAGCTGGGGTCCTGCACTGGGAAGATGAGCTCCCAGAGCGTCTGGCTCTGAAGGTCAGTGTGGCTTGTGTACAAGAGAGCTGGAGGGCTACAGGAAACAGAGACTCTGCTCTTAAAGGATACCTGCAAAATCTCACACCCTCTCACTCCAGAGCAGAGGGAGTATTTTGACAGAAGCCTAGGTCAGACCTACCTGCTGATTTTGGAGAGCCTTTCAGAAAGGTAAGGAGCAATTGGGACTCCTTCTGGGGACGCAGAGGCTGGCAGCAGCCATTTCGGAGAGCTTGTTCTGCCACGAGGACGTTAGTGCTCGCAAGAGCCATTTTGGAGTCTTCCCTCTAGCCTATCAGTGCTGGGGCTTACCTTCCCACCAGTGGGCTGGCACCAGCCCCAGGTCCTCCCAGACCCAGCAGCCAGCTGCCCTGGACATGGACCTCTCTACCAAAAAGCCAACACCAGTCTGGGGTCCCCCCAGGCCCTTCACGCAGCCACCCGGGACTCAGTCTTGCCCATTAGTGAGCTGGCACTGGCCCTGGGAGCCCCTGGACTGCACAGCCAACTGCCCTGGGACTCAGCCCTAACCACCAGCAGGCAAGAAGGCACCACACAAAGCAGGAGCTGGCAGCCAACTGGGCTGAGGGCCAGCTCTGCATGCCAGCATGCCCACAATAGTCAGCTCCTCCACAACGGAAGGTCCCATGCAGCTCACACAGAGGGCATCCATAGAGCATATAGCTATGGTGACCAAAGGGGAGTTTGCTGCTGGGACCCACAGGATGTCTCCTATAGAAGGCCACTTCTCCAAGATAGGGAAATGTAACTGACCTATATTATACACAGAAATAAACACAGAGAATTAGGCAAAATGAGGAGACAGAGGAGTATGTTCTAAACAAACAAACAAGACAAAATCCCAGAAGAACTAAATGAAGTGGAGATGAGCCACGTACCTGATAAAGAGTTCAAGGTAATGATTACAAAGATGCCAAATGAACTTGGGAGAAGAATGGATGAGCACAGTGAGAAGTTTAACTAAGAGAAAACATAAAGAAGCAAAGAGGTGACAAATACAGTAACTAAAATTAAAAATACACTAGATGGAATCAACAGTAGATTAGATGATACAGAGGAACAGATCAGTAAACTGGAAGATGGAGTAGTGAAAACCACCCAAGCTGAACAGAAAAAAGAAATGTAAAAAATGAGAATAATTTAAAAGACCACCGAGACAACATCAAGTGTACGAAAATTGGCATTATAGGGATCCCAGAAGGAGAGGAGAGAGAGAAAGGGAGAGAACTTATTTGGATAAATAATAGCTGAAAAGTTTCCTAGCCTGGGAAAGGAAATAGGCATCCAGGTCCAGGAAGCACAGAGAGCCCCACAGAAGATGAACCCAAAGAAGTCCACACCAAAATACATTATAATAATTTAATAATAAATGGCAAAATTAAAGATAAAGAGAGTCTTAAAAGCAAAAAGAGAAAATCAACTAGTTACCTATAAGAGAACTCCCATAAGACTCTCAGCTGACTTTTCAGCAGAAACTTTGCAGTCCAGAAGGAGTGGCACAATATATTTAAAGTGATGAAAGGAAAAAACCTACAACCAAGAACACTCTACCTGGCAAGGCTAACATTCATATTTGAAGGAGAGGTAATCAATAAGGACATTGCATGATGATAAAGGGAACAGTCCAAGAAGAGGATATAATAATTGTAAATATATATTCACCCAACATAGGAGCACCTAAATACATAAAGCTGATATTAATAAACATAAGGGGAGAAATTGACAGTAACACAATAGTAGGGGACTTTAACACCCCATTTACATCAATGGACAGATCAACCAGACAGGTAATCAATAAGGAAACACAGGCCTTAAAGGAACCCTCGTACACTGCTGGCTGGAATGTAAATTGGTACCACCACTATGGAAAACAGTATGCAAATAATGTCAAAAATTGAAAATAGAACTATCATATGATCCAGCAATTCCACTTCTGGGTATTTTTCTGAAGAAAACAAAAACACTAAGTCAAAAAGATATAAGCACCCCTATATTCACTGCAGCATTATTTATAATAGCCAACATATGGAAGCAACTTGTGTCCAACAACAGAAGAATAGATAAAGAAGATGTGATATATACATATATATAAATAATGGAATATTACTCAGCCATAAAAAAGAATGAAATCTTGCCATTTGCGAAACATGTGTGGACACCCGGAGGGTATTATGCTAAGTGGAATAAGTCAGACAGAAAAAGACAAATATTGTATGATTTCACTTATATACAGAATCTATAAAATAAAAGTCTCAAACAAGTATAACAAAACAGAAACAGAGTCATACATACATAAAACAAACTGGTGGTTGCCAGAGGGGATGGGTTGCGGGGATGAGTGAAATAGGTGAGGGAATGTAAGAGGTACGAACTTCCAGTTACAAAGTAAATGAGTCAGGGGATATGACGTACAGCATAGGGAATGTGGTAAATATTTCCCTATGGTAAATATTTAATAACTTTGTATGGTGACAGATGGCAACTAGACTTATTGTGGTAATCATTCTGTAATGTATAAAAATATTGAATCACTATGTTAAATATAGTATTCTAAGACAATTATACTTCAGTAGAAAAAGGTAACTGTGAGATAATAGATGTGTTAATGAGCTTGATTATTTCACAATGTATACATACATCAAATCATCAAGTTGTACACCTTAAATACATACAATAAAAAAAAGTAGGTCAAAAGGTAAAAACCTATAAGAATTTTCCTGAGTTTTTCTGGATAGTTACTATTCTACTATTAACTTGTACTAAAGATGTCAGATTCAGTAGTATTATTTTTATTAAAGGACTTTGCATTGTTCTTATTCTTTCCATCTCTTAAATAAAAAAACACATAAATAACTCAGAGTTGTATAGAGTTTAAAAATACTCAGTGCTTTCCCTTGGATGATCTCATTTGCTCCCTATAACTCTGGAGGTACAAGGAAATAAGGATATACAATTGAACCTGACAAATTTTGATTCCCAAATAACCGTTCAGAAACATATCCATTATGCAAAGTGAGACAGACTCCACCAAGGAATGAGATGTGTCTTCAAGGTATAGTACCAAATACTACCTAATTATTTACTAGTTCATACCTAACATACATAAGAAAGGCAGGAAACATACAGACTCAAGTCAAGGATAGTTTTAGTTAAAACATCTGTTTTCAAGTAAGTGAGAATTTTTATTTGCTTTTTTAATTTATTTTTTATTTTTTTGGTCCTCAACTCCATCTTTCTGTATCTTCTCTGCCTGGGGATGTACTCCTCGGCCTTTCCTTTAACAGGAAATTAACACTCTCATTCTTCCTCTGTCCTTGCCCCTATTAAAAGCCACTTTCAGAGGAAAATGTGACATACCATTCCATCCATGTTTAAGAAAAGCAATGCCTTAATGAGACAAAAGACTTCTCTTAGAAATCATATCTCTATGAATGGTGGAGGTTGGATTGGGGAGAGGGAGGAATATTGCTAGCACCACTGAAACAACTACATGGAGATGATTACATGTTCTTAAAAAGGCAGCCCTACCATCACCGTGGAGCAGGTTGGCCAGTTCCTCTATGTTCATTTACGAAAATCATGATCAGAAGTCAATGCCTTTGTTCAGAGAGCACATGGGGGCTATCTAAGCATGGCTGGATCATGAGAAGTTGAAATAAACAACAGAGCTGTCTAATACACAATAAAGTAGAACTTTTAAAATACTTCTCACGGCGTCCTCAGTCACCACTGACTACTGAGCTTTCCTCAATGGATGTACAGTACTGTTTTCTACAAAACAATTAGAGTAATTAAGAAAACCACCGTCACAATTAGATCTTTAGAATCCCTGAGTATGTCCCCTAAGAAATGGAAGTAATTACAGATTCAATTACTCCTTTTCAGTGGGAATAGCTTAGGCCTTTTGTAAATGCACGGCAATTATCTGCTCAGTTTAGAATCTCTTAGAAAGTCTTTGTAACCATTTCAGGATTCTACGCAAATTGTTCTTTGATTTTCCTTATGGAATGCAAGTTCCCTGAGGCCAGATAGGTGGTCTCATGCAACTTTATAAACCGAATACTAGTAAGCTCCTAAGAGTGGCTCATTCCGTATGTTTCATGATTGAACACATGAATAAAAATAGAAGCCATCTAGGCACAATCCTAAAATAGTAACCAGTATGTGCTTACTATCAATGGTGAGAAATGAGAAAGAGACCTTCCTTATAACTGGAGTTCCTTGAATCCTCTTTAAACAGTTTCATTATTTCTTTTCTGTAATTGAGGTTTTATTTTTTCTTTAGAAAATCATATTCAATTAGAAGTTTCATATATAATTAATATAATGGAAAGAATTAGATCTTAAAGACAGGAGTCCTATTTCAACTCTGCATCTATGTAAACGTAAGTTACTCAATTTATCTGGGCCATGGTTTCTCTACATAGATAAGCTATACATTTTGGTTCTGAAGGGTATCAGAATATGGAACTTCAAAGTATGCCTCTTTGGCATATAGAGTATTTTGAGCTAAAGGCCATTGAGGTCGGCAAGACACAGGAAAAGTTCTAAAAACAGGGCACAAGTTTTCTTTTTGTAAAGGAAACCTGCATAAGAAATCTTACTAAACAACTCTTCTTTACCATGCTTCTCCTGGTCACTTTCTCATAACTTGCCTCCCTCACACAGAAGTCCCAAACCCCTTGTCTTTTGGCTTAAGATGGTATATGAGCCCAAGTTCTAACCATCCCTTTGGGTTATTCATCACTGGGTACTTCCATAGGTACATATTAACAAACATATTCTGTTTGTTTTTCTCTTGCTAATTTAGAGGACCCCAACTGAAGAGCCTATGATAGATAGAGGAAAATATATATTTTTTCCTCCCCTGTAGTTCTTTGATTCTACTTATGTTTGTTTACTTTATTACAGAAAACAAATAGTAACCATTTGAATAAATTTGGCAAACTTAAATGTGTGGCTTAAAACATAAATATTTGGTCTGTTTCTCAATGGCATAGGGTCATTGGTAGCCCTTTGAGGATAGGACTTTGTGGTTCTATGTAGTTTCTCCAGAAAATATTAATACAGTATCCAACATATGGTTTGGAAGATTAGTTTTCACCCTTATTTTTCAGGTGAGATAACAGATTTGGAATAAAACTATGCCTGGTCTAAGGTATTCAACTAATTAGTGGCTGAACTAGGAAAAACAGACCAATCTCTACCACTCTAGAATTTAAGAAGAGAAAATGCATGTTTACATTTCTCAAATTCTGCTTAAATAATTTCAATTGTTTTCCTATAAATGATATGAAAATCTATTTTTTTTATTATATAGGAAAATTGTTTCACTGAATTGAACTATTTACACCCATATTTTCCCTAAACAAGGGTTCCTTGTGTTTTTGAAAACTGTGCCTCATATATTATATGATTGGCAAGGACAGAGTACTTGATGTGTGGCCTCCTTGACATTTCCATGTATTTTCGTCACTAGCAATTAATGGCCAACTCCTGGCATCTCAAAAGTAGTCAATCGGAAAATCTTTGCTTATACTGGCCCTGTGTATCTTTTAAAATTAAGGTGAATGTTCTGGGTTCTCTCAGTGTTCCTAAAGCTTTATTTCTAACCAACAGACAAATGCAGACAAATCTCGTCACTTCTGACTCCCCTCTGCTTTGTCATGGCTGCTCCTGGCTCGATGGCCCTTCCTCTCCAGGTAGCTTGTGACTGGCCTCATCCCACAGGTTCTACATTTGGCCCACAGGGCACATGATGCATTCTTGTCTCACTGAACTCCGAAAGGGGGGTGTTGACTACATGCTGGAGTCCCTTCACTTTGAAGCTAGTCAGGGAGACTCCAGGCTGCTGTGAATTGGTCCTGTCCTCTCTAGCTCCAGCAGTCATGGGTCAAGCTCTCTGATTCATTCTCGTGAAGTTCTCCCGTCCCTCTCCCATAATGGTGGGATGGTTAGAGGTAGATAGAATATGCTAACAACTCCACAAATAAATCTTTCCCATTGGTCTCTTAAACTTCTCCAGGAATTTTTAGGCTTCTCTTACATCACCCAATGTAGGTAACTGAGCCAGAGCTGCACTTGGCTTTAGAATGTGGGGGTACTTGACCCCTTAGTCAAATTCACAGCCTTGGAGCCAGTGCTAAAAACTCCAAGACGACAGAAGTCACCTAACTTATGATCCTTTCCCTGAACATGAAAAAAATCCTAATAACATCAGGATTTAACATAAATATTAACATCAGGTTTTCATCTGATTTATTCTCTGTGTAAAGTATTACTTCACTGTCCTCACAGGTTTTCACATCATGAAAGAGAGTAATCAGACTCTCCACCCCCTAAGTTTTTTCTTAACTAGATTACTCACAAGAACACTGGTTCTGATGAATTTGGCCTCAGAAGAAAATTTAATACACCTTGAATTTTTATTTTGTGGATTTGACCATCCTAAAAGGTACTTTTTTTCAATGATACAAGCATTCTTCTTTTAACTAAGGAGCACTGCTTTTTCCCTCTATCGCCATTTCTAAAGCCCCCTCCAAGTAACACAAATCCATAGAAATGATTCTTATATTGATGATTACCACACTCTTCTCTTTACAATCATCACATCATCCTTGACATATTTTGTCATTCCCACTTCATCTCAGCAGCTCATTTTTCTCCCCTAGTGCACAGAAAAGACTTGTTTGAAGGTGGAAGTGGTTTCCTTTACCCGTTTCTGAACTCTGTAGGGCCCTTAAGAGGATAGATATTTGTTTTTAAGTTATCAATATCCTCAAGATGCTGTGGGATGTAAACATGTGAAAAAGGCCTCAGCTAAAATAAGAAAAAGCGCTTACTCTTCAGGATGACATGGTCCAAATAAAAATCAAGTTTCAAATTATCTCTTGGTAACTGAGACTAATGTGAGGCAGAAGGCAGCCATGGAAAGAGGCTTAAGATTGCTACCAGTCTCAAGCATGAAGGAAGACAGATGACCCAAGGAAACGGAAAATAAATGATCTGAAATTTGGGAGGGAGAAAGCCAAAATAATTATGTGTAATATAAGCCTGAAGGGAGCTTCAGGGAGAAAAAAAAAGTAGTCAATTATATTAAACATTGCAAAGATGTCTAGTATCTAAAAAATTAGAGTGTCCATTGGATATATTAATATGGAGATCATTGGTGGACCTATCTCAAAGACTTCCTGTAGAGTAATAAAGAAAATCTTCAATGACTGATAATCAAATGGGAAACAAGAGGGTAGAGACCAACCCTAAACTGTTATTTTGAAGTTGGAATGAGAAATGAGAAATGGAAGAAGCAATAGGATAGAAGCTGGAGGAATCTGCAGCATCAGGAGATTTTGTTTATACACTGGGAGCTGAATCAATTATGTTTTATCACATGTCTGTAATCAATTTGCCGACATTGTTTTACAAGCTTTTGGAAGCAAAACTCATGAATGTCCTATGTATACACGTAGTGTATAGATGGCATATAACCCTGTCCAGAGGGTGACTTGAAGTGGCATATAATTAGCACATTCTGACCATTGCTGGGGAATACAAATAACAAGTGCAGCTTCCTTTTGTTTCTAATCCAGGGAATAAAGAGCACCTGATCTCTTTCTTCAAATCAAAACTAATCAACTGAGGAACACCTGGCCTTTCTAAAATGTGATAGCCGACATATTTTGGGAAAAGATTCTTGGACCTGCACTCTCGGAGAAAAGGACTGAAAGAAGAACTAACTAGATAATTTCACAGTGAGGTTTGGAGTTTCATGGTTAACTCTAGCCAGCTGGGGCTTTGATGTTTATTAGGTTTGGAGAAAGACAGAAATTCAGTAACTCACCCAGGGACATTCTAAAACTTCAGTTAATTAGATTTTAATAAACAAGGTCATCTCTTTGGCAAGTTTACTTTGGAATTTAGAGGGTAAATCATTTACAACGTAGTCCAACTTACACAAATTAAGAGGCATATAAATCCTCCCCACAGAAGCAAGGCAATAAAAATCCTTCACTGTTAATTGAGCGATAGCAAATACTGTCAAAGAAAAGAGTGAGTGGCCTGAACTTGTAGGGCTATGCAAGTCTTGAACAGTGCAAAAGTCAACTTAGTGGCAGTTTTATAGAGAGAATAAAGCATATGAGTGTCTTGTTCGTGTGGATTTAGTTTGCTCTAAGAGGATCCAGGAGGGGAAATCGCCACATTCTTCTGATAGGGAGAGTACCCAGTTTGCAAATAATCTGAAAATGGAAAAGTGATGAAAACGAATCTGTGGAGGATTAGCCACTTTATTTCCTTGGAGTGCACATGATTTTGATGACGGATTTTAACCTTACTTAGAGGTTACATCAGTCTGCTTAACTGCCATAACAAGGCATCACAGATTGGGTAGCCTAAACATTTATTTATTTTCTCACAGTCCTGGAGGCTGGAAGTCTAAGATCACAGTGCCAGAAGGGTTGTCTGGTGAGGCCTCTCTCCTTGGCTTGCAGACAGCCATCTACTCACTATGTCCCCACATGGCCTTTCTTTTGTTACACACAGAGACAGTGAGCTAGCTCTGGTGTCTCTTCCTCTTCTCACAAGGACACTCATCCTATTGGACTAGGGCTCCACCATTATGACCCCAGTTAACCTTCATTACCTCCTTAAAGACCTTATCTCCGACAACAGCCACGTTGGGGGTTAGGGCATTAACATATGAATATTGGGAGGAGGTGACATAGTTCACAGTTAAGTCTATACAGTTGTATACAATTTTCCATGTTGAGTTTTGGAAACGTTAATTCTGGGAGATGATTATGGGTTTTCTGGAAAGAAAAAAGATATCTGGTCTCTCAAGTGTGGGAAATGCTGTATATGTTCTATATTTCACTCTTGGAGATGCAAAATACCAATTAGTAAAATAAAGACCATGACATTCCCTACATTGAGTAAAACCTATTTAACTTTGCTTAACCCAGAATCCTGGAAAATGGACTTTTCCCCTAGCACACGTATCAGTATCCTGAGAAAAAACACTCTGCATTGTACTAGTCTGTGAAGCATGGTTTTTGGCATTCTGTGGCTTCTCAAATACAGCTTAAATGGCAAATCATTTACAGAGCTTTCAGATGAGATTGAGATAGAAAAGTAGAGATCACTGGTGTGTACTTAACATCTTAATTATAGATGCTATGTTCGCCCTTGTGTGTACTTGTTCCCACCATACAAAGATAATGTGTCTTGATCAATTAATATAGAACAACTCCTGGGCTTCTGTAATAAAGCCCACTAAATTAGTATTCCTTCCATGGGAAAAACATAAGAAGCTACTCGACCCAGATGTCCATCAACAGAGGAAAGAAATAAATTGTGATATACTCACATAATGGAATAAGGCACAGTGGTGAAAGAAAATGAACCATAGCTCCACACAAAAACCTTGTCAATATTAAAAAAAAAAAAATCACTGATGGGAAAAATCAAACATAAAAGAGTACATGCTGAACAATTCCATTTATATGATGGTCAAGAACAGGCAAAAATACCCTAGGAGAATAGAAGTCAGAACAGGAGTTACCCTTGTGGAGACTGTTGAGGAGGGGGCTAAGAAGCCAACCACGTTCTACTGAATAAATCCTGATCTGTTTAATTATTTTATGAGTACACCAACATATGAAATGATTGAGCTGCACATTTGATATTTGTACACTTCTCTCTATAAAAGTTACAGCTCAAGAGGGAAAAGCATTGTGGCTCATTATTGCTTTCTAGGACAAAGATGAAATTCCCAATCCTGGCCCTTTCGCAATATGACCCTAAGTTACCATTCCAACATGCCATGTGCTCCAGGGGTCCAGGCATATAGAATATAATGTAATATCCACTCCCTGCTTCCTGGACATCTGAACCATTTATTATTCAATGTTGCTGTTGACTTTCACGCTTTCCTCTGTTTGTACAGGCTGTCCCGTTTTCTGAGATGTCCTTCCTCTTCTTCCTGCCTATTGATATTCCACTCATTCTTGCCCAGTTGTTTCTTCTGTAAAGCCTCCCCTGAGGTCTCCAAAATGAATTCTTGTTCTTCATCTGGGTTCCCACAGCCAGCCATCCCTAGTGACAATGTACTTACAGCTGACATAGATTAGGAGTTTTCTGGGACTTGCCTGCCTTCAAATATTTATCTCTTTGTCTCCATAGTACATTGTTACTATGTATTCTCACTTTTGTCTTATTTTTCTCACTTTCGTTTTGGAGCATGTGGCCAACAAAAATATAATTCTAGTAATACAGTAAGTTTTATAATTCCTTATCCTCCTCCTTAGCCAGTGTGACCTTATTTTCTTGAGTAAAGATTCTCTCTTACTCATTTTTGTAGCCACAAGACTTGACCTTGATAATGAAGTGGCAATCATCTCTGTATTATAAGTAAATTTCACCTTTCTAGAAGCAGACAATTTGCATTGTGAATTAAACACGGTATATTTTACTGTCACATTTTTGTTGCTGTAATTAAGTGATCAGAAGGCAAGATTTTTGATTATATCATTTACAATAGTCATCTTTTTCCTGGGCAGGTCGGGATTCTGTTTGGGGGCTGGTGTCAAACTGCGCTCAATTTCTAGGTCTTCCTTCCACAATGGGCAGCTTGTCTGTCTCAACTTCCTCATCTGTTAAAAATTTTTCTGGGTGAAAGTTAAATGAGTTAACTGACTGCAAAGTACTTAGCACTGTGCCAAGCACAAAGTAAGCATTCAGTAAATATTAGTTTATACCATATGAAATTGCCAATATTCAACTGTTTCACATAAAAATGGCAGTTTCATATGATATAATGTAAACTATTATCAAAATCACCATTATCACTTCCCTTTACAATGCTGTCCATCAAAGGGCTCATAATTAGTTTCTTTTTAATATTCAGTATGATTGGTACACAAATTCAACATGTGTATACAGTAGGCTAGGCTCATGTGTATAAAGTAGGCTAGCATGTATAAAGCGTGCTGTAGGCTCATGCTTTTTCTCCCAGGTGGTGAAGGATGCCCTGCTATAGACAGAAAGGGAACCAAACAGTCTCCAACTCTTCCTCTGAGAAGAGTTACCTCCTGTACAGTTTCATCAGCTTCAAACTTAACGACCAGAGCTTGTAAACTAACATTCTCACTCAAGTGCACACATTCTAATTAGATCCAAATATAAATTTCTTTAAACACTGTATCTACAAAATGACTTGAAAAAGGACTCATGAAGTTACTTAAAACTTTCAAGGAGAATTTGCTTCCTTATTCATTCAACAAATATTAATTGAGAGTCCACCAGGTTCCCGCCATTGGTCTGGTGGGAATGCAAAAATTAACGAGTCCTAACTCCAATCTTCAAGGAGCATATGGCTTACCAGGTTATTCATGTCTTATTTATTTTTCCATAATTAAATAATTAAATTAATACAATATTCCTCCACACTGGCACATCAGGGATCTGTCTCTTTTGTTTCTGTTTCTTTTTACCAATTTTCTGTTGCTTTCCTCTATTTTTTCTTTCTTAGCATTCCATTCTACAGTTTTTTAAGAACAAACTTTACCCCTTTTGAATAATTTTAATCTCCTAATTTAATTCTTTTAATTAAGTCCATATTCATTTAAATAGTTATAAGCATTCTTAAGGGAATCACATTACTTAATTATAATTAGATAATGAGTATTCCATTACTGAGCTTCTAAAATAAAATTTATAATGCCAGGGACTGAAAAGCACGA
Organism: Globicephala melas; assembly: GCF_963455315.2. Taxonomy (NCBI): domain Eukaryota; kingdom Metazoa; phylum Chordata; class Mammalia; order Artiodactyla; family Delphinidae; genus Globicephala; species Globicephala melas. The sequence goes on from NC_083322.1 coordinate 7,825,109, forward strand.
TATCTAGAATCTTTTATTATGGAATTACCAATGAGAATAATCTATTGGGAATAACTAACTTGTTCAAGCTGGTTAAAGCAAGTGCATGTGAAAGTAAATGTTTTAATATTACCTGATAGAAATAGCCTCCCCTTTATTTAATGTCTTTTTTCTGGAAGACTGTAGAACGCATTACTCATAATGCCATTCCTGGACACAAAGACCCTCTGAGACGGTAGACAATGGTACAGTTCACAGACTCCAATGTTTAAAATGTAAACCAGCAGCGTGGGATGGAGAACTCCCTTCTCTATGAGAATCTTTTCATCATCTTGTGCATTGATGCTTTGTGTATTCGTTAAATGACCACACCAGCTCATTTCAAATGGGTAAACAAGAGGTACCACTCACTGTGACTTCTCCAGGAAATATCAAATATTCTTGGTCTAGAAAGTAAAATAGATCTAAAAGAAGTACAACTATTTAGAAGGAAGCAGAAGAGAGATTAAGAAATGGATTTTTCATTTCCGTATTCTGGGGATAAAAGAGAGACAAAATGTTGAGGTTAGCTGGAAAGAGAAGTGCAGCACAGGGAATATAAATCATTGCTAGACAGGAAATATAATCTTTCAAGGAGCCAAGTAGGAGATATCTGATGTAAATACGTTAGGTCTGAGAAGGAGACCGAAGTGTATAGAATCGAAAGATACTTGATTCATAAGGCTTTTTACAAAAGGGGGATACAATGGACTTCTATAATCTATGTGCAGTTACCTCCTTGCATATAATTTGTATCTTCAGTTAACATCACCAACTATGTTTTTGTTGCACTAAAGAAATCATCTATAAGAAAGAACGGAAAGGCTTATTTCTAGGGCTTCAAAAATAAGAAAGAAAGATCCTAAGATACTTGGATATGGCATCTTTGGCAGAGATAGTGCCCCTGAGCATCCCGGGGGGGAGAGTCTAACCCACCACTGCCCACTCTCTTCTGACCCCAGCATGCTGGGCTCATCCTGGTTTTAACATTCTTGGAGTAGGAAATAATATTCCAGTTGATGCCGGTCAAGCATTGCTACATATTATCATCACTACTATACAATCTTCTTTTTCCTTGTCCATCTGGAATATTCTTATATTTGGCAGGCTAATTTCTGGCAATCCAAGTTTAGATATCTATTTTAATCGAATACAGCTTTAATAACATCAGTGCTGGGAGCCAGGCCCACCTTAGTGGTTAATCATTGCTATGCGTCGCGTTTCTTTGCCACTTGCTGCTTTAGATCCTGCCTGTAGTGTGCCAGCGGTGGCATAAAGCTCCTTTGTATAACCCTGGCTTGTCCTACTCATTCATCAGTTCTAGATGCTGACTTACGCAGTCTAGCAGGTAATTCATCTGCTCCCCCCAGCCCTCAATAAACACTGGTTATTATTTCTCCTTGTACATGCAGGAAGTATAGTGTCCAAAAGGATCTCAATTAAGAGCCTAAACTATAATCACTTCATGATCCCAATGGTTTTGCTGGGCTTGTGGGAATGGTGGCCAAGGGGTGGCTTGTTAAGCCGGTATTTGCATGAAGTGGTCAGCAGCCTTCTGAGTCTAAAGGAAGAAGAGAGCTGAAGGGCTAAAGCTGGGCCCTAAATAGTGGACCAGGCTTGGGGCAAAAAAGGAATTTTGAATAGAATGAGATGACACTCAGATGGTGCAAGTTACTGCTAAGAAGGATGCAATAAAAACTGATATAGGTGACCTTCCTCAGTTGGAGTGATGGTAAGTGCCTGGGCTGCACGCTGTGGCCTGAGCGTTGGACACCCCACAACTGTCTTAGGAAAGTCGAAGAGACATTCAAGCAGCAGCTGGAACAAGAGCAAAGGGTCCTGGCAAATGCCACAAGGCAGGTGGAAAGCATATGTTTGCCGTCCTGCTTGAGCCAAGCATTGGGAACTCTGAAATAGCTGAAGGGAATCCGATTGTGGCTTAAGGTTCCGAGATCGTTAATTCAGAGGTAACTGGAGAAATGCAATTTGTTATATCATCATCCCTGGTGGTGCAGTGGTTGAGAGTCTGCCTGCTGATGCAGGGGACGCGGGTTCGTGCCCTGGTCCGGGAAGATCCCACATGCCGCGGAGCGGCTTGGCCCGTGAGCCATGGCCGCTGAGCCTGCGCGTGGGCGCGCGTACCAGAAAAAAAAAAAAAAAACCCTGTCATTATATCATTATTAAGCTGATGCGGCATGGGGAAATAAAAGCCCAATGGCCAAAGAGCAGAATGACAGGTCTTTAAACACTTGATTTCTACCTAAGTTTTCAGAATCCAGTTTAATAAAAACTAGTGTTTTTGTACAGAGTTATGTTCAGTGTGGAATTTCGACATGATATGATAGCATTGTCTAGGACCTTGTTAGAAATGCAGATTTGCAGGCTCCACCCAAACCTACTGCAAAAAAACCCCTGCATTTGGCAATAGTCCCAGGTGATTCGTATGCACAAGACTTTAGGGAACAGGAGACAAACTGATGGCTTCAGAGTTAATCTGGCCAACAGACAAAAATAGCAATTTCACCTTCTCTATTTACAACATATGCCTGACTCCTGCAGGCAACTGAGCTTTAGTTATGGCAGTATAATTTAGTTCACAACATTTGGAATTTGTATGATGATATTTTAATGAAATTATGTAATATTTTATATCTGTAAGAGTCTAGTAAGATTTTTGGCCCTAGGTCTGTCAATCAACCTATAAAAGGAATTCCACCCCCATGAAGAAAGAAGGGCCTACTACGAAGTCAATGTACCCGTTCTCCTCTTAGTTATTTTCAATCAAAAGGAAATGAATGGGTCATAAGCATCTGGAGACCTTGATGGTGCCTGATGACCTAAAGATCTGTGAATAGGTGTGAGATATTTGAAGTCTCTGATTTCAGATCCCAGTGATTCTGATACCACGCCTCCTCTCCAATCTTTAAAAAAATACATAAATAAAACCAAAATAGCATCTCGAGAGAAAGTAACTTGTATTTCCCAAATTAAGCAATACTTGCTGCCTACTATTTACACAGACACCCATTTCTTTGGGTTATTATCATCAGTTATACTAGATAATGAAAACAACACATTTCAGACACAGGAATGAACTTCCAGATAATCTAGTTCAAACCACTCATTATACAGATAAGGAAACTAAGACCAGAAAGGTGAAGAAACTTTGCTTAAGATCATAGCATTTATTGATATTTCTTCTTTTTATCTCTTTATGTATCAATTTTATTTCTGTTTAATATGTACACAACCCAATGTTTATGGCATTTTAAACTTTGATTTTAGTAAAACAACTCTACTGATAATTCCAGAATTGCCGAAGCTTAACTTCTCAGGTACCTGAAACTGTACACATAATAATCATTGCAATTTTGGACAATGACCTAGGAACATCGTATTTCTTTGACCATCTCACTTCTCTCTGTCTTTCTTTGACCATCTTTCTCAGGATTGCCTTGGCTATGTGGGGTCTTCTGTGCTTCCATATGCGTTTTAGGGTTATTTTGTCTATTTCTGTGAAAAATGCCAATGACTTTCTTGGCATCAGCTTATTCAGAGAGATTCAAACCAGGATTAAGTATGAATAGGACTTACTAGTAGGGGACAGTATGAGGAGTGGTGTCTTCACAGGGTATAGGGGCTACTCTCCGGTCTCTAAGTAGTCAATTCAAGTACGATAACACAAGCAACATTGGATGGGTGTCGGTGCCACTCTGGCTTAGAAGCCCCATGATGCACAGGAGCGCGTATCTCTTATCACAGACCCACAGGCACAGCTCTCATGGGTCTGAGCAGGGGGTGTGCAATTACAAGAATGCTGCAGACTCAGGGAAGTCTCCAAACTATTTCACTCACAGTCCTCCCAAACCAGATGCAGCTTACCCATCAGGGCCATTTTTTTTAGCATATAGAATGTGTCTAGAAACCCAGCTGACATTCTACCTTTCTCAGATTTCCAAGAGACTAGAGTTAGAGAGTTAACCACAAATCATTTTTCCATAGAGAAGGAAAAAGAAGTTTTTTTGGTTTTTGTTTTTTTAAACCGTTACATGTCTACACTGGTATGTGAATCTGCAGACACACTTGAAGAAGAAGGATGCGGTGGGATGACTAATTCCACTGGATAGCAAGACTTGACAAAGCTGAAGTAATTAGTAATAACGTTCTAGGAAAAGAAAATAATTAGAATGAGGGAACAGTATAAAACAAGAGAGCTTGGAAACAGACCTACACATTTCTGGATTGTTTGTGTTTCCCCCAAATACATATATTGAACTTCTAATCTCCAGTGTGATGGTATTAGGAGGTGGAGCCTTTGGAGATGATTAGGTCCCGAGGGTGGAGCCCTCATGAGTGGGATTAATACTCTTATAAAAGATACCCCCATGGAACTCCCTTGTCTTTTCTGCCCTGTGAAGATATAGCAAAAAGACCGCTGTCTATGACTCAGGCAGTGGATCCTCGCCAGACACGGAATCTGTCAGCAACTTGATCTAGGACTTCAAAGTCTCCGGAACTGTGAAAAATAAATTTCTACTGTTATAAACCACCCAGTCTATGGTATTCTGTTAAAGCAACCTGAACAGACTAAGACAGACACTAAGTACAATAAAAAATATAGGGCTCTATTAAAATCAAGAATTACAAGATGCTATTAAAAGATACCATGAAAAGAGTAAAAAGAAAGCCACAAAGTGAGAGAAGAAATTTGCAACACACATAACTGAAAAAGGGTGCATACCTAATATACACAAACAATTCCTACAGATTAACAGAGAAGAAAGATAAACAATTCATTGGAAAAATGAGAAAGAGACTGTATCGTTTTTGGAAATCCAAAAGACCCATAAATCTATGAAAAGTTGCTCAATCTCATTAGCATCAGGGAAATGAACATTAAAACCTTGATTAGAGGGGCTTCCCTGGTGGCACAGTGGTTGAGAATCTGCCTGCCAATGCAGGGGACACGGGTTCGATCCCTGGTCCAGGAAGACCCCACATGCTGCGGAGCCACTAAGCTGGTGCACCACAACTACTGAGCCTGCGCTCTAGAGCCTGTGAGCCACAACTATTGAGCTCACCTATCACAACTACTGAAGCCCGTGCACCTAGAGCCCATGCTCGACAACAAAGAGAAGCCACCGCAATGAGAAGCCCGCGCACTGCAACGAAGAGTAGCCCCCGCTCACCGCAATGAGAGAAAGCCCGTGCGCAGCAACGAAGACCCAACACAGCCAACAACAAACCTCGATTAGATGCCATTACACAACTACCAGAATTGCTAAAAATATTTTTAAAAATTGACATTACCCTGTGACGGTATGTGGAACAGCAAACTTTAAGTCACTCGTGCAGACATGTAAATGGATAAAATTGCTTTAAAAAAGGCTTTTGTATCGTCTACTGAAGCTGAGGATTTACACAGTCTTTGATGCAGCAATTCTACTTTTAGATAGAATAGATCCAAGAAAAAACACGCTCGTGTGCATCTGCAGATATGAACAAGAATGTTCATGGCATTATCTGACCACCTCAAAATTGGAAACAACCCTAGTACCCATCAACAGTTTAAATTGTGGCATATTTATACCATGGAACATTATGACAATGAAATCAACTATGGCTATGTACCATGACATGAATGAATCTGACAAATTTAACAGTGAGCAAAAGCAATACAGGCAGAAAATTCAGGCAGGATTTCACTTCTATAAAGTAAAGAAACTTGCAAACCAAATTTATGGTATTAGAAGTCAGAATAGCAGATACTTTAAGGAAGGAGGCAGCAGTAGTGGTTCAGAAGAAACCTGAGGGGGACTTCCAGGCTGCCGGTAATATTCCATTTTGTGTTTCCATTTGTGTGATGGTTTCATGAGTAAGTGCTGTCGCATGAATCATTGAGTTATGCCATGTTTGATCTTGTGTACTTTTCTAGATGTCTTACATATTATAATGGAAAGGCTTTGCAAAAATACATTAATAACAGATAGTACGGGACAGATGGAGGTCAGGGGTGAGAGAAAAGCTTTCACTGTATGTGGTTGTATATTTTTTTGGTTCTTGAAACAAGTAAATATGCTAATTATTTTTAAAAATAAATCTGATTTTTGACAAAGATGAAAAAATAGAAGATAAACTAAAATCTCACAGGAGAGCCCTGTGGTCCATGGTCATTACAGGGCCTTGGTATAAGAAAGTGTATTAGTTTGCTAGGGCATCCGTAACAAAAGACCACTGATGGGGTGGCTTTAACAATAGAAACTTATTTTTCCACAATTCTGCAGGTTAAAAGTCCAAGATAAAAGTGTTAGCAGATTTGGTTTCCTCTGAGGTCTCTCTCCTTGACTTGCAGAAGACCACCTTCTCACTGTGTCCTTACGTGGTCTTTCCTCTGTGTCCTAAGGTCCTCTTCTTATAAAGGCACCAGTCAGATTGCGTAAGGACCCACCCTAACAGCCTCATTTTAACTTAATCACCTCTTTAAAGATCCTATCTCCAAGTACAGTCACACCTGGAGGTACTGAGGGGTTAGGCCTTCAAGGCATGAATCAGTGGTGGGGGGCAGGGGGTGCAATTCAGCTCATCACAAGAAAGGATGTCTGCATGTGCTTCAGCTTGGGCACATTAGCCTTTGGGCAAGGCAAAGGCTCAGCACCATTTGGTTCTCCTAATGGGCTTCTTAAACTAGCAAGATTTCATTCTAGTCTCTGCTGCCAACTCTATCCAGATTTAGGAAAAATCTGAGGAGACGTACTTTCCTTTGGATGTTTCCAGAATTTCTATTATGTGTCATAGCCCATTTAAACACAACTCAAAAGACAGATTCTCTGATGTGTTCTGCTTATCTCACTGAGGGCTATTCTTTTTTCCCCCCTGCCAGAGAAATAATCCTCTTGAGATACTCTCCAAGAGTCTTTTGGAAAATGTTATAGAATATACACATGAATACTCATGTATTTTGTGCTTTTTAAAACATGGAAAGTAACCAAATTCTATGCCATAAAATTCAGATTTAATAATGCATATTTACTGACTTATTCAAATATAATTATTATTTTATGGTAGTTGAAAGAACTGGTATATATAAGCAAAGCAATAGCTAAATAGCCTTAGTGGGCTATAAATCCTGAATTGTTTTCAGTATCTGCAATGTGCACACCATGATTTCATTTTGCTGTGGAATTCTTTCTTGAGGAAAACGATTTCACTACGAATACTCCTATGTTAAATCACGGTTTGATTACAACTGGTGATTCTTAGGTCAAGTGTGGTCACCAGCCATCTTTGGGGACTTGCTGTGCTGAGGTCAAATCTGTGTATGGATCCTTTGCTCTTTCCTTTGTATCTCAGCTTGTGGGTCCCGGGGTACCAAACTATTTCCATAATAATACTAAGACATTATTTTCTTTTCACTCTCATTCTCTCATTAGTGTATAGTGGAATCTTCTAGAAGCTATACGGCATGTGATTATAACAGATTAAACATGAGGACCCAGTCGTTTCTATTAAGCCGGACGCTAGAGATTTGCAAACTCATGAAACAATGCCACTCTTCTCATTAATCGTTTTTTTGTTTTGGAAAAATACAGTTCTTTTTTTTTTTTCATAAACATAGTGATTTTTAATTGTTAGTTTAAAATAAATTAATCAATATTTTAAAACGTTTCAGCTTTAATTTCTAATACATTATTGATATAAAAAAACCATATAAATAAAAGCTTTTTGGGGCCTCAATGTTTACAATTGTAATGAGGTCCTGAGATTAAAAAAAAAAAGTTTGCTAACAATTGCTCCAGAGGAACTAATCTTAATCCATATACTTGGGTATGCAAGAAATATCAAATGACATTCATTGTCCCTAAACTGAACTTTGAGAAGCCATTCTGCCATTTCATTAGTGGTGGGAAATTCAGTACCAGTGGCACAACCCTGTTACCCTCTTTGGATCCACCAAACCAGATGAATAAAATGGGTGTAGCTGTTTTTACAGAGAACCTGGAGGCTGGGTGCAAAGCAAGAAGGATGTGAGAGATCTCTGCTCAGTGGAGGCGTTCTAGAAATCCTCCTTCTACAAGTGCTGAGAGTTTTCAATGACCAACAATGCTGGAAAAGGCATGTTTTCCCCTTACAGTCACTCTAAAATGTATCAGTAAGAAGAAGCAGAACTTCTCCTGATTCTACCAGAGCTTCTACCTACAGATCAGAAGCTCTCATGAGCAAGGGGAAACAGTAACAAATACGAAATACAAAATCTAAACTAGGAAAGTCCACACTGCTGAGCTACTCCAGTGCTTTCTGCTACCATATCCTCCTAGCCCCCTATTACTTCTGCATTTCAGGTATATGAGTCCATTGTCTGAATAAGGGACACATATAGTGATGCCTGTCGTGGGAAGTTATATTTTAGTTGAGTACGGTGCCTATTTTGAACTCTCCCCAAACAGATGGATTACAAACTGCTATGAAATAAATTCTGTGCCCAAATTACCTGTGATCATCTGATATGCCGCTGCTGTTCCATGTAAATATTCAAAGGTGGTTTATAGTATGTAGCTTTTTGCAAACTCTTTTTGATCAAAAAATCATTTTTTCCTGGATCAATTATTAACGTCTCCCAGAACTACTCTGTGTAGAACAGACTTAACCTAATAAAGAAATTTTAATAGGATTTCAGTTATCAGAAACCAAGTAGTGAGTGAGAAATTCTTGCTTTTCTAGATCAGTTTTTCAAATCTTTTTTACTGTGATTAACAGTAAGAAGTATATTGTTTCATTAGGACTATGCATGCACACAAAACTGAAATGTAACTGAAACATAACTGGAACAAAATTTTATAAAATATTTACCCTTACAGAATTTGGTGTACTCTGAATTTTATGTTCTAATTCATACTACTTTTAAAAGTATTGGTTACTGGCTATTAAAATGATTTCACAGCCCATAACTCTGAAAAACAATGTCTTAGATGACTCCATCAACGGGTAAAACTAGGTCACTTTAAATCACTCATCATTTAGTAGCATGATTTTGAACAAAATGGGGAAAAACATACTTGCTCTGTCTACTTTTAATAGGTGCTTGATAGAATTAAAGAAAAGAAATTGTACGAAAGCACTTTAAAAAGTGTGAAGCACTGTACATATAAGCTATTATTATCAATTAAAACAGTCATTTCATCTGTGATGCATTTCCAAAAATGAGGACTCTATATAAAGAGTCAGATTTAAGATGGGCCTGAAGAAACTAGAAGAAAAACGTAGTGTGAAATTATCTCATCTTCTTTCATTGAAATCACCTCTTCACGTAGAGTCAACCATTTGGTCTTACACGTTTCACTCTGATGCAGCAATGGGGGAGTTTTCAGCGTATGGATTTTTCCCTCCCCCATCAGTGCTGACCTGAGTGCTGAATGATCTTAGGTTTGCCGATCCACCTCCAACCCGCAAGGATGCTTCTTCAGGTTTTTGCATCTCTTTGTGTTCAGGACTATCTATTATGATCAGTTTCCTGTACACACCAATACAAAATTACAAAAAAAAGAAGCTTTTAAAAGCACATATTGTCTAGGGACTTCCCTGGTGGCGCAGTGGATAAGACTCCACACTCCCAATGCAGGGGGCCTGGGTTCGATCCCTGGTCAGAGAACTAGATCCCACATGCATGCTGCAACTAAGAGCTCGCATGCCACAACTAAGGAGCTTGTGTGCAGCAACTAAGGAGGCGGCAAGCCACAACTAAGGAGCCCACGAGTTGCAACTAAGGATTCCACCTGCCGCAACTAAGAAGCTGACGAGCCGCAACTAAGGAGCCCTGGAGCCGTAACTAAGGAGCCTGCCTGCTGCAACTAAGACCTGTGCAACCAAATAAACATTAAAAAAAGTACATATTATCTATAAAAATAATAACCACAAGGTTCATTTTCCACTATGCTGGATGAGCTATATGATCTTCTTTCTATGTGGATTGTCTATTTTTAAACAATAAATATGCTTTTTTATTAATTAAAATTCATCTTAAAATACAATCTTTCCTAAAGCAAGGTCTCTGTAATGAAAATGATCAATTACTTGCTGTTACCCAATGACACTTCAAAATTAGAAATGAGCTTGTTATTTCACTATTTACAACTACAAACAGGCTCAGAGATTTCACATTGTAGACTAAATTAGAAAATAATAGGGAGAGTGAAAGATAGAAGTAATTAAAAGGAATTTCACATAACTAATTTCAAATATTTAAAACATAAAAAAATGTTCTATGTGCTAATACCTGCTTTTCTGTTTCCCGGGAAACTTACTTTTTTGTTTTTTTTAAAATCATGTTTAAGAAAACTTTCCCTACCCCTAAGTTCATATTTTTTTCTTTTAGTTCATAAATTTTTTTGTTTGCCTTTACATTTGGGTTTTTAATCTACCTGGAATTAATTTTTATGGTGTGAGGTGAGGACATTTCATTTTTCCCCTATGGACACCTGAATGCCCCACCACAATTTATTTGAAAGATGATCTCTTCATCCTTTTTTCATTGATTTGTCAGGTCAGTAGTGTCATAAATTAAGTATTACATATGTATGGGTCTATTTCTGGACTCATAGTGTGTGTGTGTGTGTGTGTGTGTGTGTGTATAAAACATATTTTACCAAATGAATTAGAGCTACTTATAATGTGATAAGGATGTAAATACTATGATTTTAAAAAGCAATAAAGTGTTCTGAAAACTCTAAAACATAGATGAAATTGAAGAAGACACAAATAGATGGAAAGATATTTTGTGTTCTTGGATTGGAAAAATTAATATTATTAAAATGTCCATACTACTCAAAGCAATATACAGATTCAATGGAATCCCTATCAAAATATTAATGATATTTTTCACAAAAATAGAAAAAAACAATCCTAAAATTTGTATGGAACCACAAAAGACCTCAAATAGTTCAAGCAATATTGAGTAAGAAAAACAAGGCTGGAGTTGTCAAGTTTCCTGATTTCAAACTATATTACAATGCTACAGAAATCAAAACAGTATGGTATTGGCATAAAAAGAGACATATAGCTCAATGTAACAGAATAGACAGCCCAGAAATAAACTCATGCATACATAGTCAATTAATTTTCAACAAAGGAGTCGATAATATGCAATGGGGAAAGGATAGCCTCTTCAATGAATGAAGGTGGTAAAACACCCAACTGATACATGTGGGTAGCCACATGTAAAAGAATAAAACTGGACCCCTATCTTACATTATACACAAAAATCAACTAAAAATGGATTAAAGACTTGAACGTAAGATCTGAAATCACAAAATTCCTGGAAAAAACACAGAGGGTAAACTTTTGAAATGGGTCTTGGCAATGACTTTTTGCTTTTGACAATGAACTTAAGTTTTACATTGAGGGGGAGCAGAACATGCCTCCCAAGAATGTACCACTTTGGCATGTGGGTTATTTCAAGTGCAGATAATTGGGGCGCAGTAGACTCAGGAAGAGCTTTTTACCTCCCCCTTAATTGCCTAAAAAACTTTATAATTTATAAATATAAAAATAATTCATAATTCATATATTTCTGTGCCAGAAAGTGAGCTATTACCAGAGATAACTTTTTACATCAGAAAGACTTATCTGTGCGGCCTGGCAAACATCTGTTTACCAAGCATTTACTCTTCTCAACTTCCTGTGAATTGTTTTCCTCCCATTTGAAGCCTCAGACTCCTCACCCCTTGTCCTTAGCTCAGGATGGTATGTAAGCCTCAATTACCTGACTGCCAGAGAGTGCCATATTTTTATGGGATTTCTGCACGTATGAAATTTGTTTTTCTCCTGTATATCTGTTTATATCAATGTAATTGTTAGAGCAGCCAAATAACCTAGAAGGAAGGAAAGGAAAAGTTTTCTGCCCATACAACATCAACATTACATTTTAGGTCTCCATCTAAATCTTATCCACCTACCTGGATTAAATCCAGTTTCAAAAATGGAAACTATACCACCTTAAGTTCTCATAACGACATTTCTTTTGAAGGTACATATTGCTCTAAATTTTTGAATTGCTCTTTGATTTAATATTTTCTATTAGAGTTTTTATTTTGAATTCAGCTGCTTATACATATATTTCCAAACCATGACTACTCATCCCTGACTATTCTTAACCTGTTGGTTCCAGATTTCGTACCTGCTCTTCACCAGCACCACTCTTTCCTAATTTAGTCTAGGACATATATTCCAAGAAGCATAATGTTTCTTTTATTATACAGAGGTTTGGACAATTCTCTCTCCACTAAAACCTGTTGATGAATCTTCTTTCTCCTCTTTCCTTATTACAGAAAAAATATCCTGATTTACTCTCCAGAACATATTTTAAATGTACCTTTCTGTACTTTTCCCTACTACTGTCCTTTGAATCTCTTATAAGTTCTCACATTCTCCTGAGGGACATATACAAACATTTCCCCCCCCCCGCCCCCGCATTCCCTATTTACAGAGCCCAATAGTTCACTTTTTGGGCTCCAGAGTGGGGCGGTTTGGGTAGAGCAGAGCTCACCCAGTCTTGGGGACTAGGATACGGGTGTGTGCAAGTTACCTCAGCTTCCCCAGGGATGCCTAGAGGCTGCCTATTTTCCTAGGGAGAACTGACTTTGCCCAAGGGTGTTACAATGTTACAGCACATTAAAGATCAGCTGAACTATCAAACTTTGAAGCAGGGCTATTAGAAATGCAGATGTCAGCTTCCTGCATCTGTGATAAGCACAATAAACAAAACTGTAAGGACTTGTTTTTTTTTTTTCCCTTTAGCTTTTCTAGGGGAACAGCTCAAACAATGATGTAAAAGCCAGTTCTCTTGAGACTGAAGCTGGTTCATTTTACCTGTCTGATGTGTTAGCCAGCTGGATGGATTGCATTAATTATAATGACACAGTCACAGCTGAGAACAGTCTTCAGTTTACAGAGTTAGTGCATGATAAGTTATTATTTCTTCACAACTGTACTTGGCAGTTCATCAGCTTTCCACAACCCATCCTGGGCTCTGGCTTGAAATACCTCAGGATCCTGCCGAGCAGAGGCCTCCAAAGAGCCAGCTGATTGCAATCGACGTCCTTTTTCCTCAAGCTCCTGATGGGTGGGAATTAGGACCTGACAGGAAAATGTCACTTGCATTTGGCTTCTGAGAGAAATCTAGCTAACCGTGTGCCCATAGAAAATGACTGTTTTTCTTCTTGGTTATTGTTTCCAATTCAAATCACAGTTCCCTCTTTTTTCATATAGGCAGTGACAAGGTACTATTTATTTTATATGAACCTCCACTCAACCCACAGTCCTGCGTGGAAGCCATTCTTCTTGAAGCTTCTTATGAAGAAGTTCCCTGAACCCTGCTTGGGTTCCTTGACTTGCAGCCCAGGGTCAAGCTTCTACGGAGTCCCCCCCAGCTTTTCTGGATTCTGTCTGACCTGGCAGAGTTGCACCAAACCTCCCTGATCTTTCCATCATTAGAATGTCACTGAGGTCACTAATTCTGTTTCCTGATAAAAACCAATTTTCTTTCAAATTCCTTCTTTCTGGGAGAACAACAAGTTACCCTGAGCTGTAAATTCATTCACATCTGTGTTCCTAGGTATAAGTTTCTTCTTAAGGATATCTTGAGCCAGACAGGATCACTCTCGTTAAATCCATGGCTTTGGAGAGATTTTTTTTTTTTTTTCTGCAATAGACCTAAATCTTTACGTATATTTTCCTGTTCTGTGTGGTTCTCATCATCTTGCCTGCAAATTGTGGCTTTTTAAAATTTTTTTCTGGAATGGGAAGAATGAAATCCTAAATACATCATGGAGGATAATTAGGATGAAAGAAAGTTTACAATGAGCTTTGAATAAACCGTGACAAAACCTGCATAAACATGGGTTTGAGAAGAAGAGTTAATTTTTAAGTTATGTTGCTATTTTCCCCTTTCTTCCTAGACTGTGAGGCAAATTAAAAACTTTTGTATAGAAATGGTATTTAATTTGATCACTGGTCATTAAGCCAATAGAAACCATGTTTCCATCTGAAACCTTAACCATCTCCAGGGATTATGAAGACCAAATAAATCCAAGTTTATTTTTAAAATTAATAATTTCAAAAACAGAAAGCCATTTCCAACTTACAGTCATAGAACTCCTGTTGTGGGCAGGGCACTCATTTTGCATTGTGTGAAGGTTCAGTATTTCCCTTTGTAATGTGAGAGACCCAGTATGGCTGAGAACACCCCACGTGGCTTTGGCATGTCCTGGTCTCTCAGAGCTATTTCTCCCCACCCACTCTTACACAGGACTTGAGCCTCTGTCTCTCTCTAATAAAACCCAATTGCCCAGGCAACGCTACTGATCAACAAGAACAATTCCTCCCTCTTTGCAACAGGGACAGAGTAAAGGGACAAAGTAAGTGATTGAATAGTTAATCCCACTAGGGGACTGTAAGTAAGGGAAAAGTATGGGAGCCCCCTGCAAGTTAATGATCACTCAAGAAAACAGGTTTGCTCAACCAGAAAACCAAGCAGGCTTGCTTAGCAATAAAACCATGCAACAGAAGCATGAGACATGCCCCCAAACAATAAAACAATGGGGACGGACATGAGACCCACATTCTGCCCAGTGAGCTCAGTAAATTAATGATTCCTAGGACATGTTCCTCTGCACACACTAAAAATAAAAATATAAGGAAAGGCTGACATTATATTAAAACCTGAAATGATCTACCATATTTTAGTATATGTTACTGCCCTTTTGCTCATTTCCAGGGCTCCATGACAGTCCCAGCTTGACCACAGAGGGACAAGAGAACTCCCCCACCCAACGTGGAGGCGGAGCTGATGATGGAAGCCTGTGTCTACTCAAGAATGAGGAAGAAGGTGGTCTTCTCCCTCTCCCCACTTTTCCTTTGATTACAAAAATGAAGTCCACTAAGTTCTTGGGGCACAGCACCCTCTTGCCCACCTGCTTGTATGCCTCACAAGTGTCCTATTCTAGTAAATCACTTCTTATCTATCAGTTTGCCTCTCGCTAAATTCTTTCTGTGCTGAGACATAAAGAACCGGAGCTCCTCAGAGTCCCCCAAGAAGCATTTCTGAGGTTTCATTTGGAGAGCCACACTTGACCATTGAAGGAGTATAGAACATGCCACCCTGAAATATGTCGCTTTGATATATTGATTATTTTGAGCTGAAGGCACTTGAAAAACAGCCAGTGCCTGGAAGAAGCTTCCCCTGAACTCCCCTTAGCTGCCTAAAGACAGATCCAATTGTCATCAATCCCCTCCCTTGGAGTTTCATCAACCAGGGTGGATGAAACCTGGTCTCCTTCCCTGTGATGAGGGCAGAGCAGAGGCCTCCAAAGAGCCAGCTGATTGCAATCAGGGAAGGAGACTAAAAGTTGACACCACACTCAGACAAACTTTGTCAAAAACGATCATATCTCCCACCTATTCTTTTAAGGGCACGTCCATCTTTCCTAAAGATCATTTACTCTCTCCTAAGAGGCCTCCATAACTCCTCCCTTTCCCCCACTAAGAAGGTATATAAGCTCATAGCTCACCATATTTTGGGGTATTCACTTTTTTCTCCTGTGATGGCCCCATGTGTGTAATATGAAAAATTAATAAATATGTATACCTTTTCTCCCTGAATGTGCCTTTGGTCAGATTATTTCACAGACCCAGCTATTGAGCCTAGGAAGGTGGAGGGAAAGTTTTTCCTTCTCTACACCAACTATTCCTAAAACCAACTGAAATGTGGACCCTCTCCTGCTAAAGCCACATAGAAACCCTCCTACCATGGCTCATGTTCATGGTGTTCTTGTTATTTTCTACCACATAAACAAAGTTATCTGGTTTACTTGGAGGAATACCTTGGTACTTAACTTTTTACTTCTTCCTGGTCTGTAACCTCCGCATGTTATTGATTCTTGAGTTTTCGTTCACGCTTTTGGATTTTTGTGCATGACTTAAGTAAACCAAAAGGGCAATGTGGCAGCACAAGGTTAGGTGGGTGTTTCACCTTCCCTCCTTCCCAACGGAACCCTTGGCGGAGTGAGAGCCTTTTCACACTGATATCAGGTGAGAAGCTAGATTTGTTTACCTTTCTGGTGCTCTATCCTGAAGAAAGTGGCCTGCCTGAGGAACAGTCAAGGACAAGGTTTGCAGACCTCAACTGCTGTGTATTTGTGCTGTGTGTTTGGAGGATGAGTAAGAAAAATATGGAGAATGGAGAAAGGACTGCTGGAACTATGTCCAAAGTACCCAGGTGGGAAGAGTAAAGAAAATAATTTAAAAATCATCTTTCAGAATCTGAGCATGTCTGTGATTGGCTATAGGGAAGACTTTTGTTTGTGTGAGTTTCTTTTGTGATAATAAATTGTGCCTGAATACTCTTCCAGATGTTGCAGGCATGATGGCAGGCTTACATAAGTAATTCATGGCTCTTTTTCTTATTCTCATGGCAGTCAGCACGTTTCCTTCCACTGTCCCGAGAGAAAAGCATTTTCTGAATCCTCAGAATTATACTTGACCCCTTTACACCACAAGTTCACTCTGCTTTACAGCCTTCCTGCTTTGTACCGTAAATGCTGAGTGATTTAGACACAAATACACACAAAAAAATTAATTTGTTTCAGAGTTGAAAAGATCCAGGAAACTTAACTCTTCTTTCCTTCCTTCTTAATTATTTCAAATCGATTGAAAAAAATCACATCTTGCTCTGTTTCCTAGAAATTTAAAATTTATGTTAAAATTTTATCTATACTTACACCCATCGTATCTTTATAGATCCAAATCAGTCAGTGGCAAACAACATGAATCTTTAAAAAAATATTTGCCATGATCCTACCAAAAGAAAGAAGAGTAAAACCATTATAAAACAGCTCTAAGAGGAAAGAATTTTTTCCATCAATTTTTTCAAAAGAAACTTGGATAAAATTCTATGCAATCTATTGAAGCTGTGCAATGCAGAGAAGATATTATGCATTCCACCTTAACATATTCCTTTTGTGCATTTCAAGAACTAAGCTTGGAAGCATGAAGCCTTAAATTATTCTGTAATTGGCAGGCAGCAAATAGGAATTTCAAGCTCCAAGCAGTGCCAAGGCCAAATAGAAGACATTTATAATGGCCATGCCTAAAAAAGAAGCTTAGCTTGAAGGATTATCTACAAATTGAGCTATAAACACAGTATTGCCAACACTGGGGAGAAACGAGGGGAAAAGAATTTGTTATCATCAAAGTATTTCACTTTGCAAAATAGGTGAGTATCTGTCCTACAACCCTTTAAATGTTCTGGCCTATCGTAAGTATTTATTTGGAACGGACGCTTAAGAAATTTGAAGCACATTTAAAGTAACGGCAGACCAGAAAGGTAATTAATGATTTTAATTTTCCCCATTATGTGTAACAGTTGCCTGTAAAAAGTACTGGCAAAACACAGACACTTGTCAATTTCCCTCAGCTTGTAAACATGGGCATATGTCTCTTAACATTATTTTCTTTTCAATTAGGATTTTAAAAAAATCTTGCCCATAGGCAGATGGTCTTGTTAGAAACATGAAATGCTGTTTCTTTCATGTGTTGACATTTTCATGCCCTTTTAATTGTTTTTAAGTAATAACACCCCTACTTTATGTACCACAAACATCTTGGAAAATCAGTAGTCAATGCAGAATAATCATACTACTTACTCATATTCCTAAACGTGGTATTTACTTCATGTGAGTGCCCACGGCTTGCACACAACAGACTATGGGCAACACTTTACATTTTTGTATTAAATAGTTCTGGAGAATATGGGTATTATGCTGTTTTGATTTTCAAAATGGTGCAAAGAATAAAAAATGAGAATGAGAAGCTGGTATGCTAGATCTTCCATTAAACAGAAGATCCATTAGCATTTAGAACTGAAAGGTAGGACTTCTAGAAGTTATTCTTCATGGAGATGGAGAGACCAGGAAAGTCCCACAGTGAGTATGTGTTCATTCCAGAAAAGCATTTGATTTAGCCAATCATAAAGTCTTTGTTGATCCGTGGGGACATGGCTGAATGATGGAGATGCTGGGTGCGTTCACCACTTAGGAGCTTCTGGAGAGACGCTGCCATTGGAGTATGTGTAACATGTCTGTTCTTGGACTTGTTCTGCTTAATACTATGAGCAACAACTTGGAAGAGAAAGCATAATGTGAAATCTGTGGGTGAGCCAAACGTGGACATTTCCATACAGCTTTCAGAGCAAGAGGAATACGATCTAAATAGACCGGAAAAGTAAAATAACAATATCTAATCCAAGAGGATTAAGTGGAAATTTTTCTGGTTAAATTCAAAGTACAGAATAAAGATATATGACTGGACATCACTTCATGCAAAAATGATTAGAAGACTTTACACAAAAATGTCATCTGTGCCAGTAGTGAAATAAATGAAGTTGTATAAAAAGTTAGTATACTCTTGGCATGTACTGAAGGATCTGGTGTCCAAATCAAAGGAAGATATGTATAGTCCAACTGTATTCAGCCTTAATCAGGACATACGTGAATGTCTGCATTTATTTCTGGTTGCCATAATCAGAAGGACATTGAAAAATTTGATGGTATCAGCGGACAGTAAGATTCCAGAACTACTAAGGAAACTGGGGATTTTCAGTCTGTAGACGTTTTAAAGACTTGACAGTAGTTTTCACAAACTTGAAGGACTGGGAAATAAGAAGTGCATGTTTCTGTATTTCTCCCTGCACTGGGCAGAGCTGGGATCACTGAATTTAAGCTATAGGAAGACAACTCTGACTCCAAGGAAATATGAAGCCTCCAAAACATTGATCATGCTCTAAACTGCTGCAGGAGAAACTGATATATCCAAATAGGCTTCCAGAGTAACTGGTTGGAGTATGTCATGGGTGGGTTTCCTATAAAGGGTAGAAATTCAGGTGGGATGATCTCAAATTACATATGATTTAATGATTTCTTAGGCAACCTGTCTTAAGAGTTATCAGAAAACATTTACACATGAATTTTTGTTTTTGATTTGCTAGGGAATGAAAGGTTTAATTCTGCAATGAACTTAATTATTTCAATATTATTTGAAATTCCATTATCACTGGGAAATCCATCAGTGTTGGTCCCTACTAACCTGTTGCTGACTCAGCCCAGGAAACAGGTGGGTTAAAAGATCAGACTACTGTATGAGGCAGGTGCTTCATTTAGTGCTGCTACTCTTGAACTGGACCTTGAACCTCGAGGACCAGTTTTCTAGACCTGCTTTAAGCCCTGCTGAGACTTTAGGACATACAGAACCCCAGAAATAGCCGTGAGGTCCTGTGTCAGACTGAAGAGAAAAAGTGATGCCACGTGAACCAAATTTGTCTTAAAAGCAGATGAATTACAATGGTGAGCTAAGCTGGGCAGCCAACAGTCACAGAAGTGTGGCCAAAAAAAAAAAAAAGTCAGGCCTCGGATTCTTAAGTAGACATGATCACATTATCAAAGAACTGACACACTTTAAAAATATCAGGATAGCTGGCTCCAACTGTAATACAATAATCCTGCATAATCACTTAAGTCCTAAAGCTATATATTCATGGGCGGAAGGGCAATGGTTTTAAATGAAGCAATGACCCAGCAATAAATAGCACTCCCTTTAAATGTCCCTTGTTTGTGGGGACATTCAATCACAATTCATTATTTTATAGTAATTACTGAATCTTCATGTGTCACATTTGGACCCTTTAAAAACAGACTAATTACATTTTAATTCTGTAATCAAAATAGGCGCAAACCTGGCATCTGAGCAAGGAAGAACTCAGATAGAGAACTGACGTGTTTGTGCATCCACCGTCATTCACCGAGAACTTTGTTTATAAAGACACGCAGCTATTTTCTGTCTGCTTAACTCTCTGGGGAGAGACAGCCCCTTGGCCATGACAACTTCTGCTGTGAGTGTTGTCTAGAGAGTTGTATGTGCCATGAATAACATTTTAAGTGCTGGCAGGAGAGAAGCGAGGGCTCACTATTTCAGAGGAGCTACTGAGAATCCTGGTGTGAGACAGTTTTTTCACCTTCTACCACCATTTTGTTTGCCTTGTAAAGTCTACACATGCAACTCCTAATTGACAAATGAGCCCAGGTCCCTAGAATGCCGTCCAGGGTTTCTCTCTTCCACTCAGGAGATGCCTCACCACAAAGCCTTCCTCAAATCCCCCGCCCTATGCCTTGGTACACTGGTTCCCTTGGGAACTACTTCTGCTCTGGTCCCTCACATTTTGGCCACTCTCTGGACCAGGCTGTGGGTGGACGGGAGTGTCTATCAGGCAGTGCACGCGCAGAAAAAGTACTGGGGCAGTTCCAGCTGGTACCTCAAAACAACTCTGGCAATGATAAATTACTCTTTGACAACAGAAGGGTAAGATAAATTATGTTTCTCTTTTTATGCTGATCGCTTCTAGTATCATAACTAAGACCATTATTGGGGCTTATAGTGAAATGGTATGATAATTTACTTGTTTTATGGATTTATCTAAAAGATTTTCCCTTATGTTCGGAAACTTTGGCTCAGGGAAGCTGGTTTTCGAGATCATATCGTCCCACCATTGTTCCCTGAGCTTTACTGTGCCTTTTGTTTTCTCCCATCAGAGGCAAGAAAGTCTGCACCACTATATATATTGGTAAATTTGGCTGTCAAGTTCTTCAAGAATCATTTTGAAGGCTCTGATCTTCTTTGTTTTAAAGAAATTGTGTGGAAAAGCAAAAAAATTATAGCTTTGAAGGCCACTAAGGGTGACTCAGGTTAAACCAAATAACTCTCAGACCCAAGTGGGAAAAGAAAGAAAACCTTTTGAATGGGGTATTTATTTACTCTTCCTTGCAAATCCACTGTGTGTGTGTGTGTGTGTGTGTGTGTGTGTGTGTGTGTGTGTGAGATTGGAAACAGACAGCTACCTTTACTTTTGATTATGATATGATGATATTTCCCAAAGCTCCTTCATTATTCATCTCAATGCATTTAAGATCTCCTCTTTATTTATTTATTTTTTATCTCCTTGCTTGAACTACAGGCATGTGACCACAAAATTCTATATGAGTAGGTGCTAGAGGATTCAGATAGATTTCACGATTGTTTTTATCTCACAGTCTTAAAATATATGGCTTTTTAGTTAAATGCAAGTAAAATATTACCTGATTCCCCCCTCCCCTTTTTATGGTTCTTGATACATATTTAATTATATGATTATATTTTATGTTAACATCTTTTTTTTTTTTTTTTTTGTGGTACGCGGGCCTCTCACTGTTGTGGCCTCTCCCGTTGTGGAGCACAGGCTCCGGACGCGCAGGCTCAGTGGCCATGGCTCACGGGCCCAGCCGCTCCGCAGCATGCGGGATCCTCCCGGACCAGGGCACGAACCCGTGTCCCCTGCATCGGCAGGCGGACTCTCAATCACTGTGCCACCAGGGAAGCCCTAACGTCTTTTTATTGATTTTAAAATTTGTCTGTCATGTGTGATGAGGAGTGGATTATAATACGTGTATTTATAGCCAATTAATATTAAAGACAAATGAGCCCTTGGGCTAGGGAAATGTGAATGTGAAATCATAAAATCTAATATTGAAAAGTAGAATGAAAGTTGTGAATCAAAATTGGGATTTTTCAGGTATTACTTTTGGCTCCAGAAGGGTGCTCTATGAGCAGGCGTTAACCTCCAGTTGAGTTCAGCATGAGATCAGGCAAGATCCCAGACAGGAGAGTTGGTGCTCTCATGTTTCCTTTTCACAGGAAAACTAGAGAAACATAATGCCCTCAGGCTATTAGTGTTTGGCGAAAAGTGAATACAGTCCTGGAGTCTGACCAGATTCACATGAGACCTACTTTTGGAAAGGAGCATGTGTACTTTATAAATTGTACAAAATTTAGAGTAGTCACAAAAAAAAGCCCCAAACAAACAAGCAGAACCCCTCTACATTACCTTTTCTTACCAGTTAAAACTAGCCACACATAAAGTTAGAAGGTCTGTTTTAAAATTCCCATTCTCTGGGTCTGTTCTTCTTTCTATTAGAAACCTCTGTCTAAAACATCTGTGCTCACCTCTGTGGCTCAGAATTGGGGCTTCTCTAGCATTCTGGGTATTTTCATCTAAATACAATGTAGATAAACCAAGTATATTACTTTCTAGCAATTATTCTCACAGGGTTTGAAAGAACACTAAAAACAGTAAGATGTTTAATACAAAACAGTTAGATGATAAGAGTATAAATATGGTGGCTATTAAATAAAAATCTTATTTAAAACTGAATAATTTTGGCCAATTTCTCTCAGATTTTGAGTGCTGCCTCACCCCTTTTGTCATTTGTAGGAGTTTGTTACAACAGTCTGAATACTAATCCTTTCTAATATAATTATCCTTTTCTAGTCTGTTACTTATGTTTTAGATTTACCTATGGTGATTTTTTTATCTGAATATTATAAATTTTTAATGAGGTCCAGTTAATTAATATTTTCTTTGTGATTTTCTCCTTTCCTACCCAGATGTCATAGAGATATTACTTACATTTTCCTTTAATATTTTTAAAGTTTTATCTTTTAATATATTTACATTTCCATCTTTTTACATTGAGGTCTATAATCTCTGAATATTTTTTGTTCATTTGAGGAGGGAGAATTTATTTTATTTTTTCAAATACTGAAATCCAATGATTATAATATCATTTGTTTTCCCTTCCCATTAATTATTCATGTTTCCTCTTAATATACCAAGTTCTTTTATGTACGGATCAGTTTCTAGATTTTGTATCCTGTTTAGTAATCGATTTGTCTCATTGGTCCTACATGCTTAAATTCTACAGTTCAGTGTATAGAGTGGTATCTGGTAGTGAAACACTCCACTCCATTTCTTTCTCTTTCCTATATGCCTATTTTTATGAGTGGTGAAAGTCAGCCCTAATTTTAGAAAAGGATTTTTGATGCAGAAAAAGAAAACAACAGTAACAGCCTGTAGTTGCCGTCTCTACCCAGGAATCAGTGTTGTAGAAATAAAATGAGTTTGGAGTCAGCCATGGGGTCAAAACCTAGCTGCCAATTTGAAGCTGCAAGATGAATAGAAAAAGAGTTGCCGCTGCCGAAACTCACCTCCCTCACCTGAGAAATGGGAACAATACCCCTGCTTGTGGGGACAGTCATGAGGATTAACCGTGGTAAAGATATAAGGCACCTGGTGCATAGTGGGTACTTGTTAATGGTAACTACTTTTATTATTGTCATTCTCATTACACAGTATGACTTAAAGGACAGTTAGAGTCTGTAGTCCAAAATCCCTCTTATCTCATGATTACTGCTGAAATGTCAATCTCCAAGTCACGGACAAAGAGTGGAGAAATCATTAATACCTCAGTGGGGTTTAGGAAATGAGACTTTGGTGCTGCTTTTTTAGTATCACCCAGGGAATTAGGATACACACCCATGAGTTGTTGCTTTTATCCAGTGGACTCAGACATGATCTGAAACAGGGGTCTGCTCCAGAAAGTAAGGTGTAGGTGGTAGAGAGAAGGTGCCCATGGGAAGAGAATAAGCCCACAGGGTGCCTGCAAGAAGGGCACCAGGAGATAAGAGTAAGGTTCCAGGATGGCTAGTCTAATAGCCTCAGGAAACATCCGCCCTCCAGCTATGCCTCATTGACCACATTGCTTGTGCCCCATACATATATCGGCCACTAACTGGGATCTGAGTATCTGTTGCTCAGTGTTGGTCAAGCCATGGACAACTCCTGTCCTTTGGAAGGTGATGTCAGGTGAATGTATGTCGGTGGGAAGCTAGGGAAGGCAGTTTAAAGATCTCTGTGAGAGACCATAAAGGGCATGGAGACCTGAATAGAAACAAATTCTAAAGCTGGCCACAAGAGTCACAATCCAACCGATCTAGTTCTGTCTCTGACTTTTCCCACAATCCAGGCAAGACTGACCGGCCCGCTACCTCCTCTTAAGTCAAGCAGTGAGGGATCTAAGAATAAAGTTCTGCAGCAGAATCAGATAGGTGGTGATCACTGTGGTCGAGGTGGTGGGGGTGAGAGTGGGGGTGGTGTCTCTTGACAACACAGAAAACACCGGCAGAGACTGAGGCAAGCTTGCTCTGTAGTTTGATGCCTCCCCTTCCCTACAGCAATGGGCTCACGTTATCCATGGGTGCAAAGCTTGCTCTAACTCATTCACTCTCTTGTTTTGTGTTCTGTGTCAAAGGAGCACAGAAACCTGCAGACCTCCAGTTAGGAGATCCAGGGCATAGAGGGAAGGAAACAGGAAGCTGATCACTGTGTTTCCTATTTTGAGTACTGTGTCCCCAAAATCAATGTCTGAGTGTCAAGAATGCTTACTGTAACAGACCCACACCGATTACCAAGGGGTGTGGGAGTGCTGCATTGCTTTTCTTTGTTTCTTTTGTTTCAAAAAGATAGATTTGAAGAAAGAGGAGAAAAAGGAGAAACATATTTATCATACCTTCAAAATGAGGGAAGGGAGAGTAAATGAATACATGTAGTCATTTCATAGTTGAATGAAGCAAAACTGGTCCAGGTGACCCTCTCAACAGACCCTTTATCATTCCACGTTGAACTGTTTTTTCTCTTTTGCATTCATATCCCAGGATGCTGCAAACAAACAAAACCCCTTCCCTTTCTAACATCTGACCCTGTTTTACAACCAGTACCTCTCTTTCAGATTAAGCCATGCTTGAGTGACCAGCAACCCTGACTCACCCTTGGGTCAAGATCCATTGGCCCATAGTAGGTGAGTATAAAAGAACACCATGTGCAAAAATGCAGCCCTGGAAAAGAGACTGGGTCTGAGTACCCAGATTGGTGATTTAAAATCACATCTTTTTGTTTTACTTGCTTTTCCTAAAAAAACTTGAATTTAAATAAATGTATTATTAAGACCTAATGTGCTAAGATAGAAGTCCTTACGTTTAGCTATTTTAGTGCCACTATAAAAAAAATTAATATATGTCTTAAAGAGTACAAGACTAGTTATTTAATCCATCTGAGAATTTTTTCTTATCCTCTCAACAAGCACACATTCATTTGAGCTTTTACTAGATTCAAATTAAAAGAAGAGTTTTATGAAGCTAAGAGAGGAATGAAAATAAGGGATTTTAGCAGGTGTTACATTGCATCTCTCCTAATAAGCTGATGTCCTGCATGCTACAATGTGTGCATGATTTCCAGGTAAACACATACACGAGGAGAAAGATAACAAAGTGGAGGAGGCAAATGTATAGATGATTTTTTAACAATTTTGAACAAAAAAAGAGGTATCTAAGATTTTTTCCCTAGCATATTAAATGAAAGATAATACTGTTCGAAAATGAAGCTCTTTAAAAAATCATAAATTATCTGACTAGAACAAAAGGGCAAGAACATAAAAACATTCACTGGCTGCTTAGAATAGTTCACAAAGTAGCTCAAAATATATAAGGACACAAATTAATCACTAACCTTGAATCATGCTTCAAAATATATTCTCCTTCAACCCCGATTTAACATAAACTTGTAAATAATGTGTTACACAATTTCAACTCGCAATTTGCCAAAAGGTGGCATAAAATGCAATCGTGAGCTGATGCAAATAAATACAGACTACTGAATTCAGCCTGAGCATTTCTGAAAGACAGATTTATCCAAATCTTTTAAATAAAAAGAATGACTTTGCTTCAGATTTCTGGTCAATGTAAATTTCTAAACGGTATGGCCAAAGACATACCTAATGTTCTACCAACGTCAGCTCTAAAATTCATTAAATAAAATATGTCATTCCAAATGTCTCTGTATTTGTCTTGCAAATTTATACGCAACAAGAAGGTGCGGGGCGGGGGAGGCTTTCGGTAAATGAACAACAATAGAACTGGATAAATTACAAATCTATATGTATTTCTAGCAGTCAAGTGTTTGGGGGAAGGGTACCCAGCATATTGGGAATAGGATGTTACACAAGCTTTTCACTTCTGGGCTTCATTTACAAGCTGCAAGAACCTGTCATATTCATAGACTGAGACATATATCCTTTCCACTTTGTGGTAATGTGTGGTGATTTAGACCCAAGTTCATGACTCTAGACCTGGAGATTATATTTGTATCTATAATTTCCTGTGCTCTCTTAGGTAAAAAAACCTTGAACTAGATGCTTCAGATGCTTTCTGTGCTTGAAAGTGTAACTTTTATGGTTTAATTCACTTACTAATCATCACTGCATGCTGGCTTTCCATCCTGTGGTGATCTTGAAACCTCAGAGCTTGGTAAATTTTGATAACTAAGGCCAGGTACCTTAGAGAAGCAATGAACCAATTAATTTCATGCTTTGGAGGAATGAGTAAGTTCTAACTATGTGCCACTATACAAGGTGAAGAAACAGAGGCTCTGAAAGACTAAGAAACAGCTTTCAGGCCACACAACCAGGAGGGGGCGAAATTCAGCACTTTTTCAATTTTATGCTAAAACTACTCCATATAAAGAAGTGAAAGTTAACCATCTAGAACAATATTCTTTTGCATAAATACAGATTATACAAAACAAGCACACCGGCTGAAAAACCACTGTTTGGTGCAGGAAATTCCTTAAGAGACAAATAGTGTGGTGGCCAAGAGCTTGCCTCTGGGGTCTGCTTCCTGTGTGCTGAAGAGAAACCTCCCCAGGCAGCATCAGTAGTTATTTCTGAGTTGGGAAAGGGCTCTTCTGCATTTAGTTTAACATCTCAAAGTTCATTGCTGAAACACAGCTTATTTTCCTCCATGAAATTCTGAAGATATTGCATGTGTGCAAAGGAATGACTTGGATTTAGAAATTTATTTTGAAAGAATGATGGTATTGGCCAATTTACTAGCTTATGCCTGCCAATTGTTTTGAACAAAGCTATTTGATTTATTCCACAATATTTGGAATCATATTTATTCCACTTTTCTAAGCCTTAGAGTAAATCAAACTTCTTTTTAAACTTTATTTAGCTACTAATGTCCACAGCTATTTCAACCATTCTAACCACACCTTCAGAGGTTTTCTTAGAATTGCACAGGTTGCCATGGCCACCCATCATGGCTAGATATGATTAAGACAGAGGTCCAGTGGATGGCACAATAACTGTTTGGGGGAAAAGGATGCTGTCCATTTCCTCACTTTAAAATGTTATTTTTGAGAAGCGGGAGTCTTAAAAAATTTTTTTCTTTATGAATCTAAAACTAAATATAATAAATATATATACATTATACTTATCTTCCAAGGAGTTTCTTCTACCCTTTCTAATATATTGAGTTGTTCTGGTGCCTTATTAGAGTAAATATTAAACCTTGAAAAATCTGCTGTGATTATATAAAAGCTGACTTTGGAGATGAACGACAATTTAAATTGGTTTCTCTGGCATTTATTAGTAATTCAATTTTACTCTGTGTAATTAATTATAGGATTATAAATAATTAAAATTAGAAGGGAAATATAGTCTTCAGACATCTCCAAACCATCCAAACTACTTTTAAATATGTCAACCTGTCTTAAGAGTCAAAAACTCCATTGTCTATTACATAAACATGAATCAAGAAAGTATCTTAAAAACACTATTTTCTTCATGTAGATTTCCCCTATGTCCTCAGTTTTCCTTCATAAAATCTTTCTTTTCTCCTTTGTCTTTTTTTTTTTGACATTTATCCTAAATGTTCAGAAGACAAACTCTGGTACAAAGATTATATAGAGACTTCTCGGGGACTACAATCTGTATATTAATCAATCAAATTTTAATTTTAATTTGGAAAGGATGCAATTATATGTAGATCATAGTGATATGATGCATTTCAACATGTAAAAAGATGTTCACTTTAATTTTCTTTGAATTTTAGTGAGATCTTTGGCCTACAAATACCAGAGCTTGAACAATCTCCAGGAAGTATATGACAAGGGATTTAAACGCATAGATCAAAGAGATCAGGCTGACAATTTTATAGCCTGCTTTTCACATTTTGTTATGGAAGTAAAAAGCATTTTTGTTCTATTCTTATTATGAACTCACTAAATATTTTAAGTCCTAATCTCTGAAGTCTGTGGTTTTGATGCTGTGCTCCATGACGCACTGGAGGTTTCATTCTTTAACATCCACTGTTGAGGGTTCGGGGAAGGCAATGCATGTAGCAGGTGGAGCTCTTAACTGCTCCCTCCCTTTGCCCCCAAATGCTCCATTTTAATCTCTTTTCATATTAGACTTTCAACTAGGATTTCACTTGAAGAAGGTATACCCCGCTCATAGGACATTTGCATCTGATTTAAATTTCAAGTTGAAGATAATTAAATTTATTTGTTCTCACAATTTCACCACCCCTAAATACTTCCATGTGCTATTTAACATTTTTTTCATCATTAAAATTTGCTCAATCTTAAAAGGCTACCTACTGTATGATTCCAACATTCTGGAAAAGGCAAAACTATGGAGGCAGCAAAAGGATCAGTGGTTGACAGGAGTTGGGGGGAAGGAAGGATGAATTGGCAGAGCACAGATGATTTTTAGGGCGGTGAAAATGTTCTGTATGATACTATGATGGTGGATACATGTCATTATACATTTATCCACACTCACTGGATGTACAAAATTAAGACTGAACCTAATATAGACTCTGAACTTTGGGTGATAATGATGTGTCAGCGTAGGTTCATCAAACATACTGCTCCGGTGGGGAAGCTGATGGTGGTGGGAGGCTCTGTGGGGTGGGTGGGGTATATAGGAATGCCTGTACTTTCTACTCGATTTGCTGTGAACCCAGAACTACTCTAAAAACTGTTAAAAAATGAAATTAGCTTATTTGTAGTATTATATTAAGTATATATCTGCACAATTAACTTCTTAGAATTTCTTATATTTCCAAAAGGGTGCAGAGAAAGTGGTTTCCTAAGACAGAATCTACTCCTGGTGAAGACGCTGTGAAGACTGCTGAAACAAGAACAAAGGATTTAGAATATTACATAAACTTAGTTGATAAAGCAGTGGCAGGGTCTGAGAGGACTGACTCCAATTTTGAAAGGAGTTTTACTGTGGGTAAAATGTTATCAAACAGCATTGCATGCTACAGAGAAATCGTTCTTGAAAGGAAGAGTCAATTGATGTGGCAGACCTCACTGGTGTCTTATTTTAAGAAATTGTCACGGCCGCCCCAGCCCTGAGCAACCACCACCCTGATCAGTCAGCAGCTGTCCACATGGAGGCAAGACCCTCCACCAGCAATAAGGTTACAACTCACTGAAGGCTCAGATGATGGCTACAATTTTTTAGCAATAAAGTAATCTTAATTAAGGTATGTAATTTTAAAAAAAGCACCATGCTATTGCACACTTAATGGACTACAGTATAGTGTAAACATAATTTTTGCAGGCACTGGGAAACCAAAAAAATTGTGTAGCTTGCTTTATTGTGATATTCGCTTGATTGTGGTGGTCTGGAACTGAACCCTCCATATCTCTGAGGTCTGTCTGTACTCATAACTAGGGGCTGCAGGAAAGAACTATGGCAGGAGCTGAAGCTGTATTGTTCAAAACAGCAGCATCGTATATATTTTACACCCACTAAAATAATAATGTTGGCACATTGAGGATAAAACATTAATGCAATTTTGTGTACCTCAAGGTAGTTTAATAATAGTTTGGAACTGAATGGTGCATTTTGATTTATCTTGCCTATCCTTTCTAGAAACTTCTTTGGACCTTCCTTATCAGTCCCAGGTTCCACACATATTGTTTTTTTCTGATCTGAGAGGCTTGGACAATTCTTCCTCTGCGACCTTCGTTGGCCACATTACGCACAGCTCAGTTCCCATACGCGGCACACAAGTGTCCCTTAGTGCACGAGACCCCAGTCTCAGGCTGCGGTTACTTCGTTCATCTTTCTCAAAGATCTACTGCTGCACCTGGATTTCCTCTCTACTAAATCTTCTCTATTTTCAGCTCTCTGACCCACTGCTCTAGTTCCCCTTTCTCTCCAGAGGAAGTCTGCATAATGGTTCAGATCTTGGGTTCCAGCATTAGACTACCTCTGTTTATCCCATCCACTGCTTATTAATTGTCTTGGGCAAGTTAATCAACCTCTCAAAGCCTTGGTTTCCTTACTTACAAACTTGATCTAAAAGTGGTAACTGCTTTATAGGATTACGTGAAGAAATGCAGATTAAGTATTTAGACTGGGCCCTCAGCATTTGGGAAGCCCTCAGTAACTGCCCAGAGCTGTCCAACACGGCAGACATGCACTGGCTTGGGAGCCAGCCTTGCTGGAGGGATTAGTTTCCTGCGGCCGCTGTAACCGAGTACCATTAACTGGGTGGTAAAACCACAGAAGTCTCTGCCTTTGTTCTCTTCTCTGTGCGTGTCTGCCTCTGTGTCTCTTCTCCTCTTACAAGGACACCAGTCATATTTAATCAGGGTCAACCCTAACGACCTGATCTCAACCTGATTACATCTGTAAAGACCCTATGTCCAAATAAGATCACATTCACAAGTACCGGGGTTAGGACTTTAACACATCTTTTTAGGACGCACAATTCAACCCCTAACACTAGGGAAGGGACCCTTGCACTCGACAGTGGCCACCTTCTCTCCCTCTTTCCCTCCTTCCTGTCCTTCCTCTTATCCTCAATTGTTTCTCATTTAGAACACCTGTCAAATCCCATGACCTCATTTCCCACATTTTAGTTGTCCAGTATCAGATATACTTCAGGTGTGGTCCACTGATGCTTGCTGTAGAGTCCTGGAATTTGGACACCTGACTGAGGTGATATTAGGAGTATTTTGTTTTGTTGTGTATTTCCATAGCCACATCATACTGATGCCTCATGTTGAGCTTGAATAAATTATACCAAGCTGGTTTTTTTAACCCCTTCTTTACTAACCACTCATAACCATCTCTCATGATGCTTCAGCCTATTTTCCTTTTTCTGAATTCAGTCTTGAGAGAGTTAATACTGATGAACATGGCCTGAACTGATCCTAGAATTGGACTGGATGGGCAGTCACAGGAAATGCTATGTGTAGTTTGAGTGGCTTCTAGACTTTGCATCCTGGGGCAAGCCAATGGCAGGATGGACCTGCTGTGGAACATAATCCAGCACTAGAAAAAAATCCAAGCTGCCATTTGCATGTTATCATATTCCCTGCAGAATTCCTTCCCCACAGTGTTCTTGAGAGTCCCTGAAAAGCCATCAGCACCTTTCTGGAAGACTAAGAGGCAGTCTGAACCTTTCAAAAGAAGTGGTTGGGAAGCCTGGGCGGTGGTCTCCAGACCTGGGCTTGACCCTTCAGAAGACTGCCACGTTGGTATCAGTGATGGATTTCTCTCAGTATTGACTTTGAATTACAAGCAGGGCTGGGGCACAGTCAACACAAATCCAACACATTCCTTTAGAAATGGGAAGGCTGCTCTTGCCAAGAAAGATTGGCTGTTTTATATCATTGTCTCCTTCCCCTCACTATATTCCTTCATTTATTTTCCTCTTGTCTTCATTGTCTTTTCATATTTATAATTTGTATTGGCATGCATATTGTAAAATGTAACAAGGATTAAATGTGATTATTTTAATGCTTTCTATACTAGAAATATATACAATGGATACTCTACAATGGGGATAATTTGTACGTGGCTAATTGGGACCTGACAGGATCATTCTTAACAATTTCCTCCAGAGGGTTTTCTTTCTCTAGAAGAGTTTACAAGTCCTCTTTGATTTGCAAAATGCACACTTCAGAGGTCCACCCCTGTGTCTTAGACTTATTCTGTATTCTCATCAATGAATTCCCCTCCCATATTTGTGTACTACGTCTGTACAGAGTGGGCACTCAATAAATCTGTGTTGAATAAATTCACCTCAATCTTCTTTATTTGGCCCATTGCTCCCCCTTGATTAGGCTTACAAGTTTCTGAAATTCAGAAGCCTAAGAAAATAATTACAAATATTGCATAAAAATATGAATCTTCACGAAACTCTATGTGGAGGTGATAATACTATTCTCATTTTATGGACGAGAAAACAGAGGTGAGAAAAGTTAAGTACACAAGTTTCCAAAGTCATACAGCTAAGAAGCAGCAGAGGTGGCATCATCTTTTATTGTCACTGGTACTAGCAGAGTGCATGGTGGAGACTCACTGAATAATTGGTTAAATGAATGAATGAAATAAATGACTCTCGAAAAATCTATTTTATATTGACGATTGCATCCAGGCCCTTAGGAAATAGGATAGTTTCCATGCAATGCAATAAGCTGGCCAAAATATCCCCAAATAATAATAACAGAAAATAATAGTGCTTATCATTTCCAGGCATTGTCGTAGCTATGGAACCTTACTGCTAATAGGGCTGAGGCTGTCTGGATCACGAGGAGTTTAACAGGCTGCAAATAACAGACTGAGGCCAGATTAAGAATGGCCTGCAATGAAGGCTAATGGCCTCTGCCATAAATGGGGCTATTACAATTGGAAATCCCATAAGGCCCATAATATCCCTCTTTAATTCATTAGTTATTATAAAAATAAGAAAACAGATGAAGTCTTCATTATCTAATCATTTCTCTGCCTGTCAATTAAAATTAACAAAGGATGGGAGCAGGATCAGGTCTGTGGAACTGTAATGCTGAAGGGATCAAGAAGATATTGTCTTCAAGAGGGAGGAGAGGGGCTTCCCTGGTGGCGCAGTGGTTGAGTCCGCCTGCCGATGCAGGGGACGCGGGTTCGTGCCCCGGCCCGGGAAGATCCCACATGCCGCGGAGCGGCTGGTCCCGTGAGCCATGGCCGCTGAGCCTGCTCGTCCGGAGACTGTGCTCCGCAACGGGAGAGGCCACAGCAGTGAGAGGCCCGCATACCGCAAAAAAAAAAAAAAAAAAAGAGGGAGGAGATACGGGGATGTATGTATATGTATAGCTGATTCACTTTATTATACAGCAGAAACTAACACACCATTGTAAAGCAATTATACTCCAATAAAGATGTTAAAAAAAGAAAAAAGACATTGTCTTAAATCTAACTTTCAGCAGGAGGCACAAGCACTAAAGCTACCTGCCTGCCCAGTGTTTCTTGAGGACCACAGGCCAGATGCATAACAGGGACTCAGACACAGGCTGAATGCTTGGATATGTAAATGGATATTTGTGAGTTTTTAAAATTACTATCATCAGTGTTATAATCACTCACTTGAAGGAGATCTGATCACAGGTAAGAACAGGCAACCACTCCTCGCTGGTCCAGAGGGTCATACGTGGAAGGAAGGCCCTGCATGTCCTCTGCACAGGCTTGAAGCTCCTGCATCAGCAAGCAGTGGACAGGCAGGGGAGTGTGTGCTGGCCACGAGAGTACCTTTATGGACATTCTTTTCAGTTATTATCTGCAAGGCTATTTTATCAGTCAACCTTGACTCTACACCACTATGAGAGAGAGAAAAAAAGTTCTGCAGAGTTTTTTTAATGACATCAGCGCAGTAGAAAGTAGAGCTATTAGTATTCTATTGCTGCCACAGCAAATTACTGCACAGTGAGTGGTTTAAAACAACACAGAGTCATCATCTTACACTTCTGTAGATTAAAATTCCCACGTGCGTCTGACTGGACTAGAATCAAAAGGTTCTCGGGGCCAAGCTTCCTTCTGGAGCTTCTATGAAAGAATCCATTTTCTTTCCCTTTCCAGCTTTTAAAAGATACCTACATTTCTTGGTTCATGGACCCACTCTTTCTTCTTAAAAAATAGCAATAAACCATCTCTCTGTTCTTTTTTCTGTCATTAGATACCAGATTTCTTTCTGAACACAGCTGGGGAAGTTTCTCTATTTTTAATGTTTTTTAATTAATTAATTAATTAAGAAATCCGGTTCCTGCAATTCTGCCTTTTCTTTTCTTTTCTTTTTTTAAATTGGGGTATAGCTGTTTTACAATGCGGTGTTAGTTTCTACCATACAGCAAAGTGAAGTAGAGTCCCCTGTGCTATATATAGCAGGTTCTTATTAGTTATCTATTTTATACATCTTAGTGTATATATGTCAATCCCAATCTCCCAATTCACTCCACTCCCCCCATACCCGCTTTTTCCCCACTTGGTGTCCATACGTTTGTTCTCTACATCTGTGTCTCTGTTTCTGCCTTGCAAGCCAGTTCATCTGTACCATTTTTCTAGATTCCACATATATGCGTTAATATATGATATTTTTCTCTTTCTGACTTACTTCACTCTGGATGACAGTCTCTAGGTCCAGCCACATCTCTACAAATGACCCAATTTTGCCCCTTTTTATGGCTGAGTAATATTCCATTGTATATAGGTACCACATCTTCTTTAGCCATTCATCTGTTGATGGACATTTAGGTTGCCTCCATGACCAGGCTATTGTAAACAGTGCTACAGTGAACATTGGGGTGCATGTGTCTTTTTGAATTATGGTCTTCTCTGGGTATATGACCGGGTGTGGGATTGGTGGGTCATACGGTGACTCCATTTTTAGTTTATTAAGGAACCTCCACAATGTTCTCCACAGTAGCTGTATCAATTTACATTCCCACCAACAGTGCAAGAGGGTTCCCTTTTCTCCACAGCATTTATTGTTTGTAGATTTTCTTTTTTAAAAAAATTTAATTTATTATTTATTTATTATAAATTCATTTATTTATTTATTTTTGGCTGTGTTGGTGTTCATTGCTGTGCGTGGGCTTTCTCTAGTTGCAGCAAGTGGGGGCTTCTCTTCTTGCGGAGCACGGGCTGTAGGTGCGCAGGCTTCAGTAGTTGTGGCGTGTGGGCTCAGTAGTTGTGGCACGCAGGCTTAGTTGCTCCGTGGCATGTGGGATCTTCTCGGACCAGGGATCAAACCTGTGTTCGATCCCTGCAGTGGCATGCAGATTCTTAACCACTGTGCCCCCAGGGAAGTCAATGTTTGTAGATTTTCTGATGATGCTCAATTCTAACCGGTGTGAGGTGATACCTCATGGTAGTTTTGATTTGCATTTCTCTAATGATTAGTGATGCTGAGCACCCTTTCATGGGTTTGTTGGCCATCTGTATGACTTCTCTGGAGAAATGTCTATTTAGGTCTTCCAGCCATTTTTGGATTGGGTTGTTTGTCTTTTTGATTTTGAGCTGCATGAGCTGTTTATATATTTTGGAGATTAATCATTTGTCTGTTGATATGTTTGCAAATATTTTCTCCCATTCTGAGGGTTGTCTTTTTGTCTTGTTTATAGTCTCCTTTGCTGTGCAAAAGCTTTTGAGTTGCATTAGGTCCCATTTGTTTGTTTTTGTTTTTATTTCCATTACTCTAGGAGGTGGGTCAAAAAATATCTTGCTGTGGTTTATGTCAAAGAGTGTTCTTCCTATGTTTTCCTCTAAGAGTTTTATAGTGTCTGGTCTTACATTTAGGTATTTAATCCATTTAGAGTCTATTTTTGTGTATGGTGTTAGGGAGTGTTCTAATTTCATTCTTTTACATGTAGCTGTCCAGTTTTCCCAGCACCACTTATTGAAGAGACTCTCTTTTCTCCATTGTATATCCTTGCCCCCTTTGTCATAGATCAGTTGACCATAGGTATGTGGATTTATCTCTGGGCTTTCTATCCTGTTCCATTGATCTATATTTCTGTTTTTGTGCCAGTACCATATTGTCTTGATGACTGTGGCTTTGTAGTATAGTCTGAAGTCAGGGAGTCTGATTCCTCCAGCTCCGTTTTTTTTCTCTCAAGATTGCTTTGGCTATTCGGTGTCTTTTGTGTCTCCATACAAATTTTAAGATTTTTTTGTTCTAGTTCTGCAAATATACCATTGGTAATCTGATGGGGCTTGCATTGAATCTGTAGATTGCTTTGGGTAGTATAGTCATTTTCACAATATTGATTCTTCCAATCCAAGAACATGGTATATCTCTGCATCTGTTGGTATCATCTTTGATTTCTTTCATCAGTGTCTTATAGTTTTCTGAGTATAGGTCTTTTACCTCCTTAGGTAGGTTTATACCTAGGTACTTTATTCTTTTTGTTGCAGTGGTGAATGGTATTGTTTCCTTAATTTCTTTTTCTGATCTTTCATTGTTAGTGTATAGGAATGTAAGAGATTTCTGTGCATTAATTTTGTACCCTGCAACTTTACCAGATTCATTGATTAGCTCTAGTAGTTTCCTGGTGGCATCTTTAGGATTTTCTATGTATAGTATCATGTCATCTGCAAACAGTGACAGTTTTATTTCTTCTTTTCCAATTTGTATTCCTTTTGTTTTTCTTCTCTGATTGCCGTGGCTAGGACTTCCAAAACTACATTGAATAATAGTGGCGAGAGTGGACATCCTTGTCTTGTTCCTGATCTTAGAGGAAATGCTTTCAGTTTTTCACCATTGAGAATGATGTTTGCTATGGGGTTGTTGTATATGGCCTTTATTATGCTGACATAGGTTCCCTCTATGCCCACTTTCTGGAGAGTTTTTATCATAAATGGGTGTTGGATTCTGTCAAAAGCTTTTTCTGCATCTACTGAGATGATCATATGGTTTTTATCCTTCAGTTTGTTAATATGGTGTATTGCATTGATTGCTTTCCGTATATTGAAGAAGTCTTGCATCTCTGGGAGAAATCCCACTTGACCATGGTGTATGATCCTTTTAATGTGTTGTTGGATTCTTTTTGCTAGTATTTTGTGGAGGATCTTTGTATCTATAGTCATCAGTGACACTGGTCTGTAATTTTCTTTTTTTATAGTATCTTTGTCTGGTTTTGGTATCAGGGTGATGGTGACCTCATAGAATGAGTTTGGGAGTGTTCCTTCCTCTGCAGATTTTTGGAAGAGTTTGAGAAGGATGGGTGTTAGCTCTTCTGTAAATGTTTGATAGAATTCACCGGTGAAGCCATCTGGTTCTGGACTTTTGTTTGTTGGAAGATTTTTAATCACAGTTTCAATTTCATTACTTGTCATTGTTCTACTCGTAATTTCTATTTCTTCCTGGTTTAATCTTGGAAGGTTATAGCTTTCTAAGAGTTTGTCCATTTCTTCCAGGTTGTCCATTTTATTGGCATTGAGTTGCTTGTAGTAGTCTCTTAGGATGGTTTGTATTTCTGGTGTCTCTTGTAACTTCTCCTTTTTCGTTTCTAATTTTGTTGATGTGAGTCCTCTCCCTCTTTTTCTTGATGAGTCTGGCTAATGGTTTATCAATTTTGTTTAGCTTCTCAAAGAACCAGCTTTTAGTTTTATTGATCTTTGCTATTGTTTTCTTTGTTTCTGCTCTGATCTTTATGATATCTTTCCTTCTGCTAACTTTGGGTTTTGTTTGTTCTTCTTTCTCTAGTTCCTTTAGGTGTAAGGTTAAATTGTTTATTTGAGATTTTTCTTGTTTCCTGAGGTAGGACTGCATTGCTATAAACTTCCCTCTTAGAACTGCTTTTGCTGCATCCTATAGGCTCTGGATCATCGTGTTTTCATTGTCATTTGTCTCTAGGTATTTTTTGATTTCCTCTTTGATTTCTTCAGTGACCTCTAGGTTATTTAGGAACTTATTGTTTAGCCTCCATGTGTCTGTGTTTTTTACTTTTTTTTTTCCTGTAATTTATTTCTAATCTCATAGCGTTGTCGTCAGAGAAGAAGCTTAATATGATTTCAATTTTCTTAAACTTACCAAGGCTTGATTTGTGACCCAAGATGTGATCTACGCTGGAGAATATTCAGTGTGCACTTGAGAAGAAAGTGTCATCTGCTGTTTTTGGATGGAATGTCCTATAAATATCAATTAAATCTATCTGGTCTATTGTATCATTTAAAGCTTGTGTTTCTTTATTAATTTTCTGTCTTGATGATCTGTCCATTGGTGTAACTGAGGCGTTAAAGTCCCCCACTATTATTGTGTTACTGTTGATTTCCTCCTTTATAGCTGTTAACATTTGCCGTATGTATTGAGGTGCTCCTATTTTGAGTGCATAAATGTTTATAATTGCTATATCTTCTTCTTGGATTGATCCCTTGATCATTATGTAGTGTCCTTCCTTGCCTCTTGTAACATTCTTTACTTCAAAGTCTATTTTATCTGATATGAGTATTGCTACTCCAGCTTTCTTTTGATTTCCATTTGCATGGAATATCTTTTTCCATCCCCTCACTTTCAGTCTGTATATGTCCCTAGGTTTGAATTGGGTCTCTTGTAGACGGCATATATACAGGTCTTTTTATATCCATTCAGCCTGTCTGGGTCTTTTGGTTGGAGCGTTTAATCCATTCACATTTAAGGTAATTATTGATATGTATGTTCCTATTACCATTTTCTTAATTGTTTTGGGTTTGTTTTTGTAGGTTCTTTCTTCTCTTGCGTTTCCCTCTTAGAGAAGTTCCTTTAGCATTTGTTGTAAAGCTCGTTTGGTGGTGCTGAATTGTCTTAGCTTTTGCTTCTTTATAAAATTTTTGATTTTTCTGTCGAATCTGAATGAGATCCTTGCTAGGTAGAGTAATATTGGTTGTAGCTTCTTCCCTTTCATCACTTTAAATACATGGTGACACTCCCTTCTGGCCTGTAGAGTTTCCGCTGAGATATCAGCTGTTAACCTTATGGGAGTTCCCTTGTATGTTATTTGTCATTTTTCCCCTGTTGCTTTCAATAATTTTTCTTTGTCTTTAATTTTTGTCAATTTGATTACTATTTGTCTTGGTGTGTTTCTCCTTGGGTTTATCCTGCCTGGGACTCTCTGTGCTTCCTGGACTTGGGTGGTTATTTTCTTTCCCGTGTTAGGGAAGTGTTTGACTATAATCTCTTCAAATATATTCTCAGGTTCTTTCTCTCTCTCTTCTCCTTCTGGTACCCCTATAATGTGAATGTTGGTGTGTTTAATGTTGTCCCAGAGGTCTCTTAGGCTGTCTACATTTCTTTTCATTCTTTTTTCTTTATTCTTTTCCGCAGCAGTGAATTCCATCATTCTGTCTTCCAGGTCACTTATCCGTTCTTCTGCCTCAGTTATTCTGCTGTTGATTCCTTCTAGTGTAGTTTTTATTTCAGTTATTGTATTGTTCATCTCTGTTTGTTTGTTCTTTAATTCTTCTAGGTGTTTGTTAAACATGTCTTGCATCTTTTCAATCTTTGCCTCCATTCTTTTTCCGAGGCCCTGGATCATCTTCACTATCATTATTCTGAATTCTTTTTCTGAAAGGTTGCCTATCTCCACTTCATTTAGTTGTTTTTCTGGGGTTTTATCTTGTTCCTTCATCTGGGACATAGTCTTCTGCCTTTACATTTTGTCTATCTTTCTGTGATTGTGGTTTTCGTTCCGTAGGCTGCAGGACTGTAGTTCTTCTTGCTTCTGCTGTCTGCCCTCTGGTGGATGAGGCTATCAACAGTTTCTCTATTTTTAAAGACTCGTGATTAGATTGGGCTCACCTTGATAATCCAGGATAATCTCCCATCTCAGGCTTCTACCATTAATCACATTCTGCAAAGTCCCTTCTGCCACATGGGGTAACATTTTCACAGGGTCTAGGGATTAGGATGTGAACATCTTTGAGGACCATTATCCTGCCTACCTCACTAGTCTACGGTAAAGGTACACCCTTCTCGGTGCTGACAAAGATATAGGAGGCAAAGTATTATCATCCATGCTCATTTTCTCAAATTTTGCAAACATCCTCTATTTCCATCTTGATCATTTATCTCCATGTATATAGAGTAATTTATTTTGTGTTAATATCAGACATTAAACTAGCCTAACACAATTAGCATGCTTCCCAAAAAATTAATGCAGTATCATACATCACATATAGTAAGGTAGTATGTACACTTAACATATATATGTGTGTACATGTGTTTGCAAGTATGGATAAACATATTAGTAGACACATATGATTAGCATTTTCAAAACTCTCTTGGCCGAATTACCTTACCATTTAGTACAAAATAACTTTCCAATTTTTGCTGTGCATAGTAAAAAATATCTACAAGGACAAAAGTATTGGTGTGTGTCTCCGTGTGTGTTTATGGCTCATGACAAAAAGATAGTTTTCAAACACTAAAGAAACCCCCTAAATCTCTAAAGCAGGGGTCCCCAACCCGCAAGGCAAGTACTGGTACCAGTCTGCAGCCTGTTAGGAACCGGGCCACACAGCAGCAGGTGTGTGGCAGGCGAGCGAGCAAAGCTTCATCTGCCGCTCCCCACTGCTTGCATTACTGCCTGAACCATTCCCCCACCCTCGTCCATGGAAAAATTATCTTCCACAAAACCGGTCCCTGGTGCCAAAAAAGTTGGGGACCGCTGCTCTAAAGGGCTACAAATTTAATTCAAATTGCAAATAGTTACTGAGTAGCTGCTAAGTGGTAGGTACAAAGGGTTTATAAACACAAATGAGGCATGGTGTTTGGCATCATGAATCTTACCGTTTGAGAGAGAAGACAGATATAGAGGCAAAGAATTACAGTTAAGGTACAATATAACTTTATAATAAATGTAATTTGCTTTGGGAATGTGGGGAGGCAAGTTTTTAATTCAGGAGCTGTTGCTAGACATTGGGGGTGTGGGTCAAGTATGGGAGACTTCCTCGAGCTGGTCTTCACTGCAGAATGACGTTTAACTGGCAGGAGTGTGATGGGATAGTTCAGGTGCAGACAGAAGGGCCAGAAATGATAAAGTAAACATATTTTCAGAATGTCCATGATGTAGAGTGAGGAAAAGCTGAGAAGGTAAAAGGAGGAGAGACTTCGGAACTCTAAATAGTAACTGAAGGAGTGTGGATTTAACCATGAAGCTAACGGGGAGCCCTTGAAGGTGTGTGAACAGAATATTAGCAGGGCTCTTTTGAAGAATTAACAGTTGGAACAGAAACTGTTAGTTGCCTCCTAATGCTCATTTCCCCCTTCTTCTTTGGTAACAGAACCCTCATTTTTAGGGAGGCACATTCATGCCCAGTTAAAGGCTACATAACTCAGCCATCTTTGCAGCTAGGTGTGGTCATAAAGCTAAGTGTGGTCATGCAGCTAACGATATGTACATAAAAGTATGTATGGAAAGGCATTTTCAGAGAGAGAAGTCGTGCTTTCTTTTTCCCCTGCTCTACCTTCCACCTGCAATGTGAATGTGATGGCTGCAGCTCTAGAAGCCTTACTGGATCCTGAGGATGTGGTCAAACCCTAAGAATGCCAGAGAAGATTGTTGGGAGGAGCATGGGCTTCTCTCACACAAAAAGGAAATTGAAATAGGCTTTCATCTTGTTTAAGCCACCCTTCAATCCTCCCTCCCTCCCTGCCTCCCTCCTTCCTTCTTTCTTTATTTAGTACAGCTCAACCTAACCCGAAATCAGTAGTTCTCAACCCTGGTGACACACTTGAAACCCCAAGAGTTTGCAGAAACTCCAGGGTAACCAGACCTGATCCCCAAAGATATTGATTTAATTATTCTGAGGCAGGGCCTGACGATCAGCATTTTTAATGGTTCCTGGGTGATTCTAATTTATGTGAAGCCACACAGTGATAATGACAGTTATGAAGTTGTAGGATGGGGGGAGGAGAGTCAAGGTTGGAAGTTATTTTGGAAGGTTGTTGCGATACTGCTCCGAACTTAGATTTAGAACAAAGAGAAACGCTGTAGTAACAGAGGGTCAGGTATCTGTGAAAGACCCAGGAGAGATGGTTGGCATGATAAGGAAAAGTGTGATGATGACTTTCGGGTGTAATGTATTTGATCTTTCAGTGGGATACAGAGCAAAGAAACAAATAGGCTTCAGCATGTGTGGAGTCCCCATGACCCACATTGATAATATGCCTCACAATAGCTTCGTCGGCACTTTGCTTTCAGCTTAGTGACACGCCTTTTAATTTGACCTTTTTCTCATGACTGATTTTTAGGAAGAATGCAATTTTTTCCCCAGAAAATATAATAATAGATCTCCCTCTTTTTAAAGCATTTTGGAGAGAGGCATGCTGATGGAAAATGAACTTTCTTATAAATCTCTCTTGGATCTTAGCTCTGCTTTTCTCAAGATCACTAAATAAGCTATTCTGTTCAAGTCCATTTAGCATTCTTTTGTTAGTTGTGCCTATTTCGGGAACCCACCGCACGCTCTGAACATTTGACAGGTTCACACCTGATTAATCTCTCTCCCTTTCCTGTCATCAATATTATTTAGGGGCACTGGTCAAACCATATTGACACTTTGCTGACATCGTCTCTGGAGCCCAATTACCTATCTGTCATGATACAATCCACGAGGTGACAGGAGAATACTATGCTATGCCAGGCAAGTTGGCACCAAAGTGTCCCTGAGACAGAACATAATAGATCATTTTTATGCTTTTTCTGCAAACTAAGAGAGACATTTCCCTGTCCCCGTTGCCAGTGGGTCTTTTAAGTCACAGGCTGCTTTGTGTCTTGAGCCATCCAGCACGTGCTGGATGAGCCTGGCAGATATCTCCTATTTCACATCCCGAGGTGGATTCCAAATGAAAGAGCAGAAGCCCTTGCCTTGGGCTCTTAGCCCTGACCCACATACTGAAAAGTAGTTAGGCTTCTAAATGAGTTTACCTGCTAGATCTTTGAGGAATATCCTATTTAGATGCAACTTTACGGTAGAGGAAATCTGGCCAGTGAACTTCAGAAGAGTAAGTATAAGGAATAAAATACCCAGGGTGTAGAACCTTTCTTAAATTCATTCTGGCAATGCTCTGATACTGAAACACATGCTTTGGGGCTAAACAGCATTAAAATAAAGTTTGCTTTTTCTTTCTTCTTCTAAAAAAAATTTTTTTAACAAAGTTTAACAATGAAGATGGCCTTCATTACATCAAAAGGGCATCTCCATTTATGTATCTAAAACGGAAATATATCGATAGCTACCCATTTTAATAGTTTATTTTATATGCGTATACACATTTATTTGAATATCAACTACTGTTTTGGTCTGTTTAGCAACCAGAAGAGTGTTACTCA
Source organism: Globicephala melas (assembly GCF_963455315.2). Lineage (NCBI taxonomy): Eukaryota > Metazoa > Chordata > Mammalia > Artiodactyla > Delphinidae > Globicephala > Globicephala melas. Next base: position 7,868,022 of record NC_083322.1, read on the forward strand.
TAAGTGATATCAGTGTTCCTCATAAAATCACATTCCTACAATATCCATAAAGAAGACTACTGAGTATCGGGATGTAAGCAATTATTATCAAAAGCAGGATCCCAGAGATTAAAAGCACAAATAGCTGTTTCACAGAATTCAGATCAATGAGAAAAAACATACTTTGCGGTAAGGCTAATGGCATGGATGGTCTTGCTTTCACTGTGCTAAATAGAAAAGGGGAATCTTCCAATTTGCCTAGACACTCATTCGAGTATTGGGGCTGGTGGAATCAAGAGCAGGGATGCCATTTTCTTGTTGCAAATTATTCTTCTATCTGTTTTTTAAAAAGAAAACAATTTACTATTGTTTCATTATGAAACAGGATGCCTGTAGGGTCCCTACTTTTTAATTTTAGTTTTTTAAACTACTTTAAAACATTTTAATTGAACAGGTTAAATACGATCATGGCAAAAAAAATCAAAGAGTAAATTTAAGATGTAGTATGGCTAAAGACAAGTCTTCTATAAGTCCCCACAACCTTAGTCTACAACAGTTTTTATTGTATAGTTTCCAGAAACTGTCTATGTATGTATAAGGGTTATGGATCTCTATGCATTTTTTAAAACACAGACTCATCTCATACATGGTGCTCTTCAACTTGTTTTTTGCCCTTTCATCTGGGCATCTTTCTATGCAAGTGTCTGTGTATCTATCGCCTTCCTTTAACAACCTAAATACAGTGTAATTCTCTAAAACTCTGTTAATAGACATTTCTATTAGGGTTTGTTTTGTTTGGGCTGCTACAAAAAAGTGGAAAATAAAATCTCAGTATTTACATTTGTTCGTATTCATACAAGAATGTAAATGCCAGATAGTGAAAAGCTCAAAGAACTGATACATGAAAGTTTTGACAGCAATTCCCAAATTTCCCTTCAAGGTGGCTTCCTTGACTTCTCTTCCTTCATGAAGAGATCATGAAATGAAACTGGACTGATGCTGTCATTGCACATTGTGGGTCAGACTACTGTCCCAGAGGTGGTATCACCTAGGACTGAAATGTAGATTTGGGAAAATATACCCACCATGATGCCCTGTTCCAGGCCAGTGATAGACTCAGCTTTTTGTTGTAAACTGTTTGAAGCTGCGAATTTTCTCCTGAAAGGGAATTAATGTTTGTACCATCGATCAGCCTGAGAAACAAATGTTCCTCCTCTAGGAACTGAGGTAGGGCTTGGGGTGGGGAGGAAGGACTTCCCTCCTCCTGTGGGTTCTCAAGGAGGCTCCAGCCTAGCTCCTAATGCTCAGGGCTGCCCAGAAAGATCATTAGTGAGAGCAGGGTGGAGTGGAGATCCAGGGGAAGGATCGCCGGGAGCCAGGCAGGGCCTCAGGGATTAGAGTGCTGCCTGTGGTCTCTGGCAGCGGTCACTTCAGGCAGAAGCGGTACATTTCTCTCGGCGTCACATTTCTCTAAGTCCCAGCCCCTCAGTAAGGTCTCGCTGAAAGACACAGTGGGGTTTCCACATCTGTCTCCTGTAATAGCATTAGTGATAGTCACAGACTGAGACAGCCGTCACCAGCAGCAAAAGAATCTCACGAGGCGGCACCAGGGCACTCAGGCAAGATGGCCAGAGCGGAAGGCAGGGAGAAGTTTTTGGTGAACACCAATGGGCTGTACCCCGCGACAATCACGACCTAACTCAGCGTGTATTTACTGGATGTAGTCAAAACAATTACAATAAATGTTAGGGGAGCATTTGCTAGTGAAATACAGAAGTGCATTCTCACTTAGGAGTATCCTCTCATTTAAACTTCACATTTATCACACAAGGTAGGTAGTATTACTGTTTCAATTTTTTCCTAAGGAAATAGTCACAGAGCACTTTTGTAACTTGTTCAATGTCGCTGAGCTAGCAAGGAACAGAACTAGGATGCAAAACCAGGTTACAGTTAGAAAATGATGTGAACCGACAAACCAAGTAAGGGATACCACAGAGGTGAGTAAAAGTAGGTAATAAAATTGAAATCCTACACTCATGTTCATAGCAGCATTATTCGTAACTGCTGAGAGGTGGAAGCAACCCAAGTGTCTGCTGACAGATGAATGGATAAAATGGGGTGTCCACACACCATGAAATATTATGCAGCCTTAAAGAGGAAGGAGACTCTGACACGTGCTACAACACAGGAGAACTTTGAGGACATTATGCTACGTGAAATAAGCCAACCACAAAAGACTGTATGACTCCATTCATATGAGGCGCCAGAGCAGTCAAATTCACAGAGACAGAAAGTAGAATGGTGGTTACCAGGTACTTGGGGGAGGGAGAGGTTGTTTAACGAGTAGAGCGCTTCAGTTTTGCAAGATGAAAAGAGTTCCAGAGATGGACTGTGGTGATGGCTGCACAACAAAATGAATACTTAATACCACTGAACTACATATACTTAAAAACTGGTAAGACAGTAAATTTTTTATGTGTATTTTATAACAATTTTAAAAATTGGAAAAAATGAAATCATACTGTATATAGTACATGTGTTGAAACTTTTACAGAGTAATATTTGAGCTTGAATCTGGAGTTTGCCTGTCCTGGGCTTGAATCTCAGCTCTATGACTTGTTAGCTGTGTGACCTTGGGGAAGTAACTTAACCTCTCTGGGGCTTCATTTCCTCATCTGCAAAATGAGGAGAAACAGCACTTTCATTATTGGGTCAATGTGATGTTTAAATGACATGATACATTTAAGCTCTTGAACAATATTTGGCACATAATTAACACTCAAAATGTTCAGTATTATTATTATTTGAACAATATGATGGGTGAGAATGCACATATAAATATTTCACTTTGAGTAAAACTAAACATGTTTCACAGAAAAATGTTACTGATTTGATGAAATTAAAATAATGAAAAAATATAGGATGATTACTTTTAAAAATATTCCAAATATTTTGCTGTTAGTAGTTGGACAGTAATCTGAGCCAACCAAAAGTTAAGATTCTGGGTTTGAAGCAGCGAAGAGGTTCTGCTGCCTGTAAACACTGTCATGGATTATTTCTGGCCCAGGAAGAAAAGCTCCACAGACACGCCAATTCCTGGTCTATGGAATAGGGCACTACCGGTTAGTATGTGCCTTTCTGCTATTGAGGTGGGAACTGATTACTAATTATAACACAAAGACAGTGCTAATGGATTTTCACCTCACTTATTTCCTCCCATGTACGTGCCCATCTGGGCCAGGACACAACTACCCAGAATTTCTACAACTACACGCAAGAAGGTACTGAAGCAATGAACGGCACACCTTCACTGGTAATTCCATTTTGGAATTGCTAATTTCAGATGTGATGATTTAGCTCACTGAGTCGGGCTGTCAGAGACCAGGAATTACCCAGCGGTGGGCACTTAGCTGAGACCAAGGCTCACTTAAGTAGGATTCTGGCACTGTAGGTGGGAATATTTACTACTGCTGTGAATAGTAAATCATAAATGTTAAATTACATTCAATCTCAGAAATAACTGTGCAGAATTTCTCATGGCATAGAAAATCGGGCAATTATTGAGGTGCTTATACTTCTCACAGCCCATTGCCACTTTGCTGTGAGACACAATCACACTTGGAGCTACAATCTAATTTATCTCAGCTCCATTTTTGTGTATTTTACTCTAGTAAATATGAAAAAATGCTTAATCTAAGTTTTAGAGTTCTTTAAAAAAAGAACATATAATACGTTGTCTATTGTTTAAGCTTTAAATTTAAAACTTACATATAACTAGTGAAAACATTAAATTCATAAATCATTAAAAAGATAAAAACAAGAGTAGTCTTCCTAGATCATGATATTGTAGAAAAACACTGGACTAGAAGTTTGGAAATCTGGGTCTTAGTCTTATCTCCACTTCTCATTTCCAATGTAAGGTTAGAAAGTAATTAAAAATTTCCTGGGCCCCAATTTATGTATCTGAACTTTAAGAAATTTTTAATGATTCCAGCAATCCCACTCCTGGGCAAATACCCAGACAAAACTATAATTTGAAAAGATACATGCACCCCTTTGTTCACAGCAGCACTATTTACAATAGCTAAGACATGGAAATAAACTAAATGTCCATAGATAGATGAATGGATAAAGAAGATGTGGTACATATATACAATGGAATATTACTCAGCCATAAAAAGAATGAAATAATGCCATTTGCAGCAACATGGATGGACCTGGAGATTATCATACTAAGTAAGTCAGAAAGAGAAAGACAAATACCATATGATATCATTCATGTGTGGAATCTAAAGTACGACACAAATCAACATGTCTAAGAAACAAACAGACTCACAGACATAGAGAACAGACTTGTGGTTGCCAAGGGGGAGGTGGGGTGGGGGAGGGATGCACTGGGAGTTCGGGGTTAGCAGAGGCAAACTATTATATACAGGATGGATAAACAACAAGGTCCTACTGTATAGCACAGGAAACTATATTCAATATCCTGTGACAAAACAATGGAAAAGCATATGAAAAAGAATATATATATATATATGTATATGTATAACTGAGTCACTTTGCTGTATGGAAGAAATTAACACAACACTGTAAATCAACTATACTTCAATAAAATAAAGAAAATAAAATTTTTAAGATTTTAGCTGCGCTTCCATTCAACATTCAAGTAATAAAAATAATATACCCTACTGCAATTTTAAACACTCATTTATGACAGCGCTTTACCAGACCTTTACATGAATTGGGAAGCACTATCTACATTTTGCTGGTATGAAATCTTAGAGAGGCGAAATGCCCAGCTTAGGTCACATAAAGAGGAAATGGCGTAGGAGGAAACTTTGCACCCATTCGTCTCAGCCCAGTTTAACCAAATGATTCTCTGTGATTGAGGTAAGATGATTGGAAGAAGTAACTTTCTTAGCTGGAGTCTGGAAGCATGAGATTCAGTAGAACCTCTATTTTTACTTTTACATCACAACAAATGTGGTTTCACATATGCAAATTTCACTTGGGTGTATGCACTAGAATTTCCTTTTTCTGGGTCTCTCAGCCGTCCTCTGTGGTAGGATGAAAAGAACTGGAGACCAGTGACCATGGAGCACACCCTTCGGGGTAGCCTGGACAATGAACCTGCTGGAAGTGCTCCCCAGTTCTCTCCGTCAGGGAGGCTGCACTCAAGTCAGCCTCCTGCAGGGGCCCTGGCTTCCTTCCTGCTCCTGCGGGACTACCAGACAATGCAGTAAAGAGCTGGCCCTATGCCCAGCTGGCCTGGTGCCCTCAGAATCTGATTCCTCCACTGACAAAATTGCTCTCATTCTTGCCCTATGAGAAGAGAGAGAAGCCAGGGGTTCTTTGGAACACTGTGCTCAGCACAAGAGCCTGGGCCCAGCATCTCTCTGTGAGGGTTGATAGGGTTGGTGGACCTGGACCTTCTCTCCTCTTGATGGTCTCTGATTTGTAAGTTTCTCTGATAAAGGCTGCTCCGTATCACTGCCACGTGGTATTCTAGAATTCGACTTGAGCCCTGTGGCACAGCAGGTCGAGAACGCAAAGGCACCTCTTTCCACAGTCTGCTTTCACTTCTTAAGGTTCATTTGGAGCCATTAAGAATTGCAATGAGAATTACATAATTAAGAATTGCAAATAGGTATGTATCCGCACTGTACAATTCACAGAATATTTTCCTATTCCACATTCTATTTAACTCTCACAAAAATCTACCAGTCCAGATTTATTTTTATCATACAGACGACAAATCTAAGTCTCAGACTGGTTAGAAACCTGCCCCCAAAGTGGCAAACCTTGGCCTGGACGTAAAGTCTTCTGTCTCCAAGTCCAGGTCTCTCTCTACTGCTCCTGGGAACTTTGGAACACACCTCCAGAAACGAAACAATCATTCTAAAATATTGAAAGCATCCACAGAACAGGTCTTTGCCAGGTGCTGGTGAATTCAAAGCCCCGTAAGACATCACCAAAAACTTCTTTTCTTGTGCCAACTAGGGAAGATCATTTTAATAGCTATTTATTGTAAACATATTTATTATACTTTTCAGCTTGCTCAAAATATAGTGCCCCTATCATGAGACATTACACAGACTTCACAGAAGCGAAGGGGTGAGGATGTCTCGGCTGCTACTCGGCTGGAAGGGAACAAGACAGCAGCACTGTCCAAGTCCCCACGGAACTGTGAAAAGCTATAATCCTGTCAAGAGCTTGCTAGACGGGTGCGTCTGGGAGTGAGGCCGAACAGACCTGTCTACACCGTCTTCCCATCTGTGATGTGAATTCACGTGTGTTCTTGGAAATACACTGCTCTGAAGCCTGTATGTTTAGTCAGTAATCCCATTAATGGTGCCCCTCTGGGTTTAGACATGGTGTTATGCTGGAGCCTCAAATGTAATATTTTCAAAGCTGAACTCATCACCTACCCCCTCAGATTGTTATTTCCTAGCCTGATAAGGAATTTAACCATTTCTAGGTGCCCAGTGGGGAGCCTACCCAGACTCCTCTCTTTCTTCTCACATAGTCATAACTATCAAGTGCTGTAGGTACCACTTCCCAAATATCTTACATATATTCCCTTTTCCACGGTCTTGCCCTTGATGCCTTTCTTTTTATATATATATACATATATATGTATGTGTATATGTGTGTGTGTGTGTGTGTGTGTGTGTGTGTGTATATATATATATATATTTATGGCTGTGCCGGGTGGCACATGGGATCTTTGTTGCAGCATGTGGGATCTTTTAGTTGTGGCATGAAGACTTCTTAGTTGCAGCATGCAGACTTCTTAGTTGTGCCATGTGAACTCTTAGTTGTGGCATGCATGCGGGATCTAGTTCCCTGACCAGAGATTGAACCCAGGCCCCTGCACTGGGAGCGTGAAGTCTTACTCACTGGACCACCAGCGATGCCTTTCAAGGATTATGTTGACATCCTTTGCTGACTGTTTTCCTCCCCTCCCGCCGCCATCCCTATCAAGGTTTCCTCCACGGGGCTCGCTGCCAATAAATGCAAACTCCTACCACTCCCTGCAAAGAATGGCAGCTCTAATGTTATCCTGCCCAGGTGCTCAGCCTTACTGTGCTTTCTCCCTTCTTCTCCACATCACATTCCAGATCTACTGTGCTGACAGTTCCCCAAACCGACTGTCCTTACTCATGCTCCTCCTCCAAGTCAATCATGCAAGGAAGAGTGTGCCTGACAAACTCTTACTTCTCTCTCAAGCATCCCTGTCTTGTAAGGATTTTCCTAACTCCCCCCAGCTCTCCCTCAGTTGGACTTTAAATCTTCTTGCACTGGCTTTGTTGTGCCTGCAGTGTCTTCTCCAGAGCACTGATTGTTTTATGGCGTCTATGTGTGTGTGTTTTCTTCCTAACTAGTTTTTGAGTAACTTGAGGACAAAGAGCATGTTCTATTTGTCACTGTATCCCTAGCACTTGGAATGATGCCTGACAAAAATGAATTCCACTTGGATGCACACACAAGATTTCCCTTTTCCTTCTGAACATGTCAACTCTCTTCTGTGGTAGTACAAAAAGAATTGAACAGTCTGGGTTCCCTGGACAATGAACCATCTGGGACAGTGCTCTCATTTCTGGTCAGAGAGGCTGCACTCAAAGTCTGCTTCCCGAAGGGGGTGTGAGTCAAAGCTGAACAGAGAAATGAATCTGAGAGAGCCCACGGAACTTGCTTAAGGACCCACAACTAGTAAGAAGTGACAGGAACATAAGTCAGGGCAGGGGTTCTTGTTATAGCCATTCTCTGTTTTATTCGCAGTACCTACAAGACTCCCTGGCACATTAGAGCTCCATCGATATTTGCTGAGTAAATGACTGACAGAATGAAGGACCGACTGACTGACTGAGTGAAAAGTTATCTTCAAAGCCCAGGTCCTTCTGATTTCATTCTCCTGACTTTTAGTTTGTATACTGGGTATGAATGTGTGTGTGTGCGTGCGTGTAGATACACCTTTCAAACAAAATTAAAAAGTGAGATCATGATTTCCTCTTTACGATAAAACATAATTAAAGAATGATGATAACTATTTATACACACACACACACAAATTCTAGGCCACTGAAACGTTCAGCCTTGGTAATTCATTTCATTTACTAAAAGAAAAATGGCTTTTGGAAATTAAGCATCCAACCTGACAATCATATAACTTTACACTCAGAATTAGTTTTCAGTAAACTGGTGGGATGACCTTGTCTTGTAACTTATCCCAAACGGTGTAAAACAGAGGCGACAAGAGTAAATTGTGGTTGGTCACGTGAGGAAATGCAGGACTTTGCTCTCTGCTGCCGCCCAGAGGCGGGAATGTAGCACAGCCGGCCTCTCCACGTGTCAGAAAACCAGAAGCAGGTGCAGGATGTGTGCGTCTGGGAAGAACCGCACTCAAGTTTATATTCTTCCTCTCCAACTTCTGGGGCCTTTTTCTTATGCAATGACAGCTGATTTATCTTTATCTATTACTGACACAGAACCAGCCATTCACCGTGAAGCAGGACAAAAGCCAGCAGAGGGATGAAAGAAACCCAAAATAGATCTTCTGTGCACTGATTTGTATCAGAGTTATAAACAGTTCAAGGCATAACAGAAAAGTAGACCGGTAAGCACTGTTGCTGAAACCGAGAGCAAAGCACAATTTTTTCCCTTTCTTTTTCCCCCTCATTTTTTTTTTTTTTTCTCATCCAGCTACTCAAAGCAAACATTGCAGGAGGTGGAAGCACTCACCATAGGAGGCTGTTTGCAGAGAATGCTCTCACACGCCTGCACACGGGCTCCCTGCCCGCGGCCACCCCCTCTATTGTCACAAAGCACATTTTATAATGCAAATCACTGTCTACTACATGGCTCATTATTTCCCTCTCTGAATAAAATATGAACACATCAATTATGTGTTCTTCTATTCTAAATGCCTACCCTTGTAGCACTGACCTCTTTCCGCTCTTATATTTTTCAGAACGTCCCTGACATTTGCCAACTGGGTTAGCTCTAAACCTTTCTAACCTATTATCTTATTACTTCAGCACTTTTCACACTTTCTCTTCCATCTAATTAGCGTGACCTACAGGCATGCTAGGAGGGCGAGCTCGCACGCTAGCCCCCCGCACTCACCACTGCTTGTAATCCGCGTCACAGTTGCAGTAGTATTTGGGGTCCGTGCAGTTGCGCTCGATGCCGCAGGCGCATTTCTGAATTCCGGGCCCGGAGCCGCCCCAGTAGTAGTGCTTCTCGTTGGCTTTGCCCACCCACCAGGTGTAAGGGCTTCCATCTACAAGAAAGGGGAAAGGCACACTGAAGTAGGACCAGGACCCAGTCGCTATCGTGTCACACTTACATCCCCCCAACCCAGGAGCAGCATCTCTCTCTGATAGACTGAACATCATTCAACCCTCTTAGAAGTCAATGAAATTTAATAACAGGAATATTTAATAAAAAAGTATCAGAGGGATTGGTAAGCTCGAGTTTTCCCACCGGGGTATGCACCTCTTCCTTTGAAAGACACGTTTACGTGCAAGCTGCAGGAATTTAGGAGCCTGTTCTGTAAACTGGCTGCCCAGATGGGGCACATCCACAATGAAGGTGCGTAGGCCATGCACCGATTCTTTAATATACAACTCAGTTCATGGCTAGTTGTGTTTTTTCTGTGAAATGACAGTCGTGGAGATGACAGAATATTAGAGCTAAACATGGACTATGCCTTGGTATGATCTCTCCTTATTTTACAGGTAAGCAACTGAGGTCCAGAAAGGTTACACAATTCTTTCAATTACACAGCAGATTGGCTCCCAAACCAGAAGTTTGACACGGTATCTCACAAGACATTGCACAATGCTCTTTATACAATATTACTTTGCTTTATTATTTGGCCTAATATTCACCCATTCATTCATTCACTCATCTAATCATCAAACATCCACTGTGTTTCCATTATGTGTCAAACATTACAAGAAACTCAGCAGAATAATGGAGAGAAAAGATACAGATTGAGAGTTCAGTTCAATTATTATTATGAACACACAGGAGAGTGGGCGAGGGAAAGGAGGTCCGGAAGGAGGGTTTCCTAGAAGAGGTAACATATTTGAGCTATGTCTTGAAGGTTAAGTTACCCAGGTGAATAAGGAGGTAAGAGAGATAAGGACTCCTACGTAAAGGAAGCAGATGGTAAAGTTCTATATGGAACACTCAAGTAGGAGTGTACCCATCGATGGTACAATAGGGCTGAAGAGATAAGTTTGAGAGGGTAGCAGGAGTAGGTCACAATAGACAGTGGGTAAGGGCCATAGCACAACAAACTTTGTCCAAATAAGAAGTTATTTTGCCTTGGTTTATTCTTACTTTTCTGCGTTTACTTCTTCCTATTTAAGAAGGTTGAACTTCATTCTGAAACTAATGGGAAACCATTCAAGTATTTTAAGCAGGAGATTTTCAAGATCAAATTTGTGTTTTAAAGGAACTACAGTGAGATGAAAGACAGATTTCAGGGGGATGGAGTCATGGAGGCCAGATGTGATGCTCCTATGTTAATACAAAAGAGAAATAATAAGAGAGTAGTGGAAATGGAGAGGAAGAGGAAGTGGAAAGAGAGTTAGGAGGTATAACCAGCTTGGGAATGTTGGGATTTAGGTGGGAAGATGGTGTGGAGATTAATCCTGGGTTTCTGGCTCAGGTGACTAAGAGGATGGTGATGTGCTTCACCAAGGTAGATCACAGGGAGGAAGATGAGAAATTTAGGGAATGTCAAAGAAAGGATGGTGAACCTGGTACTGGACTCTTTTGGATTCCAACTGCATTTAGAGAACAGAAAGAGAGGGAGCTGGCCATTGTGGAGGTCAAGAAAGAAAATGGACAGAGAGGACGGAGGAGAAACAAGCAAAGGATTTCCAGAAAAGCAGTGTGGTCGGCATTGTCAGATTTCATAGCAAAGTCCATGAAGATGAAGGTCTGGACTTTTAATTTGACAGCTAGACGGTCTTTGTTGAGAGGAGTTTCAGGCCCCAAGAACAGCTTCCCATGCAGGAAGCTGGGGAATGAATGGAATCTCATGGAGGCTGTGCGGGCCAGTAAACCTGCACTTCACAATTAAAGTCTCCAGGCACGTGACTAAAATTCCATTCGAATAACTCACCAGCCCTTTCAGGATGTTAGGTGTACACTTGTCCCAGTATCTGTGCATGTGCTTGTGCTTAGCAATAAAAGGAGGAAAGAGTCTTGCACTCAGTGAGCTACTGTGTGAACAGTCACAACATCTAAGCAAATAACACAATAAAGTAAGTGAGGGCCGTACTGGAATTGTGTAAACACTGCCGCTGTGCCTTCTCACATATGCCAATAGCTTTTGTTTTTGTTTTATGTAGAGATAGGCAATTTAAAGGTAGGCAACTGTACTGTGAGTTCAGGCTTGACATAATAAATGAGCAAATGCTCTGAACTTAGGAGTTATTCAGGTTTTGTAATTCATACAAATTTCCAGATTTTCCAGTTGTGTTGACTTAATTTGGAAAAGTCACTATTTTTCCCTTCACAAGATGATTTATGGCACCTGAATGTTAAGAAATACATTAGAGACGACCTGGCAAGCGGTACAGAGGGAGACGTCAGCACCCTGCTCTGAAGGGAGGAAGATGCCAGCTCTCTGAGATAAGGGTCCATTCTGAAACCTTGTCTCCCGCGTCTCTGGGGCCTGTCCCAGCAGATAGGGGGCTGTTTGCTTTCTACATTCAAGCTAATTTGCTTCTCGCTTCTCTTTCCATCAGGGTAAAGAGTAACACATCCAACTTCTGATGTTTTTTCCAATGTTGGAACCATGACCAATAATAAATTCTTGTTTCCTTTTGATTCAGTCAAGAGTTAAAAAAAAAAAATAAGGCTTAAAATATTCCATTTACGGAAACTATAAAATCCGAGCCAGGTCATTTGGTTAGTAAGCTGCACTAGGTCTCTGTGGATTCCATCTCTGGCCGTGTTACAGGAAGAGGACAAAGGTGGATGGCGCCGTGCTTACCTTGCAAAGGCCCCTGGGGCCTTCCGGAAAATGACCGAGACTGGTTATCACATCTATTCACCACACTGCATCTTTTCAAGCTGACCTAATGCTAAATTCTTTCTCTCAAAAGAAATTTCAGTTACTATCACTGTTTTTGGAAATTAGGGGATACTAACACACCCGGTGGAGGGTAAGAAACAACCAGACACCCGCAGAACAGGAGTCAATGGGCTGCCTGGCAGGAAATGCCCTTGTTCTGCCCGTACGTCAAAAAGCCCATGAAAGAGTATGTATCTCAGAACCTCAGCTCAATTTCCGATTCTTTCTTCCAGCGGCCAGTAGAAACAACCTAACACTGTTATATTTTTGTCATAGAGAGTGATGATAAACTGCATGAACAGAGAAGCTGTATGGCTCAGTATTCTTGATAAAAATCAGGACAACGTCACTCAAGGGAGCAAGGTCATCAGCAGCAGCTCCCTCAGCAGGAGACTGAGAAATGTGCTGCAGGGGATGTGGAGGAAGAGCCAGCTGATTCCCAACCACGCCTACAGGAGTACCAGGAAGCCCAGGAGAGGAAGACTCATTGTCAAGTTGTTTGGGCCGTGGGTGTTCCAGTAGAAGCCCTAAGCTCTGTATGGGGCCCAGGCTCTGAACTAACCTCACATGGCAGACCTCAGTTCCTATAGGGAAGGACTCCTGTTAGACATCAGGATGGGATCTAAGAAGGTGATCTGCAGTGATGTTTCTTGTATTCAGTGCAAGAAGGAGACACACTACTGACCAGGTGAGGGTAGCTCAATTTCCCAATTCTTCCCCCATCCCCACCTTTTTCTCAAGTCACTCCTAGTCTTATATAACTAACGTTCCCAGTTAGGGTGAGGCAAAATCAATGTTATTTTCTTCTCCTTCCTAGGAAAATAAGTTAAGTGCAGTACAAAACGTTTTACTTAGTTGTTTCCTCATCTGCCAGGAACAGAAGAATGCCAATAAGAACAACACATTCCAGGGAAAAAGCAAGTTGTACCCTTTGCTATTAGTGTTGGCTAATTTAGTTAAATCAAATCATCATAATTTACTAATTTGGCATATATTTTATATTCAGTGAGAAGAGAATGGTTCAATCTGTATTGAGCAAAGAATTGCTTTTTTTCAGTGCTGTGCTAGCGAAGTGTTACTTTTTGCTTTACAAATCATTACTTACCTATTAATTGGCTTTGGGGAAAAGAAGTTAAAGGAGATAAAAATGGGAAGACTTTTTAAAAGACAAGATAAGGAGTGGTGAGAAAAGAAACAATTATCCAGTGCTAAGAGTTCAAGAATTTCTCTGATCTCAGAATATGAAGATTTTTGTTAACTATATTGAGCAGGTGTAATCACTGCAACGAGATTATGAAATGATAAACCATATTCTAGGTTAACTAGAAGCTGAATTATCAAAGTAAGTCATATTGTATTAAAACAGCCAAATATGCATTGAATTGAATGTAATCATGGCAGTTTGTACTCACTTAAGACCAAATTTTATTATGCTGAGGATTTATTATGGTTTGGATGACTAAACTGAAATAGGGAGAAAGAAAAGAGGCAACTTGTTCCTCCAAATTTAAAGAAACCAACAGATCTCTTCTTTTCTCCAATAACAAGTTGTTTCAGAAACACAAGGTCAAATGCATGGGGACTTCTTGATGAAAATGTGGCACATACCTGTGACTTTCAAAATACGTTCTTTGGAACTTCTGGGCTACACAAAGTAACCTAATAGTCTGCTTACATAAATATTATCCTGGCACATCTACGGTAAGACCCAGTATGGTCACTGGGACATTTAATTAGTTTCATTTCATCCACTTTTGCAGAATAGTAAAAAGCATAATACCTAACATTAAATACTGCAAAGGCTTATCGTCTCCAAAATGTAAAGTTAAAAGTATATTTTTAGCTTGATGAAACCTAGTCTTATTATATCTACCACTATCTCCTTATCTACAAATTGTGTAAAAGAATCACAGGCTTTTTAGCAGAGGAACTAACTAGAGCAGGTACAATTGCAGCAGGAACTTGCCTTTCAGTGCTCTGCTTAGCGCTCCCTGCTGACAGCTCCCATACAGCACTCTCCAGAATGCCATCTGGCCCATTCTGGCTGTTTGAAGGCCCCTACAGCGCAGGGTCCTCTTTCTAAAGAAAGACTCATACTCTGAAAAATCTCCCAGTACCCTTCCATCTTTACCGTGGCACCACCCAATCTTTCTTCCTCCAATTCATCACTAAATTTCAGCTGACCACCCTGATCTGATTACAATTATCCATGGTGACAATATACTTATTATAAGTAAAGGTATGTTTACTTCTAGACTGTAGATGCAAAACGTTTTTGTACTGGTGAGAACCTTCCTCCCAATGCAAATGACATAGAGAAGAAAGAAGGTAAAAGAACCTTTATAATAGGTTCTAGGTTGGGCTGGAGCAGAGAGGAAATTTGGAGGTGCTGTAGCTACCACAGAGCTCTCCAGATAATCTGATAGTTATAATTGGAAAGATCAAGCAGGCCAGAATCCCCTTTTCCTTCAGTAAGAGATGGGCTCAGTCCAAGGGCTGCAGAGCCCTAAAGATAATGCTGACAGCTGCCCTTGCCCCCAGCACTGGAAGAATTAATCCAAAAAAGTCCTGTGAAGTTCATACTGCAGACAGTGATGGAAAATTGGGAAAACTTGTAATTTTGAAGTTATAATATAAACATTCAATTTGGTATTAAAGGTGAACATTTTATCTCTCTATGATTGAACATCATTAAACTCATTTGATTAGGGCTGAATAGAAATGAGTGAAGCTGATTAGCTTCATGTTGCATCTTTCAGAGTTACATCAGATTTTACTATATTTTATTAATTTGAATAGGGACCAAATTTAGAAATGGAGAATTGAAGTTCAGAGCAAAATGGACCAGAACTGAAATGTTAATTCATTAAAAATTAATTTCATTGCATAATATTTAAATTTATTTTATTGAATTGAACTTAATAGATTTCAATCAAGGACTGATTCCACTGAGCAGAATTTGACTGAGTTGAATCAAATCACTTTGAATCCTATTCAAATGAATTAGATTTTATTAATTCGAATGGAATTGAAGTGACAGAGTAGATGGGAGTTCATAATTCTGAGCAGAATTAAGAGAACAGAATAAGCCAACCCACTCTAAGTTAACTTGGCTTCAGTTTCTATAGAGGTCATGGGCATTCACGGTCTCCTCAGTAACTCTGGTTAATTCCTTTGTACCATGGCCCCACGAACAAATGTGATTAATAGTACCAAAGTGATCGAATGGAACCACATGCTGTTTGTAGGATATAGTGAAGCACTTTTTGAGTCTTTTTCACTGGAAAAGCCCTGGGCAATTATATTAAATATTTCTTTTCCTCTTTATAGAACAAATGAAGAAGGAATTAACTGAATCCCAGGGACAATGATTTGTGTGAGTACTGGTTGCTCCCCTTATTTTTATTCTCCATTAAATACTGTAGTTATTTGAAAAAACATGCCTTCCCTCAGCCTATTATTTATACTGAATGTCTCAATATCCTGTGCCCTGATTTTATTAATTTTTATTTTATCTTTTAAATATAAAACAAGCACCTTAGCTTGTTTTGTATTTAAAAGATGGCTATAACTTTTCAAATTAGTAGCAAAATATTGTTTTGCAACTGAAATGACATGCTACATAAGCACCTTCTTAGGGCTGGAGAGACAATTTTGGGGGCAGAAGTGAAAACTTGATTCCTGCCCTTCTAAGGTTCTGAGTTAGTGGAGACCAAGTTATGTTTAGTAGTTTACAATTATGAAGGCTTTATGCCTGGATATCTGATAGGGTACACACACGGTAAGATGAAAAAATACACACTGAATGTCACAGGAGCAGTTCAGGCAATGGGTCCTATGGGATTTTGGAGAAGGGAGTGATTACCAAGGACCAAGGTGGACTGGAGAGCCTCCATGAAGAGACAGATCTGACTGCAGTTTTGATGGATGGGTAGGATCTAGACAACCGGAATGAGGATATGAGCATTTCAGAATCTCCTGGATGGCTGGGCCAAGGTGTGAAGAAAACATCCCACTCATTTCAGGAACTATGGGGTAATCACTTAGGCTGGTGGGGACAGTGTTGAGAAGTAGAATTTGTGGTGGGAGAAATGGTTATGGGTATTTTCATGATATTTGCACTTTAGTTTTGTAGTAATGGAAAGTCAACCTTAAATTTTTTAAATGTTAAAGCAGTTTACACATACAAATATTATGTTTATATAAAGTACAGGGAATAATGGTAAAATATATATATAGCCTTGTACTTAGTTTATCCATTATCATTGGTATATGGTATATTGTTCTTTGACTTCTAATTTTAATATTAATAAACATGGGACTGTGTCTAGTTTTTTGCTATTTCAACATGCTCTGTGAAAATATGTAAGAGTCTTTTGAGCATATCCCTCTAGTGGAATTTTTAGGTCATATGGTTTGTGCATCTTCAAATTTCCCCAAATCACTTGTATGAATGTAGAATCCCACCGGCAGTATATAAAACTCTCAGTTGATCAAATCCTTGACAACCTCTGGTCTTAAGCTGTTAATTTTGACAACTGGTGAATGACAAATAGTATCTCTTTTTGGTTTTAGTTATACTTCCCTGATTGTTTGCCTTTCCATGTTAAGTTTTTATTTATATTTCCTTATTTAAAAAAAATATCTGTTCATTTTTGGCTTATTCTTATTGGATTTTTTTGAGCTTTATTGATTAGTAGAAAATGCTTAGGAAAATGATACTTTAATAATTATAATAATGCAAATTTCACTTTTTTTAGTCCTTTTTCTTTTTTCTTCTTCCAGAACTCTAATTAGATATGTATTAGGTGTTATTGATCTAATTTCTTGCTTTTAATCTCTCCTTCATATTTAACAACTCTTTGTCTTACTAACCAGATTTCTGGGAATCTTTTTCAGAATCTGTTTTCCATTTAACTAGTCTCACTTCAGCTGTGTAGAAACTGCTATTTAAGTCTATTAAGCTTTTAATTTTATCCATTACATTTTGATTTCTATAATGTTTATTTGGCTCTTTTTCAAATGCTACTAATGACTTTTGATAGTGTCTTCCATCACCATCTCTTCAATTTCTCCTTAAAAATAAATCTGATCCAATAATTCCAATATTTAAGTCTTTGCAGGACTGAAAATGCTGTTAGTTATTTCTGTTGACTCACAATTGTGGTATCTCGGTTCACTACACATTGCTTGAATATTTTCTCCTTTGAGATCATATTCCTTGGAAATGCATCTCTGGGAATTCCTTGAGGTCCAGTTGAACCTCTCAGATAGTTTATATTTGCTTTTATCAGATACCTGGGGGGTATTGCCAAGCTGAGACCTCTTTAGAATATATTTTCAGCTTGAATTTTTTTTTCCAACCGTGCAAACAGTGTGAAATTGACCTGTAAACAGGCATCGGAACTGGCTTTTTGTTGCACAGCTTCGAGGGATAATTTCTTTCTTTTTCTCTTTACCTCCATCCAAGGTCCAGACTGTCAAAAGTCCTGTGCTGTCTTCCTTTGCAGAGTGGGTTTTTAGGGTTTTTTTCACTGAGAATCTAGACTCTTGGATTCTGTTTTCCACAAAGGGATATTTGATTCAACTCATCACTTGGTATGACCCTTCTTCCCCACACAGTCATGGAAACTGAAAATGAAGGCTGCAGGGAACTGGCAGAAGCCTTCAGGCCAGTTATGGCTTTAGCGGCCATTATGCTGTTGGTCCATGGTTTTGCTACTAAGGATCTTCCTCACTTTCATTCAAGCTCAATTACACATTTCAAAGGATTTAAAAAATATTTTTTGCATGCAATTTTAAGTGTTTATAGGGGAGGGCTTTCATGGTACCTATCTGGTGTAATCCTGTAGTAGAAGTCTGTTCCTGTGGGTTTTAAAGCAAGTGAGAAGCATGTCGATGTGATGCTCTGGGATGTGCCATGAGGGAAAGGAGACTAGAAACAGAGGAACCGTTCTAGGAATGATGTGATAAAGACTTGGAGGATCATGAACACGCCCCATTACAGAGGCAGGGGTCAAATATACCATAAAAGGGAATCAGTGGGATTTGAGAACCAGATGGAACAGCTGGTGGTGACTCCTTGGTTTTAAGGTTAAGCAAATTTGAACATTTTGAAAGAATTTTCCATTTCAGAGGAGGGTGCTGGTTTGCAGAAAAGAAGTTCGGTTTGATTTTACACAGGATGAATTTGAGGTGTTAATGGGTCTCAACTGGGGCTGGTTCTACCTCCTCAGGTGTGATTTAGAAACAGCTGTAAGTTGCTACCGGCATTTAGTGCCCTGGGTCCAGGGATGCTAAATGTCTGGCAATGTGTGAGATAGTCTTGTACAACAAGAGCTCGCCCACTGCAAATGCCAACAGTACCCTGGTGGAGAAGCCCTCTTATATAGCAACGGTCAGATGTGGATACACAGGAGACAAGATTTCTGACTTCAAGAGAGAGATCAGAGCCAAAGCTGTCAATCTGTGAGTCATCCATAGTAATGACAGAAACTGAGAGGGGACATAGTACTTGGAATGGGATCAGGGGCCAGGTGAGTGCTTGCCTCAAGGTATGCCCACAACAGAGGAGAAGAAGAAAGACTTTAAAAAAAAGAGGCAGCTACAGAGAGGAAAGATAATCAAGGCAATGTAGTCTCAAGAAAGGTTACTTCTCTGAAGTCTGCTCTCATTCTCATTCCCGAAGGCAACTTATATTGCTCCCATCTTTGTGTTAAGCCACCGTCTATACAGACATATGCATTCATCATACTGTGTTGCAACTGTTTCATGTGGTCACTTGATCAACAAAGCTTGATCAACATCAGTGGATTTGAGGCTTAGGGGGTCACTGATGAAACTGAAGGGCAGTTTCACGTTTCAAGTAATCAAACTTCAAGAGGTCAAGGTAATGAGGATGTAAGGAAGCAAATATGAATAATCAAAAGAGGGAAGCCCCATGAGTATAAGGAGAGAGAGACCAGCCAGGGGGTGATCAGGGAGCAAGTGCAGATTCTACAAGACAGGGGGTTGCAAAGAGAAAAACATGAAAGCTGTGATAATTGGGCCAATGTCGATCAATAACTATTGGGCTGGACAAAAAGTTCGTTCGGGCTTTGCCATTAAAAACCCGACTGAACTTTTTGGCCAACCAAATACAATTGCTATAATGATTCTTACTGCATCTTCCCAGCATGCAGGAGCCTGAATCAGCCCCACATAAACACTGCCTTGGAGAAGATCTCAGGCCAGCTTCCTTATCTTCAACCCACTCTGATGAAGATGCTACTGGGGGCGTCATGAAAAGTACAAGAGGGAAGGATAAGCCTTAATGCCAAGGCATTTTGAACTAATCCCATCTTCTCTACTACAACTTAAAAAAGAAAATAAAAACTGATGACATTAAAATAATTAGCCTTGACCTCTAACCCTGTCATACTACTCTCAAGATGGTAATTTGTTACTATCTGAAAAATGTGATCTTTGAAGATGGTGGAGTAGAAGGACATGCTCTCACTCCCTCTTGCGAAAACAACAGAATCACAACTAACTGCTGAACAATCATCGACAGGAAGACACTGGAACTCGCCAGAAAAGATACCCCATCCAAAGACAAGGGAGAAGCCACAATGAGATGGTAGGAAGGGCACAATCACAATAAAATCAAATCCCGTAACTGCTGAGTTGGGTGACTCAAAAACTGAAGAACAATTATACCACAGAAGTCCACCCATTGGAGTGAAGGTTCTGAGCCCCACGTCAGGCTTCCAAACCTGGGGGTCCGGCAGCGGGAGGAGGAATTCCTAGAAAATCAGACTTTGAAGGCTAGCGGGATTTGATTGCAGGACTTCGACAGGACTGGGGGAAACAGAGACTCCACTCTTGGAGGGAACACACAAAGTAGTACGCGCATCGGGACCCAGGGGAAGGAGCAGTGACCCCAGGGGAGACTGAACCAGACCTACCTGTTAGTGTTGGGGGGTCTCCTGCAGAGGCGGGGGGTGGCTCTGTCTCACCATGAGGACAAGGACACTGGCAGCAGAAGTTCTGGGAAGTATTCCTTGGCGTGAGCCCTCCCAGAGTCCGCCATTAGCCCCACCAAAGAGTCCACACAGGCTCCACTGTTGGGTTGCCTCAGGCCAAACAACCAACAGGGAGGGGACCCAGCCCCACCTATCAGCAGTCAAGCGGATTAAATTTTACTGAGCTCTGCCCACCAGAGCAACAGTCAGCTCTACCCACCACCAGTCCCTCCCATCAGGAAACTTGCATAAGCCTCTTAGATAGTCTCATCCACCAGAGGGCAGAGAGCAGAAGCAAGAAGAACTACAATCCTGCAGCCTGTGGAACAAAAACCACATTCACAGAAATACAGACAAGATGAAAAGGCAGAGGGCTATGTTCCTTCATCACAAGATGAAGGAAGAAGATAACACCGCAGAAAAACAATGAAATGAAGTGGAGATAGGCAACCATCCAGAAAAAGACTTCAGAATAATGATAGTGAAGATGATCCAGGACCTCGGAAAAAGAATGGAGGCAAAGGTTGAGAAGATGCAAGAAATGTTTAACAATGACCTAGAAGAATTAAAGAACAAACAAACAGAGATGAACAATATAATAACTGAAATGAAAACTACACTAGAAGGAATCAATAGCAGAATAAATGAGGCAGAACAACCGATAAGTGACCTGGAAGACAGAATGGTGGAATTCATTACTATGGAACACAATAAAGAAAAAAGAATGAAAAGAAATGAAGACAGCCTAAGAGACCTCTGGGACAACATTAAATGCAACAACATTCGCATTATAGGGGTCCCAGAAGGAGAAGAGAGAGAGAAAAGAACCAAGAAAATATTTGAAGAGATTATAGTCAAAAACTTCCCTAACATGGGAAAGGAAATAACTACCCAAGTCCAGGAAGTGCAAAGAGTCCCATACAGGATAAACCCAAGGAGAAACATGCCAAGACACACAGTAATCAAACTGACAAAAATTAAAGACAAAGAAAAATTACTGAATGCAACAAGGGAAGAACAATAAATAACATACAAGGGAACACCCATAAGGTTAACAGCTGATTTCTCAGCAGAAACTCTACAAGCCAGAAGGGAGTGGCATGATAAAGTGATGAAAGTGAAGAACCTACAACCAAGATTACTCTACCAGGCAAGGATCTCATTGAGATTTGATGGAGAAATCAAAAGCTTGACAGACAAGCAAAAGCTAAGAGAATCCAGCGCCACCAAACCAGCTCTACAACAAATGCTAAAGGAACTTCTCTAAGTGGGAAACAAAAAAGAAATGACCTACAAAAAGCCGAAACAATTAAGAAAATGGTAATAGGAACATACATCTCGATAATTACCTTAAACATGAATGGATTAAATGCGCCAACCAAAAGACACAGGCTTGCTGAATGGATACAAAAACAAGACCCATATATATGCTGTCTACAATAGACCCATTTCAGACCTAGGGACACATACAGACTGAACGTGAGGGGATGGAAAAAGATACTCCATGCAAATGGAAATCAAAAGAAAGCTGGAGTAGCAATAATCATATCAGATAAAACAGACTTTAAAATAAAGAATGTTACAGGAGACAAGGAAGGACACTACATAATGATCAAGGGATCAATCCAAGAAAAAGATATAACAATTTTAAATGTATATGCACCCAACATAGGAGCACTGCAATACATAAGGCAACTGCTAAGGGCTATAAAAGAGGAAATCAACAGTAACACAATAATAGGGGGGACTTTAACTACTCATTTACACCAATCGACAAATCATCCAAACAGAAAATTAATAAGGAAACACAAGCTTTAAGTTACACAATTGACCAGATAGATTTAATTGATATTTACAGGACATTCCATCCAAAAACCTCAGATTACACTTTCTTCTCAAGTGCGCATGGAACATTCTCCAGGATAGATCACATCTTGGGTTACAAATCAAGCCTCAGTAAATTTGAGAAAATTGAAATCATATCAAGCACCTTTTCTGACCACAATGCTATGAGATTAGAAATCAACTGCGGGGAAAAAAACGTAAAAAACACAAACACATGGAGACGAAACAATACGTTACTAAATAACCAAGAGATCACTGAAGAAATCAAAGAGGAAATCAAAAAATACCTAGAGACAAATGACAATGAAAACACGACCATCCAAAACCTATGGGAGGCAGCAAAAGCAGTTCTAAGAGGGAAATTTATAGCTATACAAGCTTACCTCAAAAAACAAACAAATTTGAAACAAATAAACAAACCTCAAATAAACAATCTAACGTTACACCTAAAGGAACTAGAGAAAGAAGAACAAACAAAACCCAAAGTTAGCAGAAGGAAAGAAATCATAAAGATCAGAGCAGAAATAAATGAAATAGAAATGAAGAAAACAATAGCAATGATCAATAAAACTAAAAGCTGGTTCTTTGAGAAGATAAACAAAATTGATAACCATTAGCCAGACTCATCAAGAAAAAGAGGGAGAGGACTCAAATCAATAAAATTAAGTGAAAAAGGAGAAGTTACAACAGACACCACAGAAATACAAAGCATCCTAAGAGACTATGACAAGCAACTCAATGCCAATAAAATGGACAACCTGGAAGAAATGGACAAACTCTTAGAAAGCTATAACCTTCCAAGACTGAACCAGGAAGAAATAGAAAATATGAACAGACCAATCACAGGTAATGAAATTGAAACTGTGATTAAATATCTTCTAAGAAACAAAAGTCCAGGACCAGATGGCTTCACAGGTGAATTCTATCAAACATTTACAGAAGAGCTAACACCCATCCTTCTCAAACTCTGCCAAAAATTTGCAGAGGAAGGAACACTCCCAAACGCATTCTACGAGGACACCATCACCCTGATACAAAAACCAGACAAAGATACTACAAAAAAAGAAAATTACATACCAGTATCACTTATGAATATAGATGCAAAAATCCTCAACAAAATACTAGCAAACAGAATCCAGCAACACATTAAAAGGATCATACACCATGATCAAGTGGGACTTATCCCAGGGATGCAAGGATTCTTCAATGAATGCAAATCAATCAATGTGATATAACATATTAACAAATTGAAGAATAAAAACCATATGATCATATCAATAGATGCAGAAAAAGCTTTTGACAAAATTCAACACCTATTTATGATAAAAACTCTCCAGAAAGTGGGCACAGAGGGAACCTATGTCAACATAATAAAGGCCATATACGACAAACCCACAGCAAACATCATTCTCAATGGTGAAAAACTGAAAGCATTTCCTCTAAGATCAGGAACAAGACGAGGATGTCCACTCTCACCACTATTATTCAACAAACTTTTGGAAGTCCTAGCCACAGCAATCAGAGAAGAAAAAGAAATAAAAGGAATACAAATTGGAAAAGAAGAAGTAAAACTGTCACTGCTTGCAGATGATGTGATACTATATAGAGAGAATCCTAAAGATGCCACCAGAAAACTACTAGAGCTAATCAGTGAATTTGGTAAAGTTGCAGGGTACAAAATTAATGCACAGAAATCTCTTGCATTCTTATACACTAATGATGAAAAATCTGAAAGAGAAATTAAGGAAACACTCCCATTTACCATTCCAACAAAAAGAATAAAATACCTAGGAATAAACCTACTGAGTGAGAGAAAAGACCTGTATGCAGAAAACTATAAGACATTGATGGAAGAAATTAAAGATGATACCAACAGATGCAGAGATATACCATGTTCTTGGATTGGAAGAATCAATATTGTGAAAATGACTATACTACCCTAAGCAATCTACAGATTCAATGCAATCCCTATCAAATTACCAATGGCACTTTTTACAGAACTAGAACAAAAAATCTTAAAAGTTTGTATGGAGACACAAAAGACCCTGAATAGCCAAAGCAGTCTTGAGAGAAAAAAGTGCAACTGGAGGAATCAGACTCCCTGACTTCAGACTATACTACAAAGCTACAGTCATCAAGACAATATGGTTCTGGCACAAAAACAGAAATATAGATCAATGGAACAGGATAGAAAGCCCAGAGATAAACCCACATACATATGGTCAACTAATCTATGACAAAGGAGGCAAGGGTATACAATGGAGAAAAGACAGCCTCTTCAATAAGTGGTGCTGGGAAAACTGGACAGCTACATGTAAAAGAATGAAATTATAACACTCCCTAATACCATACACAAGAATAAACTCAAAATGGATTAGAGACCTAAATGTAAGACCAGACACTATAAAACTCTTAGAGGAAAACATAGGAAGAACACTCTTTGACATAAATCACAGCAAAATCTTTTTTGATCCACCTTTTAGAGTAATGGAAATAAAAACAAAAATAAGCAAATGGGACCTAGTGAAACTTCAAAGCTTTTGCAGAAAAGGAAACTAAACAAGACGAAAAGACACCCCTCAGCATAGAAGAAGATACTTGCAAATGAATCAATGGACAAAGGATTAATCTCCAAAATATATAAACAGATCATGCAGCTCAATGTTAAAAAAAGAAACAACCTAATCCAAAAATGGGCAGAAGAACTAAATAGACATTTCTCCAAAGAAGACATACAGATGGCCAAGAAGCACATGAAAAGTTGCTCAACATCACTAATTATTAGAGAAATGTAAATCAAAACTACAATGAGGCATCACCTCACACCAGTCAGAATGGCCATCATCAAAAAATCTACAAACAACGAATGCTGGAGAGGGTGTGGAGAAAAGGGAACCCTCTTGCACTGTTGGTGGGAATGTAAATTGATACAGCCACTATGGAGAACAGTTAGAGGTTCCTTAAAAAACTAAAAATAGAATTATCATATAACCCAGCAATCCCACTACTGGGCATATACCCTAAGAAAACCATAATTCAAAAAGACACATGCACCCCAATGTTCATTGCAGCACTATTTACAATATCCAGGCCATGGAAGCAACCTAAATGCCCATCGACAGACGAATGGATAAAGAAGATGTGATACATATATACAATGGAATATTACTCAGCCATGAAAAGGAAGGAAATTGGGTCATCTGTAGAGACGTGGATGGATCTAGAGACTGTCATACAGAGTGAAGTAAGTTAGAAAGAGAAAAACAAATATCATATATTAACGCATATATGTGGAACCTAGAAAAACGGTACAGATGAACTGGTTTGCAGGGCAGAAATTGAGACACAGATGTAGAGAACAAACGTATGGACACCAAGGGGGGCAAGTGGCGGGGGGTGTTGGCGGTGGCAGGATGATTTGGGAGATTGGGAATGACATGTATACACTGATGTGTATAAAATGGATGACTAATAGGAATAAAAAAATAATAAATAAATCAAATCATCTTCACCAACAGCAAAAAGAAAGAAGCAGCAAAATGTGGGCATCCTTTAACAGCAGAGTAAGACACTGCTTATGTAACAGGCAATCTGAGGTCATGAATCACACCTGCCACTCAGTGGAGGTAGAACCCCTTTCTGGTTCACAGGACACCAAGCCCTCAGTCATTCATTATCCATCCGTTATCAGGCCCGTTTCCCAGGGAACTAAGATGCTAAAGCCTTTCTCAATGGCATAGCAATTAATAAAAGTGGCACAAGTTCAAAGTCCTCCAATCTCACAGAAGAGCAGTGAGATGACAAAAACTTCATAACAAGCGTCATATTTTTCAAGTGGGTAAAAGGGATACTTATTTAAACAGTGAAACCTCTAAAATTTGCCCTTATGTTTTTTTCCCCCTTACAACAAAAGAATTGAACACCAAAGCACAGGAGCAATGTTTCCTTGTAAGTATTTAACTAAAACTTGTTTTATTAGCCTGCTGATTAACCTGCTGATATTAAATGAGATTCTTCAAAGACCTTCACATCGTGTCAGTCACTTTTTTTCCAGCAAGGCAACTGATTTCAGTTTGATTGTAATGAATGTAACAAATTATATAACATTCAGATACACTCTTTGGTTACTGTTGCCTTGGAGCTCTGGATGAATAATTTTATTAAGATGTCTATTAGGAAGTAATCTCCAAAACTTAGCGAAGCCACGTGCCTCTCTCATTTTAAGTGTTAATTTTCTTTATAACCTGCCTGGACACATTGTCCCACTTTTTATTAAGAATAACACACTTCCCTATTTCTCTGTTGCTAACCTCTCACTTGTTGCAGGGCTTTTGTCCTCCTGTTGTTATCTCCACCTGGAGTCCGTCACCTCTTCCCTGGCTGTCCTTGGCTTTCTTCAGGCTTCAACTTAAATGTCACATCCTCGGAGATGATGTCCGGGATAAGCCATCAAAAGTTGAGGCTTCTCTTATTCTCTCTCAGAGCACATGGTTTTATTTAATTATGCTGTTCATCACTATCTGCAATTACATTATTTCCCTGCTTGTTCACTGCTTGCTGAATGTAAGCCCCCTGAGAGCAGTGACACTGTTGTTCCCATCTCTACTGCACCACCTGCTCTTGGCTTGACACAATGAATATTTGCTGAACTTAAAAATGATAATTATTTTTTGCCTATTGATATTTCACAGATCTCCAAAGTAGCCACAAGCCTATCACTGACTCTTCTTTTTTTTTTAAACATCTTTATTGGAGTATAATTGCTTTACAATGGTGTGTTACTTTCTGCTTTATAACAAAGTGAATCAGCTATACATATATCCCCATATCTCCTCCCTCTTGCGTCTGCCTCCCTCCCACCCTCCCTATCCCAGCCCTCTAGATGGTCACAAAGCACCGAGCTGATCTCGAGCTGATCTCCCTGTGCTATGCGGCTGCTTCCCACTAGCTATCTATTTTACGTTTGGTAGTGTATATATGTCCATGCCACTCTCTCACTTTGTCACAGCTTACCCTTCCTCCTCCCCATGTCCTCAAGTCCATTCTCTAGTAGGTCTGCATCTTTATTCCCATCTTGCCCCTAGGTTCTTCATGACCTTTTTTTTTTAGATTCCATATATATGTGTTAGCATACAGTATTTGTTTTTAAGTTTCTGACTTACTTCACTCTGTATGACAGACTCTAGGTCCATCCACCTCACTACAAAAAACTCAATTTCGTTTCTTTTTATGGCTGAGTGATATTCCATTGTATATGTGTGCCACATCTTCTTTATCCATTCATCTGTTGATGGACACTTAGGTTGCTTCCATGTCCTAGCTATTGTAAATAGAGCTGCAGTGAACATTTTGGTACATGACTCTTTTTGAATTACGGTTTTCTCAGGGTATATGCCCAGTAGTAGGATTGCTGGGTCGTATGGTAGTTCTATTTTTAGTTTTTTAAGGAACCTCCATACTGTTCTCCATAGTGGCTGTATCAATTTACATTCCCACCAACAGTGCAAGAGGGTTCCCTTTCTCCACACCCTCTCCAGCATTTATTGTTTGTAGATTTTTTGATGATGGTCATTCTGACTGGTGTGAGATGATATCTCATTGTAGTTTTGATTTGCATTTCTCTAATGATTATTGATGTTGAGCTTTCTTTCATGTGGTTGTAAGTTTTAGCCACAGCAATCAGAGAAGAAAAAGAAATAAAAGGAATACAAATCGGAAAAGAAGAAGTAAAGCTGTCACTGTTTGCAGATGACATGATACTATACATAGAGAATCCTAAAGATGCTACCAGAAAACTACTAGAGCTAATCAATGAATCTGGTAAAGTAGCAGGATACAAAATTAATTCACAGAAATCGCTTGCATTCCTATACACTAATGATGAAAAATCTGAACGTGATATTAAGAGAACACTCCACCTCCTAAAGAAATGGAAATAAAAACAAAAATAGGGCTTCCCTGGTGGCGCAGTGGTTGAGAGTCCGCCTGCCGATGCGGGGGACGCGGGTTCGTGCCCTGGTCCGGGAGGATCCCACATGCCGCGGAGCGGCTGGGCCTGTGAGCCATGGCCGCTGAGCCTGCGCGTCCGGAGCCTGTGCTCCGCAACGGGAGAAGACACAACAGTGAGAGACCCGCGTACCGCAAAAAAATAAATAATAAAAATAAATAAATAAACAAAAATAAACAAATGGCACCTAATGAAACTTAAAAGCTTTTGCACAGCAAAGGATACATAAAAAGATGAAAAGACAACCCTCAGAAAGGGAGAAAATAGTTGCAAATGAAGCAACTGACAAAGGAGATTTACAAAATTTACAAGCAGCTCATGCAGCTCAATATCAAAAAGACAAACAACCCAATCCAAAACTGGGCAGAAGACCTAAATAGACATTTCTCCAAAGAAGATACACAAATGGCCAACTATCAGTGGCTCTAATGCGTCCACACTCTGTGCCCAGTGGAACACGTGCTCTTCCCTCCACATGCACTCCACCTCCCACTCCCCATCTCTGCAGAGGGTGCAGCATGATTCCATATCTTAGGATGGAAGTCAGAGTCCCTGCACTTTCCCCTGGTCGGTCATTTACTCCATCACTCCTCCTCTTCCATACCTCTCCAGTCCCTGCCTGTTTCTGCCCCCTCCCCCCTCCGTCTCTTCCCTCTAATATGGAGCACCACCTTAGACTCCTCTGCATCTCCTTATTCCAGATGTGCTCACTTTGAACACATCCTCTCACTCTCCCGAGGGGAGTTTTCACAAAACCACTTTCAGTAGCTCTTTGCTGCCTCAATATCAAATCTCATCACCAAACTCTTTATAATAAGGGTTCTGCCCATTACATGCAGTCTTCCTCCTGCTGACATACATTACCACCCCCAGACACAGAGAACCGGCCCCAGTCCCTGAATATATCATGCTTCCCCGTATCTCTGTGTCTTGCTCATGCTGTTCTCATAGCCACACCTCTGTGGGGACCTGGGGTTGCCTTCTCTGGGAGTCTTTCCAATGCCTGATCTACTCTCCCTTCCCCACCCACGTCAGATTAAGTGACATGACACTTACTTCAAGAAACAACAAAAATGCATTGATGGCTTATTATGTGCTAGGAGCAGGGGACACACAGTGATAAACTACGTTCTTAGCGGCTTGCAGCCCAGTTCAGGCTGGCGCAGACAGGGCCCAGAGGAATTACTTATCGCAAAGGGCTATGCTGTGATGGATGCCTTTCGCAGGACCCCTTTTCACCCTCTGCTCACCCCTCCCCCGGCACTTCTCAGTGGGTCTGAACTTGCCCATGGATGGTCTTCCAGTCTGGACTGTGTGCCCTCTGGGAGCAGGGGCAGCTTACTCTTCTCTGTTTTTCCCTCTCTCTGTCCTGTGTCTGGGGTGCTCTGAGCCTCCACGGCTGTTGGTGGACAGAAAGGATGGCTGGGCAGCTGCTGGAGGAAGCCGACAGCGGAGCAAGCAGGGCTGCACTCAATGGTTCCCTTGTTTCCATGTCTGTACCTCTAGACTGGAGGGATTGCCAGCGCTAGTCAGATGGTGTCAAGCCTCTTCTCACCCTCATCTCACTATGAGTGGAAGCTGGAGTCCTTGCCATGTTGCCTGTGATTTGCATCCCTGCCCATTTGCACCCCCTGCTCTAATTTCATCTGCTTCCTTTTCCCCTCCTCAAGCTGCTCCAGCCATGCTACCCACTGTCGTTCCTCAAACATCCAAGCACACTCCCACCTCAGGGCCTTTGCAGGTGCCATTATTTCCACTTGGAATCCTTTACCACTAATATTCACCAGATCTCATACTCTCCCCGCTCAGATGTTGCTCAATGACACCTTATTAGGGTGGCTTTCTCTTAATAACCTGCCTAAAATAGCATCATTCCTTCCCTTCCTATCCCCTACCCTGACCTGTTTACTCCTTAGCATTTATTATTGCCAGATACATGATGTACTGTTTTGTTTACTGTTTACTTTCTGTCTCCCCCTCCCCCCACTAGAGTTTAAGATCCATTAGAGCCCAGCTTCTATTTCCAGTCTCTGAAAAATACTGCCTGTCCATAGTGGGTGTTCAACAAATATTTTTCAGATACATGAATGCAAGTTCTTATTTCTATTTCCTGTTTTTCCTATCTAAGCAAATAAGAAAAAAAAATCATATGCACATTCTGGTGTTTGCGAATTTAAAATTTGTTTTTGTTTGTTTTGCTTTTACTTTCAGTATTCTTTGTTCTATTGGCTGATAGCTGATTTCACCTGAGGCAACTTTATCCTACCTATTCAGTTTCTGCTGGCCTCTGGTGATTTCAGAAATACTGCAATTTGCCTCTGAAAAGTTACAGCAATTACGCCACCTATGTAGCCAACCATCTCTGACCACAGATTCAGTCAGTACTGCTGTTCACAACTACGTCTGTCCTTCAGTCAGCCTTCATCCATTAGCAACAATCATATTTGCGAACCTTGTATCATATCTTGATTTTGTATTATATCCCTATTCTCTTCTTAGCAGCACTAAAATCAAACCTTAATTCTGAATCTAGCTTTTCAGGAAGCTTAATAATCTACTTGTATCTTACACTGACTTTAAAAAAAATGTTAAGTCAGGGACTTGTTTTGACAGTTTGTCATAAGCTACGGTTGTGCAGGTTGATTTGAGGGGGTAACGGTGGAGGTCCAGTCCGGCCTGCAGTCTGCTCCCTAGGCTGGGTGAGACTAATTGGTCTGCAGAGATGCAGAGTCCGTATTCTAAGTAGCACCAGGCTTCCTCTATTCTGGAAGACCCTGGTATAGACAGCAGTCAATGGCAATTCAGCACAATTTTCTACACCTGCTATATCTGTTATGCTGTATAGTTATTATCAATGTTCAGAATCATGACCTGAGGACAGTTTTACCAAAACAAGAAGTAAATTTAAGTTGTATGCAGCCTATTATGTTTACAAAGGTAGGCAAACCTTAGTTTAAACAAACAAGCAAACAAAACACTGCTGCATGTATTTGTTGAAACAGTTTTCTATTAAACTTTCCAGTCATTCGCGGGGCCTTTGGATTTCCTGGGTTCTATCCTCTATTTTCTGCATCGTTATGGGTTAGTGGAATGTATACTTAAGGCTGATACCTTGATAGATTCCTAGGAGATTTTGGAGACACACGGCATAACCCACATGAAGTGGGGGGAAGCAATGTTCTGTCGAAGCTTAGCTCATCACCAGAGGCTTTGTGGACAGACTTCCCCAGCCTGTACTCCAGTCCCAGTGGGGTAGCAGTTACACCTCCAGCGTAACGTAAATCCTACAGATCCGCAAGGAAGATGTGAAACCCTAGAGACTCACGCAGTGACGGGCTTCTAACTGTGGACATAAAGCATCAACTAGTCTAGAAGCAGCTGATCCGGGCACCTTCTGCTTGGGAGTGGAGCTCAGAAAACGCTGCCCCTTCCCAGGCAGACTTCCAGACCGTGAGTATTCCAGCCAGTGGAGCTGACAGTGAGGCAGAGATCACTGCATGGCAAACACCGAAGTGGGAGGTCTGTGTTCCAGTTCCTCTTCCATTGTTATCTTCACGTCCCTTTTTTTTTTTTTTTTTGTGGTACGCAGGCCTCTCACTGTTGTGGCCTCTCCTGTTGCGGAGCACAGGCTCAGGACGCGCAGGCTCAGCGGCCATGACTCACGGGCCCAGCCGCTCCGCAGCATGTGGGATCTTCCTGGACCGGGGCACGAACCCATGTCCCCTGCATCAGCAGGGGGACTCTCAACCACTGCGCCATCAGGGAAGCCCTTCACGTCCCACTTCATCCTCCCTTGCACACTCTTCTGCTCTGTAACATGGGGTCATTGACTTTGATGATCTTTGCTTCTGGCTTTGTTCCTGCTAGGGCGCTCTGATTTTTCTCTCTGTTTACTCAGAAGTGAACTAATTGGTTTATGTTGCAGCATCCCTCTTTTCTAAACATTTCACGTGTTGTAGCAACACTATGCACACTTGTTCCCACCACCAGAAATATGTTCCCTTTCTTCACCAGGTTTGTTAATATGTATTCATCTCCTCTAAACACAAACTTTGTTTTCTCATCCAGGCTTTCTCTGAGTCTCGCTAACAGAGGGAGGTGCATTTTCACATGACATTTATAAAGCCTGTCCTGCCTATGAGAGCCCTTATCATGCTGCAAGATTATCACCTGGTAAATGTCTGCCTCCCTCAGACCTTGACTATTCGGAGTTTGGGAGCCAAGTCGTTTATCTTCATGTTCTCTGCAGCTACTAAAGTTCATAATTATCATTCAGTATTTACTTATTATATAGCTGCATGAATACAATCTTATGGCTACACCACACACCTGAGGTAATGTTAATGCCACATATGTCTGGCCCCACCCTCCTGCCTGAGCTTCAGACTTGCATTTCTAACAACTTGATAGATTTCTGCATTTGGTGGTGCTACAGGTACCTGTATCTCAACCTATCTCCAACAGAACTCACTGTCTGCCTTCACCAAAACACATGCATCCACTTGTGTTTGTGATCTAAGGAACTTCCTGATCACTCTTCAACTGAGCTCACCTTTTATTTCACAGAGAAATTATATGATCATCTCAATAGATGCAGAAAAAGCATTTGACAAAATTCAACATCTATTCATGATAAAAACTCTCAACAAAGTGAGTATACAGGGAGTGTACCTCAACATAACAAAGGCCATATATGACAAGGCCATAGTTAACATCAGTTTCAGTGGTGAAAAGCTGAAGCACTTTTCCTTTAAGATCAGGAACAAAACAAGCATACTCACTCTTGCCATTCTTATTCAACATAATATTGGAAGTCCTAGCCACAGAAATTAGGCAAGAAAAATAAATAAAAAGCATCCAAATTGGAAAGGAAGAAGTAAAACTATCACTATTTGAAGATGACATAATATTATATATAGAAAACCCTGAAGACTCCATCAAAAAACTGTCAGAACTAATGAACAAATTCAGTAAAGGCTGCAGGATACAAAATCATTAGACAAAAATCTGTTGTGTTTGTATTTACTAATAATGAACTACCAGAAAGAGAAATTAAGAAAACAATTCCATTCACAAATTGCATCAAAAAGAATAAAATACTTAGGAATAAATTTAACCAAGGAGGTGGAAGATCTGTAGATTGAAAAGTACAATACATAAATAAAGGAAATTGAAGAAGACACAAATAAATGGAAAGTATTCCATGCTCACAAATAAGAACTAATACTGTTAAAATGTCCATACTAAGCAATTTACAGATTCAATGCAATCTCTATCAAAATTGCAATGGCAATTTTTCACAGATATAGAATAATCCTAAAATTTGTATGGAACCATAAAAAACCCTGGCTAGGCAAAACAATTTTGAGAAAGAAGAACAGAGCTGGAGGCATGACACTTCCTGATTTCAAACTATATTACAAAGATATAGTAATTAAAACAGTATGATATTGGCATAAAAACAGTCACATAGATCAATGGAACAGAACAGAGAGACCAGAAAATAAAATCCAGACATATATGATCAATTAATTTATGACAAAGGAGCCAAGAATATACAATGGGGAAAGGATAGTCTTTTCAATAATTGGTGTTGGGAAAACTGGACAGACAGACAGACACACACACACACACAAATGAAACTGGACCACTGTGTATTACACAATACACAAAAATTAATTCAAAATGGATTAAACATAAAACCTGAAACCATAAAAGTCCTAGAAGAAAACACAGGCAGTAATCTCCTTGACACAGGTCTTGGCAATGATTTTTTGAATCTGACACCAAAAGCAAAAGCAAAAGCAACAATAAACAAGTGGGACTACATTAAACTAAAAAGCTTTTAAACAGCAAAGGAAATCATCAACAAAACAAAAAGGCAACCTACTGAATGGGAGAAAATATTTGCAAATCATATATCTGCTAAGCGACTGAAATCTAAAATATATAAAGAACTCATATGACTCAACAGCAAAATAACAGAAAGATAATGATTAAAAAATGGGCAGAAGATATGAATGGACTTTTTCTAAAGAAGATATACAGATGGCCAACAGGTGCATGAAGAGATGCTCAACATCACTAACTGTCAGGAAACTGCAAATCAAAACAATGAGATATCACCTCACACCTGTTAGAATGGCTGTTTTCAAAAAGACAAGAAGTAACAAGTGCTGGGAAGAATGTGGAGAAAAGGGGACCCTTGTTCAGTGTTGGTGGGAATGTAAATTTGTGCAGTCACTTTGATAAACAGCATGCAGTTTCCTCAAAAAATTAAAGCTAGAACTATCATATGATCCAGCAATTTCGTTTCTGGAAATTTATCTGAACAAAACAAAAACACTAAGTTGAAAAGATATGTGCACCCTTATGTTCACCTCAACATTATTCACAATATCCAAGATACGGAAACAACCTAAGTGTCCAACGATGGAAGAATGCATAAAGAAATTGTGGCATATACACACAATGGAATATTATCAAGCCATCAAAAAGAATGAAATCTTGCCATTTGCGACAACTTGGATGGACCCTGAGGGTATTATGCTAAGTGAAATAAGTCAGACAGAGAAAGAAAAACAGGGTATGGACTCTCTTATATGTGGAATCTAAAAATAAATGAATAAATAAATAAGACCCAAGCTTGTAGATACAGAGAACAGATTGGTAGTTTATAGAGGCGGGGGGTTAGGGAGGTGGGAGAAATAGGTGAACTGTTTCTGTTTTTAGTCTAAATAACTTGAACAGTTATAATAGAAGTCTTAGAAGAAGCTTAAAAATTTTTTTTAAATTAAAAATAGAATTTTTCCTCTTACCTTTGGCCACTCTCTGGTCTTATGCTGGGCTTCCACCCCTGCCCTACCTTCTCAGGAGCTGTACACTATCATTTACTCTTTTGAACTCTTAAGAGTAAAGCTCTGAGATTCCTCCCACTGGCATTTAAACCTGAAAATTCATTATATTTGGAAAAACAAACATAACTCAACTCCTTCAATGCCTCATCCCCTTCCAGCCATCACCCTACTTCCTCCCCAAGAAGCAAATATTCTTGAGTTTCCTGTACTTGATGGTTTTATTTCCTCACTTTCTGCTCCCTCCTTATCACTCCTATGTGGAGTCTCCTCCAATTATTCTATTAAAATGGCTATTGTAAGGCCACCCCTCCCTTACTCTTATTAAATCCAATGGAGACTTTGCATCCTGCATTTTACAAGACTCCTCAGCAGCAGCATTTTATGCTCAACCCTCTGTCTTGAAACAATCTTTATACTTAAAATATATCATGGGACCTGGTCCTGATTTCTCCTACTTCTCTAGTTGCTATTTTTGTCTCTGGGTAGTCTTAACAATGTTTACTCCAACAATGAAAGTGTGGTGCCCTTCAAGCCTCTCTTCTTTGCTTCCTCTTTTCATGCTCTCTGTTCACCCTTATCTCTACCCAAGCCTTTGACAGGCACTTGACTCACTCTTGTTTACATTTAAACCAGCTCTCCCCTCTGAGATTCAACCTATATATTGAGCTGTTTATTTCACGCCTCCACTTGAGTATCTGGAACCCAATTTAAGTGTACGTAATAGTCATGATCCTCTCAGGTAAATCTGGTCTTTTTTTTTTTTAATTAAAAAACATTGTTTTTTGGCTGCGTTGGGCCTTTGTTGCTGCACGTGGGCTTTCTCTAGTTGCGGCGAGTGGGGGCTACTCTTCGTTGCAGTGCGCAGGCTTCTCCTTGCAGTGGCTTCTCTTGTTGCGGAGCATGGGCTCTAGGTGCTCGGGCTTCAGTAGTTGCAGCATGCGGGCTCAGTAGTTGTGGCACATGGGCTTAGCTGCTCCGCAGCATGTGGGATATTCCTGGATCAGGGCTCGAACCCATGTCCCTGCATTGGCAGGTGGATTCTTAACTACTGTGCCATTAGCTGAAATTTTGGATTTCAGCTAATGACCCATCCCATCCATCTTGCTACATGAGCCATGGTGGGGTGGGGACGGTGATCACGCATAAACCCTGCCTGTTGTTTCTCTTGCCCGTGAGCAGCTACCCTGTGTACATGGGTCTGGGGGCAGCCGTGGGTCTGTGCAGTAATGCACGAGGCCCTGGGAAGAGGGAGCTCCAATCCCTGTACCAAGGAAACACAGACCACTGCCCAAAGAACCTACTCTTGTTTGGAGCTGAGAGGGCCAGAATGAGCCCTAAAGCTGCAGGAAGGAAGTTTTTATTCAATCTGTGAGAGAAATACCAGAGAACTGGATCTCCTCACCACTGTTTTTTATACTTTTAAACTTCACTTTTCATGCTGTATTTGAACAGCAGGCACTGGCTTTTCCTCTGACGGTCATGACCCACCTAAGGAGAACTGCAGCTAAGGGAAGATACAAGTGCCTGAGTGGAATGGGGAAAACTGCCCCCTCCAAACATCCCTCCACACCTCTCGCACTCGGCACCTCCTATTCAACGACCAACACAGAGGCTGTAAAAGTGGGCAAAACATTCTATTACGCTGCTCTAGTTTTCTGTTTACTTCAGAGCATATGTTTCTCTCTGGTATCGCTCATTTCAGTAATATATGGCTTCAAAGACACAATTTCATGCAGATGCGGGAGAAACAGAACAACAAATTCGAAGCTCATTGCGCCATCCGTCTTTTGATTAAAGTGCCCTTTCCAGAGAGGTAAACATAACACTTCTCCCAGCCCCTGCACAGATGTACTGCACAACTAGATTGCTGCATTTTTATTGCAGGACCGTGCCTGCCCTTGTTTAAATTGTTTTGACCTTTGGATGAGTATGTATTAAAAGAAAAAAAGTTCTATCTTTCTCCAGAATTAGGAATCCGTAATAAAAATAGAAGGCAAATTTGGCGCCTTCTTGGCGCAGAATGGCGCCTGGCAGAGTCGCAGCAAGTATGCTCCTGACAACTTCATTTTGCTCCTGGAAAGAGCTGCTTTGTGACCCTGAGTCTGAGTGCCAGCCCAGAGCAGACGACACCTTCCTCAGAATTCAGGGTCCAGACGGCAGGTTCTCCAGCCAGCACTGGAGGCCTTGTCTTCTCACAGGGAAGCAGAGTCGTAGGAGTGTCATTCACTTCAGGAAAGGAGCTGTCAAAAGTCCCCTGAGTATATCAATTTGCTACCTTGCAAGTTGAAAGCACCTAAAAATTACCGAGCTCAGAAACATACGAGACATTGCGTTAAGGTGAACTTCTACATATTGTGAAATTACTGCTTCCCAGATCACTGAGAACAAAAGAGAGGGTCTCCTCAATAAGAACTAAGGTTAGTAATAAACCGGTACAAGCATGTGCTACTGTGGAAACCTTAACAGAGTACATGCCAAGGATAGTAAACCCAACCAGGATGCAATTTGCAAGGATATTAACCAACATCTTGATTGAGCCCTGTCAGAAGAAAGCTGGTAGGAATAATATTAAATAAAACATTGAAAGTGAGCCCAGAAGCTTCTGTTTGGTAAGAATTTACTTAGTAATATTGTGCCCTGTCATCGTCAGACTTAAAAGAAAACTAGCTAATGTGTATGTTCTCAAAATGATTTGACACATGTTGCCTTATTCTTTCTAGGATGAAATCAGAGTGATTTACAAAGGATCTAAAATGATCTTTTTTCCCCACAAGAAACAAAGCAATATTACACAGGGACAATAACGGGCTGTCTAATTCATTAAACGTGCATGGCTTTAAATCTACAGAAGTCTCTGCTAAAAAAAATAAATACATAAAGGTGCGGGTTTTTTGGAGAAAAAAAAAAGACTGCTTAAATTTGGACAAATAGAAACAGTAACTTTCTTTCAAGGAATACAGAGACATTTAAAAAAGTTGCTACCAAATGACTGAAACATACATGATGAGCAAGGGCTACTGGCTTGTGGGAAGGTTGAGTCAGATACCTACTGTGTAAGGTGCTGGAAGACAAGAATTAACTTGACATTGTGCTTGATTTGAAGAAAAAATCATTATCATTTTCTTCCTCCTCAGCATCAGTATTTATTGAACCATTACTGTGTACCCAGCTCTGCTGTAAGCACTATGAATACATTATCTCACGTATCTTTAACAAACAGCCTGGGAGACATATGTTATCATCTCCATTTTACAGATGAGGACACCAAGGCCCCAAAAGACT
Source organism: Globicephala melas (assembly GCF_963455315.2). Classification (NCBI taxonomy): domain Eukaryota; kingdom Metazoa; phylum Chordata; class Mammalia; order Artiodactyla; family Delphinidae; genus Globicephala; species Globicephala melas. The sequence goes on from NC_083322.1 coordinate 7,906,095, forward strand.
CAATAAATGGCAAAGCTGGGATTTGACTGATTCCTGAGTCTAACCTCTTAAACCCCAGATAAGAATGTTTCACAGCTAGTGGAACACAGATAGATTCACAAAGGACTACTACACAGTGTGACATGTGTTATAAAGAGGCATGCATAAAGTTTATGCTTGGGATGAGAGGTGGCTTTTACAGTGTCAAGAAGAAAGACAGGGATGATAATTTTCCAATGAGAAAAATTATTAAAATATTATTTCATATAGACCTTGGGATGGACAGAAACTTTCTAAGCAGCATTAAAAAAGGAACTGGATTGTGGTGGTGGTTATGCAGGTCTATAAATTTATTAATTTATAAATTTTCCTTTAAGAATAAAATAATAAAAACTGATGAATTTCCTCAAAATTAAGAATTTCTATCAAACATAACCATTAAAAAATGAAAATGCAAGCCACAGACTAAGAAAAGATATTTGAAATACATGTATTTGGCAAAGGACTCCTACCTAGAATATATTAAAGACTCCCATACATGAATAAGAGAAAGACAACAACCCAATTTAAAAACAGGCAAAATGCTTAAATAGCCACTTCACTAGAGATAATATCCAAATGGCCAGTAAGCATATTAGAAAGTACTGAACTTCAATATCCACTAGGTAAACACAAATTATAAGCACAAGTAAATACTATTATACTTTCACTAGAACGGGTAATATTAAAAATGTTAACAGTCCTGAGTGTTGGTGAGGATGTAAAGGAGCTGAAATGCTCATTCATCGCTGATAGGAGTGTAAATTGATCCACCCACTCTGGAAAACTGTTGGCTGTATCTATAGAAACGAAACGTATGTCTACTCTGTACCCTAAATATTCCACTCTTGGACATATACCCAAGAGAAATGAACGTCTAGGTCCACAAAAAGATATGTACAAATATTTTCATAGTACCTTTATTCATAACAACCCTAAAGTAGAAACCATTTTAATGTCCATCTGTAAGAAAATGAGGCCATTAATAAAACGGAATCTGACAAATCAGTAAAGAATATTTGACGCATGAATGGATCTCATGGGTATCACGCTGAGTGAAAAAGGACAGACACAAAACAATGTACATTGAGTGATTCCATTTTTGTGCATTTTGAGAACAGGAAAAAATTAATAGTGGTTACCTCCGGGGGTACTGACTGGCAGAGGCCACGAGGGAACCCACGGTATGCTGCAAGATTTCACTGCTTGGCCTGGGTAGTGGGTACATACATATGTGTGTGAGAAAATTCACTGGGCTCTGCTCTTAAGATTAATGTACTTAATGCAATGTACTGTACAAGGTATGTACAAATATATATATATGTATACACACATATCTTATAATATATTCTAATAGAATGTAAAACATAAAATATAAAAAGAGAACTGAGGCACAAAAGTATGTATTATGTATATACTCAGATGCCACGACTTTTAAAAAAACTGAAGTATAAGTTATTGAAATATAATACGCAGATCCCAAAGTTAACCCACTTTAAGTATACATTTCAATGATCTATAGTAAATTTATGGAGTTGTGGAACCATCACGGCAATCCAGTTTTTGAACATTTCCATCAGCCCTCAAATTCCTTTTGGTGCATTTGCAGTCAATTCCTGTTGCCGTGCCCCCAGCCCCAGGCAAACACTAATCTGCTTTCTATTTCTATAGATTGGCCTTTTTTGGACATTTTATATAAAATGAATTATATATGCGACCTTTTGTGTTTGGCTTCTTTCACTCAGCATAATGCTTTGATGTTCATCCATGTTGTAACATGTATCATGTTCATTTCTCTTACATTATTGAATAATATTCCATTGCATGTATATACCACAGTTTGCTTATTTATTCATCAGTTTTTTGCTAGGATTTTTAAACCTAAAGGTAATTCACTTTTCTCAAAACAAAACAAAATATATCTTTCTTAGATACTCTATTCTTTAAAAGAGAACATCTCAAAAAAAAAAAAAAAAGAGAACATCTCTACATGTCACCCTACTAAAACAAAAAGAACAAGAAAACCTCTAAACTTTCCATTGAAAAAGATACTTAAATGATAACCAGAAAATGTTACCATCATAGCTGCAAGGAGCTTCAGTTTGGCCCTATGAAAATCGAGGGATGAGAAAGGTTAGTGTTGGGAATAACGCAGGGGAAAATCAACAGCTCCTCTAAACCTTGCTTTTCCCAGGGCCACGTCCTTGAATTTTCCAATGCAATTTGTCAAATGGCAAGAGTCAAGCAGCCACTGAACACTGGTGTGACACTGTCAAATCATTTTGCCAATTTAGACTTTTCTTCTCACGTTTAAAATCCTTTAATGACTTACTATCTTTAAAGAGTAAAAGTACTAACTGTACAGAATCAAAGACCATACAACTTTTAGCTGCTACAAAGGAAAAATAAAACACAAACAGCTAATATCTCTAATATGTAATTAGGAAAAACAGAAAGCCCTTCTCAACTGTTTGAATAACAAAGAGAAATAATTCAATGGATTATTTATAAAAATTTATTTTCAGACTGTAACAGTTCCTATAGCTGTGAAATTAATAGCTTTGCCCGAATTTTTTATTTAAAACTATCTATGGCATAAGATTGATGCATGATGGAATATTTATTTCAGTTTCAAGTCTTGGTTAAGTAAAGTATTTTTTAGTTTTTTTTTTTTTAATTTTCCTTTACATTGATTTTTAGTCTTGGTGCTATATTAATGAGTATTTCTCCATATGGTGTTCCAAACATTTAGCTCAGTACTGGGCATGGTGGCTATTACACATGGATTGACTGATTACTTCTCATTTATTCTGGGGCCTGAGAAAGAAAGAAAAATAAAAAGGCCCTGACAGCTGGCAGCTTGCAAGTAACAGCCAGGCTGGGGAAGAAGCTTGACTCCACAGAATATCAGAAATAATCAAACAGGGTCACTCCACGACCTTGGTGAAACACGACCGAAAAAGACTTCATCATGTCTAAACACAAAATGCCCCATGTGGCCACAAAAGTAACCAAACAGCTCCCTCTCCTGGTTTCCGTGTGCGGCCATGGCTTCTTTCACAGTGACAAACAGCCCTACCTACACGTTCCTCCTGCCTCTTAGGAAAAAATATTAAGCTACTCAACCATCATGTTGCATCCACTTCCCAACAGCACCCAATCCAGAATAAATCTTCACTTCTTTAAACTCTCCCCCAGATCACCCACCACTGCCCAAAGCCTACAACCCTCTCTCCCTGCAGTCTCTTACATCAGGAAGACGCCCCCCGGTTCCTGATGGCTCACACCCTCCCTCAGTGCAGGAGACTCAAAAACCTAACTTCCTGTGGTGTGTTCCTGGTTGTCTTTGCTGGTGGGAGTCACAAAACAAACATTACATGATAAAAAGTGCCCTAATTTAGGCTTTCTAGAAGGTATGGTATTGACCTCATGACTTAAAAGAGCAAAGCAGGTAATGTCAGCAGCTATAACTGCTACTTTAAGAAACTACGATTGTGGAGGCAAAGGAAGGGATGCCAATGATATTTATTTCAATTTAATTCCAAGGTTTGATAAAGCAGGTAATAACTAATTCTAGCAACTCTACCTATTATCTGGTGTGACTGAAGTTTAGAGTGATTAATCCCTTTCTTGTTCTATAACGGGGGAAATGGCTTTTTTTTTTTTTTGCCCTGTCTTAGGTGGGACACACACACACACACAAGTAAATTGAAGTTCACATACAAATAAAATTATTTTCACTTTCAGAGATATAGATATAAATATAAATGTTCTAATCTGCTTTTGAAATTAACGAAAGGAAACAAAGCTTTGCACAATGGCAATGACAATGAAAAGCAATGAGAAGGAAGACAAGAAGTAAGGAAAAAAACAATAAACTTCAGTGGTAAATTAGACAAAGTGGACACCAAAGGAGAGTGAAAGAAAGATGGAGAAAAGAAACTGAGAGAAGAAAATGGCACCAGAGAGCAGAACAGAAAAGATAGGAGGGGTATTAAGGAGACCTAGAGATGATCACACTGAGTGAAGTGAGCCAGACAGAGCAAGACTCATATCATATGGTATCACTTAGATGTGGAATCTAAAAAAGTGATACAGATGAACTTATTTACAAAACAGAAATAGACTAAAAGATTAGAAAACATATAGTTTTTATAGTTACCAAAGGGGAAGTGTGGGGGGGATAAATTAGGAGTTTGGGATTAACTAATACACAATACTATATATAAAATAAATGACCAGGACCTACTGTATAGCACAGGAAACACTACTCGATATTTCTGAATAACCTATAAGGGAGAAGAAACTGAAAAAGAATATATATATATATTTATATGTATTACTGAATCACTTTGCTGTACACCTGAAATGAACACAGTATTGTAAATCAACTATACTTCAATTAAAAAAAACAGTAAGTATTAGTTGATACTATCATGGGCCTTCTATTATACTTTGGATCTGTGAAATGAAGAGTATAATACAATTATCAAGCGTGGAGAATAAACTGGAGAAAACGAAGCACAGACTGTTAAACACAAAACTAGTCTATAGTACAGCAGTCAAGAGAACAGGTTCTAGAATCAGATTAAAATACAGCACTACCGCTTAGAAGCCATACAACTTTATTAGTCTCTTTATGTTCTATGTTGCTCATGAATCCATATTCCTCATAAAGTTGTTAAAAGATTAAATGAGATAAAGCAAGCAGACCTTCATGGGGGTCCTTGGCACACTGCGGTGCCGGGCAACCAGTAGCTGTTAGCATTACTAACCACATTCAGGCTAATAATAACCACATTCAGGCTAATTCACTGTATTCCCATTAAAAAAAAAAAAAAGATATAAAGAATGGAAAACACAGGGCAAAGGGATCTCTTCCAGTAGGTGGCTGGAATTTTCTTTTCATTTATGTATGTAAGGTGGAATCTAGTTTGGTCTCAGTATAAGTAAGTGGAAAAATTCTCTGTTCTGCAGTGCTATGAACAAGTGATACACTATGATTTTTACTGTGGTGAATCCAGCCCCAGCTGGGACCCTGGAGCTTTATTCCTCACCTCCATCCTCTACTCTCACATAATTTGTTCACTGGCAAATACTTCCTACTTGTGTTGTTACCACTTCTGTCTGCTTCAGAAGGTAGGGTCACTAGAGGAGTCTGATGCCCAAACATCCGAAATGTATATTCACTACTGCAGCTGAAGCAGAAGAGATTATGTAAAGCATTTTGGTTTGTATATTTACTTACTTTGTTTTGTTCTTTCCCTGAGTCTATTAACCTGAAACTCCCAGTAGAGAGAATTTTGAAGAAAAGGGGACCTTTATATTTTACATTTTTCCTAGCTAACTCCTAAGGCATGCTAAGAATACTCCTCACTCTTTTATTTAAATGAAGGTTTGTGCTTAGGTCCCTTAGTTGTAAGAAGAACCATCAGTGTCACTAATTTTAATAATAACAAACACATAAAAACAGACACATAGGTCAATGGAATATAACAGACAGCCGAGAAATAAAACCACCCATATATGGTCAATTAATTTATGACAAAGGAGCCAAGAATATACAATGGGGAAAGAATAGTCTCTTCAGTAAATGGTGTTGAGAAAACTGGATAGCATCATGTGAAAAAAGAAACTAGATCACTATTTCATACCAAATACAAAAATTAACTCAAAATGGATTAAAGACATGTGAACCTAAGACCTGAAACCATAAAACTCCTAGAAGAAAACGCTGGCAGTAAGCTTCTTAACATCAGTCTTGGTGATGATTTTTGAATTTGGTACCAAAAGCAAAGATAAAAAACAAGCAAAAATAAACAAGTGAGACTACATCAAACTAAAAAGCTCTTTCGCAGTAAAGGAAACCATCAACAAAATGTAAAGGCAACCACTGAATGGGAGAAAATATTTGCAAATCATATATCTGATAAAGGGTTAATATCCAAAACACATAAAGAACTCATGAAATTCAATAGCAAAAAAATGAATAATCCAATTAAAAAATGAACAGAGGATCTGACTGACATTTTTCCAAAGAAGACATACAAACAACCACAGATGTGTGAAAAGATGCTCAGCGTCACTAATCATCAGGGAAACGCAAATCAAAACCACAATAACATCACATCACACCTGCCAGCATGGCCATCATCAAAAAACAAGAAATAACAAGTGTTGGTGAGTATGTGGAGAAAAGGGAGCCCTTGTGCACTGTTGGTGAGAATGTAAATTGGTGCAACACTGTAAAAAAAACAGTACGAAGTTGCCTCAAAAAATAGAACTACCATGTGATTAAGCAATCTCACATCTAGGAATTTATCTGAAGAAAATGAAAACAGTAACTCAAAAAGGTATCATCACCCCCATGTTCACTGCAGCACTGGAAACAATACATGCATCCCCATGTTCATAGCAGCATAATTTACAATGGCCAAGAGATGGAAACAACCCAACTGCCCATACAGATAGTTGGCTTAAAAAGATATGATGTAGGGGGCCTCCCTGGTGGCGCAGTGATTGAGAGTCCGCCCGCCAATGCAGGTGACACGGGTTCGTGCCCCGGTCCGGGAGGATCCCACATGCCGCGGAGCATCTGGGCCCGTGAGCCATGGCCGTTGAGCCTGCGCGTCCGGAGCCTGTGCTCCGCAAAGGGAGAGGCCACAACACTGAGAGGCCCGCGTACCGCAAAAAAAAAAAAATATATATATATATATATGATAGGAGTTGAGGAAGACGGCATAACAGTAAGACGCGGAGATCACCTTCCTCTCCACGGATACATCAGAAATACATCTACACGTGGAACAACTCCTACAGAACACCCACTGAACGCTGGCAGAAGACCTCAGACCTCCCAAAAGGCAAGAAACTCCCCACGTACCTGGGTAGGGCAAAAGAAAAAACAGAGATAAAATAGGGACGGAGGCTTCCCTGGTGGCGCAGTGGTTGGGAGTCCGCCTGCCGATGCAGGGGACGCGGGTTCGTGCCCCATTCCGGGAGGGTCCCACGTGCCGCGGAGCTGCTGGGCCCGTGAGCCATGGCCACTGAGCCTGCGCATCCGGAGCCTGTGCTCCGCGGCGGGAGCGGCCACAGCAGTGAGAGGCCTGCGTACCGCAAAAAAAAAAAGAATAGGGACGGGACCTGCACCAGTGGGAGGGAGCTGTGAAGGAGGAACGGTTTCCACACACTAGGAAGCCCCTTCGCAGGCCGCAGAGGAAAGCGCAGCCACAGGGGTGCGGAAGCCGGCACTCACCAGACCGAGAGGCTTGTCTGCTCACCCGCCGGGTCGGCGGGGCTGGGAGCTGAGGCTCGGGCTTCGGTCGGAGCGCAGGGAGAGAATGGCGGCGTGAACACAGCCTGAAGAGGTACGTGCGCCACGCCTGGCCGAGAGGGATTTCGGGAAAACGTCTGGAGCTGCCGCAGAGGTAAGAGACTTTTTCTTGCCTCTTTGTTTCCTGGTGCGCGAGGGGCGGGGATTCAGAGCGCCGCTTAAAGGAGCTCAGAGACGGGCGCGAGCCGCGGCTAAAAGGGCGGACCCCAGAGACGGGCAGGAGACGCTAAGGCTGCTGCTGCAGCCACCAGGAAGCCTGTGTGCGAGCACAGGTCACTCTCCACACCTCCCTTCCGGGAGCCTGTGCAGCCAGGGACAACTTACCCAGAAGAACGCACTGCGCGTCTCAGGCTGGTGCAACGTCACGCCGGCCTCTGCCGCCGCAGGCTCGCCCCGCACTCCATGCCCCTCCCTACCCCCGGCCTGAGTGAGCCAGAGCCCCCGAATCAGCGGCTCCTTTAACCCCATCCGGTCTGAGCGAAGAACAGACGCCCTCAGGCGACCTACACGCAGAGGCGGGGCCCAATCCAAAGCTGAGCCCCGGGAGCTGTGAGAACAAAGAAGAGAAAGGGAAATCTACCCCAGCTGCTTCAGGAGCAGCAGATTAAAGCTTCGCTATCAATTTGACGTACCCTGCATATGTGGAATACATGAATAGACAACGAATCATCCCAAATTGAGGAGGTGGACTTTGGGAGCAAGATATATTAGTTTTTTCCATTTTCCTCTTTTTGTGAGTGTATGCGCATCCTTCTGTGTGAAATTTTGTCTGTATAGCTTTGCTTTCACCATTTGTCCTAGGGTTCTGTCCGTCCGTTTTTTGTTTGTTTTTTTACTTAAAAACAATTTTTTTCTTAATAATTATTTTTTATTTTAATAACTTTTATTTTATCTTTATTTTATTTTATTTTATCCTCTTTCCTTCTTTCTATTTTTTCTCCCTTTTATTCTGAGCCGTGTGGATGAAAGGCTCTGGGTGCTCCAGCCAGGAGTCAGTGCTGTGCCTCTGAGGTGGGAGAGCCAACTTCAGGACACCGGTCCACAAGAGACCTCACAGCTCTACATAATATCAAACGGCAAAAATCTCCCGGAGAGCTCCATCTCAACACCAAGACCCAGCTTCACTCAACGACCAGCAAGCTACAGTGCCAGACACCCTATGCCAGACAACTAGCAAGACAGGAACACAGCCCCATCCATTAGCAGAAAGGCTGCCTAAAATCAAAATAAGCCCACAGACACCCCAAAACACACCACCAGACGTGGAACTGCCCACCAGAGAGACAACATCCAGCCTCATCCACCAGAATATAGGCACTAGTCCCCTCCACCAGGAAGCCTACAAAACCCACTGAACCAACCTTAGCCACTGGGGACAGACACCAAAAACAACGGGAACTAAGAACCTGCAGCCTACAAAAAGGAGACCCCAAACACAGTAAGATAAGCAAAATGAGAAGGCAGAAAAATGCACAGCAGATGAAGGAGCAAGATAAAAACCCACCAGACCTAACAAATGAAGAGGAAATAGGCAGTCTGCCTGAAAAAGAATTCAGAATAATGATAGTAAAGATGACCCCAAATCTTGGAAATAGAATAGACAAAATGCAAGAAACATTTAACAAGGACCTAGAAGAACTAAAGAGGAAACAAGCAATGATGAACAACACAATAAATGAAATTAAGAATACTCTAGAAGGGATCAATAGCAGAATAACTGAGGCAGAAGAACAGATAAGTGAGCTGGAAGATAAAATAGTGGAAATAACTACTGCAGAGCAGAATAAAGAAAAAAGAATGAAAAGAACTGAGGACAGTCTCAGAGACCTCTGGGACAACATTAAACGCACCAATATTCGAATTATAGGGGTCCCAGAAGAAGGAGAGAAAAAGAAAGGGACTGAGAAAATACTTGAAGAGATTATAGTTGAAAACTTCCCTAATATGGGAAAGGAAATAGTTAATCAAGTCCAGGAAGCACAGAGAGTCCCATACAAGATAAATCCAAGGATAAACATGCCAAGACACATATTAATCAAACTATCAAAAATTAAATACAAAGAAAACATATTAAAAGCAGCAAAGGAAAAACAACAAATAACACACAAGGGAATCCCCATAAGGTTAACAGCTGATCTTGTAGCAGAAACTCTGCAAGGCAGAAGGGAGTGACAGGACATATTTAAAGTGATGAAGGGGAAAAACCTGCAACCAAGATTACTCTACCCAGCAAGGATCTCATTCAGATTTGATGGAGAAATTAAAACCTTTACAGACAAGCAAAAGCTGAGAGAGTTCAGCACCACCAAACCAGCTTTGCAACAACTGCTAAAGCAACTTCTCTAGGCAAGAAACACAAGAGAAGGAAAAGACCTACAATAAGGAACCCAAAACAATTAAGAAAATGGGAATAGGAACATACATATTGATAATTACCTTTAATGTAAATGGAGTAAATGCTCCCACCAAAAGACACAGACAGGCTGAATGGATACAAAAACAAGACCCATATATATGCTGTCTACAAGAGACCCAGTTCATACCTAAGGACACATACAGACTGAAAGTGAGGGGATGGAAAAAAATATTCCATGCAAATGGAAATCAAAAGAAAGCTGGAGTAGCAATTCTCATATCAGACAAAGTAAACTTTAAAATAAAGGCTATTACAAGAGACAAAGAGAGACACTACATAATGATCAAGGGATCGATCCAAGAAGAAGATATAACAATTGTAAATATTTATGCACCCAACATAGGAGCACCTCAATATATAAGGTAAATACTAACAGTCATAAAAGGGGAAATTGACAGTAACACAATCATAGTAGGGGGCTTTAACACCCCATTTTCAACAATGGACAGATCATCCAACAAGATGGACTTAATTGATATTTATAGAACACTCCATCCAAAAACAACAGAATACATATTTTTCTCAAGTGCTCATGGAACGTTCTCCAGGATAGATCATATCTTGTGTCACAAATCAAGACTTGGTAAATTTAAGAAAACTGAAATTGTATCAAGTGTCTTTTCCGACCACAACTCTTTGAGGCTAAATATCAATTACAGGAAAAGATCTGTAAAAAATACAAACACATGGAGGCTAAACAATACACTACTTAATAACCAAGTGATCACTGAAGAAATCAAAGAGGAAATCAAAAAATACCTAGAAACAAATGACAATGGAGACATGATGACCCAAAACCTATGGGATGCAGCGAAAGCAGTTCTAAGAGGGAAGTTTATAGCAATACAATCCTACCTTAAGAAACAGGAAACATCTTGAATAAACAACCTAACCTTGCACCTAAAGCAACTAGAGAAAGAAGAACAAAAAAACCCCAGTTAGCAGAAGGAAACAAATCATAAAGATCAGATCAGAAATAAATGAAAAAGAAATGAAGGAAATGATAGCAAAGATCAATAAAACTAAAAGCTGGTTCTTTGAGAAGATAAACAAAATCGATAAACCATTAGCCAGACTCATCAAGAAAAAAACAGAGGTGACTCAAATCAATAGAATTGAAAATGAAAAAGGAGAAGTAACAACTGACACTGCAGAAATACAAAGGATCATGAGAGATTACTACAAGCAACTCTATGCCAATAAAATGGACAACCTGGAAGAAATGGACAAATTCTTAGAAATGCACAACGTTCCGAGACTGAACCAGGAAGAAATAGAAAATATGAACAGACCAATCACAAGCACTGAAATTGAAACTGCGATTAAAACTCTTCCAACAAACAAAAGCCCAGGACCAGATGGCTTCACAGGCAAATTCTATCAAACATTTAGAGAAGAGCTAATACCTATCCTTCTCAAACTCTTCCAAAATACAGCAGAGGGAGGAACTTCCACTCCCAAACTCATTGTACGAGGCCACCATCACCCTGATACCAAAACCAGACAAAGATGTCACAAAGAAAGAAAACTACAGGCCAATATCACTGATGAACATAGATGCAAAAATCCTCAACAAAATACTAGCAAACAGAATCCAACAGCACATTAAAAGGATCATACACCATGATCAAGTGGGGTTTATTCCAGGAATGCAAGGATTCTTCAATATTTGCAAATCAATCATTGTGATACACCATATTAACAAATTGAAGGAGAAAAACCATCTCAATAGATGCAGAGAAAGCTTCTGACAAAATTCAACACCCATTTATGATAAAAAACCCTCCAGAAAGTAGGCATAGAGGGAACTTTCCTCAACATAATAAAAGCCATATATGACAAACCCACAGCCAACATCGTCCTCAATGGTGAAAAACTGAAAGCATTTCCACTAAGATCAGGAACAAGACAAGGTTGCCCACTCTCACCACTATTATTCAACATAGTTTTGGAAGTTTTAGCCACAGCAATCAGAGAAGAAAAAGAAATGAAAGGAATCCAAATTGGAACAGAAGAAGTAAAGCCGTCCTTGTTTGCAGATGACATGGTACTCTACATAGAGAATCCTAAAGATGCTACCAGAAATCAATGAATTGATTTCATCAATGAATTTGGTAAAGTAGCAGGATACAAAATTAATGCACAGAAATCTCTTTCATTCCTATACACTAATGATGAAAAATCTGAAAGTGAAATTAAGAAAACACTCCCATTTACCATTGCAACAAAAAGAATAAAATATCTAGGAATAAACCTACCTAAGGAGACAAAAGACCTGTATGCAGAAAATTATAAGACACTGATGAAAGCAATTAAAGATGATACAAATAGGTGGAGATATATACCATGTTCTTGGATTGGAAGAATCAACATTGTGAAAATGACTTTAGTACCCAAAGCAATCTACAGATTCAATGCAATCCCTATCAAACTATCACTGGCATTTTTCACAGAACTAGAACAAAAAATTTCTCAATTTGTATGGAAACACAAAAGATCCTGAATAGCCAAAGCAATCTTGAGAATGAAAAATGGAGCTGGAGGTTTCAGGCTCCCTGACTTCAGACTATACTACAAAGTTACAGTAATCAAGGCAGTATGGTGCTGGCACAAAACCAGAAATATAGATCAATGGAACAGGATAGAAAGCCCAGAGATAAACCCACGCACATATGGTCACCTTATCTTTGATAAAGGAGGCAAGGATATACAGTGGAGAAAAGACAGTCTCTTCAATATGTGGTCCTGGGAAAACTGAACAGGTACATGTAAAAGTATGAAATTAGAACACTCCCTAACACCAAACACAAAAATAAACTCAAAATGGATTAAAGACCTAAATGTAAGGCCAAACACTATCAAACTCTTAGAGGAAAACATAGGCAGAACACTCTATGACATCAACCACAGCAAGATCCTTTTTGACCCACCTCCTAGAGAAATGGAAATAAAAACAAAAATAAACAAATGGGACCTAATGAAAGTTAAAAGCTTTTGCACAGCAAAGGAAACCATAAACAAGGCCAAAAGACAACCCTCAGAATGGGAGAAAATATTTGTAAATGAAGCAACTGACAAAGGATTAGTCTCCAAGATTTACAAGCAGCTCATGCAGCTCAATAACAAAAAAAACAAACAACCCAATCCAAAAATGGGCAGAAGACCTAAATAGACATTTGCCCAAAGAAGATATACAGACTGCCAACAAACACATGAAAGAATGCTCAACATCATTAATCATTAGAGAAATGCAAATCAAAACTACAATGAGATATCATCTCACACCGGTCAGAATGGCCATCATCAAAAAATCTAGAAACAATAAATACTGGAGAGGGTGTGGAGAAAAGGGAACAGTCTTGCACTGTTGGTGGGAATGTAAATTGATACAACCACTATGGAGAACAGTATGGAGCTTCCTTAAAAAACTACAAATAGAACTACCATAGGACCCAGCAATCCCACTATTGAGCATATACCCTGAGAAAACCATAATTCAAAAAGAGTCATGTACCAAAATGTTCACTGCAGCTCTATTTACAATAGCCCGGACATGGAAGCAAGCTAAGGGCCCATCATTGGATGAATGGATAAAGAAGATGTGGCACATATATACAATGGCATATTACTCAGCCATAAAAGCATATGAAATTGAGATATTTGTAGTGAGGTGAATGGACCTAGAGTCTGTTCTACAGTGTGAAGCAAGTCAGAAAGAGAAAAACAAATACCGTATGCTAACACATATACATGGAACCTAAGGAAAAAAAAAAAGTCATGAAGAACCTAGGGGTAAGATGGGAATAAAGAAAGAGACCTACTAGAGAATGGACCTGAGGATATGGGGAGGGGAAAGGGTAAACTGTGACGAAGTGAGAGAGTGGCATGGACATATATACACTACCAAACGTAAAATAGACAGCTAGTGGGAAGCAGCCGCATAGTACAGGGAGATCAGCTCGGTGGTTTGTGACCACCTAGCGGGGTGGGATAGGGAGGGTTGGAGGGAGGGAGACGCAAGAGGGAAGAGATATGAGAACATATGTATATGTATAACTGATTCACTTTGTTTTAAAGCAGAAACTAACACACTGTTGTAAAGCAATTATACTCCAATAAAGATGTTTAAAAAAAACAAACAAAAAAACCACTTGCCCAAATTAATGACGTTCTCCACTGTCAACCCTAGCAGGTGCATGGAATTAAACAATTACAGTGATTTTTGACAAGTTAAAAAAAATTTTTTTCCTCCTCAATGAAACTTCCTTCTTTCCTTTCTTCTTCCACAAGGTCAGACCTGCTTCATGCTCTGAGACTCTCCCAGCATCCTCCTGTAAGCAGCTTTTGGCAGGAAACAGCTCTTTGCAGGAGGCCCCTTTCATCTTGTCACTTTAGCAAAGCTATACTGCAACTAACCTTAAACCAGGCACCCCCATGCTCTACTCACGTCCAGCCCAAGCACACCTTGCAAATCTTTTGATCACGTAATACCTTGCCTAACCTGTTGGTTCTTTCCACCGATCAAAGAAGTAGAAATGAAGAATAAATAATTAACAGGTCACCAGATCTCTTCCCTTGCTTCTGCATCAATAATCATGTGAACAAACTTTGAACAAACTGTGTGAACAAGATGGAATCTAAAGAAAGATCACAGGAAGTCGACAAGCTTGCAAGCAGTGGTGGGTGGCGATGACTCTGACCCCCTATCTCAATGATTAACTGAGAGTACTTCCTTTCTCCCTTTAAAAACTTTCTTGGCTGAGGAGAATCTTCAGAGTTGGATCTGGGACATGAGTCCACATTCTCCCCAGAATGCCGGCTTTCTGATTAAAAGCAATCTTTGGGTTCTACCAACACTTGCTTCTTGAACATTGATTTTTGAGCAGTGGGCAGCTGGACCTGAGTTTGGTTAACAGTCCAACTCCTTCACCCTCTTTTCACTCCCAGTTAAACGTCATAAATATCTTGCATGTTGAATCCTGTCTTAGCATGTGCTTCTTGGAGGACCTGAGCTAACACACCAGTTCTACCGTTTACTAGCTGTGTGACCTTGGGCATCTAACATGCCTTTGCCTCAGTCTCCCCATCTGTTAAATAGGTGTAATAATAATACCTATCTCAAAGGATTGTTGTGAATTATTTTTTATGCTTCCCCTAGCAACAAGTGAGATGCTGAATAAATATTTACTGGATGACTTAAAAATAAAAGAAGTTCACAACAATCAATTTAAATGGTAAACTGATGAGATGTAAAAAAAAACTCTAGGCTAAATTGTAAGCTGATATGAAACTGGGTCAGAAGAGTCTATCCTTGACACAAAGTTATTACCCTCAACCTATATTCTCCATCACTCTGCAGTGTGTCCTCAAGCAAGGAGACCAGAAAACCAAAACCATAATGAAAATCATTATTCAGGGAGACTTTTATGTCCCTCTGGATCAAAAGTCAGTCTTCACACTGTAGTTTATTTTTTTACTTCCTTTCCTCAGTTATTTTGAAATTATCACTTTCTTGCAAGCTGCAATTAATATCGCTTTATTATTTTACTTACTTTCCTTGTCTGTGATGTGCTGATTCCCTCCCACCCCACAGAGTAGATTCATTTCTTTTTAGCTTTGTCTGCATAAATTTAGCTCTTTCAACAGTTCAATTTGAAATTCTCACTCTCTTAACACATTGTTGTCAACCTAGAGTTTTTACCTTTTATTGTATTCTCAAACCTTTTTTTCTTTCAAATTTACATTGTTTTGGGCCTAATCTGAAAGCAAGACCCCATGATCAAACCATACATTCTCATCCTACTTTATACAATTGATGTATTTGTTTTCATTTTGAAAATGACATGCTGATGCAGCAACAAAGCAATAACGCACTGTGTACGTGATACACAGTAAATGACTCCAAGATTGCAGTAGTAGGGAGAGTTGTTGAAAGGGTCTAGCTTTTCTGGTCAATTTTTAGCTTTCAAGAGAACCGGTAAAGTGGCTGCATTGAAAGAAAAAGATACTTGGCTTTACTTGTAAATGACAAATTCTTAGATAATACCTTTAGAAATCAGTTCCTATCATTGGGCCATTTAGTGCCATGAATGCCTTGAGCATGAATTCCTAGAGGTAAACTATACCATACACAATCAGTGATTTGAGACAGAGTCTAAATGATGGAATAGTATGTATATTTTTAAAAGTTCACTTACTTATCATTAGTGGCAAGTATTTTTTTATAATATTAAAACATTACAAAATATTTTTTCTCTCATTAAAGAGTGGTCCCAGAGACATTTAACAATTTTTTACTGAACCATGGTCCCAGCTGAGTGCTAACGTGAAGGGGGTCCCAGTTATAAAGATTTGAATCTAACATACTCCATTCCCAAGAAGTTCTCATGTAAGACTATCTCTCAACTTTCTTCTTTAGTAATACAGAATCAATAAAGAACTATATCACAGGAAATTATAACAACTCATAAATTGTCAGACTGCATTATTATGGACACAAAAGATGCATGTTATAGCACAATTATTTTGTGATTTCAGAAGGTTGCCCTTAAGTAATCTTGGATATAGTACAAAGCCAAATAGATGGGAATGCTGGGAGTATGGCTGAAATTGACACAGATGACTTGTGATTCTACTGCTGGAATTGGTGCTCATACTGAAAATACTTCAAAGGAGGGTGAGGCATGGTAGGATACGCGTTATGCCAAAAGTAACTTCTTTTTTATGGGAAGCTTTGACAGAGATTCTATTTTGATTTCATGAAATTCATCCAAGTTCTTGATTCAGGTAAATTTCTTACTTTCACATTTCCCTAGTTTCATTTTCAGTAATCACAATTATGTAGCAGGCATTTTAAATCCATGGTTTGCCAGGTAGTATCTTTTCTGACCGTGGGCAGGCCAAAAGGATGGTGCCAATTTCTAAGGCTGCCTTGAAGTGGTTTGCTGAAGACAGTTTCACTAGCGATCAGATTATATCTGCATCACCACAAAATTTCATGCTGGGTAACTCCTATCCTTCATGTCTTAACTAATATGCTACTTCTATGAAATTTCTTCTGGACTCTTTGGATTGGGCTGAGACCCAGCTATGGCCTCCCTTAATATTTGAGAATTCATCTCTCATTGCACTTATGATTTTATAATATAGTTGGTAGTTTAAGTGTCTTATTCTCCCAGTTGGGTTGCAAACTCTGTGAGGTTGGTGGCTGTCTAAATCTTGTCCATTTTGTATCATCAGTCTTCAGGGCAAAGTTGGCACATAGTAGAAATTCAATGGATTTATTGAATGCCTAAGTAAATGAGCAATCATGGAGACTTAGATATAATCTTATTTTGTATTCATTTATGCACAATTTCTCTGTCCTTTTATGCTATGAGCCATTTATTGGTACAGCCTGGACCTCATTTATCTCTGCTTCCTTTATAACATATATAATATAATGCTTCATACAAAGTAGATGCATAAATATCTGCTGAAAGAATGGGTTGATGACTCGATGATCCACATTGTATTGGAAAGGTACTGGATTAAGTTCCAAGGGGCCCTGTTTGTGGTTTCTGCTGTAACAGAAACTATTTGTCTTTTGGGATTAAAACTTAATTCTTTCTTGCAGTAGAGTGCTCTTTTGATTAGACAAGGTACGACTCTTTATCACAAATAGAAGAAGCCTAGTTGACATAGAAGGAAACAACTATAAGGCTAGCACATGGGGTGACATTAAGGAAAAGTTTAGATTAATAGGCTAATGGAAACAAGTTGTGATCAGTCTTCTCTGCTCTAGAGAAATCTACAAGAAAGAAACAATGGGTCACCACCTCTCACCTGGACTTGTGACTTGTCATCCTCTGTCATCATGGTAAAGACAGTTTGATTCTAGAGCTAATATATATAGGGTTTTAATTCAGGCTGAGCAATAAATGGACTCTATATCTTTCTGGAAAATTTTCAAATATTAAATGCATCTTACAATAATTTAAAATAGAGCTAGTTTGTAATCTATGTCTAAAAATACATATTTTAATATGTATATATTTTGTATATTCCAATGACAGTTTATAACTTACACTGTTTATATATGGGTATGAGCGAGATCCATAAGGCCTTTATCATCTAATGTATAAAACACATTTCTTAATAAATAATAACATTGTAATCAATATTACAGGCAATGTCTGCTATCTACTTTGTTTTATTTTTCGTGAATTTTAATTGAAGTTACTTTATTCTTGAAAAGAAGCCCCACTGTATTAACACATTCTGTGAAACCAGTCATCAAGCCAAGGGATGAGACTGAGAAAGTTTAGACTTTACCACATGATATCAAGAATGACAGCAAGCTAGGGATATCTGAACTCTAGCAATATTTTTTTTTAATTGGCATTGAGAAAAATCATCTTAGGATATCTTACCCTCGGTTTTAGAATAGCTCCCTGGAGAAAATAAACATTACCTTCTTTTGAGAAACCCTCCAAACTTGTGTTGTTGGCTGCACTGCAGAAATTATGACTGTACTTTTAAAAATCTTGTCTTGATCTTGTCAGCACATCATTAATTTGCTATTAAACTACCTGCTTTACAAAGCTGATTTTGTAGCATGGCATGGTTCTTTCTCTCCTTAGTGATCTCATGAGATGACAAATTACAATGTAAGCTAACAAATGACTAGAACCTGGCAGATATAATATTTCTGTTATTTTCCCTGCTTCCATTGAGATGCTGTCAATCCCTAACAGTGTTATAAACAGACGGCTAATTGTTACAAAACTATGTATTGTTAATGCAGAAACTTGCCTAATTCTTGGGAACATATGGTTGAAAAAGTAATTTTACAGCATTTATAAGGATAATGCAAACCCAGGACTAGTTCCAAAAAGTGGGAGGGCATTCTGAGTAATTTGTGAATTTACATTTTATCTTATACTTAAGGATGCAAATTTGGTTTTTGAAGAGGTAAGAAGTTTGGATATAACCTGGTATTGTAGTTTGCCAGGGCTGCTGTAACAAAGTACCACAAACTGGGTGGTTTAAAACAATAGAAATTGATTGTCTCTCAGTTCTGGAGTCTAGACGTCTGAGATCAAGGTGTCAGCAGGGCCACGCTCTCCCTTGGGAAGCTCCAGGGGAGGATCTTCCCTTGCCTCCTCCAGCCTCCGGTGGCTGCCAGCAGTCCTAGGTACTCTGCGTCTTGTGGATACATCACTCCAGTCTCTGCCTTTGTACTCACATAGTGAGAACACTCCCTGAGTGCTTGTGCCCAAATTCCCCTCTTCTTGTAAGAACAGCAGTCACTGGATTAGGGCTCACCCTACTCCAATATGACCTTAACTTGATTACTGCACTTTCCAAACAAGAACATATCCACAGGTTCCAGGGGAAAGGAATTCAACATGCCTTGTAGGGGGATGCAATTTAACCTATAGGGTGTATACACCCAAGAACTTGTTAAAATACATTTCAGTAACACCCAGTTTTCTTCTTAGCAGAGTTCTTCTACTCTAAGAAAACAGAAACATCAGCACTGGGAAGCCCTCATTTCCTTGTGGGAAGCATTTTTGTTTTAATTAATGTCTATTCTTTGTCCTTGAAGGCAATACTTCATCCAGTTCAATGTACCTGGGTCAGAAACGAGCAGAAAGTTGATTTTTTAAAATATCATATTGTGTAGTTAGAGCTGGAAGGGTTTCTCAGAGGACAGTCTCTGCAGGACATCAATATTGTGCATGTTCTTGCTGTGACTCACATGACTTAAATGTTACTAACAGGTAAAATAACTGTCTGCACTGGATGCAAATCACTGCTGCTGGAGTGTAAACTGTATGAGAGATGTAGATTTGGATTAGAGATTCACTGATTTTTCTAGTGTTCTGTCTGGTTTTACTCTTTTCAAGTTTAACTGCATTGTGTCAGAGTTTTATTTCTGAACTTTAGCCTCTAAATGATAGGTGGGCTTTACTTCTTAGAGGCAAATGTCCAGGTCAGTCCTTAGGATCCCTGCTCTCAATTAATAACAAGCATCAACAAGAGCAGAACTTCTTCCCATGAAGTCAAGTTCTTGGTCATTTGCTTTCTGACAAATTCAGGATCTTACAAAACCAGCTCTCCTCAATAATCTAGTTCTCATAGCTATGAGGTTCCTTTCGATAATATAATCTATGAAAATTTCAAGTCACATTCATACTAACTTTATAAAAATGCAGAAGATTTTCAAATTAAGTGTACAGCATTTGAAAACTTTTGCAATAAGTAATGTGTTATCTAAACAATGTGATACCTGAATATTTTAACCTTAAAGAAGACTAGACAGAATCCATTTTAAGACTGAATTTCAAACTTAGTAAAACAATAACATAACATGGATATCACACAGAAACAAGTGTAATAATCCCATATATTAGAAAAACAATTGCTTAATTTAGTTTATGTCAAAATACAGGAAACATCTGTCGTTATCTTTACATAATTTTATTTTAGCTGCAGACTTCAAGTAAATTAACCAAGATAAAGAGAGATGACAAATATACGGAAAAATTTAGTGAGTCCTCTGATTGGCCAACCTTTTCTCAGGTCCCTCCCTTAGCAGCTGAGATATTCCTGGAGTTGATTTGGCCTAAGCCCTGGGCCTTGTTTGTTTTCTTTTCTTTTTTAACATCTTTATTGGAGTATAATTGCTTTACAATGGTGTGTTAGTTTCTGCTTTATAACAAAGTGAATCAGCTATACATATACATATATCCCCATATTTCCTCCCTCTTGGGTCTCCCTCCCACCCTCCCTATCCCACCCCTCTAGCTGGTCACAAAGCACTGATCTCCCTGTGCCATGCGACTGCTTCCCACTAGCTATCTATTTTACACTTGGTAGTGTATACATGTCCACGCCACTGTTTCTTTTTAAAGGTTATTCAGGTGATTCCCATATGCAGTCAAGGTCAGGAACCACGACGGAGCAGGAGGCAGCAGAAACTCACCCTGGCTGAGCTCGGTTGAGCCACGTACCAGGTCATGCCTTGATTTAGCAAAACAAAGCATTTATCTTAGTGATCCAGATGGTTTTTTGGACCTCAGACTATCAAGCAGAGCTTGGACACAGGACAGAGAAAGCAATTCTTTATTTAGGGCAGGAGAGCTTCTCCCAGGGAATCTGGACTAGAGAGGCAGCATCACTTCTGTGGGGGTTTCAGAGTCCAGGTAGGAAGGTCAGGATCTTTGTTAGAAAAGGAGCATGCTCAAATCCGCATGTGCAGAACTTCTTTTCAAATATCAGAAACCCAGTCTTCTGTGTTGTCTCCACCAGACTGTGAGTGTAAGATTTTTGGAGGTCTGGGCATTGGTAGGAGTTTCATCTTTTACACTTTTCTTTCCAGGGAAAGCAAAGTCACGCTTCAGTAGGCAAATAGATGGTGAAAGGGGATTTGTATACAGCAATTTGAATAGTTAATGTTAATGAGAGCCTAGAGGAAGTATATGCTTCAAGAAAGCAAGTTTCAGGGAGAAGCGTCAAGCAAAGATGCCATCAGAGCTTTGAAAGCTTTGGTTTTGGAAGGAACAAACACCTGGCAGCAGAAGTAATCCCTTGATGGAAGATTTCTTCCACTTAAGTTCAGGTTCATAAGCTATGTAGGGACACAGAGTAGCCTAGACCAGTCAGCCTCCAGGGAAGCCACAAGCCAGATTTTCTCTTCCTCCCTACTCTTTTCAGTCTGTTCTTCTTCCCTCAGACACAATTAAGTCTCCACCATGACTCCTACCTGCCAACTACAGTGTGTCTAATAGAAATAAGATGGGAGACACATTTGTAATTGAAAATTCTCTAGCAGTCACATTGAAAAATTATTTTTAAATGAATTAAAAAAATAATTTTAATATTTTATTTAACCCCATGTACCTAAAATAATTATTTCAACAGAGTCAATGTAAATAATTATTAATGAACTGTTCAACATGCCGTTTTGTGCTCTGAAGTCTTGTGTATATTTTATGTTTACAACATATATTAATTTGGCCCCTTCTTTTTAAGGGGAAATATTGATGAATACTCAGACTTCATACAGCTTATAATTAAAAAGGTAGATTCACCTAACCACACTGTTTCAATTAGATTTAAAAGTCTTCCATATGCGAATTGAGTATCAATTTTTAAAATTTAAATTTATTAATCAAAATAAAATTTTTATTTTACAATAAAAATATCTGTCACAGAAATTAGTTGCATTTCTTTATACTAACAATGAAATATCAGAAAGGGAATGTAAAAAAACAATAACTTTTAAAATCGCATTAAAAAAATAAAATACTTATTAATAAACCTGATCAAGGAGGTGAAAGACTTATATGCTGAGAACTATAAAACATTAATAAAGGAAACTAAAGATGAGTCAAAGAAATGGAAAGATATCCCATATGCTCTTGGATTGGAAGAATCAATATCATTAATATGGCCATACTACCCAAAGCAATCGACACGTTTAATGTGATCCCCATCAAATTACCTACGACATTTTTCACAGAACTAGAACAAATAATCTTAAAATTTATATGAAACCATAAAAGACCCCAAATTGCTAAAGCAATCCTGAGGAAAAAGAGCAAAGCAGGAGCCATAACCCTCCCAGATTTCATACAATACTACAAAGCTACAGTAATCAAAACGGGGTGGTACTGGCACAAAAACAGACATATGGATCAGTGGAACAGAACAGAGAGCCCAGAAATAAACCCACACACCTATGGTCAATTAATCTTCGACAAAGGAGGCACGAATATAGAATGGGGAAAAGACAGTCTCTTCAGCAAGTGGTGCTGGGAAAGCCAGGCAGCCGTATGTAAATCAATGAAGCTAGAACACTCCCTCACACCATACTCAAAAATAAACTCAAAATGGCTTAAAGACTTAAATGTAAGACATGACACCATAAAACTCCTAGAAGAGAGCATAGGCAAAACATTCTCTGATATAAATTGTACCAATATTTTCTTAGGTCAGTCTCCCAAGGCAATGGAAATAAAAGCAAAAATAGACAAATGGGACCTAATCGAACTTACAAGCTTTTGCACAGCAAAGGAAACCATCAACAAAATGAAAAGACAACCGATGAAATGGGAGAAAATATTTGCAAATGATGCAACTGACAAGGGCTTAATTTCCAAAATATATTAATACAAACAGCTCATAAATGTCGCCAAAAAAAACAAATAACCCAATCGAAAAATGGGCAAAACACCTAAATAGACATTTCTCCCAAGAAGACATACAGATGGCCAACAGGCACATGAAAAGATACTCAACATCGCTACTTATTAGAGAAACACAAATCAAAACTACAATGAGATACCACCTCACACTGGTCAGGACGGCCATAATTAAAAAGTTAACAAATGCTGGAGAGAAAAGGGAAGCCTCCTACACTGTTGGTGGGAATGTAAGTTGGTGCAGCCACTATGGAAAACAGTATGGAGTTTCCTCAAAAAACTAAAAATAGAGTTGCCATATGATCCAGCAATCCCACTCCTGGGCATTTACCCAGACAAAACGATAATTCAAAAAGATACATGCACCCCTATGTTCACAGCAGCACTATTCACAATAGCCAAGACATGGAAGCAACCTAAATGTCCATAGACAGATGAATGGATAAAGATGTGGTACCTATATACAATGGAATAAATACTTCCAGCCATAAAGAAGAACGAAATAATGCCATTTGCAGCAACATGGTTGGACCTAGAGATTATCATACTAAGTGAACTAAGTCAGAAAGACAAAGACAAATACCATATGATATCACTTACACGTAGAATCTAAAATATGGCACAAACGAACCTATCTAAAAAACAGAAACAGACTCACAGACCTAGGAAACAGACTTGTGGTTGCCAAGGGGGAGGGAGATGAGGGAGGAAAGGACTGGGAGTGTGGGATTAGCAGATGTAAACTATTATATATAGGATGAATAAACAACAAGGTCCTACTGTATACCACAAGGAACTATATTCAATATCCTGTGATAAACCAAAATGGAAGGAATAAATATAAAAAAAGAATGTCTATATGTGTATAACTGATCCCCTTTGCTGTACAGCAGAGACTGGCACAACATTGTAAATCAACTATACTCCAATAAAAAAAATTAAAAAAAAAGAATTAGTAAAATGGCCAAAGTGATCTGGGGATAGGGATACAAGCTATCAACACATAAACATCTTGCGCAATGTGTGTAATTGACAGAAACTATTGAATATCTCTGATTTTCCACTTGCTCCAAGCTTAAATTGTCCTCTGAATTTCAAATGCCATTTGTAAAACAGTGAGCCAATTCTTCTACAAGACTGTCTTAGGTTCTCTTAAAGTAGCTTCCAAGTCTTATAACTGTATTACTCTAAGTCAAACTTTACAACTCTCAGTCACGTTTAGGCATAAACATGTTCAACGATATTATGTTAAAATGTGTACAGTACAGTGTTTTGAGTCTTTGTTATCAAGAAGCACTGTGTACAACCAGATGCGTAATCGATGAAAGTCAAAATTAACTATAAAAAAGAAAAAGAAATAAATATTCCAAGAGCTAAGGCACAGTATTTACAGATCATAAACTCAAACCAGCAGGTAATACAGACTGTTACATTTCATGGCAAATGACTCACCCAGAAAATAGTCATAGTAGATTTCAGATCATGGAGCAATTGTGCCAAGCCAGTCTAGGGCTTATGGTACAAAGCAGCTTAATTAATGCTCTTTAAATGGAAACATCACATATATCCAAGCTTCCAATTTGGATTCCACAACTTCAGAATTTGTGAAAATTCAGAGAAGGGTTTTGTTGAAATTTATTTGAGCTTTGCTAGCAGAATAAATAAACAGAGTTTTAAAAGCAGTGGTTAATCTACTCAAGAAAACAAGCTATTTTTAAGGATTTAAAGCACATTACTTTCTGCTAATGTACAAATGGGTCAGCTCTCTGCTTTAAAACAGGCCCTCTAAGACATTTCCTTAGTTCTGGCCGTGTTTTTGAATTAAGCTTACAATTGAAGTCAATAAACCTGCATTTCTTTCAAAATAGTACTTTGGTGATTCCTAAATTCAGACTCGCATTCTCCCCAATTAATCTTCACTAGTGAATTATGGTTGCATATTATTGGAGAATGACAGTCTGGAAACTGGTGGAGCTGCTTTGGTACTTCAGAAAATAGGTGACATTGGGAGACGATGAATGGAAGGAAAGGGGGGTGGATCTCAGCCTCACTACTGCTGTGACTCAGAAAGGCACTTTAACGACAAGTCCCTTCTCCTTGGAGAATTAAAATGTGACACATGCTCTATCTGTGAGCCAACTTTTAAATTTCCTCTAGTCCTACTTGAGCTTCAGTTTAAAGGGGTGGGGGCAGGAGGAAAAGAAAAATAAAAGCACAGGAAAGATGACATCAGCAAATCCATAGTCTCGTAATTACCAAAATGTCTACATTTCAGTAAAAAATGGCTCATCATACCATGAACTAAGAAGATCTCAAACTGAAGAAAAAAAAGAATATCAATAGATGCCAAAGCTGAGATGACAGAAATGGTAAGAGTCATCTGGTAAAGATTTTAAAGCGGCTGTTCTAAAGATCCTTCAATGAGCAATTACAAACATGCTTGAAATCAATGAAAAATAGAAAGTCTCAGCCAAAAAAAAAAAAAAAAAAGGATCCATAAGAAAGCCTCTATATAGGCTACTCAAGCTCAACATTAGCAGATTAAAAATTTAATTTTAAAGTATCTGAAACTTTGTTAAGAGTCAACATTAAGAAGCAGCTTAGAGAAAGAAGTGTAACTATGTTTTTTTTCCACCTAGTGATGGTGCTATATCACTCATAGATTGAGTCGTAACTTTTCAAAACATCCTAACAAATTTTTGAAGTGATTCAGAGAATTTCTCATTCACACCTCCTCCATAATTTTAGTTTGCAAATGGGAAGAGTGGACAGATCCTGATAAGAAGATTCCAGTTGCTAGTGTGATGGATAACAGTTTAGGTCTTGGGGACAGAATTCAGACAACTGATGGCAAGTGTGGAGATGCTCCTGTGGAGAGCTCCGCCCTGTTATATTAATTAATTAATTAATTAACCAATTAATGCAACAGAAAGTTCAGCTGTGTGATACTAACCTAAAGACCACGGGCTTGTGTATATATCTCTTCACACTGGAGTTCATGGAATTAGCAAAAAGGCGAACTGAAAAGATGAAAAGACTAAAAATTATGATCATGATGTGGACTATTTCAAGAAACTATATTTGGGGGCCCACGCCAGGATAAGTAGTTCTCATACTATCTACATTTGCAGCTATGCTACAACCAAGGAATACAGTGGCTGATCATTCTAATGTTAAAGATATGTTTTCAGGAAAAGGTTAATCTGTTCTCAGCACAGTCTCTTAAAAAAGTCAGAGAAATCTATTATTTTTGAAGTATTTTTGTGAAAAAGTGAAAATAGAAACATTTCTTTGTGCTTATATAAGGGTTAATTTTGAACAGTTTAAAATGCTGCCTCTTTCCAGCAAAATCTCTTCCGCAGTGGTACGTAATCATTAAGTTATTATTGCAGGCTGAAGCAGCCTGTCAGTTTGATTCTGAAAGCTGTATTACAGTTGACTCTTCTGTTTTTTGTTTGTGTCCATGTCACCTGCACATCCATTCCAATGCCAAGTGCGTGCCTAGAGCTAAAAGGGACTCAAGTGAAAGTGACGGCACACATCTCACTTGCCTTCTTGACAGTGAATATGACCTCATGGTAGAAGTGGGGGGGATGAGGCTCTAAAGAGTGCAGGTGTGCGAGGGTGGAGAGCAGCTCGCTCAGGGATGGCCCACGTTGCTGGCACAGGCAGGAGAAGCAGATTTCCTTGGAGGTTTCTGTTGTGCAACTAGGCATCTGTGGATCCTTTTCAAAACAAAGATTACGATTCACTTCCAATTCTCTGGCCCTACGGTGGTAACGCTGCTGCCTGGGCTATTTACTTAATCTCACGATGATCTCAGAAGGGGACAGTCAGAAAACACAATCTTTTGTTTTTTCTTTTTATTGGAAAACAGCCATACTCATTCCTTTATGTGTTATCTGTGGCTACTCGCACCTACAATGACGGAGTTTAGCAGATACCACAGAGAGTTATGGCTGGCAAAGCCTAGGCACTACTATCTGACCCTTTTAGAAAAAGTTTGCCAATCCCTATCCCAAAGGAACACAGAAACACGATCTTGATTCCAGTTTAGCAAAGAACAGTTGGGGTGAAACAGATTACGTCCTTTAAAAGTTTAAATTCCTAAGTGTTACCTCAAAGATGATTAATTTGTTTCCCCTTATAAACACCCATGCTGAAAAATCAAGTCACTCAATCTGTTGGTATATTAACATTCCTAATTGTGTTTACTGAAACCCATGGTCATTTACTTGATGAAAATGTAAGACTGGCTTTGAGATATTTCATTTGTGCGGACTGTCGTACTGATGTGACTGTATCATGTTAATGGTCACTTTACAAAAATGCAAGTTATCAAATAGCAACAGAATGTTGCTGTTTCATGCCATTCTTCCAGTAGAGTCTCAATGATATATTAATCATATTTACTATACTTCGAGGAGAAATTTTACTGAACCATTATCATCCTGATTTAACATACTTTTCAGAAGATTTAGCTGGAGTCTGACATGACTGATGTGACTCACAATCTCTAACATGGAGATAAGGCCTCTTTGACTCTGATCGCATTATTTTTAAATATAAAAAAAATTAAAACTTCCTCCAAACTGGCAACAACACAGTTATTCACTTAAAGGGTTAGGGTTTTATGTATGAATCATGAATCTTTAAAATCTGTGAATTTTTGTTCCCTGGTACTTAAGCTTTCTCTCTGTTTCTATAATTTGGAACCATTCCATGAAATTACTCAGTTGTTTTCTTACCATTAAACACAGTTTGAAGCCCAAATGCCTTTTAGAATCCAGACAGGCCAAATTTTCAGCAGAAAAAGATATCTGACATGGAATTGAAATATTTAAGTATAAATTTAAAATTATCTTAAAGTTGCTAAAACTATTCTCTTCCCCTTGCTCTCAGAGCTGAGTGTACTTAATGCGCTATTAAATTAAAAGTAACACTATTATTAAT
This sequence comes from Globicephala melas, assembly GCF_963455315.2. NCBI lineage: Eukaryota > Metazoa > Chordata > Mammalia > Artiodactyla > Delphinidae > Globicephala > Globicephala melas. The sequence goes on from NC_083322.1 coordinate 7,934,005, forward strand.
AATAGATATGTAGAAATAAATACAGCATTCTTTGTTATCATCCAGATTGCCCTCCTTCCATATGAAAACTAGCTGTACTATCTTATGTATCTATAACAAGTTGTCTATCAAAACTGTCTTTATCAAAATTTTATTCGAAATCCATTAGTGACTAATTGCTTATGTTTCTTTTGTTCTTCATGAATTATAGGGAAAATGCTCTCCCCTAATTACAGGATTGCCACTTTCTAGCTGTATGACCTTTGGTAAATTATTTCACCTGGATGTTAACATCCTTATCAGTAAAATGGGAATAATCATATATCTACCTCTGTGGTTGTAAAGAGCAAATGAGTTATGCATTTAAAACACCAAGCACAGTGTGTGGCATATGTGAAGTGAAAAAAAGTCTGTGTGTGTATGGTTTTTTTTTAGTAATAATAAAGAATTAATGGTAAGTTTGATTCATGTGAGCTATGTTTTATAGTCTGTAATTTCTGAATTACGGTTTGATTTATGAATTAAGCTGTTTTGTTAAATGTGTGATGTTTTAATGATATTAACATTGATGATTTTTAAAAGAGAGCCTACACCATTACCTGGATTCGTAAGGATTTCTATCTTTTATATGTCATTGAAGCCAAATACTTGAAAATGCATAATTTATCAACACACAAAAAATCCACTTATACCTCCTATTTGTGTATGAATTCCTTTTTTTGTATTCTTCAAAATTTCAGATGATTTCAACCATTCTTTTTTTTTTATTTCACTTTTTTCTTTTTAACATCTTTATTGGAGTATAACTGCTTTACAATGGTGTATTAGTTTCTGCTTTATAACAAGATTTCAAACGTTCCTGCTGCAATTTGAAGGACTCCCATTTGGAAGTTGCTCAGACAATCTCCTAGTCAAAACCTGGATCCTGGCATATGGTTACATACAGGGAATATTTCTAGTTAAGCTTTTTCAGTTGCATAATGATTTTTAGCTAAAGCAACTGCCTTGAACTCTGCCCACATTTTCTAGGACCACCATTCAAATCCTTGAGCAGTGCCTGAATATCCTGTGTTCCTCATGTTGAAAAGCAAGGAACATTCATAGCTTTGTGAAATAGGGAGCAAAGAACGTTTCTGCCAAACAGTTTATGAAAGGTATCATGCTTTGCCCTGTACTGTTAACTGCCTTTGTATATTGTACAGCACTAGCCAGCCGGGAAGCCTCTTTAGGACTGAGATCTCAGTCCTGTTCTCCTTCCTCTAGAGTAGGTGCTCACGAAATTCTATCTGGTCAATTCTCACATAAAGGACATGCCTTATATACCACCGAATGGCTGAATGAAAATAGAAGTTCTACCAAATGCTAAGATTTTCTGTTGACAATTACGTATCTCAGTGTTGTCAAAGATCCAGCTATTTAAAAATATCCAAACATACCATTTTTCCTGTTATCATTATATAGACTCAGAAAGTAAAGCAAAGAAATGGGACAATTTTATGGACAATTAGGAAAGGGAAATGGCTTCAATTCTTCAATCTGCCTCTTTGCCTCCCTTGTCTAAGGTACTGCTTGAGGGCGGTGGTGGTGGAAATTTATGAAGGTTTTCTGCTATATTGATTACTTTTGAAACTGATAATTTTTTTTTGACAATTTGCTCAAGAAATCTTTGCTGAAGGCCTAATTGAATTTGAGCCCTTAGGTAGTGCTATTTGTATTTCTTATACCATGAGTTCACCTAGACTACACTTAAACTTTCCAAGTAATTTTTCTGTGTTCAAGCCTCAGAGAGCTTCCCTCACAGAGTCATGCGGCTTAATTTCCAACTGCTACTGGAGAACATTTATGTTACTACCTCCTGATCACCCAAGCCAAGCATCTAGACACCCTCCTAGAGATCTGATCTGAATGCCTCTCCTACCTTCACTCTCCTTTCCATCAGCACTCATCCCTTCTCTCCTGGATTACAGACTTGATCTGACCCCCGTTCAGTTCATCCTTTCCACTGTGACCAGAGTGATTTTTCTTAAACAAATTGGCCCATATCCCTCCCCTACTTAAAATCCTTCAATTCCTCACAAGAGCTTTCAGGATAAAGTTCCAAACGCCTCAGCTTAATACACGAAACCTCTGTGTAAGTAAGACCCCTGTGTTACCTTTTCCCTCCATCCCCCTCCATAGCCCTCTAAGCACTCTTCACAAGAGCTCTGTGAAAATGTCTGTAGCAACTCAGACCTTCCCTGCCCCTGAGGAGGGCTCTCAAACGGGGGGGGAATGTGTCATTCCAGGGGATATCTGGCAGTATTGGGAGGATTCCGATTGTCACACTGGCATCTCATGGGCAGAGACCAGGGATGTTGATAACATCCTAAAACTCACAGCATAGCCCTTCATAACAAAGAATTGTCCTGTCCAAAATGCCAAGGATGAGAAACGCTGCCCTAGACCAACCTTTATGTCTTTATCCACTTTCTCCTACTCTTCGTTTAAGACTCAGCTCCAGAGTTACTGCCTCTGGAAATATTCCTGTAATACCCACAGCCTGGTCTCCTTTCCATTCACCTCTTCAGTCCTTTACCCTGTAGACTCCACTGCCACAACTCCTACCATAGTTACTGTTATCTTCTTTTCTCCCCTATAGATTTTAGAATACTTTGGAATGTAATCTTTGGAATCTACTAGATGGCCCACAAATGCTTATTGATTACACAAATGAATAAAGATAATCAGGGCAAGCTGGTGTTTCCAAGAAAATCAACATCAAGGCGAAATGATTATAACTGCTTTGAGCCCCTAGAGTTATGTTTACTTATTTATAAAATGGCTTTGGGACAGAGCAGACTTCACCTACGTAGAAATTCACAGGGGAAAAATTAAGACATCATTAGAATATATTAATTTGGGGGTTAGGACTATGTACTCATTTTCCTACAGTTTCAATTTTATATTTTAAGAATAGGATAGCTGTAAGTGTGAAAATGAACAGCTTGAAGTGTAAATAATGGACCACAGCTTCATCCAAGGCTAAACGTTACCACTCATTTATTTACCAAATATTTACAGTGGCCTGTTATATGTCATCCACCACACTGGTGCCGGAATATAATATTAAGCAAAAAGCCCTGCGCCTGCCCTCATGGAGCTGTGGGCTGGTGAGAAAGACACACGAAGTAGCATTGCTGCCATCAGTGGGGAATCGCAAACAGTGATGATTACTACGGCAGGGAAAGGTGTCAGGAGACCTTGTAACGTGCAGGGGAGAGTATAGCTGCTCTATTTTGAAGAGTCAGTAGGGGTTTCCAGACAGTGACACTTCTGGAGCTGATTTCAGACTGGGGAAGGAGGCGCGGGCTGGGGAAGGGGTGTGACCGCCAGGAGAGCAGCACACAGCAAAGCCTGAGATGGGAGCAGACCCCGCATGTGTGAGGACTGAGAGAAGACCATATTCCTGAAACACCAGGAGAAGGGAAGGTGGGAGGGAATGGGGCTGGGGAGCTGGGCAGGGCCTTTTAGGTCAATGTTCAATGTTTAGGACTTCAGGCTGGAAACATTTAGGGGAGCCCTTGTGTGTCTAGGCACTCCTAATACAAAAGTTAAAAGTCATGTCATCTGAGGCCTACTTTATTAAAATTAGCAAAAAATAAATATTGGAAATTCCAAACCTTCTTCCTAGATTGTTTTTCAGATTGGAAACATTCATAATTCTATCACTTTCCTTGGGCTACTGTAACAAATGACCGCAAACCTGGTGGCTTACAGCAGAAATGCATGCGTTCTCTCACAGCTCTGGAGGCCAGGAATCAGAAGCCAAAGGTGGTAGGAGGGCAGTGCTCCCCCTGCAGGCTGTAGGGGAAAATGTTCCTTGCCTCTTCCAACTTCTAATGGCTCCTGACATTCCTTGGCCCATGGCAGCGTAACCTCAATCTCTGCCTCCCTCTGCTCCTGGGTCTTCCTGTGGCCTTCTTCTCTGTGTCTCTGTCAAATCCCCCTCTCCTTTCTCCTATAAGGACACCAGTCATTGGACTTAGGGAAGACTATAAATCCAGGAGGATCTCAGCCCAAGATCCTGAACTTCATTACATCTGCAAAGACCCTATTTCCAAATAAGGTCACATTCATAGGAACTGGGATTTAGGACTTGGACATATCTTTTTGGTGGGGACACAGTTCAAGCTACTAAAATAATGTTTATTTTAAACCAGATACTGGACTTGTGAGCTGCTGCTGTTTTACTTCTTAGAGTCTTCATGACAACAGCTGCTACAGAGGCAAGCACTAGACTGTACTGGATGTGGGTCTCATCCTGGTTGGGGCACTATCTGCTGTGTGACACTTTACACACACACACACACACACACACACACCCCTCTATACATTTCTCCTGTGGGTCTATCACTCCATGGCTCTCTTCACGGCTCTGCTCCCTTTTCCTTGCCCTGCTGACTTTCTGGCCTCTAGCCGTCCTGCTTTAACACATGTGCATCTCTCTTCCCTTGGTCAATAGGGAGGGCGGGGGGGTCCTCCCTGACCTATGCATCGATAGCTGGAGCCCTGCTCCGCGTCCCAGCTGGTCAGCTCCAGCCTGTGGCTCACCAAATCCTTGCACAGAGACTAACATTTTTATAGGGGAGCATTTCATTGGATAATGAAGCAGTGATACTTTGGAAGCTGAGGCAAGTCTCTTCTCGTTTATAGTAGGGAATCAGTCCCTAGGCGAAGTTAGTTTGGCACTGCAGTTCAGAAGTTAGAAGAAGGTGTGAGCAAGCAGAGAGAAAAGTTTCTGATTCAGCTGAATTATAAAGAAAAGAAGCACCTTTGTACGGCTTAAAATACACATAACAACACTGAAATGCTGAGATAAGCTAAATCGACAGCATTTACTAAATCAACAGCAGCATTTTTGTCAGCGGAGGTCTGCCATAACATAACTTAAGTACAGACCAAAAACTGGCTATAAGGGATGCTTCCAACTACTGGTAATGTTAGGTTTCCTATTGAAAGTGATTCTCTCTCCCTGTATCTGGGGTTTGAGTTCTTACAGTCAGAAAACTCTGCTGGGGTGTAATGAGGATTTTAAAGGTGGGAGATGGATCCCTTCAGTCATTGTAGGTGTCTATGAAAAACCCAGAAACATTAATCTGGCAGTGTACCCAAGGGAAAGAAATAATTGAAAAAGAGACATAAAGGGGGAAGAAAGACAACTATTAAAAGGTTGAATTCTGGTAGAGTTAAGAGGCTATTTTTACAACACTCAATGCATTTTTAGATAGCTTCCTCCATAGACTCCAACAGAAAATGCATCACAGAACAGTACGAAAGAGCAATATTCCTTTTTATGAGACTGTTCATAGAAAAAGAAAAAGAAGATTTAGCTGGCAGCAGGAATTTGTTCCACCTAGCTGTAAACGGAAATCACTTTCAAAGCAGTTATGGGAAAATTTAGCTGAGTTCCCAAACATTATAACATGTTCAGTGCAAGGCTGATTCATGGAGTTTCTGCCAGCAAATGATTATTCTTGCGCTATGAGGGGGCAGGCATACTGTTCCAGTTACAGGAAAGTCAGAGAAAAAGAACATGATAGTCAGTAGAAGAGCCAAAGGAACCTGATTTATAGATTATATTGACTTGCTAGAGTGAAAGGAAAAAAATCCATATCTAATCTTTCACTTCTTCCTTTGAAGCGTCTTTCTGACGCGGACCTTCCCATCTATGACTGCTGAATGCGCCCTCATGCCTTCTCTTACTTCTCGATCAACTGCATTGCCATCGCACCCCCTTAGTTCTGTAGCCAGGGTGTCAGATATGTGTCTGTGGCACTCAGCACCTTCCCCCCTCCTTCAGTGCTCTCCCCACAGCACTAGGACTGGCAGCCTGGGAACACGTTTTCCAAAACCCCGTCAACAGAGTGCCCTTTCAGAGTCTACCAGTGAGAAGCCCCTGTTTGAGATTTGGACCGGGGCACGAGCCTGTGTCCCCTGCATCGGCAGGCGGACTCTCAACCACTGCGCCACCAGGGAAGCCCTAGACTCCTTTTTTTACTCTTGCTTCCATTATGTTGTTCAACACATTAACCTAAGGATAATAAGTGCACCATTGTGGTCTCTGGAATTTTCTTGCAAGATGCTGACATGCACTCTGCAAGTTCTGATGTTCACAAGTGTGTGTGCAATGCCTACTATAATACAGCAGGACTGACATCTGGCTGAGAGTGAGTGTAAGATGTCATTGAATTTAAGATGCATAACAATTTCAGAAGTAATACAATATGAAAAATTATGTGTCCCAAAATTCATTAAATTGTCTTACTTTCTATTTCTTCGATGTGTGTATTTTCAAGGGCTAGTTCATGGCATATAATTGGTTTTAGTGTCCCAGAATACAAACATAATGATAGATTGTTAAAATATCATCTTATGCCTTGTTTTAAAGCAATCAGGTTAATTACTGATACTAATTTAATGTCTATAATGCATAACACCTATAGCTTTAATTCATGTTTATACCCCCAAAACATTTATTGTCCTTATACTATAGGCATAGTTGCATCTGAAAAGATTATTGACTCTCTTACTTAATAAGAATTCCTCTACCTTCTTGAAGGCTCAAAGATTTCTGTGATCTCTATGCATGAATAACAAGGCTATGGTAATAGAAATGACAAAATCTTGTTTTGTTTGAGGAAAATAAGTCAGAGAAAGAGATTTAGTTCCTTAAGAGGATATACTTGCCCTTTCTGCTATTTTTCTCAGAGAAGGGGTTATGTTCTGCTTAGTCATAACCAGTACCTACCTCCTGAATACTCGGCTGAGCAGAAAACATAGCTTAGAAGTCAGCAGGAACTTGGTGATATGAAAGGACATTGTATGAAATGAAATAATGCATAAAGAGCATGGTGCCCGGCAGATCTGTCTCCATCTGTTGCTTTCCCTTATCTTTTCTTCCCTCCAACCAATTATATGGTCTGACCAGTGCCTGAAAAATAGCAGGCAATCAATTAATGATGATTCCCTTCTATTTCTTAGTCTTGCTTCAAAGTTAGAGCAGGGTAAATATTTGGACTGAAATGATTTTTTCTTCTTTATGGCTTATCTACAGTTTTGAAAAAAGGGGGTACTCCAAGTCACCCACATCTTCAGATTCACATATTTGCTTCAATGCAAACAAGGTTCTTCATAGTGTGTTTTGGCTTGAATGGGAAGCTGGGGCTCTTCTGGCCCATGGTTTCTATGGAGATCCACGTCTGGATCAGTGTGGCTCCAGGATTCTGGGAGAGTTTCTAGGGGGCTCCTACAGGGAGGGAGTCCATGTGATTCACCATAGTCCTGTGTGTGGCCCCTGTGGGCCTCTACTTCACGTGCAGCCTGACTGCTCTGTATTTCCCACCAGGATTCAGGCAGGCACTCCACGCATCATTCAGGATATCGTAGGCCTATCCTAATTGTTACTGTGGAAAAGACCTGGGATTCCGGCAAACTAACCATTTGCTCTTCTAATTTCTCTTGCATACACATCACTTAACACTGGAAGGCAGTATAGTAGAGGGGTCACGGTTTGTATGAGCTTTCAAGTCAGAATCCTGACTTTCCAATCCTGGCTCTGTTACCTAGAGTTATGTGACCTTGATCAATTTACTTCATGCTTCAGTTTCATTATTTGTAAAATGGGAAAGATGTCTGTCTCGTGGGGCTTTTGTGAGAATTGAATGAGGTACGTATGTAAAGTGCCTGGTACATAGTGAGCACCGAATAAAGAGAACTATTGTCATTGACAAACATGGCATTTTAAGACTTCTAATTCAGCATCATTAGCTCATCTGTCTTATTGACACTTAATCGAGACGATTTCTAAAGTGTGAGCCCATATTCATTTCCCAGAAACTCAACTGTCTACTTCAGTTCATTTTCTTTAACCGAACTGAAACTACCTCCCGTGGCATGACTGATTTCGCCAGAGTGATTTCTGCGTATATACTAAACAGGATCTTTCCTTCTGTTGCTCAGCCCCATCTGTTCTAGCCTCCACCTGATCCAATTTCATATCCAGTTGGTAGAGCGCCACCTGAAAAAAATCCCCATTATATTCTGATGTCCTGAAGAAACCTTGAGAAAAATTCAACATAGAGAGTTTGGTCACTTGAACACACAAAAGCCTCAATAAATTTTTAGGGAAAATGGGGAACTTGCCATATGGTGCTATTGGTAGTGATGAAATTAAATCATATTGAAGTCATATTAGAAAAAAATAATAAACTTGTGCCTAGCAGAGTGCTGAGCACATCATGACCTGACTTTATTTTTTTACATTAGAAAATTATGACATTTTAGATGATTAGAGAAACTAGGGCCTTTGAGACTTTAATTACTCTTTCACAAAATGTGTTCTGAATTGCATTAATGTGAGCTGGAGCATCTGTGAAGTGAGCATCTACGAGGAGGGGAATGTCTGCTCTGCGTGGTGTAGCAAGGTATAGCGACAGCAGCATTGAGCATCACCCCCAAAACCATTTGCTCTTTGCTTATTACATTGCAGATGTTATGATAAGCACTTTGCCTTTATGACCTTCATGTGTTTCATCAAATTAAGATTCCAGTTATCGCATCATGCCCATTATTTTTTATATCACTCTACCCCCACCAATGGACATAGCATTGATTTTTAAGAATCATCTGAATTAAAGTGGGAACTGTGCGTGTCATAGAATGGAAGAATACAGTAATCCACGGTTCCTTACATCCCCTCTATGAGGCTCATTTTACAAATAAGGAAATTGAAGCTCAGAGATATTAAATGAAATGCCTCAGTGCACTGTGCTAGGAAACAAGGTAACCTGGATTTCAGTCCAATTTCGTCTGCTCCCTAAAACCTGTATTAACCTGAGCATCAGTGGCCTGGCCCTGAGATGAGTGTGATTCTGCAGGAAATGAGAACTGGTGAGCAAGGCTCTAGAATGCACCTGTGCTTCCAGTGCCTCATCCAAAATCACAGCTTCAGATCTTAAACAGGTGTACTGCTCTCACCCATTTCTCTTCTTTCTTTCAACTCTCTCTCCTCATTCATCAGTGACCTAAGTCTAGAAATATTGTTTTTCCTCAAATGCATCCATTCTCCTCCCCTGTAAGGATCACTTGTTTTGAAAGCATAGGTCACATCAGAAAATGTAAGAATAGTAGAATGGGTGCTTTTTTTAAGGAAATCTTCTCCACCCCTTTCATTCTCCAGTAATAGAAATATGCTTTATCTTCAATTAAACAAATGATGGGTTTAAGTCAAGGAGGCATTTGGTTACTTGTCTTAGGCAGGGAAAAACTGGTCAGCAATCTCCCCAGCAACTTTCCCTCCTTCTTTCTTATTCATTTTCTTTTCACCTTCTTGGGCCCGGTGAGAATATAGCTAGCAATACAGAAGCTATCTATTTTTTTTTTCCTGTGCAGCTAAGATCCCCAAACTCCCAACCCAAAGCCTGGGGAGAAAAAATTTCCAAATGTAAATAGCCTATTTAATCATTTTACAAATCTCTCTCCTCTTTCCTCCAATAAATATAAAGAAGTGAACACTTGAGAAGTTTTACAATCAAATTTGTTTAGTAAATCTAGTGGCTCATTCTTTAGAGTGAAAATATTCATTTATTTAACAAATATTTACTGAGTACCTACTGTGTGGCAGGCTCTGTGCTAAACATGCTATGTTTATTATGTGCAATTTACACAACCACTTGGTAAGATTTTTTCATAGGGGTTAAGTGGATCGCCCAAATGGAGGGCTTGGCAGGATTCAGAGAGAAGTCAGGTTGACCCGGAAGCCCTTGCTCCATCTGTTTCCCCACCAAGGATGGGGAAAACGAACAAAGCATTTGGCACCAGGATAGTTTTCAATAGTAAGTAGTTACTGAAGTTATTACTGACAAGGACTTTAGCCCTTAAAATTTATTCAGTATTTACTTAAAGGACATATCCATTTAATGATATTCTTTCTTACTTCTTGATAAGACTATAATGATGGTTGGAAGAACTAACTGGATTCATTAAACTTCACTGTAACAGGAAGTTCTGTTTACTTTTACTTTTGCCATGTGGATATTATAAACATATTCCCTATACTGTTTTTTAACTTCAGAGAAAATTCCAAGCAATTTCTATTCACCCCATTGATTTCCATCTGTTGAAGAAGGCTGCTGGTTATATCAGTCAGTGACTTGGGTTTGAAGTCTCACTGATATCTCTAATAAAACATTAGAAGAAAACCTTAAAGTATAGACACGAAATGGTTGTTTTAGAGTCATCAAATTTGAACTTGAAAGGTTTATGGATCAAATGCAGAGCATGGGCTATAGCTTTTTAGTTTCTATCCTCTGGCGAATAGTAAACTACAAATTAAGAGTTAATTCGTAATTACACACAAATTGACTGGTTGAGATATAAGGGAATCTTTTAAGTTAAACTAATGTCAAATTATTCCAATTACAGAATCAGAATAATCAATTTCTAACAATTGGATAAATTACAGGATTACAGCATCACTTACAAATTTTAAAACTTTGTTGAATTAGAGCTTATAGTTTCCTTTTGTATTCCTTTTATTTTTTTTTTAGAAATCTCAGGCAAAAAGTCCAATTAGTTCTTTCCAATTACTATTAAAACATTTTCTTTGTTTTTTTGGCTTTGGTCTTTCTCTGAATCCATCCTGCATATGACTGCCATACTCTTTTTTGTGGAATTCATTATAATATATTCCAGCTTGTAAACCTTCCATGGCTTTCCACTGCCTGGCTTAAAGGTAGAATGCCTACAACTCATTGGCCCGAGATGAATTGTTTCCTGTAATCTGGTCTCAAGGTTCTGCTACCACTCTTCTGCAAAAACCAGGAACTGAAGTCAAAAACTCAGTTTTACTGGGCAAAAACTCTGCCTTTTAAGACCTTCTCTCATAGTTACACCACACCTCAGTACCTCCCTCAGTATCATCTCTCGAGAAAACCTGTCTTGCCTCTCCAGTTCGGAGCGATCTCTGCTGCCCACAGGCTCTCAGAGCACCCCTTAGCCCTAGCGCTTGCTGAGCAGCTGTATCTCATCTCCTGCTTTTCTGCATATACATTTTCTCCTTGCAGCTGATGGTAAACCTTGTTTAAGATAATATGCCTGTGGCTGCACATACTAAGCACACAATTTTTATTGCTTTCTATGTCCCAGCGAAAATCTTATATCCCTTTAGGATGTTTATTTTAAATTTTATGAAAGATTATTATTACCACACTTCAGAATTTTTTTCCCTGAGTAACAATAACCTGATTTTCTCCTCTCAGAACTCACCTTTACAATACCTAATAACCCTATCTGTTAGCCTTGTTATAAACTTCCTTAAAGTTCTACCCAACTATACTAATTTCAGTTGTGAATTAAAGTGTTAGATGCAATTGTAACATGAAACATGTCAACTGAGTGAAGCACAAGGACTTATCTCGATAAACTGTTGGGTCAATACTCCATTACCAGCCGACCTCACACTACAGAGAACACTCATCAAAGGCACTGCTGAGTATATCTATAAACTGCATAAACCCACAGAGACAAAGATATATATTGTTCGCCTCTTTCGATTTTCTTTCAACAACTGAACATTAATGGGAATGAGAGTTATTTTTGTTTCAAAGGATAAAAGTAAATATAACTATTGAATCCCAATAGTTTTAATGCTTTTTTAAAAAATTAAAAATTAGCTGAATATTAGGTTGAGAAAATATTAAGACTCTTGCAGCAGCGTTTCACCTTCAGTACGATCTGCAGCAAGTGAACTGACCAGCGCTTTGTACATCCTGTAAAATTACTTCAATTCCCCAAACCTAATCTAATTCAAAACACTTCCTGAGCTCACCTGAAGCAAACTTCCTTCTCCCTGACTGCCTTCCCTTAATGAAAAGTGTGGGGTGGCCACCACGAGATCTGTGACACACTTCCTTTGTTTCTGTTCTCCCCTGAGCAATTATCAAGAGCTCTTATTTTCAGGCACCGTGTGGCCAGCCATTTACTTCTCTTATTTCCTACATATTAATTAGAGGCGCTGCAATTAAAAACAGAAGGAAGCTAGTAAGAAGGGGCTTTTTTTCTGTTTTGAGACAAATCTTCCAAGTGTTAAGATCACACCACTGTATGCCTAGGGAGGACAGAAGTGAAGTCCAGGAAAAAAGTAGTTCAGGGGGATCTATAGTTACTTCTTGTGGTATTCATACTGGTGATACAGACATACCTACTTTTCCCTCTCACATGAGACTTAATAACAGGCACCATCTCCATATCACCTCCTTTGTGTGGTAAGCAGAGCTACACACTCTGAGGAAATTCTATAGTGTCTCCCTCTGCCCACCCACCCACGCTCATGCACAAACGGGTCATGGACTTGACTGAGCTGGAGAGACTTCACAGGCTCTCAGGGCTTCTCCATCATGCCCAGCCTAGAGAGTTAGGGTTCCGGGTCTATATCTTAACAGACATGTCCCCCCTCCCCAACCCGCTCTTGGTAGTATTGGAAGACAACGCGAAAGGAAGAAAGTCTATTTTCTGTTTAATCTGAGACACAAGCTTAAGAATTCCAGGAATTTGAAAGGCATTATTTCAGTCTTTTGAATAAAGGAGAGACTATGCAGTTAAACCTCTAAAGGCCCTTCAGAGTGAATTTCTACTAAATAGACTCTTGAGACACTAAACACATAACGTTGGTGTGCAGAAAGCCTGGGTACTGAATGAAAGGTTTACTGGTGTATGTAGATAAGCCGTCCCCACACACGCTCTGAATGCCTGATGTTTACCAGAAAGACAACACAAACCTCAGTCTTGCCAGAGAGTCAGTAAAATATCCTTCTTATATTGAGGTATTTGCTGCTCTATTTTTCAAGTGTAACAATTGTTGGATTATACAAATTAAGATCAAAAATGTCAAAATAAATAGAAGAGAGCTTTGTTACTTCACTCCTGTTTCATGAGAGTTTTGAGGCACGCCATTGTTTAAGCCATAACTTATGTGCACACTCTATGGCTTCAATGATTTTTCAGCCCTTGCTTGCAAGTAATTGGTATTGATTTTGCAGGTTACTTCTAATGTGTTTAGTTCCTAAAAGAATTCTGACTGTACCCCTCTCATCCTCTAGTCCCCAGGAGAAAACAGTATTTATAACTTCAGAGCAAATGGCGGTGTTATCCAATTTCCTTAGGCTAAAATGAGGGGTCTGAGTTTCTTCAAGCTTCCACCCGAAACGTGGTGATATGTTTTAAGCTCCCCATTATTTCAATTCAATGCACTAATATATGAAGTGTGGTGGGTAGTGGTTAATACTCCTTATGCTAGAGGAGTTAAACAGCATAGGAATCCTTTAAGAACAAGGCCCTAGGGAAGGACAAGGGATAAGTCTTCCTCTTAAATCACCACATTCAACCAGGTCATTCATTAACAACATGGGCACTAATAGCTTTTAGCAGCAGGCAGCTTGCTGATTACAATTAGGTTTCTTGCAACTGTGGCTGCAGAAGGGGCAAGAACTGAAGCCTGCCCCAGAGACGGAAAACTGGGAGAACACACACGAGTTCAAGGAGAAGAGAAAAGAAAGTGTAATGTATAAGGCTGGAGTAAAAAAGGACCCACAATTTTCCATAAGAGTTAAACACAAGAAGGATATAAGCAGACGGTATAAAGACGGAGTCAAATATACAGTTTGGAAAATGCTGGATTATTGTAAAACAAGCTTACACCCAGAATCAGCTTGAAAAGATGGTACCTACCATAGAAGACAAAGTGTCCTTTGGTTAAGATACTTCCTGTCCTAAATGTCATCTCTTAGGTGACAAATAGCAAATAAAAGTAGAGTGCTAAAATATTTTAATTTACATATTATTATTTTTTGTAAGTAACAAGCCCCCCTAAGCCCCTCATACTTTAACTGACAGCTGTGTTTTTGACTGACAGTGTTGTCTTAGTGATTTTCTGCAAATCCAGTTGACATTCATTGGCATCAATCTGTGAAATACCCATTTGCTGTCTGCTTAGTGAAGGAGCGTCAGTGATCAGTCAGGATTCCTTAAAGGAGCATTAACAACGGGGCTTAGTCAGAGAGTTAATACAGCTGATGTGGGTATGTGGGGTGGATAAAGGAGCAGATGTTCTGTCATTATATATGGACATTCTGGAACAATCTGAGAGGCTGGTGGAACACACAACACTCCAAAAATATTCCTAGAAGTCAGATTTAAACCTTCAGTGGAAACTTTCAATAGTATTAACTTCCAAACGGGTGGGATTATATAAAATCGACCCATTTTGAATTACTCATGGAAATTTAGTCACTAAAACACTAAGAGCACCTTGTTATAAAGCAGTTTTCCTTATGAAGATTTAAAATATGTACCAAATGTGCTGAACTAACACAGAGATCTGCCCTTCTGGATATACACATCTCTGTGTTTTTATTGCCTTTATAGAACACTCGAAAGAACTGGCTAAATTTTTCTTTCTCCAATTCTCTGATTTGCTCTGTGTGTGTGTGTGTGTGTGTGTGTGTGTGTGTGTGTGTGTGTGTGTGTGTGTGTGTGTGTGTGTGTGTGTGTGTGTGGTGGGGATGGGGATATAAAATAGAGAGAATCCATTCCTGTTCCAGCATGTTCTAGTGTGTCCTCTGTGCACACCGCTTCATAGAATTTGCTCACATCAGACCAGAAAGGAATTCTATGTTACTAAACCTAGCGGACAGCTTTCTGTCCTCAGTTGGAACAACTAGGCACCTTCTTTTTCAAACACTTTCCTTTCTTGGCTTACGTGATAAAATTCCTGATTTTCTTCCTTTCCCATTGGCAATCCCTACTCAATCGATTCTTCCCCCAACAAAGTGAATGGTATTTTGTTTTTAACTGAGATCAGATCATTTCATTCCTTCAATAACTTTCCAACAAACTTCAACGGCTTTCCATTGCACCTAGAATAAAATCTAAATTCCTCATCGTTTCCTGTAATTTCTGCTTGGTTGAGCCCCTGCCTACCTGCACAATCTCATCCTGTATCACTCTCACTATGCCCCAGCCCCCACCTGTCTTCCTCCTGTTTCTCCTCAGCCATTTCCATCTTCAGGGCCCTTTCCTCTGCAGTTTACTCTGCCTGGAAAGAGCCCCCCTACCTCCCCCTCAGTTCTTCACACCTCTGGATCATTCTTGGCATTTGTGTCTCAGCTCATAAGTTATCTTATCTAAAAATCTTTCTCCAGAGCCCCCATCTCATGTTTGTCTTGCTTTTCTTACATTAATTTCATTCACAGCACTTACCACATTCAGTAAATATCTGGGGTTTTTTTGTTTACCATTTTATCTTTTTCTTCCACTAGAATGTACATACCATGAACATAAATTTTTGTTCATATCTACATTCCTAGGAGTTAAAATACTGCTTGAAATATAATAGG
Organism: Globicephala melas; assembly: GCF_963455315.2. Taxonomy (NCBI): domain Eukaryota; kingdom Metazoa; phylum Chordata; class Mammalia; order Artiodactyla; family Delphinidae; genus Globicephala; species Globicephala melas. The sequence continues at coordinate 7,949,415 of NC_083322.1, forward strand.
CACTCAAATATTTGTTGAATAAATATCATATACTAACAAAATTCAGGGCCTGAAAAGTATAATTTGACCTAAGAGATATTATTCCAAAGAACGGCCACCTCAAAGTTTTATCTATTCTGAGACCAAAAAATATTTCCCATACCATTTACTCTTCTTAAAAATTAAAGTTTTGAGTAATTAATATAATCATATTGTTTAGAAATACGGTGAGAATTCTTCTTCATATTTCTGTCCCACTCCTGCTCGGTCACCATACACTGCCACCTCTCACAGGCAACTACAGGCACACCTCAGGGATATTGCAGGTTTGGTTCCAGGCCACGGCAATAAAGCAAATACTGCAATAAAGTGAATCACACAATTTTTTTTTTGGTTTCCCATTGCATGTATGTTTACACTATACTGCAGTCTAGAGTGTGCAGTATTGCATTATGTCTTCAAAACCAATGTACATACCTTAATTTAAAAATACTCTACTGCTAAAAACGCTATCCATCATCTGAGCCTTCAGGGAGTTGTAACCTTTTTGCTGGTGGAGGGTCCTGCCTCCACGTGGACGGCTGCTGACCGATCAGGGTGGTGGCTGCCGAAGCCTGGGGTGGCCGTGACAATTTCTTAAAATAAGACACCAGTGAGGTCTGCTGCAGCCATTGACTCTTCCTTTCATGAACAATTTCTCTGTAGCATGCAATGTTGTTTGATAGCATTTTACCCACGGTGGAACTTCTTTCAAAATTGGAGTCAAACCTCTCAAATCCTGCTGCTGTTTTATCAACTAAGTTTATGTAATATTCTAAATCCTTTGCTGTCATTTCAACAATCTTCACAGCATCCTTACCAGGAGCAGATTCCATCTCAAGAAACCACTGTCTTTGCTCATCCATAAGAAGCAACTCCTCATCCGTTCAAGTTTGATCATGAGATTGCAGCAATTCAGTTACATCTTCAGGCTCCACTTCTAATTCTAGTTCTGTGGAATCTCATCACATATGCAGTTACTTCCTCTACGAAGTCCTGAACCCCTCAAAGTCATCCATGAAGGTGGGAATCAACTTCTTCCAAAATCCCGTTAATCCTGATATGTTGACCTCTTTCTATGAATAATGAATGTTTTTAATGGCATCTAGGAGGATAAATACTTTCCAGAAGGTTTCAATTTACTTTGCCCAGATCCGTCAGAAGAATCACTACTTATGGCAGTTATAGCTTTACAAAATGTATTTCATAAATAATAAGACTTCACAGTAAAAATTACTCCTTGATCTATGGGCTGAAGAACGGATGTGTGTTAGCAGGCATGAAAACAACATTAATCTCAGTGTACATCTCCATTTGAGCTCTTGCGTGACCAGGTGCATTGTCAACGAGCAGCAATATTTTGAAAAGAGTTTTTTTTTTCTGAGCAGTAGTTCTCAACAGTGGTCTCAACTGAGTCAAAATATTCAGTAAACCATGCTGTAAATAGATGTGCTATCATCCAGGCTTTGTTGTTCCACTTATAGAGCACAGGCAGAGTAATTTAGCATAATTCTTTTTTTTTTTTACATCTTTATTGGAGTATAATTGCTTTACAATGGTGTGTTAGTTTCTGCTTTATAACAAAGTGAATCAGTTATACATATACATATGTTCCCATATCTCTTCCCTCTTGCGTCTCCCTCCCTCCCACCCTCCCTATCCCACCCCTCCAGGCGGTCACAAAGCACCGAGCTGATCTCCCTGTGCTATGCGGCTGCTTCCCACTAGCTATCTACCTTACGCTTGGTAGTGTATATATGTCCATGCCTCTCTCTCGCTTTGTCACAGCTTACCCTTCCCCTCTCCCCATATCCTCAAGTCCATTCTCTAGTAGGTCTGTGTCTTTATTCCTGTCTTACCCCTAGTTTCTTCATGACATCTTTTTTCTTAAATTCCATAATTTAGCGTAATTCTTAAGGGCTCTAGGATTTGAGGAGATAAATGAGCATTGGCTTCAACTTGAAGTTACCAGTTGCCAGCTACATTAGCCCCTAACAAGAGAGTCAACCTGTCCTTTGAGCTTTGAAGCCAGGCATTGACTTCTCCTCTCTAGCTATGAAAGTCCTAGATGGCATCTTCTTCCAATAGAAGGCTGTTTTGTCTGCACTGAAAATCTGTTGTTTAGTGTAGCCACCTTCATTAATGACCTGAGCTAGAGCTTCTGGAGAACTTGCTGCAGCTTCTACATCAGCACTTGCTTTTTCACCTTGCACTTTGATGTTATGGAGATGGCTTCTTTCCTCAAACCTCATGAACCAACCTCTGTGAGCTTCAAACCTTTCTTCAGCTTCCTCACCTCTCTCATCCTGTGTAGAATTGAAGAGAGTTAGAGCCTTGCTCCAGATTAGGCTTTGGCTTAAGGAAATGTTGTGGCTGGTTTGATCTCTTATCCAGACCAGAAAAAACTTTCTCCATATCCGCAATAAGGCTGTTTCACTTTTTTATCATTCGTGTCTTCACTGGAGTAACACAATTTCCTTCAAGATCTTCTCCTTTGTATTCACAACTTGGCTAACTGTTTGGCCCAAGAGGCCTAGTTTTCAGTCCATCTAGCTTTTGACATGTCTTCCTCACTAAGCTTAATCATTTCTAGCATTTGATTTAAAGTGAGAGATGTGCAACGCTTCTTTTCACTTGAACATTTAGAGGCCACTGTAGGGTTATTAATTGGCCTGATTTCAACATTGTTCTGTCTCAGGGAATAGCGAAGCCCAAGAAGAGGACTGAGACAGGGGAACGGTCAGTTGGTGGAGCAGTCAAAAAGATACAAAATTTATCGATTAAGTAGCTCACAGTTTCATACGGGCAAAGTTCATGGTGCCCCCAAACCAATTACAATAGTAACTTCAAAGACTACTGATCACAGATCATCACAACAAATACAATAAGAAGAAAGTTTGAAATATTGCAAGAATTGCCAAAATGTGACACAGAGACATGAAGTGAGTAAATGCTGTTGGAAAAATGATGCCAAGAGACTTGATCAATGCAGGGTTTGCCACAAACCTTCAATGTGTAAAAAACTCAATATTTATGAAACACAATAAAATGAGGTATGCTTGTGTTCTTATTAGTGTCATGAATACCTTGTATATCCTTCCAGGGTTTTTAATACATATTCAACATACATGAACATATGTTATTTTCCCTCATTTTCAGAAAAATTACCATGCTATACCAATTTTGGTATACCAAAAAATACCAATGCTATACACCAATGTATATACATTGGTGTATAGCATTGGTATACACGTTAGATCAATGTGTATACCAATGCTATACACACTGATCTATGTACTCTTTTTCCATCTAACAGCATGTTTTGGAAATATTTCCACATTAGTGTATAAAAAGCTTATTATAATATTCACTAATTAAGGTAGAGTGACACTGGTATAAGGATAGATAAATAGATCAGTGGGATAGGATAGTTCAAAAATAACACACAGCTATACGCTCAACTGATCTTCAAAAAAGATGCCTAAGGAATTCAACAGAGAGAGGGAAGTAATTTAAAATTTTTCAGAAACAAATGTTTCTGAAACATCTGAATAACCATAGAAAAAAAGAATGTTGATCCCTAGCTCACAGTACATATAAAAATTAATTTGAAATAAGTTAGTAACCTAAATTTGAAAGCTAAAATTGTAAAACTTCTGGAAGAAAACATAGGAGAATACTGCTGTGTCCTTGGGGAGGCAGAGGATTTTTAGATAACACAGAGAAAGCAGTAATCACAAAAAAAAGAAAAGTTAAATTGAACTTCATTAAAATTGAATAATTTCTACTCATCAAAATGTATCACTAATAAAATAAATAGGCAGGCACAGACTGGCAGAAAATATATCTTAAAGGACTTAGATCCAAAATAATGTACTTATATAACTCAATAAAGGATCAACAAAAAAATAGAGAAATGACGCAGACATTTAGCAAAGTTATATAATAGTCAGTAAGCTCAGGAAGTGCTCAGTATCATTAGTCATGAAGCAAATACAAATGAAAACCACACTGACATACTACTACCCACTAGAGTGGATAAAATTAAATTAAAACCCTGACTTCATCTAATGCTGGTAAGGGAGGAGCAAGTGGAACTACATTCCTTTGCTAGTAGATGTATAAATAGGTACAACCCCTTTGGAAAACTGCTTAGCAGTTTACAGTTTCTTGTAACTGTAAACATATACCCACCTCATGACCCAGCAAGTCCGCTCCTAGGTGTAATTTAAAAAATAGATCGGGCTTCCCTGGTGGCGCAGTGGTTGAGAGTCCGCCTGCCGATGCAGGGGACACAGGTTCGTGCCCCGGTCCGGGAAGATCCCACATGCCGTGGAGCGGCTGGGCCCATGAGCCATGGCCGCTGAGCCTGCGAGTCCAGAGCCTGTGCTCCGCAACGGGAGAGGCCACGACAGTGAGAGACCCGCGTACCGCAAAAAAAAGAGAAAAAAGAAAATAAAAAATAATCTACCTAAATATTTATACAAGAATGTTCATAGGAGTCTTACTCATAATAGTAAAAAACTAGAAACATCCCAAATGCCCATGAACTGGAAAATGGATGAATAGATTTAAGTACCTTTATTCAGTGGAATACTACTTAGCAACATGGACAATGCTCGAAAATATTGTGATGAAGCAAAAACCCAGACTTCAAAGAGTATACATTACACTATTTACATGAAATTCTGGAACAGGTGCAACTAATCTAGGTTGATAGCCATCACTGACAGCCTGGGATGGGGCATGGAGGAATTTTCTAGGTGGATGGAAATGTCCTATTATCATGATATGGGTGTGGAGTACACAAGTGTATACGTTTGTGAAAACCTACCAAACTGTATGTTCAAAGTCTGCATCTTACTGTGTGAATATTATACCTCAATAAAAATAAGATAAAATATTTTAAAGTATAAAATAATAACAATATAACTAAAATGTAAATGAAAGGGAATTAATTTAAAAATAAGGATCCAGATATGGGATTCAGAATTCATAATTTGGTTGGGGCTGGAGAAAGGAAGATAAAGATTAAATGGGTACTGGCTGATGAACCCCTTCAGTGGGGCTGCTGGGAGCCGAAGGGGAAACAGCACCATTAGGAAGGTATGAAGCCTGAAGTCCTGCATTTGTAATCCTACCTTTTTTTTTCGTGCTGGTGTAGCTCACAGCACAACTTTCATAGTTTTATCCGAGGCTGAATGCTTTTCCCATTGTATCACTAGTGAGGTGTGTGCCTTCCTGTGCTTTCTTACCTCTATGATTAAAATTCTATGGTGACCTTTAGGTTGAATTAGTTCTTCTTTTATTCATAAACTGAATTAACCAGAGCCTCATCCAAAGCTTAAATTACCTGTAAACAAAATCGCTCTGTAGAAGAAAGTGAGAAAAGCAACAAAAAACATGAAGAAACTGGATTCAGTGTCTCTAGAATGCTACAAAAATCGAGAGGTGTTCTACTTGACTTCACATTTATGGAATGCACCTTGAAGGATATTATTTTAATATACAGGTACATTGTCTTCCTTCCCTTTCTCTGAAAACAGGAATTATAACTATAAATAAGAAAATGACAGAGTCTCCTAAGAAAATGAGATTTGCTCTCATTTAGCCTTTAAGCCATTTTGTTAATTGCTTTTTATAAAGGCCGGAAAATGAAACCTAATAAAGGGAAAGGGTTATAATTAACCATTGGGAAAAAATATACACAAACTCAGAATTAGCTTTGTTAAATTTCTTTTCTGGTACGGGGGGAGGCCAGGACAAAACTAGAATTTCAGTGTTCATAGCAATGGAGAAAGCATTTCCCTCTGACACTGGCTCCACCTAATACTTCCAAAAAATACTGCGGTCTGCATCTCCCAACAGACTATGTGCCTTCTCTTGGTACACCCAGATAAGGTGCAGCAAATGTGACTGCACTGGACATCCATCAATTCAGATTCATTAAGGCAGTCTTCAAAGACTGATCACTGCACTTCTCTCTAAGGTAAAGCAAATGTGATCGATTATTATTCCTATTCCCTTGTTAGTACACGATTAGCTTCTGCAAATCTAGGAATAGGGTAAAATTGCATACAAAATACATGAGCAGAACTAACGTGCTTCTGATTGAAGATGGCCTATTAATGGAAATTTCAAAAAAGGAGGCTTATCAATTAACATAAGCCCCAAGGAGTAGAGCCGCAAGGAAATTAGCCCCAAAAACTATAAGAAACCAGCAATTTAGGAGGACAATACTCAATAAAAGAGAAACACCCACTCATCCCACTACAGAACAATAACACGATAATACTATTACTCTTTGCTGAAATGCATATCAACAGATTTAAGGTATACAATTAAGTGGGAATAAGCGATTTAAACATTTTTAATGAAAAATTTTATGTAACAAATGTATGGTGAAAGGGAGATGGTATAATGAATCCTCACATACCCATCGTTTAGATTCAACAATTATCAAGGTTTTGCCCATTTCCTTCATTTTTTTCCCTTTGCCAAAAATTTTTAAAGCAAATTTCAGAAGCATGTAATCTCATGTCTAAATACTTCAGTCGCCATTTCTGAAAGCATGGACATCCCACAAAATAACGGCGATACTATCTCATCTCCATAGTAACACTAATGGGTTTGTATCATGTCCCGTCCACAGTAACTATTTTGTAATTGTCTTAAAAAATGTCTTTTTCATAGAGTTATGTTCAAATTCAGATCCAAAGAAGATACAGATATTATATGTGTCAAGTCTCCTAAGTCTTTTTTTTTTTTTTTTTTTTTGATTTACAACAGTCCTTTTCTCCCCATGCCATTCATTTCTGGCAGAAACTGTCACTCATCCTATAAAATGTCCCTCATTCTAGATTTTTCTGTTTGTTTCATCATTGTGTCATTTAACTATTTCTTTTTCTATTTCCTTTTGGCTGGAAGTTATCTACCGAGACCCAGTTAGATTCAGGCTCAACTTTTTTTTTTTTTTTTGCAGTACGCGGGCCTCTCACTGTTGTGGCCTCTTCCGGACGCACAGGCTCAGCGGCCATGGCTCACAGACCCAGTCGCTCCGTGGCATGAGGGGTCTTCCCGGACCGGGGCACGAACCCGCATCCCCTGCATCGGCAGGCGGACTCTCAACCACTGCGCCACCAGGGAAGCCCCAGGCTCAACTTTTTGACAGGACTACTTCAAAGAGGGTGCAGTGGGCTTTATATTACATCACATCAGGAGAAAAATAAAGCTCTTGTTTTCCCACTTTTAGTTGTAATAAAAACCTTACACTCTATTGTCTAGTTCTCCCTCAATCTTTAAACCTCAATCTTTGTTTCATTAACACTGCAAAATAGTGACTTTCTAATTCTATCATTTCCTCTATATTTATCAACTGTAATATTGCTGTAGAGTTCTCCCTCACCAGCTGACCATTTTGATTACTGGAAAATATAGTTCTTTCAAAGTATATTTTCCCTTTTAATTATCAATTTTCAGAGCAAGCTGTTAGTACCCTAATAATTTCCAGAGGGTTGTTGAAAAAGCATTTCTAAACATAAACTAAATTATATACTAACCATCTCCATTATTTTTAAAGTTCTAGTTCAAGACTCAAATTTCCTATGAAGTGTTTCTGAAACAACTTCAGTCTCAAATGCTTTTCTTTACTCTTTATTTCTACAAGATTTATGTATTCTGTGAATTTCACATTATATTAGAGTATATGAAATAATCAATTTGAAACACCAATCCAATAACAGGCTAGAATTTTCCCATCACAATCCCATCAGTATGTTTCTCCCACCATTCTCCCCCAGGACATCTGTGTACTGGCATCTCTACAAGGCAGGGCTGCTGCTGACTCACTGGGCCCCTTGAGATGTCAAAGATACTCCCTGCTCGGAGGAAACATGAGATAGAAGATGACCGTCTCTTGTTCTGGAGAGAAATTCTGGTAAAGTGATCTAAAACACTGTTACTTACGCCCATGCATTAGACAATGGTAGTGGAATAGGTCATTCTGTTTTTACATAAAACCCCTTTAACGTTTCACTACAAATTAAGCACATGTCACAACATAGTTTACCAATGCAGTAACTGGAGTCTGATAGTACGTGAGCACAAGAGGATGTATCTGGGGTGTGCCTCTGTGGAAATAAGATTAAGAATGGCTGAAAGAGTACTGGTTATCTCCAACCTGTGAGGCCAGTGGGCATCACCTGACTCTGGGATGGGGGCTGCTTCCTAAGCCCTGACAGCCATCTTTTGTACTTCTGCTTGGTGGCATAATTCAACCTACGTGTGAATTCAATTCTGGGAGAACAACTCAAAGCATATCATACTTGTGATAGGTAGAATAATGGGCTTTTAAAGATGTTCACACCCTAATCTTCAGAACCTGCTAAGATGTTACTTTACCTGGCAAAAGAGACATTGTAGATGTGATTACATATACAGACCTTAAAATAGAGAGATTTTCCTTGATTATTTGGGTGGGCTTAACTGAATTACATGAGCCCTTAAAAGCAGAGAACATTCATGGGCTGAAAGCAGAAGAAGAATGTGGAAGAAGGGTAAGTAAGAGGGATTCCAAGCTTGAAAAAGAGTCCATGCTTGCTGGCTCTGCGATGTAAGAGCCACATGCAAGAACAGAGAGAGGCCTCTATCAGGTAAAGATGGCCTCCAGTTGATGAGCAAGGAAACTGGGACCTCAGTCCTACAACCACAATGTATTGAATCCTGCTAACAGTCTGAATGAGCTTGGAAGGGATTCTTCCCAGAGCCTCCAGATAGGAGTCCTTCTGGTAACACCTTGATTTCAGTCTCCTATGAGCCAGAACATAGAAACTGCTGGAACCAACTCAGACTTTTGGTCTACAGAATTATGAAATGGTAAATTTGGGTTCTTTTAAGCCACTAAGCTTGTGATAATTTGTGTGGCGGCAATATAAAACTACATCAATATTGTTATTGGGTCTACAACATCACTTCATAGAAGGGCACTGCACTCTCTTATTAATGAATTACCAGTGCCCTCTGACTGTACAATGTCTGAGTTATCACAAGGTAGATGAAGAACTGCTCTCACTCTTCCCCTCCTACCTCAATGCCAACTTCTTGATCTTGTCTTAATACATAGTTTAGGGCTATGATATTATTTTGTCAACTATTTTTCAACTACATTATTATTATTACTAAATATATTATTAACAAAATGTTATAATTATTTTGCTTTAGATGTTACCCTAGAAACCCAACTATCATTTATGTAACTATTTTTAATAAAATATATTTTTTCAAATTGAAACTCAGCAGTGATCTTTTATGTCTTGTTTGACAGTTTGGGAGGAGGGATAAATCAGGAGCTTGGGATGAGCACACACGCACTACTATATGTAAGACAGATAACCAACAAGGACCTACTGTATAGCATGGGGAACTCTACTCAATATTCTGTAATAACCTATATGAGAAAAGAATCTGAAAAAGAATGAATATATGTATATGTATAACTGAATTCCTTTGCTGTACACCTGAAAAAAATAAAACAATGTAAATCAACCATTCTCCAATAAAATTTAAAAAAAAAGAAAGTTTAAAAGTACGCACATTTTACACAGTGATGACTATTCCAATGACATGTAAAAGTGCTGTACTAAAAGCAGTAATATTTTTTTCATGTAAGACTAATTGGTTTCAAAATCAATAGGTTATATAAAATGAAGGTTTTAAAGGGCAATGTGAATACTTCCTTTAATTAAATAATGTGTGTCTCAAGCTGTTTCCACAGAGAGAGTAATCAGGAATGACTATTATTAAACTAAGCTAATTTCATCCTTTTGCAAAAAGGAGAAGAATGTTGAAGGAACGATGCCAAATGCAGCTACAACATTTTGATGGACATAAATGCACAAGTTCCAATCCTACAGGCAAAAAAGACCAGCAAAGACACCCAAGTAATTTCATAAATGATGAAAATCATGTAACAAAATCTTTCTAGATGATGGGTTAATGGGATGTTACTAATGTAAATTTTATGCCTTGTTTAACTTTTTCTTCAGGTGGAATTTTCCAGTGTGACACCCATATTTAATATCAGAGCTTCCAGGAAAATAAAAGAACTAGAATGACATTTCAGGTGCATATTCCTTGGAAGATTTGGGGGGGGACTAAAATATCAAAGTCACATTAGAAAAAGTAATTAACTTAAATCCCTTTTGGGAAAGGCGAAAAGAAAAGCGAATCAGACCTTAAGAATTATCTTGCAGAGAACATTTAAAAAGTGCCAAACAGTAAATGTTCGCTATTGTTCCTGAATACTCTGTCCTTCTAGCCTGTCGACTTTTTAGTCACAAGGCACCGCACCACCATATTGCCCAAACAATTTACATCACAAAGGAATTATAATATTCTTTTAACATGAAGAGCAGCGAATTAATAAGAACCGTTATTGTATTAGATTCCTTCAATCTCAATGGAATGGCCAAATGCTAGCTGGGAAAATTACTTCAGCCTTCTTAACTGCTATAATTGAAGTGAGATTTTCCTCCATGTCTGCGTGTGCAGAATATAAATATTTTAATTTCATCAGTTCGATGAGTAATTTCACAGGACTGCTATGTTACAGGGCTGACACTGGAAAGTTATAGGGTGAGTTCGGGAGTGGACCATAGTTTTCTAGAGAGCACTTATTTTGCTAAGGGGTACTGTGAACATGTATTCATTTTCCCCTCATTCTTTCTCCAAGAACAGTAGGAATGATCTGTGTTTCCGCTCCAGAAGGTAACCCTGTTGGATGCTATCAACACAACTGAGAAGCTACTAATGATTACACTTTAAAATTCTAGCTACTTTCTGCTTCAATTAGTTTCCTCTCTACCATGCACATACACATTAAGTTTAAAGACATATGACTATTTTTTTCCCTGAAAAGTTTTTCATGTTTTTAGAGATTTCAGATATATCATCCCACTGACTTGCTAGGGGACCATATCAATTACCTGGTGGAGGAAATAGTGATGCTTCTGACTTTCCCTGGTGACACTAGACTCCATAAAGGTAAATTTTAATGAAATTAAAATTTAATTCATTAATTAAAACTTATCTCCAATTAATACTTCCCAATGCATATGACAGAGTATAATATAAGCCATGAGTCCATTTCCCACCTGAACTTGCTTTTATTTCAAATCAGTATGATGAAACAGCTAATTTTTCCCATCAACTGAGGATTGAATGTTCCCTCAAATTCTGTGATTTAATTAAATTCATCTTGTTCTTCAAGGGCCAGGTGACCATAATGTAATTTAATGTATTGTCTTATATTCTAAGTTCTTTAATTATAGTGTATATATTCCTTATATACGTATTTCTATATGTGTGTGTGTGTGTATATATATATATATATATATGTACATGGCACATAATATTAATATATGATCGTTTATACCAGCAGGGCACCTTGATTCATCATGGGAACAGATGTCCCTTTGCTTTGTGAGAAAAAAAACCAAATTAACTATAAAAGGATAAGAAACAATTACACACTAGAGTGTTAATTCTGTTAACAAAGAAGTTGCATTCCGGCAGCATTTTTATGTGGCCATAAATTGTACCATCAAACAAAGAGGTAATATTGGAAGCACAGAGATTAATTCCAGGATCCTGGGAGAACTACAGGATAAGGTTAGGGATTGGACACAGGCAAAAGTCATTAACAACAACCAATTAACCTTAAATATACACATCGTAGTCTTCGGGAGGATGGAAAGAACACGGTGACGTGAGGAGGAGGGAATGCAGTAGTCTCCAGAGATGGCCACAAGCAATTCCTTTTCCCCCTGCATGCAGGAGAGGTGGAATTGAGGACTCCTCCCCTGAATCTGGGCCGGCCTCTAACTTTCTTTGACCAGCACAATACCACAGAAATGATGCTGTGCCCTTTGGGGGCCCAGATGTGATGTGATGCTATGTTATGTTAAGTGATGTCAGGAACCCTGGCAGCTCCTGCTCTCGCTGTCATGGATCTCAGCTGACATGCTGCAAGGGGACCCAGGACAGCCTACAGAGAGAGGCCAGGAGAGGCCCAGGGCGATGGGGTGTCACTGGGAAGGGGAGGCCACTTGGAGGAGAACCGAGGTATCCCAGTAGGTTCAGCACCAGGTTCCCAGACATGTCCACCCCAAATTTAGCTACAACCACTTGCTAATGTCTCAAATCAACCCCCGTCCTTTTCTTTTTTTTAAAAAAGAATAAAGGACAAGTGAATGAGTCTCAGACGTGTTTTGAGCACGGCCCATGTGACCGGCAAAGTGTTAAGGGTGCATCACTGAGAACATGACACAGCTCTTCTGGAAATCTAAACGGTGCCTCTTATTCATGATTTAACACTTAGCTCAAATCAGCTCTTAGAGAAACTGTTCTGACTCTCACCCTACAAATCATGGTATGTCAGGAGCCCCTCATTTATGTTCCTAAAAAACTGATCTATTTCTCTGTCATATTTGTATCTGTTTATTGGTCTGTCTTATCCATTAAACCCAACTACCAATAACTTTTATCTCCAGTGCATAACAGATGCTTACTAAAGAAATACAGTCACTCTACAATATGATTAAGTGCTAGGCTAAAAACCTATTTTTCTGGAACACAGCACTTGATTGATTGGCAGATGGATGCATGGATGGACAGAATGACTAAGTGCTCTGAGAGCACAGTGGAGACTTAAAATGCATTCTCGTTAAGTTTCAGCTAATTAATCAAGAATGGTATTGAACTGTTTATCATTACGATTGAGGGGAAGCTGTTGGAAGGTATGAGAACAGGATAAAGGAGGTGTGACAGAGAGGAAATTCCAGGTTCCGGATTTCTCATCTGCTGCTGAGGATAGCTGGATTATGGGATGAGATGCTCATCAACATAGGGTTCCAAGAACGGAGATGAAGCAACTGTGCACAGAGCACGAGTGAGGCCATGAGTTAGAGGAGGAAAGACAGGAGAGTGGGGAAGCGCTTTACAGGTCATGCAAAGGCCCTGAACATTACATCCTGCATGCAATGTGGAGTCTTTGGAAGGTTTTAGGAGGGGAGTAATCTGACAAGATTTTGAATTGTGGAGTAATCTTTTCACGGACCCAAAGAGGGACCAAGGAGAGGAATAAAATTTCTAGTGAGACTCCACACTTCTCAGTGGAATACCCTGGTCAAGCAGACACCACCACCAACTATCAAGGCTAAATCATTTTGTTTTAAATCTGGGGATAGCTTGGCTTTTAGAGAATCTGATAATTAAGTTATCAATTTATGGAACCAAACTACTCTATTTAAAAAATCGCTGAGAAATATTAGTGGATGCCTTTAGGCACCTGGCAGATTTCCAAGTAAGTGCTTCTGGTATTTGTAAAGACCTAGATGCCCAATCTGGAACTAGATTAGATCATAAGTTATCTAAAATTGGCTGAAAACAAATCCCAACAATTCGGAGTTTGCCACAAGCAATGGCACGATTGCCTTATATTGTCTTATATCGTTGAGAACATAGCAAAAGCTGCCATGAGCTGCTGAGGAAGCTAAATTCATATTCTCACTTAAATTTAAAAAGAGTGATATGTAAATGAGTCAGAGAAATTGAGTCCAGGCAATAGGGGGAATGGATGTGTTTTGCTGTTGAGGGGAGAGCTCTGTGCCAGGTCACTAGGTACGAACACAGGATCTGTGAGAGGAGGTGGCAGTCTCCGTGCTGTTCCTGCAGACAAGCACTCACTATAAAGCTTCCACCTTTCTAAAGGCCCCCAGCTGACAGCCTCAAAACAAGACACGGGAGCTAAATGAAGTAGAGTGAGATGAGACATAGTCCTCTGGAACCAGGTGGAGACCCTCTCAGGTAACCACAGAGGAAGGCCAGGGCTGTCCTTTGTTTCACGGCTTTCCTGCCTTTTGAGAACTGAAATCTATGACTAGCTCCAAGGTCAGCGTATCTCCAGCTCCGTGACTGTCAGCAATGACAAAGCAGCCTCCTAAAGAACGCGAGAGGGGCTCTGCCCAGGACAGGGCTCGCAGTGTCTGAGCCTGTACCCGAGCACCACCTGCGCTCCCCTGGGACCCTGCCACCAGCAGGCCCAGGGATGCCTGGCCCACTGAATACCCAGGTTTCCTGGATGCATTTCTGTAAATATGAAGCACAGGGCTGTGCACACACATACAACCTGTGCTCTAAGAGCAGAATCTGGGGTTGAAACACATGGGACTGACTGCAGGGCTAGAGGTCACATTTCTTTGGGTGCAGACTTGTGCCGGCTAATCCTTCCTAGATAAGGGGGGAATGAAAATCCCACACTTACAGGGTGTTTTTTCCTTTTAAATTCTCAGTGAAAACATTTCTAAGCTGGTCTGGCCTCTTCTTCACAAATAACCACAGGAATGTGAGTTACAGCACTTTTCCTCTACAGCCATTTTATAATCTAATTTTCACAACCATAACCTTTTACTCCTGTTCATTATTATCCCATTGGTATCACCTCCTTTCTCTCTTTATTGGGTTTTTATTTCAACTATTTAAACTACTTGTTATTATTATTACTGCTACTATTATTATTGCTGCTGCTTCCAAATGGTTGTTATTTTTTCCTATCTGAAGTGAGCAATGGTTTTGAGAAGTGAATAGTAATTCATACATATTACTTTCAGGGGACAGGTTGATAATACTTCATAGAGGTTGGTAAAGGTTGTATATCTACTTAATATGCAAATATATGTGTTTATAAAATATAATTGCATACTAATATGTGAGTATTAATTACATATAACTTCAGAGTAATACACAATATCTTCTCACTACATTTGAGAACTCTGTACATATCATAGTTCTTTCTATTTGGAACTTGTCTTGGAGATGATATTAAACAGAGCACACAACCCAGACTCTGTATATACTGCTTTGTTTTCCAATATTTGCTTGGAAGGTCCATTCTGGGTCCAAAGCGTTTTAAAGATCTTTTTTTGGTTACTGCACACCACAAGTATTTCAGTGCTGTCTGAACTGCTGAGGCAATGTTGTCTCACCCACATGCTATAGGACTCGATAAGCTGAGGTGCGACTATGATGTACGAAGCTTGTTATAACAAGCACAGGGAGACGGAGACACCCAAATGAGCAGGTCCTTGGAAGAAGTCTCAGCAGCAAGTCAGACACTGTTTTCATTGATGCTGCCTTTGCTCAAAATACTTTGTTGTTACTCTCTTTTGAGAGTGCCTTTAGTTTATAGTGCTTATTTTACGCTTCACAGTTTACAGGTCAAACAAGGAAAAAAATCTCATTTCATACTTGCACCAGTTTTAGCCTATAATGGCATTCCTTATCTTAATTGGCCCCCTTATTCAGCTGACTTTGATACAAATGACTTCGGGAGGGTTCCCCAAATCAAATCTGCCTTCAAAGGTGAAGATTTTTATCCAGCACATAGCATACAATAAGTATTTGATGACAGCGTGATTGAATTAGACACCTGAGAGGGTAGCGAAAATCAGGTGCTACTGCCTCCAAAACGGAATTACAAATTGCCACAAGCAATGGCACTGCTGCCTCCTTGTCTTATATTATTATCTAATTTAATTTTGACACATGCTCTATTTGTTGTGTGAAGAATTTATGTGTTCTATTTCTTTTATTCCCATCTTCAAGTACCCAAGGCGAAGGCTTGTTAATTACTTTCTGTTACTGCATATATCACACAGTGTATAAGTTCCACTGAATGACTTCACTGCAAAGATCAGGGTGGAGAGAGGAAAATACTGTAATACTGAATGGTTAACACTCATCATAACCTGATCCTAATCTCACTTCCTGGCTGATTTTCTGCCTCAATGATCCATTGAACAGTGGGCACCATCTCTGAACCACAGAAGTTTACCCACAGCTTCCTGAACACAACTTCTGGTCCCATGCATCTATGCCTAGACTTGAGATCTTCCCTTTGCCTGAAATACTTTCTCTCCTGTAGCCTGTCTGATGACAACGTATATAGCTTCCCAAGTCCTAAACTAGTTTCAGGTGTTTGGTGAAGTCTTTTTGGACTTACTGGGCAGGAGAAAATATCTCTTGCCTTGTTTTTCCTATAGCACTTTGTAGATAAAACTACTATAGGCTCTCTCCCATGTATTATATTTCCTTGTTATATCATAGTGGAGACAGAGAGCACGGATCCCTTTTAGGTCTGGGACTATGTCTTCTTCGCAGTGCTTATCCAGGACCTGGCTGTCTGTGTGATAAAGATTAGGAATGACTAAATGATTCCAGGATGAATGAATGCCCACAAGACTGCTGTTGGTGCCTAAAACTAGCGGGACCTCCCCCTCCGCCTGGCCCACTCTTCACTAATAAGAAAACCCTGGCCTTCTGTTCGCAAATTGTCAATTAAATAGGAACTTCTGTCAATATGTCCTGGGACATAAATAAGAAGTAAATATCCACCATTCTTTCCATCTTTTCACGTACTCTCCCCTGAGGAGAAGTGACTTACATAATCGGTGAGATAGAGCAAAACAACCTTGTTCCTCTTCTTATTACTCCTGTATCTCTTTCTCCCTTTCTCTCTCTCTCCCTCCCTCCCTCCTTCCCTCCCTCCCTCTCTCTCTCTCTCTCTCTCCCCCTCTCTCTGGCTCCCTCTCTCTCTCTCTCTCTCTCTCTCTGTCTCTCCTGCCGCCTGGCACATAGATATGTAGAAAGAGCTGGAGTTTCACATTGGCTGCTTCTACATGTGATAGGCAGATGAGAAAGGATCAGCTTCAACAAGCTCCCACTTTCTTTGCTGCCTCTAAGGTGGGCAAGTTCAGTGTAGAGGGAAACAAGTAGAAAACACGACTTGACTTTAGCAGGGACCCTGTGTGTTGGGTAATAGACACTCTTGGTTACAACTCAATATTCATTTCCTGCTCTCCTTCTTCCGTCTACTGAAACCTATTTCTCCCAAGTAGCTGAAGAAAAGGTGACTTTTTCCCCAGCTTCAGAATATTCTGATTTGTCTAAACCCATCATGGTAACCCTATTACCCCTGCTGGGATTTAGGAATGAGCATATGACCCAATTGTGGCCAAGGAGATGTGAGGGAAAGTCATGAGGGGCTTCCAGGAAAATGTCCTTACTCCTGAGTAAGAGTGGAGTCTTTCTTCTTCCTCTGGATGTTTCTGTCTAGGTATCACACCTGTAACCAACACAGCCCTCTTCCTTCCAGCCTAAGGCTGAAGCCAACAGATAGAGAGGGACAAACACCACGAAAATACCTGAGCAGTAGCACCACAGCCCTGACATCCTGTAGCATATCTACCTATGGGCTTCTTGTTATATGAAATGATACATTACCTTATTTTTAAGCTGGCTTTACTTGGTGATTTCCATTCCTCATAGGCAAGACTGTGCTAATCGACCCAGCAATAAAGCTGATACTGTGTTTAATTCCCCATCTGACCCTTGTGTTTATCAGTTGGTTGGCACCCATAAGGGAAAATGATATAATTATATTGCTGGAATTTTCACACTCCTTTGCCAAACCTACTCAAAGTTACACCATTGACCTTATAAAATCTCTTGTGAAATTAAGTGCTTTGTGTACCAACAGTAATCTGTTTGGCAGAAGTATGGTCAATATTTTCTAAATGAACACATATACATTATCCATATGTCTTACTATCTTACAATTTGATTAACATTTTTGTCTACGTAGAAAGAGAAGTTACAGCTATATTTCTTAGGTAGCGTCACAAATATCACAAATATCATGGTACTGATACCATGTTATTTGAAGAGTAATTACAGGTACCCAAGATTTACATAACTTCTTTCTGTTATAATGTATTCTTCTGCTTGGATTGAAATTCCTAATCTGTTTGTTTTAATGTTACAGTTTTGATGGGGAGTTTTGTACCATCTAAAAATGAAAGTAGGAAACAAGATCTAGTCTTTAGAGCCCACATATTTATCTCTCTGCCTTTATAAATTTATGTTAGGACATCACTCAAGGGGTATTTCTCAGAACACAAGTCCTGCTAGATGCTCAACGAAAAATGTTGGGGGGTTGCATTATATGATATTCCCTTCCTGGAGGTTCGTAAGGCACGTCAGCCTATCCAGACCTCTTATAAGTCCTAAATAATAAAACCTGTTTAAATTTATTTTACTCAGTTTCCTAAACTTATTTTGACAAAATATCTATTAAAATTCCATGTAAGTAATATTCTGCAGAACATATTTTGGGGAATGCTGTCATAAGATGGTTGTTATCAAGCAGCTTAAAAATGGAATGGTTATCCTCCAAACATATGGAGGATATCCATATATCCTCCAAATATCCACCTGTTGTTAGATATGTTTTTCATTGGTGGTCAATAAGAAAATATTTAGTTGGCTCTCAGGGAATCTGAAATCCAAAATATCAAATGGAACAGGAATTCATAAAACAGAAAGGTAAATTGAGACACTGTTACAAGAGAAGATTAAAGACTAAAGCCATCCAATATAATACGTAATAATACATGATCATGACTAAGCATAGGAGTCTCTTTGAGATAATTTCTTACAAAAGTAATTATGGAGATGAAATCAGGGGGAGACTTGCACTCCTCCAACTAGAACTGTAAACAGGAGGATATGATTTGTAACTTAATAGCCAGTAACAACTGAGCATCAGGGCAGAACCAAGTGAGAGCTGGTTAAATTGGGCAGACACTCAGCTAGCGGCTTAGCATGGAAATGTAAATTTCAGACTATTTCTGGATTCTTTAATCCATCAATATTCAAAAGTATTTCCATGATTTTGATCATTAAGCAACTAGAACATTCAATTGTCTAAGATCCACTCTTTATTCATGATGGTAAAAAATGAATACGATTAAAAAAGAGAGGTCATAAAAGTCTACCTTGTTCCATGAAACCGCTGGACCAGGAACATTTTCAAAGTGTTAAAGAAATGTGCAGCAGGAGGGCATCAGCACAAAGCTTTTACAAACTAATCATCTTGGCTCCAGTCACCCCGTGAACCCCCTTCAGCTCCGCCGTACATCGTTGCCCAGCTGTGCTCATTTATAGAGAAATGTGCTTTTTTAAAATCATCTATGGTTTTATGTATATTCAACTGTTGGTTATTTACCTGAGAGTCTTCCTCGTTATGGACAATTCACAAAACATTTTAAAATCCTGGACCAGCTTCCTACTTAACCAACATGCTTTGTAGCCATGTCCTCTACTGCTCCCTTTGTGAGTGATTAGAGAATAGAAGCTCATTTTAATACCCTTCTAGATAAAATATAATTAGGTAAATAGATCTGTCAAAAATCATATTAAAATTCCAAGCCAAATAGAAATGTCTTTGGAATTATTTGTGCTAAAGTTCCCTTCAATTGTCATTAATAATTAAAACCACCCTTCTTTGTTTATTCTCCCTTTCATTAAAAAATAGGGCCTATTAGAGCAGGGATCACATCTTCTTGTTACATAATAGCACATAGCTACCCTTGAGAGGTATACACACTGTAGACAGTCAATGGATAATGGATTTGCTAACAAAATATCTTTACAAAATCACTGGACATGGGCATAGGACTCACACAAAGCTCTTATTCTAATGAGGCATCTTGGACTAGCTTATAGTTATAATCATTCCAAAGTCTGTATTTCCTCCCATCCCCAAATCATGGTCACTCACACATAAGGGGTAGTCTGTAGGATATTAAGTCAGTGGTGTGAGCAAACAATAATTTCACTATGGTGTGGATCTAGTTAAATTCTATACCCCAAAATGCTTCAGTTTTATACAAAATTGCCTATTCTAAGAGGAAAAAGGTATGACTCTGCCTCATTCTTGTGCTTATGTATTTTGAGCCATATAATCACTGTATTCCTAGAATTTCAGCATATTCATGTTAAAAGGAACACTAAATGAAATCCCCAATTCAATTTCCTTATTTTACATTTTTAAAAATCAGTGCAAAAGAGGTTACTGACTATCCCATCATACAACTGGTTAAGAATAGAGCCATGACAAGAGCCCTGATGTTTTCCCTAGTATTCCGTGACCAAGTCACTGAACCAAGCTGAAAGATGCCCAGGAGAGAATGATTTGTGAGGACACGCACACATATCTACCATAGGTTTAGCATTATGAAGTATTGCTCCATGAAGACCAAGGTAGAGAACTTCTAGTTTAAAATGAGAGAGTAAAGACCTCTGCTTCTCCTTGCCCCCTGAAGCCAACCGAATCTAAGAAAGAAGGTTAGAAATTTAAAAAGAAACACGATAAAATATTCACTTCATGCAATGAGAACAGTAAAACAAAACAGAGGAACATAAAAGACATGAGATATAGAAAAAAAGTAAAATGGCGGACATAAACTCAACTATATCAATAATAACATAAAATGTGAATGGATTAAATAACCCAAAAGGCAGAAATTGTCAGACTGGATAAAAAGCAAGATCCAACAATACGCTATCTCCAGGAGATATACTTTAGATTCAAAAATACAAACAGGTTGTAAGTAATAGGATGAAAAAGATATATCATGCCAACAGTAGCTTAAGACACTGAGAAAAGAAGAGCAAACTAAGCCCAAAGCAAGAATAAGAAAGGAAATAATAAAGATTATAGTGCAGATAAACAGAATAGAAAAAAAAGATAGAAACAGTGAAACCAAAAGTTGGTTCTTTGAAAAGATCAATAAAACTGACAAACCCTTAACTAGGCTGATCCAAGAAAAGAAAGAATATATTCAAATAACTAAAACTAGAGATGAAATATGGGACATTACTACTGACTTTACAGAAATAAAAAGGATTATAAGGGAATACTGGACAACTATACGCCAACAAATTAAACAATTAAGATGCAATGGATGAGTTCTTAGACACAAACTACCAAAACTGACTTAAAGAGAAATAAAATATCTTATAACAAATAAGGACTAATAATTTTTTTTAAAAAACTATCCCCAAAGAAAAGTCCAAGCTCAGGTGGGTTCACTGGTGAATTTTACAAAACACTTAAAGAATAATTAATAACAATTCTTCACAACCCCTTCCATAAAATAGAAGTGGAGGAAACACTTCCTAATTAATTGTATGAGGCTAGTATTACCCTCATACCAAAACCAGAAAAAGACATCACAAGGAAAAAACCCCACAGATCTATATCTCTTCTGAATAAGATGCAAAAACCTTCAATGACATGCTAGCAAATCAAATCTTCCTAGATTTATATCAAAAAGAGCATATACCATGAATAAGGGGCTTACAAGTTTGGTTTAGCATCTGAAAATCAGTGAAGTTAATACACATATCAATAGAATAGGACCAAAACTACATGTCCATCTCAATAAATGCAGGATAAGCATTTGATAAAATTCAACTCCCTTTTGTGATAAAACACTAAACAAACCAGGAATAAGGGAATTTATTCAAACTGATAAAGGGCATCAAAGAAATAGCCACAGCTAACATCATATTTAATTGTGAAAGACTAGATACTTTCTCCCTAAAATCAGGAACAAAACAAGTATGTTTGCTCTTGCCACTTTGATTTAACATTTTACAGGAGGTTTCCACCATGGCACAGTTATGGTCAATTGATGTTCAACCAGGGTGCCAAACAATTTAATGGGGAAAAGAAAAGTCTTTTCAATAAATGAAGCTGGGACAAATGGATATCCACACGCAAAAGAATAACATTGGACCCCTACTTCATGCTATATATAAAAATTAATTCGAGTATGTCAAAGATATAAATGTAACAGCTAAAATTATTAAATTTTTAAAAGAAAATACAGGCATAAATCTTCATGACTTTGGATTAAGCAATGGTTTCTTAGATGTGACACTTAAGCCATAAGCAATAAAGTAAAAAATAGATAAATTAGACACCATTAAAATTTTAAAACTTTTGTTTTTCAAAATATACCATTAAGAATGTGAAACAACAACCCACAGAAAGGGAGAAATTTTTGAAAACCATAAAGCTGATAAGGGGCTTGTATTTAGGATACATAAACAACTTTTATAACTTAGTAATAAAAAGAAAAATAACCCAATTTAAGAAATGGGCAAAGGACCAGAACAGAAATTTTTCCAAATAAGATACACAAATGGACAATAAGTATCTGAAGAGATAGATGCTCAACATCATTAGTCATCAGGGAAATGAAAGTCAAAACTACAAACACAACTTCACATCCACTAGGAAGGCTATAGTTTAAAAAAACAGACGTTAGCAAGTGTTGGCAAGGATGTGAAGAAACTGGAACTGTCATGTAATGTTAGTGGGGATGTAAGTTTGTGCAGTCACTTTGGAAAATAGTCTGGCAGTTCCTCAAAGGTTAAACATGGAATTACAATATTACCCAGCAATTTAACTTCTTGGAATATATCCAAGAAAACTGAAAACATACATCACCAGAAATACTTGTACACAAATGTTCACAGCAGCATTTTTAACAAGAGCCAAAAAGTGAAAACAATCCAATTGCCCATCAACTGATGAATTAAATAAAATGTGGTATATTCATGCAATGAATATTATTCAGCAATAAAAAGAAAGAAATTTCTGACATACATTACAACATGGTTGAACTTTGAAAACATTATGCTAAGTGAAAGAGGTCAAATGCAAAAGACCATATATCGTGTGATTCCATTTATATGCATGTCTAGGACAGGTTAGTCTGTAGAGACAAAGAATTTAGTGGTTACTTAGGGCTGGGGAATTGTGGGGAAATAGTGACTAATGGGTATGGAGTTTCTTTTTGTGTTGATAAAAATGTTCTAAAGTTGACTGTGATGATGATTGGACAACTCTATGAATATACTAAAATAAAACCCATTAAATCATATAATTTAAAATGGTGAACTGTTCCATATGTAAATTATGTCTCAATAAAGCTGTTATATAAAAAAGAAACCCCATCTTTAATAACACTTGGAAATGGCTGAAGAACATACCACTACATATGAAGAAAAGGACTCTGTGAACAGAGCAAGCAGTTGAGGGGCACAGAGAGAGGACTACAGACACTGCAGATCTTATGTAGGGATAGTAGGGCAAATGATCCTTCTACTTAGGTGGCATCCGAAGGGGAAAAAACAGGAAAACCCAGCTTGGAACAACAAGGTCTAGTTCTGTGGTCCGTGGACCGAGCCTCCCTGCGCTCAGTGTGACACAAAGCATGGCAGGGAAGAGAAGGTTGAGTGAGGAAACAATTATCATGGCATGTTTTCTGAAGCCAGACTGTCCATGTGGCCAAGTGGAGGAAAACCTGTGTATGACACACGTTCCTGAAATTACCTTTTTGCCAACTGAAGACAAGTCAAAGTTCAAGCACCACACAAGAGACTCGTCCTGAGTATCTTACACACCAGCCAAGAGCAGATTCACTGTGTGGGGCAGAGACGCATGAGGACACAGAAGACATTAGAACAAGTTGCAAACTGTGTCGTCCTGACCCTTGTTCCTTCCCCACTCTCTCTTTGTGCAAACGGCTAGAAAAGGAAAAGTTCTTGTCTGTAATGATGAGTAAACACCAAAAAGGAAGAACATGCGACTTATGCAAGGATACTGCCTAAATTAAAAAAAAAAGAGAAAAATGCAACAAACAGAAGGCCAGAGAAAGAAGAACGTGTATCAGATAAAAAGTACCACAGAGCAGATAAAATGTACATCACATGCCCTCTAAGTAACAAGAGCCCCAAGAAGGAATAAAAGGATAGAAGTGCTCGGTAAGATGAGATACAACAAAGAAGTAGCTGGAGAGTGAGCTGATAGATCTTGGGAAAGCAGCGGAAGGGAAAAACAAAATCATCACATAAGTGAAAGTCACATAAAAGTCACCACAAAGAAAAACAGGCTTTACTGAGACTATACTCAGAGGCATCTAGGACTAACTTGAGAAAAATGAACAAAATAAAATTGAAAAGGACAAAAAAGTTGATTAACATTAGTAAAGTAAAAACGAAAGACAAAATATACAACTGGAAATTATAGATGTCATTAAAAAATTAATAATATAATAACAAGGTATCTTTAAAAAGGGAAAATTAATTCTACAGAAAGTATAAAATTTCAGTGACTACTTGTAGAAATTGACTACAAATGAGAATATTGTAGTGAATTTATTGAAAAACAATAGTAAAGAATTCTATAGGTATCCAGACAAAAGAAAAGGAAATCAGGTGGCCTTAATTCTCTTAGTTGTAATGATTGGTACCAAGAGAAAGTAGAACTGTGTCTGCAAAATCCTCAGGGAAAGAGGGTATGACTTGATAATTTTCATACGTAGAAAACCTGCTATAGAGATGGTGATATATATTTTCAACAAACAAAATCTCTGGGACTTTAACTCTCATGAGCATTAAAAAAAAATTATTAAATAAGAAATTTCCAACAACCAAGAGATGGATAAGGTAGCTGCGGTAAAAGAAAGAGTGGAGAACATAGCATCCAAGCAAATGCAGAACTATTTCTAAACAACTGGGAGACTCAAGTTATAGAATGGAATGTAAGTAATATTAATTATAACAACACGTAACTAATAATATGACTAGCATAGTTTGAGGGGTCGAGTGGAGTAGAGAAAGTGGGAGGTAATGCAATAGATTAGATTTCCTTATATCAGGGACGTGTGTCAACTGAGAATGTTTACAGTTTAACAATCAAATTATTGATAAAATGCAAGAAGTGCATTACTATTCTTCATGCAACAGCTATTTAATGAACTCTCCATGCAGGTACTAAGGATACAGTAGCGAGCAAAGTCAAGCTCCTCCTGACCACACCCTAGTGGGGAAGACAGAAGACAATAACTTAATCTCACATAGTGATCCATGTGAAGGAAGAAGGATAGGGAGGCAGGGCGTGCCGGGGTGGACCGTGAACTCATTTACATAGTGCGGTTGAGGAAACCTCCTCAAGCCAAGTGGCATTTGAGCAGGAAACGGAATGATGAAGAGACATGGTACTGGAAAATTTGGGGGAAGAGCATTCCAGGTGGAGTAAGGGCAAAGGTGAGGACCTGGAAGCTGTAGGTAGATTCACAGGTGCGGCCGGACGAGATGGGTAAAGCAGAGTAAGCCCTAGGCGGAGAGGTGGGCGAGAGCTGGAAGGCACAGGGGCTTGCAGACCGTGTGCGGAGTCAAGGTTCCATCCTAAGGGGTATGGGAAGCCAAAAGAGAATTATGAACAGGGGAGTGACTGAATTTGTATTTCAGCATACAAAATACTGTGCCGTGTAGGCAACAGGAAGGCCAGCTTGGACATAGAAGGACCAGCCAAGAGGCAACTGCAGTGGCGGAGTGAGAGACGATAGTGGTTTGGGATGTGGGGAGAGAAGTTAAGTTTGGGGTCTGTCTTAAAGCTGACAATGACAGGACCTCATTTTTAACTTTAAAATGTATCCTGCTGGGTGATTCATGAGGGTCTGGATGAGATGTGGGGCAAAAAGGAAGCGAAGAGACTTCGGAGTTTTTTGCATCCGTGTCTGGGTACGTGGTGTGTCCTTTCACTGACACAGCCAAGGCTGGAGAGGGGCAGGTCGGGTCATGCCAAGGTTGGGATGCGTATCACACATCTGAAGGGAGGTGTTCACGGCAAGCTGGATATATGAGTTTCGAGCTCAGAGAAGAGCGTGGTATGACAGATACCAATTTGGAAGGCATTAACATATAGATGGTATTTAAAGCCCTGGAAATGAAGAGATTACCCACTGGCAATTCACAGTGAAGATCTTCACGTCATGACTTTTCACAGCAAAGAGCACAAGCATCTTCGAAGCACGGTCTGCAGTGGGAACCTAGGTCTTTTCACTTCCCTAACCCTTTGTTAGTTTGTCTGGTAAGCTAAGTGGAATGTAAGTGGTAAGCAACAACATCTAAGTCTCCCACAGCCTGAAAGGACCATATTAGAATTATCTAATTTCATAGAGGGTGAAGTTAGATATTTTATTTCCTACAAAGCTTGCTTGTTTCCTTTGATTTCCAGAATGTAAAATTGATTAGGATGTTCAGTTTTCATCAAATTTCACAGTTGACAGCAATCTACACTCAAGTAGATGTTTGAAACTCTACGCTTAGTTGTGGGTTTCTTAAATATGCAACAAACAATTTAAGGTACTGCATATAACCAGAGAGACAATAATTTCTGTTGCCAATCCTGGTGGCAAAGTATTATGAAAAGGAAATGCAACCTGCTCAGGATACATTCCAAAGTGTATAAAATTCAGTCTGCCTGCCATGTAAACTCAGTCATTCAGGAGTTAACAAACAGAACGTACTTATGTAAGTGGAGAAAAGTAACTCTGCTTTTCCGTCCTTCAGTCCTTCCTGAGTCATTCTGTTTGGACGGAGGAGATCACAACTTACACCTTTTGCACATTCATTACAACATATGCATTAAATGTTGTTTTAAAATGAGTCCAGTCTAATTTCCTTAAAAAAAGTGATTATTAACTCTCATTATTGCCTAATGTGGTGGGCTAATTACTTATAATAAAATGAAAAAAAGTCTTACTTAATGGGATGTTAATAACTAGCTTTCTCAGTAGTGTTTGTGTGTGCATGTGTGTGTGTGTGAAAAGTCTACTATTTTCCAAGTATCTTCAAAAATTACTAGCTCTTCTCCCTGTTTCTGATAACTACTTCAAATAGGTAAGTATTGTAGCTTTCTTTTTTTTGCGGTATGTGGGCCTCTCACTGTTGTGGCCTCTCTCGTTGTGGAGCACAGGCTCCGGACGCACAGGCTCAGCGGCCATGGCTCACGGGCCCAGCCGCTCCGCGGCATGTGGGATCTTACCGGACCGGGGCACGAACCCGTGTCCCCTGCATCGGCAGGAGGACTCCCAACCACTGCGCCACCAGGGAAGCCCTGTAGCTTTTTGATAAAGTACAGCCCTAGGCTATAACTACACATACAAAAACAGCTAAAAATAATTAATAATTCAAGCCAGTAATTAATTGTTTTAACCATCGGGTGTTAAGTCACTGTTGTGGAATTTTTTCACACAGAATCGATAGCTGGACTTGACTGTGTGCCACCCCTGACTGTTTTTTTTCCATGAAAACTATAGGTACATAATTGTATCTACAGAACTGTGAAAATTCGGTTGCTCCTCTGGACATTTCCTGTGAGCTGTACTTGGTGAACGTGAATCATCTGCGTCACACCACGTGGCCATTCAACCCCTGGGACCACTATGGCGCCGTATCCACATGCTCTGCAATCCTGTTTTCCTCATGTCATAGGTTAAGTGTCAGTCCCCCCACCCCCATTCCCCAAGCCCAACTTCATCCTCTGTGACGCCGTCATCCTGATCATTTGGTCTGCTCTTTCCTTCCCCGAACTCATCCACCTGCCCACTCACCCCTGAAATCCTTCCACTGTGATTTCTAAAATCCATGAAGCTCCCTAAAATCCCCTGCCCCCAGTCTTCCCTCCGGCTCTGTGCCCAACCTGCACTCACCAGGCTGCTGCACCCCTGCGCCTTCTCAAGGTGTGACTGCTTCTCCCTCCCAGCCCAGGTGACCCAGGTTTGTTGGTGGGACTGAGGCCAGACTTTCCATTGCTTCCATGTCCTTATGCCCAGACTCCTCACATCCTGTACAACCTGCTCTTACGATGCTCATGCCGTCTAGCGTAAGACCCTCTCTGCCTTCTCCTTGCCGTCATCCTGACCTCTCCCACCCGCTCCTCACTGACTGAAGTCTCTGGGTCTGGACTGGAGCTGTCCATCTTAGAGTACACAGGCCACTCATCTAAAAATACAGTTTCTAATAATTTCCCTCCTTGTTTTCAACAATCTTTTCCTGTCCATTTCAGCCACTTAATCCAGCTTACATCTTTACATCCTTACTACGTCTCATTGACCTTGCATTTTCTCCATCTCCAAAACCTGGAATTCAAGCATCTCCAACTCTTATCAGAGCCTCCTAGTTTCCAGCGTGTTTGCTCATTTACCCTGTAGCTGCTGGGTCCATTTTTCTACTCCCCAGTTTCTACTCCTTCAGCCTGCTTTGTTCTGGCTTTCTCTCCTTTTATTCCACCTAAGCAGTTTTTAGGGCACTGTGTCGCGCCATGCCACCGAGTTTACTGGATCCTTTGAGTTCTCATGTCATTTGATCTCTCAGCATATGGCTTTTTCTTCCTAAAGCACCAGTATCTCTTGGTTCTACTCACTCCAGAGGCTCCTGACTTTCCTTTTACTACTCTGTCTGTTGAAATATCTTCCTTAGTCTAGGAATTAAATGTTGGGGTGTCTCAAAGATGATTTTGAGGTATTCTTCTCTTTCTATTTTCCCTGCCTAGGTGACAGCTCACCCCATCCTGAACTCTGTCAACCATAAACAGATGGCCCCAGAATGTACACATCTCGCCAAGACCTGTCTCTGAGCTCCAGACAGAAGGATACAATTGCCTCCTTGCTCTTTGCATCGCAGTGTCTCAAAGCCACATTCAACTCAACAGTTTCAAATACAAAAATCATGGTTCTACCTCACAAAACTGGTCCCCTTTCAGCATTCTTACTCTTGTTTATGTAAACAAGAAGCCAGGACTCACTCCTGGTGACTCTCCTATCCTAATTCCCATGCCCACATGGTCACAATATCCTGTCCATTTCACCTACCAAATACCTGCTGAAGGTGAGGGTGTCCGTCAAAACCATCATCGCCACTGCAGCATGAGCCACGCTCATTTCTCAGCTGGACTTCTGCCAATCACTCACGCCTGACTTTATCTGGTTTTCAATGCTGCTGTGGGCATAATTTTTTAAAAATATAAATCTGATCCTGCGATATGTCTTCTGGAAACACTTCAATGGTTTCCTGTCTTCTTCACATAAAGACCCTTTTCCATCTGTCATCTCAATTCCCACTCTGCTCACCCTAGATCTTTGCACTCCAACCACACTCAAGTTTCCATTTTTTGGAGGGAGGGTTTCTTGAATACATACACTGCCTTATGCCTCTGGGCCTCTGGACCTGCTGTTCCTTTGCCTGGAATGTTCCCTTCCCTCTTCACCAAGTTAACGCCTATACAACCTCAGATCCCAGCTCAAACGTCGCCTCTGCAGGGTGAGCTTCATTGACTGGCCCCCATTTAACAACCCCATGAGCTTAAATTCACCTTTTATACCTCCTCATAGCACCAACCCTAGTTTATTTTATATTGCTGTCCAAATCGTGGTTTACATTTAATAATACACTTATTTGATTAATCTCTCCCTTCCCTAGACTATAAGCTCCACAGAACAGGGCCAGAGTCTCTTTCAATTCCTGATAGTATCTGCAGTGCCCAGACAATGCCTAGCACTGCAGGTGGTCAATAAATATCTACAGCATCAATGGGTGAAGATATGAATGACTTATGCGGCTATGCAAAATATAAGGGCAAGTCCGAGCTCCTTGGAGAAGATGTAGATGATTGCATAAACACAGCAGTGATACCAAACTATCTTACACGAAAACTCAAAGGTCATCTTCTCCCCATAACCCATAATAGAGTCAGAGATCACAACTTCAAACATTGTTTTCAGCTTATACAGAGATACGATACAATTTTCCTTTGTACCTTGACTTTGTCTCTTTGTTTGGTTTTATTGTGATAAATGATCACTGTTAGGAGTTGAACTGTGTTTCCCCAAAATTCATGTATTGAAACCCAAACCCCTAATAACTCAGAATGTGACCTTATTTGGAAATAGGTCCAATGTAATTAGCTACATTAAGAAGAAGTCTGAGGGTAGGCTCTAATCCAATACTACTGGTGTCCTTATAAAACGGGGACGTTTGGACATAGAGACAAACACTCACCATGTGAACATGAACGCAAACATCAGAGTGATGTGTCTACAAGCCAAAGACTGCCAGAGATCGCCAGGAACTACCAGAAACTAGGAGAAAGGCCTGGAACAGATTCTCCTTTATGGCCTCAGAAGAAACTAACACTGTCAACACCTTGATTTCAGACTTCTAGCCTCCAAGCTCTGAGAGAGTAAGTCTCTGTTATTTAAGTTACCCAGGAAACTAGCATAAGTACCAAAAAGGATTTTGACCTCAATGTTTCATTTGGAGGGAACCGGACCACTCAGAGGCTCAGGGTGTGGTAAATCTTTTAAAGTTCTATGAAAAAGTTATTCTTAAATTAACATCTTAAAATATGCCTGCAAACTCACAAATAACAAACAAATCATACCAAAACAAAACAATAACAGCAACTAAGCTCTCTGAAAAATCCATAATTTGAAGGAAAAGGAGTTAAAATGTATTTCCATGAACTCAGTGCTAATTACAAATAATAATAAGGTGGACATAATTTAGATTCAGTATTAATTTACAATATTATGCATTCTTTTCCTGATTATGCCCTAAGGATTTTTCAAATGAAAACTAAATTCTTTCCTTTGACGTTTGCTTGCTTCATGTATTTATTTGGCAAATATCAGGGTGGCTATTAATGTAACTGGCACTGTCTACACCTTAAATATTCAGAGATAGAGAAGATGTTCCTTCTATTTACATGGTACCACGATCCCACCTTGTCTAAAAAATATAATATAGATATAATTTAGATTTCAGTATTAATTTATAACATTATGTATATTTTCTTGATTATACCCGAAGGATTGTTTAAGTGAAAACCAAAGATGTTTAGCACATATATAGTTATTATACAGCCAGACAGTGGGTACCTGGAGGGCAGAGGAAAGACTAAAGTGGGTGGGTGGGGCAATGGTTAGGAATCAAAGAGGAAGTCACAGAAACAGGCAAAATACAAAAAGAATGCCTCAGCTGCGAGCAATACTTTGCAAATTTGGGGTCAGGACTCCTGCTTTGCTTTTGTATTTTCTGGATCTTCCAAAACTATTTGAACCTAGAAAAGATATTAGGGCTCATTGAACCCAAACTCTTCTTTTTATTTAATTTTGAATTTTCTATTATAAAATATTTTCACTCTCATGGTGAGACAGATGTCCATATTCTTCCAGCTGGGTGTTGGACATACATTGATATAAAATCAATATCTTGGTCCTAGTTAGAGATTGTAATTCATAGTCATCCAAATTGGGGTGGAGATTCTATCAGGTACATACAAGCCTGTATCAACTGTGAAGATTCTAAGGATTCTCTTCTGCTTGTGATTTAATCTCAAATCTGGTCTGATTCTGAACAATACACAGAAGGATCCATTCTTCTGGTAGTTCCTCCTCTTAGAGGACATTTATTAGGGATGGGGACTGGAGATGCTGGAAGGGCTTTCTTCAGGGCACTGCCATCGATGGGGAGTACACAGATAATCAACTTCGCTATCTCCAAAGATTCTCCCTCCCCAGCATTTCCCAAACCCACCAGCACTCCCCAGACCTGGGCCACGTTCACTGCTGCTGGAGGAGCTGGAAGTCCAAGCTCTTCCTCTTGAGGATGAACCAGAGAAGTGAAGTGACTTACTTGCTGTTACCACAAGCAAAATTGGCAGATCTGAGTCTTGCGTCCAGATATTCCACTTAGAATCCAGTTTTCTTTTGACAGCAGTGTACTAGTAATAAATTGATTTCATTAAGTAAATCAAATTTCAGTAGTTATGGAGATACCCTAAAGAGTTCCTATATTAGAAAAATGACCCAAAGAAAGAAAATACCAGCACTGTTGTACAGAAATATAAAAAAAAAAGTATTTTTCATTATTTTCACTCTGGTATCTTGGTGAAAGTGAAGACGAAGTTAACACCTTAGTCACTGAAGCTCAGAGGTCCCTGCTGTTTGGGATGTTCTATAACCATTTAGGGAGCTATAAGGAGAGAGTTTGCCCCTGAAAGTTATATTATGTGAGCACAGGAATTCTCTGGGCCTCTGTTTCTTCATTTTAAAGCTGGAATAATACCCTCTTTTACAGTACCTGGGAAATTACAGATACTCATTAAATGGTCTTCCCTCTCTTGGACTAAGCCTTTCACACCCCAAAACAAAAGACTATAAAACACACATCCTGGGATACATGCCCCAAAGCCTCATTATTTAGCAGATCCCACTACTTATAATTCTGTTCTGAGAGTTAGACTTGGAAATCTTATTTGTTCACTAGGAGAAGAGCACAGCAAAGCATCAAAGGGACATTTGCAATGAGCTTAGACAGGTGTTCTCTAAGAAAACTTGAGGTAAACTCAAACTGAGTCATTCACTTGCTGACAGCAGCAATGAATGTATTTTCATGCATCTTATTTTTCTGTCCTGGAGATCATTCAATAATTCACACTGAAACCAGCAATTACTCTTAAGAACTAGCAGATAAGAAACTTGATTTCTAAAGTAAACGGTATTTGGATATTCAGTGGCCAGATGTAGATTTGTATAGGTGGAAAGACTGACTTCAGAAATCCTCTCATAATATCAAAACTTTTTTCTAAACATATTAATCTTTAAATAATTTCTGTTGCTTTGTTTAAATATGCACGTGTATATTAATTAATTAATTGTACATAGTGAAGCAGCTGCTGCCAGTTCTACTAGGACACCTTGCAAACAATTTCAATCTTCTTTTCTGAACAGTGAGGACCCAAACCATGCTTGGAAAGGCAATTTTCCATACTGACATTCTGCTCCTTTGGAAATGTCCGTGTTGTCTCCTTGCCTGTCATTCAGTGTTCTGAATTAGTTGTCTAATCTGTCTCATCCCCTGGCATTTTCATTTACAAATATTTGATGATAAATAAGTGCACATGCCAAAAGACCCCTTGAAAATCTTTTGGAGGAATTATACAAGGTATATAGAAAAATGATCTTGTGGCATAAGGAAATTGGAAAAATAACTACACCTGAAATCACTCTATGTAGTTTCACACTGCATTATGGTGAGATGTATACTTGTTAATGGGCAATAAATTATGTTTTCAAGGACCCCTCAAATTTCTCAAAGTGTGATGTTTTTCTGTTCACTTTTTAAAATTCCCAGGTAAGGAAACCAGTTGAGAAAGGGAGACTTCTGGTGAACTTCTGATGAGTTGCAAGGAGGCAGCATGTTTTAGGGCAGTCTAATAGACAGATTTGTCAAAACGTATTATTCTGCTAAAATATTTGCTATCCTGCCAAAGTGTTCTTAGTTCAATTTCAGTTAAATACATTAACTTCCCTGAGTCTGGAATTTTCAAAGAATGCTATAGAAATTTAACCACAGGCTTTAGAACCATAAGACATGGCTAGGAGTCCTGATTTAGTCATTTAACAGTTATTTAAGTGTACCTGTCTTCCTCCATTTGGGGACTGTTTTCAAAGAAAAGACTTGAAAAAATGATATTTAGCATTAATCATAATACAAACCACAAACCATCAGACATACTGTAAGGATCTGTTTTAGCCCTGTTATTCACAGAGATAGAGATTTTTTTCTCCTACTCTAGGTTTTCCTTTCATTTATATACCCAAATTTATAAACATATGTGACCAACATGAAAATCATCACTGGTCTAAATCATGTGTGACATGCATGCAATATTAATTTTTATCAAAATCATATATGCACTTATATTTACTTTCACTCTCAGCTCCTTCCTTCAGCCCTTATTTTATGCTCATAAATACTAGGAGGATGGACCCTGGAGGAAAGGCTTAGCGGCACCAACAAAACCAATGCAGCAGGACATACAATGGTTCTGGAAAATTACAGCGGCTATAAGCTTACTTTCTTTCACTGAATTTTTTTGTTTTTGTTTTTTGCGGTACATGGGCCTCTCACTGTTGTGGCCTCTCCCGTTGCGGAGCACAGGCTCCGGATGCGCAGGCCCAGCGGCCATGGCTCACGGGCCCAGCCGCTCCGCGGCATGTGGGATCTTCCCAGACCGGGACACGAAGCCGTGTCCCCTGCATCGGCAGGCGGACTCTCAACCACTGCACCACCAGGGAAGCCCTCATTGAATTTTTTATTCACTATTATCTGAAGGGTGTATCATCTTTGAAATGGCTGCATTATTTACAGGAAAAAATGACTGCATGCCAATTTCATAACAAGAAAAGAATAATTCTGGTAATTTTCCTTCTAGCCTTTTTTAAAGCTCTGATTATAAAAGATGGCACAACTCACAAATATATGAAGTTTTAAGAAATTTAATTAAGTATCTTATTTATAATAGGTTGTTAAAGAAACTAAAAGTGCTTTGGAAGTGTATCTTTAAGTTTTTGTAATGATTGCATACAGTTGGAATCTTATATAAATGATTTCTCCTTTCCACACATAGAGTAGTATGAGAGGCAAACCACAGGTCTGTTCCAGTAAGGGAATTCTCATGTGTGTTGCAAAAAAAAATTGGATAGCTATTTCATAATATATTTATCCCTTCTGGAACATTTGCAAATTAAAGCTTAATTGTCCCATCAGGAAACCAGGGCATCTTTCACTGAAACTACAGGTAGTACCTTTAACCTGTCAATGATAAGTAGACTGATAGTCACTTCTTTTCCACACATTTTAGTTCCACAGATAATAGTGCCAGCTTTTCTAGCAGGGCATTAATATCAAATAATTATTCCAGAATATAAATCCTAATAAACAATTTTATATGTTTCTTGGTTTTAATTATACTTACCCCAAATCATTGTCAGAGACTTTCAAATACACAAAGAATGTAGCATGATGACAATGAAGTAAACTGTGTTTCCACATTTATTTCTTCAACAAATAACCTATCTTCTCTTTATTCCAAATTGTGACTATCATATTAGAAAATACGATAATGCCACTTGTCTCTATTTAGAAAGCATTGGATAAAGGAATGAATATAATTTTCAGTGGCACAGTAATCAAAAGGTGAAAACATAATTTTTAAAACTAAATATGTAGTTGAGTTTGAGGATAGAATGGGGATTCTATGCTGATGCATGAGTCAAGTGAAAACATTTCTGAAGTTCCCATTACCTTCAAATTTCTTTAAAATATCTATTCTCATCAAATGGCAAAAGGTCTCCATAAGAGTAAATTGGAACAAAGAAAGAATTAAAAAAAAAGGATTAAGGTAGGAAGAAAAATATACATGTGTATGTATAAGTAGGCTTTATAATAGAGATGAGATTAGATCTACAAATATTTGAAAGATACATTAGGATGAAGATGTACTATTTAAAACACTGAATACAGAGCAGTGATACACTCACAGAAAATTGTAGCAAGTAAATAAAATGTCAATGTATATTAATGCTGTGAGAAAAAAGATGGGTTATATGCATATGTTTATATGCATATGGGCCTAAAATTCCCATCACCACTTTAGGTTAAGTCACAAAAACACTTATAATGCAAATATTAACTGTGAGGGAAAATATATTAGGCCACTATTAATCATTAATGCCTTGGTATGAATTAGATTATCAGTTAGTTTTATTACTGTTACTTACAAAACCTCGAAATAAAAAAAGGAATTCAATGAAGTAAGCTGGAGAGAATGGAGGGCAGAGGCCCAGTGCATAAGCTGCCGCCCTGTAGTGCTGCCCAGCTAGGGAACCTGAGGCTGGCCCACGAGGCAAGGCTGCTGGGAAGCGGGTCCCCAGGATCACTTTGTTCGTGGCTATTCCATTCCTAGATGTGCCATTTTGCTGGGGTTGGGGGGCTCTTTGGGAATTATAAAGGCAAACATTTACCATTCTAAATTATTCTTTAAATCACCAACTTTTTCCATATAAAGATCAAGATAACCTTATTTTCTCTCTACTTTAGACATTTCTACTCCAATGTTTAAAATAATATGCTGTGTTATGGGAGTTTATGTGTTTCAGATGTGATGGGTTTTTGACCTAAAGAAGGTAAGTTTTTCTCTTCTCCTCCTTCATAAATTCCCCAAAATACAGAAAGAAAATTTATATTGGGTTTGACTTGCTATATTCTAATGTATACCAACAACTTAAGCATAGTCCTTATGAAGTAATACTTAAGAACAGTACAGAATTACTCAACCTGAGAAGTTTAGAACGTGGAGGAATCAAATATGGAATTCAAAAAGTACCCTGTCTTTTTTTTAATGACATGTATTTTATTCAGGTATGACCTTTCAAAGAAAGAATGAAAGGTTTAACAGAAAGAGAAAAGACTATTATAAGTATCAATAAAAAGAGAAAACTCAACATTTAGATTAGAAATAAAACATCATAAGGAAGACTCAGTGAAGGAATAAAAAAGATGATTAAAGAAGAGAAAAAGATCAAGGTAAAAATCCCATTGCTTAGATGACGATATTAAAAGAAAAAAGTGGTAATTAAGGATATGTCTGTTCTACCTGATCCTAGAGCCAAAGGAATTTTTATAACTTATTTCATTATCTCTTGAATTTACGGCAGTAGTATTTATTTCAATAAGCAATAATTTGAAATACCATGCTTAAAGGTATTTCTCCCGGTGGTTTTCTTTCCTGTTTTATAACATTCGTGAACAACTCAGCAGACAAGTGAAAACTGAGGGTCTCGAAGACTGTAACTGCCGTTTTCATAGAGCCAAGACATGAGTCTACACACTTGAATGGGCAGGATCACGAATATGTTTTACCTCAGTGCAGTTCCTCACTGAAAACCAGGCCAGGACTTAAGCTAATTGTGAAGTACTATTTCAACTTTCCTTTCCTCCCCCACATTCATTATGGTTATCAAAAGCCTTTCTGCTTTACCCCCTTCCTCTTTACAAGAGAAGAAAGGAACCAGTCATTTTCATTTGATTGTAACATACTCATTATAATAAATAATGATTCAGTTCTTTGTACTCATACAATGGCAGAATCTTCATGTTGGAATGACCTTTTGAGGTCATCTGTCTTAAATCACTTCCCAAATAGGATTTCTTCCGCATATGCTGGGGTGATGTCTGGAACATTTCCAGTACTTTTCAATACATTTTTATACTTTTACTAAGGAACATTTTCCAGGGATAGCAACTCTAATTGTTCCTAAACTGAGTCAAAACCAACGTCCTTTCAGGGTGCACCGAGCTTGGTTTCGCACAGGGAACAATGCCAAATAAATCTACTCCCTCATCTTTATTTCAGCCCCTTAAAATTCTGAAAATAGCTTTATATTCCTCAAACTTCACTTCCCAAAGTAACCATTCCCCATTCTTTTAACATCCTCTGGATGCTAGTCAGTAACACCTCAAAGATGGGATCCAAGAATAGGCAACATACATAATACCACGTATATGTTCTAAAGTGTTGAGTACAGAGGTACTGAGATCTCCTCAATTCAAACACTTCTCTTCTATTGATTCAGCCTAGGCTCTTAATAGCTTTCTGAGCTACTGTGTCATGCTGTTCTATCAGCGCCTTTTTTTTTTTTAAAGATGTTGGAGGTAGGAATTGATTAATTAATTAATTAATTAATTTCTGTGTTGGGTTTTCACTTCTGTGCGAGGGCTTTCTCTAGTTGTGGCAAGCGGGGGCCACTCTTCATCGTGGTGCGCGGGCCTCTCACTATCGCGGCCTCTCTTGTTGCGGAGCACAGGCTCCAGATGCGCAGGCTCAGTAGTTGTGGCTCACGGGCCTAGTTGCTCCGCAGCGCATGGGATCCTCCCAGACTAGGGCTCGAACCCGTGTCCCCTGCATTATCAGGCAGATTCTTAACCACTGTGCCACCAGGGAAGCCCTATCAGCGCTTTTTAAATGTGTCCAGGAAGCAGGGCTCTGAGGTCGTGGGGCACTTTCTGGAATACAGTGGAATTCTGAGCAGCATTCATTCTATCTTTTGAACCAGGATCAACTGTACTGGCCAAAAAAATATATATAATTATATATATATATATAATATATATAATTATATAGACACATACAATTATATATATTAATTATAATTTATATAAAATATAAATATATCTATCCCTCCACATTTCCCAAGGGCAGATTTACTTTTAGAGAATTATGGTCCAGAGTTTTTCCAGTAATATTTTTCCCCTTTCATATCTTTTTATGGGAGTAAGAAGATTAATTGGCAAAAAACATAAAATTGTGGGAAAAAATCACTTAAATAACTGCTTGCCCCCTTAAAATATTGTGAAAAGATCACCATCATTAACTTCTAATGGCAAAGATCACCATCATTAACTTCTAATGGCAAAACTCCTGGTACAGCCTTTGGCAGAATAAGTTCCTTGAGAATAAGGTTTGAGAACCCCTGCCTTATACTGATTATATATTACATAGAGTGGTATAAGAGTCAGCATAGGAAGTAGGAAAAGTGCTGAGCTTCAACCCGGATGCTGAGTTTAATTCCGCTATATACTGACTTTGTGACCTGTGGAAAGTCACTTAACTCTTCTGGCTTCCGTTTCTTTACCTGTCAAGTAAGGAAATTAGCTTACATGATTTTAAAGGTACATTTCTATCTTAGTCTGCATGGGCTGCTATAACAGAATCCCACAGACTGGGTGCTTAAACAGCAGACATTTATTTGTCATAGTTCTGGAGGCTGGGAAGTCCAAGATCAAGGTGCCAACTGATCTGGTTCCTAACGAAGGCTCTTTTTCTGGCTTGCAGGTGGCTGCCTTCTCACTGTGCCCTCACGTGGCAGAGAGGGAGAGCTAATTCTCTCCTGTCTCTTCTTATAAGGACACTAATCCAATTGGATCAGGGTCCTACCCTTGTGACCTCGTTTAACCTTAATTACCTCCATAAAGGCCATGTTAAGTCATGTCTGTCCTATTGTATAAGTAATATATTGAACCAAAAAGCAAATTATTATTTTTCTCCCTGAAATTTCTTATTTGTTCCTAAGTGAGTTCATAGTTCAGTATCTGCTATCCATCAGACACTGTCCTAAAGTCTGTGAAATTATTAATAAACAGAAAATGACAAAAACCCACTTCCACATGGAGCTCATACTCTACTGGGGAGGCAGACAGTGAGTGAATGAGAGTCAAACATATAATAGTATATTTTAGTAAATACTATATTTTAGTAGAATAGGTAGTATTAAGAGTGAAGGCACCAAAGTAAAGCTGAAAGGGGTTCTTAAATATTTGGATGGGGGAGTTGGAACTTTAGAAGTAGAGGAAATGAGAGAAGGAACTATGTTGATATCTGAGAGGAGAATACTCTAAGCAGAAGGAACAGTAGGTATCAAAGCGTCTGAGGTAGGAGCATGCTTGATTGTTCAGGGAACAGAAGGCGGTCTATGTGACTGGAACAGATTGAACGATGGTTAGGGTAGTAGATGTTCAAGAGGTTACTGGAACAAAACCATGAGATTCTGGTTTATCATAAAATAGACCTGTTTTTACTGAGAATAATGGGAAGGCATTAGAGGGTTTATCCTGGAAGAGGGACAGGATCTGACTCATGTTTGAACAAGGTCACTTTTACTGGGGCGTTGAGAATAGTTTGAAGGGGGCAAGGAAGAAGGAGAGGGGCCAGTTAGGAGGCTACCACCGTGGTACAGGTGAGAGACAAGGGCCTGAACCTACGTGGCAGCCGTGAAGGTGCCAGGAGGTAGTCAAATTCTCCAAATAGTTTGAAAATAGAGACAGCAGACATTGCTTTTGTTTTGGACTCTGTATTTCTGACCAGGCCTAGCAGATTTATTTTTAATTTCAGTAATTTTTTCTCACATGTTAGTTATAGCTCTCTAGTTTGTGTTTTCAGCATCTGTAATAAACATGACTTCTATCCTTATCTAAGGGTTCCTACAAAATCTCAAATGGGCTCAGGTCATGAAAAGACCAGCAAAAATGACTGGCATTTTTGAATGCTAATAATTCAATATCCTTTGAGTAACGATTGTACATCTACCAATCACACTGAGTTCAATTCAGTTCTTTTCATTTTAGTTTGTCATTGCTAAACATCTCCCACGTGTACCAGGCCCTGTGTGAGGCATAAGGGTGGTGGTAGGGGTGAAGGCACTGACCTGTAACTGTCCTAAAGAAGTGCTGAAAATCTGGTAGGGGGTGGGCACGATCACAAAGGTGGCGGGATGTGGTCTGTAATAACGGCATTTTGGGGAATGGCTTGGAAATGACCCTGGAGTCAGGTGTGACAATTCTAGCTGACATGCTAAGGACTGGCTCTATTTATTGTGCAGAGTGAGAGCCGTTGGAGATGACAGGTGGTGGAATGGCAAACCTGCGTCTGTGATGGAGAACACATCTGCGGCAGCAGCGCGAGGAAGACTTGGAAAGGCTGGGAGCCAGTTAGGTTCCCTTCTCTGCTGCTCAGCTGAGAGGCTACAATGGTGATGAAAGAGGGGGCTGGTGTTAGAGATGTCTGAGAGCAAAGCTGGCAGAATCCCAGCTGAATCAGATATGAGGAACTAGATTAAGGTAGGAGTCAATTCAGATGCCTGAACTGGGCAGCTGTGCAACTCTCTAAGTTGAGAAAAAGGGAAGACAAAAAGAAAAACTTGTTTGGTTTTGATTTGAGGAAAAATCGTGTCAAGTTAGGGACATCCAGGCCAGTCTTAATCAGGAGGTCATATTTCTCTTCTGATTCTAAAATTTCAAGATCTTTGGTACTTTCA
Source organism: Globicephala melas (assembly GCF_963455315.2). Classification (NCBI taxonomy): domain Eukaryota; kingdom Metazoa; phylum Chordata; class Mammalia; order Artiodactyla; family Delphinidae; genus Globicephala; species Globicephala melas. The sequence goes on from NC_083322.1 coordinate 7,989,905, forward strand.
AATATTGTTGGTAGCAAGAAAAGTGTTGCAATATATTTTAAAAGCATAAAACAACGTATACACATTGACCTAGTTATCTCGCCCCTGAGAATTTATCTAAAAATACAATCTTATAGTCTGTAAATTCCATCCAAGAGGTCTCTCACTGAATTTTCTGTCATTATGCAAAAGTAGAAGTAATTTAAAATTCCCTAGAGTGGGGGAATGGAAGATTAATTAGATTACAACTTGAATACACTGTAATTATGCAATTAGAAATATTATGCAAGACGATATTTCAACATGGAAAACTACTGATGTAATTTTAAGGGCATACAGAAAGGGCATAAAATATATCTAAATCATAAATCTATGCCAATACTAAAGAATCTTTATAAAGTAAAGATTATAAAAGATCTTAAGCACATGAAAATGGGGTTCAGATGGCACCTGGCCTGCAGTTTGGGCCAGACAACTTCAAATTCCCCCTAAAATACCTATAAAGACATAAAGAAAAGTGAAAACTAATGGTAGCATTGGAAAGGAGAAATGATCCCCTATATAATGTCAGAATATAAACAGAATTTCTACTAAATACTATGTCTATGTGGCCTTTACGCCAATGCCAACTAGAAACAAAGCAAACCCAATGGCCGAACAAAATAGAAAGGCACCCGTTCTTTTAACTGTGGCCTCCCTACCTTGGAAAAGTCATCCCTGAACTACAAAGTGCTCTTTCAGCCCCGTACTGCATGAGAGTTCTTTGTCAGAGTTATGTAATGTTATTATCTTTATCTCTATGACTTTTCTTTCCATTTTATTTACAGCATCTTTTCACGCACAGAAGTTTGTAAATTTTTTTCTTTATGATTTGTGCTTTCTTGTCTAAAAATATGTTCTATCAGTGGTTATTAAGGTATTTTCCTATATTATCTTCTGAAAGCTTTATAGTTTCACCTTTCACATTTAGTTCTGTGATTAACTAGGAATTGCTTTTTATATATGGTGTGATGTAGAAGATTTCAATAATCCCAGAATTATTCCTCAAAAATACAGTATTTTTACTGTAGGTACTCTCTTTCTCTCACTACCTTTGCCATGAATCCAGTATCCATAACTGCATATGTTGATTTTGGGGTTCTCTATTCCATTCCATTAACTTATTAGTTTATTCTTATGCCAAAGTTACACTCTCCTTAAGGCTTTTCTTTTTTTTTTTTTTTTGTGCAGTACGTGGGCCTCTCACTGTTGTGGCCTCTCCCGTTGCGGAGCACAGGCTCCGGACACACAGGCTCAGCGGCCATGGCTCACGGGTCCAGCCGCTCCGCGGCATGTGGGATCCTCCCGGACCGGGGCACGAACCCGTGTCCCCTGCATCGGCAGGCAGACTCTCAACCACTGCGCCACCAGGGAAGCCCAAGGCTTTTCTTTACAGACAGTCTTTACGATGGTACAGCATGTCCTTCTACTTTCTTCTTTCAGAATGTTTTGGCTGCTCTTGGCCCTTTGCTTATGTATTTGAACTTTATAATTATCTATTTATGTATTTTTACCAAAGAAAAGCCTGCTGGAGTTTAGACTGCTATTTAATCAACTCTATAGGTCAATCTGACAAGAGTAACATCATTAAAATAATCAGTCTTTTACTCCATGAACATTCTTTCTTTATCTCTCCATTTATTTAGATCTTCTTTTACATCTCTCATAAAGTTTTACAATTTTTTCCCCAGGAATACTAACATATCCCTTCCATATGCAGAATTACTTGATATTTTTGATACTATTGTAAAAGGTCTTTTTAAAGATCTCATTTTTATTACACCTCTGTCTAAATGTGTTCTGAGATAGGAAATCAAAGAATTTGGAAAATATAGAAAGCTACAAAGCAGAACTGTAAAGTGTCAGTCCTGCTCTTTATCATCTTGAATGCATATTAATTCTGTAATGACATTCTTAGTTTCTTTGGAATCCTTGTTTGTCTTACCCATTCCCCCACCCCTTCCTCTTTATTTCTCCATTTCTACTTCCTTCTGTTAGACAGGAAGTAGAGGGGGCTGACGGTGCTGTGCTACAACTTTGGAATAAAACTATTAGTCAGGGAGATGATGGAAGCCATCCTGTAGTGGTGATACTACAGACCGTGGACTGTCATAGGTCACCTGTGATTGTCCTGTGACCTACCACGTAATGGAGACAGCAAGCAAGTTCACCTTGGAGTGGCAGAGCCACAGACGGTGACTATGAATGGGGAACTGAGCTAGGGATTATGCCCGTCAGTTTGACCTCAGTGAGGATTTGACTCATGCCGCAAAAGACAGGTGTATATAGTGTCTCACACACATGCTGACAATCAATAAATCTTTACAGGTTTCCTCTTTTTAAGGAATATTAATAGAAAAAAGCCAATACAGAGCCATACTAATAAGATTTAACATTTCCTATGTGTATACTAAATGATTTACCTGTACTAGCTCATTTAATCTTCTCAATGACCTCAAAAATGAATTATGATTTTCTCCATTTTGCAGTTCAGAGAACCACAGCCCAGAGATATTTTAAACTGTGTGGCCGAGATCATACTGCTCAGAATCGGCAGAGCTGGGATTCAAATCAGACAGTTGTATTCTAGGAAAAGCTCTGACCTCTGTGTTCTCGTGCTTCTCTGCCCAAAGGAAAACATGCTGTAGAACAAAAGAAAAAGAACATCAACCTAAGGGAAACACTTCTAAGAGAGCATGGGAGCCGGAGGGCAGCAGGACAAGCCCTGGTGAAATGGACTCAACACCCATAAAGCAAGAGAGCAGGATGGGATGGAAGAAACAAGAGAGAGCATGATGGGTGGTTTTAAAGAAACTAGAAGTGTCAGTCCAGAACTGATGTATGCATTTGAGGCAATAAAGAGTAGAGCTAGAAGTTTATATTTTTGCTTTGTAACTTTTTACAGTTTCCAAATTTTCTCTAACATACATATATTACTATTATAATCAGAAAACAATAAAATGTCAAATATTTTCCATACTTTTTTCCCCAGTAATTCCACTTCTCTGAATATATTCTAAGGGAATTATTCAAAGAGTTATTTATATAAGCAATTTATTTCTAAAAAAGAAAACTGGAAAAATTCTAAAGATTCAAAAATAAAGGAATGTTTAAGTAGATTGTGGTCTATTTATATGACAGAATATTTTATTTATATCAAAACATATGTTTCCAAAGAATACATATCCAAAGAAGTTATCACCACAATATTAAATAAAAGAGCAGGAGGAAGAACATCTTCAGTGTGATTATAGTACGTCACAGTGTGTGTGTGTGTGTGTGTGTGTGTGTGTGTGTGTGTGAGAGAGACGTGTGTGCAGAGATATGGCTATGTAAAAGACTACTTTGGAGTTTACAGGGTTTTTTGGTGTTTCAAAATTTCACACATATAGTATACAGTTAAGTCGTTAAAAATCATTTAAAAAGGATAATAGGTGACTTGTTAGATCAGGAAGGTTATAATGATGTCTCTTTGATTTCTGTTATCAGCACTTCAAAAGTTGTTTCCACACTACATAGGTTTTAAAATATTTTTCTTTATTTCTCATGCTCTCTACATTTAAAAATCTGAGTCCCAAGAATTATTTTAAAATTATTTTTCTAGTCATTTCTTCTTGAAACAACAGGGTATTCACATCACTATTGTTTTTCTTTCTATGTGACTGTTGTTTTCATCTGTAGCATTGAGGTTCATGGGTTTTGTTTTTTTTTTACTTTTTATTTTATGCTGCAGTATCGTTGATTAACAATGTTATGATAGTTTCAGGGGTACAGCAAAGTGATTCCGTTATACATATACATGTATCTATTCTTTTTCAAATTCTTTTTGGTACATATATACAATGGAATATTACTCAGCCATTAAAAAGATGAAATAATGCCATCTGCAGCAACATGGATGGACCTAGAGATTATCATACTAAGTCAGTCATAAAGAGAAAGACAAATACTATACGATATCACTTATATGTGGAATCTAAAATATGATACAAATGAACTTATTTACAAAACAGAAACAGACTCACAGACTTAGAGAATGAACTTATCGTTATGGGGGGGAAGGGTGTGGGAGGAAGGGATAGTTAGGGATTTGGGGATTGACATGTACACACTGCTATATTTAGAATGGATAACCAACAAGTACCTACTGTATAGCACAGGGAACTCTGCTCAATATTATGTGACATGGTTTTATCTGTTCCTTTTTCTTTCACTCCTCAAATGTCAATACAAAGCCATCCTCATCAGCTTGGCAAATTTCCTTCTGAAGCCATTTCTTTTCATCTTCTGAGGGGTTCTTCATTGTGTTATAGGAACCCAGCACTCTGGTAACTTCATTCTATTTTGGGGCCCAACTGTTATTCCCCAAATACTCTGCTTTATTTTTCAAAGTCATGACCTTTAGTAAGAAACCAAGATGACATTCCACGTCTATTTTCTGCTCCTTCAGAATCTCAGGACCCTGAAGACAGTGTACAGCTATTGCTCTGCTGCTTCTTCTCCTTCCTTTCTCCTCTTTCTGCTCCTTCTCCTCCTCTTCGTCGTTGTCTTTGTCTTCTCTCCCATTTTTTAAAATCAATTCTTTCCGTGTGAATAAGTGGGTAGAGTGAACTTCCTTCCTTCCTAGCTTCTTTCCTTCCTTTCTGACTTCCTGACTTCCTTCCTTTCACTCTTTATTCATGCTTCATTCTCATTCATTCATTTATTCAAACATTATTAACCACTTAACTTATGCTAGGAAATGAGTCAGGCTCTAGGGGAATTAAAGATGAATAGATCTGTTCCTGCAGCCCTGGAGCTGGAGTTATTCACCACTTATTTAGGAAGGCAGGCATTTGGGCCAACCCAGTTACATGTGTACTGTGTTGAAGGATATAGGGGGACAAACATTTAACTCCCCTTGGAGAGGCACAGAAGACTTCACAGAACAGCTAACATTTGACTAAAGTCTAGAGGAAGTTCGCCATGAGGACAAAATATGGAGGGTAGGGCATTCCAGGCAGAGGAAACAATCTGTGTAAAAGTGTGAAAAAAAAAAGATTGTGGTCCATTTACAGAAGGATAGGTAGGGCTCCACAGCCTGGTTCAACTTGGGTTCAAAGCAGCAAGTGTGTAACAATCCTCTCCTCTGTCCCCCATGCCAGTTCTAGTGGTGAGGGTTCACACGACCACACTCACCACTCAGCCATTCCCAGACTTAAGCCAGACCTGATTACTATACTTTGCCTTGTGACCACACCAACTTTGTCCCCCATGTCACAGCCCTTTTCACATCATGTTCCTCTCCTGCTCTTGGGTTTAGTGGTCCTCTTTCCCACTTTTTGCTTTTAGCGGTTCAAGCTCAAGAAACTGAATGCATCCTTCATTGTTAATCCAAGATCTATGCATTAATAACCACTATGCAGGCAGGAGTTTCCTGCTTGGTTCCTGCTAGTTCTCTGTAGCGGAAATCAAGGACCCTCCCTGGGCCCAGACTAGTGGTGAGGGTCTTAATCTCTGTGGTCAGGACCTTGGTGAAAATGGCATGCTTACTGGGTTTACAGTATTCTGTCCATAGATGGGGTGCTTAGGTAGAAACTTCCAGACCCAAGTAACTGCCTGTCTGGAGATTACCATCTTCTTTCACATGTGATGTCTTGCCTACATAGCAGAACCTCTGGGATAACCCAGTACACTGTACCTAACTGGCATCTAGGGTTGAGATTAACACGGCTCCTGTGTCACTTCTGTCTCCCACACTTGCTGTGGTACGTGCTAATACCTTGATAATAGGGACAGTCAGTTCCTGCCTGCTCCTGGTTTCCTGTGTGTGTGAAGTTACTGTAACTTTTTTCTGTCCCCTTATAAATCTATTTAAGGTTCATTTACAAGGTCAATATCAATTTTGAATCTATACTTTTAGAACTCTGCTTTCCCCTCCCAGATTTATGGAGGTAAAACTGAAAAAACTGAAAGATATTTAAAGCGTACAAGGTGATGCACACACTGTGGAAGGATTCCTCTGCACTGAGTTAATTACTACATCCATCACCTCCCATGTTTACCTTCTTTATTTCTTTTTTTTTTTGTGAGAATATTTAAGTTCTTCTCTTAGCAAATGTCAATTATACAATGCAGTGTTAGTGTTTTCAACTACAGTCAGTATGTTATACATGAGACCCACAGATCTTATTCATCTTATAACTAAAAGTTTGTACCCATAGTTACAATTTCTCCATAGTTCTCCAGCCCCTAGACCCTGGAAACTGTCACTCTACTCTGTTTCTTTCCTTTCTTTCTTTCTTTTTTTTTTTAAGATTCCACATATAAGTGATACCAGGCAGTATTTGTCTTTCTCTGTCTGGCTACATGCCCTCCAGGTTTATCCACGTTGTTGCAAATGGCAGAATTTCCTTCTTTTTTTAAGGCTGTATAATATTTCTGTGTGTGGGTGTGTGTATCACATTTTCTTTATCTGTTCACCCGTTGACAGACACTTAGGTTGATTCCGTATCTTGGCTATTGTGAATAATGCTGCGATGAATATGGGAGTGTAGATTTCTCTTTGAGATAATGATTTTGTCCCCTTTGGATATATACCCAGAAATGGGATTGCTGGATCATATGGTAGAACTCTCATTTCTTTGAAGATGAAATGATATCTGCCCATTATCAATCCTCCAGCCACTCTGCAACTTTCTACAGTATTGAGACTCAGCAAATTTAAGTTATTTAGTAAAGGTCACTCATATGAGAGGCAGATCTCCCCTAAAACCCATCACTTGACCTCACACATAGCTACAGCATGCTGATTGATCTAGAAAACTCCATCACTCACACTCCCAGTGTTAGTCTACTGTTTTATACCTAAGAATTTTTTGTATGTCTTAAGTCCTTCCCAAGTCCAGACTATGTAAACAAAATGCTAATGAAGCCAAACAATATTAATTATGGCTATCCTATGATGCAAAAACCACCACTAGTCACACATGGCTTCTTCACCTAGAAATATGATTAGTGACCACTACCAGACACTATACGTTAAAACCCAAAGGTGTGCTCTCACTTTCTATCTTTTTAATAGCAAAGAAGGTTCCTCCATACCACATTACCCCACTGAAAAAATTTACCTGATATCTATTATAGTTCCATTGTAAATAATATCTTTTCAAATATTGTCTTTTTTCTTTGCCAGTATAGCTAATTTAGTTAAACTTCAACAACTCATTACAGTATACATAATGGTATGTTACAGTATGTTGATAATTTAACAATGGATAACTAATTAGTACTCATTGATATATATTGGCACATTTCATAGAATGACAATTTATGCATATTTTAGAAATTCTTTGTCAAATTTTCAATAACCTGAAATCTTTCAATAAAGACTGGAAACACTTAATTCTTATTCATTAAAAAAAAAATCTCCAGTTGATTACCTGGAACAGATGACTGATACAGGAGAAAGGATAAGATACAGCATTTTTGAGAATGTATCTACCAAACTGTAAGTATATTAATGCATTACACTTTCTGTTCCTTTTGAATTTTATACAACAGAATTAATCCAAAGAACAGAGACCCAGTACAAATAAGCTTAAGGAAAAATAGAACTTATTGGTTCAAGTACTTGAAAAGTTCAGGGTTAGAATCAGGAATAAGACTGATAATAAGGACAAAATAAACCAGGAGCTCAATAGATAAGTCTCTCTTCTCTTTTCTCTCTCTCTCTCTCCCTCTCTCCCTCCGCTTCTCCTGCTCTTATTGTGGAGTTTTCATTCTTAATGAGAACTTTTGATACATTTACTTTGGAATAAAAGTATCAAAGACCACACTCTGTCCTGTCTTTGGTAAAAAAACAAACTTTGGTTAATATGAACGATATTGCATTGAAAACATTCGTGTTCCTTAAACATTCTTTGGACATTTTCCTATAGTTTAGCCCAGTCTACATTAAGACATTCTTCAGAAACTATATATTACTAGGGTGGCCATGGTCCTCTGGGTAAGTAAATTTGCCAGATAACTTGAAGGCAATGTCCTAAAGGCAAACACAGTATTTCAACTGCTTTTCCTGACAGTCTTTCAAAAATGATTGTACATTCCTCTGCCTTAAGAGGGCACCCTCAGCGCAATTTAACCTTTTTTTGGTCACTCAGCATCGTCCTGCACTAACTGTGCTGTAGATACACAGTGCTGATGGGATGAGGCATAGAGCTGAGTGGGCGTTGGTCTCACCTTCGGCCCTAGAGCTTGCTTTCTTTAAAAAGTATCTACAGTGAGTTTTCTTTCGGGTCACTTTCTATTTTTCTTTTCCCTGAGGTAATGAATAAATGATATTTGATGGCTTCACGTCTGAGATAGCGTAACAAAACCAGCTGTACGCGAAGCAACCTGCAGAGTTAAAAGGTGAAAGCGCAGCCTTCTGCCAAGTGGTGATTTCGACCTTTGAGAGGATTTCTGTCTTACCCTTACTACCATACAAAATACTGAATACATCATTAATACAGTGGAACTTGGGCAACATTTTGTGAACTTGTAATCTCTCTTCTAGTTTATCTGCAGTTATTCAGCAGGTAATGAAGGAGCAGTATTACTAGCAATATTAGACAACTAGCAAGTTTTTATGAAGAACTGATTCAATAAGCTAAAAACAATACTGATAATTAATAAAACATTAAATAAATTTCTGTAGTTATAAAAACAGGCACCAACTTTTTCAAATTTTGTTTAATTTGCAATCAACTTCATTGAAGTGTAAGTTACATACAATAATATGCACTAATTTTCAGTGGATAGTTCAATAAATTTCGACAAGTGCATACACCTGTGTAACCACCACCTCCATCAAGAAGAGTAACACTGTCATCACCTCTAAAGTTCCCTGTGCTCTTTTGTGGTCAATTTTCTGTCTACTCCTGGCCCCAGACAACCACTTATCTCCTTTCTATTACTATAGGTTTACCTGTTCTAGAATTTCATATAAATGAAATTATTTAGTATCAACTCTTACTTTTCTGATTTTGGTTTCTTTCACTCATGATGTTTTGGAGATCCACTCATGTTACCATCAGTAGTTCACCACAATCTTTCTTTTTTTCTGGCTAAGTAGTATTCCATTGTATGGCTATATTATATTGACGATCTGTGTATCAATTTACCTGTTGATTTAAACTGAACATTTGGATTATTTCTAAATTGTATTTTTACAATTTGTATTATGTAGATATATATCTTCATTTCTGGAAGTAGAACTGAAGAATCGTATGTTAATTATGTGTCACTTTTTAAGAACTTGAAAACTGTCTTCCAAAGTGTTTGTAACATTTACATGCAAATATCAACATATAAGAGTTCCAGTTGCTCCCCATCCTTGCCAACACTTGGTGCTATTGACATTCTTGTTTTAGGCATTGCTGATGTATAGTGGTAGGTCACTGCAGTTTCAATAAACTTCACCCAGCTGACTAGTGATGCTGAGCATGTTTTCATATGCCTTTCCTTAATTTTTTACTTTTAAATTCCTCATAGTGGGTTTCCCAATCTTACTGCAATAATCTTAGAGCTAGGAAATTATCTTATGGTAAAGATATTTTAAATGATTATATCAGCTAGAAAATACTATTTTGTCCAACGGTTATTTGATGTGTTCACTCATTTTGATTCATTCATTCACTCAGTCATCAGGTGACTGTCTGAGTGGGCTCTATGTAAATGCTGGAAGGACAGCGTGATTATAGCGTGAAACACTTTCTTACCAAGTCACTTATACTGTGAACCCTAGATAAATGAAGGACACTTTTGAAATGTAACAGTTGCCAAATATTTTATTTTATGGAAACTCAGAGAATATGCACCAAAATAACAGTGGTATAGCCAGAGGTATGACGTGATCAAATATGTATTTTTAGAAAACTATTCTTACTCTGTTTAAAACCGTAGTAATTGACCTACTAGTGTACAAGAGGGTAGGCTTTACAAGCATAATTAAATCCGACCAGCTTCAACAGCATTATGAAGTTATTAGAAATAAGTTGTTAAAAAAAAGCCACACAATACGGCCTTTATGCTTATTATTCTAGAGTCTCTAATGCTGTGATTCACTCTGAAGAACCAAACCAAATCGGTCTGCGAACTGACTGACCTCTTGGCTTTCAGGTGGCACTGAGCAGAGATGGGGTGACCTCTGATTTTTTTTTTTTTTAATTAAGAATTAGTCATAAAACACACCCTCAGGTGTTCTGATTTACTCATGGGCTATGTTCAGAAAAACCAGCAGGTTAATTTCCAGACCTACAATATATTTAACTACTGACCTTTCTCGGTGAGTTTTTGTGGCATATTACAAAGATAAGCCAATATTATATTGATCCATCAATATTTTCCTACACTGGGCCTTTTGAATATATGTAAACACTTCTATGTGCACTTTTAAGGTTAACACAACTTTCTGATTCAAGTGCTCTTTGCCCGTCACTACAAATAAGAGTGAGTCATCCCACAGCCATACCACAGCTACCTCTGTCAATCTGTGAATACAGGTGATGGTGGAGAAGATAAAAGTAGGGAAGGTTAGAAATGCCTAAAAGAGTAAAATTAGATGTTTGGATGTGCTCTCACCTATAATATTTGGAAGCAAAAGTAGACATGCGGTCCCCAAGTGCTGGAGACTTTCACCAGGAGGGATAGGATAACCAAACACAATGGCCAGAGGGGCACCAGGAAGGCTGGGAACACCAACCCACAGCAATACAAGAACCCTACAGAGTAAGAGGCTGAGGGCTGGCAGCTGTGACCCGTGGTGCAGGGTAAGGCAACAAGTACCTATGAGAATGACCTCTAGCAAGACAGGGCTCTGCTTCTGGAGTAAATGAGGCAGAGCCCTGAGAACCAGCATGAAAGCTAAGAACACAGTTCATGGAGAAGTCAACGTATCAATATAAGGAGTGGTCACAGAGAGATGGCAGGTCCGGAAAGAAAGAGAGAAAGAGAGGAAAGAAGGAAGGAAGGAGGGAAGGAAGGAAGGAAGGAGGGAAGGAAGGAAGGAAGGAGAGAAGGAAGGAAAGAGGGAAGGAAAGAGGGAAGGAAGGAAAGAGGGAAGGAAGGAAGGAAGGCAGGCAGGCAGGAAGGAAGGAAGGAAGGAAGGAGAGAAGGAAGGAAGGAAGGAAGGAAGGAAAGAGGGAAGGAAGGAAAGAGGGAAGGAAGGAAGGCAGGCAGGCAGGAAGGAAGGAAGGAGAGAAGGAAGGAAGGAAGGAAGGAAAGAGGGAAGGAAAGAGGGAAGGAAGGAAGGAAGGAAGGCAGGCAGGCAGGAAGGAAGGAAGGAAGGAAGGAGAGAAGGAAGGAGGGAAGGAAGGAAAGAGGGAAGGAAGGAAGGAAGGAAGGCAGGTAGGCAGGAAGGAAGGAGGGAAGGAAGGAAAGAGGGAAGGAAGGAAAGAGAGAAGGAAGGAAGGAAGAAGGGAAGGAAGGAGGGAAGGAAGGAAGGAAGGAAAGAAGGAAGGAAGGAGGGAAGGAAGGAAGGAAAGAAGGAAGGAAGGAGGGAAGGAGGAAGGAAGGAAGGAGGGAAGGAAGGAAGGAGGGAAGAAAGGAAGGAGAGAAGGAAGGAAGGAGGGAAGGAAGGAAGGAGGGAAGGAAGGAGGGAAGGAAGGGAGGAAGGAAGGAAATGGTAACTATGTGAGGTGGTGCAGATGTTAATTACTTGATTGTGGTGATTATTTCACAATGTATATGTACATCAAATCCCCAAGTTGTACACTTTAAATATATACATTTTGGGGGGTAAATTATACTTCAATAAAGCTAGTTAAACTGTCTGAATAAATAAAAAGAATTTAAATGTGAATATGGATATAAGCCAAAATGTTAACAGTGACTATCTCTGGGTAACAGAACTATAGTTGAGTTTTCTTCTGGTTTAGCTATGTCTTTTATTTTTTAAAAATCAACATAAATCACTTAAAAAATTTAAAAAGGCAAGAACCCACTTGGGATCCTTTTATTTTGACTAAGCACTGGATTGATCCCTGTATGGCCAGGCCACGCATGATGGCTGTCCTCTTGTTCTCTGTACACCCCCTGCCCCACCAACGCCTGCTTCACCTATACCTCACTCACATGACTAATCTTCTTACAGATTTGCCCCCCTCCCACCCCCTGCACCCCCCCACCCTGCCCCAGGTAGCGATTATTATCTTTAGATCAGAACATCTCCACCATGGAGCTTATCAAATGGGCCGTGATGGGCGTGCCCCTCTGCTAGTTTCCGTGGTAACCAATGAGCCAACCTGACTGTCACTTCCTATAACTGGTAACCTGCCCCTCCCCTGGGGGGCAAAGACTGCCACCACGTCCTGCCCACACGCACAGGGTGGGCTGTCACTCCAGGACCTTGCTTCAGACATGTAAGATCCCGCATCCATTAGACCACTGATGTCTCTGTTGCTGACTCCCAGCTCTCTTCGATCTCTAGGTTGGGCAAGTACACGGCTGCAGGTCTGTGGGGTGCAGCCTGACAATCCCAGAGGCTGGAATGTCTTGCAACTTTGCTGATGAGACTGTGCAGCAGGAAGCAGAGAGGACGGACACTTGCTAACACCCTCTGGGGTGTGATCTGTGTTCACAGCCCTTCAGGCAACAGTACTTCTTCTCTTGAACCAGGCTCAGCTCCCCACACTGCTGCTCTGCGTCAGGTGGTGAGAGTGGAGTGTGAAGTGTTCAGTTGTCTCAATGCAGTCAGTTCCCAGGAAAACACTGAAGCGAAAAGGGCCTGGCTTGCCCTCTTAGCAAATGCCTTTCTGACCCCCTTTCCACACTGTAGGACTTGTCATATGTGGTGTCTTTAGAGAAACACAATGCTAACCTTAGAAGTTACTGACACCTTTAATGGCTCTTTGCCTCCCCAGACAGGAGAGCTGTGCTGTCTTCAGTCTCCACAGCTGACTCTCTTCTCCACTGTCAGAATGCATGACTACTACGATGCTCTTCTAACCCTACTGCCACTTTGGTCTCAGGAAAGAGAAAAGGCAAGCGGATTACTGCGTTCTCCTGCCCTTCTCATTTCTCCCACCCCCATGGCTTTCATCCCCGAGTAGCCTGCATTTCATAGCTACGGTCCTTCAGTTCGATGCTCCATTCATCTGGTTAGCGAGCCGACGCGTCCCAGCCGCAGCCCTTGCGTGAGCTCATTTCTTCTCAGCTGTTTTCTTCTTCACTGGCTGCTCCAAAGGTGCTCCTCCTTTCCTCTTGACAGCACTTTAAAAATATTGCTGGGATGCTGGAAGTTGCCCAGAATCTGACCTCATGTCTACAAATAACTGTCTGTGGACACAATAGATCTTCAGTGGAAATTTTCAGACTAGAAAGTTCAAGGGGCAACCAACTAGAAAAACAAAATGATCTTCTTTCCTTCCTTCCACCCACTCATCCATCCATCCATACATACATTTATCCATTTATCCATACAGTATTTGATAGCTATATAGTCATCATCACCTCAATATAATCAAGTACTATTACTCCAGTAATTTTTTATTGAGCATATACTATTGCCTGGAACCATTCTAGGTGCTGAAGATATAACAAGAAACAAGATATCTCTGGAAATGGCTCATTAGACTCGAGCTCCAGTTATGACTTCCTTTCCAGGGACTAGATGTGAGTGTCCAACTGGTTCTGAGTGCCCCTGTAACAGCTCCCATTCAGTAGGTTCATAACTGAACGCATCATGTTTGCCTTCCAGCAAAACAGTAATGCTACTCTCTGTCTCAGAAGTCTTCAGTGGCTTTATATAACTGACTGACTATAGCCCAGTTTCTTTTGCCTGATATTTATGATATTCTATAATGAATTCCCAGCCACACTATTCTGTTAGTATTTTCTAGTAAAATTACATATATTCTTTGCTCTATCGCTATCACATTATCTACGCTTTCTGAAGCTTAGCTTATGTTGTTACTGTTGACCAGAATGGTGTGTGTGTGTGTGTGTGTGTGTGTGTATGAGAGAGAGAGAGAGAGAGAGAGAGAGAGAGAGAGATTACAGTAAAGCAGCCAATTCTGCTCAGCACCCCCTCAGTGAATACTGCCCCAAGCGTTAGTGAGTGTGGGATGGAAGTCCCAAATCTGCATTTGCCTTATTTTTTTTGTATAGTTTTCTGTGTCTCTCGTAGGGTGAGCATGATGCGGTGCCCGGACTGGGTCTAACCTGCATGTATTTTTCATGCAACATGGCCTGTAAACACAAGCCGTCTACTTTACATGATCTCAGTTGAAGAATCTGCTATCTGTTCTGATTCTAAAGGAAAATCTGGCTGCTATATTCAATAGATCGTTTCTACTCTGTCCTTTATGACCGTATATTCTGTATTTTGTGGGCGAATTTTAAAAACTTTTGTGTTATTTTGAGTTTACACAATTTTTGCCTTCTCTGATTTTAGAACCCAGTGTCTGGTAAGTACAGTTTCATAGCGCTGTGATTATTTTCATCTCCCCTACAAGGTTATAACCTCTTTGAGTACAGGATCTATAGCAATAATTTCCCACGGATCATCTACAGGGCTGGGGTTGAAACCCAGTGGCTGGATAAAGAATGGCAAGTACTGAAGATGGTGACTGTTAAAGAACAGGAGAAAGCCCAGAAAGGGGCAGTTGACGGACCTAGAAGACAAAAATGTCCTTTACCCCTTCATATGGTTTCAATTTGAAGGAAGCTTCTAAAGCCTCAATATGTTTAAAACAGAATTCAAATGCCATTTTTATATATAAAAATACAAAGGGACAGGAAATTCCATGTGCCTGGGGATGGGAAGAGGAGAGCAGGAAAGGGAAAGGTGCCTAGGCTTCAGAAAGTAGTATGAGCACCCTCTGTCTGGAATAGAAAACGTTTAATTTGAAATGACTGCCTAAAGATTACATTATGCAAAGGAAAAACAATCACATCAGTTTCACTGTGAGTTCAGAAAGTTTCCAGTGTGCCTTTTAGGAGACAAACATTTGTCATTATCTATCATTTCAGATAACTCCGTAATCAATGCATTAACATTCTTATGTTAGTATTTTCAGAGCAGCTTGAAGTTTATTGATTTTCTGTGATACTGGATGATTAATTTCCTTCTTGAGTCTGGTGAAGAGTTAATCTAAACCATATAACATAGTGTCAGCAGCTGGAAGCCATAATGCAATCTTCTTTCATTTGCTAGTTACCTTTGTTGAATAACCTCATAAGAATATAACTGTCATAAAAATCTCAATTCAAAGATCCTTTGGCTTTTCACAATTTGTAATTGTTTTAGTTGAATCTGTTTCCTCGAATTCTTCCATAGATCTTTATAAGGAGGTCAGGCCGTGAAGGCAGCAACCATGAGGGTCTTGTTCCCTACTGTATCCCCAGCATCTAGGATAATACTCTCCACAGAATAGGGGTCCAATAGCAATTCATTCATTCATTCATTCATTCAATTAATGAATTAATGGACCAGAACTACCCTGGCCAGATGGTTTAACTAAGAGGTTTGCCTGGAGATTCAGGCTCAAAGAACTTTGTTATCCTAAGAATGAAGGGCCAGGAACATTACCTAGACGGCTGGACGTGAAACAGGAAGAGCAGTCAAAAGCAGCCAAAACAGTTTGTTAATTTGTTCAAAACAAGAATTTATAACTCTGGTGCAAATGTATAATTTCCTTAAATGTACATAATTTGTTTCCAATTCTTTCCCATGCCCGAATGAGTTATCTTCTTGTACTCTAGATGGCTGAGAGTATGTGACAATGTTGAAGATTTAGGATAGAGAGAAGATGCTAAGATTAGTATAAGACCCAGCAATAAGCCCAAGGCTGGTCTAAGGGGAAAACAACATGTTTAATTCCTTGGATGGCGACAGTGACCCATAACAAAGACTGGAAAAAACTCTGTGGAAGTTCCTCTAGAATGTTTTTTCCTTAGCGAACCACAAATTCTGTCACTGTCAATAGTGATGCAAAGTGTTGGATAGTGATTCTGAAGATTTGTGTATGTGCTACGTATGTTATGAATGATAAATCATCACATGGAAAACAGCATACATCTAAAAACACACAATATATTAACATTTGCTATAGGGATGGGTCTTGGGAAAGAAAGCATTTGTAGCTTGTTTGTAACCCATCTTCTCTCCCCTGGGGAATGCCCAAGAAGAGAGAAAGGGAAAACAGAAATTAGATGACCCAGTAAAGACTCCTTGTAAACATGCTAATCAGACCTGGCATTTACTAGCAGAGAGATAATGAGAGTGTTTTCTGTGGACTCTTTCTAGTAGGCTGTATCCAGTCTGGCTAGGCTGCTTATAGAGCACAAATGAGGAATGTATGGCTTTGCGGGATGTGGCCCATTGGAATGTGTTAGGTCAGCTATATAATTATCCAAGTATCAGAGGAGCTGTTTCATAACTGCATGCAACACGCAGAGATTTCAAGCATTAAATCTGGACCAGGCCACATCTTGATGTGGCACGGAAGGACCTGGGGGGTAGACTGGGGGTCTCAGATGTTTCCATGAATTGCCTTTGCCTTCACCTGTACCCTGTGAATTATTAGCAAAGTTTGATACTTGCTAAGATCTCTGCTTCTTTGAGTCTGATTTGACACTTACCCTTTGTGTTACCACAGGTCTGGAAACTAATTTAAATGAATAATGGGCCTTTTTACAGACAACAAATGGATTTCAGTAGAAAGTAAATTTAATATTTCCTCCACATTGGTAGGCTGTAGGCATTCATTTCAAACAGCATTGGAATGTCAGTAATTCCCTTGTTTTATTTGGAATGTCTAAGGTTTCACTCATATTAAAAAAACGCTGTACTCAGAGGAACTGTCTTACGGAATTCAGAATACTTTGACTAGTCTAGACAAAAAGGCTGTAGGAACTAAGGGGATTTTAAATGGATTACTATAGCTACATGGAGCATAATTTATTTTCCAAAAATAATTTCATTTCTATCTGTAACAACCAAGAGCTAACCAGGGAGCAAAAGCACAATCTACTAATAAAAAGGTTTATGTACAGGAAGAGAGGTTGTACTGCCCTTAGGAATAGTAAGTGGATGTAAATGTAAAAACATATATTAATTTTTACTTTTTCTTCACGGCTTTTGAGTAGTTTATTACCTGGAAAGCTCTATGAATAAGGTAATAAAAATATCTTACTACCTTGAAAAGCAGAGATCTTTAGAAACTAAGAAGAAGTTCTTTTATTGGAAGGAAATCTAAAGGAAAAGATCAGCGTTCCTCCAAAGTAACCCAACACAAATGCTAGTGGCTGTTAAAAGTGGAATACTTAATTAACCTACTGAAAACCAAGTGCAGGGACCCCTGCTGTGGGTTCTCACCCCAAATGCCACAGCTGAATTGGCCTTGAACAGGATATATAGCTCTTCCTTGAAGTTCAGGGCATGAGAACCTAAGCTAGGGCTTAGGGAAGAGAATCAGTAAGAATGGCCTCTCACTGCCTGGCATGTGAGCTCCAGCAGGCTTCCTGGAACTATAAAAGAGAGAGGAGCATTATCAATAATCTGCTGGAAGGTAACGTTTTCAGTGAGGTAAGTAAAACAGTTATCAGATGTCCCAATTCAAGAAAGAGACTTTCAGCTGATGCTGGAGAATTACATTTCCTCATTAAAACTATATTTTGCCTTTGTAACCAGTTCTGTTACCAATCAGATTGGTGAGCCTTAAAAGCTATGTGCTCCTGAAATCTTATGAAGAAGAATTGTGCTCCTTGTCTGTGTTTGATTCATTTTTCAGTTCTATTTTGTTGCGTGTAAAGAGACTATGAAATATATCTATACATATTTCCTCTTTTCTTTAATGACAGTTTTTCTCTTTCCTAATTATTTTATGCTTATCTATCTTTCCAGAGTTACAATTTTTTGTTTAAAATAAAACTTTCTTTTTTTTTTTTTTTTTTTGGTGTTACGTGGGCCTCTCACTGCTGTGGCCTCTCCCGTTGCGGAGCACAGGCTCTGGACACGTAGGCTCAGCGGCCATGGCTCACAGGCCTAGCTGCACCGCGGCATGTGGGATCCTCCCGGACTGGGGCACGAACCCATGTCCCCTGCATCAGCAGGCGGACTCTCAACCACTGCGCCACCAGGGAAGCTTTCTTATAAAGAGTTAAGTATGCCCTCCAAGAACTGGTAGCTAGAAGACAATGGGCATATTGAATCTATGCAACTTGCTGCCTTTCATGTCTTATAAAGTATTGCATTTGCCACGTGTTAATGAGTGGACTTTTGCTAATTTACAATACTTATGCGACTGAACTCAGCCTTCAGCTTGTAGGGTATAATTATTAAAATCCACGCTCCAGTTTTTGTCTGAAGGTCTAAGGAAACTAGTATGAGGAATATCTAGAAACACAAGAGCCAATTAAGAGAAAAATCAGAGTAGAAAATTTTAATTGTATAACACTGAAGGAAAGAACAAGAACAACGGTGCATTATTATTTTGTGCTAATTTATGCATTGGTTTTCTGTTCTATTTATATTGAAAGGGGTTAAGATTAAGGGACAAGTGAAACTTAAAAGGCTTCAAATGAGTCTTCTTAGGACAGGCCATGAAATGCTATGCAGGATTGAGGTGACTTGCAGAAGGCGAGCCATCGGTCTTTGGAACGCTACACAACTTCAGAATGCAAATTTCCTTCTGCCTGGAAATCTGTTTCCTTGAATAATTTAAGGAAATGGCTTATTCAGAAATAAGCACTCATTAAAATGGGGGAAAAAAGAAAGGAGAGAAAAGCAAAGTCAGGCAAGCCATGAGTCAGGACTGCAAGAGCTATAAAGTATTTGGACAAAAGACTGATGATGGACTGTCCCTAATAGGTGCCTTAATTACAAGTCACTTGGCGGTTTGTAGCAGGGAGAGGTAGGTCTCTAGTGTTCCCATTCTTAAGCCTATTGGCAAATATTAAAATAAAAGATATGGTGACAGATTACTCCACCGGTATCAAAGTTAGTATGTAAGTGAATTCTGAAGTTATTCAACCAGTGTTTAATAACCTATTTTCATGTCCCGACCATCTGACCATTTAGATAAACATCTCCCTCCCTTCACGTATAACAGAAAGACTCATCTGAATATTCTAGAACTTTAAAGTTCTCTAGCTAATTCTGATGAATCCACTAAAGGGATGATGCCAAAGAGACGTATATCCAGATTCCAATTCACACTTTTATTCAGTTCTTAGGCAGAAGCTGACATCCTGTAAATCTCAGTGACAGGCCTGAGGGACACCAGTGGCAGGAAAACTATTATCAAAATGAACTGCTCGGGCTTCCCTGGTGGCCCAGTGGTTGAGAGTCCGCCTGCCGATGCAGGGGACATGGGTTCGTGCCCACCGCGGAGCGGCTGGGCCCGTGAGCCATGGCCGCTGGGCCTGCGCATCCAGAGCCTGTGCTCTGCAATGGGAGAGACCACAACAGTGAGAGGCCCGCGCACCGCAAAAAAAAAAAAAAAAACCCCCCAAAAAAACCCCCAAAAAATGAACTGCTCAAGTTGTTTTCATGAAGGGAGGAAACAGAGGACCTAAAAATAGTAGAGCCTGAAATCATGACACAGGCTGCAAAGACTCCTTAGGACGTGTCAGTCTGCTGGCAACCTTTCAAGCAGAGGTACCAACTTCTCTACGAAATTCTACCTTCCTCTGCTTAAAATGTCTCTCTTTCATCACACTTCGTCCTGCGATGAAAACATTTGTTACATTTGGCCTCTCAATGTCATTAATCGTGAGCACAGATTAATACAAGGAGCTGGGCTTTTGGATAAGAGCTGGGCTTCAACTCTGGTTCTATCACTAACAACCTTATGACCTTGGATGTGTTAATGAACTCTTTGAACATCAGCTTCATTGTCAGTAAAATAGGAGAGAATATTAGGTTTGCTGTGGTAATTAAATGAAGGAATTTTTCAAAGGAACGAAAAACCAGAAAGTGGAACATAATTGATATCCAGTAAATGTAACCTGTTAAAATAATTTCTCCCCATTTCATTTAGAGTAAAGACATGGCTCGTTCACTGTTGGTGGGAATGTAAACTGGTATACTCATCATGGAAAACAGTATAGAAAGTCCTCAAGAAATTAAAAATAGAACTACCATATGATCCAGCAATCCCACTTCTGGGTGTGTATCCAAAGGAAATGAAATCATTATCTTGAAGAGATACCTGCACTCCTATGTTCATTGTAGCATTATTTACAATAGTCAAGGTATGGAAACAAGTGTCCATTGATAATGAATGGCTAAAGAAAATGTGATATACAATGGAATATTATTTAGCCTTAAAAAAGAAGGAAATCCTGCAACAACATGGATGAACCTGGAAGGCATTATGCTAAGTGACATAAACCAAACAGAGAAAGACGAATACTGCATGGTATCACTTATCTGTGATCTTAAAAAAAAAAAAAATTGAACTCACAGAGACTAGAAAAGTTGTTGCCAGGGGCTAGGGTGGGGGGAATAGAGAGAGTTTGGTAAAAAAGTACAAACTTTCAGTTCTAAGATGAATAAGATCTAAGGATCTAATGTATAATATGGTAACTACAGTGGTAACACTGAATTGTACAACTGAAATTTGATAAGAGAGTAAAACTTAAATGTTCTCAAGCACACAAACAAAATGCTACATATGTGAGGCGACAGATGTGTCAATAAACTCAATGAGGGGAATCCTTTCACAATGTGTGTGTATATCAAATCATCATGGACACTTTAAATATCTTACAATTTTGTCAATTATTCCTTAAGAAAACTGAAAAAGAAATGCAAATTAAAGCAACAATTCTTTTTGCCCATTGAACTGCCATTTTTAATATATAAGTATCACAGCATTCATAATGGTTAGGTAAAACAGTCTAAAACCACTGTTGGCAGAAGTGTATGTTGGCACAATCTCTGGGGGCATGTTTCAAAATGTTAAATGCATTACCTAAGATCCCGCAAGCAGTTCACCTTTAGGAATCTATCCTATACAAATAAGAAGACAAATATGGAAACCTGTTTAAGGATATATAATAGAGCAGTATTTGAAACAGTAAATATTTAGAAACAATAAAACTATCCAAGTGAGGGATGCCCACATAAATTGTGATACATCTATAAAAGAAGAAATAAATATATATGTACTAATCATGACTATATACTTGGAGAAAAAGAGAGGGAGAGGGAAAGAGAGAGATGGAGAGTCAATGGAGGGCAGAACAGAGAGAGAAATATATGTAGCATCAACTTAAGAAGCCACGATTTAGGGTATAATTTCTTTTTTGGTTCCTTTCTGGAATGTCAGGGGTCACACAAAAACTCACATAGCAATCTGATGGAAAGTTGGTGTCTCTGGAGGGATAAAAACTAGTGACTTGATGGAGTTACCATGAAAGGTTAATTTCTAAAAAGGAATTTCCTGCCTACGGTTATAATACTAAATTCTAAGAAAAAGTATTCCCTTCTAGAAGCATCTTTTCCATATTGGAAAAGGAGAATTATGAATTATTCAAAACAATATTTCTTTTTAAAAGTTGCCTTTCAGGATGACTTTTTAAATGTTTTTAATGGTGATTAATTCTCATATCTCAGCCTTTCTTCAGTGTTCAGACCATGATTAACTTCGGCGCTGTGACAAAACATGAGCCATCCTAATCCTCGGCATCAAGATTATGGGCTGTATGGCGACGAGTGACTTTCTGGGTGACTTCAGTTAAGATTTCTGTAATTGCTATTGTTGATCCATTGCTATTAATTGGATATCTCATTGCTACTTAAACCACGTACACAACAAATAGTAAGTCTTGCTATTATTTCCTTAGTGAAAAGATTCTTCTATTACAGGAGAAACATAAAGCTGCACTCAGTAAATGTATATGTTTGCATAACAAAGACTACCAGAAGAGCTCCGTATGTTTAGACAGATTTACCTTTTATTAAACTCAATATTTTAGAACTCTCAGGAAGCACACCTGCATCTGAAAATTGTATTTCAAAATAAAATTCTTGATCTAGACAGCAATCATGTTTTAAAATTGGATTTTGCTTTTGAGTGTCATTTTCATGAAGTTAATAGTCCCAAGTAATAATACAGTGCTAGAGGCTGTGTTTACTTAGTTGTCCCCCAAAGAGTTGGAAAGTTAAAAAACGAAGATGCTATAAAGTGACCCTGAAGTGACTAATGTCTCTCCTTCAGGAGAATGAATTATAAACTTAATCAAGTTCACTAGATCTCTCTCCCAACACACACACTTTATAATATATAATACACTTTAACTAGGACCGGCTGCCTAATTTGCAGACCCTGTACAAAATGAAAATTCGAAACTCCTAGTTCAAAATTTATGAAGAATTTCAGGATGGCGACCACAGAGCTTTGAACCAACTGTGGGGCCCCTCTGAGCACAGAGCCCCAAGCGACTATACAAGTTACACACCCAGGAAGCTGGCCCTGGTGTTAACTGTAATACTTTTGTTTGCTATTAAATTAACAACGGTGACCTTTTAAAAACAAAGCCAAAATACAACAAAAACATTTGAAACGCTGACAAATCACACTTTTATATTTTGTTCTTCAAACCCACCTCATGTCTGACTCACCTATAAAGATAACGCTTGGGAAGATCACGGTTCCAAAAGTCACAAAACACTAGTCTGCCTGACAATTCTCATGACTCAGATAAATTTAAGTTGTCGCCATGCCAGCTATCAGGGTTATTTTTCTGCCTGAGGTCACAATTCCTCAGCACTTCTCTCTTTAAATCCCATCCACTATGTGTGTAGGCATCCATCTCGAGTTCACAATCTTCTGTTTTATATGAAGATTTTTGGGAACACATAAATGAACAGATAGTTGCAATGGAAATTAATGCATTACCTTCTATTGTCTGTCCTTTTTTGTGTGTGCCTTTTCTTTTTTTTTTTTTTTTTGCGGTACATGGGCCTCTCACTGTTGTGGCCTCTCCCGTTGCGGAGCACAGGCTCCGGACGCGCAGCCCCAGTGGCCATGGCCCATGGGCCCAGCCGCTCTGTGGCATGTGGGATCCTCCCGGACCGAGGCACGAACCCGTGTCCCCTGCATCGGCAGGCGGACTCTCAACCACTGCGCCACCAGGGAAGCCCTAACAATTCTTTGATTTTATTTTTAATTTATTGTGAAAATTTCTAGGCACGCCAAAAGTAGAAAATATAGTCTACCTGGATCCATCACTAAGCCTCAACAATGATTATTTTGCTGTCTGTTTTATTTATTCCCATCTTTTCTCTGTGCCCCCTTCCCTTTTACTGGGATGTGTTACTTTCAACCAAATTCCAAATCTCAAGTCATTTACCCATAAATACTTTAATATACATTCAATTTTTTTTCTTATATAAGGCAGTGCATTATTACTCCTACAAAATTAGTACAAGATAATTCCTTACTATCATCTAATATGTAGCCCATACTCAAATTTCTCCTGTTGTCTAGAAGTATAATTTTATGGTTTGTTTGCTTGAATCAGGATCCAAAAATGTTCCATGCATTGTATTTAGTTGTTACATTTTACTTGTTTCTTTAAAGCAGTCACAGTACTCCATCCTTACCTTTTTCAATTTTTTTCTTTGACTTATTAAAGGAACCCCAAGAATGATCCTGTTCAGTCTTTGACATTTTACATTTGACTGACTGCTTCTTGATGCTTAGTTAGGTCCCCTATCCCCCACAGTTCCTGTAAACTGGACTTTAAATCGAATGGTTTGATTTTACCTGAGTTGTTTTCCTCCAAGCTACTTCAGAAGTGATACTCTGCACATTACGTTTGCATAATCTCGGGGGCAATATTAAGTCTGAGTGACGTACTTCAGTGAGGTGGAGATACACCAGTGCAGTTTGGGTGGTATCGGCCTGATCCCATCACTCTAAAATTTCCCATGAAATCTTCACTAATGGTTTACTATTTGTTGATGACCTAAATCAATGATTTCACTAGGGTTGCAACATGATGCTTTTCTATTCCTATAATTCCTCCTGTTTAGAAAGCTTTACTCATTTCCTAAGGCCTTTAGTTAGTGTGAAGTAGAACTGCTACCAGAGGGGCAGGAAAAATGCCTACTCCTTCCCTTTAATTATCAATTTTATAAAAATTTAATTCAATTTTAAGTTTTTTTTCTCCCAGTATATTTTTTTATTGAAGTATAGATGATTTACCATTAGCTATCCATTTTGAGATAGGAGTTGGTGTCTTAGCTTCCAATAGTAGTAGTGCATTTTGTTTTGTTTCTCCAATTCTTTTGTTTCCCTTTCCTTTTCTCAATCCTTTCTTGAGCATCATTATGGAACCATGAAAGCTCATAGCTCATTTACATAATTTGCTCTAATTGCACCCAGCACAACTGGATTGGCATGATTCGGTCTGCATGTAAATTTTAGTATGAGGGTGTGTCTCCATAATTATTCAAGGTATTAACAGTCATTGCTTCAGAACTGAGATAAATGCTGTCTGGGCATCTCAGAAAGAGAGATTTCACACAAACTCACGTAGTTGCACGGCAATGAGACACTGTTCCTAGTGACAGGTAGAGTCTCAGAGTTAGTTTCAGTCTATTAGAAAAGTTACCCAAGAAAGACTCCAAGGAGCCTGCCCTGTCTAACCTGATTATGCTAGCTAGCCTCTTTCTCTGATAGGTAATCAACTTTTAAACTCAGTTTGAAATAGAAATAAATTGAAGATGAGGTTCAAGTCAGAGAAGAGTAAGATACCTCTACACATAATGGATTGTGTATCTAGATAACAAGTTCACCCTGACCCTTCAAGATTGATACATAGCAGAGTAAAAAATATGATCACCTTTATTCGGTAAATACTACATTTATCTTAGTAGCCAGAAAAGAAACTGGTCCACGTGAATCGAGGCTGGACAGCGGGATGGAAGCACAGTGAATTCTGTTTTTATAAAAACAGGAGGGAGGTTTTCCTTTATCTGTTATTCCATGCCATGCCCTCCAACTGTTTTCTATGACACAAAAACACCAGTAGAGCAAAGCACTTTTCAAAATAATGTGGTATTTAAACTCTTTAAATTGGGAGAAAAATTCTGGCAGATATTGTGATCCCGGGAAATGTAATGTTTATAAAGGCATCCTTCATTATGCTATGATCACATCTGGGATAGGACTGCTATGAAAATGGACCTCGGTGATGATTTAATTACAAAGTAGCCTGACACAACTTCAAATACTTACTTTTCAAAACCCAGATGGACATTGAGAGCTCTTTTTTTTCTTCTCTCATTTTCTACAGCTTCCAGATGAACTGTCTGCCTCCTGCAATGATGGGAGGCTCCTTCCTGTACACATCACACACAGGGCACACCCTATTGACCAGGCTCTCAGCTCACTGAAGGACAGTTCCATTTTCACAGAAGAAACAGGAAAGGGACCAACACTGCCTGTCACAATTAAGCTTGCTCATCTGTCATCATAACTTCTAGCGAGAATGTTTTATCTCAGTCTTTTCATATCCTCTATAATCTGCAGAGAAAAAAGTGTTCAAGGGAAATGCCTTGAAGATTACCCTTCAGGAAAAAAGAAAATATTCCCAAACAGGTTTTCTTTGTGCAGAACAAATTACTATACATTCTGAAAATTTCCTTTGTTATGTGAGTCAATAACGTGTTACTTCCTTTTAGTTAAATAGGGAGGGAAAGTTTAAAAGGAGTCAAATCTGGGTCAAAAACATCTTCTAAAGAACATCTTCTGGTGTTCAGCAGACTCATCAAGTCAGATAAGTAATTTCATATTTTCTCACCATATCCACTGTGATCCTCATTAAGCAGTAACAGCCCAACTATGAATAAATATTTACTCCAATACTAGTATTTTGAGATTTGGTTAAAAGGAACTAACTAATAATTAACTAAATAAATACATCAGCTTCCCCCGTGTCATAAGCCTCATTCCTTTATGTTCCCAACGGTACAGGAATGTGAAAGTATTTCAATCTAATTGGAACCGGAGGATATGAAATGGAAAATCTCACGCATGCAACTTTAAAAGAACGGAACTTAAGAATTTAGAGGCTGATTTCCTGTGAGTGCCTGATTTGCAGCAGTCCGAGACTTATCTCCTGACCAACGAACATCTGCCAGGAATCCCTCCCCATCCTCAAGCCCATGAACGTCTTGCTTGGATTCTGGCTGGCCTTCTCCCTCTTTGCATTGCTTGCCCACAAATACAGCCTGCCCCAAATCCTCAACAGACTGGCCTGTAGCTCACCACAACATGCATTTCCTGAACTGCAATTCCTCTGCTATTCCCAAATAAACTCAATTTTTGGTCATTTGAGTTTGCCTCAGTTTATCTCTTTATTAGGTTATTTAGGAACTTTCAGATAATGATTTTATAAATGGAATTAAGAAGAAAAAGGAAAATAGCATTTGAGAGATAATGAGTCTTGCCCAAGATCACACAGCGAAATAGGTCAGAACTTCTAGCTTTTGTCTTTACAGTCTGGAATCTTTTAATTGTTTTAGCCTAATCTCATAGATGGTTTCTTTTCCTCTTGATCATTTTAGCTGACAGCAGTCATCTGATCTATGTACTAGGAATTAGTAAACTGTTCTACTGTTGTCCTGCAACCAGCTGGCTACCTGGCTTTAGGCAAGGCACCTAGGAACTGCAGAGTTTACTAAAGAAGTTCTTATGTAATCAGGTTTCTAAATAATGGGAATGGTCTCATTAACTGTTTATTATCATAAATATAACAAATACTCCTAAAGAAAATTCAATGAATAAAGAAAAATATAAAGAAGAAAGCAAAAATCACCCAGTGTTCTCCAACCAAGAGATACTCACAATGCACATTTTGGTTAATGGCACTTTGGGTTTCTGTGCAGACACACACATATATACTTTTATACAAATGTGATACTCTCATCTACGCTATTTAATCACTTGTTCATTTCAACAATTTAATGCTTTTTCCACTTAATATTTAAATGCTAATTGTTAAATTTCCATTTAATAAAAATTATAATAACTAGGACTTGATAAGCTCTTTCTATGTAAAATCTAACTTAATACTCAAATTTTACACACATGAGTCACAGATAAGATATTTGCGCAAGGGCACAAAGTTGTTGTTTATTCCCATTGAGGGGCAACAAGATTTCAAGGCAGGCAATTCTGAGTTGACACTCCTTTATAACGGCTGCATTTTATTCATTGGATAAATACCCAGAGTTTATTTGAAATAATTGCTGATGGGTACTTGGACAGCTTGAATACTACTGATGCTACTAGAACCTCACTGATGATCATCAAGTGCATTTTTGTGCATTTGATCAAATACTTCTTTGGATATGTTTCCAAATACAGAATTTCTGCACTGAAAGGTACACATCTTCAGTTTTGATACGTATTTTGCCACAGACTGAATACAATTTTATGGAAGAGTCATTTCCCCACATCTCAACAACCAGTGCTGTCAATATTAAGATGAGCAGACATTTACTAACACAGACTGTCTCCTTTGGTTTTATAACTCAGAATTAAAAACATACATTTGCTGTAGATTGTAGGCCCATTATTTAAAATGTATTTAGTGACTTTAATAGTAGGCACTATTGGGAAACAAATAAGGATGCTTGCTTCATAAACCTCATAATCTAATTCCCGAAAAATCACTATTTGGGGGCACTAATAAGGATTATTCCACCACACTGCTGGTAAAAATAGTAATATTCTGTATAGAAATTTCACAACACATACCAAGAATTTTATATGTTCATATTCTATGACTCGGTAATTCCACTTGAAGGATTCAATCTTAAAAAAATGACAAGAGATGTGGTAGCAAAATGTTTATCATAATATAATCTCTGAAAGTAAAAATGGAAAACTTAAATATGAAAAACGGACATTGATTATTGCCTACGATAAGTCCATTTAATGTGTTATCATTTAGCCATTAAACCTTTATAATCTCTGAAGATTAGTCGTGTGCCAAAATGTTCTCAATATCTTGAACAAAAATGCAGCATTTATACTGAATTACTCTGATTAGCAAACACATGTGCTACTTGTATAAAACACAAGGGAAATTTGCCCAACAGGTTAATAGTGATTATTAGATATTTTTTATTTTCTCCTTCTGATATTTATCGGTTTTTTCCTCCTAAATGTCCTATAATCAGTTATATTTGTTTTATGCAAGAACAAACAAATAAAAAACCTACTTCAAAACTCACCCTTGTCCTATCATTGATACATATCTCAGAATCTAAAAGTCCTCACTCATTATCAGTCCTATATACCACTTAGATGACTTACATCTTCCCCCAAATCCTTCTCAACCAAATGCCGTGAACCCTCAAGATCAATTAATGAGGGTCTGTAGGAAATCATCTTTCTCGTCCCCTCCCTTTTAGTTTCAATCTGTCCAGCACCGTTTGCTTTTGGGAAGGATCATTCCTCTATTACACAAACCCTGTGGAATTTTTAATCAGGTGAGCTTGTCTGCCATGCCACAGAATATCCCATCTCTTGGACACAGTAACTAGAGCAGGGGTGTAGAGGTGCTCTGGGGTCATGTGCTCTAAGTTCCAGTGAGGTGTGCCAGAAACAAACTTGCCATGTGAAAGCAACAGGAAGCCAATAAAGACAAGCGGAGATGAGAGATGAGACAGAAAACTGTTCCTGATGGTATCTTTTGAATCCTCAGATCCACCCATGCTGGAAGCTAGGGCCAATCCAAAGACTTCTTAATTATATGGGCCCCCAAATTACCTTTTTTCTTTAAGCAAATCTGAGTGTAATTCTGTCAGTTCTCAACAAGAGTGCTAATAAAAGATCCAACCAAATGGCAGTACCTTCTAACTTTTCTTCTAACTCTCCTATGCAACACTCTTTTTATTCATCTTATTTCAATGAGTATGTTCAAAAAAAGAACAATTCCAATTCATATTCAATAAGTTTCTCACATGAGTTTTTTTTTTTTTTTTTTTTTTTTTTTTTTGCGGTTCGCGGATCTCTCACTGTTGTGGCCTCTCCCGTTGCGGAGCACAGGCTCCGGACGCGCAGGCTCAGCGGCCATGGCTCACGGGCCCAGCCACTCCGCGGCATGTGGGATCTTCCCGAACCGGGGCATGAACCCGTGTCCCCTGCATCGGCAGGCGGACTCTCAACCACTGCACCACCAGAAAAGCCCTCACGTGAGTTTTTAATGATGCAGTGAATTTTATATATCCTTACTTTTAAAAAATGTTTAAATGTGCAACTTAACCCATATCTCTATTAAACATCATTGAGTTCGATGCTCTGACTAGTTTTTTCTTAGCTGTTGTCGAGATCATTTATATTTGTATCTCTATCCTTCCCACACACCTTGATTCAATCTGTAAAATTAATAAGAATTTTCTTTTCTCCCATGCAAATCATTCCATCTGATTATTGCTCTTGAATGGAAAAGGTCTCAGCAGAGGTGCCTGTTATATGAATGACTGGCATCAGCTTAAGCTCCATTTTGGGGTTCTTCCATTCTGGGGAATGCACTGGCAGGTCCAGGGCACCACTACACAAGATAAGCTTTATCTCAAAATGGGCGGGTGGGTCAACAAGTAATTAATTGCTTTCAAGGAAATTGCCTTAAAGCCATCGTAGACTTCAAGTTGTCTCCATACTGATTAGAAAAGGGACATAATACTGTAATTAAATTGTCAATCACAAAAGAAATACATTTGCATGGAGATTCATTTGCAAGAAAACTTTGGAGCATTTTTGAGGCAGAGTTGATGAAACTTGGAATCTTGAAAAGATTTCTGGTTTCAAATATAGAAAGAAACAGAGAAAGAAGATGGAGGCGCTGTCAGTCTGATGTAATTGAGAGTGAAAGAAAAGGACTGACCAGGTCTTTAGAAAAATGACTGGATCTGAGAAGCCAGGAGGACATGATGAGAAGTAGGGAGGGTCCTAGAGGTGTGGACGGAGATGTAAAAATCATCTCAGAGGAACTGAGGAAGAGTGCATTTCTGGTTCAGACAAGAGGTTTGCAGTGAATTACTGTGGGTAGAAGCTGTAGGATGCTATCTTAATTGAGTTTGGGCTGGAAGTAAATGGGACATTTACAACCAAAAGCCAAAAGTAATCCCCTGTGGTGGAACATACAAAGGGCTCTTTTTTCCACAGCTCTGCTTATATCCCTTTATATGATCAGTTAGGACTTGGGTTTGAAGTTAACGTGTACTTGCAAAAAAAAAAAAAAATTATATATATATAAATATATATATATACACACACACACACATACACACAAATATGCACATATATATGTATGACAGGTGAACTGGCAAAAAATATAAATGTAATATAGATAAATATAAATCATATGAATCAGTGACTGTAAAAGCCCAAGCTATCACTAAGTGGAAGGAAAATAAATTAGTGTGGACTTCAAAACATCTTCATATAATATTGTATTATGTTCCCAGAGTATGGTAAAATTGTGAATTTGTGATGTGTCCGGTCTATAAATAGTTTGTGAAACTGAGATTCCACCACCCTTAACAAAATATGTCTATTTTGAGGCAGCAGTTAGGGTTGAGATGGGACAGAGATGGGAAAGAAATGGTTGGTCCCACTGATGTCAGTGAAGAACTCCTGCGTATACTCTTTTTTTCTGTGGCAAGGAAAGTTTCTCACAAGAAGTAACATGAGATAACTAGAAACACCTTGTACCTGGAGACAGTGCAGGAACTGGGAGTGCGTTTTTGCATTATGATAGAAGAAGAAGGGAGAAGGGTGGTGGGCTGGAAAAGTTTCATTTTTTTACAACCTTTAAATATCTCTCCCTTGTCCCAGCAGAAGATATGTGATTAGCTTGCCCAACTGTGCTTTATCTGGGTGATTCATGTGTTCCTTCGGGAAATATTTAGTGACTGCCTATAATCTAAAAGGCACAAGAAATAAACAGTTGAGTTTTGCTCCTTGATTATTTTGTGTTTAAGCTCAGCATTGTTTTAAAAGTTGTTAAATTGGGTATCTTTCATGCAGTAGAGCAAACACAGTGTGGAAACCAAAGAGTTTTACTTAAAACTTGCAGATCATCTTCTGCTCTGTACCCAAGTTTTCATCACTGTCATGACTAGAGATGAGCAGGGAGTTTGTTATTCTGTCATAGAAAGATCACATAAAAGTAAGATAACGCATCTCACCAATGTTACTTACATATATAAACTTGTACTTTTGACTCTGTGTGCTTGTTTAAAAATTTTTCATTGAAGTACAGTTGATTTACAACGTTGTGCTAGTTTCTGGTGTACAGCAAAGTGATTCAGCTGTGTGTGTGTGTGTATATATATATATATTTTTTATATTCTTTTCCATTATCGGTTATTATAAGATACTGAACATAGTTCCCTATACTATGCCTTTAGTAGGACCTTGTTGTTTATTTTATATATAGTAGTTTGTACCTGCTAATCCCAAACTTCTAATTTATCCCTCCCCCACCCCCTTTCCTTTTTGGTAACTATAAATTTGTTTTCTCTGTCTGTGAGTCCGTTTCTGTTTTGTAAATAAGTTCATTTGTATCACATTTTAGATTCCACATATAAGTGATACCATACGGTATCTGTCTTTCTCTTTCTGACTTAACTTCTGTAGTAGGCCCATTCATGTTGCTGCAGATGGCATTATTTCATTCTCTTTTATGGCTGAGCAATATTCCATTGTGTATATATACCCCATCTTCTTTATCCATTTGTCTGTCAATGGACATTTCGGTTCCTTCCATGTCTTGGCTATTGTAAATAGTGCTGCTATGAACACTGGGGTGCGAGTATCTTTTCGAATTAGAGTTTTCTCCAGATATCTGCCCAGAAGTGGGATTGCTAAATATGCTACTATTCTCTGTCCCCAGAGAATAGGGGTGATTTCTTTATTATGGTTTTCTTTGTATAAAACGATTTATGGATTACACCCCATGAAAGGGCAGTCTTTTGAATAATATGTCATTCTTATTTACACATCTACAGCTATAGATTTTAAAAATTGGTGCACCTGGAAACTATAAAACAGGTAGATACATTCAAAGATGGAAAATGATTTTAATAATTCGAGTTCAATAGAAAAGAATGGCTGTGCTGATGAAGACTCTTGAATTTATTCCTTGCATATCCTTGACCTGCTTTCCATTAAAGATGTCCTCTAACTATGCATAAGAGTATCAATTTGACTATTGTTAGGACGTTAGGAAAAAAGCTTTCTTCTTCCTTTTTATCAAGTAGCACTGACTTCACCATAGTCACACTTCTCCATTAGTTATAAAGAACTACACTCTGGCTGTTTGAAATTAAGACCTGAATGAAAATCAATTTGTATTTTCATGTTCAGACATCTTGTAATTGGAATAAAGCAACACACACCATGGAATTTCAACAAAGGAGAATTCAATCTTCTATTAAAGATGTTCTTGATTGGGGTCTGTTGATGGGTGACAGTGGCTTGTAGGTGGAAGTTTTCTCTATTAACTTATTTAAAATCATGTCTAATCAATGCTGTGATAGGGAACTTCACATTTTAACATCAATATTCTTTGAAATTAAGTTATGTAAGTGAACTGGTGATGAAGATTACCTTCTCTGAAAAGGTAAAAATATACTGGCTTCAGCTTCTAGCTGGAAGCCACAGATGAAAATCACAGAGCCTGCCTTTACAGAGTTTTCTTATGTCTCACAACAACCTCCTAAGCATCACTAGGCTTCACTGGACTTGGTCACAGAGAGCCAGAGTGACGTGAGCAATTGATTTGTGTAAACTGCAATTTCACCACGGAAGGAAGAGTAGAACCCAAACATTCTAATTCTCAGTCCAGTAGCTTCAAATCAGAGTGCCAAATGTAATGCTTCTTTTTTCCTTTCAGAAATGTTTTTTATGTTAATTCATAATTGACATGTTTCATCTAAAGACTTGAGCTAAGTGTGCCTTTATCACTGCAAAGTATTATTGATCTTTTAATTTTCTGATCTTTTCATTAGAGAGTAAATTTTCTCAGGGAAGGAAATGAACATGCCTCATCCTCTGACATCCTCAACAATTAGCTCAGTTAAGCATTGTGTGCAGGAAAGCACCATAAGTTTTTTTAAAAAATGAGCTGCTGAGATATAAAGTAGGGTGATGGTACTATTTCTGGAAGTTTAGGTTATGTCTCTATATCAACTATTAGATGATTTATGGCTAAGTCAACTTAAAATTTGATATTTACTAATTATATTAAGGGATTATGCTTATTGTATTAATCTTTAAAAACATCCTTAAGTTGTAAAAAGGGCAGATGACAGGTATCCCAACTTTTAGTAAATGTCGGTCATCTACTTAAAATTTTCCCACACCCACTGAGATTCTTACAACATCTAGCCTCAGTGATACTGAACACTAATCATTAATATTACTGCTATGTTAACTGAGGATACATAACACTATAACAGGTACTGTGCTAAGCTCTTTACAGGCATTGTCTTATTTAATGTTCAGAAGTTTTTTGAGTTAGGAACTAATAGTATGTGGTGAAAAAAAAACCAAAGAAGGAAAGTAAGATTTGATGACACTTCCTAACAGCCAAAGTCACACAGGTAGTAAGAGGCAGAGCTGGGCTCTGAAGCCAGATCTTTCAGATATTATGGCCTCACCAATACTCTGCTCAACAGCAGCTACCACCATGGCAAAGGCAGGAGGAGAAAGTGGGGAGACCCCCCGGGGTTGATGGAGCAGGCGGCGGTGTGGATAAACCTAGGACTGAAGAAATGCTTGTATTGAAAAGCACCATGGGGACATATAAGAGATCAGGAAGGAGAAAATGGCATTGGGCTGAATGGAGGAAAATGAAAGCCTGAAGCAAGGCAGCAGGAATAAAGCAGAAGACAAATAGCGGGAGTTTAGAGACTGGACAGTGGGGTAAGAACCTGGGCA
Organism: Globicephala melas; assembly: GCF_963455315.2. Lineage (NCBI taxonomy): Eukaryota > Metazoa > Chordata > Mammalia > Artiodactyla > Delphinidae > Globicephala > Globicephala melas. The sequence goes on from NC_083322.1 coordinate 8,023,858, forward strand.
TCCGGATGACCCATAGGTTTTAGCTTTGGTGCCAGGGGAGAATGGTGATAGCATTAACTAAGAAAGGAAGGCATGGGTGGGAGGAAAAAGAAAGAAAAACATGTTTGCTTGGGGTATCCAGTCCTGCAGCCTTTTATGACTCTGATTACCTGATGAAAGTTGAACTCTTCTCTAACTCATTTAACTTAGGAAACTTTATCCACTCAGTGATGGTCTAAGAAGCTAATTCCTACCAATTTCCTTCTGCCATCTGATATTCATTTTTTAGAAGGAGATTTCTGATGGAGATTTTATTTTCCAAAAGAGTAACTATCATAGTAGAGACCTCATTGTGACCAGGTCAGGGAAGAGCTATTAGGGACTGGCAGGTCTTTGTGTTACTCTCATATTATAGTAGCTGACTATACTGTCGGCTCTGACATTAATGTATGTTTAAAACTATATCAGGTTGAGACCACATTAAGTTTGCAATTTTTTAAGTAAATTCTGATGATAAATTTTATTATAGAAACATCTGACAGGCAGCATAAACTTTTAATGTGTAGTGAAAATGGAATTCTCATAGGTACACATATTGTCCAAGTTTTCTTCCCAATTTTCAGCTTCTCAAGGCTTCTGACTGTATTGGGACCATATCTAGGATGATTTGCTCTGAAATAAATCCATGAAATTCACTAGTGTATTAAAGCCTATTAGAGAGCTCTCTTCTTTCTCTCACTCTATCTTTGAAAAAAGCTGTGCATTGTTTTATATAAATATACTCTCTATTCCTGAGAAGGAGCAAAGTCAGAGCCAAGGACTAGTTTAAAATATATCTTCAGAGACAGCAGAAAAAGCTACACAAAATTCTTACCTTCTGCATTCAAGTTGAACACACAGAATTCTGCTCTACTTGAGCAAACTCTTATACAAAGCCTAATTCTTGTTTCAAAATAGGATATACATTCTGGGAATTTACAGTTACGTTAAAGAGAAAAATATTGGAGAGAAGAGGAAAGATATGTCTCCTTTGATACATATGCAGATAACATATGCCCTGACGCTTGACACATCCTGCAGAAACACTGCTGACAGATTCCAAATGAGCAAGAGAGAGGAAGTCAAGAATTAACAAGCAGCTAGGAGACTCTATGGTGAATCATTATTCAAAGAGCAAATGTACTTGGCTATTAAAATAAATGACAAGATGTTTCAAAGAAGGGGAACTGTAGGCCAATTTTCTCATTTGAATGTTTCCAAACTCCTACTATGAGCTGGTACAGTGATAAGTGTCTTGGATAATCTAAAGATGAAACATACTGTTGTCTTTCAAGATAATAATATGGAACAGAATGGCATAAGTACTGTAGAATGATTTCAACAAAGTGCTGTGATGAGCACAAAAGGATAGAGAGATTAATTCAGATTAATATCAGTCAGTTCTCATAATAGAAGACTGGTTTGGGGGACTACCTTACTATAATACTGCACATTATTTGAAGAGAGTCAAACGTCTGCCATTAGGAATTATCCTTTGGTATTGTGCCATCCCTATAGTTTTATTTCATTGCTATGGTACACAACTTAATACAAAAGTATGTATAAACCATGAGTTAAGAACTTCCTGAAGAAAGGATTATATATTAATTTCTGGTTAACCTCTTGTTTTAACAGATTTAGCAAGTTAAAAATGTTCTATTTCTATATTATGGAAAATTATTTTTTCCTCATGTCAGGATAGAATATAATGCTCAATTTAACATTCCTTTAAGATCTCATGTAAGCGAAAGTGGATCACAGGTCAAACTGTGACCCAGCAGCAAATTGTCTCATGCAGGACCTATTTTATTTGCCATTATACGCCGGATGATTTGGCTTTTGTGGTCAGGAACCAATATGTAAAATGACACCTAGATTCCTCGTCAGGACATAAAGAATGGCGCAATGTCCATCATAGCAGACAATACCATGGTCATTGCTGTGATGACCAGATCCCTCCTTATCCCATCTAACCAAGGTCTGAAAATCTGAACTCATGTGTCTTAGTCAGTTTAGACTACTGAATACCATAGACTGAGTGGCTTAAAAACAACAAAATTTTTTTTTCATGGTTCTGGAGGCTGGAAGTCCAAGGTCAAGGTGCTGGCAGAGCCAGTGTCTGGTGAGAGCTTGCTACCTTGTTCATATAGAGCTCCTTCTCCCTGTATCCTTATGTGATGGAAGGGGTGAGGAAGCTCTCTGGAAACTCCTTTATTAGGGTACTAATTCCATCATAAGGGCCCCACCCTCATGACCTAATCACCTCCCAAAAGCCCCACCTCCAAATACACATTGGGAATTATGTTTCAACATATGAATTTGAGGGGGGACACAAGCATTCAGTCTGTAGCACAATGGACCACTTTCAATGACCATCACCTGTTTTACTCTTTGACTGACTGCCCTTTGCCTGCTGGAGCTTCCAAGAGTCAGAAGGGCCTGGGGGCTTGGTAATCAATGACTGTTGGGGGTGGAAGAATAATAGCTAAGTTCCTTATATCTGGTTGGGACAACCCTAACTCACTCCAGAGGTTCCTGGTGGAATTGGCTGCCTGTTCTCAAGGACTTTTGCCCAAGATCTCCCTTTTGCCTGGCTTCTATCTCATCCCCGTCTTGCTTCCCTGTTTTCTTATCTCTCTTCCCTTAATAAATCTCTTGCACACAAATCCTCATCTCAGGATTTGCTTCTGGGGAACTTTACATAAGACAGACAGTTTCATGAATATGGTTGACATTTTACTACTTCTAAAAATAATTTGAAGGAGTTACTTATTTTCCCCTAAACTCATATATTTTACTTGTCTACATAAACGGTGAACTACAAGTTTCTTTCTATTCATAAAACCCATCTTGGTACAGGCACTATGGAAAGCAGTACTGAGGTACCTCAAAAAACTAAAGACAGAACTACCTCATGATCTAGCAATCCTACTTCTGGGTACATATGCAAAGGAGATGAAATCACTCTCGAAGAGCTGTCTTCACTCCCAGGTTCACTACAGCACTATTCACAATAGCTAAAATATGGAAACAACCTAAGTTTCCATCAATAGATAAATAGATAAAGAAGTTTTATATAAATGAGAATATTAGTCATCTATGGGAAAAGAAATCTTGCCATTTGCAATAATGTGAATGAAAGTTGAGGACGATATGCTAAGTGAAATAGGTCAGAGAAAGACAAATACTGTATGATTTCACTTATATGTGGAATCTAAAAACATCTACTCACAGAGAGAGTAGAATGGTGGTTTCCAGAGGCTGAGAGGTGGGAGAAATGGGAAGAAGTTAGTCAAAGAGTACAACTTTCATTTACAACACGAATAAGTTCCAGGGATCTAATGTACAGCATAGTGACTATTGTTAACAATTCTGTGTTATATACTTGAAAGTTGCTATGAAATAAAACTTTAATGTTCTCATCATAACAACACTAACAAAATGGTAATTATGTTAAGTGAAGGATGTGTTAACTAGCTTTACTGTGGTAAACATTTCACAATATGTACATGTATCATCATATTATACACAAATGTACACACTGTTATTATGCCACTTATATCTTTAAAAAGCTGGAACAAATAAAAATAAAACCTACCTTGGACTGTCTGAAGCTTATCCTTATTAGTTCAGCAATTTAGTCTTTACATAGAAAATCTCATAGAGTTCACTCTGTATTACCTCTTCCAGATCTCTTATAAGCCTCTTTAATAAGGCAATTTCTAGCAGCCTCAGTGGGTCTGTGGGGCCAGGGCAGGGAACAGGGTGTGGTGGGGGTGAGGGGTTGCTGCATAAATGTTTTCCTCCATTTAAACATCTATTTTTACTATTTTCTGGTCCATTCTAAATGACAATATTAAAAATCACTTTTAAGTTGAAATTCAGTTTTAAAAAACCTTTTTCAAGTCTAAATAAAGGAAAGCTTGCTGCACACATCATAATCTTACAAAACTTTTGAAAACAATTCCATATTACCAGAATAGAATCAGAACTGCTCTAACCTGCAAAGCAATATCTCACATAGGAGCTAACCTAATTAATCCATTTCTCTGGCCCACAGTGGGCAGCGAGACTGAAATAAACTTGAAGCCAGCCCTCTGTGGATGCCTGTTGGAAGACAGAGTTCCCACCGCACCTCTCCAGCTACATCATCTGGTGCAGGGCAGCTCTGCAGAGACAGCAGTCACAGCTACACAGGAACCCAGAGTAATGGGGCAGAGAGAGTCATAAGACTACGTGAAGGATGGCCAGCCTTGGGCAATATGGAGAACTAAGCTAACACGGCAATGACCTTGGGAACTGAGGCCACAGTAACTGGATGGAATTGGCTCTGATATTGGCCCAGTAGAGAGAGGGACTGAGAGGGCTGCAAAGCACTCAAACCCCAAAGGGCTGTCCCGTTTGGGTGGACAAGCTCTGCCTACCATCCCAGGAAAGAGTCAAGGACACCTGGGCTTCCCTACCCTGGTTCTCCATGTTGGGCCCCTAAACCGGCACCATGCAGTATGAGAACCACAAAGTTACCACTGCCCACCTGCTGTCAGAACCCCAAGCTGAAAAATAATGTAAAAACTGTTTCCAGACATAAAGTGAGTATCTCGAAGATCTGAATGAAGAACATAAATAACAATCTTGACGTCATGCACGTATATCACATCCTGCCCCAAACCATGAGACCCACTTTCCACAAGAACACTAAAAGTTCTTATTTTAGTTTTATGGCTGATGGGGCTGAGACAAGATTTGAAATTCCTATCAAGGGAAACTTACTGGTTTTATTCCACATGCTAATAACTTGTATCATTTTTTTGCACTTAGTATTTGATAAAGAAAAGGTACTGGAAAATCTGATACATGAAAGGAAAATGAGAATGGATGGGGTTGCCCCAAGGAGGGGAAAATTTATATTAATAGTAAACTCTCTCTCTCTCTCTCTCAATAAATGATAAAAAACACTTAGATTTGTAAAGGTATGTGGTTTTCTCTTAAAGTTTCTCATTTCCCTATCACAATAGCCCCATGAAATCAGCAGGAGAGGAAGTATACTGGTACACTTCTTACAAAACAAAGACTCAGAGTGATGAAGTGGCTTGCCAAAAGAATACAGTTGTGACTGAAAGCAAGCCTGAACCTTGGCAGTTAATTGGATTTCATCTGCCCTTCTCGATGCACCATATTGTTCAATATCTTTGAACATCTGAAGTGGTTCAATTCTTTGCAAATGCTTTAACTACAATGAGAGCAGTTAAAACAGCACCCCTGAAAAAGATCTTCTATGTACATATTGAATTATAAATGATCAGATGTGGTAATTCAATAGCCAAAATATTAAAGTATGTTCCAGTATGCTAAATGAAGTCAAACTCCATCTTCATACCCACAGATATAAATGGTTGGCTATATATATAAATTCTTTTCTCTTCACTCATTTGCTTTTTAATTTATTGACGACTTAAACCAATGAAGATCTCCTCTAAATGAAACTGTCATAGGCATTCCATTCACAGAGTGTAAACCCTGGTATCCTCATTGGTTTCCTGTCTTTTCCTATTAAAATCCATGTCCTATAATCATTCCAGAGTCATCTACCCAAATCTGACCATATTATCCTCTGCTTAAAAGCACTCTGGTCTTCTGTTGCCTAAGTCTGACCTACTTTACCTAACATGGCAATTGTGGTTTTCTGTGATGGGCCATGTTTATTCCCCAAACTGATCTCCTGAGATTCCTTATCTCATACGGGACGCTGGAATGGGAGGCATGAACGATTTATTTATCATGTTTGTATTTCCAGCATCGGGCTTAAGACTAGATATATAGTAGGTGCTCAATAAATGTGTGGATACCTGAGGTGAGAAGGAGTTGAATTATCTCCTTTAAAACATATTTTCCTATTTTTCTCTCACCTTTTTTTATATTAAACTTGATCTGTTCTTTTTTGTACTATTTCTTCTTTAAACTTTCCCTTCTATTTAATTCTCTGATAGTTCTCTAAACTCCTGGCATAAAAACCAGAATAAAGTAACTGAATATAGCAGGACCATTCATTTTTCCCTAGCTCTAGACCTATAAATTAGGTTGCGATAGAAAACGAAAAGAACCTACGTTGTTTCCTTAAAGGTTCCCAGGAGAATCAGCCCAATCAATTTTCTTCTCCAGAAGCCTCAATGTAATAAAACCTGCAGAAGGAAATTGATTGGGTATTACAGTGTGCATTGCCCACTGAGTTCCTTGATTTTCCTCCTTTTGCCCTTATTAATCTTGCAATAAAGGGGCTGCCTGGAAACATGAGAAAAGCTGTCATCAGCTTCACTAATTTCATGATGGCAGAACCTGCAAGGTGTGTTATAGCATCATTTTGGGGCCACTATGATCCCCATTTTATATTTATGGAAACTAAGTGATTAATGTCCTTGTGTCACTGTAACTCAAAAGAGGAAATGAATCTCAGTTTCTCTTTTCATAACTTTAAGAATTCAGGTAAAAATCCTCTTTCTCCAAAATGATAGTCTAAAACATTTCCTTGCTTGTTTAGTCAGTGATCAGTACTTGACTACTTTTATATTTGGCTTCACCTGAGAAAAAGCATTAGAGCTGTTCATTTACCATTATAACTGTCAAAAACCTTAAGTGCAAAAATTCAAACATCAAACAGCACTTTTTTTTAAACAACAGAAAGAATTGATTACTTACAGGAAAAAAATAGCATTAGCCATTATTATCTGAAAGATACCTATTAATGTTTGCTTACTGGATTGGGTAGAATATGGGCCTAATGAGACAAAAGACATGGATGGTGCATCTAAAACAGCCTGCTGCTTTACACAGGGAATATCATCTGTGGTGTTATCTGTACCATGACCTGCAGCAAAACACATAATAAAATCATGTTGATGATGTCAGTGAGATGTTCTTTTCACTGGATCGATGTAATCTATCACCACTGTTAGAAAAAATCATTTCAGACAGCCCCTTTCTGCTTCCTGCAAAAGCCCCCCACAATCCCATTATGTGATCTCAGAAATAACATTGAATCATTTGGTAAGGTAACACACAGCTAGTGCAGTGTAATGGAAAAAATATGGGCTTTGGAGATAGACTTATTTCCAGTCCCAGTTCTGCTGCTGTTCAGTGATGAGAATCTGGGCATGTTACTTAAACTCTTCAGTCTCTTTCCTCACCTGTGAAATATGTGTCATAATTCCTACCTCAGTGTTTTTGAGAACACTATTAAATTATATAAGATGGAGTACGTAAAGAGCTTAGCATAGTCCTACCACATAAAATTCTCAGCAAATGTTCTCTCTTCCTCACTAATAGAAGGTAAAACAGTAACATAACTAAATGCGATGAATTGGAATAATCAGATAAAAATCACACAACTGACAGCTAATTCACTAGATTAGATAATTAATCAGGGGAATTAGTGTGGCCAGGGCAAGGTCAATTGTGTGCGTAGAGGCAGCAGTGTAGGGTCTCTGCGCTTGCACCTGTCATTTAGGTCTCGTAGTCGACTCTCAGGAGTGGTTCAATTCAAATACCGAGCAGTAACCCACATTTACACAACACCCACGAAGTGCCAGGGTCCTAGACCTCAGGAAGACAGAGATGGAAGACCCTGGTCCCACTGACACTTGGACAGCTCAATCTACTAGGGATTATGTAGGTTGGGGAGACACCCGCCTCCCCCCCAACCCAGGACATTACCTATCTTTCACTGTCCTCTCTTTAAAAGGAAAATGTCCTCTGTGAGGGATGATATATTAAGCTTTAATCAATCAGGAACAATGTAGTTTTCATACACTCACAGACTGGAAAAAGCTAAAAGCCACACACTCTACGTTCTCCACTTGACAGAGAGGAGAACAGAGGCCTAGAGTAGGTACGTGATCTTCTCAAGTTCATAAAATTGGTTTTTGGCAGAAAGAAGACAGAAACATAGAAAGGCTCCTATCTAGTCCTGGTTTGGGTCTACAAGTATAGGTTACTGGCTCAGTGGAAACCTATGACATTTACCTGAAAAACAATTCAAAGCATGTGCCCTGCTTTGGGGTGGCTCTTACTTGAGGGTAATGGAGGCTGTTCACATATGACATCCTGGCGGGGAACCAGCTTTCCTTCTTCTTTGTTCAATTCTCAGAGCCAAAGTCACCACTGAAGTTGGACTCCAGAGAGAGGAAGAGAGAGGAGGGGCCCCTTTTGAGCCTCCTACCAATTGTGGTATCTTCTTTGCTCCCTGCCCAAGACAGGGCTTTAATCTGAAAAGGCAGGAAGCCACTTTGATCTTAAACAATTTCTGAAGCATGAAGAAGACAGGCTTATTTCAAGAACTGCATTTAAGACAGCTATACTTTCTACCTTTGGTTCCTTAGAGGAAAATAGCATTAATTCCTCCAAATAAATGATTAGATTTTAATGGTGACTTTAGTGTAGACTTTAGTGCAATCACTATATGTCCTGGTCTGAAAATCATGCTAAATAATGGGTCTAAAAGTTCAAAAAGATCCTTTTTTTTTAACCATGGAAAAGATAATGACCCTTCAAAAGCTGAATATTTTGTAACAGCTTCACCTCCAGCTTTCTAGTATGGAGCCGCAAACAAGGGAACTGTGTGAGTTCTTTCTCCTTGCTGGAGTGGGAGAGTTTTAAAACAACCATCTCTGCAGGGATTACAACCAGGTTTCATCTTTTTTGGTTTCTTATCTGCTTATCTGAGAAGAGGTAAGATAAAATGGAATGGCAATCCCTTCGACTTAATTAACCCTGATTTGAAGAGGCTGGGGTAGATGTGTTGCTCGTGTTTGTGATACAAAGAAGTGGTTACTAGAAAAAAGCACTTAGATGATTTCTAAGTCATCTAATTATGTTTGTTTCTGGCATTTAACCTTTTCACCAACTTTACAATAGTGGCATCTAGTCTGACAGTTTTCTGCAATACTGTCTTGAAGTGGTATTCTCTTTGAAAGGTAACAAGGACTATACTTTTGAATTCTAGCTTTTGAACTATGATGTTGGAAGTAGAAATTACATTCAGTATATTTATCCAGAAGGATTAGGAATGAATGTAATGCTCTGATTCTTATATATATTATGTGTGGATCATAAGGGATTCCTGTGGTGACTTTTAAGAAACAAGTTCTCTAGAGAGAGGCCTTAACCAAGGTCAACACCTCAGTAGGGACTGGATCTGGCTGTCATTTAAAGAGGTGGGGTGGACGCGTTTGCAATGGAATGCAAGGAGGTAGAACTAGGATATGAAATTGAAAAGCAGAACCTGCAACTATGAGGCTTGAGGACTCTATGTACAGTACAACCTTTCTTCTCCAAGGTTTCCACGGAGTCTTGGAGAAACCATAAGAACACTGAGCATGCATTAAATGGACTGAGTGTCAAAGGATGATCTAGAAAGTTTGAGTAAGTGGTATGACCAAGATGTATGTACTATACATAGAGCTAGAATGACTTTATTAACACCAAATCAGTGTGCTCAGCCTTTTGAACTAGCGCCTGCAGGCATTTTAAAAACATATTATTTATGCAATTTAACATTTAATGGCAGTTGAGTTTTGATAGACCTTCTTGTATGAAAATTCCTGAATGCTATAAATGCTATAAATTAAATTATAGGACTGTGAAACAGACGGTGCATGTGACAGCTCCATTATCTCCTTCCAGTAATGCTTCTGAAGATCTTGAAATGCATCAGGATGGCTGTGAAGAAATGGAGTAGGACAAGCAGTAGATGAAATGAAAAAAAACAAAAAACGCACTGCACAGACCAGAGAGAGAACTCAGAAAGCATTCCTGGAGGTCATGAAAACACATGAAAATGTAGAGAGAAACGAAGTGAGCACCGAAGACTGAATGGAGTAAAGTGAAAGGGACCAAAATGTTTACCTGCTATGAAAGGCAGCAGTGGATGAAAGATGGTTACTATTGGCAACAGCAACAGATGTAGATTGTTCCTTTTTCATGTATAAGTAGAGTTTAGAAACTACAGCTCTAAAGAGAAATATAAAGTCTGCCATTCTGGGGTGAAAAAGCCTTTCAGTCTACAGAGAGACTCCACCCCTTTCTTCACCAATGTCCAGTAAAGATGAACTTAATGGCACTGAATGTCAATGACAAAAGCATAGCTGCACTTCCCCAGGCCTTATTTCCATTTTTATTAAATTCCATACTTGCCTAAAACGTGTGAATTTCTTTAGGCTTGTCCTTATTTCATTTCAGTCCCCAGTACTGTGAATCAAGGCTAATTTGGGTGTCTGGGTGCTATCACACACGCTGTTTTTCATCTCCCTTTGCCTGTTTTCTGACTTTAATATTCTGAAATATCTGTGCATAGGAGTTGCAGCTCATTGATCAGACTTACTTTAAAATACCTTTGATTTAAATGAAAATACAGGAAATATTTCATGGCTTAGAGGAGAGAGAACTACATCAGCAGGAGAGTTGACATCGCGTGTCAGCCACTCACTGACTGTGGAAACTTTGAGAAGTAACTGCATCTCTCAAATCCTAAGTTTCCTTATCAGCAAAACGAAGGTGTTAGAGCTGATAATCTTGAAGATCCCTCCAGAGCTAACAATTTTTTTAATTGACATATTTATTTTTTTATATTTTTTATTTTATTTATTTTATTTTTTTATACAGCAGGTTCTTATTAGTTATCTATTTTATACAAATTAGTGTATATATGTCAATCCCAATCTCCCAATTCATCCCACACAATCTTATTTTTTGAGATAAAAATCAACATCAGTCAGTGTGATGTGAGTAAAGCAAAAAAGAAGAATATCTACGGCACTATTCACAGAAGCAGAACTTTAGACTTGGAAGGGATCCTACTGTGCTTCTAACTCTCCTTTATTTTGACATTTGAGGAAACTGATGCCCAGAGAGATGAAATGGCCTGTGACACAGCTACACGGTACCAGGCTAGCAAGTTAATATATTACATATTTATAAATAATGCTATGAGCTTCTGGAGACTTTAATGGTTTAGGTGATAACCCTATTTGAGAGACCTCATAACTGTGCCACTAGGGGTTTCAAGGCACTAAAAAGGCAGAGAGTTGGAATAGGTCTGTGTGCCAGTCAGGCTTCTCCAGAGAAACAGAACCTATGGGATATACATATATTTATTTATTATGAGGAGCTGACCCACAAGATTATGGAGGTTGAGGAGTCCCACAGTCTGCCACCTGCAAGCTTGAGACCCAGCAAAGCTGGTGGTAAAATTCCAGTCTGAATCCAAAGGCCTGGGAATCAGAGGAGTTAATCGTGTAAATTCCAGTCCACGGGCAGAAAACTGACATTCCAGCTCATGCAGGCAGGAGGGGCCAGATGCTCCCTTCCTCGGCTTTTTGGTCAACTTAGGCCCTCAATGGGACCGGTGATACCCACTCCCACTGGGGAGGGCAATCTGCTTTACGGAGTTCACTGATTCAAATGCTAGTCTCATCTGATACATCCTCACAGACAGAGACAATATTTAATCTGGGCTCACCGTGTCCCAGTCAAGCTGACACGTGAAGTTAACCATCACAGTCTCACATAACTGTGCCATATAAGGTTTATAAATCTGGGCGTCACGTTACTGAAATGGACAAAATACCAAAAGACAACCACAGAAGGAAACATATCATTTCCCATGTGCTTGTGGGCATAATCAGATGAAGGAATGTAGAAACTGCCTAATATACAATGCCCTTCAATTACAGTCAAATCCCAGAAATACTTTACTGTAAAAAAGGGTTTTAAGAATCCATGTGCTTTTTAAGGAATTATCAGCCACACAAGTCTCCTCAAAAGTGAACCACCCTCAACAATGATACACGCAACGTGCTGCTGGTGACATTTTAGGTGCTCCTGTAAAAGCATACTGTGGTTAATTTAAAATGTAATTAATGAAAGACTGTCATCTCAGAAACCGGAACATGTTACTGACAAATGAAGTTAGAAGTGTGGTAGTCTGCATGAAATCTAGAGTCAAAGGAAGGATCTGTCTGTGTCTCTCCTGCACGGTCTGTGTGGAGAGGGCCCACTAGTGTTGCAAAACTGGCCCCAGTTCCTTAGACAGAAATAGCCAATAGTGGGAAACAACCGATCATTGGACTTAGTAGAAAATCTCTTTAAAATACCTCCACCTTTGTCTTTATTTTCCTTGTACCACATGGCCTTTTGGTCTATAACTGAACAGATCTGCAGATCAGAAAGGCCTGCCCTACCCAGGACTAGGATGTCTGGTATAAACTGAAGCGCTGGTAAACAGGTGCCTATGGGTTTATAAATCGGTGCTCCAGAACTTGACTGGCCCTTGGAAATCACAGAAGTACATAGATTACCGCTGTCAGAAGTAGCTCTTGAACTAGTGTGCCCCTCAAAATGCAGCCAGCTTAATAGGACACTATGAGCCTTTATTTTAATGAATATCTGAGTTTCATGCTTGATTTCCTACAGATGTTTTCCCTCAGGACACCTTGGGGCAAAGGAACAAGGAAGACATAAAATTAAGGAGAAATTCATAATTTTTTAGATACTAGATTAGAGGAATTCCCTGAAGAAATGGCACAAAGTTAAGGTAAATTTGATGAACAGAAGAGAGGAAAGCTCCTCACAAGTCTCATTTCCATGGGGACCAATGTCAGCCTGGAGGACTCAGGGGAGGCCCACATACCAGGGCAAAGGGCAGCACAAAAGGCAAACATCACAACCTGACAATTTTCCTGATGTCATCTCTATCTAGATTAACAGACATCCTAGCGACTTCTTTTTTTTTTTTCCACTTGGGAGTAAAGTTAACAGGGTTAAAGAAAATGATTGAAAACCATAAACCCTGAACACATGTATCTTGATTTTGCCAGCTGAGTCCAAAACCACACATAAAGAGAACAAAATTTAAAAAGTGTTATAACGTGACTAACTCAAGTAGAAATACATAGACCAAAAAAAAAAAAAAAGCATTGATCTTACCGCCACCCCAATCACAGATTAGGTATCACTGCCTACCTAAGACCCTAGGATTCTGTTTAAGTTAAGAAACTATGTCATAACTTAATTTTGTTTACCAGACAGCATCTAACAGAATGCTGAGTATAGGGAGAAAGCACTGGATAAGTCTGTGTTGAATCCATGTGCTAATTCACAAATTCAGCAGATCTGGCAACTACTGAGATTTGCCATCAAAACCAAGTCACCAAGCCACACTACAGCCACTGGCTGTGGGCCAGGACTCAGGATCCTCATGAGCACCAGAGAGGCCTTGGAGCCCAGCATTGAACTTTGCAAAGGACGAGCTTTGTAACCTGGCACATCCATGAATCAAAATGTCCTCTTTTTGTTTAACATGATCCCACACTTAAGGGTTATTAGCCTGTTTGGTGATCCTCCACACAACAGGAAGAAAGGAGACGGAAATAACCTTCCTCAGCATCTGTTGCTTGCTTTGGAAAAGTTATTTTTAGAACAACTTCTCTCCCACAGATGTAATAGTATTATGCTTAGTCAACATGCTTACATAGTTTATATAACACATAGGCTTTTGTTCTCTCTTTTATTCTTAGAATAAAATTGAGACTCACTCGTATTCAGGTCGGTTTACATTGGAAGGAACATACGTGTCATTTGATATTTGGAAAATTGGAATTCATAAAATATGTGCATCTCAGGGAGGAGTGATTAATAGATATTGAGTATAAGGGAAAGAACTGAAAAAGAAAACGTGAGTTAAGCTTATGTGATGAATGTAAAGAATACAGGGGTGTCTGTCTTAATTAAAATGCACATGGTGGGCGTGTCAGGAGGTGGGAACGTATTAACTTCGATGTGGATGATGGGAATATAGAAAGTAGGGAATTTTCAATTATACTAGCGGCAACAAGGACATGAAAATAAAGCCTCGTCTGGTGAGGGAAACCTAAAGATGTGGGTGTTTCAATTACAGAGGCGGAAATGGAAGTTCAGAAATCAAGGTGCACAAGCCACAGTGTGGGTGGCGACAAGATGAATGATGGGAAGTTAAAACATGGTTAAGTATCTCACTCTGGTTTTTAATATTATTCATATATGAAATAGCTCAGACTTAGTTCACAATTTGAGTTGAACTTTCACACTCCTCCTGAGATAATTTATGACTTTAAGTGACGATCTCAGCTGAACTAAAATATTATTCAGTGTCAAACAATTCAGCTCTGGTTGCTGAATTCAGCAGCTGTTGCTGCTGTTATTATTATTTTATGAACACTGGTAGTTAGGTAAATAATTTAGAGACAGCAGAGGTTCTGTGCAAAGTACCTAGCAGATTCACCAGATTCTGCCACATCGTCATGTAAAATTATAATTAATAAGAATACCAGCCAGTTTAGAGTAATTTTAATTAATCTAGTGGTAGGCTTTGCTTTCAATTCGCTATGGCAATCACTATTTTCTGGAGTGGGTTCAGCAGTTGCACTGAATGTGAGAGATGAGAAAGACATTCTTTGCTGAGCTTGTTTACAGTCAGAGGTAAGATTCTTGGCTGGAACATCTGGAGGTGCTTAGGCACCCAGAATCACCACAGTAAACTGGCCCCCTGAAATTCTTGTGGACGGGAGAAACATGCATTTGTATTTGCAAAAATGAAATAATAACCTCTTTAAGTATCTTATAATAAAAACTTTGCCATTAAGACAACCTCAAAATATCAGCATCTCTTTATGCCCTTCTAAGGAAAGCTCCATGTTAGGGAGTTTTTCATAGCTTTTTCGTTAAAAACCCTTAAGGGAAGGTTATTAAAAATGTTTATGTCTCAGTGCAATGGTGATACCAGAGGTCTTGAGATTGATCCAGAGCCTTATTATTGCTGATTGGAAACTTACATGTGTTTATAAGCATATATGTGTATAATTATATTACAACACTATTACATTGGGCTCCAGAAGTGATGCTCTACAGCAGAAACTTAGCATGTGTATTTGTAAATGGCTACATGCCTTTTTTTTAGTAATTACTTTTTACAAGAACCAACAGTGGTTGGTCCAAATGAGTTCAGTGAACATTCTTTATCCATTTGTATAGTACTCGTGGCACGAAATAGGAAAGCACCATTTAGACACAGGAAGAGTCAGCAAAACAAGTCTCACCAAGAATGATCTCAAATTCTGCTTTTTGAACTTGCAGTGTCTAATTATTTAACTTCTGAAGACTGAAATGTATTTTGTTTTGTGAGATTATCACTTTTAAAAAAATATTAGTGCTCTGATTCTTATATGAAAATGGAGACTTAATAAAATAATGTTATAGACTCAGTAAACATCATGCAGAATACATATTTTCCGACATCACCAAGCATTGCATCACAAGGTAATTAGGAAGCTAATAATCTTTTTAAAGAGCATTTTCATTTATAAAAAAGCCAAAGTTTTATCAACTGCCTGTGCAGTGTGTGCTCATTCAAATTACTGTGAAAGCTGGAGTTTAATAATTTTCTGTGTAGTTTTTTACCACCCACATATGAAAACTATCTGAGACAGTTATTTCATGGCTAATACAATTGTCCTTATATGGTCAAAGTAAAATAAATAATTTAATCTGGCTAAGCACATTTAATTATAACTAATCATCCTGACATTAGTATTCATAAACCAGGCACTGTACCAGGCAAAATGGATATAAAGATGACCATAAATTTATCCTTGCTTTCATAGAGCTTACTATTTAGTTAAGGGAAGCACAGGTAAACATATCGTTATAATAAAGTATAATTGGTGTTGTTACAGAAATATGAATGAATTCAGAAAAACCAAGGGAATTATGCTGTTGGTGTTACCTTTGCACTGCCTTTTAAAATTCTACATAAAAATTTCTTCATCCATAATAAGAAAGCATATTGTAACATGGAATCTCTCCAGTGAGACCCTGGGGTTGCTTCCAGGATAAACATTCTGTGATTTGATACTAATTTAGGTTACAATGAAGATCACTGTAAGTTCTAAATTGGAAGAAATAAAATTCCAAGGGGCGACATTAGTGATGGAGTCAAGATACAGATTTGCCATTTTAATTTGTGACTTTTCTCCTCTGAATTTGGTTTTGAGATCCATGAAATGGGATATTTCCTAACTCAAAGTTAATTTAGTAAATATATGTGAAATTAGGTGAGGATACTGTTAGTAAATTGAGCCTTCCTATGCTGCTTTTCTGCTATATTTAAATATCAGTGATGGAGATTTTAAACCTTGCAATACTACACCTCTGGGGTTATTGTGAACACTCTGCAGATCTGATCTGCTGTAAACATGGGCGAACCTTCTAGGCCTATCATCACTGTAGCCTTCAGTGTTCTACGAATTTGACATTTCATTTAAATCTTGGTTACTCAGCAATTTTAATACTAAGCAGAGTAGCTAAACGAAAGGCAATTGCTTTTCCTTCTTTCTCTTTCTTTACAAATCAAAAGACTGTTTTCACCCACATTTAGGTAACAGTCTCTAAGAATTCTGCTGATGTTGATGTCAAAATAATTTCACAAAGACACCGGGGAGATTCTTATGTATTTGCCAAACTTGCAGCTTCCAACTTCCTGATGTTATTAGAGAAGGGGAAGGTGCAAATGTGACGTTCACTTCAGCCTCAGTACCAGACTGACCTTGCTGTGGTAATAAAGCATATGAATGCTATTTTGATGTCTAAGACATTATAAAACATACAGTCTAATTCCTGGTTCTAGTAATATGGCATTTAGAAATATTGAAGGAAGGACAGTTAAGGAGTAGAAAGATGCTATAACATGTTACTTACACTCTTTGAGTTCCAGTTTCTCCATTCACATGAAACCTGAGTAAGAACTGGCTGTCTTACTAACAGTCTCAGCACAAGTTGCATCTCACAGAAGTAAAAGTCTAATTCTACCCAATTAATTTTCTTAAAAAAAAAAAAGCAATTCAATGAAAGAAGGATAGCTTTTTCAATAAATGGTGCTGGAGAAACTGGATAGCCATAAGCAAAAAATAAATATATAAATGAATAAAATGAACCTTGACCGTAACCTTATATGTAATATAAAAATCAACTAAAATGGACCATGGACTTAAATGTGAAACATAACACTATAAAACTTCCAGAAAAAGACACAGGAGAAAATCTTCAGGACCAAGGACAAGGCAAAAAGTTCTTAGACTTGAACTAAAACCAAAAGTATGGTCCATTAACAAAACTAAAGCTTGATAAATTGGACCTCATGAAAATGAAAAATTTTTGTTCTGTGAAAGACCCTGTTAAGGATGAAAATACACATAATGGACTGGCAGAAAATATTTGCATATTGTATATTTGACAAAGGACTAGTATCTAGACTTATAAATAACTCGTATCTCGATATTAGAAAACAAACATAATTAGAAAATGGGCAAAAGATGTGAAGAGACATTTCAGCAAAGGGGCTATATAGGTGGCAAATAAGCACATGACAAGATGCTCAATACCATTAGTCATTAGAGACATTAATATTAAAACCATAATGAAACATCACTGCATACCTTACAGATAACTGAAATAATAAATAGAGAAAATGCCATATACTGGCGAGGACGTAGAGAAACTGGATCACTCATCCATTGCTGGTGGGAATATAAAATGGTACAGTCACTCTGGAAAATTGTTTGACAGTCTTTTAAAATTAAAAAAATAGACTCACCATGCAATCCAGGAATCATACTCCTGGGCATTTATCCTAGAGAGATAAAGACTTATTTTTAGGCAGAAACTGATAAACAAATATTCCTAGCAGCTTCGTTCATAGTAGCCACAAACTGGAAACTGCCCAGATGTCCCTCCATAGGTGGATGCTCAAATAGGCGGTGGTGCATCCATCCCCGGGAGGCGGCTCGGTAGTAAAAAGGAGGCACCGTTGATACATGCAACAACTTGCACAAACCTCAAAGAAATGATGATGAATGAAAACACCAATCTCTAAAGGATGCACACTGCATGATGCCACATACAACATTTGTGAAACATCATCACAGGAGTGGAGAACAAATTGGTGGTTTCTGTGGGTCAGAGATGAGGAGGGTGGATATGGGTAAAAGTGGGTAGCACATGGGAGCTTTGTGGTGATGGTACAGTTAAATATCTTGATGGTGGTGGTGGTGAAGCAAAGCTACACATCTGACAAAACGGCGCGCACACACACACACACACACACACACACACGGTCCTCTGTAACTGGTGAAATCTGAATAAGCTCTATAACTCGTACCATTATCAAAATGAAAAAAAATCCAGCCTTCTCCCCATAAAACCTTGTTTTTGCATAATTCACTCAAAAAACTCCAAAGAGAGAATTATGCCTCATAACTAAACAGCCAGCATCCTAAGCATGCCCTTCCTCTGTCTAGCTCCCCAAAGTCTCTTCTTCATAGTTGTGGCTCCCTACTCTGTCTTTTCTCCCAACCCAAACCAAATAAAACGAAAAACAAATAACCACACAAACAAATAACCCCCCCTTTCCCCTTTCCTGATCTCTATAGCCACACTTCCCCTTGCCTCCCCCAAGTACAGGCCCTTTCCTTCCCCATGGTCCCACAAACCTCTGGATCACCTCTTTATTATATACATAACTTTAGCCTCTTTTGGATTATTTTAACTGCCTCTTCAGCCATCGTTAGCAGCAGTACAAAAAAAACTTGAGAACTTGAATAAGCAAACACAAAAACCTCTTTGGGGAAAGAGGAAGATTTGAATATTGACACATTAATAGTTTGCCCTTTTCATTATCAAATGGGGTTAATAACCCCCACCGCCCTTAAAGGGTTGTTATGAATATTAAATAAGATGTCATATGTAAGGCACTTAGTACAGTGCTTGGCACACAGTAGGTGCTCAACAAATGGTAGCAGGAAGTAACAGGAAGCAATTGGCACACAAAAGAGAGTGGTAATAGAGTTCTGCAATTTAACAGTCCACAAAGAAATATTCATGAAGTATCTAATATACTCAGTACTTTGCCAGTACGATGAAACAGCCGAAGGAAAGATGCATACAGCATAAATAAGAACATGAAAAAGCAGTGCCATTAGTCATTAGGAAAACGATCATTAAAACCATAACATGATACTACCTATAAGTATGACTAAGATCCTGGCAACTGGATCTCATTCATTGCTGGTAAAAATGCAAAATGCTATAGCCACTATGGAAAAGTCTGGAAGTTTCTCATAAAGGTAAACATTCATTTACCATGCAACTCCACTTCTAGGCATTTATCCAACTGAAACGAAAACTATGTTCAAACAAAAATCTGTATGAGAATGTTTATAGCAGTCTTATTGCCCCACATTGGAATTTACCCAAACATTCTCCAACTGGTAAATGTATAAACGTACTGATATGTCCATACAATGGAGTACTACTCAGAAATCCAAGGAATGTACTACTGACACACAAAACATGAATGAACTACAAACGCATTATGCTAAGTAAAAGAATCTACACACAAAAGTCTACATACTGTGTGATTCCACACATGCAAAACTATAGAGACAGGAAACAGATAACTGGTCATCAGGGTCTGCAGGTGGGAGGGGGACTGACTGCAAAAGGTCACGAGGGAAATATTTCAGGCAATGGAATAATTCTATACCTTGATAGCAGTGATGGTTACACAATTGTATGCATTTGTCAAAACTCACAAAAATGTACACCAAAAAGGGTGAATCTACCTTATGCAAATTTTACCTCAATCGAAAAAAATAGAAAAAAATAGAATTGTAGCCTAAAAGTTAAGAACACAGATTTTGCCACTGTGTGCCTTCAGATATAATGTAAGAGATGAGACTAACACACATAGATAAGGGAATCACATGTACTCGTATACAATTTGTTGCTGAATCATGAGGTTTAGGGATAGGTATAAATTGAAGTTAAAGAGATCACTGATTTATGTGGGAAGAGGAAAGACTGGACTTCAGTGTCAAACATCAAAAGGGTGGGCAGCACCTGGCTGGGCAGAGAGAACTGAAAGAGCATTTTTGCCTGAAGAAATGTGAGTAAAAATACTGAGCAGGAATGAGGAGTCTTACCTGAACGCAGCAGAGCTGGTGTTGAGAGTAACAAGAAATTGATTTGATAAAGACGATGGAGCCAGATTGCAGAGGGTCTTAAATTTTAATTACAGCCCATGACAGAATTAAAGTCTTTTCATAAGACAGTTATAGTAAGTTCCTGAATGGGAGTTATCATAAAAAGCAGTTTGTACAGATGCTCATTCTGGAAGTAGTGTTCCCTCTAGAAGAAGGAGAGAAGCCATGTTCTGGCACAACAAGAAAGGGGAGTCAGTGTGTTTTTTATGTTGCAGACCGAGAGTCCTTTGTGGCTTTCTGAATTGACATCTTAGCTGATTGTCTTAATAATAGATATCCTGTGTTAAAAATGGAATCTTTGAATGTTTAGCAGAAGGAAAGCACAGCTGCCTCCAGCGGTTTGTTTCATAGCTTCTGGGCGTGGGGCACCATCTACAGGAAGGGCTGCTCAGCGGCTGCTTTCTTTTACACCTTGGGGACTGCAGCTGCCTGGACTGCCACATGTTCAAGTCATTCCTGATCTCAGAAATAAGGAACACTCAGAAATCCTACAGAACAGTGCTTTTCTGCTCTATCCAGAGTTCAAATATATTTTGACCCCTATATGAAGTCACTGAAGAAAGGGCATCCGTTCCTTCCTTGGAAGCCTCAGGGTGAGTATAGGAGAGTACAATTCTGCATCCTTGCTTTGGACAGTATCTGTGCTTATGAATGCCTCAGCTCTCTCATCCATGGTTTTAGCTAAGAGACTTTATTGAGAAAGACATTATAGTAAAGTGAATAAATCTCAAGAACTTGGGTTTCTTTTTAAATTTAGTAGAAAATCCTGGAGAATTTGTTCATTGTCTATTGCTATAAAATTCTACTCAGAATCCTTACAGGGATGAGGGAGTCTTGATTGTATGTTAGGTTATCATATATACAATGGAATATCACTCAGCCATAAAAAGAAATGAGATTGAGTTATTTGTAGTGAGGTGGGTGGACCTAAAGACTGTCATACAGAGTGAAGTAAGTCAGAAAGAGAAAAACAAATACTGTATGCTAACACATATATATGGAATCTAAAAAAAAAAAAAAAAAGGTTCTGAAGAACCTAGGGGCAGGACAGGAATAAAGACGCAGACGTAGAGAATGGACTTGAGGACACGGGGAGGGGGAAGGGTAAGCTGGGAAGAAGTGAGAGAGTGGCATGGACATATATACACTACCAAATGTAAAACAGACAGCTAGTGGGAAGCTGCCGCATAGCACAGGGAGATCAGCTCGGTGCTTTGTGACCACCTGGAGGGCTGGGATAGGGAGGGTGGGAGGGAGACACAAGAGGGAGGAGATATCGGGATATATGTGTATGTATAGCTGATTCACTTTGTTATAAAGCAGAAACTAACACACCTTTGTAAAGCAATTATACTCCAATAAAGATGTTAAAAAAATAAAAGGATAGCTTGAAGAATTAGAAACTGGATATCAAATTTTCTGGAATAAATTTGTAATGTTTCTCAAATCTAAAAAAAAAGGAAAAATACTAAAATAAATACCCCATAACTATTCCAAGTAAAGATGTCAAGACCAACATTCAAAGCACATTGATATGGAAGTAGGTGTGTTCCTGAGTCTTCTAGAAATCTCTTAATCCTAGGATGTGCTGTATGAAAAGAGGATGTCAAATGTCTTGCTGAGTAGCAAATAGATGAACGCTACAAACAGCTTCAACTAACAATGAGGCTAACATCAAATGCCCTTCATCTGAGAGTCCTAGAGGTCTTTACAAATGGCATAACATTAACCTGAACATCACTCCAGAGAAGCATCAAATTAATTTCCATTTCAGAAATGGAACCCTGAGGGGCTTCCCTGGTGGCGCAGTGGTTGAGAGTCTGCCTGCCGATGCAGGGGACACGGGTTCGTGCCCCGGTCCGGGAAGATCCCACATGCCGCGGAGCGGCTGGGCCCGTGAGCCATGGCCGCTGAGCCTGCGCGTCCTGAGCCTGTGCTCCGCAACGGGAGAGGCCACAACAGTGAGAGGCCCGTGTACCGAAAAAAAAAAAAAAAAAGAAATGGAACCCTGAGAAAGAAGCATGTTCATGATCACAACTAAACCTACTTCTTAGCATACTTAAGGCCAGTTCCTATCAGCCATCTGTTCTGAGAGCTAATTTTAGGCCCTGGAGTAAAAGAGAGAGAGCATGAAGATGTCAAAATGGAAAACAAACCATATTCATTCAACATTTGGGGGATCATTTAAAGTTAAATAATAATACAGGATTACATTTCTCAAGGTATTCACTATATATTTAGAGCAACATTTAGGGAACAGTATGGCAAGTGTCATGATAATAGTAGCATTGAAGTATGATGGAAATACATGAGAGGAAGAGAATCAAACTAGGGGATCAGGGGAAATTCACATAGGAAGAGATACTTCAGCCAAGCTTTGAAGGCTTGTAGGAGTTATCTTTAAGCAGAAAGCAAGGAAAAGGATTCTGTACAAGACAAATAGCACAGACAAAGCATGAAGCATTATAATTGCCAGTAGCTGGAATAGTGCTGGGGGAAGGAGGCCACAAATTAGAATGTGATGTATGTGCTAAACTAAGGAGCTTAAAATGTGTACCAAATGCTATAGCCAAGGGAACAGGTCAGTGGTCAGCGCACATATTCACAGGATACCCACAGCTCCATCAGCACCATGATATCAACAAGGAGTTGTAAATATAACTTACAGGAACTCAAACAGGCAGAAACAATACCTCCTTACAAACTTCTATTTACAGTTCAAGCTTTGTAAGATGCCAGTAGGTTATACTGCCCAGGAGGAAAAGAAAACAAAGTTGGTATATGACTAGCTCACCTCTGCTGTAGAGTTAGGCCAAAGGAGAGACCCATCAGGCATGGTACGATCAAGAGAAAAGTAAGAGATTTCAAAGAAAACATAAACAGAACTCAGTGATAAGTTGGAATATAAGGGGCTAAAAAAAATGAGTAACTGAAATTTTCATTCTAAATCACTGGGCTTTTTAAGTTCTTCAGTGAGTTATAAAAATAATAAAATAAGAAAGAATACTTAGGTGGTAAAGATGAATCCACAAACATGCTCAGTTGAAGATGACAATGAGATTTCAAGTCAGAGTTCTAGGTACCTACTGGGGCTTGTCTCTGGACAACATCTACTTTCCAGGGCCTCTAACCTTGAGCTTAAGGCTGCTCACTATGTATCAAATGATCAGTCCAGAGGAACAGTGTTTACAGGAAACTGCTAGGAAGTTAGGTGGGGTATCCTTTCTTCTGGAACAAACCCAAGCTGAGGGCTATATCCCATCTTATTGTGGTGCTGCCCTCCTTGTGTTGCTGCCATTAAATGTGCTCAGACTTTATATACCAGCATCTTAATAAAAAGGAGCCTGTAACGTTCATCTTTTCATCCACTATAACGATGCTGTACGGGTTGGGTTCTCTGGGAAACAGCTGCTAAGATGGAATTAGAGCTGCAAAAGTTTTATTGGGAGTAGCACCAGTGAAAGAAAAGAGCAAGATGCAGGGTTGGGCATGTGGTGCCGACAGACCCTAATTTAGACCTCACCCAGTCTTTGTCAGCCCAGGGAAGAGCTCTGGAGCAAAGATGGCATGCTGGAGGAGCCCCACAGGGGTTGGAGATGACCTAGCCCTTGTACCATTAATCTGCTGTCATTACCTGGAGGCCACCTGGAGGAGGATGTGACCTCGTCTTAAAAGCTGGAACAGACCCTGAAGGAGCTAACGACTGGATGTATCAGCTGACCACAGTCCTTTCAGCTGGGCATCTAGTCCTTTCTTGAAGTAGGATCTGAGTGATGTATCTCTGTGTCGCCACAAAGGCCTTAAAGATTTGTTTAAGCAATACCCTTTTTATGAAGCCCCATGGGAGAAATAGCTCTTGGTAGCTGGCATAGCTGTGCATAACCCATACAAGGGATATGTTCTGTATTTTGGACACTGGTATCCACATCACTGGACAGATTTTCTTCTGTGCATTGGCTGCTATGAAGCTCAGAGCTAAATTTATGGGGTTCATATAGAATTTCATAAAATATATTTTGAATACTAATACCATACCTGCTGCATTACCCATTTCTCTTGTTTCCTTTTTACTTATAAAGCACATAAATTACTTTAGCCAAAGACTAGATCTCTAAGTAGAACTACCTTTCCATAAGGTGATTTGTGGGATACCATCATGGATCATGATACAAAATGGACTATATTAGCGACTTCACTGTGGTCCAGTGGTTAAGACTCCGCCTTCCAATGCAGGGGGTGTGGTTCGATCCCTGGCTGCGGAGCTGAGATCCCACATGCCTCCTCCTCAAAAACCAAAACATAAAACAGAAGCAATATTGTAACAAATTCAATAAAAACTTTAAAAAAAATGGTCCACATCAAAAAATCTTAAAAAAAAATACGGACTATATTGAATCTTAGCTTGGGCCTCATCTGATCCAACTCAAAAGTGAGAGAGGATCATCAATTAACTCCTTTGAATGCAAAAATATATACATTTTTGTCCCTACTCTATAAATACCTAAATTATAAATCTAATCATTTGTGTAATATTATTGATCTGTCATCCTAAATAGATATTTACTAACACATCTGAAAGTGCCTTTCAGTAAAGGCCCAGGGCCCTCTAGTGGGCGATTAAAAAACATAAAGAAGAAATAAAATTCTGGGGGCTCCTCCCTTTCCCCCTTTTCTTGCTAGTGCTTTATTAGTAGCAAGGAAATGATCACTCTGAAATTCACTTCCGCTGGAGAGACCAGTATATAAAGACTATGTGGCAATCACTTGCCTTAGTTGTCAGTTTTTCAAGTGTCATAATTATTGTGACCTGGGCATTAGGAAAGCGAATTTTCCTTTCGTGATGGGAAAGAGGGTTGGTAATGAGGTCGATGTATGGACAAGTGGTGAGGAGGGTTGCTCTCCAGGACAAAGCTATACTGACCAGAATGGGCTGGTCATCAGAACCCAAGAGGATGAACTTGCTCTGTGGCTGGAGTGCAATGGCATCCAGGGAAGGGGATGATCCCTGACAGTGACTAAACTATGTACTTAAAGAGAAATCCTCAAAGGAAAAAGAAAAGAACCAAAGAAGATTATATGGAGTGCTTGGTTTTATTGCTATAAGCAGGCCTGGCTACATAATTTGCAGGCAAATTACAAAATAAAAATGTAGGATGCTTGTCCAAAAATTATTAAGAATTTCAAGACTAACAGCAGAGCATTAAAACAAGCATGGGGCCCTCTGGGCTTAGGTCCCTGTGTGACTGCATGTGTCACGTGTCCACAAGGTTGGCCCTGGTTACAGACTCAAAAGGTAACTATAAGAAAGACGGAGTTTTTTTTCCCTCAGATCACCCTCAACTGTAAACCTGAGAAAGTTCCACTCCTATTACTCTGTCCTTCGCCTGGTCTAGCCTGTTAGCCCTCTGGGCCCTGGGGAGGGGAGGCTGCCAGTGAACACAGTGGCTACAAAATCTCCAGTCAGTCCCAACTTCTCACCAGTGGAGCTGAGCGAGCACCATTCTACTTTTAAATACTCTGTATCCTTGTTGAAATACATGTTGGACCATATCTTACACAACACATCAAGATCTTTGGTTCAAAAGTTGGTTTGTTGTCATAATAGACTGAGAAGAGCTAACTCACTTCTCATCAGGAGACATCATGGGATCAAGACTTCCTTTGCTAGAAGTGAACATAAATACTTGATACCACTGAGGCTGCAGCAGCCACGGCTATGGTGATTGCAGAGTCAGATCTTGCAGAGCTGGGTTGGAGGAGGGATATCACCTCCCCAAAAGGAATTTAGGTAGAAATAAACCACCCAAGTCTACAGAATCAGAATAGTGTTGGAGGGAAGCAGGGAGGTGTGGACAAGATTATTCTGAAAAGAAGAAAAAAAAAAATTCCCAAGGTGATCTGACAGTCTCCTGGTCAAGAACTATGCTCTACTTCAATTTTTTTTTTTTTTTTGCTCCCCCCCAGATGAGAGAGTAGGGCATAGATAGGTAAGGAAAAACTCACGTTCACACTGGTAGTTAGAGAAAGCTGGACCCAAAACCCAGGTATGTGATGTCCCTGACCGAGCTCTTTGCACGGTATCAGAGTTTTCAAACTGCTTTCATATTTACTAGTTCAGGGGAAAATGCAACAAATAAAAGACAATTCAGATGTACATCACAATGAAACATTTATTATAGTTGCAATTTTGGGTTAGATGTGTAAATGTATTAATGAAAATACATCACAACTGCTAGGCTCTGAATATTTTAGTTGGAGGGCCAAGTGATTTTAGATATTGACATTTAAGAAAAGTTGGACCTCATGACCAGAATGAAGTTTCCTGAAATGTGTTTGGTATTCAACTTAATATACCATGTTTGTTTAGTTGGAGAAACTTAGAATTACTGTTAATTCTAAGAAATTAACTTAGAATTAATTAATTACTGTTAATTCTACAGAGAAGTCTATATAATTAATATGTCCATAATTAAATATAATATCTGATTCTGTTAAAAGACTTAAAATGGTCTCAAATAAGAATCCCAGTTGAGTATGGATTAATGGGAATTAAAGAAAAACTGTTAGAAGACAAATTTCCAACCTGAATTTCAGAGTACTCTGTTTGGATACGTAATTTAATAAAAATCTATCTATGGTCAAGTTACTCAGTGAATTGCTAAAAAACTGAAATGCCTCCTAGCTGATAACTTATTTTTACGGCTTTCTATAGGCTGTATTCCCACACTCACTAAGTCATCTGATAAATTAACGTTACAGTAAAAGAAGCTGATTTTGCTACCACTACCATTAGCTAAAGGCAGCACTTGACAGATTCCTTCACCCAGAAACATGTAATGGAATAGTACATTTTCCTTGCAAACAAATCTCATTTATACTTTACACAAGGGTCATTTTTCCATGAAGGCAAAGAAAGAAAAATGTTCAGCTACAGTGGTCCAACATCAAAACACCTTAAGTATCAGTGAAAAGAGCCTGACATATTGAAAGACCTCACTAACAAAACTCATCTCTGAGGAGTTAAGTGCGTGAATGAAAGAAGCTCCATGAAGAACCCTAATAGCAATTCGTGATATTTTTAAAAATTAAATGATTTCTCTACATCAGGATCCCAGAGGAATATGGTGGACTAAATGCCATCTACCCTCTGAGCTTCACATTTCACAGCAGACATCAAGGCCTCCAGCGGTGCCTCTCCTTCCAGAATTAGTCCACTCAACAGTACCATTCCAGTAAAAAAGGAGACCCAGTGGGCCAAATGATGAGTAATAGTTATGAGAAAACATAATAAATGATACTAGGAGTTGAGGGACTGCTCTCGTTTCGAGCAATTTCTCTCAAGCAAAACACTTAACACGGGTCTCACACTGTTCCTATTTCAGCTTCCCATTCTGAAGCTGGCACTGTCTCCAGTATAGTGCAGGGGGAGCAACCATGTCTCCTCATAAAACACCAATAAGTTTCCAAGCTTCAATCGCTTAACTTCTGCTTTCATTTGTTTCTTCAGTTTAGCACTAATACTATGACTCAATTCTTTAATCTTTTAGGCATATGTTTTGTGACTTTTCGACTTCTTGCCCTCTGAGAATAAAAGTGGGAAATGGTGAGAATAATTCCCAGGGATGAGTCTGAAGTGTATAGGTATAAAATTCAGTTGGATAAAGAAAAATAGTTGCAACCATGAGGGTAACAGACGGGTACAGTTACATTCTTGAGTTACCTTGTATGGCTTGGACCTCAATGTGAATAGCCCTCCCTGGAGTAACACCATGGTGGCCCCAGGTTATATTTTGGTGAATTTCAATCATCTCTGGGTACATTTCTAAATCATTCTAATCCATAATAGATTTTACCTTCATATTCTTACTGATACCATTACCTATTCTATACGTCTACATTTACTTTTTGATACAACTAGAAAATTGAAAGAAACACGTCTTTGAAGGAAACAACTTCAGCCCCACTTAGGACTAGGGATGATTCAGACCATTAACAACACAGAGTGAGGAGTAAAGAAAAGCTGTAAATAAGCAGGAAAATAATAAAATCCCCAACTTGTGTCAGAATTTGAAAAGCCATTAAGAATTAGTGGGTGAAGGAACCTCAAAAACATGTTAAGTGAAAAAATCCAGAGACAAGAAGTCTCATGTTGTATCACTCCACATATATACAGAAGTATTCAGAACAGGTAAACCCATAGAGACGGAGTGCAGATTGGTGGCTGCCAGGAGCTGGGGGAGGTGGTAATGGGGAGTGAGTGCTCAGTGGGTATGGGGTGATCACCTTTTGGGGGATGAAAATGTTTTGGAACTCGACAGAGGTTCTTGTTGCACAATACTGTAAATGCACTAAATGCCACTGAATTGTTCTCTTCAAAACGTATAAAAAAAAGTTCTAAAAAATAAAAAGGAAAATGATCTTTGTAGTTTTTCTGTAATATTACAGTTATTCTAAGAAAAAAGTTTACTTTTTAAAGATGGAATTAGTGGGGAGGAGGCATGAACTTTGACTCCTATTTGGTTTAAGGTACAATGGAAAACCTCCATATTTTTGTCCCTTTTCTTCATCAAGTTACAGTTTTAAAAATTAAGTTATGAGCAATTATTAAGGCCATTAGCCCTTTTCCTCTCACATGTGTTAAAGTTTATAATGGAGTCAAATTTATCAGGCTCTTGCTTTCATTCAATTTGTTATCTTTTGCTTTATAATGTCTGGGCTCTGTTTTCTGCTTGGAAAGATCTTTCTCACTCCCATCACTTGTTAAATATGTTGTTGTTGATGATTCTTTTCCCCTAAGGTTTTAATTTTTCTTATTTATTTCTCTTTTCTAATTACATTGGCTAGTATCTCTGATGATACATGATAATGTGCATCAATGACCTGCCATTGGTTTTTTTGTTGTTGTTTTTTGTTTTTTTGTTTTGCGGTACGCGGACCTCTCACTGCTGTGGCCTCTCCCGTTGCGGAGCACAGGCTCCAGACACGCAGGCTCAGCGGCCATGGCTCACGGGCCCAGCCGCTCCGCGGCATGTGGGATCTTCCCAGACCAGGGCACGAACCCGTGTCCCCTGAATTGGCAGGCGGACTCTCAACCACTGCGCCACCAGGGAAGCCCTGCAACTGGTTTTATAGGGAGTTGTATGGTCGAATTAAGTTTCTCAGCTCACTTCTTAGCAGTGAGCTGAGAAACTTATGGATAAATGGGGAAGAGTGAGAAAAAAACAGCACATGTACTAATTTTCTCATCTTTAATAGAAATCTGGTATTGGACACTATTGAAAAACAAATCAATCAAAGATGCTTAAGTATGCTATGTAATGGTATGAAGGTGGTAGTGTGTTGGGGCTCTACTCTCCCTCCACCTCCAAAATAGTTCACAAGAGATAACTGTTAAATATTCAGGAAATTTGCAAGCTGGTTGTTAAAGCTATTATTAAAAATTAAATTACATAAATTTATGGTTAAATTGTATCAAAGCAAATGTATCAAACACTCAAAAATCATGTCAATTATACTATATTTACTATATATAGTACTATATGCTATATTTTACTATTATCTATGCTCTTAAGGCTGTTTATGTTATTGCAACTGAAGGATGGAAATCCTAATAATGGTAGCTTCTGCCCATCTCTTCTCTACTCTGCATTCTGTGAGGATAGACTGGCAGCTTGAAATCAGCCAAGGTGGGAGTATTAATATTATGGAAATTGACAAATGCTGCAAACCGGGGTTTGACTTACTGCTTTTTCGATTGTCAAACTTAAGTAATAAAATGTTAATCGTGCAGATTTAACTTGTGTTGTGTCTGTGTCTATTCTGAATAGAACAAAACATTCAGAAAACATTCTTCCGAACTTTGAATACTATCTGATTTAGTGAATAATTCTCTCAAATTCTCTCAAATGATTCTCTCAAATTCTCTCAAATGATTCTCTCAAATTCTCTCAAATGATTCTCTCAAATCACTGACAAACAAGAATGTCCTAACATTCACCTTCCTTCATTGTTTTCCTTTACTTTTACATATTTTCATAAAATAAAATATCAACCGATACCCATGTTGGAACTACATTCGGAGAGCCAGTTAGCAGCACCCTACTGTATAAAGATAACCGTAAAAAAAAACCCTGAGATGATAACATGACTAACCAAAATACCGAGGCAAAGGGGAAATAAACATAGTAAGCAATAATTACATTATAAATATAAACAAAAAATCAATTATAAAAATTATACTGCAAATACAATTTAATTTCCTTGTCTTCCATAGTGAAGAGTCAACTGATAGAGTTTAAGCTTAATATAGCTAGAAATGTATGATTAATTATATTATTAAGATATATAATGTTAACCAGTAGAAAAATTAATGTTTTACAAATGATTCCAGCTTATCAAAAGAAAAACATATATACAAACCTGCATACTCAAAGAGGCCTCTCCTGACTCCCAGTGTTACCTCTTACCCCAGCAGCCCAGATTCTAGTCCATCTCTCTGCTCTATTCTCTCATATAGTCCTGTAATTTTCCTTTATGACATGTTTAAAATGATTAGTTGCATAATCACATGATGAACTTTTTTTTTTTCTTTCGTGGTATGTGGGCCTCTCACTGTTGTGGCCTCTCCCATTGCGGAGCACAGGCTCCAGACGTGCAGGCCCAGCCGGTCCGCGAATGTGGGATCCTCCCGGACGGGGGCACGAACTCGTGTGCCCTGCGTCGGCAGGCAGACTCCCAACCACTGCGCCACCAGGGAAGCCGAACATTTATTTTTTGATTAATCAGTAATCTTCGAGAAGGTACAGCCTATGTCTAGTTTTGGTCACCACTGTCACAAACACCAGGTGCAATGTCTGAGACACAGTAGCTGCTCAGTACTGACGAGTGAAGAGCCCTTCCCTTCAAGGACCTTCCAGAAGCAGAGGGAAGGCTACATCTAAATGCAATAACATAAAGGGAGTCTGTTTAGGTTTAAAGGCGTGCAAAAAGATTCATGTATCCTACCTAGGGGAAGGTTTCATAAAAAATGTGGCATCTGAGTTGAATCGTGGAAAATAGGCAGTCTGCCAGAGATAGAGAAGATAGTCATTTTAAAGAAAGGAAACTGCCAACAGAGAGAGAAGGTTAGTGAAGAGTCCACATCATGGAGAAGGCTGTAGACGATACTAAGGATGTGGAATTCACCTGTGAGAAAACGGCGAGATCTGATTCTTTTTGTATTATTATAGCAAGAGTATTTAGCATGAGATCTACCCTCTCAACAGATTTTTTAAGTGCACAGTGTAGTATTGTTAACTATAGGCATGACTTTGAATAGCATATCTCTAAGTCATCTTGCATGACTGAAACTTAATACCCATTTAGACAACTCCACCTTCCCTTCTCCCCCAGTCACTGGAAACAACCATTACTTTCTGCTTTTATGAGTTTGACTACTTTAGATACTGCATGTAAGTAGGATCATGCAGTGTTGGTACTTTTGTGACTAACTTATTTCACCTAATACAGTGTCCTCATGATTCATCCATGTTGTGGTATATGGTAGGATTTCCTTCTTTTTGAAGGCTAATATTCCATTATATGTATATACCACAATTTCTCTATCTATTCATCCACTGATAGATGTTCAGGTTGTTTTAATCTCTTGGCTATTGTAAACAATGCTGCAATGAACATAGTGCAAAGATCTCTTCACACCTGTTAGAATGGCTATTACACATAAAAAAAATATAAGTGTTGGTGAGTATGTGGAGAAACTGTGTACACTTGTACACTGTGGACGGAAATATAAAGCAGTGTAGCCGCTGAAGAAAATAATATGGAGGTTCCTAAAAAAATTAAAAATAGAATTACCAAGTGACCTAGCAAATACACTTCTGGGTATTTATTGAAAAGGACTGAGATGAGGTTCTTAGCTGAAGCACCCTCTGGAGACAGTGAGGAAGCAGGAGAGGAAGTCGGGCTGGAAGGTGAATTTGGTGAGTGGTGCTCTGATTACGTGGCTCCTACACTTTAGCTCCTAGTGCCATGTGATCCAGAGAGGAAAACATGTCATAACTGCATCAGCCACAAGGTTTATCTGAGGACCTCTTTTGGCTTAAGGGGAAACCATCACTGAAGTAAAAAGGAGAGCAAGATATTGTGGCCAAGCCCACCTTCTCCTCTTGTTATCCTCTCCAATTTGAAATTTAATTTTCATTCTTTCCATGAAAATCCACTTATTCAAATCCTGGTTCCTCTATGAAAACTTACTTTTTAAAATAATCTTATCCAACTTTAATCACATGTATTCTATAAACACAGGATTTTCATAAAGTCATACTCCTCTATGTATGCCTATGACCTCCTTCTAGATTTTCACACCTTCAAAATTAAAGGTGTAATGTTAATTTCTTTTGTAACCACTCACAGTACGTGTAAGATGTTTAGCACAAAGTAGATTTTTGTTAAATGTTTTTTATAGCTATTTATAACACAATGAGATATGAGGATTAAAAAAGGTTACTATAGAGGAGCAAAAAGAAACAGGACAGATGTGTGAAGAGGAAAACATGGGAGATAAAAAAGACAACAGGATCCTTTCCTTAATTATATTAGAGGCAGGTCAAAGAATAAAAGAATAAAAAATGCTTTCTAAGAATTAAAAATGAATATCTTATAAAACTTGAGGATTGATGGCATGTTTGATTCAAATTCTGGTTTTCCTCCAAAGGTAGAATGAGATTCAGAAACTTGGAATTATACATCTTGTAACGGAAAATTTGGTTAAACAAGCGGATAATTGTTTCTTACAACACTCCCAATACTGTGCATTTTCAATTGCTATTTGATGGTATTTTGTTGTTTAAGAAAATCAGTAAATTAGGAACAAAGATGGCGGAGTACAAGGATGTGCTCTCACTCCTTCTTGTGAGAACACCAGAATCACAACTAGATGCTGGACAATCATCGACGGGAAGACACTGGAACTCACCAAAAAAGATACCCCACATCGAAAGACAAAGGAGAAGCCACAATGAGACGGTAGGAGGGGCGCAATCACAGTGAAATCAAATCCCATAACTGCTGGGTGGGTGACTCACAGACTGGAGAACACTTATACCATAGAAGTCCACCCACTGGAGTGAAGTCTGAGCGCCACGTCAGGCTTCCCAACCTGGGGGTCTGGCAACGGGAGGAGGAATTCTTAGAGAATCAGACTTTGAAGCCTAGTGGGAATTGATTGTAGGAGTTTGACAGCACTGGGGGAAACAGAGACTCCAGTCTTGGAGGGCACACACAAAGTAGTGTGCGCATCGGGACCCAGGGGAAGGAGCAGTGACGCCACAGGAGACTGAACCAGACCTACCTGCTAGTATTAGAAGGTCTCCTGCAGAGGCGGGTGGTGGCTGTGGCTCACCATGGGGACAAGGACACTGGCAGCAGAAGTTCTGGGAAGTACTCCTTGGTGTGAGCCTTCCCAGAGTCTGCCATTAGCCCCAGCAAAGAGCCCAGATAGGCCCCAGTGTTGGGTTGCCTCAGGCCAAACAACCAACAGGAAGAGAACCCAGCCCCACCCATCAGCAGACAAGCGGATCAAAGTTTTTCTGAGCTCTGCCCAACAGAGCAACAGTCAGCTCTACCCACCACCAGTCCCTCCCATCAAGCCTCTTAGATAGCCTCATCCACCAGAGGGCAGACAGCAGAAGCAAGAAGAACTACAATCCTGTGGCCTGGGGAACAAAAACCAAATTCACAGAAAGACAGACAAGATGAAAAGGCAGAGGGCTACGTACCAGATGAAGGAACAAGATAAAACTCCAGAAAAACAACTAAATGAAGTGGAGATAGGCAACCTTCCAGAAAAAGAATTCAGAATAATGAGAGTGAAGATGATCCAGGACCTCGAAAAAAGAATGGAGGCAAAGATTGAGAAGATGCAAGTAATGTTTAACAAAGACCTAGAAGAACTAAAGAACAAACAAACAGAGATGAACAATACAGTAATTGAAATGAAAACTACACTAGAAGGAATCAATAGCAGAATAACTGAGGCAGAAGAACGGATAAGTGACCTGGAAGACAGAATGGTGGAATTCACTGCTGCAGAACAGACAAAAGAAAAAAGAATGAAAAGAAATGAGGACAGTCTAAGAGACTTCTGGAACAACATTAAACACAACAACATTTGCATTATAGGGGTCCCAGAAGGAGAAGAGAGAGAGAAAGGACCTGAGAAAATATTTGAAGAGATTACAGTTGAAAACTTATCTAACATGGGAAAGGAAATAGCCACCCAAGTCCAGGAAATGCAGAGAGTCCCATACAGGATAAACCCAAGGAGAAACACGTCAAGACACATAGTAATCAAACTGGCAAAAATTAAAGACAAAGAAAAATTACTGACAGTAGCAAGGGAAAAGCAACAAATAACATACAAGGGAACTCCCATAAGGTTAAGAGCTGATATCTCAGCACAAACCCTGCAAGCCAGAAAGGAGTGGCATGATATACTTAAAGTGATGAGAGGGAAGAACCTACAACCAAGGTTACTCTACCCGGCAAGGATTTCATTCAGATTTGATGGAGAAATCAAAAGCTTTACAGACAAGCAAAAGCTTAGAGAATTCAGCACCACCAAACCAGCTCTACAACAAATGCTAAAGGAACTTCTGTAAGCGGGAAACACAAAAGAAAGGACCTACAAAAACAAAGCCGAAACAATTAAGAAAATGGTAATAGGAACATACATCTCGATAATTACCTTAAACATGAATGGATTAAATGCTCCAACCGAAAGACACAGGCTTGCTGAATGGATACAAAAACAAGACCCATATATATGCTGTCTACAATAGACCCACTTCAGACCTAGAGACACATACAGACTGAAAATGAGGGGATGGAAAAAGATATTCCATGCAAATGGAAATCAAAAGAAAGCTGGAGTAGCAATACTCATATCAGATAAAATAGAATTTAAAATAAAGAATGTTACAAGAGACAAGGAAGGACACTACATAATGATCAAGGTATCAATCCAAGAAGAAGATATAACAATTATAAATGTATATGCACCCAACATAGGAGCACCTCCATACATAAGGCAACTGCTAAGAGCTGTAAAAGACGAAATCAACAGTAACTAAATAATAGAGGGGACTTTAACACCTCACTTACACCAATGGACAGATCATCCAAAATGAAAATAAATAAGGAAACAGAAGCTTTAAATGACACAATAGACCAGATAGATTTAATTGATATTTATAGGACATTCCATCCAGAAACAGCAGATTACACTTTCTTCTCAAGTGCGCAATGGGACATTCTCCAGGATAGATCACATCTTGGATTACAAATCAAGCCACAGTAAATTTAAGAAAATTGAAATCATATCAAGCATCTTTTCTGACCACAATGCTATGAGATTAGAAATCAATTACAGGGAAAAAAACGTTAAAAACACAAACACATGGAGGATAAACAATATGTTACTAAATAACCAAGAGATCACTGAAGAAATCAAAGAGGAAATAAAAAAATACTTAGAGACACATAACAATGAAAACACGATGATCCAAACCTATGGGATGCAGCAAAAGCAGTTCTCAGACAGAAGTTTATAGCTATATAAGCCTACCTCAAGAAACAAGAAAAATCTCAAATAAACAATCTAACCGTACACCTAAATGGACTAGAGAAAGAAGAACAAACATAACCCAAAGTTAGCAGAAGGAAAGAAACCATAAAGATCAGAGCAGAAATAAATGAAATAGAAACAAAGAAAACAATAGCAAGGATCAATAAAACTAAAAGCTGGTTCTTTGAGAAGATAAACAAAATCGATAAACCGTTAGCCAGACTCATCAAGAAAAAGAGGGAGAGGACTCAAATCAATAAAATTCGAAATGAAAAAGGAGAAGTTACAACAGACACCACAGAAATACAAAGCATCCTAAGAGACTACTACAAGTAACTCTATGCCAATAAAATGGACAACCTGGAAGAAATGGACAAATTCTTAGAAAGGTATAACCTTCCAAGATTGAACCAGGAAGAAAAAGAATATATGAGCAGACCAATCACAAGTAATGAAATTGAAACTGTGATTAAAAATCTTCCAACAAACAGAAGTCCAGGACCAGATCAAACATTTAGAAGAGAGCTAACACCCATCTTTCTCAAACTCTTCCAAAAAATTGCAGTGGAAAGAACACTCCCAAACTCATTCTATGAGGCCACAATCACCCTGATACCAAAACCAGACAAAGATACTACAAAAAAGAAAATTACAGACCAATATCACTGATGAATATAGATGCAAAAATCCTCAAAAAAATACTAGCAAATAGAATCCAACAACACATTAAAAGCATCATACACCAGGCTTCCCTGGTGGCGCAGGTGGTTGACAGTCTGCCTGCCGATGCAGGGGACGCGGGTTCCTGCATGCCCCGATCCGGGGAGATCCCACATGCTGCGGAGCAGCTGGGTCCGTGAGCCATGGCCACTGAGCCTGTGCGTCCAGAGCCTGTGCTCCGCAATGGGAGAGGCCACAACAGTGAAATGCCCGCGTACCGCAAAAAAAAAAAAAAAAAAATAGCATCATACACCATGATCAAGTGTGATTTATCCCAGGGATGCAAGGATTCTTCACTATACGTAAATCAATCAATGTGATACACCATATTAACAAACTGAAGAATAAAAACCATGTGATCATATCAATAGATGCAGAAAAAGCTTCTGCCAAAATTCAACACCCATTTATGAAAAAACTCTCCAGAAAGTGGGCACAGAAGGAACCTACCTCAACATAATAAAGGCCATATACGACAAACCCACAGCAAACATCATTCTCAGTGGTGAAAAACTGAAAGCATTTCCCCTAAGATCAGGAAGAAGACAAGGATGTCCACTCTCACCACTATTATTCAACACAGTTCTGGAAGTCCTAACTATGGCAATCAGAGAAGAAAAAAAATAAAAGGAATACAAATTGGAAAAGAAGAAGTAAAGCTGTCACTGTTTGCAGATGACATGATACTATACATAGAGAATCCTAAAGATGCCACCAGAAAACTACTAGAGCTAATCAATGAATTTGGTAAAGTTGCAGGATAGAAAATTAATGCACAGAAATCTCTTGCATTCCTATACACTAATGATGAAAAATCTGAAAGAGAAATTAAGGACACACTCCCATTTACCACTGCAATAAAAAGAATAAAATACCTAGGGATAAACCTACCTAGGGAGACAAAAGACCTGTATGCAGAAAACTATAGGACACTGATGAAAGAAATTAAAGATGATAACAACAGATGCAGAGATATACCATGTTTTTGGATTGGAAGAATCAATATTGTGAAAATGACTATACTACCCAAAGCAATCTACAGATTCAATGCAATCCCTATTAAATTACCAATGGCATTGTTTACGGAACTAGAACAAAAAATCCTAAAATTTGTATGGAGACACAAAAGACCCCGAATTGCCAAAGCAGTCTTGAGGGGAAAAAATGGAGTTGGAGGAATCAGACTCCCTGACTTCAGACTATACTACAAAGCTACAGTAATCAAGACAATATGGTACTGGCACAAAAACAGAAACATAGATCAATGGAACAAGATAGAAAGCCCAGAGATAAACCCACGCACCTATGGTCAACTAATCTATGACAAAGGAGGCAAGGATATACAATGGAGAAAAGAGAGTCTCTTCAATAAGTGGTGCTGTGAAAACTGGACAGCTACATGTAAAAGAATGAAATCAGAACACTCCCTAACAGCATTCACAAAAATAAACTCAAAATGGATTAGAGATCTAAATGTAAGACCAGGCACTATAAAACTCTTAGAGGAAAATATAGGAAGAACACTCTTTGACATAAATCACAGAAAGATCTTTTTTGATCCACCTCCTAGAGTAATGGAAATAAAAATAAACAAATGGGACCTAATGAAACTTAAAAGCTTTTGCACAGCAAAGGAAACCATAAACAAGACGAAAAGACAACCCTCACAATGGAAGGAAATATTTGCAAACGAATCAACGGACAAAGGATTAATCTCCAAAATACATAAACAG
Source organism: Globicephala melas (assembly GCF_963455315.2). Lineage (NCBI taxonomy): Eukaryota > Metazoa > Chordata > Mammalia > Artiodactyla > Delphinidae > Globicephala > Globicephala melas. The sequence continues at coordinate 8,062,071 of NC_083322.1, forward strand.
CTCATGCAGCTCAATATTAAAGAAACAAACAACCCAATCCAAAAATGGGAAGACCTAAATAGACGTTTCTCCAAAGAAGACATACAGATGGCCAAGAGGCACATGAAAAGGTGCTCAACATCATTAATTATTAGAGAAATGCAAATCAAAACTACAATGAGGTATCACCTCACACCAGTTAGAATGGGCCTCATCAGAAAATCTACAAACAGGGCTTCCCTCGTGGTGCAGTGGTTAAGAATCCGCCTGCCAATGCAGGAGACAGGGGTTCGAGCCCTGGTCCAGGAAGATCCCACATGCCGCGGAGTGGCTAAGCCCGTGCACCACAACTACAGAGCCTGCGCTCTGGAGCCCGTGAGCCACAGCCACTGAGCCCGCGAGCCACAACTACTGAAACCTGCGCACCTGAAGCCTGTGCTCCGCGAAGAAAGAAGCCACCGCAATGAAAGCCCACGTGCAGCAACGAAGACCCAATGCAGCCATAAATTAATTAAAAATATTTTTTTTAAAAAAAGAAAATCTACAAACAAATGCTGGAGAGGGTGTGGAGAAAAGGGAACCTTCTTGCACTGTTGGTGGGAATGTAAATTGACATAGCCACTATGGAGAACAGTATGGAGGTTCCTTAAAAAACTAAAAATAAAATTACCATATGACCCGGCAATCCCACTACTGGGCACATACCCAGAGAAAACCATAATTCAGAAAGACACATGCACCCAATGTTCATTGCAGGACTATTTACAATAGCCAGGTCATGGAAGCAACCTAAATGCCCATCGACAGACGAATGGATAAAGAAGATGTGGTACATATATACAATGGAATATTACTCAGCCATAAAAAGGAATGAAATTGGGTCATTTGTAGAGACATGGATGGATCTAGAGACTGTCATACAGAGGGAAGTAAGTCAGAAAGAGAAAAACAAATATCGTATATTAATGCATATATGTGGAACCTAGAAAAATGGTACAGATGAACCGGTTTGAAGGTCAGAAGTTGAGACACAGATGTAGAGAACAAACGTACGGACACCAAGGAGGGAAAGCGGCGGGGTGGTGGTGGTGGTGGTGGTGTGATGAATTGGGAGATTGGGATTGACATGTATACAGTGATGTGTATGAAATGGATGACTAATAGGGACCTGCTGTATAAAAAAATAAATAAAATTAAATTAAAATTTTTTTTAAAAAATCAGGATGAAAGAGAGAAAAAAAAGAAAATCACTAAAACCTCAACATAAATATGTTTATAGTAGAGAATTCGAGGGTATCATTTGGGTAAAGCTAGGGGACAGATATTTATAATAGTCATCACAACGGCTATAACTGGGCTAAAGCAACTACTAGAACCTACAGCCATTCAGAAAATTCTTATGAGATTGCATCCTGTTTAATTTGCCCCCTTCTCTGAAACTGCAGATAACCACTGCAGTTCAATGGGGTCTCTGTCATTTCTGAAGGATTCACACCCAATCTGGTGCTAGGCTCACTTGTATCTTCACCCTGTCTCTTTTAGGCTAACGTTTTTAATCTCCCTCTCTTCCACTCCCCTCCTTAGGGGAAAAAAATAATGTTAAAAGAAAAACCATGGCCAGGCAAACGGAATTGAAGAAGCACATGAAAATAATCATTTACAGCTTGTGGCCTGATAGAATGGGCTGGGAATTGAGCTCACACTCAGGGGAAAGGGGAAAGTGTGAGCTGTGAGACCGACATATGGGTGAGAGAGATCAGGATGGCAATGTGGAGTTAGCATGAGTTCTTCCATTAAAAAAAATAATCTTCTAAGCATTTATTTACTTTTAGGGCTTTTGATGTCTGTTTTTTCCTATTTTTCTTTTTAGTTTTGTTTGTTTTAAAAATTAGACCTCCCTTTTGGGCTATAGACACTTTATTCTTTAATCATTGGTCTCTCTTCTGTAATTCCCATCCTTTATCTATCTCTGGCAACATCTACTGATAAAAACAACCTCCCTGGAATTTTCAAAGGACACATGGTAAAAAGAGATATTTTTAAAAGGCAAAATATTAAAAGGGAGAGAGATATTGAAGAAAAATGTTGGGGAGGGGTCATGCAGCGCTCTTCCCCATGACATTTAACACATCCTTAGAGTTATTAAGAGTTAGAGTTACTTAGATTTCCCTACATATGAATGCCCTCCTTGCAAAATGAGGCATAGCACAAATGATGAGAATCATTCTCAATGGAGAATGGAAAATGCTCTGTTGTATCATAACATGTGCAAACACAGATCTTTTCTTTTAACTCCAGCACTGCAGCATCATTGCTTTCACCACCTTTGCACTCTCTCTCCTCCTCATGCCCTCACTTACTTCCTGTTCCATACTTAGTCACTGCATTCACTCACTTGTATACAACTCCCTTGCCCCTCTCATGTGTTGTATACAGTTGCATAATCCCCAAACAATGGTTGAATTATTCCTTCTACCTAGGCCAAATATGACTTTGAAAAAACAATAACGTGAAGAATGGTCTTACTTTAATTTCATGACCACTACACTCATGTGGGCCGCTGCTGTTGCCATCTGGCAATCCCACCATACACATCGAGTCCATTGATGGCTACTGCCTAGCTTTTCCTTCTTAAGTCTTTGCACATTCTTGTCTTAGCTTCTTACTTCACTGAGAAAATAAAAGGAATCAGAAGAAATAGTCCAAAGCTTTCACCACAATATCCTTTAACCGACCGGCGAGTGAGCCCATAGACTCTGCCTTCTCTTCTATCACTTTGGATCAATTGTCCTTGCTTCTATATAAGGCAGTGCATCCACTGTACACTACATTTCATAATTTCTTGCACAGTCAAGGTCAATTATCCAGAAGTTTTTCTTTCTTTCTAATACATCATTTATTTTTCTCTCTACTGATTCATTCCAAGAAAAGTGGTGCTATGTCACCCAACTTTAAAAATCACAAGGCTTTTTGTTAACCTATTCCCCCTCTAGATACTATCCTTTTCCCCCGCTTCCCAGTCAAGCAAAACTTGACTGCATGCACTTCCTCTCCTCCTGTTGTCTTACAAATCCATTGCATCCACGATTTCGCTGTATAACTCCAACAGAAACATCCATCCTCCTCCAGGACAACTTGCTCTCCTGATTTTCCTCCTACTTCATTGGCTACAGTCTTCTTTTCTAGTTTTTCTCATTTCTACAAACTACAAATCTTGCAGAGCCCAGGGCTTGGTCTTCAAATATCTCCCTTTCTCTATCTTTATAACTCTCTTGGTGTTTCTTTTGGACACATAGATTTAAATACCAATTCCACACTAACAACACTCAAGTATGTACCTCTAGTCTTGACCTCGTGTCAGAAATCCAGTTAGATATGCAGTAATCTACTCAACACTCCCACTTGGTTTTGAACCTCAAACTTAATGAATCTAAATCTAAGTTTCTGATGTTTTGCTCCAAACCTTCTTCTCCCCCATTTTTCTGTATCATAGTAAATAGCCATCCCATGCTTGCTCAAGTCAAAGGCCTTGAAGTTATACGCGACTCATCCTTTTGCTCACCTTTCATATCTAAACCATACAACAATTGAGCCAATTGACTCAAATGTCAGCATATAGCCAGAATCCGACCAGTACTCCCCACCTACATCACCGTTATCCATGTCCCAAACACATCATCCCTACAGTCTCCCGAGTGATACCCCCACACTGCTTCTTTTGTCTATAGCAGCTAAAAATGTTTTTCTTGATTTTATTTATTTACTTTTAAGAAGTTATTTTTATTTTATTTTTAAATTAATTAATCTATTTATTTATTGGCTGCATTGGGTCTTCGCTGCTGCATGCAGGCCTTTTCTAGTTGTGACGAGTGGGAGCTACTCTTCATTGTGGTGTGTGGGCTTCTCATTGCGGTGGCTTCTCTTGTTGCAGAGCATGGGCTCTGGATGCGTGGGCTTCAGTAGTTGTGGCATATGGGCTCAATAGTTGTGGCACATGGGCTTAGTTGCTCCACGGCATGTGGGATCTTCCTGGACCAGGAATCGAACCCATGTCCCCTGAATTGGCAGGCGGATTCTTAACCACTGCACCACCAGGGAGATCCCAGAAGTTATTTTTTAAAACCCGGAAATTTTATTTATCTGCTCAAATGCTACCAATGGCATTCCCTGTCACCTAAATTAAAGCCAGTGCCCTTATAATTGCACACAAGCCCCAGTAACTCTGCCCCCAGCACTTCTGGTAACTCAGCTTCTCCTTCTGGCTCACTTGGCTCTGGCCACATTGAACTCCTTGCTCTTTCCCAACTGTGTTCCAGTGTCAGGGCTCTCATATCTCCAACTCTCAGGGCCTGGAGCAAATTTCCACTAGGTATCTTTACATTTTGCACTCTCATCTCTTTCAGATCTTTGTTGAAATTGTAACACTCCAAACCTAATGCTGTACTCACTATTCCTCTTCCTAACTTCATTTTTTTTCTATAGCGATAATATGATCTGTCATGCTATATAATTTATGTATCTATGTATGCATTTGTTTGTTTTTCATTTGTAGAAATATAAGTGTATATATACACTTATATATAAGTGTGTGTGTATATATATATATATATATACACACACACTTTGTAGAATATAAGTGTCATAGGGTAATGATTTTTTCTCTTTTTCTCGTTGCTGTATCTGATAGGCAAAGAACATGCCTGACACAGAGTAAGGACTTAATAAAAACTCATTGTTGAATGACTGAAAGAATAATGTGAAGCTCACCATTATTTGGATCTGGAACGTATTTTGCTTATGATCAAGAATGGGCACCTGGAAAGACACAGAATGAGAACACACTTCTAAATCTCTCAAACATTTTGGATTATATTTTCAAAGGAAGTCAAGCCCATTCTGCTTCTCTTGGAAACTCTTCCAAGCATAACAATGTGGCAAGAATCATCACTCTGAAATGTAAAAATGATTTTTCAGCAAGCCATTAGAATTTGAAGAACATTCTTCAGATCAGTTTCCTTTATGCAGGTGGTAAAACAAAACAAAACAACAGTCTCTATCTTCAAATTCAGGAATGCTAATTTTTGGTATTCAAACAGTTCTGTTTTAAGAATATGGCAAACATACCCAGGGGAAAATTTCTTCACTGCTGTGTTTGCTTTTATAGCTTTAAACACTGTGGTTTTATGCAAAAGGAAATAGAATTTTGTGATGGCAACGACAGGTGAAATAAGATGTGAAAAAATGATATTTTAGATCCTCATATGTCAATCATATAAAATGTCATATAAAATCATATAAAATGTCAATCATATAAAATGAGTATTTCAAAGACGTCTTTCATCCAGTTCATACTTCTAGTTGTGTTTTTAAAAGCTACACGAAAAGGAAACAATCTACCCATGCATAAAAAATCCCAAATTCTTAATGAGCAATAGACAATCAGGGTGAATTAACATGGTACTTATTCAAAAGCTTGGTGTAACTGTTAACCTGTAAGTTATAACTTCTTCTCCTACTAATAGCTAACTAATCTATATTTTTCTTTTGTCAAAAGTAAGTATGGTAAACTCCCATTTAACATAGTTGTTTCATAAATAATCAAATATTTAGTTTAATAGAATGCTAGGTTATATATCATATTTCTCTTACCAATTTCTTAAAACTTAGGATACAGCATGATGCAATTAACTTTACAACTTTCCTGAATGTGTGTATTAATGCAGAAAGTAATTCAGGATAATGCAGTCTCTCACGGCCATCAACGGTCATTCTATTAGAACTTGCAAAAGTAATAAATAGAATAATTTTAGATAACAGTGGCCTACTGTGTTATTGTCCGTTAATAAGTTGGGAGGTATTTCAGGGTGCAGTTGAACAGTGAATAGGTATATGCATGTAATATGTTTGACAATTACTAAAGAATTCCTACTGGATCAAATTTGCCTGATTGACTTTTGTAGGAAACTGAAAGTCAAGACACTAAATAGTGTTTATATTTGAAAATGATATTTCTTTGAAGGTTTAAAGTTCCTTTTGGGAACTTCAATAATTTTAAGAGGAGAAATGATTGTTTTCAATGTGCTTAAAATCCACGGTGATAAAGCATACTGACAATCTCTAAGTGAAGCAGGAATGAATGTTAAACCCTACCACGTTAAAAACATACACGGTGATAAGAGCTCATTAGGGGCTAATAGCAACTCTTAGAACATTTTATTCCAAAATGGCAAATTTGGTTAGTCTTTTAGAAAACAGCTTAATTTGTTGAAAAATTGTATCTGTTACTTTTTCTTTAAAGATGTGGTAGTTGAAATAGGATGATCTTATCACTGCTTTATTCACGTTTAGGATAAAAGAATAATATAACGTATAGGATAAAAGTGGTTTTAAAATTTTCTCAAAAATTTCAAATCTCCATGATCTCTTTTTATCATCCATTCCTAGTGAAACTATCAAAGAATGAAAAAATACACTTTTAATTTATTTGTGCCTTTTAAAATTTGGATCTGATTTACTTTGCTAAAATGTTAATAATTAGTAATTAATCAACACTAATTGAGTGCTTACTATATGCAAGGATTTTGGCATGCAGAGAACAAAAAAGAAGAGAAAAGAAGCCCCATTCGCTGTTCTGTTCAGGGCAAGGGATAGCAGGGGATTTTGTGGAGTTACTATGCTAAATGAATACTCAAAGGAAGCTTGAATGTGTACACAGAAAGCGGGAATTGATCCTTTTTAAAATTACTATGCATATACCTGATTTATTATTCAGGCATCCTTTATGCTTCTCAAGTTCTTATTCATTTGTCTGAACTGCTCTGAAAATACTGGAAAGAGAAAATATTGACAAGGTAATTGCTGCTGTTCATACCAGTGTCTTCATACATGCAGAAAGACAAAATTAAACTAAATCTAATAAAATAATGATGAAGGAAAATCAGAAAAAAAGTAGCCCAATATGGAAGAGTTGGGGTATGATATTTCTTTTTTTTTAATTAATTAATCAGTTAATTTTTATTTTTGTCTTCGTTGCTGCGCACGGGCTTTCTCTAGTTGTGACGAGCGGGGGCTACTCTTCGTTGCGGTGTGCGGGCTTCTCATTGCAGTGGCTTCTCTTGTTGCGGAGCACGGGCTCTAGGTGCACGGGCTTCAGTAGTTGTGGCTTGCAGGCTCAGTAGCTGTGGCTCGTGGGCTCTAGAGTGCAGGCTCAGTAGTTGTGGTGCACAGGCTTAGTTGCTCCACGACATGTGGGATCTTCCTGGACCCGGGCTCGAACCCGTGTCCCCTGCATTGGCAGGCGGATTCTTAACCACTACGCCACCAGGGAAGCCCCAGTTCCTATTTTTATTGATGAGGAAATAAATACACCTTTACAGCATGGCTGTATCGTTGGAAAACACTGTCCGTTTTTGTTTTTTTTTTTTGAGTCCACTTTTAATATACTTTTTTAATCTATTTCCCAATTAATAGCTTTCAGGAAGGAACTTTTAAGCAAACTTCAGACACTTTTTCCCTCTTATTCTCTGTTTATGATTTGTTAGTTTCTCTGTTGGGAAAGTAAATCCAAGAAAAATCAAAATACAAGTGTTATTTACATGATCAGCAGACTACTTCCTCGGTACATGATATTATAGATATGGATGTTCCTGAACCAAAACCATAAAAGGTTTTTATTATATTTCTGAAAACATTTGTTTCCTTAGTTCTGTTTTTCAGAGAGCTCTTTCCCTAAATCTCACAGATAATGGATCGCACTGTAAGATGTCACCTCAAGTTAACACACTCAAACATCACTGTGCTCCTCACAGTGAAAGTGCTAAAAACGGATGAGGCACCAGAGATTGAATGACGTGCTCTCATTAAAAATAGACATACCACTGACTTCTTTTGAAAATTCTTCTAAGGTAGGTACACTAGTTGAAAAGAAGTTTGAAATGTAATTTTCAAACATTTGTATTTAATTATGGCAAGGCCCAATGTGTAGCACTGCTTGGTCCTATGGTTTTGAAGAAAAGTTTCAAACTTCTTTGAGTTGCTCCCATTAGATCATTAAGCACATCTCTAATTTAGCTCTTTCCTCAGATTCACTTATGCTTCACAGATTGAATCCATCCCCACCCCCACTTATAAGTAGTAAAATGTATGTGTTTTTAATTGCTTTTTAAATTTCATAAACCAAAATAACATATGGGTGTTTACAAAGATCTAATTAGCACATTTACCTAAGTATGCTTTCATGGTTCTAGAGACATTAAAATTAAAATGCAAATTATAATTTGCATATGAGAACTAAGTGAGAACAACTTTAACCACACTGCCTGCAGGCGTATGACTCCCCATGCTCTTAGCTTGCCATCCTTTTGGATCCTACCCTGAACAAAGAAGGCAGAGACTATCTACAAGTTAGAAGCCTTCATTCTGTGGTCTGTTATTCAGTATTAACAAAGCTGAGGCCTTTAAATACATATTATTAATATAGCGAAGAATCAACTCAGATATCCAGCATCTTTTGATTAATGCCATAAAAGAAACCAATAACAAAGAGAACAATCATTAGAGAAGAATAAAGCTCAATTATTAGTAAAATAATTCTAGTGTAATTAATATGGAGGGAGATGGGTCCAAAATGATTTTCTGGAGAAGATATATCTTCAGAACATTTTCAAAGTCACCTACACCATAGTTTGGTATTAGGCATAGGTATAAGACAGCTGGAAGGGAGTAAAAACTTTTGGAGAGCTGAGTTTTGATGAGCTTAACTGAAGACTCATGTAGCAATCCTGGGAAGGTATGTGTATAAAATAACAGAATTCAGGGCAAGTTAGAAAGGAACCACCAGTTGGTAGTTAAAACCATGACTGGTTATCAATTTTCTGAATATATATGGTTTATTTGAAAAGGTGCAAAATTATACCTGAGAAATTATTAATTGTATTATATATCCTAAAGGATGATATGGTTTAAAATGCAATTTGTGTTGCCATGGTCCTTGTAAATCTAGAAGGTTTTAGGGAATTGCAGATAATAGTAGCTAACACTAAACACTAGTGCTAAGTACTTTACATAATTTCCATTTAATCCTAACAACAATCATATCCTTCTGTTTGAACAAAATTAGTCATCATATTTCTGACTTTCAATACAGATACGATTCATGTAATTTTTTCTTTTGTAACTTCTGTATGGAGAGAAAAGAGGAACTCTAAAGAAACTGAAGCCAATAGAATTACTCACTAGAAAAAAAAACAATATCAAAAACAGTAGCAACTACCATTTAATAGCAAGGCACTGGGCTAACTGATTTATATATACTATCTCATAACGCACTATCTATTATCTCACACAACATACACGAAGCTGATATAATCACCCACATTTTACAGAGAAGGAAGCCAATACACTGAGGAATTATGAACATGACGACATATCTTCAATGCAAGTGGCATTGGTTAGAGCTAAGCTTCTAACCCAGTTTTGCCTAATTCCAAAATCTGTTCTTAACCTCTTGTTATGGATTCAACTGTATCCTCTCAAAAGATATGTCCAATTCCTAACCCCTGATTCCTGTGAATGTGACCTTTTTGGAAATAGGGTCTTTGCAGATGTAATTAAGTTAAGGATCTCACAATAAAACCATCTGGATTTAGGATGAACTGTAATTCCAATGACTGGAGTTTTTATTAGAGAAAGGAGATTTGAGACACACAGAGACACTGAGGAGAAGTCATATGAAGATGGAGGCAGAGATTTAAGTGATGTCCTCACAAGCCAAGGCATGCCTGGACCCATTGGAAGCTGGAAGAGACAGGGAGGATTCTCCCCGGGAGCCTCTGAAGGAAGCCTGGCCCTGCCAACACCTTGGTTTCAAACTTTGGGCCTCTAGAATTGTGAGAGAATAAATTTCTTTTGTTATAAGCCACCAAGTTTATGGTAATTTGTTGTGGCCGCCCCAGGAAACTAACATGGCCCTGTAAAAGGAATAATTTCTTAAGGTGAAAGATGACAAGAAAGTAGAAAAAAAACAGCTGATCATGCATATTATTATAAGACACAATTGAACTCAAGAAAGTCTTCAAAGAACAAATTCAATGTTTAAGGACTTTTCAAACATCAACTAGAGAATCTTAACTCTAAACAGTGAAAATCTAACCTTCCTTACATGTGAAAAATAAGTGACAACGTTTATGATGCACAAGATCCAACTAGCAACGTAAATTTCTCTGGATCTTATCATGGTGAAGATAATTACCTGAACTCTATCACATTTAAGCAACCATGTAAAATACATTTTCTCCAAGATTCCGCTACCTAATATCTTAAAAACTCAGCAAGGCACTTTAAAATACTACTTATACGAATACCTCTCTATAAGTAATATTGTATTGTTATACTGCTCATTTTTTTTAACAACAGAATGAGAACTTTCTTTACAAGGAAAAACTCTAATACCATGTCTTTTCACTGCCTGCACCTGTAAACATTTTCAGAGGCAGAAAGTATTGTAATAGTAGTTTGCAAATGAAGTGGTTTGTAAACCTTAAACTGCAATTTTCTCACAAACAAAACACCAACAACTAAAACAAATATCTCTAAGGAGAGATGAAACTGTAAAGTCCTTTATCTGGTTTTCAGATGTTGCTGGGTATGTTTTCAACAGCAACAAAAATCCTCCATTTAAACAGCTTTTACATCTTTCCACCAAAATCTTTTCTTCTATATTTTCTGCCCGCAATGGGAATGAGGCTTAGCATCTCATGCTAGTCCAATTATTCAGATGCATTATTCATTTCCTTTCTGTTTATGTATTTCACAGTTTGAAATTTCCTTTTAGAATAAATAAAAGTAAATTGTCATAGCTACAATATATCTCTTGTTTATTAAACCTCTCTGAAACAGCCAGTGCTGTTAATGATACACCACTTACCTTTAACAGTATTCAGATATATTTTGGTACATGTTTTATTATTTTATCTCATAAGGCTTCAATTTTTTTAAAAGCTTTACCTTATTATTATATCACTTAATATATATTGAAAATTATTTTTTACTTTGAAAGTTATAAGGAAATACAGGTGACCTTTGATTCCTATCTCTTTAGCTTCCTCTGATTTTTTTAAATGATTCATTTAAACTCATATTATTGACTTAAAACATAGTCTGATTTCAGTTGATCTGCCTCTGGAAATTTCATATCCCCGTCTCCAGTCTGGTCATTCTCCCCATTTGCTCCCTGGAACTATGGTTAGTGCCACCCTAGGGGTGTAGTCATCAGCAGCAGGTTTTAACTTAGATTCAATTGGAGCTAAGTACGTACGTGGCTGAAGGAGGGGGGACAAGAGGCAACAGTAGTTTCTCAATGGGGTAGTAGAATAATGAGATTACTTTTTCTTGTACAGCTAGGACTCAGCATGCTCTAGTGGAATGAGGATGAGCTTCACATTCATTCCAACTTATTCCCAACTGCGGATGTGCCCTCTCCATGAATAGTTACTTCACTTTTCTGAGCCTCACTTTTTACTTGGCTAGAAAATGGGAATAAGGATGTTGCAAGGATTAAATAAAATAATGTAATAGCAGCACAGCACTCAGAACAGGGATGATACTCAGTTACGTGGTAATTACCTTCAGTGAGCTCCTGCACTCCCACAACTTTGTCTTTTCCTTCTAGAAAAGATAATGCCAACAGCAAAACCACAACAGTATAACAGTGTGATCAGATAGCTGTATAAATCATACTTCATGTGGAATTCATAAAACAACAGAAATTTTAAAGACTTAAGCCAGTTGCTTTGTTTAGTAACACTGCTGCTTATTGGCAAATGTGTAGTAGAAGCAAACGCATTGATTCCTAGTCTGGAATAGGAGTCTTCTTATTATTATTTTCAAGTCATAAAAATTACTGATCAGAAAAAAAAAAAAACACTACCTCTAGCGATGGTTGCTACCTATTATTACATGGCCAAGGGCAGAACACATGCTGAAATGTAAATATTTTTTATTTTGTGGATTCAGGATCAAACTTGGTTTTAGTTAGCTTGGAATCCAGCTACATTCAAACCAAAGCTATGAGATTTTTTGAAACAGAAGCAGCAACATTGTGAAGAAGGAGAAGGAGAAGGAGAAGAAGGAGGAGAAAATACAAATAAGAATGGTCTTGTGAATTTTAAGCCATGATGGTGCCTCGAGAGTGGACAGCAGGGTCCACAGTGAATACACTAAAGCTGAATATTTCAGGAATAGCTCTCTGAAAGCAGGAAGGTAACGTTCTGAAGTCTGAAGAGCATCTAAAAATGTGATCTGTCTCATACGTATATTTTAACAGGGAACTATATATTTAAAAAACAGAAACCAAAAGAGCAGCTCCCTGGATTACTTTCTCAAGAAGTCATTTACTCTAGCTTTAAGTATCTCTAAAGTGTTTGCTGAGAAGTCAGTCCAAATTTTCCAAAGAATACTTTCTGAATTCCCTGAACCTCTTAAAAGTATTCCCTGCTATGTTAACTGCTTTGCCACTTGCCCTCCTCAATCCAAAGAAGAAGGAGGAGGGGGAGGGGAAGGGGGAGGGGAAGGGGGAGGGAAAGGGGGAGGGGGGAGAAAGAAAGAAAGAAAGAAAGAAGGAAGGAAGGAAGGAAGGAAGGAAGGAAAGGAAGAAGGAAAAAAGAGAGAGAGCAAAAAAGAAAAAACACTAGAAAGTATAAGGAAGACAAAAGTTTAATACAAAAGCCTCTAATATTGGGTCATATTTAATGTCATTTTCTGACTGTTTACTGTGTTATCCTGTTTAAACAATTCAAATTTAGAAAGTTTAACGGGATATTTGTGTTTTATTTATATTTGAATAAGTAGATAATTTGTGGTAATTCCTATTAACTTTTTGGTATCAGGCATGTGGTCAGGACTGTATCTCCCTATGACACATTTTTTCCTATGGAAATAAAATCAGACTTGACACATCACTTCAATTTACAACACCTTGTTCAGAAATTTATCGCACCTTAATGCTAAGGATTCCCTTCAATGATTTCATCCTGGCATTTTAAAGTACTTTAAAAAAATCTCTTGAGTATCCAAACCAGCATTCACTTTAGACCAACATATGATTTTCTAATGAATTCTCTACAAAAAGGAGACACAAGATGCCCAGACAGCTTCCCTTAATTTGGGGAAACATAATAGCCCCCTTTTAATGGACCTTCATATTGAGCTGGCCAAAAGGTCGGTTCGGTTCGGTTGTTCCCATAAGGCTCTAGTAGCACAGAGTTGTCTTGAACCTCATTTGAAGCGATTTTTTTTAGATTGTATGTGACAGCTGTCTTATCAGCGTGCATTTAAAAAAAATTATCAAAATTGGTGAATTTTTGTGTAGCCAATTTAATACTGAAGATGGAAGAAAAAAAGCAACATTTTCGGCATATTATACTTTATTATTTCCGGAAAGGTAAAAACGCAACTGAAAAGCAAAAAAAGGTTTGTGCAGTGTATGTATGGAGAAGGTGCTGTGACTGATCGAATGTGTCAAAAGTGGTTTGCAAAGTTTTGCACTGGAGATTTCTCGCTGGAAGATGCTCCACTGTCAGGTAGACCAGTTGAAGTTGATACGATCAAATCGAGACATTAACTGAGAACAATGAATGGTATACCACGTGGGAGATAGCCGACATATTCAAAATATCCAAGTCAAGCGTTGAAAATCATTTTTAACAGCCTGGTTATGTGAATCGCTTTGATGTTTGGGTTCCACATAAGTTAAGCGAAAAGAACCTTCTTGACCGTATCCCTGCATGCGATTCTCTACTGAAACGTAATAAAAATGTTCCATTTTTAAACCAAATTGTGACAGGCGATGAAAAGTGGATACTGTACAATAATGTGGAACAGAAAAGATCGTGGGGCAAGTAAAATGAACCACCACCAGCCACACCAAAGGCCAGTCTTCATCCAAAGAAGGTAATGTTGTGGTGTGATTGGAAGGGAGTCCTCTATTGTGAGCTCCTTCTGGAAAACCAAAGGATTAATTCCAACAATTACTGCTCCCATTTAGACCAACTGAAAGCGGCACTCGATGAAAAGTGTCTGGAATTAGTCAACAGAAAACACAAAATCTTCCATCAGGATAATGCAAGACCACGTGTTTCTTTGATGACCAGGCAAGAACTGTCCCAGCCGGGCTGGGAAGCTCTGATTCATCTGCCGTATTCACCAGACACTGCACATTCGGGTTTCCATTGATTTCGGTCTTGACAAAATTCTCTTAAATGGAAAAAAATTTCAATTTCCTGGAAGACTGTAAAAGGCACCTGGAATACTTCTTTGCTCAAAAGGACAAAAAGTTTTGGAAAGATGGAATTATGAAGTTGCCTGAAAAATGGCAGAAGGTAGTGGAACAAAAGGGTGACTACGTTGTTCAATAAACTTCTTGGTGAAAATGAAAAATGTGTCTTTTAGCCTTACTTAAAAACCAAAGGCACTTTTGGCCCACCCAATACTATCCGCTACGGCTAATGAGCTGACGGTTGAATCACCAGTCCTGTAGGCTGGTGTAGCCCATATCCCGGGACAAGCACACACTGGTCAATTAAGATTCAGGCCATCCCGTTCTAGTGAGCCTATCCTTCCCTTTAGCAGGGACTAGGTCACTGCCAGAGGAGCTAATGGATGGATTAAGTCTTTAGAGCCCCCACAGAAAATCCCTGGACTCGAGCTTCACCCACCCATATCGTGATGAATACTAGTGTTCCACATGTTATTAGCTGTTCTGTGGAAACATTTTAGGAAACATTCCATATTGCATTCTACTCTCAGGAATTTAAAACGCTTGTTACAGTAAATCAACCCAGTTATTCTGACCAAATAACTTTTTAATTCTGAGACGAACATCATTGGACACTAACTTTTTGTGAGAGATAATTTGAAAAATGCAGCTCTTTGGTGTGTGATTATAGCTGAAGGGCCAGTTTTTGCTATTGAGATCAAAGGAAGCTAGACACAAGGGAGTACCTGTAGAGTTCAACAACAGGAAAACACACTGGTGGCTTCAGAATTGAGGAAAATAGTTGCCCTGGGGGAAGTATGTTCTGAAAGGGTAGTCGGGGCTCTCCTGGGACACAGTAATATTTCATTTTTTGGTCTGGATCCTGGTTGCCTGAGTATATTTACTTTGTGAAAAGTAATCAAGCTTTATGCCTATGATTTTTGCACATACCTCGATGGATATTGTACTTTAGCAAAATTTGACTTTAAGAAAAGAGCTGCTTTGAGGTGGAGACAGGACTTGGGGTGAGACCTGTGAGCCACCTGGCACCTACACTCTATGGGAGAGAGGTCAGGAGCTTACAAAGGTAGTGTAGGGCATTGGCTAAGAGCACTGGGTTTAGAGCCAGATAGAACTGGATTTGAATCTCTGTTTCTTAGCTCCTGGCTATGTTAGCAACAGGAAGAACCAAAGATGAGGCCAAAAATACAGCCAGGGGCCAGACCATGAGAGACTCTACAGTCAAGATAAGGATTTTGGTTTTCATTCTAAGTGTGACGGGGAAGTTATACCTATTTACAGCATAGGTCCAAGGAGATTTCATAGGAATAAAAGCAGAACAGGAGCTGTACTACACTGGTAGAGAGACAACAAAATCTCTAACTGCTTCACTTCATGTTCTACACAATACACATCCTTATTGTGAAGGAGAAAAAAGACTGAACTGAATTCTGAGAATAAATCTGAAAACTGTGGCAGAAAACCAAAAGGATGCAGGGAGAGCAAGACCACACGATCTTGAGACAGATGCTTCACATCATGTGAGAGCCTGCAGAGCCAGCAGCAGGTTTAGAAACAGGTGAAATGTTATTCTGGGGTGAAAGAAAATATCTTTGTCTTCATGGCAGTCAGAGACCCTGCTTTCTCTCTATCCCCCTCCCACCTCAAAAAAAGAGAAAAAACTTAAAAAAAAAAACCCTCTCACTGTCCTCTCACTGCTGTCATAGACAAATAGCCAAGTGAAATATTCTCTTCTCCACGCTGGCAGACGACCTAAAATCATTTAGCATTATTCCTTTGCCAGATACGCACTTAATAGAAATACAATGTTCTTACTTGTTCATACCCACTTGAAAATAAATAGGATTTTATAATGATAATCATGGAAATTGAAATACTTATATTGTACAATGAGATAAAACCTCCCCCAATCTAGCAGTTTACTTTAAAAGAAAAAGGCACTAAGAAAATAACACATAGCTGAAACTAACAATGAGGATGGCAATTTAAAAGTATAAAATGAAAACTATAATTTGACTCAATTGAAAAACTGTATTCTTATTTGACAATTGTAAATAATAGAATATGTTGAGAAATCACCATACTGAATGAGAATAAGATGGATCAAGAAATTCTGTTCAACCAGATTAGCACTGTTATAGCTTTCTAAAAAATCCCCAAACATATAGAGGATTTTTTCAGAGAAATAAAATTGGAGCTGCGCTTGTATTACAACAAAAGAAAACCAACCATTATGTTGACTTCTAGGAACTTTGACATATGTGCTAATAAAAAAATATTGTAAGAACTCGTATAATACCCATTAGGTTCTATTACTTCTATAGACATATAAACAGGCAATTTTTGTTTGCAGAGAATATGACAAACAGTTGCATAGTATTCTTACTGTAATTGTGAGGTATATAAAATATAAACATTGATAAAATATGCTAAACCTATATCTTTTCACTATTAAAAATTATCTCATGCTAAACTGACTTTACAAACTGATCACCTTTTAATTCTTAGGGGCAAGATGAAAAATTTAATCCATTAGTTTTGATTACATATTCTCTGACCTTTCAACACAAATACAAGAATGGAACCTGAGAGTCACATTTCTTTCTTTTTACATTAATTGCTGGGTATGTTTCTCAGCGAGGAAAAAAGAAATGAACGTTAATTTTTGGTGCCATCACAGATAGAAAAGAAAACCAGTTTTTCAATTTCCAGTGTCATCACTTCACACCTTAAAATTAAGTGACAACAAACACTCCAATCTCTCTTTAACAAGCAAGCATCTTGGGTATACCTTAGAACATGAGGACCCAGAGATATTATCACTGTGGTGTCCAAAGGAGAGTGTGGGTGTCAGAGTCCACATGTGGCTTTGAGCACTGGCTTTGCCAGTGAGTAGCTTAAAGGCATTCCTAGCACTTTCTAAACCCACCAGAACCTCATTTTTCTTATCCATATAACATCACTAATAATATCTACCTCCTAACATTCTTTGAATGATAAAACAGATAACAAAAACCAGAAAACATGAAGTTGTCTAGCAAAGAGTTGACATTATATAAATATTATTTTCCTCCTTTCCCTTGTATACAGAAAGGAAACTTAACAATATTATGGTATTATTTATTCACAATACAACTGTCAAAGTAGCTGCTCTTCAAAGTAGAGTCTTAGGAACTGGACATTAAAGCCACGTGATTTGAAGTAAGATGATGAATCTTATTCTTGTTTTTTAAAGATAGTACATTGTTCTGTAAGATGAAAGATGATGTATGTGTTTGCTCGGGCTGCCATAACAAAACTCCACAGACTGGGTGCCTTACACAACAGAAATCTATTTTCTCACAGCTCTGGAGGCTGGAAGCCCAAGATTAAGGTGTTGGCAGGTTTGTTTTTTCCAAGGCCTCCCTCCTTGGCTTGCAGATGGCAGTCTTATTACTGTATCCTTATGTGGTCCCTCCTCTGTGTGCTTTCCTGTTGTCTCTCTGTGTCCTAATCTCCTTTTCTTATACGGACAACAGTCATACTGGATTTGAGCCCACCCCATCAGCCTCATTTTAACTTAACTGCCTCTGTAAAGGTTCTATCTGCAAATAGTCACGTTCTGAGGTGCTGGGGTTTAAGGCTTTAACAGATGAATTTGGGGGACACAATTACAGGCACATGAATTACAGTGTGTCGGGGATGTAGGAATAATTTCAATATTTTCAAATACTTAAATAATTTTAATACTGAGAAGGAACAAACTGATACTTTATTAGAGAAGTTTTCTCCCCTATGGCATTATTTAAGGTGAACAATGATCCCTGTTAAACATCACTCACTATCCGTCCCCAGTCCTTCAAAGCATGAGCTCCTCCCGCCCCCACCGTCTTTACTCTGAATATTTGGAATAATCCTGGAGTATCACTTACAACTGATTTAAAAAATAAGTTACTTCATACCAAATCTACTGTAGGTAAAAAGGCCTCCTAGTGTCACGGGACATTTCAGGGATGACCTGGCCTATGACAGCAGCTGCACTCTCTGCTTTGGACTGATGTTCTTTTGTACATATCCTGTCTTTTTTTTTTTTCTCTACCTTCAGCTAAGGCTGGGAATCTTAACCTGGCAGCTGTGGGTAAGGGTTAGGAGAGCCCATCGCTTCCCTGAAATGTACACAAAATGATGTGTGGACCCATGTCATTTTCCCGTGCAGATGCTTCACGTGTCTTTGCAGATCATTGAAAGCGTTTTGCGTTCTGTCCTTCAATCATTCAACTACTGTTTATTATGGTGATGTATATTACTATGTGCTAGGCACAGTTCTACATGTTGGTTAACACAGTGATGAACTACAGAGACAGCAGCCCTGTCCTTATGGAGCTAACATTCTCTGTCAGAAAAAGGTTAGTTGCTTTACATTGTTGTGTTAATTTCTGCTGTATAACAAAGTGAATCAGCTATACATATACATATATCCCCATATCCCCTCCCTCTTGCGTCTCCCTCCCACCCTCCCTATCCCACCCCTCCAGACGGTCACAAAGCACCGAGCTGATCTCCCAGTGCTATGCGGCTGCTTCCCACTAGCTATCTATTTTACATTTGGTAGTGTATATATGTCCATGCCACTCTCTCACTTCTTCCTAGCTTACCCTTCCCCCTCCCCGTGTCCTCAAGTCCATTCTCTATATCTGTGTCTTTATTCCTGTCCTATCCCTAGGTTTCAGAACCACTTTTTTTTTAGATTCCATATATATGTGTTAGAATACGGTATTTGTTTTTCTCTGACTTACTTCACGCTGTATGACAGACTCTAGGTCCATTCACCTCACTACAAAAAACTCAATTTCGTTTCTTTTTATGCCTGAGTAATATTCCATTGTATATATGTGCCACATCTTCTTTATCCATTCATCTGTCAATGGACACTTAGGTTGCTTCCATGTCCTGGCTATTGTAAATAGTGCTGCAGTGAACATTGTGGTTCATGACTCTTCTTGAATTATGGTTTTCTCAGGGTATATGGCCAGTAATGGGATTGGTGGGTCATACAGTAGTTCTACTTTTAGTTTTTTAAGGAATCTCCATACTGTTCTCCACAGTGGCTGTATCAATTTACATTCCCACCAACAGTGCAAGAGGGTGCCCTTTTCTCCACACTCTCTCCAGAATTTACTGTTTGTAGATTAAAAAAAAAAATATATATATATATGTACATAACAGAAAAATTTACCATTAGTGACATTTAATGTATTCACAATTTATACAGCCATCACCACTATCTAGTTTCTGAACATTTTCATCATCCTGAAGGGAAATCCTGTACCCATTAAACAGTTACTCCTTGTTTCCTTCTCCCACCACCTCCCACCCTAGGGAACCACTAATCTGTTTTATGTCTTTAAGGATTTGCCAACTCTGGTTATTTCAATAAATGGAATCATATAGTAAAAAAATAATAATAATCAAGAAAAAGGCTAGGAAGCCCTAACCTAAAGTTTAAAGTAAGTTGTTATGGCTGTTCTCCTTGTATTCCAAAAATGAAGAATCACTCTGCTTGATTATTTTACAAATGGATATCTTCTGAGTCATTTATAAGCATTAAGACATTTTATTTGTTACCATTAAAGAAATAATTATGGGAAATCATGTTTACTACCTCTAAAATTGTATCTATATATAAAACTATATATACATATGCATATATAAAAATATACTTATATTTGGGTATATATGATTGTATAAAACCTGTTCTGTTTTAAATTATTTCACTACTATGCATTTCCACCTCCTAAATGAAATGGAAAATATATATTAGTTTAAAGCTCTTAATGTCTTAGCAATTAAACAGATTTTGCTACACAGAAAACTGGAGTTTATTTTTATTCTCCACAGGACTTAGAAAGTCACATAGCACAGATATTCAGCAAATGTTGGTACAAAGAATTAATGAGTTGCAGGGTGAGTGGGTAAATAAATGAACAAGTCCACATTTAGAAATAAAGGGTTTTAAGAGCTAAACTCCTTTGTGGTTATACATACAAAGATTATACAGACTAGTAATTCCAGGACACCATTTCACTAGAGAAACACAATTGAAAACCATTTCCTACAGCCAGCATGTTTTTGGCCAGGTTGCCTTCAGCAAACTAAGATGCCTATAAAATGCCTATTATAGACTGAGGGAAAGAACAAACTAGAACGTCCATCATATTAACCTTGCCTATATAAACAGAAGCCATAAACCCTTTGTGGTATTGGGGCCTCTCTCCACAGTGTATTTCTTGAACGTAGGAGACTTTGTTTAGCCTTTTTTTAAAAACAACGTTGTAATTATAGGGCTACTTACAGAGTTACATGTAAGGGCCTTTGAAGCAGGAGCATTCAATGGGGCAAAAATCACACTTCTAGACTTGAATAATTTTCCTTAGCATAGAATTTTTAAGGAATAAAATTGAAATGTAGCAAAAATTGTTGGAGTCCTATTCAAATTAATCGAATTTGTTGGCTTTCCTTGGTTGTGTTAATTTGCTAGGCAGTTTTAAGTAATCTGATGATAGAGGCCAGTAGGCCTATAGAGATGTTACTAGAATTTTCCAGAACTCTTCTTTTTAATGTAATAATTGCGCTAGCCCAAAGGAATAGGAGACACATAAATAAGGAGCTATCAGGCTGACAAGTTAGCGCCAATAGAAATTCCTAAACCAAATTCTGTGCAGGCTACTCTTAAGGTAAGAAGTGTCCATTACTCACTCACACTCATACAAGAGTACCATCTGCTCTTTTATGGTATCACTGTCTCTTTGCAAAAAAAAAAGCAGCCTTTAGGATGGTAGGCCTGATGTTCTGGGCTAATTATAAGTTAGATAATTATATCCTGCTTAGCTACATTTCCCAAGTGGTTCTATATAAATTTCCTGCCTAACTCCTACACCTTAGTTTTATCTCCTACTCTAATTCTTTCCAAGAACTGCAATGCACCGTTAATCCGCCCCTTGATTTGGGAGCAGATGTAGGGACTGTGCCATCCCATCGGTGGGCTAAATGACCCCTGACAACACTGGGATGTTATCCTTCAGGCAGTGATGGAGATGGAGAATCTGAAACTGGTTTGTAAAGGACAAAGGGTCCTTGAAGAGGGGAGGGTTAAATTTATTGTGCAAAGTGTCTGATGTTGCATTTATATTATAGAAATCAGATTTTGGGGGGGTTGTATATTTGATTAATACATGTGCCATCTCGGCATTGGAGAAAATAAGTTGAAAATTGATATTGAATTTTCTAAGAAAGGATTAACTGGCCTTTCTTGAAATCCTACAAGAGCACCAAGACTAAGGTGTATGTCCTGAGAGTTAAGATGATGGACCACTTAGGGAGAGCGCCTTGGTACTATTATTAGTGACACAGATGTGAAGGGCAAATGGCTTTGGTGACTGGAATGTAGGTCCAACTTTCTACTAGGGTAGTGTTATGGAATGGTGCAGGCTGGTAGACTAGAGGGTGATTGCTTCAGATCAAAAAGCAATCACTTGGGAAGCAGCTCAATTTGGAAGGTAAGAGCAGAGGAATTTTCTTCAAAGCCTGGTAGTAGCACACTGCTACCAAATTCTACTACTAAAGAGCTCAGTGAGGCTGCTGTAGTCAGCATGGACTGTGGCTTAAAGTGGGGAACTGACCTCTACTGAACTGGGTTAAACATGTTGGCCAAAATTCTGCTTCCAGAAATAAAAGTATACAGCTTGAAGTTAAAAAGCAAGAATGTTAAAAGAGTTACCCAGGAAATGACATATATTCTCTAAAAATTATATCAGGTATGCAATAAAAACATTTGAGTTCCTGAGACAAAGGAAGGGAAAACAGTGTAACACTGAAATTTGAGGCTGGGTTACCAGGTGCATCATACCGAAGATATGGCTGGGAGAGGAGGTAAGGAGGGGCCCAGGAGAGTGCATACAACATCAGGAAATAGGTTTAAGATGGGTTTATAACAACCACAACCAGGGCAGCAGACCCCTGAGGACAGAGGTCTGGACATAAGTACTTCCGTCTTAATGTGCATGTTTGGGTGGGGAGGCAGGCATGAGGATGCTGACAAGGGAAGAGTGCGTATGCTTCCATCTGCTCTGCAGCTCCCTCAACAAAGACCTCAGTGATGGATATTTTTAGGGCCAATGTTAGGTACAATGTGATTTCAAAGGCTCACCAGTCTCCCACCCTCCTACTTCTTTCTGGGCAGAAGCTGTTTAAAACACCTTTAATAGGAGATCACCGCCTTAAGGGATCAGGTCTTATTCACTTTTTAATCTCCCACAGAAGTTAGCTTAATACCTTAAAGAGAGTAGATGGTCAATAAACATTAGTTCAGAGAATGAATGAAAAAACGAAGGAATGATGAGCAATTTCAAAATTAAACATGAAGACTTTTAAATACAAAACAATATGTACAAGGTGGTGCAGTGACTAAAACCTTTTTCTACTAAAACTTAATTAAGCAACAAATATAAAATGTTTGAAAGCAGAGTCCCATTTCTGTAGAGAGGATTTTAAACACAGACAATATAAGCACTAGGTCTCATATAAAATTGGGAAGGGGGTAGCAATAAGGGGAAGATTTGTGGACCCTGGGGTGACAGTATCCAAAAATTAGAGCACCAAAACTTTTTCCTTTTTGGATAAGCAGTTGGTCAGAAAACAGATACCTACAGGAAGAGAAAGTTCTCCATTAAAAGGACAAAGGTACAAAATGAAAGAAATAAATTGCAAAAGACAGACTTCTTTGAACAATCTTCTTAATGGGTGGCCTTATTTACAACAGTCTGTGCATAAAGTAAAGCTGCTCATAGGGGTTTGTCTGGTCCTGAGCAACGTGGCATAACTCACCTGACCACTGTTGCTTTGCACGATGCATACACAGCTATAAATATTTGTTAGACAAGTGGCATAGTTATAAAGAAATCTAAATCCCAATGTATTAATTAATTTAAATATCATTTTATATTCTGAGGACATCCAGGTGGGCTCTCAGGAGAACTAATGAATCAGAAGATAGAAAGTTATTTTTAATATTTGCAAACACTGAGAAAATATTTGTGTTTTGTTATTCTGTTTTCCACCTCATTTCAGTTTCTTTGTTATTGTTTCAAAGCAATCTCTTAGGGAAAAAAGGCATTATGCAAATTTAGCATCAAGTGATATTACATCACCTCATTAGGCAACATCCTGGTAGGTTTCAGGAGTTCTTTAAAACAAAACCCATTTCATTCTTTCCTTTTCCTTCCCAGGGGTAAATCTACTATCAGTCTTGGATTTAATGTATCTGGCTATAAATTAATTGTATTACTCTCTAGTCATTGTCATTATCTTTATATTATCATGTGGTAACTTTCCAGTGGCGTCCCATGCAAACACACGGCTTGCCTTTAGTATTTTCAGCGAGAGCACACAGCTAGATAAGGTCTATTCACCACAACGGTTTCTCTGTCTTGGTGGCATCTGTTACCACAAAAGTTTCCAGGGAGTGCGTGGTTTCATTTGTCCTAAGACTTTTTTTGCTGAGCAAGTATTTCTTCATTTTCACAGTCAATCCCAAACTGGAAGTCTAATATGAAGAAAATGATCAAAATATCTACAAAAGCTACTATGAAATAAAGTACTGTATCTGCATATTCCATTTAATCTCCATAGGGAGCCAAAATTCATGTTTCCTAGCAATGAGTGTAAACATCTCAATCGTTGTCATTTTCTCCCCTCTCAGAACTGAAAAAAAAAAAAAAACCATTAAGGATTTAGTTATATGTAGGACACATCTTTAAGTCTACCCAATTTTCTTTTTCTTTGTCTCTCCTATTCTTTCAAAAGGAAATTCAGTTATCCGTGTGCAATAATACAGCGTTAGAAACATTTTTTCCGACAAAAAGACAGGATTGGAAAGGACTTAAGAAATCACCTCTGTTGTCTTAGGTTGTCAGCGTTGGGGTCTTGGGCGGCTTCCCTGAAGAGTTTTGAAAATAAGATTGGCCTCTGAGTTAAACTAAAATATAAACGTTTAAAGGATTGGAACAAAATTACTACGAGATTAAATGGCTCCCAAGCTAGCAAGACTCCACTGTAATCTGATTGCATATATTAGCAGAGCTTCGTAAAAAAGGACAGGGTCAGAAGGAAGCTGGAAAGATGGGCCAATATGGAGGCAAAAGGGTGGTGAGCAAGATGAACTTTATATCCAGCTACAGTCTAAGGAAGAGGGCTCCATGGTCCACAGACACTCTCTTCTCTCTAGCTCTCACATCACACTTCGCCCCTCCTGTTCTGGGTCCACGCTCGGGAAGCAGGCGTCTGATTCCAACTTGGCTCCTCGCATGGTAACCCTCCGGGGGATGGGGGAGGTTTGGCAGGTTAGAGAACACAGGTGTCCAGTCCCTCCAGCACTACATTTTTCATTACAAATTGATCCACTGGCATCCTGGTTTACAATTTGGCTCTCCACATACCTTGCCAGCACAGAATGTGCCAGCCAGTCCATCCTATCCCATCAGCAGTCACTCTTCTCATTGTAAATTAATGGAACAGTATTCTGATTGCAGATCTCAATCTCAGAGGCTCTGATTATATTTGAGAGCAAACTAGAGTACACTGATAAATCAAGTTCTCTCACAAGAATCTGACTTTGAATCGTAGAAAACTCATTAAGGTCATGTCAGATATCTTGAGAGACAGCCTTCAAGACCTCTCCATATGATCTAATTTCAACTCCCAGAATTTGATGCAGCAAGCTAAGCTGCTTCTTCTTTCTGAAACTTCTATGCATAGGCAAGCATTTCATCTATACTATCCTAAGAAGTTGCTTCAAATAAAATCTCTGCTAAATCCTTTCTAATATAAGTGAAACCCAGTTTCTTTGTTTTTCTACTTTCTCATTAAAAATGAAATTTCCCCGGCAGTTCAACATTATTTTTATTTTCTCAAGGACTTCTTTTTCATAGATCTTCCTCCTACATATATAACTCCAATTATACTTCTCCTCCTCAGGTCATTTATGCTTGCTTTATTTCTCTGAACCATATGCCTACACATATTTTATACATTTTGCCTGAACTGCATTGCCCCAATCTTGAGGTGATACTCAAGACAGGATAGCAGTGATTCTGACTGGTAGTAGAAAAACCGATTAAAAAATTGGGGGTTATATATTTTCACACTATGCTTATGCCAGATGCTTTTTAAATTTATATCTGGTCTATGTTACTTTAGACATTTATTTCTCATATTTGACCAAAGCCTACCCCTCCCCACTGAATCTATCTCTGTTCTTGGTAAAACACTCTGGCTTCAGCTATATGATATTGAGTTACATTTAGTTTTAATTTTTTCCACCTGTCATTTTTAATCTTAAATTCATTTATAGCTATCAATTTAGTAAATTACAGCCAACTTTTAGTTATCTCTAACCTGATTATTTTCCCCATGAATGCCATTTTTAGCTTTAACAGCAGACACCTATTCTATATAAGTAATTTGTTTTGTTTGCATTTCAAATAAGCTCTGTGTATTATTATTTTCAAGAAGTCTGTGCCATATAGTATGGAAGCCTATCAGAACTAACCAGTTTCTCATTTCAGAAACAGTTCAATGGAAGAATTTAGCTTGACTAGGTTATTTTTGGAACCATGGAGGTTTTGTGTGTGTGTGTGTAGTATTTATGTATTTAAAAGACATATAGATACATTATTACAGAAGCATATGCACTGGTACATACCTCAGTGGATGAATATATATACATACATGTATATATATAGTTATGGTGGGTGCTTTGCTTAATCTGAAAAATATTTATTTCAGGATTGGAAAGAAAAGGAATAATAAATTGTCTAGGGACAGAAGGAGAAAGAAGTCATCACCATTGAGTATATTGTAACTTCAGTATCATGTTTAGAGTACATTTTTAGATATTGGTTATTCCTATCTAAAAGATTATGGTAAAGCAATCTAAAGCCAAATATTAATTTTAAAATTATCTACTATATTCATTCATTTTTTTATACATCTTTATTGGAGTATAATTGCTTTATAATGGTGTGTTAGTTTCTGCCGTATAACAAAGTGAATCAGCTATACGTATACGTGTATCCCCATATCCCCTCCCTCTTGAGCCTCCCTCCTACCCTCCCTATCCTACCCCCCTGGGTCGTCAAAAAGCTGATATTGTATGTGTGTGTAGTGATTCCCAAATTCAAACCCTCTGTGACAGTCTATGAGACCTACGTGCAATGACTACTCATTCGGGAAGAACACTTTTCCTCTCTGCTCAGCATTATTTCATTAATACTTCCATTTTTACATGAAAACCTTATAAATTATTCTATCAGTTCTCTTTCTGCAAATCCATGACTGGTTAATAGAGCTGAAACATCTATCTGCCTATGGTATGTACAAAGCTTCATTTTGTAGACTTGAGTACCTCATAATATCAGTCCTCCTGACTTTGTTGCTCTGATCACCTTACCATTTTGTTTTGACATGAAACAAAATAAAAACTTTAGGTTTCTAGAGACCTTTACATGGCTGCCTCCTACAAAGAAAGATTCATTGATCTTAACATTTGGGCTAACAAGATTAATATGAGTTTATAAAAATTACGAGATACTAAATATAATCAACAGTCCGGCAGGACATAACACGGAGTGGGCTGTTTGTTCTACTTATTTTCTTTTGTTCTCTCTGGCCTCACCCTCCTGCCCTGCCCCCCACCCCCTCATACTCAGTCCCCTCTGGAACTACCTCCTCTGGTCCTCTCTCCCTCCCACTTACAAGACTGAACTGAGGGTTATTTCATTCTTTTGACAGAAAACAATTCCTTACCCTAAGAGAACGAATCTCTATGTCTCTGCTGGTTGACTTCCTGTCCATGTCAGTGTCCTAGGGCCCACCCCTCAGTCCCTGCCCACCCACTGGTAGACCTGGCCATCCCTGTCCTTCCCCGTTCTAATAGGGTCTCTGAACAATCTGTCAACAGCAAATTAATAAGATAAGAATGCAACGTCGGGTAGATCATGAGTGTTAGGCTTAGTGATGTGAGTTTCTTCTGTAAAGATAAAAAAAAAAAAAAGTCAACATATTGTTTTCATATCTTATGTCTGAAAAAACGTGGATAACCTTTTGCAACATTTTTGTATTTCATCAATATAAAATTCACCTGTTTTATTTGAAATACCTGGATATTAAAAACATGAAAGTCGTGCTCTACAGAAAGAGAGGCCTGATTTTATTTCTTTCATAAAAAATGTTTTCCAATACGGTTCCAAACAAATTGTCACCTAAATCATATTTCTGAATATAATTCCCAGGTCCAAATCAGGGATATTGAAAGTAAAAAGGTAGGATTTCAAAATGAAGGTTTTGCAGCTCTTATAAATGTATCTTTTACCCTACTGCTTAATAAAAATGCTTCAGCCTTCAACTTTAATTATGCTGAAAGCACACAGTAATTCTGCAATCTAGAAAAAATTAAAAATTTTGTAATCGATTAGCTTATCTGAGGCCCAATTTATTTTATTTTATTTTATTTTAATTTTATTTCCCAATCTCCCAATTCATCCCACCCCCCACCCCCCAATTTCCCCCCTTGGTATCCATACATTTGTTCTCTACATCTGTGTTTCTATTTCTACTTTGCAAACTGGTTCATCTGTACCATTTTTCTAGATTCCACAAAAATGTATTAATATGTGATATTTATTTTTCTCTTTCTGACTTACTTCACTCTGTACAGTCTCTAGGTTGACCCATGTCTCCACAAATGACCCAATTTCGTTCCAATTATGGCTGAGTAGTATTCCATTGTATATATGTACCACATCTTCTTTATCCATTCGTCTGTCGATGGACATTTAGTCTGCTTCCATGAACTACCTATTGTAAACAGTGCTGCAATGAACATTGGGGTGCATGTGTCTTTTTGAATTATGGTTTTCTCTGGGTATATGCCCAGTAGTGGAACTGTTGGGTCATATGGTAATTCTATTTTTAGTGTTTTAAGGACCCTCCATACCATTCTCCATAGTGGATGTGTCAATTTACATTCCCGCCAACAGTGCAAGAGGATGCCCTTTTCTCCACACCCTCTCCAGCATTTATTGTTTGTAGATTTTCTGATGATGCCCATTCTAACCAGTGTGAGGTGATACCTCATTGTAGTTTTGATTTCCATTTCTCTCATGATTAGTGATGTTGAGCAGCTTTTCATGTGCTTCTTGGCCATCTGTATGTCTTCTTTGGAGAAATGTCTATGTAGGACTCCTGCCCATGTTTTGATGGGGTTGTTTGCTTTTTGATATTGAGCTTCAAGAGCTGAGTATATATTTTGGAGATTACTCCTTTGTCCGTTGATTCGTTTGCAAATATTTTCTCCCACTCTGAGGGTTGTCTTTTCGTCTTGTTTATAGTTTCCTTTGGTGTGCAAAAGTTTTTAAGTTTCATTAGGTCCCATTTGTTTATTTTTGTGTTTATTTCCATTACTTTAGGAGGTGGGTCAAAAAGATCTTGCTGTGATTTATATCAAAGAGTGTTCTTCCTATGTTTTCCTCTAAGAGTTTTACAGTGTCCGGCCTTACATTTACATCTTTAATCCATTTGGAGTTTACTTCTGTGTATGGTGTTAGGGAGTTTTCTAATTTCATTCTTTTACATGTAGCTGTCCAATTTTCCCAGCATCACTTACTGAAGACACTGTTTTCTCTCCATTGTATATCCTTGCCTCCTTTGTCATAGATTAATTGACCATAGGTGTGTGGGTTTACCTCTGGGCTTTCTATCCTGTTCCATTGATCTATATTTCTGCTTTTGTGCCAGTACCGTATTGTCTTGATTACTGTAGTTTTGTACTATAGTCTGAAGTCAGGGAGTCTGATTCCTCCACCTCTGTTTTTTTGTTGTCGAGATTGCTTTGGTTATTTGGTGCCTTTTGTGTCTCCAAACAAATTTTAAGATTTTTTGTACTAGTTCTGTAAAAAATACCATTGGGGGCTTCCCTGGTGGCGCAGTGGTTGAGAGTCCGCCTGCCGATGCAGGGGCCATGGGTTCGTGCCCCGGTTTGGGAAGATCCCACATGCTGCGGAGCGGCTGGGCCCATGAGCATTGGCCACTGAGCCTGCACGTCCGGAGCCTGTGCTCCGCAACGGGAGAGGCCACAACAGTGAGAGGCCCATGTACGGCAAAAAAA
Source organism: Globicephala melas (assembly GCF_963455315.2). Taxonomy (NCBI): domain Eukaryota; kingdom Metazoa; phylum Chordata; class Mammalia; order Artiodactyla; family Delphinidae; genus Globicephala; species Globicephala melas. Next base: position 8,091,521 of record NC_083322.1, read on the forward strand.
AAAAAAAAAAAGCCATTGGTAATTTGATAGGGATTGCATTGCATCTGTAGATTGCTTTGGGTAGTATAGTCATTTTCACAATATTGATTCTGCCAATCCAAGAACATGGTATATCTCTCCATCTGTTTGTGTCATCTTTGATTTCTTTCATCAGTATCTTATAGTTTTCTAAGTCAAGGCCTTTTACCTCCTCAGGTAGCTTTATTCCTAGGTATTTTTCTCTTTTTGTTGCAGTGGTGAATGGGATTGTTTCCTTAATTTCTCTTTCTGATCTTTCGTCGTTAGTGTATAGGAATGCAAGAGATTTCTGTGCATTAATTTTGTAACCTGCTATGTTACCAAATCCATTGTTACTCCCTCTGCAATTTTTTGGAAGAGTTTGTGAAGGATGGGTGTTAGGTCTTCTGTAAATGTTTGAGAGAATTCACCTGTGAAGCTATCTGGTCCTGGACTTCTGTTTGTTGGAAGATTTTTTTTTTTTTTTTTGCGATACGCAGGCCTATCACTGCTGTGCCCTCTCCCATTCTGGAGCACAGGCCCTGGATGCACAGGCTCAGTGGCCATGGCTCACGGGCCCAGCCACTCCGTGGCATGTGGGATCTTCCCGGACCAGGACACGAACCCGCGTCCCCTGCATCAGCAGGTAGACTGTCAACCACTGCGCCACCAGGGAAGCCCTGTTGGAAGATTTTTAATCACAGTTTCAATTTCAAAGCTTGTGATTGGTCTGTTCATATTTTCTATTTCTTCCTGGTTCAGCCTTGGAGGGTTATACCTAAGAATTTGTCCATTTCTTACAGATTGTCCATTTTATTGGCATTGAGTTGCTTGTAGTAGTCTCTTAGGATGCTTTGTATTTCTGTGGTGTCCGTTGTAACTTCTCCTTTTTCATTTCGAATTGTATTGATTTGAGTCCTCTCCCTCTTTTTCTTGATGAGTCTGGCTAAAGGTTTATCAATTTTGTTTATCTTCTCAAAGAACCAGCTTTTAGTTTTATTGATCTTTGCTATTGTTTTCTTTGTTTCTATTTCACATATTTCTGCTCTGATCCTTATGGTTTCTTTCCTTCTACTAACTTTGGGGGTTTTTTTGTTTTTCTTTCTCTAGTTCCTTTAGGTGTAAGGTTAGATTGTTTATTTGAAATGTTTCTTGTTTTCTGAGGTAGGAATGTATTGCTATAAACTCCCCTCTTAGAACTGCTTTTGCTGCATCCCATAGGTTTTGGCTCATCATGTTTTCGTTGTCATTTGTGCCTAGGTATTTTTTAACTTCCTCCTTGATTTCTTCAGTGATCTCTTAGTCATTTAGTAGTGTATTGTTTAGCCTCCATGTGTTTGTGTTTTTTACTTTTTTTTTCCTGTAATTTATTTCTAATCTCATAGCTAATTTATTTCTAATCTCTAATCTCATAGAAGTATTTCTAATCTCATTATGGTCATAAAGGTGCTTGATATGATTTCAATTTTCTTAAATTTACCAAGGCCTGATTTGTGACCCAAGATGTGATCTATCCTGGAGAATGTTCCATGTGCACTTGAGAAGAAAGTGTAATCTGCTGTTTTCAGATGGAATGTCCTATAAATATCAATTAAATCTATCTGGTCTATTGTGTCATTTAAAGCCTGTGTTTCCTTATTGATTTTCTGTCTTCATGATCTGTCCATTGGTGTAAGTGAGGTGTTAAAGTCCCCTACTATTATTGTGCTACTTCCATTTCCCCTTTAATAGCTGTTAGCCTTTGCCTTATGTATTGAGGTGCTCCTATGTTGGGTGCATATATATTTATAATTGTTATATCATCTTGGATTGAGCCCTTGATCATTATGTAGTGTCCTTCCTTGTCTCTTATAACATTCTTGATTTTAAAAGTCTATTGTATCTGATATGAGCATTGCTACTCCAGCTTTCTTCTGATTTCCATTTGCATTCAATATGTTTTTCCATCCCCTCACTTTCAGTCCGTATGTGTCCCTAGGTCTGAAGTGGGTCTCTTGTAGACAGCATATAGATGGGTCTTGTTTTTGTAACCATTCAGCCAGTCTGTGTCTTTTGGTTGGAGCATTTAATCCATTCCCATTTAAGGTAATTATTGGCATGTATGTTCCTATTACCATTTTCTTAACTGCTCTGGGTTTGTTTTTGTAGGTCCTTTTCTTCTCTTGTGTTTCCCACTTAGAGAAGTTCCTTTAGCATTTACTGTAGAGCTGCTTTAGTGGTGCTGAATTCTCTTAGCTTTTGCTTGTCTGTAAAGCTTTTGATTTCTCCATTGAATCTGAATGAGATCCTTGCTGGGAAGAGTAATCTTGGTTGTAGGTTCTTCCCTTTCATTACTTTAAATATATTGTACCACTCTCTTCTGGCTTGCAGAATTTCTACTGAGAAATCAGCTGTTAACCTTATGGGAGTTCCCTTGTATGTTATTTGTTGTTTTTCTCTTGTTGCTCTTAATAATTTTTCTTTGTCTTTAATTTTTGTCAGTTTGATTACTATGTATCTTGGCATGTTTCTCCTTGAGTTTATCCTACCTGGGACACTCTGCCCTTCCTGGACTTGGGTGGCTATCTCCTTTCCCACGTGAGGGAAGTTTTCGACTATCATCTCTTCAAATATTTTCTCGGGTCCTTCTCTTTCTCTTCTACTCCTTCTGGGACCCCTATAATGTGAATGCTGGTGTGTTTAACGTTGTCCCAGAGGTCTCTTAGGCAGTCATTATTTCTTTTCATTTATTCTGTTCCATGGCAGTGATTTCCACCATTCTGTCTTCCAGGTCACTTATCTGTTCTTCTGCCTCAGTTTTTCTGCTATTGATTCCTTCTAGTGTATTTTTCATTTCAGTTATTGTATTGTTCATCTCTGTTTGTTCTTTAATTCTTCTAGGTGTTTGTTCTTTAATTTTCCTAGGTCTTTGTTAAACATTTCTTTCATCTTCTTGATCTTTGCCTCCATTCTTTTTCCAAGGTCCTGGATCATCTTCACTAACATTATTCTGAATTCTTTTCCTGGAAGGTTGCCTATCTCCACTTCATTTACTTGTTTTTCTGGGGTTTTATCTTCTTCCTTCATCTGGGACATAGTCCTCTGCCTTTTCCTTTTGTCTCTCTTTCTGTGATCGTGGTTTTCGTTCTGCAGCCTGCAGGATTGTAGTTCTTCTTGCTTCTGCTGTCTGCCCTCTGGTGGATGAGGCTATCTAAGAGGCTCGTGCAAGCTTCCTGATGGGACGGACTGGTGGTGGGTAGACATGGGTGTTGCTCTGGTGGGCAGAGCTCAGTAAAACTTTAATCTGCTTGTCTGCTGATGGGTGGGGCTGGGTTCCCTCCCTGTTGGTTGTTTGGCCTGAGGTGACCCAGCACTGGAGCCTACAGGTTCTTTGGTGGAGCTAATGGCGGACTCTGGGAGCGATCTCATCAAATGAGTACTTCCCAGAACTTCTGCTATCAGTCCTTGTCCCCTCGGTGAGCCACTGCCACCCTCTGCCTCTGCAGGAGACCCTCAAAAACTAGCAGGTAGGTCTGTTTCAGTGTCCTGTGAGGTCACTGATCCTTCCTCCTCAGGGGCCTGGTGTGCACACTACTTTGTGTGTGCCCTCCAAGCCTGGAGTCTCTGTTTCCCCCCAGTCCTGTTGAAGTCCTGCAATCAAATCCTGCTGGCCTTCAAAGTTCGATTCTCTGGGGATCCCTCCTCTTGTTGCCAGACCCCCAAGTTGGGAAGCCTGACATGGGGCTCAGAATCTTCACTCCAGTGGGGGGACTCTTGTGGTATAATTGTTCTCCAGTTTGTAATTCGCCCACCCAGTGGTTATGGGATTTGATTTTATTGTGATTGCGCCCCTCCTACCATCTCACTGTGGCTTCTCTTTTGTCTTTGGATGTGGGGTATCTTTTTTGGTGAGTTCCAGTGTCTTTCTGTTGACGACTGTTCAGCAGCTAGCTGTGGTTCTGGTGCTCTCACAGGAGGGAGTGAGCGCATGTCCTTCTACTCCGCCATCTTCAATACATAATCTCCCCATTTTATTTTTACCTTTCCTTCTCTCTCTCTCTCCCTCTTTTTCCTTTTCTCTTCCTTTCCTTCTCTCTCTCTCTCCCATCTTTCTGCCTCTCCCCTACCACTTCTTCTTTCCTCCCCTTCCTCCTTTTTATTTTTTTTAAATATTTTGTTAGAAAATACAGGAGTTCTAGAGGCACATAAGCCTAGAGTTTAATCTTGGTTTGGACGCTTATCACAATATTTACCGTTTTTCCTGTGGTGAGTTAATTAACCCCTCTGAAGTTGTTTCTTCAGTTATGAAATGGAAACTGTGATATATAACCTGCAAAGTTTTGGAGGTGGACTGAATGAGCCAATATATGTAAATGCCCATGGTAAATGTTTAATACTAATGCCATTTCCCCTCCATTTACATCATCACCTAATTTGGAGATAATTATTTTTAAGTATTATTTATCCAACTATATAGGTAACAATATATTAAGCCTAAATTCCAGATCCAATACCAAGAGAAAGAAAGAGTCATCATTTCTTCAAGAGAATTTAAAACATGAGGTGAAGGTCAAAGTGGCTGTGGCATTCCTAGTAAACTATCACTCTGCAACATTATTCACTGTCATAAAAACTACCAGTTGCTGGTTGTGGCAAATAGTAAGCAAACACAACAGGGTAATTAGAACCCAGCTGCTATTTGGGTGACTTAGTATTTTAGAGAAGTTCTGTCACTCCCTGATGGGAAAATAACAACCTACCAAACATACAGTCTTCAAAATAAAACGTACCTATTATTTCATCCATATGCAATTCTACGTAGAAATGCATAAAGATGAGTTCTTTTAACTTTGTTTCTTTGAACTTCTTTAACATTTCCTTTACTTTGCATGGCAATGGGATTTGATTCAATTATGAGTAAACAACAACAAAACTGCAAAATAATGTTGATGGGGTGACAGAAATATTTTGCAGCTTTTCTAAGGTTATGGATATAGAGTGTTCTTATTTGGATCTATGGAAATGCTTGACTCTAGGCAGAACTCTGAGTGGACAATGAGTTAATAATGCCATATCCCTGGTGGACATATGCCAATTTGGTTAAAATGTGAAATAGAGGCGTCTACAGGTTTTTTCTGAAGCAACACAGAGAACAGGAAAATCTTTTCTTTGACTTATCTTCCTGACTAAAGTTGATCTACTTGATTCATTCAAATTGTCATTGCTGTAACCATATAAAATGATATTTCATTTGGCAACTTGACACCAGGCTCAAATGTGCCCTCATCAGAAATGGATAGATATGAGAATAAAATATCCCTCAACACCTCTAACATGTTGGTCTCACCTGTCTGATTCCATAGAGAGGTACACGTTGCACAAACGAGGGAATAAATCACTGCTACTCTAGAATTTCTCAGTTGTCCATTTAAAAAATAATGTTTACTGGTCACTTTTATGTATAAACTTAGCTAGGCTTAGGTGCCCAGTCATTAAACCAAACACTAGCCTAGGTGTTGCCATGTAGGTATTTTATAGATATCATTAAAGTCTATTATCAATTGACTTTAAGTAAGAGTGGTTATGCCAGATAATCTGGATGGGCTGATTCTATCAGTTGAAAGGACTTAGAGTAAATCTGAGGCAAATGTTATTTAAAAAGTATTATCTTTGCCTTCCTTGTATTCTCATAGCATCCAGCAGAGTATTTTGTATTCAATAAATGTTGCTGAATAAATAACTGAGCAATTTCTCAATAATACTCTAGATATTTCCAAGATATTTTTATAGTAAAACTCTCTTTTCTTTCAATATTCTATTTAAGGTATTTTGAATGGAGCTGGAGGAATCAGGCTTGCTGACTTCAGACAATACTACAAAGCTACAGTATACCACTGACACAAAAAATACATATAGATCAATGGAACAGGATAGAAAGCCCAGAAATAAACCCACGCGCCTATGGTCAGTTAATCTACGACAAAGGAGGCAAGGATATACAATGGAGAAAAGACAATCTCTTTAACAAGTGGTGCTAGGAAAATGGGACAGCTACATGTAAAAGATTGAAATTAGAACATTCTCTAACACCATATACAAAAATAAACACAAAATGGATTAAAGACCTAAATGTAAGACTGGATACTATAAAACTCCTAGAGGAAAACGTAGGCAGAACACACTTTGACATAAATCACAGCAATATTTTTTTGGATCCGTCTCCTAGAGTGATGGAAATAAAAACAAAAATAAACAAATAAGACCTAATTAAACTCAAAAGCTTTTGCACAGCAAAGGAAACCAGAAACAAAATGAAATGACAACCTACGGAATGGGAGAAAATATTTGCTAACAATACTACCGACAAGGGATAAATTTCCAAAATATACAAACAGCTCATACAGATTAATATCAAAAAAACGAACAACCCAATCAAAAAATGAGCAGAAGACCTAATTAGACATTTCTCCAAAGAAGACATACAGATGGCCAACAGGCACATGAAAAGATGCTCAACATCACTAATTATTAGAGAAATGCAAATCAGAACTACAATGAGGTATCACCTCACACCAGTCAGAATGGCCAGGATTAAAAAGTCTACAAATAATAAATGCTGGAGAAGACATGGAGAGAAAGGAACCCTCCTACATTGTTGCTGGGAATGTAAACTGGTGCAGCAACTATGAACAGTATCCATACTGTTCCTTAAAAAACCAAAAAGAGTTACCATATGATCCTGCAATCCCATTCCTGGGCATATATCCAGAGAAAACTCTAATTAAAAAAGATACATCGAGCTTCTCTGGTGGCGCAGTGGTTGACAGTCCTCCTGCCGATGCAGGGGACATGGGATCGTGCCACGGTCCGGGAAGATCCCACATGCCGCGGAGCAGCTGGGCCCGTGAGCCATGGCCGCTGAGCCTGCGCGTCCGGAGCCTGTGCTCTGCAACGGGAGAGGCCACAGCAGTGAGGGGCCCACGTACCACCAAAAAAAAAAAAAAAAAAAAAGATACATGCACCTCAAAGCATCACTACTTACAATAGCCAAGGCACGGAAGCAACCTAAGTGTGCATCAACAAATGAATGAATAAAGAGGATGTGGTATATACACAATGGAAAATTATTCAGCCATAAAAAACAACAAAATAATGCCATGTGCAGCAACATGGATGGACCTAGAGATTATCATATTAATTAAGGTAAGTCAGATAGAGAAAGACAAATATCATGATATCACTTGTATGTACAATCTTAAAAAATGATATAAATGAACTTATTTACAGAACAGAAATAGACTCACAGACATAGAAAACAAACTTATGGTTACCAAAAGGGATAGTGTGGGGGGTGGAAAAGGTTAGAGCACAGGGAACTATATTCAATATCTTATAATAACCTATAATGGAAAAGAATCTGAAGAAGAATATATATATATGAATTAATATATATATAAGTACATATAACTGACTCACTTTGCTATAAAACTGAAACTAATACACTGTGCATTAACTATACTTCAATTAAAAATGATTAATAAAAACATAATTTATCAAATCTGACAAAGTAGATTTATCCTCACTTTATGATGTCATTAAAATGTATAATTATAAAGTTTATGTACAACCAAAAAAGTTTGATTTAAGCACACGAAGAGACAATTTTCAAATTCTACAGAGTGATATAGGATTACTTCAAAGTTCTCATTTATTTCTATTTTAGTCATTGAAAAATGAAGCTACACACACATAGGCACTCACAAAATAAAACGGCAGCATTAAAAACAATCTTTATCATGCTATAGAAGGTCAATGTTCTTCAAAGTCTCACCTTAAAGCTCAAAATGTTGGCAACTTGAAATGAGTACACTTTTAGTAGAAGTCAGACAAGCTATCCTCAATAAATCTGACCTTAAGATTAATTTATTAATCAAAATATTGGATTTGACCCAAGGCCACTTGACAAAGAGTATTTCTAATCATAGACAGAAAAAGTAAATGCCAGGAGGGAAAATGTTCTTTCAATGGTGGTTGAAGAGATAGGGTGGGTACAGATACTGCTGGGCTTAGTTCTACCCTCACTTCGGTGGCAGCACACTGACCTCTCTACATGTTCACACTTTCTTAATGTGTCAGAAAAAAGGGTTTATAGTAGGATAGATTTGCATTTGAACCCCAGCTTGCCCGCTTCCAGCTGTAGTGATGTTCAGTGAGTTTATTCACCTCTTTGAGCCCTGTGTTTGCAAAATGGAGATAATAAAATCTACTTTGCATAACTTTGACAATTAAACGAGATAAAATGTCAAGGATGGTATTGGTCAATAGAATTTAATGGAAATCTCTACCTTTTTCTTTACCTCCTTTCTCAGAGCAGGTGTTCATTCTTTGCCAAGGCAAATTCCATACTCTTTTTTCTCTCGCGGGACTTCTTATGTTCCTTATCTGTCTTATACTTTTAGCTTCGTCCTCTTCACTGCCTCCTACATTTATAAACTTACTCATAACTCCCTCATCCTTAAAATCCCCAAACCCTCACTTGGGCTCTGCCTTCCGGTTAAGCAGCAATTCTCTATATAGCCATCCCTTTACCATGGAACTTTTTGAAAACCTTCACTTGTTTCCTTTTGCCATTCATTCTTCAGTGGCTCCACCCAGCAGACCCCACAGACGTGAAACTCCAGTGGCCTCGCAACAGCCAAAGCCAGGGGCTGACTTCCTTCTTTGATGTCTCACCACTGACCACATCTCAGTTTTCCTGTTTTTGTTTTTTACCTGTTGATTGTTAAACACACATTTCCCTTAGCTTCCCCATTATAAGGCTTTTCTAATTTGATTCTCTTCCTACTGCTCTGATCATTACTTTTGAGGCCCTTTAGTTAGCAGCATCCACTCCTTAAATTACTTTTTCAAGTTAGTAGTTTCTTTCCTTCTGTTCTTTTCTTGCACCTCCCATGACCTCTTTGAGTCATCCTGTGAAGGCTTTACAACTGTTCATAGTCATCCATTTTACCTTTACCCCTGGGTACTGGGAAGACTGCATTTTCCCTTCCCCTAAAGTTACTCTACATATACGCAATCACAGATCCTGTTCATTCTACTATCTAAACTTAAAACCGGCTTTCCTCCTAATTCCCAGTGAACATACAGGTCATCCAGTCTCCTCTGCACTCCTGTGACATTGTACCAGATGGTCCATCATACAAACTCTGCCCTTCCTGGATTCTATCCTCCTCATCACAGCCAGAATACCCTTACTTACAACCACTTCCTTTGCCCTTGGAGTGAAACCCTTACCATCACTCAGAGACTCTGGACTGATCTCCTCAAGTCTGCTTTCCTCTCTCTCACCTTAATGTTCTCTGCTGCAGCCACTCTGACGTCTCTCATTTCCTTCAAAGTCCTGTGCTCCTTGACCTGCATCTCAGAACTACTGCACATTCTCAAATCTCAAACCTAGATGTCCCACTGCCATTTTTTTCTTAGTTAACTCAAATGAATCCTTCACACCTCAGCCTACATATCACAATTCCTGATACACAAGAAACAATACATATATATGGATTGATTATCTCATCCATTATTCCAGCTGAGACTTTGATCAGCTCCTACCCACACTGCTGAAATAATCTCTACTCTGCCCTGTGACCATTCTGTCCCTTTTAACTACAGGGTCCTCTATGAAGATGCCAGTTGCCTGGGTGTAGAATATTGCTAGATTTAATTTTCTGATTTTACCTTTTAGTTATTACTATCTTCATTGCTTGTCCCATTTAATTGTATCCTCCAATTTCATTACACTTATTTAACATAATAATTAAGTAGATAAATGATTAATCTTTTGATTGACATACTGACTAGTCACAATGAAACTCATTCACGGAAAATACCAGTCTTTAGTTGCAGTTGAGCAATGTTTTATCTATGTTGTTTCAAGAGTTAAACATCATAGTTTCTTATAATGCACATCACAAGCTGAAAATTCACTTTTTTGATAGCTTCACTGAAGTTTAGAATTTTTTTCTAAAAATAGGTTATAAGTTACAATGCCAGACTCACGTTTTCTTGTCTTTTGGATGCCACTAAATCACAGTTCAGTATCATTAAAGTATATTGAATTTTACACAGCTTACTTAACAGGTAAAAATTGTGAACATAACTCCTTTTCAATAGATACAAAATCTAATAGTAAACTACCCAAAAGGATGGATAATTTATACTGTTTCTTTCCAAAAAAGAAGCAATAAAACTATGACTTATGAGAACAAAACTACATGGCACAATGAAAAACACTGAGAACAAATGAAATCAACACTAAATATAGTCAGAAAAATAGGAAACATATCAACTTTATATCTCTATAATTAAATATTTATATATGTAGGGAATAAATGCTTTAGAAGAAAATGCTTAATTAGAAAGTATAAAGTTTTATAAAATAAATACATGACAACAGTGCATCTAAAATACACAAATAAGCATTTAAAATCAGGCTAATAGGTCTTATCCAAATATAGAGAAATATTTTTGCCATTTAAAAGCATTAGGATTGTTGACTAAGTCTTGACTCAAGTGGGATCTAATATACTTTCTCCTGGTGTCTAATTTATCAAATTTAAGTTCTTGAGGTATTTATTCTCAGAAGTAGATTTCATTGTTTAAAGATTTCTGCCTTTCATTAAGTTCAGATATCAATATATTTGCAGTTCTGGAGATATAAATATAAAACATGTTAACATCCTTGTGGTTTTGGATAGCTATTAATGGTTTTTTTTTTTTTTTTCCGTTGGGTAGAATTAATTTGTTTATTTTCAAATTGGATGAAATCAAATAACCTTGTCTTTGTTCTGTGTCTTTTGTGAAGTTGATTAAGGACAACTGAATTAATAGTTACATTGCAAGGATGGATACGACCATAAAGAATGGCAAAAGCATTACTTTAAAATTGATTCCGTTTAAAGATTTTGTAGTAATAAAAAGAAGTGATGGGACTTTCCTGGTGGCACAGCGGTTAAGAATCTGCCTGTCAATGCAGGGGACATGGGTTTGAACCCTGATCTGGGAAGATCCCACGCACCGCAGAGCAACTAAGACCGTGAGTCACAACTACTGAGCCCGTGTGCCACAACTACTGAAGCCCATGTGTCTAGAGCCCGTGCTCTGCAACAAGAGAAACCACCGCAATGAGAAGCATGCTCACCGCAACCAAGAGTAGCCCCTGATCACTGCAACTAGAGAAAGCCCACGCGCAGCAACGAAGATCCAACGCAGCCAAAGAAATGAATAAATAAATAAATTTTTTAAAAAGTGATAACATTGTAAGTCATATATTACTATCCTTGTAAAAGTTGTAAGAAACCATTAATGAGTAAATCTACATTTGTTAGCTAATGGTGTGGTACAACTAAAGATTTATCAAAATAAAAATGAGGTCCATATACATGTAAAATCAACTCTTTATCATAAGTATCATTAGCAACTATAGAGCCCCAAATGAACTCTTGAGGGTAAGGCTCTTAAAACAATAACATTTTAAGTACATAGCTATTACAAACCCATTTGATATTCATTTTACACTTGATCTTAGCCAAAAGGCCAAGAAGCGATTGATATTCATTTTAATTGCCATGACTATAATGAATATACTTTGTATTCAAACAGATGTCACAAGTACTACTACAGAAGTTCCAATATAATTCAGCCTTAGTTAAGAATGAGTAAATGGATATTTAAAATGGAACGTTACCAGGAAGGAGGGAAAAAACCAATTACAGAAAACATCAGCTCCTTAAAATAGTAAATTAAAGATTTGTATTAAATTGTATTCTTTCATACTTGGACACATACAGAATACAGTAATACAGGAAAACTTGCTATATCAACCACTCCTTTTCCTTGCCTCAGCTGTCTACAGATTAATTAACCCTGAAAATAGAAATTGGGATATGAAAAATGACTAAGAAGAGTAGGCTGAAATTCACTTTACAATGGTCTACGAAAAGGATTTTTAAAATACCACTATGCCAATTTATTTTAGCTGGAGGAACAGGTAGTTATGTATGCCATTTTATTTCAGTTGGTGAGACAAGTTCTAATATTCCCTTTAATCTTCTCCCACACAGAGGACTGATGCCTTAAAATCCAAGATGAGAGGCCTCATGCCATAAATTAAAGATGGTATTTTTCAATGTACGGTTCACTGAATGAGGCATGGATGTTTGTTAAAAGCAAACATTCCTGTGCCCCAACCAAGTTCTCCCGAGTCAGAATCATGGAATCAGCACTGTGACGAGCAACCTGAAAATTCTGACGTACACACTTGTTTAAAAACAACTGACTGAAGGTTGAATGAGGTAATATTTAAAACAATATATTTGTCATTTCATTCCAGTCAGCAAACATTTATTAAGTCTGATCCTGTGTGAGTAAAAATTTGATACATGGAGGGTGTCCCCAAAGGCAAGAAGCATATGATAACATGATTTTCAATGCACAGTTTACTAAGTATAATAATAACCTGCAAATGTCTGCAAACACAAAGAAAATAGTGTGCTTACTGTACAGATGAACAATTCACTCTTGATTTCAATTTAGTAGTTCTTCCTCTGAAAAGGTGTCTGGAGGTTGAAGAGAAGTGTGTTTAGCCTATTATGAGAAAACGTAATGGAAGTATTTTTAAAAACAAATTTATCCTGTTTCCTGATGGTTTTGGACATCCTGGGTTTCCAAAAGGAGGGTAATAAGTGTGTGAGGCTTCTTGGTGGATGGGGGAAGGCACAGAGTATACCAATGAGGGAAGGGAAGGAATGAACTACAAGACCAGAATCGCTAAAAGCAAATTGTTTCTCTTACCTCTAGCCTAATTCTCCTGGTGCCTGAACTGTAAGATAAACTTATTTGGAGGTTGCATTGTGTTTTTTAACCACGAGAGCAAAAATTCAAACAGTAAAAGTTGACTTTGGAGTTTAATAGAAGAATGGAAGAAAATAAAGAAAACAAAGCTGATGGTACCAAGTTATTTTTCTGGTCAGCAGTTTTCCCTCACACCATCCCCTCCAGGACTGGAGACTGATGGACTGGAATCTTTGGAGTGAACTTCCACAGGGAGCACTCACTCATGAAACTGAGGGCAGACAAGCTGATGGGGTTCACTAATTGTGCCTAGTGCTCCGGATTTTCTATAATCGTTGGTTGACTTTTCTTAGCACTGAAACAGGATCCAGTAAAAATAAAATAAAAGGCTGAAATAAGTGAAAGGGGATAGAAGAACAGTTGTAGGGACCTTCAGGGATTTCCATTGCCCACAGCTATGGTTCTCACAGTGGTCTCTAGACCAGCAATACCATCATCACCCGGGAACTCATTGCACTAGCACACTCAGGCTGCCGTAGCAAAATACCATCGGCTGAGTGGCTTAAACGACAGACATTCTTTTCTTACAGTTCCGGAGGCTGTAAGTCCAAGAGCAAGGTACTGGCCAGTTTGGTTTCTGGTGAGAGTGCTCTTTCTGACTCTTCCTCTTTTTATAAACCACCAATTCAGTCAGATTAGGAATCCAACCTTATAACCTCATTTAACCTTAATTATCTCCTAAAAGCCCTGTCTCAAATACGGTCACATTAGGGATTAGGACTTCAACGTGTGAATTTTGGGGGACACAATTCAGTCCAAAACACTTGTTACACATGAAAATTCTGGAGCCCCACCTCAGACCTATGGAATCAGAAATTCAGGGAACGAAGCCCAGCAGTTTGTGTCTCATTAATCCCTCCGGGTTATTCGCATGCACACTAAAGCCTGAGAAGTATGGGCCTCCAGGGAAAATTCTCAGCATTGCACTTAATTTCCTCCACGGTTTCTCCCATTTGTACTTTCCAGCCTCATTTCTTACTGTGTTTTGACACGAACTCTGCTTCTGCTAAACTACTTCTCACCGTGGCCTGAAAGATCATTCGTATTCTGTCCTCCAGACTCTTGTTTACTCTCACCAACCTCGAATTGTCTTTCAACCTCTTTAATGAAGCATCACTTCAACATCCCAGCCACAGTCATGTCTTCTTTCTCCAAATACCAAAAGCATAATTGTCTGAACCAATCATTTTCATATTTTACAGATTTTACTTTCTTAGAGTTCATAGGTTATACTTGTCTGTAATTTTAGCACAAGGCTTTGCACATAAAAGCACTTAAATCTTCAAAACATTATAGACTGTCCTGCTTATAACTCTTCTCTGTGACTCCCTACAACACTGGCCCCAATACAACACTAATTTGGGGCATCAAGCAGTCCCTTGGTCTCTGACATAATGCCACTTCCAAAGTTGTTTAATAATAAAAAAAATCATCAATATACTATTTGCTCTTTATTAAGTCCTTAAGTGCATCAAGACTTATAACAGGCACTTAGTATATTCCCTGATCAAATTCTCATAATCACCCTGAAATAGGCATTATGATCCCTCTTTGACTGAAAGACACTGGAAACTGAGGCAGAGAAGTTCAATGAACTCCCCCAAAGTCACATACGCGAGAAGTAGCAAGGCTGAAAAGTGTGAACATATGTTTCTCTGACTCAAAGCACATGCTTTACTTCTATGTTATACTATAGATGAAGAGATTTAGTTTGCTGTCAACATAATGAATTTACTGCCAAGAATCCCAGAGTGTATGGCTCTTGTGATAAAGATACTTCCAATATACCCTTTGTAAACTATCTTCTTTACCCCCAACACACACACACACAAGTCCTGAAGCACTGCTAAAAGTAAGCCATCGTGGAAAAAAAGAGCAGACTTCTTGAGACCAACAGATACTGTTAAATGACTACAGACAACAAACAGCTCTAAATTCTATCGCTCTTCTATATGCTATTTACCTGCAGACAGCCTTCAGAATTCTTTCATCTCTATGTTAGAGACAACTGAAGAACTCAAAGGGAATTACTTGAAAGTTCACAAGGAGCTTTGATAAACTTTTGCCCAAAGCAAATACTGATAATTACGCACTAGAAGCACTGACACACACACATATATGCATATAAAAGTTTTAAATCGCTAAGTTAGAAACAATGGAATTTTTCTGAAAAAAATGGTATTTCTTAGCTTCCTTCTGCAGAAAGAAAAAACAAGTGGTCATATTTTACTTTCACAGCTGCCCATGCTTTGAAGACTGGACTGTTAAGATAATAAGCCACACCTGTTGGACTGTTTAGGTAATTCCAATCACCAGCTAAGATAATAATTAAAAGTAACATTCCATTCTCAGCCTACCTGGGGTGTTCAACAACCTGGACATCTTGCAGAAATAGGAGATGTACTGCTCACAGTACTCGGCGCTGCTGGTGATGGCGCTGATCTGGTCCATGGAGGCGCTGTAAATGAGCTGTGTCACCGAGTATTTTTCTGGGTTGTAGCCCACCACCGTCGTCTGCATCTGCAAATCATGAGACACTATCGTCCACACTTTGTCCTCTGTGGGGAGAAAAATGCCACGACAATGGGTCATTAGTATGCAAATGCATCTTCAAATGTCAGAAAATAAGTGAGCTATAATTTCACTGGTGTTTTCCCTGAACTGCTGTAGAACAGAGCTAAGGATAGTAATACTTAAAGTAACCCCTACCCTTTCTCACACTTAAGTTCTGCTTATATAGACAGAGTAGAAAAGTAATATTTTTTATTAAAAACAAACGCAAGATAGCTCCTGAAAATGAAACCAAATAGCCTGAGAATCTGGTTGATGCTCTAATATCTGCAGCATTCAATGTGAGGCCCATTGTGTTCCAAAGGCTTCCCGACTCTGTAATCCCTCACTCCTTCCGTAGAACAGTATTTGCTCCTTCCTAAAGGAACTACGTGCTCTCAAGCCTCTGGATCTTTGTACGTGCTGTTTGCTCTAATCAGAATATGCATACTCATCTTGTCAACAAATATTCTTTTCACCCTGACCTTTCAGTTATAATTAGACACTGCATGCTCTGTTACTGAAATGCTCTACACATGTGGAATGATGCAAATAAGTAATTATCTTGGTGTTTTGGACCCTGAAAATTTCAATATGTGAAAAGGAGAAGCATATATAAGATTGATGAGATTAAATTAAAATGGTATATAGTTCTGCATTTGAATTAGAAGCATCACTATGAACCCAGGATGATGTTATCTTTTTTAAAATGTAGATATATGTCTTAGCTCTGTCCACTGAAAAAGTTCCCAAACAAGGACCAACCTCTGGCACCCGACTGTCATTACTCAATACCATTTTCCATTAAGAGAAAACTAAGCTCCTGGAGAAATGGCTGATTCAGGGCTGGAAATGGATAAGAGGAGCCTGGAGCATATTGTCACTTCAGAAACAAATTACTGGAGACAGAGAGTGGTTCAAAAAACCCCAGGGCCAAAGAAGGATGATTTTAATTAACATCAATAAGAATTTCCTGCAATGAATTAAAATACAGCGAGTATATTTAACTCCATGAATTTGTACAAAAAAAAGAAATGTCTAATTTTGGAAGATGCTAGGTAACTAACTCATTACTTTGAATATTGGTAAATAGAGGCAAAGAATCCAGCATTCAGTCTACCTTAGCTATGTGAGGTGTAATGTAACTACATACTTTCTTTACGGAAATATTTCAGCTCATAAATGAAGGCTAAATGATAAATGTTTTAACTTCTAACAAGTTAGTAGGATCTAAGTAGGACTATTCATGGTCACTAATATAACAAGTAAAACTGGAGGAGACGTCGTCCTGGGGATCAGGAGGGGCGGGCAAGTACACAGGCCTACCTGTGGAGGGGTGTGGACAAAACTCAGAGGTGAATTTCACCAAGCTTACAGACCTACCTGCCAACTTCTAGAAAATACAGGGGAAAGGGGAACATGTTAAATGTCACCAAAGGGAAACAGCGAAATCCATGCTGTGGAAAACTGTATACATCATACAATCTAGTTTTTCAACAGGTGAGTGATAAATAACAAAGGAAGAGAGAGAGACACACACACAGGAGAGAGACAGAGAGCTTTAGATTAAGAGAGATGAGAGATGTCCTGAACTTGCCCCTCCTGAGGTCTTCCTATTTCAGGAAATGGCAACTCCACTCGTCCAGTTCTAGGACAAAAGCCTTGGAGTCGCTCTCAACTCTTCCCTTTCTTCCACCTCCTCCTGCAGCCTGTCAGTGACCCCCGCCTGCACTACCTTCAATAATTATTCCGAATCTGGGCACTCCTCACCCCACCCCCCACCATTGCTCTGGTCGAAGCCCCAGGGCCGCTCGCCTGCATCCCACAGTAACCTCTAACCAGTCCCCTCTTTCCACCCTTGCACCCTCACGCCTACCTTCAACACATCAACCAGGCTGAGGTTTTCGAGCACAAGTCAGATTCTGACACAGCTCAGGGTCCTCACATGGCACCCGGTCTCATTCACAGACAAAGTCTAGTTCTTAGAATAGTGAAAGACCCTCCGAGATCCGGCTCTTCCTTGCCGCCCTACTAATCGCCCCCTTGCTCCTTTGGCTCTGCCTCCTTGGAGACTCGCACTTGCTCTTTCCTGCATCTAGAGCCGTCTTTCCTCAAGCCCACTCTTTCTCCAGATCTGAGCTCCAGTGACAACCTTCCCTTCCCGAGTCCCACCCCACCACAGATGCTCTCCATCTACCCGCCCAGCTTTGCTTTTCTCCATAACGTTTATCTCTATCTTAGGGCACATTTAAATTATTTTTAAATGTCTGTCTCCCACCTTTAGAAGGGAAGAAAGCAGGGATTGTTTCAATGCTATATGGAATGTGTTTAGGATGGTAATTGACATATAGCAGGTCTTCAAAAATATTAGTTGAATAGAAGAATGAATTAATTAAAATAAACAGAATACAAATACTTAATCTAGGAACTTTTAAAAATCGCTTTGGTTCAAGTTCTGCCGAGACTATCCTTAGAGACTGTGGACAGGCCACTTCACTCCTCTGAGCCAGAATCGCCCTTCATCTGTTACAACATGGCTCTCTATGAAGACTTCCCAGCGTGCTGTTCTTAAATTGATTAAAAGAAGTTCAGTTATGGTGTCCCCTGTAGTCATTTTCTATAGATAATTGTTTTTCCAGTTTTGTCTTTGGCCTGATCAGAACTGCCTTCCTTTAGTTCCTCTGATACAGCAAGAAAAGTTACAATATATTTTGGTAATTCTGTCACTTTCTGACATGATTCTGAAAACAAACTGATTGTCATGTATATCCAGACCTTCAGATTTACCTTCACCTAATTAAAAATTCGTTAATTGAATTAGGTTACTTCTATCACTTTTCTGTTACAATAAGTCTATGGCATAGAATTCTCAAATGTTTGACACCACTGACTTTTTCCTCCCTCCCTCCTTCCTCTCTTCTTTCTTTCCCTCCCTCCCTGCCTCCTTCTTCGTTTCTTTCTCTTTTTCTCTTCCTTTAACTTCTGATGGAACAGCATTCTAATCTGACCCTCCTTTAAACATCATAACCCCCTTTTTATATATACAAAATAGGTTAATAAAGGCAAACATTAACTAAGCAAGTAAAACACAATGATCACCAATTATGGTCACTGTCAATAACTTTAAAAAGACTAACCAATTTGTTAATGTTGATGAATCTCTAACATTTTGGTCCTGGTGACTTCTTGACCCTAAACTCTAGTTCCAGCCATCTCAGCACATACATTTCATCATCAAAACCCTCCCTGTACATTATATCTTTATATTTGTTTTATAGTCCACTCATTCATTCAACAAATATTATCATGTACCTACTTACTATATGACCAGTACAGATCTAGGCACCATGGAAACCACAGCAAAAAAAAAAAGCATTCATAAATTTTTGCAGCTTACATTCTTACATTCTAGTGGAGAAAAGAAAACAGATAATAAGCAAAATTAAAAGAATACATATATATATATATATATATATATATATAGTTAGCCAGTGATAATGGCGAGGAGGAAAACTAAATCAGGGAAGGGAAGAATAGGCTGTGTGTACAGGGATTGCATTTTTAAACACAGAGGAAACCATAAAAGCCCTGAGAAAGTGACATTTCAATAAATAAGGTAGCTATCCAGCAAGCCACGTAGATGTCTGGGGAAAAGTATTCCAGACAGAGGGAATGAAAATGCAAATGTTCTAAATCTAGAATATTCCGGATGTCCTTCAGGTATACAAGAAAGCCAGTGAGTGACGAAACGGGAGAGGAGCAGAAGTTGAAGGCGGAAATGTAATGAGAATGAGTGGATTGTGACCTTACAGTGAGATGGAAAGCCACTGGCTTTGGAAGGTTTGGAGCAAGTGAAAGTAGTTTGCTTTAACTTCATCTTTGACATACCATTCTTTGCTGCAATAAAATTATACCTCAGAGGGGTTTGAAAAATAATATATATATGTACCTTTATAAAGATTTAAAACTTTCTACAGTGTCATGGCATTATAAAAGGTAATATATAAGCTCTATTTTGATAGCATAAAACAATTACTGTTGATGCATCTTACAAATTATTTGTTAATGCTTGCATATTACACATTGCGATGGCTCCTTTGGAGCTATTAAATCTTAAATGACAAATGGATATTAACAATTTTGCAGATATCCAGCATCTAGAAGAAAGTTATGCTGTATAGATTTTTCTTCACTAGTATCATAAGTGGAAAAATTAA
Source organism: Globicephala melas (assembly GCF_963455315.2). NCBI lineage: Eukaryota > Metazoa > Chordata > Mammalia > Artiodactyla > Delphinidae > Globicephala > Globicephala melas. Next base: position 8,111,173 of record NC_083322.1, read on the forward strand.
AAATCTTATTCCCATATTCACAGCGTGTTTATATAGCATGTATTGTAAGATATGTGTGTAATGCAAATAAAAACTAATGTGTATGGAAAGTTCTAATTTCTGCCACTGTCCGTTTTCATGAAGAAGCAATTGATAAGCTAGTGTATTTCAAATATTCTTTTTGGATCAGTGTGCTATGAAAATGGCCTTTGTGATTACTTAGTGCTTAGTATCTGTCGCATCATGCAATTACATATTTAAAAACTGTCACATTGTACATTGTTTTAAATATAGCTGATTTAATGATATGTTTCAAATACTGGGGTACATCTGGAACATACTGTGGGAATACCTCCCTCTCCTTGGCATTTACAGGGTCCTCAAGATTACCCAGCTTAGTTGTGTTGACATATGTACATTAGAAAGGTCGCTCTGCTACCTGTATCAGTGACCCCATATCCTTATCCTAACTGTAATTCTCAGGTAATTCACTTCATGAGAACTCAATTCCTGGCACAGTTGGAGTTATGACCAGGGCCTGATAAAGCCAGGAAATGACCAGTGAAGAAGGCAAAGAATTACTCCTCCCAGAATATAACCAGTTTCTTCATCATACATATGGCTTTTCTTTGACTCTTTTCCATGTTATTTATCCATATATAATCTGAAGTTCACATTACAGAGCAGGTCTTTATACAGCACATTTTAATTAAAGTCCAATCTGAGCTAAATCCAGTGGAAAAAAATTTTGTGTCCCATACATCTGAATATGCATCTAAGTGTTTCTGATTTTCAAGCAGCATCATGGTTCTGGTTTTTGACCAATTTGTCAATCTGGGAGCTTTTTACACCTTTATTCAAATTAACTCTGAAATGATCTTTAAATTTAAGGGAATATTATATTATAAATTACCTAAATTTAAAATGGTGTATAAAGCTTGTTAGGTGGGCCTCAGCAACATCTCCTTGTGGTCCAAATCCCTGAGCAGCCCTATTACCTATTACAGTAATTCTACAGGAATCACGTTGGGTCTCTCACTCTGAGAGTAACACAACTGAAACTGAACTATAATACATGCCTCACCTAAGATTTTCCATATTGCATGTAAAACTTGGCCTGCTGCATAAAACTAGTGAATTCAATTTTGTATATCCTTAAATTTCTTCTCTGTATCTCATAAACTGCATTCTGATAACTAGGTTTGTGGTTTTCTTTGAGCATAGAAGTCTTAATAGTTATTATCCTGATTCAGTAAATCAACAACTGAACCTCAACTATGAGGAAGATATGAGCAAGGATCGCCAATGAAACACTATAGCATCAATAAGAATTGCTTACATGTTTGTAGCCTTACAGGACAACACAGCCAAGGGAAGAAGCCTACCATTTAAAAGAAACCATGTTCTCATGTGAAAAATTTTGAGTTCCACATAGTATCAAGATGATGTCATTTTAGAGAGCATCCATTTTGAATCTCTTCAATTAGAGATTAAGAAACCAAGTGTAATAGAGTTACCACATGACCCTGCAATCTCACTCCTGGGCATATATCCAGAAAAGACAAAAACTCTAGTTCAAAAGGATACATGCACCCCAATGTTCACAGCAGCACTACTTACAATAGCCAAGACATGGAAACAACCTAAGTGTGCATCAATGAATGGCTAAAGAAGATTTTATATATATATATTATAAAATAATATATCTATAAAATGGAATATTAGCCATAAAAAGAATGAAATATTGTCATTTGCAACAACATGGATGGACCTAGAGATTATCATACTAAGTAAAGTGAGTCAGAGAAAGACAAGTATCACATGATATCACTTATATGTGGAATCTAAAAAAAAAACAAATGAACTAATTTACAAACAGAAACAGTCTCACAGACACAGAAAACAAACTTTCTCAAAGGGGAAAGGGTGGGGGAAGGGATAAATTAGGAGCATGGGATTAACAGATGCACTACTATGTATAAAATATACAACAAGGATTTACTGTATAGCACAGGGAACTATATTCAATATCTTATAATAACCAATAATGGAAGAGAATCTGAAAAAGAGTATATATATGAATCACTTTGCTGTACACCTGAAACTAACACAATATTGTAAATCAACTATACTTCAATTAAAAAAAAAAGTGTCAGAAGTGATAAGTGGCTTGACCAAATGAATACGAAAAGTTAGTGCCAAAATAATGGAAACTTTGCCCCCTAATTCTGGATTTAGTGCTCTTTTCACTACACATGTCTTTGACCCAGTGGTGATATGCCTGGTGACATGTCAAAATATTTATTGTCTTCCCCACAGCACCCCACTAATTTTCAGGGGAATATAGACACTATTTTAGAATTTTTAAATATTATTTTAAATTACAATACAAGTTATTACATCAAGAAAAATGTTATAAAATCATGAATACATTCATAAACCATTACTGAGTTTTTGATCTGTTTCAGCACGATGTTAGGTTCTGGAAGTACAAGGATGAAAAAGACTTGAGTTCCTGTCCTCAACAAGCCTGTAGTCCAATGCAGGGGAGAAAACATTAAGCTTGAAATTGCAAATTGCGAACAGGTGCTAAAACAGATATATGCACAGGGTCTTGTGAGTTCACATGGAAAGTCTGTATAACCCAGCTTTAGACAGCTATAAGTGACCCAAGAGGACATGGCATTTTCAGTGAATGATGAAGGTTAAATAGGGATAAGCCATATGAAGACGGTGATAAAAGCAGTTTCATTCTTCTTATAGCTCAGACCAAATACCTTGGAGACAAAACGTTCAGTAAATGGGATCTGGATCAACTGGAAATTGAAGGGTCTGGAATGGTGAAGTATAAGATTGCATTCATAACAATTGCATATGGGTTGAAAGTTCTAGTAGATCGTCACGGTGTAGGTGTTGAAATGCTGTGGAGATGGACGATTAATTTATATTTTAAAAAATATTTCTCCAAAGGCATACAGGACAAGCCCACAGCTAACATCATACTCAACAGGGAACAGCTGAAAGCTTTGCCTCTAAAAATCTGGAACAAGTCAAGGGGAATGTGATTAGGGATATACCTAGGCTTTAATTTGATATTTGATGTTATATTGCTTAATCTGGGTGTTGTATACAAACTAGAAATACTTCATATTGAAACAAACAGTTAACAGGTACCTTATTTCAGGTAAACTTTATATGAATTCCAGATTTGCAACAGTAATAATCTAGGAAATACTGGTCATTTTACATGAGCTATGTGTGCTTTACTGCATAAGTCACAGAACAATTTCTTATATAGTTGCTTATCCAAAGTATTAAATAATTCTACAAACTATGTTAGGTTATAATGATGGTAGGCTATGATGGTTTTTTTGTTTTTGTTTCATTTTTTAGTCATTTGTCAGAGGATCTATTTGAAAATTTCATCAGTCTTCCAGGCAGATAAGTTTAAAGACCATTAATTTTATAGACCATTATTTTGTTTAGAAGGTTTTCTCAATAGTTATGATCCTATTGACACAATTTAACTTATTAGAAATTTCTGGTGTCATATTTTTCTCCCCCCAAATACATTTTGTGTGAGCATTACAAGCATCTCTGTAACCTAGACCCTAATATCATAGAGGTCATTTCACCGTGGTGGGCTTCGATGGTTTGAGCCACTCCATAATGCCTGCTATGCATGCAGCTCAGGTGGCATAAGCAGCTTCAATCGCGTGTAGAGAAATAAGGTATATAAAGCAGACGGAAACCCTGCAGGAGCACAGAGGAAATGAACTAAAAGTACAGCTGATGTTCTGCAGGTGGTGGAAATGTTGATTATTTTTATGCTCACAATTCCAGCTCACAATTCCAGCTCAAAAATGGAGTGTTGTGAGCAAGTATAAATAATGGTGGCTCATTCATACCCACCTGAAGAACAATCTGGAGCCTATGTATATCATTTTTCGAGGAAGACATTAGCTATTTTCTGGGAAGAAGAATATTTGTTAATGTTTTTGTTCCACTGTAGAGATGTTAACATTCTTTTACAATACGGCTAGAGTTACTGACTGCATTTATATGAATACTTAGACAAGCTAATCTTCCCTTTTTCTCTCACACTGGGTAGAGATGTAGTTGGTGTGTATTTGATAGTCTGGAGTTCATCTCTGTGGCAATAAGAAGATTTCTATCCTGTGTAGCAAGGAAATGTTACTCTTCAATTTGTGTTGCTTACAATGGTAATTAGATTTTGATCTGAGTTCAAACTTGGATACTAGGTAAACGTCATCTTGGATCAATGACTGACCATTTCTGTGGACCTTTCAAGATAACACTTACTTCCTATTATTTAAAAATACCTTAAAACATATTGCACACACTTGGTTAAAAAAAATCACTTCAAGTGTTTACCACACTGACCTAGCTGTAGTTCAAATATGCCAGGCACTTATGCTTTAAGGCTTCTGCATGGCTGTTTCCTCTGCCTAGAGGAATTTTTCCAGATGGTCTCAAGGCTAACTCCCTCGCCTCCATTAGTCTTGATTCAAATGGCATGTTCTCCTTGAGGTCTGTGAAGTCTATCTTATTTAAACTTACAGCCCACTCTGTCCCTTCCCTTCTCTACACCCAAAGCACATACGTATGGCCTTTGAACATAGTATACAATTTACTTGCTTGTTATTTTTATCGTCTGTCTCCCTACCCCACCTTCCTCGTAGACTATAAACTTCAATATATCAGTGAATTTTTAAAATAAATTTTGTTTACTCATGAATCTTAAATTCTTAGAATAGTACCTAGAAGTCTGCAGAAGTTCATAAATATTGTGCTAATAATATACCTTAACCCCTTCTTCACTTAGTTTCCAACAAATCTCTATCACAATCATCATCAGTGATTTGATGGTATTTGGTAGTATGTATCCATTTGATATATACTGACAAATGTAAAACAGATAGCTAGTGAGAAGCAGCCGCATAGCACAGGGAGATCAGCTCAGTGCTTTGTGACCACCTAGAGGGGTGGGATAGGGACGTTGCGAGGGAGACGCAAGAGGGAGGAGATATGGATATATATGTATATGTATAGCTGATTCACTTTGTTATAAAGCAGAAACTAACACACCATTGTAAAGCAATTATACTCCAATAAAGATGTTCAAAAACAAAAAAAAAACCGAAATACAGTTCATGGGCTTATAGATCCCATCAGATAGTTCTACAATTTATTAAGCTTCAAAAAAAATAAACATTTAGAAAGTCTTTACAGGTGGAACAAAGTGATATTTGAAATTATAAAATCCTGGTACTGTACTTGCAGTATTTATAAGATTTTTTTAATCTTGTAAACTGCAAGGATTTTTTTAAAGAGCAACATGATAATACATCCAAGATGCAATAAGCTTCTTAAAACCATCATCATTTTCTTTCTGGGTTGAACAGTAAGATAATAATCATTCTGTGCTAAGTGTGTGCACATCTCCTTACACAGCAAGAGATCCTGAACATGGGAGTTTCATTCATCAACAACTTGCTTTATTCCAAGCACTGTTCTAGGTCCTGAGCACATGAAGGCAAATAACACGTGTGGCATGCCACCAAAGAGCTAGTGGGAAGAAGGTACACAAAATAAGTAATTCCTGTACAACCTGAAAAAATAACTTACTTTTCAAGCAACTGCCAGAATCATCCAAGTAGTGAGATTTAGCATATAAACCATAAACCCACTTATGACCTACATCACATCCTTTAACATACATAACACAATCTTTAAAATTCTCTGCTATTGTATTTACATATTTTTTTATTGTTGGGAGATTTTATTTCACTGGCACTTAGTTTAAACCTAAGCTGTATCAGGCTAACTTGAGAAATTATATTCTTCCTGAAGTTTCTATCCAAAAAGCTTTGATGTAGCAGAAAACACACAATTGAGAATGACAGCTTGATTCGCTATTAACAGGATAGAATCTCATAAGATGGCCCTTCCTTTCATGTTGATCCTAGCTCACATTACTGTCTGCTCCTGAAACTTGAAAAGATCAAATACATCCCAGCAATTTACATTTTGGGGGCACTAAGGGCTGTGGTTTAGGCGATGTCCCATCAGAAAGTTTGTGGCAACAGAAACAAACTCACAGACATAGAAAATAAATTTATGGTTACAAAAGGGGAAGTGGGGGGGGATAAATTAGGAGTCTGGAATTAGCAGATACAAACTACTATATATAAAATAGATAAAGAACAAGGTCCTATTGTATAGAACAGGGAACTATATTGAATATCCTGTAATAAACCATAATGGAAAAGAATATGAAAAACAATATATATGTACATGTATACAGATACATATTTATACAGATAATACAGATAATATTTATCACCTTGGAAGAAAATCCCCAAGTAATCAACTCCTTTGAGTATTTAATTTTCCCCATTAACTCAGTTTCTATTCACTGAAGCAGCCCTATTGTGAGGAACATTAGCAGGACAGTCTGACAGATTAAGTTCCTCCGTGAGGATAATTCGCTAGAAATAAATTTTTAGGGAAAGAAAATCCTTGAGATAGCAGAATTAACATATTCAAAGGACCTAAAACTGGTGTTCTCACTTCAATTTTAACAGAAGTACAAATGTATTAGGTGATTTCTCTTTTTTAAAAAAAAATGATTCTCTGAGAAACTAAAATATTAAAGCTCCTCTAAACCCAGCAAATTCTCCCCCACTGCCAAGAACACTCCCACCTGCCCTGGCTCTGAGTCCATCAAGTCTCAGCTTTTAAGTACTTTGCTAGAAAATATCACCCACTTCCCAAGCCCCAATATCAGATCAAGTTCAGATTAGATATCCATCCATCTCCATCTGCCTCCCTAACAACCCATGTTTACCATTGGGTTTGCATTTCTCATATCGTATTTGGAACATATTTGTCGTAACCACAACTCTGCTGTCCCTGAGGCAGAGTTGGATACCACTGTCATTGCTGAATCCTTATTGCCTAACAGAGTACCTGGTGTAGGTACTCAAGTGCTCAATACATACTTGCTGAACTAATGAAGTGGCACAGAGTTCGACACTAGGCTCAAGAAGCAGACGCAGCTGAAGGACGTGGGGTGGGGTTCAGACTGAGGAGCCATTCTGCAAAGGGTCTGAGACTGAGGAGCTGAATAAGATGCAAAGGATGATAGAAAGCCAACAGGGAAGCAGTACAGTCAGGCTTCTGTTTTTGAAGGATCCCTCTGGATTGGCTTCTGGGAAGATGGTGGAAGAGTAAGACGCGGAGATCACCTTCCTCCCCACAGATACACCAGAAATACATCAACACATGGAACAACGCCTACAGAACACCTACTGAACACTGGCAGAAAACCTCGGACCTCCCAAAAGGCAAGAAACCCCCCACGTACCTGGGTAGGGCAAAAAAAAAAAAAGAATAAACAGAGACAAAAGGATAGGGACGGGACCTCCACCAGTGGGAGGGAGCTGTGAAGGAGGAAAAGTTTCCACACTAGGAAGCCTCTTCGCGGGCAGAGACTGCGGGTGACGGAGGGGGAAAGCTTCGGTGCCGCAGAGGAGAGCACAGCAACAGGGGTGCGGAAGGCAAAGCGGGGAGATTCCCGCACAGAGGATCAGGGCCGACCGGCACTCACCAGACCGAGAGGTTTGTCTGCTCACCCACAGGGGCAGGCGGGGGCTGGGAGCTGAGACTCCGGCTTCGGTCGGAGCACAGGGAGAGGACTGGGGTTGGCGGCGTGAACACAGCCTGCAGGGGGTTAGTGCTCCACGGCTGGCCGGGAGGGAGTCCGGGTAAAAGTCTGGACCTGCCGAAGAGGCAAGAGACTTTTTCTTCCCTCTTTGTTTCCTGGTGCGCGAGGAGAGGGGATTAAGGGCGCTGCTTAAAGGAGCTCCAGAGACGGGCACGAGCCGCGGCTAAAAGTGCGAACCACAGAGACGGGCATGAGACACTAAGGCTGCTGCTGCCGCCACAAAGAAGCCTGTGTGCGAGCACAGGTTACCATCCACACCCCCCTTCCGGGGAGCCTGTGCAGCCCGCCACTGCCAGGGTCCAGGGATCCAGGGACAACTCCCCCGGGAGAATGCACAGCGCGCCTCAGGCTCTTGCAACGTCACGCCGGCCTCTGCTGCCACAGGCTCGCCCCACATCCGTGCCCCTCCATCCCCCCGCCTGAGTGAGCCAGAGCCCCCGAATCACCGGCTCCTTTAACCCCGTCCTGTCTGAGCAAAGAACAGACGCCCTCCGGCGACCTACACGCAGAGGCGGGGCCAAATCCCCTGGGAGCTGTGAAAACAAAGAAGAGAAAGGGAAATCTCTCCAAGCAGCCTCAGAAGCAGCGGATTAAATCTCCACAGTCAACTCGATGTACCTGCATCTGTGGAATACCTGAATAGACAAGGAATCATTCCAAATTAAGGAGGTGAACTTTGAGAGCAAGATTTATGATTTTTTCCCCTTTTCCTCTTTTTGTGAGTGTGTATGTGTATGCTTCTGTGGGAGATTTTGTCTGTATAGCTTTGCTTCCACCATTTGTCCTTGGGTTCTATCATCCGGTTTTGTTTTTGTTTTTTTAATTTTTTCTTAATAATTTTTATTTTAATAACTTTATTATATTTTATCTTACTTTATTTTATTGTACTTTATCTTCTTTCTTTCTTTCCTTCCTTCCCTCCTTCCTCCCTCTCTCCCTCCTTCCTTTCTTTTTTCCTTTCTTTCTTTCTTTCTTCTACTAATTCTTTCTTTCTAGTTTTTCTCCCTTTTATTCTGAGCCGTGTGGATGAAAGGCTCTTGGTGCTACAGCCAGGAGTCAGTGCTGTGCCTCTGAGATGGGAGAGCCAACTTCAGGACACTGGTCCACAAGAGACCTCCCAGCTCCACATGATATCAAACGGCGAACGTCTCCCAGAGATCTCCATCTCAACACCAAGACCCAGCTTCACTCAACGACCAGCAAGCTACAGTGCTGGACATCCTATGCCAAACAACTAGCAAGACAGGGAGACAACCCCACCCATTAGCAGAGAGGCTGCCTAAAATCATAATAAGGCCACAGACACCCCGAAACACACAACCAGACGTGGACCTGCCCACCAGAGAGACAAGATCCAGCCTCATCCACCAGAACACAGGCACTAGTCCCCTCCACCAGGAAGCCTACAAAACCCACTGAACCAACCTTAGCCACTGGGGACAGACATAAAAAACAACGGGAACTACGAACTGGCAGCCTGCAAAAAGGAGACCCCAAACACAGTAAGATAAGCAAAATGAGAAGACAGAAAAACACACAGCAGATGAAGGAGCAAGGTAAAAACCCACCAGACCTAACAAATGAAGAGGAAATAGGCAGTCTACCTGAAAAAGACTTCAGAATAATGATAGTAAAGATGACCCCAAATCTTGGAAATAGAATAGACAAAATGCAAGAAACATTTCACAAGGACCTAGAAGAACTAAAGAGGAAACAAACAATGATGAACAACACAATAAATGAAATTAAAAATACTCTAGATGAGATCAATAGCAGAATAACTGAGGCAGAAGAACGGATAAGTGAGCTGGAAGATAAAATAGTGGAAATAACTACTGCAGAGCAGAATAAAGAAAAAAGAATGAAAAGAACTGAGGACAGTCTCAGAGAACTCTGGGACAACATTAAACGCACCAACATTCAAATTATAGGGGTTCCAGAAGAAGAAGAGAAAAAAGAAAGGGACTGAGAAAATATATGAAGAGATTATAGTTGAAAACTTCCCTAATATGGGAAAGGAAATAGTTAATCAAGTCCAGGAAGCACAGAGTGTCCCATACAGGATAAATCCAAGGAGAAACACGCCAAGACACATATTAATCAAACTGTCAAAAATTAAATACAAAGAAAACATATTAAAAGCAGCAAGGGAAAAACAACAAATAACACACAAGGGAATCCCCATAAGGTTAACAGCTGATCTGTCAGCAGAAACTCTGCAAGGCAGAAGGGAGTGACAGGACATATTTAAAGTGATGAAGGGGAAAAACCTGCAACCAAGATTACTCTACCCAGCAAGGATCTCATTCAGATTTGATGGAGAAATTAAAACATTGACAGACAAGCAAAAGCTGAGAGAGTTCAGCACCACCAAACCAGCTTTACAACAAATGCTAAAGGAACTTCTCTAGGCAAGAAACACAAGAGAAGGAAAAGCCCTACAAGAACAAACCCAAAACAATTAAGAAAATGGGAATAGGAACATACATATCGATAATTACCTTAAATGTAAATGGACTAAATGCTCCCACCAAAAGACACAGATTGGCTGAATGGATACAAAAACAAGACCCATATATTTGCTGTCTACAAGAGACCCACTTCAAACCTAGAGACACATACAGACTGAAAGTAAGGGGATGGAAAAAGATATTTCATGCAAATGGAAACCAAAAGAAAGCTGGAGTAACAATTCTCATATCAGACAAAATAGACTTTAAAATATAGACTATTAGAAGAGACAAAGGACACCACATAATGATCAAGGGATCGATCCAAGAATAAGATATAACAATTGTAAATATTTATGCACCCAACATAGAAGCACCTCAATACGTAAGGCAAATACTAACAGCCATAAAAGGGGAAATTGAGAGTAACACAATCATAGTAGGGGGCTTTAACACCCCACTTTCAACAATGGACAGATCATCCAACAAGATGGACTTAATTGATATTTATAAGACATTCCATCCAAAAACAACAGAATACACATTTTTCTCAAGTGCTCATGGAACATTTTCCAGGATAGATCATATCTTGGGTCACAAATCAACCCTTGGTAAATTTAAGAAAACTGAAATTGTATCAAGTGTCTTTTCCGACCACAACTCTATGAGACTAGATATCAATTACAGGAAAAGATCTGTAAAAAATACAAACACATGGAGGCTAAACAATACACTACTTAATAACCAAGTGATCACTAATGAAATCAAAGACGAAATAAAAAAATACCTAAAAACAAATGATAATGGAGACACGACGACCCAAAACCTATGGGATGCAGCAAAAGCAGTTCTAAGAGGGAAGTTTATAGCAATACAATCCTACCTTATGAAACAGGAAACATCTTGAATAAACAACCTAACCTTGCACCTAAAGAAATTAGAGAAAGAAGAACAAAAAAACCCCAAAGTTAGCACAAGGAAAGAAATCATAAAGATCAGATCAGAAATAAATGAAAAGAAATGAAGGAAATGATAGCAAAGATCAATAAAACTAAAAGCTGGTTCTTTGAGAAGATAAACAAAATCGATAAACCATTAGCCAGACTCAGCAGGAAAAAAAGGGAGAAGACTCAAATCAATAGAATTAGAAATGAAAAAGGAGAAGTAACAACTGACACTGCAGAAATACAAAGGATCATGAGAGATTACTACAAGCAACTCTATGCCAATAAAATGGACAACCTGGAAGAAATGGACAAATTCTTAGAAATGCACAACCTTCCGAGACTGAATCAGGAAGAAATAGAAAATATGAACAGACCAATCACAAGCACTGAAATTGAAACTGTGATTAAAACTCTTCCAACAAACAAAAGCCCAGGACCAGATGGCTTCACAGGCAAATTCTATCAAACATTTAGAGAAAAGCTAACACCTATCCTTCTCAAACTCTTCCAAAATACAGTAGAGGGAGGAACACTCCCAAACTCATTGTACGAGGCCACCATCACCCTGATACCAAAACCAGACAAGGATGTCACAAAGAAAGAAAACTACAGGCCAATATCACTGATGAACATAGATGCAAAAATCCTCAACAAAATACTAGCAAACAGAATCCAACAGCACATTAAACGGATCATACACCATGATCAAGTGGGGTTTATTCCAGGAATGCAAGGATTCTTCAATATACGCAAATCAATCAATGTGATAAACCATATTAACAAATTGAAGGAGAAAAACCATGTGATCATCTCAATAGATGCAGAGAAAGCTTTCGACAAAATTCAACACCCATTTATGATAAAAACCCTGCAGAAAGTAGGCATAGAGGGAACTTTCCTCAACATAATAAAGGCCATATATGACAAACCCACAGCCAACATCATCCTCAATGGTGAAAAACTGAAACCACTTCCACTAAGATCAGGAACAAGACAAGGTTGCCCACTCTCATCACTATTATTCAACATAGTTTTGGAAGTTTTAGCCACAGGAATCAGAGAAGAAAAAGAAATAAAAGGAATCCAAATCAGAAAAGAAGTAGTAAAGCTGTCACTGTTTGCAGATGACATGATACTACACATAGAGAATCCTAAGGATGCTACCAGAAAAGTACTAGAGCTAGTCAATGAATGTGGTAAAGTAGCAGGATACAAAATTAATGCACAGAAATCTCTGGCATTCCTATACACTAATGAAAAATCTGAAAGTGAAATCAAGAAAACACTCCCATTTACCATTGCAACAAAAAGATTAAAATATCTAGGAATAAACCTACCTAAGGAGACAAAAGACCTGTATGCAGAAAATTATAAGACACTGATGAAAGAAATTAAAGATGATACAAAGAGATGGAGAGATATACCATGTTCTTGGATTGGAAGAGTCAACATTGTGAAAATGACTCTACTACCCAAAGCAATCTACAGATTCAATGCAATCCCTATCAAACTACCACTGGCATTTTTCACAGAACTAGAACAAAAAATTTCACGATTTGTATGGAAACACAAAAGACCCCGAACAGCCAAAGCAACCTTGAGAATGAGAAACGGAGCTGGAGGAATCAGGCTCCCTGACTTCAGACTATACTACAAGCTACAACAATCAAGACAGTATGGTACTGCCACAAAAACAGAAAGATAGATCAATGGAACAGGATAGAAAGCCCAGAGAAACCCAGGCACATATGGTCACCTTATCTTTGATAAAGGAGGCAGGAATGTACAGTGGAGAAAGGACAGCCTCTTCAATAAGTGGTGCTGGAAAAACTGGACAGGTACATGTAAAAGTATGAGATTACATCACTTCCTAACACCATACACAAAAATAAGCTCAAAATGGATCAAAGACCTAAATGTAAGGCCAGAAATTATCAAACTCTTAGAGAAAAGCATTAGGCAGAACACTCTATGACATAAATCACAGCAAGATCCTTTTTGACCCACCTCCTAGAGAAATGGAAATAAAAACAAAAATAAACAAATGGGACCTAATGACACTTCACAGCTATTGCACAGCAAAGGAAACCATAAACAAGACCAAAAGACAACCCTCAGAATGGGAGAAAATATTTGCAAATGAAGCAACTGACAAAGGATTAATCTCCAAAATTTATAAGCAGCTCATGCAGCTCAATAACAAAGAAACAAACAACCCAATCCAAAAATGGGCAGAAGACCTAAATAGACATTTCTCCAAAGAAGATATGCAGACTGCCAACAAACACATGAAAGAATGCTCAACATCATTAATCATTAGAGAAATGCAAATCAAAACTACAATGAGATATCATCTCACACCAGTCAGAATGGCCATCATCAAAAAATCTACAAACAATAAATACTGGAGAGGGTGTGGAGAAAATGGAACAGTCTTGCACTGTTGGTGGGAATGTAAATTGATACAGCCACTGTGGAGAATAGTATGGAGGTTCCTTAAAAAACTACAAATAGAACTACCATAGGACCCAGCAATCCCACTACTGGGCATATACCCTGAGAAAACCATAATTCAAAAAGGGTCATGTACCAAAATGTTCATTGTAGCTTTATTTACAATAGCCCAGAGATGGAAACAACCTAAGTGTCCATCATCGGATGAATGGATAAAGAAGATGCCTCACATATATACAATGGAATATTACTCAGCCATAAAAAGAAACGCAATTGAGTCATTTGTAATGAGGTGGATAGACCTAGAGTCTGTCATACAGAGTGAAGTAAGTCAGAAAAAGAAAGACAAATACCGTATGGTAACACATATATATGGAATTTAAGAAAAAAAAATGTCATTAAGAACCTAGGGGTAAGACAGGAATAAAGACACAGACCTACTAGAGAATGGACTTGAGGATATGGGGAGGGGGAAGGGTAAGCTGTGACAAAGCGAGAGAGAGGCATGGACATATATACACTACCAAACATAAGGTAGATAGCTAGTGGGAAGCAGCCGCATAGCACTGGGAAATCAGCTCAGTGCTTTGTGACCGCCTGGAGGGGTGGGATACGGAGGGTGGGAGGGAGGGAGACGCAAGAGAGAAGAGATATGGGAACATATGTATATGTATAACTCATTCACTTTGTTATAAAGCAGAAAGTAACACACCATTATAAAGCAATTATACTCCAATAAAGATGTAAAAAAAAAGACCCCTCTAGCTGTTATTTGGAGAGTAGATTGGAGGGGATAAGCATGGAAGCAGACAGGTAATGCGAACCCCTGAATAGAGATGATGGCACTGGAATCAGGGTGGTGGCAGTGGAGGTGAGGCGGATGAGTTTGAAATACATTTGATAGAAACAAAGAAACAGAAATTAGTGATTGGATATGGCAGGTAGCAGGCAAGGTGGCGGGGGCAGGGTGAGTGAAAAAGTGTGTAGAATGACTGTCAGCTTTCTAGCTTAAATGAATGGGTAAATGGAAGAACACATTTTGCTGGTGGAAAGATCAAAAATTCCGTTTTTAAGTAGTAGCATATAATTGCATTTAGTGTCATGGAAATGAATGAGATAACTGAGGGGAGATGTTTAGAAAGAGAGCAAAGAGAAGAAAAGCCACGGCAAGGCCTGGGGAGCTCCAACTTTTAGAGGTCATTGAGAGAGAGAGTCTTCAAAGGAGACTGAGGTCAACGAAATCTTGTAACAGACAAGGCACATCCTTAGTATCTCTCCTCTCTACTCCATCCTCAGCGACTACAACTTCTGAGGAGGGTCTCAGGGCAGGTAATAAGGTAAAAAGGTAAAGGCACCACGAATGGTTCAGCTAAAGTACTGTGTGCTAAATGATCAAGTGTTGGCTATAATTGGAAAAGCAATCGGAGAAATGAGATAAGGCTGTTAAGTTATTATGGGAAACAAGATGAAGAATGCTCTTCAGTAGATAATTTGCTTCCATCGAATATGTTACTTCAAATGAGATGACGTACATCAGTAGGGAATATTTCAAAACACCTCACGTTTTTAAATGTCCCTATAAAGATCCCAAAACTTTTTCAATTCATAAGTACGAGGTACACATCGGATACAGAAACATTTATATCCAGACCTGCATAACATTTCTAAAATGATGCTTCTTTGGAGATTGGAAAATAAGGCGTACAATACAATTGCATGCATAAATTGGTGAATCATTTGAATGCTGAGGTTAAGAGATGGTAAATACAGATCACGGTTACTAAATCTAGATAGGAGTCACAAAGCAAAGACAGGAATACATAAAAAGTTTACTGACTATAGCTGTTATAGGACAGGAGCTGACATTAAGAGTAGAGAAAATTTATGGGAATATTCATTATCTCTTTAAGAGACTTATTTTGAACTTGTCTCAGATCCTACCTGTCTGCCTATCTTAGATCCCTGAAAACAATCTGGGTCTTTCTACACTTGACCTGCACTCAGGACTTTGACACCAGGCAGAAGGCGGTGTGTGGTGAGGGTGGGAGGGTGCAGGGAGCTCATGAGTCTCGCTTTTCTCTCCTCTCCCTGTCTTCTATCTCTCACTCTCTTTTTTACCTCAAACTCACTTCTTCTATTTCTCTTTCCTTTCCACTCTGTTTTCTTCTTTTCTCCTCTCCTCTCTCTTTTTCACACACAGAAAGGCTTTTCTTTTTATTGTGTGGCAAGAACTTTGTTTTTAAGCACATTTTTTCTTACTCTATAAATTACTTTAGTTAATTTCTGCTTTTGACTCTGATAAAATATAACTTTATACATTCAAGAAAAATGCTTTCTTCCTTTAAAATTGCTATCTTGCTAAGAGTTTCTAAAAATGTAATTTGAAACTCAAAACTGAGTAACAACTCTCAGTTCTAGTGAATATTTACCCTCCCTTCACTGGAGCAACTGGACTTGGTCTGAAGCGTCACCAGATGACTTGGAAGGGATAGAGAAGGGATGGAGAAGGGAAGAAGCTAGAAAGAAAACGTATCAGATAGTATTGCCAAGCATGTTCTATGTTCCAGTGGCATAACTTACGTATCATTATATAGATTGTATGTTATTTATTCAAACCCCTCACCAAAGGCTACCTTTTTGCTCTATAAAATCTTGCTCATTGGGGTGTATGGTAAGAGGTAAGATTTGACAGCTAGAGGGCTGGGAAACTCTCCTGCCACCAGGCAAGCCATTGTCAGCTCTAGGAGCCAAAGATCAGAACCCAGCCACCAGGAGGTGGCAAATCCTCTTGACCTGTGACTGTAGGAGCTGGAGGAGTGATGTGGGTGATGAAACACCACTTTAACACGTCTCAATTAATCCCTCTGCATCTGTCTCCTCACTGTACAATGGAGATTATCAGAGTACCTGCCTACCTGATGAAGTCGTTTTGAAGAATAAATGGGAAAATACACAAAAAGGACAAAAAAGAAGAGAGCTTGTCTCAAACCAGCACTCCCTGTCTCAACTATTGTTGGTGTTTTGGGCCCTTCTCTTCCTTTGTCAACCTTTAAAATTCCCAGGAAACAGGAATATTAAAGCTGGACACAAACGAAATAGTCTGAGGTAAAAGCGTTCAAGGGACCATCTTCATAAACTCTTACATTTGGACCTTTCAGAATGCCTTATCTCAAATAGTGGGATTGCATGTGGAATAACTGAAGACAATAATAAAAATAGCTAACGCCAGTATTATTTATGAACCTGGATAGTCTTCTCACCAGTTTCTCATTTAATCCTAACACAATTTTACATGATAAGTCCTTTAAAATTAATACTTTATAATTGAGGAAGAGGAGGTTTCCAAAGACTAAATAATTTACCCAAGGTTACATTGGTGTGTAGTGAAAGGTGTATGTAACCCAGGTCTTTCTGACTGCAGAGCTTGCAGACAAGTGGAATAACTGAAATTAGTAACAGAGACGTCACTTATCATGAAATTCATTTCCAAGGTCTCTGGGAGAAAAGGGAATGAGTACATTTACCAAGCTCCTCAGCGTCTCTGGGCTTTAATTTCCTCAACTGTAAATGAGGCTATATATATACTAGATAATCTGTAAGATTCCTTCCATCTCTGAAACTCTACAGTTCTATTATCTAGCCACAGAGATAATCAGCACATGAAAGAAAATCAGAGGGAAGGCTCCCAGAAACCATACCATTATTATTTTATTCCTTCCCTAAAATTCTAATGTCTATTCCTTTTTGCATTTCTCCTAAGTGAAAGTTATTCTGCAAGGTTGCCTTAAGGGCAACATTTGTTTTGTTAGAGTTATAGAAAAATAAAACCATTTACGTAATAATTGTATGATGTAATTTTAATGGAAATAATGTTTTGCATGAGGTTTAATCTTTTTTCCAATCCTTTGCCTTGCATCCTACAGCTATACAATATGTGAGCTGTGGGGATGACTCTCACCTTTGTAGCAGCAGGGTGTGACCATTTGGAAGAGTTTTTCTTTAACACTAGATAATTTTGGTTTAAAGTAACCCCTGATCAAAGATAACACTCTTCATTTGTCCTCAGGGCCAAGACCTGGAGAAGTTATGAAGAAGGGCTTAATGGAAATTTCACAGTGGGTTGGAGAAATTTACCCTCCAACCCCTGTTATGTGTTTCATTTTGGTTCCCATGAAAATGTGGATTTGTGGTAGAATAATTTGTTGCAGATGCACTTTTATTTTCTAAACAGTGAAATGTAAAGGAGAGAAAATTGAAGGATGTTGAGAAAAAGGTGGTAAATTTGTCAACATGAGTTGGATCATGGGACATTTTATAGAACTAAGGCCATTTGAGAAATGCACGGAGTAGAAAATAGTAAATAAATTCTATAGACTCATCACTTCTAAACAAAAAACGCCACTTTAAAATATTGGTGTATTCACTTTCAGTGTCTCTTGCTATATAGATTTTAATTTTTTATGTATGTACAGTCATACCATGTATGCCATTTTATAGTCATTATTTTTGCTTAGTAAAAACTAAAGGTTTGTTTTAAACTATAATTGATCACTTTCATGATGTCGGCATTAGAGTATTGAAAAAACTTGCAAAAATGTTCCTTCTAGCTAATCTTTTTTTCTTTCATTTATTCATTCATTCACTTATGTACCAAACATGTACTAAGTGCCTAAGGGGAACAGCCATTTCACTAGGCACTAAAGATACAAGGATCAATCAAGACACAGTCCCTGCTTACAAGGTACCCACAGTCCAAGGCAGAAACAATGCTACCGCATTGTGTTAGTGATGTGGAAGCAGACCATGAAGCCATGAGAGCACACGGGAGACACAGCAGATTTAGACAACATTGAGAACAGTGGTCTCCTAATGTTTTTCTAGGGCGATGATATGGAGCTGTACCTTTTGGGATGTATTAATTAATTATGTAAAAAGACTCAATTAGAGCAGAGGTGGGATTTCAGGCAAAGAAAATTTGCAAAGGCCCTGAACTGCAAGTAGTTTGCTGTTGCTGCAGCTGAGGGGGTGAGAGTTTACCTGGGAAGCGGGAGGACTGGAAATGAACACAGGTGCCCTTCCTTAAGCATCTGATAAAGTAGTGGGCATTGCCCTGAAGACTACTGGGGGAACCAACGAAGGATTCAAGCAGAATAAAAGATAATCAGGGGCTTCCCTGGTGGCACAGTGGTTGAGAGTCCGCCTGCCGATGCAGGGGACACGGGTTCGTGCCCCAGTCCGGGAAGATCCCACATGCCGCGGAGCGGCTGGGCCCGTGAGCCATGGCCGCTGAGCCTGCGCGTCCGGAGCCTGTGCTCCGCAACAGGAGAGGCCACAGCAGTGAGAGGCCCGCGTACCGCAAAAAAAAATAAAAAGATAATCAAATTTTCATTTTTGCATGATTATTCTGCTATCTTTGGGGAGAGTTGATCATAGGACTATGAAGCAGAATAAGGAAATCAAACAAATTTATTCTTATTTATTTCTTAAGTAAGAAAATGGCATTAAAATGGAAAAGAAGATTAAGGTCTAAAAATAGATACTGTTATTATAGGCTGGATGGTGTTCTCTCAAAATTCAGATCTTGAAGCCCTAACTCTCCAGTTACCTAAGAATATGACTGTATCTGGAAACATGGCCTTTAAAGAGATGATTAAGTTAAAATGAGGCTGTTAGTGTGGGCCCTAATCCAATGGAACTGGTGTCTTTATTTTTTTCCTTTCTTCCCATTTCTTTTTTTTTTAATTGAAGTATAATTGACTTGCAATATGTTAGTTTCAGGTGTACAACATAGTGATTTGATACTTTTATGCATTACAAAATGATCATCATGATAAATATACTTGCCACCTGTCACCATGCAAATTTATTACAATATTATAGACTATGTTCTCTATGCTATATATTACATCTTTGTGACTTATTTATTTTATAACTGGAAGTCTGTACGTCTTAATCTCCTTCACCTATTCCACTCTTCCCCCAACACCCCTCCTATCTGGCAACCACCAATTTGTTCTCTATCTATGGATCCATTTCTTTTTTGTTATATTTGGTCATTTGTTTTGTTATTTCAGATTCCACATATAAGTGAAATCATATGGTCTTTGTCTTTTTCTGTCTGTTTTATCTCACTTAGTATATTGCCCGCTAGGTCCATCCATGTTGTAGCAAATGGCAAAATGTCACTCTTTTTATGGCTGATTAACATCCTATTGAGTTATATGTACCACATTTTCTTCATCCATTCATCTATCAATGGACACTTACACTGCTTTCACATCTTGGCTATTGTAAATAATGCTCCAAAGAACACAGGAGTGCATATATCTTTTCAAATTAGTATTACTGTTTTCTTCAGAAATATATCCAGAAGTGGAATTCCTAGACCATACGTTAGTTCTATTTTTCATTTCTTGAGGAGCCTCCATACTGTTTTCCATTGTAACTGCACCAAATTACATTCCCACCAACAGTGCACAACGGTTCCCTTTTTCCACATCCTCCTCAGTACTTGTTATTTGTTGTCTTTTTGATTATAGCCATTCTGACAGGTATGAGGTGCTATCACATTGTGGTTTTGGTTTGCATTTCCCTGGTGATTAGTGTTGTTGAGTAACTTTTCACACGTCTGTTGGCCATCTGTATGTTTTCACTGGAAAAACATCTATACAGGTCCTCTGCCCATTTTTTAATTGGGTGGTTCATTTTTTTCCGATGTTGAGTTGTGTGAGTTCATTGGAAATTTTGGATGTTAACCCCTTCAGATATATCATTCGCAAATATCTTCTCCCATACAGTAGTCTGCTTTTTTGTTTTGTTAGTAGTTTCCTTTGCTGTGCAAAGGCTTTTTAGTTGGATGTTGTTCCATTTTTTAATTTTTGCTTTTGTTCTCTTTGCCTGAGGAGACATATCCAAAAAAAAAAATTGCTAAGACCAATGTCAAAGAGCATACTGCCTATGTTTTCTTCTAGGATTTTTATGGTTTCAGGTCTTACATTTAAGTCTTTAATCCATTTTGAGTTTATTTTTGTACATAGTGTGAGAAAGTAGTCCAGTTTGAGTCTTTTGCATGTAGCTGTCCAGTTTTCCCAATACCACTTATTGAAGGGGCTGTCTTTTCCCCATTGTATACTCTTTTCTCCTTTGTTGTAGATTAATTGACCATACCAGCTTGGTTTATTTCTGGGTTTTCTATCCTGTTCCATTAATCTATGTGTCCATTTTTGTGCCAGTACCATACTGTTTCATTATTGTAGTTTTAAAGGATAGTTTGAAATCAGGGAGTGTGATAACTCTAGCTTTGTTCTTCCTTCTCAACACTGTTTTGGCTACTTGGGGTCTTTTGTGTTTCCACATGAACTTTAGAATTATTTGTTCTAGTTCTGTAAAAAATGCTATTTATGTTTTGGTAGAGATTGCACTGAATCTGTAGATTGCCTTGGGAAATATCATTTTAACAGTCTTAATTCTTCCAACCCATGAGCGTGGTATATCTTTCCATTTGTTTATGTTCTCTTCAACTTCTTTCATCAATGTCTTACAGATTTCTGAGTATAGCTCTTTCATTTCCTTTGTTAGATTTATTCCTAGGTACTTGATTCTTTCTGGTACAACTATAAGTGGGATCGTTTTCTTTATTTATCTTTCTGATAGTTCATTGTTAGTGAATAGAAATGCAACAGATTTCTACATATTAAATTAGCATCCTGCAAACTTTACTGAATTCATTTATTAGTTCTAATGGATTTTTGGTGGTGTCTTTAGAATCTTCTATGTATAGCATGATGCCATCTGCAAACAGTGACAGTTTTACTTCTTCCTTTCCAATTTGGATTCCTTTTGTTTCTTTTTCTTATCTTGTTGCTGTGACTAGGACTTCCAAAACTATTTTGAACAAAAGTGGTGAGAGTGAGCATCCTTGTTCTGTTGCTGCTCTTAGAGGGAATGATTTCAGATTTTCAACATTGAGCATGATATTGGCTGTGGGCTTCTTATACACAGCTTTTGTTACGTTGGAGTCTGTTCCCTCTATACCCACTTTGTTGAGAGTTTTTATCATAAATGGATTTGAATTTTGTCAAAAGCTTTATCTGCCTCTACTGAGATGGTCATATAATTTTTATTCTTCAATTTGTTTATGTGGTGTATTACACTGACTGATTTGTGGATACTGAATTATCCTTGCATCCCTGAGACAAATCCCACTTGATCATGGTGTATGATCTTTTAATGTATTATTGAATTCAGTTTGCTAATATTTTGTTGAGGATTTTCACATCTATGTTCATCAGTGATACTGGCCTGTAATTTTCCTTTCTTGTGGTGTCTTTGGTTTTGTTATCAGGGTGATGCTGGCCTTGTAGAATAAGTTCAGAAGCATTCCTTCCTTTTCCATTTTTTGAAATAGTTTGAGAAGGACAGGTGTTAACTCTTCTTTAAATGTTTGGTAGAGTTTATCTGGAAACCATCTGGTCTTGGACTTTGTTGGGAGTTTTAAAATTACTGATTCAATTTCATTACTGGCAATTTGTTCATACTTTCTATTTCTTCCTGGTTCAGTCTTGGGAAATTGTACATTTCTAGGAATTCACCCATTTCTTCTAGGTTATTCATTTTCTTGGCATGTAATTATTTGTAGTAATCACTTATGATCCTTTGTATTTCTGTGGTGTTTGTTGTAAGTTCTCTTTCATTTATGATTTTATTTATGTGGGTTCTCTATTTTTCCTTGATGGGTCTGTTTAAAGTTTTATCAATTTTGTTTATCTTTTTAAAGAGCCAGCTCTTAGTTTCACTAATCTTTCTATTGCTTTTTTTAGTCTCTATTTCATTTATTTCCTCTCTGAACGTTATGATTTCTTTCCTTCTACTAACTTTGGGTTTTGTTTATCTAGTTCCTTTAGGTGTAAGGTTAAATTACTTATTCGAAATTTTTCTTGTTTCCTGTTTTTGCTGCATCCCATAAATTTTGGATCATTGTGTTTCTATTTTCATTTGTCTCCAGGTATTTTTTTTTATTTCCTCTGTAAATTCTTTGGTGACCCATTGGTTGTTTAGTAGCATATTGTTTAGTCTCCATATGCTCATGGTTTTTGCAGTTTTTTTTCTTGTAGTTCATTTCTAGCCTCACACCGTTGTGGTCAGAAAATATGCTTGATCTTTTGAGTCTGTAGTATTTTGTTACGGCAGCACAAGCAGACTGATACAAATATTAAGGAAATATAAATAGAAGTACTTGCTGACTAGATAGGTGTTTGGGGTAAAAGGGGAGGAGAGAGGCAAGAAAACTCAAAGGGTTTTGATTTGAGTGACAGGTTATTAGAGATGCAGTTCACCAAGTTGGGAAACCCAAGATTGCAGTAGATG
The DNA here is from genome assembly GCF_963455315.2 of Globicephala melas. NCBI lineage: Eukaryota > Metazoa > Chordata > Mammalia > Artiodactyla > Delphinidae > Globicephala > Globicephala melas. The sequence continues at coordinate 8,134,119 of NC_083322.1, forward strand.
GTAAATTCAAATTGGCAAATGGAGAGTCACAGGAACTTCTGGCAGATTTCTGATGAGATGGCCAGCACGGCATTAGAAATACAAATGTGAACCTCAGGGGAGGTATACAGATTTGCTGTTATCTCTCACTGAAATAGTTTCCTCTAAGATATTTGCATGTCTCAATCCCTCATTCAAAATAAGGGCTCAGCACAAATATCATTCTATCAGAGAGGTCTTACTGCCCATTCTGTATAAAAAATCACCACCTATCACAACATCCACTTCCCTTGATTTGTCTTTATAATACCTACCACCATCATTATGTATTTCATTCACTGGCAGAATCCTCAGTATTTGGAACAGTGTACGACATGCAATAGGTTATCTATAACTTTTTTAATAAATAAAAAAATAATGAAGGAAATAAGAGAGGAAAGGAAGAGAGAAGGGAAGACATCAACAGCCTGCCACTTGTTTTTGTATGACCCACAAACTAAGAATGTTATTTTTGTACTTTAAAATAGTTGAAAAAAAGGAAGACTAGTATTTTGTAATGTAAAGAATTTATGAAAATCAAATTTCAGTGCCCATAAAATAGGTATTATTGGAACACAGCCATACTACTCATTTAAGTGTTGTCCATGACTACTTTTACCTACAGTAGCAGAGTTGAATAACCGCTATAGAGGCTGTACGTGGACCACAAAGCCTAAATTGCTTACTGTCTAGTCCTTTATAGGAAAAGCTTTCTGACCCCTGATAGTCACTATAAGGTTTTACACACCGATGGTGGGAGTCCACAATGGTGCCACCACTTCAGGATAGAGCTTATCATTACTTTACAAAGCTGACCACTTGTGTAGTCTCTTACCTAGCAATTCTTGCTCAGTATATACCGCTTCAAAATTCCTGCACATTTAGAACAAGAAACATTCACAAGAATGTTCATAGCAGCGCTGTTCACAACAGGAAAACTTACAGACAGTCCAAAAGCCTATTAACGGGAGAGTGAAAAATATACTTGACGTATACCACAATGTGGATGAAAGTAATATAGTAAGTTATACACAGTATGATACTGTTTACTTTTTGTAAACTTAATCTAAAAATATATGCTTTTTAAGGATTACATCTACATTCAAGAAAACTATAGAAAGGGCATCAGTGAAAAGCAGGATTCAGGTTGACAGTTATCTCTGTGTGGTGGGGAGGGAGCAAAACGGGAAGGACTGTGAGTTTAGTATATTATTGCTCTTTCGGGGGGATGATGGGTTCGCAGGCCCTTGCTATATTATTATTAAATAAAAGTTGATGAGTTACTGATGAATAGTGATAGTATGACACAAACCAAGAATAATGATTTATTGAATTCTGTGGATGCGAGGTCCCGTTAGGGGAGAAAATTCCCCCAAACTTGAGTTCTAGTGTTAACACTTTTAAGAACCAGCTGTGAATTCTGGAAATTTTCTTTACTCTAGGGCTTTGTTTCTTAAACAAAATAAAAAGTAAGGATTTCATCATTTCTAAAGAGCCATTCAATTTTAAATGTCTGTGTTTCTATAAAATAAGGTAGGAGGAAGAGGTGTTTTTCAATTCACTGTACAAGCAAATGTTAAACAGAAAGAAATGGATCGTTTATAATATTATGTTTTGGTGGCTGAACATTCACTTAGGGCTTCAAAAACCAATTACCCTCTCTGCGAAGTAATCAATCTACCCCCTTATAATGCAGAGTGGTACTCTTGATTTAATTGCTGGTTGCTACATCTTTTTTGTAGTCCCTACAATTAAAGAAAGAAACTTTAAAATAAGGCAATGAAGCAGTAAAAATGTCTCAAACATTTTTAAGTGATGAGGACCTCATAAGTGATGAGGTCCCTGTCTGTAGACCAGCTGCTTGCCAGTACTTGCCATGAGGTTCTGTGAATTACTGATGCTGTACAGTAGCTCCCATAAAATGGCATCTACCTTAAGAGACTCAGAATGTCTCTCTTCAGGCACCAGGCTGGCTCCGCTGTCCCTCCACTGTAGCCTGGTACTATGACGTGAGGAAAAGAGCATAATCTGAATAGTTTGGTTCTAATTACTGTGTCAACACAGAGAAGAAATGTACAGATTGATGATTTTCTTGGGTAGCCAAGAATGAAAACCTAGGACAAGATTTCTCCAAATGCATTTAAATTTTCAAATCTTTGGGGGTACAGTAGCTGGAGGGGTAAGAAATAGTCACTTCTGTTGATAGACTCCAGCACCTCTGTTCACACTGGAGCCTGTTTGAGAACTGTCTCCTCATAAAGGGGCTTTTGAGACATTTTTTCTAGATTATCCTAGCGATCTAGTTATAGCTGATTGTCCTGGGAAGAGAATCCTGACCCAAACTCAGTCAAGTTGATTGTCTCCCCTCAAAATTTGGAATCGGATTTTGGAAACATCAAGTCTCTGCTGAGTACTCAGATCCTAAGCATGTGTCTGGTTATAGCTCTAGTCCTTTGTAAATACCCTGGAGTCCTTATAAAACATTTCCCATTCCCCATTTCCTTTAGAAAGTTCAATGGACTTTCTTAGACTGACGAGGATCTAAACATGTCTAGTGCCTCTCTCTGTCTCTGGCTCTCTCTATTTCTCTTTGTTTCTCTTTTTAAATGAAGTAAGTCTGAGACTCTACAAAGCAATTCTAAAATTTATAAAATATTCTCATTTTTTGATTTCAAATAGCTCTGAGTAACTTATTGTTTTCCACAGTAGTATTAGGGTACATTTATGATTGGATGTGATTTTAAATTTGATGTGGTTCAACTGTCTCACTTTATAAATAAGAAAATGGAGGCCCAGGGAAGCACTGATTTGTCCATAGTCTCACAATTATTCAGAAAGCAAAAAAATATAGTTTAGGACTTCTGGCTTCTGATATGGTATACTTGCAATTAATGACATTTTCTCCCCTCATTCTGTTATAAAAGGGAAGAAACACAAAAAAAATGTAAAATAATTACAAACAAATGTTACGATGTTCAAATATATTGAGTTCTCTATCATGAGGTCCCAAGTGAAATGCCACTATAAGTCTTATTTGTCTTTAAAATGATGTCTCTTCAGGAGAGAGGGGGACAGTGAAGAGTGGACTGGCAGGATTTGGCCATGTATCAGTAAATCTTTGCTGTTGCTTTTAGATGAATGATTCTTCAACAGAATACTTCCAACTCTATAAGTCTGGCTTTCAGTAGCAGTCTATGTTAGAGCTAGTTTAGGTCATTTTTAGGGTTACACAAAATTCAAACTATATCAAGTTCAAAAACGAAGTGGAGATAGGGAGGGTGGGAGGGAGAGAGACGCAAGAGGGAAGAGATATGGGAACATATGAATATGTATAACGGAGTCACTTTGTTATAAAGCAGAAACTAACACACCAGTGTAAAGCAATTATACTCCAATAAAGATGTTAAAAAATAAATAAATTTTTTTTAAAAAATGAAGTGGAGAAATTTAAAATATGCTAAAATGTTGGCATAAGCAGAAAGCAGGGCTGGAGAGTCTCGTCTTCATCCTCTGCCTGTGGTATCCAGAGAATGAGGTCTGCAGGGAGGAAGGCTCACTAACGTCATGCTGCAAAAGCACAGGTGCAAAACTTGTCGACATAAATAAGTGGAACTGTTACTAGTCATATGGGTTCTGGGCCTGAGATCTATCCCAATATCACTTCTGAATTGAGAAGATTCTATGAATGTTTTAGTCATGGTGCTAATTCTCCAGTGTTGACCCAAATAGGAAGTGAATATTTAATGAAGATGATTAGATCTTCTTCATCTTCTTCATCCTGTGATCTAGATCGTCAGGATGCTCAGGTGATCCTAAGGAAGCAGGTAAGCCAGCTTTCAACAACTCTCACCTCTTTTTCTCACCACTTTCCTTGGGATTCCTCTGTTCAAATTCCTTTGGATTCTTAACTTGCCGGTGCCTACTCTAATCACCAAAAGAAGTAACAATTAAATTACTTTGCATGGAAGTGTCGCTGGATTTTAAGAGTGTCCTTGGAAACAGTAAGGATTAATACAACAGCTTGAATTTCTGTGGGTGTAACTTTAGATTCTGCGTTGCCTGGGTGTGAAAAGTCTATTTCTACCACTGGGGCCAAAGTAGCCCTTACAGTGCCCTTGTGTGACTTAGAAAAAAGTGCCATTTTACTGCATGAACGCAGACTATGAACAAGCACGTGCTTCTGAGTGGAGCACGAGCTGACTGCAGCTCTGACTCACTAGTCTGGCTGCCTTGTTCAGGGAACAACCTGCACAACTGTATGACCAGCCCAGTGGCCACACGTATGCACAGGTTATGCTGTGATGGGTATTTCTGTTATGTTTCTGACTCATTCTCTCCCTTACCCCATCTCTCTCCTTTTCTTTCATTCTACATATATATTCTTTTAGAGGAGTAAAACACAAGAGGAATTTCATAGAAAATAATTTAAAATAAACAGTCAATTATTTCAAGTCTAAACTAATTAAGGGTAGTAGATTACAAGCATGCATAATTTGGACTCAAATTATCTCTGCTCATTACCTATACATAGCAGTAATGCCAGATATTTATATTTATATAACATATATAAATATAATAAACAATGTATTACCTATATTAAATATATTTTATTTATATCTATATTTATATATACAACTTTGGTGAATAAATTTTTATATATGTGAAATCTTACAGATATATATTCCATTTAATTATATAATACATAATTATATTTCATATAATTATACATAATTTTAATATATGTTATATTATATATTAAATATTATATATTATAATAGAATATAGAATATAATTATATATATATAAATCTGTATATATAAAATTTTGCATATATATAAAATTACTCACCAAAGTTATTTTATTCCTCACAGTAATAATATTTATTTTCTGTGTTGCTTTAAATGATTAGAGAAGCATATAAAATTATTCAATATACAAGGATATACATTTAAAATCATATATGTTAATTAACATCTTGAATTGGGTAAGCCAATTCACCCAAGTCTGTGAGTGTATCTGTTTCTGACTTGGAAGTGACATTTGGGGATGTGACATCAAATCAAACCATAGGAATAAGATTTATGGGAACTGCTTTTGACTTTATGCCACTGTTACTGTCAAACAGGTCAGTGCAGGCAGAAGGCCATGGGCAGCACAGATATTCAAAGACACTGAAATGTGCTGGCAGACCCCAGGGGCTCACAAAGGGTCCCTGAGATTCTCAGTGAGGGTCACCCGATCAGTATCTCCCCTGGCTGCAGTCTGGAGAATTCCACTCACCATCCAGGGCAGCCTTGTTTCCTGGGCTGGGAGCCAGGGGGTTTTGTGGGGGGCTTGTGCGACTTCCCCATGGAGGCCACCCCAGCAGAGAGCATCTTGTGCAAGCACAGAGATGCTTGCCTCCTGCAGTGTGTTCAAAGCTGAGGCATTTCTTTCCTGGGAGCATCTGCCCCAGCGGAGAGGAAGAGGCAAGAAGCCCTGAATTTTTCACGTAAATAGTAGTGATACTGTCAACCTACTCTTCCAGGAAATTCCATTTCCAGATTTAACATGACATTTTCATTCCCCTACCTCATTTACAAAAATTTATATTTCTCTACTATTTTTTTCACATGCAAACCATGTGCATAATGGGTTTGACTATATAGTGATGAAATAGCACTTTATCACACTTCATGAATAAAGGGCTTTACTTTTCCACTTGCTATTTGGATAGAATTTGAAAATATCACTTAAATGTACCCATTACATCTTTCAGAATATGGATGATGACCTCCTACCACTCTCATTCATCAGGGAGTAAAGAGAGGGAGATCTGTTCACCTCAAAGGAAGATGTTGATTCCAGCTTAAAGATTTCTAAAATGGCCAAAATATGCATAGAGATGGAATATTACTTAAAATACACATTATCATATTTCATAATTTAAGAGGTCATTGATTATAGGATATACCACTAAGAAAGAAAAACTAAAGCATCTCAAAAGAACTATTCTAATTTTATTTAATTATATTATCCTTGCGCATACTTGAAAAGGAAAATATTGAGAAGTGAATTGGTTAAGGCATCCCTCAACTTCTTCACATCCGTAGCCATAGTCCAACTCTCCTGAAACACTTTGCAGCTCAAATCATTGATGTCCCCACAGGATGCTCCTCTGTGTCTATAAAAGCATTGGTGATAGGGAAGTTCTTTAAAAAGAGGGCTCTTCCATTGTCTCTAGAATTTTCTTCTAAGGCACTGCAACTTAATCTGCAAGTTTTAATGCTAGTGCCACATGCACACAGGCAAAGACAACTGTGTCACAATCGCTGCTTGGCCAAGAGAGACGGCAAGAGGCTGTCAACAGTAAGATGCATTCTGATATCAGAGATGCTAAAATTGTGAAAAACGGTGTGCATCCAAGAGTCAATGAACTATTGTTTTCCCTGAGATTTTGACAACAAATAGAATTTTTCATATTTCAGAATGTTGCCTTACAGAGCACTCCCTCTCAGAGAACATGCTGCGAGTACGTTGAGGCATCACTGAGGAGGACTGTAAAAATGTGGATATGTGAGGACTAAAATTCCTCTCGATGAGTTAAACTTTAAAATTGACACATGAATCAGACTGAAAAAATGTAAACTAACCTTAACAGATGGGTTAATTTGCCGGTCTAGAACTTCTAAGTTTAATGTTTAACATCATTTATGTGTAGAGAAAAAAAAATGATCATAATGGTATTTGTCCAACCTTGGAAACTTGGGGAAAAGAAAGAATTATAGATGCAGAAGTTATCAAGTGGAGAGGGAAGTTTATTCAACAGACTGAAGTAGTAAAATAATGCAACACACAGTCTTAGCCTGATGTCATCAGTTCGTGTGATTTATGTAATTCCTCTGATACTGATTCCAAGCCCCCACATTGTCTGATTATGTAAGATTGCCAATAAGGGAGAAGGTGCAATAGTTTTTGAGAATCAGGTTTCAATATAATTATTTCTCATCAGAAATTAAGTTAACTGACTTTTTAGTTTTATACAGCAATCTACTGAGTTTTAGTTAATGGGTCACTCTCCTAGGATTTCATCACCTCTTATTCTTCAACAATGAAGCTCTCTAGATAATAATAATATCACCAATGTAACGAATATCACTTTATGAGACTCCCTGGGGATCTGCCTGTTCAATTTCCCAGGAACACACGAATGCATTTTTTTTTTTCCTGTATACCAAATTTTTGAAGAAAAAGATAGGAAATAGCAATAGTGATTAAGTAGGCTGTGGGGATTAGAGTCAGTAGTTAAATGGATGTGAAAATTGTCTTGCATGAAGTCCGGATTAGTACCGGTAGATTCGGGTATAGTTACCTTTGTATGTGTGGCAGAGCAGAAGCTGATACAATTAATAAGGGAAGCCAGAAGTAAGGAAAATTATAAGCTATTTTTTTCTATTGTGATAATTATCACATAGAAGCCACTATTATCACAGAGGCTTCCTTTACTCTTAAATCCCTGGAGAGAATGAATGATTTATTCATTGTACGACTCTCCAGAGTGTTTTGTAGACACTAGATGTTTAATGACACTTGTTTTGTACTTTTCAAAGTACAGTAGTTTCAAATCTACGTATTAGTGTATAAAAATATTTTCATATGTATCATTTAATTGAATACTTCTAAACAACACTGTGGGTTAGATTTGAAATGCCCAGAATTTGGGGCTTCAACCAACCTCTAGTCTCTCTTATAACTTCTTGCTGAGACTATAATGGCATGAAAATGGTAAACGCCGTCAGATTTAGATTTGTAGAAACAGAGATTACGTTGTAGTAAAATGAACCCATACAGTATGATCGATAACCAACTTAATGTAATCTCTCAATGTCACCTGCAATAAGAACATGCAATCTACAAGTGCCAGGGTAAACCTGCTCAGGGTGAAGAATGGAGGCTACAGAGCTAATTTACAGCACCACAATTTTCATTACTACAGCTGGCTGTCAATTATATGCACTCACTTGTCTGGAAACTGAAGCTATTATAAAAATTCTGTAAACGTACCAAGTCTACTAGCAAAGAATTTCAATAAACTTCTAAGTTTCTAATAAGCTACAAAATTATTTCTGTCTTACCTTTTCTCCTAAAATCTCTTAGCTCATCTTTTATACACAGGGAGAAAAAAATACATACTTTCACATATTTCATGACTCATATTATTTACATGTTTAAAAAGTAATGTTTTATTATTGTATTTACTGTAATCAATCAGGAATATTTATTTAATGAGTTCCTTCTATGTAGAAGTTCTCTGCTTTGTATATACTGTACACTTTTATAGCACTCGTACCACTGCAAACCTTTTTGTTGTCTTATTCCAGATAACTAAACTTAACACATTGTTACTACTGAGTTGCCATGAAATTAGCACTAGTGATTATTCACCAGATTTGGATGAGATAAGGGAAGTTCACCAGATGATAGGTCATAATGTCCTTGCCAGGGGAGTCCTACACACCTTGGGCTGCTGGAACCTGCCTTTAAGGGCGTTTCTCTTGGTTAACCAGGGACCTTATGTTGCCTTATTTCCAGGAGTAAAAGCAAAAACACCAAACTACAAACATTTCACTGATTCTGTTATGGTGCAAAGCAACGTGTAGTGTTTTGACTGAAAATGCCTCCATGGTACGGATCACATGTCTATCAGTGATCATGAATCTTTCACTTATGAAGGTAGCTTTAAATTTTGACAGTAGGCAAAAGTTATTCAGATCTGAATCTGCTGAATGGTATTTTTACTTCTCACTTTCGAACTAGACTGAAGACTTATTAAAGGTATGATTTGAGTCTTGTACATTTCTATAGTGTCTTATCCCTCTAGCATGGCACCAGGAAAAGCGGATGCTATAATGAAGTGACAAAAACGGTGGCCTCCAAAGTCACACAAAACTGGTGTCCACGATCCCACTTAACAATTTTGAATTTAGGCCAGTTAACTACCTTTGCCTTAGCTGCCTCACACATAAAAGTGGACAATAATCCGACCTACCTCATGCGAACTTGTGCACATAAAGCACAATTCCGGCACACAGTAAGGGTTTGCTAAGTATTAGCACTGTATTATTGTTGTTGTTGTTTATATGCTCAAAATGTGGGTGAAGAATGACTAAGATATTGGATAAATAAATAATATAAATAACATAAGCAAAATCATTTTGCAAGCCGATTGAAAAAGAGTCAGCAATATAAATGTTTTTAGGAAGTGTTCAAAGTACAACATTATTATTGGGTTTCATTCTATGAGCACACATACCCAATTTAAATCAGAGTTACGGCTGGAAGGACAAAAGAAGGAGAATGTCGGAAGGTCCGATGTGGGTAATAAAGGACACTTGGGTCAACATGTAAAACTGTTAGCAAAATAACAAACTAGGACCCAGGTCAATTATTTACTATCAAATTTTAATATAATAGGGGCAGGATAGGAATAAAGACGCAGACATTGAGAATGGACTTGAGGACACGGGGAGGGGGAAGGGTAAACTGGGACGAAGTGAGAGAGTGGCATGGACTTATATATACTACCAAATGTAAAAAAGATAGCTAGTGGGATGCAGCCGCATAGCACAGGGAGATCAGCTCGGTGCTTTGTGACCACCTAGAGGGGTGGGATAGGGAGGCTGGGAGGGAGACACAAGAGGGAAGAGATATGGAGATATATATGTATGTATAGCTGATTCACTTTGTTATAAAGCAGAAACTAACACACCATTGTAAAGCAATTATATTCCAATAAAGATATTTAAAAAATTATACTTTTTAAAAGAAAGTTCTCATGCTGAAGGCTTCTTTGAATTCAGGTAAGATATTAGATTTTGAAAATGCATGTATCATGCTAGCTACAATTCTTTGCATAAGGCCATGCAAGCTAATAATTTCCCAAAAAGAAATATTAAATTAGGTACAAGGGTTTAGTTAAGCTAGAATTTCCCAAAGAATGTGTACCGCTGATGCATTGAGAAATATCGTATCTTATTATATTAGTTGTATGTCTGCAATAATATAAGTTGATTCAAAAAATATATTTATTAAATAATTAAATTGGTGGTCTGTGGGCTTTGTAAAACTTATGAAAATGGTATACAAATCCAAAGTTTGGGAAATGCTGACAAGATAATAAATGATTTATCTATCACAAATTGGTTGTAAATAGCACATTAATAACTTCATAACTTCTCATTTCAATAATTCAGTGTCTGATAGCAATGACTTGGTTTCTGATATAATACTCTTGGATTATTTAAAATAATTTGATACATATTTATAATACTATAAGCTCCACACAAACAGATGTCATGTCTAACGTGTTTGCTGTTGTGTCCCTAGTGCCTGGCACATAATATGTACTAAGATATATTAGTTAAGACAATAAACAAACAATTATATAAACTTAGGAAAACACATTAAAATTCTAAAAATTGTACCCAGAGGAAAACACAGAACAGTAAACAGATATTTTATAAGACTGGGAAATGACTCTCACTCTAATATCTGATAGAACCCCATTATATCATACCTACCATTAAAGTTGTTGCTAATCAAATCACAGAGTTCATTAAATTAAAAAAAATAGACAAGGACTGGAATTAGAAAGAGATTTGGAACCATGTCAATTAAGGATCTACTAAATACTAAGATAACTGGGAAGTCCAAGGGCCAATTTGAAGATTATGTTAAAGAGACTGATTTGTAAGAATATTTCAGAACTGATTTTTTTCTGCATATTTACTAAAGATATTAGTATTCATAAATAACTTCAGCTATAGTTGATTTTAATTTAAAGGTCACAAGATAAGTGTTTTCCAAGCTTAGTAAAGGTAAAGAGTGGAAGGGTTATACTTGTGTTGGAAACAATAATTTTACGATATAAAGAAGTGATTTCTTTTGTAATTTTGTCAAAGGAAAGTTGAGATTTGCATGCTTATAAAATTTCCATGATTTTTATATTTTAGGAATAACTTATACACTAAATATTTTCCCACTATGACACAGGAAATTAATATCCCCTTTAAAGCAAGATTATTATCATGTAGGAACATCTTCAATAGACTTTCAGTCTATTAAAACACCATGATATAGGAATACTGAAAAAGAAAGCCTTAACACATGGACCACTTTTGGACACTGTTTTCTTCTTTACTATGCTTCCATGAAAGGAAGAGCAATCAATACGAATAAGACCATGTCTATAAAGCTGAAGACAAGTTGAACTGGCACCAAAAATTCATTTTAATGACATTGCAACAGAGTCAGATGCTCAATGGGGCCATAACATTTCATCCAAATGTTTTCATAAGGTTTCTGCCCAGGGCTTGAAATGCGAGAAAGAAAATATCCTTGGCTTTAACAATAAATCTCCTCTAAATGCAACTTCTAATTTCCTTTTTATGTAGCAAAAAACTATTAACCAAAAATATCTGAACAAGATTGTAATTACTGACGACCAAAACTGTATCGTGCAGATAGGTAACATAATGGTGAAGTCCCAGCATCCACAGAAGTTTCTGAGCAAGCTGGGTTCTTACTCACCCTTAATTGTACACAGACCCTCACAATGTGTGGCCACATGGAGGAAGTAGTCAAATGTTATATGGGAGTCAGAGTATTTTACTTTCAAATAGGAATGGAGATTAGGATTTCAAATATTAAAAATGAATACTGTACATGGGGATACTGAATCTTTCAGTAAATAGAATCTAGAATTTTCAAAGGGAAGACAGAACTCGGAGAGAGTAGAGGTGGTGGAAATATGATCGACAATAGATGATTTTCTTCCCAGAGTAAATAATCTATTGCATAATGTGTTCCTTTATATTTTGTTTCCATGTAATATTTAACTTGATTTTTTTCTCTGATCTCATCTTCCTCTAGTGTTTGTCTATGGAATGAGATAACTAGGAAAAAACAACCTGGTATAAAGTAGCTGTTGAAGCAAAAATAAGAGTAATTAGTAATAGAAATAGGGCTTGCCAGCTCTCAAACAAACAAAAACTTCACATGGGAAGGCCTTTAAAAATCACTTGGGCTATCATTTTCTGTATACATAGGCAGAAATGACTTAGCATTTGAAAATGCTCTGTTTGAAAATATCTTCTTCATATTTTGATTCCTCTTGCTATTCTCTTTGAAATGGAAATACCACTGGGAGAGGTAACATATTACAGTAATATGTTAACGTCGTATCAGATCTCTTTTCTCCTATCCAAGGGAGAACTTTGGGAGAAGGCTGTGAAAATACGGACACCAGAAAGAAGAAAGGAACAAAAACAAAATGTAAAGGAAAATGGTGTCCACACTGGCCTGGAACTGCAGTTAATAGCCAGCAGGAGTGATCCAAGAGTATGATTAGTAGACACAGGAACATCACTGATGATAACTATTACTAGGACATAATGCTGTGCTTTTCAGCAATTAACCAACATACTAACAATGTTAAAGTAACCATCTTTTGCAAATGTTTTCCAAATTTACAACTTATGTTGACAAACTTCCTTTCACAAATACTTGGTAGGCAACCTGGACAGTTATTCAATTCATACGTTTTGTGGTCTGTAGCTTACCTTTAAAATACATCCACAAGGACAGTCTGATATAATTACATGTGTATTAGTTATTTTATACCCAAGAGTTGGCACAGGATTGCTCTAAGCAAAAACACACAGTCTGTGGGTTGTTGGCTAGCATTTCAAGAAAAAACAAGATTTCAGAAGTGGATACAAGTGCACACGTTGCATTTGTCACCACTCAAGACCTCATGTTTTGTTAATTAGCATAAATTAGTTTAATTTTAGTTACAATTTGGGGGATGGGTTTTTATTGGTGAGATTACTGATGTTCACCTAAACCGGCTAAAATATTTAAAGATTCCCCCTGACTCTTGCAACAAAAGGATAAAGAAATATAGGGAGCCCTTTACCTTTTGCTTTTCATAGGTGATTTATGATTAGGTTCTTTTTCATCCATTGAATTAGAGGATTCTGGTTGCCTGATCCCACTTATAAAGTAAACTCAGTCCTGCTTCTAGAATGTTTTCATATTTGCTATAGGAGAAGCATCCACACAAGGAGTAGTTGGAAAAACTAAAGGGACAGAGAGCTTGGATTTTCAAATTGACAGAACAGGTTGTATAGGCAACTTTTGAGCCTACTGCTAATAAACATTTGCCTTCTAATTGTAGGCGAGGCAGACTTTTGTATCACACATGTTTCTTATACAGTACTGAGACTGATGGAGAAGTTACTCAGACCTACTCATCTATCTCTAACTAATGGTGACTACTTATATCTACTAAAAAGCCAGAGTAGCACAGGTCTGTTTGGAAGAGTGCATTTATTAGTGCCAACTATATACCAGACACTGCTGGATTTAGGAGCAAACAAGATAGACATCCTAGCTCACAGCCTAGATTCTAGTTAATCAGAAATTAGGAATAGGGGAAGAAAAACTAAATAATAATAGTAATAACAATTTATATTATCTTAGTTATAAGAACCAAGGGTTTATAGAATGTTTCAATCTATTAAAAAGGAAAAAGTGATAAATTTAGGCCACTAAAACATATGGAAGCCTCTCATTCTCTAACTGCTGTTCTAATTTAAACCTCATTCCTTATGTAAACAGCTTTGTGTAAATTCTGTTATAGATGCACCCATGGATGATAAGATGTTTAAACACTCATTAGCTGTTTGGAAAATTTTAAAACCTGTTTGTGTCTCAGTTCACATGTCTTCAAAATTGGAATACTACTTTTGTATTGTATTACAAATACAATACAAAGGGAGGAATAGATGGAATACTACTACAGATGAAAGCATCTATCATATTACCTTATAAAGAGTCAGCAATAAACACTTTAAGAATGATGACATCCTTTAAACGAAAAGGGAAATATTAATTGATATGAAAATTTGAACATTTTAATGAATTTTAAAAATACATGTTTTGAAAAACGATTGGTTCTATGGTATTAAACCAGGGGATTAAAAATGAATAACAGACTTCCTGGTTAGGATGTTGAGTAAACACTGGCATCTAACTTCTCCCGCCTCAAAGTCCACTAAAGCTAGAAATATATTTATGTATCCATGTACATTCATAAATATATATGATAAATATATAGACATATTCAAACCAGGACACTACTGAGAGTAAAAGGGAGAGCTGTTTAAAATTATATGCGGGCAAAAGAAGTAAAATGGGACTATACTGGGCATACAGGACATATGGCCACTCTAACCAAGAGTGAAGTTCAAGGTCAACAAGACCCTCTCACTTTTTTTTTTTTTTTTTGGTATTTTTTTCCCCACTGTATAGCATGCAGATTCCCCAACCAGGGATCAAACTTGTGTCCCCTGCAGTGGAACTGCGGAGTCTTAACCACTGTACCACCAGGGAAATCCAAGACCCTCTCATTCTTAATAATAAACACATAGCTAATAATTATTAGGAATCTGAGGGAAGCTGAGGAGCTTAAAGGACAAAACAATGAGTAAAATGAACAGAATAAAGGAACTTAGAAACTGAGGGAAAGGGAAAAAATGTTATTATCCTTGAGAGACAAGAAAAGATTTTGCATATATGAAGTAATAATAGTATGCTATTAAAATGGAACTTTTGAAGAACAAAAAAGAGCTCTTTGATTTAAAACCAGGATGAAAAGTCATTCTAGGAGGAAGGAGAAAACAGAGAAATCAGAAGAGACAAAATCACGAATAGAAAAATAAAAAGAAATCTGAGGAGTAGCCAGTGTGAAAGTGAGCGCCTACCAAACAGATGAAAACAGACCTATTCTAAGGCATGGTGTGAAATTTCAGAACATTGGGGAGTAAAAGAGTGTTCTTCTAATTTCTAGGGAGAAGGATCAAGAAACTATCAGAGAATGTGCTACACCCAAATGAGGGAGTGAATTAAAATGAAGAAGACACGGGAAATAGGAAGCATGAGTTCCAACATAGGGGGCAATGAGGAAATCGTAGGGTGAATAAACACTGGTGTGGGGAAGGGAGATTTCATGATGATGGGATGCCCCAGATATAGAGAGCAAGCAGTTTGGATTGGAGCAAGAGGAAACATTGGCAAAATGTCCACTATTATTTTACAGTCTTTTAAATACTGAGAACAGAATATGTCGGATTCTACTCTGTACTCGCCACAACAGTGTGCTTATTAATAAACTTCCTATTCTCGTGTGCCTGTCCTGCTGTCTGGATCAGCTAGGGTATCAGGTAACCTCTCAAAAGCATGCTGCCTTGTCTTAGCCCTGAAACCTGGAGATACACCAAGTAAGCTTAGAAGCAGAAGGGGCAAATATGGTTCCAGTGAAAAGAAAATAGAATATATGTACATAAATCAAGAAAGGAAAAATAACAGTAATGATGATGATGATAAGGATCTAGCAAGTTCCTGAATAGTCTCACTTTTTAATGATGATTTTGTTCAAAAATGTGAGTAGAAACAGGATATAAGATTAATGATTATGTGAGGGGAGGTTAGCCCTACTGACCTCCTCTGTACATAAATACAACGAAGAGATTTTTGAGAAATTCATCCACAGGTATACTTTTATTCAAAGTTATTTTCTCACTCGTCATAAATGAGACAAATGCTGTCATACGGCACTCACTTGCGCTGGGCATTGATGAGCTTTGCTTCTACTTTAAGTCTGTCCCAGAAATAGGACTCCAATATTTGCCAGTTTAGAAAACATGCTGCATTGGTACAGTTTATTACTGAACTTTCTTGGTTGCATCAGTTAGACCAAGAGAAAAGATAAAAAGAGAGATTTGCTGCTATATGAGATTCTCCTGCTAAAATTGCCAGGAATCCTCTGAAATGGAAATTGACTTACTCAGAAGGAATGAAAGGTGACCCAGCAAACTGAAAAACCTAGGGTTTGGAAAGATAGAAGCTCAGGCATAGTGGCTTTAAGTTTAGCCAGAAGGGAGGAATTCCTAGTGAATAAGTGTGAGGTTGTTCTTGTACTTTGTGCTGATTTAACTGGATTTCCCAAGGTTTTGTTTGTTTTTTGGGTTTTTTCCCCACCTGCCTGCTGCACAAGCTGATTTTTATGGACTAGACAAGAGTTTCAGACCCCAAATGACAGAGGAAACCAAACAACAGTCCCTAACCATAGACAATGTGAAGCCATTCTCAGGGTTTTTTGTTTGTTTGTTTGTTGTATTTTTGTGGAGTTTTTTTTGGTACACGGGCCTCTCACTGTTGTGGCCTCTCCCGCTGCGGAGGTTTTGAGCAGGGAAATTGCACAACAGAAGCAGTGCTTTTTAAAGCACCAAATGGCAGTGTGTTTAAAATATTGTTTAGGCAGGTGTGTAAAAATGTTTGAAGGTGGGTGTATTTGCATCTGGGGTACCATTCTGGAGGCTCCACATGTGATGGAGCTGCCTGTTCCAGATCTAAGGCCATCTTGATTTTACTTGGGGTCCTGCCTTCCCTTGCTTGCTTCTGTCTGCTGCATGGGCCTCACCAGACCTCTTACAGCTTTCCTCTCCCTTTCTTGATTTAAAGTTCGAAAACCACCCGAGAACTTTTTGTCATATTAACCTATCACTGTGACTGACACACAGTGAAGAGATTTAAAAGAAAGCCTGGCAGGTAGAAGTCATCTGAGGAATAAGAGTGTGAATCTGAAAGGGAGTCTTGGGTGGTGGGTAATCAGTTACAGAGAAGAGCTCTCCTTTCAGGCTGTGTTTGATCAGCGAGTTGGTTCCTAGATTTTCAATTGGAACTGTATGAACAGAATTGAATTCAAAGATTTATACTGATTGTGAGGAACTGAAACAGCTGAGCGCGTGAAGCGGGAGTTGCTAAGTGATTACAAAGGTTTATAACAAAGACAGCTTGTGAGAAGTCGACAAAGAGGAGATGATGTGAAAGAAGACAGAGAAGAGCTATTCTATGTGCGGGTTAATGACAGAGGAGGCAAACTAGGTTAGGAGAAAGAAAGAGGAGGGCGAATGCCTTTGATGAGAAAAAATACAAATGAGTGGGGGGGAAGAAAATGGAAGAAGCCAGCGTTTTGAGGCTTACACTTTAGAATGTGAACACATGAGGGAGAGAGTGTATGACACACAGGAACACAAAGGGGTAGTAGCATAGCAGTGCCTGGCCTGAGAATGTTAATAAGCTCCCACAGAGAAGAGGAGAGCTGTGTGTCCTCATTTCTATCTGGTTTCCTTGCAAAAAGAGAATGAGGTGCCTCAATCATATTAAATATTACCAATGATACCTAATACAATTCCATTCAATCTTGTTACCTTCTCAAACCAGATTTTGCTAGGTTCAGTTTAAGATTTTACACTGAAAAAGTAACTAGATATTGGGAATAGAATTTAAATTATCCTTCAAGTCTGGCTCAAACCCTAAGGGATAATTAACCTAGGTACACAAGAAATACACATTATCCTATAAAAGCTCTCAGAAATTGGTATTCGAGAAAATGCCTATAGCTGAATTAAGACGTAAAATTGATAACAATTGCTTAGTGGTTTATAAACTGATTTCATTTAAAATGTGTTCTCTGATTAAAAAAAAAAAACCCAAGGCATCAGTGGAACAATTAAGAAGTAAATAATTTATGGCAAAAGTGCTGTCCAAACCACAGATAATAAATTAGAGTTGTGTAAGGAAGTTTTGATGATAATGAAAACATATAAATAAGAGATGCTCATCTCAGAAATCATATTTAAAATAAGACTACAGAATCCAAAATGAGGAGTACCATTTGTATGCACACATATGGCCATTCGGATGAATAACACACACAGGTGCACTCACACACATATAGGCATGTATGTGCACACATGTGCACACACACTATGAATGCTGGCCTCTGGATCACTCAAGCCTGTCTAAGAGTCAATCTCCATAACCCACTAGATGTGTAAGTTAGGACTTGATTTCTGTGAGCTTTACTTTCCTCACCCAAAAACTGGAATAAGAGCAATATTACATACCCCGTGGGGTTGCTGTGAATTACTAGATGAGTTAGTGTGTGTGATCTGCTTAGAACAGTGCCTGGCATTTAGTTTGCCCTCAATACTATACATATAGCTACAAGCATAAAATACAAAATCTTTATCGCATTTCCTAACACGTTAGTAATTGTTATCTCTAGCTGGTAAGCAATTTTTATTTTTGCTTATCTGTATTTTCAAAATTTCCTATTTTGAACAATATGTTAAAAACCATAAGACAAATAATAAATAATAAAGCTTAATTTTTTACAAACTAAATGTGGCACTGTTACTCAAAAGGTAAGGCTATATGCAGCTGGAATTATGAATAGTATACAGAGACACAGAGGTAAGTGTGGTAAGAAGAATAAAAAGTATTCCCCCAGTATTCCCGACCCCTAGTGTACACCCCCTGATCCCACTCCTTGAATGTGGGTGGGACAGGAGTGATGGGATATCACTCCTGCGATTAGGTTGCTCTAATCGGCAAAGGTGAAGAGATTTTGCAGGTGTCAGTAAGGTTCCCCACTTGACTTGAGTTAATCAAACAGGTAGTTATACTGGGTGGATATTAGGCATGGCCTAATCAGGTGAGCTCTTGAGAGAGAGTCTAGAGGTCAGAGATCCTCCTGCTGCCACACCATGAGAAGGACACATATCTGGGACCTTGGGAACATCCTCTAGGAGCTGAGGGCAATCCACAGCCAACAGCCAACAGGAAAATGGGACCCTCACCCTTAAAACCTCAAGAAATTGAATTCCATCGACAACCTGAACAAACATGGAAGAAGATCTCAAGCCTCAGATGAGATCACAGCCCTGCTGATCCCTCATTTCAGCCCGTGGGACCCTGAGCAGTCGACCCAGCTAACCTCTGCCAGAGTCCTGACCCATGGAAACTGTGAGATAATAAGTTGGTGTTATTGAAAGCTGCTAAGAAAATGAATATGACGAAGAAGGAACTGCTTTGCTTTGCTGGGGGGCTGGCGGGAGGTGATGGCAGCAGGAGTGGGGGGCAGGTTCATGATTCCATTAGAGCTCAAGCATCCACCCCAGCAGCCATTTCCCCCCCCACCCCCCACTGTGCTACCGAAACTCCTGAGAGGCTCAACGATAAATAAAATATTACTGAGTGCAAGTGCTTAAGAACTTGAGTAACAAGCTCTCTATAAATATTAGATTAAAAAGACATGAACAGCTTTTACCATTATAGAGAATAATAGAATTTGATCAGCTAAATCCCAGGGCTTTACAAAGCACAAATTATGTAAACAAGCTTGATGGCTTTTTGATAAAACTACAAAAGTCGTGCTAGGAAGAATGCAGGAGGTGTTCCTTATTTGGACTTTAAACTTCACACCGTATAGCACAGATGTTTACTTAAATTTTTAAAAATTAAATATAAATGCAAAGAGAGTTATAAAGATGAATTCGAGGATAGAATATTAAGGAAAACATTGTTTTTGATTTAGGGATAAGCAGTAATTTTCCAAGGATAATAGCTGGATCTAGCTTTATTTACTATTGTTATTATCACTGGGCAGAGAGAACTAAATGAAGCTTTAAATATAAAAGTTCAATGTTTCTAGAAGATGTTGGTAAGCATCTTAAGGAAATAGAAATAAACTGAAATGTGAGAAAAATGTACAAAAGAAAGAGGTCAATATTAGAAACGTATGATAGTATATATGCATTAAAATTATATTTATGATACCAAATTTTCAGAGAGGTGATAAAAATTGAGACGGAAGGTGAGGAGAACAATGACCACATTTTATAATGTGCCCTAAGATCTAAAAAAGGAAACAAGGCTTTGACTTGCACAGAATGATGAATTCTCCTACAAAAGATTCAATGAATATATTCCCTCCTCAATGTCAACTGAGCACTTGAGATGCTGTCATTTAGGGCACCCCCTAATTTCCAAGTGATGAAGCGCTGAACTGCAGATAGTCAAAAGGAGAATTGCATAGTAGAAGAACCGCTTTTTGATAAAAAATGAACAGTGCCAATTTATGTCAAACATGGCCAAGAAATGAATAAATTCAAGCTTGTTTGAGGCAAGAGGATTTTGCTTCTCAATTATTTGAATAGTGATATTTTTCTTTCATGTTCCATGGCAATAATAGAATTTTTTTTTTTTAAGAATAGAAGGCAGTGTAGAGATCAACTCATTCCAATTCCTACTCTATTTATAAGGAAACTGAGACAGAGATTAATTGTGTTTAAAGTCTTCAGGGAATCTGTATAGTATCTGCCCACAGCACAGCTCCAAGAGGCTGAATTACAGACACTGAAGACAACATAGAGGCCCACCTTTTTCTGATCTGTCCCTGCTCTTCTGTACTCCCTCACATGGGGCTACTCAAGGCAGAAACTTGGGAATCATTTTCAACTCCAATCTCCAGCCACAGTCTGGTCAACTCAACTTTCTAAATATCCATCAAATCAATCCTCTCCTTTACCTGTCAGCCACCACCTTGAATCTCAGCTTTAACTCCTGTATTACAACAGAGGCTTTCTGACTTGTTTCCCTGTCTCATGTATGGGTCTCCTTTGGAAAACCCTATTCCCAGCTGCCAAAGCCATGCTTTAAAACTACAGTATCATCAATTGCTTGCCAAGTTTCAACTGCTCTGCATCCCATACAAAGCATGTTACAAGTTGATTTATTTTTGTTATTGAACCAAACTTGGGTCCACTCACTGAACGTGTAGCAAAGCCACTCTACTGACACTAGGTTGTAGTGAAGGAAAGTACAGAGTTTATTGGAAAGCACCAAGAAAGGAGTATGGGCAGCTCATGTTCAAAATACCTGAACTTCTCAATGGCTTTCAGGTAACAGTTTTGAAAGGCAACATTACGGGTGTGAGTTGTAGGGTGCCTGATCAGCTCCTGCACAATTCTCTGATTGGTTGATGGTGAGGTAACAGGGTGATGTTTCAGGAATCTCAGTGATCAACCTTTTGGTTCCAACCTGTCTGGGGTCTACATACTGGTGGTCAGCATGTAGTTAAGTTCTTCCATCTGGTGGGGGGGGTTTAGTATCTGCAAAATAACTCAAGGATATGGCTCAGGATATTATCCATAGCCCTTGAGGAAGAACTAAATGTTTTTGACTTTGTTTCATGGCTAAACTATTATTATTTTGTCTTGCTTGACTATTTTCCTTTGTTTCTGCACCTTCTCATTTTCTCACTTCTCTGATTAAATTTGCTCTTTGGAACTCGGTGAAGGAGTAGGAGGCTAAAGCTTTTTTTTACAAATAAGAGGTGGGGGGCATGGAGGGTGGGGGGAGTCTGAACCCAGGAAGGCCCCACTGGGTCCTGCTCATTCATTATATACATTTGCATTGATTCAAAATCACTCTCCATCCTCCTAGTCTTTTTCTCATTCTTTACGACCCAAGCAGTCAATTCGACATCCATAAGGGTGACCCATTTGTCCCTAAAATTCTCCTAGACACTTTTCTTCCACTTACTTATACATTCTCCTACATACAGACTATTTCATCACTAGAAATCTGACCTATCTACTGATTTCCTAGGAGCTCATTTTGCAGATGCCTTTTCCCGGTTTACATCATCCCCTAAGTGATATTATCATTTCTCATATATTCATATGCTAACAATTAGGACATTTATGTCTCTAACCCATACATCCTTTTGGGGCTTGTCCAACTGAAAAATTTGCATCTCAATTGAGATGGCATATAGCACTTCATATTTAAATAGGTCAAAACTGAATTCTTGAAATTCCTCTAAATCTGTTCTTTCCTTAATTTCACACATCTGCCATATGGCACTGTAATTCATCCAGTTATTTAATCCATATATTCAGGAGTTATTCTTTTTGTTGTTGGTAAATATTTTGCTCTTTTTAATATATATTTTTTAAAATTTATTTTATTATTTAGTTATTTATTTTTGGCTGTGTTGGGTCTTCACTGCTGCATGCAGGCTTTCTCTAGTTGTGGCGAGTGGGGGTTACTCTTTGTTGTGGTGCACGGGCTTCTCATTGTGGTGGCTTCTCTTGTTGTGGAGCACAGGCTCTAGGCACGCAGGCTGCAGTAGCTGTGGCACGTGAGCTCAGTAGTTGTGGCTCACAGGCTGTAGAGCACATGCTCAGTAGTTGTGGCACATGGGCTTAGTTGCTCCATGGCATGTGGGATGTTCCTGGACCAGGGCTTGAACCCGTGTCCCCTGCATTGGCAGGCAGATTCTTAACCACTGTGCCACCAGGGAAGCCCCAGGAGTTATTCTTCACAACTGTCTTTAACCATCCTTCTCCCATCTGTCACCAATTCTGACAATGCTTCCTTCAAAGTACATCTGAAATTCATCTCTTATTCATCACTTAAACTATCACCACTCTAGTCCAAAGGAGCTTCTTTTCTTCCCTGGACTTTTACAATAGCCTCAGAACTGGTCCCAGTGCTTTCAGTCTGTCACTCATGGTACTCCCAAGTGGTAGTTTTCTCATTCTCCTGTTTAAAAACTTTCCATAGATTCCCACCCACTACACTGAAATATAATTGAAAAAGTAAAAACCAGATTTTTTTCCTGCACCACCACCTGGCCACTGCCCATCTCCCCACTTCATTGTGGGCCCCCCTATAGGCTCATTATGCTTCAGCCACTGGGGTTTCAGTTCCTTGGAAGGAAATGATCTCTTTCACTCTTTGGGGTATAATTTTTCAGGGCTCATTCCCCTTCCTCACCTTTTTGAGTGCCTTGTCTCTTTTCATATGCTAGATTTTGGCTAAAATGTTGCTTCCTAGGGAGGTTTTTTAAAAAATCCTGTATCCAAAATAAACCATTCCTCACAATTCCATTATTTTTCTCTACAGAAAAATTACTTGTTTACTTTTTTAGTGCTTGTTTTTATTGTTGGTTGTGAATACCATGAAGACATTTATTATATCCATTTGTTCTCACATGGCACAGTTCCTGGCACACAGTGAATATAGAAATGAAAAAACCTAGAAAAAGGATACTAGAGGGATGCTTAAATATTCCGTTCTTTTTTCTTTTCACAAAGTCTATGAAGAAATTCACATTTTGGGGTTTTTGTGTGTGTGTGTGTGTACATTACATTTTTAATTAAAACTTTTCTTTTAGATAATGTAAATTTTACATGCAGTGTAAGAAATAATACAGAGACCACCTCACACTGGTCAGAATGGCCATCATTGAAAAATCTATAACTAACAAATGCTGCAGAGGGTGTGGTGAATAGGGTACCCTCCTACATTGTTGGTGGGAATGTAAACTGGTGCAGCCAATATCGAGAACAGTATGGAAGTTCCTCAAAAAACTAAAAATGGAGTTGTCACATGATCCAGCAATCGCATTCTTAGGCATATATCCAGAGAAAAACATGGTTCGAAAGGATAAATGCATCCCAATGTTCACTGCAGCATTGTTTACACTAGCCAAGACATGGAAGCAACCTAAATGTCCATCGACAGATGAATGGATAAAGAAGATGTGGTACATATATACAATGGAATATTACTCAGTCATTAAAAAGAATGAAATAATGCCATTTGCAACAACATGGATGAACCTGGAGATGGTCATCCTAAGTAAGTCAGACAGAGAAAGACAAATACCATATGCTATCACTTATATGCATAATTTTTAAAAATGATACAAATGAACTTATTTACAAAACAGAAACAGACTCACAGACTTAGAGAATGAACTTATGACTACCAGGTTGGAAGGGTCGGGGGGGGAGGAATAGATTGGGAGTTTGGGATTGACACGTACACATTGCTATATTTAAAATAGATAACCAACAAGGACCTACTGTATAACACAGGGAACACTACTCAATATTCTGTAATAACCCAAATGGGAAAAGAATTTGAAAAAGAATAGATATCAATACAAGTATATGTATAACTGAGTCACTTTGCTGTACACCTGAAACTAATACAACGTTGTTAATCAACTATACCCCAATATAAAATAAAAATTAAAAATAAAAGAGGAAAGGTTTTGATCGATAAAAGAGTTTACAATGGTCATTTGGTGGTGAAGGGTATATTGAAGATGAGGAAGAGCTTCATGGAGGAGTTTAGGATTCCAGAAAACTCTTGAGAGATAAGTATTTTATAGAGAGTTTCAGGAGAGAATATTGTACACAGGGAGACTGTCATGAAATTTAGTGTAAAACAAGCCAAACTGAATTTAGGGAATGATGGAAACTCTACTCTGATTGGAGCATGGGATGGCCATAAAGAAGCAGGGTAGAAAAAAGACAGTGCTAGAAAGTTTGTATTAAACGTGAAGGAAGTTGAATGCTAAGCTGAGGCCCTTTCCCATTATTCAGTAGTTGGGATGGAGCACAGTGGTCATATGATCACAGTGGTGTGTTAGGAGCATTCATCTAGCAGCCTGCTGACAGGTGGCATGGAGGCAGGGGCAGTAGGAAAATATTGGAGTTGAAGGGACTGTTGGAGGAGGTCATGGAGAGAATGTGACTGCCAGCTGACCCTTAAGCAGAACCCTGGCAACCGGAGGCTCCTCACCCCTCCCCTGTCCTTGGAATGTACATCCCACCTACTATTCCCAGGCAAGCAGCCCTTTCAGGGAGTAAATCCTTGCGAGAGGTAGGTGTTGAGACCATCTGGACTGAATATGTCACTGAACCTGTCAAGGCCTCGATATAAACTTTTAAGATCCTGTGGTTTGGGTGCAGAAATCTACTCCTATTGTGTCGCCCAAGACAAGCCTTGTAAGTAAAGTTCCCTTGCTTATTAAACCTTCACCTACCAATCTAGAGGGTCTGCCTCCTTCTCAGTCTCTCCTTGCCTTCCACGTACAGGGTCCAGTTTCAGATTTCACTTGGGGAACTCCCAAGGCTGTAAACCAACAGGGGCCAGTTGGGACATTACTAGAATAACCTAAACCCAACAATTGAGGGTCTGAATCAGGATGGTGGTTTGAGGAATGGAAAGAATGATGATTTGCAAGAGGCATTGGGAAGGAGAAATTGAGAATTTAACAGTATCTGAGATGCCAAGAGATATATATATGCTGACAGTTTGGACTGAATCCAACAGTAAAATACTCTAACAGGGACAAACTTCAAGTCTTCCCTGTGATTCAATGGAAAATGTAATAAGGATAAGATGAGGAACAACTTACTTATTTGATAATGTTAAACAAACATAAAACTTGGAGATATCAGCAAGCAGTGATGTTGTAATGATTATTTGGAGGAACTTCTTTTCTAAAAGTCAGAGGAGACTACCTTCTTCTTGCCAGGCCCTAAATTAATTGTGTTTTCATTTTGTTTTATATTTTAATTAGTAAGTGAATTTAAAGTTTAGTATTCCAAAGAATAATTATAAATCAGAAGTGATTTCCAACAGAGTGATTTTTCATTTCTACCCAAATTTACATCAGATATTACCTGCCAGTAAAGTTTCTCCAGTGTCGAGAAACCAAAATCAAGACTCATATATTCACTATGTCTGTACAAGTGAAAAACTCTCCCTCATCTTAGTAAGAAGGAGGAAAAAGAGACTGATCACTGCCAAGACATTGCTTCTTCCCCAGAGAGGATATCTTGCTCCCATTTTAAAAATATGTGATGTATTCAACAGTGATAAACACTCAATTACATTTGGGTCACTAAGAAGTGGGACAGCTCTATTCTTTAATACAAATGTTGTGAATTAAGGTGCATATACAATTTCTCATGACCATAGAGTGATATCTCAAGATTCATAGACTATCTCATGCTGTCACTCCCTCCTCTTCTTCAACATGTATCTCTTGGAAAAGCAACAGCCCAAGCCAAGCTCTGTGGTGCCATGTTTTCCTAATGGGTCAAGTTCATGCTCTTCCCAGATGAAGGAAGGGTTAATGGGTTGCAAAAGGCCAAAGAGTACCTGATGGCCTTCAAGGGTCCCTGAAACACTGGTGCTCATAACTATCTTGACGATAGGAAAATAATCTTCTAGCTGCAGAAATCATGCTGTTCTTTTCACCACTTAGACTGAATCTAGAGTATTAGGTCAAACTGTAGTCATACTCTTTAAAGGAGGTATTGATGAAGAGGAGATCTGTGTTTCCACATTAGGCCTTCAATTCACAGAAAAGTGATCTCTCCCCGCCCCCCCCCAAAAAAGGATAAAATCCTCTTCCATTTTGTGTGTTCTTCATATGAGGATCGTATACATTATGGTTTTGTTTAGTTTTCTAGTTCTTTTCTGAAAAGGCATATAGGAAAGTAACTAAAGTAACTTCTTAATTGTCCAAGCCCATTCAGGATGCCCTGATTTCCCTTAAGGCTAATAGCTGACAATAGTTTTGAGAAGTCAACATCAAGAGTCTTTTGGATTAAGTCTAGCTCTCATGGATTCTACTTTAGTTGAAGTAAGATTAGAATGAAGGTAAAGAAGAAAGTACCTGAGTGCATTGACAAGTCCAACAATCAATGAACTCTTGGGTCAAGCTTTCTGGTAAGTGAATTATTTCTCTGGGGCACGCTTAGAGTCTTGACATGGGGGGAAATTTGGGGAAAGTAGCTCTCACTTTACCATTTTCTCTACCCACCTTCCACACCTCATCATTCTCCCTTCCGTTTTGTGCCATGTCTGTCTTCCTGACGTTGACGAGTTCTCCACAGGGGTCTGCTTGTCTACAGCACTGTTTGGGGCTCTTAGTTCTAGGTGCACAATCCTATTTGCACTTCACACCTACTGAGTCAGTCTCCTGAGATGGAGCCAACAGGTTTGTATGGGAAGACAAAACTCCATAAATGTTTCTGAAGCATAGCTGGATTTAAGAACCATTGGCCTCAAACATACTGGAATTAGAATTTTGCCTGGATAATATAAGCGAGTTATTTAACTCTCTAACTTCTTTAAAAAATAATTATACCTAACTCCTGGCAACCTTTTCTGAAAGTTTATTATGTGTCAGACAATATGCTAAGAACCACATGTAGATTACCTTATTTCATTCATACAATAATGCTATGAGGTAGATATTATTATTAATCAATTTCAGAGAAAAACATACCGAGGCTTATTGAAATTAATACAGTTAATAAGTTGCCCAAGATTATATATCTGGTGATTAACAGAGCCAGAATATAAACCCAGGTTATCTGAATAAAGCGGTTACTGTGGTACCCGATACATGGTAAACCATCCATGCAGCAATCGTCATCAGCAGCATCATATAACCATTATCCTTAGCATCATATGCCTCAGGAGTTCGTATCAAATGCTGATCCTCTCCTGGAGCTAGTAGACAGTGCTCGCCCCACACACTTCTCCAGATTTTTGGAGGACAAGATGCTACCAAGTGTCTGATGGAAGGTGTGCTCTTATCTTACAGATCTGTACATCTTACATATGACTGTGGGAACCCACAATCTCATTTCATAGCCCTGAAATTTAATATGGAAGTGAAGAAAAACTAGGCTCTCTTCCCCAGAAAAATTACATGAAAGTGGCAGGTAAGTTTTGCTAGCGCCAGAATGGGCTTTCAGTACCCAGAACGGCTCCTTGTATAACCATGGCAAGCAGAGGAAGGTTTGGCGTGACCTCTGAGCTTCCTTTCACGTGGGCAGTGTGGATGGTTTGAGAGGTGATACTCACCTTCCCCAGTCTAGGTTCTTGTGGAGGATGCTTCATGGGCTAGTTCTTTCTGTAGACTTCAACCTTGTAATTTTACTTTCTAGTTTTTCCTCTACATGCTGATTTTTTAAAACACTAATTATTAACCGTTCAAATCAGAAGGTAGACTTTTTTTGAAAACCTAGCATTGAAATACATTTCACCATTTAGCCTAACAAAGCCAGCAATATTTAGCTTATTACACATTATGGTAAGAATACAGCACAGAAGAAACAAACTTTAGTGGTGCTATTTATTCTCAACAGACAGAAAAGCAATCTTCATGAAACATAAATATGGCATAGTTACCTGTCATGTTGCAGTAAACTTTCAGAGGCCCCAGAGGTCCACTGCCATCAGGATCTATCCAGTAGTAATTTGATGTCTGGCCTAGGTGTTTGTAGGCTTCACAGGAAGGCTCATAGATGGCTGGAACGAAACATCCTACGTGAGCACAGCACCCAAAAAATGTCTCTCCAGATAAATGCCCCAGTAGCAGATCAAATGCTATCAAACCACTGTTTAGGAGAGTATCCTCTTGTTAGAAAGAGCACTCTTTTCTCTACATTTAAACTCATAATCTGATTTTTAGTCTATAAGCATTGGTTCTGACCTAACAAACAAAGATAGTAAGTTCCTGCTATGGCTTTAGTTGGGGAAAGGTCTAAAACAATCAATACATTGTTAAACAAATGTAATGTTTGTTTCACAGGTGCTCACAATCATTGAAAACTATTTAATTTATACTTATTTATAGATATCATCTCCTTACTGTAAGGGACTTTACTGAAAGGCCATGAATATTGGCTGTACTATTGGGCTATCAGCTAAGAGAGAAGAGAAAATCTCTCTCTCTCTCTCTCTCTCTCTCATGCACACACACAGGGGAACTTTTTTTTTTGCATATTTAGTATAAATCTCCCACAAATACCACGTGATTTCTAATCTTCCTTTATTTCAGGAAAATGGAAAGATATGTCTGTTTCATTTTATTTGTTACAGGTGTGCTTTAATTACATCAAATCTAGTTTTCGTACAAAACTGACATTTATGTAATTAGATTGTAGGTTCTTTTTCATCATTCTCCTTTTTGTTCCCATTCTCCTAACACATTTTCTTTTCTCATAGAGACTGCACCTGTTTTCAGAAGTGCAAAATGGACACTTACGTACCTCCTTTATAGCTGGAACTTCTAAAACACTATTGTGAAAACTATTTAATAGCTCTGCATTGACATATATGATGAATTTGACAGACCTCTTTACAAAACTAAGAACTATTTCTGGTAAAAAAATCTATCTATCTGATAAGCAGAGTCTTTTGGTAAAGTGCCCTTGAATTCAATACTCCTAGCATCTGTCCTTTGCTAAGCTATGAAGTAGGAGGTCTGATTCTGGGACTTCCCTTTTCCACTTTCCTCTCCCATGTTCTCTGTGCTTCCCTTTGGCTTTCCATGGTTTCCTCTTCCCAAGGGTGCTAGACCTTAAATTCTATTTCATTTCAACAAACACAACACACTAGACTAAAACAGTTCAGAAACTCTTTGATTTACTCAAGGCTTGCTTCCCACTTCCTTCCTTCCGCAAATAGTTATTGAGCCCATATGATGTGAGCAGTAGATTAGGCAACACAAGCACAGCTGTGAACAACACAGATTGGGGACCTTTGGAGTAGGGACTGTTCACTCAGTACTCGTGCACTGCTCATGCAAGAAGTGCTGTCAGAAGAGGATGTGGCTAGAAAGTTAAGCACAGCCCATACACCTTTTGTCTGAGTGTAATTATTAATATGCCACTTTCAATCTCCCAGTTGTCTTATTTGGATAATAAACTATGGTCACTTTAATTCTGAATGCCATACCAAGTAAAATAATGCAATAAAACACTGAAGAAATATTTTTAAACTTTCAGCAGAAAGATGCCATAATTTGACGTAGGTTTTAGAAAGAAAGTTCCTTGTAGCAAAACAATAGCTCTTAGAGAAGTGAGTAATGAGAGCATGTTGGTTGTAATTGCTATAGCAATAGGTCTATAAGCCTACTGAAAGATGGCCAGAGGTATAGAAGATTATGAGGAAGGATAAAGCAAACAAGGCAGGATAAAGTAGACGGGATTTAAGATCAACAGAACACGGAGACTAGGTGGGTGGATGGAGTTAGGAAGCAAGAAAGAATGACTTAAACTCAGTCTCTGAAAAAAACCAACTGCCTTATTAATTTTTGACAATCCTTCTTCAGATTATTACAATTTTTGTGTACAGTTCAAAATCACCCAGAACGTCAGGTTCAAATTCTTAGGTTTTCCAATTGTCTCTTCAGCCGATCTACCATTAAAAACTTTCACCCTTGTTTTCTAATATTTAATAATCATTTAATAATCATTCTCTTTCCCCACTGCCAGCACCCCAGTCACCTTCCTTCCATCTGGTATCTGATTTACAACAATCAACCTATTAATTGATTGTTTTACCCAAATATCTCTTCACTTCCCACCCAATTATGCTTTTTTATGCAATATCCTAAAACATTACTTTCATTATTATGTTTAAAAAATATGTAATGGCTCTTCAACATCTCTGATTGTATATCCCAGATCACCATCTAAGCATGCAAGACCTTCCATAATCCTTACAGATCTCTTGGTTTTAGCAACTCGCCAGTATCAACCTTGCTCTCTGCTCAGGCGAATCTGACACAGGAACTTGTTTAACTCATGCTCACCCTTTCTGGGGTTGCCTCCTCTACTTGTGGTTTTCTACAGGCTCTTTCTCAATCTGTAAAACTTCTCAGTCAGAGCTAACTAGGAAGGCAGAAGTGGTAAGAAACAGGGCTCCTGTCAAACAGACCTGAGTTTAAATTCTGACTCCACGAAGTACTATTTATATAACATTGACAAAGATACCTAATCTCATTCAGCCTTGTCTGGGGAATAGGTATCACAGGTATAGTAGTTAATAGGTGGACTGTTTATCGTTAATATAATAATTATTATTTAGGCACCACTGACATTCCTCCTTTCTTAAGGAGACCTTCCCTAATAAATATGTCCAGCTTTCTGTATAGTCCAGGGCATACACTGCTCGTCTCACATACTGTAATACTAGTCAATTTAGGACTTGACTGACCGCAGTTAATTAAACTATATAGGAAAATTTTATTTCCTAACAAGATTGTGAATTGTCGTGAGGGCAGGGTGTAGAAAACGTATTTTTCTTTTCTACTCTATATTGATCTAGCATGGTAGATGTTTAAGAAAAGCTGTCAGAATGAACTTAAAATGTGCCTACCCTTCATCCTGTTCTGATTTTGATAAATGATTAGTTGGCTCACTAGGAGAAGTATATGCAAATGAAAGCACAATTGGATGATAGTAAGTATAGGTAACTACTGCATTTCTAAGTAAGCATGTAAGCATTTTAAAGACGTCTGTGGACTTTAACCCAAGTAATTGATTAAAAGTAGAGTTGAAAGCATGTGGATGAGGGAAATCTGGGTAAGTAAGAAGCTCTTTCTTTTTCTTCAAAGTGTGACAATTATTCTGCTTGTCTTTAACCTATAACGGGTTTATTAGCTGCTTTTGCCTCATCAACACAAATGGAAAACCAAAACTTTAGTCCAAACTTTATCATGTGTGAAAAATCACCTGGAGAGCTTGTTAAGACAGGGATTCCTGGGTCTCACCCCGAAGACTGACTCAGTAGAGAATCTGCAGTTCTAACAAGCTCCCAAGTGACGCTGATGCTGCTTGTCCTGACTACATGTTGAGAAGCATGGCTCTAGTCTTGAAAAAAAAAGTTAACTCAAGAAGGATGGACTAATTCTTTATTTATATTTTAGTATAAATAGGAAAAATAGGTCACTGAAAGGCGACACAGTACAACTGTAAACATTGGGTTGGCCAAAAATTTTGTTCTGTTTTAAGTAAAAATAAAAGACACGTTTTTCATTTTTACGAAGAACTTTATGGAGAAACACACTGACTAACCAAATGAACTTTTTGGCCAATCCAATAACATAAGGCTAGAATGCCACCTCACTTCACTCAGAATAAAAAAAATGGAATGGGATACAAAACTCTAAATAAAAATACATGTCGAAAGAAATATACTTGGATGAATGCACAGAAAAATATTTGGAAAGGAATACACTCAAACAGTAACTGTGGTTATCTTTTGAGTAGTAAGATTAAGGATAATTTAAAACTTCATACTTCTCTGTGTTTTCCACATTGCTTTATAACATGCATAAGTTATGTTATCATTAAAAATACACTTGCAAAATACATGTCTGGAGTAAAGGCACTGAGGTAAAATGGCAAGAACAGCTGTACATAGTAAAATTGCATTCGTTTTATAACTGAATTAGGAATTAAGAGATTTTTGTTCAAATCTCCTTTCTGTCATTTACTACCTGTAAACTCCCCTTAACTTTCAGTTTTCTCAACTGTAAAATGAAGGCAACAATACCTCCTCCACCAAGTTATTGTGAAGATTAAATGAAATCACACACTTTGAAAACTAAAAAGCATTGAGCGTATGGAAATTTTAATGCACAGAAGGAGCTAACCGAAGTATTTAGCCTGCATGCCTCAGCCAGTTAACTCTGTACCCAGTGGAGTCCTAGCTGGGCTGCACAATTTGTGCATATCAAGCCCCAGGGAGTTGGCAGGGCAGAAGAGGCTAAGCCAGCAGCCACTGAAGAAAGAGAAGGATCTGTGCCATTGTCAATAATCGAGCTTTTCTAGTAGACTGCTGGAGAACAGAAAGGCAATTGGGCTGATGGCAAAATAAATAGACTCATCAACTCCATTGATTTACTGGAAAAGTAATTTTTCTCTGTTGCAACTCCTAGTCCCAAATAAAAGGTCTCATATTATTCCACATATTCTTAAATAAATCTCAGATATTCAGAAATATTATGAATGAACACATCAGACTGAATTCCATAGCATGTAAAAAGCCAGAAAGTGACAAATCCTAAGTATTTTATTAATTTTCATTAAATATTGAATGTTGTCTGTGTGACATCATATTGGGTACAATGGAAAATGACAAAGGACTATTGTATTAGTTTTATTGGGCTGCTGTAACAAATAACCAAATACTTAGCAGGTTGAAACAAATTTACTACCTCACAGTTCTAGAGGTCAGATGTTCGAAGTGGGTTTCACTGAGCTAAATTCGAAGTGTGGGCAGGGCTGTGCTCCTTCTGAAAACTCTAGGGGGAAATCCACTTTCTTGCCTTTTCCAGCTTCCAGAATCCACCTGTATTCCTTGCCTCATTTTCCTATTTCTTCATCTTTGAAGCCAGGTGTGGCTGGTGGAATCTCTCCCACGCTCCGCTCTGATTCTCTGCTTGCCTTGTCACCTCTCTGTATTTTAAGGAGCTCTGATTGCATCAGGCTCACCCAGATAATCTGGGATAGTCTCTTCACAAGAAGGTCCTTCACTTAATCACAGTCTCTTTTGCCATATAAAGCAATATATTCACAGGTTCCATGGCTTAGGATATAGACACGTTTGGTGGGGAGAGGATTATTCTGCTTATCGCAACTGTATATAAATAATATGATTGCTCTAGTTAAAGAACAAATATTATTAAGCACCTAATGTACTCCCAGTGTTGTTGATTAATGAAAGATGCCAACTCAATGGCAGAGAGAAAAGCAAAGGGTTTAAAAGCAAAGACGTGAAACAGGCCTAATGTGCTGGGAAATAAAGCATCACTTAAGGAATATTTAGGGTGAGGACAGAGTATAAAACAAGGAGCTACCCCCAAGGAAAAGGATAACTCTCAATACTTTGAATTGTTGCAGAAAAATGGAATGGAAATCAGCTAGGGGAAGTGGTAATACATTTAGTGAGCAGATTTGGGTGACTTTTTAAATATTTCAGGGTGGTGGTATTTGTAGAAACCACATTATAAGAAAAGGAACTAGTTGGTGGAATGGGGTGGATGTTGATCACACTATTGTAGGAGTTTGAACCATGAAAGGAAAAAATAGAATAAAAATTGATAGAGATTGCTAAGTACAAGTGAGGGAATTTTTGTTAGGATATGTGAGACAGAGTTATCTTTATTGTTTTTAATGGGGTAATTTCTGATTATAAAAGGAATTTATAGGGGAATTCCCTAGTGGTCCAGTGGTTAAGACTGTGCGTCCAGTGCACGGGGTGCGTGTTCAATCCCTGGTTGGGGAACTAAGATCCCACATATCTCATGGTCAAAAAAAAAGAAAGAAAGAAAAAATATATAAAAAGCATCTATACTCCTTGTATTCATTCTGAAAAAGTAACCAAAAAAAAAAAAAAGAAGAAGAAAAAAAAGAACCTGTTTCCCTAGCTCCAGAAGTAAACTTGGGGAGTTTGCATTTCATTCTTTTGGAATGCCAGGCCCCTCTCCTCTTTTCTAGACCTCCTTCAAGGGTATGAGAAGTTAATGTAAATAGTCCGAATCCAGGATACCTAATAGCCAGGTTTTATTAGCCGTTATCAGGGACTTGTTACTCCCCTCACTGTCTGCCACCACGAAATAAGCTCTAAATCTGACGGTCAATTTTTAGAGTCTTGAGAATGTAATAACAACTTTGCCTGTTAATACATCTTTACCAGCACTGGTTAGACTGATTTAAAACAAAAGAAAAAAATAGTTTCTTACTTGGCCAAAAAATAGCTTTTATTATTGTTTGATTTGTATTTTTTGATTGGAAAATTTATTTTCACATATACATTGGAGAGTTTTTAAAACTGTTTTGTGAGGTATATAGTTATGCCTTTTGCCCATTTCTTTATCGTCAGCATTTTTCCATTGACTTAAGTTGGCTGTGATAAAATCAGAACTAAAACCTGTGTTCCATCATATTTGTCTTCCTTGTTTTTTGCCTTACCTTGAATATGTAGCTTTTGATGTACAATATTTTATGTTATCAACTCTATTAAGATTTCCCCTTCAAAAATTGTTTTCACAGCTCCTAAGTGTATAATATTATCTTCCATTTATGACAATAAAGGCCTTAACTAGCATGCTAAGGTGTTTGTATTTACTCTGTAACCATAGGCTAAAATAAGGTAGGAACATCATCAATTTTGTGTTTAAGAAGTATTTCCTGGCAACTGTGTGGACAATACGTTAGGAAAGTTAATAACAACTAGGAGACTATTCCAAGGGGACATGGAAGCTAATCATACACACATATATGATTAAAACATTCAAGTCCCTGGGAAAAGAGAGGGAAGCACGTATCTGTGATTTGTGCCATGGCTTCAATTTTCACATAAATAGTGATGATTCAAGAAGGACATTGCTATGGGTTGAAATGTATCCCCTAATAGGTGTTGAAGTTCTAACCTTTATTTGGAAATAAGGTATTTGAAGGTGATTAAGTTAAGATAAGCTCGTTAGGGTGGCCCCTAATCCAACTGGACTGGTATCCTTATAAAAAGGGGAAATTTGGACACAGAGACAGACACCTACAATAGGAAGACAATATAAACAACAGGGATACTGCCAACCATAACTAAAGGATGCCTGAGGCTACCAGAAGCTAGGAGAGAAGTATGGAACAGATTCTCCCTCACAACCCATAGAAGGACCAACTAGGCAGACACCTTGACTTCAGATTTCTAGCCTCAAAATCGTGAGGCAATAAATTCCCTTAAGTCATCCTGTTTGCTACTTTGTTACAGTATCTCTAGGAAACTAATACAGACATACAGTTGCCAGCTGACTGGGCCAACCTCTCCTCAC
The DNA here is from genome assembly GCF_963455315.2 of Globicephala melas. Classification (NCBI taxonomy): domain Eukaryota; kingdom Metazoa; phylum Chordata; class Mammalia; order Artiodactyla; family Delphinidae; genus Globicephala; species Globicephala melas. The sequence continues at coordinate 8,169,535 of NC_083322.1, forward strand.
CTCCACCTCTGAGCTCTTCCAGCTTTCCTAGAGGTGACGTGGAGGAGGACTCTCCACCATGTTCCTGAACATCACTATTAAGAAAGAATATCCTCCTGGTAAAATAGTTGCTTTTGGTGCACTGTGTGCAAGGTCTTATGCTGGGTGCTCTGAATAGTACAAAGCAACAGCTCTCTAGATCGTCACGATGCTGCTGAGCTGGGGAAGGCTCTCCTAGCCCCCTTCTATGTTTCACGCTTTGAGAGAGGCAATTAAGCATGCGGTATACATCCCTCCTGTTACCACCTTCTAGAGCATACGGATTGCTTGAAGTGGCCAAGGATGAACCAAGTTAAAAATGAACACATACATAAAGGTTACCTTTGGAACATCATAAGTAGTCTTTTCCTGATTGCACAGAAAGGGAAAAGTTCACTTACAATGATTTGATATAAAATTGGAAAGAAGCATAAAATAACTTTATGGTTCATTTACTAAAAAATGCTGTAACATGACACGTTGAGTATTGATAATTTATGAATGGCCTCGCTTTCCTGCTCTCTTATATTGGAGGTGACCCAGTACTTACTACAAACTTGCTGTAGGAACCAGGTGACAAAAGTGCTAAAAAGCGAGGTTGGTTTACTGGACACTCTAACCTTGAATTAATAAAGAAGTCCTTTAATGGAAAACATGGATATAGCAGAAAAAAAACCACAATATAGTAGTTCTCAGCCCTTGAAAGGGGCCTGGGGCAGGTTCGGGTTGGTGGTACTCAGAACAGAATGGTCACTGGGGTCCTCCTTATTCTGATCCCTTTTAATCACAAAGCCACCTCTGATCTTAATCTGTCTTTCACAAATAAGTTTCTCCTTTGGGAAGAGATATTTCTCATTGGAAACGATGAAATTGACTTTCTTATCTCAATTAGGCTCTAGTGCGTTTGTTTGGAGAAACTAGTTTCCCCAGGGTCTAATTATTCCTGTTAAGGTAACTACTGAGGTTTGTATACAGCCAAGCTGGAAATCCAAAGAGGCGCAGTGGCCTTGAGACCTTCCCCTGTGAAATCTCCCTAATTCTAGGACAGTTCAATTATTTTTAATTAGCACAATGTAAGCTTTATAATACCTAAGTCCTCATTAACACCTGAATATTAACCTGATACGTTCTCTGTCTCTTTGGATATTTTTTTAAGCTTGAATGAATGCCCTGAGTAAACTGCATTATTTCCCTGAGGAACTATTGTCTCATAATTGACACACCACAAATAGTGGTGGTTAGAGAGAACGGACGTTTAAAAACAGATATTCTGCATGCTGATATTATGCCATGATCCTTCCACGAATGTAACTTCTGTGTGAGATGTTATGCACTACCATCCTCTAATGGGTTCTTTCCCCTGTCCTAGTCTCAAGGGAAAGGGGTAATTTAGAAGGGGAAAAAAAAAGATCAAGTTTTGATTTCCTGTTAATAAAACAATAGCTTATAGTTTTCTTACCTGACAAGTCCTTCAAAAATTTTTTGGAAATCAGAATAAAATCTACTCTCTCTATAACCCACATCCATCCATTTCTGCCTTCTGTTTGACCCTTCCCGAATTCCTCCATTCTCTACACTGGCTCCAAGGCACTACCTTAAAGAAAACAACAATCCATGCCTTTGCAATACTAGTTACAAAACTTCCTACAACTCTTTGTCTCTGTAACATCATGACTGCCTTATTCTTTGGTGATGTCAATATCTTTTCTGGTTCTTCTTTGACTATCACTTCACAGAACATCAAATTGTCCATTTTTTCCATGACTCAATCTGGACAAGCTCTCCTTGTATTTTCTTCATTATTACTTTTAGGTTATAGAAGACAATGAGGAGGGAAGAAAAAACCCTCTAAAACCAAGCGGGCACACAATAAACTCGTGCTTTCTCATTTTAATAGCTCTCTACAATGGAGCGCAGCAACCCTGTTAATGACTGACTTAGAGCCTATGGAGGTTGCCTCTGTTGTCTCCTGCTCCGTCTACTTAATCCCCTATTCCTATTTTAACCTTCTCACTCTCATTTTTACTGTGTCCCAATAATGAGACTAAGGACATTGACTCAAGGTGTGTTAGGGGCTATATCCCCCTCCTTCAATATAACTCTGAATTAAACAGGTCCTTTTCCCTTTACTATGGCTAATTCATCAATTTATTTTAAATAGCTACTAATATAGTACTAGATCTAGTGCTATGCCTTGTACTATAAGTTTGAAAAAATGAATGACTCTTAGATCCTGGCTCTGAGAAATTTGTTATCCAATATATGGGGCAGACATGTTGAGAGATAAAATGGTGTATAATTTTCTGTTACAAAAAATATATGAACAAAATACTCAGACACTTTAGATAAGGGATTGGATAACTAACTTGCTTTAGGGCAGTTGGAAGGTTTCATTTGTGAAGTCACTTGAAGCCGAGTCGTAAAGGATGAGCAGGAGTTTGCCAGGAAGAGGAGAGGGGACCCTTCTTTCCTGCTCCTTCCCGAAGCCACGCTAGTCCATGGAGTCCTTAGGTAATTTAAGATGGCTGTTTTCTTGATTTTCCTTTTCTCTTTTTTCCATTGGTTCCATCTTCTATGTCTGATAATCTGCACTATCTAATCTGTCTTCTCTATCTTGGGTAATGGGAAAGAAAATAAAAAGAAAATACGCATGTTGTCCTCTAGTCCTGTTTATAGGAGAACTCCTGCTTCTTCACCACGTACACCTTCACACCCTCAAATCTGAAGGTATCACTTCTACCTCACTTTCAAAAATGCCACCGACGTCCACAGTGACTTTACTAAGTAAGTCCTCGTGCTCTGTGATTTAAGTAGACTCAGTCACTGTTGGCCATGCCCTCATGGAAACTCATTCTTCTCTAAGTTTCTGTGCTCTTACACTTGTCTGCCTGCTCGTGCCCCTCTGACCACTCCTTTCCTGTGTCCTGCACTGTCATTTTTCTTCTCCTGGTCTATAGAGGGAGCTATTCTCTGAGGGCTTGTCCTCAGTGCTCTGTCTGTGCCATCTGCACAGAAAGATTAGTTAGCTTGTCCAAGATTGTTCACCTAGAAAAAGGTCGAGCCAGAATTCCAACACAGGGATTCTGGCTACAGAGTCCCTGCTCTTAAATTACGCTGAACAGCTTACACTAATCTCATCTTGGAAAAGGGGTATTTTGTTTTTATTGCTGAAGGATAGCTTGGAGAAAAGTGAGGAGGTGTGTTTCACTGAGGAAGAGTCTCTTGAAAGGAAGAGTAGACTTTTCTTATGTCTATCAGTGTGTGCATGTGTGCTTAGAAAAGAAAAATGCAGTGAGGAAATTCTGCAATTGTTTTTAGATAAACAAAACTTTAACAAAAGATCAAATCTGGCTCTGATTAGAAAGTGCTAATCCCTTTGCAAACTTCAGTCATTTTGAGTAAAGCTGTCCTGGTAATTCAAATAATAAAAAGATAACTATATTTTATACTACTTTACAGCTTAAAAAATGTTTTACTATAAAAAATGTTTTACTATAGTCTATCCAATTTAATGAATGAGTCAATATGACTGATTTTTAAATGCCTAGTAAAGTCATTTGAATTTGATGGAAAAGTAAACCATTAAACAATATGAGCATTAAAACTTGAAAATGAAATAGATAAGCTGTCCCCATAGCAGAAAGGGTTGTGTCTACAGTATTATATAACCCAAATCAAAAACAAATGAAATGCACCCCTACAAATTAAAGGCAGTAAGGAAGAATAATAGAGGGAAGATGTCTAGATTAAAAGTCAGAATTCTTTTTTTTTTTTAACATCTTTACTGGAGTATAATTGCTTTACACAGAATTCTTACTTTGCGTTTTGGTTCTGTCATTTACTGTCCATATGGCTTGGACTGTTTATGACTGAACTTTTAGGTGTACAAATTTTCTCATTTAAGGAAGGAAGATTTTGATGGGATGATAGTCAAGTTTCATTTTGGCCAAGCACTCTATGATCTTAATAGTTTATGGTTCATATTTCAAAAGGCCAGAATAACCTGGATATCTTTTCTAAGCATCTAGTATTACACCTAGTTCATTATTTAAGCACTGGTGTAGTGATTAAAACATTGGTGGTGTTAGAGTTCTTCTCTCCAAGTTAAAATAAGATTTAAATACAGATAATCCCTTCGACAACAGAGAACATCCATCAATGGATAAAAGTCATGACTGTTTTGGTAAAACTGAAACAGCAAGGGGACAGTAGCATTAACTTTAGATTTAGAATAAAGGACTTCTCTGACAGCGCCTTTCTCCAATTGCTTTCGAGATGTGAGGATTATATACATGCAGGCTTGTTTTATAACGGGACAGGCCTCAAAAGCATCAGACTATTATTATGATTAAGTGTGACCTACAAAACTTCCTGTTGCATGAGGTCCTGTCAAAGACATCTCTGAAATGAATGATGGAGTCACTAACTTCAAAATAAGCCACTTCAGTAGAGATCTAGTGGTCAGTAATGTCAGCTTTCCTGCACACAGCTGAGAAGCAGGGAAGCAATGTTTTTAAATATTCCAGAATCTTGAACTATCTGTCACTAGTCTAGGCACGTTGAAACTGCTTCATGAAAGTATTCACACTGCAGCAGAAGCTTCTGTGGCCTTTATTGTGAGTTTAACTGACCCTACATACAGCAGAGGAAAAAAGCTGTAAAAATATGCATTATCTCGCCAAGTATTTAGTTGACCATGATAATGATAGACCTGGGCCATTAGGAGAAAGCTATAGGTTGTCTGTTTCCTCATTTAAGAAGGCAGAAAAACCTGTTATACATTTTTGGATAAGATTTATCTTAATGCACATAAGAGCCATGTCATCCTTTTTTCTATTCCCACCTGGCAGCACAGTGCCTGGCACACCTGAGTCAGTCCATAAAAGCTCACTGAATAGTTAAGTTCTCTGGAAAATATTTTTATAGAGAATATCTCATTGTCCAGTATTTCCAGATACATTAGTGAATTCTTACAGCATTGTGGTGTGTATTAAGTATACGCTTTTTTTACTTTCCACTGAAAAATTCTGTCGCTTCTGCCTTTACTTGTGAGTTCATCCGCTCTTTAATATCTGCTGTGGTTACTGGGGTAGAGGCTCCTTTCAGAAGGTGCTTCTACCCAGTTCTCTCCTTGACTGGTGCTGTCCTTCCTTTGGGGCCAGGGGCCAAAAAAGAGACTGATTGCTGCTGAGCACACGTTCTATTCCCCACACAAACCCCTCTTTTCTCTTCAGTTCAGTTTGTGACTTTCTCTCACCCATGCCCAGCTCTCTCAAAAGGAAAAGCCTGTATGAAGAATAAACATCAAAAGCCAAGTCACATTCTTCCAACAGAAGTTCAGTCTGTGATCAATATGATTGGTTCTTCAAGGCATTTATTTCCTTAAGAGTGGAAGAATAAGAACTTACATTTTTCAAGGATTGGTAATACCTCATTACTTCTATATAGTAAAACACCTTTGGGGCTACTCCCCAAACAGTGAAGGTTTAAACTTTGAAAAAGTCCTGTCAATTACCAGTCTATTTTATGTATCATGGTTTTGCTGATGATTTTATTTGAGGGGGGGAAATGTTTTGGGAGAAACACTTAAAAAGTCCTAGATTAGTTAATCCTCAGTTCCTTCGTTATTGTTATATGATTTTAGAAAGGAAGAAAAAGAAGGTAAAAGAGGGAAAAGAAGGAAAGTGGGGAAACACTTCAGTATTAATCTCCATAACAATGGAATGAAGTAGGTGTCATTATCCTCAGAGGCAGATCCAGCTTTTCTGGAACTTGAAGATAATATAATTTGGAGGCTATTGGTAAGGAAAAAAGAATATTCATATACAAATGAAAGTGTAGGGATGAAAATGGGCAGTGGAAATGTGCTTGGAAGTCATTCCTAGACCAGGACACCAGCAATAACTTCACAATATACAGACACGATTCTCAGACCATAGAAATACAGTCATTAAATCCAACTTTACTGTATCCCTAACATCCCCTCAGCCACGCAGCAAAGATGCTCAAGGCTACTCCAAAGTTCCCCAACACGTGATGGGGGAAAGTGGGAGTGAAAAGAGACACGGTCTTGGCTCACTGCAGTTAAGACATCTTTGTACAATTTACGTAAATATACGATCATGTGAACATAGTAAAGGCCTTGAGCCGTACTCAATAGATTCAGAGTGAATTCCCTCTGACTATTCCCAGGTTACAAATGAAGAAACTAAGGCTCTGAAGGATTTAGTGAATTACCAAAGTCACATGGCTTGTCGATAAGTGGACACCTGGACTCCACAGGTGCTCTGCCTTTCCAGGTTATGTTATGTCTGCAGTCCAGCACAAACACCGATTGCCTGATCTGCTTTGGGGGTGCCACTTACTTTGAATAGTTCAAACATCTCACTGAACAAATTCTTCACTAAGAAAAAAGGAAAAAGATATGTATCTTCTTTACATGACAAGGTGTGTGGTAGGTGGGGAAGAACTCTTGAATGATAAATGAGAATTTAGATAATTAGGCTATTGTAGTGCTGGGCTTTGGCCATTGTGCCAAGAAATTCTAATTAGACGCCACTTCTGTGGTAGAGCCATTTTAAACTAAGATATAGCCCTGGTAAAAATACTTGATAGTCCTCTTTTCACTCTTAGGGTTTCAAAGTACACGTGGACCTGAGCTACCTGAAACTCTGAAAAAGGGTCATGAGGAGATGCTGTGCTATTGGCTCTTGATTCCAGGCATGTTCATTTTCTGGCCCAAAACTATTATCTTGTTTGATTTTTCTATTACCCAGCCAGTTGCCAGATGACTTCATCTGAATCACCAGGGATCAAGTGAAATACCACATATACAGCATCTAGCATTGTTCCATTTCTTTTCCTTTGGTGAACACAGAAAGGCCAAACTCATTTTAATCATTAAACACAATATGAGAAGGATAGAAAATATTCTTTTAAAGCGTTCTATGCTTTCCAAGATCAAATAGAAATATATTGAGTATAACCGACGTTTTGAATACTTCATACTCTGCTCACCTTACCTTATTTTGCCCAATTGAAAATTGGCCATATTGATTTCTTGACCAATATACAGTGAAACCTCATTTATCTGACATCATTTGGGAATGAGCCCTTCATAGAACCATAGAGTTTTAGTGCTTGAGAAGACCTGAGTTGTCTAATGTAGCTCCTTCATTGTGAATAATTATAATAATTATAACAACAACCATGGCTACTTGAGCCCTTACGATAAATCATATTCTCTGCTGAGTGCTTTTGCAAGCAATATGCCATCTGTTTTTCACAGTAAGCCTATGAGGCATGTATTATTCTTTCCATTTTATAAATAAGCACACTGAGGCCTAGAGAGACTAAAATAACTGAAGGCTACATAGCTTAAAAGTAATGAAGCTGAGACTGTATTTGAGCCCATGGCTCCTGTTTTTTAGCCACGATGTTACACCAGCTCCAAGAATCCAATATGGAAACATCTTACTCAAAGTCACTCACTTATTTAGCATCAATTACTAGACCAGAACTTGGGTCTCCTCTCTATTATCACATTCCCTGTGTATCATACACACTCTAACATAATTGGATCTTTAATATAAACGAATTGATGATAAACTATTTTCCTTCCTTTAAGCACTAAGACTCATTTTATTTTAAATATTTTCAGTGAAAATCATTCTAAAAGCTACTGCACAGTTTTCTGCCTCCTTAATCACACTACATTAAACATAAGTGCCATTTCTTGCTGACTCAAGTTTTATAATTACCTACGTCAATCATTGGATTATGTTGTAAAGGCAAGAGAGTCACACCAAATGATATCAGAAAACTTTGTTTCATTGACTTGTTGGTTTCCCTTTTTATAAACTATGACTCTTTACTGTATTATTACTTGGGATGTCACACTGCTATTGTGCAATTTCAAACTGTACTTCTTGTTCAGACACACAAATAAAATTTTTCTTTATATGTTATAGGTTGGGAAACAATACAGGCAGGCTTGTTTACATTGGGTATTTGAAAAATGAAACAAAACAAATATGACCAGTAGGAGTTGTCTTCCTGTAGGAGGTATTAAGCTGCTTTCTGAAGGATTAAGTGGAGGAAGCCAGGAGAGGCCAGGGAGAGGGCTGTAAAAGGAAAGAAACAGGATGTGCAAAGGCTCAGAGGCCAGAGTATGATGCTTTGGGAAGGGGGTGGACTCCTGAGTGATTGAAGTCAAGAGTTCAAGACAAGCAAGGAGGAGGAGTTGGGACTAGAATCAACCAGGGACCAGATCTTCAAAGAACTGGTGCTTGAAATCAAGGACTTTGACTGAGTCTGAGGGGTATCTGCAGGAGTTTAAAGAAGCAGAATGAGATGATCAAGTTGTATTAAGAATTCCCTTTGGCTATGATAGGAAGACTGGACATGAAGACCAATTATAAGGCCATGGCATGGTTTTGAAATAAGATCCTCTCAGTAGCAATCAGTATCCTCATTTCTGTGACAAGAAGGGAGAAACAATGCTGAAGACCTCTCCCACTCTAAAACCCTCTAATTCTGGGATTCTGTTAGCTTATGATTATTTCCTAATACATGGCCAATGCTACGCAAAGAAATAACGCTTGTGACTTGGTTCAGGTATCTTCCTCTCTGCTTGACTGCAGCTGGAAGCTGATATCGTCACTACAATGGAGTCACAAAGCAACCGTCGTTGGCTTTTAAGGCTGTTCTGACATTGATTTACTCTCCTGATCTGTACAAACATAAAGATTTATGATGACTAGGGTAAGCACAGCCCAGGTCAGTGTTCTAAAATCTCAATGTTTGGTCATCCAGTAATATTCTGAGATTATCCTAGTGGCTTCTCAACAGGGTGCTAGTTAATGGGCAGTGTCATTGTTAATCCTGGCCTCTGACCCCAGAACAGTTTGACTGTTGGCTGGCTTCCCTATTTATGTGCTCTGTAAGCTTGAGCACATCACCTAACCTACAGCAGCTCAGTTCCCTTATCTGCAGAAGGAGGGTTGTAATATTATCTTTCCTAAAGTTTTGTGAGTTGTGAACATTTAGTGTCTTGTACTTACTGAGTTTTGCATTAGTTCTAACTATTATTGTTTTAGCTATTATGGTCCTGAGGACCATTGCTCTGGACGTGAAAAGGTCCTGTAAAGTGCTAAAGATAGATGGGAATTCAGCTTACATTTTTTTGATATGTATATATATTTTTTTTTTTTAATTTTTTTTTCCTTTGACGTAACTAAAGAACATACTGGCTTCTCAATTCAGACCTAATTTATAATCATTCTTAAATCAGAAGGAACATTCTAGGTAAAACCTAAAACCAATATTAAGTCCAAAGCTGACATCATTCAGCCTCTTGTGTAAGCAGTTCCATTGACAGACAGCTCACAGTCTTGGGAGAAAACAGACTAGTTTTAAAGAGTTCTAATTGTTCCAAAGTTCTTCTTACACTGAGCTGAAACTGGACCGTATATTACCACAGATCCTAATTCTTCCCTTTGGTTACCCAGAAAAAGCCAAATACTCCTTTCCCATGATATAGACTATTTTTAATTTAATTGCATGATTCTTTGAAATTAGTTTAAGATTTAGTCCTCATGAAAACATAAGGCATTCCTAAATGCTATGAATATCAGTTACTTGTAAGCAGGACTAACCCTAACTAAACCTGCAAACTAGTTCTCAATTACCCCCTATTGTCCCATAATGTCACTCCAGGGCACTCCTGCACAGTTGGTATAATTTTCCTCTAAAGCAATTCTTTCCTTCTTCTCAGATTAATACCCCAACCCCCAATAAATCTCTAATTAGCTTTTCACTCAGTTTTTTTAGTATTTGCCACAGAGATAAAGAGTTCTGATAAGCTAATTCCTATTACAATGTGAACAGCCCCAGACGAATTTCCCTCATTTTCTTTACAAGACTGTGCTTTGGGAGGCAATATACTCTTGCTTGCCACTGGTAAATTTCAGGCTTTGGGGCATACAGATGAAAAAGAGTATTTAAAGGCCAGTGGCTTCCCAGCTACCAAGGGGCTAATTATTAGAGGCTCAACACTTTTAAGACCCAGACTCAGGCAGATAATTGTGAGAAAGGGGAGGGAGCTTGGGGAGATGACCACCCAGGTGAAAGAAAATAGCTCCATGAGCAATCTTCTTTGGTCACAGTCTATTATCAATTCACCAACTGAAAAGGAAGACAGCTATTTAGAGGACAATTAAAGAAAGAAAAAAACACATTCCTTTCATTAACTATAAAGCCTTTAGTTGATGAAACTAAGGTAGTGAAAAAGAGTTAAAACATACAGGAAAAAACTGGCCTGCAGGTGATATCAGCTCCTTTAGTTGAGTATTACAGAATTTGTTTTTACTCTCTTTTCCCCTGAAAACATAAAAATACAGACTTCTCTATGAAAACTCAAAGATAGGGAGGCAATTTCTTTTTTATTGACTTACTAACAGGGTTACTGTCACCATAGGAGACAAGTGGAAAGAGTCTGAAAAGATGTGCCCTTCACATAATTGTCAGCAACAGGAAATTTTCCTTGATTGACAACCACAGTTTATTCCTCATTCTTAAACTATCGCTTGACTTTTAGGTTACCTAGATTTTGATTTTCTTATGCTGATCATTTTTCAGTCTTTTTTGTCTTAAATTTGACTTTCATCATTGTGAGGAGCTGTCTGTGGAAAGGTCTTATGGGGTTCGTGTAAATATTTGTCCAGAAAATCAGAATCAAGGAAAAATCACTAACTCGCTTTTCTGGGAGATTTATGGAGGTCTGTAAATGAACTTCTGGAAATTCATACCAGAAGAAATGATGAAAGAAATAGAAAAATTACATCCAAGAAATCTGCTGTTAGCATCTAGCATGTGCTATATACAGTGTTAGGTGCCATCATGAAAATAGGATAAATGTTAAACATTGTCCTTCCTGGCAGCCCATTTTACATAGTAGTCATCTGCTGAGTCAAAGCATAAACTCCTAAGTCAGCCCAAAACTATATGACATGGATCTCTGGATGCCTGGAAAACCAAAAACATGTTGGAAGAGGCACATATCTTTCTGTAAAACTGTTTAAAGTTTTTAATTTTTATTTTAAGTGACTAAAAATCCCACATGACCTAGATCACTATCCTATAATTACGGAGCGTGTGGACTGTATTTGTACTGGGGATTTCTTCAGTGCAAAACTATGGCAACTGTTGCAGTTTCATTTAAAAAATGGCAAAGGTAGCCTTATACCTAAGTAAGGTCACATGATGGCATTTTCTGGAGAACCTGCTTGATAGTAGTAGTCATTAGCACATTTACATGAGAATAAACACTTTGCTTTAGTGAAACATTATGTGTCAATAAATTAACACTGATCAGTTGAAATTAGGTTTGTCATTGGTTTATATTTAATTTTTAAATTTGTTTTCTTTTACGATTTTATGAAAGCTGTAAGCATAAAGACTTATTCATATATATATAAAGATATAAATATACACGTGTATATTTATATATATTAATATATATATTTATATATTGAAAATTTAGTTATTTGAAAAATACTAGTAGAGAGTGTGATTGTCTGAGGCCACCTATTAGAAAGGCTATAACTGTGTTTTCCATACAGCATTCAATGCGGGACTACTTCTATATGCTTCTTCCAAGTTTGGGTGTCTATGATGTAAAGTGCTAAAGTGTGTGCTGTGAGAGGTCAGAGTAGGGAGCTCTCAGTGTGGGCTGGGTTTCTAATGAAACAAGGCATGCAGGAAACTGGTTGGATCTTAACTAAAGGGCTGGATTTAGAAAGATGAAGAGAAGAGGGGAAAGTGTGCAATCTTGCACGTGGACAGACACCTGGCATGTAAATGGGATGACACGGTGGGAGGGGAGGCCTCATCTCTAGGAACAGGTTTCAGGCAGTTGGAGGCTGTACTCAAGGCCTGGGGAGGGAGCAGCAGGTGGGATGAGCCATTGTAGGTCTCGAAAAGGAATGTGACTGGATCAGGCAGAAGTTTAGGACTGTGGTCTAGTAGCAGAGAGATGCATTAGAGACAACGTGAAGTCAGAGAACACAGTCCTGTAGGAAGACCCTGAGCACCGGGACAAGGGAGTGGCACCCTGTTGACTGTTTTCCCAACACAGGTTAGGATTCTATTTGCTTGTTTGTTTTTCTTCTCTCCAACTAGAAAGGAGTTCCATGAGGGTAGGGACATTAGGTGTATTGTCTCACTGCTGCATTCCCAGGACCTTGTGCATGGTAGATTCTCAATGATACTTGTCGAATGAGTAAATAAATGAAAACATAAATGAACTTATGCAGATGAGGAATAAATTGGAAAGACATTTCAAAGAAGGAATTTATTTCTAAAGTACTGGAAAAAGAAACATGACAGGGCTTCCTTGGTAGTGCAGTGGTTGAGAATCTGCCTGCTGATGCAGGAGACGCGGGTTCGAGCCCTGGTCTCGGAGGATCCCACGTGCCGTGGAGCAACTGGGATGAGCCACGGCTGCTGAGCCTGTGCGTCTGGAGCCTGTGCTACGCAACAAGAGAGGCCGCGACAGTGACAGGCCCGCGCACCACGATGAAGAGTGGCCTGCGCTTGCCACAACTAGAGAGAACACTCGCACAGAAACAAAGACCCAACACAGCAAAAAAATAAATAAATAAAATTAATAAACTCCTACCCCCGCCAAAAAAACATGACATTTTAGTCTCATCTTGTAAACTTAGTAAAATGTAGTAATTTAAAAAGCTACCTTATAAGAAACAAGAAACATCTCAAATAACAACCTAACCTTACACCTAAAGCAATCAGAGATAGAAGAACAAAAGAACCCCAAAGTTAGCACAAGGAAAGAAATCATAAAGATCAGATCAGAAATAAATGAAAAAGAAATGAAGGCAATGACAGCAAAGATCAATAAAACTAAAACCTGGTTCTTTGAGAAGAAAAACAAAATTGATAAACCATTAGCCAGACTCATCAAGAAAAAAGGGGAAAAGACTCAAATCAACAGAATTAGAAATGAAAAAGGAGAACAAGTGACACTGCAGAAACACTAAGGATCATGAGAGATTACTACAAGCAACTATATGCCAATAAAATGGACAACCTGGAAGAAATGGACAAATTCTTAGAAATGCACAACCTTCCAAGACTGAACCAGGAAGAAATAGAAAATATGAACAGACCAATCACAAGCACTGAAATTGAAACTGTGATTAAAACTCTTCCAACAAACAAAAGCCCAGGACCAGATGGCTTCACAGGCAAATTCTATCAAACATTTAGAGAAGAGCTAACACCTATTCTTCTCAAACTCTTCCAAAATACAGTAGAGGGAGGAACACTCCCAAACTCATTCTACGAGGCCACCATCATCCTGATACCAAAACCAGACAAAGAGGTCGCAAAGAAAGAAAACTACAGGCCAATATCACTGATGAGCACAGATGCAAAAATCCTCAACAAAATACTAGCAAACAGAACCCAACAGCACATTAAAAGGATCATACACATTGATCAAGGGGGGTTTATCCCAGGAATGCAAGGATTCTTCAATATATACAATTCAATCAATGTGATACACCATATTAACAAATTGAAGGAGAAAAACCATATGATCATCTCAATAGATGCAGAGAAAGCTTGTGACAAAATTCAACACCCATTTATGATAAAAACACTCCAGAAAGTAGGCATAGAGGGAACTTTCCTCAACATAATAAAGGCCAACTATGACAAACCCAAAGCCAACATCGTTCTCAATGCTGAAAAACTGAAACCATTCGCACTAAGGTCAGGAAGAAGACAAGGTTGCCCCCTGTCACCACTATTATTCAACATAGTTTTGGAAGTTTTAGCCACAGCAATCAGAGAAGAAAAAGAAATAAAAGGAATCCAAATCAGAAAGAAGTAGTAAAGCTGTCACTGTTTGCAGATGACATGATACTATACATAGAGAATTCTAAAGATGCTACCAGAAAACTACTAGAGCTAATCAATGAATTTGGTAAAGTAGCAGGATACAAAATTAATGCACAGAAATCTCTTGCATTCCTATACACTAATGATGAAAAATCTGAAAGTGAAATTAAGAAAACACTCCCATGTACCACTGCAACAAAAAGAATAAAATATCTAGGAATAAAGCTACCTAAGGAGACAAAAGCCCTGTATGCAGAAAAGTATAAGACACTAATGAAAGAAATTAAAGATGACACAAACAGATGGAGATATGTTCTTGGTTTGAAAGAATCAATACTGTGAAAATGACTATAGTACCCAAAGCAATCTATAGATTCAGTACAATCCCTATCAAATTACCACTGGAATTTTTCACAGAACTAAAACAGAAAACTTCACAATTTGTATGGAAACACAAAAGACCCCAAATAGCCAAAGCAATCTTGAGAACGAAAAATGGAGCTGGAGGAATCAGGCTCCCTGACTTCAGACTATACTACAAAGCTACAGTCATCAAGACAGTATGGTACTGGCACAAAAACAGAAAGATAGATCAATGGAACAGGATAGAAAGCCCAGAGATAAACCCACACACATATGGTCACCTTATCTTTGATAAAGGAGGCAAGAATATACAGTGGAGAAAAGACAGCCTCTTCAATAAGTGGTGCTGGGAAACCTGGACAGCTACATGTAAAAGAATGTAATTAGAACACTCCCTAACACCATACACAAAAACAAACTCAAAATGGATTAAAGACCTAAATGTAAGGCCAGACACTATCAAACTCTTAGAGGAAAACATAGGCAGAACACTCTATGACATAAATCACAGCAAGATCCTTTTTGACCCACCTCCTAGAGAAATGGAAATAAAAACAAAAATAAACAAATGGGACCTAATGACACTTCATAGCTATTGCACAGCAAAGGAAACCATAAACAAGACGAAAAAACAACCCTCAGAATGGGAGAAAACATTCGCAAATGAAGCAACTGACAAAGGATTAATCTCCAGAATTTACAAGCAGCTCATGCAGCTCAATATCAAAAAAACAAACAACCCAATCCAAAAATGGGCAGAAGACCTAAATAGACATTTCTCCAAAGAAGATATACAGATTGCCAACAAACACATGAAATAATGCTCAACATCATTAAACATTAGAGAAATGCAAATCAAAACTACAATGAGATATCATCTCACACCAGTCAGAATGGCCATCATCAAAAAATCTAGAAACAATAAATGCTGGAGAGGGTGTGGAGAAAAGGGAACACTCTTGCAGTGTTGGTGGGAATGTAAAGTGATACAGCCACTGTGGAGAACAGCATGGAGTTTTCTCAAAAAACTAAAAATAGAACTACCATACGACCCAGTGATCCCACTATTGGGCATATACCCTGAGAAAACCATAATTCAAAAAGAGTCATGTACCACAATGTTCATTGCAGCTCTATTTACAATAGCCAGGACATGGAAGCAACCTAAGTGTCCATCAACAGATGAATGGATAAAGAAGATGCAGCACATATATACAATGGAATATTACTCAGCCACAGGAAGAAACGAAATTGAGTCACTTGTAGTGATGTGGATGGACCTAGAGTCCGTCATACAAAGTGAAGTAAGTCAGAAAGAGAAAAATAAATACCGTATGCCTCATGTCCCCTGGGGGTTAAAATCATTCCTGTTGAGGACCACGGTTCTACAAGATGCCTAAAAATTAGGTTGAGCTTCCATGTTGACGGGGAATTGTATAAGTCTACAAGGTAGAAAGTGAAGGGCAACACTGATCTCTTTAAACCACTGAATAGCTGACTAACTTAATAGTGGTGCTATTAAGTCCTCTGAACCTCCATTTCTTCATCTGTAAATGATGATAAAAATGAAAGGGTATAATGCTAGTTATGGTAGTTTTGGTTAAATTAGTATTAATAGTTAATGCTTACTGTGTAATTGTATCTGCAGTAAATGTTAACTATTACTACCAGTACAACTGAAGCCAGTATAGTTGTGACTATAATCAGAACCATTGTTACCAGTTTAGTGGTGCCTGCTGTGCCTCGTTATCACTGACAGAATGGGGTAAGGGATAAGTGATTTTAAAAATAATAATTAGAGAGTATTCCCTTAATCATGAAGATTAAACATGTGAACTTCTTTTTTACTTGTCAGCAGACTTCAAAAGATTTAATTCAATTTTACAAATATTATACCTTTCTCTTATTTCTGCATCACTAAAAAATGTGTACAATGAGTATTTGTCCCTTCTGATGATTCTTCTTTCTTGTTTTCACGAAGTTTATGGAGATAAGTTCTGGGAAGAATTTACTCCAAAGGCTTCAATTACAAAGGGAGGGCACTTATGTAGAAATAATCAGATTATTGATTGTTTTCATCATTCGGTAACCTTTTAGAATTTTAGGCACAGAGGCAACTTAACACTCTTGTCTTTGAGCTTACAATGAGAATGGAAATCATTTAGTATAACTGTCCTTTTTTTTTTTAAGATCAAACTAAGAGAAAAGAACACCCCCAAACAAACTGGATTCTAGCTATGGTTTTGTCGTTATTATCTATGTGATCTTGGACATATCATTTAAACTGTTTCAGCCTAAGTATCGTAAGTAAAATAAGAGTGATACCCTTTTGTCTCCTTAAGTTTTTATGAGAAACAAATAAATTTGTATATGAAAAACTGCTTTAGGAATCCTAGTACTTAGTACAAAAGTAAAGTACTATTATTGTCATCACCACCACCGTCACCGCCATCCCAGTTATCATTAATAATACACTGAATATTCTGAATACCTTGCTTGAATAAATATGTTAACACTGACAGGCAGGGAGACAGCTAAACTCTTATCAGACAGGGGCCTTTTCACCCCCAGGTGAGTCCCACAATTTCCTAGTGATTGGAATAATTTTTTCTGTGTTCAGCAACATAATGGAACATTATGGAAGTAGTCAGAAGAAAACTGTATCCAGCATATATCATTTTGTGCTCTGCTGACAAGAGATAAATTTATGTCCTCCTTGAAATCTCTAATAATAAAATTGTGCTGGCATGAAATTTTTATTTTATGGAAACCTGTAGCCCTAACACATGAAAAATATACAAATATACTTTGATTTTTTATTAAAACTTGACTCCTTTGATTCCCTGGATTTTGCTTTGGAAGAAGGTGATAACATCACCATAAGCGTTCAATTTAAAATAACATTGTTACTCTGCTCAGGGAATAGGCTGTGATGGGAATAGTTCTCTGAAAAAGCCACAGTGTTATGGTGTAGCCTCATGATTATATCTGAGAGGGCAGAGACCTTGTCTCTGGTGTTAACTGCTCATAATGCGTGGTGCACTGCCTGTAATACAGTGATATGAATGAATGAATAAACAAACAATGGGAGGAAGGAAGGAAGGGACCAAGGGAAGGAGGAAGGATCCTCTCTTTATGCGCTGGGGTGCACTTTGAAAAGCCAAAATGGATCACCAGAACCTATATAAATATTGGTCAAATGTATTTGCTAACTTTTATGTCCACTGGGAAAGAGAAAGCTGACCTTTTCATTGAGAACCATATGTATAACATCAGTCCAAATTGTCCAGTATACCTTTGCATGGTATGGTGCCATTAAACTCAGAATCTACAAAATCTCAATAGTATAATGTAGAAGATGCTAATATATTCACATTTTTCTGCACTGATCGATTCTGAAATGGACACAGCTCTTTTCCATTTTAAGATTAGCATAACTTTCTTACACATTACTCCACTTCTACCCTAAAAGGCAGTTTCAGAACTGTGACCTGGCTCTGTTTTTCTGCTTATCTAATAGCTTTCAGACAGCTACTATGTTATGTGGTACGTTTTGGGCTCATCCAATGTGTAATTAAAAAAAACACAGATGATATCCCTACTTGTCCCTCCATCTGGTTGTTTGGTAGAATATTGATTTGCTCTAGTTGGTACTGTAGTAAGTTTACATATGAAGTTAACTCTCCAGCTCTCTCCCAAGCCCATTCTTTCTGCATTTACACGTCCTTCTACCTACTCCCATTCGTGTGGGTCAATCTGGGTCCCTTCACCAGGAATACAGAATTGTTACTAAAAGACAGAAGTCAGTCTTTCTTTACTAGACTAGGAACATGTAAGATGCACACAAAGCTGGTGTGTGTCTGCACACACACGTGTGTGTGAGCGCACGCATGTGTGTGAAGAGGAGAGAGGGAGGGAGAATGAGACGCTGGCCCACTGAGGTCAGACGAATTAGAGACAGAACGAGCCTTTAGTGTTCCAAATCCTTTCTGGGCCCTTCTATGCCCTCGTGTGCCATGATTCACACCTGCATCCTTAGAAAGCCTATCAAAGTGGTCTTAGCACAAAGAACGTTTTGTTACTGGCAACCAAAATGATCTTGACTAGTCCAGTTTGCCTTACAGCCATGATGCTGGTAAATGAGGAAACCCAACTTTATTTTTCTTTTACCCTTTCAGCATACCTCCGAGTTCAGGCGTCACTGAGGTTGAATTACTACTTATGTACAATGACAGCTTCTACCTCAAGCACTTGCCTCCCATCACAGACCCTCCTGGGCTCACAGGCAGCCTGCTTAGCCGCATCAGCCAGAAAGGGTGTGAGAGTTAATGTTCTCAGAGTCCACTCTGAGCCAGTGGTGGACAGAGTCAGTGAATAAATGCCCCAGCGTCCCCATGTACCAAAAGGTTCCTCAGAGACTCTCCAGGGGATTGCGCCCCAATGATGACCACAGTCACTCACTTCTCAATGTACGTTTTGTTATTTTATCTCACCCTTGTCTCATCATCTCCACTCCTTCTCTTGGGCTTCGTAGGATAACCTCCCAAGTAAACTACCTCCAGCCAAGTCCGGTTTCAGGAACTGGTCTGGGGAGAACCCAAACTATGACAAAAGCCATTTCCTGTCATGAAAGGGCTTCATAAGGGGACTGGATTGTTATATGGCTAACACTTGCTATGCACTCGTGCGCCTACCTAGTCTCACCTGACACCACAGAGTAAGAGAGAAGACCTGGGCCATTATAACAAATTCTGCTACATAACGTGGCCTCTGTTATAGTCCTATAATGACTCTTAGAACACATTTTTAAAAATTCATTGAGAGTTTGCATTATTTGGGGGAATTCTATACAGTATACATACATTTCTTTGTGAGAAATGTTATACATGTGATTATACTTTAGATAACTGATACTTTATACAAATGGAGAGTATACAGAGAAGACTTACACTGCACTTGAAATTTTGCACCTTTTTACTTTTAAGACCTGGGTATGATCTCTAAAATTCCTGAGCCTTGGATTTCTGAGCTATAAAATGTGGAAAGAAATACCTGTCTCGCATGGGACTCAGAAGTGTAGTGTTCTATTTGTTCAACAATTGATGGTACCTAAATGATAAGAAAAAATTCATGGCATATATTTTAAGAGAATAAATAGAAGTATATATCAAAAAAAAAAAAGTCCAAAAAAACCCACATGAGCTATTTGGAAACACCTTTATTCTATCTCTTACCACTTTGACATACTGGTGAAGAACATTAATCACAGGCACAAAATTCTTCCATCTTCACCAGTTAGGCTAGTTTTATCTACCATGCCTGAACTCAAAGAGGTTTCACTTTCATTTAAAAGGCTAATTGATTTGGTGAGCACACACTGAAATGCCTCTCAGAATGCATTGACCTATATACCCCAGGTTCTAATTCTTACTAATGTTCAAGGCAAAAATGAACATTAGCCTTGAAAATCATGACCGTGTTAAAAATCATTCCTTCAAGCAATGTGCACTAAGCCATTATTAGAGTATTCAAGTTGATTTTACATATATATATATAAATATGTCACTCGTCACCCTTGTAAGTCAAGCTTTACCTCAAGCTTGATATCTATATTCCAGACAGGCTGATTATAGGATATTTTCCATTGGCTGCTAGAACATTAGTGCTAGAAGGGATCACAGACACTATTTAATTTCCTCCTACCTTCTTAGTTTGCAAGGAAAAAAAAAAGCCCAAAGAAATGAAGTTATTTGCCCAAAGTCACACTGTGAATTAGATGAAAAACCACGTTAAGGATCTAGGTAGCTCTGTAATGCTTTCCAAAATCATTTTCTAAAGCACGTTCTGTGGAACACTGGTCCCTTAAGATTCTGTAATCCCCGGTCCCTCAAGAAAAGATTTCTGTCGTAAAATAATCTGGGGAAACAACATACATGTTGGAACATTAAAGAGTCCTTAAATTGCTGTAGAAAAAGAATGTATTTACTGACCTAACTTGGTCACAGGAATTTATTTTCTCCCCAGGTGTAACCTTGTTATGTTAGGAAGTGCTGCCCTATTAAATTAAGACCTTCCAGGATAAAGCTAAAGGACTTAGGTTTAAGGTATCAGACTTTGTATCAGCAGCTTCTGCCTGCGCACCCAGCTATACCCCTGCCAGTCCTGCATCCCCTCCAGACATTTCAGCCATCCTAGTTCTCCCAGTGTGATAGCATCTCACTTCTTCTTTCAAATGCACTTTTTATCCACTTGGGAAATCTTTCAAGGTCTGTGCGAGTTGGTTTGTATTCTCTCCTCTCTCTCTGTTTCTCTGTCTTTCTATTTCTTACACACACACACACACACACACACACACACACACACATCATTTGCCATTTGCATAGGACAGGATATGTTCTTTGTTCTTTTGACCTAGAAAATATAGGTCCCTGATTCTCAACTTACATTAATATAAGAATATGTTACATAAAAACATATGTATGTTAAAAAATGAGTAAGGATGAACTATTCCTTAATATAGTCTGTCCCCAGTTGCTCTCAAGTCTGCCAGAAATGCCAGTCAAAGAGATCAGCAAGTGTAGCTGCCAGTCCCTGACCATCCCTGCTATCTGAATTCCACCAACAGAGTAGAAAGAGGCTGAGCATGAATCTTCAGGGACTCTTCGGGGATAGGAAGGGGACACTGAAAATGACATATTAGTAGAAGAAATAAATAGGTTAGTGAATTAGAATTTTCTGGAAATTAAAAAAATATCTCGTAGAAAGGTTAAATTCTCAGTGGTATTCAAATACTCTTGACAAGTTTTGTGCAACAGTAAGCTTGAGTTACTTTCTCTCAGGAACAGATGGAAAAACTACCATCAAATGCATCATTTCATTCTGATATTCCTCCTCCACACTAGTTAAGTATCAGTGCCTGTGCCCTGGCAACTTAGAGGAAATCACCTTTGCATGTCTTCACCTAGTAGACAAAGTCTGAAGTTGATGACAGGAAGGAAGAAACCTAGGAGATGGCACACACAGGTCTGTTATGTCTTCCTTCCAAGTATGTTGTTTAAAGGGCAGAAGTGGTGAATAAAATCGTTCTGCTGAGAACACTAATGTAAAGTAGGAACGCTCTCTGGTTCTATTTGATGTGATGTTGTACAGGGAGCTGTAAGACACAAAGTTGTTCCTATGGAATCTCTCTCTCCTTGGAGGCATTGATCTGAAATATTATGGACATAACATTAACATTCTAAACACATCATCAATCACCATACTGACTGCCAAATATGTGAGTTCATGAGAAAATTAACAGTTTTCACACTCTGGCTTTCCACACTCCTATTATTTTGTCCTAAAATACAGTCACTGCACTCTTGGGAAAGCAATGAGAAAAGGAAGCAAATGAGAAGGAAATAAAGAATTTAAAAAGTGAACAGATTTGAAACTAAAAAAAAACCCAAAAAAACCCCATGTACTAATAATATTGAGAAATCTTCAGATATGGAAGAAAAGTTCCCTCCAATGAGAAAAATGTTGACCTAAGGGTCCTTCTAAAAATTTTATGGTTCTTGGATGGTCATGATGCTTTCTAATTTCTGCTTGTGCCACATAGTGAGAAAATGTTCAATTTTAGGAGTTTATTCTTCTTTAAAATTATCACAAATTACAACTTAATGTTTGTGGGAGGCAGAATAATGCCCCCCAAGGATGTCATCCCATAATCCCAGGAACCTATGACTATTTTGCCTTTCCTGGCTAAAGGGAATTTGCAGATGTGATTAAGTTAAGGATCTTGCAGTGGGAGGTTATCCTGGGTTATCTGGATGAGCCTAATATAAACACAGGGATTCTTACAAGTGAAAGAGGGAGGCAGGCAGTCAGTATCAAAGTGATAAGATGTGAGAAAGACTGGACCAACCATTGCTGGCTTTGAAGATGGAGGAAGGGTCCCCAAGCCCAGGAATAGAGGTGGCCTCTGGAAGCTGGAAAAAACAAGGGAAGAGATTCTCCCTTAGAGCCTCCAGAAGGAATGCAGCCCTGTTGATGCTTTGGTTTTTATCCAGTGAGATCCATTTCAAACTTCTAACTCACCAGACTGTAAAATAATGAATTCTTGTTGTTTTAAGCCACTAAGGTTGTGGTAATGTGTTACAGCAGCATTTAAAAATCTAACACTTTAATTTTTAATTAAATAAGGTCTCCTTTAAAGGAGGTTGACAATGAAGACTCTGATAATGAAATGAAAGCACAGCATCTAAGGCTGGAAACAACGCTGGCCTCCTCTGTTCAGTGCTGGGCATTTCCGTATTTATGAAATTTATAAGAATACTTAAGAGAGCACACCATTCAACTCTGCCCACTTGAAGACCTGAAGGAAAGTTTCTGGCACAGAAAAACACTGGCCTTTTCACAGAGGTAGTTTTCCTACGTTTGTGTGCTGGACTGCAAAAGCCAAAGGTGGTGCGAGAGGGGTGACAGAAGAGGCCACCAGAATCTGGGCCGTGCCAGAGAAAGATCAGCATCCCAGCATCCCTCTGTTTCCTTCTCGTTTATCCTCTGCTTACAGGCTCTGTCTCCCACCTTCTCTCACTCACTTTTTTCTCTCCCTCTCTTCACATTCTCTTCTTTTTTCTTTCTGACTTCTTAACTTGGCCATCATTTGGTTTTAGTTAATTTAGTTAAATTCAACCTTACTAGTTCTATTTATCCAAAAAGTTTCATTTCCTTATGTTCAATATATTTTTCATTCCTTTTCAATTATGATCTCTTGAAGCTATAAAAGTTATTTTTAAATGTCTTTCCATTTTTTGTGCTTAATTTTAATGGTAACTACCAAAAATGAAATTTGCTTTTGATAAGTTGACATATATATGAATTGAAAAAGAAAGAAATAGAAAATGCATCAAAGCAGATAACAGTGGGTATTTTTAGAAGGTGACGTAATGGATGTGACTCTTTTTCCTTTTTTATTCTTTCCAGTTTTTCCACATTACATATCTCATCTTGAAATAATATTTTTTCTAAAGAGACAATATATCTTTTTTTAACAAACTAAGATGACTGAAAAGAAGAACTCCCCAAATCCCCCCAAAAGACCCTGTCCCCTTAATACCATTTAATCTTACTTTTAAATCTCTTTTTAGGATTTGAAATCTAAGTTTCTGGGACCTGATTAAACATTTTAACAAAGAAACAACCAATGAAAAATAAACTGAGAGAAGGTTCTTATTCCATGCTGTCCTCTTATTTACATGTGTGCAAAGGAAAGAGTTTCTGTTTAATGTTTTCCTTCTTTATAATGGTTTTCTGTAGTTGGTTTAACTTGCTTTCTACAATTGTTTTGCCACTCCAGTGCTACCTACTTATTGAGTATTTTTAGAAATAATTTTTCTGACATCTATTAGTTGACCTTTTATGCACTGTTCGAACAACATTTCTCAGCTGGTCACATTAGCCATCTGTCACAACATTTGTGTTTGGTTTCCGTTTCCCTCATATGCACCGCTGGTTCAGTGCGCAGTGAAAAATGTAAAAAGGAGGTTCTCCACGTCCACTCCATTAAGTATTTAAGAGTAGGAGGGTTTTCACTCCCCTCCTAGAGTCACAGCTGCCTCTGAAGCATTAAGAAACAACTCTTTGTGAATACTTTCAGGTCCTATTTCACAATTTTCTCCTTGAATGTTTCAGCAGGACTGATTCCAAATCTTAACCAAATTCATCACATCTTTACATTATCTGAATAGAAGCTGGGGGCTAAATCCAGCTATCTGACTGACATAGAGAACTAGAAAGAAGAAAACACTTGAAACTGAAAGCGCAGAGATTGCAAATCATAAGTAGATTTGTATGCATGGTTCTTTATTTTCATACAATTTTTTATAAAGTTTTTATACTTTTATGATTTTATGACTAGAATTAATGCTACTAAGAATTTGTATATATATATACATGTGTGTAAATGTGTGTTTGTATACACATACATATGTAAGTCAAATGGGAAAACTTCTACACATACATCACCCGAGTGTGGTAATGCACTTTAACAGTATTGCTTTAACCCAAGCAGACTTAGGAAAGCTGGATTTGCAAATCAACCTTAAATGTGTTTTGTTCCCCTCATGCTTGTAAGTGGAATTTTAATATTAGCCCCTAATAATGTTTTGCAATTAACCAGCATTTTGACACTGAAGTAAGCAATAAACTAATGCTTTAACACTTTCTTAATTGAAAAGATTAAGAGAAAGCTAATTAATTTGTAAACTGTATGTAGTGAATCATTCTGAGTTTATGATTAATTTGTTCTATTTGTTTTGTTCAACACATGAGTAGAACAAAACAAATAAAACAGTAGTTCTACACATGTACTTTTTAAAAAAAGTACAAAACATGTAATTAGCAGTAGATAATTTTTATCAACCCCTGGAAATATTTGTACATTTTTTACAATCACATTATAAGGGTTTTATTAGTTTTCTCATAACAATTCAAAAATTTCTCATCTTTCATTAACTTGTAGATTTTGTAAATCCTCTACTTCTGTTGTAATAGCGGAAATAGGGTCAGACTATTTTTCAGAAAGAAATGATTTGGGGTTATTTACTTTGGAATCGATACTTAAATTTTAATTTGGTTTCTACTATTTTATTATCAGTATATCATTCCATAACTAGATCTTAATACAACCTCTCAATATTTTTCAACTGTAAATCTACCGAACTAACCTCTTGTACGTCTAATTTCAGCCACTTCTTTCCAAACTAGTTTCCTTGCTGTCCCCAACACAGCAATAAATAAATAAATCAATTATTTATAAATAAATAAATAAATAAATTTATTTAATCCAACAAATATTTTACTGAGGACCTACTGCTGTGCCAGGAACTATTTAAAATTCTGAAGACACAGTAATGAATAAAACAGGCAAAAATCCAACTCATGTAATCTACATTCTAGTTGCATGTGGCAGGTAATAAAGCAAATAAATAAGTATTAAAAAGTGATATTAAAAAGTGATAAGTGCTATGAAGAAACCTAAAGCAGGCAAGGGAAGATGAAGACTGAAGTGAGATGACACTGCTTTAGATATGGTTGTCAAGGAAGGTCTTAGTGAGAAGGCAACATCTGAGCAGTGACTTGATAGAATTGATGGAGATTGTCATGCTGGTAGGTACGTTGGGGGAACAGCAAATGCAATGACCCTGATATGTTCATGGAACAGCAACATGTCCAGTACAGCTGAAGGTGAGTGACTGGGTGAGCAAACAAGCAATGGGCAGGGTAGGAGAAGCCAAGATCAAGATTTCAGGGCCTTGGAGGCCATTGTCTTTGAGAAGAGGTTTGACATGACCATGACGTATATGTTAACAGGCTCACTGTGGCTGCTGTAATGAGAGTAGACTGAGGTGTGGCAAGGGTGAGAGCAGGTAGGAGGTCATTGAAATAGAGGGTAAAAGACAAAAGCGTTTGATCCAGAGGGGTAGCAATGGAGGTAATGAGAGCAGAACTAGCTGATGGAATGGATGTGGGGTGTGAGGGCAGAGAAGCATCAAAGATGGGTTCTGGCCTTGACAATTGGAACAAGTGCCCATTCTCTCCTCTGTGCTTGCTGTGGATAAATTCTTACTGGATTATATGATCCTATCTTTTTTTATCAATATAACACACTGATTCACTTTGGTTTAAGTATCACTTTTCTAAGAATCCTAACCTAATTAACCTCATGTTATTCTAAACACTCCATTAGACTGCATTCCCTGAGGCATGTGGATAGGTTTATTTTGTGACTCTGTCCTGATTAAACTAGTTTGCCAGCTTTCTAACATTATATATATGTTAAATATATGTATATAAAATGTTAGAAAGCTGAAAAATTATACATATATGGTAAATATATGGTAGTGTGTGTATGTATATATATATAGTAGATTTTTTTTAAGTAAATTGCAATTTTTTTTTTTTTTTTTTTTTTTTTTTTGCGGTACGCGGGCCTCTCACTGTTGTGGCCTCGCCCGTTGCGGAGCACAGGCTCCGGACGCGCAGGCTCGGCGGCCATGGCTCACGGGCCCAGCCGCTCCGCGGCATGTGGGATCTTCCCGGACTGGGGCACGAACCCGTGTCCCCTGCATTGGCAGGCGGACTCTCAACTACTGCGCCACCAGGGAAGCCCTAAATTGCAATTTTTAGATAACTTTGTAGATCTAATAAATTTGAATTTACTCAAAAACCTATATATGTATAAAATATATAAATATATATTTTATGCAAATATAAATAATAATATATGTAAAATATTTATCTATACATCTATATCTATCTATATTGTACCTTCTTGTATATAAAAAGTGTATCTACTTAAAGGGCTGAATAAGGAAATACATTTACATTGTATTGTGCTCAGTGCCCAATACAGTATTATAATTATGATTATGGAAATACACTAGCAAAGTCTACTATCAGTGTATTTTTCTCCATTTTAAAATGTGACACAAGGATAACTTTTAATACCTGGTATTTTTCTTAAAAAGAGGTGGAATTTTGTTTCAGCATATTTGTGATATTTTCATGGTCACAGCAGAGGTCTGAGTCAGAAGCGCTGCCTGTCAGAGAACTCTCTGCTTCTGATGGAGAGCGCTGATGCCTGGCCTTCATTCAGACGACGGCAAGCAAGGTGGTGTGATTTCAGCAGGGGGGTGGGGGGTGTCCACTGAAACGGGAAAATCTGTGACTGGCCACTGATTGTCTTGGCTGATAATTTCTTATCTCTGGTGAGAATGCAAATTTCACTCAGAGTAGGTTAAACCTGAGCCCGTTTCCACGAGACTAAATTTGGATGAAAACTGGAGATAACACAAGAACGTACAGGACCCTGAGGGAGGGGTTGGCCCTAACGTGAAGAAGGCAGCCCCATGGACACTGCCTACTTGTTGCTTGCTTCATGGTTTGCCCTGAGCCCTCCCTAAGGATGAGAGTCCAACACTTGCTCCATCAGTGGCCTGAGAGTAACCACTGAGGTTAAAACTGATGTTCCTTTGCACATATAGAGTACTTTATAGACTACATGTTCTCGTTTTAGCCTCACAGTAACCTCCAGCAAGGGGGGGAGAGGACCTTTTGTTCATTTTGTAGAAAAGAAATATAAGCCTCAGAAAGAAGGTGACTTAACCAAGGCTACCCATTTATTCAAAAAATATTTACCATGCATCCACAATTCTTCCTTTTGCAGAGCATTGCAGGGGGAAAAGAAAATTAATACACTCTCTCTCTCCTTGAGGAGTTCACAATCCATTCAGATATTTGTCCAAATAAATAGATATTTAAAACTTGATTAGGGATTGAAAATAGAGTAGGACTTAATATTAGGTCTTTTTATTTTCTTTTGTTTTGCTAATCATGTTGTACATTACATGTACATATCTGGTCTTTTTAATCCTATTTAATTTTCTTTACTATAACATTTAAAAAAAAATTTTCATCATCTGTTATAAAAGTAATTCATGTTCATTTAAATGCAAATAAGACAATACATAAAAATAAAAAGAATTTGATGATCAGAAATCCTATCACTTGGCAAAAATCAGTGTTAAAGTTATAAAATACCATAACATTTTATGCTTCTTATTTACTTATACTTTTAAACTATGTATTCTGATTTTAGTTTTATTTTCCTGATAGTATAGAGTGGGATTCTTACATTTTCTATGTCAAACAACATAGCTCTGCTTAATACTTTCCCAGGATGTCATTATATGATCATTTATTTTACCATACTCTTATTGATGGATGTTAAAATTTGCTCCTAATTTTTATCATCCAAAACTATGCTGAGATAAAAATCATACATAAATCTTTTTAAATATGTGTAATTATTTCCTTGCTATATAATTCCATAAATAGAATTGGTGGTCAAAGGTCATATTTAAGTTTAAAAATATTGGCCTCTGGAGTGTGAGGACAGATCTTGATTTAAATTCAATTTATAATTCTTTAAATGAGAATGCAAACTTTTATCTTCCCTAATGGTTATTTAATAAGTTTAAATAAGCTAACGTATGAAATTTCTCTTTATAATGTTACTGAGAAAATTGTCCTACAGTTTTGATTTTTTTTATTTAGTTATGGAAAAAACATCTTATGGAAGTTGAATATGGCCAGCTTCTGGGATAGGTCTGAGTCTCTGTGATTTAAACTGAAGATAATCCAACTAAAAGACAAAACCATAACATGGTTCTGTTGTGTGGTATGAACTTTTGTTCCCTATAGATACATTCTTCTTATGTTGCTGATGTGAATATTCAGTACTGAAGATTTAGATGTGCAAAAATATTTTGAAATTCTCTCTTTCAGTAAAAGTACTTCCTGGTGGTTCCAGAAAAATATCTCAAAAGAACATGTCTGCAAACGGGAGTGTGAACCCTTTGATCCCACATGAATGCACACATGTTTGAGATCTATGGTCAGGGATACGGCAGAGAGTGTAGCAGACATGCTCTATGTTTTAGGATATAAGGTACATTAACTGGTATCCTCAGCCTGTATTTTTTCTCATCCAACTCATATTATTTCTTCCCTTAAAATTTGCCCAGTTTGTATCTTTCTCATGAAGATTCCTCCAAAATAATACAGGCTACCATAATGCTTTGACAGGGTAATTATTTGAATCACGAGGCTACCGAGTGCGATTAAAGACAAACAAACAAACTTTTATTTAGGTGTGCACTGGTACCTGGATCTCCCACTATGCAAAGCACCTACAGGCATTCTTCTTTGCTCATGCAAGGTTGAAGAAAGTAGGTTAGGTTTTCTCCAAGGACAACCAGCACAGCATGAACATAAGAAATAAAAAGTTTTCTGGCACCTTCCATAGTGACTCTCTGATCCTTGTCATTTTGTGGCAAAGAGCTTTCCACGTGTCCAGTGATAAGTGTGTTTGGATGCTGCTAAGTACTCCTATCAAGCACTTTGGGGAGCTAGCACAGTCTGTTTTTAGCCTCTCTTTCTTGCTGATAAAAGTAAAAGAAAAAATCAACTGGGCTTAGTTTAGAAACATTATGTATACATAAAAAATATGCACCACATGATACTAGCTCTTGGATGAAACTCATTAACTTACTATTAGAAACTTAGTAAATTACTTCCTAGTTTTATTACAAAAAGCAAAAAAACCACAATGTTGTTTTAAAGGATAATTAGCT
Organism: Globicephala melas; assembly: GCF_963455315.2. Taxonomy (NCBI): domain Eukaryota; kingdom Metazoa; phylum Chordata; class Mammalia; order Artiodactyla; family Delphinidae; genus Globicephala; species Globicephala melas. The sequence goes on from NC_083322.1 coordinate 8,199,018, forward strand.
TTTTCATTAAAAAAAAGAAACCAGCTTGAGGAGTAAGGAACCCTTTTCTAAAAGAAACGTAGAATTAAATAGTGAAATCATTACTCTATGAAGTCTTGGTACTTGTATCACTCTTTAAATAGTGTATGAAGATCAGACCAAAAGGAGAAAGTGCTGGGTAGGGTTCAAAGAAGTGCCAGGCTGGTATTCATGATGTAGTAAATGTACTGCCTTTTGTCACTGACATAAAAAACAGCAGCCAGAGGGGTGAAAAACTAAAAAGGCCTAGAGTTGTCCGTAGGCCCAGCCAGAGCAGCTCACCATCTATTTGGTCTGGATTCAGAACAATGGAAAACAATGCTTCCTCTGTTGTTATTATTTTTTTAAGTTGTATGTTACAGAAACACTTAAAAAATTTAAACATGTTAGAAATTAAGTGCTATAATAAAAATCTACAAACATTAATATATATCATGTATTAATCTGTACCTTTTGTAAAAGGCATGATTGTTATATTGCTTGGGAATTATGAATTAATAATTCAAAATGTATGGATGTCACTTACTGTTAAATAAAACTTTTGGAGATTATTCTCTTCTGTGTTGGTGTCAGTTGTAATTTTATTTTGAGGGAACAGTTTTTTTCCTGACACCATTTGTAGTTATCTTAAACACCTTCAATGTTAAAAACAAAGACTCTGGAATGAATGGTTCAAAACTTAAGCTCTCCTGTTTTTCACCTGTCCACCATCCTCATGGTTGGGGTGTAAGGACTGCGAGGGACTCTCTTTCCTTCTAAAGTCCCCTTGACAGTATGCTCTGCAGGGACTTGCTTCTTGACCATGTCCTGCATCCTGGTGAAGATGAGGTGCCGTAAGCTCGGGATCACAAGGTAATGAAGAGCCCATCTGGGACGTGGCTGAAGTGATACTCCAAGGGTTAGGTAGGATAGACAGTGAACTTGCTCTATAAAAGGTCACTAAGTGATGGGTTTCAGCTTTCAGAGCCTACTGAACTTGAAGTCTAGGAAAGGAAAGAGAGTAAGGAGAATGCCAGAGAGGCTCTATCTTCTGTTTGGAGGAAGAGGACGGAAGGGAAGTATTATCTACTCAAATTAGTATGAGTCATTGCTCTAGAATCTTCTAGTAATCTCATTAAAATGCAGATTCCCTGAGTCTATTACAGACGTTATAAACCAGAAACTCTTGGGATGGTGCCCTGGAATCTGAACTCTGTAGATTTACTCAGGTGACTCTCAAACAAACCAGAATTTAAGAATCACTAGTTTAGAGAAAACAAAACAAAACTTATGGACTGACTGGTGTTCTCCAAGTTCAGTGACTGAAGCTCAAACACTTCTTCCCTTCAGAAGTACCTAGGGATTAACTGCCAGACAAAACCATCTGCAGAGAAAAACTCTGAATACATTCCAAGCAGCATAAAAGGATTAAACCTTATAGTAAAGGCTAACTTTGAAAGTAAGAAAGCAAGGACAAGTAAGGTTTTTCTGCCCTGAGATTTATTTAACTGGGAACCTAGTCGTTCCTTTCACAACTACATATAAGCCAGCTTAACGTATAACTAACGGGAAAAGTGACAACGAATGAATCCCACTCGTACCAAAGAATTTCCAAATGAGTGGCTGATATCAGACCTTCCGTCATTTGACAGAGATCAGAGAAACAAAGCACAACAAAGGGAAGAAACAGAAAGAGAAAGCTGAAAGTTTAGCACAAGCCCAACTGCCTTCCTTTAAGCAAATGAACTGCCAGTAAGTAGTTTGGGGAGTGTCAGGCTCCCTGACACTCATTCTCATTCACTGTATAATATGCATGGAATTCTCACTCATTGTATAACAAGCATTTGCTGAGTGCCTACTGCATTAGTCCCATCATGTGATTTAGTTTAAGAAGTCAAATAAGGAGTTTTTTGATATCAAGAAGCTAATATCCAGGATCCAGACATGCCTTAAGTCTGCCCAGGATTTCCCATCACATTCCATTTCTAAACTCATCTCCCATGTTTTGGTGTGAAAAAAAAGAAGAAGAAGAAGAAGAAGCAGCAACTATCCAGTAGCTCTATACTCTATTTTGTTGACATGTTATGTACAGTATGCTGTGGGAGCACAAAGGGTGGGGTCTTAAATTAGACCTGGGATGACAGAATGTTTCCTGCAATAAATGACACGAGCTGAGTATTGAAGACATGTGAAGGATGAACGCAGGCACTCACATCAGGAGGTTACTCAGAAGGGAGGGGCGGCTGAGCTGAGGCGTAGCCCTGGAGATGAAGGTGGGGTATGAATGATATTCCAGAAGTAGAATATGCTGAACTTGGGGACTGACTGGATGTGGGGGGTTTTAGATTAGTGGCTTCAGTGACTGGGCTGGTAATGGATCCCTTACATTTATAGGTAATACAGGAGGAAAAACAAGTCTGGGTGGGATGAGGGAAAGAAAAAGTTGAACTTCAATCCGCTGAGTTTATTATAGGGATACAGCATGAAAGATATTGAGATGTTCATACGTTCAACAAATATTTATTAAATTCCTTCTGTGTGTCAGTCAGTGTCCATCAGGCAAGCTAATGGATCCAGCAGAATGTTCTGGACGAGCAATACAGGTGGAAGAATCTTCATCGTATAAATGGACGCTGAAGACATGGTTGAGGGTGTTAAGGGGAAGAGTGTAAGTGAGAAAAGAAGTCTGAGGACAACGCTGGGGAGCATCGCTATTTAAGAGTGAGGCTAAAGGAAGAGCCCAGGATGCAGACCGAGAAACAATGGCTTCACTCAAACTGAACCCAAATGAAGAGCTTGCTGAGTCACAGAAAACAAAGAAAACTTCTATAAAAGAAGCAGCCAATGTATATAAAGTACAGATGCCCCATTTATATTACTTAGCACCAGTCTGCCAATATGAGGTCAGTGATGAGAGCAGATTCAGTGAAGTAGGGGCGATGCAAGCCATGCTGAGGGGTCGACCAGCGTCGGAGGAGGAGAGCAAGGAAGGACGACTTATTCTGGCTCCTTGGCTGCATTTACGAGAAGAGTTGAGAAAGATTCATCATTTTTAAACACATACCATGCCTCATCCCTACCCTTTCTACACGCCTGCATTTTAACCTTACATTCCTTATCTCTTTTCTCTCACTTGACTTTTGCTCACCTGCAAGCACGAATGTTAGCTATTCTATGCCCTCCTGAGAGTAGGTTTGATAGAAGTGGAGAGAGAAAACACACAGTCCCTGGGCACCTAGGAAATGGAGATCCACAGTAACATCAATGGCTATAGTTCTGAGGGCCCTCGATCTGCCTGGTAATGAGCATTCACTTCACACACACTTTAAATTCTTAAAAACAAAAACAAAACACTTGCCAGGTAAGGATTACTGTGTCTCTTATACAGGAAAGGGAAAAGAGGATCAGGAGGTTTAAGTCAGCACCTTGGACCACACAGACAGTAAGTGACCATATTGGGGCTGGAATCCCAGGCTGTCTTATTCCCGTATCCACTCTACTTTTAAAATATCACAGGAAAGAAGGAACAGTTAAACAACAGGGAGGTTAAGAGAGTTGAAAATCCATCTGATCTGATACCCCTGTTTGTGTTAGAGCTAGTGCAGAACTCTGAATAGCAACAGCAAAGGCAGTGGATAGGGGCTGATGGAACAGGCAGCTCACCTCCCAAATCCCAATTTTATATCACCTGGCCAAATAAGTCACACTTTTAGGGAAGTACATCAAATAGAATTTTAAAAGATGCCATTTTTGAAAGGTCAAGGAGTTGAATACTAGCCATTGGAAAAATACGTCAGTATTTAGAAACCTGAAGGACACGAGGCTTTTGCCGATGGTGATTGCTCTGTTCTCTCTTATTGAAAAGTCTGAGCATGGTCCCAGTGTCTGACTACATCCTCCTCTATTGCTATTAGACCTAAATCATAGGGACTATTTTTATCACAAAGAGAGGACAGCTTCCCCAGAAGGCTCATGACATTTTCTGAGCTAAGAACTGGTTTACTCCCACATTATCTTTCAAGTTGTTTGCCCCAGTCTGCTGAAATAATAAGAGATGCTTGAGCCAGTTCTCATGAGGTTTCTTCTTGACGTGGGGAGAAGGAACAAGTGACACATTTTCATTACAAGGTCTGATCCAGACCCATCTGACTCTGATCTTTCTGGACCTGCAAAAGATCCATTTGTTAACTCAGATTTTCTCAGAAAGTCATGACAGGGAAGAAGTGACAATGATTTTGACATGAAAAAGATTTTACTGAGTGTTAGTTTTATTTCCTTTATGACCTACAACTCTACAGGTTGCAAAATACTTTATACTAGTTGGAACTACAGTGTTTTAGGGTCACTTGTTTGGTAATCGATAGCGTTACATAAAAAGAAGCTGAAAAAGAGAAAAAGTAAAATTAAGGAAATGGATACGTTTATTCTATTTAAATAAATGTCTTTGCTCTTTTGCATTGCTTCTGTTCCTTACATCCTCCCAGATATGCAACTAAGTGTTGGTAATTGCTGGAAATAGCCACGAATTTTACAGAATAATTGGCTGTATTTTAAGACATACATTTTAGTGTGTACACTACATGCTGTAGCTATAAAGTATAAAATAGATTTTTGCATCTTGCTTTTGGAAATCATTCTCATTATTTTTTGTCACATGTGGTGTATATGTGTGAGTGTGGCAACATTTTATAGTTTGAAAGTTCTTCATAGTTTTTAGAAGTTACAAAATAATAGAATTAATTGCTTTGAATTTAGTCATTTTTGCACTAGGAAAATATTGACTTCTTTCCCAACACCTTTAATTTCTAATGGAGCTTGAAATTAATTTTGGATTTTAATTCTATTTTATTCTGGGTTTGTACATCAGGGCCATTAATAATGTCAGGGGAGTGCTGAGAGAACTGTTTCTGAGCCAGGAGCCCCCAGTGAGCTTTGTGGCATTTGGGTCTCTGTCTTGTACAGAGAGGAGGAAAGTCTGTGTGGGAATGGATATCGCATTAGGATTTTATGGAGTCAAAAAATATAGCCTGTAAAAAGTCAGCCTCAGATCACTTGCTGAAGTTTGCATCATCTTGAGTATTATGTGTGCATATTTAATCAGATCCGAAATGGTCAGGCCAGCAAAGGACAGATTCCACTAACCAAAATGCCTGGAAAATGGGCCTTTCTGATTCATAAGGTAATAGTTTACTATTATATATGTATATGGTATATGCACACACATTTATACTAATATAAATATATCACAAACTACAAATTTTAAAATAATTTATATACAGTCTTTCTTTGAGGTTTCAAAATGTTTTTACATGATTTTATATAGTCTCTACTAAAGGGGGTGATTATAATGAATTGGCGCAGAGACTCCTTGGGACCTATGTGCTCATGCACAGCCACACTGTACGAGTGCCCCCCCCCATTGCTCCCAGAACTTTCCTAGTCACCCCACAGTGGCTGCCCCCAGGCTGATGAATGTCAGTGGAGAGTAACGTCGGGAGCTGTCGGTGTGACTTCTCTTACCACACCTTCCAATGTAGAGCCAACTTTTCAGGATCATTTCTCAAAATAGTCTCTATGTTCTAGGTGTTTTAAACGCCCTGAAAGTTGAAAAAGCTTTGCCAGAAGGAAGGCAGTCCAGCAAAATACAGATTTCACAAAATAGACAGAGAGGGTTTGAAATCTTGACTCTGCCATGTACTTTGAACCACAGTTATTCATCTGCAAAATGGAAGAAGAATATCTTCCTTACGCGCAGTTTTGAAGATTACGTGAAATAGTATATGTAAAGTCCAATACTTAACATCCTTCCCTCTCTGTTCCCATTAATTTTCTTTCAACCCACAGTACACGTTCAAAATTAAAAATTCAATCAACATATACGAACTACTAGGTTTCTCAAGAAATATGGGAATAGTTGGCCTATGCCCACACAACTTACATTCTGGGGGAAAAGTTATAAACAAACATTTGGAAAAAATAATTAGTGTATAAATAGCAGAAAAATCACATAGATAATAACTGCTATTGAAAAATAAGAAAAAAGGAGAAACCTCTTTTAGCTTGAGTGATCAGAGAAAATTTCACAAAATAGAGACTATGAACTGGATCCCACAGAGCAAAAATGTGGTGAAAGTGGGAAGAAGGACATTTTGGGATGGATTTGGGAGGAGAGCGTAAGCAAAAAAAAAGGAGACAGGAAAGCACGAGGGGATGTGTGGCACTACTTATAGGGATAGACATGAGCAAGCAGATTGTAGAGGGTTGAACGGTGTCCAGCAAAAACGCACGTCCACCAAGAAACTCGGAATGAGATTGTATTTGGAAAGAAGGTCTTTGTAGATGTAATTAGTTAAGATGAGTCATACTGGATTAGTATAGGCCCTAAATCCAATGACTGATGCCTTCATAAGAGAAAAGAGAGGGTGATTCAGACACACAGACACGGAGACACACAGGGAGGAAGGCCATGTGAAGACAGAGGTAGAGACTGGACTACAATAGCCAAGGAACGCCAACAATTGCTTGTCAACCACCAGAAGCCAGGAAGACGCAAGCCAGGATTCTTCCCTGGCGCCTTCAGAGGAGGCATGACCCTGCTGATACCTTGATTTCAGGCTTCCAGAACCGTGAGAGAATAAATATCTGTTGTTTTCAGCCACCAAGTCTGTGGTCTTTTGTTAAGGCAGCCCTAGGACATTGCTACACATAACATCCCATCTCCTGGAGTCATTTATAAAGAGAAGGACAAAAAGTACCCCTCCTTCAACCTGCTTTCTGACACTTTTCTGATCATGGATAAAGTAGAGACTTTGTCTCATACATAGTTCACTATAAGATTTCAGAGGGAGTCAGTTCTGTTGATAATGAAGCCCCCTTTACATGCAATTTTCTATAGAACATAATTTGGCATAAAGAAAATTTCATGGACCAGACACCAGGAACACTATGAAATGAAAAGAAAGTTAGTCTCTTACTGAGAAACAAGAAGTTTTTTATTATAAGAAGCTGTGCCCCAAAGAGAGATCCTCCAGTGAGTAGGCAGAGGGCTTGGTATGTTCAGAGCCTGATAAACATGTCTTCTTAGTCGTTCAAGGTATGCTATATGTGTGTGTGCACGTGTGTGTGTGTGTGTGCACATATAGACACAATCACAGTGCAGTTGCTCTTACACGTGTTTAATACTTACCAGGTGCTGAGCAATGAGTGTGTGGATGAAAATGACATGCTCAGTGCCCTGAGAAAGTCATAGTTGGTTGTGAGAGAGATTATTTCGATGTAAGGCAGTTACTGTTGACACAGATTGGGGCTGGCGTGAAGTATGCCTCAGTAAGTGTGCAGTACTTGATTTGATTTCTACTTGAGATCTATCCAGTATAAGAGCTGCCAATGTGTTTACCTCTTGTATTGTAGGTGATTTGTTAAAAACCTGACTGGTCTGTTTTTCCATTAATAGTTTTGATGTAAGAATGTCTGTGCCTTTGTCTTTGATAAGTTTTAATACCTGATTTGTAAACTTCTCATTATTTCTTATGAATAGAATGTCCTTCATCAAAGAGAAAAGAGTAAATGCTGTGATAGATTATAGAGCCTATAATTCACACCCCATCTTTATCCATAAACTACTCCAAAAGAGAAATTAAGCCAGTCACTCTTGCTTACTGCCATTTAAAAAAAAATTTTGGCTTTATTTTTATTTTTATATCTTGTTCTGGTTTTGCTGAGAAAAAATACTATTCTCTTGACTTCACTTTTCGTGTGTGTGTGTGTGGTACGTGGGCCTCTCACTGTTGTGGCCTCTCCCGTTGCAGAGTACAGGCTCCGGACACACAGGCTCAGCGTCCATGGCTCATGGGTCCAGCCGCTCCGCAGCATGTGGGATCTTCCTGGACCGGGGCACAAACCTGTGTCCCCTGCATCGGCAGGCGGACTCTCAACCACTGCGCCACCAGGGAAGCCCTTGACTTCACTTTAAAAATGCTTTTTGGCCCTAAGTATATATTTAAACCTAAGGCAGGAAGTAAACTTACTTTAAAAATAAATTCCTACTTCTAAACTGCATCTACATGATCTCTAGGGTTACCAGAAATGTGCACAAAGCCACCTCTCCATCCACAGATCGCAGTGTAGAAAGCAAGGGAGCTGGAAACTCTGTGCAATCAGCCTCGCAGTTCAGAGGCCAAAACACTCATCCTTCTCTCTCCAGCCACTCTAACAAGCCTCCCTCCACATTCCCTCCCCCAGCCACCCCTGCTTAAAGTCTTCCTTTTTTAGTTGACAGGTAGCAGGTAGCCACATTCTGGGGAAGAGAATTGGGATAAAATTCAGGAAATTAGGGTGGTTGCACACCTCTTGATAAGATGACTGTAGAAGGCAGCATGTCAGGACATGTACTTTATTTTTTAGGCATAATCTCTAATCTTAATATACTATGACATCGATAAATATTTCAAAGTATCTACTAAACTACCCCTTCTCAAACTTTGTATATTTATTCTTAATTTTTTAAGTCTATGGACAACAAGCTCATCTTCCCAACTATCAAAGTTCTGTTGGTTGCACTTACGAAAAGCAAAAAGTTCCTCGATTCAAGTATGATTCTTCACTGAGATCCTCACTGAAAAAGCACAATGGAGACACAATTTTCCTAAACTAACCAATAGAAAGACTGCTGGAATCGAAATGATCCCAGAATGAAAATTACGGTTTGTACCGATTAAATCTGGTTTTTTTTTTGATTACCACATGTGAAATTGATGAGTCAAGTGTCAACGTGAACCCATTCCCTGGCTAAGGAACCACATGTGGTAGAATTTAGGGCCTGATGTTCATTTATTTCATCTTAAGATAGGTAGTACATGAGAAGCATAGGGTGAGACAAGTAGGAAAAAGAAGTGCCAATCTGAATGAAAACTGAACTAATTCAGAGCCCCTTAGAGTTTTTTATATAGTAAATAAATTACTTGGGTCTTAAAGAAGTATGCTTTTATTATGTATAAGGTCTTTCAAAATCTAATCTATAGGTATAAGGGATAGGAGAAAATGTTGTCTATTAGTAAACTTTCTTCTGTGATGGCTAATAGCAATTCAAATGCTCCTCTACAAATCTGTCTTCCATATTATTTCTGCCCTATGAATCATTCTGTATCATTATTTTTATTTCTAAACTACATGTTAGCCCAAAAACCTAGTTCAGGCTATTGGAATAAGGCTGGGTGAAAATGACAACTTTCACTGGAGCTGTGGCAATGGCACTGAGGCAAAGCAAAAGTTGCAAGACAGGATTGATACCACATTTTATCTGGTGATGGTGGAAAGCATGTCCTAAGTGGTGGATTCAGCGTTGATGAGAAGAGGAGGATTTGTTCTGCAGTCACTGCACTTCTGTCACCCACCACTGATCCTGCTTCCTCTCCCGGTCCCCGTTTCACTTAGCACTCTTTGGACGACTGGCCTTGTGGCTCATCAGCTACATGGTCAGCTGAGAAGAGATTTTCTATTACAGCTCAGGCTTTCCCAGTAGGTGCCCTTATCACAGAGTAGCAGATGCTCTAACTGATAACTAGGAAGCAAGTGTTGCCACCTGGAGTTTCCTACCCGCCTTCCTCAAGGCATCTAAGATAAGTACAACTCCAGTACTTCTCCCAGAGCTGCTATGTCATGAGAAGGCAGGACAGTCTCCATTACTGGTTATTTCTCTCCTGTGGAAGTTCAGGATACCTTCTTCTCTCTCACATGGCTTAAGTCAGCTTGATTTAAAGAATTATACAGAGGAAAAAATAGTCCTTTTGGACATGAATTAACCAAGCTTGTTCCATTCACCTTGCTCCAGGTACTGTAGGAACTTTCAGAAGAATCAACGTGGCCCAACAAAATTCAGGTTTTATTCATTCAGGAAGTCTATATCTATGTCACTGAAACCACGAGGGAGCCTTAATATGCCAGCATTTTCTGAGTTTCTGAGTACGAATATGCTTTTCATTGAATATTTGATGTTCTCTAAGTGGGGCAGACTCATCAACAGATGGCCATACGGTGGAAAACACACATAGTGTTTTCTAGATCTCTGAATTCCATTGCAGGAATATGTATGGAAGGAATTTCTCTTTCCACAGCCAAACCCTTAGAGGTGTTTCTTTTTTTTTTTTTTTTTGGTACGCGGGCCTCTCACTGCTGTGGCCTCTCCCGTTGCGGAGCACAGGCTCCGGACGCGCAGGCTCAGCGGCCATGGCTCACGGGCCCAGCCGCTCCGCGGCACGTGGGATCCTCCCGGACCGGGGCACGAACCCGCGTCCCCTGCATCGGCAGGCGGACCCCCAACCACTGCACCACCAGGGAAGCCCATAAAGGTGTTTCTTTATCCAGTCTAATTGGATGGTTTCACCTGCCCCTATCCAGCACAGAGAACGTTGATCACATGATTTGGCAAGCAAGACGTGTTTAATTGATGTCTCAACAGGCTTGGATAATGGAAAACAGTATTATTAGGACATTCTGATGTCTGCTCATAATAATGACAGCAATTTTGTAGGTGTCAACATGTCTGGCACTTAGTGCTGGTATCTGTGATGACAAGAAAGGTCTTTCGGGCTTCCCTGGTGGCGCAGTGGTTGAGAGTCCGCCTGCTGATGCAGGGGACGCGGGTTCGTGCCCTGGTCCGGGAAGATCCCACGTGCCGCGGAGCGGCTGGGCCCGTGAGCCATAGCCGCTGAGCCTGCGCGTCCGGAGCCTGTGCTCCACAACGGGAGAGGCCACAGCAGTGAGAGGCCCGCGTACCAAAAAAAAAAAAAGAAAGGTCTTTCAAGAGTAGTGTTGGCATATTTTGCATACTGGAGCCACCATGGCAGCTCTGGGACAAACTCACCTGGTGAGACGAAGGAGCTACAAGCCATTAGATCTTTTCCTTGCTATACTTGAAAATAAGACCACAGTTTTTAAGGCAAATCCATATACATTTAGAGTATTTCACTTTTACCTGACTAAAAGATTTTCAAATAAAACATTTTACTAGAATTTGGAAGCAGTCAGATATGAGAACACCCAAAATGTCAACCAGCAAAATTTTCTTGGAAACTGCTGCACTTTCCATAGGAAACTTTTGCTTTTAACAGAATTAGCTGTTTACAACAAATATAACAGAAGAACATTATTTGCGTGGATGGACATTTTTACTCCAGATTCCAACAATCTGAACTATACTCTTCTCAACACTTTTGCCAGGAGGGAGTAGAAAGGAGGAAGAAAAGCAGAATGCAACAATAATAAGAAAAGAAATGGAGAGAGCTCTTTGTTCACCACCATTTTGTAAAGATAGAAACAGGAACCAATAATGCATTCTTCAGTTTTTCATCATGTGAGTGTTAAAAAAAAAACCATGATTGGGACTGATATATATACACACTACTATGTACAAAATAGATAACTAATGAGAACCTACTGTGTAACACTGGGAACTCTACACAGTGCTCTGTAGTGACCTAAATGGGAAGGAAACCTAAAGAAGAGTGGATGTATGCATATGTATGACTGATTCACTTTGCTGTACAGCAAGAAGCTAACATAACACTGTAAAGCAACTATATACTTCAATAAAAACTAATAATAAAAACATCAAGAGATTTATTATTGAGTAGTTTTTTCACAAACAGCTTGACAAACAAAGCCAGGTGTCTTGAAATTTAAGGAGTATAAATTTGACACGGCTGGGTCACAGCTGGAGGAGCTCCTGAAGGAAGAAAGCTTCTCATTCTTTAGATTTAGGTTAACAACCACAAAGTAACCTTAAAATTAGCTTTGTCTTCATCAGTTGTTGCCTAACATTATATTACATCCTAAACAGTTGAGGCAAACTTTAGTAACGCAAAAACATTTCTGTCACTTTCAGTAAAAGAAACGTTGACTGTTGAAGTGACGCCACGTAACCCAATGGTTCTTCATAAATGTTCTCCAAACATTGTTCAGTAGTCTTATAAGTTCTCCTTAGTTCAGAGATCATTGTAAGCCAATAGTCTGTTAGGCAGACTTTAAAGTCATTTATGGATTGACTTGGCGAAGGGAAACTCAACTCTTTTCGTCCAAAGAATAAAAGTAAATGTGTTTCACGGTAAAAATGAGTGATGAAGAATCACGTCTGAAGCCATACTTCGGAACCGAGGTACCGAGAGGTCACTGTCCTCTGGCCACATCTCAACCCACCTACTGGACTCCACATCCTGCTGCTCCTTTGCTGGGAAGTCTCTTCAAAGTGTTACATTTGTAACTGTAGCTATCATCTCTGGAGAACCACCTGTGTTGATTATAACTGTGCTAGACACTTTACACATTAACTGTACCCTTCACAACAATACTGATAGGAGATACTATTATTCTCATTTTATTAATAATGAAACAGGGCAATGATATTCTGGTAAACCAGTTTTACAAAAAAAAAGAAAAAAAAGAGTTTGTAGAGTTTGTCAAGTTCCATGGGGTAAATTCTCCCACTGTACCTGGTTCAAGGTACCAAGCTTTAACAACCGGCTCACAAAGTTCCTGAATACTTAACAATCCTGGCTGCAGCACACCATTCAAACAGGGTGGTGCTAATCTGGGAGATTCAGCAACTTCCCCAGGATCCTATGACATGCAAAAATCTAAGTGAGTATTCCCCTTGAGGTCTGAGGACTCCGAAGCTGGTCTCCTCACTAGCATGCTTCTCCACACTCCATGTTTATTTCTGCCTTGGACTCTGCCAGTCCCAATCTTTATTCCCCCCAAAACAAGGAATTTAGTCAGGGTTCAGCTCCTCCTTGAACCCTTCCTGACCATCTTGGTTGCATTGTTCTCTCTCTCCTATTACATATACATACTAGCCTTTACACCAGTTTGGTACATAAACATCTACTAATATATTAATGTTTCCTGAATATTTGTCCTGCTTCCTTTTCTAACTACCTCATCTACTTCATAAGGAAATGGGCTCTTGTCTGTATTTCTGCATCCACATAGTGTGCTGCATACAAAACAGACATAATATTACTGAATGAACTGAAACTGTCTATGAGTTAGAGATACTCCTATACACCAAGCTTGTAAAGCTGAAGACTTGCAGTAGGAACACAGTGACTAATGTCAGTATGAAGCAAAAAAAACAGTTTGATTTGGGAAATGTCAGATGGATCAAAGGAGAGGCACATAGTGCTTTTAACTTTAATTCTCCTTTCTTGTGTTCTGAGTGGATATAAACATCTCAAAAGTTTCCTTCCGTATCTTTCAATTAAACAGCCCTCCCTCCCTCAGACTTCTTCCCCCTAATGGAACTTGGCAAAGGTGCAGAGGTGGGTGTTTTCTATCCCTTTTTCTCCTCACTCTGAACCTTGGATGAGAGAGTCACAGGGGAGCTGAGTGAATAATGTCAACTCCTTAAGACCTGGCTCTGGCATTTTATCACCTCTGAGAAGTTCACAGGTTCACAGCTCCTCTGTTGGTAGAGCAGTCTGCTTTTCAATATGCATTTGCAGATCAACTTTTTGCAAAGGTTCTTTATTCAAAGAGAAAGATATAGTTTTGAAACTATTGAAAGAGTCTTTGTAAAACTGAAATTAAATCCTTTCTTTCTATGGTTAATCTTAGCCATCTTTCCAAAGCAAGGCATGAAAGAGGGGATTAATTTGAAATTTGGGGTGCCTTAGAAATGTAAAGGTGCTTGGGCTGTGTTTCTCCAAATGACCTGCACTATTTTATTAATTAATTAATTTATTTTTTCTGTGTTGGGTCTTCGTTGCTGTGTGAGGGCTTTCTCTAGTTGGTGGCAAGCGGGGGCCACTCTTTATTGCGGTACGTGGGCCTCTCACTATCGCGGCCTCTCTTGTTGCGGAGCACAGGCTCCAGACGCGCAGGCTCAGTAGTTGTGGCTCACGGGCCTAGTTGCTCCGCGGCATGTGGGATCTTCCCAGACCAGGGCTCGAACCCGTGTCCCCTGCATTAGCAGGCAGATTCTCAACCGCTGCGCCACCAGAGAAGCCCCCGACCTGCACTATTTCAATCCAATGTAATTTATTTGGTTGTAGCTGAAGGAGAGAATGGCCTCTAAATCCCCTTCCCACATTTCTACACAGATGACACTCCCCACTTCTCTCCACCTTACTTTATTTACAGAGGCCAGGTGAGAATGGAGCAAAGGAGATGCTTTTCCTAATAAGTGTGATTTCAGGAAGTGACAGCGCTTGTCATTTTTCCTCTTTCCCCAAATGCTCCAACTCTGGTAAGAAAGTGAGCTTCTCGGCTAGAGAATACACACAACCAAGCATGAGCTTGCTAATACTGTAATTGCACATATTCTACTGATAACTGCTTTCTCTACCCAGCACCATGCTGAAGCTGCAGCCTCCTCACCCTGATTTCTCTCTGCCAATCTGATCAGACAAAAAACAGAAATAAACAAGTAAATAATCTGATAATAACCTCTGAAAAGATGAAACGATTGCTTAAAACCATAAAGAATTTGTGATACAGCATTAAATAATTTCCCATATAATTACATTTATAAATATTTTGTAAACATGAAAATTACCAACCTAGACTGTAAAAGGTAAGCACATGGTACAATTTACCCTCAGCTCACAATCCCAATGAACCAGGGATATGAAAATGAATTAAGATTATAAGGACTTTTATTTTTAATGAAATTATGCACTTCTTTGGAGGAGGCTGTCCAACACTCTATTCTAGTATCCCTGCCTTGTTCCATTCTCGTCTCCACACTCCACACCTGTTCTATATGCAGGACAGGATCAGCTCTCAACATACTGATGAATGAATAAATGATGGTGGGAATCAGAACCTTGGTGTCCCATGGCACCATAGTCACTCTTTAATGACAAGGACACACTGAGCATATGAAGTAGTTCATGGTGTAGGAATAGAACGGTGGCTTGAGAGGGAGGTAAAATTGGAAGAATTTGGCAATTGTTCACCTGATAACAAAGAGGCACAGTCTGGCTACTTAATGCCATGTCTAGATTAGAAACAGCAGATTCACCCTGTTCATATAAATCAGCCTGGGTAGCCACTATATTTGCTAATACAGCCTTTTATCTTTTCAATGAGTATTGGCTAAAATATTTAGACACTCTCTGATCTTTTCTTTGAGAATCAACTGTATCAGTACTCGTATCCTTAAGCTACTTATAAGCAGACAAAAATTTGGCTGGCTGTTTTTTAAGACTTCGCAGTGCAATAAAAGTTACAACAAGATCTAGGATGCTTTCTATATTTACAAAGCACTTTAAGAGACAATATTTCATTGAATCTCCCAGAAGAAACTTAAGTTCAGAGAGGTTAAGTGATTGTCAAAGCACAAAGCCAGGGCAGCCCAGAGGGGGAAATAAAGGAGGTGAGGAGGAAGTGTATTAAACCCAGTGCTTCTCATTTAATTGCTGTTTAGTGACCTGTAACTAACAGTGTGTAATGGGAGAGCTGACCTCACCCTCCAGGGGTGTAGGTGGAATCCACACAAATGTGCTAAGAGGGCTGGAGGAATGGGAGAGGGTACAGCCCTACACTAGGCTCGCTCAGCTGATGACGTAAAAAGGCTGGCCAGATAGCCTGAGGGTTTCACAGTAGGTCATCTGATTTCAAACCCTGAGTTCTTTTCCCTTTCCACAGTTCTGCTGTAGTAAGAACACACACATGATATTACATGATAAATCAAAGGATTATGTTCATCTTATTCAAATTTCATACCAAGTTTAAACAGTTTTTTATCATTCACTAGATGGTCAGTATTTAAACACGTCTATATTTTTTTTATTTTTATTTTGTGTGTGTGTGTAAGTTCAAATCCTGTTAATATAACTTTTTTTAACATCTTTATTGGAGTATAATTGCTTTACAATGGTGTGTTAGTTTCTGCTTTATAACAAAGTGAATAAACTATACGTATACTTATAACAAAGTGAATCAGCTATACGTATACATACATCCCCATATCCTCTCCCTCTTATATTTATTTTAGAACAGCTCATACAATCAGCCAGCACAGGAGTTGACTGCACTATGTTATCTAAGATCTTTTGTTGCCGTTGCAACTTATTTTGCCACTATTACAATATAGTCTCACAAGTTACTTTAACGAATGGTGTCTTAACATGGCAATATTTTCCTCGAAGATTATTTGAAACGTGTGGGTTTGTGTGCCCATATATTGAATCTGTCCATATAATTTCTTAAAACTCTACACCTCTTGTGATTGTTTGTGCTGTCATGTCTATCACTGCGCCCTCTGCTTTGAATTAATGCATCTTTTATTCTCTACCCTCCTTTTTCTGTTTTCTTTTTCTCCCTTTGGCTTTCTTTACTCTCTCTTCTTAGCTTTACAACCTTCATAAATTTGGATAAAGGACATTGATTTTTAAAAAGCCCTTGATGCTTCTTAGGTTATCTGTCATTTATTCACTCTTAGATTCAGTGCACATTCACTGAGCACATATTATATGCTGGGTGGGCTCTGGGAATAAAATGGTGGACAGAACCTGGCACTATCTCCTCTCAGATATTATAGTCCAGTGGAAAAGACAGATATTATTAAAGAATCACAAATGATAAATGCAAAATCACAGCCATCACCAAGGCTAAGGGGAAGATATATGTCTTGAAATAAGAGGATTTGACCTAATTACGGGTTCATGGAAAGCTTCCCTAAGGTGGTGACTACTGAGCTGAGATCTGAAGGATGACTAGGAACATACCAAGCACAGCAGAGAGGATGTGCAAAAGTCCTGTGGTCGTGGCAGTGGGAGGGGAGAGTGAACAGTTCGAGGGTACCACGCAAGTATGGAAAACTGAAAGGAGGCCAGTGGGACTAGAGGGGAGACAGAGAGGAAGAGTATGGCTGAAAACCAGGTTAAAGACACAGCCATACCAAGTAGGACCTTGTAAGCCAATTGAACTTACAGCTGAAGGATGGATTCCAATTCCATAAGGCCATGATTCCACCCAATGCCTGCCCCTTTTGTTTTTGTTTTTTTGGTAGCAATGGTCAAATTCCAAGTTGTCTTCATTGGTGTCTAAGTTTGTGGTAGTTCCAAATGGATGAGGGGGACCATATTTCCTTGTGCCAATAAATCTATGTTTTTATGCCCTAGGTTAGTGTGACTTTCAGCAGGTAGGAATAATTTCTTTTTAAAAAATTATGCCTTGAATTAAGTTACTTATGGGTATAATGGCTTATAAATAACATGGTGTGAGCTATTGAAATCCACTTCACTTTTCATGTGTGCAGTAATAAGGTGCAGTATAATTTATGGTTTACAAATTTATAGACCTAGAGTCATAGCTCCAGACTACAGAATGTAGAATAGTTTCCTTTTAAATTTCAATTTTTCTTCTAAAACTGGCTGCTGAAAAATTTACTTTTGCATTTCTGTGGCAACATCAATCCCTGTTTCTTCTTAGTATTTCAGAATTCAGAAATCACATAATTTTAAAATTGGAAGAGATCTTCATAGGTCATCTAACTTACCTCCTCCTACTTCCTCTGGAAACAGTCATGTCTGTATATCTGGGCAAGGTGAAAGTCCCTCCTTTAATAAAAAGATATCTGGAAAACTATTTTCTCTCCGAATGAAGGTCTGTCATCTAGTAATTCTTATAGAGTTCCACCCCAAAACATTGCTTATATTTGTCAAATATCCTCTGGTACTTGTGAAAATAGTGAAAGGGTTCATATTATTGAGGATACCCTGGGGATTTTTAGGGCAGTTCCATATAGGGGACTAATAGTATATGTAAGAATGACTGAGGTCAAAGACAGACCCCAGCAGCATGAGAAAAAATATCTGCTAAGCCCTGGGATAAGGGATAGGTTTTTGAATTAATTTATGTAAACCAGAGCCATAATTATGAAGTGTAAAGAACACACGTGAAAAAAAATGAGATGATAATTAGATCCTAAAAAGCATTTGAGGTATTGGAATGTGAGCTTGGAGATCTACTGAAAAGGGTCTATCTATCACCACTAAGAGAAAAATACTATAGCTATAAACATGAAGTTTTGCTCAAAATAAAGACAAATTCTTACACTTTGGGGAGAATGAAGTAGGGATAAGTCAATGAAACAAAGCAAATAAACTATTTAACATGATCATTCCACCCTCTGTGTCTGTGTGTCATGATTTTATGTTTTGATATGCTAATAGTCAGTTCTTAGAAACTAATTGAGAATGGAATACCTGCGTAAGGAAATTTTAAAGGTATGCAACTCCAAGAATGTAATGTATTTGCATTTTTTCACAAACTAGCCTCCTTAGTTTTTGAACAGGAAAAACTGTCTCTCCCTTTCCTGCAATCTGTGGCTTTTCTTGTAGGATTTCCTCACCCAAAGGATGACACCCTGTCTCCTCATGGGGGTGGTTTGTAAATGACAATCCTCTGAGCCCTGTAGAGAATTCACTTGAAAATTAATTCCTCCAGGTATAAGCAACAAAGAAACAGACAGACAGGTCTAGGACATACCCAGATCACTTTTAATGTTCTTCAATTCTTCTGGAAAAACAAAACCCTATGGAAACCAGTCATTCACTTCAAGCTCAAATCTGCCATGGAAATGATAGCAAACAATAAATGGCAGCATGAAATTAAGTGACAAATTGTGTGATATGGACAACTATTTGTACAGAAATTCAGAGCAAAGGGATGATTGTTCTGAATGGGATGAAGTGGCAATAATTTACTGAGTACTAACATATGCTAAAGCCCTTCTCAGTGTTCTCCACAAATCATCTCATTTAATCTCACAATGGCTTTATGAGGTGGTGCTGTTATTAATCTCATTTCACAAAGAAGAAAAATGAAGCTCAAACGGTTTTAGTGCCCACAATTACAAGTAAGTCGATCCAAGTTCAAACTCAGGCAGTGTGACCTGTCAAAGAAGGGCTTCGAGCCTCCATCTTGGACTACAACCCAGCCTGGACAATCACGCAAGGAATAGCTTTCGCATCCCGGCCAAGCCTGGACCAGGGAAGAAAATGTGTTAAACAGCTAGCAGCCTAATTGTAATGTTTGAAGCTCTCCTAAATATTTAGTTTTACTAAATTTCAGACTTTAGTTAGCTGTTCTTTACCTTTTTAAACTAGTACTATTTTAAAATTATCATAGTTCCTTTACAAAAGGGACACTTGGTCTTTCACTGAAAATAATGAGGTAAAAATTTAATAATGCTAACAAAGGTCAAAACCACAGAACACAGAATAAGCAACTGGAAGTCTCAGCTCCTCGGATTTCAGAACTGTAAGAGAGCTCAGGAGGCATTTAGTCGGCAGAGGAACTAAGGAAGTCCAAGAGAAGAGAATGACTTCCTGCAAAGGCACCCAGCATGGTGACCTCACAGGCAGCATCAGAAGCCCATGCAGTCACTGACTACGTAAAAATGCCAAATTGTTCATTCTGTATCAAACTGAATAGCATATATTATATAATTTTCACAGTATTATGTGCTGGGCCAGACCCTCCCAATTTTTAACTAATTCATGGGAGTAACTAAGAGATATATCAAGTCTTTTAGCTTATTTGGAAGCATGTGCCTTCTACAACCCACAAGATATATCTTTCACAACAACATTGTGTCCAATCAATCCTTTCTTGAACTCTGCACTATGGTCTTCTAACCTCTATTTATGCACACACATGATTTTCAACATTTTGGCCTTATTTGGGGAAGACAATGAGCGATCAGGCTTTCATTGTTAAAATGAATGATTCTATATTCATACACACAAAAATTAAATGAAGGAAGAGTAGAATAAGCAGCAGGGAAGAGATAATTTCCCTCTTTTACATTTATAACTTCCCACAAGAGCCAAATCTAACCACACTTAGGACATTTCTAATACTTGGAGTTGTTAACGCTTTAAAAAAAAAACAAACACTTAACTATTCAACTACTGGCATATATTTTAAATTGTTTTTAATTTAATATGTTTAAATGTCTTTTTTCTTTGCTGTGTATTCGATGAAAGAAGCAATTATTAAAAAAATTATTTGCTTTTACATTAAATATAAAAGTGGTCGCTGAGATAGGAAACACTTGTAACCACCACCAATTTCTTGTTCTTTCCTTTAGTTAGAATTTCCATTCTCAGAAACAAGATGGTGATAGTTAAAGGTGGTATTTATAACATATCATATAAATTCTACTGGTGGAGTGAAGGCACTTTGTTTCATCTAAGTTACTTAGTTCAAGCATTATGTATCATACAATGAATGTCATATGATGAAAGTTAATATTTTGATGTGATTGGAAGGGTACAATTTTAGTCATAACTCCTTAATTCTAATTAATTTCAATATCAATCACTTTGGTTCTTTATTAAAATATTTTTTTACATATCTATATATAAATACTGTAGAGATGAATCTACTAAGTGTCTGTTTTAACTCTTTTATATCACCCTATTAATGTTAATTTTCTAGTTCTTTTTGTCTCTTGGTGTTTTAAAATATCCTCCTAAACAAATTAATAAGTGCAATAAAATAAATTACAAATTTTTTTCTTAGTTGAGGTCTTACAATATATGCTGAACCCAATGTCTTACTGTACATTACTACAAATAATGATATGAAAAGTCTCAGAGAACGGTATTACATTTTTACTGTCCCCAGAACTCTAATAATATTTTGCTTGTTATTATTTTCTAAAAGTGAAATGAAGAGAAAGCACTCTGTATACTTAGAGGATTTAGATACTAGATTTTCATACGGAGAGAAGACTGAAGAAGACTGAATCTCTTTCCTCCTTCCTTCTTACACACACACACACACACACACACACACACACACACACATTCATGCTACATAACAGATGACCTTCTTCTTTCAACTATATATTTTATGGCAAATCTGTCTTCAAAAGTGCTATGCGTTATCGGAAAATTAACATTACAATTATAAAGTTAATATTCATTTTTAATAATCTTTGAATTTTAAAAGTATAATTTTTATTTAACTTTTCAGGGAAAAGCTATTATGTAAAACAAGGCACATCTGTGTTCTAGAAAACACTTT
Source organism: Globicephala melas (assembly GCF_963455315.2). Taxonomy (NCBI): domain Eukaryota; kingdom Metazoa; phylum Chordata; class Mammalia; order Artiodactyla; family Delphinidae; genus Globicephala; species Globicephala melas. The sequence goes on from NC_083322.1 coordinate 8,220,051, forward strand.
TGCATGCTACTTTTTATTTTTTAATATTTAAAAAAAACTGCCTTCTTGCATTTTTATTTTACATATACAACTTCAATGGACTTTCTTACATTTTCCACCTCATTTTTCTGATCTAAATAATGTGGCCAAATAGTTCTAAAAGAGCACTGAGACAACTATCATCCACAAACTAAATGTTCAAATTACACTCTGTCTGCCTCTCTGATGAACTGATAAATGAGTATCCAGTCAGAGACATCATACTAACACAATTTTCCAAACAATCTATCCAGACAGATGTGGCTTAGACACATAAAGTCACATCTAAGAGCAGCATTCCAATCTCAACTGCATGTTTATGGAGCTTCGGAAACGTTGCTCCTTCTTTTTGAGTCACTAGGCTTGAGAGAATGTATTTTGACAACTAGAATACTACTCTAGAAAAGCAACAGTGAAATCTGGGTTCTTCAAAATCAAGTGATTTACTATGTGGATTATTCAGGTTGCTAAGCTTTAAAGCATAGCTGAAGACCTAGGATTCTCATGCAATTACAAGTTTAAAGTGAGATAAATTGGCACTCACAGTTGTGGCAGGTGGCCCCACTGTATCCCGTCTCATCACAAGTGCATATGAAGCTGTCCCACGTTTGCGAGCACTTCCCACCATGCTCACAGTGATTGGGCACACATCTGTCAGAGAAAGAGACAAACAGAAATAAACCAACAAACAAATGAGATTTATGAGTGGCTAAATTCCAAGCTGTCTGGGCAATATATCATTCCAATGCCAGGTTGCCTTACCAAGGCAATTAATCCTTGTTAGTTTAAACAGATTAATATGATTCATGATGGAAGGTGCCAAGTGCACAAAAGATGATGTATCACAGGCTTGGTGTTTCCCATTTTTGAGTAAACAGTAGAAATTAACAAACAGTTGAGAGATTCATTTGCACATCACAGATTCATTTTATTTTCCTTTTGCAAAAAAAACAAAGACACTAGCTAAATTTCCTCCTGGTGAGAGACAGAACATTAGCCATCTTGTTTCCTGTACTATCCTTTATCAAGGCCAATAGTACCAAGTCAGAAAGGGGTTAAGGCTGAGTTGTTTTTTTTTTATATAGCAATATGAGTTTCTGAAATAATGCCACAGCAATGAGAATATACTAGCCTCATAAGAAAAGATTTCTAAGTCTTCCTTACCCCTCCTCCCATGCCCCGCCGGCTAATGAAAGCCACCTTTATAAGGAGGCAGCAAGTATAATATGGGGGAAAATGCAGGTTTTGTGTTCAAATCTTTGTCTTTTTATTTACTTAATAGCCAGTTATGATGATGTAATTTAACCTTTCTGATCCTCAATTTTCTCATTTTGTTAAAATGGAGTAATTATACCTATCTGATAAGTATTGGATTGGCCAAAAAGTTCATGTTTTTTCCTTAACATCTTATGGAAATGAACTTTCTGGACAACGCAACAGTTTTGAGATTAGGAGGTAATGTTCATAAAGCAGATAATTAATAGGCAAGAAATAGAGGGCCAGGAGCTATGGATATCTGAACCACTGCTTGCAGGGCACTGTTTTATAGTCTGCCTGTATCCTAGCAATAGTGAAGCTGGAATTTGTTCTGGAAAACTCCTGTTTCAACAGCACAAATTATTTTCTTCTTATGTATTAGCATTCACAAAATATTTCTAGCTTTGAATAGGAAACTCTCTAAAGTAGAAAAGTCCACCCAGATTAAAAAGGCAGAACCCATAATAGAGGGTCACAGGTTGCCTGATGCAGAGCCACACTTTGAACACCAATAATCGTAAAGCCCTGGTAGCGTCTTGCTGCAAAACAGAACAGGACTGTTTACAGTCCTGGTTTATCACAGGATATTGAATATAGTTCCTTGTGGTATACAGTAGGACCTTGTTGTTTATCCATTCTATATATAATAGTTTGCGTCTGCTAACCCCAAACTCCCAATCCATCCCTCCCCTACCTTGCCTCCCCCTTGGCAACCACAAGTCTGTTCTCTATGTCTGTGAGTCTGTTTTTGTTTCTTAGACATGTTGATTTGTGTCGTATTTTAGATTCCACATGTAAGTGATATCATACGGCATTTGTCTTTCTCTTAGTATGATAATCTCTAGGTCCATCCATGTTGCTGCAAATGGCATTATTTCACTCTTTTTTATGACTGAGTAGTATTCCATTGTGTATGTATATATGTGTATATATGCATGTATGTGGGTGTGTGTGTGTATATATATATATATATATATATATACCCACATACATGCATATATATATATATATATACCACATTTTCTTATCCAGTCATCTGTCAGTGGACACTTAGGTTGCTCCCATGTCTTGGCTATTGTAAATAGTGCTGCTATGAGCATAAGGGTGCATGAATCTTTTTGAATTATAGTTTTGTCCAGATATATACCCAGAAGTAAGATTGCAGGATCATATGGTAACCCTATTTTTAGTTTTCTGAGAAATCTCCATACTGTTCTCCATAGTAGCTGCACCAATTTACATTCCAGCCAACAGTGTAGGAGGGTTCCCTTTTCTCCACACCCTCTCCAGCATTTGTTACTTGTAGACTTTTTCATGATGGCCATTCTGACCGATGTGAGGTGGTACCTCACTGTAGTTTTGATTTGCATTTCTATAGTAATTAGTGATATCGAGCATCTTTTCATGTGCCTGTTGGCCATCTGTATGTATTCTTTGGAGAAATGTCTAGTTAGGTCTTCTATTTAGGCCCATAAAATAGATAGTTTTAAATAAAATTCAAATCAAATCTTTGTGTTACCCCTACAACTACATTTGGTTCTGGAGAACCCAATGTAAAATCCACAGTGCCAGCACAAGGGCTTCAGAAACAGGCTCCCACAAAACCAAATCACAATTAACCAGAGAGTGTTTATCAGAAAAGCTAGCTGTTACAAAGATCCCAAGATACTGGTATGCAAAAGCAGTGTTTCTCAAAATTTTCTGTGCAGGGGAATCACTTGAAAATCTTATTAAAATGAAGATTCTGATTCCTTAGGTCTGGGGTGAAGTCTGAGATGCTCCTCGGTGATACTTATGCAGCTGGTCAGAGAACTGTGGTTTTAATAACAAGTCTCTAGGGATTTCCAGTTCACTGTGGTAGGATCTCAAAAAATGAGCACGCCAAGAGAAGAAGCAGCCCAAGAACGGAAGGCACAGAGGGGAGACAGCACGTGGAAAGGGAAAATGTGATCTATGCTGCCGTTTCTCCTGAGACTGTACTTTTTTCATAGGCTCTCCTACCAATTTTTAATATGTGCATTCAGAGTGACAACATAATAATCTTTTAGTAATCTTTTTTAAACCTCATTTAGTAGGTTTAATCATTTCAGAATCTGACTGTTGACCTCATGTAATTCATAGAAAGTGATCACTGACTATAAAGGCAGTTTCATTTCACCTTAAAATGAAGTTCCCTGTTCTCAATCTGAGTCAGCTGAGGTTTCCCACCTTCTTAGTTCTTATACAGAGGCCAATACTAGGATACTTAATTTGCTTTTAAATTAGTACAAATTTTATACTTAGACATTACATTCGCCTTGTTCTAAACTTTAGAAAGGAAAACTGCAGGTTACTTGGATATTTTGTGAACGATCGGCATTTATAAATTACCATCTCAGCATAAATGAGCTCCTGAATTTATGATTTTTCTCCTTCATCTCGGCTCCCAATTTTATTTTTGCTTATCAAGACAAGAAATTCAATTAGAAAGTTTGGTTTCTTAAATGCTATTTTTCATACTCCTGGCTCTCAGAGCTATTTCCACTATCAAGGCAGAGTTTTCTTCTGCATTACCTTCAATATCAATCTCAACTATATTTTAGTACTTTTATTCACACCCTAATTAGATTTTAATTTTATTTGAAGGCATACTCTCCATGGAGTATATTTTACTGCCTTATATTTCTTCTGTTCAAACTGAAATTATATAGAGAAGTTATCATAATTTAGCAACTAATTTAGTATTTCATTACTACATAAGTTAGTTTCATAGTTGTATAATCAGAAAAACTAATTTAAACTAATGTTTAGGTATCACCTCACTCCGGTTAGAATGGGCATCATCAGAAAATCTACAAACAACAAATGCTGGAGAAGGTGTGGAGAAAAGGGAACCCTCTTGCACTGTTGGTGGGAATGTAAATTGATACAGCCACTGTGGAGAACAGTATGGACGTTCCTTAAAAAACTAAAAGTAGAATTGCCATATGACCCAGCAATCCCACTATTGGGCATATGCCCTGAGAAAACCATAATTCAAAAAGAGTCATGCATCCCAATGTTCATTGCAGCACTATTTACAACAGCCAGGTCATAGAAGCAACCTAAATGTCCATCGACAGACGAATGGATAAAGAAGATGTGGTACATATATACAGTGGAATATTACTCAGCCACAAAAAGGAATGAAATTGGGTCATTTGTAGAGACATGGATGGACCTAGAGACTGTCATACAGAGTGAAGTAAGTCAGAAAGAGAAAAACAAACATCGTATGTTAATGCATATATATGGAATCTAGAAAAATGGTACAGATGAACCAGTTTGCAGGGCAGAAATTGAGACACAGATGTAGAGAACAAAAGTATGGACACCAAGGGGGGAAAGCGGCAGGGGGGAGGGGGGCGGGGGTGGTGGTGGTGGTGGAATGAATTGGGAGATTGAGATGGACATGTATACAGTGATGTGTATAAAATAGATAACTAATAAGAACCTGCTGTATTAAAAAAAATTAAATTAAATTTTAAAAAAGAAAAACTAATGTTATATTGATGGTGCTCCTTCAACAAGCATTTATTTATGGAAATATTTAAATGCAGATATATTTACAATACCTCCTATATTATGCCCAAAATTTCCATTAAAAATCATCAAGTATCTTTGGTCCGTATCTATCTAACAATTGTACATTTTTACACTAACCATATAAGTCATTAATTTTAGCCTTACAATATAAACATCTTAAAAATAATTTCTATTATAATAAATGTGATTTATTTTGTTATAATTTTACAACATATTCCCCCAAATTTTATGAATATAACATCTTTTAAGAGATCATAGGTTCATAGGAGGATAGAGAGGTGCAAGATCATTAGTTCTTTTACCTGTTTCCAGGTACAACTGTATTTACTCTAAATAAATAACAGTAAGCTCTTTATAATCAGAACCTGCTCCAGTTACTGTAAAACCAACTATGGAAAAACAAAGAATAAAGCATGTTTTGTCCTTAAGAAATTGTATTCATTTTTTAAAATGTAATTAGCAAGTTAGGTCTCTCTATGCTTAATATTAAAAACATTGGTACAGGATTAAGGTAATATACCACTATTGTATGAGTATACTGAGGTTTTATGGAAAAGTTCATCTTTGAAAAGAAATATAGACTTAGCTTAGCCTGGAAGGTGTAGGAGCACCTTTCCACATGGGGAGAGAGCAGGGGCCTGTACCAGTATGAGTTAGTGTACAATGTGATCATGAAATAATGGATTGTCAAATTTGGCTAGAGAAGAAAGTGTGCATTCAGGAGTGAGGATTATAGCAGAAAGTTTTAGATGTCTGACCAACGGCCTTTCCCCCTTTCTTCCTTCCTATCATAACCCTGATATTTTCAGGTATCTTCTCTCTTTCACGTGGCTGTGTGCTTTTGGAAGAGAGACTATCCCGGTCTCCAGGGGACAGGAAGTAAAGAACCAGTTTTCTCAATGAAGTCATTTAACCTGTTGTATGTTGTTCCCCCAAATCTATGATCTGCTTCTTCTACAGCAATAGAATTTATGTCTTGACAAAGAGCTAAAGATACCATTTTCCACACTCTTTTTAATTTAGGGGGCAGGTTCTTTTTCTGTCCTCTTCATCTCCTTCCTGTGAAGAACTGTAATGGTGAGACCTGGAACAGACATCTCAGAACACAAGAGGATGGCACAGGAAAATTATTAGGAGACTGGGCTTCAGATAACATACCAGCCCTGGGCCACCTACCCAAATGTTTTTATGAAAAAGAAATAGATTTATGTTATTTCGGTCTTCGTTGCAATAGCAAATACATCCTAACTAATACAGACCTTCAGTTAATCTACCCTGAGGTTGCCCTACATCTATTCTTCTTTTGATGGCTACTGTTGTTTAAGTCATTATGTGTTGTCTTATATTACTTGCAACTGAAAACAGCCAAACCAACAGATATTAAATTTATGAACCTAGGTTGAGTTCAGGTCATAGAGTGTGCTGTTTATTAAGTTAGGGATTTTCCTGGAGAATATAACCTTGTTTATTCATTCAATGTGTATTTACTGAGTGCTTATTATGTATAATAATCTGTGCTGTTTAATGAAGCTTTCTAAGCAAGAAGTTTAATTGCAAGAACCAATATTTATAGGATATTGTATGAGGAGGTGCGGTCCATCCACTCCCCAAGATATTCTGAACTTTATCCACAGGAAAATAAAGCCAGACCATCAGAGAAACGCATGGTGGAATGGTATCATTTTGACCCCTAATAGGATGACTTTCACTAACTCTGGGATTTAGAACATTTTTTTCCTAGCAATGAGAGACACTGGAGACTCTTAAAAAATAAACTCACTTGATAAGTAGACATTTTAAGACATTAAACTAGTAAGAATATGCAGGATAGATAGGAGAGGAAAAACTAAAGGCAAAAAGATCAACTAAACAGCTGTTTTAATGCCCCAAGTAAAATATCGTAAAATTCTGAAGTAGAATGAGACTGTGAAGAAGCAAAAGGATTAAAGAGACTATATTACTAGCTGATTACTCGGAAGTAAATCAGTTAAAAATGCCTGATATTCTGCATTTAGTAAACAGTGACAGTGACATTTTCAGTTTGAGGCAATAACTTTTCTTATATAACTAAAGGTAGGTAAATTTCAAACTCTATCAAAACTTTTAAGACAGTAATTTTTAAATTTAAACTCATAATTTAAAAAAAAAGTTTCCCAAATGAGCTAAATTTAGAATGACTGTAAGCTGTACTCCTCCAAAAAATGTCGTTAAGTTTTATCTCAGTTTCATCTCCTGTAGTGGGGGAAAAGATAATGAATGACAAGGACAACAAAAAGGAGATATAAGAAACACTGTGTCAGAAAAGTAGATTCTCTGCAGAGTAGGAACTCATACACTGAGCTACATGTTTTAAGTATCAAGTTTGAATTACATGTTTCTTATCCATATATATATATATATATATATTTTTTTTTTTTTTTTTTTTTTTTGCGGTACTTAGGCCTCTCACTGTTGTGGCCTCTCCCGCTGCGAAGCACAGACTCCGGACACGCAGGCTCAGCGGCCACGGCTCACGGGCCCAGCTGCTCCGCGGCATGTGGGATCCTCCCGGACCGGGGCACGAACCAGTGTCCCCTGCATCGGTAGGCGGACTCTCAACCACTGCGCCGCCAGGGAGGTCCATCCATAAATTCTTACCCATGGATTGCTTCTTTCACTGTTAGGTCTTTGTTCACTAATTGTAGAGGCAGACTGAGAAAAGTTTAGGGCTAGGCATAACCTAGGAGAGAAAGTGGCTATGCAGGGAAACGTAGGTAAGAGGGAGGAAGATGCAAGAGAGAAAGCGGAAGAGAGGAAGATATTCAAAGTGCCTAAATCTTGTTGGGAGGCTGTTAGCATTAACATTTCTAATGAGAAATTATAAAAGTCACTAAAATTCTAATACTTATGTAGAAAATATACACAAGAGCCAGGAACCCTCTGAAATTGGTGCATAACAGGGTAAGATGATCCCTAGTGAATAATAAAACACTTAATAGGTCTATAATAAGTAGAAATTAATATTGGTGCATTAAGACAAAGACAGATCAATAGAATAAAAATGAGAATCCAGAAATAAATACACTGGCATATATAAATTAAATATATTAACAGTGGCATGTTAAATCAGTGGGCAAAATGGATTACTTAATAAATGATTAAGACAACCAGCTACTCATTTGAGAAAGAATAAAGTCCCCTACTTCTTGACACCAGAATAAATTCCACATAGATGAAGCTTTTAAACATGAAAAGGCAATTAAAAAATAATAAAGTATGAAGGAGTTCATTTTGTAATTGGTAACTATAAGAGGTATTTCTAATGAAGACACAAAACCCAGAAACTATAAAGTAAAGATTAACAGATTTAACTACATAAAATTTTAAAAAGATATCTTGCATGGTCAAACATAACCAAGTTCAAAGACTAGTAACACACTGGGAAAACTTTTTAATATGTCAGACAAAGAGCCAATTTCTTTATGATATAAAGAATCCTTATGAATCAACAGGAAATAATTCAGGTAAAACACGAGCAAAAGGCATGCGTGAATGGGGCTGTTCACACACACACAAAATACACATGACTTTCAAACATATAGAAAAGTGTTCAGTGTCATTCAAAATCAAAGAAGTATAAATTAAATTTCAGTGAGATTCATTGATATCTCTCTGATACTTAAGAAAAGGCCTTTTTAAGTTCTCCTGATCAGAGTGTAAACTGCTTGCAGGGTTACTTGGCAAAGTCTATTAATTTCGAATTTTGACCCAGCTAATTTATTTCTAAGAATTTATCCCACAGGTATACTACTACACTTTCACATAGTCATATTTAAAATGTCTACTGCAGCATTATTTATATCAGCTAAAAACTGGAAAAAAAGATATTCGTGGGTTAGGAACTCACTAACAAATTAATGCAATAATATAATGAAACCCCTGGAAGCTGTTAAAAGGACAAGGCAGATCTATGTGTACTGACAAGATGCAATCTCTAAGATATAGTGTGGGCGTGAGAAAGCAAGATGTATAGACCAGTGTTTATAATATGCCTCCTTTGGTTTAAATGCTGATTGCTGTAGTTGTCATGCGAATAGTGAAGTGATTATGATGATATATGAAGGTTAGAAATCTTCCATTTGCAGTAAGTCAGAGAAAGACAAATACTGCATGGTTTCACGTATATGTGGAATCTAAAAACACTGAACTCACAGACAGAGAGAGTAGATTGGTGGTTGCCAGGGACCAGGGTTGGGGGTTGCAGTTAACAGGTGAATGTGGTAGAAGGGTACAAATTTCCAGTTATGAGATGACTAAGTTCTGGGGATCTAATGTACAATATGGTGACTATAGTTAACAATACTGTATACTTAAAAGATGCTAAGAGTGTAGATCTTACAAGTTCTCTCCACACTAAAAAAAAAAAAAAAAAAGAGCATGTGAGGTGATGGATGTGTTAATTTACTTCATTGTAGTAATTATTTCACAGTATATACGTATATCAAGTCAACATGATGTACACCTAAACTCACACAGTGTTAAATACCAGTTATGTCTCAATGCAGCTTGGTGGCGGGGTGGAGGGATTGTTCGCCACTGCAAGAATCACTCTCAATCTTCCTGCACCCTGCTCTCAGCTCTACGAAGCAGATACATTGAGAAATCCTAACCCTCTGACTTCACACTGGGTTTAACCAATGGGAGTCCATGGCAGGAGTTTGGAGGAAGGGTGAAGCGTTTGGTCAGAGTATTCATTTTCCTGGTTCTCTCCTTGTAACGTTGCCTCAGTCTGGCCGTGTCCTTTGACTGAAGGTCACATCTCCTCTCAAGTCTGCCTTGTGTTACACTATATACTTCTGCGTTCTCTAACCTCGCTCTCCCCTCGTCCCTCTGAGCTTAAGAGTGGTGCTAGCTCTGTTGCTGCTAGTCCTGGGCTGTTCCTACATGACCCCGTGCAGTTCCCTACATCCCTTGTAATTAACCATTTGTAAATAAGCTTTCTTCGAATTATCTTACATTAGTCAGCTCTTTCTTCTTGGCACTCTGATACAAGTAAAAATGGAGAAAAAAATATATATGTACATACACACATACACCTAAAGAAGACATAAATATTCTTGTATGAATATTTCCAAAATAAATACTTTAGATTCTATAGCAGTGGTTTCCTTGAGTAGGACCTGAGATGAAGGGAAAGCTTATATTTCACTATCTGCCCTTTTGTATTACTAAACAAAAGTTAAACTATAGGTGCTTATTATTTTCTCTATTAAGACAAATTCCTCAAATTGAAAAAAATAAGGAACCGGCTTGGACCATCCACATAATGACACAGCTAGTGCAGGAGAACTTCCCAGGTTTCTGCCACCATGTGAAAGGACCACATCTGTATACATGTGCTCCACATCCTGTCTCCTTGGGCTTTTTCAAGGACATAACACACTGAGTCACTATTTTCTCCAGAATTATCAACTTTTTCCTCTCCTGAATCATTCCCCTCAATACACAGCCATTCATTTCACCTAAAACAAATCCACAAAACTCTCCTTTTGACTCCATATCCCGCTGCAGTTCCTGACTGGATTATTTATTCATCTAATTTTTTTTTATCCATTTATCTGATCCATTTAACAGCCAAACTTCTTCAATATTTTTTAAGCAAGTTCTTTCCACTTCAGCTCCAATATAAAATCCACTCTCATCTGTCCACAGAACTCCTTTTGTCAAGGTATGCACAATCCCAAGTTCCCAGCCTATGGATGTACTTGAACTCACAATATTGGTCTGAGCGGAGCCCCATTTCGTGGCTCCACCTGAACTGCCCTGCCTCTTAGATGCTGGGGTCTTTCCAAGGCTCATCACTTGGTTCTCTCCGTCTAGAATACCTCCAAGCTTGAATCTCGAGTTAAGAGTTCAGATCAGCATATCTAACTGGCTCCTTGACATACCCACTTGGGTGTATCAGAGGCATCACAACGTTAGTGTGACCAGACATATATTTTGATTTTACTCCTAACTTTCTTACCCCCACTGTTCAATCTCCTCACAGTAAATGGCACACCTTCTATCCTGTCACTCATATCAGAAAACTGGAAGGTGTTCTTCTTTCTACCACTTCTTCATCAATCATTAACAAAGCTTCATGAATTAAACTTCAGAAACTCGCCTCAATCTGTCCACTTTTCTGTCTCTACCACCCCAACTCAAGCCACCATCACCTTTTACCTGAACTACTTGCTTCCTTACTCCTCTACCCTTCTCCATTCTTGCCTTGCTTGAATTCACCATCAACAAAATGCCAAAGTGATCTTTAACATCATGTCACCCTCCTGCTTAAAACCCTTTGATGGAGTCTCACTTCACTTCTGAAAAACCTGAGCTTCTGCACAATCTGCTCTCCTGCTTCTCTGCTGCCACCTCATCTCATGCTCCCCTTCCTCTCCCATGTTCTAGTGACATCTGCCCTTCTGTTTCTCCAATGGGCTCTTTCCTTAGTGCCTCTACACACACACTGCCTTTTTTTCTATGCAGATTTTCATCAATTTTACACACAAAAAATTTCTTGTTTCCTTTAGCTCTCACCTTAAATGTAATTTTTCAAAGTGGTCTCTTCTGACTTTCCGATCTGAAGTGGTCACCATCCTCATCTTCACCACAATTTTTTTTTTGCTTTCTTTTTCATCTATCACAGTTTCCAATTATATACCTATTGTTTTTTTTGTGTGTTGTGAGGATTCTCCATTGAATGGTATCTTCCATGGTGGTAGGGACTATGCCTGTTTGTTTACCACTCTTTATCCATTGCCTAGAATTCTGTCTGGTATTGAGTAGGTGCTCAGTAAATAATCATTGAATGGATTTTTAATAAATGAATATCAATCAGTTTGACTAGAAATGGCTTTCAGAACCATTTTGCTAGTATATGAATGCATAGAAACAGGGAATATCTCAGGCTGCTTCATTTTAAGCAAGTTTTGGATTATCTCTTCCATTTCTCTCAAATCCATCATATAAACATTACCATTCAACAATAAGTTAAATTGTCTGACCAAAGGCTTTACATAATTTCCACATCTACCAGAATGCTATTTCATTTATAGATGAAAAAATAACACATCTAACATAAGCCCTTTAATCTGAAAATTAGTGAAGACTTTATGTATTACTATAACTGTTAGAATAGCAAGTCCGAACTTGGAGAAACCCACTAGTCAAGCAAAGATAGTATACTTACAAGTTAATCAATTTACAAAAAAATACCAAAAGTATGATAAAATAATAGTTAATACAAAAATGAAGCCCCATAAATTTACAGGTTTCTTTTATTAAAGAAAGTAACAGCATGAATAACTTGAAAGGATACTATAAAATTGTATTGTTATTAGATTAGGATGATTAAATATTTTAAACAAAGTGATATTATAATAAAGTTACCATGAAAACAATAAATTATTTTACAGTTTATGTTTCCAAAGGAATACAAGCAGTTATCATTATTTTTAAAAAACTGATATAAGTTTAACAAATAAGAAAAATTTACACAAAAAATAATACTATTTGAAGGACTATGTCTTTTTTAATGGGTTCACCACTTCTTACAACCCAGAAATCAAACTGAAAACATCCCCTCAGATAGGCATCATTGCGTTCTTATCTCCAAACATTCACTAACAAAGAACATTTAAAATGTCCTGTTTTGGTGTGATCGGGTTTAAAAAGTAGCATACATGTTGAATCAATAGTCTAAAAAATAGGGAGACACAAATGGCTTCTAATGGTCTATACAGAATGCATTCGATTAAAGAAAATTCTCCCAAGGCAGAAATGTATAACTAATAGATTCTTGTTTTCTAGGTATCAATATTGCAATGTTTTCACTTAAGCTACATACACATACACAAACACATATACATACAAACAAGCTAGATATGGTTAACTTGTTTAAGATGTCTATTCAATGTTGAACTTGTAGCCAGGAGATTCAATACGGTTTGTACCTCCTCTCCTCCAAAATAATAAAAACAGTAACCAGTGAAGAACTGAATCAAGGAAGAGATTCCATTATTACATAATTTGTTAAATGAAGACACCCATGACTTTGGAACACATAATGCTCACGGCTTTCCTAAGACAGGTAGACATTTGGCCCAAGACTTTGAAAACCAAAACTGACCCTGTCAAGCCAGAGGATCTGATAAATTTTTAAATGAAACAGCAAAGCATAAAGAATGAGAGTCTGCTCAAACACTGGTAATAAATCCATTGCTCTATGCTTGAGTTGAGCAATTTGTGTACCATGTAGACATGTTCTAAATTTTTTAAAAAGTCAGCAGTCTAGAAATGAACTCAGATCTCCTACAAGAATAAACTATTCACGTACATACAATGTCTTGGAGGGACCACCAGTAATATTGAAAAGAGCTGTAGATGGCAGAAAACCTCAAATGAAATACATATTAGGAGAGAATTATTATAATTAAGCCTCTTTACCATGCAGATTGTTTATGCAGTCTTAGATATATAATTATTTCCACTTCCACTCTTAATGTTAAAGATATTTTAATTTTTGTTTCAAACATGAAGTTAATAAACTACTAAATTTATGATTCCATGAAATTATCATAATACGTGTGTGTGTGTTTTTGGATTTTTTTTTTATTCTAAAATTATCATCTGTATATTTCTGGATTATAAGAAATTTCAAACCATTGAAATAGAGTGATAAATGTTTAGATCTAGAGAGAATTATAGAATTCCTTGTTAAATTCCTTTATTTTATAGATGAAGGAACTAAAAACTGGAAATTCAGTGAAATTAAGTAGACCCAAGGTGACAAAGCATATTTGTGGCATAGTCAGATCTTGGGCACAGATGTTTATCTAGTGCTTTTTAAACACTACATAATTGTCTTAAGTTAGAATAGAGAATCATAGTTGCAAACTAGAGATCTTTGGGAAGCACATAATTAACAAATAATTCTTACGTCCCCTTTTTTGGGGGAGTAACAAACAATCAAAGAAACAGAGTACATATTTATTGTCTTTAAACCACTGGAATGCCTGGATACAGTCTCTCCAATGTCTGGCGCTATCAATTTTTTTTTTCTTTTTTGAAACTGGATCCAGGTAGATATACTATATTTACGCATATTTTTAGTATCTGTACAAGGAAGAAATAAGATGAATATTTCTGACATTTTTATAGCTGATTCAAAACAAATAGTGTAGTAATGATTTCAACAACTGCTGTGGTTTTGTTATTACCCTCACTGTTTAACTTATTATTTTTTTTTTTCTGAAAAATATGCTAGTCTCTTTGAAAGGCAGTGTTTGTTGTAAATTGAGCTGGTCAGAAATCTCTCTGTCGGAAGCAGTTTGTGACGATATTGTTTGCAAAAAGGCTGTATGTAGATTTCGACTCTCTAAGGAGTACAGAAAAGAGACTTCGCTAATGGAGATGGGGATTTGGAAAATATTTGAGGGGAAGCCAGAGGATACTTGATTAAAAGTCCCATGACATAGGATTTTGTTTTACCCCATGATTATTTTACTGTACCTCAACTAGATTCTAAATATCTTTAGGTTGGTATCTGACACATAAGACCTATGTCAGCCCCTGAGACATAGTAGGCCTTCAATAAATGCATGTTGATGAATTACTTAATCAAAGAAAAACATGTAAGAAACTTCTCATCTATTATAGATATTCCAGCACAAAAAGAATCAAAGAACTTTCAGATTGTAAAAAGTTAAAAAAAGAAATCTGTTCTTAACACTTCCTTCAGAGATACACATAATTCTGGGCAAACATAACATTCTAAATAGCTTTCCAAAGGTCTCACAGCTTGTTACTGCCAGAAATAAAATTCTCAGATTAATATCCTCAATCCTTGTCTTCTAGTGTTCACATTTGTTTCTTTTCTGTTAAAAAAGATAGAGGATTCCAGGGCACATCTGATATCATAAATGTCAATAAATAGCGGGAGGTGGTTTGCACACTGTTCTTTCATCATAGTCTAGTATCGTATTTTAGTAAAGAGTGAACATAACCTGTTTAACAAGGTGTCAATTCAAATAAAATCTTCTCAAAACATTTTTTAATATACTTAGCACTTTCAAAACAAACATGTTCACTACTGTTACTTCTCCCCTTGGTATGTTTACTAGAAGACAGTTTCCAGTTTATTACCCACTATTATCACCATTTATGTTAATATGCGGCTAAGCAAGAGTATAGAAATAAATCATTTCAAATTTCTTCTCATTTAAGAACTTTCACTTGTCTATAGAAGTCCTGGGTAGCATGCTGTAGAACGACTATCTCATTAATTTGATTTTGTTCCAAAATAAACTGCTAAAGATTGTCCTATTTGTCTTTGTATGAAACTGAATATATTGTTATCTTTAGGGTTCTATTTGAGAATTTACATTTTACCTAAGAATGAAGCTGGCAGTGTAAGTAAACTGACTAACATTATTAGGGGTTGGAAAATGAAATAGTTTCCAGAGAAGACGTCTTGCAGGTTCACTGAAGAATAAACTAATGAGAAGTAGGCGACAGTTTATGTCTTATTTATAAATGGAAAGAATACTTGTTGAGCGCCTTTTACGTTCCATGCAGTGCACGAAGCACTGGGGATTCTAAGGGAATATGTCAAATCAACACACTGTCGTACGCAGCACTGCAGAGACATCGACAGGATACTCTGGGAGGATGTAGGGTGGCTGTGCAGATGATGCTATGGTGGGGGTGCGGTTGCTCATCATCACGCCAGCTCTTTGGAAATGGGGCTTGGGCTGTTTTCAGGATGAAGGAGAGTTAAGAATCTAAGACGTCACTCCTGGATGTGAGAACAGCATGAGCAGAGATAGGTAGGAAAGCTTGTAACAGCCTGGTGAATCGCACATGTCAGGAATCTATCATTGCTGGAAATGTAAGAGCAAAACTGGGAGGGGTAAGGAGGTAATTTCATTATTTTTATATGTGACTAATAATGACATTAAATGTTGGACAGATGTTATATTGTTCTCTTTCCTAGAAGCTGACTCTGCATTCACCTAGACACTGTCACTTCCTAATTAAGCACTCAACCTCTACTTCTAGTTTTAAGTTAAGAAATCAAGATTGCACAAAGGATGTGATAGCAGGGCTATAATCACTGTTCTATGATAGATACCATAAAGTTATTTATAACAACATTATAAAGTTGTTACTATGAACTCATTATTTTGCTAATCTTTAGTTCACTAGAAACAGAAAAAAAAATAGTCAAAAAACAAGTCATTCACTGTTCAACTCAGATTTGGAGCCAGGAAGAACCCTCACTCAACATTTAAGAGTATAGGGTGAAGACGTGGAAACTACGGAGACGTTTACAATTTTTTTCAAATCCACAATAATAAAATTTCAGAATACGCCAAAGCTGAACCACTTTCAACAAAATAAGTCATCTCAAATGAAATAATTTTAAAGAAAGTAATAACAATGAAAAATCTAACTGTTTAATTAACAGGCACTTGATTTTATAAATGGTCATGAAATGATTTGGCATGCTTAATTTTAATTACAAACAGCTCATTTCTGTGGACTTATTATCTCACTTAAAAGTGGTCTGATTGCCCTACAGAAAAATTGATAGGCTATAATTTGCTTCTGGTTAGAGTTTCTTGATCCTACTTTTACTCTCAAGTTACTATGGCGTTATCATGTCAAAACCGTTGAGTCTTTCTCAATGTTTCAGATAATTAATAAACTATGGGTTTTTAGAAGCTTATGCCTCAGGTAGCAAAAGTATATCCCCAAACTTAATTATTCAAGCCTAAATTTGAGTTTACCACCAAGTATTTTATTTCAAAAACTTTTTTTTTTAGTGTTGATTGTTTTTGTCACTGCTGCAAAGTAGATCTCACAAGTATTTCCTTTCCAAGTGGAGTGACAAGTTTCCATTGTATGTGTATATATTAAAAAGCAAGTGAAGTCTTTAGCATTTCCCTTCTATGTACGTCTAGGAATTCATTTTTGGTTTATCATGACTGAGGTTAGTTAGCTCAAGACATACCACGGTAATAGAAATCCCTCCCAATCCCCCCATGGAAAACAGCAAAAATTCTGCTCCAAAGTAATAATTCAATGTAATTAGCCAAGCAATTGACCAAGTACAAAAAATCAAAATTTCTGCTTGAATGTCCTAACCAGATATAGAACACCGAGGTCAAAATTCAACTTCACAGCCCTATATGTAACCAGCTACCCTGACTCAGAAACAAATGCCTACCTATTGAGATGCTGCGTTGTAAACATGTGAAACTCTCCAGTTGCTTCTCTCTACCTTATGAATTAGGGCATTCTTACTTTAGGGCTGAATGCTGCATAAGCATGAACCAATTCTAAATAAAAACAAACCAACTATATTTATTTGTAACCTCCTCATTGCTTAATAACACATAATCAAGCCTTACTAGAAATACTGAACAAATGTACAACAAACAATTCACAACAATACTGTTTCCTTTTTCTTCTCTTAAATGATTCTGTGATGATAAATAGAAAGTGTTATAATGACAGAGTAGATATCTTTATATTTTATGTCAGCGGTCCCCAACCTTTTTGGCACCAGGGACTGGGTTTGTGAAAGACAATTTTTCCGAGGACGGATGGGAGCAGGGGGTGGGGATGGTTCAGGAGGTAATGCGGGCGATAGGGAGTGATGGGGAGCATGGACCACCGCTCACCTCCTGCTGTGCGTCCCGGTTCCGAACAGGCCAAGGACCTGTACAGTTGGGCACCCGTTTTAGGTCATTTACATATAGATTTGCACACAAATGATAATGAAGCAATAAGGACAGGATTTCATGAAATAACTCAATCTAGGATGCCACCTGGAAGTTTACATTTACAAAAATTTATAAGTAATAAACATAAGGTTAAAATGCTTTTTAAATTTAAGGTTTAGTTGTCTATATGTCTACACATTTGGCACTGTCTCTGCTATACTGGGTAACTTATTTTACTGGAATTTATTGTTATGCTCATTTCTTCTACTGTCACATGTATGATTTTATATATACTAAGCCAAGATTATATACTGTTAAATAGCAAAGGACTCTGGGCATCTTTTTGCTCGCATGTGCTAAATATGAAAAAATATGCTAAATCGTGAAAATACTAATATTTTGCAATGCTACAAGGAGCTAATGAACCAGATATTTATTTAAAAGGAGTTTTTCTTTGGTTTTAACAGAGCAGGGAATCCTAATGGACAGGTAAGACAAATTAATATGTGAAATACTCATATGCCTATTAAATTGGTAACATGTCAAAAGTGGATATGTCTTCTCTGGCCATCTACATTATCTGCAAGAGGAAGTCTTAGCAAGGTGCAAAATGCAATAGACATTTGCAGTCCATTTGTAATGAGCATATTTCTTTCAAGGAGAATTGTGAATGATGTAAGATATAAAAGCGTGCCTCAGGAATAGTCTCACGCATTCCTTGTCCCCTCAGGATGTCTGCGGGTTATTCTCTCATCTAGCGTGAAGCATCAGCTATGCAGATCTGCCACGGTGGTCTTTTCTGGCGACCTACAACCAAATCTGTCTTTTGTCTTGTGCTTGGTCAGTTGCCTGTGATGATTATCCTGGCAGGATGGCGGAGCTGATCTCTACCACTTCTTTCAGGAGTGGACTAATACAGTATCATCTGAGTAAAAGTTACAGACGAGACAGCCTGTACTTCAAGACTTGGAGGAAACAAATGCAATACTGTAGTTTCTTAGAGCACGTCTCAGATTAAAGGCATAGAAAATAAGGCTTTAGATTAAGAAAAATATTTGTTTAAGAATGAAAAGATTGAGGTATGATCATCCAGAGAGTTTGATAGAAAATGAGAAAATACAATCTGGCTCTTGGAATGAAGCAGACTCTTCTTCCCTTTCCCCAAGGGGCTTGGCATTTTTCTTGTTTTTGTCTGTAAGCTGTTTTTAGGGATTCAGGCTTGAAATCACAAACATTCTTCGCTCCTTTATAGATATGATCCCTCAATAGCCCACCTGTCAGCCCATCACATCAATTCTATTTCTAATTGATTTTGCATATACCTATGTTTTTCCCTGTTGTCACTAGTTTGAGAACATAGCTTCCAACAATGTCCAGTACATCCTCCTCACTTCTACCCCTAACCCTGTATGGTAGGCAGGTTTCTAAACAGCCCCTAACTAAGGATGTCCTGCCCCAGTTCCCAGAACCTGTGAGCATCGTATCACTCCCACGATCACATTATGTTCCACGGCACGACTGACTTTAGGATGATCCAAATGGTGTTGGTGTAATCATATGGCCTCTGAAAAGCACAGACCTATTTCCTGCTGGTGGCAGAAGAGGAAGCCACAGAGATTCAAGGCATGAGAAATCAACCTACTATTGGTGGCTTGAGGATGGAGACAGCCGCATGAGAAGGGACTCGGGTAGCCTCTAGGAGTAGAGTAGCCTTGGCTGAGCCCAGCGAGGAGACAGTTCTTAGTGCTACAGCCACAAAGAGCTGAAATTTTGCAACAATCCTGAATGAGCTTAGAAGTGGGTTTTTCCCCCTCAGAATCTTCAGGTAAGAGCCCAGTTGAACCAACCTTGATTGTGGCCTTGTAAGAGCCTAAGCAGGGAACCCAGCCAAGGCCACATGGACTCCTGATCTATAGAAACTGTGAAATAATAAAATGTGGGTTGTTTCAGGCTGCTGAGTTTGTGGTAGTTTGTTACACAGCAATAGCAAACTAAGCAAACGAAACCATATTCATCAGCTTGGTTTTTATAAAAGACTCTGCTTAACATTTTTTCTGTGTGAAAATCTACAAGCCTTCTCATGGCTTTGGATCAAATTCAACACCTTTATTCTGATTTTAAGACATTCCATTAAATTAAGCCAAACTTCCCTATCTTCCTACATTTCTTACTAAATTTTTTTTTACTATTCTTAAATGAACATGTTCCCATAGCACGTTGTTGAACTTCATCTCCTGTTTTATATAGTGCGTTATAATTTTCTATGTATTTATCTGTCACCCCGTTGAACTGAACACTAATTCCTTGAAGACAGGAGCATTTTTAGGGGCTCTTCATATGCTCAGAATCCAGCATGCCTCTTGGCATTGGTAGGTCTCAATCCCACTCATGGATGAGCCTTAACCACACGGAAGCCAGGCCACATCTTTACTGTCCTTTGACCACACCTGCCCCTCTGCCTTTCCTCACGCACCTTCCTCAGCTGGAACGTCCTGTGTTTCTTCCACCGTCTAACAACGTGTTGAGGGAGTAGTCAACAAAGAACATTAGTTGAGGTAAAAAGCTACTCTGAGCTAATGTCACCTACATTATTGCAGAACATGGTGATAAGATCTGGGAAGAAATAAGAACACGAGGTGTAGCCAGAGAGTCTCCTTAATACCAAAAGAATACAGGCCTTCCAGATTTGTTTGCTGTTCTGTTAACAAGACTATGAATTTCTTAAAGAAAAGAACATTTTCAATTTTTTGGATACCATTAATAGCATTCTGTTGACATAGAATATATGCATAAGGAACCAAATTTGTACCCAAGTTTCACAAATTTCAGAGAATAAAGCAACTGTCACAACTATCCTACCACTCATTTCATTGATATTTCCTTGATTCAAACTCCCTACCTGTCCTGACCCACCAAACTGAAGCTGGGAATAGGAGAAAGAGTGAGAGTAAGAGCACAGTGAAGACCAGAGAAAGTGGTCTTTCTCCAGGTCACAGGGCTAGAAAGAGGGGGCTCCAGGATTAAAACCTGTGCTCTGTGACTCCACAGCCTGTGCTCATCTCATCATTATTCCACACCCTCCCCCAGATGCTCAGGCATCAGCATCCTTCATATTCCTGCAGAATGGTTCAAGTGGGGAGTGGAAAAGTGGGGCATGAATTATTTTAAGATAATAATTTGTCTACAAATGTTAGAGACAATTTGTCTAAACATTTGTCTACAAATGTTGTAGACAAAAGTTTTGTCTACAAATGTTAGAGGTTGAGACTAAAAAGGATTACACAGAACTGTGTTTATTTGAATACATATACACACACACACACACATTTAAACTCTCTGTCCAACTGCTGGCTGTGTCACACCCTAGTTCCTTAGTAGTTTTAAATATTTTCCTGGATAAATCATTTTCAATATTAAATAGTATATGGCCTTGACTGAGTGCAGTCAGGTCCACACTGTATGGTTCTGCTGTTATTCTAATTTGAACTTTGAGACTGATCTTATAAATCAGGAATGACTTTTTTTTTTTTTTTTTTTTGCGGTACGCGGGCCTCTCACTGTTGTGGCCTCTCCCGTTGCGGAGCACAGGCTCCGGATGCGCAGGCCCAGTGGCCATGGCTCACGGGCCCAGCCGCTCCGCGGCATGTGGGATCTTCCTGGACCAGGGCACGAACCCGTGTCCCCTGCATCGGCAGGCGGACTCTCAACCACTGTGCCACCAGGGAAGCCCAGGAATGACCTTTTGATAATGTTTTTCCATCAATAAATTTAATATATTTAAAAGCACTCGAAGAATTTAAAAAATCCAATCAAATGCACAGTTTCAAATTAAGTGGCTCTAATACTTTTCCCCCTGTATATCAGCCTGATATAGTACAAATAAAAAGTGATAGTAAGAAACTATTTTAACATACTTACATGATGAACAGGAGTTAATGCTAAATTTTGCAAAAAGCAGTTGTACTTGCTCACTGGACATGTTACTAAGCATAATTTATGTGTGGAATTGACCTTCGGATTGAACCTGATATACAGACTGTAATTACATTACATTAGCTAGATCATGGAGGGATCAGGTCTCTCTTGAATAATGCCTGATATATGAGCACTGGAGAAATGCTGGTGAATGGAGAGAGGAATGGGAAGTAAGGAGAAAGGGGAAAGGGAGGGAAAAGAGAAGGAAGACAAGGAAGAAGGAAGGGGAATAAGGAACTAGAAAAAACTAAGAAAAAGGATAGAAAGGGAGGGAGAGAGAAGAGGAGAGAGGGAGGGAGGGAAGAAAGAAGTACAAGGGAAGGGGGACGCGGGAAAAGGAAAGGAAGGCAGAAGAGGAAGGGATGCTCCTGCCCTGCTTCTCCTGCTCCTCTGCCCTGCAGACTCTGCTCAGCCCTAGAAAAGGTTTGTCCAGAACTTGCCAACTTCTGTAGGTCTTAAAGCTTCCTATTCACCCCAGAACTGTTTTCTTCCTGTAAACTTCTCACTGTTAAAAATCCAAACAGGAATGCCTTCCCCAGTCGCCACACCCCAGGAAGAATCTGAGCTATTGTTGTCCCAGTTTCCTTAGTACCTCCTGTCTCCTGGAGAGTGAAGTGTAGACTTGGGCTAGGAAACTGCTCTCATTCTTTCAAGGCAGTTGCTTCACTCATCTGTACTCTGCCCATTAGAATGCCATCTTCTTAAGGTGGGAAATTGTCTAATTCATCTTGTGTTACTAGACCCTTGCATAGGGCTTGGTTCATAGGAAGCACTCAATAATTCTGTAAGTTGCCACTTCTAATTCTCACAACTAACCATGTGAATTAGGCACTATATTCCTCATTTTACGAAAGAGTAAACCTAGATTCAGATTATTTAAGTGACTTGTCCAACGTTGTCAATATAAGTGAGCTTGAAAATCATTCTTGCTAAGATATAAAATTGAGAGAATAATTCTGGGAGTTAAAGAAAGAACTATGAAAAGGCCTTCAGTGTGTTTTAATTATGATTTTTTTGAGAAATACATTCTTTCTATATATATATAGTAGGAAAGTTAAAATTCATGGTAATTTATGAAATAGGAACTTAAGATACATCATTATCTCTTATGTGTTATCTAAGAGAACTGATTTACAATACTAGAGCAAAAATAAAATTTTAAACATTCTATAATTTAAATTATTTTGCAGTTAAATCAAACTTATATAACTTTACATCAACAGAGGATTTATTTTTGCTGTGTTCTTTCATATATTGACTCAGTGAATATCTCCTTACCATATATGCTAAGCATCGACTGTTTAATTTTACCTTACTTTTACACTTGTTAAAATATTGTCCAACACCATATATTTCCAAGTCAAACATGGAATTTTCTTTGGTGATGTTTTAGGGTTTTTTTCAATCTTGGATTTTGTTTATTTTGCAACATGATTTCTAGTTTAATTGAAATATTTATTCAGCAGAGCCAGAGCTGCATTCCTCTCATTTTATGAATTGCCATCATTTATACAACACTTTTCCCTCTTCTACTGAATTATATAGTATTTTGTGATTGTCACTGTTTTGTTTTAGAATTATGATACGGGTCATATACTCAGTATATAGTTTTATATTTGAGCAAAATCACAACTACATAAATATTGCCAGGACAGTTTCCCAACAGGACTATGATTTCTGTATTTGCCCTCTAACTTCAAGAACACAACAAAATTTAATTTAAGGATTTAAAATCTAAGCAGGATTGGTGCTGCTTCATCAGGGGTGCATTGCATGGTTTATTAATCAAACACTAAAATGGTTAAAAGAAGGCTTCTCCTGTAGCCCATTAACCTTCAAGAAGCCTTAGCTTTCCTTTTCTGACACAAGTGAAGTGAACAAGATTTTAATAAAAGTCCTGAGTAGATATACCTGAAGGGTCAGAGCTCATGATAAAGCTGCCAGCACTGCAACTTTAAGAAAACATCCCAATGACTTTTAATAACACTGGGTCCGCCAGTGCTCACTGTGCAGGATCTGTATTTGAAAATCCCATTTGAGAAACCAATCCCCCATTTGACCGGATCATGGTTCTTAATCTTCTTTTTGGTGTGTAAGAGTTGACTGCATGCCCTGTAGAATATGGTTTTCATGACCTCAGGAAATACTTTCCTGTAGTAACAGACAGGCAGCCCTGTCCTCAACTTTGATTTTCTGATCACCCATTTCGTTAATACTAAGTGCTCGACATCTTCTAAAAGTAGAAAAAACTTAATATTACAGAAGTAGACAAGGTTCACCAAAACTTCTATTCCACATATTTTCATTTTTGTCCCTTAATCTCTCTTCAAACTGTTATAAGTTGAATAACCCCTGAAATTGAGAATTGGTGACATACAACAATAATTTCCATATCTATGTATGCACTAGTAGAACAAAAGTAAAATTATCACCATAAACTTAACAGATGTTATAACTCCCACTTAAGAGTGAGAAAAAAAGATTTTAAAAAGTTAAATAATTTGCTTGAGTTACACCAGTAATAATTAACAGTGCCAGAATTCACTATTTTCAGGTCACTCAGTTTTAAAAACTCATGTTATTTACAATCTTCAAGACGTATATCTACATTTCTGACCTCATCATCTCAATATAAATCAATTACATGAACAAATAGCTCTTTGGAAGCTTGGATAACATTACAGGTAGAAAAGAAAAGCTCAGTTTAAACTATTTCAGAGCATAGAAATAGAGGAAAACTTCCAAATTATTTTCATGAAGTAATTTCAACAATGACAAATCTGACATAGATTTTACCCAAACAAAACGCAAGACAAAAAAAAAAAATTCAGACCACTCTCACTATGAGTATCAACACAAAAGTCTTAAATAAAATAACATTAAACAGAATTCAATAGCACATTATAAATAATATATCATGAACAAGTGGGGATTCTTCTAGAAATGCAAGACAATTCAATAGTAGGAAGTCTAATGATATGAGTCATCACATTAATAGAGCCAATGAGATAAACAATATGATTATCTCCAGGAACGTTGAAAAGTAATTAGACAAAATTTAATACCAGTTCTTTAAAACAAACAAATCCAAAAAATGACTCTCTATTAAATAGGAATTAAAGGATGAATACCTCTTTAACATGATCTTATGTATGTGTACTTATATCTGTATGTATTTTTTTGTTATTATTTATTTATTTATTTTATTTATCTTTGGCTGCGTCAGGTCTCGGCAGTGGCACTCGGGATCTTCGTTGAGGCCTGCAGACTTGTCTCTAGTTGTGGCATGTGGGTTTTCTCTCCCCAGTCGTGGTGCGAGGGTTCCAGAGCGCGTGGGCTCTGTAGTTTGTGGCACACAGGCTCACTAGTTGAGGAGTGCAAGCTCAGTAGTTGTTGTGTGCAGGGCTTAGTTGCCCCGAGGCATGTGGAATCCTAGTTCGCCGACCAGGGATCCAACCCGCATCCCCTACATTGGAAAGTGGATTCTTTACCACTGGGCCACCAGGGAAGTCCCTCTAGATGTATTTTTATGTCCATGTCTCCAAAAGCCAGCATGTAGCAAGCATCTATCAAAAAGGACAACAGTAGAGAATTCCCACTGGAACAAGATGATGCTGCCCACTATTTTCATCGTGATTTAACATTATATTGCAGATATATAACAATAAAAAAAAAAGCAAGTAGAATCCTGGACGAGGCCCGCCCCCCCACCAAAAAAAAACCAGAAAGCAAATAGAGGCATACAACTTGAAGATAAAGAAATAAAACTACCTCTATTTATAGATGATATGACGATATGAAAAACAAAGATCAATGGAGCAACTACTAGATACAAAGAGATGACTGAATAACATAGCAGGGCGTAACTTTAACATGCAGAAATCAATAGCCCATATATAATTAAACAAAAACAGGTTTGAAGATATAATACAGGGGAACAGAAAACTCCTTATTTCAATTTCAGATAATAGTAGTTTCCAAGAATCTTTTTTTTTTTTTTTTATTTGGGATGTAAGGGCAAGTGTGGTCTGTGGAGAGAACAATGAGGAGACTGTGTGTTTTAGTGGAAGGGGAAGTAAAGAGAAAGGGAGACAACCAAATGGAGGACCCTGAACGGTGAAGAGTGAAGTTGGTTCTCAAGAAGATTGGGGCCAAAATGCAACTGGTGCTTTAGAAAAATTAATCATAGAGAAAAAATAGATAGGATGTGACAAGAACCTGAAAAGATGAAGCAGTAGTATAAATGGTGCTACATATGTTCTTATCTCTTGCCCTAATTGATTCAAAAGTTAGGAAGTGGTCAGGTGTCCAGTACAGAATCAAAACTAACTGGACCAGAAATTTTATTTCTGCCCTGACATTTTCCTTTATTCTCATGCTTCCATCCCCAAAAGCCAGACATAAATGCCCCTCATTTCACTGTATTGTATTAAGAAATACGAGTTACAAAAGGTGGAGAACAAAGGAAAAGAACAGATGAAAAATAAAGTTGGAAGTTGTAAGGGAGTTCTGCAAGTTTTCTCCACTACTCACAGGTTAGAAGATGGAAATCATCAAAAATGTCCTTCATTCTACTTCGACCAACATGCTCCCACTTCAGGCCCTTTCATGTACTATTTTCAGCCAGGGAAACACTTCCCACCATGTGCCTCAGCCCTGACCACGTGGTCAAATGCCTCATCATCAGAAAAGCTCACGGCTCACACAGAGAATGGGCTTGAAGACACGGGGAGGGGGAAGGGTAAGTTAGGACGAAGTGAGAGAGTGGCATGGACATATATACACAACCAAATGTAAAATAGATAGCTAGTGGGCAGCAGCTGCATAGCACAGGGAGATCAGCTTGGTGCTTTTTGCCCACCTAGAGGGGTGGGATAGGGATGGTGGGAGGGAGACACAAGAGAGAGACGATATGGGGATACATGTATATGTATAGCTGATTCACTTTGTTATAAAGCAGAAACTAACACATCATTGTAAAGCAATTATACTCCAATAAAGATGTTAAAAAAAAAGAAAAGCTCACGCCTCACTGTTTATTCCTCCAAACTTGCTTTATTTTTTCCCCCAAACTTGCTTTATTTTTACCATAGCACTTACCTGACTATACTTAGTTGTTTATTATTTGTCTCCTCCCACTAAACCATAAGCTCATGTTTACAGAAGGGTTGTTTTTGGGTTTTTTTCTTTTTCTGTTTCTTTTCCTTCACTATTATAATTCCCACTGCTTAAAACTGTATCTGCCACATGGTAGGCACCCAAGAAATACTGTTGAATTAATAAATGATAAAATAAAGGAATGAACAAGTTATGGTAATAGTATCCTAGAAAACTCTTGCAACCGTATTTATTTTACAATCAAGACAGTTTTAAGGAAGGAAAAAAATTCTTGGAGCATTTTCTCCTTAAACAAACAACCACACACACACAAAACTCTGTAAGCTTGGCTGAAATCCCTTGAATTTTAGCACAGATTCTCCCTTCTCAGGTGACAGTTTTGCTCTGTCATTTTAATTCATACAAAAGTATACCTGCAAATATGTATCTATTTATTTATTGTTATAAATGCTATACTTGTCCTATTCTTTTGTTTTAACTGACAAAAAATCAATTTGTTTAGTATAAAATTATTTTCCTGTAGGAAACCCCCATCCTCTGGATTTTTTCCCTCTGGGAACAGAGGTATAAAATAATAGATTACAATATATTTTTCAAGATTTAAAAATTTTTAATGTCTTACAAGTGCTTTCAATTCTTGCAAGCAGTTTGTTCTTTGTATAAGCAAGAAGGGCTCTTATTTATAGAATAATTTTTAAAACTCTCTAGTCATCTAAGCTTCTGGGTCCCTGCAAATTATAAATAAATAAATACATAATTACAAAAATAAATAAATAATAAGCAATATCTATGCTACATAGATTTTTAAAAAGAAGAAAAGAATGTTATGACCATCCTTAGTTCTTGAGGCCACTGGTTATTCCAGAGGGAGGCAGTTATTCGTTTTGGGGGACAGGTTGCTGCAGTTTTGGCCATATCTTCTCCAGCCCTACTCCAGACTTTTCTCTTTATGTCAGGTTATTTCTTCTTCTTCTTCTTTTTTTTTTTTTTTTTTGCTGTACGCAGGCCTCTCACTGTTGTGGCCTCTTCCACTGTGGAGCACAGGCTCCGGACACGCCGGCTCAGTGGCCATGGCTCACAGGCCCAGCCGCTCTGCGTCATGTGGGATCCTCCCAGACCAGGGCACGAACCCGTGTCCCCTGCATTGGCAGGCGGACTCTCAACCACTGTGCCACCAGGGAAGCCCCCAGACACTCCTTTATTAAGCCTCAAAGCTCTCCATGGTTTTATTATGGTTTTTTCAGGATAGAGATCATTAACTTTTCAATAATGGTGATAAAGTTTAATAACGGAGATAACTGTTTCTCTTAATACTTCCAGAAAGCACAAATATGAACAATTTTCTGCTTCTCCCTTACTGTTCTGTATTCCTCTTCCTACGTGATGGCTCCTCGTTTTCCCCTTCATTTGTGAAAGGAGATAATCTAGAGACAAAATAACTTAAAATTTAAAAAGGGGCTTCCCTGGTGGCTCAGTGGTTGAGAGTCCGCCTGCCGATGCAGGGCACACGGGTTCGTGCCCCGGTCCGGGACGATCCCACATGCCTTGGAGCGGCTGGGCCCGTGAGCCATGGCCGCTGGGCCTGCGCATCCGGAACCTGTGCTCCGCAACGGGAGAGGCTACAGCAGTGAGAGGCCCGCGAACCGCAAAAAAAAAAATTTAAAAAGAAAATCTCTCTAGAAGTGAATTTTTAAATTTAATTCAGAACTCTTAATTGATTCTCATCTAGCATTCTGGAGATAATTCCTCATAAATAATATGTTTTAAAAATGAAAAGAAGATTATTTACATTTTCAGAAACAGAGAAGATGAGGAAACAGAAATACTGCATATCACATTCAGTTGTAGGTCACCAACATTAATTTTAAAACTGTTGCATTATCGAATTCTGGTGTCATTTAATGGCAAAGTGTGTTTAATTAAATCAACCACATTATTAATTGTTGCCTTCTTAATTTTTTAAGAGATACACATAATTCATGGAAAAATTGAGAGAGCCTACAGCACAAGAATTTGCCTTATAAAACATTATTTTTTATGTTTAAAGCACTTTAATATATTGGAGAAGTGGGGAAAAGTTTTATAACAAAACTTGAATGTTATGGCTCTCTTAATACTAGCCCTATTTATAATTTAGTTCCCATAATATTTTGTTAATGTTACCTTTATTATATGTAATATATGTTAATATATCTTACTTTATACATGTATAGCTCATTACAGATTAGGAAAAAAAAATGTAATGAAGGAAAATTGTCCCAAATACTACCACCTTGAATACAGTCACTGTAAAACATTTTGGTGCATTTTCATACCCTTTTTCCTAAGTATATGCATAAATACATATTCTATATACATACATATGTGTTTATGCTATGAATTGAATGTTTGAGTTCCTCCAAAATTCCATCATGTTGAAATCCTAACCCCCAAGGAAATGGTATTAGGAGGTGAGGCCTTTGAGAGATGATTAGGTCATAAATTTGGAGCCCCCATGAATGGGATTAATACTCTCATAAAAGAGATCCCAGAGGGCCAGCTTGCCCTTTCTGCCATGTGATGTTATAGAGAAAAGAGAGTTATCTAGGAAGAAGGACCTCACCAGACACCAAATCTGCCCGTGCCTTGATCTTGGAATCCTCAGCATCCAGAACTGTCAGAAACAGGTTTTTGTTGCTTACAAGCCACCCACTCTACGGTACTTCGTTATAGCAGCCCAACCAGATGAAGACAGTGTAAACAGATCTATTCACACGTAGAAGAACATGCTGTGCAGGAACATGCAAATCCAAGTTATTTACATGTCATTCTCCAAAGCTCTTCTGAAATCCATCCACTTGACTATATCTACTGCCTCCATCATGGATAAAATGGCAAGCATCTCTTCTCTGGTCCATAGTTAAATGTGTATGTCCTTGAATTTATTCTTCATACAGGAACCATAGTGATTTTTAAAAATAAAAGCCTTTTGAACTACTTCCATGTTTAAATTCCTTTTCTTGACTTTCTACAGCACAGAATAAAATGGGAAGTCTCAGCATGACCTACAAGGTTCTGTGAGATCTGACCCCTGCTCACCTCTTCAGCCTAAAGCCATCCCATCCTCCTCTCTGACCCTTGTCAAATCACACTGACCTTGCTTCTCTTATCAGACACCTAAAAGTGCTTTTACCTTCACATGCTACTCCTTTTATATAAAAGGCACAAGATTTATCTTACACTGTTATTAATGACCAGAGAAAATATAACATTTAAAATTTTGCCCATAGCTGACCTTGTCCTAACCGTGAGTTCCCACCAGCTGGTGTGTGTGGCAAGAATTTAACTAAATAATCACTATATATTAAAGCTTAGTCTGATTCAATAATTTAAACAGTCAGGTGTTCAGGTACTCTTGAGAAAACCTGTCTTCTCTTATTGTCTCCTTGTGAGGAAGAGAAGAAGTTAGATTTGCCCACAGCCGTGGCTGCAAATAGGGGCAGACCTGGATATGGCTCTTAGGTGTCCAACTCCATAAACCTCCATCTACTGCTGATTCCATCACTGACAGCATGGACCAACTAAATACCGGTAAGTAAGGGCTCTGATAACCCCAAAACATTCCAGTAACACGACCAGTAACCATTTTCAGGAATAGTCTTCAGTAGCAAGACTCTCAACTAAAAGTACTTAGAAAAGAATCCTATTTCCTTTCATTTGAATGCTGTAACATAAACAGTGGCATAAGTAAGCTAAAAAGAATGTCAAAGAAGGAAGATCGCCTCCTGCAATCTAGAAAACAAGACACAGCAGCTCAAAAATTAAACAGAACTTATCTAGATACAGAGAAACACACATAGAAATAATGACAGAGAGAGTGCATCCTACTCTGATGTACACTCGACAGCCTTGGGACTGCCCGAAGGACTCCATGATGGTGCACGGGGTGGGGTGGTGGGTAGTTTACCAGATGCTATAGAGCCCAAGAAAAATACATACTATAACCCCTCGGATCCTCTGTTCCACTTTTTTTCATGTCAAAATGAATACAGCTTCTCAATTAATTTGGTACTATGAACAGAATATTATGAAAGGAGAATAAAATAATTAAATGTAGACTTCATAAATTAATAAACCTACATATGCCTGCTGAGAATTCAAATAAGACTGACAATTAACATTTGTTGAATGCGTTATGTCAAGCAACACTCTAATGCTATTTTATCCTCACAACAACACTTTAAGTTAAATACTGTTTTTATTCACAGCAACAAATAAGGAAACTGAGGTAGGAGGCTATTCTGATAAGTCTAACCAACATAAAATGCTATGTGAAAATAAAGCTTCTGGATCTACAATTTTGAGACCAAATCTGTAATGTGGTATCCTGCTTAAGCTAATTCCACCTGGCAAGGCTCTTTTGGAATCACCAGAAGATCTCCAGCACCGTAGTCCTACTAGGTTGTTGGGTGTTTTTTTTTTAATTATATATTTTAAATGAACACTAAAATACAAAGCAAAGAAATATGGACAGGAACAGCACCACCTTTTGTCATGGTCTCAAGTATTCATAAAGCAGGAGGTCACCAGTACCTGGTGAGAGAACAGAAGAGATTCAGCATCCTGCTAGGTAGGCATACTTTTCCTGGACTCACTTTCCATATCTGTGCTCTTCTGCGCTTGCTCAATCCCTAGAATTTCTTTGATTCTTGCCTTCCCTTGCGAAATGAAATTTTTCAAGAAACATTTATTATTAAATGATCTATGTACAGCCACCCCTTCAGAGAGAACCTATAATTATAATAACCTATCAAATACAGTTTGGTGGTTTTAACTTCACTCTTAGCAACTAAGAGGAATAGTGCCAGTAAAAATAAGGAATTTAGACTAAAAACAAATAAATCATGAGATTTCTAAAGCAAACAAAATCCTTCTTATACAAAACATGAAGGAATAAGTAAGATTTGGAATTCGCTAGCCATTTTATTAAATCATTTTACTGACTTCCATTTTTTGAGGATAGTTGTTTATATAAAATTATTTTAAACCTGTGCCAAGAGCCTGGCATTAAGTTTTATTCTGTGTTAGGCTCCGTTCTGTTGATCTTTTCTGTTCTCTATTACCACTGGCTTCGGCCAGTTTTTACCCTGCCTTTCTTTGTTGGGAAAGCAATCAGGTTAATGACTGCTGTGTTTTCTAACCATGTTCCTAATCTAGCAATTCTGCCCTTTAGAGGGTGGAATAGATTCACCACCGACACATAAATAATAATTTCCCAGGGACCTTCAAAAAGTGACTGATGCCCTTGCCTTTGGGTGTCTTTTCTTTTAAGTGACTGATGGGAACAAAACAAAAACTGTACAAAAACCTTTTCACTGAGAATAGCAAATGCAAATAGTGGATGAGAGACTGAGACCTAAAGGAGAATAAAACCAAACAACAATCAGGAATGAGGGGCAAACAAATGCAGCCAGCAGAGCTCTGCTTCTCAGAGAAGTTGATCTTCCTGGAACAGAATGACAACCAGTTGCTTGCTAACAGAGAAGGGCAGTGCCTATTTAAACAGTGTATCTGGATTATGCTCTTTAAAGTTTTAGGATTGGTGGATCTGAAATTGCATATTAAAGAGAACACAAAGCCATAAACTTGTCCATACACATATTTACCCACATCGCTATGGCCTGCGTGGGAATTTAATGTTTAAAATATTGCTATGTGCTGGAATACAGGAATCCAAAAAAGAGCTGGAAAGGGCTTTACAAAGTAATGCTAAACTTTGAGGCCAAGAAATGTAAGAAATTTCCCCAATGTCACTCAGCTAAAAACCTAGGTCTGATGTAACTGATCACATAAGGAGACAGAGCAACTATATAATGACTGGAGTAGTTGAGGGAATTAAAAGTTTTTTTCCCAACTAAATACCAAAGATAATCATGTAAAGCAGTGTATGGAAAAGTTACAAATAAAGTTGTTTCTTAATCTGTATTACTTTGGCTGTATTCATCTTTTGCCTCTGAATTGAAGCATTCACCTAGAATGTAGAGATAAAGTCAGCAAAAGGTCAAACCAAAATATTCAACCATTTTTCAAATGATTTATTTTGATGTAAAACAACTATATCCCAATGAAAAATGATTTATTTTGAAATTAACTGCTAATAAACCTATAATATCTCCTAATAAAAATCACATGATTTGGGTGTCTCTAGACCTGTTCAGTTTTATAATGTTTGTGACTTGGAAAAATTGTGTTTTCAGTGATTCATTAATCACCCCCCACCGCCCCCCCACATCACTACCAACATCAACAAAAACACAGGTTAAGGGTGGGGAGTAGAAACTGCAAAGTAAGAATTTGATATTTATCTGGAATTGCTAGGCGAGAGAGACTCATGAAGCACAGATATTGTATTGAAGCAGAAATAGTTATCTATAATCTATATGAGCTGGAGGAAAATATTATTCTAAAACATCCCAATTGTTTACTTTGTTAGTAAACAATTGATTATTAATTTGGAATATATCTGCTGACAAAAGCAGCACTACACAAAGGCTGTAATATAAAGCTGCTTAGTTGGAGCTTGAACTTGAAAAGAGGTTACGGGAATAAAAATAAATAAATGGAATCATCTGAAGAAAAAGGAAGTAAGTCACTTGGCCCATAAGGTTAATAGATCAGGGTTTAGACAGATGGACCTTCAGGAAAGGCTCTCTGTAAACTAGTGTTTAAGTCAGGAGTCAGAGTATACCATAACAGTACAACATAATAGCCGTCCCTCTCCAAGTTGTAACATTACACAACTTCCCCATCCAGGCCACGACATTACACTCCAACTTTCCGATAGGAAGAATATTTGTCCGGGTCCAAAATAGACAAACTTTAAACCCTTCTTGATAACATGGGAGTTTCTCCACAGCTACTGACTGAATGGATAGTACATGAAATTTTGAGCACAAATTGTGAAACAGAAGTCAATTCTCTTCATTCTAGATTGTTGAAAGCATTGAGATGGATGCCAAAAACATGCCCCAAAATGAGCACCAATTCCTGGCAAGCTCTGTCCCCACCAGGCCAGATTAAGATCTTTGATGAAGATTCATCATTGTAGGTGAGGGAGGGAAGGCAAGGGGTTGTAAGGTTAAATATTATAGAGTCACTGAATAAATATGAATTAAGCACTTGCAGAGGTAGCAGAAGTCATGATTTCTGATTCTTAAGCTCTAGCATACTCTGATCAGGGTCAGTGAGAACAATCATAATTGCCAAAGAAACTTGTTTACAAGATTTTGTTTTCAGGCACCAAATTCAATTTCTAAAACTCTTCCTATTAATTAGTTTTGAGTTTTGGAATATTAGTATTTTTTGCCTAGCAAAATATATCCATCAATATCCATCAATATACTATGTGGATAATTTTGAGTATATTTAATATTTGGACCAGTGAAAATTTTTGGAGGGATATTTTATTTTTTATATCATGAAGTTGAAATATAATTGCTACACAGAGTTCACAAGCAAAGCAATTTTATCAAATGGCACAGTTTACAAAAACAAAATTATTTCATTTGATCCTAAGAACTATTTCTTTTTGCTGTATAAAATGTCAATTTTCTTATGTTGAAAATTTGTAGCTATAGCTCTTAACTGTCTTCTATTACAGGAACTACTGTAACATCAAAATTCTATAGTAATATTTGACTGGAGTTTACACTGAACAAATACATCTGTTTTCTATGTGCCCCAAAATATGCAGTGAAATTAAGGAACTATTGAAATGAGCAATGCCAGAAGTAGGACTCACACTGAATGAAGAATACACGTCTCAGGAACTGTGGATTCACACATTCCTAGTATAACTTAAGGAGAACATCAAGTCCAGCTGTTCAAAATTCCCACCTCCGAGCAGGAATCAGAAAGCCAGAACTCTAAAGGTAAATCATCTTATCATAGGACCCAGTCTTTGTTAAATTAGGAAACCAAGGGCCATTGGTTTCCTAATCTAACAAAGGAATCGGTTAATGAATCTATTTGTAGTTACATGGTAAAGGGACCCCAGGCCTTCTGTCCCCTTGGGTTATACCTATCTGAAGCCTACTCAAGTGTTTTTAAGAGTGGTCATGCATAGTCCTGAGAACCTATTTCTAGAACTTTATCACCTTAATAGTCTTCTAATTTCATTTTATGTAGTAATTTTTCTCCTCTTGGCCTCAGTTTACTCATCCACAAATTGAAAGAAGAATCTTGAGATCATATGGTTCAAAGTAATTCAGACTCAAATATGATTTAGGAACCTCCTACTTGGTCATAGTACTTTTAACATAGCAGGTTTTAGAATAATCGCTTTAACTTGAGGATTTTAGACTTGGATAATAAGTAGCTTGTACCTCTCTACTCACAGCTGAATCACTTTCCAGCTTCTTGGGTGGTAGGAAGTGACATGAAGGGCAGCGGAATCAAAGGTAGCCCTGCAGTTCCAGATCATTTTTAAAAAGCTATGAAAATGATGAGTGTCTTAGACCAGGATCTATTCCACAGGGCCAATGGTACAAAGACACAGCAGCAAAGGCCCACTCACCCTGACTTGTAGATACTGGGTACCAACAATGACAACTGCCATATGATTGAGAGCAGCAAGCCTTTAATGAAGTACCCAAGAAATGGCAAGTGTGTGGGCTTGACTTCAGAGAATTACACAAAATGAAAAACCTATCTCCTTTGGTTCCTTCTATGCTTTACTCTGTTCCTGTCCACTATTTTGTTCAGGACAGTGTGTGGTCTGCCTACATACTTGCCCGTATTAGGCTAAGCCTTCCTATTCATTTCATTCTGCCTCATTATCAAAACTGTAGGAATGTTCCATCTACCAGGCATGGCACCTCAACAGTCTTTCTCTTGTTGGTTTCTTTCCAAGTGTGTTCAGACCACATATGCTGTCGTGATTAAAACTATGTAAAAAGTAGGTGCTGACCAAGCCAGGCTTAATGTTCCCCCTCAACTTGACTAAATTTTAGGTAGGTTTCTTTCTGACTCTAGACTCCTGACCTTCCTTTTCTTAGAGCACTTAATTTAGAAACCTGTGATTGTAGTTCTCTACCCCACTGAGATGTAAATCTTTTTTAAAGCCTCTTAACAGTTCTACAACCCAGGAATGCTTTTCTTAAGGACCTGGCAGTCATCTCTTTGAAATGTAATAATTAAGGAAGATAGCACCCCTATTTCTCAGTCTGCTAAGATAGTAGGAGCCTAGCTTCAAGGAGCCTAAATCCACGTTGTAAAACTACCTCCTGTCGTGAAGACAGGAGAAAGTTGACTTTCCTTTTGGGTAAAGCCAATAGCAAACACAGACGGCTTTCACAGATTTCGCTATCCTGTGTTTCAGTGGAGTTGAGCTTGGACTGAGTTCTGGCCTCTCTCCCCTATTGCAATAACCTTGAATAAAGGGTTCCTTGCTTGTTTAACTTTGTCCAGTGTAATGTTTCTTTGAAAGTGTTAATTTCAATTTTTATCTTGTAGTAATCAGAGCTGTCTGCTTTTGTTTCCCTGTAATTTTTTAGTTTGCTTTTTCCTTTGGAAATAGGCTGATTTTCTCAGGTTACATGATAGTAAACAGTGCTTTACATTACCCTAAAATGTCTTTAAAAATTAAATTTAAATTTTCTAGAACATATTTATTTTAAATTTCTTTAAAAACTAAACAAACACATTAAAAAAAATTCTTTTCAGTATTTCTCAATGAACAAGATTCCCTGGCTGGTCAATAAGAATATTTAATCTATTTGGCATAGGCGACTGTTCCTTTAGTGAAGAATAATTTTCACAACAGTTATTGAGCAATGAAATAAGACCTCTCAATTCCGCTAGCTTCTAATCTTATTTCAATTGCTTGGGATGATGCTGGAGAGAGCACCATAACTTTTCTGGTTCCCTTAATGCTTATATAAGTTTTAATCATAAATTAATAAATTGGCATGTGGTAATGTGTGAGCCTTTAAGTCCCTGCAATAGCTAGCTATCAAGAATAATGTAATAATAAAAAAATAAGAAGGAGGAAGAAAGCTAAGATTTATTAAGTACTTACAACTTGTCAGGCACTGTTCCAAATGCAGTGTATGAATTATTTAAAGAATCCTAATAGTAACATTAGGGGTAGGTGCTATTATTATTCCCATTCTATAGATGAAGAAGGCATGGTTCCAAGAATGTAAATATCTTGCCCCAAATCACACAGTTAACAAATGACAGAGATGGGATTTGATAATCTAAGGAGTGTAGCACTAAACCCAACACGTTTAACCATTACACTACATAACGTCTAGGCTTGCAGCCTGTCAACATCAGGTATGAGAAAACTGATTGAAATAAGGTAAAATATACAAAACCAGCTTAAACGGCTAGGTCTTCAATTACAGTCTTGCTAAGTCACAATTATCCTTTAAAAAAAATTCTTTCTGCTCCTTGCTGTAGTCGCATTGTTTAAGGCAGTGCTTCTCAAAGTGTGGTCACAGCAGCATCTGAATCGCTTGGTTGGTTGTTAGAAATGCAAGTTCTCCAGCTCCTCCCCCGGCCTACTTAATCGGAAACTCTCTGGGTGGGGCTCAGCAATCAGTTCTACCAAGCCCTCCTGTTGATTCTGATGCTTGCTCAAGTTTGAGACTCACTTGTCTAAGGCAAATTTTGGCAGAGATCCTTATCTTGCTGTTGCCTTGGCTCTTGTGCAGAGTTACTACCTTAATAATACTCTGTAGTGATTTGTAGATTTCCAGCCTGAAGAGGCCTCCACCCATTTATTGTGGAAAAAAGTACAGGAACTATGCCTTTTCTGGGCAGATTTTGATATTAAAGATCAAGAAACTCACATTTCAAAATCTCGCCATTCCCTAAGTTACCAAGAACAGAAGACACACAAAATGCTTTCTTCAGAACTATCTGTTGGATGAATCAATAAAATTATCTCTACTTCTCCCTTTCCTGTTCCCACAGACTAAGAGTATAAAGCTGAGGAAATTTGCAAGAATCCACAGTATACTCTATCCCCTTTATGCACACATACACATATCTGAACTGCAAGTGAGACAAAAGATAATGTTTTTAGGTCACTGCCACAGTCCAACAAGGGAAAACAGGAATCTGGGCAGCTGTCCAGAACCCTGGCATTTGGTCGTCACAGCATGGCAGACCATGGCTAATTTATTTGAAGTGCTACAACTTCCCAGAGTAGCAGGTGCTCCCATGTGCAACTGAAGTCACAAAATACTTTACAAGGACTACATAAATTTCTTTATGTTATACTCTTTCAGATAATCAAAACCAGTTTTCCTACTTGTCCTTGTCAGCCTCTCCTTAGAAACACAGACACATCATTATATGCAGAACAAGCACAGCCTTAATTTTCGAATACATGTTAAAAGTGCATATACAACCATATGCTAATGGAAGATATTATGAAGCTTTAAATATAAATATATTATTATTATTGTTGTTTTCCTTGGCAAACACTGGACAATTCCATTTCTCCCTCAGTATAGAAATTAGAAGGGAGAGTTCAGACATTAAGATAAATATACAATGTCTAAATGTCTTGGTAGGTAACCTTCCAATCTGATTTTCAAATAACCTTCAAGGGACTTTTAAAAATACTCCATATTACAATTATGAAAATAAAAGTTTGTTTTTTGTAGTAGTCATGCATAGGAATCTATTTTCATATGGCTACTTTAAGTTAATATATGAAAATTTAACATATTTATTTGAGGGAAAAATGTTTGCTTAAGATATTAAGCTCAGCAACTGTGGCATATCATACTGCAACTACTGACAAATCAAGAGAGGGCATAACCTTGAACTTGAAACCCAGCTGAACAGTTATCAAGAACATTTTTTCCACTTTCTACTCTCAGTTCTAATTTTTCAGGCTCTGTGACCTTCAGTAAGTTTCAATTTTTCTCCATCTTTTTTGCTATTAGCTATTCATTATTTTAGTGCACTGATAATGTATTTTTAGAGAGTATAAAAAGTTTCCCAATACTTTAAAGTATAGATATTATTTTAAATGACAACAAAGCATTACTATTTTAATAGATTCTAATTTCATGGTTCTTAAATATTTGAACATGTCCAAATTTTGCCATAGTCCCAACCTAGGTCATAAAACATGAAGACGTATCAAGAAAACGAGTTGCTTTTAAATTTTGATATTTCAACTCTCTGTTAGACATTCACAGAGTTCCGGATATTAACATACTCACTGTCTACCTACCGGCAGTTTGAAAACACCCAGAGGCATATAGTTTTATTGTAGTTTGTAGGACATGGAGGAGAAAGCAGGTTCACAACAAATTCTAATTGATGTGAAAATACGAAAATCTTAAAATAGGGTCAAAATTTTACAGGTAACATTACATTACACTATAAAATTCACAACATGTCTTTCCAGACAAGTGTTCAATTCAGTCCTCAACACTTTTGCCCACAAGGTCTTTTACAAAGCAAATACAAGGCTTCACTCCCTTGTCACCCAAGAAATGTCGCAGGGTTCCTGAGTAGCAGAGCCCTGTCTTCTGGAGATCCGAAAGTAAAGGAAATTCACTGTGACTAAATAAACTACTATATATTGCCTACAAATGCTCCAACTCAAATCACTTGCATGTAGAATTTTCAGTTTAAAACCCATGAAATTTGGTAGGGTAGAGTAAAATTTCAAATAATTAACTAATGCATTTACCACCTAAACAAACTTTTCTTAAACTTATATGTGTATAATACTCACCCAGGGAATTAACAGTTCTGAAAAACAGTATTTTTAGAGATGAATGGTGGAAGATTTTAAAATTATTGTGCCCAGGAAGTGGTATGACATAGAGAAAAGATAATATACTTTGTGGATGACCAGTATCAAGGATTTTTTTTTTAGCACAGTTCTGATTTCAAGGGGTACAGGGAAGGCCTCTTGGGAAAGTGATGTCTGAGCTATGTTCTAAACATCACGGTTGTACACATATATCAAAACTTGTCAAACTGTATCCTTTAAATATGTGTAATTCATTGTGTATCAGTTATACCTCAAAGCTGTTACCAAAAACAAAAACCCCTTTCTCATCCCAAAGACAAGTTCAAGGGTAAAATGATCAAACTAATTCAATTCAACCAGTGTTTACCCAGCTAATCACTAATGTACACCAGACACAAAGCTTAGCCTAGGACACTTGGCTTCAGTGACGGTCACACTGATCACAAAGAACACCAGGTTTTTTTGTTATTATTTTACGTATTCTTCTAATAGTACTGGCTTTGGAACCTTACAGGTCTGTGGTATTTATGGTTCTAACACTTCCTTGTGAGCGATATGAGTACTATCTCAGAGCCTGGACCTCCTTATCTATAGAGGGAAGCTAATACAACCTAACAATCCTAGGTAGGGGATATAAGAGCTCAACAAATGGCTGCTCTTATCATTTTCACATAATAAATTCAAACATGCACAGGACTATGTCTCTGAATTATTTTCCATAGCATAATGCCCTCAAAGTCCATCCATGTTGAACAAATGGCAGGATTTTTTTTCTTTTTATGGATGAATAACATTACATTTTACGTGTGTGTGTGTGTGTGTGTGTGTGTGTGTGTTTGTATCTCCTGCATTTTCTTTATGCGTTCACCTAGTGATGAACACTTAGGTTGCTTTCATACCTTGGCTATTGTAAATAATGTTGCAATGAACACGGGGGTGAAAATATCTTTTTGAGTTAGTGTTTTTGTTTTTTTCAGGTCAACACCCAGAAGCAGATTTGCTGGATCATATAGTATTTCTTTTTAAATTTTTTTTTAAAGAAACTCCATACTATTTTACATAACAGCTCCACTAACTTACAATCCTGCCGACAGTGCACAAAGGTTCCCTTTCCTCCACGTTCTCACCAACACTTGTTTCTTGTCTTTTCTGATGACAGCCATTCTAACAAGTGTGAGGTGATAAGGCAAATCTTTACCTGGACAAATTCTGTGAAGAGTATTTTAGATAACTGATGAAATTCATAAGCTGTAACTAATGTGGAAAATATTGATGTTTCAAAAAATAATACACACCTGAACTGATAACTCACTTACTATATTTCTTATTATTTTCCTGCCTCAAATCTTTTGTACCATAAAAACTTTGGTATGATTTCTGTTGTTTAAAAAAATGCAGCTTACCCTCTTGTCCTCCTTATAAAGCTGTGGTTCTCAGTCAGGGCTGATTTTGTCTCCCTGGAGCATTTAGCAGCTTCTGGTGGTCACAACTGGAAGGCAGTGCTATTGGTATCTAGTGGGTATAAGCCAGGGAGAAACATCCCATAATGCGCAGGATTGACCCTCACAATAAAGACTTACCTAGCCCAAAATGTCAGTAGTGTCATGATTGAGAAACTCTGCTGTAAAGTGTTTTAAAAGCTAAAGGTGTTTTTCACTGTCTGTTAACCTGAAGTATAAGGTAAGTATTTGTGTATTTCCTACGTAGAAAACATGTGGGCAGCCAGATTTCAGGATATAAGGAATGGCAAACATGTTCAGTTTTGCAAGCGTTGCATTTGAGATGCCTATTAAGTAAACCCAGATATATTAAAAGGCGGGTCCTGACTGGAAATTTAAATTTGGGAATTTTTTTTTTTTTGGCAGCATTGGGTCTTCGTTGCTGCACGCGGGCTTTCTCTAGTTGAGGCAAGCGGGGGCTACTCTTCATTGCAGTGCGTGGGCTTCTCACTGCAGTGGCTTCTCTTGTTGCAGAGCACGGGCTGTAGGCCCGTGGGCTTCAGTAGTTGTGGCTCGTGGGCTCTAGAGCGCAGGCTCAGTAGTTGTGGTACACAGGCTTAGTTGCTCCGCAGCATGTGGGATCTTCCCAGACCAGCCCTCGAACCCTTGTCCCCTGCCGTGGCAGATAGATTTTTAACCACTGTGCCACCGCGGAAGCCCAAAATTTGAGAATTTTTAAGGGTGCACAGAAATTGAATCCATGGGTATGGATGAGAAGGCCTAATCCAAAGAGGAAGCATAAAAAGAGAAAGGAGCCTGAGTCTTCAGGAGCGCTCATTTAACAACTGGATAAAAGAGAATGAGCCCACAAAGGAAAGTTAGTGGGACCAGGAGGAATTCAAAGAAACAAGAGAAAATAAGAAACGTGTGAGGTCACAGACAACAATATAAGAGATTATCTCAAGAAAGAAAAACTGATTTATAGTGTCAAATGAATCAGGGAGAAAAAGCAAGGAAAGGACAGAAAAGTCCATTTTATTAAGAGACACAGAACTCGTTAATGACCTTTGAGGAGGGCTGTCTTGCTTGAGTGATGGAGGCAAAAGCCAGACTGGAGTGCACCAGGATTAAGTGGCAGCGTGGAACTAGAGACAACTCCTCTAGAAATTTTCTATTGTAAAGGAAAGCAGAGGTTGTAGGAGCATATGTGTGGAATCCAGGTTAACATGGGACAGACCTGAGTGTGTTTAA
Organism: Globicephala melas; assembly: GCF_963455315.2. Classification (NCBI taxonomy): domain Eukaryota; kingdom Metazoa; phylum Chordata; class Mammalia; order Artiodactyla; family Delphinidae; genus Globicephala; species Globicephala melas. The sequence goes on from NC_083322.1 coordinate 8,262,191, forward strand.
AGGTTGATGGCAATGATCTGATTTGAAGCTAGCAGTCAGTATACAGGGGAGAAAAGGAAAAGTTTATACTGTAAAGTTTCCCTGAAGTTATAAGGGGATAGAATTGAAAAGAGATAGAGAGTTTGGCTTTATAGCTGAGGGAAATCACCTCTATTGTAAAAGGAGGGAAGAATCAATAAATATCTTTACTGATTGGTTTTCATAGAAGAGATACAAGATTTGTGGCCTATTGTGTAGCAATAAATATTTATTCCTCAAATAAAATAGAATGAGAAGGGGTCAGAAACATGATCTGCTATGATCTGAATGTCTGTGTTCCCCCCAAATTCAGATGTTGAAATCCTAACCACCAAGGTCATGGTATTAGGATGTGGGGCCTTTGGGAGGTGATTAGGTCACGAGGGCAGCATGAATTAAATTAATGCCGTTATAAAAGAGACCCGGGGAAGCTCCCTTCCCTTCTGCTGTGTGAGGTTATGGTGAAAAGACAGTTATCTAGGAAGCAGGGTTTCACCAGACACCAAATCTGCCAGCACCTTGATCTTGTGCTTCCCAGACTCCAGAGCAGTGAGAAACAAATGCTTGTTGTTCATAAGCCATTCAGTCTATGGTATTTTTTTTTAATTTTTTAAAATTTATCTTATTTATTTATTTTTGGCTGCATTGGGTCTTTGTTGCTGCGCGTGGGCTTTCTCTAGTTGCAGCGAGTGGGGGCTACTCCTCGTTGTGGCGCGCGGGCTTCTCATTGCGGTGGCTTCTCTTGTTGCAGAGCGTGGGCTCTAGGCGCGTGTGCTTCAGTAGTTGTGGCTCGCGGACTCAGTAGTTGTGGCGCACGGGCTTAGTTGCTCCACGGCATGTGGGATCTTTCTGGACCAGGGCTCGAACCCGGGTCCCCTGCCTCAGCAGGCGGATTCTTAACCACTGCACCACCAGGGAAGTCTCCAGTCTATGGTATTTTTTTACAGTAGCTCGAATGGACTAAAACATTATCTTTTCAGTTGTTCAAACCAATCTAAACAGGAATTTCCAGAAGCAAATCATAGGAAATGGCCTGCACCTGCACGTCCCCTAACCTGCTGCCCATGCTGTTCCTTTTACCAAAAATATCCTGTCTACTCCTTGTCCTCTGGAAATCACTCCTTGCACCTTCAGATGGAAGTGGATGCTCCCTCCTCCATGCTGAGTAGCACACACTATAGTATACAGTAACGATTTCTTTACCTGTTTAATTCTTTCGCTAGATTGGGAGCTGTTCTGGGGTGTGGTCACATCACGCACAGAACACTAGTGCCCAGTGCCTGTCTCTTGGCAGGTGACTAATAAGTGCTTGCTTAGGAGATGAGCTTACCTTTTTATTTTTCTTATAAATATCTCCCGAATGGAATGCTATCTTGCATTGGCAAAACAGTGAATCTCTAAAATTATACCTTGAACTACCAACTCATATTTATATGTACATACACATATGTGCCTCTGAGAATGACCCCTTAGCTACAGGCTTCTCTATTCTAAACAGCTAAACGGATGGGTTAATCCTGAGTTAATTAGAAAATTCAGTTATACAGAAATTCTGCTAACTGCAAGCCTGCACTTCATAATCAAGCTAATTAACTGGGTGTTTATTGAATCTTTCTTCCCAGACTGTAGCCTCATAGAAGGTAGGACATTTTTCTCCATTTTTCCCATTAAATTGAATATAAAATGCATTTGCCAAAAATGCTTATTGAAAAAAATAATTGGACTAGGCTCAAAGTACAATTGGGGAGAAGAAGCATTGGAACACAAGAATAAGTAGAATCAGGTTTCTGATTCCAAATATCTACTCTCCTCTTTTACCTCTAAAATATACGACAAGGTCAAACGCAAGCTTAGAAGAGCTGATATCATATAAGCAATAAATGAAACAATGGAAGAATTCTTCTTATCCCTGTTTCTTTCAAAAATATAAATCTATGTTTTAAGTGAAAGAAGGCAGTCCAAAGCACAGAATTCAATTTATCAATGGACTCTAGAATTCTATATAAAAAGGGGTAGCTGTATAAAATTATAAAATAAACTGAACAATAATAAATGACAAGCTCCAAAAGAAGGGTCAACTATAAATCAAACCCTGCACTCTAGAGTAGAAGACAGTGGCAATTCAACTCAATGTAATTGAGGTAATGCTAATGATATTGCAGTTTTAATCATTAAATGAGAAGTATAAGATTCAAGAAAAGTGTGAGGGCCCTCATCTTATGCTATTTATTGAAGAAATAAGATATCAAATAGTAATACAAAGCAGTTTTATCATTAACTGCAAAATTATGAAGTTAATTAGAATAGAGTCATTTAGCAATATGGAGTAGGTTACAAGGCTCAAGCCTTTGGTGAACTCCTGAGGGTACACTGTGGGCTAAACTATCCCGGAAAGTCTTCATGCAAAAATAAACTTGAGGTAGACTGTGATGGCTTCGGTTTTCCCAGTTCATCAGTTGTCAGATGACAAATCAAGCTGTACTGTTACCCTTGAATATTTTTTTAATGTGAGCCAATTAAATTAGTATGCACTTTGATTTATTTGTACTGTTCTTCGCAATTTAAATGTTTCTATTTCAAAATGAATTATACTAAGTCTTTTGTATGCAACTGCAACCCAAACCTTTAGAATATGCCAGATTTCCCCTGCCATATGGCCTCTTTTTCATTATTCTCTTCTAAGAATTACATATTTAGGTTTGCCTGTAAAAATTGAAAGCCATCATGAACAAAACAACTGGGCCATTTCTACCCTTTGACGCAGCTTTAACCTTGCCCTCTTCCTAAAGCCCAGGAAAGATAAAAGCTGGTTGCCTGGAGCCCTCCAGGAAAATGAATCACGGGTAGAGAAGTGCATGTTCCTGCATTTGCGAAGAGTAAAAGCAACCCAGAAAAATGTCTATTTTCTATGAATACTTCTCATCATATACTTTACTGTGGCTACCATTCAATTCTATGTGTTTTCAGTGTGAATATTATGTACTTCATATACTCCCCGCTATTTTTTCTATTTGTAACCTAGCCAGTAAAATGTCTGATCTCTGACTTAGCGTTCAGTGTCCATGAGGTGCACCTGCTGGTTTTATTTCTATATTTTAGCCCAACTATTGTTTGACTTTCTCAAACTTGTTCTACATTCTCCCCACACAGTCACCTTTGCCTCTGTCCTGATTGGATTCATTTTGTCAATATTTGTTTAGTTTATCTTTGCTCTTAAAAAGAATCCATATTCCATAAAACCTTTCCAGACACTCTCAGTTACAACTAGTTGCTGTCTCCTCTGGGTTTTTTTGGTCACTTGTCACACACTGCCTTGCATTATGTCTATTTGCGATGACTTAATACCACTTATATTTAGAGGATGAGTATGGGATCATTCATCCACTCATTCATACAATGAAAATTTTCATTTATCCAATAAAAGTCTGTCATGAGATTTTCCCTGGGCTAGACACTGAAGATAGAGTGGTAAACAAAATAGACTCATTTCCAGATCTCTTAAAACATAACAAATTAATGAGATGATAGACATTCTGTGAATTGAGAAAGTTATAAGGGCCTGAGGTATGGGTGCTATGCCTCTGGACATATCATCTTTCTAAACATCTTCTGTGCTGTCCCTCTCATAAAAGAGAGAAAGAGATTCTGTTGGTAGGACTAGATGTGTAGGGCACATTAGAAGAAATTAAAAGTCCTAGGGTGAAAACTGAGGGTGGTATCTGCTCAGTGGAAAGGGGTAGCTAAGTATTTTGACCGAAGCTGATGTGAAGCTTCAAGTCTCTGGGATCCACGGTCAGAGAAGACATGTTGAGAAATCGTATAGTGTTCATACTCAGTGACAAATGTTTATTTATATCCATTACAAACACACACCACCACCACTACCACCACCACCCAAAAAGCACGCAGGTGGGGGTTTCAATTTTTAATACTGGAATAATAAATGATTAAGGCTAAAGCAATGCCATAAAGAATAATGGAAAATAATAAGTATTTACATACACATGAGGTTTCTAATTATTAATGCTTTAAAAAAAACACATCTGGCTTAAAAGTAAAATAGGCAGTATTATGCATATATCTTTGTATACTGGGCCTCATTACTGACTGATACAAGACACTGGTCTACAGGCAAAGGAGCTCAGGATAAAATTACCATTTCAGAATTACTAATTTTTCAATCCCTAATCATAAAGTAATGAGAACTGAGATATAACTACATAATATGTCCTTATAAGAATTCTGCAATAAAAGGAGTTCATACCTTAGCATTTGAAGTCAATCGACACTGAAGATTTTGAGCTATAAAATTATGTTTAATACTGGAATAAATAAAATATGCATTATAAGATTCAGTTGTAAGTATCACGTTAAACCTCTGAGCACAAGAAAAAAATCAAGTAACAAATGATCAAATCAATAGGGAAACATCCTCTCAATCAACAACATTGATAAGACATTCAAACATGAAATTCACACTGATGGGGTTAATTTCATTGACCAATTATCCTTCTCTGGGCGTTTGGAACAAGTGGTCAACAGATACAACAGGTGCAAACAGAAGAATTTTTGTCAGAGAAAGATGCAGAAGACAGGCAGTGCCTGCATATTAAATTGCACATGGAAAGTTTTGACAATGAGATGGAGAATGACTAGATGACTGCTTGGTCAGGGCTGGTTGTTCAGGTCAGGGAGTGTCTAATAATGTTGATGGAATATTCTGTCTCTGGCTTTTGGGCCTTTTCAGGAGAGTTGAGTGAGTTAGGAGAGGAGTTGTCAAAGGCTAGAGGGATCTGGAGTTTTGTCATAAGAATTTTCCATAATAATACTTCAACTAACAACAGGAAGCAATTTTCTTTCTTTATGATAATAGTAGAGACTGTAAATAAATGACTAATAATAATACCACAAACACAACTTAAATCCTCTCTATTCTTAGGATCTACTTGCCTAATCCCAACCCTGGACAGTGATTATTTAAAAGCAAGAGTCATTGTGTGGAACCAATAAGAAGGATTATAAAGTTTTTGTCAGAGTGTAGAAATACTCCTTTTAAATATGTACTATTTTCTTCATCTGAAAACAAAAGCAATAATTAATGAAGAAAAACTTCACTTGTAAAGCCTTTTTGGCTTCTACACTAAACAGGAAGCAAACACCTCATACAAATGTATCACTCTGACTGCTGTGCTGGTCAATTAGGAAGTCACTGCAACAATCCATACAGTGAATGGCTCAGGAGTGGAATTTGCGAAGATGGTAAGAGACAAATGAGTTCTGGATATATACTGAGGGAAGAGCCTTCGCTGATAAGTTGGATTTGGGATGTGAGGGGAAGAAGAGTCAAAGATGTAGCATTCCATTCCAAAACAACAGAATACACTTTCTTCTCAAGTGCTCATGGAACATTCTCAAGGATAGATCATATCTTGAGGCAAAACTCAGGCCTTGGTAAATTTAAGAAAATTGAAATCATATAAAGTATCTTTTCCAACTACAATGCTATGAGACTAGATATCAATTACAGGAAAAAAACCTATAAAAGATACAAACACATGAAGGCTGAACAACACACTACTAAATAACCAAGAGATCACTTTAGAAATCAAAGAGGAAATCAAAGAATATCTAGAAACAAATGACAATGAAAACACAACAACCCAAAACCTATGGGATGCAGCAAAAGCAGTTCTAAGAGGGAAGTGTATAGCAATACAATCCTACCTCAAGAAACAAGAAACATCTCAAATAAAAAACCTAACCTTACAACTAAAGCAATTAAAGAAGGAAGAACAAAGAAACCCCAAAGGTAGCTGAAGGAAAGAAATCATAAGGATCAGATCAGAAATAAATGAAAAAGAAATGAAGGAAACAATAACAAAGCTCAGTAAAACTAAAAGCTGGACAGGGAGATCAGTTTGGTGCTTTGTGACCACCTAGAGGGGTGGGATAGGGGGGTGGGAGGGAGGGAGATGCAAGAAAGAAGAGATATGGGGATATATGTATATGTATAGCTGATTCACTTTGTTATAAAGCAAAAAGTAACACACCATTGTAAAACAATTATACTCCAATAAAGATGTTTAAAAAAAAAACCAAACTAACTAAAAGCTGGTTCTTTGAGAAGATAAACAAAATTGATAAACCATTAGCCAGACTCATCAAGAAAAAAAGGGAGAAGACTCAAATCAATAGAATTAGAAATGAAAAAGGAGAAGTAACAACTGACACTGCAGAAATACAAAGGATCATGAGAGATTACTACAAGCAACTCTATGCCAATAAAATGGACAATCTGGAAGAAATGGACAAATTCTTAGAAATGCACAACCTGCTGAGACTGAACCAGGAATAAATAGAATATATGAACAGACCAATCACAAGCACTGAAATTGAAACTGTGATTAAAAATCTTCCAACAGGGCTTCCCTGGTGGCACAGTGGTTGGGAATCTGCCTGCCAATGCAGGCGACACGGGTTCAAGCCCTGGTCTGGGAAGATCCCACATGCCGCGGAGCAACTGGGCCCGTGAGCCACAATTACTGAGCCTAGGCGTCTGGAGCCTGTGCTCCGCAACAAGAGACGACCGCACACTGCGATGAAGAGTGGCCCCTGCTTGCCACAACTAGAGAAAACTCTTGCACAGAAAGGAAGACCCAACACAGCCATAAATAAATAAATAAATTTAAATCATATGGGCTTCTAAGAAGACTTCTGTTTAAAAAAAAAAACTTCCGACAAACAAAAGGCCAGGACCAGATGGCTTCACAGGTGAATTCTATCAAACAATTAGAGAAGAGCTAACACCTATCCTTTTCAAACTCTTCCAAAATATAGCAGCAGGAGGAACACTCTCAAACTCATTCTAAGAGGCCGCTATCACGCTGATACCAAAACCAGACAAGGATGCCACAAAGAAAGAAAACTGCAGGCCAATATCACTGATGAACATAGATGCAAAAATCCTCAACAAAATACTAGCAAGCAGAATCCAACAGCACATTAAAAGGATCATACACCATGATCAGGTGGGGTTTATTCCAGGAATGCAAGGATTCTTCAATGCAAATCAATCAACATGATACACCATATTAACAAATTGAAGGAGCAAAACCATATGATCATCTCAATACATGCAAAGAAAGCTTTCGACAAAATTCAACACCCATTTATGATAAAAACCCTGCAGAAAGTAGGCACAGAGGGAACTTTCCTCAACATAATAAAGGCCATATATGACAAACCCACATCCAGCATCGTCCTGAATGGTGAAAACTGAAACCATTTCCACTAAGATCAGGAACAAGACAAGGTTGCCCACTCTCAACACTATTATTCAACATAGTTTTGGAAGTTTTAGCCACAGAAATCAGAGAAGAAAAAGAAATAAAAGGAATCAAAATCGGAAAAGAAGAAGTAAAGCTGTCACTGTTTGCAGATGACATGATACTATACATAGAGAATCCTAAAGATGCTACCAGAAAACTGCTAGAGCTAATCAATGAATTTGGTAAAGTAGCAGGGTACAAAATTAATGCATAGAAATCTCTTGTATTCCTATAGACTAATGATGAAAAATATCAAAGTGAAATTAAGGAAACACTCCCTTTTACCACTGCAACAAAAAGAATAAAATACCTAGGAATAAACCTACCTAAGGAGACAAAAGACCTGTATGCAGAAAATTATAAGACACTGATGAAAGAAATTAAAGATGATACAAATAGGTGGAGATATATACCATGTTCTTGGATTGGAAGAATCAACATTGTGAAAAGGACTATACTACCCAAAGCAATATACAGATTCAATGCAATCCCTATCAAACTACCACTGGCATTTTTCACAGAACTAGAAGAAAAAATCGCACAATTTGTAATGGAAACACAAAAGACTCTGAATAGCTGAAGCAATCTTGAGGAAAAAAAAAACAGAGCTGTAGGAATCAGGCTCCCTGACTTCAGACTATACTACTAAGCTACAGTAATCAAGACAATATGGTACTGGCACAAAAACAGAAAAATAGATCAATGGAACAGGATAGAAAGCCCAGAGATAAACCTACACACATATGGTCACCTTATCTTTGATAAAGGAGGCAGGAATATACAAATGGGGAAAAGACAGCCTTTTTTATAAGTGGTGCTAGGAAAACTGGACAGCTACATGTAAAAGAATGAAATTAGAACACTACCTAACACCATACACAAAAATAAACTCAAAATGTATTAAAGACCTAAATATAAGGCCAGACACTATAAAACTCTTAGAGGAAAACATAGGCAGAACACTCTATGACATAAATCACAGCAAGGTCCTTTTTGACCCACCTCCTAGAGAAATGGAAATAAAAACAAAAATAAACAAATGGCACCTAATGAGACTTAAAAGCTTTTGCACAGCAAAGGAGACCATAAACAAGATGAAAAGACAACCCTCAGAATGGGAGAAACTATTTGCAAACGAAGCAACTGACAAAGGATTAATCTCCAAAATATACAAGCAGCTCATGCAGCTCAATATCAAAAAAACCCAATCCAAAAATGGACAGACGACCTAAACAGACATTTCTCCAAAGAAGATATACAGATTGCCAACAAACCCATGAAAGGATGCTCAACATCACTAATCATTAGGGAAATGCAAATCAAAACTACAATGAGGTATCACCTCACACCGATCGAATGGCCGTCATCAAAAAATCTACAAACAATAAATGCTGGAGAGGGTGTGGAGAAAATGGAACCCTCTTGCACTGTTGGTGGGTATGTAAATTGATACAGCCACTGTGGAGAACAGTATAGAGGTTCCTTAAAAAACTAAGAATAGAACTACCATATGACCCAGCAATCCCACTAGTGGGCCTATACCCTGAGCAAACCATAATTCAAAAAGAGTCATGTACCACAATATTCACTGCAGCTCTATTTACAATAGCCAAGACATGGAAGCAACCCAAGTGTCCATCGACAGATGAATGGATAAAGAAGATATGGCATATATATACAGTGGAATATTACTCAGCCATAAAAAGAAACGAAATTGAGTTATCTGTAGTGAGGTGGATGGACCTAGAATCTGTCATACAGAGTGAAGTAAGTCAGAAAGAGAAAAACTAATGCCACATAGTAACACATATATATAGAATCTAAAAAAGAAAAAAATCGTTCTGAAGAACCTAGGGTCAGCACAGGAATAAAGATGCAGACCTACAGAATGGACTTGAGGACACGGGGAGCGGGAAGAGTAAGTTGGGAAGAAGTGAGAGAGTGACACTACCATATATACACTACCAAATGTAAAACAGATAGCTAGTGGGGGAAGCAGCCACATAGTACAGGGAGATCAGCTCAGTGCTTTGTGACCACCTAGAGGGGTGGGATAGGGAGGTTGGGAGGGAGATGCAAGAGGGAGGGGATATGGGGATATATGTATATGTATAGCTGATTCACTTTGTTATAAAGCAGAAACTAACACATCCTTGTAAAGCAATTATACTCCAATAAAGATGTTAAAAAAAAAAAAACAGATGTAGCTAAGGTGTTTGACCAGAGCAAATAGATGAATACAGCTGACACTTAGATGGAGAAAACTGAGGGAGGGACATTTGTTTTGTTATTGTTGTTGTATTTTGGTTTTTTTTAATAATAACTTTATTTATCTACCTATTTATTTTAATTGAATTATAGTTTATTTACAATGTTGTGTTAGTTTCAGGTGTACAGCACAGTGATTCAGTTATACATACATATATATTTTTTCAAATTCTTTTCCCTTAAAGGTGACTATAAAATATTGAATTTAGTTCCCTGTGCTATATAGCAGGTCCTTGGTGGTTATCTATTTTATACATAGTAGTGGGGGAGGGATAAATTAGGAGTTTGGGGACCTTTTTTTTTGATGGACAGTGGTTTTGAACACAAAGGGTTTGAGATGCCCATTAGACTGTGATGACTGTGGATTGGCAGTTGGGTTTGAGGCTCAATGGAGACAAGCCTGTCTATTGAGCTAGAGATAGAGCCAGAGACAGAAATCTTTGAGTCCTGAGCATATAGGTGGACGATCTCCCAAAAAGCAGGTGTAGAAAGAAAAAAGGTCCAAACACTGAAACCTGGGGCTCCCACTGTTTACATATGACAAAAATGAGGAAGAACTTAAATATGAAGGAGTAGAAGGATGAGAAGAAAGAGAGAAACACCACGTGAACACCAAGAAAATGTTTTAAGAAAGAGGGAATGGTCTGTGTCTAACGCTGATGATTAGTCAAGAATAGTAATGAGAATTCCTCACTGGATTAACAACATGAAGACTGCTGGTGAGTCGACAAGAACTGTTCTGCTGTGGATGAAAGCCTTTTGGAATAGGTTCAAGAAAGAATGAGACAAAAGAAAGTGAAGGCCACAATGATGACTAATTTAAAAGGGAACAAAGATGTCAGCTGGTATTTTTAATGAATGGGGAAACATAATTAGCTGAAAGGAAAGAGAACGGGTTGGAAGTGAGAAGATGGAATGAAAGGGATTGAAGCTGGGTTGCAGCCCCAGGGTCTCACTTAAGTCAGTGGCCATGAACTTAAAATAAGACCCATCAGGATAGTTGTGCAGTTTTCCCAGCCACATCCCTCCCCCCTGGTGAGATACAAAGCACATGGAAACCTACACTTCACCAGCCCTGGTATTTTTCTGAGGAAGTAAAATGAAAGGAGAAAGGAGCAAAGAAACTGAGGATTATAAGGGAGTCATTATAATGCTTAGACACAGAACTGAAAGTGGGTGGAAGGGAAGTGAGGGCATGAGTGAAGAAAGTGTAGGAAAAATGTATTTTTGTTATGGTTGATTTAGGGAACTAGAGATAAGGAACAGAAAATGATGGAGTGGTTGTAGTTAATGATCATGTTGAGGTCCAGGGGATGACCCTGGAAGTCAGTGGCAATAACACACTGGAGGAGAGAAGGTACAATAATTGGGACAGATAGAGCTTTGAAAGCTCCAAAGAACATGACAGGGGAGTTATTGGAGCATGTGGCAGTGGTCCAGGTATTCAATCTGCAAAGATGAAGAGGTAATGGGCCAAGAGTCTGTAAATATCCACAGTAAGAAAAGGTAGAACGTGATATAATTAGCTTTATCCTGGGGCACTGGCGGAGGGAGGTGTAGGGAATCGCTTATTCAACAAACACACACACAATGGAAGACATGATTTTGGAACCACTTCAAAAGATGTAAGTAGTATGTGCTCTACAATTAAGATTATTAAAGGTATGGTCATTATATTAAACATTTTAACTGGATTTTTCTTGGGCATATAAATTACTGCTTTCCTGATTCCATGATCTTTGTGACAAAAATCAGACTCGCTGGGCTAACTTAATTAAGAGACTCCTGGAAATTAAATTCCATCAGTTACATAACAATCACAGGCATTTCACAAAAAATCTAATTTAAGGAGTTGGGAAAAGGATCTGAAGGGTGGTCAGAGTGTGCCTTTTATTTTTCATTATATGTCTTACAATTAAGAGGTCATTAGTCAAAAAATCTACATATCTCAGCCTGTCATACAGGACACTCAGAGTGTGATGGTGGCTTGCCTGTAAAGCCTTAGCAACACCTATTCAACTCAACCTAAGCACCTGTTTGTAGTCCATGACTGGTAAGAGAAGTAGCTCAACTGATCCTAATCTACAAGTGATTTCTAACGAAGAGCTGAAATATGACTTTTTTTTCTTCTTAGCAAACTCATATACAGACAAGTCCCATGTAAAAATTGACCATTAGATATTTACAATTGGGGCACTTTGTTCCAAAACAATAGTAACAAAGTATTCTGTGAGTTTATAAAAATATGTTCAAGTATTTAAAGTGTTTGGGGAAACTACACTTACTTTGAATATGATGTTACAGGAAGTAATTCTGGTGTGTTTCCATGTACATTTCTGTGAACTAAAAATTGACCCTCTATGTGAAGAAGGTATCCCACATTTAAGTACAAGTAACTTTACTAATTATCTGTGACTATTTTCTGCTTAGATGGGGGTAATTATTAGTGATCCTTCTGAACCATCCCTTTAGCTTGTGTGATGTCTTAGTTAAAGAGACTGCATCTGCCAGGGTCTAAATGGTCTATACATCCCAGAAATGATGTTTATATTGGTATATTTATCCATGACTTATTTTTTAATAGTTTTAAATAGAAGGATAGGTCATGCAACTATATTTTGAATGGATAGAAATGCTGATAATCCTGCAATGTAACCTTTCTGTATAGAAAAGAAACTGTAATGTCTATCATCTATAAACATTTCTCTATAAAACTGTATCACACCAATATATCCTATTTCTCTAATTTCAATATTTTTGTACATACATAGATGAGTTACTAATAGAAACATGCTTATTAGAAAATCTTCTTAGCGGAAATGAACTTTTAAAATAACATCTTAAATGATACTAAACACTACTTTTCAAAACACCAACTCATGTGTTAGCTGCTGAACCTACAATGAGCCAGTAATAGCTTAATTCAAACCAGTGATAAAATACAATTCCTAAAGGTCAAAACCAAACTCTTTGAGTAGAGATTCCATCTGTGCTCCTTTTCACTGTATTTCTATACTGCAGGGATAGGCTTTTCTAGTGCAGCTTGCATTAAAATTATTTTCAGTGATGATTTTTTTTCTGATCCTCTGTTGGAGATGAACTAAGAAAACACTCGATAACCTCCCTCTTTGTCATGAATTTTGTATTCTCAGAGGACTAGATGACAAATATTGACACAGTTTTACAGTACTCATGTACAAATCCATGTCTGCAGCTGATTTTTGCAGTTAGGATTTTTGGTTGCTCTCAGAAATTGTTCATAATATAATATTTATTAGTGCAGAGTAAAATTAACAATGAATATTTACTAGTGTCAATCATACACAATGTAAATTCTATTTAGAAAATGAATACAATATTAACATTTCATAATCCCTTTTAAAATGTATCAATTTAAATAACTATTTGGAAGGGGGTAACTTTCAAACATTCATTCCTGCATCCTTGCTGCCAAAGATGACCTGTGGCAGAATGTGACAAAATGAGTTTATACACATGAACATCCTTCATTGCAGCATTATCCACAGTGGTCAAGATATGGAAACAACCTATGTGTATGTCAACAGATGAATGGATAAAGAAAATATGATAGATATATATCTATATCACAAATATATATATCAAATATATATACATACATACACACTCATACACATACACACAGTGGAATATTATTAATTCTTAAAAAAGAAGGAAATCTTGCCACTTGTGACAACCTGCAGGGCATTATACTAGGTGAAATAAGCCAGACAGAGAAAGACCAATACTGTATGGTATCACTTACGTGCGGAATCTAGAAAAAATAAAATTAAAGTCAAACTTTTAGAAACAGAGTGAAATGTTGGTTGCCAGAGGTTGGAGGGTGGCGGAAACAAGAAGATGTTGGTCAAAGGGTACAAACTTTCAGTTATAAGATGAGTAAGTTCTAAAGATCCTACAGAGCATGGTGACTATAGTTAATAATTCTGTATTGTATACTTGAAGTTTGCTAAGAGAATAGATCTTAAGCATTTCCATACACAGAAGAAAGATAATAATGTGAGGTGATGAATATGTTAATTAACTTAATTGTGGGAATCCTTTCACAATGTATATGTATATCAAATCATCACATTGTACACTTTAAATATAATAAATTTTATTTGTCAATTATACCTCAATAAGGATGGGGAAAAAAACATGAAGATCTTGAGCTGTATACAAATATATACTACAGTTTCTCTTCTGGCCCTCTAGAAATATTGTTGAATGAAAAAATTAATTCTCTGGGAAAATTCAGGGAGCAATGTTGAACACATCCTATTTCTAACTTTATTTTGCTCTTCTGTTTTATTCCTCTTGACAACACTGCAATATTTAGTGAAAAGAATTCAGTTTAATATCAAAAATTGTGGTGTTCAAAATGTACTTTGGTTATTTCATTTTCAGAACACAAAAGAATACTTTTTTAAAATTATGCTTAACATTTTAGAATGACTTGGCACTGCTGGAGGCTTTTTTTTTTTTATAGCACCTCAGTAGAGATGACATTTTGACATAGAGTCCTCTCATTATACTGGAATTAAATAGTAAGTGCAGATTATTGCTTTGATTTCTAGAAATACGTACTTGGTGAATGGTGTAATTTATAATTTTAGGCAAATGTATGCCATTAGCAAGTTCAGTTTTTTTCCCCTTGTCCCAAAATTTAACATTGAGATTATTCACAAATGTTAATTTGTACCCTTTTGTATCTTGTAGAACCTCTGCTTCTAAGGTTTCTTTGATAAGATGACTGAGTAGGAAAGGAAAACTGCCTCCTTTTGTCAGTTTTTTACCCGCCACAGCAAGTGGCAAAGCAAAGACTCCATAGAGAGCTCATGTCATTAGAGAATTTTGGAGGGTCCATTACTAATGACTCTTCTAGGGCTCCAACTCTGGATACATCCTACAGGTTTGTGTGCTTCCTGGCTCACATCTGAGCCCAGATCAAGAAGAATTCTCTCTAAATTTGCCACAGCAATGTTGGCTATATACTAAACCAATACCCACAAAAATGCTGGTAAACAGTCCAACAGGGAACCCCAGCTGTGTATGTTGGCTGATCCCGTATTTCCAACAAATATAATAAAGCTTCCAAGAAACTTCAAGCCAAATTTCAAGCTCAAGCACAGAAAATACATTAACTTCTGCCTTCTTTTTTACCCTTGGCCCCAGTTTTCAATCTTAATTGGAAATAGGCAGTTTATAAGTAAAGTCATTAAATAAAAATGTCATCCTTCCAGATAGTGTGTTACGACGTAGAACACAGAACTCAGGGCTTTGTTTCTGTTTGTGTTTCTCGCTTTTTTAAATATTCCTACCAAACATCAAGAAAAAAAATTCTCCCATAACCCTGGCCAGTTGTCTGCATCTCTGTGGCAGAATATAGGCCGCACACAGATGAATGCTGCCAGGAGCAGTGGCAGGGGTAGACAGGGGTTGTCAAGGGGCAGGCAGGGCACTCCTATGGCACCACACTGAAGTTTGAAAGCTTCTCCAGTCAAGCCCTAAGGAGTTTTCCTGCAGGCTAGAAGATGGCAAGACAGGCAGGGGCAGAGTGAAGACAGGACGGCAGGAATCCTCTTCCCTGGGAAATAAACACTCACCCTGTATCTGTTTATTTGAACGACTATTTATTGACTTGCTCACATGTCTCATATGGTGGTTTACAGATTCAATGTTTGGAAGCTGCTGGAGTTTTTTTTGTAACACTGGTGTCGAAGGGAATGTTTCTTCATAGGCTAAATATGTTTCTGTTTTGGAAACATGCTTTGAACCATAGCATTTCAGAGCCCATTTAATAACGAGTACTTTCACCAGAAGGTTTTGCAGAAATTTGATTCTCTATTAGACACAGCAGGCATGAAAGCAAAGGGAGAAGGATGTGCTTTAGACTCCATTCCCCAAAGAGAATAAAGCTGGCGCCCCCAGACGGAGGCATTGCCTGAAGCTTTACTTACCTTTAGATGTCATCCTAACTTGTAATGAAGTGAAACGTTGGTGATTTGTCCCACTTTATTTTCTAGAGAAAGTAACTTGTGTTCTTTGAATAAGTCTAACCATTTATTAACAGACGACATTAAAGCAGTGCATTTACGTCAACTGTTTGAAATTCAGACTACTTTTTCCCTTTGAGTATAAAAATATGCTATAAATAGACTTGTTTCCCAGGCCAGCCCACAAAGCCTAATCCTAATTATCAGCTGCTGCCCCTGATTTTTAGACTACTGTTACTATGGGGAACTGCATTTGTAATTTTATATTAGGGCTTTAGGAGAATATTTTCCCATTTGGTGATCGCCCCTCAAATAACAAGCCATGTCAGATGGACAAGGGAGGATTTTCTTGGAAACATCTGACTTTATTAGCACACTGTGTATCTATGTCTACTTAAGAAAAGGGATACTCCAGGTCGTATGTTCTGAATTGGAGAATAAAGGTTAATTACAGAAGTCAGAACCAGAACTCTCCCAGTGTTATTAATCATTCATTTTTTAATTAATTAATTTATTTCTTTTTGGCTGTGTTGGGTCTTCATTGCTGCGCACAGCCTTTCTCTAGTTCCAGCAAGGGGGCTACTCTTCGTTGCGGTGTGCAGGCTTCTCATTGTGGTGGCTTCTCTTGTTGTGGAGCATAGGCTCTAAGCACGTGGGCTTCAGTAGTTGCGGCGCACAGGCTTAGTTGCTCTGCGGCATGTGGAGTCTTCCCGGAACAGGGCTCGAACCTGTGTCCCCTGCACTGACAGGCGGATTCTTAACCACTGTGCCATCAGGGAAGTCCCTATTAATCATTCTTTAATGGAGTATTCATCCATCAAGAATCTCCTGTTCAGTAAAAGATGTGCTTTCTCCTTTGATCAAAGGAAGAGCACCAAAAATCAAATCTTCTGATTTCCTACTAATGGAAATTTCATTGTGGAAATCATCAGGATGGGGTATTGGAGGAAAAGTATTAGTTTTAGAAAATAAATACCATAGAATTATGCCTTCCATCACCTTGTGAAATTGTGGGTATAGAAATGTAATTATTATTCAGTTATAAATGACTTCTATAGAACAAAGGAAAGAAACTAGCTAGAGCAACATGAATTAACTCTTATTTCACTATGTTAACTTACTTCTCTTATTCATCAAACCAGTTTGATAGCAAACATTTCATAATAATTGAACTAACTTTTATGCAAATTTGAAATGGTACCCTTAAAAAATTATTTCCCTCGATTTTAATTAATCTTGAATATTTAATACGCTTTTGCATAACTTAAGCAAAGGCTTATCTTTTTTCCTTGCCTAGGGCTCCTTGAACTTTAATTAGTATGCATCATATCTTAAAATTTTGGTGTTGCTTTTAAGGAGCAATAATTTTGATCCATTTAAACTCACCATCATCAGATACAGGTTCCATATAATAATTACATTTCAAAAGGAAAGAATAAAAATGAGAAAAAGGAGGGAAGTTTTTCAAACTTCAACGTTTTCTTTGTAGGTGTTCTCTAAAATGTAAAAGGTGAGTTATAGTATTTCTCAGTATTTCTATAGTGTTTTTGTGATACATATCAGCAATTCAGGTGTTAGAGTAAAAAAGCAAGGATACGAAGCGAGAGAGAGGCACAAAGCGAGAGAGAGGCATGGACATACATACACTACCAAACGTAAGGTAGATAGCTGGTGGGGGGCAGCCGCATGGCACAGGGAGATCAGCTCGGTGCTTTGTGACCGCCTGGATGGGTGGGATAGGGAGGGTGGGAGGGAGGGAGACGCAAGAGGGAAGAGATATGGGGACATATGTATATGTATTGCTGATTCACTTTGTTATAAAGCAGAAACTAACACACCATTGTAAAGCAATTATACTCCAATAAAGATGTAAAAAAAAAAAGCAAGGATTATTGGGACTGACATATACACAGTACTATGTATGAAATAGATAACTAATGAGAACCTACTGTATAGCACAGCAAACTCTACACAATGCTCTGTGGTGACTTAAATAGGAAGGAAATCTAAAAACGAGGGGATATATGTATACGTATAACTGATTCACTTTGCTGTACAGCAGAAACTAACACAACATTGTAAATCAACTATACTCCAATAAAAATTAATAAAAAAGCAAGGATTATAAGTAATATAGAGTATGAAATTATATCTTTATAGATGCCCCCAATACCTGTCCTACTCATGCTCTCCTGGAAAGAAAACTGACACAGCTCTTCTGAGGGGATCCAGCCCCCGCAGTCAGCCCCCATGACTGGCTCCTACTGGGCACCTGACTTAGGAGCAGCCAAAGGTTTATAGCAACTTATGACCAGAGCCTGGTGAAACAAGATAAATTGAGCCAACACATTTCCTTTCTAGAATTTGAAGAAATATGACAATAATCAGGCAGCTAGCCATGGTAGCTGAAAAAAAGGTCATATAGAGTTGTGGGACCAAATACGGGGCACTGTGAACACTGCAGCTGCATTAGTTTGGATGGTTTCAGTTGTAAATAACAGAAAACAGCACTGGATCTGCCTTCACAAAAAAGGAAATCAGTTGGTCCAAATAAATGAAAAGTATGTAGGCATGATCAAGAGGCTCAAGAAAGTCAGCCAGATTCCGGCTTGTTTGTCCTTCCAAGGGCTCTCTCTCCACTCTGTCTTTCACCTAAGGCTGCCCCACCCATCATTCCAGAAGGTTTCCAGGATGGCTGGCCTGGATCACATGCATTTCTGTAAAGTAGCCTCAGTGACCACGGGTTGAGATTTTTTTAAAAAAATACATTTATTTATTTATTTTTGCCTGCGTTGGGTCTTCATTGCTGCGCGCGGGCTTTCTAGTGTTGCAGCGAGCAGGGGCTACTCTTCGTTGCAGTGTGCGGGCTTCTCATTGTGGTGGCTTCTCTTGTTGCGGAGCACGGGCTCTAGGCATGCGGGCTTCAGTAGTTGTGGCACATGGGCTCAGTAGCTGTGGCTCATGGGCTCTAGAGCGCAGGCTCAGTAGTTGTGGTGCATGGGCTTAGTTGCTCTGCTGCATGTTGGATCTTCCCAGACCAGGGCATGAACCCGTGTCCCCCGCACTGGCAGGTGGATTCTTAACCACTGTGCCACCGGGGAAGCCCACAGGTTGAAATATTGTACCTGAAGACAGATTAGCTTCCTTGAAACCAAATAGAAACCAGGAGGTGTTGAAAGGGATAGGGTAGGGGCAGCCCACAAGAAATCGGCTGCTGACCAAGCAAGCAATGCGCACCCATCACAGAACTTATGAGAGTACAAAAACTATACGCAGAGCGATCCAGCTGGTTTACGGATTAAAGGGAAAAAAATGAGGGCTCAAATATGTAAATGCAGAGCGTTTTGGGTGAAGAACTTGTGCCTTTTAAACTGTCTTGAATCAAGAACTCCCTCGGGTTCCAGTCACAGCAAGACCCACACCTGTTAGGTAAGGTTGACCATGCATCTCAGCTTGTTCAGCAGAGGACCAGTTCATGCCTGTTATACTCCTTTCTTTCTCAAAAAGTGCCCCAGTTTTCTGGCAAATTATACGGTCATCATACTGTGTTGGCACCTACTTTGGAATTTCCACACATTTTCCCCTAATCATTTCGTGCATAGCTTTATAATAAGTTGGCTTTACATGGATTCGTTTGAGTTCGTGTCTGTAGAAGGCATATCTACAATATCAGGAGGAAATTCCAAGATAAGTGGAAGGCCAGGCAGCACCTTCTACTAAGGAGGACTGGGGTGGGAGAGCAAACGTGAGGGTCCTGCAAGAAATGTCAGCACAGCCAATTGGATGCTCCCACCTGAAGCTAAAATTCGGCAGGGGCACGCAAAGATGCAGGGTCATAGAGGATACCTGGGGGGCTGAGGGAGTCTGGAACGTCGTGTTCTGGTGAGAGGTAAAAGACCTTGGCTTCTCTTTACCCATCTTGGTTCTGCCTTTCATCAATTCTGAGCTAGAGAATGATGTTTCTTAAATTCAGCAGAGTTTTTACTTTATTTACTTATTTATTTTTGCTCGTTTGTTTATAACCAAGAAACTGACTTGTATGGTTCCTTGCTATGAATGGGCCAAATTAACTCAGTTGCTGAGAGAGAATCTAGGAATGAGTCAGGCAATAAGTTTGGAGAAACTATCATAAATTTAGATATTGTGTTATAGTATATTGTTTGTATCCTTTCTATACATAGAAACAGTGATTTATTAAAAAACAACTTTCTGTTTTCCTTTCTAATAGCAATGTAAGTCATGGAACTCTAAAGAGAACAGGCGATACAGGTGAGAAACAGAAGTACTTAATTTCCTGTGGTGCTCCAAGCACTGTGCCATGCTATCTCATGTGATATCATTTCTACATCATCTGCTTTAATTTATTTTCCCTGGAAAGGGTGGAGAAAATAGGCTTCTTTCTTTGATAAGCCACAACACTTCAAAGGCCCGTAACACCAGCCTTCCTTCTCATCACCTACTTTTATAGCCTTTTTGTGTGTGTGCTACTGTTGTACTCATTCATTCATTACACACCCAAAAAATATGTATTTAGGGCATATTGCATGCCAGGCACTTTGTTAGGCACTGCAGTCAGAGTGGGGAGCAAGCTCAGGTCTGTATCCCATTCTTATGAAGCTTAAAGTCTGTAAGAGGAGATAGAGATGTAAACACCATCTTGAATGTGTGATTATAAAGAAGTTTAAAAGAACTTGGCCCAGTCACAGAAGGTCTGGGATGGCTTCTCTGTGGAAGTTATCTTTGAATTGATCTGAAGGATAAGAAGGCAGAGAAGAAGTGATGAGAGTCGGGGGCAGAGCAACTCCAGACCCACAGCACAGTACAGGCAAGGGCCACTGAGGGCACACTCCAGGCACTGACCATGTGGAAAATGATGTAAGGTGGAGCTGGAGAGGGAAGCAAGGGCCAGACTGGAGGAGCTTCCACACCACTTTAAAGGATCTGGCAGCTTTTTCTAAGGGCAATGAGAAGTTACTGATGAATATCAAGGAGCAGAAGTATAAGAACTAGAGTTTACAACCACCTCTGCCATTCTATTATAAAATCATTGAAGATCAATACATATCTACAGATCTACACACAAAATTCTTGAAGTATCTTATTCATCCTTGAATGCCCCAAAATGCCTATCATCTTAGACTCAAGATTGATAAATATATTTATTTTTCAGTAGTTGGGAGGAAAAATATAAAATATACATATAGCTTGAATAATTATATAAATGCTGCATCATTTTTTTATGGAAGCATAATTTTTAATTAAAAAAGCTTTTTGGAATATCAACTGGGCTATCAACTGCTATTTGTCTCTCTAATTACAAATTTTCTTCTTCCATCTCAGTAACAAACTCCCAAGTTTTAGTAAGCACATTACTACCTAGAATAAGAGAATAATTCCCAGTCTATCTTGCAATTCACTGCAGTTTTGAATAAATCTGGCCAACGAACTGTAACTGAAAGGGTTGCATGAAACTTCTGAGAATACTAATTAAAAGGGGAGGTGGGCCCTCCTACTTTTCTTCAGGAGAAGCAGATGAAATGCCTGGAGTTCTAGCAGTCATTTTGTGACTGGGAGAATGGAAATCATGAGCTAAGGAAATTAAAGAAGAAAGGTAGAGTCTGGATCTCTGGTTTCTTTTAGGACTTATCATACAAGCTTTGAATTATCTGTTTCAGAAACCTTACATGTGCAGTTTAAAATTTCAGATTTGTCTAAGAAACTGTAGTTGATAGGATCCAGCAAATCCACTTCTGGGTATTTATCTGAAGAAAACACTAACTCAAAAAGATACCTGCACCCCCATGTCCATTGCAGCATTATTTACAATAGCCAAGACATGGAAACAACCCAAGTCCGCTAATGAATGAATGGATAAAGAAAATGTGTGATATATATACACAATGGAATAGTATTCAGCCATAAAAAAGAACAAAATCTTACCATTTTCAACAACATGGATGGACCTTGAGGGCATTATGCTAAGTGAAATAAGTCAGACAGAGAAAGGCAAATACCGTGTATTCTCACTTATATTTGGAATCTTAAAACAAAAGAAAAGCCAGAGAGCTCATGGATATAGAAAAGCAGTTGGTGGTTGCCAGAAGGGGCAGGTGGGGAGGGGGGAAATGAGTAAAGGGGGTCAAAAGGTACAGACTTCCAGTTGTAAAATAAGTAAGTCATGGAGATATGATGTACAGCATGGCGACTACAGTTAATTATGCTGTATTGCATAACTGAAAGTTGGTAAGAGAGATCTTAAAAGTTTCATCACAAGAAAAAAAATTCTGTAACTATTTATGGTGAGGGATGTTAACTAGACTTATTGTGGTGATCATTTCACAATATATTCAAATATCTGGAGCTCAGCTCAGTGCTCTGTGATGACCTAGATGGCCGGGGTGGGGGTGGGGGAAGAGGGGGAGGGAGATCCAAGAGGGAGGGAATATAGGTATACGTATAGCTGATTCACTTCCTCGTACAGCAGAAACTAACACAACATTGTAAAGCAATTTTACTCCAATAAAATAAATAAATAAACTTGACAATGCAAACTTCAAAAAGAAAATCATGATATAGTATACCTAAAACTAATATAATGTTGTATGTCAATTATACCTCAATAAAAAAAGAAAGAAAAAAAGAAATTGTAATTGTCTTTGTTCCTATCACCTGAAAGCAATTTCTAATTGAAACCCAACCTTTTACTTCAGGGATGTCCACTTCTACACCTTTGTATGACTGACATATATTTTAGTGGAAGAAATTAATCTTTGAATTCTAACTTGTGCTCAACTAAAATACTGTCTAGTTAATTTAGGCCTCATTCTTTTCAGTGAATACTTTTCATTTTTAATGAATAGGGAATTAATATTCTAGAAGAAAACCAACACATCTGGATTCTACATCTGTAAAGATACTCTCTGGAGTTGGTCTTTCAAGCAGATTTAGGGCTTAAGAAAACTTCTAACTAATTAAAAGGGACTGAGAATTTCAGAATGATGCCAGTTTCACAGACCTTCTGGGAATCCCCATTGTCTCTGAGATAAAACAATTCTAAAGGGCAACTTACTGAGTCTTATCAGAAGTTGCACGGATCTTTTAAACTCACCTTTGGACAAGACCAACACAGAAGCTGGAGGGCTTTTTATAGCTGCACAGTATCCAGGTGAAACTATGCAGGGATTCTAGACCAGCAATGTCCAATAGAAATACCATGTGAGTCACACACTATGTGTAATTTTAAATATTATGGTAACCACATTTAAAAAAGTGAAAAGAAAAAGGTGGAAGTAATTTTAATAATATTATATTCCTTTATCTACACTAAGTGTTCACAACGTAGTGTGTATTTTACACTTATGGCACATCTCAATTCGAGTAGTTTTTTAAGTGTCCAATAGCCAAGTTTGGCCAGGGACGGCTACGTTCAACAGTACAGCTCTTCACAACTCCCGTCTTCCTCTTTATTCCATAATGTCATTACCTGCATTTCTAACTCAGCTCTGCCTTTCCTATTTTAACTTTTTTACCTCTCCCCACTGCTCAACTGCTGCTACTAGTTTTCACCATTTTTCTAGATCCCAGTAAAACCTTATTCTAACTGATATAGAGCAGCTCCCCCACCCCATCCTCAGGGGATACGTTCCGAGGTTCCCAGCGGATGCCTAAAACCTTGGACAGGCATCCACTGGGGGCCTTGGGGAAATCCTATATATACTATGTTTTTTTCCAATATATACATACCTATGATAAAGTTTAATTTATAAATTAGGCACAGTATGAAATTAACAACAATAACTAATAATAAATAGAATAATCTTAACAATGTAATGTAATAAATGCTATGTGAATGTGGTCTCTCTGAAAATATCTCACTGTACAAGTTTAATGCCTTTTTCATCTTAACTAAGTGCTTGTCACACAGTGTAGCTATAACTCTTGCAGTTTGAGATGTGACAGCAAAACTAGCACAAATTTGTTTTTCCTTCTTCACAATTTCACGGATAGAAGATTCATTCTGATCTTGGCAACCTCAGCATATGACTTTTTTTTCATTCCTTATCAAGTCCAGAACATTCACCTTTTCACTTAGAGGAGGCACTTTAGAGCTTCTCTTTGGCTTATCTGAATTGGCAGCATCACTACTCTTGGGCTTTGGGGCCATTATTAAGTAAAATAATGGTTTCTTGAATACAAGCACTGCAGTACCAACAGTTGATCTGATCACCCCGATGGCTACTAAGTGACTAAGAGGGGAGATGCACTGGACTAAGATATGATTCATAGTCCCAGGTGGGATGGAGCACAATGGCCAGAGACTTCATCTTGCTACTCAGACGGTGTCAACTTAAAACTTATGAATTGTTTCTGAAATTTTCCAATTAATATTTTCAGACTACAGTTGACCATATAAAGAAAGTGAAACCACGGATGAGAAGGGACTAATAGGCTCACGACTAAACAGTTAATTAACTTTTCATGTCTTAATAACTAAATAACTTAAATATTCAGTCAGGACATTGTTCATGGACTAGTGGAGGTAGCGCTTACCAGGAAAGCATCTTCTCACTCTGAAACCAGTTTCTCTTTCCTGGAATACCTTCCCAACCTCCACATCCAATGGGTTCTCCTCAGTCCAACTCCTAAATACCTTGGATTGACCCTTTCCTGTCCACTTCTATGGCTACTGCCATAGTTTAGGCTCTCACCACCTTTGCTCAGACATCAGAGCAAATGTCAGTAATGCAAAACTAACTTCCCTGCAAATCCTTCAATGATTCCTTATTGCCTGGAGGATAAATTATAATTTTTTCAGTAGGCCTGTTTCCAGTAAGTTCTCCCTAAATATCTAGCCTCAGATCTCCACATGAAATTTCTAGCTTCACACTAGTAGCTGCTAATGTCTGGAAGACTCTGCTATAACTACCTGAGTTCCCTGTGGGTCCCCATGTCACTCACACCTGCATCCTTTTGCATCTGCTTTCTGTCTACCTAAAAAGTCCTTCCTGTGTGCCTGTGAACTGCTCCTCTGTATGAGCTCCTCCATCCTCATCTCGAACCCTGGCTGAATTAGAAGTGCCATCCCTCTGCATACTTCAATTCTGGCATTTCCCAGTTTTTTCAATAATAATAATTTTTTTTTAATGTCTGTCTCTTTTATTAGCCAGTAAGGATGCAGGGTCCATAAGGTTACCTCTTATTCATCAAGGCTAACACTATCCTAGGCACATGGTAGGTTATCAGTGAATGACTGTGGGATGAATGGATAAGTGAATGAATGAATGACATATCTTTCCACCTCTTCCTTGACCCCCTACACAAACTTTCTGCACTAATTTAAACAGTCACTTTACTGTTTCAGAAATATGGAATGGTCATCTGTGCTTCCACAATTCTGCTTATGCTTTTGCTTTGGCCTGGGATGTTCCTTCTTATCTGGGGCTACAGTTCCTTTAAAGTTCAACATATTTCTTTGAAGCCTCCACCAGCCACTGGAGCCCACAGTGATTCTCCCTTCATTAATTTCCTATGAAAACAATTATCTGTAATGATTATGAAGCACAGGCTTCTTACATAGCTTTTAAACTTGTTATGAATGTTTCATATTTCCATGGCTAAAGTAGTACACTCCCTGTGAGAAGAGACCCCATTCTGCATCTCTTGATTTCCTCATTGTGTACGTCAGTAACAGCGTCTTACCATCTCAGGATATTAAAAAATGTCTCTTGACTTAAAATATAGTTGGCCCTCTGTATCTACGGGTTCCACGTTTGTGAGTTCAACCAACCTCAGGTCAAAAGTATTTGGAAAAAACATTCCAGGAAGTTCCAAAAAGCAAAATTACATAGCATTTACATTGTATGTACAACAACTTACATAGACTTTACATTGTATTAGGCATTGCAAGTAATCTAGAGATGATTTAAAGTTTACAAGAGGATGTGCACAGGTTATATGCAAATACTACACTACTTCATATAAGGGACTTGAGCATCTACAGATTTTTGTATCCTGGGGGGTCCTAGAACCAATCATCAGTGTACATACAGAGACGACTGTATAATAACTGTGTGAAAGGAATTTGCCTCTTTGGGTATGGTGGTTCCATCTAAACTTGGAAATGTCATTCTTTAAGATTTTAAAGGTTTTTTGTTTTTTTTTAATTTTCTAATTTTCAAATGCCTGAAGTTTCAAGAAAAAATAATTCACTTTGATGTCATGTCCATTTGCTCAGGAGGGGTCTTCAGTGAAGTGTGTCCATGAGAATAGTTTTCATGTTGATGAAGCCCTTTGGGGACTATGCCAAAGGATCAAACATCGTGAAGCTACTGGAGTAAAAGTTTACAGGCACCACTTGTTTAAGGCAAATCTTATAAACAAATGTTGCATTGTACTTAGAGGGTCTCTCCTTATCACAATTATAGATTATGATCTATTTAAATCAATCTATTTTCTGATTAAGAGACCCTTCTCAGATACTACAATTTGTCTATTAAAATTTATTACAGATTTGCTTTTCAACAACATTCCAAACAAACACGCACAACTTCCCTACCCCTTCCATCTGCATTCCCCTCTTGCTCATGTAACATTCTTTTTTATGTAAGCAGGATTTGGTAAACAAAATGAGATTCAGACTCTAGTAGAGTTCCTCAATGAATTCATAGACACAGACAATGAAGAAGTATTTATCTCTAATAGGACAATGGGTACCTTGCAGAATTTTAAACAATGTTATCTAAAACATTTAGCTTGTTAACCCTCCTGAAACTAGTTTTTAGGTAGTATAAATATAATCACAGGGAGAGGAAGTATTTTTGCTCAATTAACAAATGAAATTAACAAATTAACAAATGAAATAAAAATAATGACAAGTCCCAAGTCTTCACAAAGCTGTTTTTCCTGGCACAGAAAAATCTATGACTACTCTCTCCTTCTTCTCAGGTCATGGATAATTTAAATAGCAAAGGAAAATTCTCAAAGAAAATATCATTTTAAGACTGCAATAATAAATAGACAGCATTGTTTAAATTTTATCCTGATTTCTATTTTAATGAAAGTAGATAATGTCCCATATCAATAAACCAAAAAGCAATGTGAATTAAGTTTTCCTTTCTTTCTTTCTTCCTTCCTTCCCTTTCTTTTCTTTCTTTCTTTCTTCTCTTTCTTTCCTTCCTACCTTCCTCCTTCCTTTTTTCCTTTCTTCTTCTCTCTCCTTCCCTCCTTCTCTCTCTTTCCCTCTATTATTTGAAATATAGAAAGCAAAAGAAAAAAGCAAATTCTACTTCCTTATTTTTCCAGATTAGAGAAGTAAGAAGGAAAGAAACTAAACATTAGTAGGATACTTACCTTAATCATTTTAATTAACTTAAAACGCTTCATCGTGTAAATTCAATAACTCACTTGCCAGAAGGATTTGCTCTGCAGTCATTAGGTATGGGCCCATTGATTGGAACTGTTTTTTTGATGAACCATTTCTATCACCCTTGATTTCCAGTCTTGGCTTCTTAAAGTGTACTGAAAACTAAAGTCACCAAGGAACCTGCAAATTTTTACATTGGCCTTCTCCGTCGTACCTAAACTGATGGTTTTGTTTGTTTCTGGCCACTTGCTTTTCTAAAACTTTTTAATTTGGCTTTAATGGAAACTACTTCTTTCTGTCCCTACCTACTTATAACTGTAGTTAGTATTTAATTGGACCATGTTATTACAATAACAAGTATAACTTGCTTAAACATACCTGAGGAAGAAGACCTAACTCCTACACAGCATGTGGGAGAGTACAAGGGGTGAAAGATGGTATAGCCTGCTAGCTTCAGCTCTTTATCAAGCAGGCTATGGGATCATTCCCTATATTTTACAAAGTGAATGGTGAGTGTCCATTAATCCATAAGGTCGGTTTAAGGGAAGGGCAGTTAAATGAGTTCTTAGAGTTCATTCAAACTTTTGCAATACAGTTAAGAAATTGACAAAAGCAATTAAGAAGAAAATATTTGTTAAGGCAGATGTTTTAAATATATTCTTTAATTACTTGCTTTTGTCTTTATTTTTCAGGTAATCTAATATCAAAAGCAAGAAATAAAATTTAATGACTCAGGGCTTCCCTGGTGACACAGTGGTTGACAGTCCGCATGCCGATGCAGGGGACATGGGTTCATGCCCCAGTCCGGGAAGATCCCACATACCGCGGAGCGGCTGAGCCCTTGAGCCACAGCCACTGAGCCTGTGCGTCCAGAGCCTCTGCTCTGCAACGGGAGAGGCCACAACAGTGAGAGGCCCACGTACTGAAGAAAAAAAAAAAAATTTAATGACTCATTTAAATCTCTCTTTAGTTGATTTAGCTACATGTTAAAATTATTTATCTTTTTCCTTCCTGCTTATCTTCAAACACATAACTATTGTCTGACATTACTTTTAGGCACCGGGCCCTCCTTGGGATTTAAATGTCAAAGCACAGCTATATGCCACACCAAAAGCAAATATAGTTTTCTTTGTCCTAATACATGCAATACATCAAAAAAGAATAAGCCTGCTGTTGAACCTTAAGACAGTTAATTCAACTTTTTTTTTTTTCCTTTTCTCCTAGTGGAGTTCTCCTCTGGCATTTCACTACTGTATTTTCTCATTAAAAATAAGTTTTGTCATTCTTTCCTGTTGATTAGGAGGGGGTGCTGGGAGTGCTATAAGCAGAGAAAAAAAAGAATCACGCTGAAGGCAGTGGAATTCCAGAGCTGCTTATATCACTTTGGACTTGATGCATAAAGAAAGGAGCCATGTGCCTCCAAAAGACTGCCCTCTTAGTCGTATAAAGAGAACACAGGAAGACCATTAAAGCACGGCTGACCTTTCCCATCAAACCAAAGAAGGCTCTTGGCTTCTCTGGTCTTGACACCCTCTGAGGGTAGAGCTCAGAAGGTGTGGAGGGAATCTGCACCAATCTGGCATCTTGCTCTGGTGCTACCTCAGGGGAAAAGGATTCTGATTCCTAACAGAAGCAGATTTCCAGTGCAAGAAGTCCATGGGCCCAGCGGCCCCAGCATCCTGCCACCCCTATCTCCTTTAGTAGCACTTCTGAACACTTCAGAGAGGAAGACTCCAGGAATGAGTGTGGTGAGAGCCGTGTGGCTGACAGGGTCGTGGTGCTCTGGCCGGGTGTCAGGCCTGAGCCTGAGAGGTGAGAGAGCTGAGTTCCGGACACTGGTCCACCAGAGACCTCCCGGCCCCATGTAATATCAATCAGCAAGAGCTCTCCCAGAGATCTCCATCTCAATGCTAAGACGTAGCTCCACTCAATGACCAGCAAGCTCCAGTGCTGGATGTCCCATGCCAAACAACTAGCAAGACAGGAACACAAACCCACCCATTAGGAGAGAGGCTGCCTAAAATCATAATAAGTTCACAGACACCCCAAAACACACCACTGGACTCGGTCCTGCCCACCAGAAAGACAAGATCCAGCCTTATCCAGAACACAGGCACCAGTCCCCTCCACCAGGAAGCCTACACAACCCACTGAACCAACCTTACCCCCTGGGGGCAGACACAAAAAACAACGGGAACTACGACCTGCAGCCTATGAAAAGGAGACCCCAAACACAGTAAGATAAGCAAAATGAGAAGACAGAGAAATACACAGCACATGAAGGAACAAGGTAAAAACCCACCAGACCTAACAAATGGAGAGGAAATAGGCAGTCTACCTGAAAAAGACTTCAGAATAATGATAGTAAAGATGATCCAAAATCTTGGAAATAGAATGGAGAAAATACAAGAAACGTTTAACAAGGACCTAGAAGAACTAAAGAGCAAACAAACAATGATGAACACCACAATAAATGAAATTAAAAATTCTTTAGAAGGAATCAATAGCAGAATAACTGAGGCAGAAGAATGGATAAGTGAC
Source organism: Globicephala melas (assembly GCF_963455315.2). NCBI lineage: Eukaryota > Metazoa > Chordata > Mammalia > Artiodactyla > Delphinidae > Globicephala > Globicephala melas. The sequence continues at coordinate 8,291,725 of NC_083322.1, forward strand.
CTTGAAGATAAAATAGTGGAAATAACTATCGCAGAGCAGAATAAAGAAAAAAGAATGAAGAGAACTGAGGACAGTCTCAGAGACCTCAGGGACAATATTAAACACACCAACATTCAAATTATAGGGGTCCCAGAAGAAGAAAAGAAAAAGAAAGGGACTGAGAATATACTTGCAGAGATTATAGTTGAAAACTTCCCTATATGGGAAAGTAAATAGTCAATCAAGTCCAGGAATCACAGAGAGTCCCAAATAGGGTAAATCTGAGGAGAAACATGCCAAGACACATATTAATCAAACTATCAAAAATTAAATACACAGAAAAAATATTAGAAGCAGCAAGGGAGAAGCAACAAATAACATACAAGGGAATACCCATAAGGTTCACAGCTGATCTTTCAGCAGAAACTCTGCAAGCCAGAAGGGACTGGCAGGACATATTTAAACTAATGAAAGGGAAAAACCTACAACCAAGATTACTCTACCCACAAGGATCTCATTCAGATTCGATGGAGAAATTAAAACCTTTACAGACAAGCAGAAGCTAAGAGAATTCAGCACCACCAAACCAGCTTTACAACAAGTGCTAAAGGAACTTCTCTAGGCAGGAGACACAAGAGAAGGAAAAGACCTAGAATAACAAACCCAAAACAATTAAGAAAATGGTAATAGGAACATACATATTGATAATTACCTTAAATGTAAATGGATTAAATGCTCCCACCAAAAGACACAGACTGGCTGAATGGATACAAAAACAAGACTAATATATATGCTGTCTAGAAGAGACCCACTTCAGACGTAGGGACACATACAGATTGAAAGTGAGGGGATGGAAAAAGATATTGAATGGAAATCAAAAGAAGGCTGGAGTAGCAATTCTCACATCAGACAGAATAGACTTTAAAATAAAGACTATTACAAGAGGCAAACAAGGACACTACATAATGATCAAGGGATAAATCCAGCAAAAAGATATAACAACTGTAAATATTTAACCACCCAATATAGGAGCACCTCAATGCATAAGGCAAATGCTAACAGCCATAAAAGGGGAAATCGACAGTAACACAATAATAGTAGGGGATTTTTAACACCCCACTTTCACCAATGGACAGATCTTCCAGAATGAAAATTAAAAAATAAAACACAAGCTTTAAATGACACATTAAAGAAGATGGACATAACTGATATTTATACGACAGTCCATCCAAAAACAACAGAATACACTTTCTTCACAAATGCTCATGGAACATTCCCCAGGATGGATCATATCTTGGGTCACAAATCAAGCCTTGGTAAATTTAAGATAATTGAAATCATATCACGTATCTTCTCCAACCACAACACCATGAGACTGAATATCAATTACAGGAAAAAAACTGTAAAAAATACAACACATGGAGGCTAAAAAATACACTACTAAATAACCAAAAGATGACTGAAGGAATCAAAGAGGAAATCAAAAAATACCTAGAAATAAAAGACAAAGAAAACACGACGACCCAAAACCTATGGGATGCAGCAAAAGCAGTTCTAAGTGGGAAGTTTATAGCAATACAATCCTACCTCAAGAAACAAGAAAAATCTCAAATAAACAACCGTGACCGTACACCTAAAGCAATTAGAGAAAGAAGAACAAAAAACACCCCAAAGTTAGCAAAAGGAAAGAAATCATAAAGATCAGATCAGAAATAAATGAAAAAGAAATGAAGGAAACGATAGCAAAGATCAATAAAACTAAAAGCTGGTTCTTTGAGAAGATAAAATTGATAAACCATTAGCCGGACTCATCAAGAAAAAAAGGGAGAAGACTCAAGTCAACAGAATTAGAAATGAAAAAGGAGAAGTAACAACTGACACTGCAGAAATACAAAGGATCATGAGAGATTACTACAAGCAACTCTATGCCAATAAAAAGGACAATCTGGAAGAAATGAACAAATTCTTAGAAATGCACAACCTTCCGAGACTGAACCAGGAAGAAATAGAAAATATGAACAGACCAATCACAAGCTCTGAAATTGAAACTGTGATTAAAAATCTTCCAACAAACAAAAGCCCAGAACCAGATGGATTCACAGGCACATTCTGTCAAACATTTAAAGAAGATCTAACACGTATCCTTCTCAAACTCTTCCAAAATATAGCAGAGGGAGGAACACTCCCAAACTCATTCTATGAGGCCACCATCACCCTGACACCAAAACCAGAAAAAGTCATCACAAAAAAAGAAAACTACAGGCCAATATCACTGATGAACATATATGCAAAACTCCTCAACAAAATACTAGCAAACAAAATTCAGCAGCACATTAAAAGGATCATACACCATGATCAATTGGGGTTTATCCCAGGAATGCAAGGATTCTTCAATATATGCAAATGAATCAATGTGATACAACATATTAACAAATTGAAGCATAAAAACCACATGATCATCTCAGTAGATTCAGATAGAGCTTTTGACAAAATTCAACACCCATTTATGATAAAAACTCTCCAGAAAGTAGGCAAAGCAGGAACTTACCTCAACATAGTAAAGGCCATATATGACAAACCCATAGCCAACATCATTCTCAATGGTGAAAAACTTAAACTATTTCCACTAAGATCAGGAACAAGACAAGGTTGCCCACTCTCACCACTATTATTCAACATAGTTTTGGAAGTTTTAGCCACAGCAATCAGAGAAGAAAAGAAATAAAAGGAATCCAAATTGGAAAAGAAGTAAAGCTGTCCCTGTTTGCAGATGACATGATATTATCCACAGAGAATACTAAAGATACTACCAGGAAACTACTAGAGCTAGTCAATGAATTTGCTAAAGTAGCAGGATACAAAATTAATGCACAGAAATCTCTTGCATTCCTATATGACTAAACTACCCAAAGCAACCTACAGATTCAGTGCAATCCCTATCAAACTACCAATGGTATTTTTCACAGAACTGGAACAAAAAATTGCACAATTTGTAATGGAAACACAAAAGACCTCGAATAGCCAAAGCAATCTGGAGAAAGAAAAATGGAGCTGGAGGAATCAGGCTCTCTGACTTCAGACTATACTGCAAAGCTATAGTAATCAAGATAGTATGTAACTGGCATGAAAACAGAAATGTAGATCAATGGAACAGGACAGAATGCCCACAGATAAACCCACACACCTATAGGTAACTAATCCATGACAAAGGAGGCAAGACTATACAATGGAGAAAAGACAGCCTTTTCAATAAATGGTGCTGGGAAAACTGGACACCTACATGTAAAAGAATGAAATTAGAACAGCCCCTAACACCATACACAAAAATAAACTCAAAAGGGATTAAAGACCTAAATATAAGGCCAGACACTATCAAACTCTTAGAGGAAAACACAGGCAGAACACTCTATGACATAAATCACATCAAGATCCTTTCTGACCCACCTCCTAGAGAAATGGAAATAAAAACAAAAATAAACAAATGGGACCTAATGAAACTTAAAAGCTTTTGCACAGCAAAGGAAACCATAAAGAAGATGAAAAGACAACCCTCAGAATGGGAGAAAATATTTTCAAACGAAGCAACTGACAAAGGATTAATCTCCAAAATACACAAGCAGCTCATGCAGCTCTATATCAAAAAACAAACAACACGATCCAAAAATGGGCAGAAAACCTAAACAGACATTTCTCCAAAGAAGATATACAGATTGCCAACAAACACATGAAAGGATGCTCAACATCATTAATCATTAGAGAAATGCAAATCAAAACTGCAATGAGATATCACCTCACACTGGTCAGAATGGCCATCATCAAAAGCTCTAGACACAATAAATGCCAGAGAGGGTGTGGAGAAAAGGGAACATTCTTGCACTGTTGGTGGGGATGTAATATGATACAGCCACTATGGAGAACAGTATGGAGGTTCCTTTAAAAACTAAAAAGTGAACTACAATATGACCCAGCAATCTCACTACTGGGCATATACCCTGAGAACACCATAATTCAAAAAGAGACATTTACCACAATGTTCATTGCAACTCTATTTACAATAGCCAGGACATGGAAGCAACCTAAGTGTCCATCGACAGATGAATGGAAAAAGAAGATGTGGCACATATATACAATGGAATATTACTCAGCCACAAAAAGAAACAAAACTGAGTTATTTGTAGTGAGGTGGATGGACCTAGAGTCTGTCATACAGCGTGAAGTAAGTCAGAAAGAGAAAAACAATATCGTATATTAATCCATATATGTGGAACCTAGAAAAAGGGTACAGATGAACCAGTTTGCAGGGCAGAAATAGAGACACAGATGTAGAGAACAAACGTATGGACACCAAGGGGGGAAAGTGGCATGGGGTGGGGGTGGTGGGATGAATTGGGAGGTTGGGATTGACATGTACACACTAAGATGTATAAAATACATAAGTAATAAGAACCTGCTGTATAAAAAATAAATAAAATGAAATTCAAAAAAATAAAAAGTGAGAGAGTGGCATGGACATATATACACTATCAAATGTAAAACAGATAGCTAGTGGGAAGCAGCTGCACAGCACAGGGAGATCAGCTCAGTGCTTTGTGACCACTTAGAGGGGTAGGATAGGGAGGGTCAGAGGGAGAAGCAAGAGGGAGGGGATATGGGAACATATGTATATGTATAGCTGATTCACTTTGCTATACAGCAGAAACTAACACAACAATGTAAAGCAGATATACTCCAATAAAAATGTTTAAAAAATAATAATTTTGTCACTCTAGTACTTGTACTTAAAAATGAAACCACTTTGAAATCACTTCAGAGAGGCAACTGACTTGAACATGGGTTCACCTGGGTGTGTGATACTTTTACGTTATTGAGCTTATGTTTCTTTTGCTAAGATAGATGACTATGGTTTAAATGTTTACGTATCAACAGGATACTCCTCTCTGGATCCTTCTATAGGAAACCCAATGGCTCTGGCAATGGAGTTAAAGACTAAAGGGGAGTCTGGGTTTAGCTTGGAAGGCCAAGAAAATTTATACAGATATCCATGCTTCTAAAACCAGAAATGAATCAGATCTAGCATGAGGAAACAGGGCTTTCCAGAAATCTACTAATAAATAATTTGATTAAGCTCAAAGAAGGAAAGAACACAGCCATTTGCAATATAAAATGGATGGAATCCCAGATGGGGAGTCAACCGAGATAAGGTGAAGAGACAAAGTAAACATACCAAGAATAAAGAATCACAATATGAACTGTCATATATGAAAATTAAAACTGAATTATGTAACTAGTCTTTTTTTGTTCTTTATTTTGAGCTAGAGATCTGGTTTTAGGACGCTGAATACCTTCTATCCTAAGGGTGTTTTTGAAGGGTGTTTCCCAAAAAGAAAGCTAGCTTCATGCCTGGAAAATTGCTTGCTAGCTCCAGTTCTCAGGGAACGAGTTCCAGCTGACCTGTTCTTGCTCCTTTGAAGTCTGATGGGATCAGAGCCACAATGAAGTCAGAATTGAACAGGCGTGAAATTCTGAATAATCTGAAGTTTATCTGAGGGACTTTCTGCCTCCTTTACCACTTTTGCGTAATTATCATGACGTGAAAGTAAGATATTCCCGGAAACCTACAGTTTTGTAACAAGAATCTAATGATAGAAGACAAAATGTTTCCCAGTGTAAAAGAAGCACTAGCACAGTTTGACACCAGCCTAAGTGACCACATGAACATCTGTAAAGAAGAATGGAAGGAACCGTCAGCCTGCAAATCTATGAAAAGGTGCCAGAGCCACAGGGTGGCAATTTGCAGGCAGCAACATCGAGGTGGAACAGAAAGGAAATCTGGCATAAACAGTGTCACTGCAGAAACACCCATGTTTGTGAGAAAAGCCTTCCTTTCCCTATAGCGGAAATAATTTTTAGATATTTCAAGTCAAAGTTTTGATTTTATTTATTTTTCTTGTTCAGTGGATCAGTGACATGTTTCACAAGGAGTGGGGGCTGGGAGAGTTCACCTCTGGACACTGGACTGGAACAAAAAGTTAGTAGACATGCAGATTCAATTTTGGGAAGATGGTCTAAAACCCTGGGGCTCTGGGGCTGAAAGAGGTCTGTCTTTGAGAACAAAAGAGAGGAACATAGTATTAGCACAGCATAAGGTCTGATCAATGACCCTCCCCCTCAACTACCTCAGCATTAAAGCTCCAGGAAGAAATGTTCACTGAGTGATCTTTAATAAGTGTTTATTGACTGAATGAATCTCAACAGAGATTCCGAAATCCTCTGGCAGTGGTGGCTTGTGCCTTGCTTTCCACCTTTGGGTATCTGATTTATAAGAGGCCCCATGTCAGCCTGAGGTGTACAGAGTAGATACAGAGCATGATAATGTTGAGTCAGAGGGGGGCCTAAGATAGTTATCTCCACTCCCCACACCCACTCAGCTTGTACACAGTTTGCAAGAGATCTCAAAATCACTGTGTGTCCCTATGGGGGTCTATAGAAGTGCTTGGATGGCTGGTAGACCAGAAAAGGGACTTAGGAGAAGGTCAGTGCCCAGGAGGTACATGGACCTTGAGTGACCAACCATCGTGGTTTACCCAGAACTGTGAGGTTTCTCCAGGTGAAGGGTTCTCAATTCTAAAAGCAAGACAGTCCTTGACAAACTGGGACAGGTTACCTTCTTACCCAAATCCCAAAACGTGAGCCCAGCAGGAGCCACAGCCAGCAGGAAGAACTGCCAGAGCAGTGGGGAGCCCAGAAGGAACCTGAGTAGAGCACGTGGAGCAACGCCCAATCCTCTGATGATGGTACATAGTTAGCTGGGCCCGACCCAAGGGCTATGCTGGAGGGGTCAAGGAGGACACTTGAAATGGGACAGCAGCGCCGAATGGGAGCTTGACCTCTGACTAAGTTTGAATCCCATGTTGACTTATATATATAGTTATTAGGGTACCTGAAGGTATGTGCTCCGATATTTATTTTTTGCTGCTATTGACTGGAACTGGGAGCTTACGAACAAATGAAGATCAACTTTAGAAAAAAATATGTTACATGTATTCTTTATCTCAGGACTGTAAATCTTAAACTTGCTTTTATAAGAAGTCATGACCTCCTTCTGAATTGTTAGTATTAATCTATTTATTCATTGTTCACCTTTCCAGCAGAGTTAGCTTAGTTTTGAAGCACCTCACACTGTATCTATCCAACCCTCATTTAAGTGCTCTTATAAAAAATCATATATTTTCCTTTCAAGGAAAAAAATATAGAACAAACTGGGTAGGTGTTCTTGAAAAGAAAGCACTGAATTAAAAAACCAAAAACCGGGTCTGTGATTATGCATTTCCATCCAAAAATAAAATGAAGACTTAATTACTAACTCAGAAATAGGATCCAGTCCCTTCGCAGTTTCTCAAGGGGTAATTTTGTGGGCTGTACTTAAGCTGGGATGTCTACCCTTCCTTTTCCGCTTTCTGTGCTATCCAGAACATTTACTGGTTTTGTTTCTTAATATATTTACAAGGGAGGTTATAGAAAAGGTATAGAAGATTCTAATTCTAATGAACTACTTTTACCAGGTTTTCTATGAGATGCTGACTAACGATATAAATTTGCTTTGGCCTCTGAACAGCCATTTAGTCCCCAGGTTCCAATCTCTAGGGGACATCACTGGCATGCAACTTAATATATCCTAAAATAAATTCATCATCTTTTGTTTCAAAGCCATTTCCATAATTAGGAATTTGTTGTCCTGTGTTCTAGTAAAAAGATGGTATTGGTTTATTTTAGACATGGAAGATGAAAAAAGGACAGATGCTTTCAACTCCAAGAAAAATAATAGTTGACTCACAGTGACTTAAATAAACAAGGATTGCTTTTTTTCCTCACACAAAAAGGAGTGAAGGTGGTTGCTGACTGTGGTTCACTGGAGCTCTGGTTTTCTTGATCATACAGCTCCAGGCATGGTGTCTGCATTTGAACAAGAACAGTGGAGAGTAACAGGGGACCTCTGTATCAGAAAAATAAAAGTTTTCTCAGAACACCTTAGCTGACTTCTGCGTACCTCTCATTAGCCAGGACTGTGTCACATCATCACTGCGGATGACAAAGAAAAAAAAAAATCTCTCCCTGGCAGCTAATCTACGAGGGTGATCTTAGGATTGATGTAAGTCACAGATAGCAAAACGGACTTTACTGTTACTCACAAAACAGGAAAAAAATTGCCAAACCAGTCATGAACACCACTTACTTCAGCTCAAAATATTTTAACACCAGCTTCTCCATTCCATGTGATGTGAATCAGAATCATAGACAAACAAACAAGAGCTCTGCAGGGATTCACAAGTTCTACCCTCTACTGCAGCAACTCTCCTAGTTTATAAATTATGACCAGTACCTGCCAGGACCCTCCCAGGACTGACTCAGACCCCCGATACACTTTCCTCACTCCCTTCCTCTCCCCACCTCCCTCTGAGAAGACCCTTGGTTCTCTTTTGGTTCCCACTTGCAGGAGGAAGTAAATAAACCTAACTTTAGTTATAGGAGTGTTTTTGCAGGCTTTTGCCCCTCAGATTTTCACACCCAGAAAGAGGATAGAGAGAAGTGGGTCGAAGACAGGAGTTGAGTCTGGTGCCTGAAGATGTTTGCCACAGGGAACCAACAATGTGAGGGTGCAAAGGAGCAGATAAAAAATTGTACTCATGCAAGGAGAAACAAGGAGATTATCTGCTAGATACCTTACTGTTTACGGAGAATATTCTAGCAACTGAGCATTTGATGAAGTCCTCCTCCCTAAGAGCAGGGTCTCACTCGAAGGGTAAGGCTACAGGCTCCTGACATTGGAAGAGGCTTCCTGCCCACTACTCACCCTCTCCCTTTCCAGTTCTTCTGCTGTTTATGAAATACAGCTGAAGAAACCAGAGGTCCTCAATAGATAAGCACGACGTTTTGTCAGACACAACACCTCATTGTTTAATCTGCAGATGTGTGCTTGTACGATACATGTACCCAACTGCTTTCTTGAAATGTCCACTTAGATGTCCAACAGACCTTTCAACTCCTGCCCAACAGTGAATTCCTGATTTTCTTCTTCCACCCCATGACTAATCTTCTCTACCACTAGCCTTCCCATTGGAGGACATGGTAACTTCTTCCTTCCAGTTGCTGTTACCAAATCATTTCGATTTATCCTTATAGCTTCTCTTCTTCTCGTGCCTCAAAACCAATCCATTAAGAAATCCTACTGACCAACCCTTCTCAGTATATTCAGAATTGACCACATGACACTACCTCTTGCGCTAACAGCACCCCAGTCTTAGGCCACCAGCACCTCTCACCTGGATTACTATGACAGGCTCCCAGCTTCTACCTTTCGTCCTCCCACAGCCAGGGTTATCCTTTACAAATGTAAGCTAAAGCATGCCACTGCTCTACTCAGAAACCTGCAATGACTCCCTAGTTCTCTCACAGTAAAAGCCAGATCCTTACAGTTACCTACAGGTCTCCAGGCCCTGGCCTCTAGGATTGCTCTGGCCTCCTCTTATGCGGCTCTGCTCCTCGTCCTTCCAAACTTGCCACCCTGGCCCCTTGTTAACCCTAGATGATACCAGGCAGCCTTGTTGCATTGACTATTCTCTCAGCCTGTAATGCTCTTTCCCCAAATTGGTGAATTCTATTACTCTTTCAGGTCTTGAACTAATAATTGAGGCTAACTCTGACCAACCTATTTAAACAGCAACTCAACACTCATCTGTTGAAATGCCAGTCCTCCTTGATTTGCTCAACATTTTTTCTTTCTTTTTTTATAGCACTTATTCCTTCTAACTTACTATAATATTTATTTATCACGTCTGTGCTTCCTCCCCTTCCCCGAGAATGTGAGCTTCGCAGGTGCAAGGATCTTTGTCCGTGTTGTTCAGTGATTTATCCTAAGTGCCTAGAACAGTGTCTGACACCATGGATGCACTCAGAAAATACTACTGAACAAATAATTCTATCGCTTGGCATGCTTGCTCTTCCTAGATTCAACGCTGTGTTCAGAAAGCAAACAAACAAACAAAACAGGGCACATGTAAACCCACACCCAGAAAAGAAAAAGAAGTCCAACTCACAGGGTATGTCAGCATGACACACAGCAAGACTCCTTTAGAATCATCTGCCCAAACTATCTCCCTAAGCTCTACTCATAAAATCATTGCAGCTGCTCCTATAATCTCTAAACATTTTATAAAAATCATGCCTGTGATTTCTATTTTTTTACCCTATATTTTCATTTATGCTTTTTAAATTTTTTCAAAAATAGCTCTCAAATCAATCAAGCTGAAATTTGAAAGGATAAAGGAGACAGTGTAGGCTTGCTTAGGGAGAATTTAGGTAGTCTGAAAATAAAATGGTAGAGATCAGGCAGTTGCAAAGTTTCAGTCAGTGAGGGGGAAAAGATCAAACCAGAGAAGAGCCGGGATGTATCATTAAAATATTATCTGATGGGTCACAGCTATGTGAGGACAGGGTACTCTCATATGCAAAGACACAGATTAAGGGTGAGCTCATCAATGAGCCCCTCAACGGTTTGAATAAGGTGAATACAGCCCTGTATCATACATGCAAAAACACAGCACTTCACAGATTAAGATTCTGAACTGGGCACATTTTGTGTGAATAAAGGAATCTGCTATTTCACACATTGGTAATTAACGTGCAGAAATCATTGCCCTGGTGATCATTTCAAAATATATGTAAATATCAAATCATCACATTGCACACCTGAAACGAATACTATGTTATATGTCAATTATACCAAAAAAAAGAAGTCATTGTCCTCAAAAAGTAAGACAAGCAGAAAACGTATTCAATAGTGGCTTTAGGAAGTTTGTGATGCATCAGAGGTGACTACTTCCCTGTAGTCACTCTTCTGGGTTATCACCCTGGAGGATAAGAAAGACATATTCCTTGTTCTGTCAGCTACAGGATACTTGGCAACATAGACAGTTGCATGACGCCATTTTGGCAAAAAACTGTTTTGTATATTTCTCTACCTGCCAAAAATTTAAATTTGCAACCCCTATTCTACATCGTCTCTTGTGTTGTTCTCCTTACCAGGAGTGCCTGGTTCGTTTACCAAAATCTTCTTCTGGAGATATTTTAACTACTAATCTCGCCATGGGGGTAAAACAGTAAAATCTCAACAGCTCATCCGCACTTCTCTGGTAGCAAACAATTTAAATTTAATGCCCAGGAAACACGCTGTTTGAAGTGAAATAGCAACATCACCATAAAATCTAGCAGTTTATGAAAGCTGGATGAACTAACTTGGGTATTATTGACAGAAATTATTGTATCATTAAAGTTACTGACATGGAAAATGAACAAGGTACTAAAATGACTCAATATACTGTCTATTACTAAGAAGGAAAGTCTTCCTGTATGGAAAACCATTATTAAAATTTATGAATACACATCTAATATCAGAATATATTATCTTAAAACATTCATCTCTCAGTCTTTGTGATTACTGCCACCACTTGCTTTAGGCAGAAATAACAGCTATTACATTATTGATGATTCAAAAATTAGTATATTTTTATTAAAATTGTTTGCTGTTCTGTTTAAATATAAACTGTTTAGACTATCAGGACCCATATCTGCGTATATGTAATAAAAATAAGCACTATGTTATGTTCTATTATAGACATATTAAAGCTTTAAAAAGGTACATTCTACAGACATCATAAACTGTAATTTACCGTTCATGTGAATACTACTTTATTAAGATTATATGGAAGCGAGCTTATTTCATAATGGATGATTTTTGTATATTTTTAAGATTCATTATATGTCTTTGGATGACTTCCCCAAGGATCCCCTCTTAAATGAACTAAGATTATTAGAGACTTAAGGTCTGTACTTTACTGGGGGCTGGCTGAGACTTCTAGAACTTTCATCTTCAAAATATAAAATTAATAAAACTCTTTTCAGAATAACATAGCCCTCTCATAAAAGATCTGAAAATAGGACAGAATATCACCTAAATTCACTGGGTTAAATTCAACTCAAAATTAGATGTAGTTTGTTTGTGGGCAAAACATCTCAAAATGAAATTTTTTCATGTTGGAACGAAAGGCACTTTTTAGAAGTATGTTAAGGTAGTATATGTAATGCTGTCATAATATTTCATATAAAGGTTGTATCTTTCCACCATGTGAGAGGTCAACTAAGTTTTTACAAAAAGTTTCTCCCCAGATTTGCAAAAACTGACAAAGATGAGATCTTGTAATAATATTTCAGTATGTCTGTTTTGTAAGCAGACTCAACTACATTAAATATTCTACTTCAGTAAATCCCCATACTGCCTGCCAACACATTTTAATGTTTCTTTTCCTTCAGGAGGGGCCTTTAGAGGGAACCATATACTGAGGATGAGTAATGACCAAGACAAGAAGAGGGACATTTCTGCTGTGGGCATCAGAAGCAAAACTAAAAATAAACTAAGTTCCTTTTCCAGCTGTTGCTTGCAAAACTACATGCATAATGCTCACATTCACCAAGGGAGGCTGAATGGGTTAATGTGACATCACATATTGTTCTGTCATATATAACCATGTCCTGATATAAACATCACTGCTAACATCACAAACAAAAGCCACAGGCACGGCAAGTGGCTCCTGTCTCCTTACCCCTTACAGGGTTGTGTGTTCGGGTGTTTCACTTGTCCTACAACAAAAACATGAATTCTGAAAATCTGAACAATTCGAGGAAGGATGAAAGGCCGTTTACCTGTCTATGATGGCACACATATCAATGCTGACATTCGCAAAACTTCCTGGCCTCCTTTGTGCCACTTCGTATAAATTTACAAGTTGATCATCCACTTGAATGAGCTGCATGCATCCTTGGAATGAAGGCTGAAGGACAGAGTGACTTGAGTTATTCATCTGGTTCCGATAACCTGTGAGAGAGAAAAAAATGGGAATGTTGAATTCTGTGTCCAGCATGCTTCACTAAAATTCCTCTGGGTGTTTTCCCTGACCACAGCCATCGTATCCAACTACTGTGTTTCACTGATCCTTGCTGTTGTACTCAGTGTGGAAGAATGAAGTCTTTTGAGAAAACAGTATTATTTCAGGGGAAGCTGTTAAGGGTTGAACCTAGGCAAATGTTTGTCTCTGGTCTATGTCTATGAAGCATCCTTCATATTTTCTCTTTTGACACCTTCTTTTTCACTCTGTCACATCTCTGTCCATCTGCTCACGGCTATACTTCTTCATGTGACCCTGTCTTCAGAGATCAGGATGTAAAATTTTAGACCTTTCCCAACTATCCAAGCTCCTTCCTTTTATGTCTTTAATATTTACTGTTATTTTCTTAATTCCTCAGAGGTCTGTTATTCGGATGTCAAGAAGCTAAACTTACTATTATCAACTAAGGTGGGTTTCTTTTATAGATTAATATCTAATTCAATCCAAAGAGACATTTGCATTACAAATGATTTCCCAATTTATAAAACCCAAAGAAACATAAAGAGATAAATTTAGGCATAAGGGTCAGCCACATTGCTCTGAATATTCATCTCATATAAGGTACCTAAAATGGTATAGGTAGCATAAGTGATAAGAAGTGAAACTAAAAGCTTAGAAGAATGAATAACAAAACAAAAAAAAGAAAGTTTCTATTAGGGTTAGCAACTACTGGTTCTATTACAGAGTAGGATATATATATACTAAGGTTGAGATCAGATAATTTTAAAAATTTTATTGCAAAGTAACTTTAAAATAGCACCACAAATAAACTTCCTTTATGCCTCTCAATAGAAAAAAATCATAATTCATATTATGCATAGAAAATCTGCAGGCCATATGGAATAACATTTCTTGATCACATTAAATATCTCCACAAAGTCCCCCAAATGAACTTCACCTATCAGAGCAAATTTAAACTGTAGTAATTTGTCTGCTTAAAAATCGTAAGTTATTCACACATTCTTTTCAATCTAATATTATATCTATAGCAAAAAAACAATTTATACAAAATGGGTTGGTATCAGGATGTGCCATTAATTGGATAAAAGGGAATTTTGAATAAAAACATTGTCCAAAAGATGACCATTAAGTGATTTTTTATTTTATTTAAAATATTTATTTATTTTATTTTATTTATTTATTTATTTTCGCTGCACCGGGTCTTAGTTGTGGCATGCAGGATCTCAACTTGCGGCATGTGGGCTTCTTAGTTGTGGCATGCGAACTCTTAGTTGTAGCATGCATACGGGATCTAGTTTCCCCACCAGGGAGCAAACTCGGGCCCCCTGCATTGGGAGCGCGGAGTCCTACCCACTGGACCACCGAGTACGGAGTCCTACCCACTGGACCACCAGGGAAGTCCCCGTTAAGTGATTTTTTTTTAAATGTCCTATTCTGTTTGACTAGTAATAGTAGTTTAGAACAATAGAAATCTCCTTCTCCCTTTATTAATGGGTTACAATAATTAAAATCTAATAATTATCAATTGAATCCTTTTTAAGGATTAATCACAGAAGTGTATACAATCATTTTCCATCAACATAGTAATATGTAAAAATATGATTATACTTAATTTCTTGGCTTAAAAATAAATAAGGCTCTATTTCAATGTCAAACATATGGCTTTTTTTTTTTCTTTTCTCTTTTCTGAGTCACTTTTTTTTTTTTTTTTCATTTGCATTGACTTAATCCTCTCAGAAAATTGCTGGTCTTAGCTAAGTGGTCTATTTAGACTAGCTATATGCATACATATGATTTTCACTCTGTCTAATCAAGATAAAATTGAATGGAGTTTAATGTCTAAACTTAGCAAAGAGAAAACATCCAGCTGTAACTTTACTGACTATTCTTAACATGACAATCATATGATTCTGTTTTTTGAATACTTGGGAGTCTCTAAATATCCACACTTGCTTTGAAGTATTCCAAAATGGGGACATCTATTGTGAGAACAAGACCTTCTCAGAAGCAAGGCAGCTGCATAACACACAGATCACTATCAAATGGGTAGAGTTAAGTTCATAAAACAAGACTTCATCAGTCACTCATAACTTAATGTTGGTTGGCCCTGATGAATTCTGGAGTTTGAAATTGTCAATTCCTTTCATTTTCTACACGGGATACATTCTAGGAGAAGATAATTATAGTACAAACTACTACATGTCCATTATAATGTAGCCATGGAGCCTCATGGCTCATGAAGAGGCTGTCAGTAATGACTGAAAGGAAGGTGAGGAAGCAATATTACTGGAAATGGAAGAAAACTGGATCATTGCTGTGTTGCAGTGGAAAGTTTAGCAAAACTGTGATAATGTGGAAAGGAAAACACTGTACTTAATGAACTGCATAACCTAGCTAAGGACATTTCCACACAGAGTACTCTGGCGTCTTCTCTTTGTTTATAGTAAAAGGGAAAAAGAAGAGAGAAAAACTAAAGACAAACTCCTAAATATAAGGAAGCTAGGTCTTGATGGATTTGAAAATAAAATATTTTCTTAATTTCAGTCTCTCCAGATGTTGAACGCAAAAAAATTAAGAAATCACTTCATGGCAAATTTCTACTACCAGGAAAACATGATCTAAAGATGATAATGAGGTGTGGCTATAAAATCCATATCAAGACCTCAGAAATATCTTAGATGGTGCCTCCAAGAACCATTCATTCAGACAAATTAACTTCTAGCCAGCTTACCGGTATGTCTCACAGAGCCTCTGAGTTAAACAATAATGGTTCTAATAATCTTATGGACATTTTCCCCTCAGCATGTCAGCGGAAGCCCAATGTGAAAAAGAGCTTATCTTTATGAAAGTGTGGATATGGCTTTTGTTTAATGAAGTAAAGCTAAACAGCATTCATAGGAAGCCTACATATTTTTAAGAGAACTGTACTAGTAGAATGTTGACCACTCCCTTATAGTTAGCAATGGGTTAAAGATGTTGAGTCTCTGGTACTGAAATTCCGGGTGCTCTAACACCCTCCTACGCTTGAAATGGAGGACAGCATATTATTATTTATTTCTGTTATTGTTCCTGTATGTACAAATATAATTTCAGTAAAAAATCTTAGTGTAATAGTGTCTGTGATACTTTCAGTGACTAAAGCTTAGGATTTAACCTACTTAGTAGATTAACAGCAGGACTGACTGGAGAAAAAAATTTGCAGCTGGGATTTTGAGGGTCAGAAATGAATAGATATAAAATGGATAGAGGGTTAAACTCAACTAAAATTTGCCAAGTTATAAAAATTAAAAACAGGAAAAAAGTAAACTTTTACTTGTTTTGGCTTAGACCTTTAAATTTATTATATCTATGAATTTGAAATAAAAAATACAATGTCTATACATGGGTTGTAGTTACTGGTGATCTGACGATATGTTGTAATACCCACAGTGAATTGTAATTGTGTCATTCTCAATTGCATCTATCAGTGAACTGGGTCATTATAATTATGTTACCTTACTGGCATGTTTGAGATTTCCATTTCAAGACTTGGCATATAAAAACTTTATCCTGATTTGAAGTCCTTTCAGCATTTAGTTATTCTTGTTGACAAAAGAAACACATGCGTTTTCAAGGTTTTAAAATTTTAACTCAGATATACGTTAGTGAAAAGCATGCTGGTATTTGTTTTGACATTAAAATGCCAATCTAAGTTGTTGTAAATTATATGGTAACTTGATGGGACAAGAAAAACAAACAACAGGCAACAGGGCTGCATATTTTACATGTCTAAAACTACATGTATACAAGATGTCTCTATTTATACTTATTTTAAAGTTGGGAAGTTTAGGAGGTTAGAAAGGCTGGTAGAATGCTGTAAAGATGCTAAAAACCATTTAGGCTTTTCCTTTTAAAATAACCTTGGAATATTGTGCAAAGCGTCTACTAATATCTGTTTACCAAATCTTCCTAAAGAATTCACCCTGGTGGGGTTGGGCCCAAGCAAGCAGTGTGTTAGAGTGAGCCAGGAGTGAGCCCAGTGGTGCTTGGTGCCTGCAGTAAGGACAGCCAAGCACATGCCCATCTGGCACGGCTCGGAGACTGACTACAATACAGGTTGATTGAGCAAATAAATAAATAGATTGACGATAGTGCGAGCCAGGTTCACGTTGTCAGGAAAGGAGGGTGCAAATGAAAAGAGGGAGATCTTGAATGGATCCTATGGGTTTGGATTGGAATTTAATCTATAAGTGTGCACTTGTGGTTTTCAGTATATACATATAGAAATAAATCTAGATGGAATTGTGTATATACTCAATATACAGGTGGTTTCTACCACCCACTGAAGATGGTCCAGAGAAGGATTATACCCAGAAGAAATGAGTCCCTTTACAGTTCAGATCTCAGTTTCTCTACTGAATAAAAACAGGACTCTGGAGAAAGGCTGATCCTAGAGCTGGGTCACAGAAAGCACAATATGAGCCTGGAACATTTTGCTGCCCAGGAAAGTAAGTAAGTGCTCAAGGAACGATGGTGTCATGTCAGAATGACATAGGGGCCAGTCTTAAGAGGGCTCCTACTGCTCCTATCTGGACAATTTTAAAACAAAATAAATAATTTGAGCATCAGAAAGATACTTTGAGTATCAAAAGAAAGGAAGGAAGGAAGGGAGGGAGGGAGGGAGGGAGGGAGGAGGGAAATAAGAGCAAAAGGAAATAATTTATAGATATATTTCATCGAATAACAGGAATCCATGAGTCCACCTGCATAAAAATGAATAAACAGGAGAATAGAAATATCTTCCTGTGATAACTAACAAATGTAAAAAGCATGTTGGAATTAGAAAGGTACAATCTGGCAACCATCATAGTAGTAATTAATCCAGGCAAGAAATATTAACTGATGCTCGAGTGAGTGGGTGAAATTTGGATGATGAACAGTCTCAAAGTGTCTCCCTATGAATATATTCACTAATTTCAAAGGGGAAAGTAGTCATTTTACAGCAAAGAAGCCTGGCAGACATCTTTGTAATCAAATGATCAAAGTTATCACCACCAGTAACAGGACCCACTGACACTGGGACACCTGATAGGTTGCAATGAGAAGAATGCAATGACTCCTGGTGGTACTCCTGCCCAAGACACATATCCTAGGTCCAACCATGAGAGAACATCTGACAGACTCAAACTGAGAGGATCTTCAGGAATGATAAGGTTGTGAAAGCCAACAAACAGCTGAGACTCTGATCTCAATCAGCAGAGACTGGAGAGGCAGGAAAACAGGGTGTAACATGTGATCCCAGACTGGGTCTTTTACTGTAAAGGACGTTACTGGACAAGTGACAAAACTTGAATGAGTTCTCTGAGTGAAAGTTATACTGGTGGCTTTTGAACTGTTCTTGAAAACTTTTTTTTCACATTTTTAAATTGTTTGAGAATAAAAACTAATTTTAAAAAGATTATGATCCATTTGACATGAGATGGTGCTTGACGCTAAACATGCCATTCGAGAACCTTATTTTGGATTAAATTATTTCCCAATAAAAGGAAATTATCCTGTCTCCATTTCCCCATGTCCCACTCTATTCCACTTTAATCTGCTTTCAGTACCCATGAATTGTCAATTAAATTGCTCTTCCTAATTTCAGTGGTCATTTTCAGGTAACCAAAGGACATCTTTTACCCTTTAGCTAGACCTCCCGGTGGGATTTAACACTTGATCCTCATTTTATGTTCTATGTTACCAGGCCAGGGTGACTTTTGTGGCCTTAAAAGACTGAATATTCTGAATCCTGCCCACATTCCAATTTCAATTCATATCCCTCTTAGCCAGATTTTTAGATCTAGGGAGTTCCTAAACCCTAAAAATATTAGGACACATGCAAACACTCAAATCCCCTTCCAAGATTTAAAAATTAAAACAATATTAGTTAAACCATTAAATAAGTATAAGAAAATTCTACAAAAGATTATTTTCCCTCAGTATATACTTTATGCTTCAAATAAATTTGTCACATTTAAAAATGGTTCTGTTATGGGCTTCCCTGGTGGCGCAGTGGTTGAGAGTCCACCTGCCGATGCAGGGGACACGGTTCGTGCCCTGGTCCAGGAAGATCCCACATGCCGCGGAGCAACTAAGCCCGCGAACCACAACTACTGAGCCCGTGTGCCACAACTACTGAGCCCGTGTGCCACAACTACTGAAGCCTGCGCACCTAGAGTCCGTGCTCCGCAACGAGAGAAGCCACCGCAATGAGAAGCCCGCACACCTCAACGGAGACCCAATGCAGCCAGAAATGAATAAAAATAAAATAAATAAATTTATAAAAAAGCAAAACAAAACAAAAAAACGGACTCCTGGGCTTCCCTGGTGGTGCAGTGGTTGAAAGTCCGCCTGTCGATGCAGGGAACACGGGTTCGTGCCCCAGTCCGGGAAGATCCCACATGCCGCGGAGCGGCTGGGCTCATGAGCCATGGCCGCTGAGCCTGCGCATCCGGAGCCTGTGCTCCGCAACGGGAGAGGCCACAACAGTGAGAGTCCACAGCAGTGAGAGGCCCATGTACCGCAAAAAAAAAAAAAAAAAAAAAAAAAAAAATGGTTCTGTTGTATTTTGGGGTGACTACTAGCTCTCAAATTAAATGCTTTAAGATGTCTATTCCTACCCCCCTCAAAAAAATCTGAATCACTTTGATGTACAACTGAAACTGACACAACTATACTTCAGTTAAAAAAAAGTGCCTATTCTTGCTCACTGTGCTTCAGCCACCCCCATTCTCTTGCCTGTGCTCTAGGAAAACCAAGACCTTTCTGCCTGGAATTTTCTTCCCACTTGCAGTTTTCATGGCTGACTTACGATTCAGGTCAGCTCGAATATCACCTTCTGAGAGGGGGCCTTCCAAGACCACTCTACTTAAAATTATTCTATCCACTTTCTCATTCCAGTTCCTCAGCTACTTATTTCTTGTCATAGAATTTGTCACAATTTATAATTATCTGGATTGGTTTATTTACTTACACGTGTGTGTGTTTCTGAATGTGTTTTTCTCCCCTTTAGTATAATAGTTTCATGACAGCAATTGTATTGTCTTATTTCTCTATGAATTAAAAAAAAACATATTTGTTGAGAAAAACACACATAGCATAAAATTTACCAATCTATTTACATTAGAACAATCCATAGGATATAAGGGAGATATTCAAGATACAAAGTATCTATTATAAAGTTTGGAAATAAATTATTTTTCAACAGATTGAAGCTCTCCTTTATAACATAATATAATCTCCATTTTTCGGGCTTTATTGACTCCTCTGTATTTGTTAGGTGAATGATCAAGTGGGTGAATATGTTTGCATTTTTATCCTGGAATGAGGTGATATCTAACCTTGCATCTGCACTTCCTTCAGGACTCTGTTTCAGTTACCTTATCAGAGAGGCCTTCTCTGATCACCAGTTAAATAACATTCCCCCACCCCCTTGATGCTCTATCTCCCTTATCTGATTCATTTTTCATAAGTCTTATCACCACATTATATATTTTTGTTTACTGTTTTTTCTCCTTTTACTGGAATGTACCCTCCATGAGACTTTGACTCCTAGATCTCTTACATAGTAGGGGCTCAAACATTGTCTACTGAATGAACAAAAAGCCACTGAAGAATTTTGAGCAAGGAAATAACTTAATCAATTTGTATTATGTTATTTTCTCTCTGGTGGAGATAGGAATAAGCTGGTAGAAGGAAAACAGGAGATAAGGATTGTTTTACAAAAGAGTCATTGGATAAATTACAAATTCTTATCTAAACTATGTCAATAAAGCTGATGTAGAGGGAATGGATGAAAAATATTTCATAGGAAGATATGACAGAACTGGCTGATCTACTGGATATGAGTACTGTACAGAGAGAGAGAGACGATTAGAATGACTCAGATTTCTGGGTGAGCAACTACATGGATGCTTTTGCCTCAATGAAAAAGAAGATGCAGGAAAAGCATCAGGTCTTTAAGGAGTGGAATGAAAGGAGAGGAGAGGAGGAAGGATAGTGGGTGGTTCTGATGAGTTCAAAGCTAGCCTTTTCAAGTCTGAAGTACCACTGGGATATCTAAGGTAAAATATTTAATCCATAGATTAATATTAATATCTGGACATCAGGAGAGGGATCAGAATTTGAGGAAGTTTTTCAGTCACTATGCTATGGAGGTGGAGGAGATCGTATAAAGAAATTGTATAGTGCACTAAGCAAAGAACTTCAAGGCTGGAACTCCAGAAATAATTTACATATCAGTGGTAGAAGCAGGAAAATAAACTAGTGAATAAAACTGAGAAAGAGGTAGAAGAAAAACCAAGGAGTGATATTAAGGAAGTGAAGGAATGATTAACAATATCAAAGATCACAGAATCCAAATTACATGAAGACTTAGGGCTTGACTTGGGTTTACCATTTAGATCAATGGGAAACTGGAAAAGTGGGTGTGGGTAACAAATTGCATTGTTTAAAAAGCACACAACATGTGGGAGAGCAGAAAGCACAGTGCTCCTAACATTCCATTATCAAACAGTCGTCTACTAATGAAAGGCTAACTAACATCTTTGGAGGTGATTTTTATGAGTTAATTTTAATTTTGTAAATTATTTAATATAATCTGTTGGCTTTTTCAAATTTAGGATGTCATTTATGTTTATTACATTTATGTTTATCTACTGTTTATAATAAATGAGTAGTAGATATTAAGAATTTTGTCTCTATCAATTTTTTCCCCCTGGGGAAATTAATTAAATGCTCTGTTTCTTATTTCTTTATGTACAAAATAGGAAAACTTACAATAGTTTATAAAACTGATGAAATGTATAAGCACAGGAGGTTGTTGTAAAGAATTAGTAAGACTATAACTACAAAGTAAGTGCCTAGAAAATGCCCAGAGTATACACCAAAGAGATCCAGAAATCAACATCATCACCATTTCTATCATTTCAAATGGTTTATATTATTTCAATTGTCTTTGTATTTATCAGAGATCCAAAACTATGTTATTTTTTATCCTTAAGAATGTTAAAATCTCATTAGGAAGACAGGTCTCTGAACATAATTGTACTAAAAATGTTACTGCCTATCCAAATGAGTAAGTAAAATGCAAGTAATGGAAGAGTTTGAGAAGACCATTCTCACTCCTTGAATATTTTATCTCTTTCCTTGGCTAACAGAATATTATATTGTCCCAGGTTTTCTTTATACTTTTCTAGCAATATCTTTTCAATTTCATTTACCGATTGCTTGCCTCCTACCTGGTGTATAAATGTAGGAGTTCATCAAAGTTTGTCCTGGGCCATGTCGGTTTTCTTGGTAGTCTCTCCACAATAATAGCATTACCCAAACGCACTGCCTGAACTACCAACTATATGAGTAGGTCTCCAATGATATCTCCATCACAGGTCTTTCTTCTGAGCTGAGGACTAATGTATCCAGAGGTTCTTGGACTTCCCCATTCTAATATTTAACACATGTTCAAAACTCAAGATATATTGTTCTTGATCCCAGGTGGTATTTTGTCATTGTCCCTATACCAGCAGTCACTCAAAAAGTCAACTTCAATTTCCTCATCTAAAATGTTGCACATATTAAACAATCAAGAGTAATCCCTGGCACCTCCATCCTCACTCCCTGTATGCATAATCACATCGTGTCAGTTCCATCTTTTAAATAATCCTCAGTCTCTTCATGACCATCTGAAATCAGACTATCACACCTTCTCCACCACCCACTTCCAATCCATCTCCAGCATGAAGCCTAAGTGATCCGTATTAAAAATATTAATCTGATCATGTTACAACGTGATCAAGGAGTCTTTTATTTATTTGATAAAATGAATTAATAGGATGTTTTTAAAATTTCCAAGGTTTTTCTTTCCCTCTAACGTTCTAGTTTTCCAAATGCAAAATATATTTATAGTGATATACAAAACATGGGTTCTTACATTATGAAAACAAAATTTTATTTCTTTTTAAAAATAGTATTTATCAGTTTAACTTTATTTAATTAAAATTAATTTAATATAATTTATTGGACCACTTAGGAAGCTAGATTAATTTAAAATATGTATATATATATATTTTTAAATTTCTTTATTGGAGTATAATTGCTTTACAGTGTAAAATATGTATATTTTAGAATATTTAAAAATATATAAACATTAGTATCAATATATTGTTTTAAAAAGTTTATCAAAACTTTATTGCCTTAGCAAGATCAAAAATTTTCAAATAAAAGTATTTGTGAATCTCCCCTCCTATCCTCATACAATACTCATAAGATAAGTAAAGTGTATTTATACCAAAATTAGCTTAAATTTAGAAGATACTGGACATATTTCTATGAGTGTCTTTTAATAATCATGAAGAAAATTACAAGAACATAGAAAAATAAAAGGAAATCAGAGAAGCAGACTACATATGTTAAAAAATTGGGATAGTTAGCAATTTGCATATCAAATTGTACAATATGATTTTAAAAGCCATTGTTGCCCCAGGGCCACCATAAAAAGAAGAGCAGAATTACCAAACGGAATAATTTAACTCTTTTATGTCTTTTTTTAAATGTTAAGTGAATTTCGGAAAACTTAGTTGTGTATTCGTATAGAGAGAGTGCAAAATGCAAAATAAAAGACTTTTACATTTGATAACTTTGATTCTTTATGACCGTTCCCTTTAGTGTATGTAACACATAAAACAGACAAGTACATTCATACATTCACAAAATAAAATAATATTGTCTTCTTGATCCTTCTGTATAAGCTGTTCGTTGACTACTGTGGAATAATACAATATTTTGTAAAATACAATCTTAGTGGTCAGGAGTATGGGCTGCAGAACAGCAGAATTGGCTGGAATCCCAGTCCTGCATATATTAGTTACATAGTTATGCCTTGACTAGGTCACTTGGCTTTTGTTTAATGTATTTTTTAAATTAAATTGTATATATTTAGGGTGTACAACATTATGTTTTAATATATATCTAAATAGTGAAGTGATTATTACTGTCAAGCTAATTAACACATCCATCTCCTCAGAGAGTTACCAATTTTTGTTGTGTGGTGATAGGACCTGAAATCTGTTCTCTTAGCAAATTTCCACTATACAATATGATTAATTATAATATGATTAACACCATGCTGTACATTAGATCTCTCTCTAGACTTACAATCCTACATAACTGTGTATTTGCATCCTTTGACCAACATCTTCCCCTTTCCCCTACCTCCCCCTGTCTGGTCTTAACTTCAGTTTCTTCAGTTGAAGAACAGGATTAATAATACCCAATTCATGCGGTTTTTGTAAACATTAAATAAAATACTATAAGAAAAGCACCTAGCACAGTGACTGGCACTCAGTAGGTGCTCAATAATGGTAATTATTATCATTAGGAGCCTGTTAAATGCATGGCTTTGATTAAATAACATGGTAATTTCTCACTTTTAAAAGTATTTTGATATTTGAGAGATTTGTTTTATACTGTAAAGAAAATTAGAAATTAGTTTCTCATCACTCCTATAAATAGTCCCATTTTAAAAGCCTATGTAGTTTTTAATATTTTGAGGGGGGAGGACTCTGCCTTTATTAGTATTTTTACATGTGAAAAAGGAAAATGTGCATGTAAACTAGAATCACAATTATCTGCATTACCATAATATCTATAATCCAAAATACTAGGAAATCAAGGCAATTTCTCCCTGGCTTTGGAATGCTTCTAAATATGACTATATTTGATATTCTGGAAATTAACTTCAAATCAATACAAAGCCAAATTGTGTTGCTTTAAAACTGGATAGGCAAGAAATTTTCAACCTGTGTTGGCTTTGGTGCTTAGAAGGGTGCTTGGCCCAAAATAGGAGTCCATGACCTATCCTTTTTCCTCCTCCTTCCCTTCTACTTGGTGTTACAATTATTGTTATTGATGATGATGTTATTACCCTTGATGTGATCTTTTGAGACTTCAAAGTTCTGCACTCTGTACAATGATGGTGCTTTTCTTCAGTTGTGATAATGTTTCCATGTTCATCAATGAAGTCTGATGTTAGAGTTTGAAGGTAAAATATTGGGTTGGCCAAAACGTTTGTTTATTTTCTTCCGTAAGTTGGCTCTTGTAGCACTTAGTTTTAACTTCATTCAAAACAATTTTGTTAGACTGTATGTGACAGCTATCATATCAGCGTGCATTTAAAAAAAGACTTATCAAAATTGGTGAATTTTTGCATAGTCATTTTAATATTGAAGATGGAAGAAAAAAGGCAAGATTTTCAGTACATTATGCTTTATTTTAAGAAAAGGAAAAGCACAACCGAAATGCACAAAAAGTTTTGTGCAGTGTATGCAGAAGGTGCTGTGACTGATTGCACGTGTCAAAAGTGGTTTGCAAAGTTTCGTGCAGGAGATTCCACACTGGACGATGCTCCACATTTGGGTAAACCAGATGAAGCTGATAGTGATCAAATCGAGACATTAACTGAGAACTATCAATGTTATACCACATGGGAGACAGCTGACATACTCAAAATATCCAAATCAAGCTTTGAAAATCATTTGCACCAGCTTGGTTATGTGAGTCACTTTGATGTTTGGGCTCCACATAAATTAAGTGGAAAAAACCTTCTTGACCATATTTCCACAGGCAATTCTCTACTGGAACATAATGAAAACTTTCCGTTTTTAAAACAAATTGTGACGGGCAATGAAAAGCGGATACTGTACAATAACGTGGAACAGAAGAGATCGTGGGGCAAGTGAAATGAACCACCACCACCACACCAAAAGCCGATCTTCATCCAAAGAAGGTGATGTTATGTATATGTTGGGATTGGAAGGGAGTCCACTATTATGAGCTCCTTCCAGAAAATGAAACGATTAATTCCAACACGTACTGCTCCCAAGTAGACCAACTGAAAGCAGCACTCGATGAAAAGCATCCAGAATTAGTCAACAGAAAATGCATAATCTTCTATCAGGACAACACAAGACCGCATGTTTCTTTGATGACGAGGCAAAACTGCTACAGCTGGGCTGGAAAGTTCTGATTCATCCACCATATTCAGCAGACATTGCACCTTCGGGTTTCCATTTATTTAGGTCTTTACAAAATTCTCTTAATGGAAAAAGTTTCAATTCCA
The DNA here is from genome assembly GCF_963455315.2 of Globicephala melas. Taxonomy (NCBI): domain Eukaryota; kingdom Metazoa; phylum Chordata; class Mammalia; order Artiodactyla; family Delphinidae; genus Globicephala; species Globicephala melas. Next base: position 8,317,798 of record NC_083322.1, read on the forward strand.
TGGAAGACTGTAAAAGGCACCTGGAACAGTTCTTTGCTCAAAAAGATAAAAAGTTTTGGGAAGATGGAATTATGAAATTACCTGAAAAATGGCAGAAGGTAGTGGAACAAAAGGGTGAATATGTTGCTCAATAAAGTTCTTGGTGAAAATAAGTCTTTTATTTTTACTTACAAACCAAAGGCAATTTTTGGCCAACCCAATACTTTTTAGAATGCTTCAAATTTCACTAACTCAATACTCTCCAAAAATAATAATTTTCGGGCTTCCCTGGTGGTGCAGTGGCTGAGAGTCTGCCTGCCAATGCAGGGGGCATGGGTTCGTGCCCCGGTCTGGGAAGATCCCACATGCAGCGGAGCGGTTGGGCCTGTGAGCCATGGCCTCTGAGCCTGCGCGTCTGGAGCCTGTGCTCCACAACGGGAGATGCCACAACAGTGAGAAGCACGCGTACCACAAAAAAAAAATAATAATAATAATAATTTTCCCCAAAATGTCAACACTGTCTGAGTTACTAAAAAAAGACTTGTTGTATATAAATACATTTGTAAAACTTCTACCACATCTCAATTTTTTAACATAACACAAATTCTCTGCTATGAGAATTTATTTAACAACATTTAACGTTCAAGAATAACATACTGTAGAGTATTCAGGAAAGAGATACAAATAAATAAATCTCTAGATAATTCCATTTCCTATGATACAGCAAAGTGAGGAGCCTGAAACTTACTTTTTCAGTTCAAAACACATAGAAATGCTAGATAAAATGTAACACACATCCTTTAAATTATATCTCTATGTATCCAATAAGGTAGGAGAAACTTTCAGGGGGGGTGAAAGAAAGAAAGAGGGCTTCCCTGGTGGCGCAGTGGTTGAGAGTCCACCTGCTGATGCAGAGGACACGGGTTTGTGCCCCGGTCCGGGAGGATCCCACATGCTGCACAGCGGCTAGGCCCGTGAGCCATGGCCGCAGAGCCTGCGTGTCCGGAGCCTGTGCTCCACAACAGGAGAGGCCACAACAGTGAGAGGCCCATGTACCGTAAAAAAAAAAAAAAAGAAAGAAAGAAAGGGAAAACTCTAAACTACAGGGTACCTGATGATACTGGGCTGTTAGTATTCAGAGGGTATTTGCTAATCTTTGTAATGCAGAAGTTTGGATTTTAAAGGCCAAGCAGAATTAGAAATCAAGTGTTGGACTTGTGCAAGGAATAGGAACACCCCTCCTTGTCCACGCCCCCACACTAGCACATAAAGCCTAAAAATGCTAAAATTGCAGTTGAAGCAGATACTGGAGAAAAATTCACTAGTCAGCAAAGAGAAGTGACAAGGAAACTTGTCTCTGTTTTACTGGCCTATAGAAAAAAAATGAAAAAGAAGTTACTTTCTGAAAATTCATAAGCCACAGGCTTGCTCAACAAAATTATGGCTTTCAAATTTACTCTGGCTAGTAGGGTATAACCCCCAAGCCAAGAAATTAAAATACAGAAAGTAGTTCTAAATTGCTATCTTTTGAAGGAGGCATAAATCCTCTCTGGATTGACTCTGGAATTACAAGATTCCTGAAGATAAAAGCCAGAGAAATTTAAACTCATAATTTAAAGATGCAAAACATAAGAAAACAAGCATAATGAACAAGATTCAGCAGAAACATCACACATAAAAATTTGGCTCCTACAGATTTCAGGTAAATTTTAAGATTGAGAATATGGTAAAACATTCAAAAATTATTTAAAGAAATAAAAGGTGGAACAAAATATATAAGAAAGGAATGAGCTAATATTAAAAAGAACCAGTCAGATTTGATAAATAACCAAATAGATTCTCCAAGAAAAAAAAATACATTATTGAAATTAGAAACTCATTAGTTGTGTTAAGCAGATGAGACAAAGCTATAGAATGTATTTGTGAATTGAAAGATAGATTGGACATCTAGTAGTCTAGGAGAAAAAGTGATTAAAAATATTAAATACAAATATTAACATGTGGAGGATGAAATGAGGTCTAACATATATTTAATTAACATTTCAGAAGGAGAGAAAAGAGAGAATTATGGACAAGGAATTCAAACATAGAATGTCTAAGAGTTTTCCAGAACTGACTAAAAATTTAGATTCAGGGAGGACAATAATTTCCAAACAAGATTTTTTAAAAAAATCAATCTTACACACAATGGTGTAAGAGCAAGTCGCCAAGGAGCATAAAAATAAGCAAGAGAGAAGACAGATTACTCCTAAGAAACAATATTAAAGCAGACGGGAAACTTGTTAACAAGGGGAAACAAAAGGTAGAATGCAACAGAATAACTGAAAGTGCTGAAAGAAAACAAAATTCCAATCTAGAATTGTACAGCAAGCTACACTAGCAAAAGCAAGAAGGTGAAATTAAGATATTTTCAGAAAAACGAAAATTGAAGCAGGTTACCAACAGACCCTGATTAGAAACCATTAAAAGTAGAGAATGTGTGTCAAATGGAAAGGAAATAAGTCCAGAAAGAGGAGAAACACAGGAAGGCACAGTAAGAGAAAAAACTGGCAAACATGGGAAAACCTAAAAATACAGTGACTACATAAAAATAAATTTATAAAAATGGTAATACTGAAGTTAAAAAAGAGGTAGAACAAAATTGCAGGACCAAAGTAGGATACAGGATGGTAGAGGATGAGCACAGTTATGTTACGCCAAGTGTCGTGGACTGTATATTATCCCCCTCAAAATTCATATGTTAAAGCCCCAACCTCCAATGTGACTGTTTGGAGATGGGGCCTTTAGGTGGTACTTAAGGTTAAATGAGGTCATGAGGGCAGGCCCCAATCCCATAGGACTGGTGTCCTTATAAGAAGAGGGAGAGACCCAGAGATCGCTCTCTCTCCCTATGTGCCCAAAGGAAAGGTCATGTGAAGGTGTGGTGATAAGTCAGCCATCTACAAGTTCTGAAGAGAGTCCTCACTAGAAACCAACCTTGGCATGTTGATCTTCGACTTCCAGCCTCCAGAAGTATGAGAAAATAAATTTCTGTTGCTTAAGCCACCCAGTCTGTGGTATCCTGTTATGGCAGCCCAAGAAACACCAAGTTTCTTTCATAGTTCAGGACAAAGATCAAGATGTTAATTACTTTTGACTTTTATAAATATTCATTTAAAACTTATAGAGATAATCCCTAAAATCAGAAATTTACTAGTGGGGGAGATATATTTTTAAAAAAATATTTGATGGAGCCAAAGGAAGGAAAAAACGAAGGAATAAAAGGAAGAAAGAAAAAGCAGGACCAGGGGTGGAGTCAAGATGGCGGTGTGGAAAGACGCAGAGTTCGTGTCTCCCTACAACTAGGGTGCCTGCCGGACGCTGGTGGGGACCCTGATGCCCAAGGAAATGGGAGGAACCCTCAAGCGAACTGCCAGGGATTGGGCCATAGCTCCTGCAGTGGGAACTCTGAGTCCAAACCACTGGACTAACAGAAAACCTCAGACCCCAGGGAACAGTCATTGGAGTGTGGTCTACCAGAGGTCCTCATCTCATCACCAAGATCCAGCTATACCCAAGAGCCTACAAATTCCAGTGTTGGAAGCCTCAGGCCAAATAACCAGTAAGACAGGAACACAATCGCAGGCATTAAAAAAAAAAAAAAAAAGAAACAGCACAAAAATATGTCACAGATGAAGGAGCAACGTAAAAACCTACAAGACCAAATAAATGAAGAGGAAATAGGCAATCTACCTGAAACAGAATTCAGAGTAATGATCCAGAATCTCGGAAATAGAATTGAGGCACGGATTGAGAAAATACAAGAAACGTTTAACAAAGATGTAAAAGAACTAAAGAACAAACAAACAGAGATGAACAACACAATAACTGAAATGAAAAATACACTACAAGGAATCAATAAGAGAATAACTGAGGCAGAAAAACGAAGTGAGCTGGAAGACAAAATGGTGGAAATAACTGCTGAGGAGCAGAATAAAGAAAAAAGAATGAAAACAATTGAAGACAGTCTGAGACCTCTGGGACAACACTAAACGCACCAGCATTCGAATTATAAGGGTCCCAGAAGAAGAGAAAAAGAAAGGGTCTGAGAAAATATTTGAAGAGATTATAGTGGAAAACTTCCCTAACATAGGAAAGGAAATAGTCACCCAAGTCCAGGAAGCACAGAGAGTCCCATACAGGATAAACCCTAAGAGAAACACACCAAGACACATATTAATCAAACTAACAAAACATAAATTCAAAAAGAAATGTTAAAAGGAGCAATGGAAAAACAAAAAATAACTTACAAAGGAATCCCCATAAGGTTATCAGCTGATTTTTCAGCAGAAACTCTGCAGGCCAGAAGTGTGTGGCAGGATATACTTAAAGTGATGAAAGAGAAAAACCTAACAACCAAGATTACTCTACCCAGCAAGGATCTCATTCAGATTCAACAGAGAAAGCAAAAGCTTTTCAGACAAGCAAAAGCTAAGACAATTCAGCACCACCAAACCAGCTCTACAACAAATTCTCAAGGAATTTCTCTAGGCAGGAAACAAGAGAAGAAAAAACCCCACAAAAACAAACCCAAAACAATTAAGAAAATGGTAATAGGAACATACATATCGATAATAACCTTGAATGTAAATGGACTAAATGCCCCAAGCAAAAGACACAGACTGGCTGAATGGATAAAAAAACAAGACCCATATATATGCTGTCTAGAAGAGACCCACTTCAGACCTAGGGACACATACAGACTGAAAGTGAAGGAATGGATAAAGATATTCCATGCAAATGGAAATCAAAAGAAAGCTGGAGTAGCAATACTCATATCAGATAAAATAGACTTTAAAATAAAGACTGTTACAAGAGATAAGGAAGGACACTACATAATGATCAAGGGATCAATCAAAGAAGAAGATATAACAATTATAAATATTTATACACCCAACACAGGAGCACCTCAATACATAAGGTGAATGCTAACAACCATGAAAGGGGAAATTGACACTAACACAATAAGAGTAGGGGAATTTAATACCCCATTTACACCAATGGACAGATCATCCAAAGAAAATAAAAAAAGGAAACACAAACTTTAAATGACACAATAGACCAGATAGATTTAATCGATATTTATAGAACATTCCACCTGAAAGTGGCAGATTACAGTTTCTTCGCAAGTGCACACAGAACATTCTCCAGGACAGATCACATCTTGGGTTACAAATCAAGCCTCAGAAAATTTAAGAAAATTGAAATCGTATTAAGTATCATTTCTGACCACAACACTATGAGATAGGAAATCAGTTACAGGAAAAAAACTGTAAAAACCACAAATACATGGAGGCTAAACAGTATACTACTAAATAACCAAGAGATCACTGAAGAAATCAAAGAGGAAATCAAAAAATACCTAGAAAAACATGACAATGAAAACACGACGATCCAAAACCTATGGGATGCAGCAAAAGCAGCTGTAAGAGGGAAGTTTATAGCAATACAATTCTACCTCAAGAAACAAGAAACATCTCAAACAAACAATCTAACCCTACACCTAAAGCAACTAGAGAAAGAAGAACAATGAAAACCCAAAACCAGTAGAAGGAAAGAAATCATAAAGATCAGAGCAGAACAGATGAAATAGAAACAAAGAAAAGGAAAGCAAAGATCAATAAAACTAAGCTGGTTCTTTGAGAAGATAAACAAAATTGATAAACCCTTAGCCAGACTCATCAAGAAAAAAGGGAGAGGATGCAAATCAATAAAATTAGAAATGAAAAAGGATAAATCACACCTGATGCTGCAGAAATACAAAGGATTATAAGAGACTACTACAAACAACTATATGCCAATAAAATGGACAACCATGAAGAAATGGACAAATACTTGGAAAGGTACATTTCTCCAAGACTGAACCAGGAGGAATTAGAAAATATAAACAGACCTATCACAAGTAATGAAGTTGAAACTGTGATGAAAAATCTTCCAACAAACAAATGTTTAAAATCAGATGGCTTCACAGGCAAATTCTATCAAACATTAGGTAAAAGCTAACACCAATCCTTCTCAAACTCTTCCAAAAAACTGCAGAGGGAGGAACACTCCCAAATTCATTCTACAAAGCCACCATCACCCTGACACCAAAACCAGAAAAAGATATCACAAAAAAAGAAAATTATAGACCAATATCACTGACGAACACGGATGCAAAAATCCTAAACAAAATACAAGCAAATAGAATCCAACAATATATTAAATGGATCATACACCATAATCAAGTGGGATTTATCCCAGGGATGCAAGGATTCTTCAATATACGCAAATCAATCAATGTGATACACCATATTAACAAATTAAGAAATAAAAACCATATGATCATCTCAATAGATGCAGAAAACACTTTGACAAAATTCAACACCAATTTATAATAAAAATTCTCCAGAAAGTAGGCATAGAGGGAACCTACCTCAACATAATAAAGGCCATATATGACAAACCCACAGCAAACATCATACGCAATGGTGAAAAACTGAAAGCATTTCCACTAAGATCAGGAACAAGACAAGGATGTCCACTCTCGCCACTATTATTCAACATAGCTCTGGAAGACCTAGACATGGCAATCAGAGAAGAAAAGGAAATAAAAGGAATACAAATTGGAAACAAAGACGTACACTGTCACTGTTTGCAGATGACATGATAATATACATAGAAAATCCTAAAGATACCATCAGAAACTACTAGAACTAATCAACGAATTTGGTAAGATTGCAGGACACAAGATTAATGCAGAGAAATCTCTGGCATTCCTATATACTAACAATGAAAAATCAGAAAGAGAAATTAAGGAAACAATCCCATTTACCATCACAACAAAAAGAATAAAATACCTAGGAATAAACCTACCTAAGGAAGTAAAAGACTTGTACTCAGAAAACTATAAAACACTGATGAAAGAAATCAAAGATGACATAAACAGATGGAGATATATACCATGTTCTTGAATTGGAAGAATCAATATTGTGAAAATGACTATACTACCCAAAGCAATCTACAGATTCAATGCAATCCCTCTCAAACTACCAATGGCATTCTTCACAGAATTAGAACAAAAAAATTTACAATTCGTATGGAAACAAAAGACCCCAAACAGCCACAGCATCCTGAGAAAGAAAAATGGAGCTGGAGGAATCAGGCTCCCTGACTTCAAACTATACTACAAAGCTACAGTAATGAAAGCAGTATGGTACTGGCATGAAAACAGAAATATAGATCAATGGTACAGGACAGAAAGCCCAGAGATAAACCCACGCACATATGGTCACCTAATTTACGACAAAGGAAACAAGAACGTTCAATGGAGAAAAGACACCCTCTTCAGTAAGTGGTGCTGGGAAAACTGGACAGCTACATGCAAAAGAATGAAATTAGAACACTCCTTAACACCATACACAAAAATATACTCCAAATGGATTAAAGATCTAAATGTAAGACCAGACACTATAAAACTCTTAGAGGAAAACATAGGAAAAACACCCTTTGACATAAACCACAGCAAGATCTTTTTTGATCCATCTCCTACAGTAATGGAAATAAAAACAAAAATAAACAGGACCTAATTAAACTTAAAAGCTTTTGCACAGCAAAGGAAACTACAAACAAGATGAAAAGACAACCCTTAGAATGGGAGAAAATATTTGCAAATGAAACAATGGACAAAGGATTAATCTCCAAAATATACAAACAGCTCGTGGAGCTCAATATCAAAAAACAAACAATTCAATTAAAAAATGGGCAGAAGACCTAAATAGACATTTCACCAAAGAAGATATACAGATGGCCAAGAGGCACATGAAAAGATACTCAACTCACTAATCATTAGAGAAATGCAAATCAAAACTACAATGAGGTATCACCTCACACTGGTCAGAATGGCCATTATAAAAATATGTAGAAACAATAAATGCTGGAAGGGTTGTGGTGAAAAGTGAACCCTCCTGCACTGTTGGTGGGAATGCAAATTCATACAACCACTATGGAAAGCAGTATGGAGGTTCCTTAAAAAACTAAAATTAGAGTTACCATGCGACCCAGAAATCCCACTATTGGGCATATACCTTGAGAAAACCATAATTCAAAAAGAAACATGTACCACAGTGTTGTTTGCAGCACTATTTACGATAGCCAGGACATGGAACCAATCTAAATGTCCATTGACAGATGAATGGATAAAGAAGATGTGGCACATATATATAATGGAATATTACTCAGCCATAAAAAGAAACGAAATTGAGTTATTTGTAGTGAGGTGGATGGACCTAGAGTCTGTCATACAGAGTGAAGTAAGCCAGAAAGAGAAAAACAAATACTGTATGCTAACGCATATATATGCAATCTAAAAAAAAGAAAAAATGGTACTGATGAACCTGGTGGCAGGGCAGGAATAAAGACACAGACAGAGAGAATGGACTTGAGGACACAGGGTGTTGCGGGGGGGAACTGGGGCTAAGTGAGAGTAGCATCAACATATATGCACTACCGAATGTAAAACAGATAGCTAGTGGGAAGCAGCAGCATAGCCAGGGAGATCAGCTCGTTGCTTTGTGATGACCTAGAGGGATGGGATAGGGAGGGTGAGAGGGAGGGCATATGGGGATATATGTATGCATATGGCTGATTCACTTTGACGTACAACAGAAACTAACACAGTATTGTGAAGCAATTATACTCCAATAGAGATCTATTGAAAAAAAAAGAGGGACTCCCCTGGTGGTGCACTGGTTAAGAATCCACCTGCCAGTGCAGGGGATATGGGTTCGAGCCCTGGTCCGGGAAGATCCCACATGCTGTGGAGCAACTAAGCCCGTGTGCCACAACTACTGAGCCTGCGCTCTAGAGCCCATGAGCCACAACTACTGAAGCTCATGTGCCACAACTACTGAAGCCCACGTGCCTAGAGCCCGTGCTCTGCAACAAGAGAAACCACCACAATGAGAAGTCCGTGCACCACAATGAACAGTAGCCCCCACTGGCTGCAACTAGAGAAAGCCCGTGTGCAGCAACAAAGACCCAGAACAGCCAAAGATAAATAAATAAATTTATTTAAGAAAGAAAAAAGAAACAAAGAAAAGGCTGGACCAAAAGCAAAAGAAATGGTAGAAGTATACCCAAGTATAGCAATAATGAAAATCGATTTTAAAAACACTGAATTTCATACTGAAAAGACAGATTGTACCATAAGATTTTTTTTAAATCTAACAATATACTATGTCTAAGAAGCATGTCTGAAACCTAGGAACTAAGAAAAGTTGAGAGTAAAGGAAATGAAAAAATATAAGCAAGGCAAATACAAGTTTAAAAAACCTGGCGTGGCTATGATGATATTAATAGACCAGCCTTAGTGATATAATCCAAAAATACTGATACAGTGTATAATATTGGCTTTAGTATTAATATGTGAAGAGGTAGAGCGTGATCTTGCTTTTCCTAGTTTTCCCAATTTATATTTCACTAAATTACTTAAAAATTGAGCATCACGGTTTTTCCTCATCTCTAAAGAGAGAAAATAATAGTATCTATCTTACAGTATCATTTTGAGAATGAATTGAATACATATATTATGGACTGAATGCATGTAAATTGTTAAGCATAGGGTCTGACACACAGTAATGTTCACTGTTTCTGAGGAGGATGAAGTGACAAAAATCTATTTTAAGATAAAACCTAAAACAAATGAAGGAAAAGGCACCATGAGGGATAAGGAAGGTTAGTATATAACGACAAAGGTAAAATTCACTAGAAAGTAAAAAATATTCTAAATATGTCTGCACCTAGTATTCAAATAGATAAAATAAATTTTCAAAAAATGCAAGCACCACTCCCTCAGGAAAACCTTCCCGGATGATTGCTCCCTTACCCCCAACTCTTGCTCCCTTTCCTAAGTGCCTCAGGAGCTCCCAGTGCATAAATTAGATTATAGGCTCCTATCATATTAGTTATAATTCTGTTTCTCACTTCTCTCCTACCAAGTGCTTTAAGCTCCCTGAACACTAGAACTACCTTCTGTATTCTCAGTACTGGGTTACAAACATGATACCAAGTAAGCATCCAAAACATGCATGCTTCACAACTAGTAAAAAAAAAAAAAAAGGGCTTTAAAAGAGAAAGTTTGACAGACACAGCTTTTTTTTTTTCCAAAAACGATTAACCTTCCTCAGCCTATGTAGGAAATCTCCACACATTATCGTATTTCTTTCCACCCATTCATCCTATCGTAAACCCCAGTATTATGCAGATTGTCATATGTACATACATTTCTGTGAAAGATGACAGAAACATTCATTAATTTCTCATAAATATCTATGAATCGCAAACATATAAGAAATCCTGACACAGGGATTGATAAATTGACCATGGTTCTACCCCTCTGTCTCTGAAAATTCACCCACATAACAAGATCAATAAAAAGTATAAATTTTGCAACGTCAAAGAAATTGGAGTGCAGTAACGGGGGACAGATTTCAACAAAGTTTTAAAAGATAGTGAAGTAGATGAGATGTGAAAACAGAGATGATGAAGAGGAAAAGTACTTAAGTACCTGTGGAGAGAAATACCCAAGGGAAGTGAGCCAGGCTTCAGGGCTGAACCTCAGAAAGGTTCAAACTCTGGAGGTGCAAGGTGTCATGAGAGATGACAAACGGCAGACGGCATCTCTCCTCTTTCTCTCCCCTGCCCTCCCCTGAAAGGCTGTGAGAGAAGCTGACACTGGGAATCCTAGTTGGATTCAGCCAGTGGTGCAGGAGGGTGTGTATGCCCTTGAGAGAGTGAAACTAGGATTGCTAGTGATACTGTAAATTGGACAGTGGAATCCCCAGGTGTCTTCCCTTCCTGTGCTTCCAGAACACAGCCAGAAACTACCAGATCGTCTTCTGGAGGAAGTAGTCTCATAAAAAGACTTGGAGTACAGTTTAAGAACCACTTCGTTGTCCCTGATCATGTGATAAATACAGCAGCCAACAAGCTTCACCTAGACACAAATACCTCGGATTGGGAATGCATATTACAAACCACATATGGATAAATGATTCACAGGCATTGCTCCAAAGTGTTAAAAAAAAATTTTAAATCAACACTGATTTCAAATAAATGCACTGGTTAAATTGTGGATGAGGGAAATGTAAGTGCCCATAGAGACCTATAAATTACTTTTAGTGATAACAGTGGAAAAATCATGTTACAAATAAAAAAGCAGACGTTTAGCCATTTAATTGAACCCCTAAAGGGCCAAATTCCTTCTTGAGAAGTCTATAACATTAGCAGATTTTCACCTTCCTAGTCATATTTTTGGGAAAATAGGGATAAAACCTGCTCCTTTATGAGTAAGGGGAAAAATGATAAAATCTGAATTACAGTCTGAAGGTTTACAGGGCTCAATGCAGGTCTATTGGAATATCTGAGATTCATCTCTGTGGAATGAGTTTTATTGTCAGTATGGCTTTCCATTATTTAGACTAAACTGCTACCACCTATGAGAAAGATACATAAAACAAATGCATTTGCAGACTACGTTTGCTTTCTTCTGATGAATCTGTCCCAAGTCTTCTTTTTAGAAACGTAAGTAAAATATTGGCAGTTTATATTTTTTAAAATGTTTATTCTACCTCCAACGTATATCTTTTTCTGCATATAAAAAAATGTGCCAAAGAAAATATAATTATTTACCCAGCCAAAAAATAAAAAATAAACCTGGGCTTGGGTACAACAAACTAATACGCTCCTGCCCTGACTCTCTGTGATTAACAAGCATTGCTATCCGATTCAGTACCAGGATCTACACTTAATATAAAAACTGGTAAATTCAAGGAAAGTTTCTGGACATAGTATCTTCTACTTACTGCCTATGCCTAGAAACAGCTCAAGGGAATGATACATTTGTCAAATGAAGAAGTCTCCTTTATAAAGTAATAAGTACGTTCAAATAATATTTCAATGCTCTAACAATTAAATATTAAAATAATAAGATATACCCTCTTTCCTTTGGGCTTAATTTATCAAAATAATAAACCAGTAAAATAAATTTATACTACATTTTCAGTAAAGAATATGAAAATATTATTTTACAATTGTCAGGGCTGTAGTTATTTTTGTACCTACCTCAGTTGGTAGGTAAATGGGAAGTTTAATATAATGACTTTTCTTGGTAAAAAAAAAAAATCTAATAAGATAGATATTTTGATAATATGCAAATCATGGGAAATATTAGCAACTTTGAGGCTGGCCATGTGGAATGCTGTAAAAAGTGGTATCCTGGGGGGACTTCCCTGGTGGTCCAGTGGTTAAGACTCCACACTTCCACTGCAGGGGGCGCGGGTTTGGTTCCTGGTCAGGGAACCAAGACCCACATGCTGTGCAGCCAAAAAAAAAAAAAATGGTATCCTGGGTTAAAAACAGTTAGGACATCCTTCATCTTTTCTCAGTGAGGCCTCTCTGATCAGTTAGATTGAAATACTGTGATTGAATAGACTAATGTACATAAGGTGAATATGAATCAATGGAGGCTTGGTCAGCAAGACAATATAGAAGCAAAAGGAGCCACAGAGGAAGCGAGGACACGGCTCAGCCAAGCCCCACCGGTGGAGAGGGAGCTTTGCCAAGGACTCTTGAGTATCAGATCCGCATTGGCTTAGCCATCATCAGCGTAGAGGTGAGTGGAGTCTAGGCTAATGTTATCTACTGTTCTGATGCCATTTGCATTGTGGAAATGCATGCAGCAGGCTTTCTAACTTTATGCCATTAAAAAAAAAAATCATATAACTGGCTAAAACTTTCTTCCCATTAACTGTCAGGTTAGATAAAGTCTCAGTACTAATTCTATCACTCGAAACAAAGCTGGAGATGCAGAGTAATTGTCATACGTTTAAAAGATAGGACTGAGTAAAATGGTACCAAATTAATTACTAAATTACTGAAGACTGATCTATTTCTCTTGACTTCTGATAAGAGTTAGAGAAAAAAAGTTCCTGGGATACATTTCAGGAATGAACAACAGAGTATAACAATTTAAACTGAGGAAAATTCTGATAGGAGCCAAACAGAAGTAAGATGAAATGTTGCCAAATGAAAAAGCTGAAAGGGACATTAAAATATAGCCCAGACGGCCAGTGTCTGTTCTTAAGTGATCTCTCAAGGCACATTCATCAACTTACAGTTTTAGTTACCTTAGACCACGGTGAACTGTTTTCACTCTAATAGGCTCAGAAGATTCGCTGTGTCAGCATTCCCAAACCAGATTTATCTTTCAGGGGTAAGAGCATGTCAGCTAAGTTAGGGGAATGTTTGTTTATTAACATATTACAATGAAAACTGTAACTGTGCCATGGCCTGACAGCCTGTGCAGCTTTCTCCCCGTAGGCAGGGAAGCTATTTCAAATGTTTCAGCCTATCGCTGGCTGTGTTGTGGGGAAATACTTAGGATGGGGAGCTGTATCCTCTCTCTCAAAGCCACTGTGGTAGTAACAGCATCGGCCATCCACTGAAAGCTCTGCTATGCAATGTGGTTTAGAGACAGTGTTTACATAACCTTGTTCCTCGCTGAACAATACAAGAGATCATCACCCATCCCTCATATATATTTAAAGACACGCACACAGGTGTACTAATATATATGTACGACTATGATATGTATTATTAAAATATGCAACAAAATACACATACACAAAGTACACACACATGAATGAGTGAGCCTGGAGAGGCTGCCAGAGCAAACAAACTAGCCCTATATTTCTTTTCATGTCAAACGAGTGATACTTGAGTTTAATAGTGAAATGATTGAGACACAGAGAACAGACTGGTGGCTGCCAGGGGGGAGGGGGTTGGGGGAGGGATGGAGTGGGAGGTCAGGGTTAGCAGATGTAAGCTTTTATATACAGGATGGATAAGCAACAAGGTCCTACTGTATAGCACAGCGAACTATATTCAATGTCCTGTGATTAAACCATAATGGAAAAGAATTTTAAAAAGAAGGTATATATGTATAACTGAATTGCTTTGCTGTACAGCAGAAATTAATACAACATTGTAAGTCAGCTATACTTCAATTACAAAAAATAAAATAAAAAAATACTCTCACATAAATTTAAAAAACAGTGAAGTGATTAATATCAAAATAATTACTTTAACCATGCCATGATCAAACATTTTGCACTAAATATGTTCTGTTAGTGTAACAATTGTTAATAACATACTACTGATTTGAAAAAGAATGTCCATTTAAGATTTTTATCTGAAAATATCTGAGAGAATATAACCATTCTCCAATTTTACCCAGCATACTCTTCAAGCCCACAGTCGTTCTGTGAATCTGGGAGAATTTTGTAATTGGCAGCCTCCACAATACTACTAAAGACTCAATTCAGTCAAGAGGAAAAGCATATGAGAGTGGAAAAATAAGTTGTGAGGCAAAAATGTCAATTTTTATGAATTTCAAAGCATATAAAAATTAAAGGTCTCCTCCTGCAGAGTCAAAGCAAAGGCTAAGAGTTAAAGTCAATGTAATAATACATTTTTTATTATTCACTGGGCTATGCATCGTACGTAAAACTGAAGAAAAGTGAGTAGCAGTACATAAAATAACCAAGTTAGAAAGGTGAGGTGTAGTTTCTTGGGAAATTAAATGGGGCCTCTACTAGACTACCATCCTCATAAATTTGTAGTTGTTAAATTCCACCACAAAGGAGATACACAAAGACCACAGGAGTCACATAGTCACATAATATATATATTTCCAGATTTTAAAAAATTATTTACTAATATCTTAATTTCAGACATGAATCTTCACATTATTGCCCGTATTTAAGCAATGGGAGGATGGTTGGATTGAATTAAATCCCCTTTGTGATGTGAGTTCACAGTGTTAAAGTTTAAAATATCCTGGGATATTTTCACCTACCCATTCATTGATAATCAGTTGTAGCACATATACTATAGCTATTTCTTTTTGATATTGGGCTAGATAAGATCAAAACCAAAAAATCATAAATAGCATTTATTAAGAAATGTCCCCAGGCAAAGACTAAAGTCACAACTGGTAACAAATGAGCAAGATGAAGTTTGGGGTGACAAGTAGTTTGATTCTGGATATGTTCAGTTTGAAGGGCCTGTAGGATGTTTAGGAGATGTCCAACTGGAAACTGGAAATACATAGCCACAAAAAGGAGAGAGAAGGAATAAACAAAATTAATCATAGCAGGTTTTTTTTCAAATGAAAAAACATGGTTATAAAGTATTAAAAGCCTCCCATACTGTTTTCTCTTATACAGACTAAAGTCCAGAGGTTCTTAACCCAACCAAGTGGTTGTGTAGAACCTAACTGCAATAAAGCATTCCTTCCTTTGTTCTATGTCTGTGCCTTCTGTGAGTTTTGTATTTTAATGTGTTGATTTACATTTTAATAACTGCATCTCTACAGTAAGCCCCTGAGAAAGGGAACTGTGACCTATTCATTTGGGCATCTTATATATAGTAGGTGTTTATTAATTATTTTTAATTAAGTTGATGAGCTGACAGAGATGTCAGCTCTGTTTTCATTGGGTGTTTCAACAATATGAGAAAAACATAGGAGACCTTACGAAGATATGATTGGCAAAAGCAACTGTGAGAAAATCACTTCAGAGAAACCATGCAGTGGACACACAGTGCCCTTACTTAAATGGAAAGTACAGTACTAGAGAGGTTAAGTGATTTGCCTGAGCTTCACAGCTAACTAGAGCGGCCCCTGAACTCAAACTAGTTCTCCTTCTAGCACTGACTGGACCGTGGGGTGGGGGAACAGGGCAGGACATACAAGGTACAGGTATTTAATCATCTCCACCATAAGGTCTGCAGACCTTAAGTCGGCTTCCCTTATTGAAGTGTTTCAAAACATTAGACACCCCTACCTTCAAATAAGAACAAAAGTACTATCTAAGAGCTAAAGTAAAAGTTTCTAAATTAGCCATTATTTACATTAAAGACAGAAAAGAACAACCAAAACTTGACATTCCTTAGAATATCCTTCTAGATACTCTGTTTGTTGTTTACTCAAGAAATGTTCTCAGTCTTCTTCCATATCAAGAGAGTAGGCCAGCTTTCCAGAATACAGGCTGAACATGTCAGATTCTTAGTTATCCAGGATTCCATGTAACTATGACATAATTATGTCTAAGAAGATCTGAAATAAAATCTGTTAGGGGATTCTGGCAGCATATTTCTCATGAAGTGTGTGTGTGTGTGTGTGTGTGTGTGTGTGTGTGAGAGAGAGAGAGAGAGAGAGAGAGAGAGAGAGAGAAAGAGAGACTGAGAGTCCTCCTCGCTTTTGTGTACAGCTATGTAAGAACAACCCCATGTCTGGGAAAAAACCTGACCACAAAGGCCAGCCCATTCAGGACTGTGAAGTGAAAAATAAAGTGCCTAGCACCAGTGGGCCATAGAATTAGCCAAATCTGGAACCCCTTCCCTCCAGGCTTCTTATTAGATGAAATAATAATGACAATTTTAAGTTCATTATTATTTAGGTATTCTGTTATTTGAAACCAAAAGCATTAAACTGGCAGAATCATTCTGCAATGGAACGGTTTAGGTCCATCTATTTCATGAATAGCCAGAATGAGTGTAGGTAAATTCCTCTATCCATGAATGCATTCTGCCTTTTCTATTGTGTGGCTGAGTTATATGAAAGCACAGAGGAGTCTTGCTTCCTACTTCTGAGTTCTACTTATTTAATATTATTATGTCCTTTAATTATGTACTGGATCATGCTGGGACTAGCCTTACAGCGATTTTAAAAGTTCTTTTTACAGAATCAATTAGAACTTCTATTCCTAGGCATTCCAGATTTCATGGCCATCTGGTCATACAACCTTTCCAGTACTTTTACCCTGCTGTGACACCACAGAACTGCCACAGGCAGCCAAATGCTCGTTTTCACTTAACTAGTTCCTGTTTTCCTGCCAATACAGAGGTGCAGCTTAGAACTGGGAATTCCCTATAATAATATGTGGCCATATATCCCTACAAATACACCTCTTCCAGTAAAATGAAATGCATTTTATTTTTTTAAAAAAATTGAAAAAGCAAGTTGATCTTTATGAAATACTAATTGAAACAATGAGGTGGACAGGGTTTGCCACATTTTATCTAATAAACATCAGTCATAAATTTTAATAAATTATCTTGCTTAATCTTACAATAATAAACTGGACAAAGTTCTTAGATCTAAAGATACATAAATAATTCTGTGTTCGACAGTTAGAGAATATACAATCTTCTCCAGAAAACACAGAACCGTTATAGTAACTGGCTATATAAAAAACCATAATGCAAGTCTTTCAATAAATATCCAAGAAATAATATCTCTGACTATAGTGTGTTTATACAGAAATAACCAATAAAATACAAGTCTCTGTGTGTATGTACATCAAATTTTTTCAAAACTTTAACATAACACACGGACTAATAAAAATCATAATGGATATTAAAAGATACTGAACATTACTAAACAATAATGAAAATACTATACAACAAAACTTGGGGGATGTATCTAAAGGGGACCTGTAAGTGAAACTGATAGCTTTAAACACTTACATTAAATATAAAGAATAAAATATCAGTTGAGCATTCTTAAGAAGTAACAAAAAGAAAAACTAAATACAAGGAAAGTAGGAAGAATAGATACTAACGATATAGAAAACAAAGTTGAGAAGAACTACTGAGTCTAAGAACTTGTTCTTGGAAAGATAACAATGTTGAGAGTAATGAAGACAAGAATGGAGAAGGCACAAGTGGAGGCAAGATTTGAGATTCACTCAACATTAAGAAAATAATGAGAAGGCTATGAACAAATTTATGCCAAAATTTTGAAAACTTAATGAAATAGACAGAACTTTAGATTGTGATCCCAACTCTACAAAGAACAGGATGCCTGAATAGCACCATAACCACTGAACTAACTGAGTTTGTGAGTAAAAAATCTCACAAAAATCTTCATATGATAGTACAGGTGAATTTTACTGTATACAAAGAATGCCGCCTGCCGTATCAGTAAACAAAGGAGGCTGTGGCCATCAAGGCAGCAGCCACTGCAGCCACCCTGACTGCGCACCCTGAAGGGATTCAGGATGGAGAAAAACAGGTACTGGCCCCAGGTAACTGAGGTGCATAGTAAAGGAATAATTTCAATAAGCCCAGACCCTTGCATCTTCCCATATATAAAAAAAGCACTAAATTCATTAACTTGAGATGTCTGGTTTTTCTTTAATCAGCAGTAATGCTTTGAGGTCCTACTACCTGGGTTTTTGGTTTTTTGTTTTTTTTTTCTTTTGCAAAAACTCCTATATATCCTGGCTTTTCCCTTACCGCTTCAGAACAGTCCCTCAGGGCCATCTGACAAGTGTACCCTCTGCTTAGGTCCTCAGTTAAGTCCACCGAATAAAACATAATTCTCAGCTTTTAGGTTGTGCATTATTTTTCAGTCAACACTACCTATCTTTCAAATTCATTCCAATCTTACAGCAATGGTGAACAGGGGAAGAAAAAAGAAAGAAACAATTCCCTCTCAAATAATTTTTGTGGATATTATAACTCCGACACTAAAAATTGTGACAAGAAACACGAGAAATGACAATTTTAAGGCCAATCTTACTCACACAAAAATCCAAGCCAAATATTAAGAAGACACATTTAAGAGTTAAAGAAAAGTGCTACAGAATGTTCATTTTTACTCATGTCAAGTAGGTTATTTAGACCAACTATGAAGGTGATTAAAAAAAAACAAACTAAGGTTACTTGAAAAACTATATTATTTCTAAATGGAAAACAGTGTGCTGAGCATCAAAACCATGATTTAAGTGAGGACATCTGCTAATCCCAGCAAATAGGGGTATTTTGACAACTTTGCAGTTGTGGGGCAAAAGTCAAGGATCCAAGCTTAACAAACATGGGGAATTGGACTCGAGGGGCTCTACTCACTAAGCTAGGATCCCCCTAAATTTATACACCCAGGGAAGGATGAACTAAAATTTAACGCCTCATTCCTATCCCCTTTAGAGGATGCCTTGGTGCTGAGCAAAGGAGAAAAAAAATAAAATGAGAAATACCCTTTATTAAGACACTTGGGTCATATGCTAGTTCTCATGTAGATTTAGGTCCAGGAACCTCAAGTCATAAACTTGGTTAAAGATGGTCCTCTAAAATAACTGGAAAAGTGAAAAAAAAAAAAAAAAAGAACTGGAAAAAATGAAATAGTCCCATGACGTCTTATCTTCCATTAGCA
This sequence comes from Globicephala melas, assembly GCF_963455315.2. Taxonomy (NCBI): domain Eukaryota; kingdom Metazoa; phylum Chordata; class Mammalia; order Artiodactyla; family Delphinidae; genus Globicephala; species Globicephala melas. The sequence goes on from NC_083322.1 coordinate 8,337,071, forward strand.
CATAAAAATGACCAATTATAAACGAATGAACATTATCCTGAATTTCATGATTTATAATGTAAAGTTAAAACAGAATGATGCAAAGTAGTACCTATTACAATTATTCACATAATATAGAAAGAAACTGAGTCCCTCTTAACACCAGAAAAAGGTAAATATATGAAATGTCATGACAATTGCACAGTGTACATATAATTATATATGTATGTAACTATATATGGGTAAATTTAATTATATACAAATACATAAATATAATTTTCAAACAGTTCAATACGTACACGGAAATACCCAAATTAGCATACTTTGGAAATATTACACAATGACACTCATTTCCAATAATACTTATTACTCAAATGCTTGCAGTCTTAATCCACATTATTTCAACAGCATATAAAGTAGTTTATGTAGGCAAACAGAAGAACAGAACATAAGCTTTCAACCTGATTATCTGACAATAGAGAATATGCATACAATCTGTTAACCAAAAGGAAAGCAAAACTACTAAAATCCTATTTGTTGCGCATTTGTTTCCTATAAGTATCTCTCATTCACTGAAATTCTACAAATTATTAAATAAATTGAACAAAGGACCAAACTAGTTATATCAGCTGATGGCAGGAATAATAAGCAAGGTCTGTTTAATGGAATAAGATTATTTTAAGATTCACATGTTTTCAATGTCAGAAAAGGCACATCCAAGATGAAATCAACTCTCTGAAACTGCATGTGATAGAGGCAGTTTTCAGAAATTGGCATTGAAGAATTGAGCCTAATAGATGAAGAATTACTGGCACATTTACTTTATGGTATATTTTCCTGAAACTCTGTGGATATTATAAAATAAAATGTGGAAGGTAATAGAAAATAGAAAAACAATGGACAGGCAATTGGATTGGAAATGACTCTAAGACCAAAATGATATACAATATACATTTTAACAAATGATCTGTCAAAGTCAGTGGAGGCAAAGTCATAGAAGTTAATAACGATTCATGAACTTGAAGAGCAAACAGTCAAGAAAACACATTTGAAGAAGTATATGGTACAAGAAAAAACAAAGTGCAACCATAAAAGGATGCACACAATGGTTAAACTGTGTAACGTTATTTATCTGAATGCTCACATGCTCTTTAAAATGAGTAACTGCTGTAATGGTTATTGATAACACCAGAAATAAAAAACATCCAATATTTCCTTAGGCAATATGGCCTAAGTTTTAAATTATAGCTGCAAATACTTCAATACTTCTCCCAAGGAAAGTTGTGGTCTGTGTTCCTTCCCCAGGATTCTGGGTGGCCTTAAGATTGTTGTGACGAATAGAGTACAGTGGAAGTGACATCATGGACTTCTAAAGCTGGAACTTAAAAGATCATGCAGCTTACTTATTGCTGGAAACACTCGCTCATGAGCCCTGCACTGTTATGTACTACATCAGACTACCCTGCGACTGACTGCCTGGAAATGTCACATGTGGGGACTTGGATCCTTGGTTCCAGCGAAACCCACACTTCAGCCATCCAAGCCCAGGTCCCAGACACAGGCATGAAGAAGCTGGAAGATGATTCAACTCCCAGGCTTAGAGTCACCCCTTAACCATTCAAGTCATGCCAGCTGAGCCTCAGACATCATGTAACAGAGACGAGCAACCCTGTTGTTCCCTATCTGAATCCCTGAACCACAGAATCTTTGACCACAAAAAAAAAAAAAGGGATTGTCTTACCCAGTAAGTTTTGTGGTTACTTATTATGCAGTGTTGTATAACCAGAATAGGTAACTATAAATGAAATTAATTTAGGACAATCTATTATTAATAAGAAGATAAAGCATACTTACTGTCTAATGGAACATGATTTGAGTTAAATTATTCAGGGTATAGAATGTATTCCTAGAAATTCCCTGGTAAGCAAGAACAAAATGGGCAGATCAAATAATGGAGCACGATGAAAATGGAAAGCATGCACACAAAACAGGATAGACTAACCAAACATTAAATTATTAGTGTTCACATTACTGTTCATATATCAAGAGCCTTTAAAATTCATGATCATCAAGAAATCATGGATGCTATTAGCTTAAAGTACTTTTCAGAAAAGAAGAAAATACATCAGGAGCTCAAAAATATCCCATGTCTTAAATAGAAAATTTTCACAATTATTTTCCAAACTGATTCTCACTGTGTGGCTCTAGTCCTTAGAATTCCAGCGTCTTTGCTTGATCTTTCTTGGTTCCCAGATTTTAGATCTGCTTATTTATTTATATTTTGACTACAAGCGTCAGCACTTTGACATTTCTTGGCTTTCCAAGACTTCAGCCTTTATCTCTGCGAGTTCCCTCATCCTTCATTTTCCGGCATAATATAACCCTTGATCCTGGTTTTGGGTTCTCTGACTCTTAGCTGGAGAGATTCCAAATGATGAATTCAACCCCCTTGTAATGTCCAAGAAAACCACTTTTTTTCTCTGACCCCTTCTGCTCCCACCTATTCTTTTTTTTTTTCCCCATAGAATTTTGTTGACTCAGCCCTAATCTTTGCTGATTTCAATTTTGGGGGACAGCTGAGAATCCATTGGCGTTTCTAGTTATTTCACAAAATTGACAAATATTCATGAACACATAGTGGTCATGGAAACAACAGAAGAAATACAGTGTGTGATATCTACATTCTTTCCTCTTGCAATAAAAGCACTATCCCTAAGAGAGGGAATCTGGTAAATTAAAGATATATGGAGAATGAAAAAGGCTCCATGATTACCTTACATGGAGGCTTCAGGCAGCAGAATTAGCAGTGAAAAAAAGAAAATAGCCTAATGGTCTCAATTATAGATGTTTGAAGAATATTGAAAAATATCTCACATCTTTAAAGGTGAAGACCGTCATGATCAACATACTATTGGAGAAGGAATTAAAAGTTGTATTTCAAATATGTAAGTCGAAGGAGATATTTGAGAAGAGAAAAGCATACGTTAAGACTAAAATGTTCAACTTTAGGAGTCATTAGGACATTGAAATCTAATAAAAAATTACTAATTAACTGCCAAGATATGGACAAGATACCATTGCTGAACCTCAAGAATGAGGACACAGGATCAAGCTAAGGAGTTATATGTAAGAATTTGAAGATGCTAACTGAATCTATGAAAATTCATAAATAAATTGGATCAAAGGCTCTAAGCCACATAAGAATGAATATTAGTAGTGGTATATCTTACTAGTCTAGGGTTGTTACGAGTTTTGGAAAGAACCATATATCTCTAATATATAGGTGTTCCTGTGTGTCAATCACTTACTTCGGGTCCAAGGATATGGAAGTGAACAAAACAGACTGAAATCCCTGAAATTTAATACGAGTTTTTATTTTAGTGCAGGGAGATAGACAATAAGCGAATAAAGAACACATTATATTAGGAGAGATAAGAGTTTCAGACAAAAAATAATTAAACAGACAGAGGAAAGGGAATAGGGAGTAGAGGGGTGGGTGGGAGGAGTTGTTTCCACTTTAAACAGGACAGTCAGGGAGAGCCTCAGCAACAAGGTGACATTTGGGCAAATACTTGAGGAAGATGTGAAAGGCAGCCATGTGGACAAGCAGAAGCATTCCAGGCAGAGGGAACAACAAGCTCAAAGATCCGGGGCAACACTATTCCTATCACGCTAGAAGAGTGTAGCTGAAGCAGAGACAATGAGGGGAAATTAGGGGTGGGTCACAGAGGTTTCAAGGACCTCTTAGGCAGAGCTTCAAATACTGTTTCAAGGATCATGACTTCTTCAGTGGTAAAACGAGAAGCACTGAAGGTTGTGAAGAGAGGGTGACAAGATCTGGCTTGCATTTTAGAAGGATGATTCTGACCATTGTCTTTGCTGCCGGGGAGCAAAGGCAGAAGTGGGGAGACCACCTTAAAGATTACTGCAATAGCCAACATGAGCGTGTGTTGGCTGAGGACAATGGAGTAGCAGATTTTGCACACATTTTTTTAAGGTAGAGCCAACAGGATTTACTGACGGATTGAAGCTGAAGAGTAAGAAGGGAGTCAAGGATAACTCCAAGGTTTCTGTTCTGAGCAATGAGAAGAATAGTGTTGTCGTTTATGAAGATGAGGGAGAATTAAATAGAAACAGTATTATGGGGAAATATCAAAAGCTTTGTTTGGGGTGATTTGGGATGCCTATTAGACATTAATGTGAGATGTAGAAAATCCAGATGAATATTGGGTTTGGTCAGGGGTAACTAATGTATAAATTCTCAAAGATTAAGTAAGTTATGTACATGAGGTTTGGAGCCAAATATAAGACAATTACTTGTGAGCAAGAAGTGTCCTACGGCCTTAAGATCCCTTTAGGGTATACTTGGTGCCCAAACACAATACTCCTGCAGGCCAGTTTTGACTTCTGAGCTCAGTCTCATCAATCAAAGAATAAATAAGCTTTAACGAAGGAGACAGTTCTGTACATTTTTGTGTAGGGAGTACATGAATGGCCTTTCAGAGATGAATGCTCAAGGTAATTCCAAAGAAGTCTGGGAATGTTTTTGAGCAATGCAAACACTATTAGAATAACGATATAGCTTTTTTAAAACTATTTGAGAAGAATATTTCATTTTGATTAATAAAGTTTGCTTGTCTTTTTGTTGGGAGAAAAGGGCTTTTTAGAGTCACTCTTATGTGCATTAAAGTCCCACACTGACGGACACACATTCATCATCCACCCTTTATGTTAATTAAAATTGATGCCATAAATTAATCACAAATGAAAACTATAGGTTTTACAAACATTAGTCAAATTGTGTTAAAATTGAAAAGATGTTCAACATCGCTAATTATTAGAGAAATGCAAATCAAAACTACAATGAGATACCATCTTATAGCAGTCAGAATGGCTATCATCAAAAAATCCACAAACAATAAATGCGGGAGAGGGTGTGGAGAGAAGGGAACCCTCCTACACTGTTGCTGGGAATATAAATTGGTACAGCCACTGTGGAGAACAGGATGTAGGTTCCTTAAAAAACTAAAAATAGAGCTACCATATGATCCTGCAATCCCATTCCTGGGCATATATCCATAGAAAAACATGGTCTGAAAGGATACATGTACCCCAATGTTCATTGCAACACTGTTTACAATAGCCAAAACCTGGAAGCAACCTAAATGTCCATCCACAGATGAATGGATAAAGAAGATGTGGCACATATACACAATGGAATATTAACTCAGCCATTAAAAAGAATGAAATAATGTCATTTGCAGCAACATGGATGGACCTAGATATGGCCATACTGAGTGAAGGAAGTCAGGCAGAGAAAGATAAATATCATATGATATCTCTTATATGCGGAATCTAAAAAGATACAAATGAACTTACTTACAAAACAGAAACAGACTCACAGACTTAGTTTGGAAAACAAACTTATCGTTACAAAAGGGGAAAGGTGACGGGAGTGATAAATTGAAAGTTTGGGATTGACATAAACAGACTACTATATATAAAATAGATAACCAACAAGGACCTACTGTATAGCACAGGGAACTCTGCTCAATATTATGTAACAACCTAAATGGGAAAAGAATTTGTAAAAGAATAGAAACATGTATATGTGTAACTGAATCACTTTGCTATATACCTAAAACTAACACAACATTATTAATCACCTATACTCTAAAAAAAAGTTCACACAATAAAAAACTCCCCTCAAAAACAATTACAAAAATCTTGGCTGTAACCTACTCTTCAGTCATCCTTACTCAATGAGTACAGTGAGGGTTTGCTACACAGGAGGAACTTAAGGGTGATATAATATTGCTGGCAATGTGGGGAAAAAAATACACATCTGTTTGACGGGCAAAGGTTTATTTATGGGAAGAGGAAAATACTAGTACCACCAAAAACTGAGGTTTGTTTCAAAAAAAGTATGTTAGAAGTTTTCACAAATACATATTTTTATGGCAATAAGACCTATTTACTGGAAAAGTAGCAAAAAAGGCATTTACTTGAAAACCAAGATTTTATTTTGGGGAAAATGCTATTTCTCAAGTTATATTTACCCCTAGTGTCTTCATTTCCTAGTTTTTAAGCAATAATGTTTTGTGAAAGTTTTTAGTATCTAATTTATTACATAAATCACACTGAAGCCTTTTCAAAGAAATAACCATTAAAGTGCTATATGTTATTTTTGTTATTGTGTATAAAGTTTGGAATAGACGTGGACACAACTGCAGCTGTAAATCTGCTTTATGTTTTTCATTCTCAATAACATTTACACAGCAGGCAACTGGTTAAGTATCTCTCAGGGGTCTTTAAAATGAAAGTAGAAGCTTTATTAACTCATTTTCCACTGTTCTGACTGAAAAACCATATCCTGAAATTCAGCAAGTACTTAACAGTATGAACCTCTAAAACGAGAAAATTACAACAAAAAAGTATCCATGGGATGGTCAGTATGAGGGAAACTGATTGGAATTCGGATAAACAAGATTTGTGCCCAGAAGTAAATAATGATGTGGATAAGGTAAAGCTTTTTGATCCATTTAGTCAACAGGTGCTAATTAAGGAACAGAAGATAAAGAAAAAACATCATCTAGAATCACTAAGCTGGAAGAAGAAAGGTCAAGAAGTGATTAAATGTTACTTCTCTCAGTGGTGATTGCTGCTGGTTCTAGAATCAAAAGATTCCATCACCAGAGATATCTGACACTGCTGAGACCTCCCATGAGCAGGAGAAACAGCCTCCCAGGAATGAAGGAAATGCTTTCTGACAGTTTGCTCTAAAGTGATAAGGAAGACTCCCTAAATGTTAGGGAAAGGGTTCTGGCACTACAGCTGAGCTCAGTTTTTCAGGACCCAATCCAGATGCAGGAACACAGAAGACAAAGATGTCAAGATGTGGGAAATAAAGTTTCATGATGATGAGCAAGGTGTGTAGTCAGACCACAAGTTCACTTACCAGCTCTCCAAGAGGTAGCTGGGTAACAATGGGGGAAGATACAGAAGAGATGATGATACAACCTGCCTCATAGGATTTTTGTGAGGATTTATGGAACCATTCCACAGAAATAATGGAAGAGGATATTAGCTATTGTAGTCATTGAAAGTAGCAGATTTTGATGACTATGTTACAATTAGAAAGATGCAGATCTACATCTGAATGAAAGACAAGAATATAATTTCAAATGTTGTTAGGTGAGCTTCCAGTACAGAAGACATCTCTCAGGACTTCACTGTTAACTAACTGGTGACCATGCACTCTTAGCCTCGTTTCATTTTGCAGTAACTTAAGACACAGCCTTAAATGAGGAAGGGAGAGTTGCACTAAACTTGAATGAGGAAAATGAAATAAAGGTAACTTCTACTTCATTAAAATACCAATTTCAAATTTGGAAATTATATTCCCCTTCATGAAAAAGCATTCATGAATTGCTCATGTGCACATTATACAAATGCACAAAGTGTTTCTTCATTAAACAATAATTTCTTTTAATTCTACTATGAATATGACACTTGATGAGACTACAATGCCAGTTGTTTTCTCTAAAAGCTTCAGTAGGTGGTAGATGAGAAAAAACTTTCCTAAAACAACAAAATGTTAACTATAAAATGCTAAGTGCTGTAACAGAATTATGTTTATAGGATGCAACTTCATATGAGGGACTGCTATATAGAGCAATTCAAAAGGACCAAAGGTTGAGGCTTAAAGAACTCAGGCCTATCAGTAAAGTTTAAGTAAATATCAGTCATAGGCTCATATTTTCATCTATTAAGTTGTGCAAAGTAAACGACTGCATGCATTACTATTATTTAGCACGCTACTAACAATCATATTACTTACTTATCTACTGCCTAAATTATAAGATTTTTTTCCATATGGGAAAACATACTTTTGCCCTTGAAACAGAATAATTCACTAACAGGCAATGTAACTGAACAATGAGAATTCTACCGTAGCCACAGGTCTCATGTTTTTAAGAGGGAAAAACTACACTGAATCAATTAAACTATTTGAATGTGCCAATACCATAGAGTATAGTACCAATTAGTTATTTACTCATGATACAGTTCATAAGGTCCCTGAACAACTTATAAAAACTCGAGAGCTAGTCTAAAATTTTCTTAAAGCAAAGACCTTTGACTTGACAATGGATAAAATGGAAACAATATTTATTTAATAAGTCATTTAAATACCAAATGTGATTAGGATTAGAGGAAGAAAAAACTATCCTAACAACAGCAGTTAATTACAATTATGACTTAGAAATTAACGTTATTAGTCCTGAGGGAAGCCAGATCTTCTGTCTTATCTCAAAAGTGCTTAAGTATACTTGACACAGAGCACAGTGTTATAAATTATTTCCATTTTCGTTATATTATAGTCATTGCAGGCAAAGTAACTGCACACGTGCTAAATTGCCTTTGCATAAAACTAACATATTATAGACATATTTCAAATGTCTTGATTTCTTGGGCCATGACAGGCATGATATTTCTGAGAGCCGAAGAATCTGTGGACAAAATATAATAAATTAATACAAAGCAACAAGTAGACCAGATGGCCTTTGCTGATGTTATTTATTCATTTTTTTAATCAGCTAATTCATTTGAGGCAACACAGTATGTTATTCATCACTGAAGAATTGGCATATTTTTATTCAGTGAACACCATGCAATGTCATGACCACTGAAAGACTTTTACCTTAAATCATGTGTTGCCTAATCACTTGCCAATCTGCCCTTAATTTATAGAACTCCTTGTCTTGAGGAATCAGATTTATACAGTCCTTATCTACTTTTTAGATACCACTGAAGATTTAGCTTTGTAGCTTTCGTTTTAATAATTCTTTGTGATAGAATAGTCTCAGGTGTTTGCCTGGAGGTCTAGTGCATCAGTGCAAATTACTGGGTAAATGATTTATAAAAGAGCGGGCAAAAGCATGAGTTTAGAAGCTGATGAATTAAGGTAAACTTGCTTGGCAACTTACAACTTATTAATTAGAGATTTAGACCATAATAAATATATATTTAACACTATTCTCCAGAAAGTTAATTACAGAAATACAAAAGAGCATTGCTCTACATCAGAAATATAGATAACCACTATATATTGCTTTAAAATAATTTGTAATCATCTGAACTTTATAACAGCTGTTATGAAATTCCCAGATTGCTCGAATGGCTATTTTTTTCCCCTCCCTTCCTTCCTCCTTCCCTTCTTTTCTTTTTCATAAATTGTGCATTGTTTTACGATTATTCTATGTTGGTTATTTTAAAAAGGAATCAGACTTAGTCCACAGTTTAAAGAAGCTCTGGTTTGTGCTTATAATATTTATGAACTATTATAATATATGTAAGATTAATAAATTTAAATATTTTATTTTCCACATCATTGCGGAAATAAATAATTTATTTTCCACATCACCAATCAAGTTTTCAAAGCGTAAAGAGACAAAGCATTCATTGTATGCAAGACCTAATATATTTTAGGAATATTTTGAAATTTAAAAACAATAACTTGAATCTAACCACACAACTAGGAAAACACTGAAATGAAGAAAAAGGTTTTCATATAGAGTTAGCAGATAACCACTAACTCAAAATATAGATTGTTCAAATGCATTGGTTTAACTGAGTCTACTGATTGATAAAATGTTTCATTTCCTTTTATGAGAAAAAAATTAATTTATCTTAGATGCTGTAAAATAATTTGGTCCAGGAACACTGACTAAGGACAAGTATTTTCTGCTTTCAATGCAGGGCTGTACAAGTCTGGCTTTTAAAACCAGAATAAAAATGGTACCTAGGTTAAGTCTGATGTCTGAAATATACTGCCTACTCTACTGACTGCACATTTTATATCAATACTATGGTATTGTAAGGCAGCACTGAAGAGAAGAAACAAACGTCCAGCTGTAGAAAAACTTTTTGATTCCACAAATGTCAGGAAAAACAGAATAAATCACACATACACATACAAAGAGATTAAAGAACTAAACAAGAATTCCTATGTATGATATTTTATTTTGATGAACAGAATTTTGCCTTATTAAATCAAGAGTTGAATATTACTCACTGTTATTAAGGAATTTTGACGAATTTGTGGGAAACAGGGTCTATGGCGTGTATAAAAGTATGTTTATCGGTATTCATGATCCACTTTGAGGAAAATTACATGGCACCACGAATGTAAAGACTTAAATTAATATAACGTAAATGAGCCATTTCATCTGTGAATCAGTATGTTCTGCATGCAAGATTTAAAATCCTGCATTATTTTTGCATCGGAAAGGAGATATTAGATGTTGCATTTAAGAATTCTACTCAAGGGGCTTCCCTGGTGGCGCAGTGGTTAAGAATCCACCTGCCAATGCAGGGGACCCGGGTTCGAGCACTAGTCCAGGAAGATCCCACATGCTGCGGAGCAACGAAGCCCATGCTCCACAATTACTGAGCCTGCGCTCTAGAGCCCGTGAGCCACAACTACTGAAGCCCACATGCCACACTACTGAGCCCACACACCTAGAGCCCATGCTCTGCAACAAGAGAAGCCACCCAATGAGAAGCCCGCGCACCACAACAAAGAGTAGCCCCTGCTCGCCACAACTAGATAGAGAAAGCCCGTGCACAGCAACAAAGACCCTACTGCACCCAAAAATAAATTAAAAAAACAAAACAAACGAAAAAACCCACCAAATACAAACACAAGCTTGGAAACATGTCTGACATTAAACTGGGTGGTGGGTGCAAAATCAGATAACATGTGAAACATATTACCCTGAAAAGGATAAAAATCAGCACGAATGTAGTATCACATTATCATCATTGACGGGAAATAAGAGATCGTGAACAAATGTTTCCACAGCCCACACTCATTTATAGATGTATTAGTTATTTTTGTTCAAACAAAACTCAAAGAGACAAGTCCTTAAATTACATAAAATATTGATAAAAACCTTGTCAGTTACCAAATATTATGCATTTAATTATCATAACTTATATTCTGCTTTCAATGCATATAATCCAACTTTATGTAACCCAACGGTTAGGATGAATAAAAGTTTCTTATCCTTAAATGTGATGTGATATTGTGTGTGTGTGTGTGAGTCTAGATCAGGATCTGGTTGGGTTTGGGAGGGGTGGGGGGCTGCTTATTTACAAAGTAAACATTCACCAGAGGATGCCAATCAAGAACCACTAGCTAGTCTTAGAACAGGTTCACACTGCTAGTTAAATGCAGGTCACGTCAGATATTTTCTGATTCCGAAAACTCATGCTCCTAAACACTAACTATGTTGTATCAACTTCAATACGTGCAGCTCTGAAAGATGCTCATGAGCGGTAACTATACTGCAGTTAAAAACAAAAAGGAAAAAAGTTCATGAGAAATTCATCCAACTTTTCAGACAATTTCATTTTTAATCCATCCATTCATTCCATGGACATTTTCTGCATGACTGCCACAGAGCAGATATTCTCCCTGAATAGTAGAGTGGCAATATATATATATGATGCTGGAAAAGACAGGCATGTCTGCAGTTAGTCTGGAGTAATATTACATGTGTTAACAGAAATATGAACAAATTCTTACACAAACGTAAAGGAAGGAGCATCTAACAGTGGAGGTTCAGAGGAGCAGTGGAGAGAAAGGTCTTGTGGAAGCAAGACACTGAACCTCAGGAGATAATTGGGAGGTCATTCCAGACAGAGAAGGCAGTATTTGTAAAAGAGCAGGAAAAGAGGGTGATTATTTTGATACAGCAGGACCATTGAAAATATGAAGGATGTTTGGAAAATGAGTGTGAAATTATAGGAGCTTAAACTTTACCCAGATTTAAGTATCAATATTTGAAATGAAATGAGCAATTACCATTGTTTTTTTACAAGGTCAGAATCTGTGAAGTGTTTCAGTGACATAATAGTTGGCCTTCAGAGGAAACTTTAATGGCTGGAAGTTGACAAAAAGCTTCTAACTCTGCAAATATGGAAGATATTATGGGCAAGGAGTCCCACGTACTTGCCCACCAAGATGGGCTGCTCAGTCAGAGAATGTCACACTGTCTTTAAGCCTAGGTGACAGCTGAGACAGTGGGGTTATGTGGTTGAAGAGTATCTTACAGAACAGGAAATCTAAAACCACTGAGAATCATCTACAAGGTTAATCTGCATGATTGAAGTTCTGTGTGTGTGTGTGTGTGTGTGTGTGTGTGTGTGTGGGGTTCAGAAGTGTGACATCTTACATAAGTAACACATATTTGTCCTAAAATATTGTTCCTTTTCAGTATGTTGGATAAGACAGGCTTGCTGTGCATGGGGGGCACCAGTAAGCAGATATTCCCAAACTTAAAGGTAAGGGAAGCTGCCCTCTGACAGGTAACACATGGGGCATACAGAATTGCTTTCTGTACTTTCATGTAAAAGCTATTACTGGATAGTTGTTTTATCTGTGACAAAAATACATGCCAGGAAAAGATCTATCAGCAAAAGGGAAACAGAAGGAGGACAGTCAGAGGGAAACCTCAACTGAGGATGCTGCAGCACCAGTGGTGAGAAGATTGGCTGGACCTGGAAATCTAGCATCTAGATGCTCATTAAGTGCAAGGACATTTCATCTGAAGGGAAGAGTAAGGGCTTTGAAACAGTGGCCTGAGTTCAAATGTCAGCCCTGCCACATACTATGGGCTCTGGCCAGTTTACAGGACCTCTCTTAGATGTTAAGATGAGCAGAATTATTTTAAGGATATGCAAAAATATAAGTACCTTTTCAGACTTTACCATGCATGGATGAAAATGATTCCAACATTATTCGTATCAGTGAGCACTAATTTGGCTTCCCAAGTAGATAAACAGAAAAAGGAGATGCCTTTGAAAGGGTATTATCATGTCATAAATGAAAAGAAACACTTTGAAGTATGAATTAATGGACTGGTTTTTCAGTTTCATGCATCAGTCTCATATGAATTCACTTGGTAAGAGAGTGACATCAGGAAAGTTCTTACCTCTAAATAGACAGTAAAGTCCTGCTTCAGGGCCTGAGTGTCTGAAGACCTCTAAAGCACAAAGTATTCATCAAGGCGATTCCTCTTTAGCCACCCAGACGACCTGGCTGGATAAATTCACTACCCAACTTCATAAAAACTATGGAACAGTGAGGTCCAAATAGAGACAAAACAAGGAAGCTACTGATTTATCTGGAAAACTTTCGTGAAGAAACAAATGTACTAAAAGTCACTGGATTTTGGATATAAAATGCTTTCTCTAATCTTACTGCTCAGCATTCCAAAGTTTAAAAATAACTTACAAAATATAAGACATGAGTAACATTTGCAAATCAAGCCACATTCTTTGCACCTACTGTGTGATTTTTAAAAAATACTTAAAACTTGTAAATTAGCCAATTAAATGATGGTTATTAATTTGTAAAGGAAAAAAAATCCTCCTGCTTTGATAAAATTCAGCTAGCTTTCTGGATGCACAGAAAGCTTTATCTTATTTTTAATGATAATAATTACTGATTTAAATGCAAATTCATAATTGGTCAAGGTAGGCTATTCATTGATAATAAAATTATGTTTATGAAGCACTTTGTATTTCTTCGTGGGGGGACCGTTTAATATATATTTGCCACTTAACAGTGCCTTAGTTTATTATTAATTTTTAATTAAACAAGTTGTCCATGAAAAAGAATTCAAACAATACAGAAGCTAGAAAGGCAAAAATGATCATGCCCCTCCACTCTCACTTTCCTCTTCAGAGATCCCCATCCACAGTTTGGTGTGCATCCTTTCACACTTTCTATAAATCTACATGCAGACACACACCAGCAAACACTAACGATCAGAATATTTGGTCCTTATTTAATGAAAAGGGAATTTTATGGAGTCGTTTTTTATTTTCTCTCCTTTAACCTGAAAGCCTAATTTAAAATGTGGATTAATATGAAACAAGTCTCTATTGGGATGCTTTAGTTATTCTTTATAAGATTTTCAGTTTAAGTTAGATTTTTAAAACCCGAGTATTAAAAATTTGAAAAGAAGTATGCTCATCTAATAGGCTTTAGTAATACACTACTTCAATTCTAACAGCTAGCTGTATGATAGAACCACCTCTCTGACTTATTAACAATGGAGAGGGCATTGACTTAACAATGAAATAAAGAGCACTCTTTCTTCTTATGTTCTACAGCTGGTTTTAAAAAAATAAATAACAAACAAGCAGAGTGAAATGTCCCTGCTTTTGAAAGGTGACTAAGATCATCACCCTAATCTTATTTGATTTTGTGTACTTTTTACGTTGGGGAAAAGAAATATAGACTGAAAATGTCAAGTTGAGAATTCCCTCTGCATAGAAATCACACTGGAGTTGATTTTAAGATTGGCTCCTGCAATGTGCTGGGAAATTCCAAACTAGTCTAGTAGCTAAATATCTTGTTTTAGAGATGAGATCATAACACTTCTATCTAGTGAGCATCTGTGAGCCAGCATCTTGTAATTTGAAAATCACAGGAAAATGGCAGCCATCTATTCCAGCAGTACACATTATGCACACCCAATAAGATAGTGATGGATGGGATTACAGGAGTATATGTACCTGAAGGTAAAGCACTCGATATCCAGATTTTGTAACCTGTTGGGGCCCAGGGCAGGCTGCTCCAAAATATGCCTCAGTTGGCATACTGATTATTTTGAATTAAAGTTACTTAAGAAATGTCCAGTGCAAGAGGAACACTTTGACCCTCCTTGCTGTCTCCCTGAAAGCAGGAAATAAATCTTCCCTGTGAAAGATCGCTCCCTATACCAGGAAGTGGAAAGACATCCTTATCACCAGAGACAGGAAATCCAGGGCTAAGAAGCCTGTATAAACAAATCTTGTTACTTCTTTACTAATTTACTACCCAAGCCCAAACTTTCTTTAAATTCCTTACTAATTAAACACCCAAACCTAATGCTGCCCTGTCAATTCTTCTCAAATTTATTGTTTCTTTGTCTCAAAAGTTTAAAAGCTGCCTGCTTTGGCTGCTCCTTAGGTTCTGTTTCTATGAGACCTCTGTGCATGATTGAAATTTCTTTTTCTATTAATCTATTCTGTCAATTTTATTACCAGTCCAGCCACAAGAACTCAAGATGGGTAGAGAGGGAAATCTCCCTCTTCCTGACAAGCCTATTCCTTATTTCCAGGGTAAAAATAAAACCACAAACCAAATATTAACCGGTGAGAAGCACTGACCGGCTCTCTCAAATGTTATCAGCCAAGGTCATTCCTCTTGATGGGTAGACCTAGAATTTGCATTGATAAGGTCAAGTCAAGGAGTCAATTATTTAGATAGTCTTATTGATGAGCAGGGTTATTTTTCTTTAATTCCAGTGACCAAACTGATCCTAATTGGAGCCACCTGCCATCCTTTGAATACTACAAATAAGTCTGAAAATGCAATAACCAAGTTCATTCTGAAGATGATGGTGGGTTAGAATATGGATTTTACTTGAGATAAGAATTTATGACTGGAATATGAAGGAACTGCAATAGAGACTATGTGATATTTTGTGATAATTTGTAAACAGACCTTAGAGTCTTTTTATGGATAGGACTTAGTTTTTGAAGGAGGTCTCAGTTAAAATATTGGTCCCCCCCAAATTTTTACATTGTGCCCCTTAACTCAGAAAATCACTACTATCCATTTATTTTTATTTGTAAGTTAAATTATATAATACTATACATATACATATAAAGACAAAACTAGAAATTTTATACAAATAAAAGTTTTAATATTTTATTACCATTTCTCCAATTGATTATCTTGTCTCTATCCCAGGTATACACTACTACTTAGGAAAATAAGGAGGAAAAAACCCCAACATGGCTGATAATAGCACCTGATCTAGCATTCGATACAAAATTTTACCAATTTCATAGTTGAATTAAGAGGGAAATTCCATAGTTTGTTCCATAGAATGCTGTGCCCTTCTCCATAGTTCTGGAGAATGGTGGGTGCGCTTAATCAAGAGACAACTAATACCCGGGTTCCAGCACTGAGGGAGCACAGACTCACAGTTGAACGGTGGAGAAGGGACTGAACTAGAAATTTAGTATCCTGAATTCTGATCCTAGCTTTGCCACTAACTAGTTCTATGATTTCAGCAAGAGATTTCTTCTCCACAAGCCTTTATTTTCTTACAGATCAAGGAACTATTTACTACAGGGGCTCTGAGCTCCCTTCCACCTGTAAATTCTGCAGGAAAGCATTAACTGCCAACTTTCATCAGCAGGTGATGGTAAAATAATTTCTCTGAGTATTTTTACCCATATACTGAAGGAGAGAGAGAGTTCAGCAAATTAAACCAAACCCTAAGAACCCTAAGGCTCTGTGAGGAAATGGACTCTTGTTTCCTGTTTAAATTCATTTTCATATACTGGTGCTTGAATAAGGTCCCTTTTGGAACATCTTGTGCTAGACATGCTGTTGCATCTATGTGAGCAACAAGTATAAAGTAAATTAAGCAGCAAGCCTCTAAGATTTGGAAATGTGATCACAATCCAATGGGGATATGACCTTCCTAAAACAAAACCCTTGATTTTACTTATAAATAATATACAGCAAAATTATCAAATAATTATTAAAATCACCTAAAGTTCAAGAGCTAACATATCTGTCTCCTGAACTTATTTTCATTCAACAAAAGTCATATCAGATAAACTCAGGTTGTTCCTAATTCTCAACATTTCTATATTCTCACTGATTGTAAATGCGAGATGAAAATGTGGGACCTCCCCTCCCGAGAGCGTGTGCAGCCTGCCACTGCCAGGGTCCCGAGATCGAGCGACAACTTCCCCAGGAGAAAGCACGGCGCGCCTCAGGCTGGTGCAACGTCACGCCGGCCTCTGCCGCCGCAGGCTCCGTACCCCTCCCTCCCCCCGGCCTGAGTGAGCCAGAGCTCCCGAATCAGCTGTTCCTTTAACCCCGTCCTGTCTCAGCAGAGAACAGCCACCCTCCGGCGACCTACACGCAGAGGCATGGCCAAATCCAAAGCTGAGCCCCAGAAGCTGTGCGAACAAAGAAGAGAAAGGGAAATCTCTCCCAGCAGCCTCAGAAGCAGCGGATTAAAGCTCCACAATCAACTTGATGTACCCTGCATCTGTGGAATACAGGAAGAGACAACGAATCATCCCAAATTGAGAAGGTGGACTTTGAGAGCAAGATTTATGATTATTTCCCCTTTTCCTTTTTTTGTGAGTGTGCATGTATATGCTTCTGTGTGAGATTTTGTCTGTATAGCTTTGCTTCCACCATTTGTCCTAGGGTTGTATCCGTCCATGGTTTTTTTCTTTTTTTTTTTACTTTTTAAAATTTTTTTCTTAATAATTATTTTTTATTTTAATAACTTTATTTTATTTTATCGTACTTTATATTATTTTAACCTCTTTCTTTCTTTCTTTCTATTTTTTCTCCCTTTTATTCTGACCCGTGTGGATGAAAGGCTCTTGGTGCTCCAGCCAGGAGTGAGTGCTGTGCCTCAGAGGTGGGAAGGCCAACTTCAGGACACTGGTGCACAAGAGACCTCCCAGCTCCATGTAAAATCAAACAGCGAAAATCTCCCAGAGATCTCCATCTCAACACCAACACCCAGCTTCACTCAACGACCAGCAAGCTACAGTGCTGGACAACCTATGCCAAACTAGCAAGACAGGAACACAGCCTAAAATCATAGTAAGTCCACAGACACCCCAAAACACACCACCAGACGTGGACCTGCCCACCAGAGAGACAAGATCCAGCCTCATCCACCAGAACACAGGCACTAGTCCCCTCCAACAGGAAGCCTACACAACCCACTGAACCAACCTTAGCCACTGGGGACAGACACCAAGAACAACAGGAACTACGAACCTGCAGCCTGTGAAAAGGAGACCCCAAACACAGTAAGATAAGCAAAATGAGAAGACAGAGAAATACACAGCACATGAAGGAACAAGATAAAAACCCACCAGACCTAACAAATGGAGAGGAAATAGGCAGTCTACCTGAAAAAGAATTCAGAATAATGATAGTAAAGATGATCCAAAATCTTGGAAATAGAATAGACAAAATGCAAGAAACATTTCACAAGGACCTAGAAGAACTAAAGATGAAACAAACAGTGATGAACAACACAATAAATGAAATTAAAAATACTCTAGGAGGGATCAATAGCAGAATAACTGAGGCAGAAGAACGGATAAGTGACCTGGAATATAAAATAGTGGAAATAACTACTGCAGAGCAGAACAAAGAAAAAAGAATGAAAAGAACTGAGGACAGTCTCAGAGACCTCTGGAACAACATTAAACACACCAACATTTGAATTATAGGGGTCCCAGAAGAAGAGAAAAAGAAAGGGACTGAGAAAATATTTGAAGAGATTACAGTTGGAAGCTTCCCTAATACAGGAAAGGAAATAGTTAATCAAGTCCAGGAAGCACAGAGAGTCCTATACAGGATAAATCCAAGGAGAAACACGCCAAGACACATATTAATCAAACTGTCAAAAATTAAATACAAAGAAAACATATTAAAAGCAGCATGGGAAAAATAACACACAAGGAAATCCCCATAAGGTTAACAGCTGATCTTTCAGCAGAAACTCTGCAAGCCAGAAGGGAGTGGCAGGACATATTTAAAGTGATGAAAGAGAAAAACCTACAACCAAGATTACTCTACCCAGCAAGGATCTCATTCAGATTTGATGGAGAAATTAAAACCTTTACAAACAAGCAAAAGCTGAGAGAGTTCAGCACCACCAAATAAGCTTTACAACAAATGCTAAAGGAACTTCTCTAGGCAAGAAACACAAGAGAAGGAAAAGACCTACAATAACAAACCCAAAACAATTAAGAAAATGGGATTAGGAACATATATATCGATAATTACCTTAAATGTAAATGGATTAAATGCTCCCATCAAAAGACACAGACTGGCTGAATGGATACAAAAACAGGACCAGTGTATATGCTGTCTACAAGAGATCCACTTCAGACCTAGGGACACATACAGACTGAAAGTGAGGGGATAGAAAAAGATATTCCATGCAAATGGAAATCAAAAGAAAGCTGGAGTAGCAATTCTCATATCAGACAAAATCGACTTTAAAATAAAGACTATTACAAGAGACAAAGAAGGACACTACAAAATGATCAAGAGATTGATCCAAGAAGAAGATATAACAATTGTAAATATTTATGCACCCAACAAAGGAGCACCTAAATACATAAGGCAAATACTAACAGCCATAAAAGAGGAAATTGACAGTGACACAATCATAGTAGGGGACGTTAACACCCCACTTTCACCAACAGACAGATCATCCAAAATGAAAATAAATAAGGAAACACAAGCTTTAAATGATACATTAAACAAGATGGACTTAATTGATATTTATAGGACATTCCATCCAAAAACAACAGAATACACATTTTTCTCAAGTGCTCATGGAACACTCTCCAGGACAGATCATATCCTGGGGGTCACAAATCAAGCCTTAGTAAATTTAGGAAAATTGAAATCGTATCAAGTACCTTTTCCTACCTCAATGCTATGAGACTAGATATCAATTACAGGAAAAGATCTGTAAAAAATACTAACACATGGAGGCTAAACAATACACTACTTAATAACGAAGTCATCACTGAAGAAATCAAAGAGGAAATCAAAAAATACCTAGAAACAAATGACAAAAAGGACATGACGACCCAAACTCTATGGAACGCAGCAAAAGCAGTTCTAAGAGGGAAGTTTATAGCAATACAATCCTACCTTAAGAAACAGGAAACATCTCATATAAAAAACCTAACCTTGCACCTAAAGCAAATAGAGAAAGAAGAACAAAAACCCCCCAAAGTTAGCAGAAGGAAAGAAATCATAAAGATCAGATCAGAAATAAATGAAAAAGAAATGAAGGGGGCTTCCTGGTGGCGCAGTGGTTGGGAGTCCGCCTGCCGATGCAGGGGACGCGGGTTTGTGCCCCAGTCTGGGAGGATCCCACATGCTGCGGAGCAGCTGGGCCCGTGAGCCATGGCCACTGAGCCTGCACATCTGGAGCCTGTGATCCGCAACAGGAGACGCCACAACAGTGAGAGGCCCGCGTACCACAAAAAAAAAAAAAAAAAAAAAAAGAAATGAAGGAAACGATAGCAAAGATCAATAACACTAAAAGCTGGTTCTTTGAGAAGATAAACAAAATTGATAAACCATTAGCCAGCCTCATCAAGAAAAAAAGGGAGAAGACTCAAATCAATAGAATTAGAAATGAAAAAGGAGAAGTAACAACTGACACTGCAGAAATACAAAGGATCATGAGAGAGTAATACAAGCAGATATATGCCAATAAAATGGACAACCTGAAAGAAATGGACAAATTCTTAGAAACGTGCAACCTGCCGAGACTGAACCAGGAAGAAATAGAAAATATGAACAGACCAATCACAAGCTCTGAAATTGAAACTGTGATTAAAAATCTTCAAAAAACAAAAGCCCAGGACCAGATGGCTTCACAGGCGAATTCTATCAAACATTTAGAGAAGAGCTAACACCTATCCTTCTCAAACTCTTCCAAAATATAGCAGAGGGAGGAACACTCCCAAACTCCTTCTACGAGGTCACCATCACCCTGATACCAAAACCAAAGATGCCAAAAAGAAAGAAACCTACAGGCCAATAACACTGAATGAACATAGATGCAAAAATCCTCAACAAAATACTAGCAAACAGAATCCAACAGCACATCATAAGGATCATACACCATAATCAAGTGGGGTTTATGCCAGGAATGCAAGGATTCTTCAATATACGCAAATAAATCAACGTGATACACCATATTAACAAATTGAAGGAGCAAAACCATATCATCATCTCAATACATGCAAAGAAAGCTTTCGACAAAATTCAACACCCACTTATGATAAAAACCCTGCAGAAAGCAGGCATAGAGGGAACTTTCCTCAACATAATAAAGACCATATATGAAAAACCTAGAGCCAACATTGTCCTCAATGGTGAAAAACTGAAACCATTTCCACTAAGATCAGAAACAAGACAAAGTTTCCCACTCTCACCACTATTATTCAACATAGTTTTGGAAGTTTTAGCCACAGCAATCAGAGAAGAAAAAGAAATAAAAGGAATCCAAACTGGAAAAGAAGAAGTAAAGCTGTCACTGTTTGCAGATGACATGCTACTATACATAGAGAATCCTAAAGATGCTACCAGGAAACTACTAGAGCTAGTCAATGAATTTGCTAAAGTAGCAGGATACAAAATTTATGCAAAGAAATCTCTGGCATTTCTCTGCAATAATGATGAAAAATCTGAAAGTGAAATTAAGAAAACACTCCCATTTACCACTGCAACAAAAACAATAAAATATCTAGGAATAAACCTACCTAAGGGGACCAAAGACCTGTATGCAGAAAATTATAAGACACTGATGAAAGAAATTAAAGATGATACAAATAGATGGAGAGATATACCATGTTCTTGGACTGGAAGAGTCAACATTGTGAAAATCACTCTACTACCCAAAGCAATCTACAGATTCAACACAATCCCTATCAAACTACCACTGGCATTTTTCACAGAACTAGAACAAAAAATTTCACAATTTGTATGGAAACACAAAAGACCCTGAAGAGCCAAAGTAGTCTTGAGAACGAAAAACAGAGCTCGAGGAATCAGGCTCCCTGACTTCAGACTATACTACAAAGCTACAGTAATCAAGACAGTATGGTACTGGACCAAAAACAGAAATATAGATCAATGTAACAGGATAGACAGCCCAGAGATAAACCCACGCACATATGGTCACCTTATCTTTGATAAAGGAGGCAAGAATATACAGTGGAGAAAAGACAGCCTCTTCAATATGTGGTGCTGGGAAAGCTGGACAGGTACATGTAAAAGTATGAAATTGGAACACTCCCTAACACCATACACAAAAATAAACTCAAAATGGATTAAAGACCTAAATGTACAGCCAGACACTATCCAACTCTTAGAGGAAAACATAGACAGACCACTCTATGACATAATCACACCAAGATCCTTTCTGACCCTCCTCCTAGAGTAATGGAAATAAAAGCAAAAATAAACAAATGGGACCTAATGAAACTTAAAATCTTTTGCACAGCAAAGGAAACCATAAACAAAACCAAAAGACAACCCTCAGAATGGGAGAAAATATTTGCAAATGAAGCAACTGACAAAGGATTAATCTACAAAATTTACAAGCCGCTCATGCAGCTCCATAACAAAAAACCAAACAACCCAATCCAAAAATGGGCAGAAGACCTAAACAGACATTTCTCCAAAGAAGATATACAGATTGCCAGCAAACACATGAAAGAATGCTCAACATCGTTAATCATTAGAGAAATGCAAATCAAAACTTTAATGAGATATCATCTCACACTGGTCAGAATGGCCATCATCAAAAAATCTAGAAACAATAAATGTTGGAGGGTGTGGAGAAAAGGGAACACTCTTGCACTGTTGGTGGGAATGTTAATTGATACAGCCACTATGGAGAACAGTATGGAGGTTCCTTTAAAAACTACAGATAGAACTACCATATAACCCAGCAATCCCACTACTGGACATATACCCTGAGAAAACCATAATTCAAGAAGAGTCATGTACCAAAATTTTCATTGCAGCTCTATTTACAATAGCCAGGACATGGAAGCAACCTAAGTGTCCATCAACAGATGAATGGATAAAGAAGATGGGGTGCATATATACAATGGAATATTACTCAGCCATAAAAAGAAACGAAATTGAGTTATTTGTAGTGAGATGGATGGACCTAGAGTCTGTCATACAGAGTGAAGTAAGTCAGAAAGAGAAAAACAAATACCGTATGCTAACAGATATATATGGAATCTAAAGAAAAAAAGAAATAAAAGGTCATGAAGAACGCAGGGGTAAGATGGGAATAAAGACACAGACCTACTAGAGAATGGACTTAAGGTTATGGGGAGGGGGAAGGTTAAGCTGTGACAAAGTGAGACAGTGGCCTGTCTCACTTTGTCATATATACACTACCAAACGTAAAACAGACAGCTAGCGGGAAGCAGCCGCACAGCACAGGGAGATCAGTTCATTGGTTTGTGACCACCTAGAGGGGTGAGATAGGGAGGGTGGGAGGGAGGGAGACGCAAGAGGGAGAAGATATGGGAACATGTGTGTATGTGTGGCTGATTCACTTTGTTGTGAAGCGGAGGCTGGCACACCATTGTGGAGCAATTATACTCCAATAATGATGTTAAAAAATAAAAAGAAAAAAGAAGAAAATGTGGGAAAAACGTCCCAGGAACAGATTCTCCCCACAATAACATATTTAATTACTCAGCACCTCTCATTGGTCCACACTGCAGCCATCTCACACTGCTGCTTGTTCTTCACTTCCATGCTTTCTGACTGGTATAATGCAATACAGCTGTGAAATTTTATTTTTTTCCATGTCACATTTGTACAGCAATGACCTTTAGATACCAAATGTTAAGTTCCACGTTGGGAACGATAAGATTTAATTTAATAATATGGAAGTAGAGTAATGCATCCTGTGAAATCTAAAATATTATGACACAACTGAGATGAGTTTGACTTCTAAGAAAAGTATTACAAAGAAAATGGTACCCTCAGCTAAATAAATAATTTATTTCTATTTTAATTTGATTGCTTTGTTCATAAGATTTCATCAGTCTCTGTTTCACTTTAAACGCTCAGATTAAAGCCTCTCATTGCCATTTGTTCAATCATTTATTTTCTTTGGGGACTCAAGAACTCCTGATGATTTTGTTTTCTCTATGATAGTGGATTCTTTTTTACTTCCATGCTGGAAGCCAAAAGATTAATCCTTTGGAATCTCAACGAATCACCTAATTAGTAACTTACTAAAAATGAAATAAGTTAATTATGTGTAACTTCTTCATAAAGATCAAATGACAGGCAAAGCACTTTCCTAAGGCTAGTCCCTTCATTTGTAGCATTAATGAGAAAAGCAGAAATCAAATAAAGTTTTGATTAGTGCTGATAGCACCAAAATACAATAATAGATTTCTAGGTTATTCTATTAGAAGCATCAGCTCAGCATGAGTCCCTTCCTTGTATATTAGTTTTTAAAAAAGTGTCCTACTCCATAGTAATATACTCATAAGCCAATTCACTGAAATATATAACTCTCAAGCTAATTAAATTCAACTAATATAAACTGAGTACCTACTAGGTACAAGATAGTATGAATTCCTGCTTCACCACTTACTAGTTCTGTAACCCATACCAAGTCACTTAAATTCTCTAAGCTTCAATTTCCTCAAATGTAGAAAAGGGGCAATAACATGTGGTACGTCCTAGGATTATTGAGATGATAAAATGTGTGCTAGGTGTAACAAGTGCTGAAGAAATACTGTCTTTCATTAAATGGTACCCATAGTAAAGGAGGTAGACTTATGTAGCAAAAGCATCCCGCCATCAACACTAACCTGGATGTGAAACAAGTCCTTCCTGGTTTCCACACATACAAACACCTATGGAGCCAAGTATTTCATTTGGTTGGTTAGATCTGCTGGAGAACTAGTGATCACAGTGAAGGGATCACATCATACGGAGGGTTATCTTCTGTCATCTCACTGATCTCCTCAGCTCCCCACTCTGCTGCTCCTTTCCTCCAGGATTACCTTCTGCATTTCCAAATCTAACGGATCAATTCACTTCCAGTCTTGCCTCCAAAGGGATATAACGAAAACCATCAAGATTTTTCAGGAGAAGAAAAGGCCAATCATGTAACAGTTTCCATCTGCTACAGAACGTATTTATGGTTATAAATAACATTTTTTCTTCTTGCTAGTTTATTGTTTCTTTTATTAGAGATGGTAGTAAGAGCCAGAACGCAGTGCACCAACAAATAAATGGCAAGTGAAGAAGGTCAGGCAACAGATATTGAATACTTTTTTTTAAATAGTTTCACCTAGGGGCTTCCCTGGGTTGCGCAGTGGTTAGGAATCCGCCTGCCAATGCAGGCGACACGGGTTTGAGCCCCGGTTCAGGAAGATCCCACATGCTGCAGAGCAGCTAGGCCCGTGCGCCACAACTACTGAGCCTGCGCTCTACAGCCTGCGCACCTAGAGCCGGTGCTCCAAGATGAGAGAAGGCCACCGCAATGAGAGGCCCGTGCACGGCAATGAAGAGTAGCCCCCGCTCACCGCAACTAAAAACAAAGCCCATGCACAGCAACAAAGACCCAGCGCAGCCAAAAATAAATTTAAAAAAAAAAAAAAGTTTTACCTATTAAGTAATGAAAGAGGCTATTACTGTGAAGGAAGGGCAAGGTCAAGGGATGATTTTCAGTTTATTTGGGGTTTGTTTACTTGTGGAATCAGGGAAACCAGAGCATATTAAAAGACGGAGGGGAAGAAAGAAGCAGATGGATTAATTGAAAGAGACTGTCTGATGTCCCACAAGAGAGAAGAGAGGGGTTTGGACTGAGTCCACATTAGCTTTGAGATGACCAAAGTTAGACATGTCTTTCAGACAGAAGTGAAGATGGGGAGTAGGAATAAAAGAGTAGAAAGTTTAGTAGGGAACCCACTAAACTACTAATTTTAGTAGGAAATTCTAGCATATGGCCCCATTGACACTTTTGGTAGCTTTTGCTTACAGAAAACAATTGAGTCTCATCTTAGATCCAAAGCCCCTTCGATGTGAAGGGTCCTGATTTACCTTTGCCATTCCAGGGATCTGAGAGGCTAAATATCATTATATGTGCTTAACAGTTGTACCTACACTGTAGTCAACAGACTACCTATGTTTTACCATTTTCTACTTGCTAAAATTCACCAACTCTTTTATATTTATGGCTTATTTATTGTAGTTAATGAGGAAATATCTGTACAAACGTTTAGAAATAAAGAATAATTAGGATGGTTATATTAAGCATTTATTTTGAAAACTATACACCATAAAAAATTAAAATGTCTCAATGCTTTTATTTATAATTATATTATAGTTGTTTAGTAATCTATCCAAAGTGAATAAAATTTTTTTTTAATTTAGTAAAATTTACTATTACCTTCAACAATAATTCAGTTCTTTTATTATCAAAAATTGTTAAAAAGGAATCATTTTCTGTGGACAGTTCGCAAGCAAATTCTGTTTAATTACTCCCATCCAATGTCAATTTGCTTAATTTTATTTGATATTTATCTACATAAAAGGCATTTTATGAATTTTTTTGTACTTACTCATCATGCATATAATGCCTTTGATTTAGACTTAACCTGTATCCACACAAATAAATATCAAAATATGACTGCATTAAATAGAAATAAAAATCACGAGAGGGCTCACCATCTCATATGCTTGTTTTATCATTACTTCTGAACTAGATATTCAGTCTCATCTTTTCCTTCTGCAGTTGATCTTACACATTAATGTCACTTTAATCTTCTCTCAAGAGCACTTTCCTTCTGCTACACACCCCTTCATACAGTTAAAATCTCTACAATGGAAACTATACTACAGTCAGGCCCTAATATCCTATTTGTGTTTTGGCTAATGTTGCCTCTTCCTCCTTCTTTCTGCTCCTCTCCTTACTTCCTAGATCAGTTCTCCAAAATGTGTTCTGAGGAGCACTAGTGTTCAAAACAGTCCATGGCTTAAAGGTCAAATAAGCTTGGGGAACTCTATCACTTGCACATTCCCGTATTAAATACTGAGGAGTCCTGCAAACAGATAGCTGTATGCTTTAAAGCCAACATCTCCCAAATCTATGCATCCATGGAAACATCTGTGAAAAATCTACCAAAAATTTTTTTTAAACCTAGATTGCTCATCAATGTACTAGAATTGTTTTTCTCCTTCAGCTATCTTCTGACTGGGAGGCCCTGCTAAAAGTTTCTGATTGCTGATTGGCAGTGCTGAACTTCTCCAGATGTTAGGCAGGCGTTTGCTGAGTGATCAGTGGAACAGTCCACACTTTTAGAGAACAAACCAGAAGGGGGCTTTTTGTTCTGAAAACTCTGTCCAGTTGGTTGCCATTGTGGATATTTTCATCATAAAAAAGCAATTTACAGAACATTTTCCATTTTGTCCTCTTCTGGATACATTCAAAGGGATTAATTTTCTTAAAATTTGGCACCCAGAATAGAACATAGTATAATAGATACAGTTTAACTAGTGTAGAGAAAAATACAGCTATTGTTTCCCATGGTCTTGACTCTCCTCCATTAATGCAGAATAATATCATCTGAATATTATACTTTAGTAGCATTATCACTCTGTAGATTTATATTTAGCTTGATGTGAATAACAATTTTCTCCTTTCTTATTTGGATTTCCATCCTAACTATTGTCAAAGCCACCTCCCTCATGGTGGACCTTAACAAGGAGGGAGGATCTGAGAAGAGCTTTTCCAAGACATGTCAGTTTCATGAGAACGGCAAAGGCAGATGATTGCTGGGGAACTTTCTGGGATACCGAGGCAGCTGATGAGATCACTTCTAAGCGAGGATGCTCTTGGAAAAGTCTTGGAGAACTGATCAGTGCTTAGTCCAAGGGGAACTGAAATGAAGGAGGAGTAAAGGCTGGAGCATTTTTAGGTCGGTGGCCAACAAGGAACGTTTCTATTTATCTTGGTGGGACTCTAGATCCTCCCTTGCCAAACTCCACAAATTCTGTCTGATCCTCTCTCCTCCTCTGGTAGCTTCTACACCCCCAGTTCTTTGTCAGCTACTCTACCTGCTACTTCTAAGTCTCATTTGAGTCTCATTTGAGGTTCTGTCTCCTCTGTTCACTCCTTAAAGTTAGTGTCCTTTACTGCTTAGACTTTGGGACTCATTCCTTATTATATCCACTCTCAGCCACTTTCACAATTTTGACCATTATTACCACTGCTAATGCTATGTCAGTGACTTCCAAGTTATCTTTTCTGAAGTTTAAACTTATTTACCCAATTATGTATGAGATGTTTCTATATGGATATCTGAAACAAACCTCCTACTTCATGTATGTAAAATGTCATCTTTACTTCCAAACTGACACTTCCTTCTTCTCACCATCCTGATTGATATGAACAGCTTTACCAGTTGTGCAAGCTAGTAACCCTGGTCATCATCTTTGAACTCCCTGAACTCCTCACCAAGCCCTCCCATTCAATTTGTTACCAAAATATATTGTGCCTCTGGGCAAATAGACCTGGGTTCTAATTATGCTTCAGTTTCTTACTAGTCTTTAGCTGTATGTGTAGTTTGCTTGACTCATAGGGCCTTACTTTTCTCATTTAAAAGAAAATTGAGGCCCACTAGTTAGTGGTAGAGCTGAAGCTTGAACACAGATTCTTAAATTTTCCTTCTATTCCTTTTTAACAACTTCACTGTACTCTTAGCTATTCCACCAGGTTTGTGTCATCTGAAACTTTGATAAGCTTAGGTTAATGTTATTATTAGAATCTTTGATAAAAATGTTTCATAGAAAAGGGACAGGAAATGGCTTAGGGTTGCCTCTTGAAGAGCTCACGCAACTGACCATTTCTATAGCACAAGTGCACTCTACAAGATACCTGAGAAAGATGTTAGGTATAAACTGAGAGCTACAAATTGAAATCTGAACTAGCAACCAAAGAAAAATTATCTGAGCTACTAAACAAGAACCACCTGGTAAGGAGAGGCCTGCCTTCTGCCCTCCTCTGTATCTTCTCCCTAGGCAGAGATGGCTACATGCTTTATATCCATGGCTGTGAGGCCAGGATGCTGGCAATCAGATCCCATGTCACAAATATAACAACTAGCTGCTTACAAAGTTTAACAGGTCTCCCTAAGATAGAGCAGCTTCACAAACAACTACTACCATTACTCCATAAAAATCAGGCCTTTTTTAATTCTTACAGTTCACTCGCCTTCACCTCAAGTGCTCAGATCCAGTCTGCTACCCATGATGGTGGTTAATGATATGATACGTGTGCCTTTGTGTGTGTGTGTGTGGTGGGGGGATGCCCAACCCCTTGGCAGTGACCAGCCCGCCACAAGTCATCAGAAAGTGTACTGTATTTTCTCAGCCCATTACTAATTTTGTCTTATTTATCCTCATAGTTGCAAGGTAGAGAGAGGTGGGGAGAGGTTGAAATCAGGACATTTTGTAAAGACAATGCATTCCTTTTGCTTTTTCTCTTGGATTATGTCTATTTAATTTGGGGTCAAAACTGCACATTGATGAAAAAGCTACTGAATTTAGGATTTTAAAGTTCAACTCCAGATTCTGCTATAACAGATTTGCCAAAATAAATCGAGTTAAAGGTACAGTGTCTTTCAAGTTGTCAACCATATTTTTCCCAAGACAGCTGAGGGATATAGTGCACTCCTGAAGCCTAGCTTTATTTTAGCAGTAATTTTCAAATGGTGTGTGCATGCATGAGGCTGGGGGCTTCTCCTCTACTGATCATCACTTGTTAATGAAAGTCCCTTGATCTTTCAACCTGTCAGTGCTATCAAAAACTCCAAAAAAAAAAGTCCTGGGGCAATTTATTCATAGTGAGACTCTTCACTGTTTCATTAATTACCAAGTATTAATAAATCATTAGTTTAATAATCAATTTTTATAATTTTTACAGAGAGTAAAATCAGGCTTCCACTGCCCTGTAGCCTCTGGAATCCGTCCTGCCCCGCTTTACAAATGACCACTCATGGCAGCCCCCGCCATTTTCGTCTGTAACTGAGAGACCATCCATTAAGTGATCACAACTCTCCGCTATCTTAGGTGCCAGGTGCATAGAATGCATGATTTTGTGTTTAACGGAGAGTTGAAATTTGTATCCCTGATATGCATCCTTTGCTAACAGTTCTTTTTAGAGACAACTAGAAGCTCTTCTTTTCTTCACTGGTTTTAGATTCCAGTGTCATTTCTCTGATGCTTGTTTTTCCTTTTCTAGTTTGAAATCCATTTTCCTCATGGAAGAACACTGAAGGAAAATAAGAGTGAAGTAGCCCACCTTGCTTCTTTCCTATTGTTTGTTAAGACCGCATTCTCATCCTGACTCATCCTCCACATTTTTGTTCCACATACTTCAGTATTTTTTCTAAAATTGTCTCGATATTTTTCATAAGCTCCAGCTTATTCAGGCTTCTTAGACTCTGATGTTTTTCTTAGAGTTAATTCTCTCAAGATCCTTTTCTTTCTGATCAGACAATTCCTGCTAAGGTGTTCATGGCTGATAATGGCTTAATGTATCAACCTTTTAGGATAGCATTTGCATTTTCACAACTGCTTTTAATTCCTTAACCCAAAAGAGTGCATGACTGGAGATTTCAAATATTCTGGCAGAGACAATAAGGAAAGAACTTTGAAAGGAAGATAGTTTTTCCTAAAGCCCCACTAATCACAGAACAGATATTTTTAATTACTTACCTATATGTAAATATCTCATTTCTTTAAATAGCATGAGGAATAAAAAAGAAACTATGATGCACATTCATCACTGAAAACTTCAGACAGCTATACAATAAAGGCAGGAATAGCTTCTCCATGTCTTTAGAGGTTTCTAAAACAGAGCTAGTATGATTTTTCAGAACTTTTACTCTGATCTGATCTATTTGATTTGATTAAGTTTTAATGTAAGGATGTTCTGTAGGGCATTTAAAGCAGTGATTACAATTTAACCTGGAAACTAATTAAGAAAAGGCCAACTAAATTCAGGCACTGTAGTGAACAACACATTATGTTGATTAGAAGTTTAGTGTCTAGAGTCAGACAAGCCTTGATTCAAATCCTACTCTGAGTCTTAAGAGCTGAGGGTACTTGGGCAAATCATGTAACTTGAGGCTTAATTTCTACTTCTGTTAAATGGGCATAATAATAAAGCCACCTGATGAGGCTATCACGAGCATTTATGAGATATGTAAAATGCCCAGAATAGTCTCTATAACACAGTAAAAAGCTAATGAATATTACTGTTGTGAGTAATATTACTGTTTTGAGTTCTATTTTTTAAATAGAAAAACATAAGATTCTTCAAGTCAGCTTTGGGGTTTCAGGGTTTCTAGAGGTTTTCATAGCTTGTGTGATCAACAAAAGGAAAATTAACAGGTATTACTACTGAGATACTAAGATGCACTCATCTGTTTATTCATTTATCTTTTCTTCCATTCTTTTATTCATGCACCATATATCAAGCACCTATTATATCAGAAGTTGAAAAACAGTGGTAAACAAGACATATCCTCCCTGCACTCAAAGAACTTCTATAGTGGTATCAGTGCAGAACAGGAAGCAGGCTAAGTGTAAAAGCCAGGTGTAAGAGGTGATAGGCAACATTTACCTCAACACATTTCACCTCTCCATAAAACAAAACCAATCACTTCACACCCTTTCAGATGGCTGTTATAAAGAAAGAAAGAAAGAAAGAAAGAAAGAAAAGAACAAGTGTTGGTGAGGATGTGGTGAAATTGGAACCCTTGTGCACTAAGGGTGGGGTCGTAAAATGGTGCAGCCATGGTGAAAATCATTGTAGAAGTTCCTCAAAGAATTAAAATAGAATTACCAAAGGATCTAGCAGTTCCTCTTCTGGGATTATACCCTAAGAAGTGAAAGCATGAATTCAAGCTGATATTAGTATACCATCTGTACATGTATTATTCATAATAGTCAAAAGGTGGAAGCAACCCAAATGTCCACTGATGGATGGAGAAGCAAAATGGATTAACATATAATACATACACTGGAATATATGACTCAGCCATAAAAAGTAATAAAATTCTGATACTACAACATGAATGAACGTTGAAGACATTATGCTTAGTGAAATAAGCCAGACACAAAAGGACAAAAATCATATAATTCCGCTAATATGAAGTACCTAGAATAGTCCAATTCATAGAGACAGAAATGGAATAGTGGATACCAGTGGCTGGGGGAGGAAGAAATGGGGACTTGTTGTACAGTAGGTACAGAGTTTCAGTTTGGGGAAGATGAAAACATTTTAAAGATGGTTAGTAGTGATGGCTATGTCACAAAAGGTGAGTGCGCTTAATATCACTGAACTATATATTCACTTAAAAATGGTTAAAATGGTAAATTTTATGTTATGTATATTTTACCCCAAAAAATCATACATTGTGTGACTTCAACAGTTAATATAGTTGGAAGCTGTAACTAGCATAATTTTTTTCCCACTATAATATACAGGGAATCTTAGCTGTTACCTGACTGGTTGAAAAAAATCAATATTTGGACAGCAATAACAAATAAGGGCTATGTTATCCTGTTCTGTGTAAGTTGAGAAAACATTTGCTACCCTCCGTCATTCTAGCACTCTCCTCCCACCAAACATTTTATTCTTTCACTTCACCAGGGAACAAGCAGGCATAGCAAGAGAGATGGCAAACGTGCAGACTTAGCACACAAGGTCCAACAGTCTGCTTTGACAGAAACTATATGACCTTCAAAAACAGTAAATAAACATTTCTTACTACTGTGAGTAAGCTACGTTTAGTTATGTTTAAGTACTCTAATTTCCTTTCTCCAAAACCATTTTGAAATGGTGTTTTAACAATTTGGAGGATGCTTTCCCTCTCATGATATTATCTACAGCCATGTGCAGAATTTAATGATGCATTTTTCTCTACTTGATATTTGTGTTATTTCAAACAAGGATAATGCTGAAATGTGTCTTTGTTTAGCTTAAAAGATTTTTTTCTTTGAAAAACAAATTATACATTAGAAAACGCACCTTCCCAAGGGACAATATAATCTTCAAACATAAAAATAAGTCTTAGAAAGATTTAGTGAAATTCTTACAAGGAAAAACTGGAGATGTTTATCAAGGAAACACTAAGGTGTTCTAGAGTGCACCTGTAACCTTTAAAGTTGATGTTGGGGAAAAAATCATGCCTTCCTACAGATTATACTTCAATGCCACAGTAAGAGGTAAAAATATAAGGCATGGAATGGTGTATCTTATACTTTTTTAATAGCAAAAGAAGTGCAAAAAAAAAGTTTAAAACACTCACTGTTGCCTGCTAGCATAAAGTAATATAAACATGTCTAATAGAGTAATTTTTAATGATGTGGTTAATTAGCCTTATTAATTAGTAAAACAAATGTTTAATTAGCACCTTCCACATTAGCACCTTCCACATAGTACTGAGATCTGTCTATCTATACTGGGATGAGCAAAACTGCTCTCCTGGAGCTTAAACTCATGTTGTCCACCTGATACACCTCACTTCTTTTTAAGCTATAAGCAGTTTCCTACATCCAAAGACAGTTTTTCTGGCCTCTTAATTCCCATTTCTCCAGACTAAACAATCAGGATCATATTTCTCCTTTACCCTTGTACTTCCACCATCTGCAAACTAAGAAATGTACAATCATTTACTTTCTAAGCTAAAGAAAAAAGCTCTTAGATAACAACCAGCATTAATTTCAGTAACTTCTGGTGTTTTAAGGAATGGCCAAATAACTCTTCTCTCTTAATTTAAGGCAAGAAATTTATTGAATTATGCTTTTTTATGGGGAATAGAAATATGATTGGGAATGGCAGAGATAGAAATACATGATTAGAGAATATTCTATTGCTTTTAAAAAACTAATTTTGCTTCTCTAAATTATTTGCTATAAAAAGCTTCAGGCTAGGATGATGGATAATTAAAAACTTGGAAAAGAAATGAATCCACTTAAATGTATTTCCCAAACTTAATATCTTTAGATTAAATAACCATACACAGATTTTCAAAATTTGCCCAAGGAATGAATAATAATATTGGATGCCAGTTTATTAAGTAAAATTGGGTATACAGACTATAGTAAGTTCAAAGATAATATCAACTGTTTAATATTAAAAGAGGAGTTGTTACAGAGACTGCTAATTACCCTCCAATATTTATTTTCCCCCTCTTGCATACAGATATTTAACTGGGCACTCCATTATCCAATCTCCCTTGTTTGACCATGTAAGTTCCAGCCAATGCAGTGTTTCATACATAATGTGAGACTTGAGGGAGTGGTTTTGAAGGAAGGGGGCAGGCCCTCCCATTCTCTTCTCTTTGCTTCTGCTTGGAATTTGGATATATTTAACGTCTGGAGCTTAAACTGACAGCTTGGAACCACAAGGCAAATAGTAAATGTTGAGAATGGTAAAGATGGAAGAAGCTTGACTTTCTGACTCCATGACTCCAGAGTTTTACCTTCTATCTATCTTCTTTTATGGAAGAAAGAAATAAATCTCTACCCTGTTAATTGCAGTCTCTGTCACTCAGAGCAGAACCTAATCCAAACAACTACTGTATTTGGTATTATATTTAAAAATAAGATGTTATGTGTGACAAAACCTAAGTTCATGGAATTGCCTGCTATAAGCACTGGGCCCTGAAGCCTGGGATATTACAGGCTTGGCAAGCTGGAGCCTTTATTATTTGTAGCAAAATATCTGGTCATATTGTCAACTGCTGTTCCTTGGAAGGCAAAGCAGGTGCCAACTGAGACTTTTAATATTAGGAACAAAGTTAGGAAACAATTAAATGCTGATGTGCACTGGCTCCTTCTTGCTATGTTCAGCAGTCTTTAAGAGAGCGATGAACTCAGTCTAGGACTAGCCAGTCAGCAGGCTGAGATAAAAGGAAAACCACTTTGAAATGGAAGATAGAAGGCTCTCTGCTTCTGCTTACAATCTAAAATGATGGAGAATCCTCAATTTACAAGCTTGAAAAAGTAAAAACAAAAAACAAAAAAACAAGCAAGCCCTCCACACACATACACAAACTGTATACTAAACTAAGGGACAGTAATTATGAGCCACAGCTGCCAAGAGGCAGCCTTAGAAGGAAGTAAAGCTGTAGCCCAAGATGTCTTTTACCACCTTCAGGTAAGAGTAAGGATGGGGAAAAATAAACTATGAGAAATAGGCATCTTACTGATTAGGACTTGTTATATTAGGATTTAATTCATATCTGATGCAAATATATAATCATCAGCAGAACTCTGTATGTACTCTGTTACTATAGATAATAAACAAATAAAATAAAATAAATAAATGAAAGGAACAAATAATTACAACAACAAAAAGAGCCATCTACCAGAAAGTGGGAAACAGTCTTATGGCAATAATATTTAGGATATTATCATAAAGGGTTATTCTTTCTCAAGGCCACAAGGTTGAAAGGGGGCATAAGCTGAAAGGAGGAAGGAGAAGAAAAGGATGGATCAGCAAGTTCTATTGGAGAGAGATTAGAGTGGCTCACCTCCATTGAGAATTAGCAGAACACAGAGGTAAGTAAATAAAAGAACAGAGTCACCAAGCTTAAAACTACATCAAGGGACTTCCCTGGTGGTGCAGTGGTTAAGAATCTGCCTGCCAATGCAGGGCACACTGGTTTGAGCCCTGGTCTGGGAAGATCCCACATGCTGCAGAGCAAATAGGCCCGTGCGCCACTACTACTGAGCCTGCGCTCTAGAGCCCATGAGCCACAACTACTGAGCCCGCATGCCACAACTACTGAAGCCCACACTCCTAGAGCCCGTGCTCCACAACAAGAGAAGCCACTGCAATGAGAAGCCTGAGCACCGCACTGAAGAGTAGCCCCCACTCGCTGCAACTAGGGAAAGCCCACACGCAGCAACGAAGACCCAATGCAGCCAAATATAAATAAATAAATTTACTAACAAAAACCCCACTACATCAAGAACAGGTATTTCGATTTGGTTACTTGCACATAGAACCGTCTTAAAGAAAATAGATTACAAGACTACAGTGTTTTTGAGGGAATGAATTTTCAGCAATTAAAAAAAAGTCCCTTAAAATCATTTCTTCTATTTGTTTGGCCATAGAAAATTGGGAATGTAAACAGAAATACCAACTTTATTAGAAAACAAAACAAAACTTATTTTCCGGTTTATAAAGAGGTTTTATGAGAGAATGTCCTAAAACTACCTTTGTTTTCACTTATTTGTATCATTACTCAATAATTTGTGGTGGCCAAGGAGGGATGCTGGTCGTATCTCCCTTCCTGTTTGAGGAGCAGAGTTGGTTGGTCTAATTGGGGTCCACAGATGTCCTCCTGCTGAGGCCATGCTCCCCGAGGCTGCCCCAGTTAATTACTAAACATGGCAAGAGCACCCGAGTCAGGCCATTTCCGTCTATCGTGGGACTCTAACAGGCTATTTTTATAAGGATTGCGGCTGACACTGTCTCAGTGCTTTGCTACAACCTGGGGCTCTTCCTACACAATCCTCCTTCCTTCCATCACTCCTTCCTCAGGTGTCAGGCTTCCTCCTCCTCTTTTACCGCTTTATCCTTCAGAGACACTTTGCCCAGTAAATCTTTCAGTGTCTAATTCTGCCTTAACAGCTGTTTCTTGGAGTACCTGAACTGACACATTACTCATGAAAACAAAAGTATAAATTTTTTTTTTTGTTAAAGCACTGTAAAATCAACTGGATAGGGTAATCTGTAGAAATGTTTATGTTCTCCAAATAATAATCTGACACACATATTACATATTTACATGAGATATACAAGTCATCACAGTTTTAAAATCTGGCCAATTTTTTTTTAACTTAAGAGCATTTTAGATATGGAAAATATTTTCTAAAAGATACATACAAAAAACCATATTCAATCTACATATTTATAGTTACCTATATTTCTACAGTCAGAACATTATGTTCTTTTAATCTAGTGATTTTAAAATAACAAAATTAATATAAGGAGAAAAAAACACAAAATAACAGTAATAAATAGCCACAGGGTTAATTAAGACAATTCCTGCAAGTCAAAGAGTTTTTATAATTTCATGATTTTTTCCTTTGAGAAACTACTTACAATTTGCTCTTAAATCTGAATATTCCCAGTGCAAGCCAGTCATAAGAGCCAGAAAAAATCAAAGGCATGTAGAATATCACAATAATTCTAATGATAATTAGCTCAAATCATAGCTCTAATCAAATTTTACTTCTAGGAGATATAAAAAGGTCTTTGGAATTGGGGGCTATATAATGAATACTTTCCTATCTCCAACAGAGAAAGAGTTTCTGAAGAGGTTAATATATTCAATTTCACTGTGCAATTCCCTTCCTCCTCTGTGCCCTTTTCTTTTATGCATGTAGTTGGAAAACAAAGTAAAACAACCAAAAGTTCCTTGGGAATTGGATTGAAAAAGAAATGTGTCTCTTCTTGTTAATGTTCTCATAATGGAAAGAAATGGCTTAAAAATGTGTTTTTTAAAGTGGGGAAAGAATTTGCTTAGAATTTGCTTAAAAAAATATTTTTATGGCAAGTGGTTGTTTTAAACAACCAAATTCTTTTTAAGAAATTAATAATTGGGAAAATTTCTAGGTGAATTCACTACAGTTAAGGAAAGACTAACTCTCTGAAGCTGAATAAGAGAAAAACAATCACATATAACAATGAACCAGGGTGAAATAGTAAAAGCACAAAGGAAAAATATATAAATAAAAATCAGTGAATGGGTTTGGAAACAATAAAAGAAAACTTAATTCCAATTATTATATAAATTTAGCCAATCCAAATCAAAATAATTTTTAACAACTTACAGGAATCCCTAAGGTTCTAAGATGTGATTTCCTCATTTCTTGTTTTGCTATTTAATAAACTGTTAGTCGGTTGATCAGAAAAACTTGACTCTTGCCATAGTATTTTAAAGGGAGGTATATTACATAAAAGTAAAATGGGAATCCACGTATTTCAATATTAATAAGTGATGTTCAACGCTATATAAATGTAGATGATGGTGAACTTTCATTTTAGTTTTTAAAAGGCAATAATTTATCCCCTGATTCCTTCTAACCTCAGTATAGTTGGGCCATGGGTGGAAGAAAGACCAAAAGGAAAAGATGATGACTAGTCCATGCTTTCAAGTTGGAAGTATATCCACTAGACTAATATTTTTAAAGACCATTTATTTTATAGCAGTTGTTTAGCTTTGAGTCGAAGTTCTCCACTTGCCTATTTCTGAGTGGCACTGCAGTCCCCAATTCAGCGACTGATTGGAAGTTTAGTTTACCAGAGCTGGTTTTAGATCAGTAGAATCTTGACCCTTGTTATACCCCATGTGTGATGCAGCAAAAAGAGCATCTGGGCAAGACTTGAAAGATTTGAGAACTAATTCAGAACCCATCAAGGAGAGAGAGGATGCAGGGAACTGTGAAAGAGTGTGTGTGTGTGTGTGTGTGTGTGTGTGTGTGTGTGTGTGTGTGTGTGTGTGTGTGTGTGTGTGTGTGTGTGTGTGTGTATGTGTGTGTGTGTGTGTGTGTGTGTTGGGGGGTTAGGGGGCTGGTTCATGGTCTTGTTAATTTGGGAGGAGGAATGACAGGTTACTCCATGGATAGCAATACCTTCAGTAGTTCCTGATGCACAGGTCAGAAGTAGTCTTTAGGGAAACACTGCCAGATGGACCCCAAAGGAGTCCATGCAGAAGGAGAAAGTGTGGAGTAGAGCAAAGGGTAAGCTCAAGGCTTTTTGTCAGGCTGACTGCTGTCATCTTGACTCCTTTTTGTGTATTAGGGCCCATATCCCACCTGTCAGCAAGTCCTGTAGGCTTGACTTCCAAAAATGTATTCGGAATTGACCATTTCCCACTCCTCCACTAGTCTATCTTCCTTTACCTGGGTTATTACGATAGTCTCCACTATTTTAACTATACTGCTCCCTCATCTGACCATAGTCTTTTCTCAAAACAGCACCCTTAGAGATCGTTTTAAAATGTAAATTAAATTTTGCCATTCACCTGGTTCAATCTTCAAATGACCACCCACCTCACTCAGAGTAAAAGACCCTTCACAATTCAGCCTCTGAAGCCTCGCATTCCTGAAGCTGTGTGGCCTCCTGTCCTCAAGGCCTCCGTGTGCTCATACCTGTGTACTATTTATACTTCCTTTTCTCTCTACCAGAGATGCTCTTCTCCATATCTCTTCTTGACGTGTTTGCTCACATCCTTGAGTTCTTTGCTCAATCCTTGAGCTCTTTGTTCAAGTGCCATCTTCTCATTGAGGCTTCATCTGGCAAATTGTTTTAAATGGTAATCTTCAGCATCCCCCTTCCCCCAGACCTTCCTATCCCCTTCTGATTTATCTTCTCCAAAAATACTCATTTCACCAATTTGTTATCTTAACTGGAATGACAGCAAATATTTTTTTCTGACTTGTTCAATGCTCTAGCATGAATAATAATGCCAGGTTTTAGTAAACATTTAGTAAATAAAATGATTTGAATCCTGGCCCTACTCCTCATTAGTCATACAGATAGTATGTACACCTAGATAAAAGTGCATCTGATCTAATACAAAATCATGTTATTGTCAAGACCCTGAAAAGTTATTCCTGCCAAATATGATAATGGAATACCAGTGGCTGTTCTCTGCCAGCACAGTCAGTATCCCTTACCTAAAGTTCTCTAGGGGGAGAAGAGTGTGGCAGAAGCTGGCCATCTATGTGGGGATGAGAAGTCCTCTAGCCCCTTTTGCATGTAACCATTAAACGTTAACCATAGGAACTGTTGATTAATTTAGTCAATGACTAAATATAGAACTATTATGCATCAGGCATTTTTCCCCAACACTTAATATAGCAGAAAATGTAAACAACTAATATCCTTGTCGTATCAGTGCTTACATTCTAGTGGAGATTCCAATAATAAACAGTAAATATAGCACATAATGAAGGATGTAGAATGTTAGAAAGTGATTAAGTGCTGTGGTAGGGGAGGGAAGAAAGTAGAGTGGGACAACAGGGACCAGGGATGCTGAAGGTGGGGCAGGGGTCAGGACGTGCTAGAGCAGGAAGGAGAGGGCCTGGTCATCCTCCTGGAGAAGGTGAGACTTGGGAAAAGTCTCTAAGGAGGACAGTAAACCAGAGAAGAGTCAAAAAACAAAACAAAAAAAATAAGGGTCTAGGGAAAAAAGAAAACCTTATAGGGACAACAGAAACCAGACCAGTGGTTGCCTGGGACAGGGCAGGAATGAGAATTGACTGCAGGGGTCAGAAGGGAAATTTGGGGGACTGGGGAAATGATCTAAAAGCCGGACTGTGGTGATGGCTACACTACTGTATAAATTCACTAAACTCACTGATTTATACACTTGAAATATACATTTGAAATGGGTGGATTTTAGCATATGTAAAGTTTATCTTAGTAAAAGCAATGAAAAGAGAGAGAGGGAATAAGAGAGGTAACATAAGAAACATAAAATTAAACAAAATAGAAGAACATGCCTGTAGAAGACTTGGATATCGTAATTAGAAAACTGTAAAAGCAGTTTCTGGTATTCCTTTATCTGTACATTAAACCAGACAATCTGACTATATTTTTATTTGATGTTTCGAATCCAGAATCCAGGATATATAAAAGTACTCTGTGATGGTGAGTTTTACGTGTCAACTTGGATAGGCTCTAATACACAGTTATTCAATCCAGCACTCATCTAGGTGCTGCTGTGAAGGTGTTTTGTGGATGTGGTGAACATCCACATTCAACTGACTTTAAGTAAAAGAGATAAGCCTTGACAATGTAGCCCTCATCCAACCAGGTGAAAGGTCTTAAGAGCAAAACAGATGTTTCCCCAGATGGAGCTTAGAGTAGGTATACATTAATAAGAGAATCATACAAACAATGTAAAATGATAACTTTATAAAGGTGAGACATATGGGGGGGATAAGAGCAAAAACTGTAAATTCTATGAGGGTAGAGATTCTGTTTCCTGTTTGGTCACAGTGTATCACCAGCACCAAGCATAACCCCTGAGTTATATGAAGGGCTCCATAGTCTCTTTGGATATAAATGAATAAATGCAGATCTCAGTTCTGTAATAGAAAGATAAATGCATGTTTGAAAAGAAAGTACTAAAGATAAACAAGCACTTAGAGGAATAGGCCACAAAAAGATTAAAAGATTTACTATTATTTCAACCAGTTAAGAGAAAATTGAACATTGATCTAACAACAGAGCTGAAGGATTTCAATTCCTAAAGTAATATCACATTTGTTTTCTTTGAAGGCATTTCTTGTGAGAACACTTAATGTGCAAAACAGCACACGTACCCAGCATTTATATGTTAAATGTAGGAATGATCTTACTGTCAGTAAGGGACTGGACACATAGCCATGGGTGTCAAGTATGTTCTCCTAAACTTTTCTGGTTGTTTTAATATGAACAACTCTCTGGGAACACTTCATTATATCTTTATGACTCTGAGCCTATGTTCTACTGCTCAGTAGATGCACATTATGCAAAATTCCAAGACCAGTACACCATGCCATTAGGATGACAATTTATTCTTAAACACATGTGATTTCAGAAATGCCACTTAAACTCTACTGAAGAAAGAAAAAAATTCCAGGATTTCATCTTCTTTTCATGGCCCTCTTTTGTATGTGTGTGATTGTTTTATTTCCAGCATTATTATTATCTACAGCCAAAGCCTTTACTATTTTCATTTCTTTGGTAGTGATAGGTCCCACCA
The DNA here is from genome assembly GCF_963455315.2 of Globicephala melas. Lineage (NCBI taxonomy): Eukaryota > Metazoa > Chordata > Mammalia > Artiodactyla > Delphinidae > Globicephala > Globicephala melas. The sequence continues at coordinate 8,378,534 of NC_083322.1, forward strand.
CACTACAAATCAAGGTCAAATTCAAAATTCCTCTGTTTCTGAAAATTTCCAGGTCAGCTAAGCAATGTGGATAGACTTCCCTGCCTTGTCTTTATGTATGATCCTGCCCCTAGCGTTTGCTAACTCCAAGTCTGTGATAGTTAATTTTATGTGTCAACTTGAGCAGGCTAAAGGATGCTCAGATAACTGGTAAAACATTATTTCTGGGTGGGTCTGTGAGGGTGTCTCCAAAAGAGACTGGCACTGGAATCAGTAGACTAAGTAAAGAAGATGGCTCTCATCAAAGTGGGTGGGCATCATCCAATCTGTTGAGGGCCCAACAGAACAAAAAGGCAGAGGAAGGGCAAATTCCATCTCTCTTTTTGATCTGGGATGTCTATCTTCCCCTGCCCTTGGACACTGGAGCTCCCAGATTTTCAGCCTTTGGACTTTGGGACTTATAAGAGGAGCCTTTGAGACTAGGAGTTAAACCACTGGCTCCTCTGGGTCTCAGGCCTTTGGACTCTAACTGAATTGCACCACTGTCTTCCTGGTTCTCTAGCTTGCAGACAGCAGCAGATTGTGGGACTTCTGCTCCATAACCGTGTGTGTGTGTGTGTGTGTGTGTGTGTGTGTGTGTGTGTGTGTGTGTGTGTGTGTGTGTGTGTGTGTGTACACACATATATATATATGTATATATATGAATCCTGACTGATACAAAGTCTAAGCTGTATGCTTTTTTTTCTCACTCTAATTGTTAGTTAGTTAGGGATACATTTTCAAAACAATGATTCCTTTACTTATCATTTGCACTTTTGTATTGTTTTGTTTACACAAAGCTTTCTAACATTTATCAGAGATGATTTCTCACCATAACCAAGTGTGGTCATGGACTTTTCTCAAAAATATTTTTTATTGATTTCCTTAAAATTCTATACTCAGTCCTATTTAGAGGTCAGAAAGTAATGTTCAGAAATTTGGCCAGCAGTGCTGTTTTTATCCAGTGTGCATAGCAGTTTAATTTTTGTTGTTGCTGTTTGTTTGAATGTCTCTACCTTTTAGTTATCCACATTGGCTAAAATTTGTTTTACTTTCAACTCTTATAAAATTCATCTTTGAAAATGGATAATATTAATCCAGAAATATGAATCTCCCTTAAGAAGTATGATAACTTTAATTAAAGGGAGCTATGAAGCAAATCATTTATATCTTATTATGGGCCAACTTGTACCTTCCAAAAATATATGTTGAAGTCCTAACCCCTAGAATCTGTAAATGTGGCCTTATTTGGAAATAGGGTCCTTGCAGATGTAATCAAGTTAAATGAGGTGATAATCTGATCACTTAATGGATCCCTAATCTGATGACTGGTGTCCTTAAAAGGAGAGGGAAATTTGGACACAGAGAAACAGAGGGAAGAATTCATTTTGAAGATGGAGGCAGAAATTGGAGCAATGTATCCACAAGCCAAGGAAAACCAAGGATTGCTTGCAACCATCAGAAGGTAGGAGAATCCAGAAAATACTCTTCTTTGGAGACTTTAGAGGGATCAGGGCCCTAGTGAACCTTGGGCCCTGCTGAACCTTGGTTTCAGACTTCTAGCCTCCAGAACTGTGAGGGAATAAATTTCTGTTAAGCCACCCAGTTTGTAGTTTGTTGCAGCAGCCCTGGAAACCTAATACAAAGAAGCTTGTTTAAGATTCACTTTTCAGACCACTGAGAAGACATCATCTAATGTACCATATCATTTGATAAAACATTTATCACTCCATTTCTTGTGGAAAGCAACAAAAAGGAGCTAGAAAACAAACCTCCAAACAACAGATCTTCAGTAGGTGCAACAACAGGCCAGTTGGCCCTTCAGAGGAAGGAAGACTGGACCATAAACAGAGTGCTGCAAGGTCCTGCACATATTCTGGTGACAGACGGGTCAACCCAGGTATTCCTGAGCAACTATCTGGGAGGCCTTTCATGACCAAGTTGTGGTGTGTTTTAGATCACTAAGGAAAGCTTTAGGCACTCACAGCTGGTGGCATTTTCCCTTCAACAGCCAGGGAGCACCAGCACTGGTAAGTCTCTAACTGCTTCAATGAGAACTACTTTACACAGACATATATTTGAGACAGGCTAGGACCTGGGACACTTTGCTGCAGTACTTGCACCTGGACAAAGGTCTTCTCAAGCAACAAAACACATAGACACTATGTGTCTATGGAACTAAAAATAATTGTGTGCATGTGCAACTGGGGCAAATTATCAACAACAAAATACAGAAAAGATCAAAATAAAACCCAACTGCCACTTGTGCAGAGCCAGGAGCAAAGGCAGGGGGTCGGGAGCAAAAGCAGGACACCACCCATGCCCCCCACCCCCCTGCCCGGCACTCACCACCACCTAAGGGGTGGGCAGACCACCTAAGCCACGCCTCCAGCCCAACCCCTGGACACACCCCTCCCCTCACCCCATATGAGGAACCAGCTTGCCCCACCTCGGGAGCGAGCAAGGGAACCCGTTTTTGTTCTCACTCCCCCCCTGCTGCAGCAGGGACCCCAGTAAAGCTTAGTCTGAATTTCTTGTCTGGTCTCTGATCAATTTCTATTGATTAAGGAGTCCAAAAACCCTGGTCAGTAACATATTTACATATCAATCTAGTAACTATTTAAAATTCATGCTCTATTTCAATGAGGAGTAAAAAGCTATATACTGGTGAGCCTAGATTTGTAACTGGGAAGGGATGTGCCCTTTTATTAAGCTTTATTAATTCCATTCCTATCAGACTCTGGCCAGTTCCCAATGCCCCCCATCTCTCTGGTCACCTCCACCTAATCTGGCACTTTCTTGAGAGCTGCCACCCCCAATGTGTTCCTTAGAACTCCCCTTCCAACAAGACTGGACCTTTCTTACCCCTCCTCTTCAGCCCACAGCTCCTTTTCCTTTTAAATTAAAACAAATGATCAAAATACCAAACCTAAGGAAATTTTTAAGTTGAAAAATCTTTCTACTCTCTCATGATCATGGGTCCTGGCCTGTATCAGAAATCAGAAAGCCAATTCCCAGGCAAGAAGTCAATAATAAATTGGATTATTTTCTTCAGAATTCTTCTGATTATTAAAATTAATGAAGTGTTATCAAAAGGAATTCAAGTTGGGAGATAGAGAAATAAGGTAAAGCAGCTAAAATAACTTTTCTTGAGGAAACATTCCCAAATGAATCCTTCTTTTTCTGTTTATTCCCAAGAAAAAACAAGGCAAGATAATTCTTAGAGCGTAAACGTCTGATTCAGAGTGTTACAGAGAAGAACTAAGAGCTTTCCTGGCGTGAGCAAGGTGCAGGCGTGGAGAGAGAAGGCTCCACACTGGTGGGCACAGCCGTGCCTGTGGTGGCAAAAGCAGCTGTGTGGCCAGGACTTACTTCAAAAGAAGCAAACTGTGGACATGGTTAAGGACAGAACGCCTTTATGTAAGGCTTTCACCCAGCGGGGAAACAATTTGATTTTTACTGACTAAGGAGGAAGAAATGCTTTGAGTAGCCAAGCAGTTGGTGAGAGGCCTTAGATGAGCACATGACCTGAAATCTGAAATTTTCCTTGGAAGGGGCTGTCTCAAAGGGAGTTTAAGAAAAGACCCCAGATGAATTGGAAAGGCAATCAGCATTTAGCATGAAACCCTAGGGTCAGACCCTGGGGTTAACAGGTGATGCTGTGTAATGTTCACAGAACAGATCCTATTGCCTTTTAATAGATAAAGAAAGATAAGTTATTAAAATGACCTATCAACTAAGAGAAGCCACCATCCCAAATTCGGTGTGTATGATTCAAAGTTCTTATTTTAGAACAAAGTCAATTCTCCTTTCCACTATACTAATGTTTCTTAAGATGTCATCATTATAACATCTACAATTTACTTTAAATTTTCAGCACAGACTGTATGAAGTTGCGTGTGTGTGTTTTAAGTTACAGTCCAGAGGCGGCTATCATTCTAATCAGGCAGCCACGTGCCAGAGGTAGTCGTGAGCATGCTCTCACAAACACTGCAGCCACTCCAGACACGACTACTCCAGGAGTTCTGCTATCTATTCCTCTCATCAACTTTCTGAATGTCAAGTTGGGTTTTCTTTGGTAAAAATAGCAGTCTCTTAATTAGCATAAATGGTAGATAAATGTTAGGAAAGAGATCTCAGTGGTGAAATTAAATATATTAAGGTTATGTAGTTTGGCAAAACTTCTTTTAGAAACACTCACAGCCTGTGTGAAAATGGTATAAGACTCCAGTGAGGTCTGTGACCTGAAGCCGTGGAGACGGTTCTGGATTCTGGATCAGTGAACCTGTGCCAGCTATTAGCTTAGGAGGCTTTCTGTTGCCTGGCACTGGCTCTGGGTACAGCTGAATCCTGCCTCTGAAACACTGCTACAGCTGCCTGAAGAAAACAGTTTCTTCAAGGGAAGGCAAGTCAGAGAGCTAGGACTTCATTGAGCTGACAAAGGAGTCTGTATTAACAGTGTTGTTCCAGCTTGCTAATAAATGTTCATTTAATAAATGTCTATATGTGCCCCGGACCCTGTCTGGGCCTTCCGTTCACTGCTCCATGGTGGCAGAGCTGTATGAGAATAGCTGTTTCTTACTTATCTCACTTGTCAGTGGCTAACATTGTTTTTTAAAAAGAATATTATAGATATGCACGCAAGGTGGCTAAGTCAGATCTATAATTCTGTTCCTCAGATCATTTGTTTCAGAATCACTTGAAGTTTAGAATTCTTCGATTTCTCAACATCCTGCATTCTAAAGTTCTATGAGTGGGGCCTGAGAATATGAATTGTAACAAGTTCCCCTAGTGATTCTCATATACTCTGAGGATTCAGCCAATAAAGATATAACCAAAGAAGCATCATGATCATTTTCTGACAGCATTTCCCAATGGCAGACTAAAGACCCAAGAGGGAGGAAATATGACCCTGACCGCTGGGTTTGAAAACCCAAATCTGTAAAGCAATAGTAATAGCACACTGTAAAGCCCTCATATCTTATAAGCTCTACGCCATGAATTTGTGGTTATAGCTTTTTGCCTACCCATCTAGATGGACATAGATCAACACTTGCCTTAAGCACTCAGCAAGCTCGTTCATGGCCGAAGATGTCCCACTGCCATTTGGATGAGGAGGGATTATCGACAGGTTTCCCACTGAGTGCTGTCATCCATTTTCTGACAGCAATGAAAACTGCTGGCCAAAAAGTCCATCTTGTTAAATATGTTTTGGGAGAAAGACCAGTTTAGCTACTGGGTTGCTTTTTCTCACATCAATCAGCCCAGTTTATTCACTCTGAAGACATCTTGTCTGACTTCATCCACTCATCAAATATTTATTGAGAGACTTTTAAAAAGCATGTAGCTTTAACTCCCAACAAAGACCATGGAAGATTAAAGAAACAGAGGTCTAGTTCAGGACTTCTGTCTCTGAGCTGCCACTCATCATCATATCATGATGCAGAGTGGAGAAGCACCCTCATACAGCAGTCAGAGGTTTTGAATTCAGGGGCTGGCTATAGACTTAGCAGCAAGTCAGTACAGCTCTTAGGGCTTCTATTTCTTCTTTTGGAAATTTAGGAATAAAAGGCTTGCCTTGATTATTTTTCAGAATTTATTAATTCATTTACAAATATTTATTGGTCATCTACTATATTCAGGAATTTTTCTAGGACCTTGGGGGATAAAGCAGGAAACAAGACATACAAGATGTCTGTTGTCAAGTAGGCTTATTCTAATAATTAGAGAAATATATACAAATAGTGATATATAAACATATATTTATATATACAAATAAATATAGGAATATTAATAGGCATATTTGCAGAGGCAAGTATATGTACACATACTTTTTAAAGCTTAAACCAAAGCCTTTTCTAAGGATACAATGTATTTTTTTAGATCTCACATTGGGTGATTAGAATAAGAAAGGGAATAATCTAATGAAAGATTATTATTGATCTAGGCAACACACCTAGCATTTTAATAAAAGATATCCCTATGTTTCATTAATGAAGAAAAACATTTTCTGGCAGGATACATTTCTCAAATTAGAAAACATGTCAGGTCTGTGTTCCAACACTCTTTCACATACAGAAGTAGAATTTATCATTAAAAGAATCTTCCATTCCACTAATCTTTTTATTACTTAAGAATCAAGATATTTGTGATAAGGTGGCTTCATGTAAGGCAACCTGTGTTAGGCAGCCTCTCAGAAGGCCCCAATAACCCCTGATTTCTTGTGTAATCCCCTTGCTTTAAGTGTGGGCTGGATTTAGTGACTTGCTTCTAATAAGTTGTATATAACAGAAGTGATGGGATGTGACTTCCAATTGTATATAACAGAAGACTGGATTATTAAAAACAAACAACAAGAACAAAACCTTTATGGCTTCTATCTTGTAAATTTTCTCTCCCACTTACTGGTTTTTCCCTCCCCGCCCCTTCTCCCTCCCTACCTCTCCACTTATCTCTCTCTCTCTCTCAACCTTGTTCCTCTTCTTATTACTCCTGTATCTCTTTCTCCCTCCCTCTCTCTCTCTCCCTCTCTCTCTCTTTCTCTTTCTCTCTCTCCCTCCCTCCCTCTCTCTCTCTCTCTCTCTTTCCACACACACACACACACACACACACACACACACACACACACACACACACACACACACACACACACCCCACCCCATCATCTATAGAAGAGACCACTTGAAGAAGAGAGGCCCCAAAGGATCAGAGCTGCATAGAGGAGAACCGAGGCACCCCAGCCAACAGCCAGCACAAACGATCAACCAAGTGAGTGCACCGTCTTGGAAGCAAACTCTCTAGCACAATAAAGCCTTCAAATAACATAGCCACGGCCAACAGCTTGGGTATAACCCCATGACAGACCCAGGTGGTCAGAATCACCCATCTAAGTCATTTCTGAATTCCTGGTCTAGAGAAACTGTGAGATAATACATGTTTGTTCTTTTAAGCCACTAAGGTTTGGGGTAATTAGTTACACAGCAAGAGATGACCAATGTATAATCCAAGGACATGATTCCTGAGAATAGTATTATGAGAATGAATGGATTCAGAATCTCACGCTTTATACTTAGAATATTTGAATTGGACTAGAAGAATATGGTGACATCATATTAACACTTTATCATGAAGAAACAATAAATTTGATGCTCCTTTTAGTTCAATGAGGTTACAGAGTTTGTTTGCTTTTTTTCTGAGATCTACTGAGTCCACTGAATCAATATAAATACTTCAAACTTTACTGAAACTCCATTTTTAGCAATGTATCAGTTAACCAATTAAAAAAATGGTAGTCTTACCTCCAAAAAAGTACTTCTCGCCAGTTTTAACTTGAAGAGGACTGTTAGTTCGGACTGCTGAGGCTTCATCTCCGTCGATAGTGAGAATAACAAAATTCTCCTTAGCTAGGAAACGGACTTCATGCCACTGGCCGTCATTCAACCCAGAACCTGTTAGATACAAGAGAAAAGGCCATTTCTTTTCTTAAGATGATTCAGTTTAAAATAACTTTTAATAACAACAGTCAGAGCTTTGTAAGTAAAAATTAATATATTTTCATCTAGGAAAATTCAGTGTGGCTACAATTAATATCTCATCTTCTTTAGTATTATATGTAGTTCTATCCTCCGCCAGACCAAATACGCCATAATATAACCCAATCAAGTAGGGACATAACGTGCCATCGGGGTACATGAGGAAATGGAGTGAATTAAGTTGTTTGGTAGATGATGATGAACTATTTTAATAACTTATTTTCCAGTTAGCTTTACTAGACTTCACTCTCAGATGAGAAAAAGGATTTGTAATTTTATCTCATGTCACTCTCTGCTTTTAAGAACTATTTTTTGTACTGTCATTACCTCTCAACAGCCACATCTGGCAAGTATAGCTAATAGAAATAAAGGACTAAAAGAATAAATGTGTGAGTATGTGCCGTGAAGGGGAGAAGAATATGCCACCCCAACATATGCTATTTCAGCATACTGATTATTTTGAATTCAAGTTACTTAAGAAACAGCAAGTGCAGTAAGGATACTCTGACCCTCCTTTGTCCCTCTGAAAGCAGGAAACAAATCTCTCATGTGAAAGGTACCCTCCCTGTACCAGGAGGGTACAAGGCTTCCTTATCACTAGAGGGAGGGAAGTTAGGGCCAAGAAGGCTGTATAAACAAACCATGTTACTAATCCGTTAATCTACTACCCCAAACCCAAAACTCTGGGTTACCAAAGTTACCCCAAAACTTCTTTGTCCTGTTAATTCTTTACAAAATTAATCTTTTTCTTCAGCTAAAAGGTATAAAATCTGCCCTATATTGGTCACTTCTTTGAGTCTCATATTTTGGAGAGGTCCCATACATACAAAATTACATTTGTTTTGGGCTTCCCTGGTGGCACAGTGGTTGGGAGTCTGCCTGCGGATGCAGGGGACACGGGTTCGTGCCCCAGTCTGGGAAGATCCCACATGCCGCGGAGCGGCTGGGCCCGTGAGCCATGGCCACTGAGCCTGCGCGACCGGAGCCTGTGCTCCGCAACGGGAGAAGCCACAACAGTGAGAGACCCGCGTACCGCAAAAAAAAAAAATAATAATAATAATAAATTATATTTGTTTTCCTCCTAGCAACCTGTCTGATGTCAATTTAATTCTTAGATTAGCCAAAGAACCTAGAGGGGAAGAAAGGAAAAGTTTTCCTTCCCTACAGCGGTTATTTGTGCTAATTGACCACTAATAGGTATGGGAAATGATACCAGGATTATCTGATCATTTACAAATAAGATATTTTTATAATGAATTAGGTTATATTTAAACAGATAAACATCAACAAAATAAATCAACAACTCCCTAACAATCACATTCCACTCTTGCCTAGTACAAAGGTCTTCAGAAATAGAAAATCTATTTAGTTATCCATTAGACAGAAAATAACAAAGTTTCTGTTTAGTTTGTGTTCATTTTTCAAATAATAATTAGAAAATTAAGGAGTAAAGAGAGGAGAACAGCCTTCAAACAAACGTATCTTGAAAGAGTTTAAGGAACACTAAGAGAGACAGAAATCTAAGTGAGTCAAAGTGACTTTCTTTCACCTTATAAAGGCCTATGGAAAGGGAAACTATTTTGTTCTAGACTACTCCAGATGGCTTAATCTAGAATCCACAGGTAGGAGTTACTGAAGGTACAGTTCAGCCTCACAAAAGAGAAGCCTAGCATGAAAAGGTATCCAAAAATGGAATGAGAGAAAATCAGTGAAGCACGAATGATGGCTTCCAAGCTTCTGATCAGAGGTCTGCAAACCACAGCTTATAGGCTAAATACTGCTTGCTGCCATCTGTTTCCGTGCAGCCTGAGAGCTAAAAATAAATCTCACATTTTAAATGGTTGAAAAATAAAATAATAGCAATATTAAATTACATGTGAAAATTATATAAAATTCAAATGCAGTGTCCACATAAAATTTACTGGAATACAGTCAAACTCATTTGTTTGTACATTGTCTGGTCTACAGAGTCAAAAACAGTTGCTACAGAAACTGTATGGCCCACAAAGCCTATACTATTTACTATGTTGTCCTTTACAGGAAAAGCATAATCTAGTGATTGGTTTACATTATTAAACAGAAACACCATTTTAAAGAAGAAAAGTAAGGCTTCTTGGGGCTTGAAGATAGTCACATATATGTAGTATTAACTAACACTGTACTAGTAAATATCATTACAAATAATCATCCCTCAGGTATTTTTTTTCAGGATTTTCAATTTTTAACTTAGTAACATTTATTGAGCACATTTTATTTCCATGGAGGAAAACAACTCTAAAGTAATTAATACTAAATAATTTTCAAATTATGAAATGTATAATACATACAAATACATATTTTTTGTACTGAAATTACTATGTAAACATACAGTCTTATTCTAAAAGTCAAGTCAGTTAGCTGTCAGACAAGTAGTAGTGTTCACTGAAACAATTCCTTCTCCAGTAGTGGGTTCTCCCACAAAACTGATTCATGGAAGACTGTACCGTCACCATAACATATTCTGTTAAATTATAAAACTGGGGTTAGTGTTAATTAGCCACAGAAGTGTATGGTTTTGATTTTGGTTGTTATCTTTGCCTTTACAATGTGATGAACACTGCTTTGAAATGCAGTTTTGGGGCCTGGGTCCCAAGGACAGTAATGTTACAAATGTTTAATCCTAAATAGTCACACATTCAGAGGAAGTCACTTATAAGCTGTCTTCAGTAACAGGGCTTTCTGTTCTAACTGGTAGACCAGAAAGCCTTCCTAAAAATTCTAATGAAAATTTCTTCATCATAAAGTTAATTTTTAAAGGGAAAATCACCAGCTTAATTGTTCATGACAAAAAGGTCTATTATTCCATCAGATTAAAGTAAAAAGGTTACTTTATTTTTTCAAGAAACTTAATTACTAAAGAAATTGGACCTCATATAAAAGCAGCCTTGTTGATAGCAGCCACTGCTGCATCTCAGCTTAAGGTGTGATTTCTATTCATTTTAATTCCAATTATTACTTTGAACTGTTAATGCTAATCATCAAGAGAGTTTTTAATAACATGTGGATAAAGAAAAATTTTAAGAAGTGACATATTTTCTTTTGAGAAATTAGGCCATCCTTGCCCCACTGAAGAATGAACTTCATATATTTGGGGCCCATTCCTATCATAAATTGCTGAGGCATACCTCTTGACGATTAACATTAACAGTTCCAAACAATATTTCACAGAAAAAGATTTTTTTGAATTACTATCCCCAATAAATAGGTGAGAGAACTGAATCTAATAACGTTTAGGCATCCCGTATATGGTAAATGTCAGAACTGAGAACGGGAACTCAGCTGTATCTAGTTCTGGAGGCTGAGTTCTTATAAACAGCAAACAAAGAAAAACCAACAACAATGAAACATGGTATACAGACTCTGTGCATCTGTGATCAGAGTTCTCTTATACCACACACACACACACACACACACACACACACATACACTTCCATCTGCCACCACATCTAGAGGGAGTTTCTGGAGTACCCTTGTCTCATATAGCATCAGGGTTGTAAATAAACTGAGACACCGATCTGGTTTCATCTGCCAACTTTCAGCACTTGCGTCATCAGATTTTTGTTGTAATGTAAGATCCCACTACTACATGTCTTTTAGTAGTTTCTTACATTGATGTTTTTCCCCTAAAATTGTAATCTGAATGGAAATTAAGCAAATTCTAGCATTATTTCCCTAAGGCATATTAAAGTAAGCCCAGGAGCATTCATTTAAATCATCTCCATACTTTGTGAAACTCAGCAAAGAGAACTCTGTGTTCACTCCTTTCATTTTATTATGAGTGGATCAATCAATGATCTTTAACATGCTATCATTTGTCAGTTTGTAGAGTTGAGATCCTAATCTAGGCCTTTTGCATTCAAACAGTAGTTCTTCCCACTCAGAACACAGCCATTAAATTTTATGGGGCGAAAAAAGAAGATGCCATAGTTTCAGCATAATTTCCCTCCTCTTGTGTCCCTTCCCTTCAGTGCAAGGGAGACCTGAACAACTTTGTATGAAACACGGACTACTGAGTTTTGCCTTTACCATTTCCTGGGCCACCTGCCACTTGGGAAGTAGTACAGAATTAGTTTTGCTTCAGAGAAACTATATGGAATAGCCTCTTTGAGGCATTTTAAAAAATTAACAATATTCTTTAGTAATTTTTAATTCATATGAAACAGAACATTAACGAAATTTAAGAGCTTTTAGAATTCTATAAAATTCACTCAGAACCGTGCAGTTGATCATACGATATACACTTACAATACCAATACAGTATTAAGAAAAAAAATGTATCATCATCCCAAGTTTTATTAGAAATTTGTGAGTTGTAAACAACAAAGAACACATCACCAAATAGGATTAAGGCATCACGTCTCATTTGCTATTAAAGAGATGGTATCCCTTCACTCAATATTCTGGAGCAATAAATGTCCCAGGGAATAGAGAGACTCACCAGGGACCCATAATCCCAGACACTGTGGGGTCTTGGTGGCTGGAGAGTGACTCAGGACCAGACCAAATAAGGATGCTAGTTACTGATACTTAAAAAAGAGACCCACGTCTCATACGGCTAACATTTCCTAAGAGCCTGGTATGTGCCTGGCACTACCTAACTCTGTATGTGTCAATCTATTGCCTTTTCTCAATAATGAGCATCAAGATGGCAGAAGGGCAGGAAAATAGTGTGGCAGCTAAGAGGACTGACCCAGGAGCCAGGTTGCCTGTGTTTGCTCTGGCCCTTGCCAACCTGGACAATTTACTTAACCTCTTTGTGCCTCAGGCTTCTCCTCTCTAAAATCAAATAGTAGTATCCACTTTGTAGATTGGTTTTAAGGAGTAGATGAATTAGGGTTTGCATAGCATTAGAACAGTGCCTAGCAGCTAGGAAACAGCATATCTGTATCTATACCATTAGGTCAAAAAACAAAGGCGGCTGTTAAGTCCCATTTTACAAAGAAAAAGCAGAGACTTAAACGTAGTACTTTTTCTTTGGGGGTTATTGCATTGCAATTACAAATATTGGTGTAGTTATAAATAAGCCTTCTAAACAAAACAGCAATATAATAACTCAACAACGTGGAGATCATGAATATATACATATGAGACAACTAAAAAAAGTGTCCTAACATTATGCTAATGGGCACTTGAAACTTAGAAAAACAAGGCCAGTGACAGCATTAGATGTGGGAAAAAATTCTGTATTCAAATAATTTAGAGCTGAAGATGATTTGTTCTGCAAAAATGTGTTAGATGACTCACAAAGTTATGACAAACACACTGATGTTAACGCTGCATGTGAAGAAATTTGAACAAAATTATTTCCAAAAAGTGAGAGTGAAAAATGAACTTTCTGGCCTTCCCTGGTGGCACAGTGGTTGAGAGTCCGCCTGCTGATGCAGGGGACATGGGTTCGTGCCCCGGTCTGGGAAGATCCCACATGCCGCGGAGCGGCTGGGCCCGTGAGCCATGGCCGCTGAGCCTGCGCGTCCGGAGCCTGTGCTCCACAACGGGAGAGGCCACAACACTGAGAGGCCCGCATACTGCAAAAAAAAAAAAAAAAAAGAACTTTCTAAATTATTTATGTAATTTTAAAAATAGTAATTAAATATTAGAGACATTTTCACCCACAGCCCTAAAAGTTTATATATGTAAGTTAAGTCAAAAGGTACTCTTAATTATCTCGCTGGGAAAATGGAGGATTGCCTTTCATTTGGGGTCATATTTTATTCGGGTTGACGTGTAACGTGCTCCATAAGAGACAGAGGTAGGTTACAAGCCAGGGGTGTCTGACTTACAGGCTCACCCTCTGAGAGGCAGAACAGTATAAGGATCTAGAGCATAGACTCTAAAGTCAGATGGATATAAATCTCATTTCTGCTCACCTACTGGCCGGGCCTTCAGCAAGTTAACCTCTTTAGGCCTCAGTTTCCTTCTCTATTAAATGGGGATAATAACAGTACCTACTTCATAGAGTTTTGAGAATTAAGTATATACATTGTCACTTAGAGCAGTGCCTGGCACATAGTAAGTTCGCTCTCAATAGATATTAGCTATTGTTTCATATTCAGTGAGTAAGACTAGCTCTCTAAATACCAACTTGGGTTGTTGTACGTTAATTCTATAAGTATTAACTATTATGAAATGAATAAACATTGGTTTTCTTTATGAATAAATACCCGCCTCCCCATATGAATTTTATAGTACAAGAGAAGTCTTGAGGAATTTGGGAAGGTAGCTAAATATATATCTCTTGTTAATATCAGGGTCAACAATTTCTAAAGCCAACTTTGAGCTATACAATAAAATAGGTCTTATTCCATCATAGTCACAGATGTACTTTCACCTCCCCAAAATGTGTTTTGTTTTCAAGTAGATTATTCAATAGGTGTGGTTCTGAATGTCTGTGGAATATTTCCAAAAATCAAATCCAATTCCAAACAAGGACTTCGCCTGATGACTAACTTTGAGGAGACTGATATAAACTGTAGTACGCATTTTCCAAAGTATTTTTGTTTTAAAAATATACACTATTCAACAATTTTGATGTACTTTTATACTTAAAGATTATTTGAATTTACTTTATGATAGATACCTCCAGTTATTCATTAATTCATAATTATAAAAACTTTTCAACTGTACATTACAAAAGGAAACTGACATTTTTACAAAGAGACTTTTTAACCTAAAACCAACATCTTTGAAGCCATATTCCAGTTTCTGGCTTTAATTCTTTCATAAAATATCGAAACTGTCTTACAATATTTTCTCTAGCATCTCCCTAACTTATAACTTCTAGAAAAACTTGTTTTGTATGAAATGTAAAATGTTAATGAAGCATATTCTATCCAGGCTGACTTTCTAATGGTACTATTTTTAAAGTAAGACTCTTGAGGTGGTTGCTTTGATTGAACAAAAAGAAACAGATGTTTCTCTTATTAGAGACAAAAGAAGACTGGTTTAATGAATGTTGAAAAAAAGTAAGTATTTAAAATATAGTCACAAACCAAGATGTAACATCTGTTTGAAAATGCTTCAATAAAATTACAGTGACTAGAGTTTTCAGTCTTTTGCTCAACATTTAATCCTGAGAGAAAACTCTCAGAGACTATAAAATCCGTCTTTAGGTGGTTACAGTATTCTCTGAAGTGTTACTAATATGTCTCATAAGTTATCAGTTACCTATTTATGCAATAAGAAAAAATACATCTCTATGTAGATATGCCACATACTATTACTTATATTATCTTTATAATTCCCATAAGGAAATCAATCCAATTTAATCTTGCTCACTTTTACACATCAATCCAAACCATATAAATATGGTCAACTGCAATCAGAGAGAACATGTAATACGATACTTGGGTAGGCACAAAATACTTTTATTTTTTAAGTTGAAGAAATTGTCAAATGCTCCTCTGTATTGGTATAGACAGACGACACTTTGGAATATGTCTTTGCTCTGAAAGAACCACTTGAATGGAAGCTTTAAGTTAGAAATACACATTGGGGAGGGCCTACTGCATGACATTTTTTTTGTGTTGCTAGATATGACTCCATCACTAATTTAATATGTAGAATCTTAGAGATGGGATGAATTCTTTCCTTTCAGGCACTCAGAATCTTTTGAGAAAGAAAGAGCCCAGATTAATAGATTTTATTATGTTGTCTGCACCTTAGAGTCATTTGGGGAGCTTTAAAAGTTTCACACCGAAATTTCCAAATCATTGCTGGGAAATTAAACTTTTAAATAAACAGATATATACGATGCAATCCTAGTCAGAATCTCAACACTAGTCTTTGTAGAAATAAAAATAGAAGATTCTAAAATTTATAAGGAATTTTTAAAACCTTAAATATTCAAAATTATCAAAAAGAAAAACACAAGTAGAGGACTTATCATCTGATTTGGAGACTTGTTATAAAGCTATAGTATTCCATAAAGAAATCAGAACCGGACCCAAACATATGTGATCCATTGTTTTTTGGCAAAGGCTCTAAGGCAATTCTATGGGGGAAAAAAAGGTAATTTTGTGTTTGCTTCTTTGTTTGTTTTGTTTTGTCGAAAAACTGGTGCTGGAACAACTGGATAAATAAAGGGAAAAATGTATCTCAATTTCTTCTTTACTCAACACACAAAAATTAATTCTAGATGGGTTTTAGACCCAAAAATAAAAACCTAAGTATACAGCTTCTGAAAGATAACATAGAGTATCTTTAGGACTTTGGGGTTAACAGAGATTTCCTAGAGCAGGGGTCCCCAACCCCCAGGCCAGGACTGGTACTGGTCTGCGGTCTGCTAGAAACAGGGCTGCAACGCAGAAGGTAAGTGGCAGACGAACAAGCAAAGCTTCATCTGCCACTCCCCACTGCTCACATTACCCTTGAACCATCACTTGCGTTACTGCATGAACCATCTCTCCCATGCCCCGCCCCCACCCCCACCCCCACCCCAGTCCATGCAAAAATTGTCTTCCATGTAACCGGCCCTTGGTGCCAAGAATGTTGGTAACTGCTGTCCTAGAGGACATCAAAATCACTTGATAAATTGGGCTTCATCAAAATTAAAAATTTCCACTCATCATTAGACATATTAAGAAAATTCAAGGCAAGACAGAGACTAGAAGAAAATATTTGCAACATATATATCTGAACATGGAGCATACTGAAAGACACTAAAAGCTCTTGTAAGTCAATAACTGGAAGACAAAAATGGGCAAAAGTCATACCACAAATAAAGGTAAATTAAATACCCATAGCCATGTGAAACATTTCTTGACATTGCTAGTCATCAGGGAAATTAAAGCCACAATGACATACAATTTTACACCACTTCAGTGGCTAAAAATTAAAAGGACTAACTAGGACCTGGATCAATGTGAACTCTCATACATTGCTGGTGGGATGCAAAATTGTACAGTCCCTTTGGAAAATTCTGATAGTTTTTAAATAAAGTTAAACATATATTAATCCTATGTCCCAACAATTTCCCTGCTAACTATTTTCCCCCCAAAATCAAAATGCACATTGCAAAAATATTTGTACGGGAATGTTTCAGCAGCTTTACTCATAATGGGACTAAATTGGAAATAATTGTATAACCATACAGTGTGTACTCAAACAAGAAAATGTTTCTAAGTAATAAAGAAGAATGAACTAGTGGACTGGACATCACTGTTTTGCATGAAAGAATGTAGACACAAAAAAATAATATACTGAATGAATCCTTTTATAGGAAATTTTAGAACAGGCAGAACCAGTCTATGGTGACAGAAATCAGGACATGAGTTGCCTATGTGGGGGAGGGTGCACACGGGCATGGACTGTAAGAGGCACAAGGAAACTTTCTGAGGTAATGAAATGTTCTATATTTCGACTGGAGTGTTGGTTGCATAAATGTATATATTTATCAAAATCCACTGAATTGTGCTCTTAAGATCTGTTGATTCTCATTCGTGGATTCAGTACTTGTGTATTCACCTTATTGCTAAAATTTATTTCTAACCCAAAATCAATACTGTGGTGCATTCTGGTCATTCACAGACTCATGCATGAACAGACTGGTGAAAAACTGGAGTCGCTCGACTCACAAGTTCCCAACTGAGGTCAAATAAGGCATCTCTTTGCCTTCTTGTTTCAGCTCTTATCCTGAAATCAAGCGTTCTTTTCACTGTATACTTAGTGCCATGTTTTTTTGCATTTTTGTGCTTTTTGTCAATTTTGCCATTTAAAGTGGTCCCCAAATGTAGTGCTGAAATGCTGTTTAGTGTTCCTAAGTGCAAGAAGGCTGTGATGTGCCTTACAAAGAGGAAATGTGTACATTAGATAAACTTCTTTCAGGTATAAGTTATAATGCTGTTGGTTGTGAGTTCAATGTTAATGAATCAATCATATGCATTAAACAAGGTAACTTTAAACAGAAATACATAAATCAAGGTTTGTATTGATGCAAATACAAAAACAAGGTTACGTATTGATGCAAATGTTGTGACCACAGGTTCTCAAGAACCTAACCCTACATTTCTTGTACGAACAATGGTTCAGTATTCACTAATTGAGTATTTGCAATGACTATGCATAATATAACTATGATGAATAATGAAAACCAAATGTATTTTGTAATTTTTACCTCAAAAATATATAAACATTTAAAATCAGATAAAAGGAATGATGATATTCATTTTTAAATTCATCTAAATTTTATCTAATGCCCACTTTATACTTTGTTTATTGCATTATCAAACAATGAGAAACCCAATATAGAACACACCATTATTTGCTACTAAACAGGGGAAACCTAATGAGACTCTGTATGTTTAACTTTTGGATATCAATATTTTGGAAAGTTAAAAAACTTAACTACTCCAAGACTAAATTTTCAAGTAAAAACCTCTAAAAATTGTTTCAACCATTACTGATTCCCAGCCGAAAGCCAAAGATCATTATACTTCAAAATCTCATTCAAAGATTTATGACCATTTTAATGATGACTGTTTTCTTGAGACAATCTTCCAAAGCAAGTATCTTTAGTAGTAATATGATTATGTGAATATCATCTTCAATACATCTTATCAATCTAGGAGTCCAGTTCATGTACCAATTTTGGCATTTACATCCCTTCATTCCAGTGTTTTATCCTCTCTTGAATATAAAATGTAATATAATTGCATTAAATAAGAAGCTGTTGCTAATTTAAAAGAAGATTTTAATTCATAGGACTTCTAATTAACGTACACATACAGATAAGCCCAGATACAGTGTGGTATAGCAGTTAAGTGTCTGGGTGTCATTCATACCTGGATTCAAATGCCAACCACACTCCTCCATTCATGTATAAATATATGTTGAATACCTACTATTTCCCAGGCACCATGTTAGCACTGGAGATACAGAAGTAAGTCTGAAATAATCTCTGCTCTAGCAAAATCTAGCTATTTTCCTGTGAGCAAGTTATTAAACCTCTCTGCAACCTGGTTTCTTCACTTACAGAAGACATAATACTATGTCACTAAATTTGTTATAAATAATCCATGAGTTATAATATATAGGAGCCACCTTATACTATCAATAGTTAGTAGCAGTTTTTATTTTATCATTATCATTTTTGTTGTACATATACAAAGACAACTACATGCATATATAAAGAAAATAACTTTCAAAATTCTACAAAAGGAAGACATATTTTGTGAGTTGTGCGTGTGTCTACATAGGGCAGATAAAGGCATATTAAGCAGTGGTAGCTTAAATGGATTTCAGATCATAAGCAGAGAACTTTTATAATTTTTTTCATCTTTAAGATAAAACTTATTGAAGAAAATTTGGAAAACTAATAAAGTATAATAAAGGAAAAAAAAGATTCATTACACCAAGAGACATTACACTTAGTATTTGATGTCCTTTACTCTAGTTTTTATCATAACTGCAAACCATTCAGATTGCTGTGATGCTATGACTAAAGGTGAACAAGTACAAAAGGAAGAAGCAAGTGATGATCACCATCTGCTAACTTCTGATTTGTGCTGATGGAGATTTGGCAGCCTTGTCCTTTCAGTTTAACCTTTCAGAATCTAAGGAGAATAACATGGAAATTTACCTCCACTAGCCTAAGCTCTTCTAGAGTTTTACTCTGAACTCATTTATTGATTTCCTACCACGTAACGGGCATTGTTTTAGGCACCAGGATATAATGGTGAAGAAGAAAAGGTCTTGCCCTCTTGGAGCTTATATTCTTATGTGCAGAGACAGACAGTAGACAAATAATGAATAGGTTAATAGGTACCATTTCAGATGGTGATAAATGTTATAACAGAAATAAAACAGGTGTTGTGATAGAGAGATTCATGGGTAAGACTAATTGACAAGGGAAAACTCTCTGAGGAGGTGACAGTGAATCTGAAACCTAAAGGATAAGACGAGGCCAGTCATGGGATAATTTGATGCAAACGCCCTGAAGGGAGACACGCTTGGTGTACTGAAGTACCAGGCCCTAAGATGACTACAGTGGTTTGAGTATAGAGATTAAGGGGGAAGGATTGAGAAATGGGAGGAAAAAGACAGGCAACAGTGTAATAAGTTAAGGGCCTTGTAAGCTGTAATTAGAAAATTAAATGTTAAGTGTGACAGAAAACCTATGTTTTATGCAGAAAGTGGCATGATGCTATTTTAAAGATAGACGCTAGCTACTGTACAGTGAATCGATTTAGGCAGGCAAGAGTGAAAGGAGGGAGACCTATTACGAAGCTCTTACAGTGGTTAGGACCAGACGACAGAGGCTTGGACAGAGGTTAACAATGAGAAAAGTGGTCAGACTTGTCATCTATTTCAGAAGTACTGCTGACAGGTCTTTTTTTATATATAAAGCTATTTATTTATTTTTAGCTGCATTGGGTCTTTGTTGCTGCGCGCAGGCTTTCTCTCGTTGTGGCGAGCGGGGGCTACTCTTCACTGTGGTGTGCGGGCTTCTCACTGCGGTGGCTTCTCTTGTTGCAGAGCTCGGGCTCTAGGCACATGGGCTTCAGTAGTTGTGGCTTGTGGGCTGTAGAGCACAGCCTCAGTAGTTGTGGCACACGGGCTTAGCTGCTCCGCGGCATGTGGGATCTTCCCAGACCAGGGATCGAACCCGTGTCCCCTGCATTGGCAGGTGGATTCTTAACCACTGTGCCACCAGGGAAGTCCCCTGTTGACAGGTCTTACTCATTAATTGGTTATCAAAAGTTAGAGAAAGAGAAAAATGTGTGACTTAAGCAACTGAGTGGAAATCAAAGCAATTTAACTAAGTAATGGGAGACTGGGGAAGCAAGCTGTTGTTTGGTATGTCCATTAGGCATCTAAGTAGAGAAGTCGGGAGGTGGTTGTATATTTGTGTCTGGAGCCCAAGGAAGAGTTAAGGTTTGGACATAAAAATCTGATGTCATGAGCATAAATCATCGGATTGAATACAGTTACGAAGAGAGAGCTTTGAGATAGAGAAGAGAGTTTAGGTTGAGTCTTAGAATGCTCTGAACTTGAGAAGTTGGAAAGAGGATGAGGGCCCAGGAAAAGAGACTGGGAAAGAGTACCAGTAAAATAGGAAAGAAACCAGAAGAATGTGATGTTAACGAAGAGACTAACTCAAGAAAGAGGGACTAGCTGAATCTTTTAAGTGCTTCTGAGATATTAAGTAAAACAAGGACAGGAAGTGGACATTAGATTTGGGAATATGGAGGTCGATGATAATTGGAGTGGGGTGAGCAGAATATAGCAGGTAAGGAGTGAGAATACCGAATCCTTGAGTGGTTCAGCTATACAGGAGAAGAATTTTGAGTAATGGTGTACGTTGAAAATCTGAAGAAAAGTATGAATCCTGTCCTAAGAAAAATCCTTATTAGTATATATCCAAAATTTTTATGTAATGTCAGGGGTTTAGCTCTTCTTTAAGGTTAAGAACCTGGTTTATACAACCCTTCATCTTCTACTTGCATCACTGCCTTTATTGGGCAATGAGAATACTATCAATTCATTTATCCTTTTCAGATTCATTACTTTTCTTACTTTCCATTTTTTACATTTAATGGCTTATAAGTTATATTTTCTGTTCCTTAATTTGTTTTTTTAACAAATATGTCAGTTATTTATTATTAAATATTTATTATTGTTGTTTAAATCACTGTTTTGTTTCTGTCTAAAGTAGAAAGTTATAGTTGTGAAACGATTATTATACAATTTTGGGAAAATAAGTTATCATTACTAATATTACAATTCATTTCTTAAATCTAAATTAAGTTATATTTAGTCTTTTATCTTTGTTCCACGTATGTCTCAGATAAATTGCAATATCGTACAATTTTTCCCTAAAGGCACAAAATCATCCCTATTTATAGGAAATCGACATTGTCTAAATGGCAAGGACATTCAAATCAATTCCTCTTTTTCTGGGGGGAATACCTATGTGAAACATTGTAGAAAATATAAAAATAAATATGATGATTCCTGGTCTCAAAAAGTTTGCCTTATTGTACCATCTAATGAGGTTTAAATATCTTTACATACATTTTTATAATTGCTATGAAACGTTTCCCGATATTTTATAAACTGGAGTGAGATGGCTGAGGAAAAAGAAATGAAAGATAAATGAGGAAGGCAAAATGTAGCTGAGAAGATTTGGGGATCCAGGTAGGGATCTTTGACAAGAGGTGATCCCAAAGGTGGGCACTCCCTTGTTGTGCACAGCCTTACTGTAATATGCTGTTAAAACTGTTGATCCCCCATCTTCCCGGCTAGCATAACCCCACTCGTGAATATTAGAATGATTACAGAGTACCTTATCTCATCCATGTCCCAAAGGCACATTGTTCCTGTCCTCCTACACATTAGGGAGAAAATAGAGCTACATGACACTATCAGTCAATGACTGTTTTTCTATTCTGTCCCATCGGTATTATAGAAGTGATGTAAAAAGAATATCTTAGAGAAAGAATACTAGGAACAGCATAAATGAAGATAATAATAGCAATTTAGCCCAGGTTAATTCTTGAATCCATTTTCTCATTTTTCTAAATTTTGATAATAAAACAAATTCAAAGCTTAAAATTAACAATTGTCAGAATTTAAGATTAGTTTTCTTTAAAACAGTACATATAACAAAATTCCCTTTTCTTCTAAATATTTTCAAAGTCTTGGTTTTATCATAACCATAGAGAGCTGTGAACGTAAGTGGCTTTGATTAAAACAGAGCTTTTTTATACCTGTGTGTGCTGGATAACTCCAGTGAGAAAACTGTGTTTAATTTAGAGAAGTTATCCAGACATTCACGGGTTCAGAAATTTTTGAGTTCAGAGGATAATCACGAGCAGAGTCCTGGCATGGAACAGATATCTTAAAATATTATGTTCAGGTATATTTTATGATTTGAATATAAATCATTATTTTTAAATTGCATCATAAAAGGCATAATAAAACCACAGTTTCTCATTTCAGATAATTCTGCATTACTCCCCTTTAACAGAACTTTGTTTTTATACTTGCCACTGAATAATTTTCTCCCTTTACTCAAAGGTAGGGTCTGGTTATTGTACCTAGGTCACAAACATAGGCAAAGATTCAGTCCCTACCTTTTACAAGTAGTTGTTTTTTTGCCAGCCTCTCTACTACTTGTTCTACGATGTGACTCCTAGTGTGAGAGGCAGCTTCTGTGTGTCTCAGCTCAGTATCATTTCCTCCAACTGGACTACTCAAGAGCATTGAACCATGAAGGGCATGTCTCCAGATATTTATAAACTACTCTCTCCTGCAATCTTCAAGTCAACAATCCTTTTTGAGTGTCAACTGCCTTTTGGTAGGCTTTCTCAGCCTTTGTGGCAAAATGGGAGAGGAAAAATGCTACAGGTAAGCACATTGAAATCACACTTGTATAAAAAATGCTTCATATATATTTAGGTTACAAATTTATTCCATCCATCCTTTCTTGTGGATTTTAATCTGGATAAGATAAGCATCAGATAAGATTAAAAATTAAAAATATTTTAAAAATTAATATATTATTAGAGCATAAATTTTTTAAACCGCTGATTTATTTTGTAGTGTGGTTTCATGGATTTGTATTAGGTACACAAGTTGTGTGTGTGTGTTTGTATATATGTGTGCACTTATGTGTGAAATTCACTACAGGACACATAAGACAGGAGGACAGTGTGATACACTAAAGGAGAGCCAGATTAGAATTGGGATAGCATGGACACTAATATTACAATTACCTCTCTGGCCCAGAAATCTTTATCAGTAAAATGAATGATTCATACCAGTTGATTACAAGATTCCTCTCAGCTCTAGACACTTAAAATAAGACTACAATACATTCATGTACTGCTAAGGGGAAGAGAAAAACCAATGACAATGTATCAATTAAAACTGTTAATGTAGAGCATATTAATAACGCAAATACTGATATAACTGAAGTTGTATATTTTGGTCTCTAAGTCTGTACTTGTCCTGCTGGCTGACTCTAAGCATTAAACACAATGGTCATGAACCACTCAAAGTACATGGAAGAGACTTTGCCTGAGATGAAAAGAGAAGAATCCACGCTGAAAAGACAGACAGTCATTTGAATTTTGTACTATAGTGGACAGAAGATGGGGGCCACAGATAGCTTCATGGAAACATGAGAGTAAACTGATGGCAGACCAACTTGGAGGGTGGATCCAGCACTGTAGAAGGAATTAAGATCTTTCACTGTTTCAATTCTGAAAGAGAATTCTTTGCCATTTCTGTGATTTAACGTAAGAGGTAGAGTCCCAGAAAATACTGGCAAATTGAAAATAGAAGTAAGGCTTTTGGCAAGAGCATCTGTCCTTTACTGCAGAAATTCTCTGGAATACTAATAAAGGATTAGAAAGATGTCACACAGCAGAATCCCGCACAGGGTGTTACCTGAAGGAATCTGTGGTAGATTAGATGCCTTACAGTGCTAAAATTCTATATAAACATCTATCATTTTCTTATTAACAGGGCATATCCTATATAAAGATAACATTAGAAATATCTATACATGGATTTTTTTCTGTACCATATAGCACAATCCTGTTTTTTAGTAGTTATTTATTGAACATTGTTTAGCATTGGTTGCTAAATGGGCAACCCTCTAGTTAAAATCAATTACTGACTTTAGAAGCAATCTGGAGTGTTGGTAATGGTCTGTCTCTTGATCTAAGTTAAGATTACATAGATGTGTCCAATTTTTCAAAAACTTCATTAAGCTGTACATTCATGATATGTGCATTTTCTATATGAATAATATATTTCAATCAAAATAAAGCAAGATAAGAGTCTATGTGATGTATAACCTAATTGAAATAAGTAAAATTGTAGACAATATTGAGGCCACTATTATCTTTAAAGAGTCCTGAGATAAATGTATACAGAAGCCACCAAAAAATTATGAAGTATGCGCACAGCTGTCGAATATTAAAACAATAGTAATTTAGAAAATCTGATAGCTATTAATGTCATTAATTTAACATGAATTGTGATGTAAAAGAAAAATAAAGATTATTGGGGGACTGCAACCAGGTAAAGACTTCATAAAAATTCTGAGGTGGACTTCAGGGCACTTTCAAGGGCTTTTAACTGTGATGTCATTTTTCACATTATGTCTAATTTCATTTCTAAACTTAAGGGCTTTCCTGTCTTTGATTAACTTATCAACCATGATTATGGCCCTTTCGTGTCTCACAGATACAGGGAATGCAAACTGCTTTCACTCATAAGAGAGGAAAAAAGCCCTCTGATATAAAAATATTCAATTTCTTTATGTTTGCTTTCTCTCTAAATTTTATAGTGTCTACCACTTTCCCTTTTAAATTTTCACGTTTAGGCTTTGTTTGTTTCCATTTTTCTTGAGTTCACTATCTCTGTATCTTAGACTTAAAGGTAAAATAAAATGGTTCAAATATTCTAACGCTCAGATCTCATGAGCTCAGATCTCATGAGCTCACCATTGTCACAGTTCACTTAGTTTGAGAACTGTCACAATCTTGTTTCTGCTCTCAAATACCTGAGAGAGAAAAATTTCATCAGAAACTATGGCTCACAATAGCAGTGATTCTCCATGAGAGGCCAAGCCTTCGCGGTTTAAATTTGAAAAAGCATACATGACTTGAGAAAAAAAAAATCATGTGGCTGGTAATTAATTTATATAGATTATACTGTTTATACATAGAGTATACACAGAACATACTATATTCATATTACATACCATAAACACAAAGCACACTTCTAAGACTAATAGCTAAAGCCAGTGTACCCTTTGTAGCTCAGTCCTTAGTAATTGTACTAAGTATTCACACCTGCTAACAAACCCCCAAGGCAAAGCCACCATCTCTGAAAAACAAGGAGGAATAAGAAGACAGACTTCAGGGAGAAGGTGGAATCTGACAAGTAGCTCTTGGTCTGAAGTCGACTTTAGCCTCTAACCTCTCTCCTTTTGGAAGAAGGGGTTCTTTCCCTCCTTCAACAGAGATTTCACAGGAGGATATCTCTGCCCCCAGGTTTAGAGGGTGGTGAGCTCCCATAGCCAGTAGCCTACCTGCCCATGATCATATCAATCAGTCAAGAGAGGGGACTCTCGGTCAATTCACTGAGAACCAATTCTCTAAAAGTGATCAAAAATAATTATCCAAAGAATCAAATCATGAACAACTAATTCACTAAATTCATCAAACTTACAAATTTATCAGGGAACTGTGTTAAGGAATATTCTTCTAGAATATATTCTGTGAATATGAATATATTCTTTCATGAATATATTCATGAATATATTTGTCTTAAGTAGGTTCAATAAATGTGAATATATTAGTAGAATTTTAAGGGTTATTCAATTTATCAGAGGCTTAGGGTCACAGGTTCAGTGTTTTAATGAATATATTCATTAAGAATATATTCATGAGGAATATACTTATGAACTAAATCATGCCATGAATATAGTGAAAGAGGATATAGTCAGTGAATTCTTTCATTCACTCACTCAATATTATGGTATAGGTAATGCCCTAGACATTAGGCTTATATCAAAATCGAAGCTCCTGACCTCACAGAGCATAGATTATTAATACATCTATTGCCTTTAAAGAAGATTAGTCTCTAAAATAAGTTTTTCACAAATACATTTTGTAAATTTTGTGAATTCACCTGCTTCCAAAGGAGATAATCATTAAGTCATGTTGGGGACTCCTACATCACATGCTTATGATTTATTATAAAAATTTTGCACCAGAAGTTCATAATATTGGTTTTTATCAGCCTTTATTTATTATGAACTTTGAAGAAAGTTACATGTGAACATTATAAAACAAATAACTAGTCATTCTGTGGATAACCAGAGCTACTCCCCACTTTGAAGATGAACAAATGAGTAAATCAAGACTCAAAGAGTGAGAGTCCTGCCAATATCAAGCAATAAGTTGCAAAGTTGGAAATAAGACCCAGGGTTGTGGATTTCAAGTCAAAGATTTTTTTCCACTTTCCAGAGCTGCACTTATTATCAGTATTACAACTTTGCATTTTCCAAAATCTGAGTGTTGGTAGCTGGGCTTAACACTGGTTATTAACTCAAATTTCTAAAGTAACAGCAGACACATTGCTATATTTAAAACAGATAGCCAACGAGGACCTACTGTATAGCACAGGGACCTCTGCTCAACATGCTGTAATAACCTAAATGGGAAAAGAATTTGAAGAATAGATACATGTATACGGACAACTGAATCACTTTGCCGACACCTGTACAACATTGTTTTAAAAAAAAAAGATATCTTACTTTTCGTTTCATTAGACTTGTATTTTCCAGCAGCATTTTTTAAGCAAATTATGGTACACATATAATACACCTGAGCAACTTCTATGTTAAAGCGTGAAAATAAGGTTAATGTGAGTATAACAGTTATGGTTACTAACTCTTGTTTTTAAGCAATGAATAGCTTCATTCAGTAACACAGTAGTCTTTTTTGTGTTAGCTTCCTAAGAAAGAGAACAATGAAGCTGCTTGTGTTAAGCTCTGTGTGGCTTTGAAAAGAGAAAATGTTCTTTCCCAAAGGGCACTACAAAAAAAAAAAAGAACTAAGCCGAACATTGTTATTCTGTGAGAAAGACATCAAAACAAAATGAAACTCTTGGCATTTTAGTGGCCCCGTTTGCATTTTACTGAGCACGACTTCCACCGTGGTCGCTGGAAGAGATGCCTGAATATGAGGCAGATCTGCTGGAGGCTGTCTTACCTCTGTTTTTGTCTCTGAACTGAGCAAAGGCACAAAAGGGCTTCTGTTATTGTTTTCCTGTGCCCAAGTCAGTTGTGTATTTCTTACCAACGAGTTCTCAAAAAGAACTCGAACAAACAGGAATTGGACACTGGGCCCTCTTTTCACTATTGATTTTGTCTGTTTATAAACAGAGGTTTTTCAACGTTGGCCATGTCTCGGCTCAAACAAAAACGTATGTTTATAGGGGGCATAGTTTACAATCAGCTCTGTTCAATGGGAAAACAATCAAACGCTATTTACATCGTTTAAAAAAAGGGAATGGAGGGCTTCCCTGGTGGCGCAGTGGTTGAGAGTCCGCCTGCCGATGCAGGGGACACGGGTTCGTGCCCCGGTCCGGGAGGATCCCACGTGCCGCGGAGCGGCTGGGCCCGTGAGCCATGGCCGCTGAGCCTGCGCGTCCGGAGCCTGTGCTCCGCTGCGGGAGAGGCCACAACAGTGCGAGGCCCGCGGGCCGCAAAAAAAAAAAAAAAAAAAGCGGGGGAGGGGGGAATGATCACTTTGTTTCTGTGTGGCGTTGAATTAGTTCATCGTGCTACATGGACAGATATTAAGAACAAATCCTATCCCTTTACTCAGGCGGTGCCTGCACCTGTGAGGACAGACCTCTTTCCAACACCTTGTAAATATTAACATATTCCACTCTGACTAATAAAGCTTAGTAATAACGTCACCGCTGTAAGGACGGCGTCATCAATGATTTCATTCTTAGAGCATTTAAACTGGCGAATTCCCAGGATGGTCTGGTGATGCGGGGAACCCATGGAGAGCTTGTCACCGGCGAAGCCCGTTAACAATTCTCGGGAAATAAAAATAGAATCTGGGTAATAAGATAAAGCCTAACCTTTTTTTCTCTTTTCCTTTGCGCTTGGTCTAGTTCCATTCGCTCACAGGGGCCGCGAGCAGAAGCCTCACCCCCCGGCACTTCAGAACGCAGTTCCTGGTGAAAAATGGCTGCTGCCCTCACCTCAGCTCTGCGGGCCGTGCGCAGAAGCTCTCAAGATGGCCGCCACAGAGACGCCACACCCAGCCCTGGGAGCTGGGTCAGCGAGCAGCCCGCCCCGCCTACCCCGGAAAACTCGGCCCCTTCCCCTGCGGACAAGATCAAAGCAGCCCCGCCCACAGCCTGGCGGGTGGGGGAGAGCATGTGCTCTCAGAGCACAGCTACCAAACTCAGGCTCGTTTTATTGGTGCGGCAACATGGGGCAGGAGGATCCTTGTTGACTTTGGAAGGTCATTAACAAGCTGACCAGGATTATAAATGAGTAGTGTGTGGTATGAGGGTGGATCTTCTTGGGACTGGTCCACATAGCAACACTAGGAGCCCAATTAGCATGAGTTTTCTTTTTAATTAGGCACTGTATAATCAAAACTATAATTTAGCCCCTATTATGTTATGACAATGAGGTATTAAGAAGGTAGAATAAGTCTCTCCCTCAGGGAAGTTAGATGCTAGATGAGAATGTGTTCTATATGATTATTATAACCTATTGGCATAAATGTAAAGAATAGTGACAATGAAACTTTCAGGATCTGGTGCCTAATTTTATTAAATATTTACTGATGTCTACTATGAGAAAGGCATTCATTTTCATCAAGATTTATCTTCTCTGGTTTGAGTCAGTGTTTTAGGAATGAATGACAGTCTCACCTTCAGCTGTTCAAGAAGTTAAATCGTGATCTACTTTTTCCTTTGAAAAGATAATTTTTAATTGAATCATATTTTTAAATATTCATCCTGTGCAGAACTTTTTAATGCATTATCTGAAATTCAAGTATATCTATCACTAATAAATTTATGTACATTATAACATGTTGAAATGTAGATAAGTATTACTAACATATTTGGCATAATATTATAAAGTTTCAAAGTGATTAAATTTGGAGTTAGTTATTTAATCATCTTCATTATAATTCTTTTTTTTTTTTTTTTTTTTTTTTTTGCGGTATGCGGGCCTCTCACTGTTGTGGCCTCTCCCGCCGCGGAGCACAGGCTCCGGACGCACAGGCTCAGCAGCCATGGCTCACGGGCCCAGCCGCTCCGCAGCATGTGGGATCCTCCCAGACCGGGGCACGAACCCGCGTCCCCTGCATCGGCAGGTGGACTCTCAACCACTGCGCCACCAGGGAAGCCCTCTTCATTATAATTCTTATTTCAAGTATATATTTTTGGATGTGTCTAGCAAGCTATGTATAATGATCTATATTCAAGATAGAAGCTAATTTATATTTATTGACTCTTACAGTAAAAAACTGTAAGCTCCATTCTGTTAGAAGGGCAAGGTTATAAAATCCTATAGATGCAAAATTATAAATTTCACTTATTCATAATTTTAGAATCATTTTTAAGGTAATTGTGCAAGTTTTATTACTTAACACCTTATGAAAAGATTGAAATACATTTAAAGGATTAATTATAAAACAAAATTTTATTGCTATATTGTGGAGAAAATCATGCTTTTATTAATTTTCAGTAGGAATGTTTCATTTTCCTTTATAAAAATGAAAATTTCATTCAATATAAAATTGTATAAAATATTGTTTTTCATTTCAGTCATTGAATCACTTGATTTTATACCTACCGAGGTCATGGTTGAGAGAAATGGTAACTTTTTTCTCCTACATTTGTAAGGAGGTGAATGATTAAGGAGGAAATAAGAATGATGCTGCCTCCAAGAAAACACGAATGATTTTACTCATTCAACAGATATATGATTTTTCTGTAGTTACAAATTCTGTTGAATGTAGGGGATAGGGACTATTTGGAACATTATCCTCGACTTTAGAGATACTGACTTTTGGAGGGTACATGTGTGTAAATTAAGTAAATATTGCTTAGTGCTAAAATAAAGAACTGACAATTAACTTTGGAATGGATGGCTTACTTCCTCTTTTTTTTTTCTTTGTTTAATGTTCAATTTATTAAACTCATGAATCTAATACCCCAAACTGAAAATGAATTTTTTCTTGGGGCCTTTAAATATTCATTACAGATCTATTAAGCGTGTCATTTTAAAAAGTTTAAACTAACTGTAATTATATATTTAGAACAGCTGATCCTTTTAAACACTTTGAAACCATAATTCACAAACATATAAAACAAAGGCTACAGAACTTATAGTTTCACTTAAATTTACTCTAAAGCATCAATATCATAGGTTTAATGTCTTTCTTATTTCTCTTCTTGTTTTTCTATATTTGTTTTTAGATACCCTCAGAGTTTCAGCATTATTAATTTTATTCCTTTCCTTGGGTCATAAAATTCTTAGCAGATCCTGAAGAAAAGATTACCTTATCAGAACTGCCTAGATTGCAGAACTTTGGTTTATTGACTGACTAATTCTTGATCATACTTGTTTCTCTCAAGGTGATTCTAACCCAAACCACCTTTCTATATTAAGCTTTTCTATAAAAGCTTAACTATAAAATTAACTATAATTTTCTATAGTTAAATTACACCTGTTAATGCCAGTGTGACTATTTCAGGCCTTATCTTATGCGTAGGGTTTTAATTTTGTAACCTAGTATTTATCTCTGACTTTTTTAAAAAAAATATCACTTGGCCATTGTTATATATAACCTATTATCTTGTCATAATCAAGTATTGATTTTTGTGTCTTAGCTTTATAAAGTTACACTTCCCTTATTAGCATTGAGATTTAGTCTCTTAGGGGTTGAGAGATTAAGTCTGTGTAGTTAAGTGTTCCTCTGTAGGTCATCTGGCAAACGCTGTGGAACCCCCTTTCAGGTTGGTTATTGTGGGTGCCCACCCAAACTGAATAGTCCTTCCTGTTCTTGGCATCTACATTTTCTGGGGCTATTTGACTTACAGTGTCCAGTGTTTATTCTTAACAGATAAAGCAGACATATGACTGTGCTTTATAAACATACAAGATTCATAGAAGAAATATCAAACCCTCTTAAATATTAAAATCAATAAAAAATAAACATGATCTATTATAGTCACTACTTTCTATTACAGTAATCTTTCGGGCAGGCTTCATAATAACTTTTCTATTTTGAGTCATTTTGAATTCATGGTCTTTCACTAAACTCGTCTTGTAAACCATGATGATGATTATGATGGTGATGGTGGTGGTGATGATGATGGTGACGGTGCTTTTGATGCTCAAGTTGTAACTTCATCCTAAGAGATGCATCTTTTTTTAAATAGGCAAGAGTAAACTATAGTGTTTAAGGATGCACATTTGGGTGATAAAAACAAAAAACAAGAAAGTCATTATTATAAAAGTGAGTATATGAAGAAGGGGAAGGGGGTGTGATCAGAATGAAACTCGTGGAAGGAGCTTATGGAATAGGTGGCAAAGTTCTATTTTTTGACCTGGGTAAATATTTGATTTGTGTGTGTGTTATATCTGCTCTATTTGTATAATTGTAATTTTATTTAAAAATCTGTCACCGTATGGTCACTGGGGGGCCCTTTATGTTGACTCCTTTATCCTTTATACACTGCCCCTAAAAAATATGGAACGCTTCACGAATTTGCGTGTCATCCTTGCGCAGGGGCCATGCTAATCTTCTCTGTATCGTTCCAACTTTAGTATATGTGCTGACGAAGCGAGCACTGGCTTACTTTCTTTTGAGGGCATTAGGGAGAAGTTTCATGAAAACTTCATGGAAGAGTTTCTATTATTGGAAATGGATGGTAAGGCTACTTGAAATGAAGGGATTGTTAAGAATAAAGGAATGGAAGTTTAGCAGGTTATTTTGTTTGCATGATTTCTGCCCCTTCCTGAGCTCCTTGAACACATAAATGAATATATATATATATTCATGAATCCCCAGAGCTAAAATGCTCACTGTATGTTTGCTGAATGGACAAATGGACTACGTGTCCTTCAGTAAGAGCCCTTTGCATGCAGGAGATATGACGAGAGGTACTGGTTGAAGACAACTCATGAAGGACTCTGAATTTCAAGTTAAGAAGTTTGAACTTCATTCAGAAGAAGTTTATGAAGTGAAGAAGTGGCACAATTAGAGATTTCTTGAGAAGGTAAATCTAGCAGCTCTGGACTGTAAGTAAAACAGAGACTTGTTACAACATCCCCACAATAAAGATGTTTATCATGTGCATGTGCAAAATTTTAAGATAAATTTATATTAATTAGAAACATGAATTATCTCCACTCAAAACCAAAAATCAGAGGGAGACAACTCAGAAGTTCAAATAGGACTAAGCTAGAACTGTTTTATTCCCATTTCGATACTCCATTCCATGATTTATTTCTGAAAAATTAAACTCATCCAGTCTTATCCTTGCCTCAGTAATGTTATGGCCTTTCTCTTTTCTGTCCCCATCTAGCTTTTGCCGCTTTTCTGAATTGCTCTAACATTCGCCAAGCCTTATTATTGTATATCTCTGAACTCTCCTGCTATGACTATATAAATTGCAATCTGATTTTGAGACAGTCTTAAGTGTTCCTATTTATATTTCAGCTACTCATGCATAAACTTGATTACGAATTATGTGTACATAGCCATAGTTAGTGAATCCTCAAAACATACTGCAAGCACATCGTATTTCACTCACAGGAACAACAGAATACTGGCTATCATTGGTGTTTTATGAAGATATATTATTGAACCACAAAAAAAATCACGAGATGAATGGTCACAGCACTTGCACTTCATCCCTGAAGGCACTGTGGCACTGTCAGTTAAACACTGGTGAGCACAACTTAGTTCTGATTTCTAACTGCATTATTGTCACCACTGGCAACTCTACCTATTATAGGATAAGTGGGTTCTTCCCAGGAAGCCCACAGGGCTAAATTGCATTGCACATTCTGTTCTTATGTATAGCATCTGCCCTTCATTCATTTTTTTTTCTTTGTCAATTGAACTCAGCATTAGAAAGAGTATTTGCTTATAAACCAAATGCATATATAAAAGTATATCAATGCAAAAAAACCCCCAACATAGTCATTAATATTGCAAATCTGTTCTCAAAACACTAGAATAGCTTATGAACTCCCAAACACACTTATATTTTAGTGAAATGTTATGTCGTTACAGTAGAAAACAGTGCTTCAATCTAATGAGTATACAGAGAAAAACTGTATCTATATTAAGACCATTTTTCTCTAATGTGAGTTCCAATATTGGCAGCAAATTTGTGTTTTCATTTGTTTGTGTTTGGAGGCTACGGTCTCTGGAACATAGCTGTGACAGTGGTTGCTTCTCTTAAATCAATTTACTCTATGCCAGGGATAAAGAAGAGTTATTTCATTCAACTTACAAACATTTTATTGGTCTTAATTGGGCTTAGAAATGTGTACTTGGGTTACAGTTCTGTTTAAAAGATGTTGCTCCTCGGGCTTCCCTGGTGGGGCAGTGGTTGAGAGTCCGCCTGCCGATGCAGGGGACACGGGTTCGTGCCCCGGTCCGGGAAGATCCCACATGCCGCGGAGCGGCTGGGCCCATGAGCCATGGCCACTGAGCCTGCGCGTCCGGAGCCTATGCTCCGCAACGGGTGGGGCCACAACAGTGAGAGGCCCGTGTACCGCAAAAAAAAAAAAAAGTGTATATATATATATATATATATATATATATATATATAGTCACCCAATTCATACATCATACAGAACAAAATGAATAAAAACACCCTCTTGTGGTGTCTGCCCTTCTCATCTATGGGACAGGAGGAGCCAGAAAAGAATTTCTGTTAAAGAAGGCGGCGTCTAACAGACCTGTAAATACAAGCTTGCATTTACATGATTTTGAGTACCAGTATAACTGAGCTTTCTGGGCTACATAAGGAATCGTTATTTTTCTCAGACTCTGGAAAGACTGGTCCTGTTGTTATGAAAAACCCTTGAAATAAGGGTCACTTAAGAGTTTACTCTGAAAAACAGTGGTAAATATCCATGATGGAAATGCTGAGTTAAGACAAGGAGATGCCTAAACCCAAAATGTTCTATTAATTGGAAATGAGTGTCTTTGGGGGAAAAAAATGCATAGAGAGGCTTGCGTTTGTCACTGTGTCTGTCTAATACTACCCCCTTCCAAAACAGACTTCACCCCGAGTTTGCGCTGAGGGGCGGCCATAGACGGCCATGTTTATACCTCATGAGCTTGCATCGCGGCAGATAGACCAAAAGGCCGCCACTTCTGCATCTGGCAAATAGGGCCACCACGATGTAGAGCCTGAAGAAGGCACCGGTCACATTTTTTTCTACTTAAATGATCTCCCTGGAGTTAGGCATTCCTCAGCCCAGGCTGCCCCTTGACAGTACCCTGCTGAAAATAGATTCCCAAAAATGATTTTGCACGTAAAGCTTCCCCATGTCAAAGATTCCTGGAATCTAACCGGATTCAAAGAGACCGCTTACCCGAGGCATCCCAGCTGAAAGAAGCAGACGTAAAACCTATAATACATACATTTGAGCCTTTTACAGGAGTAGCCTGTGAATCACAAGTGCTGCAATCCCCAGGTCATTTGTGTGAAATGCAAACTCTCAGCCTGTACCCTAAGAGGTTCTAATTCCCGAGGTCTACGGTGAGGCCTGTGGGTCATGATGAACAGCCAGGGCTGAGATCCATTGCTGGAGCAGTGCCATCCCATAGAAACTTAAAGCAAGCCACAAGACAAGGCACATTTGCAAGTTTAGATTTTCTGGCAGCCACACTTAATAAAAGGATAAACTGGTGCTTAATTTTAACAATATATTTAATTTAACACAATATATCCAAAACACTCTTTTAACATGCAATGAATATGAAAAAGTTACTAGTGAGATATACTGCACTTTTTTTTTTTGCATAGGAAGTCTTTGAGTTTTTCAAGCACTCCATAGACACATGTGGCCAGCACTAACCTACTGGATAGCGCAGACAGAGAAGGAAGTTGGGATTTTCTGCTTTCATTAAAGCTATTGTGAGTCCTAAACCAGCCCCAGGCTTGAGTTACCAGAGGCTACATTGGTCTTTGTTATTCTTCCCTCTTAACCCCAAGGCCTGAAACTCCATATCCCTCATCCCTACCACTTTTACCTACTAAATTCCTATCTGTCGTTAAATTTCAGCTCAAATAGAACTTCCTCTTGCTTGGTTGCCCTAGCCTCTCTCATCCCCCAACCCTGACACCACGAAAAGCAAAATAAACATAGCAAACAAGAATGTTATTATCTATTACAGTTGTCAACCGAAAAAACTGCACAATGTGAGAGCTGTGAGTTAAGTGTATCGGGGGCAAAATGAGGACTGTAGCCTGGGATGCAGCATCTCAGAAAGCTCTGAGAAACCACTCTGGAGAGATGACGAAACTGTAACAGAGCGCAGTTGTGTCTTGCTCAAGCTCAAATAACTGGTGGTGGAACTGGAGGTATTTGAACCTCTTAGCGCTGTATTAACAGCAGAGACTCTGAAGTCAAATAGCACTGACAGTTACTCATGTGTGTGACCTTGGGCAAAAAGCTTAATCTCATGGTGACTGTTAGTAAAATGAATATTTTCTCCCTCCTAGGAAATAAAATATTACACCTGTTTTCTAAAATTAAATAAATCAAGATGCTCAAAACATTAAAAAAAATGTAAACAAAACCCTGGGTACCTAGTTTCCTGTTTCCTTGTTATATACTCTCAGAACACTGTGTATCTTTCATAACACTGTCACGGTTGGCTATACATTTATTCCTGTGGTTGATAATTATCGACTGGCTCCTTCTCCCTGAGGGATGCTACTGTATCTGTATCTTGCAGAGGATGTATATTCAAAATAATTATGTCGACTAGGCAAATGAATTCCTAGTTCTTGAAATGAGCCTTGGAAGATTCATATATATACATACACACACACACACACACACACACACACACACACAGGATATTTCTTTTCCAAACCTTAAGGGCCAGAGGGAAATTTAATGTGAGGCTAACTGAGCTCACTTACGGGACCACCATGAGACTGGACATTGCTAAGAGTTTTCTTCTACGGAGGGAAGCCAGGTAACATTCATTTCTGGTAAATTGCCTCACGAGATCTCAGAAAATAAGGGACCTGAGCCTTGAAGGGTCTAGTAATTTGTTGTGAGTTTTTTCTCATTCTAAGTAAAGATTCTACCTTATACTTAATTTTGTTTTTGTAATCCGGTATTCCTTTTTTGTAAAGAGTTCCCCAAACTCCAAATTGTATGACGCTTCATGTTCCACAAAGCCTGGATCTACCCCTGCAGAGAACATGAAAGTTTTAATCCTTTGATCATTTTGTATATGAGGAAAAAATTCAATCCTTTTCCAAAAATTTGGATTCTAATGCTTTGTATTGTAATGACTTTTCTTATCAAAGTGAAGGGTCAGCACCAAGGAGGCTACATACAGGTTAATGGTGCCAGATTTCAGGGGAGAGTGAAGGGGTGTGTGCATGGGGAGGGTGCATCCCACTGCTTCTTTTTTTTTTTTTTTTTTTTTGCGGTACGAGAGCCTCTCACTGTTGTGGCCTCTCCCGCTGTGGTCGGAGCACAGGCTCCAGACGCGCAGCCCCAGGGGCCACGGCCCACGGGGTCAGCCGCTCCGTGGCACGCGGGATCCTCCCAGACCGGGGCACGAACCCGTATCCCCTGCATCGGCAGGCGGACTCTCAACCACTGCGCCACCAGGGAAGCCCCCCACTGCTTCTTACACAGCCCTAAATACCATTCTGTGAAGACCAGAAAGACCACAGGGCTGACACCAGATTTTCCTTGGGCAAATTGTACTCTCCTTCATTAGGTTAACTTCCCTAGTTAGAACTGAAGATTGGGGGGCTAGGGAAATGAAGATTTGTATAATCGGAAACATATTCAGCAAATACAAAATTTAGGGGAGTACTATTAAAAATTAAGTGCAGCTTGCATGGTGTTCACTCATTCACACAATAACTGAATTCCTACGAAATACAAACAGTTCGGTAAGTGCTGGGGGTATAATAGGAGGCGAATGGATCCCGTCCCTGCCCTCAGCAAGTCTAGAGTCAGAGAAAGTATCACTATTACAGGAGTTCACAACAACAACAAAATGATAACCCTGGTTGGTGTGGTTAGGTAAGGCTTTATATAGAGGGTAAATCTTGAAATATATTTGCTAGGAGAGGAAAAATGTGTACAGTAAACATGAAAGGAAACAAGATCCTAGGGGAGGACATCACCATCAGAATTAAATTAACAAAATAATCTTACCATTTTCTCTATCATTCATTGTGTGTCATCCAATGATACCAAATAATAGGACATCATTAATGTTTCTATTACCTTTATTGTTATCTTTTAAATAAATGTCCATGCTTTTCTTAAACTTTATTTGTTGCAATTTTTGAAGTATTACAGGAATATGTAATGTTCCTAGACTTAATAAATATAATTTTTATAGCAGGAGTAGGCTTAGCAATGTGAAAAGCATGCTGCCTGGACTACCATAACACACACATTTATTCTAAATAAGCTTCATGTCTCCTCCTCTTGGCCTGGTTACCAGGAACCTGGGATTGAGATGAGCAGGAAAGTCAGGAGGCCATAGAAAATCTGCTGTTGAAAGCGAAGCTTAAGTAGAGATGAGTTTGATGTGTAGCCTTGCATGCCCCTGTTAATCCTCACTCTTGTCACTTTAATTTCGAATCATCTCTTCTTTTTACCATTTAACCATCATGCTATCCTAGACTGCTAAATAGCTTTTGCTGGAGAAAATGAAATACTATTCTCTAATCTTTAGAGATGTAACACAGGAATACACAACAAACAGATAAGTTAGAAACTTAAAGAACTAAAGTTAGAAACTGAATTTTGCTTATGATAAATGACTCAATAAAAGAGAGTATAAAAAACAACTGTTATAACTACTCCCAGACCCCCAGTTCTGCCATAAAAATAATAATTAAATCCAGCAATAGGCTCAAAATCCCATTTTATTCACTGTAATAATAGATAGGGTTTTTAAATCATTTTTATGAAAGCACAAATTTCTCAGTGAATAGAACGCTGCAGAATTGCTCTTAGGCTGCAGAAGTATCCTAGCAGGACTGTGTTCTTTGTAGTACTGGTCTCAGAGTACTCAGATACTTGGAGCTCGTGCAGCATGGAGATGGTTACCTATCAAAGACCCCAGTGCTGTTTCACCTGCCCGGGTCCCTGAGGATGATACATCATGCAGGAAAATGACTAAATCAGGCCTCTACAACTTTTTTGCACAATTGAAAATTTTAAAAAGGTGGCCTACTGGCCTCATAACTTGGTCAATTGAAGACACATTTGCGAACACTAGAAAGTAGTGACCCTTATTCTGGGTGTTCACAGCCCTGCTTGGCAGGGGCTTAATTTCAACTCTCGCTTACCCCTTACCAGAGAGTTCTTGTAAAGTGAACTACCTGTGCAACTGTAAGGGTGAACTCAGTCTCAATTGCCTAAGAGATGGTGCCCTTTCTATAAGCCAAAGACATGTCTCCTCAGAAGTTTATTGCACTTTGCAGAATTCTCGATAAATGATCACCTTCTATCTAGAATTTGAAACCTCTGTCTAGAAAATGCAGAGTTTCTTTATTTTTCTGGATCTCAAGATGTCTCAGAACCGCTTAGGAGCAATGGCATAATCAAGCAGGGGGACATTGTTGAATCTGTAGCTCTGTTGAGGTTCTGATGCTCTAACACGTCCTGCTTCAGGCTGCCATGCGATTGTGATTGGCATTTTTGCGATTCCTGCCGTAAGGTTTCTTACAGCGGTAAGGGTTCTGTGCAACTGCTCCAGGCTGGCCACTTTGGAAGTTCCCCAGGTATAAGTCTGGTGGTCTGACCTGTGCTGGTGGGAACCAGTGAGTGATGGCTGTTCTTGCCGTGCCTCATCCACACCTGTTTGGCACTCCTTATCCACAATCCCTCAACTTCTTAAAATGTTTTCCCTCCCCACCTTAATTTTTTTCCCCCTCCCTACCTCATCCTACCATTCTACCCAACTTTGTCAGGGAGGAGAATGGACAAAAAAAAAACCCCAAAATCCTCATTTACGCAAAGTATTTGTATTTCAAAAGTTGCTTAAAAATACTTCCTACAATAAATATCTAGTTGTAAACTTCCATGCTTCTTTGGGCAAACAGTTTTGGATGAGAGTGTGCTTTTCCTAAGAGCCTCATTTAACAATATGAAAGCACGAGAAGATTCAGGCTCTGCCCGAGGTCTCTCTTATTTTGTGTCATCATCTTACATGTCTCTACTTCCTCTGCTTCTATTTTCCTTAACTTTAGCCTTTTAAAAAATAGAGTAGGTTCACCCCACCTCTGTCTGTCCCTGTCATATAAATGTCAACCAAATAAAGCAAATTCATTGCTTATATCTATAAAGCTTCCCAGGTTGGAATCCAGAGGCCTCACTGACCTCTGGGATCAAGGAAACCATTTCTCTTTGAGTCATGGGTGCCTCAGGTTTGCTAGATGCTATGTCTCCAAAGACTCAAACAAATACACACACTCTCTCTCCCTTGTATGTCTTAGTTGCAAATTGTTTTTTCATTTTATTCAAAGTGATTCCACAAAGAATGAAATAGATTTTAGATTGTTTTTTAGGGGGATAGAGAAATGAGAGAGAAGGTCATTTAAATAGCAAAGTATCCGTATGTATGACTCAAGCTAAATTGAAGGAACTGTGTGTATGGTTTCTATACTGTAACAGCATGAGGACCCTTAGCCTAATTCACTTCTTTTGGGTACAGCACCCTCAGAGTGAAGGAAATAAAAAGATATTGGAAAAAACATATCATAATGTCACTCTAACACTATTTAATACTATGTATAAGTCAAAATATTTCAGGCAAATCTTTGACCTGGTCCAAAGAAAGGTAGTAGATAAATTATAGTGGAATCCTGACATGTTCCTGTAGTTGTTTGTTTTTTCTTTAAGGAGGAACAATGCTTACTTATACCAGTGGTTAAAAATAGATAATTTTTGATTTAAACTATTACTTGTTAGCAGACTTCACAGGCTCCCAGATAATCGCTATAGTCAGAAGTTACTTTTTATATTTATATATATATATATTTTATATTTATAATTTAACTAACTCATTGCAATATTCGGGTCCATTTCCTAAGCGTTTGTTCCTCTGAGGACACCGTCGGTAGAAAGTTACTGCCTATATTAGTTTGCTGGGGCTGCCATAACAAAATACACAAGCTTAAACAATAAAAATTAATTTTCTCAAAGTTGTGGAGGCTAGAAGTCCAAGACCAACTTTGTTTTTTTCTCAGGCCTCTCTCCTTGTCTTGCAGATGGCTGCCCCCAGGGCTGTGTCCTCACACCATCTTCCCTGTGTTTGTCTAGGTCCTAATCTCTTCTTATAAGGACACCAGTCATATTGGATTAGGGCCACCCTGAAATCCCTATTTTAATTTAATTCAATTACCTCTTTAAAGACTCTATAACTCCAAACACTGTCACATTCTGCGGTACTAGGGGTTAGGATTTCAATATACAAATTTGGGGGGGACACAATTCAGCCAAAACACTGTCTTATACTTAGTTCCTTTCTAATGCTTAAGGTTCTATTTTCAGTCATTCCCCAATCTTCTCTCCAAATGAAATCAGTGCAGTTTTTTAAACATTTCAAACTGAGTCATAAGATTCTTAACATACTCCACATTCACTATCACTACCCTCCTCTGAATTTAGCTTACGTCTTACACATTCTTTTTGGATCGTGGTCCTTAAGAACAGTCTGCATTTTATAATAAAATACTATTATCTTTTCTTTGCAACATTTGCTTGGCTCCTAACACAGTGCCTTTCTCGTATCAAGCACTCAAAAATCTTTCAATAGGATGAGTAGAAGAAATTTTATTATTATACATGGCTGCAATAATAAGTGTTATAATCCTGACTCATGTCCAGCTTATGGTTAATTATGACTCTCAAATCATCTCCTGCTTTGCCAGCAAGTAACTAATCATTTTTATTTGAACAGATGCTTACCCATCTAGTGGTTCATCAAAACCTTTCAAAATCATTGTCCATCGTTACAAAATTCTAGGTAACTGAGGTTTTCACACTTGAAGATTTAAAGCAATTGGTTCTCATCATACCCTACATTTTTTTTTTTTTTTTTTTTTTTGTGGTACGCGGGCCTCTTACTGTTGTGGCCTCTCCCGTCGCAGAGCACAGGCTCCGGACGCGCAGGCTCAGCGGCCATGGCTCACGGGTCCAGCTGCTCCGCGGCACGTGGGATCCTCCCAGACCAGGGCACGAACCCGTGTCCCCTGCATCGGCAGGCGGACGCTCAACCACTGCACCACCAGGGAAGCCCCATACATTTTTAATATTAGCCTCAGCTAACCATTTTTGCATCACTGAATATTTATGAATTACTTTTCCATTTTTTTCCCTAATATAATTTTAAAACACCACTTGAACATCATTAGTGCTGAAAGGTCACTTCTCCGACTTACAGATCAAAAAATGCAATAGGAGAAACTGTTCTGGGTGACAGTAAGACTTTTGTTTCTATCCCCTTACCACTTGACAAGAGCCAATATGGAGAAATTTCTTCTCTAGAGCTTCAAAATATTGGGACCAGCCCTAGCTGCACAACATAAGTGTGGAGACTTTTAGAAATGCAAAAACCCAGGAATTGTCTTAGACCTTTTGAATCAGAATGCCTCGGGGGAGAGAGAGTATGTTTGAAGCTGAAATGGCAGTTTCCATGCACAGTCAGAGCTGAGAATTTTGCTCAACAAAGAAATAAGAAACTGGTCCTTACATGTAAATGGCACATTGGAATCACCTGGGGAGCCTGAACGCAAGCTGCTGCCTGGGTTTCACCCCACCGCCTGGGCAACGGGATATTTAAAACTTTCCAAGTGCTTCTAATGTGAAACCAAAAGGACACACTAATGAGAAATTAGAAGGGCATTACTAGTTATGTATTTTTAAAATATACTTGAAAGTTAAAATTATAACACTAGGACTGATTCTGAATAGCATGTTTATTACAAACGGTTCAGTATGACTTGCCGGAGACTGTAAAACATGGGCACAGCAGTGGTTCTTGGCTGTTAAAGTGTAGCTGCTTTAGATCAGAATCCCCTGGAAGGCTTATTATAACACAGATTGCTGGACCCAACCCCAGTTTCTTTTTTTAAAAATTTTTATTGAAATATAGTTGATTCACAATGTTGTGTTAGTTTCAGGTGTACATCAAAGTGATTCAGATATATATATATATATTTTTTCTTTTTTA
Source organism: Globicephala melas (assembly GCF_963455315.2). Taxonomy (NCBI): domain Eukaryota; kingdom Metazoa; phylum Chordata; class Mammalia; order Artiodactyla; family Delphinidae; genus Globicephala; species Globicephala melas. Next base: position 8,421,102 of record NC_083322.1, read on the forward strand.
GAATATTTTCCATTATAAGTTATTACAAGATACTGAGTATAGTTCCCTGTGCTATACAGTAGGTCCTTGCTGTTTACCTATTTTATATATAGTAGTGGGTGTCTGTTAATCCCAAACTCCTAATTTATCCCTCCCCCCGCCTTCCCCTTTGGTAACCATAAATTTGTTTTCTATGTCTGTGAGTCTACTGTTTTGTAAATAAGTTCATTTGTATTTTTGTTTTTTTTAGATTCCACATATAAGCCATATATATTTGTCACCATTTGCAGCAACATGGATGGACCCAGAGATTATCATACTGAGCGAAGTAAGCCAGCTCCAGTTTCTGATTCACTCATTCTGGGGTGGTGCCCAAGAATTACATTTTTTACAAGTTCCAGGGTAGTATGGACCACACTCTGAGTTTCTACTTCCATAGGGAGGTGGATGTCCTTTCAGGCAGATGAGACTATGGATTCCACGTCCCACATCTTGCAATGAAGAGACCATCGACCCAAAGCATATGCACCTGTTTTCAAAGAACATTCTGCAAGATGCACACTACAAGATGTTCTCACGGAATGCCACGTTCCCTCCAAAATCTGAGAAAAAATAGGATTTGGCAGAATCATATGTTATCCTGCACTATTTTCACATACTCTAAAATACAATAATAATAAAATACAATAATAATAACGGTAAACTGAAGTGTGGATACTACACCTTTAATCTCAGTTTGTCATTTTATGCTCACTAGCGTATTTTCAGAACTTTTCTCCCCAGTTTTTTTTTTGCGGTACGCGGGCCTCTCACTGTTGTGGCCTCTCCCGTTGCGGAGCACAGGCTCCAGACGCGCAGGCTCAGTGGCCATGGCTCACGGGCCCAACCGCTCCGCGGCATGTGGGATCCTCCCGGACTGGGGCACGAACCCGTGTCCCCTGCATCGGCAGGCGGACTCTCAACCACTGCGCCACCAGGGAAGCCCTCCCCAGTTTTAATAAATGGTTGGAATTCAATTCAAACTGTTGAAGATAATATATAAGCTAAAAGAATTCTTTTTCAAAAAATATTCACCATATATTAAAAGTGTTTTTGATTCTGTGACACTAAAATTTTTTGCCATATATTAAAAGTGTTTTTGATGCAGTGGTATAGACTTCTATATGGCATCATACCTTGGGCTTTTCCATGAAATGTAACTTGGAGACAGAAATAGAAAAATATTTAAGTTGTTTTTACTCAGTAAATTCCTACATTAACTGTCCTAGGGGATATCTCTTAAATCCCCTAACACAAATAATTGGGCATATTTTCTTAGATCTACCTTAAAGAAATTTCATGTTAAATTGCAAACTAAAAAACTATGATCTCTCCACCTTTCTTTAGATGTGGCTCATCACCTCCCTCTTCTCCAAAGTTGACATTCCTCCTGTTCTGGATCTTTTCCATGGTTTCCTTGGAAAGACATGTTCTGTTCAGCAATCCATGTTACTTTCCAAAGCCTCTTTACTTGCTGATTGATTCCAACATGTTTGACTCGATAATAAATCTAATCTCTTCCTTTTAGGGGGGAGGAAGGCAGAGAGGATGGGAGAACAACTGAAGATAGGTATAACTATAGGTATAAATACTAAATGTTCTCAAAATTGAGTTCATGTTTAAGGACCCTGTATAACCTAGCATTGTATGTCATCTGGCTTCTTTCAAAAGCCTAATTGTGAGAAGTCATATTTAGGTTAGATAATATAAAAATACAGCATTCCCCACATCTCTCAGTATTCTATATTTGACATTTGCATTGACTTATCCTAAACCACAGAATGCCTACACCTTAGACAAAGAAGCTTCAGTTACTGGGATTCACTTTTAAGACTATGTTCTTAGCTTTCATTGAAGCCTTTTAAAACAACAACAAAAAGTCTTATAAGCACTGCTTTCTATTTGCTATGATGTCCTCCATATAAGAAAACTCTCTTTGAATTTTACCCTGTATAAACTGTTTATCTTCTCTGAAAAGCTTGTATTTAAAAAATTATATATGTATATAAAATATTAAAATTATATAGATATATATATATTTTTTTACCCAGTTAGGAAACTCAAACCTTACTTTATTTCTGTCTTTTCCTTGGTATTATCTTCATGTAAGATACTAATTTCCCTATTTCTACATCACTGAACTATTTTAAGGAAAAGAAAGTAGTTGCATTGGTGATAAAATTCCAAAAGAATCCGGATACCAGAATTTAAAGAAAAATAAAAAGGAGTAAAGAAATGTACCAAGCAAAGTGCCTTACGATTTTCCACATTTTAATTTTATGTAAGCTTCAAGCCTACTCTGACACTAGATACAGCAGTCTCTGAACTGATGCCCAGGGAAATTCAGTGATGTACCCTCAGCTAGGTCTCTAGTGCCAACTAAAAATTGTCAATCACCATCTGGTTCTACAAGAAGTCACTAACCACCTTAGTTGCTGACCTTCAACACACCCTGAAAGAAGTTCAGGGTGGGGGTCAGGAATGGGGCACTCTGCGCTCTGGGAAAACCTGGCAGAACAGGCCTTCAGATATTTTCAGGAGCAGATTTTATGAGCCTTATTTCTTGCGTCTTCTCATATTTAAACAAGCACTAAAATCATTAACGGAGACGTCTGCTCCTTGTGACTAGCAGAAACCTTCTACCAAACGGTGTGCTTCACTGCACATATTCCCTGTTCACTAAAATCATATATATACTGACCTCCCCACACTCCTTCTGAGCAGTTCCTCAGAGCCATCTGAGAAGCTATCTCCCAGGCTATAGCCCTTATTAGGCCCCAAATGACACAACTCACAACTCTCACATTGTGCATTTTTTTTTGTCAACACTAGTAAACTTCAGAGAACACGTTCAAACACAGTTTTCTGACTATAGCGCTCATGCTAATTTTACTAAATCATCCTGGAAGGAAACAAATGGAAACCACACTCATTTAATATAATTCTGTGGCTTGTACCTCTATATTATCACACGAAAAGATCCCTTATTTCCATTTCCTTTACACGTCTGGGCAGGCCACGCCTCTTCTTCCCACCTCTGTGGATTGTGAAAAGTTTGGTACAGAAATGTTTGACCCATCAAGGAAAAAAGAAGTGATTGTAGAAAAGGGAATGTGGAAGCACGTATGGAGGCTTAGGGGACCAAAAGCATTTGCTTTTCCTCTGGAATTACTGGAGACAGCAAGGGTTAGTGAAAACAGCACTAGACTTGGAATTTGAGTCCCCACTGTCACCAAGTACCTACACAAGCTTAGGCAGCCACTTCTCCAGCCCTCAGTTACCTCATCCATATTGTTTATTTAACAAAACTTCATCATCATTGCATTGTACCAATATAACACTAAGGTGTTCAACTTGGGATTCTCCATTTGCACTCATTATTATTTTTTTTTTTTTTTGCGGTACGCGGGCCTCTCACTGTTGTGGCCTCTCCCGTTGCGGAGCACAGGCTCCGGACGTGCAGGCTCAGCGGCTATGGCTCACGGGCCCAGCCGCTCCGCGGCATGTGGGATCCTCCCGGACCGGGGCACGAACCCGTGTCCCCTGCATCGGCAGGCGGACTCTCAACCACTGTGCCACCAGGGAAGCCCCTGCACTCATTATTTTAATCAAACAACTCCTTATTGCGTAGTTACCACGTCCTTAAGACTTTGTTACCTGCTGAAAGAAACACTGAGGTAGGATGCCATCTGTTCTGCTGTCTCTCCCAATCCCCCACTGGACCTGCACATTTGAGCAAGTCACTCAACATGTTACATCCCTCCAAGCCCCACAGGATTCTTCATGCAGATTGGGTTTCAGGATGAGCCATTTCACCTCTGTCTTTGTCATCACCCTAAATACGTAGGGTCCTTAGCCTTTTTCATGCTCATCCCTGACCTGGAGACTCCCTCCTGCCCCAGTTTGCCTATCACCCTTCTCACTTTCTAATAAATTGCACTGGAGAGGAGAATATCATTTTGGTGTGAATGCCTGATGGCCATTCCTCAGCTTTGGGCCCTAAAGAGAGTGGTGACTATTCTAACTAGATGGGTTTGACGCCTATGGAATTTTTATTGGAGGTAACATCCACAGTGAGAAGGAGACTAGGGCAGGGGGCTCCTGCACCTGCCATTGTGAATCTCATCTCCTTGCCGCCTGAGTTGTTACCTGGGCAACCAAAGGGCCTGCCTCCTGCATATCAGGTGAGACTGCTGAGTGGAATTCTGCAAGGGCTCACTGAAAGGGCCACCTGATGTTGCCCTGTCTGGCATGTTTGCTTCCTGTTCAATAGGCTTCTGAGTAAGCTGGTGTCTTAATGTTTAATTGGACCCTGAAAGACTGCCTAGCGAGCACTGCACGACTGTACTTCTATAATTAGTCCCTTGTTTCCTGTTAATCTAAGCAACTCCATTGCTCCACCAAAACTATCTTCTCAAAAGCCACCAGTGATTTCTTTTTCTTTGTCCAAATCAAAGCCTTTTTCAGTCTCTTGATGCCCAAGTGTTTTTGACACTTGTCAGCGCCTCATCTTGCCTGAAATTCTCTCTTCCTGGGGCCTCATGCTTTTTTTTTTTTTTTCCGTCTCACAGCACTTCTAATCATTCTTCTCTTTCCAGGCCTGATTTCTTTTTTTCTCTTTGATTTCCTAAGAATGCTGAATTCTCTAGGAACCAGTCCTCTGGCATTTTTTCACTAGAGTTTCCACTCAAAGTCAGTCAATCTTAGGACCGAACTTCTTACACCCAGCTCTTCATCTACAGTGTGAGCATCTCCCTCCTCCCTGACTCCAATGCCATATATGTAAATAACAAATTATAATTGTTAAATACTAAGTATGTGGTCTTATTTTTCAAAACCCCATGTCACACATCCTTTTCCCTATTAAAACCTGTACAGAGTTTTGTACCCATCATTTATATGTAAACGGGTGAAAAGTGATTTTATTATAATATGTATCATAATGTTAATTATTCTCTACGTTTGATGTCATAAAGCTTTATTTAAAGAGTTATAAAATTCTAGAATAAGTAAAAAAATTAAACATACTTACTTTCATGTAAAAAATATATAGTACTCAAAGCCTAAAATACATAGCTTTCAACACTGTGAAGCAAATATAGGTGCTAAAAAAAGAAAGCCAATCAAAAAGGTGAAGTTCAGATTGTTGCTATAAACATTCACTATGCCAAAATAAATAAACGCATAAATAAATAGAATTCACTTTCCTTGGCAGGCGATCATTGTTAGGCGAACTTCCTCTTTGTTGCAGGCTTTTTCCACCGTAATTTTGTGACTAAATTGTTCACATGTGCTGCTAATATATGATTGTCATGATAATTTAAAAATAAAGGCAATTCTACGTTTCTTCCCCTTTCTGAGCAAGATAATTATATTTCTTTGAAATATAAATTGCCACCATTTTTAGAGTTAAAAATTCTTCAAAGAACAATTAAGTCTTTGCTGAAACATGAAATAGAAGATAGTTCTAGAGACTATAACAGCGTTTCAATTCAGTGCTTCCAATGAGAACAAAAAAATTGGCCTAACTGTTGCCCAAAGTCAATGCTTCTGATTCTAAGATGTCAGGCTGTATATTTTGAATGAGCTTAGATATATTCAGCAATATAAGCGAGCCTGGTAAACTATAAAGTTATTGAAGTGAATAAATGTTTACTTTCTCTACATAATTGAAACTAGGAAAAATCATATGGTTGTAATATTAAACATCATGTACTTTTAAGTAAAAGTTTAAAGCATTTCTCCATTATCTTATTTCTTTTCCAGGAAGAAGGAATCAAAAAAAAGCAAAAAAGTTAAAGTTCTTAAAATAAGGGAGTAAAAATTTCCTGTAGTTCTAAACTATTATCTGGTTCAAAAGCAGTATTTTTAGAGTAGAGTTTCATTTTTACACTGGTGCTTAGCTATACATTTTTCCTTTCCATTCCTATAATATTTCGGGGATGTTAGAGCCATGTTTTTGTTGTTCTGATGTAGCTGTGAATACGGTATTGTAAGTTGCATTACAGGAAAGTTTATGGAACCTTTCATTAGAGGCAAAGACTGGCAGTAGTAGCCTTCTGGTGATTGGAGGGTCTTCCCAAAGTTATGAAGTTTCTACTGAGTCACAGTGGGGCAAGTTCTGCCCTACAACCTGAATGAAATCTCTCATTCTTACAAGTAAGCCATGGAAGAGGGAAAACACACACATACACATACACACACACACACACACACACACACACACACACACACACACCTGGACACAACACTGGCATAATACGAAAGCAATACAATACCCCAAATGTCAAAGATTCAGAGCTACATCAGGTTAAAAGAGCAGACACCGACTGCTAGGTTGGAACCAGAGAAATGGGTGAATGAACCCTGTTTTCCCTGCTTACTGTGTGGATGGAGCGAGTACTTAAAATACGGGACCCTCATCGGTAAAATAGGAGTAACCTTATGTCATAGAAGATTAAGACCTGCCAATAAGATACTGCATCAGCACAGTGCTTGACTCATAACATACACTGAGAAAATGACACTCTCAAGTACATACTATCCAGAGACCACTGGTCAAGCCTGAAGCCTGATTGTCCCCAATTGTGGACACAATATGAACAGAATCATGTGTGTCCAGGTGCCCAGAAATAAGGCTCTTTCCACTTGAGCTCTGCATCCAAGAGCAGGGGGCCCACTCTGGGGCCTCTCACACCTGAAGAAGCAGTTTTGTTGATAGCAGTCATATACTTACTAGTTATCACTATTACACCTGATTATTATTGTTTTTTAGCCTTCAGAGTCTTCAGAGATCTCTGGTTTCTTATCCCCAGCAAGGATCCTTTCATTCTTGAGCTCAGAAGGTGGTTTTATAAAGCCTCAAGAAAATGGCAGGGTCTCTAAAAACATCAAGGCAGTAATATCTTCTATCCCGGTATGGTACATATTTTTCTTAAGAATAATGTAGAGAACCTGCTAGGTGACCAGCAGCATTTACAGTTGACCCTTAAACAACATGGGCTTTTGAAAATCCATGTATAACTAACTTACAGTTGGCCCTCCATACAGGCAGTTCTTCTGTACCCGTGGATTCAACCAACCACAGATTGTGTAGCACTGTAGTGTTTAATGTTGAAAAAAATTTGCATATAAGTGGCCCCATGCAGTTCAACCCCGTGTTGTTCAAGGGTTAACTGCACATGGGTAGGGAACCCTCATTTGTCAAAAGAGGTGTTTCTAGGTCACTTTCTTTACTATCTTCTGGAATAACAAGAAGGTTCAATCCAGGGACAGATGACAAATATAAATGCACAAGCATCAGAGCGGGCAGTGGGCAATACAATTCAATAGAAGGAAATGACCTAGGCTCTAATTACCTGGACTAGATATTTCATTCCCTCCTACTGGGGCTCTTTAAAGTTCAACTTCTTTAAGACTGTCACCATCGGATCCCTGACAAGTCCCAACCTGACTGGTGGAGAATCAAGCAGAGGGACAGGATATTGATTAGTGAGCAGTTTATTGAATACAGTCTTTGGATGCAGCTTCCTGAGTTCAAATCCAGGCTCTGCCACTTACCAGATACTGTGCCTGGGCTGGTTATTTAACCTCTCATTGTCTCACTTCTATCATCTATAAAATGGGGATAATAATTGCACCTGCTTTATAGGGTAATCATGTAGATTGAGTTAACTTTTGTAAGTGCATGGGACACGCATAACACATAGCAGGAACTGTGTGTTTGAGAAATCACATAGAATAAATAAATCTACCACAGGCTTCGCATTATGGTTGGATCAGAATCCAGGGATAGAAAACTATATCTCGTATTACCATTTTCCTTTAGTGCATAATTTTGATTAGTGAGTCATAGAACTTGAGAGACTCTCTAAAGAGATTTTTTTTTCTAGCCTCATTCTTTCACTGGGGTAAGAAATTGTTTCCCCCACTTTATAGGTGGAGCAAGGGAGATTCAGGAAGTTTAAATTACTTACTAAAAGTGAAACAACGAAAAAGAAACTCTGTGAGACACGATGAGACTAGAAACTGAGGAAAAAGTTGTTCTAAACCTCTTGTGAGACAGGACTTTTTTGCCAGATGCAATTCACAGCCCCTCCTGAAAGCAATTAGAATCCTGATAAAACTCTCCAGCAATTTTCTAAGAGACTTTGATGATCTTTCAAGATCCTTTCTGGGAATGTAGGGTCACCCATTCTGCTATCAGTTTGGGAACTTGCTTACATTTTAATCCATTTTGAGACTAGCCTAATAGTCTCAAACCAGACATTTCTTTATTGTTATTGCCTTTCTTTTTTCCTACAAAATGTTTTTACTAGCAGGGGGCAACCTGGAGCGCAGCTTATCAGCAACCTCTCATTTACCAGCATGTTTGAAACAAAACTGTGATGTGGGCACAAAAGTATTTTATCTGAGAAGTTGTCTTTAAATATATACATATTTCCCAATTGAATACAGCATTCCTTCCTACATTCTTAATGATTCTTATCCCCCACTGCTTTTCATTAATCCTAAAAACTCATAGATCCATTGAATTAGAGTTGGAAGAGATATTAGGGATCAACCAGGCCACATTTCTTAATTGAAAACATAAACATCTTCTCAGATGCAGCTCTGGAGACTTAAAGAGAACGTTATACTAAATGTAAGTGTCCTGAATAAGCCATTACTTATCCTTTCTGTGGGCAAACATGGTTTCTCTATTTGCAGAGGGTTTGTTTGTTTATTGCCTTCCTCCTTACCATCCAGGCTCTAGACAAAAGTGAAAGTAATAAGTCCCTTTTTCCACTTTTTCTCTCTCTCCCCTGCCAACAGTTGGAAAGGGTAAGACCAGAGAAAACATGAGACAACAGTGGTTCTCAAACCTGAGTTTGCCCCAGAATCACCTGGGGCAAACAGATTGCTGGGCTCCACTCTGGAGTTTCTGATTCTGTAAATCTAGAGTGAAGTCCAAGAATTTGCATTTCTAACAAGTTTCCAGGTGACGCAGCTGGTGCCAAAGACTAACACAGGAGCTACCTCAATGGAAAAATCTCTTTTTGATCATCACCTTCAAGACAGACACACCTTTTCTCTCCTTCCCCCAAACGCCAAACCTCTCCCTCCCCCTGGAGGAGGGGATGGACTGAGACGTATAATCCAAATGCATAATGTTGAGAGACTATCAGACTGGAGGGGAAAGTGCTGCGTCAATAGGGGATGAAAAGGTGTCCTGAGAGAGGCTGTTGGGAAGGTTCCTGGAGGATCTCGGTGCGAAGTTCCCTGTGGTAATAAGCTTCTCACCCTGAGAAGCCACTTTTGACTCTCCAGCATCTCGCACTTTATTGAGGTTTGGACCGTATCAATTTAAACTGGAAAAAAGAACTGGTGGAACTTTCCTCAAAACTCTCTTAGGGGGCTTCCCTGGTGGCGCAGTGGTTGAGAGTCCGCCTGCCGATGCAGGGGACATGGGTTCGTGCCCCAGTCCGGGAGGATCCCACATGCCGCGGAGCGGCTGGGCCCGTGAGCCATGGCCGCTGAGCCTGCGCGTCCGGAGACTGTGCTCCGCAATGGGAGAGGCCACAACAGTGAGAGGTCTGCGTACCGCAAAAAAACCCCCCAAAAAACAAAAAAAAAACTCTCTTAGGGAAAGCTCAAGACACTCTTCACTATTTGAGTTTCAGCAAATTTTTCCATAAGGGGTGGGGAGCCGGTGATCCATGCTTGACCCAGGAGTGTCTTCCTTGGCTCCTTTAATCCAGAGTCCCCTCCCCTGCATTCCCCAAAGGCCTTGTTCTCTAGAACAAAGGGGTGGGGAAAATGAATGCTATTGACTGTAATGTAATCCCTTCTCTCCATTTTTAAATTCCTGCAGGTGGGATAGATCTAAGAAGGGGCAGGTTTTCTTAATCAAAAGGATCCTCCTGAAGGTTCTCCTGGTAAGAGGTTATTTGGAGATCAGGTTTGACTTCTACAAACACACCCCTCCTCCCCCACCCCCATTCCCCACAACATCTAGTAACATCTTTGGAGTTGTTTTAACCAGTGTTTCCAGCCTCAACGCTAGCATCACGCGGGGAGCACGCCAAACTACCAGGCCAGGACTCCACCCCAGACCCACATCATCAGAATCTGCGCTGTGATTTGGCGTCTGAATTGTTAAGGTTCCCAGCTGATTCTAATGTGCCCTCTAAGGGTCAAAACATCCCTGTTTTAATCAGACAGCCAGTTACGTGTCTGGTAGAGCTGCCTGTCTTAATCTGGGTAGTGAGGAAACGCCTCCACCATGGCCGATTTAGGCAGCAGGGAAACGGCACGAGGGTGCTGTGCGAACGGAAAAAGAAATAAGACCGGTGGTGGGAGAGCTCTTCTGAAAAGAAGCCGCCATCAAAGACCAAGGAACTTCGGTAGAAACATGCAGTATGTTAGCAAACTTTCTGCCCCAAGTCACCAATGTCTAAAATCAACTATGGTCTTTTGAGAAGTACAACAAGGGAAAACCTCAGCTTTCCCAAGTCAGCGGAGTTTCTGTTCCAGCTCCGAATCTGCAGTGGGGTGAGGGAGAGATTGAAGGTAAGTGTTTGAAACTTCTTTCACCTCCAAAGTCTTCCTTTAGTTTAGGGCATAGCTGTGTTATTCAAAGGGCGACCCTACTTATGGCTTCTTTATAACTGGGAGACTGCTCTTGGGGCGCTTAAAGGCATCAGCGCTTGGAGGATGTCCACAAAACGGGAGAGTGGGTATTTCCTGCAAGATGAGGCTTTTTTAAACTTTGCTAAGACAGTTGTGGTTTGAATTTCTCTTGGAGGAAAATGGGATGCATTGATCATTTGTGCCTCTTACATGGTGAATAGAAAACAAATTTGAAAATTTCTGCCTGTTCATGAACTTAAAACTCAGTGACTCACATTGTGAATAAACACTACATCCTTAGGCATAAAAGAAACAATTTCTTTTCTAAAGCTTTTCTCCTGTCTAGCTGCTTTTTAGCTATTTGACCCAAGGAGTCCTCAGAAAACTTCTAGAAAATGGGCTCCTCCAGTGAGCATGTAATGCTTCAGTATTTTTCTTAACCTGTACAAACTCTTCATTCACAGAGTTGGCTTTGTATTGTCAACTAACTAGGCTGGGCAGAATTTTCGCTCACCCTCTGGCGTTTTGAAATTGTGTGTTTTCCTCCAAGGCTTAAATACTAAGTTTTTTGCTTTTTTCATTCTCACAAAGAACAGGTGGCTCATCAAGGCCAGAATTCTTAAGTAACATTGCTATGCTTAGTCATCCCTTATAAGCCACTTGGCTCCTTTATATTAGGCTCTCTATAACTTTCCTTAAATTCTTGTTCTTTATCTCTGTTTTCAAAATGGGTGAAGGGAGTTAAAAAGTACAAACTCAATAAAATAAATCAATCATGGGAATGTAATGTATAGCATGGGGACTATAGTTAATAATATAGAATATAATTTTAAATATCCCTTTGATGTTATTAGGACAGACTTCAATATTCCAAATACTCAAGTAAATGATGTTAAATAGAAAACAAAATCTTTAAAAAACTTAAAGGTATTTTTAAAAAACAATATTTCTACCTGTTCTAATCATCAGTCAATCTTTATCCTCAGTGTTTGAATAGTATTCACAAATGCTTGACATAGAGTGAGGTCTTAGTAAATATTTTTCGGTGAATGCATGAATGAATAAATGACCGAGTGAATAAAGGAAGGAATACCCATTGAATATTTATAAATGAGGAAAAGGACATATAGGTAGAAAAGTATAGGAGTTTAGAAGAAGGGATAAAAATTGAATCAGCAATCAAGGGTAATATGGTTCCACAGTTCTGCTAATTAATCCCCTGTTTTAATGGGCATAATAGTTAATGCTTGTCAGCTGACAAGAATGCAACGTGATTCTATTGCTTAGCAATAGTACTGCAAATGATAAAATGCATCTAGTGTCCTATGGAAAGCCACCTTATTAATTTAAATTACTAAGACTCCTGAGGAGAGAGGAGATGAACTCCAAAGAAGAAGAAATGATTGTTTAATGTAAAAAATATTATGTAAAAATACAATATCAAAAAGTATTCCCTAGCTGGATTGTTAATTTCAAATTAAACTCTCTCTAAATCTTTATAACTGTGATACTGCATTCTATATTAGACACACAGTAGGGACTGAAATAGAGGCTTGTAAAATGGGGTAGAATGAAGTGAACTAAAAGCATCTTCCAGCTCTATTTAGTGATTAATCTCCAGAACCTTCTTTCCTGAGGTGAGATTGTATTCTTTACTATAATTTTCTAAAATAATTTGCCTTTCATTATTTTAAAAAAATGCACACAACTTTTAGTAGCTATTTTAGTAGCTATTTTTAGTGTTCCACTATTCTTACAGAGACAATGACCCAAGTTTGAAGATAAAAGCTGAAGTAACTGGATTTTATTCTAACACAGAGTGTTATTTGTGATCTAGATCAGCGAAAGCAAATGAGTTTACCCCTCGTAAAGACCAGGTCCAGTTGATTGGTAGAGCTACCTGGGAGGGGCCCAGTGTAAGAAAGTCACTGAAGCCAGAGTGCAGCTCTCTAGAGAATCTCTCAGTGCTCGACACTGAGGAAAAACTTTTTTCTTAAAAAAGATAGATATTATTTTTCTCCTTCAGTGACGATATTAAAACAGTTTACCTCCAAAATGAGAATTAATAATATTTTCGGGGCCAGCAAGGGGAAAGAAAAGTAATATAATTTACCTTTTTAGACAAAATCAAAATTATTTTAAAAATCTGCTAAGCATTTGAGGAAATTGCAAAATTCAACCTTGAGAGGTAGAAAACATGTCCCCCATCCCCCTAAAGCCTTCTGATATTTTTAGTCCCTTTGTGGGGGAACGTAAGTGTTTTCCTAACTGGTATTGTTTTGCCCAGTTGCTTTCTAGAGCAACTCCCTTCCCCCCCCCCCCCCCCCCCGGCACTGTCATAGCTCATTAAAATGAGCGTCACTAAGAGTCTAAGATGTATTTCCATAAGAGAAAATAATCTGAGGACTAGTACTTTGAGTTATTTTTAAATGAATGATTTTAAAATAGTATGGGTGGTGGAAAAGGATTCCTTGGCCTGATACCTGTGAAAGCACAAAATGAAAACCTCTTCATTCTAGCTGTAGTTCAAAGGTCACCCCTCAGAGACGCCTGCTCTGATCACCCGTAAAAATAAAATGGTTGTCTATCCACCTACCCTGCTTTATTACATCCTATACCTATTTGTTCATTGTGTATCTTACCCTCTAAAATGTAAGTTCCTGGAGGACCAACGCTTTATCTCTCTTGTTCATTATTGTATCATTAGGACCTAGAATGGCGCCTAAAATATTTATTCAATTAATGAATTGGGTAGATGGCTGGCAGGGGGAATAGATGGACTGCTTTATACTATAGATATTTAACCATTAAGAGAATTATTAGGACATCTGAGAAATATTTTCAAGGCAAAAGGAAGTCATTTATTTTAGCCTATGGGACTCTACTAAAGTTTACTCCCTATAAATGACTATCTTCATCCTATTTTATTGGGCTAATGATGATTGCTGACCTCTGATCTCCCAAGGGACCTGATAAAGTTGAGAGACTGACAAGGGTCCTTTCTTCTCTAGCCCTCTGGACTCGGGGGGGGGGGGGGGATGGGGCATTGGGTTCTTGTGTGTATTGTTTCAATTCTTATATACTTGGAACAGGGCTGCCAGCCCCAGGACGAAATGTACACAGAGCCAGAATGGGGAAGCGAGGCAAGTTTAGTTGAGACAGTGTGTCATTTAGCTCAGCAGTGGGAGATGAAGATGGAAAGAAAGACTGGGGCAAAGAGTGTGGAGTCATGGAGGAAGATGGTGGCGAAGGAATTCAGATATATTAACTCAAAAATGGAATCCTTGTCTGCACCCCAAACAGGGGTGATGAGAGATGTTCAGAGAAATAGAACTGTCCATTTCTTCATCAAAAGGACCAGTTTTTCCACTGAGGAACATAACCATAATTATAAAGTTTTATTTTGGTCTGTTCTTGGTGCTGACTAGTAGTTACACTGTTAAGTTTATGAAAACCTTTGTTCATGACATGGTCCTTTCAGCACTGAAGACCTTGTCTTTTGCAAAATGATACACTAAGCAGATAATGAAGACAGCAGGCAAATGTACAAAAATTTTTGACAATTTATAGGCTGTGCAGTGAGTTTCTCATAACATTAATATCTTTATCTGCAAATTTCTCATCTGTAAGCAACCACCAGGGACATGACTAAAACTCAAGAAATAAGCAATAAGACCTCTAAAGTCACCAAACATTTAATAAGGTTGATGCATAGGTGAGTCCTTAGGTACAATTTACCTTTACCTTCACCACTATTTACTTTTCCCATGATCTTGAAAACATGGGGGGACCTAAAACCTATAATCAGAGACAAAAAGAAATTAGAAAGCAGAAAGTCATGTGGGAAAACTGGCAATGATGCTGGGGGAGGCGTGGGTGGGAAAGGAGTGTAGGAGGTGGGCAGGTTGTACAGGTCCACATAACCTAGCACTCGACAGGAAAAAGGAGGAATAGATAAGCAGACCAAAAGAATGGTAATCTGTGGCATTTAACAAGAGGAAGGAGAGTGTGTAATGCCAACACTTAATGTATATTTATAGATAAAAACTATACATCAACATTTTCTGCTTAAAGAGAGAAAAATGTAGTCTGTCTCAAAATTTCAATTACATATCATCAAAATTGATTAAAAAATACTGCTGTTAGAGGGGTGAGTCTGAGCTATCGGAAATTTTTTGGTAAAGCCAGGTAAGTAGAATTACTTTATTCAAAAGCCCACTGCACATCACATTGAAGAGTATATACTAATATCATACATAGCCCCTTTCCTTAGACTATTTCATTTGATAGTTTTTTAAAATTAGGAAATTACTATATGGGAAAAGATTATCATTTAGTTAGTGCCTAAAATATACCACACAATGGATTGGCTGCCAGAAGATGTTATATTTAATCCTCTTAGTAGGCCTGTTAGATAAGGATTATTATCCCTGTTTTTAAAGATAATAAAACCGATACTTAGAGAGTCATTCAATCTGTCAAAAGTGAAGCAGCCAGAACTTCATTCAGATGCCATCTCTTTTCACTGCATTATTATTCCATTTATTAAAGGTGTGTTAAGAATTAAGATAGGTGGAAATAGTAGCTTGAAAAAAGACTGAGTTGATCAAAGAGAGCATCCTATAAGTGATCAGAAAGAAAGAAAGAAAAAATGTTAAGGAAAGGAGGGTTGTCATTTTGTACTTTGGGTGGAGGTAGAGTGGACCAGACTTTAGGGTTGGTGAGATAAATGCACAGAGAGGACTTCAAGGTAGGTGGTCCTGTTTTTAAATAATTCTGGTGAAATGTAGATGGTGGATACTAACAGGAGGGAATGAGTCAGGGAAGAAATAATGGATGGAAAAATTTTAAGTTTGTATTTGATCCGAAGTGTCCTAAAGACAACTTAAGAGTCTGGGGAACTCATGATCAAAGTATCAGCCTTTAAAAAATTGACAGTAGTGGGCAAAGTGTCCTGGAATGGGTAGAAGCTGGAAGATCTATCAAGTGGAGATTAATCTTTCTATCATGGTGCCACAGATTTCTGGGGAAAAATACAAAGATTTTGCTTTAAACAAGAAATCCATAGGAAGTTACAGAACCAGACACATGTAAGGAAGAAAACAGGAGTAGTATTTATTCCAGAATACTGAGTGTGTAGAAGAGACAAATTATATTGTCCTTAACATAATCTGAACTTAGCAAAGAGAATGTCAGTAGAATGATGACCCTATGCTATTAAAGAGTTGAGTATTCCTTAATAAACTTGTCATTCAGAGAAGATATAATAGTAATAAAAATTTTGGAATCATTCTTTTTCACAAGAATGAATGGTAAAAGTAAAAATGTTGGGAGCCCCGGCCCAGGTGGGTGGGCGAGTGCCTGCGCCGGGGCAGCTCGGGGACGCCCGGGGACGTCCAGGGACGCCGGGGAGGGAAGGAGGAGGGTGGCCCGACGAGATCCAGGGATGTGAGGAATTTTAAATTGGAACAGGAACAAGAAAAAAACAAAACTTTGTCAGAAGCGCTGGCGACTCTAGCCACTGAACATCATGAATTAGAGCAGTCTCTGGTTAAAGGCTCCCCACCTCTCAGCATCCTTAGTGAGGACGAGTTCTATGATGCACTGTCAGATTCCGAGTCCGAACGGTCCCTGAGTAGATTGGAAGCAGTGACTGCGCACTGCTTTGAAGAGGAAGGAGAGCACCTGAGGAGTAGAAAGCACAGAATGTCCGAAGGAAAAGACTGTGGTGGTGGAGATGCTCTCTCCAATGGCATCAAAAAACACAGAACAAGCTTGCCCTCACCTATGTTTTCCAGAAATGACTTCAGCATCTGGAGCCTCCTCAGAAAATGTATTGGAATGGAACTCTCCAAGATCACCATGCCAGTTATATTTAACGAGCCTTTGAGCTTCCTCCAGCGACTCACTGAATATATGGAGCATACGTACCTCATCCACAAGGCCAGTTCATTTGCTGATCCTGTGGAAAGGATGCAGTATGTAGCTGCATTTGCTGTATCTGCTGTTGCTTCTCAGTGGGAACGCACTGGAAAGCCTTTCAACCCACTTCTGGGAGAGACTTATGAATTAGTTCGAGATGACCTTGGTTTCAGACTCATCTCTGAGCAGGTCAGCCATCACCCACCCATTAGTGCATTTCATGCTGAAGGATTAAACAATGATTTCATCTTTCATGGCTCAATCTATCCCAAACTGAAGTTCTGGGGGAAGAGCGTAGAAGCAGAACCCAAAGGAACCATCACGTTGGAGCTCCTTGAACACAATGAAGCATATACGTGGACAAATCCTACCTGCTGTGTACATAACATCATTGTGGGGAAGCTCTGGATTGAGCAGTACGGCAACGTGGAGATCACAAACCACAAGACTGCGGACAAATGTGTGTTGAATTTTAAGCCATGCGGCCTTTTTGGTAAGGAGTTACACAAAGTTGAAGGCTACATTCAAGATAAAAGCAAAAAGAAGCTCTGTGCCCTCTATGGGAAGTGGACAGAATGTTTGTACAGTGTTGACCCTGCCACATTTGATGCTTACAAAAAAAATGATAAGAAAAACACTGAAGAGAAGAAGAACAGCAAACAGATGAGCGCTTCTGAGGAGTCAGACGAAATGCCAATGCCAGATTCCGAGAGTGTGTTTGTCATTCCTGGGAGCGTTCTCCTGTGGCGAATAGCCCCGCGGCCTCCCAATTCGACCCAGATGTATAATTTTACTAGCTTTGCAATGGTTTTGAATGAAGTAGACAAGGAAATGGAGGGTGTGATTCCTAAGACAGACTGCAGGCTACGTCCTGACATCAGAGCCATGGAAAATGGGGAAATAGATCAAGCTAGTGAAGAAAAAAAGCGACTTGAGGAGAAACAAAGAGCGGCCCGCAAGAACAGGTCCAAGTTGGAGGAGGACTGGAAGACGAGGTGGTTCCATCAAGGCCCTAATCCCTACAGCGGAGCCCAGGACTGGCTTTACTCGGGCAGCTACTGGGACAGAAACTACTTCAATTTGCCTGACATTTATTAAAACATAGACAAGTTGGGGCATTTGGCTAATCTACAGATAAGACTTAAACCTGTGTTTTAAAATTTTCTTCTTTGATTTCTACTCATCTTTTGAAAAGAGAAAAAAATCCTCTCATGATAACTTGCATTTCACCCAACAAAAGTAGGGCATAAGGTGGATACTGGTGATGAAAGTCTTTGGAAGAATGGGTAATTTTGCTATCCCGACATGCTTATTTGGAATACTGTTTTATCTAGCGGTATGGGAAACTTTTGGAGAATATGCTTTTTGATGGTTGCTGTTGCCGTATTCACTGAAGGTTTATACCTAAATGTAACTTTAGCTTTATGGAATTATATAGTAACCCAAATCAAGTTATTTTGAATATTTTTAGGCTGTCATGCTTGAATGTTTTAGATTTAACTTCGAAATGTTTGGAATTCTCCTATATGATGTTTATATGCTCAGATATAGAGGTTGTGCCACCGTGTAGAGACTGCATTGAGAAGACGGCTTTTCTTCTTACTAATCCTCTCAATTGTACCCCTTCCCGCCTCTCAAAAGAAAAACGATGCCTGAGTGTTCAGAGGAGAGATTCCTGATTTGAAAATTCTAAACTGGAAAAGGTATTTCGTTTGCTTATTTTAGTGCTCTGATTTTACTTTTACAATGTTCTAATGTCATTAGAATTAAAATGTTTGAGTTGTACATGTTTGAATTGAAAATAGGTATAAAACCTAGCAATTCACAAAAATACCCCAGAAATACAGATTTTAGTCACCATCATTACATAACGAGAAACCTTTTTAAATGCTTCAACTCCCAGTGGCAAATGCCACCAGAGAAATTCAGTTGTACTCATGTATTATAAGTATCAGACTATATAAAAGGAGGTCTTGTGCATTTCAAGTTTGCAAGGCACCTGTGTACTTAAGATACGTATGGAGACCTACTTGTACAGTAGCTTTGCCCCCTTAATTGGGGTACATTAATCTTACGGTATTTATCTACCCAACCCCAGACTGAGATGTTGCTCCAGGGGGCCTTAGGTAGCTGCCAGTAAGTTATTTTAATGGCTGTCTTGAAGTTAACAAGTGTTATAATGAAATAATCTACCTGATGCTAAATAAAGGCTTTAGAATGTTCAAAAAAAAAAAAAAGTAAAAATGTTGGAGTAGGAAAAAAAAACCAGGACACTGAAGGTTAAGCAATGAAGTTGATTGCATTGTAAGGAGGAGGCAGTCAATGAAGGCAGGTACTCATGCAGCAATTAAAAAACCAGAAAATCAAGTAAATTCAAATCAAGAGGATGCTTGGCAATTCTGCATAGTGAGAGGAAATAAACACATGAGGAACTCACTTTTTATATGTTCTGTTTTATAAAGGTATGACAGATCAGGCTTGCTGGATTTAACAAAGAAAAGTACAGACCAAGTTTTTAAATTGCATAGGACAAACTTAGACAAAAGCATTGTTCACTGTTGATCTGAAATTCAAATCTAACTGGGCATCCGGTATTTTGTCCGGCAGTTCTAAATCAGACTCACTGAGATTTCATCCTCTTAATCATTTTCAACCTGAAAGAAAAGTTGCAAAGGGCAACAGAGGGCAACAAAAATTCAGACACATTGGAATAAGAAAAACGATGAAATGATTTTCTATGAAGAGACACAGAGTTTTATCTCGGATTGGACCAGAGACTCCATTGCTCTGATATAAAGAGCTTAGTGCCCGAATTCCAAAGATGAGAAAGTTACGTTTGTCCTTTGCCCTTAAAGGGAGAGGCCTACCCGACAGGAGAGAACTGTGTGTAAAGATTGATTTGCTTCATCCTTGTACTTTGAAGCAATATCTGTTCCTAATTATTCAGTCAGGTCTCAATAGCTCAGGACAAACTTGATGGTATCTAAGTACAGATGTGATCCTGCTTGAAAGGTCTGGTCATCACCTCTGCATTAAGATGTTTACTCAGCAACAGGTACAAAGATTGAGCAATTTACTTTTGCAAAATTCAGAAAACAAAAGACACCAAAATAAAAGTTGCACCTCTCTCTTCTCCCTGCACAAAAGTAAGTAAGTAGATGAACAAAGATTGTGATACCCAAAAATCTGTGTTTAAATGAGATGAATCATAATGTGGGAATAATGTCCCTCTGCACAGAATTTTAAATCTATATCTCTGGTATTTGTTTTCTTTTACAAATATTTAATTCAACAAAGATATGTTAGGACAGTAGACATGATGTGGATAGTTTGCTGCTGGCCAAACTGAGCATCAGCTAAGACGTATTCAACGCAACAGCTCAGTAACCACAGTGCAGATGCCTTGTACTAGAGAGGTGATCTACATCTTGGGGGGCTCAAGCCCCGCAGAGGATGCCAGCGCTCGGAGCTGAGTCGAATGGAGGGAATATGGAATTAGTCACTAATTAAATTAATGGTTTACTCCACAGTTGGAAGGGAAAATGCCTGGGGCTTGGGAGAGAAGATAGAGAAATCACCATATTTCCTTTACACAGATAAAGTGTAATGGCCTTATTTGTTGACATCTTACTCTGTGACAAGTTTATTCATCTACATGATGATATAAAATGAGTACTACTATTGTTCTCATTTTATAGATGAGGCACAAAAAGTTTATGCAGCTTTTCCAAAAATGATTTGGCTAGGGAATGGCAGGGATGAAATAAAAAGGGTTTCGGACATGGAGCTCACACCTGCCATATTGCCACATACTCTACTGTGGAAAATGCCTTCAATTACTGAAAAGAGAATGGGAGTATCTATAAAATGTATGATATTGTTGTAGTTTCATAGACAGTGATGTCTCATTAATGGTTTGGGGTTTACAACATATTTTGTTCTGTGTGATTAACTTCTAGAAACAGCAATAAAACCCTTAAACATTTATTAAGCAAAATTCATTAGCCATATTGTATTATCCATTGTAAACACAACCATTTTTTGCAGGCAGTTTCTATGTCCACAACATTCAGGTGTTATTGATGTTAAGTTTGTATGCACTATCATGAATATCAATGAGGTGGCCAAATGTTGAGATGCCAACTCAACAGACGTAAAAAAGCACTTTCATGATATTTTCATCGATGTAGAGAACCAATGCGGAGTATTCCATCTACTGACTACCAGATTCTTTGATAAATTCTTAAGAAAATTCCTTATCTATAAAATTACCTGCATTCTCACTTTTTTTTTTCCTTCTTTGAGTTGGATGGTGAATGGCTTGTCCATTTCCTTCCTTCAACTGCATTGAATTATAACCATTCTTAAGGATAGTTGCTCTAAATCTCTTGTGGTTCACCCTGAGGCAAGACTTAACAGTAAATATTGCAACAGTAAATAATAAGAGCAAGGCTTAAAAGTAACTCTTCTGCTTTAAAGCATAGCAACATAGTAGACGGGATGAAGCTTTTACAGCATTTGTTATTAACTTACAGGATGTTAATGGTTGAATCCATATCTGGGAACAGAGGAAGGAGGAACAAAAGGGAATGTCTGAGCCTGTATTTGCCTATGTTTACTGGGAAATAAAGAAATAACAGATAGGACTAAATCTCAGAGGTCTAATGTCATATACAGAAGCTATACTGGGCACAGACAATTAGAGATGAAATGTATTCTCAATGTTAAAATTAAGCAGAGGAGTTTGCTAACATTTATTGATCCTGATGCAAAAAAAAAAAAAAATTGATGGCATTTCATTCAAACCAACAGGAAAGCTGCTTCCTGCTTCATAAGGATTAAGGTGACTGTTAAGAAAGAATTAAGGCAACTAGGGAATATGCCTGCAGGAGTCTGTGTGTTTGTGTGTCTCTGTCTATGGGAATGAAACTTTGATTTATGTATTGCGTGAAAGTCAAAATCTAGTGTTTACTACTCTTCCATCAGCACTCCCCCATGGAGTTTAGGTTTCTAGACTTTATATTAACTTTTTATTGATTTTTAAAGCAAGTTGAGTGTTCACAACCTGACTAAATGTGTTTGTGCAGGACTGTCTTAACGGACACGGATAATCATAACTCATATACTTATTTTTAAAGTGTTCAATGTTTCTGCTTTAGTAAGAGTTTATAGGGATGTATATCTGACAAATCTTCTACCATTATTTTATTGTACAAATTTACTTGCACCGTCTTATTTACTTACATAGCAGTAGCCATAGTTACACATAAGAATGCCCACAGCTGACTCAACCAATATTCACAGATTTTGCTCCTTGCCAGTCTGTAATAGGAACTGCTGATGCACAAGTAAACAGACAACAAGGCCTTAAGGAACTTGCGCTCTACTGGAAAGACAGACATTCAAATAAGCATTTATAATACAAATTGAAATGAGCTGCCCTGGGGTTGTATATCAGATGCATTTGAGAGCACAGGGAGAAGGAAAGTCTTCCCACCCAGGGAAGTTAGGAAACCCTTCAAAGGGGAGCTAGCTAGCAGTTAAACTAGTTAGAGAAGACAGTACTCTGAGCATGTGCAGGAATAACTATAAAGAGTTATTGCTAGGATAGAATTGAAGAGGTGAAGACCAGAGGAAGTGGCATAATATGAGGCTAGTAGAGGCAGGAAAAAACCAAATTACAATGTTATTTGAGAATCCAAAGGGTGTGGATTTTACCTTAAAGAATTTTAGGAATGGCAATCACAGGGTGAGATTTACAGTTAGATCAGTATGTGAGACAGACAAGGGAGAGCTGATTTAGGACACTGGTGGTGAGGATTTTAGGAAGCTGCGTTGGAAGAAGTGAGTAATTATTTGAATGTGGGAGATAGGGGAATATAAGAACTATAACTTGAGTTCCAGGTTTCTTGTATCAAATGAAAATAATGCAGTAGGCGAAATCGTTGACAGTGCCCCAACTCCAGGCAAAAGAAAATAAGTCTGTTTCTAGGAAAAGCATACCCAGTTTAGATAATCAAGATTCTCACGGCTTAAAGTTAAAACAACTCACAGTCAAAACGTCACCAAAGGATGCCATATTGAATAAGAGTCAGTAAAAACAAGAAGCAAAATTGATAGACTCCAATGACACAGGAATTATCAGACACAGACTATTAAGTATATGAAATGTTTAAAGAATAGAAGAAATCTTTTTAAAAAACACTGAGCAAGTATTTGTATGAGATCATGGTCTTCTATATATAAAAATATAAGAAGAACTAAATATGGATATAAATGTATGTATATCTACCTACATATCTACTTACCTAGCTACCTACCTATGTACACCTATACATGTTTTCCATGACTCTGTCCACTGAGGGGACCTGGGAACAGCAACACCACAATAGTAATGAGTACATCTAGTACGCAGATGATGGCTTCTAAAATCATTTTCCACCAAAAGGAACACAGAACCCTGAAGAAAAGGCTGATTCTAGTCTGGGGCAGATAAAGTAGAAGATGATCTTGAAACATCTGTTTAGAGCAGAAAGCAGGAAAATGCTCAAAAAAAGAATGGGTCCATGATAAAAGGGAACAGACACCAGCTTGAAGGGCTCCCATGGGACAAATCTGGGACAACTTGAACATCATTTAAAAAACAGAAGGAGCAATGGATTTTAACTTATTAAACCAAATGGGAAACCATTAATCTATACCGATAAAAGTAAATAAATAAGTGGAAGATTTTATTAGGTGAGGACATTTGCATGTTTCAAAGAACCTTCACAAAAATACTTATTAATTATAAATGAAAAACAGTGAATTACAAAGGAAAAAATCTTTCCACTTTGGAGAATCCTGGCAAGACACCACCTTAATCAAATGATCAAAATCATGGGATGATTTGAAACTGCATCACAAAACCAACATAGCATCTCTATAGTGCTACTCCTGCCAAAGATGCATAACTTGAACCAAATCATGAGGAAACACAAGATGAAGTCAAACTGGGGGGAATTCTACAAAATACGTGGCCACTAACCTTTAAAATGGCAAAGCCCTGAAAGTTAAGGAAAGACTGAGGAAATCTTCTAGATGGAAAGAAACCAAGGATGAATGAAGTTAAATGCTGTGTGTAACTCTGGACTAGATCCTTTTGCTTGAAAGGGCGTTACTGGGACAACTGGTGAAACTCGAATGTGATCTGAGGATTAGAAGGAAGAATAAAATAATGAAGTAATAAAATATTAATTTCCTGATTTTAGTGGTTGTATTGTGGTTATGTAGGAGAATACTTGTTTGTGGAAAGAAGACACCAACATATTTGGGGTGATGGGATATTAGGTTGCTTTCAAATGACTCAGGAAAAAAATTCACTCTTCTGTATTCTGTAAGCTTGAAATTGTTTTAAAATGAAATAACTGAAACATTAATTCGATCTCTTACTGAGTATTTTTTACTCTGGAGATTTCTCATAGTATTTACCATGCTAATTTGTGTTTTGCATTTCTAAGAAAGAAATAAAATATGCAGTATTTCCTACAGATTTTTTGAACAAAGTATCTCCTGGAAACAGGTATTTAAAGACAATCTTTTCATTAAAAAATTATAAAGAAACGTAATAAATATACCAAATTCTAAGTGAATATAGCAACTAATTACTATTATGTAAATAGTAGTAAATGTGATCAGGACTGACAGTTACTTCATCAAAACAGTTGATTAAAGAAGGAAATTTTTTTTTAACTTTATTGAAGTATAGTTGAATGACAAGGTTGTGTAATTTCTGCTGTATAGCAAAGTGACTCAGTTATAAATATACTATTTTTCATATTCTTTTCCATTATGGTTTATCACAGGATATTGAATATGGTTCCCTGTGATATACAGTAGGACCTTGTTGCTTCCATCCTATATATAATAGTTTGCATCTGCTAATCCCAAACTCCCAATCCTTCCCTCCCACTTAGCAACCACAAGTCTGTTCTCTGTATCTGTGAGTCTGTTTTTGTTTTGTAGATATGTTCGCTATTGTCATACTTTAGATTCCACATAAAAGTGATATAATTTGGTATTCGTCTTTCTCTTTCTGACTTACTTTGCTTAGCATGATAATGTCTAGGTGCATCCATGTTGCTGCAATGGCATTATTTCATTTTTTTTTTATAGCTGAGTGAGTAGTATTCCATTGTATGTATATATGTGTGTGTAGTATTCCATTGTATGTATATATGTGTGTGTGTGTATACATGTATATATATACATGTATACACACACACCACCTCTTCTTTATCCATCTGTCGATGAACATTTACATTGTTTCCGTGTCATGACTATTGTAAATAGTGCTGCTGTGAACATAGGGGCCTATGTATCTTTTTGAATTATAGTTTTGCCTGAATATATGCCCAGGAGTGGGATTGCTGGATCATATGGCAACTCTATTTTTAGTTTTTTGAAGAACCTCCTTACTGTTTTCCATAATGGCTGTACCAATTTACATTCCCACCAACAGTGTAAGAGGGTTCCCTTTTCTCCCCACCTTTCCAGCATTTATTATTTGCAGATTTTTAATGATGGCCATTCTGACTGGTGTGAGGTAGTACTTCACTGTTGTTTTGATTTGCATTCCTCTAATAATTAGTGATGATGAGCATCTTTTCATGCGCTTATTGTGCATCTGTACATCTTCTTCGGAGAAATGTCTATTTAGGTCTTCTGCTCATTTTTCAATTGGGTTGTTTGTGGTGGTGGTGGTGTTATTGAATTGTAGGAGCTGTTTGTATATTTTGGAAATTAAGCCCTTGTTGGTTGCATCATTTGTAAATATTTCATCCCAGTCTGTAGGTTGTCTTTTTGTTTTGTTTTTTCTTTCCTTTTCTGTGCAAAAGCTGATATGTTTGATTAGGTCCATTTGTTTATTTTTGCTTTTATTTCTATTGCATTGGGAGACTGACCTAAGAAAACATTGGTATGACTTATGCCAGAGAAAGTTTGACCTATATTCTTTTTTTTCACGGTACGCGGGCCTCTCACTGTTGTGGCCTCTCCTGTTGTGGAGCACAGGCTCCAGATGCGCAGGCTTAGTGGCCATGGCTCACGGGCCTAGCCATTCCGTGGCATGTGGGATCTTCCTGGACCGGGACACGAACCCGTGTCCCCTGCATCGGCAGGCGGACTCTCAACCACTGTGCCACCAGGGAAGCCCCCTATATTCTTTTATAGGAGTTTTATGGTGTCTTGTCTTATATTTAAGTTTTTAAGACATTTTGAGTTTATTTTTGTGTATGGTGTGAGGGTGTGTTCTAACTTCGTTGATTTTCATGTGGCTGTCCAGCTTTCTCAACACCACTTGCTGAAGAGACTATATTTTCCCCATTGTATATTCATGCCTCCTTTGTCAAAGATTAGTTGTCCATAGGTGTGTGGGTTATTTCTGGGCTTTCCATTTTGTTCTGTTGATCTGTGTATCTGTTTCTGTGCCAGTACCATGCTGTTTTGATTACTGTAGCTTTGTAGTATTGTGTGATGTCTGGGAGGGTTTTGCTTCCTGCTTTGTTCTTTTTCCTCAGGATTCCTTTGGCAATTCTGGGTCTTTTATTGTTCCATATAAATTTTAGGACTGTTCTAGTTCTGTGAAAAATGTCATGGGTAATTTGATAGGGATCTCATTAAATCTGTAGATTGCTTTGGGGAGTATAGCCATTTTAACGATTTTGATTCTTCCAATCCAAGAGCATGGAATATCTTTCCATTTCTTTGACTCATCTTTAATTTCCTTTATTAATGTTTTATAGTTCTCAGCATATAAGTCTTTCACCTTCTTGGTCAGGTTTACTCCTAAGTATTTTATATTTTTAAATGCAATTTTAAAAGGTATTTTTTTTTTTACATTTCTTTTCTGATATTTCATTGTTAATGTAATAAAGAAATGTAACTAATTTCTATATGTTAATCTTGTATCTTGCTACCTTGCTGACTTTATCAGTTCTAGTAATTTTTGTGTGGAGTTTTAGGGTTTTCTATATATAGTATCATGTCGTCTGGAAATAATGACAATTTTCCCTCTTCCTTACCAGTTTGAATATCTTTTACTTCTTTTTCTTGTCTGATTGCTGTGGCTAAGACTTCCAGTACTATGTTGAAGAGAAGTGGTGAGAGTGACCATCCTTGTCTTGGTCCAGATTTTAGTGGGAAGGCTTTCAGCTTTTCACCATTGGGTATTATATTGGCTGTGGGGTTGTTGTAAATAGCTTTTATTATGTTGAGATATATTTCCTCTATACCCACTTTTGTAAGGGTTTTTATCATGAATCGATGTTAAACTTTATCAGTTCCTTTTTTGCATCTATTGAGATAATCATCTGGTTTTTGTCTTTTGTTGATGTGGTGTATCACATTGATCTTGCATATGTTGAACTATCCTTGTGACCCTGCAATGAGTCCAACTTGGACATGGTGTATGATCTTTTTTATGTGTTGTTGGAGTTGGTTTGCTAATATTTGTTGAGAATTTTTGCATCTATATTCATCAGAGATATTGGCCTGTAATTTTCTTTTCTGGTAGTGTCTTTGTCTGGTTTTGGTATCAGGGTGATGGTGGCTTAATAGAATGTCTTTGGGAATCTTCCCTCCTCTTCAGTCTTTTGGAAGAGTTTGAGATGGATCAGTATAAGTTCTTCTTTGGATGTTTGGTAGAATTCATCTGTGAAGCCATCTAGTCCTGGACTTTTGTTTGTAGGTTTTTTTTTTTTAATTACAGAATCCTATTTCACTTCCGGTGATTGATCTGTTCAAGTCGTCTATTTCTTCTTGATTCTGTTTTGGTGGGCTGTATGTTTGTAGAAAGTTGTCCATTTCTTCTAGGTTGTCAAATTTGTTGGCATATAATTGTTCATAGTATTTTCTTTTTTTTTTTTTTTTGTATTTCTGTGGTATCAGTTGTGATTTCTCTTCTTTAATTTCTTAATTTGTTTATTTGGGTCTTCTCTCTTTTCTTCTTGATGAGCCTGTCCAGAGGTTTATCAATTTTGTTCACCCTTTCAAAGAACCAGCTCTTGGTTTCATTGATTTTTTTTCTATTTTTTTAATCTCTATTTCCTCTCTGATCTTTATTATCCCCTTCCTTCTGCTGACTTTAGGTTTTGTTTGTTCTTTTTCTAATTCTTTTGGTGGTGGGTCAGATTGCTTATTTGAGATTTTTCTTGTTTCTTAAAGGAGGACTGTATCACTATGAACTTCCCTCTAAGAACTGCTTTTACTGCATCCCATAGATTTTGTATGGTTGTGTTTTCATTGTCATTTGCCTCAATGTATTTTTATAATTTCTTCTTTGATTTCATCATTGACCCATTGGTGTTTTAGTGGCATGTTGTTTAGTCTCCATATAATTGTTTTTTTCTTGTTTCTTTTTCTGTGGCTGATTTCTAGTTTCATGCTGTAGTGGTCAGAAAAGATGCTTGAAATAATTTCTATACTCTTAAATTTGTTGAGGCTTGTTTTATGCCCTAGGATGTGGCCAGTCCTAGAGAATGTTGCATGTGCACTTGAAAAGAATGTGTATTCTGCTGTTTTGGGGATGCACTGTCCTGAAAATATCAATTAAGTCTAACTGTTCTATTGTATCATTTAGGATCTCTGATGCCTCATTGATTTTCTGTCTCAAAGATCCATTCACTGATATGAGTGGGATGTTAAATTCTCCTAGTATTATTGTATTCCTATCAATTTCTCCCTTTATGTCTGTTAGGAAGGAAATTATTTTAAAGTTATACATATATTAAATATTTTTTAACTTTAAAACATATAAATTTTCAGTAATTCACAAATATTTTTATATAGGGCACTTTTTTCCTTCTTTCTCTTTCTCTCTCTTTTTTCTTTTTGAATGGGGGTCTACTAATTGGATCTATGCATAATCTTTTAAAAATAAATTATATGTGTGTGAGTGTGTGTAATAATTTTTTTAGAATGAAATAGGTAATCATCAGGTTGCTCTCTTTCTTACTATTTTTAATGCCTTTTTGATCAATATTTTGCAGTTGCCTCACTACAATAATTTGAGATAAAAATTTTAGTAATTTTTCACTGGGAGTCTTTACAAATCATTAAAGTACGTTTTCATGGAATATGTTTTCTCTATATATAACATTTTATAGGATTATGTACAATTTAATTAAATTGTAACATTAATTTAGCAAGTCAAGATGCGGTAAAATGTTAAGAGAACAAATGTTGCAGAGTTTTGGTAAGCAGTTCAGTTAGTGGAAGCAGCAGCTTTGCCAGATGACTAGGGAGCAGTCTGTGAGTCAAATATTCATTGTCATGGACACAGGCAGCCAACTTTATGAAAGGAATAGGAAATGTTTGTTAATCCAGGCAAAAAGGTCGTCAGATGTTTTCTCTAGGGTAGGACTCCGGGTTATTTTGTTCTCTTCCTCTCTGCATTTTTCATCTTGTTTGTTTATGAAGATACTCCACTGATTTTATAACGGAAAGCATCTCTGAAAATATAATGAGTCTTATTGAAGGAATATATAAACCTACTTTTAACTTTGTTCATTTTCTTTGGTCAGAAGCAATCTGAGAGGCCAAATTTCCAGCCATAGACTGGATCACAACACAGCCTATCTGATTTGTTCATAAATAGAGAAACATCAGGCTATTCTTAATTCTGAATTTTGAGAATATTACCACTGAAACAGCGTAGCCACATGGCATGCTTTGGTTTGCTTGCCAGTTACAGATCATATAGCAGTGGAGGTAATTTCAACAGGTGCTCTTCAGAGAAACAAAAACATGAAAGCTGAAGTCCTTTTGACATTTTGAATGCACAATAAACTCAGTAAGGGAAAGGGTAAGAAGCATCAGATTTTTTCAAAAGTATGTTCTTCTTTTACCATTTGGTGAATATATGAAGTAACAGAATCATTTATTTAATGCATATCAATATTAGAAACATTTTTATGTTTGTAAACAACATACTAACTATATTTTTACATAAAGCTTGGTAACTTGTACCGAGAGGCATTACTGAGTCCCCCTCACCTTTTTAGCAGGATTTATGTTTAATACCTTGGAAAATGTTTTGAAATTATGGAATGTAAAGCATTAACATAGCCAAGGATTAGATGTGCCATTATTTTCTTTCAAACCTGAACAGCATTTATTTTTACTTTATTAGATTTGGGTTTCAGTTCTAACCTGCTTTCATCTACATCATCAGAAAAGATAAAAATAATCTACTTTTACAAGTTTAGTATGATGCCTTTGTCTACATAGACAAGAACATATTTTAAATGCAGTGGTAGGTGTGAAGATATTGATTATTACCCTGGAGTTTCCGCTAAGCCTGAGTAAAACATTGTCCACAATTCTAATTCCATTAACCCAACATGATAAAAGATGAATGGTCTTTTCCACCAATTTCATTTGAAACCTGTCACTGTGTTTGCACTAATATCTGTGGTTACCAATTGAAACACTCCGTGAGCTAGAGGCCAGAGGTTTTGTTTTGGCTTGTGTAAATTTTTGTCAGGTCAGAGTTTTCATTGTGGCCTAAACAGAGATAACAAAACATTTCCATATGGACTACCCATCCACTCAACTGCCGTATCTTAAAATGCTTTCATTGATTCAAAACCAAAGAGTTTTCAAACCATTGAGTTAAAAGTTTGACTAAAGTGAATTTAACTTTAGTGGCAGTTTTTTAAAAGAGTTTAATTCAAGCTGTTCCTTGTGCTCGAGCAAAGCTACGAATCCCAGTTCACAAATGAATGAACTCATCTATAAACTGGAGTTGCTATAGGCTCTGCCAGACAGATGGGCAAGAATGAATTTTGTCTTCCCTAAGTGGGCTACATTTAACCAGAGAAATGTTTTCCCCAGGGTTATATTTGCATAGTAGGATTTAAGAGGCTCTAGTTAGTTTCTTCTCTATCTCAGCAGAAAAATTTACTTCCATCTCCTGATGGAAATTCATTTGAAATTTACTAAAAGTGTATGAATAGAGAATTATTTAGTTAAATAGTGTCTTACATCTAAATGTGAATGCTCCTGGAAAGGCTGAGGACTTTACATCTATCCATTCATCTATACTCAGCTCTCACATCTGTTAATTAGGTCAACTGCCCTTTTTTCTATGATGGGTTTCTTCTTTTATGTATTGAACCCTAACTCCTCCCACCTGCTCAAGGAAATGCGTCCAGCAGTTTCAACCCTTTATCCTGCATTATCAATTGTTTTCCTCTCTGCTAATTATTTTCATCATCATATAAACATGTTTCTTCCATTAAGAAAAAAATCTTAACCATCCTTCCCTCTCCAGCTATTGCCCCATTTCTCGACCCTCTTTTGCAGCAAAACTCAAAAAAAAAAAAAAAAAGGATCCATGGTCACAGATTCCAATTCTTTTCTTTTCATTCTTTCCTGAAACTGCTCCAAACAGACATACCAAAACATCTCTTATGGTCACCTTGGACCTGCTATTGCTAAACATAGCGGTCAATTTTCAGTCCTCATTTTATATGACCCATCAGGAGCATTTAACCTAGTTGGTCACCCATAGTTCCTTGAAATAATTTCATTGGTAGGCATCTAAAACACCTACCTTTAGTCATTCCTTCTTCACCTACTTACTGCTTCTGCGTCATCTCACCAACTACTTAATATTAGAGTTCAAATAAAGAACAGTCCTTGGACCTTTTCTGTTCCTTTCTGCTCTCATTCCTTCAGTAATCTCATCCATTCTCACAAACTTAAATTATCATCTAGATGTTAAGGATTCTCCCAGTTTTATATCCCCAGCCCAGATGACTCCCTTAAATTCCAGACTTGTATATTCAACTACCTATTCAACATCTCCCCTGGATAACTAAGACATCGCAGACTCAACATACCTAAAATTTAACTCCTGATACTGATGCAAAACTTGCTCTGCTTTCAAATTTGCCATCTCAATTTATAGCAACTCTTAACTTCCCAATACTTTAGTCATGAACCTCTGTGTCATCAGTGACCCTCTCTTTCTCTTCCTCCTTACCATCCATCTATTACTAAGTCCCATTCAGAATCCAGCAACTTCCTACCAGCCTGACGAATGGCTTCACCTGCATGTTTGTAATAGTTTCCTAACTGGTCTGCTTGCTTCTACTTTGCTTCCTTATAGCCTATTTCTAACATGGTACTTAGAATGAGCCTTTTAAAATCACAAGTCATATCACATCATTTCTCCATTCAAAACCCTCAAAGGCTCTGTTCTCCATCTGCCTCACCTCCTGTAATCACTTGACTTCATCTCCTCTAATCTAATTACACTGGTCTCCTTACTCTTCGTAGACCATGATGGACATCTTTCCTGCCTCAGGGCCTTTGCACTTCCAGTTTCTCCTGCCTAGACTGCTTTCTCCCTTTATATCTTCCTGACTTCCACTCTTGGTGATTTTATTCAATTGTCACCTCAGTGAAGCTGTTCCTAACAACCATTTGCCGCTAAAACTCTACTTCCAGGTACTTCCTATCCCTCTCTTTTGCTTTGTTTCTCCTTACAGCACTTATTTTCTTCTAACATACACAGTGATTTGTTCAGTTAATTGTCTGCACCCTCCCACTAGAATGTAAGCTCACTGAGGGCAGGAAATTTTATTTTGTTTTCTGTTGCATATTCAACAGCTGGAATAGTGGTAGGCACTCAATAAATATTTGTTAAATTAATATGTAAACCTTGAGTAAATTCTGGGTTAAGTATACTGAAGTAACATGAACTGCAAAATGTACAGGATTGTAAAGGGGAAGGAGAAGACTGATATCTTGTAGTAAGTGAAGAGGATAGTCCCCTGAAACTCTCTGCAAGAGGCAACTTGTAAAGCTAAGGGCTTGGGATTGAATTACGAAGGGAGGTTGCAGAGGACAGAACAATTTTCTTTAAAGCTGTCCTTGACCTTAATAGTACCTGCCAGAGATCATGTTGAATTCAAAATAATTATAGATGAAAGAAGGAGAGTTTCCTCTAGTGATTTTTTTCCTGCTCTGTTTTTTCCTGGCTCCCAGTTTGTGGAGGGGGGTGAGGGAGTAGGAGATCAGGGAGGAAAAGGGCTCAAGGCTGCTTGTCCAGGCTTCATTTCCAAGCCGAGGTGTGAAGCGACAACTAAGTTCCAATTGCCAGACCGAACCCTAGAGCAGTTGATCATTGTTAGACCAAGTGTCCCAAATTAATCCCTTTATTTTACTGAAGACTGATTAGGAAGAAGGAAATTATCTCTTAGAGCAAGAATTACAGTCGTCCCTCAGGATCTGATCGGGGACTCGCTCCAGGACACCCCCTCGGATACCAAAATCGGAGGATGCTCAAGTCCCTCATATAAAATGGTGTAGTATTTGCACGTAACCTCCCCATATCCTCCCTGCACTTTAATCTCTAGATTACTTATAATACTTAATACGATGTAAATGCTGTGTAAATAGTTGTAAGTACAATGTAAGTGCAATGTAAATAGTTGTCAGTGCATGGCAAATTCAAGTGTTGCTCTTTGGAAGTTTCTGGAATTTTTTTTCTTATGTTTTTGATGTGAGTTTGGTTAAATCTGACGATGCAGAACCTGCACGTATAGAGAGCTGACTGTAGAAGGTTTTCACGGGTCAACAAAGACCTTGAGCAGATTACAACAAAAACAACAATA
This sequence comes from Globicephala melas, assembly GCF_963455315.2. NCBI lineage: Eukaryota > Metazoa > Chordata > Mammalia > Artiodactyla > Delphinidae > Globicephala > Globicephala melas. Next base: position 8,454,314 of record NC_083322.1, read on the forward strand.
TCCATTTATTAAGGGTTTACTGTGACTGTTGTGTTGTATCTATTACAGTTGACCCTTGAATGACATGGGCTTGAACTGCACGGATCCACTTATACATGGATTTTTTTCAATCAATACGTACTACAGTACTGTATGATCCGTGGTTGGATGTGGAACCTTGGATACAGAGGGCCAACTATAAAGTTATACAGTTTTTCAACCGCACCCCTAAGCCCCATGTTGTTCAAGGATCAACTGCATTTGTAATCTTAACAAGAACATTTCAAAGAAGGGATAAGAATACCTTATCAGATGAGGGCACTGAAGCTTTGAAAGTTACTGAGGCTAAATATCTTCACGCCCATTCTGTTGTACAAAGCACAAATGATTTCTTTGTTTTTTTTTCATTTAAGGAATTCTTTGGGGTGGAAGGAATTCCAGTCTCCAACACTGGAATGCCAAGGGGATGCAGATACAAACCAAAGACAGTAAATCCTAATGCTGTTTCATGTTAAAGCTGGTCTTACATTTAAAGCCAATTTAGTATGTTTTTAAAAAGTTTTATATAATATCACTGAGTTCAGTGATAGAAAGCAGCATGGGAAATGAATCATTCCAGTTGTACCTATTAATCATTCTCCACACTGAGAGAGAAGGTCAGACTGTTTCCATAGGGCCCCTTAAACATAAATAAGAGCAAGAGTCACGTTGTTTAGATGGGGTAACATTTATTTCCATACCAAGGAGAACAAAAGCCATTTTCACGAGGCATTGTTTATCTCTAGCACTTTTTTGAGCTAGTAAAATATTTTAGCAAAACAAGTAATTAATCATGTTAAAAATATTTAGAACTACAAAGCAAAGGGGATCCCCCCCCAAAAAAAAAACTTTCCACTCAGTTACAAGCTAGTGCATTTTCAAAGTTCTCACCATTCCCATGTTGCCACTGGAAACTGAATTTGTAATTGACACTTGTACTTTGTAGTGAACAGTATGGCACCACACATTTATTCCTGTAATTATTTTAGAACTTTTAAATTGTGGCTTTTACTTGAAAGGCCTCAGGACATGGTAAACACAGCCAAGATTATTGAGGGTTCATTGTTTGAGATGTTTTACCTAACTCTAAGTAATCTAATTGAAGTCAGTAAATCTCAAGGAAGATCTATCAAATGGTCTACGCTGTGCTTGCAACATACAAGGCAATGGTTGGGGATTAAAAATTGTATGAGATACAGCTGTCTCAACATTTAAAAACATACATTGAGAAAACCATTTGAGAGCTTGGCAAGAGGGATCAGAAAATAAGCCCTATTCACACAAACCATAAAACCAAAAACAAACTTTGGTGTTAAAAAGAACAGGAGTAATGAATGCAGCATGAATATATTTGCATTATAGTCCTGTATCTTACTGCCAATATGTTTAATTATAGACAGTATCACTGATTGACATCTATATGTATATATATGAATATGTATATACAAATTTTGAGAAACACTGATATGTGAATAAAGTTATGCAAATTCAAAAACAATTCTGAACTTCACTCCTTCTATACTTTTTAGAGATAAGTAATCGTTTCTAACAAAAAATGTCAAACTAAAGATTTCTTAGCATTCCCCTTACTTGATTTCCTGGAAGAAATGAAACATTTATTGAATTATTCTAGTGTTATCAAGAATGGAAGACAGGGTAACACTGTTTATATTCAAATATCTCCCACAGGTTAGCAAGCAAACTTTCTGTAAAGAACAATAGTAAATATTTTAGGCTTTGTGGTCATAGTCAGCCCTGGCATGTATGTTCCAATAATTTTATTCGTGGACACAAATTTTAATTTCATGTAATTTTCATGTGTTACAAAATATTGTTTTGATTTTCCCCCCAATCATTTAAACATATAAAACTGTACTTTAAAAATTATATGCAAAAACAGGGGACTGCAGACCCCTGATATAACTTGTTTTCCCGGTCCGAGTCACAAAATAGCTTTCATGTTTGTATACATATAAACTATCCCTCAGGGATATAATAATTGCAACTAATCATTTAGTGTTTATATGCCAAACATTATTCAATATACTTATTAACCTGTATAAGCACCTTTAATAATCAGGCCAACCCTAAAAGTAAGGAATATTATTGCCTCCATTTTACAAAGAAGGAAGGTATCACACACTTATGGGATCAGGCCTAGAATCTGTGCTCTTAGCCTCTGTTCTTTGCCACCTGGCTGCCTGGTGATGTGCTATGTTTCCAGCTACAAAACAGGGAACTGTGAACTACTTAAGTTCTTTTAAATTTATAGGGATGGTGTTTTTATGTGAACTGGTAAAGATAAATGCAAATTGTTCAATTTTTGAGATTTTTTTGGCAACTAGAGTATTTGAGACAAGTAATACAGTTGAGGGGAAAAAAAAGTATTGGTGATAATGTGTATAGCTGACTCCCATCACAAAAATACTAACGTATTTTCCTTGGGTTGGGAAATTCTAAGTGTCTTGGAGAGTTAACTCATTTGACATCCTGACGCCAGAGAAACTTTACCTAAAACACAGCAGGATATTAAGTATGTATTTTAGTTTGAGTCATCTCTTAATTGTCACATTGTTTTTCTATGTAAGAACTGTTGATATTTAAACTGTGCACAATCTCTTAATTCTTTGTTTTTAATGCAACGTGAGGTGTTCATAAGTAATACAAATAAAAACTAATATTTATTATCCAAACTCCTTTCTTAGAATAACTTAGCACACATCTCTAGAAATAGATTATGTATTATTTTATACATGGCAGGAAGGCATGGGGTTATTCAATTTGGTAATTACATTACCATTCTTTGGATAGTATTATGCAATTTCTTGTAAGATTAATCCATTAAATAAATTCTTTTTGTTTTTATAATGGGCTTGATAGATTAAAATAGCTCATTATTTTCCTTAATAAGACAATTTAAACTGTTCATTAGCAGGAATATGCCCATTATTTTTCAAAGCCTCATCATATTTTTATAATGCAGTTGTGCTTATTCTTCTGTAGAATTACATTTCTTATACCTTCTGTAATTATCCACATAGTATTTGCATATATTAGAGACATTTCTGAATATATATGTATGTGTGTGTTTATCATAACAATCATGAAATGGCCATATTTATGATTTTAAGCCCAAACCTAGAATATATATACCCTCTTTAATTTTTAATAAAGCTTTTATTTAATCTCTTCATCTAGGTCTTTTAGATGGTCACAGGGGAATGTTAATAAAACAATTCACAGTAATTTCTATACGGTCTTCCCTACTAGACTTTGTATCTTTGCCTAGAGATTTTCTACTCTACCAAACTGAACTGATTAAAACTCTTCCCTGACCTTTAAATGTTCTTACTGAAGTAGAAGTCAGAGGAAAGAGAGCTCATGATTGAATTTTGAACAAAAGCCAGTATGAAAATGTAGACCGGAATTCTGTCTGGCTATGAAACTGGAGCAAAATAATGACAATTTTAAAAATCATATGCAAAGCAGAGCTGATAGAAGATAGAATAACTGAAAAACATTAGCAGGGATAGAATGACCTAGAAAAACTCCTGGGGACTTGTACTCCCTCTGCAGACACCCAGTATGAGTCCCCAGGGTAAACAATTCCATTCCAATAAATGTTGTTGAAAAGATAACTTTTCTTATCAGACAACAACTAAATGTGTGGCATAATTACTCTGCAAAGGAGAGTAATATGCTCACATAATTTTTTTTAAAGAACTGATTGCCTGTTGAAGGTTTGTTCTCCCAACAATAGCCTGTGGCATCCACCTTGATAATGGACCAGATAACAGATGGTATTTCTTGAAGGACACATTCAAATTAAAGCACTACTTCAGAGAAAAGCAACTTTATTCCTCTATTATCATGGACATTGAGAAAACATTTTTGATTTTATGGTTTTTATAAGTTAAGGAGATCTCTTGAGTAGTCACCTGGTTATTGGAAAAACCTAGCCATGGACGTTCTCTTTCCTTTTCAGACTATAGCATTTATTTTAAAAGTAACTATAACTAGACTCTAAAATAGTGTCAATTGGGCAATGTTATATTTTAGAGTTGATTCCTAATGTGACATTAAACTAAAAATCTTAGAGTTGTTCTCCAGGTTTTCTACGTATTACCTGAATAAAGGCTTCTTTTTTGATTCAGAGCCTCATTTTTAAAATGAGATTTTACAACAATGTCTGCAACACCTAATTGTGCATTTAGAGAAACTTTACTATCTCTACAAAGTTGGAATTGTATAGAATTATGCTATATGTTATAATAATGTAGCTTTATACTATATTGCTTTATAAATGGGATTTTTTCATTTAACTAAAACTGAATATTTTCTCATGTCACTGAAACATGATTTCTCACGCATTGCAAAATAAGATATTTAATAGCTGCATAGAATCCCATCATAGGATAGTATTAGCATTCACTTTGTTTTTTTTCTGTTACATCAGAATTTCTGTTGATAATTCAGTACCATTACTCCTACATCTATGTTCTCCCCTTTATTAAAGGGCTAGACACCTGGGAACTATGTTTTCCAGAATCCCTGACAACAGCTTTCCACATAGATTCTGCCAACAAGAGACACTTGAGTAGAATTTAGAAAGTAGAGAGCAGAAGTCATTACTGTTCTTGTGTCTGCAGTGGGCAGATACCCACCCACTTTCTTGTAGGGGATGAGATTATCTGTAGCAGTTTTCTGTAACTCCCCAATTTCTAGTTTTCGGAAACAAGCAGCAATTTCTCTCACCTTTGTTCACCCAGTCATCCCAACAATTTTGTAAATCTTTGATCCCCTGTATTTCATTCTGATTAAAATACCAAGAGGGGTTTCTGGTTTTCTGACAGAACCCTGACTGAAATAGTCATGACTATTCAAAAAGGACTGAATCAAAAATTATGGACCTTATTAGGTTTTTGGTAAATTGCCAGAAAGGTTTCCAGAAAATGTGTGGTAGTTTCGTTAGCATGACAACATATGAAAGTAAATTTTTCCACGTTAATGTCATTGTATATAGTTGTTAAAAAGTTTTTGCTAGTTTAATATGGCAACTTACTTGTTCATTTATTTCATGGTGAAGAGATTAACAATATTTTCTTACTTGGCAATTTTTATTATTTGTAAAAGAATTTTTGAACAGCTTAGTTGTAACATTTTCTCATTTTTTAATTAAACTTTTAATTTTAGAACAGTTTTGTTTACATAGATTCTGCACCCCAGTTTCTCCTATTATTAACATCTTACATTAGTAGAATGCACTTGTTACAATTAATGAACCAATGATACATTATATTATCTATAAAATCATGAATATAAGTAATCAGCACTAGGAGCATACACACCCAAATTGAGAAACACTGATTTGTGGCTTTTAAAAACCTTTTTTACCTGAAGATATAGATTTTTAATTGATTTTGTGATCATAAATTGGTTTCTATTTTACTTCTATTTGTTTTGTATACAATGGAGTTCCTCAACCCAAGATTCAACAAATATTTATTAAGATAAGTTTATTTCCTGGTTTCTTTATAGATTCATCTTTGATCTATTTGGTACTTACTTTGAAAAATTGAGTAAAGAATCTAAATTTAACTTCCCCTTCATAGTACAACACATTTTCCAGGATGATATATTGAATAATTAATTTCATCCCCTTTAATTTAAATGTAACATTTACATATAAATGTTTTTGGACTCTAATTCGTTCCAGTGATAACTTTCCTTTCTTGTTTCAATTCCTCATTGTTATATTTATTGTATATTTAAATAGGTTTTAATGTATGTTGGTACAAGTTGCCTTCTCATTTTTTTCTTTCAGAGTAATCTGATCATCTTAATAATTCTTCTTCCGGATTGACTATAGAATCAGTTTGGCTTCAAAAATCTTTTTGAAATTTTTATGGTAATTGTTTTAATTATTTTATAGAAAGTTAAGAACTTCACACTATACACTTCTGTGACACAACTTTTCTCTTTAATTTTTTAAGCCATATTTCGTACCTTTCAGGAAAACGAAGACTTTCTTATCAATATATTCTCACATCTCCTTCCTACTGCATTTAACCTCAGATTTAGTTATGCTGTCATGAACGATCTTTTGTTGCTTTTTATTCTAAGTGATAATTAGTAGGAGAGAATAGTAGGAGAATGCTTGATATAACACTGCAACTAGCAATTTTTCAAGTGTGTAAATATGGTGTGTGTGTGTACTTGAGCTTCTATATCACTTATAATTTTTACTTCTGTTGTTTTCTAATTTTTCCTGTATATAGGACTACCTTGATACCAATGATATAAATGTAAAATCAAACACAGCATTGACTTTATAATAATGTAATTTAAAATTGTATTAGAAAAAAAATAAAATAAAATTGTATTAGGAATTTATATTATGTGTATAATAGCATTTTTCTGGAAAATCTTTTAAATTATTCTCATGATTTCTTTTATTAGTTATGACAGTTTTGAAAATTACATTTTAATCTTTCTAATAATATAGCCCTATTCTTTTTCTAATTGCATTGGCTTAAAATTCCAAACTTATATTATTAATATTGGTTATAGAGTTCTCACTCTCAAGTTTAATGGGAATAACTCTATTTTACCATTTAGTATGTATTAGTTATTGATTTGAGATTAGTAGCCTTTTTTCATGTTGAACAGGTAAAATTCACTCCTAGGTTACTAAAAATTTTAATCAGGAATAGGTACTGCATTTATCAAATTTTCATATCAATGTAAATATTATATAAACTAATTTTATCTATTACTGTGATGTATCATATCTCTACACAGCTCAAATTAATGTCCTCTCACTTTATATAGATCTTTGAACTTACAAGTGAATTTGGCTTGAAGTTTTTCTTTGGTAGACAACTTTTATCAGGTGTAGGAGTCAGTTATGCAGTATTTGAACATAAATAAGAGTTTTTTTCATATTTTCCTATGATCTGGAAAGGTGTGTATAGCAAAGGATTGATCTTTTCCTTGAAAGATTGACAAAGTTTACCAGTAAACTCTCAGGGTCTCTCCGAATTCCTCTTGGAGGGTCTCAGTATTTTGGATATATGGCTATTAGTTTGAGATTGTACCTTTCTTCATCTATTTTTTAGTCTATTTTGGTAATCTATATTCCCTTCAAAATAATCTAGATCACTGATTTTCAGGTTTGTTTTTTAGAATCATAAATGCTATTCTCTTACAATTTTCGTTTTCTCATGTCTTATGTCTCCTTCTTCCTTACAGTTTAGATTTCATGTTCTTTTATTACTATTTAGGGGTGTTTGGATTTCTTTTTTAAATCAGGCTAGCCAGATGTTGGACTATTTTATTATTTTCCGAGATTATCTGTTATGAGTAGTAATTTTATTTTTCTGCCTTTTTAATTCATTAATTTTTACCTTTATTATTTCCTCTTTCCTGCTGCCTTGAAATTTCTCCTACCCCGTTTAATCAAATATTCATTATTTTTAGTCTTTCTTCTTCTAATCAAATATTTATGGTGAGAAATTAAGTGACAGATACAAATATGGTAGCATTCAATACAGAGTTCATTTGATCTATTGTGTAAGCTCTATGTCATCACTTCTTGCTTCTTTTCTGTTAATATATTTTTTAGGTTTTGCTACAAGGGAAGTATTTTGTTTTCCCTCCCCTTCTAATATATTACTTTGCATGCACAGTACTGTGTTTATTTCATCATCTCTTTCCTTCTAAAAATGCAATCAAAACAAAACAATTTTTAAAATAATATGACACTGTATTCATATCTTGCTGAACTGTGACAGTGAAACAGTCAGACTCTGTGTTTTGCTCTGCACTGATCTCTTCCCCCTCACCTCATTCCTATCCAAATTAGGGGTGTTAGGGAGGTTGTTTATCTTCTGATTAATTCCCAGTGATACTACTGTTGAAAATGTCAGAAGGTTATACAATCCTACAATTGTCTTCTCCCTCACCTATGCCTGTGCATTGGGGAAGCTTTCTTCTAACCATGACCAAGGCAGGAGAAAATGGGTTATTAATAATCTTCAGACAGTGTGATAGCAGAAACCAAGGTTAAATGTTTCTTAGGAATTTGATACATAATTTAAGAGAATAAAAACAAACTGGGCATAAAAGTAAAAAAAAGAAAACAAAAACCTTACTTATTTATTTTTTTTTGCGGTACGCGGGCCTCTCACTGTTGTGGCCTCTCCCATTGCGGAGCACAGGCTCCAGACACGCAGGCTCAGCGGCCATGGCTCACGGGCCCAGCCGCTCCGTGGCATGTGGGATCTTCCCAGACTGGGGCACGAACCCGTGTCCCCTGCATCGGCAGGCGGACTCTCAACCACTGCGTCACCAGGGAAGCCCAACTTTTTAATTTTTTTCCAGCACAGTGATTCAGTTACATACATTCTTTTTCAGATTCTTTTTCATTATACATTATTACAAAATACTGGGTATGGTTCCCTGTGCTATATAGTAGGTCCTTGTTGGTTATCTATTTTATATATAGTAGTGTGTATATGTTAATCCTAAACCTAATTTATCCCTCCCTCCTCCTTCCCCTTTGGTAACCATCAGTTTGTTTTCTATGTCTGTGGGTCTATTTCTGTCTTATAAATGAGTTCATGTTTATCTTTTTTTTTTGAGATTCCACATACAAGCAGTATCACATATTTGTCTTTCTCTGTCTGACTTACTTCACTTAGTATGATAATCTCTAGGTCCATCCATGTTGCTGCACATGACATTATTTCATTCTTTTTTATGGCTAATATTCTATATATACCACATCTTGTTTATCCATTCATCTGTTAATGGACAATTAGGCTTTTTCCATGTCTTGGCTATTGTAAATAGTGCTGCAATGAACATGTGGGGTGCATGTATCTTTTCAAATTAGAATTTTGTCCGGATATATGCCCAGGAGTGGGATTGTAAGATCATATGGTAACTCTGTGTTTAGTTTTTTAAGGAATCTCCATACTGTTCTCCATAGTGGCTGCACCAATTTACATTCTTACCAACAGTGTAAGAGGGTTCCCTGTTCTCCACACCAACTCCATCATTTATTATTTGTAGACTTTTTGATGATGGCCATTCTGACTGGTGTGAGGTGATACCTCATTGTAGTTTTAATTTGCATTTCTCTAATAATCAGCAAAGTCGAGCATCTTTTCATTTGCTGTTGGCCATCTGAATGTCTTCTTTGGAGAAATGTCTATTTAGATCTGCCCATTTTTTATTGGGTTGTTTTTTTTTTTTTTTTTTGCTTTTTGGGTTTTTTTTGATATTGAGCTGTATGAGCTGTTTGCATATTTTGGAGATTAATCCTTTGTTGGTCGCATTATTTGCAAATATTTTCTCCCATTCTGCAGGTTGCTTTTTGTTTTGTTTATGGTTTCCTTTGCTGTGCAAAAGCTTTTAAGTTCAATTAGGTCCCATTGGTTTATTTTTGTTTTTATTTCCATTACTCTAGGAGACGAATTCAAAAAGATATTGCTGTGATTTATGTCAGAGAGTGCCTCTGCCTATGTTTTCCTCTAAGAGTTTTAGAGTATCTGGTCTTACATTTAGGTCTTTAATCCATTTAGAGTTTATTTTTTATATGGTGTTAGAGAATGTTATAATTTCATTCTTTTACATGTAGCTGTCCAGTTTTTCCAGCACCACTTATTGAAGACACTGTCTTTTCTTCATTGTATAGTCTCACTTCCTTTGTTGTAGATTAATTGACCATAGGTGTGTGGGTTTATTTCTGGGCTTTCTATCCTGTTCTGTTGATCTATATTTCTCTTTTTGTGCCAGTACCATAGTGTTTTGATGACTATAGCTTTGTAGTATAGTCTGAAGTCAGGGAGCATCATTCTTCCAGCTCCGTTTTTCTTTCTCAAGATTGCTTTGGCTACTTGGGGTCGTTTGTGTTTCCATACAAATTAAAAATTTTTTGTTGTTCTAGTTCTGTGAAAAATGCCATTGGTAGTTTGATAGGGGTTGCATTGAATCTGTAGATTGCCTTGGGTAGTACAGTCATTTTAACAATATTGATTCTTCCAATCCAAGAACACAGTATATCTTTCCATCCATCTGTGTTGTCTTCAGTTTCTTTCATAGGTGTCTTATAGTTTTCAGAGCACAGGTCTTTTGATGGCGATGGTGAAGAGTATTGTTTCCTTAATTTCTCTTTCTGATTTTTTGTTGTTAGTGTATAGAAATGCAACAGATTTCTGTGTATTAATTTTGTATCCTGCAACTTTACCAAATTCATTGATGAGCTCTGGTAGTTTTCTGGTAGTGACTTTAGGATTTTCTATGTATCATGTCATCTGCAAACAGTGACAGTTTTACTTCTTCTTTCCCAATTTGGATCCATTTTATTGCTTTTTCTTCTCTGATTGCTGTGCCTAGGATTTCCAAAACCATGTTGAATAGAAGTGGTGAGAATGGGCATCCTTGTCTTATTCCTGATCTTAGAAGAAATGTTTTCAGCTTTTCACCATTGAGTATGATGTTAGCTGTGGGTTTGTCATATATGGCCTTTATTACATTGAGGTATTTCACTCTAAGCCCACTTTCTGAGAGTTTTTATCAGATGAATGTTGGGCATAAAAACCAAAAAAAGCTTTTCTTTACCATCATCCTCATTGTCTTTTGTAATGAAATTTTATGCCTCCAAAATACCAGAAACTAACAATTGATGACTGGGACAGGGCTAATTTATTTACGTTCTACACTGAGAATGTGCACAATAAAGATTAAAGGTTCCCCAAGGGAGAACCAAGAAATTGTTCAGGGAAGAAACAAGCCTATGACCCTCACAACACCGTCCCACACCCAGGCTAATGACTGAAATCTTATTAGCTTTCGGCTTTAGTCTCTGTTGAATGTAAAACACTCCGTTGAAGAATCAGGCTTTAAGCTAGTGTTTTTCTACCTTTTAAGCCCATCTTTACTTTTCTAAAATATGCAAATATCAAAAACCACTCATATAACCCTCAGTTGAGAATGCTTCAATCATATATTTGAACACATCTCCACCATTCAAGATTTCTTTTGAGTTTTATATTTTATTTACAAAAAAGAAAAAAAAACTAAATATTTTTCTCTTCCCACTGCACATGTGGAATTATTTATTGGGTATTCTTTATCAAATGTCCATTTTAATCTCACACCAATGGCTTCCTCAACAGACCCTTCCACATACGTAGACGACATGCCTGTTGGAGATATTCTCCAGGATCCATATTCTCCAGGATCCTGTTGTGTTTCTGCCCTTCCTATGAGCAGAGCAATGACCACCTTTTGTTCTGGACTTTGTTTTCCAGGCTATACTGTATTGTGAACAGCCTTGGAAGACAGAGGTAGTGGCATCTGCCTAAGCAGAGTGCATGTGTGTTTGCTGTCCCCTCTAACCAAGATGATGTCCAGTTGGGGGCAGATGCTGGCTAGGTTTGGTTGTGGTCTTTCATAAAAGACTGGTGTTTCCTAAACTTGGGACTCTTCTACTGACATGTACCCCACTATGTGGAAAGGCATTCCCTGGCCTCCATGATGCCACCCTGTGGAAATTACAGCTCAGGGTCCTGGGGCAAATGCTGATACTATGGCCATTGGCATTGCAATGTATGAGGAATACATTGTCCTTTGTCTCTGACTTAGAAGCCAGGTCTTCTGCCAACATCCATGTGGCAGGCTAACTTGTTAGCTGGTGAGCAGGGAACAATCCCAGTCCCTTCAGGGTTTTGTCAATCCGAGTTTTAAGATGCTTTCATTTAAATCTGTTTTCTTCTTTCTTCCTGAGTACTGGTGTGACTGGGGGAAACAGGGAAAAAGAAGCAGGTGGTCAAAGAGTACGCTGGGTGCCAGAGGGGAAGAAAAACAGGCCCAACAAGTGGTGAGAAAGGGCTCTAGACAGAGAGAAAGATGCTAGTGGCTCCAAAAACCAGCTCAATCCACTTCACAGCTGAGCCTGGGGCCCATCCTGCTGTCAGCCTGCCTCTTCAGTGTTGTTCCCCAGTGTGGCTAAGGGTGGTTAATCACGCCTCATCAGCATAAACCAGACCTCTTAGCATGTGTTTATATTAATTCTCACACAAATCACTCCTTCAAATGAAAAATGAGACAACCATCTGTAACTAATTTCATATTTCCTGAGATGATGAAACAGAATGCTTTTAAAAAAAGAAAAAAAACATGGCAACTACTTTTCTAACTTCTCAAAAGCAGTTGGTCTTTCTTAAATCTCCGTATACTCTCTGCTTCCCTCAAGGAAGCATGCCAGCATAATTGTAACAGACAAACTTCATTTCTCTAAAGAATCTCAGTGTTCATCCACAGTCTACAAGGAACTCATTTAGCTAGCAGTGGAAAAAACAAAAACAGAAAAACAAAAACCTCAACCTTAAAAAAATATACTCTTCAGTCAAAAATTAGAAATGGCCCTACATGAAGCAAAAGCATATCATCTACAAAATAATCCATTTAAAAACCAGCGGGAGACTGTTATGTGTTTGAATCATTAGTTAGTTTGAAACACAGTATCCTATTTTAGCTTTCATGGTGTATTACCTGGAAATGAAAGTTTTACATTTCTTACTGTCTACCATTTGAGTTGAATTTATTTTCATGCTGTGGAATTTTAATACTTTTAATTATAGAGATTAATAACTCTTATTCTTTGAGGAAAACTTTTATTTGACTCCATCTCATGGCATGAGGCTAAAACCTTGATTAGTTAGCCAGATTGCAATATTCCAGACTGTTGATCTTTCTGGTTAAATTCTGGTTCAGTTCTGATGAACCAGAATTACCTATTTGTTTGTTCATTTCATCTTTGAAATCTTTCAAAACTATTATTGTGGTTTCTTGTCATAATAAGTCCATTGCAATAAGTCTAAATGAGTGTTTCCTTGATGAATAAGGATGACTCAGGGTCTAAAGTTCATTATTCATATCACCAGTTACCACTGGAAATCACTATAAATGAATGTTGTATAGGGTTATTGGATGGCAGGCAGCCGAGTTGCTTCCAGAGTATAAACTTGAAGTTTCTTTATTAAACAACAAAACAGCAGAATGGTGATATCTACAAATTGCAGTTTGTCTCTTAAAGAAAAAAAAAAAACCCACAACTACGAGTATTAGAAACCTATGATACTAATACTTTGGTTAGCCAGGTTTTAGTTACACTTTTTTTGAGGTGGTGTTAAAATATTTAATATGTTCTGTTTTATGAATAGATTTTAAAATAGATCATATGTTAAATGTAAAATAAATTATAAAATAGATTTTATAAATAGGTTTTAAAAACTTTTCTATTTGTCTTCAACTAGTCATTATTATCTTTAAAAAGTATTTTAGAAGAATAATACTTTTCAAAATATTTAGGCATAAAATACTACATTTTCCAGTTTCTGAGGTAACTTTTGCTTGTCTTTTAAAATAATAAAAGCTGCCTTCACACATTTTTAAAGAATTCAAAGTTTCGAGCTCAAACTCTTTTTGCCAATTTTTAACAAACAAAAGTAACTGGAAAAAAAATGCTGAATGACCTCAACAACTTTGGACATAATACATATTTTAATAATGTTATGGAAACAAATGTGGCAGTAATAGAGTAGACTTTATAATATTCTTAAACACTATCTTAAATATTTGAGGTGTGGGATAAAATATGTGTAGTACTTATCACACCAAATTTTCTGCTCTCTGGAGGGTATTATTGGATATTCTGTCTTCTGAGAAAAATCCTTTCATTGGTTTGCCAGTAGCAGTTGAGGTGAGGGTGAACTGCACACTTTCTTGGCGATTTCACCCGTCTCTCTCTGTAGGGCAGTGATAGTGACCAGGAGGAAGCCATCTGCACAAGGAATCATGGGATGAGCAATGCACTTCACACCCACGCTGTCTCCTGAGCCTCTCGATGGCATGTTCCTGCTACTTCTAGCTGTATATCCTCCACACTGCTCGGTAGTTGCTCTTTCATGCTGGTTCCCTTCCATAATTTGTGATACTGCAGGAAAGTGACAGAGGAAGCTGCCTTTGCTGGTTGCCATAGGGGTGGCTGTTCTAGATGACCGATTCTCAAGTGGGCATGAAAGACCGTCAGAAGTGCTGAAGTGGGGTTTTCTTCCTTTGTATCCAGGCGGGGGCACATACTCACACTCTGTGTCTCAACAAGAGAGGAAGACTAAAGATGAGGTTAAATTTAACACAGCGCTCCTTCATGCTAAGGGTTCAAGTGCTTTCTGTCACGCTAATTCATCCTCCAGACAGGTCTGTGGCTGAAGTGGGGAGTCTTTGTTGTTCTTTTTTTCCCTTACAAAAATATAAAAAGAAGATAGGATCTTGGAATGACCTTTCCTAGCTAACATTTCACTTATAGCAAATTCACACATGTGCTCCGTGGGCCTGATGCTACCTATAGAAGAATTTCCAGTACATAGTTGTTTTTAATTTGAACTGGTAGCCGTTGTTTAAAATATGGGAGATTTAAAATCTGTGTATTAGTTTGCTTGGGCTATCATAACAATGTAGCACACACTGGGTGGCTTAAACAACAGAAATGTATTTCCTCACGATTCTTGAGGTGAGAAATCTGAGATGAAGTTGTTGGCAGGATAGGTTTCTCCTAAGGCCTCTCTCCTAGGCTGGTAGATGGCCGTCTTCTCTCTGTGTCTTCACATGGTCTTCCTTCTGTGTGTCTGTCTGTCCTAATCTTTTTTTATAAGGACTCCAGTCTTATTAGATTAGGGCTCACCCATACAACCTCATTTTAATTTAACTACCTCCTGAAAGAGCCTATCTCCAAATACATTCTGCCGTATTGGTGGGGAGGACTTCAACCTCCCGCCAACGTGAATTTTAGAGCAACACAATTTAGCCCATTACAGTTAGAACCCAGGTATCTGGCTCTTCTTAAAACAGTAGAATACAGGGTGGTTCTGGGCACTCATTTCTTCTACTTTCGAATCCATTTCCCACACTATTAGTAATATAATCTTTCTGAATCTCATTTGTTTGCTTAAAAGTATTCCCAGTCTCCCCGTGCTTTCTAGATAGATTCCATTTCCTTATCAGGGCATGAAAATCCTTGTGGTCTCACCTCTGCCTGTTTCTTCCTTCTCACCTCCCTCAGCCATACTGTGCTGGAAGTTTAAGCAGCCAAACTTTATCGGGCTTCTTCCCCTTTGCAGATGCTATTCCTTTTACCTGAAATGCCCTTTCCTGTGTTCTCTTCCTGTGATATATTTCCTGGCTGACTCTTCCTCTGACAAGGCTCCCATGTCATTGCCCCTAGGAGGGCCTCCATGACCCCTCACCTGGGGAACACGCCCTGTACGTTATCCCTGCCCCGCTCAGCCCCCTGGGTGGCTCTAAATCATGGCTCTTGGAGAGACAGTGAAATGGTTTAGTTATCTATCTCTCCACTGGGACACAAGTCCTCGAGGACTGTGTCTGTCTTCTCTGTGGTCCCAGAGCCTAGCCCACTGCACCCCGGAGAGCAGGGCTTAACAGAAATGCCTTGAAGGAACTAATAAATCCACAGAAGGATGAATCCACAGGACAACCCTTCCCAGCAGGTGTCATTAGCAGCCCGTTCTGCAGATTTAGACAGACCCTGGTATGAAATCCAGCTCACTGCCTGCTGTTAGTTATATTATTAACTTGGACAATTCCTTAATAGCTTGAAACTTCAATTTCTTTGTCTGAAAAATTGGAATGAAAATTAAAATTATGTATTGGGTTCTGTAAAATTTTAAAAAGAGAAACACAGGAGTAACTTTGTATATTGTGAAGAATCAAAATATTAATAATAATTTTTATTATTGTCCCACAATGCAGGAGCCAGGGTCTCAACTCCAGCTACTGTCACTGACCGTCAGCACTTTTCTAAGACATCGATGATATGTTTAGTAGACGGAGAAAATACCAATCCTGTTTACTGAATATTACTGTACTTCTTCTCTGGACTAGTTCTGAGTAATACCAGTAGGATAGGTCCACTGTAGTCAAACAGAGCTAGAGAGAAGGATCTAGCAATCCGTAAATCACTAGAGCTGCTTTTCCAGCTTTAGATACCCTGTAATTAAAATCCATCCAAATGTGTAATTTCTCAAAATGCAAAATACACTGATTTTGAAAATCGGTGGGTTGAAAAGCAAATACAGTAAGAGAAAAGAAGAGGGACCAAGTGCTCTGAGGAACCTGACAGTTGTGGGGTAGAGAAGCCCAGGCTATGGTGGTATTCCTTTAAAAGATGGAATATACTAGAGCTTTGGTGCTCAAGCATTGGCCTGCTTCAGAACTACCTGGAGGGCTGGTGCAACAAGATTACTGGGCTCCATCCCAGAGTCTGATTCCGTAGGTCTGGGGTGAGGCCAGAGAATTTATGCTGCTGGTTAGGGGACCACACTGAGACCTGCTGGATTAGAATATAGGAAGGAGACGTGAAACTTTCAGGACAAAGACGGTATAATCAAACGTTGGACAGGGTTTCCGTGACATGGGGTGCAAGACACAGAGAGGAAGTCACTGGAGAACAACAAGGCCCATGTCTTCCTGGGAGGCTAGAGGAACACACCTGTGAGGAAAGGAAGCGGAGGCGGGATTTCACCAGAAGGTAGAGTGGAATGTTACCAAGCACCTGGGACAGCCAAAGCAGAGAAATGGATCCTGAGTCTTTTGAGCTTGGCCAGTTTGGAGAATGTAGTTGAGATCAAAGTACTATTTACTTCTATTTTATTCTAATTAAACATTTATTTCCTTCTTAAGAGATGTGCATGAAACAACCTCTCAGAAATGGTCGGGCCTTGGCAAATGAGTGCTGTCCATTATAACCATGCTTATACCTCAGACATAACCCTCCACGCCCCGCTCCCCAAATGTTGGCACACATCCTCCTCAGAATAATTTACCATCAGACAAGAACAGGATGTTATGAGATAAAATTCAGTTTTGCTTTTTAAAAAACAAGATTGCCCATATTTTTGTTATTCACACTTCTCCGTGGCAGTGTTGTCTAGATGGGGTTAAGAAGTGTGGAGCATTTGGAAAACTGAATTCCTGAAGGGTTTGGAGACGCGAGGCTCTTCTGAGCTGGGTAGGAAAAGAAAGGCAAAAAATAAAACGAAATAAAAAAAGAAATAGAAAACCTAGAGGTAACTGGATTGTTCTTTTCCCCTCCAGAAATAGTATTTTTCACTGGCTTATATATGAATGTCTTCAATAAATCACACCAGACAAACTTGTTAGGCAGAGTTTCCGGAGATCTAAGACATGACTGTCTCTCTGCACTAAAATTGTGGCTCACACCACAGGCCACCAGAAAAATGGCCCATGGCCTCCACTGCTGCCCTCTAAGGAGGCATGGCTTTTGTGAGCTAAGTCTCTCAAGTCCACGGCCTTTGCCTTTTATAGGACTCTTTATTTATTTATTTATTTTTAATTTCAGGATTCGGTCTCAGTTTTGTGTACTGATAAAGACAGTATTTAACTTTAATTTTAATGCAGAATTTATGGAAATTAGTCTTTAGCTCACTCTCTGAATTAAATTTAACATGGGCTCTACTGGAAATAATACACTTTATTAGGAGTTAGGAGCCTGTCACTTTCACGCTGTGTTGACTTGGGCTAGACCCTCACCTTCTCCAGACTTTGGTTTTCCCATCCACAAAATCCGAGGGATGAAAGATCATTTCCCAGGGCCCCTCAACTCTCCCTGGGCACCCCCCACCAACCTGGCTGTCTACTTCTAGAATGTAGAGTCAGTCATTTTTATATCCTTTTTCCCCTCCTTTTTCTGTCTTTCTCATTTAGAACATTGCACCTGATACGTATATCTTTAAACTTTCCAGTTTAGAGTCCGGATTGTTTTTCTTATCATTTGAATTTAGTCCTTTAAAAACCATAATGGGCTTACGCCAGAAAAGTGACAATATTCAGCCCAAGTATTATATCACAACCATTTTTCTGTCTTCTGAGATCAGCTCAGTTAACATTTTTCAGATCTCCTTCACAAAGCACTTTATGTAAGTTTAATGTTACAGTGAATTTAATCTAACAGTGACATCGTTTAATGCTTGATAAATTCTCCAGTTTGCCAGC
This sequence comes from Globicephala melas, assembly GCF_963455315.2. Classification (NCBI taxonomy): domain Eukaryota; kingdom Metazoa; phylum Chordata; class Mammalia; order Artiodactyla; family Delphinidae; genus Globicephala; species Globicephala melas. Next base: position 8,472,431 of record NC_083322.1, read on the forward strand.
CAAATGAATGCTGCAAACAAACTGACAAAGTGATGGGTATACCATTGCTGGTGGTGATTTATGCAAATTGATTATAGTTATTTCTTTTCTTTAGGAACTGTCATGACGAGAGTGCGTATCAATATCTTCAGCCCTCAGGCCAACACTACCACAATACTAATGTCACATTCAGTGTTCACTGCTATGGAAATTATATGCAGATTGTATGTGATAATGAACTAAAGAACAATTGATAAAAATTCCTTACTTTGACATTCTCATAACCAGAATATTGTAATACACTCTATTTGCTGAGAAACTCTGATGTCACAACGCAGCTCTAGCAACAGAACAGTACAGAAGACAACATTAAGGACATTCCTATTTTGCTTTCTGAGCACATCAAGAAAATAAGTTTTGATATTTGATTTTGGCATATCACCTTCTCAAGAACTTATTCCAGACCACTTAAACAATAAATTATCTAAGTAATGGCTCTTTCAAATTGGTTTATAACAAGATAGAAGAAGGAAAGAAATTCTTCCTCTTCTTTTTGAACTAGAATGAATGGTCAACATGAAAATGTACTTTTTGTTTTTTAGGACACTAGTTTTGATATTAACCCCTTAACACAGGGGTCCCCAACCCACCAGTCCGTGGCCTGTTAGGAACTGGGGCCACACAGCAGGAGGTGAGCAGTGGGCAAGCGAGTGCAGCTTCATCTGCCGCTCCCCATCGCTCACATTACCGCTCGAACCATCCCCCTGCCCCACCTCTGACCCGGGTCTGTGGAAAAATTGTCTTCATGAAACCAGCCCCTGGTTCCAAAAAGGTTGGGGACCACTGCCTTAACAGATACATGGTTTGCAAATATTTTGTCCCATTCCCTAGGCTGTCTTTTCATTTTGTTGATCCTTTCTTTTGTTGTGCAGCAGCTTTTCAGTTTGAGGTACTCCCAACTGGATTTGATTTTGTTGTCTGTGTCAAATCCAAAATGTCATTGCCAAGACCCACGTTAAGGAGCTTTTTCCCGATGTTTTTCTTGTAGGAGCTTTAAGATTTCCGGTCTTACATTTAAGTCTTTAATCTACTTCAAGTTAATTTTTGTGATGTAAGAGAGGGGTCTAGTTTTATTCTTTATATGTGAATATCCAATTTCCCCAGCACCGTTTATTGAAGAGACTGTCATTTCTTCATTGAGTATTCTTGGCTCCCTTGTCAAACATTAGTTGACTATATATACGCATGGGTTTATCTCTGGGCTTTTAATTCTGTTCCATTCATCTTTGTTTCTGTTTTTATGCCAGTATCATGCTGCTTTAATTATCATAGCTTTATAATATAGCTTGAAATCAGGAAATATGATGCTTCTCACTTTGTTCTTTTTTCTCAGAATTACTTTTGCTATGTGGGTTCTTTTGTGGTCCAAATATATTTTAGCATTTTTTTTTCTATTTCAGTAAACAAAAAAATTGGAATATTGATAGAATTGCATTGACTCTATAGATGGCTTTAGGGAATATGGACATTCTAACAATATTAGTTCTTCCAATCCATGAACCTGGGATACTTTTCCATTTATTTGTGTAGGCTTTGATTTCGTTCATCAATGTCTTATGGTTTTGAATATAGAGATCTTTCACCTTCTTGGTTGAAATACTTTTTTCCTAAGTATTTTATTGTTTGTGATGCTATTGTAAATAGGATCATTTTCTTTATTTCCTTTTCAGATAATTTGTTGTTAGTGTATAGAAACACTACTGATTTTTGTTTTTAATTCTGTATCCTGCAGATTCACTGAATGTGTTAAGTAGGTCATTTTCTTTTTTTTTTTTATGGAACCTTTAGGATTTTCTATATATAAAATCATGTCATCTGCAAAGAGAGATAATTTTACTTCTTTCTTTTCAATTTTGATGCCTTTTATTTCTTTTTCTTGCCTGATTGCTCTCGCTAGGACTTCTAGTACTGTGTTGAATAGGGGTGGTCAGAGTGTACACCCTTGTCTTCTTACTGATCTTAGAGAAAAAGTTTTCAACCTTTAACCATTGAGTATGATGTTAGCTGTGGGCTGGTTACATACCTTTATTAGGTTGAGGTACTTTACTTCATATCTAATTTGTTAAGAGTTTTTAATATGAACAGATGTTAAATTTCGTCAAATGCTTTTTCTGCATCTATTGAGATTATCATAGGATTTTTTTCTTTCATTCTGTTAATGTGGTGTATTATATTGATTGATTTGAATACGTTGAACCATCCCTACACTCCAGAGATAAACACCACTTGATCATGGTGAATGATCTTTTCAATGTGCTGCTGAGCTTTATTTATTAGTATTTTATTGAGAACTTTGGCATCTATATTCATCAGAGATATTGGCCTATAGTTGCCTTTTCTAATAGTGTTCTTTTCTGGCTTTGGTGTCAGGATAATGTTGGCCTCATAAAATGAGTTTGGGAATATTCCCTCCTCTTCAATTCTTTGGAAAAGTTTCAGAAGGATTGATGTTAATTCCTTAAATTTTTGGCAGAATTCACCAATGAAGCCATTTAGTCCTGGGCTTTTCTTCATTGGGAGATTTTTTGGTTACTGACTCAATCTCTTTACTAGAAATTGGTCTGTTCATATTATTGTCTGTTGAATCAGTCTTAGTAGGTTGTGTGTTCTAAGAATTTTTCCATTTCTTCTAGGTTTTCCAGTTTGTTGGTATATAGTTGTTCATATTAGCCTCTTATGATCCTTTGTATTTCTGTGGCATAAGTTGTAAGGTCTCTTTTATTCATTTACAGATTTTTTGATTTGAATCCTTTCTCTTTTTCCCTTGGTTAGTCTAGCTAAAAGTTTGTTAATTTTAACTTTTCAGAAAACTAACTCTTACTTTTATTAATCTTTTCTATTGTTTTCCTGTTCTCTATTTCATTTATTTCTCCTCTAATATTTATTATTTCCTTCCTTCTGCTAACTTTGGGCTTAGTTCTTATTTTTCTACTTCCTTAAGGTGTAGAGTTAGGTTGTTTGAGATCTTTCTTGTCTCTTAATGTAGACATCTATTGTTATGAACTTCCCTCTAAGAACTGTTTTTGCTGCATCCCATAAGTTCTGGTATGCTGTGTTTCCATATTCATTTATCTCAAGATACTTTTTATTTCCCCTTTAGTTTCTTTTTTGATCTGTTGGTCATATTCTATTTAGAATGCAAGGTGTCTTTAGATATTTAGTTCTTATTACTCAGCCCTGCAGTATAGGTACCGTCTGCATTTTTTAAAAATGAGGAAACAGTCTAAGGGAGGTTAAATAATTTGTCCATGGGTACTGTCTTGGTAGGAGGATCCCTGGTCCATCCTCTCTGTGGAAATATTTTCAGCACCAGACCTTTCCCTACCACATCCTAACACAACAATTTCTCTTTGTAACAAAGCTGTTCTTTGGTCATAAGTACTAAAATAGTTATGAGTTGTTGGCATTAGATACAAAAAATGGATTGATCCACCAGAATAAAAGAATAGTAGTTTGGATTCATCTTGTTATATAAATGTGTACTTGGCTTTAACAATATCATTTAAAAACAATTGTGCATCACTTGAACTCAGCAAGCCTAGTTCTGAAGTCTGATTGTCTTTAATGTATCTGGGCAGCCAAGCCCAATTGTCAGACTACACTAGTAAGACCCAAGACTAAACCAATGTGTCTTTACAAGGGGGTAGGACAATGAGACAGCAACAGGATATGCATCTGTTCTCTGCAGATGATGTTGCATATGATTGAAATCCACTGGCAGATGGTCTTCTTGTGAACTCACAGAGAACAGGTTTTGTTGAGAATCCTTACTCTGTAAAAATAATTCCATTCACCCTTCCCCATCATCAGCATCGGGCTGGTATGCTATATCTGACAGTGAGAAACTCTAATCCTGCCTGCCCTCCTTGGCCTGAGATCTCCAGTTTAATCCCTACTAGGTCTTTGGAGGCCTGGGATCAGCCATAATAGTTCCTTGGACATTCTCCACATTTGATGAGCCTACATCTCTATGAAAGAGACTTCTAAGAACAAGAATATTCTTACATAGATACTTATAGTATCTTATTGATACTTATTGACCCTCGGGGGTCAATAGAGACACTATGGAATACAGATATTTTATTCTAAAATCCAAATTGTTTTTGTTACATCACTTTAAAGGGGTAGAAATGATCACATTCTGTTTTTACAAATCTGAGCCAAACCTACATTCCATCCTCAACTGCTGTCCCGTCCTTCACTTTTCTCTGTTCCAGCCACACTCAGTGTCCACTATTCTCACATCTTCTAGATGCTTCTTCCTCTTCATATCTTTATCCAGATGGTTTCTGGTGGCTGGAACATCTTTTCTAACTTCTAATCATTTTACGATACTCAGTTCATATGTCAATATTTTTGTGAATTTTTTTCCACGCTGCTCAGTCTCCCTTCAATTTCCCATGGTATTTCACACACAGCGCATTCTAGTCCATATTGAAGTAGGAGTCTGCAACTTTGGTCTTCCCTCTGAAAAGTGTCGGGATAGGTAGAGGTAGTACAACAAACAAAGGAAGGGGCTTTGGAACTACAGAGTAAATGGCCTGAACCGTAGCTCTGTCACCCCCTAGCCATGTTTCTTGGTCCCTCTAAATTTCAGCTTCCTCACCTTTCATGTGAGGGTAACAATAACTACCTCAAAAGTTTGCCACAAAGTAAGTGAGATAATTTATATAAGGCATAGACCAGAAAATATCTTCTAAAGAACATAAAAAAGTTCATCATGTAGTATTTGAAACACACAAGAGAATTTATGTAATGTGTAGGTTATGTAGCATAACAATCAAACACCTTTGAATGTATCAGTCGACATAAGAATTAGGGTATTGGCACTAAGATTGATCTGCAGTTGACCCTTGAACAACATGAGAGTTAGGGGCACTGACCCTCTGCACAGTCAAAAATCAGTGTATAAGTTACAGTCAGTCCCCTGTATCCACAGTTACCTCATAGATATGATTCCTCTGTATCCATGGTTCCACATCCACGGATTCAGCTAACCATGAATTGTGCAGTACTGTAATATTTACTATTGAAAAAAATTGCACATAAATGGACCCACACAGTTCAAACCCATGTTGTTCAAGGATCAGCTGTACTTGTGTCTCCTTCCCTCTCCATCCTCTTTACCCCAAATTGACAAGTATTCTGAAATGTATGCTTTTCCTTCCTTTCTTTTTCAAAATGTTGTTTTAACATATGCATGTTAGGTTGCTTCCATGTCCTGGCTACTGTAAGTAATGCTGCAATGAACACTGGGGTGCACGTGTCTTTTTGAATTATGGTTTTCTCAGGGTATATGCCCAGTAGTGGGATTACTGGGTCATATGGTATTTCTATTTTTAGTTTTTAAAGGAAACTTCATACTATTCTCCGTAGTGGCTGTATCAATTTACATTCCCACCAACAGTGCAAGAGTGTGGAATATTACTCAGCCATAAAAGGGAATGAAATCAGGTCATTTGTAGAGATGTGGATGGACCTAGAGACAGTCATACAGAGTGAAGTAAGTCAGAAAGAGAAAAAACAAATATTGTATATTAACGCATATATGTGGAATCTAGAAAAATGGTACAGATGAACCTATTTGCAAAGCAGAAATAGAAACACAGATGTAGAGAATCAATGTATGGACACCATGGGGGGAAAAGAGGGGTGGGATGAAGTGGGAGATTGGGATTGACATAAATATACTACTATGTATAAAACAGATAGCTAATGAGAACCTGCTGTATAGCACAGGGAACTCTACTCAGTGCTCTGTGGTGACCTAAATGGAAAGGAAATCCAAAAAAGAGGGGATATATGTATACATCTAGCTGATTCACTTCGCTGTACAGTAGAAACTAACACAACATTGTAAAGCAACTATACCCCAATAAAAAACAACCCATGCATATTAACTAAAATTTATGATTTCATTTTATGTGTATTTATATTTCTGTGTGTAGTTGTGGTCAATTAAATGTTACTATTGGATAACATTTTATCATTTGATTATTCCACAATTTATTTAGCACTATGCTGTCATTAGTATAATGATGTGAACATTTGGGTTGTTCTCAGGTTTTGCTATTATGAACAGTTTTTTTTATTGAAATATATATGACACATAACATGCAAATTTAAGGTGTACAACACGTTAATTTGATACATTTATATATTGTAATATGATTGCCATTGTAGTGATAATTAGCACCTCTATCATATTACATAATGGTCCTTCCTTTTCAGTGGTTGGAATCATTAAGTTCTAGTCTCTTAGCAAGTTTGATAATACAATATTGTTGTCTATATTCACTATACTGTTCATTAGATCTCTAGGGCTTACTTATTTCTCATTGCAAGTTTGTACCCTCAACATTTGTCCTATCCCCCAATCCTCTGGTAACCACTATATTACTTTCTGTTTTTACAATTTTGGCTTTTTTAGATTCCACATGTAAGCGATACTACACAGTACTTGTCTTTCTTTGTCTGACTTACCTCCTTTGGCACAGTACTGAACTGTTAATATGAACATTTTGTACAGGTTTTCTGTTCCTGTGTGAGAATTTCTCTAGTGCATCTACCTAAATTGGAGTTGTTGATTTGTAGGTTAGTGCAAGTTTAACTTTACTAGGTAGTGTCAAATCTATTTCCAAAGATGTTACGTTTATAATTGAATGTATTCATTGTGTAAATTGGCCTTTTGAAAGAACTTCTGGTCTTTTGATCATCTTACTTAATTAGTGTCTCCTCTTACTTTTATTATTTATTCCTTTCTACTTTCTTAGGATTCATTTTGTTGCTCTATTCCTTCTTAAGGTTGATATTTATACAATTTTTAGCCTTTTTTTCCTAATATCAGTGTTTCAGGAAATAACATTCTTTGTAAGACTCATTTAAATACTTTGTAGTTTATAGAATTTTGGGTCCATATTTAGCCTTTTTAAATGTTTTCTTTTATTCCAGTCCTACATGTTAGATACTATTGCTATTTTTTATAGGCAGTATATACAAAGTGGCATCACCTACATTTTCTCAGTGGTACCAATGCTTTAGTTTTGATTTGTAGTAGATATAGATCACTTGGTTCTAAGTATTTTACATTTACATGGCAAGTCATTTGTTTTGGGCATTTAGAAGTGTTAAATTTTCCAAGTATGTCCTTTCTTTAAATAAAATGTTATAAGAACAAAATCCACCTGCCTCCACCTCTCTCTCCCTTCCCTCTCTCTCTCTCTCTCTCTCTCTCTCTCTCTCTCTGGTCTCTCCCTTTCCCCCTCTTTCTCTGCTCTGTCCCCTCTCCTCTCTCTGTCTGGCCTCTTCCTTCCTCCATCCTTCCTTCTCTCCTTTCCTCCCCCAACTAATGTGCTGATTCACAAGTGCTGTTGAGGGTACTCATTGAGGGTACCCATTGTTATCCCAGCCTGGAGTTCTACAAGGTAAGAAATGGCTGGAATTTGTACCATGATGTCACCCTGTCCCCCTTTAGGATGGGCTGTCTTCAGTCTGCTTCAGTCATTTTAGTATTTACCTGGCTTCTGTTTTAAAAAGTCTTTCACTATAATGTGTACACCTTACATGCTCCATAAATAGGTCCCATAGACCTTCACTCTCAGTTTTGAGACTTTTCCACTGTGCATCAGATAAGACCCTTTGGTTTCAAGCAAGAGAGAATCCAAATCCAGCTGGCTAATCAGTAAAGGGCCCGGGTAGCAGAAAACTCAGAAGCAGGGCAGCCTTGGGAGTGATCCAGTCTCTCTAGAGACACACTTTACCCCTTCTGGCGGTGACAAAGCGGCAGGGAGGTAATTCCTATGCATCTTTGAATAGCTCTTATTTGTCTTTGAGGTGAAGAATGTAGGAGCTGTAAAGGCAGAAGGAATCCCCGAGACCATTTTACAGGAACTCAGACTTATCAATACTTATTCTGGAAGTTAGTCACTATTTCACCCCAAAATTATTTACTGTGTAATTAAATATCCTTATTTTAGATTCTTACAGTGGGTGACATTCCTGTGATGGATCAGAAGTTTACATTTTTAGAAAAAGCTCACAAATTCTCCCTACTGTATAGTAGGTACAGTGTATCAGTGATTTTTCCTGTCAGGTATTGTCTGTTTGTCTTGATACAGGAATTAAAACTAATTATAATAGCTGCTTCTTTCCTGGGCAAGTACATTCCAGCCCCAGTGAGACACAGTGATTCTCTGAGACAGAGGTTATCATCCTCATTTTGCAGCTCAGGTAATGGTCTCCATTCAGAAATTATAGAGCCTGTCCTAGAGATAGCACATGATAGAGGAGGGTTTAATATCTTACTGAATTTGTCTAAAAAAATACGCTTATTTAACAAATGAGCTGAATACACCAATGAACAGCCCTGGCACATTGTGGAAGACAAGTAATGAAAATGAAGCCCACGTTGGCCATCTGTATCATGGGATGGTTGAACTAGATGGCATAACAGGCCCTTCCAAGTCTGAGATTTGCTGTATAATTTAACTCTACTTATAAGTCTCAATTAGGCTTTACTAGACTGAGCTGCTTGAAGATACTCCTGATTTATGATTCATCTATTTTTTTTTAGCTGCAAGCCAGTGCCTGTTTCTGTTTAGGTTTTCAAGACATTATTGGTGACTTGAATTAGAATACCCAAGATGGAGTTTTGATATAAAATAAAAATAGATTTTAAAGATTCTTTTCAACTTTAATTTAGATGAGACAGAGTTCAATGTTTCACTTTTTATGGTTCCTTCATATTGGCAGTCATTATCGACTGTCGCAGTTTGAACTTTATTCAAGCTTGTTCTCAGCTGCTAGCTAGTGAGAGTAACCATGGGTAGATGACACATTAACACAAATTCTTGTAACTTTCAAGAAATTCCAGTTATGAAACTAGATTAAAATAAACCATTTATGACTTTCAAAACACCTCTTTATTTATCACATTTATTTTTAAATACACTTGGGTTACTGACTGAATAATAAAAATAGTCCTAATAATTATGAATATGATTAATTTATGTCCATTCTTATGTACCGAATACATGCTGCTTTCATAAACACTGAAGTTGTTTCAATTATGTGACATAGAAAATGGAGTACTGTAACTCCATGGGTTACAAGATTGTAAAACAGAAGCAGCCTATTTTATTATATAAATAATGAAGTTTAGGAATAGAGCAGACAAAAATATCATCCAAAAAGGCAGGGTTCAAGGTCAGCAACTTACTTCCATACCATAGCAATAGAAAAGATACCCCTCAAAAGATATTTAAGTTTCAATCTAAGGCAACTAGTAGACTTTAGTAAAGAATAGTAATTATGGGAAAATGTAACATTGGAAAAGAACTACAAATCGAAAAACAAGATTCAAAAATGAAACTAATGGTTGATAAAGTTAAAGAGGTTGTATTTGAACATAACGTGCTTCATGATTCTACTTTATTTTTAGGTTATAGTATAATTACTCCAGCCTCTCTAATGAAATTTATTAAAAAGGTAATTTTAAAATGTAACAAATTAACACCAGGATGCTAAAAAAAAAAAGTATTTACCGAGGAAACAGAGCAGGTTAATATTGATTTTTTTCTCCTTATTAATATAGGCTGCACTATCACAGCTGTGCAACGCTGGCTTATTAGTGTTAACGGGCTTTGCTTAGCCAGAGCGCTTTGCTTTTCTTCTTATTTCTCTGGTTTAATATGGAACTCGCTCTCGAGCACATTTGGCTTTGACAAAGAGCTACATTTGATTTGTAGCTTTCAGCCCTTCTGTGGAGGATTGCCTCAGAACATTTTATAATGTTTTCCAAAAGAACTGAACATGAAAGCCTCCCTGATATCCTGACAACTCAGAGTGAAAAGAGCATTTCGATGAATTTCTTAATAAAGTAAAATGTCCTCCTTCAAAACTCCTTTGTACCTCCCCTGCTTTAAAAAAAATTAAAGTTCACCATTTTGTTCAGCTGTTTCTCAGTGTTATTATATTCTCTTTAGTCAGTGTCAATGATAGGTTTTGTAAATTTGTAAATATTCCCTTTAATTTCTTTAAACCTGTCATATTTAGTACTTAAAGATGTACAGAGATTTACATTTTCTGAACATGGTTAAGGTTTCAAGTAATTTTGCTTTTAAGTTTATGGAATGAGCAAATATTTTTTCCTCATAAAATAATATATCTGTGTGAATTCTAATGCCTATAATATGCGCCCCCGCCCACACACACACTTCTAGGAGGACTGCTTTAGGTATGATTCTCTGTTTTCTCCATTTGCTCTGCCCCTTGCACGGCAGTCATGCATTTTCTCTTATCTCTGGCCTCTGGTCTCTCTCTGCTACCCTGCTTCCAGATTAATGTTCCTGAGGTCAGCAATGTTATAAGACTTATTGTGTTTTATAATGACTTATTTCAAATTGGACCTACACTGTCTCGTGCTTATACTTTTCCCACCTTTGCAATGTTCTCTGTTGCTTCTATTTGATCCATGGTAGGCATTGTTTATGGCTATCCATCCAGAATGTGAGGTGGATGCTGGGAAGCAGATGCCTGCGTGGACTGTGTCCTGGCACACTCTGCGTCCAGCAGATGTGGCAGAGTGGTGGTGGCGGTGGCAGTGGTGGCGGTAGCATTGTACTTGGGCTCTGGTCGGTGGAATGCAGGCGGAAGTGATGTGTGCCCTTTCTATGCCTGGACCATAAAAGTCTACAGGCATGATCCCCCATCCTCTTTTTCCACTCCTGGTGTGATTTTTACACCCTGAACGACTATGTAGAGGAGTACGCCCCTCGCTCTCCCTGCTGCCATCAACTGGATTTCCAGCAAGTGAGAAGTAAGCTTCTATTTTGTCAAACCACTGAGACTTCATGGTTCTCTCTTACAGTGGCTAACTTTAACCATTTTTAAACTATGTCCTTCCTGACAACTTCCCAGGCTTAGAGTTTATACTTTCTCTGGGTACACTTAATAATACATATATAGCTTAACAGAAATACAGCAATACAAAGGACATATACATGAATGAACTGTCAAAAAACCCAAATGTCCATAAAATAGACCATGGTGATTGGTCTATCATGTAGCATTTGTCAGCTGCGTGATTACTCTCATAGGAAAAACTGGAATGCAGTCAGGTGTGACGTCTACAATGAAGCTATTAGTATAATAGTACCACAAAAATTGATGTTAAAGTGAAGAGTTACCTGTTTGATTGTATATGATCTATATAAAGTTACACTATAAAATAATATTTCAATGAAAAGTTAAATAAGAATTGTCATAAACTCATAAATTATCATAGGTAACTTCTCTAAAACTAAAGTATATTTCTGGGATACCCCAGCCTGATAATGTCATTTATTTAGAATAAAATCCCAATTCTTTACCATAGTATTCAAAGTCCTGCATAATTTGGCTTCTACCTATTTTTCAGTCTCATCTTTTTCTTCTCATTCCTTTTTCTTTTATTTTCCTTCTGTTAACTTACATGCTCTTCAACTCTTTATATTGTCAACGTTTTCAAATTTGCCTATTATATATAAAATAATACCTCATTTATGTCATTATTTTCATTTCCCTAGCCACAAATAATGTTAAATATATTTTTCAAACGTTTTTTCATTAATTTTTCCTCTTCTAGGAAATGCTTCTCTCCTTTGTCCATTTTTTTCTATTGGTTAGTAGTGTTTTACTTATAGATTTGCAGTTCTCTATATATTCTTATTACTAACCATTTGTCTGCTGGATGTATATCTTCTGCCATTTTTTACTTTTTTTTCACATTCTTTAAGATATCTTTGATAAGAAAATTCTGAAGTTAAATGTATCAAATTTTTATAGTCAGTCCTTTCTGTCTTCCATAAGAAAAGTTTCCCCAACCCCAAATCTAAAAGATACCTATACATTTTATTAAGAATCTTAAAACTTTATTTTTAACATTGAAGCCTTTAATGTCTGGAGTTAATTTTTAAAATATCTATGTTGTTTGCTTAGTGATAACCTCTTTTCTAACTCCATTTATTGGATATAAATCTGAAATGCCATCATGGTTAAATACTCAGTCTTTTTCTGGGCTTTCTATTCACCTCCACCAGTCAAGTTCTTTATCCCCTGGAATTACATTATCTCAGCCTCTACAATCTTGTAATTGTCACCAGAACTGTCCTCACGGTTGTCCTCATACCATTCATAGTATGGATTCCTCTTTTTTGCTCTTCAGTGATATCCTGACATTCTTTTTTTTTCTGTTTTTTTTTTTGTTTGTTTGTTTGCGGTACGCGGACCTCTCACTGTTGTGGCCTCTCCCGTTGCGGAGCACAGCCTCCGGACGTGCAGGCTCAGCGGCCATGGCTCACGGGCCCAGCCGCTCTGCGGCATGTGGGATCTTTCCAGACCGGGGCACAAACCCGCGTCCTCTGCATCGGCAGGCGGACTCTCAACCACTGCGCCACCAGGGAAGCCCATATCCTGACATTCTTAGTTGTTTACTGTCCTACACAAATCATAGAATCCACTTATATAATTCTAAATATTAAAAAAATCTTTGAGGATTCTTCTTAGCATTACAGCACCTCTAAAGATTAATTTGAACGGACCTTGTCTTTTTTTTTTTTTAAAGCTTTATTGGAGTATAGTTGATTTACAGTGTTGTGTTAGTTTCAGATGTACAGCATAGTGATTCAGTTATACATATATACATGTATAACAGACCTTGTTTTTTGACAATTTTGTCATATTCATGTTCATGTTATAATTTTTAAGTTATTTTTAATGTTTAATATTCTAAAATATTTTTTTCCTGAAGCAGTGTTGTACATTTTGGTCATATCCATTCCTAATAATATTACTAAAATAATCACTGGTAATAATGTAAGCTATGATTTTTTAAATTATATGTTCTAAGTATTTATCACCAGTATATTGTATATTAGTGTTACCTCCAGTCACTTTGCTAAACTATCCTATTTTTTTTTTTTTTTTTTAATTCGGTACGTGGGCCTCTCACTGCTGTGGCCTCTCCCGTTGCGGAGCACAGGCTCCGGACACACAGCCTCAGCGGCCATGGCTCACGGGCCCAGCCGCTCCGTGGCATGTGGGATCTTCCCGGACCGGGGCACGAACCTGTGTCCCCTGCATCGGCAGGCGGACTCTCAACCACTGAGCCACCAGGGAAGCCCTAAACCATCCTATTTTTAAAATACTTTTTCTCTATATTCTTTAGTACTTTTCTATGTAGATGTTTTCAACATCAGCAAATAATGACAGCTTATTTCCATTTTTTCCATTTTTATACTACTAATTCAATTGTTGTTTATTAGAATGCTGGCTTGAGTCTCCAATTCAAAGTTGAATAGAAGTGATTCTAGTAAGCATCCTTGTCACATGATTAAAATATATGATGGCGTTTATATATTTCAAATTGCTACTGTTTACCAAGCTGAAGTTCTATTCCCAATTTACTAAATTTTTATAAAGAATGGGTGTTATACTTTATCAAATATATTTTCTGTATCTATTGGAGTGACTGTTTTTTCTCTTTTAGGCTGGCAATGTGTTCAATATATTTATGGGTTTTTCCAATATCGATATGTCCTTATACATAAAGTTTAAACACAGCTTAGTCATAGAGTAGCATATTTCTCATAGACTACTGTATTCCCTTCGCTTATATGTTGTTCAGGATTTTTGTATTATGTCAAGTATAACATCGACTTTAGTTTCCCCTCTCTTAGTGACTGTATCTGGTTTTTATATTAAGAATATTCCAGCCTGGTAAATGATTGTATTTTCAGGAAGAGTGTGTATAATGTTTGGCTATTTGTACTCTAAGATACTCTAGTGTATCTTTGTTGTTTAGTTCATTGATTCCTGACCTTATTTTACTTTATTTCCTATTTCCTGATACAGATTTCTAGTCCATGAAGTTGCTAATGTCTTCCTTACATTTTCTTTCATCTGGAAGTCATGTTATCTCTTGTCATCACATGGCTAATTACCACCTCTGAGAGGCCTTTCCTGACCACACATCCTAAACCAGTCTCCCACTATTTCTCATGATACTCTACTGTGTTACTGTTTACCTTCTTCTTGACATAGTCATAATCTTAAATTACATTGGTTATGTACATTTGCTTATTTACGATCCAACTCATCCTCCTAGACTGCAGTAGCCTCTGGGACTAAGACCCTGGTTTTCTGCTTTATTATTCTACATCCAGCTCAGAGAAGAGCTTATGACATATAAAAGATAATCTTAAATATATGTTGATGAACTTTCTTCAACTTAGCCCTGGAAATTACTGAAAACACGAAGTTTAAATGTTGACATTCTCAGTCCTCAGAAATAGAAATAAACAAATTACAGATCACTTGCAAAGCCCATCTTTGTGTGTGTGTGTTTGACAGTGTTCTTAGTAAACTCTGTTACATTGGAATAAACCATAAAAGTGTATGACTTAACATTTTTTCAAAACAACCTAAGAGCAACATAATTTACAGTACATATAGTTTTCCTAACGGGATCTTGGGAAAAACAAGGGGATCTTGAGAGAAATTTTGTAATTTTAAATAGTTACGAAGGTTCCTTTTAATTGATAGGAATGTCTTTAATAAAGTAAATTGCAAAATTTATATATATGTGTGTGTATATACACACACATATATATAATTAAAGAAGTAAAAAAGAGAGTAAAGTAAATTGAAATGAACCGCTTGGCGAACAGAGTATATGGGGTGGTTGATTTTATATATTACCTTGACTAGGCAGTGGGGTGCTCAGATAGAAGGTTAAATATTATTTCTGGTGTGTCTGTGAGGGTGTTTCTGGATGAGGTGACATCTGAATCAGCAGGCTGAGTGAAGCCAGTTCTCCTCCCCAGTGTGAGTGGGCTTCATCCAATCTGCTGAGGGCTTGAAAAGAACAAAAATGTGGAGAAAGGAGGATTCACTCTCTCTTCCTGACTGAGTTGGGACACTGGTCTTCTCCTGCCCTCGGTTCTCACACCTTTGGACTCAGACTGGACACCACCACCAGCTTCCCTGAGTTTCCAGATTACAGACAGCAGATCATGGAACCTTTCTGCCTCCATAGTTGCAAGAGACAATTTCTTATAAGAAAAATTTCTCTCTCTTGATAGATTGGTGTATAGACAGATAGACAGACAGACTAGAATCCTATTAGTTCTGTTCCTCTGATGAAGCCTAACACAGCATATATATAACCAACAGATTTTCAATGTAGTTAATGATTTCAGGTATCTAATGGGTTACAATTAGATATACAGTAAATCTTAGAATAATTTTTAGGAAATATTTTATTTAACTTAAAAAGTTAAAGTATACCTTAGCCAACTATTTAAAATCTTAGAATTATTTTATTATGCCCTATTAATTAGCTATCACATTGTATTTCTGTTCATTTGTTTAAATATGAGTTTCACCTAAAAGACTAAGGCCAGTCAGGACAAGGGCCTGGCCAGGATTAACTCTCAGGGTCTTATATCAAATGAAAACTGGAAAGGATTATATATGAATCAACATTATGCATAATATTGATTATTACATATCATAATGCTTTGTTTTTAGAAATTTTTATAATTCCATTTTATTTGCATCACATACTTTAACTCACCTAATTTCAGTGTGATATTTTATTACCCGTATTTTACAGCAGTGAAAGCTGAAACTCAGATAGGTTAAAAACTGTTGATATTCACATAAAAATCTGTACCAAAAACAATACAGATCGATAGCATTGAAAGATATAGTTCAGGAAGTCACTATGGTAATATATATTTAACCACTGGAAGAAGAAAAATGAACAGCATTACAATATATGCATATAAAAACATGCAATACTAAGGTTTATTTTTATTTATTTATTATTATTTTTGCGGTATGCAGGCCTCTCACTGTTGTGGCCTCTCCCGTTGCGGAGCACAGGCTCCGGACGCGCAGGCTCAGTGGCCATGGCTCACAGGCCCAGCCGCTCCGCGGCATGTGGGATCTTCCTGGACCAGGGCACGAACCCGTGTCCCCTGCATTGGCAGGCAGACCCTCAACTACTGCGCCACCAGGGAAGCCCTAAGATTTATTTTTTAATTAATGAATGAATTTTTAAAAATCCCATCAGGCAATGAAAGAAGATTAAATAATTTATTTATATTAGAAATTAAAATATTACTTTATAACATTTACTGAGTATCCAGCAATATTGGGTAATTATTAAAAAGAAAATGCAATATATCTAATGAAATTAATACTAATTCAATATTTTATATTTATAGTTTTCAAAATAATTGGCTGATAATATTGAGTTAATATAAGGTAAACTAAAATTTTAACTTCAATTGGGGTTGGAGAAATTATTTTAGAACGTTTATGCCATAAATTCTAACAACCAGTACATTACAGGAGCAAAATATCTACAATGTGTGTGCCTGTGAGAAGTGGTGAATGAAGGTGGTGAGTAAAGGGGCTAAAATGTGGACTCAGATAATTTCCTGGTGTCTGATGACAAAATGTACCAAATTATAGGTGGGATACACTCCAAAGTATATTCAATGGGAAAAGTAATTTCCAAGAAAAGCAAAAGTTCATGATGTCAAATGCTTTTTGAATAGTCTGAAAAGGGTCTGATCAGAAGTTTATGAAAATCTCCAGGATTTTCAACTTACAAAAACACAAATGGAAGGACTTAAACTCTAAATTGGGGAACAATTTAAAAAATACTATTGTTTCTTTGAGGAAATGAACAAAAGTGACATAGGCTGGTCAGCTGCAAGACTGTTTCTATGTTCCTGATAACCCTTGTCAGTCAGTGCCACCTGCCTCCCAGCCGGAAGGAGGTCAACAGTCTCAGGTCAACATCTGCAAGATGCCCATCGCACAGCTTGGCGTCTCAGGTTCTGATAGCTTCCCCTCCAACAACCCTTTCTTCTAATCTCCCTGACACCCATTCACACTGAACAACCTGAATTTTCTTTTTAATTGAAGTATGGTTGATATACAATATTGTGTTAGTTTCAGGTGTATGGCATAGTGATTCAGCATTTTTGCAGATTGTATTCCATTATAGGTTATTTTAAGATAATGGATATAATTTCCTGTGCTCTGTAGTATATCCTTGTTGCTTATCTATTTTATATATAGTATCTTGTGTCTGTTAATCCCATACCCCTAATTTGTCTTCCCCCTTCCTTCTCTCCCTTGGTAACTGCAAGTTTGTTTTCCGTATCTCTGAGACTGTTTCTGTTTTGCATATACATTCATTCGTGTTATTTTTTAGAGTCCACATATAAGTGATATCATATAGTATTTGTCTTTTTCTGTCTGACTTCACAAGCCTAATATTCTCTAGGTCCATCCATGTTGCTGTAAATGGCATTATTTCATTCTTTTTATGGCTGAGTAGTATTCCATTGTGTATGTATACCACATCTTTTGAATCCAATAATCTGTTGATGAGCATTTACATTGCTTCCATATCTTGGCAATTGTAAGAATGCTGCTATGAATATTGCGTGTATCTTTTGGAATCAGTATTTTCATCTTCTTTGGATATATACACCCAGGAGTGGGATTACTGAATCATATGGTAGTTCTATTTTTAGTTTTTTAAGGAACCTCCATACTGTTTTCATAGTGGCTACACAAATTTACATTCCCACCAGCAGTATAGGAGGGCTCCTTTTCTCCACATCCTTTCCAACATTTGTTATTTGTAGACATTTTAATGATAGCCATTCTAAAAGGTATGAGTTTACACTTCATTGTGGTTTTGATTTGCATTCTCTAATAATTAGTGATGTGGAGCATATTTTCATCTCCCTGTTAGCCATCTGTATGTCTTCTTTGGTAAAATTTCTATTCAGGTCTTCTGTATACTTTTTTTTTGTCTTTCCTTTTGTTAATGTGATATATCACATTGATTGATTTGCATACATAACCATCCTTGTGACACTGGAATAAATCCAAATTAATCATGATGTATGATCCTATTACAGTAAGACCCCTACATATGAATGAGTTCCGTTCTGAGAGCGTGTTCGTAAGTCCAATTTGTTCATAAGTCCAACAAAGTTAGCCTAGGTACCTAACTAACACAATCGGCTATATATTACTGTACTGTAATAGGTTTATAATACTTTTCAAACAAATAAGTCATAAGAAAACAAACACAAAGACCAAATAAAACACTTTTAATCTTACAGGACAGTACCTTAAAAAGTACAGTAGTACGGTACAACAGCTGGCATACAGGGGCTGGCACTGAGTGAACAGGCAAGAAGAGTTACTGACTGGAGGAGGGGGAGGAGGTGGGAGATGGTAGAGCTGAAGGGTCGTCAGCAACAGGAGACGGAGGACCAGCTGCAATTTCACTCACACCTGACGCTGATGGCACAGATTCTGGTTCCTTGCTGGATTCAGTTCTATCTACCCTCTTGAAAATCGATCCAGTGATGTCTGGGTAGTAGCACATCCACACCTTTGAAAGTTTGCAACTTGATGGTTCATATGTAGGGGACTTACTGTAATGTATTGTTGGATTCAGCTTGCTAATATTTTGTTGAGGATTTTTGCATCTCTGTTCATCAAAGATATTGGCCTGTAATTTTTTTTTTTTTTGTATTTTCTTTGTCTGGTTTTGGTATCAGGGTAATGGTAGGCTTATAAACAAAAGTGGGAGTGTTCCCTCCTCTTCAGATTTTTGGAATAGTTTGAGAAGGACAGGTGTAAGTTCTTCTTTATATGTTTGGTAGAATTTCCTGGGGAAGCTGTCTGGTCCTGAAATTTTGTTTGTTGAGAGGTTTTGTTTTGTTTTGTTTTTTCCCACAGATTCAATTTCACATCTAGTGATCAGACAGTTCAAATGGTCTGTTTTTTCTTGACTCAGTCTTGGCAGGCTGTATGCTTCTACAAATTTATCCATTTCTTCAAGGTTGTCCAATTTGTTAGCATGTAACTATTCATAGTATTCTCTTGTGACTTTTTGTATCTCTGTGGTTTCAGCTGTCATTTCTCCACATTCATTCTTATTTTGTTTATTTGGGTTCTCTCTCTTTTCTTCTTGATGAGGCTGGCTAAAGGTTTATCAATTTTGTTTAACTTTTCAGAAAACCAGCTCTTGGTTTCATTGATTTTTTTTTTATCTCTATTTCCTCCCTGATATTTATTATTACCTTCTTCTGCTACCTTTGGGCTCTGTCTGTTCTTCCTTTTATAATTCTTTTAGGTGGTAGGCTAGGCTGTTTATTTGAGATTTTTCTTGTTTGTTGAAGACCAGTATCACTATGAACTTCAGTCTTCGAACTGCTTTTGCTGCATCCCATAGATTTTGGAATGTTGTGTTTTCATTTTCATTTGTCTTAAGGTATTTTCTGATTTTCTCTTTGATTTCATTGTTGACCCATTGGTTTTTTAGTAGCATATTATTTAGTCTCCATGTGTTTGCTCTTTTCCCATTTTTCTTCCTGTAGTTGATGTCTAGTTTCACACTCTTGTGGTTGGAAAAGATGCTTGATATAAATTCTGTCCTCTTAAATTTGCTGAGACTTGTTTTGTGACCTAGTATGTGATACATCCTACAGAACATTCCATGCACACTTGAAAAGCATGTGTATTCTGCTTTATTTGGATGTAGTGTCCTGTAGGTATCAAGTAAGTCCAAATGTTATACTGTGTCATTTAGGACCTCTGTTACCTTTATGATTTTCTGTCTACTGATGTCAGTGGGGTATTAAAGTTTCCTACTATTACTGTATTATTGTCAATTTCTCCCTTTATGCCTGTTAGTACTTGCTTTATATATTTAGGTGCTCCTGTATTGGGTGTGTGTATGTTAATGAGTGTCATATCCTCCTCTTGTTATCAATCCCTTTATCACTAAAAAATGCCCTTCTTTGTGTTTCATTATAGCCTTTGTTTCAAAGTCTATTTTGTCTGATATGAGTATTGCTATCCCTGCTTTTTTTTGTTTCCACTTGCATGAGGTATCTTTTTCTATCCCCTCACTTTCCATCTGTGTATGTCTTTCACCCTGAAGTAAATTTCTTGTAGGTAGCATATTGGAGGGTCTTGTTTTTTGTACAATCAGCCACCCTAAGACTTTTGATTGGAGCATTTAGTCCATTGATATTTCAAGTAATTATTGATAGGTATGTACTTCTTGCCATTTTATTCCTTGTTTTCCAGTTGTTTTATAGTTCTTTGTTCATTTCTTCTTCTATTTTTTCCTCTTGTTTGATGATTTTCTTTTGTAGTATGCTTGAGTTCCTTTCTTTGTTGTTTTTGTGTATCTATTGTAGGTTTTGAATTTGTGGTTACCATGGGGTTAATATATACTTATATGACCCAAGATTGTATCTATTTGCTTTATACTGATAGTCATTTAATTTCAAATACATTCTAAAAGATTGACATTTTTTTACTCCCCTCCCCCACATCTTGTATTTTTGATATCATATTTTACATCTTCATGCTTACCCCTTTATTGTAGTTATAGTTGCTTTTAAGACTTGTTTTTTAATCTGCGTACTGGTTTATTTAAGTGATCTTCAATCCTTTTATATATTTGCCTTTCCTATTGGGATTATCCCTTTCCTATAGATCCTTATTTTCTGTTTAGAGAAGATCCTTCAACATTTCTTTTATGGCATGTTTAGCATTGCTGAATTCTCTTAGTTTTTGCATACTTGGGGAATTCTTTCTCTCTCCTTCTATTCTAAATGATAATCTCGATGGGTAGAATATTCTAGGTTGCAGGTTTTTCCCTTTGAAGACTTTGAATATATCATGCCACTTCTTTCTGGCCTGGAAAGTCTTTGCAGAGAAATCAGCTGATAGCCTTATGGGGGTTCCCTTGTAACTGACTCTTTCTCTCACTACCTTTAGAATGCTCCCTTCATCTTTAACTTTTGCTATTTTAATTATAATATGCCTTGCTATGGGTCTGTCTGGGTTCATCTTATTTGAGACCCTCTGTACTTCCTGTACATTGCTATCTGTTTCCTTCTTTACATCTGGGAAGTTTTCAGCCATAATTTCTTCAAATACATTTTAGATCCCCTTATCTCCCTCTTCGCCTTCTGGGACCCCTATAATGTGGATGTTGGCACATATTATATTATCCCATAGATCTTGTATGTTGCTTTCATTTTTTTACTTGTCTTTCTGTCTGCTCTTCTGATTGGGTGATTTCCATTATTCTATCTTCCAGATCACTTGTGTGGTTTTCTGTGTCATTCAGTCTGCTAGTCATTGTTTCTAGAATGCTTTTTATCTCAGAAATTGAATTATCTATTTTTGATTGGGTCTTCTTTATAGTTTCTAGTTCCTTGTTAAAACGATCTGTGCTTAGATTGATTCTCTTTATTCAGTTAGCATTTTTATTACCAACTTTTTGAACTTATTGTCTGTCAGACTGATTAGCTTTGTTTCGTTATTTTTTCATAGGTTTTCTCTTGCACTTTCAATTGAGAGTAGTTCCCCTGCATTTTCATTTTACTTAAACTCTCTTGATCTCTATAAATTTAGATGACATTTATGGTGGTCTTGAGTGGGTGTTTTCATGTGGAAGCATTCCTATGTAGACTGTGTGTGTCCAGTGTCTTTGACGCAAGGGCTGGATTTGATGTGGATGCCAGCCACATCTTTCCTCAGGGTGTGCTGGCCACTATCATCTGGATTGGGGGTGTGGATTGTGTTAGAGGATCACACTGTACTGAGTGTGATGCGGGATTTCCTCTCTGCTCAGGGGCAGTTGCTGCCCTTCCAAGGGCAGGGTTTGTTCTGAAGTTGCTGGAGTGGATGCCCTGAGGGTCAGGCTTGAGCTAGCTCTCTTCCCTTCTTGTATATTCTTCCTTCTCCCTGCATTGGAGATTTTGCCCCAAAGGAGGAGACTGCTGTAGTAAATGGGGCTCATGTGCTCACAGAAGTTGGATGTGCTGCCTGTGTGATTACCTGTGGCTCCGCTCAGATGCAGCAACAAGGTCGTGTCTTTTCACCTGTTGCGGTCATCCCATATCTAGTGCAAGGTTACGGTGTGGAGTGGGCGGGGCCAGAGCATTCCTTTGGCTGGCATTAGGGATCATGGCAATGTGGTTGTGGGAATTGAAGTGGCTGTTTCTGTGACACTAAGTAAGCTCCAACAATGGCAACTGCCACCCCACCTGGACCACATCCCAGGCCCCTGGGCCATCTCTGTGTCCCTAGATTGAGTCTTTTTCCAGGAACTGACTGCCCTAGATCCAGTGCCAACCTGTGGCATGGAGTGACTGGGGCAGGGTTTTCACTCAGCTTTGATTCAGGAGCTTGGTGAGGCTGTAGCCACTAGGGCAGACCTCTCTCCGTCCTGTCTGATGGCAAGCCCAAGCCAGTACCTGTGCATGAGTGGAGTCTAGGATTCTCCAGCCTTTCTATCTATCCCAGTAGTTCTCCAAGTAGACAAGTGGGCTTGTCTCCTTTCCATAGAATCCCAGGACTGGGATGTCCAGTCTGTGGCTCAGCCCACTCACTCCCCAGGGTGAGTGTCCACCTGTGCAATCTCCCTTTTCCTTAGTCCCCTCCTAGGGACACAGGTCCAGACCTGATGCTTTTCTTCCTGTCCTACCTGATTATGTGGGAATGTTTATTGCAGCCTTGGTTGTATACAGGTTCTTCTGCCAGTTTCCAGTTAGTTTTCTGTGAGAATTATTCCACATATAGATACATTTTGATGTGTTTGTGAGGGGAGGTGAGCTCCACATCCTCCTACTCCACCGTCTGGAGCCTCAACCTGACCTTTCTTCATAACCCGAAACTGTAGCACATCTGACATTTTGATTTCAAACATCCCAGTCTCCATAATGCCTCTCTCCCTCCAGACCACTTATTCTAGTACTCCTGTTACCAAATTATTGTAGCCCAGGATAGATTTTTATTTGAATCTATCCCCTTTCCTCGATTTATCAGCTGTCTCCTATATTCATTGCCCACCTCATTCAGCTTATATCTCATGGTTTACCAAGTTATTAACTACTTCACATGGACTCTCCCTTCTCCACTCTTTCATCTTTCATACCCATAAACAGAAACACAGTTTGTTGAAACCAATTATCCACTCTTTCTTGGTGAATTTTTATTTGTGAAAAATCACAAAATGGAACAACTAGCTCCACTTTAAGTTTATGATCACAAACTTTAGTACCTCAACACTGCTGGATAATGTCATTGTTTCTCACTTTCTGAAATGACTATTTCATATATTTTTCTCTCTGCTTAAATCACATTCCCTTTTTTTTTTTCTCCCTCACTGCTGGTCGTACCCTCTCAGTATCTTTTCCCGTTTCCTAATCCTTCACCCAGACATCCATTGGTTCCTAGAATCTGAGAGATGGTCTCCTTTTAGAGAGCATCTAAATGATGTTTCATTATGATGTCATCTCTCCAGAGAGACTCTCCTTTACCTGCAATCACAACCTCTTTACTTTTATTTCACATACCACAATCTCAAAGTAAACTTGGAGTTTCAATACTTTACCTTTTTGTTTCTTCCAGAAGGATTCTTTGTAGTTTTTCTAGCCCTGGTAAATAATAACTTCTCACTGCATAAACATCAAAATAACTAATGAATTTATTGGAAATATTGGCATACAAATCTAGAAGAGACTAAAGAGGGCGCTTCTTATAACTCTTTGAGTTAACAAATGAAGATACGGACTCTCAGAGAGTTCCACTGACAGTTTCACAGTCCACAGCACTGGAGTTGGGACAAGACCTCATCTGGCTTTCTACAGTGATCAATCCTCTGATTAAAAGATAATAACTCCTGTGTTATCTGGAGACCTCAGTTCTATCAGAGTTAGCCTCTACCTATGAATTTGCCAAATCAGATGTTAAATTCTCAGTGTAGATGCTTTGAACTTTTAGTTAGAAGGGGAACAAAACAAAACTTCCTATTTGTGGCAATAGTGAAATTATTTTATTTTTTTTCTAAATACATATTTTCTCCCTGTTTCAGAGACCCAGGCTCTGGATTAATGAGAAACTTGAAGTAGCTGTTCCTAAGTATATGGACAGCAGTGGTACTGCTATGTCTTTTCTTCCTAGCTTTCTATATGCATTCAGAAACTTAAACTCCAGAATGTTGTTTTGGATGGTATATTAGTTTTCTACTGCTTTCATACAAAATTACCACAAACTTTGCGCCTTAAAACAGCACAAATTTTATTATCTTAGACTTCTGTAGGTCAGAAGTCTGGTGTGAGTCTCACTGAGCTAAAATCAAGGTGTCAGCAGAGCTGCTTTCTTTTCTGGAGGCTCTAGGGAAGAAGCCTCTTCCAGCTTCTGGAGGTGGCCCACATTCCTTGGGTCTCGACCACCTTCTTCTTCCATCTTCAAAGAAGCAACAGCAGACACAGTCCTCAAGATTTTTATTACTCTTGCCTCTTCTTCCTTTGTCCCATCATTCTTGGACCACAGCTTGGAAAAGGTCTTCCCTTTAAAGAACTCATGGGAACTTTGAGCCCACCTGGCTAAATCAGACAACCTCCTCATCTCAAGGTCTGTATCCTTGATCACATCTGCAAAGTCCCATTTGCTATGTAAGGTAACACATTCAAAGGTTCCAGGGATTAGGATATGAGCATCTTTGGGGATGGGGGTATTACTCTACCACAGAAGGAGTTGAAAGGTAGGATGGAAACTAGTATATTTTCTACATGTAAACCTTTATAATCAGATTTGTGGTCAGAATAGTATATTCTGGACAAAGTATTTTAATTTTTTATAGGTATGGAGGCAATGAGAAAAAGGAAAAGATCTCACCTCAGTTACTCAGGGTTGCACTAAATGCTTATCTTTGATATTAGAATTTGAAATAAGAGCTATACCCATAAGCCTACCCTACCCATATGCCTAACTTGGGTTTCCTTCAACCTTTAAGGGCACCTAACACACTGAAAGTGGTAATCAACTCACCTTCTCAACATCAAGTCTGTGTATTCCTCCACACATTTGGGGTTGAAGAGAAAAAAGAGAAATCCAGTACATTTTTTCAATGGAGGAAGGAGAACATTATCTTAAAGTTTAAGAAGAAGAGTGTATATCCACAAATCATTGAATGTAGGAGCGAGAAGTAATTGTTATAAAGTGCTTGTTTCTCTCAGTAGGATGAAAGAAGATATGGTCTCAGTGGAGGAGTAAAATGACATAAGAGATTGGATTGAGATGAAAAGATAAAAGAATACGATTCTAAGACAAAGGTGTGGTGTGTGTGTGTGTGTGTGTGTGTGTGTGTGTGTGTGTGTGATCTATCTTGATCATTTCACACAACTAGTAAATGGCAGAACTGGGAAAAAGAGGAAGAAGTTATACAATGTTGTACATATTACAAATTTCCTATTTTAAAGAATATAAATATTTTAAGAAAAGTCATTGACCATCCACCTAGCATGATACCTGATTTATCATAAATGCTCAGTAAATGTCTGTTTCTTGATTAATTAAAATAATTACAATGACCAGTGACAGAGCAAGCAGGAAACTTTTGAAACGTGTATTAAAACTACAATGCTAAGCAGTATAGGCATTGCTGAGGCACTGAAGGCATCATATTTAATTACCCTTTTATGTTGAGAAATACTTATTTTCCAAGTGATGAGGTGAATGACCTTCAATTCCTACTTAATTATGTCTTGAAGTTGACCCAGGGTAGGCTTTCTGACCTTCCAGGTGAGTATCTTCAGAAAAGTCCTCATTAAGGGAATCATTACCCTGAGAAAAGGAGGTTCCTTTCAGATGTAGCTATCAGCACGAACATGGACATTCTACTAAACGTGGAGAGCTGCCTTATGAAAAGCTTTTAGATTCCCATCTGGAGTAGGGGCATAAAAGACTTCTCCACTCCATGTAAGCAGTGATATTAGGATTAATTTGACCTATCATTGATCCAGGTATTCATGTCATTGTGATTAGCTTGTGAAAGGAAGTTGGGAAAAGTTTGATAGGTTTGCAAAACAGTATTGATGCTGACTATAGACTGTTAGAGAGCTTGTTCTATTAGTCCTAACTGCTAGAGACTCTTACACAGTTTTATCTGCTGAGCACTGTGATGAACACAGTAGGAGAGTCAACCTGTTCCATCCTGAATGCTCAAGAGGTCATCCTGAGATGTAGGGGTATCGTTACTGCACACTCCCTCCTGAATTCTTGCGTACAAATGCTGTGGGTGAACTCAGGGCCAGTTCCAGGCACACGTGGGATTTCTTCCTCTGTGTCCCTCCTCCTCCTTATTTTTCACCCGTTGGTGGTTTCATGGTGCGGGGGGGGGGGGGAGAGACATATTCTGTGTGTAGAGAAGGAGGCAGATTGATATACGTGTGAAAATGTGCATAAGAAATGTACAGTTTAAAACAAAAACTGAGTAATAGCATCTCATAGAAGAGCCATGGGTCATCATCAAATAAATATTTAAGCCAAAGTCCAGAGTGTGGATGAAGGACTTCAGGCCAGAGTAGTCAGGAAGGGTTTAAAAGGAGAAGAATTTGAAGGATGAGTGAGATTTTATTAGTCTAACAGCAGAAGGGCCACATATTTCCATTAGGTGGATCTGACTTGACACAAAGTCTTTGATCTTGGAAGGTTTAATCTTGAGTATTTTAAGACCAGTAAATCCTGGAATTAATATCTAACTTTCCTGTACACAGCTAACAAGGTTTAGCATTTAAACTGCCGATCCCTCAGTGAGCTATCCAGCAATATGTCCTCTTTCAACTGCATAGGGTTTATGTATGTCTTTTTCTATCTTCTCTATGGAGGGAATTTTACTCCATTAAATGATCTCTGAGATGTTTCCTCATTGTAATGGAATCGGCAATGCTTTTGATATGAGTAATGTTTCAACTTAAATTTCAGAGACCCTTGACAGTTTTCATCATTATTGCTTCTTACAGTGTGATGTATGGTAAATTTATACTCATTAGGACGTCCTCAGTATTACAGAGGAGTAGTCCAAAGAGTTACAGTATACATGGTATTTGTCTTTCAAAATTTCTGTCATGTATCAAAATTCTTTTTATTTTCTTGATGGTGAATGACTGGTGTAAGCAATCCAGAGGTTCTTTATTTTGTCCAAAAGGTGCTGAGTCTAAAAATCTGAAAAGCGCTGTAACATCAGCATCTCTATCATTCATGTGGACTTTTGGTTCTCACTATATTTCACAGGGCTGCTTCATGAGTCCTGGTTCCTTTCTCATAGAACAAAAGGATCAAAAGACACAAAATACAGCCTTGTCTGGCTAGTCATTTCTGGCTTCTCGAGATTCACAGTGGAGAAGTATTGAAAAGCGTGAGTGGAGTGATGTGATCAGAGTTGTGCTTTACTATGACTAATAAGATCATGCCAGACTCAGACTGGCTTGAGAAAAAAAAATGTATGTCTGGATCGGAAATGGCATTTTGGAAGCTAATTCACTCATTTCATTGAGTGATAATAAGCATTTGGGTGGCCATGGGGGAAGACAGTCAGGTATGTACCGGAATTTGGGAAGGAGGTGACAAGTAACTAGATGTTGGGAAGAAAATAAAAGTTGAAAAACTCTGAGGCAGAATGACTGTAATATGATGTTACCATCAATACGATTAAGGAGGTTAGCAGGATGAATTGCAGTTTGTTGGGCTTGCTGTGCCAATAGGGCATTTTTGAGGACACATTTCAGAGGTCAGAGTAGAGAGGACTGACCCCTGTTTGAGGCATAGTTAGTTCCCTGTGCCTGCTAGTGATGTCTTGAGTGTTTTACACAATTCTATATTATTTACTGGTTTCTGTACCTAGAACAAATTTTTTTCCATCTGTACTTACCCCCAATCCCATGACAGTATTAAGTAATGGAGCCCATGAAAAATGCCAATTGCTAGGGTTTATGGAGATGCAAACTCCCCCAGCTCCCACTGCAGTAGCACCTGTCTGTTTAGAGACCCCTTGCTTCCCAGGATGACTCCCAGCCTCCATGTCCTTCCAGTCATTAGTATTATCTCTGAATGGAAGTTGGAAGAAGGTACTATTGGAGGGCTGGAGACATTAGTCTGACTTTGAAAAGTCAGCATCCACCTGGTGAATGCCCGTCTGGTTTTATAGCTGGTACAGGCCAAATCTTTCTGAACTAGGGGACAGGAAAAGCAATACAAACTGTTTCTCTTCTACTTTCAGGTGCCCATGCCAGGCCTGTTTCTGGCAGAAACATCATGGGTGATCCCATTTTTTTTGTTTGTTTGTTTTGTGATACGCGGGCCTTTCACTGCTGTGGCCTCTCCCGTTGCGGAGCACAGGCTCTGGACACGCAGGCTCAGTGGCCATGGCTCACGGGCCCAGCCACTCCACAGCATGTGGGATCTTTCCGGACCGGGGCACGAACCCGTGTCCCCTGCATCGGCAGGCAGACTCTCAACCACTGCGCCACCAGGGAAGCCCCCATTTGTTTTTATTAATCTAATATCATCTGCCTTACAGGGAATGAAATTCCCTCCACACAACAGATCAAAGTCAGTTCTACTTGTCTCATCATGATCTTCAACTTCTTTTTTCTAGGTTCCTCATAGACATTTTATTGGGAAATTAGGACAGCCTGTGTCAGGAACTGTTAAAATAGCATCTGGTTAAGACAGGAGATACCATACGTATAAAAGTAGTATACGCATAGCTTAAGTAAATGTCCAAGTATACCTTAGGTTTACTAAACCATGTGACTGACTCATTCGCTAAAATAAAATCTGAATTTTTCAAATCAATGCTAGTTATCAAGGAGGTTATAATAAATATTAGCATGTGGCACCTAAGGATAAAAATCTAATGCTAACTGTATTTAAAAGTTCTCTCTTTGGAACCTCAAAATAGTATTAAGCTATTGGCTATCCAGTTTCTAAAAGGTCTTTAAAAACTGTTCCTGGAGAAAACTAATGAATATACTCTCCTCAGTTGCTCTACTACAAATTTTAAATTCTCTTAGATGCATTCACAATTCATTCACTCAGTCATTCATTAAACATGTATTAAGCACTGCATGAACTTAAATTATGAGAAAAGCAAAAATACAAATAAATGACATTAAAACTATATGATAAGTACAGTAAGAACAGGAGGTGATATCTCTGCTCTCAAAAGATGAGTCAAAGAAGAACAGAAGCATGGCATATGTACCAAAGTGCTGTAGCAGGCTGGCAAGAAGCAGCATAGTGTACGTACAAAAATCCAAACAGTTGGGGGTTGGCACATTTTAAATCATCAAGCAGGGTATGACACTGTTAGCTTTGTAGTTAAAGTAGATTAGAATGGAAGTTGTCTGGAAGAAAAAAATGGAAACTGAATAAAACCTGGAAGTGTTTTTTTAATTTAATTTTTATTTTATATTAGACTATAGTTGATTTACAATGTTGTGTTAGTTTCAGGTGTACAGCAAAGTGATTCAGTTATACGTATATTCATTCTTTTTCAGATTGCTTTCCCATATAGGTTATTACAGATTATTGAGTAGAGTTCCCTGTGTTATACAGTAGGTCCTTGTTGATTATCTGTTTTATATATAGTAGTGTGTATATGTTAATCCCAAACTCCTAATTTATCCCTTCCCCTCAACTTTACCCTTTGGTAACCCTAAGTTTGTGTTCTATGTCTGTGAGTCTGTTTCTGTTTTGTAAATAAGTTCATTTGTATCATTTTTATAGATTCCACGTATAAGTGATATCATGTGGTATTTTTCTTTCTCTGGCTTACTTAGTATGCTAATCTCTGGGTTTATCCATGTTGCTGCAAATGGCATTATTTCATTCATTTTATGGCTGAGTAATATTCCATTGTATATACGTACCATATCTTCTTTATCCATTCCTCTGTTGATGGACATTTAGGTTGCTTCCATGTCTTGGCTACCGTAAATAGTGCTGCAGTGAACATTGGGGTGCATGTTTCTTATCAAACTATGGTTTTCTCTGGGTATATGCCCAGGAGTGGGATTGCTGGATCATATGACAGTTATATTGTTAATTTTTAAAGGAACCTCCATAGTATTCTCCATAACGGTTGTACCAATTTACATTCCCACCAACAGTGTAGGAGGGTTCCCTTTTCTCCACACCCTCTCCTGCATTTATTGTTTGTAGACTTTTTGATGATGGCCATTCTGACTGGTGAGAGGGGATACCTCATTGTTGTTTTTATTTGCATTTCTCTAATAATTAGTGATGTTGTGCATCTTTTCACATGCCCATTGGCCATCTCTATGTCTTCTTTGGAGAAATGTCTATTTAGATCTCCTGCCCATTTTTTGATTGGGTTGTTTGTTTTTTGATACTGAGCTGCATGAGCTGTTTGTACATTTTGGAGATTAATCCATTGTCAGTAGTTTTGTTTGCAAATATTTTCTCCCATTCTGTGGGTTGTCTTTTTGTTTTGTTTGTGGCTTCCTTTGCTGTGCAAAAGCTTTTAAGTTTAATTAGGTCCCATTTGTTTATTTTTGGTTTTATTTTCATTACTCTAAGAGGTGGATCCAAGAAGATATTGCTGTGATTTACATCAAAGAGTGTTCTATGTTTTCCTCTAGGAGTCTTATAGTATCTGGTCTTACATTTAGGCCTTTAATCCATTTTGATTTTATTTCTGTGTGTGAATGTTAGAGAATGTTCCAATTTTATTCTTTTACATGTAGTTATCCAGTTTTCCCAGCACCACTTATTGAAGACACTGTCTTTTCTTCATTGTATATTTTCACCTCCTTTGTCATACATTAACTGACCATCGGTGTGTGGGTTTATTCCTGGGCTTTCTATCCTGTTTCTTTGATCTATATTTCTCTTTTTGTGCCACTACCATACTGTTTTGATAACTGTAGCTTTGTAGTACAGTCTGCTGTCAGGGAGCCTGATTCCTCCAGCTCCATTTTTCTTTATCAGGATTGCTCTATTCAGGGTCTTCTGTCTTTCCATACAAATTAAAAATGTTTTTGCCCTAATTCTATGAAAAATGCCATTGGTAATTTAATAGGGATTGCATTGAATCTGTAGATTGCCTTGGGTAGTATAGTCATTTTGACAATACTGATTCTTCCAATCCAAGAACACAGTATATCTTTCCATCTGTTAGTGTCATCTTCAGTTTCTTTCACAGTGTCTTATATTTTTCAGAGTACAGGTCTTTTTCCTCCTTAGGTAGGTTTATTCTTAGGTATTTTATTATTTTTCATGTATTGGTAAACAGGATTGTTTCCATAATGTCTCTTTCTGCTCTTTTGTTGTTAATGTATAGAAATACAAAAGATTTCTCTGTATTAATTTTGTATCCTTCAACTTTACCAAATTCATTGATGAGCTCTAGTAGTTTTCTGGTAGTGACTTTAGGATTTTCTATGTATAGTATTATGTCACCTGCAAACGGTAACAGTTTTAATTCTTTTCCAGTTTGGATTCCTTTTCTTTCTTTTTCTTCTATTATTGTCATGGTTAGGACTTCCAAAACCATGTTGAATAAATGTGGCAAGGGTGGACATCCTTGCCTTGTTCCTGATCTTAGAGGAAATGCTTTCAGTTTTCACCATTGAGTCTGATGTTAGCTGTGGGTCTGTCATATATGGCGTTTATTACATTGAAATAGGTTCCCTCTATGCCCACTTTCTAGAGGGATTTTT
Source organism: Globicephala melas (assembly GCF_963455315.2). NCBI lineage: Eukaryota > Metazoa > Chordata > Mammalia > Artiodactyla > Delphinidae > Globicephala > Globicephala melas. Next base: position 8,504,104 of record NC_083322.1, read on the forward strand.
AATCATAAATGGGTGTTGATTCTTGTTGAAAGCTTTTTCTGCATCTATTGAGATGATCATATGGTTTTTATTCTTCAATTTGTTAATGTGGTATATCACACTGATTGATTTGCAGATATTGAAAAATCCTTGCATCCCTGGGATAAATCCCATTTGATCATGGTGTATGATTCTTTTAATATATTGTTGGATTCAGTTTTCTAGGTTTTTGTTGGTGACTTCTGCATCTGTGTTTATCAGTGATATTGGCCTGTAATTTTCTTTTTTGTGTGGTATCTTCATTTGGTTTTGGTATTAAAGTGTGACGATAGCCTTAGAGAATGAGTTTGGGAGTGTTCCTTCCTTTGCAATTTTCTTGGAAGAGTTTCAGAAGGATAGGTGTTAACTTTTTTCTGAATGTTTGATAGAATTTGCTTGTGAAGCCATCTGGTCCTGGACTTTTGTTTGTTGGAAGTTTATAAATCAGTTTCAATTTTGATACTTGTGATTGATCTGTTCATATTTTCTATTTCTTCCTGGTTCATTCTTGGAATATTGTATTCTTCTAAGAATTTGCTCATTTCTTTTAGTTTGTCCAATTTATTGGCATATAGTTGCTTGTAGTAGTCTCTTATGATCCTTTGTATTTCTGTGGTTTCAGCTGTAACATCTTCTTTTTCATTTCTAATTTTATTGATTTGAGCCCTCTCCCTTTTTGTTTTGATGAGTCTGGCTAAAGGTTTATCAGTTTCATCCTTTCAAAGATCCAGCTTTTAGTTTCATTGGTCTTTTCTATTGTTTTCTTCACCTCTATTTCATTTATTTCTGCTCTGATCTTTATGATTTCTTTCCTTCCACTAACTTTGGGTCTTGTTTGTTCTTCTTTCACTAGTTGCTTTAGGTGTAAGGTTAGGTTTTTTTATTTGAGATTTTTCTTGTTTCCTGAGGTACGATTTTATTGCTATAAATCTCCCTCTTATAACTTCTTTTCTGCTTCCCATAGCTTTTGGATTGTTGTGTTTTCATTTTCATTTGTCTCTAGGCAATTTTTTGTTTCCTCTTTGATTTCTTTAGTAATTCACTGGTTTTTTAGTAACGTTGTTTAGGCTCCACATGATTGTGGGTTTTTTTTTAACAGGTCTTTTCTTGTAGTTGATTTCTAATCTCATAGTGTTGTGGCCGGAGAAGATGGTTGATATGATTTCTGTCTTCTTAATTTTACTTAGCCTTGCTTTGTAGCCCAGAATGTGATCTATCCTGGAGACTGTTCCATGTAAATTTGAGAAGAATGCGTACTCTGCTGCTTTGGGATGGAATGTTATGTCAATATCAATTCAGTCCATCTGGTCTAATGTGTCATTTAAGGCTCTGTTTCCTTATTGATTTCCTGTCTGGATGAGGTGTACATTGATGAAAGTTGGGTGTTAAAGTCCCCCACTATTATTGTGTTACTGTCTATTTCTCCTTTTATGACTGTTAGGAGCACCTTGATATATAAGGCAAATGCTGTGTTGGATGTATATTTATTTACAATTGTTGTATCTTCTTCTTTGGATTGATCCCTTGATCATTATGTAGTGTTCTTGTTTGTCTCTTGTAACAGTCTTTATTTTAACAACTATTTTGTCTGATATGAGTATTGCTACTCCAGCTTTCTTTTGATTGCCATTGCATGGAATACCTTTTTCCATCCCCTCAATTTCAGTCTGTATGTGTCCCCTAGATCTGAAGTGGGTCTCTTGTAGACAGCATATATATGGGTCTTTTCTTTTTATCCATTCAGCCAGTCTATGTCTTTTGGTTGGAGCATTTAATCCATTTACATTCAAGGTAATTATTGATATGTATGTTCTTATTTCCATCTTGTTGTTTTGGGTTTGTTTTTGTAGGTCTTTTTTCTTCCCTTCCTCTTTTGTTCTCTTGTGATTTGATGACTATCTTTAGTGTTGTGTTTGGATTGCTTTTCTTTTTTGTGTGCGTATCTACTGTAGATTTTTGGTTTGTGGTTACTATGGGGTTTTATTATAGCAGTCTCTATATATATAAGATTGTTTTAAATTGCTGGTCTCTTAATTTCAAATGCATTTCCAATATCCTGCATTTGTACTCTTCTCATGATTGCTGGTTTTGATATCATATTTGTGTGTGGATGATTTCCTACCATAATTGTATGTTTGCCTTTACCAGTGAGCTTTCCCATTAGTAATTTTCTTGTTTATAGTTGTGGCATTTTCTTTTCCATCTAGAGAAGTTCCTTTAGCATTTGTTTTAAAGCTGGTTTGGTGGTACTAAATTCTCTTAGCTTTTGCTTGTCTGTAAAGCTTTTGATTTCTCTGTCAAATCTGAACGAGAGCCTTGCTGGGTAGAGTATTCTTGGTTGTAGCTTCTTCACTTTCATCACTTTAAATATACTGTACCACTCCCTTCTGGCCTGCAGACTTTCTGCTGAAAAACCAGCTGATAACCTTGTGGGGATTCCCTTGTATGTTATTTGTTGCTTTTCCCTTTTTGCTTTTGATATTTTCTCTTTGTCTTTAACTTTTGTCAATTTGATTTATGTGTGTCTCGGTGTGTTCCTCCTTGGGTTTATCCTCAATGGGACTCTGTGCCTCCTGGACTTCAGTGAGTGTTTCCTTTCCCATGTTAGGGAAGTTTTTGGCTATAATCCCTTCAAATATTTTCTCAGGCCCTTTCTCTCTCTCTCCTCCTCTTGGCCCCCTATAATGCAAATGTTGATGTGTTTAATGTTGTCCCAGAGGTTTCAGACTGTCCTCATTACTTTTCATTCTTCTTTCTTCTGTTCCACAGCAGTGATTTCCACCAATCTATCTTCCAGCTCACTTATTTGTTCTTCTGCCTCATTTATTCTGATATTGAGTCCTTCTAGTGTATTTTTCATTTCAGTTATTGTACTGTTCATATCTGTTCTTTTAAGCTTCTAACTCTTTATTAAACATTTCTTGTATCCTCTCGGTCTGTGCCTCCGTTCTTTTTTCCGTGATCTTGGATCAACTTTACTATTATTACTCTGAATTCTTTTTCAGGTAGATTGCGTATCTCCACTTCACTTAGTTGTTCTTCTGGTGTTTTATCTTGTTCCTTCACCTGGAACATATTTCTCTGCTGTCTCATTTTGTCTAACTTTCTCTGTTTGTGGTCTCCCTTCCTCAGGCTGCAAGACTGTAGCTCTTCTTGGTTCCAGTGTCTGCCCCCTGGTGGTGAGGTTGGTCCAAGGGCTTGTGCAGGCTTCCTGGTGGGAGGGACTGGTGTCTTCCCACTGGTGGGTGGAGCTGGGTTTTGTCCCTCTCGTGGGTGGGGCTGTGTCAAGGGGTTTTGTTTATAGGTGGCTGTTGGCTCAGGATGACTTTAGGCAGCCTGTCTGCTGGTGTGTGAGGCTATGTTCTCATCCTGTTCATTGTTTTGCCTGAGGCATCCCAGCACTGGAGGCTGCAGGCTGTTGGGTGGGGCCAGGTCTTGGTGCAAAAATAGTGACCTCTGGGGGAGCTCACACTGATGAGTATTCCCTGGGGCGTTAACTACATACAATAATAAACTCCAATCATATGAATAACAGATATGATAGCCAGAACTTGGGGTAAATAAAGATGGAGAAAAACATTGGGTTATTGGACATTTTAAGAGATAAACATCAGGAGGTCTTGAACTTGATAATTGATTAAATGGGCACTGAAAAGAGAAGTCAAAGATGATGGCTGGATTTCTAGCTTAAGGAATGGGATGGAAGTATGGTGATACTGCCCAAATGAGCTGAAGATATAGGTTGAAAAAAGAAAAACGGAAGAAGAGGAGTCAGTCTTAAAAACGGAGGAAAATTCAGTTTGAGGCATTATGATATTTTCAACTATAACTATAGCAGAGAACTAGGTATAAATCCAATGACCTAGGTAGCTGATTAGGAAATTTAAAGTTGGAAGTCATCTGGTTGTTGAAAGAATGATAATGGACAGCATAAACTTAATAGAATGCATCAAGTTAAGAGTACTAGGTGAAGGTGGTAACCACAGAGTATCAACATTTAAGATAGAAAACGTTCATGATGGAGACATAGGAGGAACAGGGTAGCATGAGAAGAACAAATAAGCAAGGTATTGTGGAAATCAAGGGAAGAGAGAGCTTTGAGAGTGAATGTTTAACAGGTATATAGTGTAGCAGAGAGTATCCACTAGGTAAAAGGTGAACAATTTCCAGGAGATCTGGGCATAAAAAAGACAAGATTTAACTTACAGAATTTCTGTTAAAGTAGTGGAGATAGAAACAAGGTTTCAGGTGATCAGTAAATGAAAAGTGAAACATAAATTTGGTGCTATGTTTTTGCAAAATTGGGTGAGTAGGAAAGGAGAATCACTAAATGTAACTTACTGACTAGTTATGGGAAGCCAAAGCAAATCAATTTAGATAATCAGAAAGCTCTATCCCTGTATCATATGGTTAGAAAAAACCTTCACTGGATTTAATTTTATGTCCCTAGACTTAAGAACTCCATTTTTGAATCTGGTGTTATAAAATTTGTTGAGAGTAGTGCCCACTTCTCCATCTTAAGACCCGAGCAAGAATTTGTAGATTTTAATGCCATCAGAAAAACATTAATTGCTTGAGGTACAGTTCTTTCTTTCCAAAAAGATCTATGTAAGGTTTGTATTTCCTTTTATGTGTTGGCTGCCAGCAGGTGCAGAGTTAAATATTATAGTCAAATTATAGAAAATATAGGTTAATCCTGATGGTATGTATTCTTCCTTTCCTCCTTGATTTGTCTTCTGTTCCAGCTTATTAAGATGTTTTGTGGTAAGTGATTGTACTTTTTAAAGAAGCAGGGTATACACATACCAAATGACACATGTGTGCTATGGTGTCTGCCCTTGAAGTCAGGGATGAGGGCTGGAGTAGCTCGTAGAAAGAGCTTGTGTCTATGGATATAAAATCCAACATTAAGTTACAAAAACATCCTGATATCTTCTCTTAGTTTAGACCCTTGTGTTCAACTCCAAGACATCTAACAAATTCTATTTTTCAGTCTTAATTTCTCCACTGGAAAATTTCAATGGCTTTTTTTATAAGTAGGTAACCACTTTGTCCCTGATTGTGCATAATCACCCAAACAATGGAATACCTTCCAAAGCTTATATTAACATGAACCAAGAAACTGTAACAATGGAGTTACAAATGACTTTGAAAATATTTTGATCAAAATCAAAAGATAAGTGTATGGCAGTAATTCTATTGAACAACAGAATGAGTTATAGAATCAATTAGCCAATATTTGAAATTAAAAGGGAATGTGTAATTCATCATTCCCTGGTTATAATTCAGTCAATCAATTCAAAGTTGACCTACTGAGAATCTTACCTTGCTTTTCACACTTTTAATGTTAAATGTTGGCTATTTGGAATAAATTTGATTTAGGTAACCTTTCACAGAGCACAGGTACATGTATGCCATAAATGTCAAGAAAAGAATAAAACTGTCTCTTCACACAGACATATAACAAGAATAAAGCTATTATTGGTACACATTAGATAGTCATGGAAAATCTGCTTATCTTTAAAGTCATCAGCTGAGAATAGCATCATTGAGAAAGTTAATATAAGTGGAAATTAAAATCAACCAATATTAGCCAGAGAGGGCAGAAACATCATGTTAATCACCTCTGTATCCTCAACAGCATCTAGTGTAATGTCTTAAAAATTCTTGACATTCAGTAAATGTCTTTTTTAAAAATTAAAAAAAATTTTTTTTATTTTTTGGCTGCACTGGGCCTTTGTTGCTATGCCTGGGCTTTCTCTAGTTGCAGCGAACAGGGGCTACTCTTCGTTGCAGTGCGCAGGCTTCTCATTGCTGTGGCTTCTCTTGTTGCGGAGGATGGGTTCCAAGCATGTGGGCTTCAGTAGTTGCAGCACACAGGCTCAGTAGTTGTGGCACATGGGCTTAGTTGCTCCATGGCATGTGGGATCTTTCTGGACCAGGGCTCGAACCCGGGTCCCCTGCATTGGCAGGCGGATTCTTAACCACTGCGCCACCAGGGAAATCCCAGTAAGCATGTCTTTAATGAATGGCATTTTGAGTTATTTAATTGCAGGTATCCCCATTTTTTTCCCCCAAGGAATATATTTCTCTTTTAGGTTTCATGATCATGATGTGATTCCCCAATACTAGGTAATTGGGAAATAGAATAACTAATTCCTGACACTATTTTAATCAGAAACTGGTTAGCCAACACGACTTATTCCAAGCGCCAAACTCATTGTCATAGACTGAATGTTTGTGTCCACCCCCTGCCCCCCATTCAAAGGTTGAAACCCTACTCTCCCAGTGTGATTGCTTTTAGAGGTGGGGGGGCCTTTGGGAAGCAATTAGAATTAAATGAGGTCATGAGGGAGGAGCCCACAGAAAAGTCACAAAGCTCTTGCTTCTTTTCTCTGCATTCCAGCACATGCAGATACAAGGAGAGGTCAGCAGTCAGCGAGTCAGAAGAGGTCCTTACAAGAATCAGACCGTGCTGGCACCCTGCTCTCAGACTTCCAGCCTCCAGAACTGTAAGAAATAAGTTTCTGTTATTTATAAGCCACCCTGTCTGTGGTATTTGTTATAGCAGCTCAAACAGACTAGGACACCCCTTATTTGGCTTCTTAAAGGTAAAAGATCTTACATGACATGTACCACATACATAGTTGGAGAACACAGAAATTAAGTACATTTTTCATGATACTTGTAACCAAACTGAACCAACCACATGATTTAAGCTTCAAAGAAAAAAAAAAAAGAAAGCAAACTGACCCCTGTACCATTTGGTTACTCAACTAATTCTGTTTTATCACAGGTAGCTTCACTTTTTGGTCATTTGTGTAGTTAACAATGAATGATGTAAGCGCTCTGTTTTGATTTCCTTTGCAGGCCTAGGTGCTCATTGTTTCCATGTTTTCTTTCTTTTTGAAGCTAGAACTTAATACTTAGGCCAAGACTTGTGATTCTAAAGATTTAGCCACTCCAAGTCTATTAGTTTTCCTAGGTCAAGATGGTTTCATTAGAGTTGTAGAGATGAAGAGAAAAAAAGAAACATTGATTGAAATCCAAATTTCCATATATATGTTCAGAAGAGTAACATTTACTTTCCTTTTACGAGTTTCTCATGACCATTATACATAACACATTTGGAATTACTTGAGTGAAAATAATCCCACTTGATTAAAAATGACTTGCATTTTTTAATGAGATTGATAAACTGATTTTATCTTATAAAGGCACTGATGTGCCTTATAGTTGGTATAACCACTCACCCTTACATATATCACATATGATGTAGAATGCTTTTCCGTCACTGGAATCATATTATTTACAGAAGACTAAGAAAGAGAATAAACAAAAGTTCTAGCTTATAATGCCTTGCATTTGGTTTGTAATAATCTGTTGAAAAGATGACAAATGCATTGAAATCATTTTCTCATTAACAATTAGGGAAAAGAAAATACACTACTTTCTAAAACTTTAGGTACAGAATATACAAACATTTTCCCCTAATTTACAGTAATTGGAAAAGGTGCAGAATGAAACTCCAATATAAAATATTAAAATCTTTCAAATCTTCACATGAGTTTTGTTCATTTTCAGAAGAAGCAAAGACATTTTAGAAATCAACTTGAATCAAACATAACCTTTATCATATGTGGTGACTATAAATACTTACATACCCAAGCCAATTTAGGCGAAAATTAGGCCATTAGTAACTGCTCTCATGTCTGAATTAATTAGGAACAAATCCATATTTACCATAGCAACTTCCTCCATTTCAAAACCTGTGACATACAAAGCTTTTAAAATAACATCAATCATTCTTTTTTTTTTTGCGGTACGCGGGCTTCTCCCGCTGCGGAGCACAGGCTCTGGACACGCAGGCTCAGCGGCCATGGCTCACGGGCCCAGCCATGCTGTGGCATGTGGGATCTTCCCGGACCGGGGCACGAACCCGCATCCCCTGCATCGGCAGGTGGACTCTCAACCACTGCACCACCAGGGAAGCCCAATAATTCTTATCTATCATTTTTAATGTCTACATTTGACATTACATACAGACGACATTTGAAACACCTTAAAATCTAGTTATACACATATGTTTTGAAATTTGCAGTGTTATAATTGAAACATCTAATCGAGACTAAAAGTGATTACAAATGTTAAAGAAAATTATAAAAAGTTCACCATTTAATATCAGAGGTAGACTGTTATACCATTATTCTGAGAATCCTGGCAAAGAACATGAAGATGCTTGAGTGTGAAAGCATAAGCGATATGGGGAGAACAAAAATTAATATCAACCAGTAATGTAAAAGTCAAAGATGTATGACTGAGAATGGTTGAGAGAGAAAAATGTCAGTTTCCATATGATCCAAGTAAGAAAAAGAAGAGAGGAAAAAAGCAGTCTTATAGTGACAGGGCAATTCCAGATGTAATATTAAAACCACTATTACATTTGTTTAAAAACTGGGCAAACCATTTTGCTATTGCATCCTAATTCTCTTAGTTTTGAAATAAGAATGGTGGACTTTATCAGCAGTTTTTAAACAGGGGTCCATATAGGAATCTCTTGTGGAGTTTTTCAATAATATGCATGTTGGCACTCAACCTTCATCAGTCTCCTTGGAGAACAGTTAAGTCTAATTATTGTCAAGCAAGATTCACTTTTTCCCTGGCAAGTGTCTTGGGTAATGAGATTAGGAGTGTGAGGAAATTACTTTCTTATGGAAAGACAATGATTCTGAAAATACCAAATTTCTTATCAAGGCTTGGGTTTCATTTGAAATCCTTAAAGAAGCATAGAGAGCCAGCCTGGAGACTTGAACAGAGCAAAAACTATGGAAGGACCAATTTTAGCCAAAAGTTGATGGTGACCCCTCAATCTGAAAAGCAAAATTAAAGTTAAAATCCACAACAAGTGGAAGAGAATAAGGTTTAAACCTTTTCTCGTATTTAAGACGAAGAGTAAGCAGCCTTAAATTTTATTTACAAGTCTAAAAATCTGTTAGACTAAAATGTTACATTTACTTAAATATTATTCCTTATTACATTTAACTATATCTTACAGTAAAGAATAAAATCAACTGTTAATTTAGGTAATAAGTAGTTTTTAAAAATAAAATAAAAGGACATATAAATAGGAACCATGTGTTTCATGCAAGCCTTTCTTAGCCAGACTTGGAACAGAACCTAACTACTTGGTTTATCGACCATAAAACAAGGCCCCGTTTACCTGGAGGCAGCTGCAGGCCTGGTGTTTGGAAATGAATAAGCAGCCTCTATTAGGCCTGCTTTGTAAACTGGGGCCCATTAAATAATGGCACTGTCACAAATGGCTTTCAAAATAGGAGAAATAGTTCCAAACAGTCCTTCTTCTTTGTTTCCTAACTTACCAACATTTGAAAACATGAATTGAATTCTTTCAATTATGCTTTTGCTTTATCAACATGAACGTGCCACGATCACTTGAAAATCAAATCTTCCACTTATCTGTGGAATAGTTCAGGCATAAACAGCTGTCATTGCTACCAAAAAAAAGTCAATATGTCTGTCTCCAGTTGTGGAGGGATTTACAGTAGAACAGATTTTCATTTTCTCGAGTTTCAAAATGCACCTTACTTTCATAAATCCAACCTTGTACAACTGAATGTCTGAGTCAGAAAAGCTAAAACAATTTTGTTAAAGAAAAGAAAATAGGAAAGGGGTGAAGGTGTAAGTTCCTTACTTTGTTCTGCCAGATAAGATGTCCAATTTAGAAATCACAGAAACCTTATACGTTACCAAAGTAGGATGTCTGTTTCCATCCTTAATGCCACATATAGACAGAATACATTTAGACAGCAAATAATGACAGTTCTGGAGAGGTATAGAAATGAAGGAAACTGTTTTCTAATATCAAAGTGATTTCTCTAACACAAAACAGTTAATGACTGTACTTTGTTCAGCGTGGCTTTCTGATGAAAGCCTTTCTTGGTTAAACATTGATATTGGAGATACTCATTGACAGAAGTTTCTTCAACACCTAACTTCAAAGCAATCTTTTTGACACCACAGAAGATGCAATCTATTGCCTGCCCTAGAGAAAGTTACAATTTAATTAGAATGATGAAATAGTCATTTAAAAAATTCTATGGCAATATGAGATCTAAATAGTTGTATGCTAGAATAATAAAGGAGTTTTTCATAAGATGATAGATCTTTCCCAGCCATAGGAGATGAATAAACGTTTTGGAAGAAGACACCTAAGTGAGTTAGGGTTGACAAAAAAAAATGGTAGTAAGAAAACCTGTTAAAAGTACTTTCGTCTATTTTCAATGTATTAATACAACAAAATAGCACACTAAGAGGATATACCACATATTCCTATACAGTGGGCCCTCTGCATGCACGGGTTGCGCGTTCGTGGATTCATCCAACCACAGATACAGAGGGCTGACCCTACTCCACCATTTTATATAAGAGACTTGAGCAACTGTGGCTACTGATTTTTGTGGGGGTCCTGGAACCAATCCACCACGGATACAAAGGGACTTCTGTATTCTTTTATCCGGTTTGATAAGTTTCAGAATATTTTCTCAGACATGTTAAGGAGAGGACTGTTAAATACTTTTTTCTTTCTTTTTACGCTGAGTGTGTCGTCCACTTCCTTTTACTTTTATGACAGGAGACTCATGGTCCCCTCCCTCCTGGCTCTTGCCTCTATCACTTTCTTGGTTCTCATAGCTGTGCCACCCTGGGGGAGTAGCTGTCCATACTGAGGTTAGTTTTCCTGGCTCTCATTCACCCGTCCTTAGTTTTCACCACAAAGGCTTGTGCTTTGTGTGTCTGGCTTAGGGCAGTGTGAGTCCGCCATCCCTGTGAGAAGAGCAGACCCTGGAAATCCACGGGTCCCAGGATGAGATGCACACGGAAGAGACTTGAAACCCGACCCTGGCTTATATGAAAACCTGTGAGGACAGTGAGTCCCTGCTGTTATAAAGTGTCTGTGTAACATGGTTATAGCGAAACATTATTATTAATGCATATGCTTAAGTCTCCTAAGGGTCAGACATGTTTTCATGCTTACTTAGCTCAGGTGACATTCATTAGGCAAAATTATGTCTCTGCTTCTAGACTTGCTAAACCTGAGTAATGATTTGAGCGTGCTTTTAACTATAACATTGGATCCCAAACTTGACCTGCCATGCAACCCACTAATGGGTGGAGACAGAGAAAGTAAAGTGGACAGTAAATATGTATAAAATGACTATTACAACCAAACTTTTCCTGCATAAATACATTCGTAGAAGATATTTTCAATCGCTAAGGTTATACCTGTCTACACCCATGTGCAACACATGGAGGAATGCTGGATTGCTTTTGCCATTGATGATGGATTGACTGTTAACAGATCAGAAGCAAGAACAACTATTAGCTTATGAAGAGAAAGTGACTTTTTTCTCTTGTTTTGTACTGTACGTTATTCAAATAATAGTTAAAAGACAAATTACTTTTTTCATTTACTAAATGAGCTCTTCAGATAATCTAAAGATTAAATCTTAAGCAGTGATATATGGGTGGACATAAATACGAAGCTACGTAAGAATATAGATGCTCTATTCATTAGACCAGCTATAAACGGGTGTTTCCACGTGCCCAGAGTAGAACACTGATATACTTTATGAAGAGACGGGGAACATTTGTTAGTGTGCAAAAAAGCAGAAAGGGATTGCCAAAGAGGCCTTTTGATTTTTAGGGGACAAGACACGGGGTATGGTTTTTGTTGTTTTTAATAGCAAGATATTCCATGCATAATATATGCTCTAGTCACATACATGGGGCAAATCCAAGTCCCTAATGAAGTGTTACCAGAAAATACAAACGCTTCCTGTGTTTTCCTTCTTTCGCTCTGGAGCAAGAGAGACAATCAAAGCAGATATCTTTGTAACAAATGGAAATGGTATTCTTGATGAAAAAGGAATAAAGATTCATTAAATAAAACTTGTAAGATTCTCCTGGGATCAGATCTCCACCATGATGTCTAAGAAGGAGAACTCTTGAATGGGTAGCTTCACAGGAAGAGATTTCCATTTTATCGGAAGCAGAAATAACCTCTTCAAACTGAGGACAGGGGTTCTAAATAAGGAGGTCAGCACATCGTCCAGTGAAGATGGCAGTATTTACCCTGAGAGAGCACAGGGAAGGCTGTGTAAGCTCTTTTCTCTTAAACTGAACTAGGAACAGGAGAACTTGTACTGAGACAATCAGAAAAATCCCTCTTAGAGAAAAAGGCTGGGTAGAGCCCCAGAAATATCCAACACATTGGAGTTGAGTTCCTACTATGGGCCAGGCACTGCACGCGATCCCAAGTGTAAAGTGGTAGATAGGCTTAGGTACCTTATATATGCATAACCATATACATTTCTGTATGTATATATGTGCTCCAAGGAGAGGCAGCTTAACAATATTACTCAGGATATAAAACACCCTCACAGGAGGATTATGCATCCTTACCCTGAGTACCGGGAGAAGAATCTACATTCTCCTGCTCCTGGGTAATGCAATCTGAGTGGGGGTGTCCTAGTGGCGCTTCAAACACTACACGTCTTCCGCTGCATTCACCATCCCCATGTATGTTTCTTTTGTATTTTGCATCTCTGTTATCAAATATCATTAAGTTACCCATGTCTTAAATTAGGGAGCGCTCATCACCTCCCCCTTTGCTTGCTTACCTACACATCCAATTGGTCACCAAATCCTTTACATTTTTTTCTGCTCACCACCTCTTGATTCTGTCCCCTTTTCACCATTTCAACTGATGCTAGTAACAAAAACTGATGTTACTTCCAAAGCTTTCAATGGTTTCCCCGTACTTTCAGGAGATAAACCAACTTTCTTTACATGGAATCCAAAACTTTTCGCAATCAATTCTCCGTTTAGCCAACAGATGCAGTGCTTGTTTCTTTCTTCTCCTCCTAGGCTTCTAGGTACCAAAACATCTCTGGGAATTTGTGTATTCTGACCTCACTGAAAGCATTGCCCTTCCTCCTGCCCATTCTACTATGCTTACACAGTTTTTTGACTTAAGCATTAACAAAAAGAACAAAAATAAATGTTAAGTCTCCAGCCAACCCTCGCTAAGACTTGGATGCCTTTTAAAATGCATACTTAACACGCGATATTGTAATTTTATATCTTGTTTATTAAATTCTGAACTCTTTCAGGGTTTTAAATCGCTACATTTCTTGTGATGAGCACACTGGGTATAATAAAAATCGCCAGTGCTCAGTAAATATACGCCTAATTCATAAAGGTAGGTGGTTGTAGTGGTTAAAATATAGCTATAATGATTAAAAACTAAATTTCTTGATAGGGTAAGAAGCATTTAGCAAAATAGTTTGTAACATGGATAAAACTTCTATAGTTATAAACTCCCAGCAATCTTTTTCTCCTCTGAGCCTTAACTGGGCATCTGATTCCATATTCCCATAATTTAATAAATAAGCTTGGTTCCTAAAACCATAAATATAAAGGAGATAAATGGTCTGAATCTAATAATGAGCATCTATCAACATCACTTATATGACAGGTCTGCATATTGAATATTTACAATCAAAATTATCCTGGAAAAACATTTCAGTTCAAGAAAGCAGCTGTCTTAGCTTGTGATTGCTTGAGATACCGACAAACCAATTTGTTAGTCACAGTGGTTCAGTGACTGGATAGCTCAAAATAATGTAAACTTATCCAAGCAAACCTCTGATGTTTCTAGGGTCATATAAATTGTGTTTTCTCAACTACTTAAAGCCAAGTAACTGAAACCCTTGGATAGTTTGTCATGTCTCTGTTGTAGCTTCTGCCCTGAAAATATTTGATTCATATCGTGTAAAGATCTGATCTGTAAATGGATAATACATATACTTAGCTGTATAAATTCTTAGTTAAGGTTTCTGCATAGTTATCAGGTTAGGTATTGGTGATGTGCTTTCAACACATGTTCTGAGTTGTGAGGCACAACTATAAGGTTGGACAGACCCGGATAATGACAGTTTGAGGTACACCATTAATTGTGGTTTGATTTTTATACTGTTGCCAGAACTGCTCCAGGTATTTGCTCAGAACCCTCCACTGTTAGCACGAGTGTCCTTGCTCAAAACCTGCCACTACACCGTCCCCTGCCCCCTCATTTAGCAGGAGTGAACATAAAGCTTTAAGTTAAAGGGTCCAGAGATAAGAAATGAAGCTATGCATTGCACAAGGGGAATAAACAGATGGAACCAGCTGGGACCAAGGTGGTGACGAATCTGACCTCCAACAGACCCTGAGTCTCATTATATGTTGATTTTACTATACAGCTGTTGGTGGCCAGGACCAGATATTAAGGACCAAAAAAGGATAAAAAGGGGGTGGGCACCCTGCTCCCTCAGGGAAAATGCCCTGCCCCTTCCCTGGTAGACTAATGCATATACCTCCCCATCATTATTAGCCTCACTCCTCCTCCCTTTGTCTTTACTGTTTAAAATTAAACCACTCTTGCCAGAAATGGGCGAAAAATTGACCTGTGAACTTAGTTCCTGCTTCTTTATTTGTTGGTCACTGAATAAAGCTTGCGCTGTGTCGATCTTAGTTATTCGCTTACTGGAACCAAATGGGAAAAGAACAGTCCCCTGCCACAGCAGAGAGCCTCGGCCAGCCTAGGGCCCGAGTAGTGTCCGTACGACTTAATTCAGTAATGATACCTGAGTCAGTCAGTCATATTGTATAAATGAATTAATAAGTACAAAAAATATCTGTAGGTCATGCAATGATTCTGGTGTTTAGAAAATATGGTTATGACTGAAAAAAGATGGGTATACTTTGTTTAATATATTTTAAAATGAAGACTGATAAATGTAATCAACATTGAAGAAAGAGTATGGTTGATTTAAAATTTTTCTCAAAAGGTTTCAGCCAAATTAAACATTTGAGCACCATAGATAAATAGGTATATGTGACTTTCTAAATGCTCTATTTCTTTAGTTTTACCTTACTCTAGCCCCCTCATTTCCTGTAGAGATTTTAATAACTTGCACACTGTTAAAAAAATTGGTGACCTTAAAAATCACATTTCTAAAATGAAAATTATATCATCATTTGATAATATAATTCTTTTACTTATCTAGTTCTAATAGCTACCCACAGAAATATGATCAGAGTTCCCTAAAAGGACACACGATACTCCCCAATTTGAATTAGTGTAAGAAACTTCTGCTTCTCTTCAGTATTGTTCGTGTGCTCCAGACACCCCTAAATTTCCTTGAAGAATCGTGTCATTTTATACCAGGCAGAGGCTGTTCCCTTGGCTTTAGACTCACTTACCACCCCCTGGCCAAATCGAGAACCCTGACTTTCCATTATGTCTTAGATCACATGTTATTTCCTCTGTCAAATGTCCATTGAATCCCCTGAGGAAGCAGGTATACCGTTGTTTGTAGGCAAATGATCTATATGCATATTTCATAGAATTTATTACACTGCACTGTAATTTTTTGTTTCAAATCATCTGTTTCTTCCTTTAAAGTATAAACTGTTTCTGCTTTGGGAGCCTGTTTTATTCCTCTCTATATTTTCTAAGTGCATTTCCTGTGCATGGCCCCCAGTAGATGCTGCACAGCCCACAATTCATTCCAGCAACCAGAAGAAGGAAGAATGACAGATACAGAAAACTCCACCATTCAGCTTTTGCTATAGATTTAGGTATTGCCAATGCTTTTTAATATTGAAGAAAAATCACCCTGAGACACAAATACCTATATTTTATTTTAAGATGTGCTAATGCTTGCATTAAACCACCACCTCTTATTCACAACAAAAGAATAGGTTAATTGTGCTGAATTCCAGGTCAGCAAAATAAGATGTGATTTAACTGAGCAGTGTGAAAAGTGGTATCTTTTCATAAATAAATGCAGCTCATGGTCCTGTTGTGCATGTAATCCATGGTGCAGAAATAAACCCTCTGAAGAACTATTGTCATAAACAGCATTATTAGGGATAAGCCAAACTTCTTTTTTTTTTCAGCTGTCATTCAAAATGGATTTGTCAAAACATAAAAGGTCTTTTAAGCTTGGTGGAAGCTGTTCCATTAGAAGCTGATGTGGTTATTATTGGATGTTTCCATATGACTGTTTTCCAGAGGCCCATGAAATTTTAATTTACTTGAAAAACTAAAATGCAGAATTATTTGTTTTGACATGTTTAATCACTTTTCCATTTTAAAGCTAAAGATGAGAAATTACTGGGGAAAGTTAAAAAATAGTGTCAGTATGAACACAAAGAAATGACAGATTTTCAAATAAAACTTCACATTATTAAACTGTCATTTAGTTGCAGTGTTTTTATTACTTCTTTAGAACGTGAAAAGCATATAAATTGTTTTTGTTATTGCTGATTTAATGTGAAATTAACGTACTTAAAAAATCAATATAATGTCCCACTGCATGCCACTAATTGAATTACTGATGATGAAAACATAAATATGTAACATAAAAATTTGAATTAAAATTTAATTTACTGTACCTTTTCTGATAAATATAGGCACTTATATTTGGGTGGAGTAAAAAGTGTCTGAAACTCATACTATTCATGTGTTTATCTGTCTGGCCAAGTGCATTGAACATGTATTTCTGTGTCAGGTACAGGACTAGACTCCTGGGAAACACTGTGGAACCAGGGATGTGGAATCCTGGTTCTCAAAGAGCTTATATTAGTGTTAGAGATAAACAAGAAATAAAAATTGAAACAAAGCAACCACATATTATTTTAAAAACAGATGCCAAAGGACTATACGGCAAAGCTACAGTAATCAAAACATCATAGTGCTTGCACAAAAAGAGACACATAGATCAATGGAACAGAATAGAGAGCCCAGCAATAAACCCTTGCACCTATGGTTAATCTACAACAAAGGAGGCAAGAATATACAATGGAGAAGACAGTCTCTTCAATAAGCGGTACTGGGAAAACTGAACAGTTATGTGCAAAACAATGAGATCTGAACATTCCCTTACACCATATACAAAAACAAACAAAATGATTTGAAGATCTAAATGTAAGACCTGAAACCATAAAACGTCTAGAAGAGAACATAGGCAGAACACTCTTTGACATAAATCATAGCAGTGTTTTTTGGATCTGTCTCCTAAGGCAAAAGAAATAAAAGCACAAATAAACAAATGGGATTTAACCTACCACCTTTTGCACAGCAAAGGAAACCATCAACAAAATGAAAAGATCACCTATGGAATGGGAGAAAATGTTTGTAAATGATATGACTGACAAGGGGTTAATATCGAAAATTTATAAACAGTTCATGCAACGCAACAACAAAAAAACCCAACAACAACAAAGAACCCAATCAAAAAATGGGCAGGAGACCTGAATAGTTATTTTTCCAAAGAAATCATAGAGATGGTGAACAGGCACATGAAAAGATGCTCAGTCAACATCACTAATCATCAGGGAAATGCAAATCAAAACAACCATGAGGTATTATCTCAGACCTGTCAGAATGTCTATTATCAAAAAGTCTACAAATAACAAATGTTGGCGATGATATGGAGAAAAGGAACGCTTGAACACTGTTGGTGGAAATGTAAATTGGTGCAGCCACTATGAAAACAGTATAGAGTTTTCCTCAAAAACCTGAAAATAGAACTACCATATGATCTAGCAATTCCACTCCTGGGTATATATCCAGAAAAAAATGAAAACACTAATTCAAAAAGGTACACACACCCCAATGTTCATAGCAGCAGTATTTACAATAGCCAAAATATGGAAGCAACCCAAGTGTCCATCAACACACGAACAGATAAAGAAGATGTGGTGTATACACACACACACACATATGTATATATATGTGTGTGTGTATGTAAAATGAAATATTACTCAGCCATAAAAAAAATTCTGCCATTTGCAGCAATGTGGATGGACCTAGAGAATATTATGTTTAGTAAAATAAGTCAGAGAAAAACAAATACTGTATGGTATCACTTATATGTGGAATCTAAAAAATAATACAAATGAATGTTATAGCAAAACAGACTCACAGATATAGAAAACAAACCAGTGGTTACCAGTGGGGAGAGGAGCAAGTTTGGGGTATGGGATTAAGAGATACAAACTACTATGTATAAAATAGATAAGCAACAAGGATATGTTGTGCAGCACAGGGAATTATAGCCATTATCTTATAATAACTTTTAATGGATTATAAACTGTAAAAATACTGAATCACCATGCTGTACACCTGAAACTAATATATTGATAATATTGTAAATCAAATATACTTCAAAAAGAGAAATGCTAAAGGAAATAGAGTTCAATAATATAGAATAGAGGTTAGCCTTGAGTAGAATGCTCAGAAAGAGTGACCTGAGGAAGTGCCTCAAAGCTGGAGAATGAAAAGAAACATGACAAGTGCTTTGAGAATTGCATTTACAGGAAGGCACCATCCTTTACAAAAGTTACATTTGTTTCCAGCCAGGCTAACTTTTTCTCTTCCCTTTTCAGTATCATCTCCTTCCTGATCATTTCTGGTACAATATTCACACCAAAATCAGTTCTCATGGAAAAAGATGTGAAACTTCTTCCAAAAATATTAGAATTTTAATAGGGATCAAAACCCCTGTTCATCACAATGGAAAGAAATAATGTTCTAAAACTAACATTTCTGGCATTATGTGCTTAGTACACTTTGGGGACCTGTGGGTGTGGTGGGAGGAACTTCCTTGGTCACCCAGAAATGAGGCCAAAGAGGCAATAACTGAAGGTCGGCCTTGTTGACAATTTCTTTTTTTTTTCATATTTATTTATTTGGTTGCACCAGGTCTTAGTTGTGGCACGTGGGCTCCTTAGTTGTGGCATGTGATCTCTTAGTTGCCGTATGCATGTGGGGTCTAGTTTCCTGACCAGGGATCAAACCCAGGCCTCCTGCATTGGGAGCCTGGAGTCTTATCCACTGTGCCACCAGGGAAGTCCTGACAATTTCTTGAAGATAGGTTTTTTTCCCCTTGGGCTATGAGCAGGATAGTAAAAAAAAAAAAAAAAACCCAGAAACAAATGGAGAGTGGAGTCAGGTGTGTTTATGATCTGGGTTTTACTGGAAAGGAAGAGTGGAGGTGGAAACAGACATGGTTGTTTTCGTAATAGGGAAGGAGAAATCTGACTCCATATTGGATCCGTTTCTTTTCCTTTAACCTTTGTATTCTATTACTTCTGCTACAAGTTAATCACTAAAGGGATGTTGCCTGTAGCTTAAAGTATACATAATGGCCCTTCTCCGGGACCCCTGCCTCCCATGCCTGAGCCTTAAGCTAAAATACCTGTATTTAAGTACAGCATTTATGAGGTTAGTTGAAATTTCAGAGATGAGAACAAAGCATTCACTTCTGTGTTTATTTCCATGAACTGTAGGTGTTGAATTCACTTAAGTGATCATAGAACCTTTTTGGGGTTCATCAATTTGTTCAATATCAGAATTGGCAACTAAACATGATTTTTACAGATCAATAGGCCAAAACACATATTTGACAGTTTTGTCAGATATTGAACTACTGTGTCTCAGGTCAAAATATCTACGCTTCTCTATTTTTATTTTGTGATGCTGCCTATGAGACTGAAAATTACATTCCTCCTTTACCAGCTGGTTCTGTGTTAGATTCTACCATCTGGGTGCTAGAGGAAGACCGTGAGGCAGAGGGAAAAAGAAGGAACTGGTTCCTTCTTCTTTAGTTTGTTGTTCTTACCAGTGTTGCCACACAAATGGCCCTTTACCTGTGTACCTGTAAATTGGTACCCGTAGCGTTCGGTTACCACTTCCAGATTTTCCCATACTCTGAAACATGTCAGTGAGGCAGGAGATAGACGGGCCCCTGGGGCAAACAGTTGGAGTTTCTTCTCTGTGGACCTGTACTCCAGGAGGAACATAGTAGGACAATTGAGGGAGGGGGCTGGGCCCCGCCCAGATAGAAGATAAGAGACCATGTATTTCTTATTCTCGAAGTCAGGAGACCTCCCCGACTACACATGTGCAGAAAAGCTCCTTGGAGGCCAAAAAGGGAGGGGGCGCCACTCCATAGTAAGTGATGCTAACGGCCCATAGGCCTCTTGAGTAGAATCCATCTTGGCTAAGAGATGCGCACGCACACAGGAGGACCCTGAGATATACCAAATACGGACTCCCAACCAGGCAAATCAAAATGATTGGCCAAAGGAAACCCAAAGAAATGCCCCATATAAGTGATTTAAACTGCCACGAGAGTGCGACTCTCCCTGAGCCCACCCGCACTAGCACTGTACTCTGTTTTCTTTTTCCTCCTGATAAACACTGTACTTGTTTCACTACTTTCCATCCTTGCGGGAATTCTTTTTCCACAAAGCCAAAGAGCCACGGCCTTGTCACTGACCCGTGGTCTAGTGGCAAGAATTTGGTACTCTCACTGCTGTGACCCAACCTCAATCACCGGCAGGGACTGAAACCCTGCTTCAAGCTGCCGCAAGCCGAGGCCACCTGAGGTCATCAGCACACACTGGAGGCACCTGTGCTTAGAGGACTGCTCGCGATCCTTAGGGTTCTTCTTCCAATCTCAAAAGGTACCAACAAAGTAGGGCAACATTGCTTCCTTTCCCATTAATATATGCACTGCTACTACATGTGATTCGATTTACGTAGGACATGCTATGTGTTTTCATACAACTATATCACAGAATGCATTAATGCAAGCGTGCTGATATCTTGATAGCACATAATACATATCACTTACCATATTTAATTATGCATAATATTGTCTCCATGAATATTCTTTACTAACGGTTATTCATGCATTTACACAGGGCATTATTGAATCCTTAGCTATAAGTAGTGTGTTCTACTAATTAAACCTCTATCAACATTCAAGTCACTTATGCAGAGGTCTGGCTTCCAGTTCTGCAGGAGCACTCCTCCAAATCTCTATATTCTGATAACCCAATATCTTCCCTTCATTTCTCCAGCAATTACTATACTTGCGTTACCTTAGTTTCCTTTGCCTTCTTTTGGTCTGCCAGTGTCTATTTAGCCATTTCTCTCTACTGAATTCTCTCTGTTGAAATAACTGGATGGTTTCTGTTTCCTCACTGAACCCTGACTGATACAACAACGTATAATGAGTCTAGGACATCTTCTAAATACAACAGACCATATCCCAAACCGTACTGTATAGTTTCTTATATTTACAATATTTAAAACATTCAGTAATTAGCAGTTAGAAAACTTCTTGGAAACAAGGGTGGATTTAGAAGTTACTGGTTTCAGTTCAGTATTTCTTTTTGAAGGCAGTTGAAAATAGAGCTCTCTCTATTTTGGTGCATTTTGTTTCAATTTACCAGAAGTGTTGATGAGAGGACAGAATGGATTTTATTTTCTTAGCAATTAGAATGCGGGAATAATTAATACAAAAATGAGGAATTATTTTAAAGTCAGTAATTATTGTCAATATGGTGAGCATATACAATTTCTTATGATTGGTCCTATATTTTGAAAGATTTTAAATTCTAGGTGAAAATGGATACTTAAGCAGCTTTACCTTAACCCAATCTAGAAGAGATTCAAAGTGCTCCATAGCTTTGTAAAACCTAGTGGATCACTCCTTTGCAAACTCTTTCAACTCAAAAAAACCCCCACAAAACTTTATCCCAAATTTCCCCTCCAGCTACTCATTTTTTAATGCAAAATTCCCCACCTGACATGGTTTACTCCTGATCTGCAATTTCTGATCTCAGCCTCTTTCTCAATTAAAACCATTTTACAACAAGTGTTGCCTCTACCACCCCACAGAGTGCTCACTGCTTTCTCTTGTCAAGATCTCTTATCTTTAAGATCTCTTATCTCTTGTCCTGATGGATGTGATCCATCTGATGGACTTAGCTCTCAGTCCTTATCTTATTTGAGATTCTAGCAGCAACATACATGGTGGATCACTGCCTTCTTCTTGAAACAATTTCTTTACTTTCTCAACGCCACATTTTCTTACTTATCCTTGACTCTTCTCTTTGTCCTATACAGCATATCCAGTCTCTCAGTAAACTGACTTCAAATTATATCCAGAATCCAACTACTTCTCCACACTTCAAAACTTCCACTACCACACACTCTGGGCTCACCTGGATTTTAACAGTTCTCTCTGTTTCTATAGCTGGACCTTGAAGTCTATATTTTTAACACAGCAGCCAGAATGACCATTTATAATGGGAAATAGATTATGATTCTTCCGTTGCTTCCTTATTTCGTTCAGGGTAAAAGGCAAAGTGTTTGAGGTGGACTATAGGTCTTATATGTAATGAACCCCCATTACCTTTCCTCTTTTACTACTCTCCTGTCACTCACCTTTCTAGAAATGTAACTTCTTTGCTTCACACATTGTAGGCATGCTCCTATCTTTTGGGTCTTGGCTTTTCTTTCTGCCTGGGATGCTCTTCCCCAACATATCTACTTGGATCGCTCCCTCACCTGTTGGAAGTTCTTTTATCACCAGATCCCTTTTATCCTACATCTTCCTTTGCCATAGTGTTCTTCACTTATTTTCTAACGTACTACATAATCTCTGTATATTTTATTTATCTATTACAATTATAAGTTAGTCTTCTACCACATTTTAAGCTCCATTGATCAGAAGTCTTTGTCTTGTTCTCTGATTTATACCAGGTGTGCACAACACAATAAGCTTGGCATTCAGTAAATATTCAATAAATATTTGTTAAGTGAATGTAGAAATTTATGTAACCACCCACTACTCCCTGACAAGTCTCTGCATTCCTTAAACAACTTCCTCCTGTTCTACGGGGGAAATAGCAATGGGCCTATTTACTCTACGCTTTTAATCCCTAAAACTCTTCCCTCAGCCAACTGGACTGGAAGAGTATGCCAAAGCTCCACTACATCCAGAGCTCCACTAAATCCAAATATAATCCTATATATTTGGTACACCCTTCCCTGACCCCCATTAATTTGACATAATCTCCTGTTCCTAATTTGAAAAACCAACATGGACCAGTGGAAAGAAGTCCAGGAATGAACATCAGAAGACTCTCTGCTCTGGGTCATGTTACCACAGAGCTGTGTAACCCTGGGCTGAACTTTTTTTGTTTTAACATCTTTAGTAGAGTATAGTTCCTTTACAGTGGTGTGTCAGTTTCTGCTTTATAACAAAGTGCATCAGTTATACACATACATATGTTCCCATATCTCTTTCCTCTTGTGTCTCCCTCCATCCCACCATCCCTATCCCACCCCTCTTGGTGATCACAAAGCACCGAGCTGATCTCCCTGTGCTACGCGGCTGCTTCCCACTAGCTAGCTATCTTATATTTGGTAGTGTATATATGTCCATGCCACTCTCTCACTTTGTCCCAGCTTACCCTTCCCCCTCCCCGTATCCTCAAGTCCATTCTCTAGTAGGTCTGCATCTTTATTCCCGTCTTGCGCCTAGGTTCTTCTGACCATTTTCTTTTCTTTTCTTTTTTTTTTAGTATACGGTATTTGTTTTTCTCTTTCTGACTTGCTTTACTCTGTATGACAGTCTCTAGGTCCATCCACCTCACTACAAATAACTCAGTTTTGTTCCTTTTTATGGCTGAGTAATATTCCATTGTATGTATGTGCCACATCTTCTTTATCCATTCATCTGCTGATGGACACTTAGGTTGCTTCCATGTCCTGGCTATTGTAAATAGAACTGCAATGAACATTTTGGTACATGACTTTTTGTGTGTGTGTGTGGTACGTGGGCCTCTCACTGTTGTGGCCTCTCCCATTGTGGAGCACAGGTTTCAGACGCGCAGGCTCAGTGGCCATGGCTCACAGGCCCAGCCGCTCCGCGGCATGTGGGATCTTCCCGGACCGGGGCACGAACCCATGTCCCCCGCATCGGCAGGTGGACTCTCAACCACTGCGCCACCAGGGAAGCCCTACATGACTCTTTTTGAATTATGGTTTTCTCAGGGTATATGCCCAGTAGTGGGATTGCTGGGTCATATGGTAGTTCTATTTTTAGTTTTCTAAGGAACCTCCATACTGTTCTCCATAGTGGCTGTATCAATTTACATTCCCACCAATAGTGCTAGAGGGTTCCCTTTTCTCCACAACCTCTCCAGCATTTACTGCTGTAGATTTTTTGATGATGGCCATTCTGACCAGTGTGAGATGATGATATCTCATTGTAGTTTTGATTTGCATTTCTCTAATGATTAATGATGTTGAGCATTCTTTCATGTGTTTGTTGGCAATCTGTATGTCTTCTTTGGAGAAATGTCTATTTAGGTCTTCTGCCCATTTTTGGATTGGGTTGTTTGTGTTTTTGATATTGAGCTGCATGAGCTGCTTGTAAATATTGGAGATTAATCCTTTGTCAGTTGCTTCATTTGCAAATATTTTCTCCCGTTCTGAGGGTTGTCTTTTGGTCTTGTTTATGGTTTCCTTTGCTGTGCAAAAGCTTTGAAGTTTCATTAGGTCCCATCTGTTTATTTTTGTTTTTATTTCCATTTCTCTAGGAGGTGGGTCAAAAAGGATCTTGCTGTGATTTATGTCATAGAGTGTTCTGCCTATGTTTTCCTCTAAGAGTTTGATGGTGTCTGGCCTTACATTTAGGTCTTTAATCCATTTTGAGTTTACTTTTGTGTATGGTGTTAGGGAGTGTTCTCATTTCATTCTTTTACATGTAGCTGTTCACGTTTCCCAGCACCACTTATTGAAGAGGCTGTCTTTTCTCCACTGTATATTCTTTTACCATTGCAACAAAAAGAATAAAATATCTAGGAATAAACCTACCTGATGAGACAAAAGACCTGTATGCAGAAAATTATAAGACACTGATGAAAGAAATTAAAGATGATACAAATAGATGGAGAGATATACCATGTTCTTGGATTGGAAGAATCAACATTGTGAAAATGACTCTACTACCCAAAGCAATCTACAGATTCAATGCAATCCCTATCAAACTACCACTGGCATTTTTCACAGAACCAGAACAAAAAATTTCACAATTTGCAGGGAAACAGAAAAGACCCCGAATAGCCAAAGCAATCTTGAGAAAGAAAAACGGAGCTGGAGGAATCAGGCTCCCTGACTTCAGATTATACTACAAAGCTACAGTAATGAAGACAGTGTGGTACTGGCACAAAAACAGAAATATAGATCAATGGAACAGGATAGAAAGCCCAGAGATAAACCCACGCACATATGGTCACCTTATCTTTGATAAAGGAGGCTGGGCTGAACTCTTAACATCTGAGCCTGCTTCCTCATTTTTTTAATGAACCAGTGGTACAATCTGATCTGTAAAATGTCTTTGGATTCTAATGTAATACGACTGTAATTATAATTTAAGCACAATGTTTATAGTGTATATTTATGTAAAATGCACACCTTATAAACTGGTGTTGTTTTACCACTAATTAAATCTCATATTGTTTTTAACATCATATAGATAAGTCAGAAGTCCATTTATTTACTTTTTATCTCCTCAACTATACTGTAAGTTATTGGAGATACTGATTCTGTCCTCTGTTTCCACACTACCAGGAATAAGTAACAATAACATAACAGTAGCACAGCCTAATATTTATATGAGCCAGAGACCCTTCTAACCATTTCACATTTAATTCTCAAGGCCAGCTTGAGAGGTAGATACTATTATCATCTTCATCAGACCGTTTTACAAACTAAGAACCTGTGACCCAGAGAATTTAAGTAGTTGATGGATACTGAACATAACGGTAGATTTGAACCCTGGCACTCAGGTTCTAGAGTTTAAGTTCTTGATCACAACACACTGCTCCTTATCTAACTCTCAGTACATATCAATTATTTAGGTAAGAGGAAGGCAGAGATCAGAACAAATGAATAAGTAGGTACCTTTTTGATTATAAAATGTTTGAATTTGAATAGATTAATATCTGGTTTCCTGAAAGAGAGTTCATCTCCTGTGTACACAAGTCAATATTGTTGCTACAGAATGTTTCTGCTGGGTACTGGCAGTTGCAACATTGTCTTGATCACTAAATTCAAGATACATATTTGGGGGCATAAGGTATGATGCTTCTTACCATTTCCCATTGGCAAAGTTCAGGGTAACACGGCTTTTCCATGGCTGCATCAGGGAAAAGAAATTTGGATGCATAACTACATCCAAAAATCAACATTAACAAGAGAGGCTTCCCAAAGATAGTTCCATTTCCAAATTAGTATGTGGAAGCCAAAGGAAGACCCTGCTGTTCTTTCCAGCTCTGCGCTCTGGTAGCAACCATTCAGCAGCAGTGAAAACATGCTGGAGCAACGTGTTAGAAAAAAAAAAAACGATCCCTGAGAAGAATCATTGTTTTTTTCTGGATTTGCAAACAAAAAAGACTACCAAATACATGCCAAATGAAAGTTATGTTTTCTATGTGCATTTTTTTTACCCTTTAGAAACTGCCTTCTGTAAAATTATTGGCAAAGAAACAAAACAATTATATTCATGCAGGTGAAACTGAAGAGTGGAAATACTAAACTTAGGCCACGAAAATAGACTTTTGCCTGAATACCCTGACAAGATATAACTATTTGATGTATCTGTATTGAGAGAAGTTATTTCAAGGGATCAGTTGAAAAGTGTATTTTATATTCGATTATATTTGGTTGTTATTATACAACAGCCTGCATGCTAGATATATACTGACTTTACTATCAATTATCTGCCCATTTCTCACTTTTTGTCTTACTGCCTAACCTTATGAAACAGTAACTCTCATCCTACTCACCATTTTCCTTTCACCGGTTTCCTCTTATTTATCCTTTGATTTACTTGGTATCTCAACATTTTCCCTAGCTTTTGGAATACCTGCCACTTTTTTATTGTTTTTGTTTGCTTTTTTTTTTACTAGCATGGGGTACTAGAAAGTGCATGGGCTTAGGGAGAGAACCAAATTCATTGCAAGTACTAACTCTGCCACTTTAGAACTTAGAGAATGGGTATAATCTTTATAAGCTTTGGCTTTCTCCTTATAAAAGGACAATGGCCGTTTCAGGATTTGTTGTGACGATCATGTGAGGTAGAATATATCAAGTCCCCAATATCTGTCACAGAGTGCCCCTTAGTATGCTAGCTCTGTTCTAATTGTTGCTTTTCATGAAACAACATTGCCTTGATTTTCTATTCCTTCTGCAGTCCTTAGAGTTCTTTCCAGGGTTTATCGCCGATCTCCTTCAACAGTCATTCCAAATAGATTCAATTCATCTTCCTTAAGATAGAATCTTATTATTCATCTATTTTTAACTATTTTTGTAACCTTTCACCATTTTGAGTATACTTATTGTGACTTCTCATTGGAGATGGCAAGAAGCGGGTTGAACAAGGAGTGGACAGTACTAATACTATAATAAGAGACAAATACACATATATGTATAGATTATAATAAAAGCTATAAAGGAAATAAACAAAACTATATGGTAAAGAGTCATAAGTATTAAACTTAGACTCAGATATAAAGGATAATAAAAGGGTCAAGCTGGGATAGGAAAAACCTAAAGTACAAAGACCCTACAAATTTAAAGAACTTGACTATTCAAGCAATGTAAACACAGGGCAAGAAGGAAGAGCTGAGTTTGGAGAGGTAGGTAGAAGCCAGATCATGGGAGGTGTAATAAGCTATGGTAAGAAGTTAGGGTTGAAACTCATTGAAGGATTTCTTCTCAGGGAGTGCCATGATCTGATTTTTAAATGATCTCCCTGGCTACTATGTGGATAACCAAGTAGATAGAAAGATAGATAGATAGATAGATAGATATAATAGATTATAGAGTGGGTTTATACACAGGGCACTCTTTATATCCTCAGTGCTTTAGCACATACTTGGTACCCAATGCGTATTAATGAATGAGTCAGGAAATAATGTGTATGGGTACGTGAGATCGTGTGTGTGTGTATGTGCATCTATGTCTATAGATAAGACTGAAATCACATACTTGAGTGGATTTTTATGGAAAACTGTGACTTTTCCCCTCTTACTTTATAATTTCTCTATTTTATGATTCTCACAGAGTGGTATGTGAATTTTTTGTGGAGATCAAAGACCAGAGTAATAAAGGGACTTCTGGGGAGATAAAGCAAAGAGAAGGCTGGCCTCTCTGCTGTCAACAGTCCCACACTTAGGAGCTGAAAACAGCAAGGAGGAGCCCGTGATGAGAAGGACAAACTTCTACACTGACTCCTCAGACAGGTGCCGGATAACTCCTCTGGCAGAGGAAGCTGAACGCTGCTGGGAGAAAGGCGTCCACTGCTCGCTCTCTTCCTTGCTGAATCCTACCTTCACTTATCCCTCTTTTGTCTCTCAGCTTATACCTCTAAGGAATACGTTTTGAAAACTAATAGATTCCAGTTAAGGCTCATTTCCACTCTAAAATTCTCTTTCTCTTACCTTTATTATAGTTCATTTTTTTCCTAACACTTGAGTCTAATATTGACAGTCGATTATTTTGACCATGTAGATACATGCCCGCTGCCTAATGCCAAACTCACACATAGACACATAATTTGTTTGTGCCTGCTACTGAGAAAAATGAGAGGAACATTTTATAGTGAACAAAGCACTAGAGAGTACACATATTTAGAAAAATAGAGTTTAGAGCTTGTATAAAACAAGAGTACAAATAATAAAGCATGGTTTAGAATAGCACAGAAGAGTATTTACTAGAACAATCTCATTGTATGATTAGTTCTGACCACCCTAGAGAAGAATCCACAATGTCTCTTCATTGTTAGAAGTGCAAAAACTTCACAAAGAAAGCAAAAGTAAAATGGAAGGGCTTCCCTGGTGGCACAGTGGTTGAGAGTCCGCCTGCCGATGCAGGGGACGCGGGTTCGTGCCCCGGTTCGGGAAGATCCCACATGCCGCGGAGCGGCTGGGCCCGTAAGCCAAGGCCACTGAGCCTGCGCGTCCGGAGCCTGTGCTCCGCAACGGCAGAGGCCACAGCAGTGAGAGGCCCGCGTACGGCAAAAAAAAAAAAGTAAAATGGAAGGTGTCTAGGATGTTTTCAAAGCACATATATACTGGGAAAGGGGGAAAAAAAGGAGGAAGAGCAAAACAGCATAGAGCAAAATGATAAAGAAAAGAAAAACTGAATGGTCCTAAAAGGAACCTCAGGAATCAGCTTAACTTATTTACTAGAGAAGACAACGGAAGTCCACACACGGAGGGGAGGGGAGCCTGGATTTCTCCCTTACGGGCACTAGGCTTTGGGAGTGTAACAGGAGAGACCTCTCAACTTGGGCACTATTGACATTTGGGGCCAAATACATCCTTGTTTGGCAGGGAGAAAGGTTTTTCCTGTATTTTATGGGATATTTAACAGTATCTTTGTCCTCCATCCTCTGGGTGCCGGTAGTGTATGCCCACGTGCGCACACACACCCATCCCCCAATTTGTGACAACTAAAAATGTCTCCAGATATTGCCAAATATCCCCTGGGGTCAAAATCACACCCAGTTCAACACCAGTGCTTTAGAAGTTCTGTCCCTTAAGATTTCTTCTCCCCACCTCCCTGTATTAATATCCATGGTTTCATTAAGGGGAAAATAGGGAACCAGAAAAGCTAGGAACTGTTATTATTATTATTTTGGTAAATGCTCAAATGTGTGAGAAAAGGGAATGGAAGAAAGCAAGCACTTTAGAAAAGTTCAGGAAGAGCTATAATTCTGACTTTAATGTCACATCATCTTCCTGATTAAATCTATTCTATTCTGAACCATTCAAACATGGCAAATGGAGACATTACAGCACTCAATTAGAAATAGAATTAGTGAATTTTAAGGTTTTTAACTTCATTAAAGATTGAAGTTTTTAAAGAGCATACACACCTACACACTCCTACACACTCACACACCTATCAGCTGCATTCATTACCGGAGATCCACTCATTCACAGCAACAGAGCTCACAATCTGTATTTTTTTTCCCAAGAGCGATGCCCATTGGCTGTTCTTGTAATAAATTGCACTGTGCATTACAGAACTGCTCCAGGCGGCCAAAAATACATAAAGATATAGAACACCCTCTTTTTCTTTAAGTTTCCTAAGGGCAATATTTCTTATAGAGACTATCAAGGGTTTTATTTCCCTCATCAAGCTTTTAATGAACGAACCATTTGTTAGGTATGCCTATGGTGCTGATTACCCTGCATGAAACAGAATACGTACCTCTTTGGTTAGAAAAGGTTAGAAGTGTACCTGCCAATGCATCTACATGGACAACCCAGATTTCACATTTTCCTCTATAGCACTGAATTATAAAGAATACAGAAAAAGATAGAGAATTTGTTAGCTCTGTTCTTCCCATCATAGTGAATAAAGTGTGCTAGAAGGGCAGCAGGTATGCACCATATGGTCCCATGTGAACCTAGGAAAAACAGGTGCCTGTTCTGGGATTGGGATGGAAGGACGGTGGAGGCGCTATTTATTCCTCCACGTCATGTATAGTGTCTCCTATGAAGTTACTCTGAAGTTCAGGTTTTATTAAGTTATCCAGTAGAGAAAGGGTTATTGACTGGAGTTACCAAACAGAAGTCAGAGACAACACAATTTGATCACCCAAGACATCATTTCCCTTGACAAAGAAAGTCAGACTAGGCTCCTACAACAAATGCAAAGTCGTTTTAAGTACGTGTAGAACTGACTGGAGATCAGGGACCTTAAGTAGAAGGTTGTAAAAACATTGATTTCCTTATTTTTCCCTGGCATTATCATGTCAAATGCATTCCTAAGACTGAAGAATAGAGCTAAATTAATTTTAATCACGCACGTTTCTACCTTTTTGTAGTCTATGTGGAAATAATAAATACAAAGGGAATATGACTAATTTCAAGGTTTTACTTCATGTCACGCTCCTGAGAATACATTTTTCGGCAAACGCGTAGATATACTTTTCTTTTATTCATATAAGAGTTTACTCAGTACAGCTCTAGGCTTCAATACGCTAAAAAACAACTCTTCCTGCTATAAAAGTATCACATCAAAATTCACGTCCTGATCAATTTCACACACATTAGCCTCCTACAGTTAAGCAATTATTTCCTTGAGATGCTTGCTACTCTCATTTCACAACGAATTTGGTTCATATAAATTGATGAAGACAACAGAATTATAAAGTTACATTTATAACATCTTGGTATCAGTTCATTAAAAAAATCAATCAACTGGATATTGGGAAACATGCCACGTATAAGACTGTGCTCAGCTCAGAGACAGAAGTAAGAACAGGATTTCTGTCCTCTGAAAGCTTTAGGAGATTAAGCCTTTTCAACCAGGGTAGTCAAACATCTGAACTACATAATATACGATTTCAAACTAGTGAAAACAATAAAAGTAGCTTAAAATTTTAGAAGGATTTGAGATCACCATGGGATGAGTGTTCAGGCTTTTGTGGAAAACACATGGGACTTCATCTTAAAAATTGAGGGCTTCATGGAAGATTTTTCCAATGAGAATATGATGACACAGTGGAAGCACTCACTTTGGAATTTTCATCAGGAGGGGATGTATGGAGTGGACTTGTGGAGAGGTGGGAAGCAGAGAGAAGAACCAGGACACTGCCACTGCCCAAGCGTAGCTCCAACAAAAAAAGCAAAGATGAAAATATTGATCACCTATTCTCTGCCAAGTGTTGTGATAAATTCTAGGAATCCAGAGATGAGTGAGACGTGAGAGTGGAGGAGTTTACAATTTAAGACGGAGCAAAGAACGACTGTTATTATCCAAGATGTGGGGAGCCATGTGTACCAGAGGATGGTAGATTATCCTCTGGGGTTTGAGAGAGGAAACGGTACTGAGTTATTACTAAATGTTACGAAAACTGAATCTTGAAGGATGAGTAGGAGTTTGCTGGGGTAGCATTTAGAGGATGGGATTCTTGGCAGAGAGTGGAAAGCAGTCAGAGTTTATGGTGTAAAGCAGGAAAAATGACCCCAGATAACTCCAGCTGGGCTCATTTGGGCATACTCATGAAATTAGGACTTATAGGCAATGGAGAAAATATCAAAGTATTTTCCTTGCATTTTAGAAACATAAACTTGGATAATGTGAGAGAGAGAAATGAGAAACAATAGGGAGAGTATGAAAAAGGCTCCTGGGAGAATCCCAATGAGACGTGATCAGGACATCATTGGTATGAGGTGCTGCATTCAACACATATATCGTAGGTGTCATATTCAACAATGCCTGATCCTCGATGAACGAAAGCCAGTGTGTGGAATTCATATGAGAGGCTGTGTAGTAGAATGGCCCAAAGTGCTGACTTCAGACTCAGATATTTTCTGCACTCTTTTTCAAACTTTTCTAACTACTAGCTGGAGTGGTCTAGGTGAGTTATTCTATCTCTATGCCTCTGTTTCTTCATCTATTTAATGCAGATGATAATAGCCTTTATACCAAGGAGTTATTGAATTCAATGATTTAATACTCTGTGCACATTATCTTTAAACAATGACTGAAATACAGAAAGACCTCAATCAGTATTAGCCACTGGGAAATCTGGTTCGAGAGATATATGCTTATAACTGCTATGCCATAAAAACAGGACAGTGATGGAAAAGAAACACTCATTCTGGCAAGTAAGATGGCCTTTATTATCTTTTTAAATGATGGCTTTTTGAACTAGGAAAAGGAACAGATGGAGAAAGCACTTCCAAAGAACTCCGGGCACTTGCTACATCATTACGTGTGCCAGGCAGAGATGAAGAACAAAATTGGAATTTTCTAAAGGCTTTGAACTTGGATACTACAAGAACGATTTTACCATTGATATAAATTAGAAAGAAGGTTTCACAATTGTACCTAACTCACAAGTCAACTGAAGCCTTAAGCAAGTTAATTAATTGTGTAGGACTTAGCACAGTGACAGGCATGGTGTAAGCGTTCAGTAGCCATTAGCAAGCATCATAGTCATCACTGCAATCCCAGGAGTAGATGAGAGACACATCTGGATGACCCTGGAGTCTCATTTCTTCCAGACTTTTAGTTCCATAGCAGAGCTGGATCAGCGGATCTGAGTCAGCACAGCAGAGAAGCAGACTGATAGCAGCCACTGTGCTCCAGGGGGCCTCCCTTTTCTAATAAGGCAGCTTGTTTTGACTCCTTCCCCCATCATGACATGAAGCATTAAAAGTGAAGGCTCCGGGCTTCCCTGGTGGTGCAGTGGTTGAGAATCTGCCTGCCAATGCAGGGGACACGGATTCAGGCCCTGGTCTGGGAAGATCCCACATGCCGCGGAGCAACTAGGCCCGTGAGCCACAACTACTGAGCCTGCGCGTCTGGAGCCTGTGCTCCGCAACAAGAGAGGCCTCGATAGTGAGAGGCCCGCGCACCGTGATGAAGAGTGGCCCCCGCTTGGCCCAACTAGAGTAAGCCCTTGCACAGAAACGAAGACCCAACACAGACAAAAATAAAAAAAAAAAATTGAAAAATAAATTAATTAAAAAAGAAGGCTCAACATTAAAAAGAAAAAAAAGTGAAGGCTTCTCTCTACTGGAATCTTGGCGCTACGGTGTCAGCCAACCATCTATGCCCAGTCAAAGCTAAGAACTTGCGGCACTGTTTGTATCAGTACTTTACTACTCTGATTATAGTTCTCCCCACGTCTCTCAATAAACTGTGTCATATCTGTACGCCAAGAAGCAGTAGGCGTTTGATGAAGGAGGGAGGTGGAGATTTGGCATAGGTCTGCACAGGAACCGAAAGAGGCATTTCAGGTTGGGAGACGGTTGAAACTCATGTCCAAAGGGGTAGGTGATATTTATAGGCAATCGTGGGTTGCAGTCTAGACTCAAGTCAGCAATGTCAGGATTAAAGATAAAATAACAGGGAATTTGAATGAGGGGGAGGAAGACTGCTGGGAAATCAGAGGTGAGCAGTACTCCAGGATCCTGGCAGGGCACTGGCAGCATGGTGAAATGTCTAGGGATAGCAAAATCTCAGCCTGTGGACAGAGGTTCAGCAACAGGGATTCGATCTCTGCAATGATCCCAGAAAGACTAGAGGTACTAGAAGAATGACTGGCAGATCGGCAGCATCTTGCAAAAAATATCAGATGCTAATAAGTGCTACAGCAAAGACCTAGGCAGCCCTTTCCTTGTAAAAAATAGATCTTAAGGAGTGAGAGAAAAAAGGCAGTGCCTGGAGAAGAAAGGGGACTCAGAAATAACTATAGGAATTCAGTTATCAGAATTAGGGTCTGTGCTTAGGTTCGAAAGGCCTCAAGGGAAATGTGTCAGACTAAAATACATCGTAAAATTGAATTATGATCAAAGATGCGTCCATACACACAATTATTTCCTGATACAATGTTACCAGAGGTAATACTTTGTAAGCAGTATTGTGTGGCTTCCCGACAAATTTTCTTGTTAAGAGCTTTTATAAACAAAGGGAAGAGACTAAGAAATACTTGTGGTAAACATCTCAGAGAGCATCCAGAGGAATCATTCTTCGGGCTGATCCCAAATTAATTTCAGAGGTTCCCAAGTAGCTCTCCAGAATCAGCAGGAAACCTCTCCTGAAGAGACTCATTTCCACAACTAATTATAATGAAGTCATAGATAACCCAATGAGCCTAAATTCTCATTGCTCAAATTGCTTAAATTCATCAACGAAAAAGAAAGGAAGATGATAGTCCAATGGTACTATTTCACAGTCGGAGTTTCCTGGTTGAGTTAATTACCCAGGGTAATTCTCATCATGAGGGTTTGGGGGAGAGGTTCCAATTCAATGAGTTTGCATTATTTCAGATTACGAAGGTAAATCTCTTGATTTTTCTATGCCAACACTATTTTTATTTTGTTAACTATTTAAAACAAAAGTATATACTCAATGGTAAAAATATCTGTGATGTGACAGTTAATTTCATGCGTCAACCTGACTTGGCCACAGGGTGCCCAGATGATTGGTTCAACATTATTCTGGTGTGTGTCTGTGAAGGTGTTTCTGGGTGCAAGTTACATTTGAATCTTAGCCGTAGTAAAGCAGACTGATCTCCCAGACGTGGGTGAGCCTCATCCAATATGCTGAAGGCCTGAATGGAACTAGAAGGCAGAGTAACAGGGAATTCCTTCTCTCTGCCTGGTGGTCTTCAAGCTGGGACACGGGTCTTTTCCTGGCTTCAGACTCAGGCTGAAACACTGGTGTTCCTTTGGTCTTGAGCCTGCCAGCTTTCAGATTAGATCTCATACCATCAGTTTTCCTGGTTCTCAGACCGTTGGACTCGGAGTGAAATTACACCCCGGGGTCTCCTGGGTTTCCAGCTTTTGACCTCTCGGCCTCCAGAATTGTGTAAGCCCATCCTTTCTAACAAATCTCTTCCTCTCTCTCTATACATCCTATTGGTTTTCACTGGAGAACCCTGACTAATACGGGTGACTTATCATCTATTATATAAATCTGTATTGTTTAAATGTACCAATTACTCATCTGTCAGAGAAGTTTCAGTTCTTCAACTCATATGAAGCATAAAGTCAATGCATCCGTATATTAAGTTTGGGACTCCTGAGCTGTGTCCTTTGCTGTTCTTGCATAATTCATTTTTATTCTCCTAGTTTGTAGTAGTGATGTCTGATTTTTTTCTCTTTGATTAGTTCATTTGTACAGTCAATTAAAGCTTTTAAAACATGACCCGGTCCCTATTGGGAGTTTTTAACCTCCATTTTATCCACCTAAGTTTACTAAATTTCATCCTCTCCTTGCAACTTCTAAAAATTATTATACACACACACAATCATGTTATATTCATCTTGCCTGAAAAAGGCAAGGAATATTTTAAAAGGCCCCCATACCTTGTAGAAGCTAGAGTGGGTATGGTATCCTGCTGTGTGATTATAAATTAAAATGTCCCCTTTGCTTCCTAAAGAATAAGTCAATGCATCATATCACAAAATGTTCCCCCCAGTCTCTTTTTTCTTTCATGTTGGAATATAATGCTTCTATTGATGTGGAAATGCACCAGCATGCAATGAAGTATAATTGAAGGTAGATTTCCACTCAGCTGGCATGATGATAGCACAGCCACTTTGGGAATTGAAATAAAATAAAAAGTCAGTTAGGTGACACTACCCAGGAGCAACACACTGTTCACTCAGATGCTTTTTACTTGGCACCATGTGACTCTTACAGCAAGTCTATTTGTGAATTTGGGAGAATAAGATCAGCAATCTGTGTTGTAGGTATATCCAAGGTTATCTCTATTTATATCTGTAGATCTGTATCTCTATGTGCATCTCACTTTTGGCTGTTGCTAAACAAGAGGAGCTACGCTATCCTAGCACCCATCTAGGCTCCTAAATAAAATGATCACGGTGCTCCATGAATCAGCCTTCCTCAGGCTCCATCATCTCCCCTAAGAATCCAAAGCCAGGTTTTGTTCTCAGAATTCTAAAATGATGCATTTCTGAGTTTTCCTTGAACACTTTGCATATCTAGAAGACCATCAAAAAGGAAAAACTTCTAAAGTCAATTTTTAGATACTTTTTTGGTAGAAGGATATGTAGACTATTTGGAAATAGAGAGATTTGTATCCATGGACTCACTATTAAGAGAGAAAAATAAAATCTGTTTTCCCCTGATAGCTAGCAACAGTTTTAAGGGAAAATGCTTTTATATATGAATTCATCTAGCTCCCCCTCCCTTCCTCCCTCCCTCCCTTTATCCTGAAAAAAAAAAAAAAAAAGGTTTAAAATTAGTTATGTATATTTTCAAATAAAAGCTCATAGACCCAACATAAAATGTTCCATTTGTTATGTAAATGCCATTAAGGAAATTAAGTTGAAGCCCATTGTTTAAGGACACACTTTTAAAACACTGATGTTATATATATGCTTCTGTTTAAGTAGGGAAACTAGACTTTTAAAATCGATATAACCTACTCTATGTAATTTCCATTCATAATGTTGTTAAGCATTATACTTTTTAGGAATATCATTTCACCCTCAATTATTTATGCTTGGTGTCTGTTTTGGAAAATCTGGATATTATGGAAAATGTATTAAGAAATTAGTAACGGACTGACAACCTACCAGTTAGAGATAATTAGTT
The DNA here is from genome assembly GCF_963455315.2 of Globicephala melas. NCBI lineage: Eukaryota > Metazoa > Chordata > Mammalia > Artiodactyla > Delphinidae > Globicephala > Globicephala melas. The sequence continues at coordinate 8,541,209 of NC_083322.1, forward strand.
AGCATTATCCAGATTTTATTTCATTCAGATCTCTTTTCTAACTATCTGTATATTTACAATAATATTGGGGTCATAATCTATATAAATTTTTGTAAACACTTTTATTTGCTGTATTATATTTTCCAATGGTATTAAATATTTTTGAGAAACATGATTTCTCATAACATAATAGTATTCCACATAAGGATATACTCTTTAAAATCACCTCTTCATTTAAAATATTTACTTGTTTTCAATTACTGTAAAACAAAGTACTTGACAAATGTGAAGTAATGCCTAAACATTATTATTATTATAATTATTATTTTTGCGGTACGCAGGCCTCTCACTGTTGTGGCCTCTCTCGTTGCGGAGCACAGGCTCTGGATGCGCAGGCTCAGCGGCCATGGCTCACGGGCCCAGCCGCTCCGCGGCATGTGGGATCTTCCCGGACCGGGGCACGAACCCGTGTCCCCTGCATCGGCAGGCGGACTCTCAACGACTGCGCCACCAGGGAAGCCCCTACTTATTTTTTGAGTTACAGAAATCTAAGAAATCTAGAAAATAATCTGCAGTTTGAAATCACAGAGCTGAAAATCAATTCTCAATAAATAATTAAAACATAAAAAATAGTATTATAAACGAAACCAGTTTTTCTTATGTGAGGAAAAAGAAATCTCATGATACAAGTTATCACTGAACTTTGAAATTGGTGTGAATTAATTCTTCCAAATATTAATATATTAACTACTTTTTCAAACGTTCATAAAATCAAGAGAGGAGATATCCTAATTGCTTAGGATAGACAGTGCCAGGAGTAGTCCCAGGGAAATAAATTTGCTGAGACTGAACTGGGAACTTGCCAGTATCTGCCAGCAAGTTCCCCAGCTACACACAAAGCCAAGAAAATGTCTACTCCTTAGGCTATGGTCTGAATGTGTGTGTCCCCCAAAATTCACACATTGAAATTTTAATGCCCAGTATGGTATTAGTAGGTGGGGCCTTTGGTAGGTGCTAGGTCATGAGGGTGGAGCCTTCATGAATGGGATTCGTGTTCTTATAAAGAAGACCTCACAGGCTCCCTCACCCCTTCCACCATGTGAGGACACAGCAAGAAGTCTGCAACCAGGAAGAGGACCCTCACCAGAGCTCAAACAGGCTGGCACCCTGATCTCAGGCTTCCAGCCTCCAGAACTCTGAGAAATAAGTGTGTGTATCTGAGCCATGAAGTCTATGGTATTTGGTTATGGCAGCTTGACTGGACTAAGATAACTTCCCTTAAAGCACCCAAGTGGAAGTTTATCAAAGGTTTACAAAGGAAATTGTACTACAAAACAGAAATAAAAAGAGACCCCTGGAAAGATTCCCATTGGAGACAGAAATCCAAAGATGATGTTTGCTGAGTACAGGTTTCTGAAGCAGTGTGGATGCTGAGAAGTCATTCTATAATTGAAGCAATGTCTAGATGAACAGAATGAGGAGGTTTGAATAATTCAGCTTCGCAAACAGTTGATTTAGGAGGAAGGCATATTCTGAATGGCTCTTCTAAAAGGCTTTGTTTACGTGGACAGAAATTGATTTTTCTTTTCCAATAGGTGAGAAAGGTCGTTAACAAAAATCACTTTCCTTCCACCGTATAAATGCTGAACCACATTTTATGACCTTACTGATATGCGCAGACAAAAATTTTAGAGTATGATTCTAAACATCTGTCTGTAATTTAGTGGCATAAAACTGAGGCAGTTTGCAATAAAAAACTTATTTCAAATGGTAGGCAGGTTGTGTGTGTGTGTGTGTGTGTGTGTGTGTGTGCGCGCTTTTCTGTTGTTTGGCGATGTATCAGACAGTAATACACATGGACATTTTTTTTACCACTACATACCCTCAGGCAATTAGAACTTTAAAAAATTCCAACTTTCCAAATGAGAAGACCAATCTGTAGGTCAGTGTTTTCCTAATTATGGGTTGCAGCTTCTTTTTAGGTCATGAAATCATTTAGTGGGTCATGGCGATTTTTTTTTAATGGAAAAGAAAAAAGTTAGAAAATATCAAAATTATGAGAGCACATGGTGAATTTTATTTCATAAAACTTTGTTTCAGTAGGTATTGAGTATGATATAAAATATTTTCTCACTGTTTTGATCAAAATCATTTGAACTTGGAGGATGTTATGCTAAATGAAATAGACAAAAAAGACAAATACTGGATGACCTCACTTATATGTAGAATCTTAAAAGACCAGAAGTCATATAGAATCAAAGAGTAGAATGGTGGTTGCCAGGGGCTTGTTGAATATTGGTCAAAGAGTACCAACTTTCACAGTCAGGAGGTGAAAAACTTCTAGGGTATCTAATACACAGCACGGTGATTATAGTTAACAATACTGCATAGTATACTTAAATACAAAATAAAATAAGGGAGAGATCTTAAGTGTCCTCACCACACACACAAAAGATAACTATGTGAGGTGATACATGTATTAATTAACTTGTTTGTGGTAATCCTGTCACAATGTACATGTATATTAAAACATCACATTGTACATCTTTTAAAAAGCCACACTGTACAACCTAAATATATACAGTTTTAATTTGTCAATCACACCTCAATAAAGCTAGAAACAATTTAGGTGTACAAAATCATCTCTAGGTCCACCTTTGCCAGGGTAGTAGATATGAAAGTTAAAATGAAAATTATTCTCAGAGTGAACAGATGTTATCCATTTGACCCTTTCAGCATTTTTTTTTCTTTTTAGCACTTATTCCTAGTTAAAGGTAATGCATAAATATATATTCACCAGTCAGTGACCTCTGTTCTAAATAGAAATAAATGTAGTGGAATGTTTTATGAAAGTTGATGTTGCAACTTGGAAAATATTTTCACAGAGAGATAACCCACTCTGCAAATTCAAGGTTACTCAGAGTTTGACTAATTTTTACAAGTCATAGTCAATAACTAATGAGACTTAAAAATTAATCACAACTTAGAGGGAAAAAATGCGAGAGGGTGAATAATATATTGAATAGTCTCTAACTTATCGAATTTATTTTGAATTCATCACCAAAGAACAATATTTTCCAAGATGACTTTTCAACCAAATGACTTACCTTCATCCTGGACTACAGAACTTATTATTTAGAAGTAGCACACACGTGTGTGTGTGTGTGAACAACAACATGTTATTAGTGTTTTATTCTTCTAGATTTTCGTTATCTCCTACATTTTTGCAACCAAGCTATTTCAAAAAAGAAGTAAAATAGGACTTTCATTCTTCAGTGCTCATGCTGTTGATAAGAAAAGGGTAGATATAGTTTTCAGTGTATAAGACTTTCACCTCCAAGGTAAAGGAAATTGAAGATGATTCAAAGAGATGGAAAGATATCCCATGCTCTTGGACTGGAAGAATATTGTTAAAATGGCCAAACTACCCAAAGCAATCCACAGATATAATGTGATCCCTATCAAATTAACCATGACATTTTTTTCACAAAACTAGAACAATAATCCTAAAATTTATTCGGAAACACAAAAGACCCAGAATTGCCAAAGCAATCCTGAGGGAAAAGAAAAAAGCTGGGGGCATAATCCTTCCAGACTTCAGACAATACTACAAAGCTAAAGTAATCAACACAGCATGGTATTGGCATAAAAACAGATATATAGATCAATGAAATAAACCCAAACACCTACAGTCAATTAATCTTTGACATCGGAGGCAAGAATATACAATGGAGAAAAGACAGTCTCTTCAGCAAGTGGTGTTGGGAAATCTGGACAGCTGCATGTAAATCAATGAAGTTAGACTACTTCCTCCCACCATACACAAAAATAAACTCAAAATGGCTTAAAGACTTAAATATAAGACAAGACACCATAAAACTCCAAGAAGAGAGCATAGGCAAAACATTCTCTGACATAAATCATAGCGATATTTTCTTAGATCAGTCTCCCAAGCCAAAAGAAATAAAAGCAAAAATAAACAAATGGGACCTAATCAAACTTATCAGCTTTTGCACAGCAAAGGAAACCATAAACAAAATGAAAAGACAACCTAGGGACTGGGAGAAAATAACTGCAAATGATGCAACCAACAAGGGCTTAGTTTCCAAAATATACAAACAGCTCATACAACTCAATATCAAAAAAACAACCCAATCTAAAAATGGGCAGAAGACCTAAATAGACATTTTTCCAAAGAATACATATAGAGGGCCAATAGGCACATGAAAAGATGCTCAACATTTCTAATTATTAGAGAAATGCAAATCAAAACAACACCAGTCAGAATGGCCATCATCAAAAAGTCTGCAAACAATGAATGCTGGAGAGGGTGTGGAGAAAATGGAACCCTTCTACACTGTTGGTGGAAATGTAAATTGGTACAGCTACTATGGAAAAGAGTCTTGGAGGTTCCTTAAAAAACTAAAATTTGAAGTACGATATGATCCAGCAATCCCACTTCTGGGCATTTATCTGGAAAAGACAAAAACTCTAATTCCAAAAGATACATGCACCCCAATGTTCATTGCAGCACTATTTACAATAGCTAAGGCATGGAAGCAACCTAAGTGTCCATTGACAGATGAATGGATAAAGAAGATGTGGTACATATATAAAATGGAATGTTACTCATTCATAAAAAAGAATGAAATGATGCCATTTGCAGTAACATGGATGAACCTAGAGATGATCATACTAAGTGAAGTAAGTCAGAGAAAAGACAAATATCATATGATATCACTTATATGTGGAATCTAAAAAATAATACAAATGAACTTATTTACCAAACAGAAAGACTCACAGACATAGAAAATAAAATTATGGTTACCAAAAGGGAAAGGGAGGGGAGGGATAAATTAGGAGTATGGGATTAACAGACACACAATACTACACATAAAATAGTTAAACAGTAAGGATTAACTGTATAGCACAGGGAACTATATCCAATATCTTGTAACAACCTATAATGGGAAAATAATCTAAAAAAGAATCTATATTTGAATCACTTTCTTGTACACCTGAAGCTAACACAGTATTGTAAATCAACTATACTTCAACAGTAAATGAACAGGGTATATATAATACAGAATGATTTCCCTTTGTTAAACCAAATATTAGTGTGCTCCATGTATGGGAAAAAATGAAAATCTTTGAAACATAAATATTTTCTTTGGACTATATAAGAGTGAGACTATATAAAATTTTGGGTTTCACATCTGTTCTCCTTAATTTGCACAGATTCTTAGCTAAATTGTCAAAAACATCCGAAGTCTACTTTTATCATATTTAAGCAAATCTATTAAGGTAAATTAGTTATTGCATATTGGATTCCTTTGTTCTTTTATATTTTAATAAACACAGTTTAAAACAGATGAGAGTATCTTGGAGTCCTAAATTAGACCAAATTAAATTAGTAAATGTCTATTAATCACTATGTTTAAGATTCTATTCTTTTAATTATAATGGTTCCTGTTATGTGGAAAACCACCAAGAGGTTGGGTTTGCTCAGTGAATGCCAGAAGGGAGGCCTTCATCCTTATATTTTTATGTGTTTAAGCATTAGAAATGAATCATTAAACATAACAGAATCTAATGGGGAATTTCTCAGATGTGGTCAATATTTGTATGTGTATTTGTTTTACGTGTTATTCTGGTCTCTCCAGATAATTTCTATTTGTTCTAAATCTCTCTGGGTGGATTTATACTGGGAAGTAGTGCTAGAATATGGTGATCAATCATTTTGACTCTGGACATTCAGGGAGAAAGCAAAACTAACAACATAAGAAAGAAAAAGTAAACATCTAGGTATTTCACTATAGCTTTTGATTTCTGTAATTCAGAGACATCTGTGACATAATGGTTCCTGTCTTCCTTGAGTCCTTTTCAGTAAGAGTCCACAAAGCCAGGCCATACAGAAGCACACAGCCTACTGTATGAAAAGATACCTATCCTTGAGCAGGAGATATTCTGTGTTCAAGGAGCCACAGTGCTGAATTCAAACATTCCTGGAGCACCTCTTACATTACAGGTGCTGCTGTATATGTGGGGCATGGCCTCTGCCTTCAAGGAGCTGATAGCATAGAAGAGAAATGAGATGGACCAAATCATACAACATGTTAGCAACTGTGTCATGTGTGTGCATATGGTGTCACGAGTGAATACGGAATATTTAGAAATCAGAGTCCAGAGTCACACAGTTGAGCCTTCTGTTATGAACTTCCTCTCTTAGTATTTGGTACATCTGCAAGGGGCTCAGGAAACATTCTTTCTCCTTCTGTCTTCCATTTCTAAATAGTTCTTTACTTAAAATAAGTACTTACTTAAAACACCTATTGCAAGAAACATCTAGAGAACTTTGGTGATTTTTTAAAATTATTTATCAGTCCCATATCATACATTATTCTCTTTGTTTATGACATCTCACTTTGCAATCTCAGTTTTCTTTGCACCATCATAATCAAGGAATATTCCAAGGTCGCCAAGTTTGTTCAAATAACAACAATATTACCTAAGTCTCAGTTTATCACACCACTACCATGTCAAGTTTAAAAATTACTCTGCTTAGCCAGGCCAGTCTGCCCTCAGTCGATACATATCTCCTGTCATTCCTGTTTGTACTCACCCCCCTTTTTTTCCTGACACGTTATACAAATTTAGCAAGATCACTTTGAGCTTTTGATTCAAGCAGAATATACCTTTAAAGTCATAATTAAATCAATAGTCTTATTACTAATAGTAAAAGGTATTTGAATGCCCATAAAGTCAAAAGATAAACTACACTTTCTTATGTTAATCAAATAAACATTCTTTGTTTTTAAACATATAACATTAACTTAGAGGAGTATCCACTGCTCTATTCAAAATGAACTAGCATTTGCAAAAAAAAAAAAAATGGAAGATTTCAGTCCTCTGAGACAGTCTCAACCAACTTTCCTCCTTGCCCACCCTCACCATCTCAGCGAGGTTCTGTTTCCCTCATTCAATCCGCACTCAGCGCAGCTAAGAGAGTACCTCCAAAGTCTGATTCCAAACATAATCATGAGCATGTGACACCAACACAGCAACAACAGAACTTAAGCTGTGGAAATCACGATAGTTTCAGGAGCGAACACTGAATAGATTTCACTGACCTGAGGAAATATCTATCTGGCTCATCTTGGTCTGCGTGATGTTGATGTGAACGCTGACTTTGCTGTCAGTGAGGTCAATCTCCACGTTGCCCAAATTATCCGCAAAATGACTGAAAAGCAGGAGACCATTGGGGTTCCAAGTCCTGAACTGGAAACTAACCGAAAACAGGTCTTGATGAAGCCGTCCAGGCACCTCCAGGTAACTGGTAGCGTTGAAAAAGACAGGTACCGTGTAGGGCTCCACGCATGCGAAACTCAAATTTCCCTGGAAAACAGAAGGGCATGCTTTAAGGAAAGTGTAGAATAAAATAAGCATCCATGGAAGACAGTAGACAAAGCGACAGTTTTACAAATTTCAAAGCAGAACTTGAGCCTGTGTGAAATTCTCACGTGCAGCAGTGTGACACGGATGCAGCAGTTGGATACCTCGGCATGTCCTTCCTGCTATAGCTAACAGGGTACGGCAGTTGGCTACCAAGTTGAGGGATTCGTACAAGCACCATCCAGCATGGAATTGAGAGACTGACAGCCGGATGTGATGGGCTGACTATGGAATGGATGTGTCCCTGTGTGGTGGGCTTGGGTGTGGACCACTGGACCTTCTGAAGACAGCAAGGAGCTGCTTTTCCCTCCCCCACAACTGATGCTGCATCAGCCAGGGAGGGAATGCCTTTGTCCTCTTCTGGATGGCCTTGGTCAAATGTTTGTTAACATATAAATCTGGTCTCAGTGGGAACTATGATCATTCGGTTGCTATTTATTAAACTATTATGGGGCAAATGCTCTTGGGTTTTATCTCAATACCTAATATATATGAATTAATATTAACTATTTAGCATCAACATGATTGTGATTATCTCAGATTATTTTGTTATTCAACTCAAAAATCTCATTTAAATTGCCATGAAGGACTTCCCTGGTGGTGCAGTGGTTAAGAATCCGCCTGCCAGTGCAGGAGAGACGGGTTCGAGCCCTGGTCTGGGAAGATTCCACATGCTGTGGAGCAACTAAGCCCGTGCACCACAACTACTGAGCCTGCGCTCTAGAGCCTGTGAGCCACAACTACTGAGCCTGTGTGCCACAGCTACTAAAGCCCGTGCGCCTACAGCCTGTGCTCCGCAACAAGAGAAGCCACTGCAATGAGAAGCCCGCGCACTGCAATGCAGAGGAGCCCCCGCTCGCCGCAACTAGAGAAAAGCCCGTGTGCAGCAACGAAGACCCAACGCAGCCAAAAATAAAATAAATTTATAAAATAAATAAATTCCCATGAAGTGTGCATATATAACACATTAATGTTTGTGGAAACAGTGACATGAATGTACAAAAGGAAAAGAAAACTTGCAGTAATTAAAACTTCCTCCTTCCCCTTCACACCCCCTCTATTTGGTACAAGGAAATTTGATTTATTATTCAAATACATTGAGTTTTATATTCTAGTATCTAAGTACCTTCCTTTTAAAGATATGAAAATCTACATATTCTTCCATCTTTTTTTTTTTTTTTCGGTACGCGGGCCTCTCACTGCTGTGGCCCCTCCTGTCGTGGAGCACAGGCTCCGGACACGCAGGCTCAGCGGCCATGGCTCACGGGACCAGCCGCTCCGCGGCATGTGGGATCTTCTCGGACCGGGGCATGAACCCGCGTCCCCTGCATCGGCAGACGGATTCTCAACCACTGCGCCACCAGGGAAGCCCTTTCCATCTTTTTTTGAACCCACCATATCTTGAGGAATATGATTTGGAGACGTTTTCACTTCATTTTTTGTTTGTTTAACAACACCGCATATTTGTCCCTAGATGCATAGCTCTTCCACTTTAGTACATTAAGCTAGGCTGTCTCTCTGAATTAATATTCAAATTAAATTTGTGCTGTGACTTCACAGATGATTATTTTTAAATGCTTACTTTTCCCGATGAAAAGAACTGGTTGTGCATAATAACGGAGATGTCATAAATGACTGCATGCCTGTGCTGTGGGGATTGTCTCCCCGCAAAGTTAAAGGTATTTTCTGAGTAATGGTGCTGACTCTGGATCCACCGTATACTGAGGAAATGGGTGTGTATATGGAGAGGGGTGCAGGATGAGTGCTGAGTCAATTCCACTGAACTATCAGCACCTGACATCTTTGAAAGCAAATTTCCTACGTAAATATTTGCCTTTGTAGAGGTGCTTGCAAATGTCCGGCTTGCCTCTATACTGCCTAAACTTTCAATACATAGGTATATTTTTGTTTCAAAGCCTTTTTTATGTTTGCTCATTCTATTTTAACAAACATAATTATAGATAATTCATGCCTTTCTAAATGTCTTTGTTATTCAAGTTAAAATAGCATTTATAAGCACAATATATATTTTGTGGTTAAAGCTGGTTTGGGAATGAGTCCCCCGGAGTGCAATTCTCTGTAGTGTGGGTAGCTAATTAATACATATGAGGACCAACTGAGAGGTTTGGGCAGAAATAACACTTTACTTCTTAAAGGTATAAATAATGGAAAAGGTATTATGATGATTTGGACTCTGTACCCTTCTATCTTAAGTAACAATTTCTGAGGAAACAAAAGGACTCTGATGCCATTTTATCCAAAACTTAAAATAGCCTATGTATAAATACTGCTCTAGCTAAGAAATAACACAGCATGGAAAGAGACCATGACCTCAGGGGTCGGATACTGTGCATCCACAATCTATGTTTATTGGAAAGTTATTTTTCCAGTTTAAATCTCAGTTTTCATCTACAAAATGTTTATGACAGTATCTCCCTTGTAGTATTGTTCTTAGATTACCATAAATGTAACAGGTCTTGTACAGTGCCTTTTGCCTGTACATGGAGCTATTATTATTTTTCTCTACAGTCAATATATCTTATGAGAAAATTTCACCAAAGTTCAATTTTTAACTATTAGTATAAATTCATCATTATTTTTAAGAAAGATAATTAGTAAAGAAAAATTTTGCATTAAATTATTATTTTATAGTTTCTTATATCCAACCTGAACTCTTGGTTATTCATTCAGCATTTCCATTTGTCCAGTAATTTTATGAAAACCCTAGACTCAAGTTTGGGTTAACAAGACCGGAGTCTTTTAGAGCATAGCACAAATACTCATTATATTATCCACTCCTGCTGGCTCCCAAATATATGGACCTCTGGATTCCCAGGCTCTTCTCAATTACATTTTGGGATTAAAGAAACTCCTGCTCTTGCAGAGCCATAAGGAACTCACATACCAGATTTTTAAGTTGATATCTTGTAGTGATCCTATATGGTGTCGTAGGAACGCAAGTGTGCTAGCATGTTCTTTGATTTCTACTCTCCTTCTTGAAATAGTTCAACCTGGAAACACTCACACCAGAGTCAGAGAAGACCACTGTGAGCTTCTGGGTCACAGATTTCACTATCCAATCTAATCAATCTTTATTTAATTGCATAATATTTGGTATGTTTAGCTTGGACAAGAAGTTTATTTCTTTACATATTTGAGTGAATTAACTTTGGAAACATGGAAGTAAATATAATAAAGTTCCTGGTTTTAAAACTTTTAAAATATTGAATTGCATCATAATCAAGAAATGCAGAGCTATATACGATGTGACATTTGGAAACATGAGGCTGCCGATATAAGGGCTGCTGAAAGGCTGCGATGAGGTATGCCTGTTCCTCTGCCATGGGGAATCCAGAAACACTGGGGCTGAAATTCTGGGCCCCATCTGAATCAAACTTATTGTCTATTTCTGGTTCATTTAACTCAAACACTGGTATCTATTCTCAGAGTAAATTCAATATCTCCATATCTTCAGGTAACTCTAAAGTTAGTTTTATATGGTTGAACTCACCACAAGCCTGACGATAAATGCTATGATGCTGTTGTTTATTAACAGTCCAGACACAATAAAATTTCTTTGATTTTTCTATGAACCAATATTTTGGGGGTGAAAAACCTTACCACATTTGAGGGTTCTAGTTTCTTCCTTCTTGCGAGATCAGTTATGTTGATGCCATTGTAGTTAATGTTTTCCATGCAGCCTTTGAAATTCTTTCTACTGCTGGAACTTGGCTTACCGGAGAAAGGTATGCCTCCAAAGGTTATCTTTGAAAAAAAAAAGACGAAATGTCAACATTCATACTGTATTCAACTTAAAAAAAAAAAAATTTACAATAAATTAGACAAAACTACTATTAGATCCAAGGTCAGTTATCTTTACCTCGACCAATATATACAGACATTTTTTTCTGCCTCCAAAGTCTGTTGCATATTAAATTATGTTGTTATTGAAGTATATGCTAATTGTCATTAATTCTGAAAATTAGACTGTAACTTGAACAAGAAAATAGCAACAACCTCTAGCATTTTAATACACAGAAGACAGTTTATCAATTTTCCTGGGACTGTTTTAAAAGATTGTACACAGCAAATATCTTTCATTAAGTAATATTAAGAATACATTTTTATGCTTATCATTCAAAGACATACTATCAATAAATGCTTCTAGCCATTATGAAATAACCAGCATTAATATATTAAGTTTATAAAACTTCAGCCAAAAGCAAGGAAAATTGTATTCAGCCTATTTAGACATTATAGTCTAATGACCATTAGAGTAAAAAATTCATTGGTCTTATTTGAATGCAGAAAATAGTTCCAAAAGTCTAATTGCAACATTGATTAGGAACATCTTCAGATTTGGGGGCCATGATTTGAGAAGTACAGGTTTAAAGATATTATAGGTCTCCTAGGTCCTAAGGAATAAGGTCAATGCTCCTTGCTGTGATTCTTAAGCAATCATGGCCTATAAAAAGAGAGTATATATTTTTCTACATATTTTTGATCCAATTATAGTACTAAATATCAATTTCATATAATACAAAATTATACTTAATTATGTATTGCCAATGACATTTACTGCTAACAAAGAATTAGTAGTGAATGAATCTATTAATCATAGCTGTAATATCAAGATATATAAACCAGATATATTTCTCTTAATATTAAATTACCAATTTTTCTTACAAAGTTTTGAAAATGAAAGACATATTTCAATGTCAAGACTTCATATTTTATATATAAAGCAGAGATCTTTGGGTTTTAGAAGACACAAATTATGCTTCTGTTATTTATGTTTTGGCATTTTATTTTTACTTTTAAAAAAATTTAAATTTTTAAAATTATTTTTTAACCATTTTAAAATTTTTAATGTACAATGTTGTTAGTTTCAGGTGTATAGCAAAGTGATTTAGTTATACACATATATATATTCTTTCTCAGATTCTTTTTCATTATTGGTTATTACAAGATATAGAATATAGTTCCCTGTGCTCTACAGTAGGTCCTTGTTGTTTATCTATTTTATATATAGTAGTGTGTATATGCATTTTAAACGCTTAACTGGTTTTAGGGACAAAGCACAAATTAATGATGGTTTATGAGACAGTATAAAAAACCAAAAAACCTCACTTAAAATAAAATTAAATGTATTAATACTGGTTAGCTGTATATATATCATTTACCTTAGATTTTAAACATGGGAAGAAAAGAGAAAAACTAAGAATACATAAAAAATAATAAGGAAACTACAAAATGAATAATAGAGTATTCTAAAATAGATTAGGAAAATATTTTCAAGTGGCATTGAACTGAACTTATTAGGTGCTATATACATGTAATTAATAACAAAGGTAAGAATTAATGATACTTTAATGGAGTGTTGTATTTCCCATCTAAAATTCATTTTATCAATTTTGTCAATTTCTGCTCCAGTAATAAAATCTTCCAGCCTTAATGACATGCAGCATCACATTTTGAATAATATTACTAAATGCTATTTAAAAGTATTGTTTTATTCCTTCTCTGTGTGCGTAGTTTCTTTACGGGGGGACTCTCATTTTCCTTCCAGATGATGATTCACACACTCCTTACGGTTTTTCTGTTTTCAACAACCTTTGGCTCATGTCCTACCTTATAGAAGGTACCCTGGTGAAGCGTCACAGGCTCAATTTACCAGATTCCTTACAATTAAGAGACATGGGTTCAAATCCCAATTCCTAATGTAACTCATCATTTGCTATTAGGTGCTCACTACTTGTTTCTTGTTATGTATTCTCATCAATAAAAGGAAACACGTTGTGATATTGTAATCATTCTCATGGTAAAAAGAAAACTGTTGCAGTTGTTAGATTAATAATCTGATATTGCTGTGACTCACACAATTGCCTTATGAATGGCGCTGCCATTCAATGACAATGTTGACTCTAAAAAAGAATTGCACTGACCTTTTTTTTGTTAGCTATCAAGAGTTTTCAAAGGGTGGCAGAGACTGCTAGATACCTCTGAGTGTCCTTTCTCTCACCTTCTTTAAGAAAAAAACATTGCTTTTCAGCTAGGCACAGGCTCCCCAGACAATACATGGCATTTACCAACCTCTTTGAACAAGTTTTGGTCTCATGAGATTTAAGTGGAAGGGTTGTGTGTGACTCCAAGAACTATAATTAAAGGGATGGGGGGGGCACAGTCTTCTTCACTCCCTTCCTTTGCACTGTCTGGAATACAAAATGGAACGTGAGTGACGATCTTGGAGTGATTTGCAGAGGGGATGGAGTAGCAGCAGGATAAAAGTAGACTGTGGTCTTGATGACCATGATGCTGCCATTTGAGCCCAGGGCTACCTGCCTGTAGGCTCCTTTTATGTGAAAGGAATAAACATGTATCTGTTATGTTCAGTCTTATTAATTATAACTGATATATGTGGTGATTTCTATTACTTCCTGTTGTCTCCTCACATAACCCTATGAGCAATGTGCTATTATATTCACTTTATAGAAAGGGAATGTGATTTCACCACTGTCACACAACCAGTTAGGGGCAAAAAGGGATTCAAACCCAGGACTATGGCTCCAATTTGAGCTCATGCCGTTGATTCTCTACAAAATCTCAACTGGTTTCTAAAATCCTAGCCCAGTTCTACAGTGGGCAAGGGGGAGGCACTCTTCTACTTTCCAAGCAGAGCTGTATGGCAAAGGCAAGGGCATAACATCCAAAGTGGGTGTATCTTGGCATTTGGATAAAGAAGGGAGAGAAGCCAGGACAAACACCAGTCTGCTGTCCTGCCCTGCGTTGTCACTGGCTGGAGGAGGAAGAATGAAGTGAACTGCCTCTGTACACCCTTGCACGCTTCTCAGGTCACCATGTAGCTGCAGCTTGACTGCAATGGTGACTTGCTCACTTTTAACAGGCTACAGAGAGGTCAGTGAAGTGAACGGTTAAGGCTTCTCCCCCCCAGACATGCCCAAATTGAGTTATGTCAAAGGAGCAAACTTGTCTTCTATTGCTTCTTTTATGATGTATCAATATATCCCCGGGAATGAGGCTAGGTATTATTTAATTAACCACTGGCAGCAGTGTGCTGCATCCTGCCAATACTGGCTCATGAGAACTGATTGTTGGAGTCATTGTTAAAAATTAAATTATATAAGCTTTAAATTCAATACATTAAACAAAAAATTAATAACTACTCAGAACTCATGTCTACATTTTCCTATCGTGTATGCTCTTGAGGTTATTTATGTTTATTTTGTCTACAGGATGGAAATATTGAATAATGGTGTAGTATAATAAATATTTTTGGTCTTTGTTCCCAGTTCCTGGCACAGAGCTCCTAAAATCCTTGCAATTTCCTGAGTAACAGGTGTGTCTTTTGTTAGTCATAATGAGCCCTTTCGTGCAAGGAGATGTGTGCAAAAACACTGAGAGACCGATTCTACTATAGTCCCTAATTTTCTTTAAACAAATAAGCCAAGAGAATCTCTTTATATTCAGGTAAACATGTTGAGATATAAAGGTAGGCCCAACCATTTTCATTGCAGCTTTTGCCAATAACTGCAGGATCTGAGGAAAGTAATCAGGTAGTAGCTCTACAAAGAGAAATATGTTGAGTCTCTCCTGATTCTTTCTAGTAAATTAACATTTTTTTCCTGTGTCTCTCTAACAAATATGTCTCAGGCATTTTAGTCTACAGGTGAGGTTCTCAAACATGGTATTCTATCTAGAGGGGCTTCGAAGTGTCGATGAAACTGCTGACCCCATAGAAAGCATTGTGTGTGCATGAATATTCATAGATTTCATCAAAAACTCAAAGGGTCTATAACCCCAAATTTTTAATTCTGTTTTTGAAAATTGGAATTGTGTTTGCCCATTACTAATGTTCCAGGATTTCTCACCTCTTCTATGATACTTCAAAGTTTATTAATGGAGAATGAATAATTCATCTTTAAATTCTCTCCTACAGTAGGAGATAAGCCACATAAGTCAAGATTCATATTAATTTACAGAAGATAGAAATTTTAGGGATTTTCACATTCTTTCCCTTTCAACCATCATTTTTACTTTAAAGAGATATTTGGAGGAGTAATTATTTCCTGATAACCTTAGATTTATTTTAATGTTAATAAAGTCTCTATATCAAAGTTTATATGGCATATTCTATTCTAAATTTCTATTTAGAAACATATATAATGTATTTATATTACAGAAAATTTAGAAACTATTTAAACATATAAAGAAAATAACATAGTTGTAAATCCTGACTTTTTCACTTACCATGTTATGGTAAAGCACATTCTATGTTCTGAAAGATTTATGTACGGATATCAGTAACATACATATATGTATATGTATATATCTGCAATTTCAAAACTGGGGGCCAAGGCACATGGAGGTGGCACAGCAAACTCATAGGGGTGCCCCAGTGATGAACATCTTCTTACAGAACTTTTATCCCTATTTATGATTAACATTTTTGATGGACATTTTAAGGTTGAACTGTTCTCCAAATAATTAAAAAACTTGATACGCCTACCAGTATATTATGAGAATATATATTTTTTATGGCAACAATATGATCATTGATTATTTTTTAATCTTTGATCATTTGGAAGGTAAAGAAATATTTTTATTTATGGACAATCTCTTTAAAATATTCTGTATTTTTATTTCTTTTATGACAACGATATCTGAGAAAACAGAACTTGTCAATGACTTAACATATACCAGAACTCAGGATTTCTTATTCAATATTTTGTAATAAATATTAGACAATCCTATGTACATAATATACTGTACATCATCAAGAACAGGTGATTTATAATTAACTACCAAAGAAAAGATTACAACTTAAATTTATTGTGGTTTCGTTAAATGGCCATGATAACATGATAAATGGTCCTTCTCTTTAAATATATCAGTATGTTATTTTGGTACCAAGTTTTTAAACATGTTTTAAGAACTCATTATGAATAATTTAGAAATAAATAAAACGACATATTAACAAATTAGGTTGTCAAGTTGTAAGTTAAGTTTTCTTTGGAGGATAAAATGAAAATGGTATAGGAAGGTATATGATTAACAATAATACAACAAGACAGTAGGAAACTGAGGCAGCCACTTGATGCATTACAACTTACACATCCTCAAATTTACCTCATAGTCCAAATCCAGGTAGTCGAACTCCCCATTGGTGCGGAAGTGCTGTGTGCTTCTGTCCAGGGTGAGGTTGATGCTCCGGCCCTGGCGCTCAATGACCACAGAGTGCCAGTGGTGATCATCCAGCAGACTTCCTGTCCTCACGGACGTGTGGCCATATATGGGGCCAAGCTGGTTGCTTCCTGAGTGGAAAAGAAACAAGGCAAAGCCATCACAACTCTATGTCGAAGTAGACCTTTCATCTACAACACCAAGGGCTGACGTTTCTCTAAAGCTCTGTCTATTGAAGTTAACATGGGAAAACCAACATGTAACTGCACTTAAAAACAGTTGTATGTTCAAACTACATAAAAGCTATTAAAGATGGAAAAGTCTGCTCCCTTAAAAAACATGAGCTTTTTTTTTTTTTTTTTCCAATTACTGTGCCATGAATTCTGCTAAATTTGGTAGATTCTTTATAAAGTCAGTGCCCCATGGGCTCTGGGGCCAGAGCGCCTGGATTCTGATGCTGGTTCCACCATTGGCTTGTTCCATGATCCTGGCCAAGGTGACAGTTCTCTAGGCCTCTCTTTCCTCACATGTAAAAAGGGAAGAATAATAGTACCTGCTTTACAAGGTTGCTGTAAGGATTAAATTAATTAGTACAAGCAAAGAACTTACACACTTCCTGACATATAGTGAACATTCATTAAATGTTACCTGTTAATTTTTTTATTATTATTGTTGTTGTTATTATTTTTGGTCAAGAAAACACGGCATGACAATTTTCAGTTTTTTTTTTTTTTGATTCCAAAAGCCATAATCAGTATAATATTTAACGTCATGGAAAGTTTACCCAAGTTATACGTTAAAATAAAAAACTGCAAAATTATATATGCAGCATTAATCCAGTTTTGAAATAAGATCTCCATAGCAACAAGACTATAAATAAGAGTGGACGGTTGTGAGAATCTGAAATGTTTACTGAAGTCATCTCTGGATGCTGTTTACATATTTTTTACCATTTTTTATTTTGTCTAATCAAGCATTGCTTTTGATGGTCAGGCAAAGCTAAATGCTATAAAAATACAATACTGCTTCAGAATAAAGAGCATAATAGAAATCAGAGAAACACACAATTGACTGAAGAATTAAATTATTTTCATTTTTTCACATTTAGGATGCTAATATGCCTATACCTGACATTTTCTATGGATTTCCTAGATGAAATTTCTTTCCTTTTGGTGATGAAATCAAATGTTGCCCTGTGATTGTGATTATGATTATGTATGTACATTGGTGGTGGGACAGGGAGAAAGAAAAGAAAGAATAAATTTAAGTGAAAGACTACATTCAGTTTCATTACTTTAAATATTTAGACTAGAAGGCTAAGCAGCAACTCACGTGCCTGATATTTAGGTAACAGCATTAAAGAGTGACAGCGGATATTTGAGTGGATGTGTTTCCATCGCTGTCATAAATTCTAGTCAATAAAACTCTACACAAACTGCTTTCCAATAATGACATGGTAATGGTCTTTTTAGTGAGGCCATATGATCAGTTCTTGTTTCAGAACAGTAATGTCACACTCTTATAAGCCCCAGCGGCTTTTAAAGGCTATTCTGTACATTTCACTTTTTTTAAAAAAACAGGAGAAAGGTTTGAAAAAATAAACGTCTTTGGATATGATCCAATTGCTCTGAGTGTGTGTGTGTGTGTGCATGTGCGTGTGTGTGTGTTAGCGTGTGTGTTTTTAAAAAGCACTTATTTTTGGTTTTCTGGTTTCTCTTCCCCCATCCCTCTTTCTTAGCTTCTACTGAACCTTTTTTTCAAAAACTATTTAGGGATATGTTTCTCCCAGGTAATGCATGAATACATGTTTAATATTACAAATAGAGAATATTATAAAGAATTAATATGTAAAACATTAATCACTCATTTCCATCACTAAAGATAGCATGGTCTATTTCCTTCCAGACATTTTTCATTTACATACATTTAATTATATATACATATAATTATATAATACATATAATTCATACACATAATATAAAATATTGGTATATTATATTTTCCTACGGTTCTCATTTAGTGCTGTACCGTATTCCCCAAATTATTCACAGACATTTTAAACACATACCCACCTATTTCTATATGTTAAGCTTTATTTCTTTCAATTTTTGTTATTGTAATGAATATTGCAAAGTACATCCTTAGACTTAAATCCTAAAGTTATTTCTTATTATTTCTTTATATAAAGAATTTAAAATATCTGAAGATACATTATCAAGTTGTTTTCTTGAAATATTTTCAGGAACAGTACAAAGAATCCTTTTTGTCACATAACTCACCAACACAGATACTATCATTTTTTAAATTTATTTACTTGAAAAAATCGGAATCTTGTTATTTTATTGTACATTTCTTTTATAGATAGTTTGAGCATTTGGTGTTTATAGATTATTTATAATGTTTCTTCTACAAGTTTTCCTTATATTTTTTGGCAACATTTTCCTCCTAAAGTCTTGGTATTATTACAGAGTGGAATGAATTTTTATTCATGAATGACATTAAAATTCTATATTTGACATTTGCATTTTCCCAGGTTTTGGCAGGCATTTTCATTTTATGATTTTTTAATATAAAAATTAAAATATTTCTGTGTAATTATATAATCAGCATTTTTGGATAATTTTCTTCTTTGTTATAGAAATTATTATTTCTATCAGAGATTTTGAATGTGAAAAGTTTTATAATAAAAGATAAATCTTTGTAGACACTATAGCAAGTATTATCAACCAAAAAAACTAACTGAAGTTTTAATTTTTAGTATAATTTTGATTTTCAAAGTAATAAAAGTTAATATAAGGGACACAAGCCATATTTAAGAATGTTGGAACAACCACAGTGATAAGGAAAGTAAATAGGCAGGATCTCTTTTTGTGTTCTAATTTTTAGTTTTATAGCTTTCCATTGGGATGCATTTAACATGTGAATTTTAAAAGATTATAAAAGGATTCTATAAAGATTATAAAGTCTTTTATATCTTTATAGACTATAAAATCTTTATAGAATTCTAAAGTCACTGCAGCATAAAAAATACAGAATATATGATGCCCTTCAAACAACTCTTGCATAAATCCCGAAATTTTTAGGCAAGCAAGAGGAGGATAAATGTACTGTTGATTTGCATGAATTGTAACTTTGAATGTCAGTATCTGTGTTGTGGATCTTCCCTTTAACTTTAAGTAAACCTGAGCTACATTATCAACAACCAAACATGTATTAGGATTGTCCACTTAAAAACAACAACAAAAGCCCAAAACAAAATAATAACTCCTTCTTTGAGTTTCATCTCATTCTCCAGTAAACAAATCATTTCTGATTCCTTCATTTCTAGTTGATAATATTTAAAATATTCATTCCCACACCTTTCATCTTTTCTTAACTGATGACAATAAAACTACTGTCCTTTCTATTCCACTGAGAATAAATCAACAGTAACCACAATGTTGCCAAACAGTGACCTCAGTTTTCTGTCTTCTTAAGTGACATTTTAGGCGAATTTGACACAGTAGACCACAGTAGACCACCTCTTGTCCTTCCCGGGTCTCTGTGATGCCACATACTAGTATTTCCTCCTATCCACTGTCCACTTCTTCTCAGTCTCCATGTAGTATCTTCTCCTGTTAATCTCATACATGCAACTCCCTAGTTGAAATCTCAACTTTGATGCCTAATAAGCAACTAAAATGCACCATATCCAAACAGATCTCTAGACTTCCTCTGTTGGAAAAAACTAATACTTCTCTATTAGAAGAAACTCTGTGGAGAAAATAAAGCTTTCTGTATTTCTGAAAATGGTGCTAATGTCCATTTGGAACTCAAGCCATACCCTAGGAATTATCCCTTATACATTATCTTTCTTTCTTACTGCATATCCAAATCATTACAAATGATACTGAATTTACCACCAGAATCATCTCCCAAGTGGATCAATTTCTCTACATCTCCACTGATAGCCACCTTCTGCAAGCAGTGCTCTCACTGTAGCAAGCAGTGTTGTCTCTCACTGTCTCTCACTGTACCAGACTCTCATGTTGATGCAAGTGTTTTCTCTTACAGAAGTCTCAGTACTTAAAAAAAATAAGATCATGATGCTAGAGTTTAAAGCCTACTAATAGCTTCCCATTCTTAAAATAATATCTAAACCTTTTACCATGCCCTAAAGGACACTACAGTATTTCAACAATCCTCAATGTTTGGATTTCATCTTTTATCCTATTTACTCATTACAAATACCCACACCAGCCTTTTCCTGTTCCTTGAGCATGTCAGGTCTTAGTCTTTCGTGATTCCCTCCTCTCAATTAACCTTCTCTCAGATATTTTTAGGGCTTTTTTTTGTCATCACTGAAATCTCAGCATGAATATCTTCTCAGGGAGGACCTTCTTCACTACATATTCTAATGTTGACCCATCTTGCCTATGCAATATCCTTTATATATTAACCTATTTAATTGATTTCACACTCCTCATCATTATTTGAAGTCATTTCTTTGGATTTAGTTGTTTTATAAAAATAGTAATAGATAATATAGTGTCTGATGCCCCCACTGTGTCATAAACTTCATGAACTCAAAGAACTCCATTTTCTTCACCCCTGTATCCTAGATGCTCGTATAGTACCTGCAGAGTACAGGTGTTTAATACATATTTTTGAATGAATAAGTATATCAATATATATCAACCACTATGAATTAAAACTGGATTGACAATATAATGTGAACTCCTTTTGCAATTTACATTTTAAGGATTAAAGACCATTAGCATTTAACTAACGGGAAGACTAATAAATGAAAAGAATGGTGCCGAAAGTCAGGACATACCTAGGTTTAAACTGAAGACCAGCTTGGCTTTTTTCAGTTCCAAAGTAATATAATCCCCTTGCTGTCCTTCCCCGTGCAAGATTACCCCTTCACTTTCGGAGGTTTTAAATTTCAAAGCAATGACATCTTTCAGTGTTTTCATCTTCTTGTTTCTGAATCTATATGGTAACACAACATGACCATCAAAGTTGATAACATCAGCCCCTAAAAGAAGAAATAAATAATATGTTAGTTTAATTATTGTATGTTGTCATCCAGTGTGAAGTATATCTTCTTTCAGTGAGTGTCTACACAGAATAAATGAGAAAAAAGTGTTTTTTTCCTGAAAACTCTTTAGCCCTGGGTTCTTGTTCTATTTCTTATTTTGGTTGATTGTGTGTCCTGAAGTGGATTTTATGGGAAGTACTTATAAAGAATGATCACAGAAACCTTTATCAATGTAACTTGTAATACTAATAACATAAATTCCATCAATGACTTTACACGCGTCAAATTTTTAACTTAGAAGTTTGGAGTTTACTTGAAAAAAGTAAAATTTTTAATCCCTGAGATATTATGAGATTTTATTATTTTCCTTCTTAAATGAGGCTGAGTGTTTATGATTTCAAATATATATCAATATTTTGCCCACAAATTTTATTTTCCATGACATAACAATGAAGGATCTTGGAATGCAGGGTTTAGGGTATACTCATTTTTCCAATGGTTTTTATATTCTACTACAGTTTCACTTAACTTTATGGTAGTGCCTAGATATAGTGAAGTGAACTTTAAGAAGCTTTTACCATTTGCTTCTAGGGCTCGTGTCTGTCTCAAATTCCTTGTTAGCCCCTTGCCTTTGGAATGGAGAATTGGGTTGCCCATGTTTTCGACTACACTAAACAAAGACATCCTCACCCATATATAATTAGAAGAACAAGTATCTAGCCTATACTGGGATAAGAGTAGTTCTAATTTTATTTTAGGGAATTTCATTGAAAACATGAAATATAAACTTTTTTAGAAATGTGAACAATTTTTTCACGACGCTCAGAAACAAGGGATGGTGGGCAATAGTTTAATAATTGCTACTTATTCACACCAGAAATAGAAAATGAGATGATTTTATTTATTACACACTGTTGGTTAGTGGGTTGCCAACCCATGGAATGGGTCAACGATGAACTGTAATCATTCAGATCAAATTTTAAGTACAAATAGAAGCTTAGTTACCATAATTAGATCTTTATCATTGAAACTACTTTTAGCTCTTAATATTAAATTGTAGAGAATCTAGACAAATTGGACAGTTCTAATTATCTTAGAATTATAAGCCAGGATGAAGCTGCCTCTCAGTTTGGGGTAAGGTCTTGCCAAAGAATCCACAGGGAGACACTGGAGAAAAATAATAGCAAGTTTAAAGCCTGTCAGAGAAATATCTTCTCATTACATGTCCTAGTTCTCTGACACTGGTTTACTTCAATCAGCATGGGGAATACTTTGGATCCCGGTAACAGTAACGATAGCACGCTACATCATGGCAGCCTAGGCAGAGGAGCAGAGCTACCGTAGGTATATTCACCCTTCTGTGCAGTACCGGCAGCATATTCACTCTTTCTGTGCAGTGCTTGCCAGTATAAGTTTTGCTTTTAACTAATTCTATAAAGTGAATTGATATGAATACAGTTATTTCAAATATTGCTTAGAATATCTCTAACTTTTCCCTTCAAATCATCAATAGATTTTGAATATTTAAAAATATCCTACCGCTGCAAACATTTATGTTTTTAAATAATAGTTCAGAGAATTGTTACATTCTAAAAAGTTCACAAAGAAAAATATAACTTGGAATTTTGTTTTAATTCTTAGAGTCAATAATTTACTATAAGACTTTGTATAATCATAAAAATTTTCTTAATCAACAGAATTCTGTTCTGAGAGTATGAATCACAGAGGTTTATTTACTATGGAGGAAAAAAAGCAGCCATTAAATTTTGGCTTCTGCTAACACTGCCAAGCCAATTCGATTTTAGCTTAATCATCTATACTGTCACAACTGAATTCCAATTGCAATATCTTTATCATTTGTGATGAGAGATAAAACTGAGGAAACGTGGAATCTGATTATTGGATCCCAGATTGAATTTATAATCCAGCAGCTGGTTGAAATGACTTTTTGTCTTGAAAAGTGTATAAACAAAAAGTCAGAAGGAGGGAGTAAATTCTGAATTCCAGAAAGTAATTTTGCAGTCAATTTCATATCAACAACAGTCATTTTATATACCTTCAATATACATTAATTGACAAAAAATATTCCCCATTCATCTCTTAGGAAGTAAATGTTCCTGGAGCTTAGACAGAGGAAAGAATTCACCCCTCTCCCGTTTCCTCCTAACTCAAAATCAGGTCCAGGTACAGAATAGTGACTTATGCAAATGTTGATGCCTTTCTTCCTTACTTTTAGGGCAATGAAATAAGTGACAAGAAGGATGGTCATCATTTAGACAGTCCTAGGACGTTAAAAAAAAAAAAAAACACAAGGAATGTTTTTCATGAGGACCAAACCTCATTTTACAAATAGTAAGTGGTCAGTGGTCGGTTGAGAAACTAATAAAAATGCTCTGCAAGCCAGATCACTCATCACAAAATCCAAACTGTTCTTCTAGGAATGGGTTAAATGCTTGCACAATATTAGCATGTGGATGTGAACTCAGAGTTGGCTTTGAAATTACAAAATTCCTAGAAATAATCTATCATATATAATTTATACATAAGCACGCACCATAAGAGAGTCTGGGATATTGTAAAATCCATCAGAGTTTAGTTCCATTTCCTACAAAATACATTACAATTTCATTTGACATCTAATAGTATGTTGTGCTTATTTTGGGACAAGCCATATTTTTTCCCCTATTACCCTGATTGCTTTTCACTCCCTAGAACAAAGTTTTCTATGCAGTGATTAAATATGTGTGGTTGAACTGTTTAAGCAATCTGAACAACAATATGGCTAGTCAAAAAGTGAATGCGAAATCACAGTGCTTCCATGATTTTGTTTCTAACAATAACTCAGAGAGCTGGTAACGTGCCCAATTCATCAAATCGTCACAGCAGAGAAGGCTTTTATTTTAAAACATTTCATTGTTACTTAGTCTTTACTGTCTGAATTTGGAGATACTCAGATGAGATAGTTTGGAAAATTGTTTATCATCTAAGATTTTATTATTTTAAAAAAGTACCTTTGCTAATTTTTACTACAAATGTAATATATGTTTATTGTTAAAAAGAAATGAACAATACAGAAATATAGAATGTAGAATGTGAATCCCCAAGACAAGAGATCACCAGTCTTAATGGGTAACCAGTGTTGATGGTGTGTCATTCTAGATTTTATGCATCTATCGCTCTATCTAATGTATGGAATAATGCAAGAAACTATACATTATTACATATACGTGTGTGTGTGTAAACAGAGAGAGAGAGGAAGGGAAAGAGAAAGGAGAATGTCATTTCATTTAATTGTGGTTCAAAATGTATAATAATAGCTTGAGCTTTGGGCAATCTATTTATAATGTGGGGAAATTGTAGGGTTTAGCAAATTAGTATGTTTTATTGACTTTCGTGCAGCAAGGCACTTACATAAAGTAAGAGTGTATATAATTAGAAATGTAATTTATGCTATTTGAAAAAATTAAAAATGTATTTGAATATAGCACCACAACGTAAACAACTTTTGATTTCTTGTTTTCTCATAAATGTTTCATTTTCATATAGAAAATTGAGAATAATAGGAAGATTTAAAGAAGAAAATTAAAAGGACATAATTCTATTTTCATGAAATAACCACTGATAACTTACATTTCTGATTATTTTAATTTGTATATATGTAATGTATGTACATAGATACACAGAAGGATCATACTCTATATAGTTTTGTTATTAAACACTAGTTTGTTTTTTTTTCAATCTCATATATTGTTTTTCCCAAAACAGGATTTTAATTAGCTAAAAATATACCATCATTTGGATGTCCAGTTTCTTCAATAAGAATCTATTTTGCAGTTTTCTTTTTAATTAACTTTTTATTTTGGAATAATTTTTGATTTAGTGAAAAGTTGCAAAGATAGTACAGTGAGTTCCCACACACCCTCCACCCAGTTTCTTCTAATGTTAACATTTTACATAACTGGTACATTTGTCTAATCTAAGACATAACTTAGGTATAACACTGTTCACTGAAATACAGACTATGTTTGGATTTTACCAGTTTTCACAAATGTTTTTGTTTGTTTGCTTTTCCTATTCCAGGATCCAGTCCAGGATCTCACATTGCATTTCATCATCATGTTTCCTTAGTTTCCTTCAACTCCTTGAATCTGTGATGTTTTCTCAGTCTGTCTTTCATAACTTTGACACTTTAGAAGAGTACCGGTCAGGTATTTTGTAGAATCCTTCTCATCCTGGCTTGGTCTGAAGTTTTCTTATGACTAGACTGGTGGAGTTTGGGGAAAAAACCACTCAGTTGGGGTGTCCTCAGCACTTCCTATCAGGGGAGGCACGATTTCAACATGACTTTCCACTTGTGATAGTGGTCAAGGTGATGTCTGCCGAGTTTCTTCACTGTCAGGTTACTATTTTTCCTTTTCCGTACTTTATTCTGTGGAAGTGAGTCACCAAGTCCAGCCCACGTTTAAGGTAAGGGGAATTAAGTTCTACCTCCTGGAGGGGGAGTATCTACATATACTATTTAGAATTCTTCTGTAAAGATTTCTTCTATTTATTCATTCATTCAATCATTTATTTATATAATTATGGGATTGTGCATGTTTATTTATTCGTTGAGTTTAATTCAATACTTATCTTATTCAAATTTTTCCAGCTTTAGCCATTGGGAGCTCTTTCAGGTTGGCTCCTGTGTCTCTTTGGTAGGTTGTGGCCCCTGCTGCTTCCTCTTCCCCCTCCCTCTTTTCCCCCTCCCTCCCCCTCCCCTCCCCTCCCCTCCCCCTCCCCTCCCCTCCCCTTCCCCTCCTCCACTCCCCTTCCCCTTCCTCCCCTCCCCCTTCCCCCTCCTCCTCTCCCCCTTCCCCTTCCTCTTTTCCCCCTCCTCCCCTCCCCCTTCCCCTTCCTCTTTCCCCCTCCTCCCATCCCCCTTCCCCTCCTCCCCTCCCCCTTCCCTCTTTTCCCCTCTTGCCCTCCCCCTTCCCCTCCTCCCCCTTTCCCCCTCCTCCCCTCCCCCTTCCCCTCCCTCTTTTCCCCTCCTCCCCTCCCCTTCCCCCTCCTCCCCCTCCCCCTCCTCCTCCTCCCCTCCCCCTCTTCCCCTCCCCCTTCCCCCTTCTCAAGCCTCCCTCTCCTCTTCCTAGTCCTCCTCATCCTCTTCCTTTTTCCTCTTTCTCTTCTCTCTTTCTGTCACTATATGATGCCCTAAGCTTATCTTGCACTTTTCCTGCCCCAGACCTAGAATCAGCCATTTTCCCAAGGAACCCTCATTTCTTTTATTGTACAATGGCCCTGAGAAGCTTGCAGGCTTTTTATTTTTTCACTTTGCACACAATAAATTTTCTACAAATATAGTTATCATCTATATGATCTATTCTTCCACAAAATAAGTAAATTATTCAGGAAAAAAGGACAAAAACTTATAAAATGTTTCTTAGTTATCTATTTCATAAGGATTTGCAAGGATTTTGAAGCTCTTTTCATGTTAATCAAATGTTTTTGCATAAACAGTGACTTTTAAAAGCAATAATGATAATTGCTAATATGTGTTTAAGTGATTACTGATTACTCCTTAAATAAATTTGATTATTAATGTTTAAGTGGTAATGCATAAGCCCTAATATTTTTAACTAATTTTGTTTTATTTTCATGAAATTAATATGTACTCACTGTAAAAAATTTATGTTAAGAAAGCAAAAACATAATCAATTTAAATTAGTTACAATCACGCCAGATATCAAAATACTTTTTGTACGTCTGTCTAAGGAATTTGTGGTTTTCTACAAATACCAACATTTTCTACAAATCCAAACATTTCTATTGATATAATGAGCATTCTTGTAGTGAGATTCTTGAGCACTGGAACAATTATTTTCTGACTTTAAATTTCTAAAGTGTTTAATTAAAGCATTTGAATTGCTTAAAGATCAGTAGAGATGTATGTTAACGAGGTAGTATGAAATCTAACATTATGTAATTTATATAAATACCCAAGTTACTTTCAAGAGTGAAATATATCTCTGAAACTAAAGTTGAAAAATACTACAAGGTGCCATTTGCTTAGTTTTGCAAATTTTTACATAGATGCACATCTATGTATTGTTTCTCTTTTTTTTTAATGTCAGATGTCAATATTCTAGATATGTCTATCTAGACCTTTCTTTACAAAATAGCACGTCTGCCATCTTCATCTCTAGCTACTTACTCACTGGTCTTCTTCTTCATAGCATTTATCTCTACCTACTACCTGATATATTGATGGGCTCATGAATTTACAGCATGCCTCCACCTCCAAGAATGTATATGCACCAGAGACTTTATTTTGCTCCACCCCTGAAGCTCAGTACTACAACAGCGGGTAAGTCAATATTCATTAAGTATTTGTTGAATGATTGCTTGTTGTCATGCACACTCAAAGCACTGGATTAAAGTAGAATAAACTTCTTTAAACTTTTTCTTTAAAAATCTGAATCACTAGATTGGAAGAAATTTCAAGAATCACTCTGATCCACCCTTGGTGCCACAGCTACTAATATAACCAAAGTTTCAATTGTTAGAGAAAAAGAATGGTAATTTCGTGTTACTTTTTTTGTGGTGGGGGGAAAAATTCATGCTATTATTATTAATTGACTCGGTGTTATTTAATTGACAGACATTAACTCTAGTGGAGCCGAGTCCATTTCATCTCCTCTGCAGACTGTTTCTGATTAATCACCTTCTTCTAACCCACTGCCCTTTCCTTTCAATATATCTGTGGTTTAAATGTAAATAGGCAGTTTAAATAGATTCTAAAATGTCAATAACAGCTAATTTAGAATAGCAGCAGCACAAGAGCCATCTTCAAATCCTTTAAAATATAATGTAGAGACAGACTTTAAAAAATCACTTTTACTTTGGGAAAAATAAAATAAAAACCATAAAGGCTCTTTCATAAAGGCCATCATCTCACATTTTATGCAATATTTCTCCTTAAAATGTGTTGCTTTGCCCTTAAGAGCTTCATAACTCATGGTAGGACAAGAACAATCACATCAGAGAAGTCTGATTTCATTTATCCACAACACTGGGACTCCAGTACCCAGTTGCCTGAAAGACTGATCCACATGGACCTTCCACAGGCATATCTAACTCTACCTGCCCAACACATTAAGTCTTTCTCTGGGTCTTACTGCTCCTGTTCTTATATCCATTATCCAGTCACTTAAGACAGAGCTCTGGGCCTTTCCTTAGCTCCTCCCTTTCTCATGCACCTATGTTCCGTCAGTTCCAAGTCCAGTGAAATTTAGCATGTCCGTGTTTTTCAAACACATCGCTGACTTTTTATATGCACTGCCACCAGGCTCCCATCACCTCACATACTGTCTATTGCATTAACATTGTGAATGAGCAACTCCCACCCTCCGGTCTTATTCCCCTTAAATTTATCCTCCACACTGAAGCTAGTAAGATCTTTCTGAAATAAACTCTTTTACTGAAAAACTTTCCAGTGTGGCCTGCAAGACCCTCAGCGATAGAGCTCCTGCCTTCCTGACACCCTCACATTTTAGCACCAACTTTTTCCTTAAGTGCTGCTGACGGTAAAACCAACTAAATCCCTTGATAATTTCACCTAGCGCCTTTCCTTGCGGTAAGCTCACTTCCTTCAATGAACAGCTATTTAAAAAAATCTAGTTTAAGGTTAGGCATCCTCCAAGCTTCAGATAAAGCTCACCTACTAGAAAGGTTTCCTTGTGTGCAACAGCCCTCACCTATTGCTCCACAGCACCCTTGGATACTTTTATTGTATCCCTTCTCATCTTATATTAAAATTATCTCTTTATGGGTCTGATTTCCTCTGGAGCTTTAAACTTTCCTAAGGTACAGTAGACTCCGGTTTGTTCCACTTTGTATTTCTCACACAATAAACATCTCTTAAACTGATTTAAACATAATTGGTATTTGAGCTGTGTGCACCCCAATGTTCATTGCAACACTGTTTACAATAGCCAAGCTATGGAAACAACCTAAATGTCTATCGACAGATGGATGGATAAAGAAGATGTGGTACATACGTAGAGCGGAATACTACTCAGCCGTAAAAAAGAATGAAATGATGCCACTTGTAGCAACATGGACCTAAAAATTATCATACTAAGTAAGCCAGAGAAAGACAAATATCATATGATATCCCTTATATGTAGAATCTAAAAAAATGATACAAATGAACTTATTTATAAAACAGAAAGAGACTCACAGACTTAGAAAACAAACTTATGGTTACCAAAGGGGAGAAACAGGGGAGGGATAAATTAGGAGGCTGGGATTAACATAGACACACTACTATATATAAAAAATAGATAACCAACAAGGACCTACTGTATAGCACAGGAAACTATACTCAATGTCTTGTAATAACCTGTAAGGCAAAAGAATCTGAAAAGGAATATATATATTACTGAATCACTATGCTGTACACCTGAAACTAACATGATATTCTAAATCAATTATACTGCAATTAAAAAAATTAAAAAAATAATTGGTATTTGAGACAACATGGCAAAAGGGGCATTCCTCTGTTCTCATTTTCCTTCAAAACCATACCTGGTGCAAGCAGTTTTCTCTCCAAGAGTACAGACTTACACATGTTTTAATGACAGGCATTTATATAAATATTACAGGTCTTCCCTGGTGGTGCAGTGGTTAAGAATCTGCCTGCCAATGCAGGGGACACGGGTTTGAGCCCTGGTCCAGGAAGATCCCACATGCCGTGGAGCAACTAAGCCCACGCGCCACAACTACTGAGCGTGCGCTCTAGAGCCTGCGAGCCGCAACTACTGAGTCCGTGTGCTGCAACTACTGAAGCCCGCACGTCTAGAGCCCATGCTCCACAACAATAGAAGTCACCACAACCAGAAGCCTGTGCACCACAAGGAAGCGTAGCCCCGGCTCGCGGCAACTAGAGAAAACCCACGTGCAGCAACGAAGACCCAACGTAGCCAAAAATAAATGAATAAAATAAATTTATAAAAAAAAATATTACAACTGTGTGTTTCTGATATGATACTTTAAAACTTGAAATGCTTTCATTACACTCATACTGGAGTTATTTTTTAATAAGTCAGAAATGAAAACATTTAACTGTAGTATGAGTTGAAATACAAAATATATCTTTTCCTTTTAATTTAATGCATTTAAGGGAAATAGTCATTCATTCACACACACACAGACACACAAAGACACACACACACACACACACACAGGACATCAGAAAATCAGAGTGCTCCACTTGTGAACAGGGTTATCGCTCTAATACATCTAATAATACAGACATAATAAGCAATTTCTGAAAATTAGTGCTAAAAATTAGCATAAAATCTATTGTAGGAAATCCATGTGGAAGCTGTTTTTATTTATTTTTGTAAATCGAAAAGTCAAGCAAATTAGACTTGCCATCTCTGTGATAATATTACTGTTTACTGAAAATAGCTCTACAGCTTTTCACCATATACAATCTATTTCTCTGCTAAGGAGACTCTCTAGAATTACAAGCCCTAAGTAAATATCTCACAGATGAGGAAAGGAACCAGACATCAAGAAATCCCCCAAAATGTCTTTTAATATAAATTATTCTTAACATTTATTTCAGATTTTCTGTATCATTACTCAGTTAAACTTACTTCTACTTCTAGTTCCACTGAAAACATTATTGTCAGTGTTGGACCCAAATTTCAACACTGTATTGGCTAAGGGATGGCAGGTTGATTTAGGGACTTGTTTTGGGGCACTGTTTTCATGGTAATTTATACAATACTGAAGAAAAGATAAACTATCCAGATAAGTAAAAGGGGAATGGTGGAAGGGGTGTCAACACCCCAGCAATTTCTCCAAGCTACCACAGCTGGCTCCCACCTTCCCCTCGGTATTAACCACATCTTCCATTTTCTGTACTTTGATGTGTTGACATGTGGGGCCTTGCTGACCCTGGGGGGACTGCCCCTCCCAGGGTGAGCCAGTTCCTGCAAACACACTCTCCAAATACAAACCAACCAATCAACACTTCACAACCCAGCTACCTCCTCTCTCTGGTTGTCACACTCCAGGCCACTATCCATCTGCCCTAATCACCCCAGGCTCAGGTACCAAACAACAAGGGAAGCCCCTGTGCCCCAAAGCCTCTGAGATAATTCAAACTAGCCAACCCTAAACCTGCTTACTCAGCCTCATCCATTCCTTCCTGTGGAAAACACAATAAAGGCTCTTTCCTGCCCTCCCCCTTCTCCTCTGGCCTCCCCATGCCCCCACGGCAGATGTGCCCTCCCCTCTCGGGAACTGTTAGTAATAACCTACCTTTTCAATGGCAGCTGTTTCCTGATATGTTGGCCTTATTATACCTCAAATAATCTATATTCTGAAATATTTTCTACAGTAAATTCCCTTATTATATCTTAGAAATGAAAAAAATTTTAAATTTAGTCAAACAAGGAAAAAATCTTAAAATTACTGGCAAGACTTATTCCATAGATCTGAAAAAAACTGAATCTAAGAAATCATTTTGAAATGTCTGATATCAACTAGCATTCATCAAAATATCTTCTACATCCATATCATTGCACCAAGAAAGTGGGGCAATGGAGCTAAAGAGGTGATTTTTAAGAAAGAACTAATAGATGAACTCCCCTGTTAAAAGAGAATTAAGATTAAGAAAAATCCAGACAGACTGGGGAAGAGCATATGCGGTTGCCTTAAAGAGCTCAGTAGTTCGGCCTGACTTTAATACATAAGGGTCGTGAATCCTGGCAGGGTTAGAATTGGAAGATGAAGGATCTACTGCTTCATATGGAAGATCTTGGTCTAAGTGTGAAAAGATGATGTCCTGAGGGGAAGGCGCAGGACCAGATCTACATCTTGGGAAGATAACGCCTGTGTCGATGTGGCAGAACACGTGCAGAGGCAGAAAGAGCAAAGACCTCCCTCAAAGTGTTGATAAAGGTTATACAAAGCCAGAATGCAGAAGATAACTATGTCATTAAAGAACGCAAAGCTGGGGCTTCCCTGGTGGCACAGTGGTTGAGAATCTGCCTGCCAATGCAGGGGACATGGGTTCGAGCCCTGGTCTGGGAAGATCCCACATGCTGCGGAGCAACTAGGCCCGTGAGCCACAACTACTGAGCCTGCGCGTCTGGAGCCTGTGCTCCGCAACAAGAGAGGCCGCGATAGTGAGAGGCCCGTGCACCGCGATGAAGAGTGGTCCCCACTTGCCACAACTAGAGAAAGCCCTCGCACAGAAACGAAGACCCAACACAGCCATAAATAAATAAATAAATAAAATAATAATAAAAAAAAGAATGCAAAACTTTCTGATGATGCATCGTTGCTACCCAGGATTTCAAAGCAGTTAAGGCTTCTACGGTGATTGAAGAATTTCAGATGAATACTTACTATCATGGTTTTCTCCAAAGATACGACAAATCCAATATCATAAAAGTATTAGGAATTTTAGTGGAATTGAAACTACCCTAAAAACAAAACCAAAATGTCAAAAATTCTTCTTTGAAATATGTTAAATGTTTGGATTCACTTATTTGTACCACCTTACTTTTTAGATGGAATCTCAGAGGTCTGCCATCTTTAGCTATCACACATTTTAATGCTCTATCTCATTCAATTCCATGTCTTAAAAAATTCACAATAATCTAAAAATGTAAAATCAGCATTTTTCCAAACAGCAGATACTTCCCCAACAACTCCTACAAAGTTTCCTGGACAAGTAGCAATATGTAATAGTAAAAACTATCATTTTTATTTATTTTACTCTTTGTACTTTCCTGAAAGCCAAATGAATTGGTGCAAATGATTTGCGCTTACTTGCAAGAAAGTGGGACATATAGAATGTCTTGAGTTCATGCACAGGATGTAGTACATTACAGCTTCATTTTATTTTTGGTTTGATTTCACATACCTTTGGGTGAATCTTTTATCTCAACCATAAAACAGGATTAATAAAGCTCAGAATGTACACATGTTGTGACATAATGTGTTCTTTCTGCTCCTCTACAGCAGCGGGGTCCTGTCTGATAAAATACTAAATGGTACTCTGAGACCCCGCCATCAACACACCTCAGTGACTCAGGCATTGGAGGGAATCTGATTCACTGGGAACACGGGTGCCGCCCATTACTTCCTGACACCCGCACGCCCACTGAGGCCCTGGTGAGCAGGCTGAATTAATTCATTTCCGTAAATGAGCAAAGTTCCCAGCACTTGTGCAGAGAATCAGCCCTGACAGGGGCTAAAATAATTGGAAGCTCCTGAAATTAGGAACTTCACTGGTCAGAGGGAACAAGCAGTTCATACAAATCAGTGATGCTAGCTTGTTGAAAAACCACGGAGCTCCACTGATCTGTGTACGATTTTCTGACTTTTGATAGAAATACGGGTAACAGAGACAATATTCTCCTTGATTCAAACTCAACAGGGAAAAGATGCTAAATTAATGTCTAAGAAGCTTGGTCTGGCTAGTGGAAAAACAATAGGGAGTATTTGGGATGTACTATGGGCATAAGGGAGGTAGTCCCTCTTCACCTGTAGCAAACTGAAGCTATGCAGCAATTCTGGTGTTATTCAAGCATTCAATTTTCTAGAAAACTCAGAAATCCAACATTTTAATGAAATCTCCTCTGCTTTAGCAGACGCTGCGACTAGTACTCTACAGATAGTTTTTTTGGCCACACATCACTTTAAACTTGAATACTGTCAAAATATAAGACTAAGTAGATCATAATAAGACTGAACAATTAATCTTCCACGATACCATAAATTACCTGTGAATTACTGCAGTATGTATCAGCAAGAAATTTTATTTCTTAAAAAGCAAATTCCTTAGAAAATAAGTCAGTGCTAAACAGAGAGTGAATGGTTAAAAAAAACCCCTAATTTTAATGGTATAACAGGATACAAAGATATACCACTCTATGCTACCATAAAACTACAGGCAAATATTACACTAAACATTGGAAGGAAGGAAGGAAGGAAGGAAATGAGGAAAGGAGGGAGGGAGGGAGAAAACAAAATAAATCTGAGCTTCATTCACTGAGATTTTGGACTTAAGACTCTATCTTAAAAGGAAATATATATATATAAATATTTAAAAGTATTACTGGGACTTCTCTGGTGGTCCAGTGGTAAAGAATCCACCTTGCAATGCAGGGGACTCAGGTTTGATCCCTTGTCAGGGAACTAAGATCCCACATGTGGCAGAGCAACTAAGCCCACGTGCCACAACTATTGAGCTCGCTCACCTCAACTAGAGCCTGCCTGCCGCAAACTGCAGAGGCTACGCGCCCTGCAGCCTGCACACCACAACTAGATAGAAGCCCACGAACCTCAACAAAGATGCCACGGGCCGCAATTAAGACCCGACATAGCCTTAAATAAATTAAAAAATCTACAAACAAATGCTGGAGAGGGTGTGGAGAAAAGGGAACCCTCTTGCACTCTTGGTGGGAATGTAAATTGATACAGCCACTATGGAGAACAGTATGGAGGTTCCCTAAAAAACTAAAAATAGAACTACCATACGACCCAGCAATCTCACTACTGGCATATACCCTGAGAAAACCATAATTCAACAAGAGTCATATACCACAGTGTTCATTGCAGCACTATTTACAAAAGCCAGGACATGGAAGCAACCTAAGTGTCCATCGACACATGAATGGATAAAGAAGGTGTGGCACATATATACAATGGAATATTACTCAGCTATAAAAAGAAATGAAATTGAGTTATTTGTAGTGAGGTGGATGGACCTAGAGTCTGTCATACAGAGTGAAGTGTGTCAGAAAGAGACAAACAAATACCTTATGCTAACACATATATATGGAATTAAAAAAAAAAAAGGTTCTGAAGAACCTAGGGACAGGACAGGAATAAAGACACAGATGTAGAGAATGGACTTGAGGACACGGAGGGGGAAGGGGAAGCTGGGATGAAGTGAGAGAGTGGCATGGACATATATGCACTACCAAATGTAAAATAGATAGCTAGTGGGAAGCAGCTTCATTGCACAGGGAGATCAGCTCAGTGCTTTGTGACCACCTAGAGGGATGGGATAGGGAAGGTGGGAGGGAGACGCAGAGGGAGGGGATATATGTATACGTATAGCTGATTCACTTTGTTATAAAGCAGAAACTAACACACCATTGTAAAGCAATTATGCCCCAATAAAGATGTTTAAAAAATTAGATAAACAAAAAAATACTAAATATTGCTTTAAAAAATATAAAAGTATTACCAATTAACAGCTACAGCCAATCCTTCATTACTGGCAGATTCTGTATGTGCAAATTAGCCTACTCACTAAAATTTATTTGTACCTCCAAAACCAATACTTGTGGTGCTTTCAAAGTTATTCACGGATATGTGCAGAGAGGCAAAACATTTGAGTCACTGGCTGCTCATGTGCTCAGCTAAGGTTGACAGGCAATGCTCTGCCTTCTTGTTTCAGCTCTCATACTGTATAAATGTGCCCTTTGCATTTCCTGCCACACTTTTTGCATTTCTGTGCTTTTTTGTGGAAGATTTTGCTGTTTAAATACCTCTCACCCAAGAGTAGTGCAAAAGTGCTTTCTTGTGTTACCAAGCACAAGAAAGCTGGGACGTGCTTTTTGGAGAAAATACATACATGTGTTGGATAAGCTTTGTCAGTGCTGTCAACCGTGAGCTCCATGTTAATGAATCCACAATACATACTAAATAAGGTGGTGTTAAACAGAAACACAAATAAAGCACGGTTATATATCCATTGACGAAAATGTTGTGACCAGAACCTCACAGGAACCCAATCCTGGATTCCCCCTGAGATCCACAGTTCAGTATTTAAGTCAGGGTTCACGGCAACTTTATAGAACGTAACTGCTGTGAATAGTGAGAACTAACTGTATTTACACTGCATTCATTTCCTTAAACAGGAAAATAAAGGATTATTTCAGACTACCACATATACGAAAGTGAAAATATAATCAAGAAATATTTAAATTATCCTATGGATAAATGATCAGGGAACTGCAGCTCTCCTCATAGGTAAGAGGGTACTACATGATATCATTGCACAAACGGACTTCTTTGTTTTCTTCTCGCTGCTCGGACGTGCGGTTATTTCAGGACACGCGACTTCCTTGCAGTTTACAAAGACCAGTCTCGTTCTTCACATGCTTATTGCAACTAAACTCTGTGGTTTCCATGTCTAATTATTAAAATTCACTAGGCACTTTGTAACTAGTAAATCCAGTGTTAGCAGTACATTAATGTTGAAGGGGTTCAGAACATGCCACCCCAAAATATGTCTCTTTGATATATTGATTATTTTGAGCTGAAGGTACTTGAGAAACAGCAGATGCAGAAAGGGCTCTCTGATTGACCTCTTTCTACCTAAAAGCAGGTCCTAAAATTTCCCATGAAATGGTCACTATCCCCACACCAGGAAGACAATAACAATATTCTTATCAACAGAGTCTGGGAGCCAAAGCCAAAAACAGGAGTTGGAACCTCAACAAATCAACCTACAAAAACCTCTTCTCTTCAATTAGTTTCCCCAAATATTTCCTAATCACTGTCTCAATTAACTTCCCCCAGCCCCAGCCCTTTGTCTTACTACGTCCTTATAATTTATCATTCTTTGTTTAAAAAGGTATATAAGCTTTGGGGCCTAATGGCTTCCTTGGGTCTTCATTTTTCTTCTGAAGACACCCATGTACATATAAAAATGTTACATAAAATTTGTATGCTTTTCTGCTGTTCATCTGTCCCATGTCAGTTTAATTTGTCGGGTAACCACAGAACCTAAGAGGGTGAAAGGAAGTTCTTTTCCCAATACGTTGTGTAGAATCTCAGATTCCTGGGGAATCACAGAATCTAAACCACACCCACCATTTACATTTCTAACGAGGTAAGTCCCAGAATTTTCCTTGTTTATTTAACCATTTGATTATTACCCACTGTTTCTGACCTTATAGGAAATAATCTTGAAATTTGCAGCATAAAAATACAGATTTTATTGAGTCTATCAGAATAGGAAAATTAGTCCATCTCCCCTCTAAACCCTAATTTACTTGAGTATAATTATATTGTATAATTTATATAATGATTAATATCATATACTGTTGTATAATTTGTATAATTTATACTTTGAATTTGTTTTCCTAACATAAATCAAGGGTTTCCCTGGCATTTTCTCTCGAATAAAAGTTGAGCTATTGGAAAATTAGAAACGTATTGGTAAAGCTGTAGAATTTTATAGCCTCAAAGAGGGGGATAATTTTTGAATTCAGAAAATAAAAGGGCAACTGTTACAAATTCACATGAATCTTAGGAAAGATTTTTTTGTTATTTTGGTTTGGTTTGCTTTGGTTTCGGTTTTGAAGGGCTAAAAGAAAGGAATCGAATTTGGAAATAGGACACATTGTGATACAGTGCCTACACATCCTATTTTCAACTTTCTGCATTTGACATTTTTTACAGTTTAGGTCAATCCTAACAATTTATGCACTTTCCAAGGCATGACAGATATAAGGCTGTTACAAGTGCTATTTATAGTAGGACGTTTAAGTCCTTAAACTGTCAATGGCTGAGTTTCTCTTAATGTAGACCTAGAAGCAAAGCACAGGTTTTCATTCCAGGGGGATAAAGAGTGTGCTGTGACAGGAAATTTACTGGGAAATTAAAGTGATGCCCGCTTTCTCATGGCCCAAGAGGTATGGCATGGAAGCAATACCATTATAACCATCCCACCAGGCTTCAGGTGACCACTGGACCGGAACCTAGAGACCTCAGACCGAACCCTGGCCTATTTGCTCTTGGGGACATCAGTTTACTCTCTGGGCCTATGAAATGAAGGCAGGAAACAGGTAATCTCTTAGATTCCCTTTAGCTCCAAAATTAAGCATCTCTTACTCTGGGTGACTTGGTCAAGCTTACATTCATTTTTAATTTTGGATTTTAAATCAGATTCTAGAATGGCAGAATTCTGAACTTTAGAGCATATTCACATTTCCTGATTACTTTAGCACTTTATCAATTGGGCATTCTCAAAGAGAATTGTCAAACATAAAATCCACAGACATTGAAACATTTTAGAGATGACTACTATGGACTGCTAAATTTTATTTACATTACAAAGTGTCAAAATTTGCAAATTAGAGTAAAACTGTGACATTCTAACTACTATATATAATTATTTATATTATTAATTTAAAAATGATAAACATTTATTGTATGGAGGTTTCTAGAAGTGGAATCTAACAAAATGATTTGAGATGATAGAGTAATAGCTAACTTATATCCTAGTGCCTTGATAATGTTCAAACAGAAACATAATTAGTAAGATTGAATTATTTTAATTCTAGAACATGGGAACAAAATTACTTATCTGAGTAAATTAAGGGAAACACTCATTGCTACAAATACCTGGGGCCAGTAAGGATGAATGGATGACCCTGAGCAAGTATAAAAGCGCTGGCCACATTCAGCTATATTTCATGTCTCCTACTCTTTTTGCTAGTATTTAGTCTAGTGCAACAGCACAACTCTTGTTGTAAATATCAAAGAATTGTAACATATATATGTATATTTTCATATCTTACTAAATCAAGATCACCTTGAAGGGAGGGACTTTGTGTCTTTAGTGCCACTAACCCTCGTTCACAGTAGCTGGAGCAGTTGACATAGATTTAGTTAAGACTGCCAGGGTTCTAATTCCTGCTCTGCTGCCTTAAGCTATGTGACCTTCAATAAGTTTCAAGACATCTCAAAGCCTCAATTCCCTTGACTATCAAAAGGTAAAGGTAACAACATAGCAGTTCTTTGCATAATTGTGAAGATTGAATGAGTTAATGCATGTAAAGCACTTAAAACAGGATCTGGTACATTGTAAACTGCTAACAAACATTAGCTTTTATTGTTACCATATACTAAGTTCTTGTTTAATTGATTTAAAACAATGAATATTCTGAGCACCCACTTGGCAACATTGACTCAGGCCTGGAAAGAGAACAGGGTCATGTTATTACAATACAATTCATGGACTTAAGACAAACTGTGGCTCCCTGCTTGGTGACAGTAGGACCCACCCTACTTCCTGTTCCATATTTTTGCTGCTTTCACTGACATAGCTTATTTTGCTCCCCAGTGAGGAAAGCAGCAAAATATAGAGAAATAAAGGGAAAGGGAAATATTCTGTCCCTTCCCTACCCTGCTCCACATAACAAGCATTTTGGAGGTCTCTCAGTACAGCCCTCTCACTATGACCTAAGAAACCTGGGGGGCAGGATGAGGGCAGGTCCCCTGTTCGAACAATATCAGATAAAGATTTTCAAACTGAGGCTTCACCTCAACACCATCATCTGTGACTATGCACAGCAGTGCAATGTAAGTTGTAATTTCTATATAGCTCATAATTTTGCTATCCAGAAAGCAACTAATATTTACTGAATACAGGAATTCACTGTTACAACATCTAGTTGAAGGAATGCACTAAATGTAACCTATTTTCTTTTCTTTTTTTTTTTTTACACTTTTAAAGTTACCAAATTTAGGTAACTCCAACCCAAAGTCTAAATTAAATTAAAACAAAGACTAGCTTCCAATTTTGTATCTTATGACTAAATTCGATGAAATTCTGAAGAGCTCAAGATGGAAAAAAAAATGTTAACTGCTAAATCAGAATGCTGAATAGACAATGAATCATCCCAAAATTCAGGCACTGGACTTTGGGAACAACTGTAGACTTGGGGTTTGCTTTCTGCATCTAATTTGTTCCTGGTTTCATGTTTATCGGAGTTTAGTATTTAGAGCTTATTATCATTGGTAGATTTGTTTATTGATTTAGTTGTTCTCTTCCTTTATAAATATATTCCTTTTTCTCTTTTTGTGAGTGTGTATGTGTATGCTTTTTTGTGTGAATTTGCCTGTATAGCTTTGCTTTTGCCATTTGTCCTACAGTTCTGACTGTCCCTTTTTTTTTTTTAAGTATAGTTTTTAGCACTTGTTATCATGTGTGGATTTTTTCTTTTTTTGAGATATGTGGGCTTCTCACTGTTGTGGCCTCTCCCATTGCGGAGCACAGGCTCTGATGTGCAGGCTCAGCAGCCATGGCTCATGGGCCCAGCCGCTCCACGGCATGTGGGATCTTCCCGGACCGGGGCACGAACCCATGTCCCCTGCATCAGCAGGCGGACTCTCAACCACTGCACCACCAGAGAAGCCCTGGATTTGTTTTTTGATTTGGTTGCTCTCTTCTTTCTTTGTCTCATTTTTTATTTATTACGTTTTATTTTTAATAATTTTTTTCTATTTTAATAACTATTTTCTTTCTTTCTTTTCTTTTTTTTTTTTAAAATCCCTTTTCTTCTGAGCCATGTGGCTGACAGGGTCTTGGTTCTCTGGCCGGGTGTCAGACCTAAGCCTCTGAAATGGGAGAGCTGAGTTCAGGACATTGGTCCACCAGAGACCTCCCGGTCCCATGTAATATAAAATGGCGAAGGTTCTCCCAGAGATCTCCATCTCAACACTAAGACCCAGCTCCACTCAATGACCAGCAAGCTACAGTGCTGGGCACACTAGGCCAAACAACTAGGAAGACAGGAACACAACCCCAACCATTAGCAGAGAGGCTGCCTAAAATCATATTAAGTTCACAGACACCCCCAAACAAACCACTGGACGTGGTCCTGCCCAAAAGAAAGACAAGATCCAGCCTCATCCACCAGAACACAGGCACCAGTCCCCTCCACCAGGAAGGCCACACAACCCACTGAACCAACTTCACCCACTGGGGGCAGACATCAAAAACAATGGGAACTACGAACCTGCAGCCTGCAAAAAGGAGACCCCAAACACTGTAAGTTAAGCAAAATGAGAAGAGAGAGAAATACACAGGCAGATGAAGGAGTAAGGTAAAAATTCACCAGACCAAACAAATGAAGAGGAAATAGGCAATCTACCTGAAAAGGAATTCAGAGTAATGACAGTAAAGATGATCCAAAATCATGGAAATAGAATGGAGAAAATACAAGAAATGTTTAACAAGGACCAAGAAGAAGTAAAAAGCAAACAAACAATGATGAAGAACACAATAAATGAATTTAAAAATTTTCTAGGAGGAATCAATAGCAGAATAACTGAGGCAGAAGAATGGATAAGTGACCTGGAAGATAAAATAGTGGAAATAACTACTGCAGAGGAGAATAAAGAAAAAAGAATTGAGGACAGTTTCAGAGACCACTGGGACAACATTAAACGCACCAACATTCAAATTGTAGGGGTCCAGGAGAAGAAGAGAAAATAAAAAGGACTGAGAGGGCTTCCCTGGTGGTGCAGTGGTTGAGAGTCTGCCTGCCGATGCAGGGGACACTGGTTCGTGCCCCGGTCCGGAAAGATCCCACATGCCGTGGAGCAGCTAGGCCCGTGAGCCATGGCCGCTGGGCCTGCGCATCCAGAGCCTGTGCTCCTCAATGGGAGAGGCCACAACAGTGAGAGGCCCGCGTACCGCAAAAAAAAAAAAAAAAAAAAAAGGACT
The DNA here is from genome assembly GCF_963455315.2 of Globicephala melas. Taxonomy (NCBI): domain Eukaryota; kingdom Metazoa; phylum Chordata; class Mammalia; order Artiodactyla; family Delphinidae; genus Globicephala; species Globicephala melas. Next base: position 8,583,403 of record NC_083322.1, read on the forward strand.
GAGAAAATATTTGAAGCGATTATAGTTGAAAAATTCCCTAATATGGGTAAGGAAATGGTCAATCAAGTCCAAGAAACACAGAGAGTCCCATAGAGGATAAATCCAAGGAGAAACATGCCAAGACATATTAATCAAACTACCAAAAGTTAAATACAAAAATAAATATTAAAAGCAGCAAGGGAAAAGCGACAAATAACATACAAGGGAATCCCCATAAGGTTAACAGCTGATTTTTCAGCAGAAACTCTGCAAGCCAGAAGGAAGAGGCAGACATATTTAAAGTGATGAAAGGGAAAAAGCTATAACAAAGATTACTCTACCCAGCAAGGATCTCATTCAGATTCGACAGAGAGATTTAAATGTTTACAGACAAGTAAAAGCTAAGAAAATTCAGCACTACCAAACCAGCTCTACAACAAATGCTAAAGGAACTTCTCTAGGCAGGAAACACAGGAGAAGGAAAAGTCTTACAATAACAAACACAAAACAATTAAGAAAATGGGAGTAGGAACATACATAGCGATAACTACCTTAAATGTAAATGGATTAAATGCTCCCACCAAAGACCTAGACTAGCTGACTGGATACAAAAACAAGACTGGAATATATGCTGTCTACAAGAGACCCACTTCAGACCTAGGAACACATACAGGCTGACAGTGAGGGGATGGAAAAATATATTCCTTGCAAACGGAAATCAAAAGAAAGCTGGAGTAGCAATTCTCATATCAGACAAAATAGACTTTAAAATAAAGACTATTACAAAGCACAAAGAAGGACACTACATAATGATCAAGGGATCAATCCAAGAGGAAGATATAACAATTGTAAATGTTGATGCACCCAACATAGGAGCACCTCAATACATAAGGCAAATGCTAACAGCCATAGAAGGGGAAATCGACAGTAACACAATACTAGTAGAGGACTTTAACACCCCACTTTCACCAATGGACAGATCAACCAAAATGAAAATAAATAAGGAAACACAAGCTTTAAATGATACATTAAACAACATGGACTTAATTGATATCTATAGTACATTCCATGCAAAAGTAGAAAATTACACTTTCTTCTCAACTGCTCATGGAACATTCTCGAAAACAGATCATATTTTGGGTCACAAATCAAGCCTTCATAAATTTAAGACAATTGAAATCGTATCAAGTATCTTCTCTGACCACAACACTATGAGACTAGATATCAATTACAGGAAAAAATCTGTAAAAAATACAAACACAGGGAGGCTAAACAATACACTGCTAAATAACCAAAAGATCACTGAAGAAATCAAAGAGGAAATAAACAAATACTTAGAAACAAATGACAATGAAAACACAATGACCCAAAACCTTTGGGATGTAGCAAAAGCAGTTCTAAGTGGGAAGTTTATAGCAATACAACTCTACCTCAAGAAACAAGAGACATCTCAAATAAACAACCTAACCTTACACGTAAAGCAATTAGAGAAAGAAGAACAAAAAACCCCAAAGTTACCAGAAGGTAAGAAATCATAAAGATCAGATCGGAAATAAATGAAAAAGAAATGAAGGACACAACAGCAACGATCAATAAAACTAAATGTTGGTTCTTTGAGAAGATAAACAAAATTTATAAACCATTAGCCAGACTCATCAAGAAAAAAAGGGAGAAGACTCAAATCAATAGAATTAGAAATGAAAAAGGAGAAGTAACAACTGACACTGCAGAAATACAAAGGATCATGAGAGATTACTACAAGCAACTCTATGCCAATAAAATGGACAATCTGGAAGATATGAACAAATTCTTAGAGAAGCACAACCTTCTGAGACTGAACCAAGAAGAAATAGAAAATATAAACAGACCAATCACAAGCACTGAAATTGAAACTGTGATTAAAAATCTTCCAACAAACAAAAGCCCAGGACCAGATGGCTTCACAAGGATATTCTATCAAACATTTAGAGAAGAGCTAACACCTATCCTTCTGAAACTCTTCCAAAATATAGCAGAGGGAGGAACACTCCCAAACTCATTCTACGAGGCCACCATCACCCTGATACCAAACTAGACAAAAATGCCACAAAAAAAGAAAACGACAGGCCAATATCACTGATGAACATAGGTGCAAAAATCCTCCACAAAACACTAGCAAACAGAATCCAACAGCACATTAAAAGGATCATACACCATGCTCAAGTGGGGTTTATCCCACGGATGCAAGGATTCTTCAATATACGCCAATCAATCAATGTGATACACCATATTAACAGACTGAAGGAGAAAAACCATATGATCATCTCAATAGATGCAGAAAAAGCTTTTGACAAAATTCAACCCCCATTTATGATGAAAACCCTCCAGAACGTAGGCATAGAGGGAACTTATCTCAACATAATAAAATATATGACAAACCCACAGCCAACATCATTCTCAATGGTGAAAAACTGAAACCATTTCCACTAAGATCAGGAACAAGACAATGTTGCCCACTCTAACCAGTATTATTCAACATAGTTTTGGAAGGTTTAGCCAGCAATCAGAGAAGAAAAAGAAATAAAAGGAATACAAATCAGAAAAGAAGAAGTAAAACTGTCACTGTTTGCAGATGACATGATAGTATACATAGAGAATCCTAAAGATGCTACCAGAAAAATACTAGAGATAATCAATGAATTTGGTAAAGTAGCAGGATACAAAATTAATGCATAGAAATCTCTTGCATTCCTACACACTAATGATGAAAAATCTGAAAGAGATACTAAGGAAACACTCCCGTTTACCATTGCAACAAAAAGAATAAAATACCTAGGAATAAACCTCCCTAAGGAGACAAAATAGCTGTATGCAGAAAATTATAAGACACTGATGAAAGAAATTAAAGATGATACAAATAGATGGAGAGATATACCATGTTCTTGGACTGGAAGAATCCACATTGTGAAAATGACAATACTACCCAAAGCTACCCAAAGCAATCTACAGATTCAATGCAATCCCTATCAAACTACCACTGGCATTTTTCACAGAACTAGAACAAAAAATTTCACAATTTATATGGAAACACAAAAGACCCCGAATAGCCAAAGCAACCTTGAGAACGAAAAACGGAGCTGGAGGAATCAGGCTCCCTGACTTCAGACTATACTACAAGCTACAACAATCAAGACAGTATGGTACTGGCACAAAAACAGAAAGATAGATCAATGGAACAGGATAGAAAGCCCAGAGATAAACCCACACACATATGGTCACCTTAACGTTGATAAAGGAGGCAAGAATATACAATGGAGAAAAGACAGCCTCTTCAATAAGTGGTGCTGGGAAAACTGGACAGCTACATATAAAGGAATGAAATTAGAACACTCCCTAACACCATACACAAAAATAAACTCAAGATGGATTAAAGACCTAAATGGAAGGCCAGACATTATCAAACTCTTAGAGGAAAACATAGGCAGAACACTCTATGACATAAATCACAGCAAGATCCTTTTTGACCCACCTCCTAGAGAAATGGAAATAAAAACAAAAATAAACAAATGGGACCTAATGAAACTTAAAAGCTTTTGCACAGCAAAGGATACCATAAGCAAGACAAAAAGACAACCCTCAGAATGGGAGGAAATATTTGCAAATGAAGCAACTGACAAAGGATTAATCTTCAAAATATACAAGCAACTCATGTAGATTAATATCAAAAAATCAAACAACCCAACCCAAAAATGGGCAGAAGATCTAAATAGACATTTCTCCAAAGAAGATATACAGATTGCCAACAAACACATGAAAGGATGCTCAACATCACTAATCATTAGAGAAATGCAAGTCAAAACTACAATGAGGTATCACCTAATACCAGTCAGAATGGCCATCATCAAAAAGATCTACAAACAATAAATGCTGGAGAGGGTGTGTAGAAAAGGGAACCCTCTTGCACTGTTGGTGGGAATGTAAATTGATACAGCCACTATGGAGGACAGTATGGAAGTTCCTTAAAAAACTAAAAATAGAACTACCACACGACACAGCAATCCCATAACTGGGCATATGCCCTGAGAAAACTATAATTCAAAATGAGTCATGTACCACAGTGTTCATTGCTGCTCTATTTACAATAGCCAGGACATGGAAGCAACGTAAGTGTCCATCAACAGATGAATGGATTAAGAAGATGTGGCACATATATACAATGGAATATTACCAGCCATAAAAAGAAACAAAATTGAGTTATTTGTAGTGAGGTGGATGGACCTAGAGTCTGTCATACACAGTGAAGTAAGTCATAAAGAGAAAAACAAATACCATATGCTAACACATACATATGGAATCTAAAAAAACAAAAAAAATGGTTATGAAGAACCTAGGGGCGGGACGGGAATAAAGACGCACCCCTACTAGAGAATGGACTTGAGGACATGGGGAGGGGGAAGGGTAAGCTGGGATGAAGTGAGAGAGTGGCATGGACATATATACACTACCAAGTGTAAAACAGATAGCTAGTGGGAAGCAGCCACATAGCACAGGGCGATCAGCTCAGTGCTTTGTGACCACCTAGAGGGGTGGGATAGGGAGGGTGGGAGGGAGACACAAGAGGGAGGAGATATGGGGATACATGTATACGTATGGCTGATTCACTTTGTTATAAAGCAGAAACTAACACACCATTGTAAAGCAATTATAGTCTAATAAAGATGTTTTTAAAAAATATATACAAATTCCATGTTCTACACCAGACCAAATACAACTGGATCTCTAGTGGTAGATCTACAGAGCTGAATTCTAACAGGCTCCCTGTGGATGCTCACGCAAATGTATGTTTGGCAGTTGCTGTTTCATTTAGAAAGTGGGTTAGTGAGGAGGCCCAAGTTTTGGGGTCTTTTGAGAAATCTGGGCCCAAAGGCCGAATCCACTTACTAGCTGGGTAACACCGAGCCCTCGATTTTGTGTAAGTATGAGGATAATATAATATTTAGTTTACAGGGTTGGTCCTCTGTGACACTGCTGACATTTTGGGCTGGATAACTGTTTTCAGTGAGGGCTATCTTGTGCAAGGTAGAATGTTTGGCGGCAACCACGACCTCTTCCCAGTAGGTGACAATAGCAACACCCCAGTAATGACAATCAAAATTACTTCCAGACATTGCCAAATGTCCCCTGGGGAGAGGGGAGCAGAGTCACTGCTGGTTCAGACCCCCTCGTTTAAAGGATTGTTGGATCTAATAAATGTGACAGGGTCTGACACATGGTAGGCTATCAAAAAATGTTTATTATCTTTCTTCTCCCTCAACTCACAATGAATCCTCAGAGAAGAGAGCACTGACAATTTTCACTAAGGTCCTCAGTGTTTTTTGTATTTTTGACACCTCCTCTGTTTCTCACCTGGCTTTATAGTCAGTTAAAATGAGCAGGCATTCAGATATAAAGTAAACTTGATTTTGTTCTTAATATTACAAATTTTCAGAAGCAATTGGTTGAGTCTTAACTTTACAATTCATGCACATCATATGTAGAGGGGTGAATGTGGGGTGAAAGCTCAGAGCCCTTATATCATTCTTAGGATTAATTTGACAACAGGTCTTTCATAGGCTAGTTCCCCAGCTCTCTAATCAAAGCACTTTATTAAAAGACTGGATTGCATGGCCCATGGGCTTCTCATCTAAAGCAAGTCAAGATTCTCCATCTGTGAAACAAAGAGGTGGGACCAAAGTCACAAGTTCCTCTAAAATTCCATATACTTTAAAAAATTCTATGATTCCAATTAACTCCTAATACTTTCTTCTAATTCGTCAATAACTTTTTACTTTAAAACTTAGTAACTATGATATTTTAACATTCACTCAACAAACATTTCATCAAAGTAAAAAATATATATATGGCATATATAAATTCACCCCTCTCCCTATACTCAAACACATGTGTGCACGTATGTACTGAAATCATTCTTACACTGCTTACACACGTCTCTGCCAGGGCTGGTCATTGGTTTTTAAAAAACTAAAGTGATGGAAATGGATGTTTTTCTCTCTTTGAAGTCCTTCCATTTCAGTGATTGTCCGCCCCTCCTTCACCCACTCAACATGCTAACAGATAAAGCGCAAAGTATCTGATAAAAGAATTCATATTAAGACATAACTATCTCATGACACTAAAAGTTTTAAAGACTTAATGGGAACAGCACTTAACTCAAAGGAAAGAAATGCCACAGAGGGACCTTGAAGTCCCAGAGAACAGTTAATGAAAGGATGAGTTGACTGGAAGAACAGTTCCTTGAGTCTTTGAAGTTCTACCATGTAGAGAGCAACCAATAGCACTGGTAATGGTGAGAACATATATGAAACTACAGACACAGTTAAACTTACTGATGCCTACTGCCTCCCAATCATAACAGAGGCAAGAATAAAATTATCCCCAGTATGAGAGGCTAACAGAAACAAAAATTAACCCTGTCTTTACTTTTTTAAAGCTTTGTAGGATACTTTGCTGAGTTTTGCCTATACTTTGCCTTGACAATTTTTTTGCCCTATTAAAGATGAAATCAGTTGTTTCCCAGATGAAAAGTATTTGATAGAGTTACATGAGGGAGGGAGTCTGAGATTAAGTATTTTCCATACATAGATCAAAATGAAGACAGTTAAAAGATGTTAGTCTATCATTAAGAACAAAAATATTAAATTGCTTTGTTATTTTCTCTTATCAGTTTCATTCCTTTGCTTCTCTGTATCTATTTTCTCGCTTCTGACTCTTGTTTCTTTTCTTTAAACTCATATTTATTCTTCAAATGTCTTTCAAAACTCATCAAGCCAAGACATATTCCTTTTCGCTTTTTAAACAATGCGATTCAGTATTTTCATTATATTCCCATTAAAATGCCCTTTAACAATATCCCTATTAAATTTTTCTTAGAGGTTGTGCCATTGATTAGTCTTAAAGTTGAAAACATAATAATGAATTTTTCTTGGAACTTCCAGTAGGACACTGCTTTTGGTGACATGCCTCACTGGATTTCCTGTCGTTTCAAGTTGTGTTACAATGAGACTCTAGGGTTAAAGGCAAATGTATTGGGGAAACATGACTACTGTTGGACTTAACAGAACTTTTGTGTGTATGTAATGGTTCTATAATTACTACGGAAACATGCAGGGCATTTGGATTGCATATGCAAATGATTTGCTCATTGCTGTTAATCATTTATATCTCCAGATCACTGGATCAGAGGATGACATGTAAAAGAGTTTCTGAATGATATGATGGGAAGCAACACACGTCTAAAATGAATAGGCATAAAGAGAATTTTTAAATATACAATCTGCTGTGAAGGATTGGCCAGACGATATACAGTAAAATTTTTACATTTATAGAAAGAGTCTCTATATTTCCAGCTCTTACAAATGTAAGTATGCAGTTTTAGGAGAGTTATCACCTACCATTTTCTAACCCAGACAAAAGGTATACAGACAAAGATAACAATATTATAGCATTTATATAATTTTAAATTTAATGTACATATTAGGATATATGTTTAGTAGAAGTGGGAGCTGACATTACTGTTTGCTTCTCCAAATCACTAATGAGAAAACATAGTATTCCCCACATTTCAAATACTAGTTTGTCATTAGTATTGTTCTTCCAGAAACAGGAATTTATACTAGGGATTGTAGCAGACACTCTGGGTTGCCCAGTCAACATTCATTTTCTCTTTTTGTTGTTGTCGTTGTTGGATGAACCCTGATTTCATTCAGGTGCCCATCTCTTCCCCAGGAAACCCTTTTCTCAGTAACAGAGCCAATCATGAATTGACAAGTCAACTGTGGTGACCCTATTCTCTTTGCCACTACTTGGTTTAAGGGCCCATGAGCTAGTTATGGCCACAGTGGATGAGGAAGGTGTACTGAGAGGTCCCTATGGGTAAGGTTTCTTGATTCCTAAGGAGATGGCAGAACAGATGGTCTCATCCTGTCTCTGAAAACTGCAGAGTGTGAATGTGAAAAGTGCAAGGGTCTGGCCATCTTGACATGAGGATTGGAACCAGATGCACACACACAGATGCAAGAGCAGTTTACAAATCATCAGGTTAATAAGTCTACTGACTCTGATATCTACACCACCAATGAACTTTTGTGATGTGGAAAATTAAATTTCCCTATTTTTGAACCAGTTTTGAGTCAGGTTTTGTTACAGAAGATTAAGGCAACCTTAAATGTATATTTAACATTTTCTCCTAAAAATATGACAACTGTTCTTTTTAAAAGCACAGAGAAGAAGGAATGCGCTATCTCCTCTAGCCCTCTAGGGACAAGGAAATAAATGATGTGGCAGAGACTACTAGCTATTCAACATAAGAGCAAGAGAAGGGATATTTTAATGATAAAAATTCCATGTTTTAGACTCATGGACATAGAGAACAGACTTGTGGTTGCCAATGGGGAGGGGGTTGGGGGTGACTGAGTAGGAGGTTGGGGTTAGCAGATGCAAACTGTTATCTATAGAATGGATAAACAACAAGGTCCTACTGTATAGCACAGGAGACTATATTCAATATCCTATGATAAACCGTAATGGAAAAGAATGTATATATATGTATAACTGAGTCACCTTGCTGCACAGCAGAAATTAACACAACACTGTAAATCAGCTATACTCCAATTAAAAAAATAAAGAAAAAAAAATCCATGTATTAGCTGGCCAGATGGCTACAGAACTATGGCTAGTTTTTTGATTTTCCCTTGCAGCTGGATGTGGGTGGCCGTGTGACCCAATTCTGGTTAATGGGATGTGAACAGATGGTGCACGTCCATTCTGGTCCTGTTCTCAACTGAAGAGTAAGCTCTTATAAACAGAAACGTGGATCTCATCCTCAGTCCAAAGACACAGTGATTAAATGCCTCGGAAAATATTAAAGAACGCGAGAACACGATTGCCCCGAACCCTCTATTCTTCAGTGATCACCATCCTATTTTCTTCTTCCCTCTTTGTGGTGCCAACTTAAATTTTTAAAAAAATTTGTTTTCAAGGATTTCAAAAGTTAACACACGTTTCTTCCTCCAAGAGTTTAGCTTTGGTAAAAGGCAGAAAAATCAGTTTTTCTACAAGGGAAATCTGCTTCTAAATGATACTTTGAAAATCTTAATTATGTATTAAAAAAGATACACAAAAATAATGAAGAAGTAGGAATAACAGATTAGGTACTGTAAATTTCTAAAGGCTGGCTTAAATCAAGAAGTAGCACACATACACATACTTTATGCAAACTAAAAAAGTATATAAACAGCACAATACTGTGATACTGTATCGTGATATATTACCTGTGCACATAACTCCTACTGTTATTAACAAACCCTGGAGACACTCAGTTTTATGCCCAAGACATCAGTAAGTCTGTAAAATCTTCTCTTCCTCTTTTATGGTAGGGTATTTCTAGACACTAATTTTCCAATCTAACTAAATGTTTAAATGGCAGCAGTCAATACCAGATTCTCTCTACTACTCAAAGTCCAGCCAATAGTTGACTTTAGCGCACATACATACGTGTGTGTGTATATACACACACACACACACACACACGTGCGCATATATACATATATGCGCGCGTGTGTGTACACATATATATATGTCTGTGTGTATATATATATATATATATGTATGTATTTTGGTAGCAATCAATGAAATGATTGTCTTTCCTGCTTGAATAAACCAATGAATAAGTGATCAAGGGCCACTGTGAATTGCAACCTGCCACTTCTAAAAAACACTGTTATTCTAATCCAAAATAACATTAGCCAGAAGCTATTGATCCCCTAGTTCCCTCCTTTTTAGAGCACCAGCGTATGAATCATCTACTATGGTTTCCTTCTAGCGGTGCAAGCTGGGCACAGAGGACAATAGCTATGGCAAAATACAGTCAACAGTCAATAGCACAGATGGGGCTCATCTAAACTGAGGCTTTGGATATTCCTATTTTACCAAGTTTCTTTTGATAAAGTAATTAGGATTAGTTAGTATCCTATTTTTTAAATGATGAGTAGTTGAGACTGCTAATTTTAATTTTAGCACAGATTCCAGAGAGAAAAATACAAATTGCATTTCTTGAAGGAAAGAGATAGATCCTATATTAAGGTTTGCAGTGAATTCTATAGCAGCTTATGAGGAATAATGATACGATGGCCTCTCAGCTATCCACTAGTGGATATACTTTCTCATGAATTCATAATCATTCATTCAACTGCAGCTCAAATATCACCTGAGCACTACCTGAAACCATGAAGGCTGTTTCTTTGTGAAAATCACTGTTTATAGTCCTTGAATCTTAGCATTAAAGTATGTTTAATATACGTCTCTTTCACTAGAGTACACATTCTTTGAGGACAGGAATTCAGAAATTATATTTTGTTGAATATATACTATGGAAGGTTCATATGAAATAAAATTTAAGTGTTTAATATATGAGGGGAAGTTAAAAAATGTTATGGGTAATCTTTCAAGTTATTTCAATTTTCAATTCAATCTTTCAATCTATCTTTCTCACCTTTTGGCATACTTAGCTACACTTAGCTACACTTAGTCAACACTTGCCTGTGGATGGGGCAGGAGGATGGGGAAACCCAGGGAAATCGAAGGTGCTCAAAACTGACTGGAATCAAATAGGAAGAAATTATAAATAGTTCAGAACTGAAATGATACAAAGATATACCACTCTGTGCTAGCATAAAACTACAGTAAAGTAGGATATTAGTTGAAAAATAAATGTTTTTATAGATACAACTGGCCTTTTGATTGCATTTGGTGACTATAGGGAAACCAACTATAGACAGAAAGTTTATTTTTTTTCTATTCTTTCATACATGCATTAAGTAATTTATTAATTATTTAATTGATTCATGTAGTCAACATGTATTAAGTTCCTCCCTTATGCTGGGCAAAGTGCTGGGGGTACAAAGATGAACAAAATGTACAACCCAGATCTAATGTGTAAAGAAAAAGTCTATGTACCTTTGGAACAATTAGTAAGTATTTACCTTAAATAATTATTCCAATGTTTCCACAGTGGGAGAAACACCGAAACATCATTCTCTTGTATCTAACTGACTCTGGGCATAGTGACAGATGACTTTTAGAATATGCACAGGTCCACAGGATCAGGTTCAAATCACACAAGAAGAGGCTGGGGGAGATCTGGTTACAACATCAGTCGCCTTCTCATTAGTGAGATATTTGACCGCTAGCTGAGTGAATCTCATGTCCATCAGACCTCTTTTCAGACTAATGTGTTCTAAATAACCAGTTAATAGAAAATAAATCATACAGTTAAGGGGAAAAGTGGACTAGAAATTGACTTCTGATTCTACTACTCACCAACACTGGGGCCTTTTATGGGAGGTATCACTTTTCTGAGCCTCAGTTTGAAAAATGAGTAAAATATATATGGTACTGATGACACATGAAGATAAGCAGCGGGTGTTACAACACGGTACGTAAAAGGATAAAGAGATGGTGATTCTCAAAAAATAGAAGCTACATAACTGTTGTTTAATGTTGTTATTGTTTTTATTAATCAAACACAGTTATTAATCTAACACAGACTATACTCAGTTTTTGTCTATTAAATGACTCCTATCAGGTAACCCAAAAAGTCAGGATGTGCCTTTTGTAGAAAGACTAAGGTTTTGGCTCTTTAGAAGATACCTTTTCAGTGAAGCCACTTCTTAAGCACACGTCCTACTATCTGAGAGATGAAGACTCAGCTCTCTAAGGCTCATGCCGTGGTGGCTGGAAGCATGGGCCCTAGAATCAGCATCTGGGTTCGTGCTGAGCGCTACTACTCCACAGCTGTTTGATCTTGAGGATGTAACTCAACCTCCCCGTGGTCTCAGTTTCCTCATCTATTAAATGTGGATCATAATAGCATCTATCTCCTAGCATAATTAGTGACGATTAAATGAGTCAAAACATGTGACATCCTTAGAACAACGCTTAGAAGACATCAAAATATGCCTGGTTACGTTTTATTACAGAGGAGAGTAAGAGTAAATTAAGGTTTAGCATCAAACCAAATAAGACAAGTAAAGAAGAAAGAAGATATATTCTAAATTAGACTAGAAAATGGAGCTTTTTTTTTTTTTGAATGAAAGAAAAATGAGGGAGACATAGAATAAGGTTTTTTTGTATTAAAGCACTGTGGCCAAGGGACCTATAGTTCCTGTTTGGCCTGTAGGCAAAATGGAACCTGCAGACATCAAGCAAGATCTGTTAAGAAGTAAAGAACACCAAGGTGATAGAGCTTTAAAAATAAACCTGTGCTTTCAACAGCATCAGAATTCCCTGTCTAATCAGTAACAGCTTATCAAGCATGAGATGGGAGAAAAACAATCACTGGGACTCCAGATGGAAATGTTTAATGCATATGCAGTTTACAGGATGAATATAAATTGCAAACAGGGTGGTTTTGGGTTAATCTGCTGAATAAAAAAATATTGAATTAATGAGTAACTGAACATTTGATACAGCAACATGCTGAACCCTTTCACATAAAATCAACTACCAGTGATTTGGCAGGTAAAGTTGGCAATGGCGGTGTTATTCTCCTGCCCAATGTCATTCTTCCGGAGCATACTTTGCAACGGAGGTGAAATCTTAGATGCACTGCAATCTATTCACTGCACTGACGATAAACTATGTGTCGATTTACCTAACTATGCAGACTACACCGAAGAAGAATGCAAGTCTCATTTAAAATGTTTAGCATGCCTTGAACACAAAGGAAGAAAGGTAAACCAGATGTTATGGATGAGGGGAATAAGGGACAATATTCCCTGCTAGTGGGTAACAAGAAACTTGAGGATAATAATGGGGAGTGAATAAAGTGATACATTTCTGTCTCTCCCTATTTCTCTATCTGTAGCCTGTCTAAATTATAGTCACATTTTAATTGTATATATTTTATATTTACATAGTACTTGATTTATGTTCCAGGACCTTTATAAACATTAATTTAACTAATCCTCATAATAACATTATAATATAGGAATTATTATTATTCCCATTTTACAGGTGAGAGAACTGAGGCACAGAGAGGTTAGGTAACTTGCCCAAGGCAGCTACAAAATGGCAGGGCTGCGTTTTGAAACTTGTGTGCTTCCAAGGATTTTTGCACTCAGCCACTACATAGGTGCTTACCTAGATCACAGCCCAAACAAAAACTGCAGACATAGATGAGTTTGATATGTCTCCATTGACAACAATGGCAACAAGATTAGAGAAAGAGTTAGAAAATGTTTTGCTATTAGACTGAGTTTCAGGGAACATGGGAATTTGCTTCAACCTCAGAGTATGAAATTGCCCACTACCCCTGTTGCTGTTAAGTCTTTCCCTTTTGTGAAGTTAGGGGAAAATAATCATAAGCCCATCTTTTGTTTTCACTGAATAAAATGTGCAAATGAAAAAAATCACAAGTGCATTCGCTTTCCTTAAACACCAAAGGGAAAGGAATTAAGGCCACCTGTCATAATGCAGCTAAAGATGTAAATGCAGGTTACTTTTATACGGAAACAAAGAAGAATTAACCTTTTAAAACAATTAGGTTGTTTCATTAAAAAAACAAGAAAGATTACAATATGACCTACAGAAACAGTAGGACTAAATTAGAAAACAATGAAAAAAATTTAAGTAGATTCTCTATTTTCTGAAACTGAAACTAGTTTTGTTATTTTAAGAAGTTGAATGAAAACATATTTTCTAAGTAACAATTAAAACGTCTAAGGCCAGGAAGAGATGCAGTTGTGCTTTAAAGAAACTCAGGAAACTAATACGATGGTGCTTGTTTACCAGCTGATGGGTTCTTGCTATATATTTGCAGTATTTGCCATTAGAAGAAAGGTAGTAGCTATTTAAAAAAAATTATAGTTAATTTGACCTTGACAGTGTTGTTTTTCTTCTTCTATTGTGTTTTTTTAAAATTATAGACCTTGCATTTTTTTTCTGTAGTAAAGCCAGAACTTCTGTTAAAGTTGAAAACACACAGTCTAAAAATTGTACATTATTCATTGACATCCCCCATAATATGAATGAAACATACATTGACAAGGAGAAGCAAAAACATCCAGAAGTCCTTAGTTGAGTTTAAAATTTTTTCCATTATTACAAATCAAAAACTTCACCAATCTGCAGCGGATTCAAAATTGCTTTGAAAGCTGCAACTGATTTCACTTAGAAATTTATTTAGCTAGCAAGATCATGTTAAAATTCCACACACTCGTATACTATTATTGTTAGGATCTTATTAATTCCCACCATATTACCCAAAAAAGGCAAAAAAGTATCAGAATTCCTAGTGATAAAAGCTTTTGTGCTTTTTGTGGCGCTGGGAGGTGAAATGTATTATAATCTAGTCTGCGCTTCACGCTACCACCTGCCATGGGAATTTTTAAAGTCTTAGGTAAATGGGTATATAAAAGCAAAGGGAATTGAACCAATGTGGCAGTTAAGAGAACCCAGGCCTTAGGTGAAATCAACACATGGTATAAGAATAGATTGATGACACCCCTCACCCAGCAATTTCGGTCAAATATGCAATCAAATATTGTCTACTTGCACAAAATCCATATCAATTTCCATAAATGGAGTGTTTACCTTTAAAATAAGATTTATGAGTGGATTTTTATTCCCATGCATTACTAGTTCCACTGTAGTCAACTGTGAAGCTTCGTAATTGTGAAGGATCATTTTAAAACGTGCCTATATTCAACCATCAGAGAATATAACACCACTGTGTCAACCTAGGGCATCTAACAACTTCCTAAAATGGACCTGAAGTTCACATCTCGATCTCAATTTAATGCACATCCACAGTGTTTGACCCCAAATAGGTTAGTCACAAAGGCAGTGCCTTCAGTTATAAGAAAAAAAAATGCTTCAGAAGGAGCAAAACATCTTTAGATGTGTGACATACGGCTATTAGAATAGTTCAAGCTTTGAAATCTCACACTTACAGGTTTAAGAGTTCTTAACTCTAATCTCACCTTCAATAAAAATTTATTCATTAAAAAAATAAGATACAATGCCCCCAATCTATGATGCAATTTTAAGGTACCATACTACTATCATTATAAAGAACATTTCTGATTTTTAATTTATTTTGTATTTTGATCTATCCTATTTCACTGGCACAATTCTATTTATTCATATAATTCTATTTATAAAAGTTACCATACAAGGAAGGTATTTGGAAGGAAGGAAAGATAAAAAAAAGCAAAAAAGCAAATTTTCTACATCTGATGGGGCTCTTAAATTATGAACATGAAGAAATGCTAATCAATGCATGAGACGTCTGTTGATTATTTTTTAAATGTCAGTTGGCCAACTATATAAATAGAAAAAGTAGGGTAAAGATGAGGAAAAGGAAAAGATGGGTTGGTAGCAGTGCCGTATGCAGTCAAGAGGAAATGAACAAATATTATTTGTGGCCAAATGATACCCATTATCTTTAAAGGGGAAGGGGATGTTATTACCTGGCTATTTACACCCATACTTTAGCCCAACCCACTACACCATCCAAGAATATTAGGCAGATGATAAATGAAAGAGCAGATGGAGATCTTGAGAAACAACAAAAGAACAGAATGATTTTCAGGGAAACAGGTTGGTTTTGGGGGGATTCTACTGAAAATTTTGGATTCTATTTCAGGTTCTTCATCCAGGGTGTATAGAATGAAGTAAATTTTATAGAATGGAATATTTACTAAATCATCATAAACTAAGAAATAATAAAAGGTTAATTTAATTCACAACCTTGATTCCCAAAGCAAAACTGTCTAAGGGAACAAATGAACTGCCTGGCACTTATTCTATTATATGATGCATGTTTAACTTGGAAATGTCACTCTCTGCTTTCTGACTCAATCTCCTAAACTCTCACACGACTCCTTAATTTATGTCACTCTGGTGTCAATCCCCATAACTTCAATAAACAATACATGCTAAGGTCACCATCAAGTTCAATTTTACTAATTTAATGCACAATTTTTTTAATCCTCATTTTAAATGGTCTCTTAGCAGCATTCACCACTGCACCCATTTCCATCTTCCTGGCATGTTTTCTTGTCACATTCCTTTCTGGGTTTCCCCTGACCTACTTGCCATTCATTCTCTGCCTCCCTTGTTATGGTCTATTGTTCAGCCATTAGATTTTGGGGTTCTCAAGGATCCATCTTGGATGCTCTACTCTTCTCAAACTGTATTCACATCTTAGACAATCTCATCAAGTATAGCTTCAGTTATTTTCCTGTCCATAGTTAAACCGCAGATTTGCCTTCAGCCCCTATTGCCACTGAGTTTCTGAGCCCTTTATTAGTGAGTTGTTCACTAGACGCATTGTGGATGTTGAAAACACACTTCAGATTCAACATTTAAAAAATGAAACTCATGATACTTCCTTCAGATTCTCTACCGTACTTCTGTTTTTTTTTTTTTTTTTTGCAGTACGCGGGCCTCTCACTGTTGTGGCCTCTCCCGTTGCGGAGCACAGGGCTCCGGACGTGCAGGCTCAGCGGCCATGGCTCACGGGCCCAGCCGCTCTGCGGCACGTGGGACCTTCCCGGACCGGGGCACGAACCCGCGTCCCCTGAATCGGCAGGCGGACTCTCAACCACTGCGCCACCAGGGAAGCCCCCCCAGTCCGTACTTCTGTGCATGGCATTGCCCGATAGCTGGTAAGGCCAAACAGACATGCGAGAGTCATTCTCAAGTACTTTTTTCCATCCAAGTCCATATTCGACTCATCACCAAGTCCGGTCGTTTTTACCTTCTGGTATCTCTTAATTCTCCCACTTAACTCCCACTCTGCTACCACCACCCCATTCCAAGCTGCCATCTCTCACCCGGACTAAAGCCACAGCTGATTGCTCTTCTGTTGCTGCTCTGAGACTTGTCCTCCACACTGCAGCCAGGGCAAGGCTTCCACAAAGCAGTTATGAGGATGTTACCCTTCTTCCCTCCCCCTCACTCCCAATACACACACTTTCGGTGGAGATACTCCAATGACATCCGTTTGGGTTTCTAAGAGAAAAAGAATCAATAACCTGGCAGAGGTTATCGATAAGGTGTCAGATTCTCCCAACTCTCCAGCCTTATTTCATATCAAAGCACCCTTCAATTTCTGTGTTGCAGCCACACCAGTCTTCCCTGTCTGCCCCCAGGGTTTTGAATATGCTCTTTCATCTACCTGGAACATCACCCTTGCTCCTACCTTCGGCCACCTCCAAAGCTCCACCCGACAATCACTTCCTAAGGCAGACGCTCCCTTAGCTTCCCAGTGAAGAGCCATGTCCGTCAGCATCTATTACCCTCGGAGCCCCACCGCTCTCCGGGATGAGCAGTTGTAATGCTACCTCTCTTGTGAGTTCTTCCATGCCAGTCGCCCCATGAAGGTAAAGACTGGTTTTCCTCCCCATGACAATACCATTGGCATATCCCCAGCCCCTAGCACATGATGGGTTCAAGTACTTATTATTGAATACATGAATACTATTACGACCAGAGAAAAGTTATTGATACAAGTTGCCATAACTTGTAAGAAGGACCCGAAACAAAACGTTGTTAGTCCTCTGTCTGTTACTGCATACGCCAGTATTTTTCAGTCATTCATTAACTTACAAGTTTATTTATTGTATGCTGTGCCCTTAGCTCTAACTACCCTTGCCCCCCGCTTTGTTTTTTTTTTAAATATTTCCCATTCTTACTCATTTTTCAGATCTCAGCTTAAGTGTTACTTTCTTACATACGGCCAGCAAATATTTGTTAAATGAATGATGGCCTTATTAAGTATTTATTGATTGCTGTAATTAGGTACCAGGCAGCATACTAGGGCCTGGGGTTACAAAAATTGATATGAAATATTTTCTGCCATCAGGAACTCATTGCATGTTTGGGGATTGCACTCATGCAGGGAGATAATTAAAGCATAATATAAATGGTACAAAGGAGGGATGCACCCCCTGCTGGTTGAATGATGCCCAGGGGAGCCCTGCTGTTGTTCTCGAGGAGCACGGTTGCAGGAAGGTATACACCCTTTTTTCAATATAATCTACTTTCTACCTGTTAGCTCTATGAATTCGACCATATCATTTCATTACCTGTTACAAAGAAGAAAGTCGACTATTTTACAACATTGCTGGAAAATACCTTTCATGGAAAAAAATTTAACAAAACATGTTGATGGGCTATTTGCAATTGACACAACAGGCCGCAGAGCATCGGTAAGAAGGCCAGATTGAATTGCTTTACATGGAAAAATGAAAGGAAGGTAGCTCTGGTGGATCAGCTGGACGAGGCAGAGCAAGAGTCCCAGAGAGAGGAAGATATGTCGGGAGATTTGGTGATGCTCTGGAAGAAGAGGGGGTTGAACCACATACCAGATCCTTGGCATAAGGATACACACACACACACACACACACACACACACACACACACACACACACAGGGCTAGGAATAGATTTCCTTTGGTTAAATTTCTTTTGAACACAGAGGTATCTGTTACTTAGTTGTATATTGTTGTGTTCTCATATAAATCCTTCCTAAATAAGAATCCTTCTCTCATGATTCCTTATACCCGTGAGCCCTCAATGTAAGTGTATTCAAGAGAAATTGGTACAGGCTACTAAAAGTGGCCTGACACATATTCCTGGCTCTAGGAAGAGAATGAAAGCATAGGGCCCTAATCATCCTTCTCTGCCCTTGGATCTTCACACTGTACCCTCTTGGCAAGACTATATGACTCCCACTTTCATGACATGTGTAAAGTCCTTTAAATTCTCTGGCATGCCACCTTAGAGTAGAACCAGAGGTAAGCTATGTAGAAATGAAAGGCTAACAGTCCTAGCATTTGGGTGATCTCTGTATCAGATCAGCTGGTCTGGCGGGTCCTCAAGCTCTCTAGGGCCCAGCGTCTGGCGAGACTCCCAACTGGGAATCTCAGAATTCCTCATATAGCGAGCCACTGACATGTGTGGTTAATATGATAACATATCTCAGGGTCTATGAACCTTGAGATGGGTTATCTATACATATTTTATAATATAGAACTGAGAGGCTGAATCACCTGACACTAGAGATGTCATTTCCCCCAACAACAATGTGCTTTTTCTGCTTCTGCATCTATGCCTGTTGACATTTTATTTGATTATTTCAGATAAATCTAGTCCTCCTCAAAAGACTGTAATTCCCATGTGAAAAGAGACTATGTCATATACTTAACTTCCATCTCTGGTTGCAGATAGACACAACATGTCTTCTTTAAAGCAAAAAACAATGCACAGAAAGAAAATGCACAGAAATCTCTTGCATTCCTATACACTAATGATGAAAAATCTGAAAGTAAAATTAAGAAAACACGCCCATGTACCACTGCAACAAAAATAATAAAATACTGAGGAATAAACCTACCAAAAGAGACAAAAGACCTGTATGCAGAAAATTATAAGACACTGATGAAAGAAATTAAAGATGATACAAATAGATGGAGAGATATACCATGTTCTTGGATTGGAAGAATCAACATTGTGAAAATGACTCTACTACCCAAAGCAATCTACAGATTCAATGCAATCCCTATCAAACTACCAATGGCATTTTTCACAGAACTAGAAGAAAAAATCTCACAATTTGTATGGAAACACAAAAGACCCCAAATAGCCAAAGCAATCTTGAGAAAGAAAAACGGAGCTGGAGGAATCGGGCTCCCTGACTTCAGACTATACTACAAAGCTACAGTCATCAAGAGAGTATGGTACTGGCACAAAAACAGAAATACAGATCAATGGAACAGGATAGAAAGCCCAGAGATAAACCCATGCACATATGGTCACCTTATCTTTGATAAAGGAGGCAAGAATATACAGTGGAGAAAAGACAGCCTCTTCAATAAGTGGTGCTGGGAAAACTGGATAGCTACATATAAAAGAATGAAATTAGAACACTCCCTAACACCATACACAAAAATAAACTCAAAATGGATTAAAGACCTAAATGTAAGGCCAGACACTATCAAACTCTTAGAGGAAAACATAGGCAGAACACTCTATGACATAAATCACAGCAAGATCCTTTTTGACCCACCTCCTAGAGAAATGGAAATAAAAACAAAAATAAACAAATGGGACCTAATGAAAGTTAGAAGCTTTTGCACAGCAAAGGAAACCATAAACAAGACAAAAAGACAACCCTCAGAATGGGAGAAAATATTTGCAAATGAAGCAACTGACAACTGAAAATATTTGCAAATGAAGCAATGACAGAGGATTAATCTCCAAAATATACAAGCAGCTCAATATCAAAAAAACAAACAACCCAATCCAAAAATGGGCAGAAGACCTAAATAGACATTTCTGCAAAGAAGACATACAGATGGCCAACAAACACATGAAAGAATGCTCAACATCATTGATCATTAGAGAAATGCAAATCAAAACTACAATGAGATATCATCTCACACCAGTCAGAATGGCCATCATCAAAAAATCTACAAACAATAAATGCTGGAGAGAGTGCGGAGAAAAGGGAATGCTCTTGCACTATTGGTGGGAATGTAAATTGATACAGCCACTATGGAGAACAGTAGGGAGGTTCCTTAAAAAACTAAAAACAGAACTACCATATGACCTAGCAATCCCACTACTGGGCATATACCCTGAGAAAACCATAATTCAAAAAGAGTCAGGTACCACAATGTTCATTGCAGCTCTATTTACAATAGCCAGGACATGGAAGCAACCTAAGTGTCCATCAACAGATGAATGGATAAAGAAGATGTGGCACATATATACAATGGAATATTACTCAGCCATAAAAAGAAACGAAATTGAGTTATTTGTAGTGAGGTGGATGGACCTAGAGTCTGTCATAAAGAGTGAAGTAAGTCAGAAATGAAAAACAAATACTGTATGCTAACACATATATATGGAATGTAAAAAACAAACAAAAGAAATGGTCATGAAGAACCTCGGGGCAAGATGGGAATAAAGACGCAGACCTAGTAGAGAATGGACTTGAGGATATGGGGAGGGGGAAGGGTAAGCTGGGGCAAAGTGAGAGAGTGGCATGGATATATGTACGCTACCGAATGTAAAATAGATAGTAGGAAGCAGCCGCATAGCATAGGGAGATCAGCTTTGTACTTTGTGACCACCTAGAGGGGTAGGATAGGGAGGGTGGGAGGGAGGGAGATGCAAGAGGGAAGACATATGGGGATATATGTATATGTATAACTGATTCTCTTTGTTATAAAGCAGAAAGTAACACACCATTGTAAAGCAATTATACTCCAATAAAGATGTTATGAAAACAAAACAATGCACATGGAATTGCCATATATGACGAGCATAGTACTGAACTAGTCTGTTTCATTTCAGGTTAGAAAGAGATTTTCAGGTAATTTGTTGATTGCGTTCATATTAATAAAACAAATGCTGAAAATGCAGACATATCACAGCTCTTATTTAAAGCCAAAATTGTCTATATTCCTATGGAAGTCCAGTTGTGACAGTAGATTATTCCTTTAGAGCTGTTCTAATACTGTATCTGCTACCCACATGTGGTTATGGTTACTTAAATTTAAATTAGTTAAAATTAAATAACATCTAAAATCCAGTTTTCAGTCATACTCGCTACATTTCAAGTTCTCAGTAACTACATATGGCTGGTGGCTCCTGTGTTGGATGGTGCAAATATAGAATATTTCCTTCATCACAGAAAGTGCTATGGGAGAACCTTGATCCAAATATCATAGAGAACAGAGAATGAGAATAAGTAAACAACTTCCATTTTTCCAGCTAAATAAAGAGTTTTGGGCTACTGGATCTATAGTTATCAACACGGATGCAATTTTTATTTATATCTTTTGATCAACTCCCATGTCTAGTTAGATTCTGGAGGAACACATGTACTTACTGGTCTCTAACTGGGACTGATCACAGCAGGAATTTTAGGAAACCCAGAATCTCCTATAATGTTGAAATACAATTTGTATAACAGGTCAGAAAGTGTTACAGACGTATCTGTAAGGCAAAAACAATTTCAACATGATATGCTGTTCAGTTTCAAAATAAGGGAAGCCCATCTATTAGGTGACTTTAGCTGATTATGAGAACTGAGAGGCAGCAACCTGAAGTGTTACTTGGATTAACCTTACTCCAGTTTTGGCAAACAGAGGTGGGATTTTAAACGTTCTAATCCCTTGGTTGTACTGGTAGCAGAACTAAACGAAATATCATAGAACTGGCAAGATCTGCTAAAAAATACGGTCTACAGACGTTTAGTTCAGTTTAAAGAATTGTTATGGATCATTGAGAAGACTTTTTTCTCTCTTCTACTTGAGTAATAGGTCGATGTGACCTTTGTTGCCGTAGAGTATCTGTACATCAAACGCCAGCTACAGATGTCAAGTTTCTGCTCTTAGACCTCTGAATTAACTTGAATCTCCTCCCTTATAAAACTACTTTTCCCACCTTAATTCTGCTTTAGGGTTCAGAAAGTCTATAGACATTAGGAATCAAGATTATGATCACTTTCTCCATTTTCTTGAAGACTCCTGAATTTAATATCCACTAAAACCTAGGTCAAATCTGAAATATAGTTCTAATCATTTCCACCTTTAAAAAGCCAACTTGAAAATGAGTACCTGCTTTGTGCAAGGTATGTTTTTGGTTGCCGAGGACAGGAATGCTGCACAAGAAACAGTTTGTGCCTTCAAGAAATTGACACTATACTTGGAGAACATACTAATAAAGCATAACGAACTCCTCATGACATTATATGATAAGGGGCAAAATGAACACAAAAGTGGGGGAACTTTTTCCACGTGACAGACTTGCGGTTTTGAGATTCTGTGTCTGCCACCAACTAGTTTGCAATCAGTAAATTGCAGCCACTCTGGATTTCACTTACCTGGTGTTTAAATAAGAGTTGGAAAAGATCATCTTAAATTGTATATAAGATTTACACTTCCTCAAAATTCCTTAATAGTTGGAACTAATAGGCTCATATTTAGATCACAAGTTTGTCTTCAATTTGATCTCATCCTTAACCAAAGTATTTCTTGGCTTAGAACCCAAAATGCTCTCTAAGTAAGGATTTAAAATGGCTGTCATTTATTTTAAATGACTATGTATAAGACACTTTCTATTAAAATCGTCAACAAATACTTCATAATATTAAAAAAATTATTCATATTCACCTTACAAAAAGGAAATGGATTTGAGCAAAGATTGATGACTTGTCCAAGTTTAAGAGCTAATAAGAGAGCAGCTGGGATTTGGACAAGATGCTACGTGATAGCAGGTTTCCTTTCCTTCTGTGCCTTTAAATTCAATCTCATCTACAAGTTTTTCTATAGGAAGCAGAAATTAGAAGAAAAATTATACAGGACAAATTTACTTCATTACAGAGACATTACATTCAGGGGTCCAGGATTTTATTTTCCATTTGGGCAGATTAAACACGTTCACAGGCTTACGTTAAAGGAATCTGGGCTCTGGAAATTATACAAAGTGGATGCGGGATTTAAAGAGTTGTAGTTATTAAAATTTTTGGTTTTCTAGTTTAAAATAAGTCAGTCAACTGTGAAGATTTTAATAATTTCTAAGAAAGGATTTGTTATAGATATGTTGAAAATGGGGAGAAGAGTTTTCCATTCACTACAAGCCTTTCTTCTTCATTTCTCTTTATATGAAGATATTTTGTCATTTAATAGGCTCCTCTATGATTCACTGAATATTTTGTAAATATTTATGGAAAAATATACTGTAAGCACTGTTGTCCGGTGATGGGCAAGGAGGTAGGAGAGGCAAGAAAGCAGGCAGGTGTGTACTCAAGAGAATCCAAGCAACCCTCACCTTCTGTGAAGATGCCACGCCACGCACAGAGAAATGTCAAATCTATACAGAACAGCAAGGTCAACCAGAGAATTCTTCCACATCATTTAGCAGTTGAGATGCTACCCTTTCAACAACAAATAGCCTCTCGTTGTAAGGTGGAGAGGTTTTTATGGTAGAATACAGAATGCACAGTAGTATACTCTCTGTCTGTGTGTGCATGTGTATTTTTTTTTTTCATAATGGGTAGAACAATGTTATGCACTATCTGATGTCAATTTGGTTGATGTTGGAATTTTAATAATTCTTTGTTAATACTCACATCTTACTAATAACTCTCCAAAATTAAAAATTAAAATGACACATTAAATGCATGTGGATGGTCACTTTTATCATTTTAAGTCAGCATTTTAAATAATACAGAGAATATTAGTTCTGCTACTTAAACGATGTCATTTCAAAAGCCAAAAGTGTTATACTTAAAATCACTGAAGGACATTTGCTAAAGATTGAGAAAAGTGCTATGCACAAACATACATTTTGTATTTATGTTTCCTTCTCTTTTTCTTTCCAGCTCTCACTTCTCCCTCTTTATATCTTTCTTTGTCAACGGTTACTGTAATTCTTAGTCAATTTACACATCCTGACTCTATTAAGTCAAAATGATCATACAAATATTTTGAGAAACAGAAACTGTGATTTGATAAGAGTAGTTCTCATAGTGAATTTATGACATTGATTTATCGAACATAAGGTAGTCTTTTCAAATAGGCCTGTTTTTAATTCCAAATAAAAGTTAATTATTACTTTTTTTTTTTTTGCCTTCCTTTCCTGATCCCTATGAATATTTCCTACTTCACTGGGCTCAATATAACCTTTCGCAGTTCCATTGAGCTTGCAACAGTCCTTTTCATTTTCCTGAAAAACTGAGATTTTTACTGGCTCCTTATCATCAACTAAGTGTCAGTAAAATTGCCATGTTAGTAAAGGGGGCCAACTGTGTCCCATCCCTGTGGCTGCATAATTAGCCTCTAGTGTAAACTGCTGAGCAATTAGTTATTTCTTACAAGCTTTCTACATATTGAATAGATAAAATAGGGACTCATTCTCTCAAAAATATTTCAGTAGAATATACTACATGCAAGGAAGAATGTTCAGGACCAACATCCACCTACTGATTGAATTCTAACACGAATGAATACATACATGTTACTTTTAATATACTACAAGAGGAGAGACCGGACTAAGTACTAAAACAAGACCTGTTATGGTTCTGCCTCTAGCTCCTCACGGGGTGGTCTCAGGACATCCCACTTTGTCTCTTTCAGGGAGCTCAGGATCTGCAAACTTAGGGGCTGAATGAGGTAATACCCAAGAAGCCTGCCCCCTAAGCATTGTCTGGGTCCATGGCTCCTGTTTTCTGCTCTTCCTTAATGCCAGTCATTTCAGAGAACCTCTTCTCTAAATAGTGGAAGTTATATTTTGATATGAAGGTAGCCCCTTTTACAAAACAATTATTCCTCTGTATGAGCATTAAGACCTCATTTTTGATGTTAATTAATGTTGAAGGCACGTTTTCTTATGAGGTTAAAAACAGATGTTGGGGGCTTCCCTTGTGGCGCAGTGGTTGAGAGTCCGCCTGCCGATGCAGGGGAAACGGATTCGTGTCCCAGTCCGGGAAGATCCCACATGCCGCGGAGCGGCTGGGCCCGTGAGCCATGGCTGCTGGGCCTGTGCGTCCGGAGCCTGTGCTCCACAAGGGGGGAAGCCACAAGAGTGAGAGGCCCACGTACCACAAAAAAAAAAAAAAAAAAAAAACCATGTTGGATAATAAAATTCATCTCAGGGCTGAGAATATAAGAAGTAAATGAACAGCTACTAAATAATCCTATGTGCTACCAAAGAGAGCAAGGAAACATGAACAAAAGCAATAATAATAACAGCTAATATTTATGAGTGCTTACCTTAGGCCACACATTTTGTTAAGCCCTTTATACTCATCTCATTTAATCCCCATGGCAAATCTATGGAATAAGCATTATTACTCCCATGTTGAGGTGGCAGAAATGGGGATTTGGAAATCTTAAGCAACCATCACGAACCACCCATTAAATAAACACCGAATTTACTTTAGATTTAAATCCACAGAGTCGTCTCCTTACATTGTTTTACATTGCATTGTATTATATTCAAAAAGGATAATGTTACACTTCAAAATACAGTTAACACAAATAATCTTTATACATGCATATTGTTTTCAAAACTAAAAAGTGATGTTGTGAAGCAGTTTTTTTCAAATGAATTCCAAATATGTTGATGATATATGAAATCACCCATGGCTCTATGCAATATTTCAGATTGATGAAAACACAACTTATTTAATTTGAAAATTGATGTTGTAGAGTTTAAAGTAGAAGAAAAGGTGTGATTTTGCTTAGGATAACCTTTTATCCTTTCTGATCTAAATAACATGCTTTTTATTTTTTATACTGTTTTCTTGTTATAAACAGTATATTTATTCTTCAAATTATTACAAATCTAAGCATTCTATATGATATTCAGAGATAAATTTTGAAATATAAATCACAATAGTATAGAGATATTACCCTGCTTCTTTTCAGATATCACTTAAAATATAACCTTTAGGTACTTCTAATGGTATTACTAATTTCATACATATCATAAAGAAGTTTTTGAATAATTAGCATCTGAATGTAAAATAAACTGGTTTATTTAGCAAGCTTTATATCTTCCTCTGAATACAGTAACGGGTTGCTCTTCTGGAGTAAGGATTGTTAGGTGGACCATCTAACAGGTTCCCAACTGGTTCAAGTGCCCAGGACTGCTGGAGAAGCAACAGTCACTGAGCTCTGGGAGAGGAGGGGGTGCAGTCGGGCTGGGGGCTTGTGGTCTCACGCTCAGCCTCTGTGGACAGACAAGTGAGTATACACAACGACACTGAGTAAGAACCCAAAACGGAAAGACAGCAAGATCAACTAAGAGTAAATTTCACCAACGAACATCAAGATGGGAGCTTGAAAGTAAAATTGTTGATAAAGTGATGAGGATTTTCATACACATCTGAATGTGTAGAGATTCAAATTTTGCATACATTTGAAAACCATCGTCTGGTTATAGTAATTTTCAACTTTTAGTAACAGAGTTAAGGATATTAGTAATGCAGAGAAATATGTAAACAAAAGTGAGAGTTATCCATAACACCACATCTCAGATATAAATACGGTTAATATTTGAAGTATTTTCATACTTTGTTTTAACCAACTGGCAAGTTGAAGAGATGCTGCTTTTTTATTTTTTGGCCATGCCTTATTTTTGTTTTAATTGAAATATAGTTGATCTACAATATCATGTTAGTTTCACGTATACAGCACAGCAATTCAATTATACATATATAAATATATCCATATATACTACCTTCATACTATCTTCCCTTATATTTTTTTAACATCTTTATTGGAGTATAATTGCTTTACACTGTTGTGTCAATTTCTGCTGTATAACAAAGTGAATCAGCTACATGTATACATAGATCGCAATAGCCCCTCCCTCTTGTGACTCCCTACCAGTCTCCTTATCCACCCCTCTAGGTGGTCACAAAGCACCGAGCTGACCTCCCTGTGCTATACGGCTGCTTCCCGCTAGCTATCTATTTTACATTTGGTAGTGTATATATGTCCATGCCACTCTCTCACTTCATCCCAGCTTACCCTTCCCCCTCCCTGTATCCTCAAGTCCATTCTCTAGGTCTGCGTCTTTATTCCTGTCCTACCCTTAGGTTCTTCAGAACCATTTTTTTTTTTTAGATTCCATATCTATGTGTTAGGATACGGTATTTGTTTTTCTCTTTCTGACTTACTTCACTCTGTATGACAGACTCTAGGTCCATCCACCTCAATACAAATAACTCAATTTCATTTCTTTTTATGTCTGAGTAATATTCCATTGTATATATGTGCCACATCTTCTTTATCCATTCATGTGTCGATGGACACTTAGGTTGCTTCCATGTCCTGGCTATTGTAAAGAGAGCTGCAATGAACATTATGGTACATAACTCTTATTGAATTATGGTTTTCTCAGAGTATATGCCCAGTAGTGGGATTCCTGGGTTGTATGGTAGTTCTATTTTTAGTTTTTTAAGGAACCTCCATACTGTTCTCCATAGTGGCTGTACCAATTTACATTCCCACCAAAAGTACAAGAGGGTTCCCTTTTCTCCACACCCTCGCCAGCATTTATTGTTTGTACATGATGGCCATTCTGACCAGTGTGAGGTGATACCTCATTGTAGTTTTGATTTGCATTTCTCTAATGATTAGTGATGTTGAGCATCCTTTCATATGTTTGTTGGCCATCGGTATATCTTCTTTGGAGAAATGTCTATTTAGGTCTTCTGCCCATTTTGGGGTTGGGCTGTTTGTTTTTTTGATATTGAGATGCATGAGCTGCTTTTATGTTTTGGAGATTAATCCTTTGTCAGTTGCTTCGTTTGCAAGTATTTTCTCCCATTCTGAGGGTTGTCTTTTCATCTTGTTTATGGTTTCCTTTGCGTGCAAAAGCTTTTAGGTTTCATTAGGTCCCATTTCTTTATGTTTTTATTTCCATTTCTCTAGGAGGTGGGTTTTATTGATCATTTTTATTGATAGTTTTATTGATCGTTGCTGTTGTTTCCTTCATTTATTTTTCATTAATTTATGATTTGATCTTTATGATTTCTTTCCTTTTGCTAAGTTTGGGGGTTTTGTTTGGGTTTTTTTGCTCTTCATTCTAATTGCTTTAGGTGTAAGGTTAGGTTTTTTATTTGAGATGTTTCTTGTTTCTTGAGGTAGGGTTGTATAGCTATAAACTTCCCTCTTAGAACTGCTTTTGCTGCATCCCATAGGTTTTGGGTTTAGGTTTTGTTTTCATTGTCATTTGTTTCTGGGTATTTTTTGATTTCCTCTTTGATTTCTTCAGTGATCTCTTGGTTATTAAGAAATGTATTGTTTACCCTCCATATGTTTGTATCTTTTACAGATTTTTTTCCTGTAATTGATATGTAGTCTCATAAAGTTGAGGTCGGAAAAGATACTTGATATGATTTCAATATTCTTAAATTTACCAAGGCTTGATTTGTGACCAAAGATATGATCTATCTTTGAGAATGTTCCATGAGCATTTGAGGAGAAAGCGTATTCTGTTGTTTTTGGATGGAATATCCTATAAATATCAATTATGTCCATCTTGTTTACTGTATCATTGAAAGCTTGTGTTTCCTTATTTATTTTCATTTTGGATGATCTGTCCATTGGTGAAAGTGGGGTGTTAAATTCTCCTACTATGATTGTGTTACTGTTGATTTCCCCTTTTATGGCTGTTAGCTTTTGCCTTATGTATTGAGGTGCTCCTATGTTGGGTGCATCAATATTTACAATTGTTATATCTTCTTCTTGGATTGATCCCTTGATCATTATGTCTTTCTTTGTCTCTTGTAATAGTCTTTATTTTAAAGTCTATTTTGTCTGACATGAGAATGGCTACTCCAGCTTTCTTTTGATTTCTTTTTGCATGGAATATCTTTTTCCATCCCCTCACTTTCACTCTGTATGTGTCCCTAGGTCTGAAGTGGGTCTCTTGTAGACAGCATCTATATATATATTTGTATCCATTCAGCCAGTCTATGTATTTTGGTGGGAGCATTTAATCCATTTACATTTAAGGTAATTATTGATACGTATGTTCCTGTTACCATTTTGTTAATTGTTTTGGGTTTGTTTTTGTAGGTCTTTTCCTTCCCTTGTGTTGCCTGCCTAGAGAAGTTCCGTTAGCATTTGTTATAAAGGTGATTTGGTAGTGCTGAATGAAGTCTTAGATTTTGCTTGACTGTAAAGGTTTTAATTTCTGTGTCAAATCTGAATGAGATCCTTGCTGGATAGAATAATCTTGGTGGTAGTTCTTTCCCTTTCATCATTTTAAGTATGTCCTGGCACTCCCTTCTGGCTTGCAGAGTTTCTGCTGAAAGATCAGCTGTTAACCTTATGGGGATTCCCTCGTATGTTATTTGTTGTTTTTCCCTTGCTGCTTTTAATAATTTTTCTTTGTATTTAATTTTTGATAGTTTGATTAATATGTGTCTTGATGTGTTTCTCCTTGTATTTATCCTGTATGGGACTCTCTGTGCTTCCTGGACTTGATTAACTATTTCCTTTCCCATATTAGGGAAGTTTACAACTATAATCTCTTCAAATATTTTCTCTGTTCCTTTTTTTTCTCTTCTTCTTCTGGGACCCCTATAATTCAAATGTTGGTGCATATAATGTTGTCCCAGAGATCTCTGAGACTGTCCTCACTTGTTTTCATTCTTTTTTCTTTATTCTGCTCTATGGTAGTTATTTCCATTATTTTATCTTCCAGGTTACTTATCCGTTCTTCCACCTCAGTTATTCTGCTGCTGATTCCTTCTAGAGAATTTTAAATTTCATTTATTGTGTTGTTCATCATTGTTTGTTTGCTCTTTAGTTCTTCTAGGTCCTTGTTAAATGTTTCTTGTATTTTTTTCCATTTTATTTCCATGATTTTGGATCATCTTTACTATCATTACTCTGAATTCTTTTTCAGGAAGACTGCCTATTTCCTCTGCATTTGTTTGGTCCAGTGGGTTTTTACCTTGCTCCTTCATCTGCTGTGTATTTCTCTGTCTTCTTATTTTGCTTAACTTACTGTGTTGGGATCTCCTTTTCACAGGCTGCAGGTTCATAGTTCCCATTGTTTTTGATGTCTGCCTCCAGTGGGTAAGGTTGGTTCAGTGGGTTGTGTAGGCTTCCTGGTAGAGGGGACTGGTTTCTGTGTTCTGGTGGATGAGGCTGGATCTTGTCTTTCTGGTGGGCAGGACCATGTCCAGTGGTGTGTTTTGGGGTGTCTGTTAACGTATTATGATTTTAGGCAGCCTCTCTGCTAATGAATGGGGTTGTGTTCCTGTCTTGTTAGTTGTTTGGCATGGAGTGTCCATCATTGGAGCTTGCTGGTCATTTAGTGGAGCTGGGTCTTAATGCTGAGATGGAGATCTCTGGGAGAGCTCTTGTCAATTGATATTACTTGGGGCTGGAGGGTCTCTGGTGGTCCAATGTCCTGAACTTGTCTCTCCCACCTCAGAGACTCAGGCCTGACACCTGGCTGGAACACCAAGACACTGTCAGGCATACGGCCAGGTACCTGGGTAGTTTCTTGACTTTGGGAAGTCTGCGGTCTTCTGCCAGTGTTCAGTAGGTGTTCTGCAGGAGTTATTCCACATGTAGATGTATTTTGGTCTATTTGTGGGGAGGAAGGTGATCTACACGTCTTACTTGTCTGACATCTTGAAGGTCCTCTGAGATGCTGCTTTGTATAAACTATTTCATAGTCTGCTTTTCTTTCTTTTTAATGGGTGTTTTTTTTTAATTTTTAAAAAATATTTTTTATTTAGTGTGCTTTTCTTTAATACTATTTCATGACCATTTTTTGTTGTCAGTGAAAATTCTTTAAATTTTTTGTAATGACTGTACAACATAGTCAACCATTCTCTTTGTTACAACTTTCAAATGACTAATTTTAGGAAAAATTTTATTTTAGGTGTATTGTGCTTTACTCAGACACAGAGAAATCTAATTTTTCTTTTCCAATTTTTCTTTTGGATGCATTTGGGAATAGGCAATCAATAAACAAACAAATGAACAAACAAATACTTCTTTATCCCAGTTTTTACCCTTAATGGTTGAATGGGTAAACAAAAACTTATTTAATTCCTAGGTTTCTCACTGGTAAAATGGAGACAATAATAGTTCCTAATTTGTAGCAGTACAAATACGGCACTTAGCACAATATCTGACAAACTGTCAATGCTCAGTCAATGCTGGATCCTCTCATGTAAATCATGATAATAATATTTGTTATTACTACTATCCTCAATATCCTCTGTTATGCTCTGGCTTTAAGCTGTTTAGGAGGTAACATGCTTTGGTGGAAAGATTAAAATTTAGATGTTGGATATGTGGGTAAATTACTTCATTTTTTGAAATGTTGGTATTCTCATTTGCAAAGCGGGGATAACACCACCTATTTTGCTGGATTATGAGGACATTATTGAATAGGCCATAAACACTTAATATTACTCAGCCATAAAAAGGAATGAAATTGAGTTATTTTTAATGAGGTGGATGGACCTAGAGTCTCTCATACAGAGTGAAGTCAGAAAGAGAAAAACAAATACTGGACGCTAACGCATATACATGGACTCTAAGAAAACGGTACTGATGAACCTAGTGGTAGGGCAGGAATAAAGATGCAGATGTACAGAAGAGACTTGAGGACACAGTGGGGGAAGGGACGGGGAAGCTGGGACGAAGTGAGAGAGTAGCACTGACGTATATACACTAGCAAATGTAAAATAGATAGCTAGTGGGAAGCTGCTGCATAGCAAGGAGGTCAGTTCAACGCTTTGTGACAACCCAGAGGGGTGTGATAGGGAGGGTGGGAGGGAGGCTCAAGAGGAAGGGGATATGGGGATATATATATACATGTAGCTGATTCACTTTGTTGTACAGCAGAAACTAACACAAGATTGTAAAGCAATTATACTCCAATAAAGATGTAAAAAAAAACCACTTAATAAATAGTAGTTATTTCTCAGCTTCTGGATCCAATATTTCCTAGCAGATATATTTCTGATTCAAACTGGTAAGAATTAATCTAAACAAATGATAGTTTAGTTAACCAATCACCCTCTTTTTCCTTAACTGAAAGGCAAGCATGGGGGAAGGAGGGGTGGGAGAGGAATGGATTGGGAGTTTGGGGTTAGCAGATGTAAACCATTATATATAGAATGGATATTAAAAAACAAGGTCCTACTATATAGCATGGGAAACTATATTCAATATCCTGTGATAAACCATAATGGAAAAGAATTTTTAAAAGAATGTATATATACATAAGTAAAACTGAATCACTTTGCTGTACAGCAGAAATTAACACAGCATTGTAAATCAACTATACTTCAACAAAAAAATATCAATTTTCTAAAAAAAAGCAATCAAGGAAACAGCAATATACTTAATTTTGAAATGTAGCCCCAGTATATTACAGGAAATAAGATCACAACCAACAACATTCCTATTCTTTACTTCCACCCCCAAAAAAGGTATCAAATTTCCTCTTACCCAAAAAAAAAAAATCAATTTTGTGGTCAATATTATTATGAAATAAGTGAATTAGCTAAACCATATTGAAGCTGCCTGGAACTCTCCAGATAGCTCGAATTTGATCAGTTCAATTTATAGCAATATAAAATCAGCCAAACTAATTTAATGACATCACCCACTAAAGAAACTGTTTGAACCTCTATATACAGCATGGTTCTTTCTACATATTATGCCCCACTATGTACATCTCTGAATCAACATGATTAAGATGATACAGGGATTCTACTCTCAAAATCCAAAAAGCATTCACTTGTATCTCATCATTCCATTTCTTATGACAGGCCTATGAGGTAGGGAAGGAGAAGGTGGCATAGCATTTCATATGGATTGGAAAGATCTGACACAGATTACTGAACATATTCACTGGGTCACGTGGTGTTATGTGGTCAACGGAAGTGTTATTAAAAATGCAAAACCAGTCCTTCCTTCTTTCCTTAATCAGTAGGCATGCAGCCCTTTGAAAAGGAAGTTGAGAAATAGGACAAAACTTCATTTTACTTATGTATTTATTTCCTCTCTTCCAGAGAAAATCAGCCTTTATACTATACATTAAAGGTCAGTGTTTCTCAAATCTGAATGGAGTATGTGAAAACAATATGAATTTGTAGACTATTAGCAATGCATATTCTATAATATTTCTATGGTTTTTAACTGTCTACTGGAAAAAGTAAAATATAAAGGAACAATCATACAAATAATACTTGGCTCAAACTAGGTAAAGGATGCAGTCAAACTTAAATTCACATTAAAGAAAATGTAAAAACAGCCAAAAAAAGAATATAGCTTCAAACTGATCCTAGTTGAAAAGACTATATAACTAATGACAAAGTAATGATAATCTATTAATCAAAATAAAACAGCTTGTATTTTAGAAAATTAGAAGAAATTTTGCATGATTCTCGACAAAGAGCACAGATAAAAGATATGAGAATTCAAGGGGTCACCTTTCCTTTCAATACTGATGCCAATAAGGTGATATAGTAGTGTTTCCATCTACAGTGCATACATAGGAGATTTATCTATATAAGTACAGTATAATACCATGACTATCACCCTTATCAATATTAAGTCTAAGAAAATCTCAGCATGCAGGATATACTTTCTGCACATAGCAGGCACTAAAATACAGATGAAATAAAAATTAAACTGATTCTAACAGTGTGTCTATTGCCTTTATTTCAAAGTGACTAACAACGTTAACAGACCAATCACCAGGTGACTAGCACCACCTATGCAAGCAGTTCTCACCGGGGGCAATTTTGCATCCCCGCCTTCCCCCAGGAGACATCTCCTAATGTCTGGTGTCAATTTTGGTTGTCAAAACTGGAGGAGGCATGAGGTACAACCAGCATCTAAGGGATGCTGCTTAAGATTCTACGATGAGCAGGGCATTCTCTTCCCCACCATGTCTAACAATAAATTCTCTGGTCAAAAACATCAAAAGTGTCAAGGAGAGACTTTGACCTATACTGATATTCACCGTGAGCAAAGTATAAAATACGATTTGTTTTAAAGCATTTATTTATTCTTTTCTTTTAGAAGGAAGTTACAAAACTAAGAAAAAAATAAGAATACAGAATGAATGAATGCCACAAATTATAAAAGCAGGAGGTGATGAGGTGATCTAGAGTGACGGTGGAAGGTCATGTGAGAGATGGAGGAGATTCTACCATTATGCTGAGCGGTTTTGAGCCAAGTCCAGAATGAGTCTACATTGTTGGCTGACAAAGGAGGAAACACAATGCATTCTTCAGTCATCTTATGACCTTGAATTAAGAGGACTTCCCTTGTAGCATGGTTTTAAATGAATTTGTGTTACGTTTTACCTTAAACATGGTTGAAGAAAGCTCCTTTGAAGAAGGAATTGAAACCCCCTGTTCTGCTCTACCCCTCAGACATGCTTCTGGACCTCTCACTGGGTTGTGCTGTAATAATTACTGAATTTGCTTTTTGACTGCTGACTCTAGCATTAGTAAATATACTTTATTTTGGGTCAACTGAAAGCATCCTGGTAAGAGATGGATACAACTTTACTCTAAATTTGGAGTAGAGGTTAATCAGAGGGGTCATTAAACCAACTGTGCTCAGAGTCAAACACTTAAGAGAGTGAGTTTAATCATATTTTCACCTAATCCTTTGCAACATGGGAAAATCTTGTAAAAATGATTTGAGGGAAAGACTGATCTTTTCTATATAAGCACCATGCCATAGGAAAGAGGATTCCCCTCCCAAATATTAAAACATTCACATGTCTAAGTAAGTGTAAGGAGGTACTTGCAATTCTCTAGATTCATTTTGTACAATACACAAATATGGCTGAGAGAGCAAGTTTCAAAGAGCACAAACCACTCAATATACACAACCTGATAAACAGTAGGCTGACTGCAGAGGAGGAAGCATGTTGCATGTGGTTTTGCATGTTGTTGATACGACCAATGCTAGTAATTAATACAATCCATGTGGTGATATTTGGATCACATGGTGAAATCACATTTACACAGATAAAGGTCTTATCCAGAGCCTGATTTTACCAATAATTTCAGGAAAGAAGCAATCAAGAGACTTTAGTACAAGGCCCCAAATTAAGGCCCAATATTATGCATACATTGACATCTAAGAAAAACCAGGAGCGTCTAAAATAACCTACCACCAAGTTGCCCTCACACCCTGCTCCCATGGATCAGGTCCCCTAGCCAAAACTCCTCCATTATCTCAGGGGTCAGGCAGAGTTCCTGCTTATTCCTGAGTGTTTAAGTTATGAAACATCTCCATTCAACACCTCAGTGATTACCTAGCTTATGAGTTATTTTCCAGGGAGCTGTGAACATAAATCTAGAGAGGGAAAGCAACCTAAAACAGGGATATCTTGCTCAAAACATTCCATAGATAAGGACTTTTCTCCTAGAAGAGATAATTATTTGGGGGTGCTTGGGGGTGCAGTTATTGGAATGTTTAAAGAAATTGGTCCAGATCAATTGCCTTCTTTCTCCCCTAAGATCATTCTCCCAGTAACTGGGAGTGAAATGGAACATAGGACAGCTTCTTCAACTCCTCCCAGCTCACCAAAACAAGCATGAAAGGCTGAAAAGACTAATATGACACTGTCTGGAGCATAAGAAAATACTACATATGTGCTCCATCCAGAATAGGAGTATAAAAAAGAAAACTGTGATAATTCTCTTCAAGTCTTGGTAAGAAGGATCTGACACTAGTCTAATAGGAATAAAGTGATCAAATGTTTTAAAATGACTGATTTCTAATTTTTTTTTTTTTTTTTGTGGCACGCGGGCCTCTCACTGTTGTGGCCTCTCCCCTTGCGGAGCACAGGCTCCGGACGCGCAGGCCCAGTGGCCGTGGCTCACGGGCCCAGCTGCTCCGCGGCATGTGGGATCTTCCCGGACCGGGGCACGAACCCATGTCCCCTGCATCGGCAGGCGGACTCTCAACCACTGCGCCACCAGGGAAGCCCTGATTTCTAATTTTTAAGTGATATATATCTAAGTAATTTGGGTTGCTGGAAATTCAAAAGTCAGCATACTAGATGATTATTTTATTAGATTGTTACTTTTAATTCATGAGGGTGATAACTGCCATCTTAAATATTTGTTCTTATCTCCCTAGCTAAGCTAATTTAAATAACAACTCAAGAATAAAAGCTAATAAAAAAGATCTCTTAGTATATATTTGCAGCATTTTAAATTTTACTTTCCTCACATCAAACAAGGATTATAAGTAAAATATTGATGAACTGCATAACTGTAACTTGGACTTTAATACTCTTTGTAATCACCTAACATACATAAGGATTAACATACACGTAAAAAGGAGCTGAAATATCTCAGAAGCTGAGATTTCCTTTAGACATATACTGATGTTGATAAACTTTCTGCACAAAAATGCAAAGAAAGCTTGAGTTGTGTTGTTTGCAAGCTGTCCTCAAATGAGTGTATTTTGAAGATCAGTCATTTAAATTGTCCTGTTGGAAATTTGGGATGTGCAATATTGCTGAGATATTTTTCTTGTTAAATATCTCCTTCTATATGTTCTTATGGTGAAAACTGTGACAATGTTTTAGTCACTAGAATCTACAAATATTTTCTGTAGGTCATTGCTGTAATTATAAAAGTCCTTCTGGGTGGAGAAGAAGAAAAGAATAATTAACAAGAGGGCAGAGGTATCAAATGTCAGAGAGGAAGCAATGCTCTAGACTGCTTTGCAGGATTCCTAGGTCTGCAATTAACTCCTTTAGGCAAGTCACATAAACCTGTGAGTTTTGGTTTCCTCATTAGTCCAATAAGGGATTGGCCTGGGAAGTCTCTTGGGAACTTTTTAAAGTTCTGGTAGAGTACACATACGGCTGGGCTCTTCGTTTTAATCAA
Source organism: Globicephala melas (assembly GCF_963455315.2). NCBI lineage: Eukaryota > Metazoa > Chordata > Mammalia > Artiodactyla > Delphinidae > Globicephala > Globicephala melas. The sequence continues at coordinate 8,620,855 of NC_083322.1, forward strand.
AATGCCTTATTTGTAAACCATGCTGAAGCATGGTAATTTTTCATTACTTTATTCTTATCTTCAGTCAATTATCAGAAAATATTATGCTTTGTTTTAATGTGTTTATTTTTCTTGGAAAATTGTTTTATGAAAATAATTTTTGAATAATATTTGCAATACAAATATATCCTCTCTTATTGCATAATAGAAGTATATGATTATTCCTAACTTGGGGCTGCAAACATGGGTCTGATTACATGTTATTCTGTACTAATAATTCTGATTTGCTTTAAGTCAAAATTGTTGATTTTATATGTGAACTTTGAAAATTCCTGAGGGTAAATTTAAAGTTAGATTTTGTAGTAAGCAATATAATGTAACCCTAACTCTAAATCAGTGACTTACAAAGTATTTCTCCTGAATATGAACTAGCTGTCACTTGTGACTGTCTTGTACTTAAGTAGAAAGTTATACTTCCTCTGCCTTCTCATTGAACAAACTCAATAGTAACTATTTTCCAAGTAAATAAATCACACTGGAAAAAATTAATTAAATGCTGATAGCTTGTATCTCCACACGCACGAAAAATGAGAATGAACTTCTTTGTTCTTCATTTTCATAAATCTCATTTCAATGCAAATGTCATCCTCAAATTTCAATCCAGGGATGAGACCCACTGCGTACCTGACTTTTTATTACATAAAATGATAGTACCTTATTATCTTTTAATATCTATACTTTTAAATTTAGATTGCTAAAAAAGTAAAGACTGTGACACAAATGATCCAGTATATTTTCACCATCTCAACAAACAGCAGACTACTGCAAGAATGATCAGTTGCTGCACTATCACCACAGAGGTGAACCACAGTTAAATGTAGAGAAATAGTCTATTATAAAATATTCCAATTCCAGTTTGAAAAACAATCTACTTTTTAAAGAACCAAAGAATACAACATGTGCTTGAATCTAAATCCCATTTCTCTTAATAGCAAGACCATTTCTGGTTATACACAGTAAATGTATTTATTTTCTATCTAACTGCACACAAGCTTAAGATCACAGCGTGTCCTTGCATACATAATACACTGGCATGACAATTTTAATTATCTCTTTACCATGTATAACTTGACTTTGATAGCTATTAAATCTATTTTTATATGAATTTACTTTTATTTTCACATCACTCAATACAAAGTTCAAGTTAATTAATGAGTGTGGTATTTTCCCCTCTGATGCGAAGCAATTTATATTTGTATTCCATGAAGCAGCCTCATGAAATTGTTCTTTAAGATAATCTTAAATAGAAATAACACAAGGTCTAGAAATATTTAACTAGAAAAAGAAATACTGAGTTCTTTCTTTTAAATACGGCTCTTCTGGTACACCTATGAAGACATTCAGTTTAGCAATTACTTCAACATTCTGTAGGCCCCTAGAGCACCATTCAATATGATGTAATAGAATCATACCCTGTTTGAAAGAGAAATTAATGAAACATTCCCATTCACCATTGCAACAAAAGAATAAAATACCTAGGAATAAACCTACCTAAGGAGGTAAAAGACCTGTACTCAGTATAAGACACTGAAAGAAATCAAAGATGACACAAACAGATGGAGAGATATACCATGTTCTTGGATGGGAAGAATCAATATTGTGAAAATGACTATACTACCCAAAGCAATCCACAAATTCAATGCAATCCCTATCAAATTACCAATGGCATCTTTCACAGAACTAGAACAAAAAATCTTAAAAATTGTATGGAGACACAAAAGACCCCGAATAGCCAAAGCAATCATTTCTTTTTAACATCTTTATCGAAGTATAATTGCTTAATAATGTTGTGTTACTTTCTGCTGTATAACAAAGTGAATCAGCTATATGTATACATATATCCCCATATCCCCTCCCTCTTGTGTCTCCCTCCCACCCTCCTTATCCCACCCTTCTAGGTGGTCACAAAGCACCAAGCTGATTTCCCTGTGTTATGGAGAGCCAAAGCAATCTTGAGGGAAAAAACAAGAACAAAACAGAGCTGGAGGAATCAGACTCCCTGACTTCAGACTATACTACAAAGCTACAGTAATCAAGACAATATGGTACTGGCACAAAAACAGAAATATAGATCAATGGAACAGGACAGAAAGCCCAGAGATAAACCCACACGCCTATGGTCAACTAATCTATGACAAAGGAGGCAAGGATATACAATGGAGAAAAGACAGTCTCTTCAATACGTGGTGCTGGGAAAACTGGACAGCTACATGTAAAAGAATGAAATTAGAACAGCCCTAACACCATACACAAAAATAAACTCAAAATAATTAAAGACCTAAATGTAAGACCAGACACTATCAAACTCTTAGAGGAAAACATAGGCAGAACACTCTATGACATACATTGCAGCAAGATCTTTTTTGACCCACCTCCTAGAGGAATGGAAATAAAGACAAAAATAAACAAATGGGACCTAATGAAGCTTAAAAGCTTTTGCACAGCAAAGGAAACCATAAACAAGGTGAAAAGACAACCCTCAGAATGGGAGAAAATATTTGCAAATGAATCAATGGACAAAGGATTAATCTCCAAGATCTATAAACAGCTCACGCAGCTCAATATCAAAAAAACAAACAACCCAATCAAAAAATGGGCAGAAGACCTAAATAGACATTTCTCCAAAGAAGACATACAGATGGGCAAGAGGCATATGAAAAGATGCTCAACATCACTAATTATTAAAGAAATGCAAATCAAAGCTACAATGATGTATCACCTCATACCAGTCAGAACGGCCATCATCAAAAAATCTACAAACAATAAATGCTGGAGAGGGTGTGGAGAAAAGGGAACCCTCTTGCACTCTTGGTGGGAATGTAAAATGATACAGCCACTATTGAGAACAGTAGGGAGGTTCCTTAAAAAACTAAAATTAGAACTACCATACGACCCAGCAATCCCACTACTTGGCATATACCCTGAGAAAACTATAATTCAAAAAGAGTCATGTACCACAATGTTCATTACAGCACTATTTACAATAGCCAGGACATGGAACCAACCTAAGTGTCCATTGACAAATGAATGGATAAAAAAGATGTGGCACATATATACAATGGAATATTACTCAGCCATAAAAAGAAATGAAGTTGAATTACTTGTAGCGAGGTGGATGGACTTAGAATCTGTCATACAGAGTGAAGTAAGTCAAAAAAGAGAAAAACAAATACTGTATGCTAACACATACATATGGAATCTAAAAAAAAAAAGTGGTTCTGAGGAAACTACGGGCAGGACAGGAATAAATATGTAGACCTAGAGAATGGACTTGAGGACACGGGGAGGGGGAAGGGTAAGCTGAGACGAAGTGAGAGAGTGGCATGGACATATATACACTACCAAACGTAAGGTAGATAGCTAGTGGGAAGCAGCCACATAGCACAGGGAGATCAGCTCGGTGCTTTGTGACCACCTAGAGGGGTGGGATAGGGAGGGTGGGAGGGAGATGCAAGAGGGAAGGGATATGGGGATATAAGTGTGTATATACATATATATATATCTGATTCACTTTGTTATACAGCAGAAACTAACACAATGATGTAAAGCAATTGTGCTCCAATTAAGATGTTAAAAAAAAAAAGACACATTCACCCCAATGTTCATTGCAGTACTATTTACAATAGCCAAGTCATGGAACCAACCTAAATGTCCATCAACAGACGAATGGAAAAAGAAGATGTGGTTCATATATACAATGGAATATCACTCAGCCATAAAAAGAAATGAAATTGGGTCATTTGTAGAGACATGGATAGATCTAGAGACTGTGATACAGAGTGAAGTAAGTCAGAAAGAGAAAAACAAATATTGTATATTAACGCATATATGTGGAATCTAGAAAAATGGAATGGATGAACCAGTTTGCAAGGCAGAAACAGAGACACAGATGTAGAGAACAAACGTATGGACACCAAGGGGGGAAAAGGGGAGGGGTGGGATTAATTGGGAGATTGGGATTGACATATATACACTACTATGTATAAAATAGATAATTAATAAGGACCTACTGTATAGCACAGGGAACTCTACTTCACTTCGCTGTACAGTAGAAACTAACATAGCATTGTAAGACAACTATACCCCAATTAAAAAACAAAAGAAAATATACTGTCAAAAAGCATTATTTGAATAACATTCATAAAAAGAAATGTGTATTAGTAATAAAAATATCATACCCTGTTCAACCAATGAAGGAATTTATACAACATCAAGTAGTAAATAGTAATCAATTTTCACTGAGGGAATAAGGTAGGTCTGCATCATTTACATCTGACATTAGTTCAGTTCAGCAAACATTAATTGTGTGCAGGGGGTCTGCTAATTAGCGGGACGCCAATGATGGCTAAGATGACTGTGTCTGCCCGGTCCCCCCAATATCTTACAGTCTGCTACATTTTGGAATGTTTTGATGAATATTCCACTAGAAATATTTACATAGTGTAAAACGAGTAAAGAAAAAATGATGTGCTTCATTCTGGAAATTCAGAGAAATCTTCTTCCTGGAAATTGCATCTCGAGTGAATCTTGGAGGATAAGACAATTTGGTCAGAAGGATGATGGAGAGGGTACTGCAGTTGGGGAGGAGATCTAGGATGAACACATGTTATGGAAGCAGGTCATGTATTTGGAAATACGGATAGTTTGTATTAGTGGAGCATAAAGTACAACATGGAAATGATAGGACATTAAGACAGCAGAGCTAATAGGAAGGGCACTATATTTCAAGCTAACAACTTGGACTTTATAGGCAAATGTAGGATCATAAAGTGTTTTAAGCACAGGCGTGATATGATCTGATTTGCATTTTAGATTTTAAATTAGCAACATACTTTACACATAGAATTTGACAAATGCTAATGGACGGATGAATCTGTGTCACAATATATTGATCCTCAAGCAACATACAAATCTTTTACTTCACATATGTGTGTGTGATGAACACAAAATACAATAAGACAAGTATTACGCAAAATGAAATATCGAATGTAAATAGGAAAACCTGGGTTGACATTCAGAAGTGTTTTTACTTTTCTGCCCAGTTAAACTGATCTACACAGAAATTCTTACCAATTTTAATGAACAAATGTTGCACTGGATTGAATAATGTTTCCCCCAAATTCATAACCACCCAGCAACTCAAAATGTGGCCTTATTTAGAAATAGGGTCTTTGCAGATGTAATTAGTTCCTTTAAGATGAGGTCATACTGAATTAGAGTAGATCCTAAATCCAATGACTGGTGTCCTTGTAAAAAGGTCATGTGAAGACACAGAGACATAGACACACAGAGGGAAGACAGCCACGTGAAGGAAGAGGCAGGCATTGGAATGATGTGGCAACACCGGTCAGGGAACACCAAGAATTGCTAGCAACCACCAGATGCTAGAGGAGAGGCATGGGATGGTTCCTCTCTCTGAGCCTCCAGAAGGAAGCAACGCTGCTAACACCTTAATTTCAGACTTATGCTCTCTAGAAACATGAGAGAATAAATCTCGGTTGTCTTAAGCTACACAGTTTGTGGTATTTTGTTACGACAGCCCTGGGAACCTAATATACATACACCCGGCAGCATCTCTTGCCTAGGCAGCACGGGAGCTACGGCAGTTAGTCCGTGGTCCTTAGGAGAGAATATTCCCATTGGCACAGCATGAAAAGGACAAATCACTGTCCTCCTTCTAACTGTACTCGGCACCTCTTGATCTATTTCCCCCCCCCCCCGGCTGGCACTTAATTTCCACCAGGATTTGCACTGGGTAACGTATATATATAGGCTTTATTAATTATTCATCCAAATTGAAAGCGTATATAAAAATGGTTTGTGTGTATCCTGGTTTGCCAAGGTGCTGACCTTACATTTATGAAGACTCTGGTTAAAAGCTAATTTAGTATTTGTCATCAGAAAATGCTCACTGCTTTAATCAATGCACCATGTAGGGATTTTGTAAGATGCATGTTTGAGTGCTTCAGACATAAATGATTTTTAAAAGTTATTAGACTGAGACCTCTCCCTTCTGCTTCATGCAGTCCCTTTGGTACAGAGTAAGAAGATTAGCATCAGTGTTTTGGGAGAAAGCTTACAGAGTCAGAAGACATTGGGAATATCATTAAGTTTTAAAAATAACAGCATGCACTTATTTCAACTAAACTTGAGGGAAAACCAAATGTAGAGGGAGCAGAATGATTTAAAATGAGTCTAAATTCATTGAAATTGGAATTCATATTATCATCAAGACGAGTCAGGAAACAAAAACAGCGGAAGCCCTGAAAGCTTAAAAGCAGTGGCCTGGAAGTAAACTTCTCCCTCCACCTGGAACAGAGTGAACTTCTTACTTTCAACCTTGAGAAGTATCTAACTTCTCAGATGACGGAGTAACCATGGAAGGACTGCAGAGAAGAAAGATGACAAATACAAGGGGAATTACAGTAGGTACACGCTCCTACAGAAGCAGCTTCATACTGATACTTTTCCTTCTCTAGTTCTTCTGGCAAACTTTAAAGTACAAACCCATTCCTTAACCTGCAGGTATAAGACAGATCTCAGATAAACCCCCTAAAGGGTTTCTAAAAAGTTGAGAGAATTCATTTCTTTTCCCTAGGAGTGATCAACGCCTCGTATCTCCTTGCCGGACTCTGGAATACACAGGATTGCTGTTATTAAGGGGGCAAAATGGGAGTGTGTCTGAGGGACACTTCCCCTCTCAAAGATCCATGATTCCCTTCCCACTGAAAACCCAAACAAAGCCCTTGAGGCAGTAGCTCACTAAATGGTAAAAAAAAAAAAAAAAAGAAAAGAAATAGAAGGCCACCTTCTACGAGCCCACTCTAGTCTGAATTCCAGTACAGGTAAGTTTAAATCATCGATTAATTTTGGAAAAGTTGTCCATAACAAATATGTTTAACACATCTTTTTCTTATTATAAATATGTATATTTTTCTTGTAAAAGACATAAATATATTTTGCATTCTTCATATATAGATATATGAAAAATAATGGGATCTGGACATTGGTTAGGAAAATGATCTGGTTAGAGGAATGACCAGTCATAAATTTTTGACAGTACAGACAGCTTCCATGATGATTAAATGATCGTTTTCCAAACTCAGAAAAAAAAATTAGAGATTGCCATTTAAAAAATAAATGTTAAAAAAAGGACACAGGAGAAAAATAAGAAGATGTTTTGGTTCTTATAATCTGTACCATCCAATATGGGAGCCAGTAGTCACGCCACTTAAAACTCAAATTCAAATGAATGAAAATTAAACACAGCTTAGTTCTCAGTTGTCTTAGCTACATTTCAAGTGCTCAGTAACCACATGTGGCTAGTGGCTGGAGCAGATCTAGAACACTGACATCTTTGTATAAAGTTTTATCTTACTTTATGTTGCCAATTTATCACTTACTCCACTGGCATCTATTGGTATAAAGGTTAATCCAGTTTCCCAAAGTGTAGGATTATTTTCCCCCCAGAGAGGTTTGTAAACTAGAAAAGTCTAGCATCCTATCTAGCTTCAAGCATTTTTCCTTCATGTCTTGTGATTGCCAAGGCCCAGGCTTGATGGAAAATCTCGTGATAGCACTAACAATAATAATAATAAAAAAAGACAGGGTTGGCTTTAAAAACTACTCAGTTAGAAAAAAAAAAAACAAAAAACAAAAAACAACAAAAAAAACTACTCAGTTAGAAAAACAGATAAATAGAAGACAATTCAACAGAAGTATGGGCACAGTTCTTGAACAAACCCTTCAAAAAAGAGGGTATACAAATTACAGTAAGCATAACCTCCTCAAAAATCAGGAAAATGTTCACTAACACTAAACTGCATATAATGAACAAACACCAGAATGGCTAAAACTTTCAAACGTTCATTTCTAAACGTCTGAATTTGTGGCGCAACTAGGAATCCTAGTACATTGGTTTTGACAGTCTAAATTGATAAAACCGCTTTAGGAAATTTTTCTCATTATTAACAAAGTTAGACATACATATATCCTAATTTGGTATTACCCCTTCCTAGCTCTATACCTATGAAAAACGTTCATAGCAATTCTATTGAAATCATCAAAAACTGGAAACAACTCAATGTTTATCAACACGAAATGAATACATAATTGTAGAGTAGGCATACAATAGAATAATATTATTCATGAAAATAAACAAATACCACAAATAACAACATGGGTAATTTCACAAATATTTTGAACAAAAGAAGTCAGAGGGGAAATAATGTATATTTTATTATTTCATTGGTATGAGATTTTAAAATTTTAAAAACTACCCTAATCTATGGGGATAAAAATCAGGTGAATATTTACCTTTAAGAAGTAGTAGTAACTGGGAGGGGGCTTGTTGGGTGCTTCTGAGGTGTCAATATAATTGACTTAACCCGATGAAGGTCACATGGGGTTCACTTTGTTAGAATTTAGGAGCAGGAAAACAGTAGTGGTGGTGAGGTCTTGTTGTACCACCAGGATGTCCGGTTTCCCTTTCAGCTCTGTCACTTAGGCTGTGTGCCTTTGGGAAATTTTTAACCCTCATTATTTGTATCCTAATAAATACTACTACTGGAGTAATTGCTCCACTTTCTCTTACCATGTTTTTCTTATTTACTGTGATATGATTAACATTTACATTTTTCATGACCCATGGAAATTGCTCAATAAATAATTATTAATAAAATAAATTACATACATCATGTTTCCATGGAGAATATTACTTATTTTTCATTTACTGAAAACTGAACATGCTCCTTAGAAAATATGTCATGCAGACAAAAACATTTTGTTTTGGCCTTCCCATCATGATGCTGAAAGCTAGAATATGCATGAACACAGAGTTCTGTTCCCATGAATACCCAGATTACATAGTAGAAAGGCTCCCAGTTTATGTTGAGGGTCATTTTAGGCTTCTGAAAAGTTAACTCTTCTTCCTGAATATCTACATTCTCCTGAAGAACTAAATCTGTCTCTCTACTCATTATATTTGCTACTATAAAGTGATGACCAAATAAAAGAAACACCTATGGAATTTATTAAATGATCTCTTTGGCCCTTTTTTAGTAACCAGCCCAGTTTACACATAGCAGTATTGCCCATGAATAAATACGATTTGGTCATCACTACAGGTACTAAATTCATACAAAGGTGAAAGCTTTATATACTTTTTATTATAAACTACCAAATGTTTGGTTAATTTTTAAAAGCTTGCCCAATAGGACATTTGCATTTTCTGATTACAGTTAAGCTTTTGTTGCTATGGGTCTACAGGAAGGGATAGGGGAGAGTCTAATAGGAAACTCCTTGCGTGAAGCTGATCTCCTGATTCCCTGCCCTATCTGTATCCAGCATCCCTCCTCCCCCAGCAATTAGAACAGGAAGAAAAACTTCCCGGGAGGAGATGACTATTTTACCAGACACTTCATATTCTAAAGCTAGTGTCTGGGGGAATTCCCTGGCGGTCCAGTGGTTAGAACTCAGTGCTTTCATTGCTAAGGGCACACGTTCAATCCCTGGTTGGGGAATTAAGATCCTGCAAGACGTGAGGCGCAGCCACATCAAATAAAGCCAGTGTTTGCAAATCATGTGTTTGCAGACTGAATGTGTAGTACCTAGTGGCCTCAAAAAGCCTCAAATAATCTTTAAAGTAATTCTGTGTTAGTACTGCCTTCATAGAAGCAAATAAGATCCATCTTCTCCAGAAGAAGCCACCATCAACCTTCACCTAAAAGAAGTTCCACAAAGTTTTGAAGAAACTGAGGTCACAGTTCAAGAAGATGGATGGGCATAAAGTTAAGGACAAGAAGGATAGGCAGATAAGAATGCTAAGAAGAAGGAAGAAAGGAAAGAATTAAGAGGAGGAGGGAGAGGAGAAAGCACCACTAGCAAAACCGGCTGAAACAACAGACAGCAGAATGACAATCCCTAAAACTCCATATATTGGAATCATTAGACATAGATATAATGTATTTAAAAAATACAAAAGGGTAATCAAAAACACGATGAAAGGAAAAGAAACTTTTTAGGTGACTGAGTAAGTTTTTTTTGTTTTTGTTTTTTGGTGATACGCGGGCCTCTCGCTGCTGTGGCCTCTCCCATTGCGGAGCACAGGCTCCGGACGTGCAGGCTCAGCGGCCATGGCTCACGGGCCCAGCTGCTCCGCGGCATGTGGGATATTCCTGGACCAGGGCATGAACCCGTGTCCCTTCAACGGCAGGCGGACTCTCAACCACTGCACCACCAGGGAAGCCCCCTGAGTAAGTTTTTAAAAGGAACTAATAAAACTTTTAGACATATAAAATATAATTGACCTTAAAGCTCAGTGGTTGACTTTAAAATAACAAAAGGTATATATAATTAAAGAGAACCAGAAGGAAGTTCTTAAGACTGTTTTCAAATCCATCACAGAGTCAAAAAGATGAATAAGAGTGTAAGTTTCTGTTTTTTAAATATTTCATAAGACTTCAAGCAACTTTATGAATAAGCTTTGCTGTTTTAGTCTACTGAACAGAAATCATTTCCCAAGTCCTCTACTTAAGGTGTCCTTAAGATATTCTTATATGTGTGTTTGTGTAAAAATGTAAATATTATTTATATAAAGAAACATTGTAATTTACTGTCAGAGAAAGCAACTAATATTAAATAATTCAAAATAACAAAATTACTAATTAAATGAAGATGACAAAATCCACCACAAATTTCGACAGAATGGTACTCACAGTAAGAACAGCCGTAGACCTCAATTCTGAGCCCAATGCGGCCTTCTCCGTTCCAATCCAGAGGCACGATGCGCACATAGCGGGCGATCACTGGATGCTGTAAATCATGCCGAACCACACTATCGGAGTTGACGTTCCCAGGAAATGCCTGAAAAACAAACGGGATTCGAAAATTAGGTGAAAATACTTTAGAAACAACCATGTTCTCTATGTGCTGCAATAAACTTAAGTATTTTTATCCAATGGAGGGATTTCATATTCTCTAAACCATAAACAATTTGAAAAAAGCTTCTGTATGTTCTTTATTTGAAAACACATCCAATTTTAAATGGGAACTAGGCCAAAGTTTCCATGGGTCCTTTCATATGTGGAAATGCACACATATATTAAAAGAATGAAACACTGTGGCACGCACTGTAGTATCCAGTAAGCATTTAAATTACGAGTTCTATTATTTCACATTTAAACTATACAATAAGCAATTTTTTACAGAATCCAACTGTATTTCTTGCTTTTTAAAAATCTTTTCTATGTTACCTTCCCACACCATCATTACAAATTTGAAAATTTTTTCAACATCAGCTCAGTAAAAAGAGCAGAGGCTTGTGCAGAGGCGTGGGACTTCTACCTTTTATTAGCATAAATATACGTGAGTGGATCAGAAACATGTTTATTTCATTTTTCTTATTTATAGAAGATTCTGTCAAGAATCATTTGCCATGAATCTTTTTTTATGTTGAAAGTTCATATCGTCTATATTTTTTCAGCAGAGAACAAATGGATTTTCTTTGGGCATGGCTATCATTCATCAGCAAACATTTATAAAACATTTACTGTATAATAAGTATAAAGCAAGATAATACAGGGGGCACAGGGATAGGGAAAGCCATAGATGCCACACTCAAAAAGAATCTAATAATAGGAAAAATGTCAGTATAAAATTACAATTTAAAGCAAGGACGATTTAAGTCAAGAGACCATGATATTTTAGAATATGTCAAATAAATGAGAAATATATGTGTTTACTGTTTTAAACATGAACCACTTAATTTCATATATACATTCTAGCTGTCCCTACCTTAGATAACTTTAGTTTTTGGAAAGCTATATTCCACATGAGATCTTTTATATTTATTTAAATAATCTCCTAAACATTGAAATAAAAATTTTAAAAAGAACACTGAACTTTTTTAGTCACGAAAAGATACAACATAAACACTATATTACATTGCTAATCAGTTATATTCTTGACCTAAGGTTTTGAATTTGCTTCTATTTAAAATCAGGAGTTTCATCTTTTTGAAATATCTCTTTTATAACAACTTTTAAGAGTTATAAAATTAATAAGAGGCAAGTAAAGAGATGCTTTTAATAAAAAAGTACATAGCAGCTTTGAAACGGAAGGTTCTGGTTTAATTGCACACAAATATCACAAAGGTAAATTTGAGGTATAAAGTTGGTTACCCAGCGCTCATTCTCCAGTCATACTCCTGGCCTCCAAAATACAAAATGTAGGGCCTCCCTGGTGGCGCAGTGGTTGAGAGTCTTCCTGCCGAGGCAAGGGACACGGGTTCGTGCCCCGGTCCGGGAAGATGCCACATGCCGCGGAGCGGCTGGGCCCGTGAGCCATGGCCGCTGAGCCTGTGCGTCCAGAGCCTGTGCTCCGCAGCGGGAGAGGCCACAACAGTGAGAGGCCCACGTACCGCAAAAAAAAAAAGCAAAATACAAAATGTATAGTGTAAGACCTAGTAATACAGGGAGCATACTGAAATCTTTCCTCAAGATTTAAACTATTTTATAGAACGTAAGATGGTTCCAACAATCTGCATCGTGGGTCATAGTCTATAACATGTACAATTTCATGCTTTGGAGACTGGGATCCTCTTCAGTAATGATTTTTGTTGTGTTCTCCTTGGTCTTCCTTAAGCTACATACTATCACTGCCTTTTCAAAATAGCCACACCCGCTTCAATCCTTCATTGGACAAAACCATTTGAGCTTCAGGTCTTAAATGTCATCACTTAAATAGACATCTTCTTTGCATCTTGTTGACAACATCTGATTAAGGAAAATAGTAAAAAGTTTTTTTTCTTTTTAGGTATTTTTCTAACCAGCTTTTAGTTTTACAAAGAAGCCACAAATCTAACTACTTTATTAAACCATGGCTGAATTTTAATATCATTGTTGGTTGTTCTGTCTTCAAAAGCAATACCAATGAGAACCCCTGAATAAAATCACCTGAATTAAATCCCTGATGGCAGACAGGTTAATCTAACTATTATGTTTTTATAAAAATATTATTTATTTAATTTATTTATTTTTATATTATGTTTTTATAAAAATATTATTTATTTTTGGCTGCGTTGGGTCTTCATTGCTGCGCGGGCTTTCTCTAGTTGCGGTGCGCGGGCTTCTCACTGGGGTGGCTTCTCTTGTTGTGGAGCACGGGCTCTAGGCGCGCAGGCTTCAGTAGTTGTGGCATGCGGGCTCAGTAGTTGTGGCTCGCGGGCTCTAGAGCGCAGGCTCAATAATTGTGGCGCACAGCTTACCTGCTCCATGGCACGTGGGATCCTCCCGGACCAGGGCTCGAACCTGTGTCCTCTGCATTGGCAGATGGATTCTTAACCACTGTGTCACCAGGGAAGCCCTAAATATTATCTTAAATAATATTCAACAAAAGCCACCAAACAATTTTAACTTAAGGATCAACTATATGCTTAACATGGTGCTAGGTGGTATATGAATATTAACAACAAAGACAGCAAGTAACTTTCTTGGAACCCTGCTTCTGAGACATTTGTAGCCTTATGAGGCCTGAAAGAAGAAAAATACTCCTCTGCGTTTCTCCTCTACTCCCAGTGCTTTATTTCTGACACCAGATGTAGGGGTTTTCCCACACGTCACACAATCCTTTATGGACACCAGCTGGCGTCCCATAATTTAACTTAATTCTAATACTATCTACCTGGAGATAGATTCAGATCCCACAGGTTAAGGGCTCAGTCCCACAAGATGACCCCCACTTCAGATGCCAATCTCAAGTCCAGTTTGTCACCTATGCTTCTGACAGACCATACGACAGAGGTTCCACGACCACCTCCTTAGATTCAATCACTTGCTGCAGAGCTCACAGGACTCAGGAGAAGAGTTTACATACTAGATTACTGGTTTATTATGAAGGATGTAACTCAGGAACAGCCAGATGGAAGGGGTGCATAGAGCAAGGTGGCTGCGAAGGGGTGCCGAGCCCTCTCCACACATACCACCCTCCCGGCACCTTCACTTACCAAGCTTTCTGAACTCCTGAACTTCTGGGTTTGTATGGTGGCTGCAGTATGCAGGCATGAGGATTAAATCACTGGCCACTGGTGACGGAACTCAATCTCCTGCCCCTCTCTCCTTCCCAGAGGTCAGGATGAGGCTGCAAATTCCAACTCTCTAATCACACAGTTGGTTCCCCTGCTAAGCAGCCCCATCTCACAGTCACCTAGGGGCTTTCCAAAAATCACCTCATTGACATGAACTCAGGTGTGGTTGAAAGGAACTTGTTGTTCATAACAAAAGACACCCATTTCAGCTTTATTGCACTTATCACTTAGGAAGTCCCAAGGGTTTTAGAAGCTGTGTGACAGAAAACATGGATCAAGACAGAAAAAAAAATTTCTTTTTATAAATCATGATGTCACAGGCCTTACTGCAAAAGGCAGCATCAAAAGGAAGTACAGAAGTGCGTGGCATAGCTAGTAATTTCCATAGTACTTGGAATCCTATGAAGACTATGTAATCAGGAAAACTACAGAAAGAGATAGACCTCAGCTGAGTCGGAGGGCAGAATGGTGTTCAGGAGGTAGAAAGGGAGTAGGACACAGGAGAGAACAGGAAAAGGCTGGCATAAAGAAGGAGCTCAGATCTAGGGCTAGATACTTTTCCTTCTCTAGTTCTTCTGGCAAACTTTGAAAACCTAGGGGCAGGACGGTAATAAAGTTCTTTTCACTCCTTCTCCCTGTGTCTGTCCCCCCAAAAGGATTTGACTAGCTTATCTGGAAAATCCACTTTAGAACTATAACTGTGGACTCTGAAGACATCAACTAAGGTATATTCAGGAATAAGTAATAAGGACATAAGTCTGATTGGAAGTGTTTATATTGGAACATCATGAATGTTTTAACAAGTTCTGTCTGATTATGGACGAAAGAACCTAGCATGCATTTCTTTTTTTAAGATGACAGAATGAGAGCCATATTCAGGAGATCCTAGGTGGTGGGAGATCATCGTGGGGGCAGAAAGATTAGCAACAAACAGTTAAGAGTGGATGCCACATGGTGGTAAGGGAAAGTGAGAAAATAAAAGATCTATTTCAAAAGAAGAAGTAACAACATTTTGAGAGAAGGGAGTAAGAGAAAAGATACAGAGCAACCTATTCCCAGGTATTAACATATTGGCATTGGTGACAGAAAGAGGGAAGGGGGATAAAACAGGAGACATCCATTCCTTCCTTCCCCAGCAAACTCTGCTCTTTAAGTAACAGCAACCAGATTTTCTTTAAAATTTCTTTAAACATTACCCAGACTTCACTCTTAATCCACCTGATCCAGGAGAGGCAGACGCCTCTCTCTGACACCAGGGGTGGGCACCTAACTCAATGAGGCGCAATTTTAGCACTTCTGCTGGAATAATTCATTCACATATTCGCTCATTGATCCATCCACTTATTCATTCGCTCAGGAAATATCTGAGAGTCTTTTATGCACCGGATACTGTTCAAATCACTGGGGAGACAGGGGTGAACAATACAGAGTTTCAGTTCACATTTATATTATTAAAGTACATAGTATGGCAGTACAGAGTGGAGCAGATAATAAATAAAATACAATGAATATATTTACAATAGCTAGGACATGGAAGCAACCTAAATGTCCATTGACAGAGGAATGGTTAAAGGTGTGGTACCTATATACAATGGACTGTTACTCAGCCATAAAAAAGAATGAAATAATGCCACGTGCAGCAACATGGGCGGACCTAGAGATTGTCATACTGAGCAAGGAAGTCAGACAGAGAAAGAAAAATATCATACACCGCTTATATGTGGGATCTAAAAAAAAATGTACAAGTGAACTTATTTACAAAACAGAAATAGAGTCACAGATGTAGGAAAGAAACTTATGGTTACCAGGGAGGTAAGGGGGGAGGGATAAATTGGGAGATTGGGATTGACATATACACACTACTATATAAAAAATAGATAACTGATAAGGACCTACTGTATAGCATAGGGAACTCTTCTCAACACTCTGTAATGACCCATATGAGAAAAGGACCTAAAAAAGAGTGGATATATGGATATGTATAACTGATTCACTTTGCTGTACAGCAGAAACCAACATTTTAAATCAACTATACTCCAATGAAAATTTAAAAAAATATACAATGAATATATATATATTGAAGATACCAAGTTATATAATATGTATATATTGTTATATATTACAGGCATGCCTCATTTTTCTGCTTCACAGATACTGTGTTTTGTTTTCTTTTTTTTTTCACACAAATTGAAGGTTTATGGCAACACTGACTGCAGCAAGTCTATTGGCACCATTTTTCCAACAGCATTGCTCACTTTATGTCTCTGTGTCACATTTTGGTAATTCTTGCAATATTTCAAACTTTTTCATTATTATTATACTCGTCATGGTGATCTGTGATCAGTGATCTTTGATGTTACTACTACAATTGTTTTGGGGTGCCATGAACCATACCCATAAAAGATAGTGAACTTAATCTAGAAATGTGTGTGTTCTGACTGCCCCACTGACTGGTCATTCCTCCATCTCTTTTCCTCTCTTTGGGCCTCCTGATTCCCTGAGACACAACAATACTGAAATTAGGCCAAGTCATAAATCTAAGTGTTTAAATGAAAGGAAGAGTCAACTGATGCAGCAAACTTCATCGTTGTCCTATTTTAAGAAAGTGTCACGGCCACCCCAGCCTTCAATGATCACCACCCTGCTCAGTCAGCAGCCGTCCACGTGGAGCCAAGACCCTCCAGCAGCAAAAAGGTGACAACTCCCTGAGGGCTCAGACGACAGCTCACGGGTTTTAGCAATGAAGTATTTTTAAATTAAGATATGCCCATTGTTTTTAGACATAATGGTATTGCACACTAAATAGACCACAGTATAGTATAAACATAACTTTTACACTGCTTTACCGAGAAACCAAAAACGTCATGTGACTCACTGTATTGCGATATTCTCTTTACTGTGGTGATCTGGAACTGAACACGCAATATCTCCCAGGTATGCTTTTATATATATATATATACATATATATATATATACACACACACACACTCACACATATATGTGTATACATATATATACATATATATGTGTGTGTATATATATATATAATTACATATATTGTATACACAAAGGCCAGAAATGCGAACATCTTGAGTATACTTTGCATGTTCTGAGGACAGTAAGGAAGCCAGAGTTTGTGGAGCACAGTGAAGAAGCAAGGAGGGCCTGCAGGCCATGATAATGTTGTCAGTTTCATTTTAATTGGGCTGGAAGGAAATCCACTGCAGAGTTTTAAGCAAAAAAGTCACATAATTTAATTTTTAAGACTGGGGCCAGTAAAATCCCCCTCCCCAAATAAAGCGAAGTTCCTAGGAAAATAGAAGACTAGAGCATAACATAAAACCTAGGATAGTGGTGGATGGAATAATCTGGTGACATGTGCTCCAGAGGAGTGGGGTTGTTTATGGAAAAGGTAGGAACGCTGGAGTGGATGTGAGTGCTGGAGAGGAGCGACAGAACACTTCTTGTATCCTGGATCCCAAATGTGTGACATATGTGAGGAGGAAACAAAACAATACACAGAGCCACTAGGAATGAAAGCACTCCATCCACTGAGCTCCTGCTGGCCACTGTATTATAAAGGGATGGATGTCAGAGAAAGACAAAGTAGGCCCATCTGTGATGACATCATTTCAGCATCTAAATTCAGAGCTTGCTGAAGAAAGCCTGCAGGCTTTCTGATTATTTGACCTGTGTTCTCATTTGTTTGCTTTTAAGGAAACTGAAAGAATAGCGACTAATACAAAGATATTTAAAGGGAAAGATAATTAGTGAAGATTTAAATATATTGCATTTGAGACTTCTCCATCAGATTGAAAGGTCACATAGAAAATTGGAGATGTTTAGGATAGCTTTTCAGAAAGGGTAACATTTATTATTTATGAACAAATGCAGGGCATATGGTATTCAGAATTCACAGCATCAGTAGATTGTGTTTTTTCTACTTCTTTTCACTTCCAAGCACACTGAGATTTAAGACAGTACCCTAAATTGAAGTTTAAAACATTTCAAAAGAATGGTGTAGGTGTTCCCAATCATTGTCTTGAATATAAAGGTGTAAATATACGGGAAATGTCTCATCTATAGCAGTATTTGGAAAAGTTAAGAAAAGTAGAAGGAGGTGTAGTCATTGATTTTTATAAAAACAACATCTAATATTTATACATCACTTTATTATTTAAAGCGTTCTAGTACACTCTGTACTGTCTGTGCCTCATAGGAAATTCTAAGTTTGGAAGGGATGCTATGTTTTCAAATCGGGAAACTCAGGCTCTGAGAAATTAGAGGACTTACTGGATGTCGAAGAGCTAGTCTGGGTAAACCAGGGCAAAGTAACAAGAGCGTCCACTCCCACACTGCCCTTTGTTTGAGAATCAAATTTTCAGCTGGGAATAAAGCTTTTTCTATTTAATAGGCACAACACATGTTATTTTTGATATTTGATGTTACCCACTTGAATGTCAAATTTAAAGTTTGATAGATAATTTTTATCTGACCACACTTTGGATGTACACTTGATTTCCATCCCACTAATTAGCATATTTTGCCTGCATCCTTTACTGTTCTCAGCATTTTTATTTCCATGAAGTTTGACAACATTAATATCTTCTTTTCTCATGCATTTTCCCCAAAGATGCTCCTACTGTGATCATTAGCCAAAGCTCCTCTGCAAATTTTAATACAAGCAATTAAAAAGTTTGCATGACACTGTTTATTATGAAAAGAAAGGCAGGTCTGCTATAGTGCAAATACTATTTAAGTACTAACGGCTACATTGTCATACGGTTTGAAAAGAACATTTTTTTTCCCACATCATTTGACTCTCACACTCACTTGCACTTTTTCACATGAATGTAAAAAAAAAAAAAAAAGAAAGGAAAAAACAAGGTAAGATATACAGCTGATTTTTACAAAACCCTTATGATTTGTAAATCTGTACCAAAAATTGAAAAATTACAGAGGAAATTGAATCTTTCTTGAATAGAACGCTATCCTTTAAAACTCAACCTTCATTTAGACAAATGTCACACAAAATGTATGCTTTGTGGGTACACGGAAGCACCAGCCAACTTCAGCATTGTAAGACTGAAAATCAATTTGCATAAGCTTGTGAATTACATGTCACTGCTACTGAATCTCCCGTACTGGCTGTGATTTGTATATACGCTTAGAAGGATTTTTTATTTAGTTATTTATTTTTTTTACTAACATAGCATTTATGTAATTCGCCAAGCTTTATGCTTAGTAAAACAGAACAATATAACATAATGCTAAACTGATGGTGCTCGTTCTGAGTTACTGTCTTATAAATTATTAAAATATACAGCCAAGAGAGCTTTTTCTTAAAAAAAAATTGAGTTGTTCAGAAAGCTAACTGCAGAATAATCTAAGTATCACTGAAGTTTTAATAACTGAAAATTTCCCACCGTGTGCACTAAATATTTCTTCTAGTTCAAACAATAATTCCGATGGCCTAAGGGAGGAGAGGCAGACTTTTTCTTAGTACCAAATAGTAAATATTTTCAGCTTAGCATGCTGCATACCTTTCAGTTCCAGATCCTCCTCCTTCTTCCTTTTCATTTTTAACAACACTTGAAAAATGTAAAAACCATCTTCGTTCACAGACATTAAAAGAACAGGCATGGACCAGAGTTAGCCCATGGGCTAGAGTTTGCCAACCCTCGGTCCAAGACAATCTTTCAAATTAATAAATCCTCCCTCAGAGAGGAAGCCAAATCTAAAATCATCAGCAGACTTTTGAGCCCCTTGGCATTTAAAAACCAACAAACTTTGGAAAAGCGTTTTGTCCACCCTTGAAGCGTATGATTTATCAGACTGGAGGAAAACGTATAGGGATGTAGAAGGATGTCATGTATAATGCAGGAAGTAACATTTTCCCTCAAATTCATTATTATGCGGTTTGAAGTGTAACTTAGAAAGTATTTTATGAAGGGAATAAATATATTTAGTCTTCACTAAAACCTCACCTTTTCAGAAACCTAAAATAAGGGATTGCAAGCTCAAGGTTTTGCTTAAGACTGAAAAATGTGTCTAAGACACCCAGCTCTTGTATAAGCAAGCCTATAGGAGGGGCTTCTAGTGCTACAACAAGTCTCATAAATGGCAAATTATGTGAGAAAAACAACCACACACGAGTACTTCTTGAAGTGAGAGACCTTATTTTCTTAAGACAGAAAATGCCGCGGCTGCCATAGAAACACATATTGAGTCCTTAAGTTGATGTCATAAACCTGTGATCATTCTAATTACTTTTCTTTCAGTTTAATTTTATTTCTTGCTGGATTTTAAATGTTATTGTCCTCATGCCATCAATTCCTATCAAAAGGTAGAAACGGATTTTCTACGGTGCAACCTTGATCGGAGTCTCCAAGCCTCAGTTTGACTCCCTGCGAGGCAGAAAGAAAAGAAGTACCTTCATAAAGTACTACATGTTACCGCCCCACTCTGGCCTCTTCACCTGCACGCTCTGGTCATCCTCTTGATCGGGCTGTACAAACACATCCTGCAGGACTCAGCTTACATAAGCTTCTGGAGTAAGTCCATTCCCTGACACTCACTCCTCAATCACCCACCGTTCTGCAGGGAGCCTCATAGCATCCTATACTTTTCTTTCCCTTCATTCAATTGTAATAACTTCATTATGTTTGTGAACATCCACCTAATCACTGTTGCAGACATATGTAAGTCAGCATGGAAGCTTGTGATCAAACCTCTGGTTCCCCGCTATTCTGCTGTCCCTAGCACAGTGGATGGTGTTCAGTGAGTACCAGTTTACTGCCCGGTTAAATGAATAAATAAAAGTGTTCATTCCCAAACTCCCACCTGTTTACATTTCACAGCTCTTATTTTGGGATGTACCAAAAACGAGTTCAAAAATATTTGTAGTTAATAAACCATATGTTAGATAATATCTTACAGGAAAAAAATAGAGCATGCTTGTCTGATTCGACAAGACACTAGGTTAATAAAACAAGGTTTCCCAGAGTTATGGGGATGTCATTATCAATATATAAAGTATCTGGGAATTCCAGAGATCATGAGGGAAAAACAGGAAACAGTCATGCAAAAATCACATCAAAATCAGGGGAGAAATGCTAGGATCAATGTGAAAATTAACACACACATACACACACACACAAACCCGACCATCAAATCTCTATGTTCACTTCTGTAGTGCACTTGAACTCTGCTAAAAGCATATTCTTTAGATTGTTAAACCACAGCAAATATGTTGGGGGGAAAATGCCAAAATATTTTATCTACATATAAGCAGTAATACTCTCTCTGGACACTTCTGCTCCTGACTCAGATATTTCTTATCCTTTTCGTGTTATGAACATATTTTAGAATTATCTTACTAGAAGAACCATTAATCAATTAAAAATTATGATGTGAAACAGTCATTTTGACTTAAAAAAACACTAAGGCAAATATCTTTAAAAATCTAGCTCTTTCATCAATCTTTCCCTTTATGTTTTATGGGAATCACATGGTGATGGTGTCCTATAGGTTTCATCCTTTGCTCAGCTGCTCTCAGCACACCCAATAAGGTAGATCCAGTCTTTCGGATGGCTTCACTGTCTCCCGTAGCTTATTCCCATGGGATCTTGGATTCCTCTCTCCCTCCTTCCCTTTCTTTTGTCCTTTTCTTTTCTCCTTCTTGTCCTCCCTCCTTCCCCCTTTCTCTCCCTCCCTCCTTCCCTTCAGCGGTCCAGCATGGAAAGAAGAGACAGAGGGACTGCCCCACATAGTCATTCAGGGACCCAAGCTCACCATGTTTGGTTCTCATCATTAACCTCTGGTTCTCAAGGCCACCGAAGAAACAGAAGAAAAAGCATGGAGAAATGTACAGGGGTGGGGCTTCTATTCAGATTTAGAAGTAGAGGGTATCACTTCTACACACATTGCACTGGTCATGTGTCTTTCTGGCCTTAACCTTAATGTGGAAGAGGTTGGGGAATGCAGCAGAAAACATGGAACAGGTTTGATACACGCATAACATTGTCTCTGCCATGGAGAGGTTACACAATGTTCATGCATTTCTGAAATTCTATGCTTATCTATATCCTAGCACTTATTATACTGAATAGTAAAATTATATAAGATCATTTGTTGGTCTCCCAACAAACTACAGACAACATAGGCAGCAACACAGCTTTTATTAAAATTGAGGTATAATTTACATACAGTAAATTGCAAAGATCTTCAGTGAATAGCTTACTCAGTTTTGAGAAATATTCATCCATGCAATTCCCTCCCCCCATGATAAAAATATTTCTAATAACTCGGAAACCTCCCTTTTCAATCTCAATCAGCACTCTTCTTAGTTGACGCCACTCCCTACCCTATGTAACCACTTTTTCAATTTCCATCACCATAGATTAACTTTGCCTTTTCTTGAACTTACGAAAGGGATCAAACATCACTTTCACTCAGAATGATGTTAAGATCCCCCATGCTTTTATATGTATCCATAGCTAATTCCTTTTTATTGCTGAGTAGTATTTCATTGTATAATATACCACAGTTTGTTTATCCATTCTTCTGTTGACAGACTCCAGATTTTCCATTTTTTACTCATATGAATGAAACTACTCTGAGTATTTGTGTAAATTCCTAGGAGCAGAATTTCTGAGCCCTAGAGTAGATGCATGTTTATTTTTTAAGGAATTGCCAAACTTCTTTTTAGTGGTTACAGCAGCAATCATGTATTTTAAATTAATACAGCAGAGAAATCTGCTGTATATTCTATATAACCTAAGTTCATTATTTTATGCATTTATTTTCTCTCAAAACCTGCCTACATTTTTTCATCATCCTACATGTCAAACCATAAGAAAGGATGAAAATCATTAGATAAATGCTATCAATTGTCTTTTTTTTTTTTTTTTTTGCGGTACGTGGTCCTCTCACTGTTGTGGCCTCTCCCGTTGCGGAGCACAGGCTCCGGACACACAGGCTCAGCAGCCATGGCTCACGGGCCCAGCCGCTCCGCGGCATGTGGGATCCTCCCGGACCGGGAGCACGAACCCGTGTCCCCTGCATCGGCAGGTGGACTCTCAACCACTGCGCCACCAGGGAAGCCCTATCAATTGTCTTTTATTCTAACACTTGAAATAAATATATATATACAAAGTAAAAAAAAAAAACACACAAAAGCAATGTCATCAAGCTTAACAATGTTAAAGTACAACACAACTGACAGAAATTTGGAGATGGAAAAGTTTGAGAGAATGGAGAAGAAAGGACCTGGTGAATAATATCTGTGTCCTTCAAGTAAGGAGACAAAAGATATGACCAAAGTTTGATAGAACAGCAAACCCACTTGTAAATGTGTTATCAGAAGTAACAAAACTAACAAAAAACAATTTAAAATATTTGAAAAAAAAAAGATAAAAACAGGCCAGGTATGGGGGAAAGTAGGTTAGCTAATTACAAATTGATCTATCAAGAATCAGTAGTCGGGCTTCCCTGGTGGCGCAGTGGTTGAGAGTCCGCCTGCCGATACAGGGGGCACGGGTTCATGCCCTGGTCCTGGAAGATCCCACATGCTGCGGAGCGGCTAGGCCTGTGAGCCATGGCCGCTGGGCCTGCGCGTCCGGAGCCTGTGCTCCGCAACGGGAGAGGCCCACGTACCACAAAAAAAAAAAAAAGAGTCAGTAGTCAGTAGGTAATTTCTAAGTTGATAAGTGAACAAACTGCTATATACGTGTATAGGGAGAATGTAACCAGAGATGGGGAGATATTGGGAAGAGAACTTTTGCTTTTTAAATTAAATTCTTTCTGTACTACTTGATTAAAAATATTTCTCCATATACTATTTTGATAAAAATAAACCACAAAAAATATGTTTTGGAGGGCTGTGTCTAAAACTTTGGCTTTCAGATTTTTGGCAAACTAGGCAGATAGAGACACATGCAGTTGTGAGATTCATCTTGTCTGTAAAAATAAAATCTAACCAGTTGCTTGGCGAAGCATTAAGACTCCTGGTACTGAGCCCAGAAAGAGATTTCTCAAATGAGTCTGATGGAAAAGGAACCATGCTACACAATGAACAAAGTGTTCTACAACATCTGTATGAGAAGATAGCAGCAAATCTCATAGGGAGTTTCTTGCAGTTTCTAAACGCCAAAACACAATGGTAAGCAAAACTTCCAATGCAGGTATTCAGCTCTCTGCTGAACTGACTTAATCTAGAAACGGTTCAGGGTCTCTAGAGGAATGAATGGATTGCATTTCCTCCAGGTTATCCTCCATAAACACTGCTTTTCTCAAGTATTTAATGTTTCAGTGGCAATGAATTTGAGAATATACTTGGAGGTACCCAGAGTACATCTCATTCTAAATGTGGAACCAAATGTGTTCATAAGCATAAAATCAATAAAACAATCAAGTTTTATTTAGGGTGAGGGTCAGAGTTAGCAAAGTAAATTACCAACTTTAAATTGTATCTTTTCAAAATGTGAAATTCTTGATTTGGATAGCTTTATGCCACGGAATACTAATAATTTTGACTCTAAATGTATTCTCTATTTGCACATTAATAATGACTTTATTCTTTCTCAATTGAATATACTTATGCATCCTACCATTTTTATATTCTATAGCAAAATTAATACCTGGTAAAGATTCATTTATTTTTCATTCCAGGGTTTAGGCTCTTTTAATTGTTTCCTACCTGAGATTGTATAATTTCCCAGTTTTTTCCCCCACTTTCAATCTTATTCTTCTACATGCAAAATATGGTATTAATCATGTCAAGGCCTCTGACTAAAAACTTTGGGGAAATCCCTACTTCTTACTAAATAAAATTCAAATGGAAGGTGCTATTAAAAACTACCTTGTGGGCTTCCCTGGTGGCGCAGTCATTGAGAGTCCGCCTGCCAATGCAGGGGATACGGGTTCGTGCCCCAGTCCGGGAAGTTCCCACATGCCGTAGAGCGGCTGGGCCCGTAAGCCATGGCCGCTGAGCCTGCGTGTCTGGAGCCTGTGCTCCACAATGGAAGAGGCCACAACAGTGAGAGGCCCGCGTACCGCAAAAAAAAAAAAAAAAAGATATACTTTGTAGAAATCACATAGACATATACAGATAGGCTGACCATAACTGGTGTCAATCAAGGTTGTTTCTCAAGTTGGCCAAACAATCTTAAAAAATCATGAGAATCTCTACTCTGTTGCAGGTGTATAAGAAATAGTTCACTTATGCTAGTTTATGCAAGGTTTAGTTTGCACATCTTTTTTTTTTTCCCTCTGAATGGTTTAACTAAATTCTTACTCTCTTCTGAAGAGTCCGCACATTCTCACTCCCATGCTCTAAACAATGCTTCATTTGACCTCACAGCCAGGATCTTAATAGGAAATGAGTAAAGGAAATACCTTCTATATTTCCTGTTATTTTAAAATAACTGCATATAGAAAATGTTCTTTTGCATAGCTATTCCAACTAGTAAATTTTAATAAGAATTTATTAATAAAATACTATAATAATGGAAAATTTAAACATATATCTTTCATTTATGGATACGTCAGACAAAAATTTACTAAGCATACAGAGACTTAGACAAAATAATAAGCTTAATGCTATTGATTTTAAATACCCTGCAAATATTTTTCAAAGCATCGATTGAAAAATATATGGAAATTACATATTTTAGGCCTTAAAGCAAGCCATAGTTGACGGCTAAAAATTGGTATCATACAAAATGCATTCTCAGAAGACAATGCAGTTAAGTTACATTGACTAAAAATTAAAACAAAACAAAAATATAAGCTCTGAAATTAAAATAATTTAATCCCAATTTGTCACCAACTAGCAATATAATCTTGGATAAACTCAAACAGGAGACACATACAAGGACAAATATACCATCGTGATCAAAAAAGGAAATCATAATGGTATTAAAAATTACTGAGAACAAATTTGTCATAAAAAGTATGAGACATCAAAACTGTGGCATGCAGCTAAAGTAGTATTTTGAGGGAAAATTATGGACTTTATTACTTGCAGTACAAAAGGAAAAATGGTGAAAATTGATGACCTAAGCATACTTCAGAAGTTAGAGGGAAAAAAAGGCCGTAATCAATTCAAAGAATGTATAAGAAAAGAATTAGGAAAATAAGAATATAAATAAACAACTCGTGAAGTTCCAGAGGGCCAAAAAACGATTCTCTATAAAATAAGTAAAATTGGAAAATCTCTGGTGAAACTAATGCCTCAAGAGAAGGAAAAATGATCAATGTTAGGAATGAAGAGAGGATATAACTATACATAGAGATTGAAAATAAAATTAAGAGAATGCTAGGAACAAGCTTTGTGTCAAAAAATGTTAAATGAAAGTGAAATGTTCACTACAGCACGAAAAACATAATGTAATAAAAATGACCCAGGAAACAATATAAATAATAAAAAAGCCTCATAAATATTAAAGTTAAACAGACAATTCAAAAATCTACCCACTGCTGAGAAACAGTTCAAGGACCTGTGCTCAAGTTCAAGGATACCTTGTAAGCAGGGCTT
Organism: Globicephala melas; assembly: GCF_963455315.2. Lineage (NCBI taxonomy): Eukaryota > Metazoa > Chordata > Mammalia > Artiodactyla > Delphinidae > Globicephala > Globicephala melas. The sequence goes on from NC_083322.1 coordinate 8,647,515, forward strand.
TTGTTCCAGACCATCTTTTTAAGGGTGTTCCTTCCCCAGAAAAGGGGCAGATCTGTTTACAGTCCAGGACGATCAAGATAATACCTCCTGTGGGGCAAAGCTCAGCTGGGTTTTCTTGCGACTCATAAAAGAATGAGGTGTCTGAAGCCTAGGTTTCCTCAGCAGTGTTCCAAACCTCCTGCACGTGCAGCATCCACATGGGCCTGTCTGCACCATCCCTTTCGGCTTTGATGTGCAAAGAGAACTGATATGATACGAATACGAAGCTCATAAATAAAAACAAGCCAATAAAAAAAAAAACCCTGAAAATACCGAGTGCTAATGGAAATGTTACGTGGTAGAACGCTTGTATATCATTAACAGGAATGCGATTGGTACAGCCTGTTTGGAGAACAGTGTGGCAACTTCTTAAACACGCCCAGCAAACCCACTACTCAAGGATAATGACAGTGTAGCCTGACATGAAGTCTGAGTGTAAATTTTTGGGGTAGCTTCATTCATCATCATGCCACTCTAGACACATCCCAAATACCCATCAAGCAGTGAGTGGATAAAGACAAGAGTGTGGTACATCCACAGTCCACTGCTCAGCTGACTCCTTCCACAGTCCATCAAGGAGCAAGCTACACTTCGACTATTTTCTCCCTTCTTCTCATTTAACGCTTTCCTCCTTATTTTCCATTAGCCATGTTTCCACGGTGCCTTCATGTTCTAAAAAACAATCTGTCCTGGCCTTGACACTTTTGATGAGACAAATCAAGTGTCCTGATTTAAAAGAAAAAAGAAAGGAAAAATAAATCAAGAAAAGCAAAACAACAAACTTCTTTTAACCCTCCTCACTTCTTCCCTTATGATTCCATATCCTTCTTTACTGACCTCCCAAACTTCTTGAAAAGGCAACTTTATATCCAGTCTTCCAAGGGTTCAAGTCTCAGTACCCACTTCTTTTCCTGATTCTCCTAGCTTTAGTTTCCTGCACTAATATAGTGAAATACAAAGCTTCTTACTCAGTTCTGACCCTCTGCAAGCAGTTTGTAGCACTTGGTATCCTGATAGTATCTTTACCTTTTTAAGACTATGATCTCATTTTGACTCTCAAACAGGAATCACTTCTATCCCCTTATGTCTCTGATTCTTCCTCTTAATCCTCTTCTGGGTAAGGTCTCATGCTAAACCAAATATTAGACAGTGATTTCCATATCCATATCTCCAGCCCTAATTTGGATTTTGAGATCTAGGCCAGAATTTCCAACTGTCTGACATCTTTTATTAGACAGACAACAACAGACAACTGGAAGATGTTTCAAATCAAAAAAGAGAAGTTTTTGCCTTTTCTTTGCTCCATTTCCCGTGTTCCCCATACTGTTTGCTGACACTGCCATCCTTCTAATCTTCCAGCCCAGAATCTTCTGTCACATCTGTACCTTTTCCTCTTCCTTACTCACGTCCACAATGTCCTGAGTGCTGGTGCTCCTGTCTGTCCCGTAATGGCTCTTCCACGTGTGTGGCTACTGTACTTTTTCAAACTCATCCTCCCCGACATCTCTCTGAATGTTCTTTCTGCCTCCAGTCTCCCTCTCCTAAAACTTACTTGATGTACTAGCTGAAGAGGGATCTTTCTAAATTGCAACCTCATTCTATGAGAATCTAATCACTTAACCCGAAGTATAGATACAGGTTACCTTTGTTCACATGTTGCCGACTCAATAAATTGAAAAGAATAATTTGTACAGTTATCGCTCTTTGTTTTATTTATAGGATGCTAAATGATTCACTTAACAGATTCTTTTCAACAAATTAACAGAATTGACTTCGCTGAACAAATATGTTTGTTATATTGGCCTCATGCATATACAACCATTGAGCTCTTCTTAGTTAGAACCTGAGAAAAGTAGCCAGTTAGAGCTCCTGACTTACAGAAAATCTATACTGCAGTTTCCATCTTTAATTCTTTCTTTTCTAATGAAAGATGACCCGTTTCTTGTGCAATGAGATGACTGTTTCTAGAGCCTGACTATACTCCCCTATATATATGAAAATTTTATTTGCTTCCTGAATTGAATAATTTAAAACTTCAACTAAATGATCACCACTTTAATTCTGAACACATTTTCCTCAACGAAGGTGATGGGGGGGAAACTAAGGGGATTGTCTCCAGCTCCGTCCCACTGACTGCATATGCAAATGAGGAAACCAAGTGTGAAGAAAACACTTAGGGAGTGTTGAGCTTTTTTACAATTTTACTGTGAAACCCAAAGAGCTTTGGAACCAGGAGGACTCAATTACATCTCTAGTGGCGATTCTGAAGGGATTCAAAAGGCAGCTGGAAGCAAACATGACTTCCGCAGAGGGCAGAAGCCTAGAAGTCATAGCAGGTGAGCGGCAGTCACAGGGTGGCAGCTTCTAAAAGAGTGGACTTAGTGCGGGAGATACGTTCTGGTCTATGAGTGCAACAGATTAGTGGCTGCTAGGAGTAAGGGAGGATATGGGGTGAAAGGGGAGTAGGTGTGGCTATAAAAAGATAACCTGAGGGATGCTTGAGGTAATGGAAATATTCTCTGTATCCTTACCATACCAATGTCAATGTCTTGGTTTGGATTTCTATACTATAATTTTGTAAGATGTCACCATTGGGGGAAACTGGATAAAAAGGGGACATGGGATATTTCTATATTATTTCTTACAAATACAGGTAAATCTATAATTATCTTAAAATAGAACTTTAATTTATTAACGATTATATGCTAAGCATCATGTCTCCTTGAGCTATCAAAATTGGTATCTTAGAGATTTATTGTTTTGCCTCAAAATAATATAAATTTCTTTTTTTTTTTTTTTTTGGCTGTACAGCATGGCTTGTGGGCTCTCAGTTCCCCGACCAGGGATTGAATCCAGCCATGGCAGTAAAAGCCCAGAATCCTAACCACTAGGCCACCAGGGAACTCCCTCAAAATAATATAAAAATTTTAAACAAATGTTGACACATGTAGAGGGAGAGTAACAGGAAATCATAAATTCCCTCTTCAGAAGTTGAAAGTATTAGTTGCTTTCCCCATGTTCATCTCAACCTATTTCCTCTTTTAATATCCTCAAAGTAGAATAAACTCACAAGGATCTGAATACTTCATTCTTTTATGCAAAAATCATCATAAGGCAAGGAACCCAAGTCCCTGAACTACAACAGCGAGGCATCTGATAAGTTTGTTTAAACTGTCTCTACAAGTGACTGTAAGTTATGATTAATGGTTTTCAGTTCAACAGATAATAAACTGGTGGACTCTACCATAACAAGTAGGATCACTGAATACCAAATATGTACACCGAGTATAATTAATGCCAAGTGACCATCACTATGATGTTTGATAAATAAAGTTCTGTGATTAGAAAAAAAACCATAAGAACTAAGAAGAGCCCTTTATCTGATGGTTTTCCAACTGGAAGAAAAACACTTGGGCAAAATTCCACAAAAATGATATTCAAATCACAAATGATTGTCGTAAATATTTTGTTATGGATAGAACAGCAAGTAGTTTATTATGTGTTTGCTTGGTGCAAACATGTTAACAAAATCCAGATTTTGATGTTTATGTTAATGATGAAGAAATAGAAAAAAATGTACGATTTATAATTTACGTTTGTAGACAATCCTAACACTTCTGCACAGTGAAAATCTAGGCCACTGGGGAAATTTTGCAATAGAATATGTATATGGGAAAGTGGCTTTAACATGATCGATTTATGGCGATTTTCTAGGAAGGTGGGAGCCTGTCCAAATTTGTATTTCTAGAATAGTGGCCTTGTTACAACCGAGGACAGATCTAGGTGTCACTGTAGATTATTCTTGGCCGGCAATGGCTCACTGAGCTCTCACAGGGAAGCCAGAAGGAGGAAATGAAATGGGAAGCTTTATCCCCCTGCAGTAAAAGACAACGTTTCTATGGGATACTATTTGTAATTCTGGTCACCAAACTGCAATAAAGAAATAATAGAACTCCGGAAGGTCTAGACAGGGAAGCTGAAATGGTCAAAAGAAAACAGAATCTTCCCTATGTGAATAAGGGGACTTAAAAATATTAATCACATTACAAAAAGATAAAAAGAGGAGAACACAGGTTTGCACAGCCATACTCAATGTATTCATTAATACATCAGTGTCAATTGTCTGAGTATCCTTAATGCTGTGCTGGGGAGTTCTTTCCTCAACCCTCTACAAGTCAAACATTCATCTATGTTTGATGAAGGAAAATAAGATACTGCTATCAAACTGTCAAAGGACATAAAGCTTAGGAGAATAACAAAATATTATATGCCTGAGGCAATATTTGAAGATAAAAAAACAGAAAGAGAAGCAAAATATAATAAGTTCATGTTTGGTAAACAGAAGTGTAAATATCTTAATTAAAGGGAATTAAACAAGTAGGAGGAAGGACGGAGATGTTTTAAGAGCCTGCTGACTGGAAAAGCTATGAGGTTTTTCTTGACCTCAATTCACTGTGAGTTATCGCATGTTCAATCAGATGTGAAGTGTGACACATGACAACACTACTTTGACTTCAGAATGAACTGTTAGAAATAAGATATCCACGCCAAGGGAAATAACAGTCCTACTGTATTTTACATGGGCCAGGATTGCAATGGTCTGGAAAACACGTCATACAGACGACTGGCTATAAAACAACAATAACAACAACAACAGAACCCATATATGAACATTAATTAAGACTCAAAATTTTACTCATACCCGTTAAACAATGGTCTCTATAGAATGTGTAATTAAAAACAACAAGGGGACACGTTGGATTATTAGGAAAACAGACCAGCTTCTAGAACTTCTAGAGGTTCCTTGAACTTAAGTGACTCTTATGTAATAATGTAATAATTTTAGGATTTAAATCAAAATGTTGCATCTATAAACCTGGGGTACTGGGAAGACTCTCAGGTTGTCTCACTTTTTTAAATTCACAAAACACTGCACAATGATAATATGAAATTCATTACAGTAATGATATTTCTAAGAATATGGAATAACATTCTTTCTTTGTCACCTAGTATCAGTGCCCTCTGACTGAAGTGTGTCCCACACCATGCTTTTCTCTGTTGTCTCAGATTTTTGCTGGGGTGAAGATGTTCAAATGACTTCTGACTAGATTCATCTGTCCAGCCCTGACATAGTTAAAAGTAATTTTTAAAGGCGATACTGTTAGAGAACTTGATGTTGATGACACACGATTCCTAGGTTTTTATAGGAAACAGAGTTGTACAGCATTATCCCGCTGCTCTGCGTTTCCCCTCAGACCTGGACCTCTGGGTATATCTGAGTAGCAACAAATGCACTGGCAGTGCAGCAGAAGGCAGCCAAGACTGACTTTCTCCTCCAGGTAACAGCTTTAAATGGGTCTGCTCACATGAGAGCTCTGTTAATCAAGGAACCTAACCTAGTGGTTTTATGGGAGATGCAGTGCTCCCATCAAACAGTTAATAAGCAAGGTCAAGCCACAGGTTGCCCACATCCATCATTCCAGGCTACATACTTTCAAACACCATTACCTCTCTATTGTGTCATTATATATTCATCCTAATTAGGCATTCAAACTCCAGCTTCACACTCTTTCAAGTACGTCTATAGAACAACAGAGAAATATTCTAAAATAGGTCATATAAAACATTCTAGAACAGTTTATATAAATATTCAAAAGCCTTCACTGGCATTTTGGTACTTATTGCATGAAGTGTGAATAAACACACACACACCATACACACACACACACAACCTCAGCCTAGGATTCAGGACCGTCTAGGATATGCACAAAGTCTATTTCTCCCAATTATCTACCATCACGCACAGGCATTACATGTTTACTCCATTGTCTTAGTCCTAACTGTCTTACGTTTTTCATTTCAGCCTTTTCTCATGCTATTTGCCATAACCTGGACCTTTCTCACCACTTCATTTTTTCCCTAGCTTAAGCCTATCTATGCTTGAAGACCTACATTAACAACTCTCTCTTTTATAACTTCATTTTGACTACAACTAACTTGTTGTGAGCCCTTCTGATTCTGAAACACCACTACTGTACAGAATACTTTCTTCTTTGTAGTGTAAGAGTTCGCACAATTGTTTTGTTCTCATCCTGTATTTCAAGCATACTGAGTTGGGACCAACTGTTTTTATTTATCTGTATTTCCTTCAATCTGGATTTCTGACGTACATATGCTAGGCAAATGGTATTGAGTGTAAAATAAATAAATTGAAAAATAATATGTTAATACCAACATCATGATGAATATTCTAATATTCACCTGTTATACTAAACACATGAAGTTTAACCTATTAAAGGAAAGCCTTTCTAGGAAAGTTATATAGATATTGATACGGGTTCTTTTCTTTTGACATTTGCTTCGTGTTTGTTTTTGCTTTTGCTGTGAATTTTTAAAATAGCATTCTCAACTTGTGAGATGTCATCTAGAGAACAAAGCCTTCCATCAGAACTGCCGTTCGGTCAACTATTATAAGCCTTTATTGAGTGTCAGAAGGTCAAACAGCATATAAGACAAACCCAAGGAGACGGCACCATACCTGAATACAGGAACATTTAGAAATGCATTTCTACACCCAGCTACTGCTGGTTACACAAGAGAGAAAATACTTGCTTCGTTGGAGGTACATTTTTAAAGTGCTATGAGGGTTTTAATGTGAATTTTCAATTGGTCAGGAAATTCCCAGTACTACTTTAAAAGTATAGAAGTTACTATAAGAACAATAGAGATTTGCACAAACTATTTTTTCACTCTTGGGTTAAAGTGTCTCATTTTTATTATTATTATTATTTATTTATTTTTTTTTTTCGGTACGCAGGCCTCTCACTGTTGTGGCCTCTCCCGCTGCGGAGCACAGGTTCCGGACGCGCAGGCTCAGCGGGAATGGCTCACGGGCACAGCCGCTCCGCGGCATGTGGGATCTTCCCGGACCGGGACACGAACCTGTATCCGTTGCATTGGCAGGCGGACTCTCAACCACTGCGCCACCAGGGAAGCCCTATTATACATTCTTTACTCAGAGCCTATAACAGTACTCAATGAAAAGGCATTTGAGACTTCCCTGGAGGTCCAGTGCTTCAGACTCCGTGCTCTCAATGCAGGGGGTATTGGTTCGAGCCAATGGTCGGGGAGCTAAGATCCCACATGCCACACGGCACGGCCAAAAAAAAAAGAAAAGAAAAGACATTTGTAGCAAGGGCAGATAGATAATATTGGGTCACTCCAACAAAACCAGGCAGCTGATCTTCAGTTGGTAATCATACAAATTATCTATGAGGTATTAGAACTATCATTCTCAAGGCAAGGATTCAAAACATTTTTTCAGAAGGGGATACCTATTGGTCAAGGAAACTAGCAAGGTCTTAAACGCTATCATGCCTTTAGCTTACCAAAATTTAGGAAACACCTGATTCTTGTTTGATTTCTTTTTTTAGCTGGGCCTTGTTATCCAAACACTTAACTATTTCTTTAACTGGTTCAGAAGGTCAACGTTTTATTTATTTATTTTTATTTTTTTTAAACATCTTTATTGGGGTATAATTGCTTTACAATGGTGTGTTAGTTTCTGCTTTATAACAAAGTGAATCAGTTATACATATACATATGTTCCCATATCTCTTCCCTCTTGCGTCTCCCTCCCTCCCACTCTCCCTAGCCCACCCCTCTAGGTGGTCACAAAGCACCGAGCTGATTTCCCTGTGCTATGCAGCTGCTTCCCACTGGCTATCTACCTTACGTTTGGTAGTGTATATATGTCCATGCCTCTCTCTCGCTTTGTCACAGCTCACCCTTCCCCCTCCCCATATCCTCAAGTCCGTTCTCCAGTAGGTCTGTGTCTTTATTCCTGTCTTACCCCTAGGTTCTTCCTTGTCTGTCCTGTTTCCTCATTCAAGGCAGTTCCTGAGTTAAAACCATAGTGACCTGTGCAACCCAGGTGGAAAAATCACTGTGTATTAATCTCATCAAATAAGTGTGAACGGTGCAGTGTAGGGCACGTGGCAAGGTGGATTCTGGGAGGGGAATGTCACAAGGCAAGGAGGTCAATGTTCTCCTTCACAGCGGTTCAATTTTCAAAAAAGAAAGTAGGCTTGTTCTCTAGCTCTATACCTTCTTGGAAAATTCGTACCTAACCAGTGTATTTGGTACTTTTATTGGATATAATATGGATTATATATAGGAATTAGTAAGAAAAATTATCCAAAATTTGGAATTAAGGTATAAGAATAATAAGTGTGCTAAATCCCGCTAAAAAATTCAACTTATTATAGATTACGGAATAGAACCCTGGTTCTATAAAGACACGTGTTAATTTATAGAAGATTAATACATTTCCATCTAATAGAAATAATGGCTGTTATAGATTTATTGTCTTGTACAACATTAAACAATTTTGTATCTAACTTATTTTGACATTCTTTCTTTCACTGACCATATACAGTATTCTCTCAGATCTTTTATTTTTATTTTTTTGCGGTACGCGGGCCTCTCCCTGTTGTGGCCTCTCCCGTTGCGGAGCACAGGCTCCGGACGCGCAGGCTCAGTGGCCATGGCTCACAGCATGTGGGATCTTCCCAGACTGGGGCACGAACCCGTGTCCCCTGCATCGGCAGGCGGACTCTCAACCACTGCGCCACCAGGGAAGCCCTCAGATCTTTTATTTTTAGAACCAGCTGTAGCATCCTTCAGGCTTCTTTATTAATGAGTTAAATAAATCTTTGATAAATGCTCACCGTATATTTGTATAAGAATCATGTTTTTTTAGTATATATTATTTGAAATGTATACTTGGGAAGTACATTGTAAAAAGAGTTGTTCAGTGAAAATAGTCAGTTTACTGCCATTTATTTACTGTTTCTTAAATCTTTTGCATTTTATCAAAAAAATCTATCTTATACGGAGAAGAGATTGGTGGTTACCAGAGGGGAAGTGAGTCGGGTAAAATGCGTAAAGGGGTCAATTTTATGGTGATGGATAGAAACTAGACTTTCGGTGGTGAGTCCGCTGTAGCATACACAGAAGTCAAATTATAATGTTGTACATTTGAAATCTGTGTGATGTTATAAATCGATGTTACCTTAATAACAAAAACTAAAAAAAAGTCTATCTTTAAATAGAAAATTGAGCAGGGGATATTGAAAATTTAAAGGGAATTTAAAATACCAAGTTCTACTCGAGATACTCTCAGGAAGCATTTTACAGAGTTTTCATCTGCATGGAAAAATGCCATTATGTGATACATAGAAACAACAGAATAATATGATAATTTCAATAACCCTGCTGCAGAAAGAAAAAATGCAGCCTTTCAGAGCTGCATTATAACAAAGGGCATTCTATTAACGTTACATGTTAGGAAAAGGCTGCCGTATGAAGCGTTCTGGTTTATTAACGCGTGCATAAGGTTGAGAAATGTAATGTGAAGCCAGTGGTGATGGTGGGTGGGTTGGGGGGATGACTGAAAGGATGGAGGCAGAGAAGGGGAAACGGAAGAGAAAAGAAGAGTGTGATGGATGAAGCAGAAACAGAGGGACCGAAGGAGGAGAAGAGCTCTTGTAAAATGTGTCAATTCACTTTACCTACAGTGGGAAAAGAGGACAAGGAATCCTTTAAATTGATTTTTCCTTCACTAGCTTAAATGACCAAGCTATGGCTAAGAGTTAAACTGGCCTAACGCTTCTAGGGCAGCACCAATCATCAATCTTCCTCCCTGCAGTCTCTCCAGCCTCCACGTTGACCCTGGACTGTACCCGGATTCTTCTCTGTGGGCCTGCCCTTCTGAGCACGGGGACCCTTCCCAGCCATCTCTACGGCATCCAAGTGGAACTTCTCTCTGGTCCATTCTTTCAGATTTCTACTTTTGATTGCCAAACCACTAGCTAGTCTACAAGCTATCTGATGCTTTATTAAGCTAAGTGTTCTGCAAGAAGTAATATGGAACTCTGTAGCCTCCGGGGGTGCGGGGGGAAGGCCTTCAACAGAATGAGGAATTTGAAAACTGGAACTTTAGACACTTCGGCAAGTCAAAGAAGAAAGAATTTATGTAAAGGGCCGATCTGTCACTATACCTTCAAAATGACCTATTTACTCTTCATACAGGACCTGTTCTTATTAAGAAATCCTGGGAACAAGTAGTTTGTGTGGGTTTACGATCATTTAAAACTTATCCTTTACAGTCTCTTTTTCAATTCAGCTATTTCAAAGATTATCTACAGCAAACTTTATAATGGACAAGAGGGGGAGAGATTTGAATATAGAAATGTTTGATTCCTTAAATCCACGGAATGAGGTATTGTTGAGATTTCTTACCATGCTAAGTACAGGAGCCCATTTGGCTTGAACTCAGAAAAAGAAAAAAGACACGTGCATTTCACCAATGACACTTAGACAAGCAATCAGATAGTAGATTAAAAGACTGCCACCGCTCACCGGTTTTCCCTGCTTTTATCAATTGTGGGAGCTAGCTAAGTTCTACTCAAATTAGCACTGATGTGTCAGAAAAGTTTTTGAAAAGTCGCACAGCTTTCAATCTCCTAGAACTCAAATAGAAAATAATCAAATTTCTAGTGTTCCCAAGGGATGAACACAGTGCACAAGCAATGAAAATCAGGTAAGTACGATAAAAATATTCAATTAGAGACTTTGCAACTAGATATACCTTATAATAATGTCTACTGCTATCTAGAAGAGGTGACAGTTACTTTGCCTGTCATTCCTAAGAAGGAAGAAATTGAGGGCTGGTGTACTAGCTTCTAAGTTCTTACTATATTTAGACAGTACACCTGGGAGCCACACGCCAACAAGTTGGTTACATACAAGTTAGAATTTAAGTTTGGTGGCAGTGAAAGGGAACAGAAGGTGGTTTATGAGATTCTAGGACCTCTCTTTTCTATATTTACAATATTTCTGGTGTTTTTAATCTTTCTTAAATTAGAAAGAATACAGCTTTCAAAAACGCTGAAGAATGTGAAATGTATATATTGATACAATAACAATTCAATGACTCAAGCCCATTTTATCTTCAAAAACATATAAACAACCAAGAATTGCTACAACCTACACACTATCATGTACACAGTACTACATCACTGAGATTCTCCTTTATGAACCTAGACATCCCGTCAGCATCTCACTGATGGAGCCACTGAACGTGAGCATTTGGCCATGAGGGTTATACTATCACCACTACCACTCACTAACCATCATGAGTTTCTAGATATTACAATGGCATGGTGTTTTTAAATGGATAATTTTTTAAAAATCAAGATGATTCTCTTTTTTGGATGATGCCAGCATTTTGGCTACAGAATAAAAAAATGATCATCTATTGTATTTGAAGACAAAATAATATAATATAATGAAAAATAAGAAGGGCCAGAAATGTCCTAAGAACTTCTCATGTTGTCTCACTTCTCCCAGCAACTTTATTACACCCATTTTACAGATCAGGATACTGAGGCTGAATGTTTTAGCAGTGTGCCCCAAGGCACTTTGCTTATCATTTCTATGCCCTTTAACCCTGACCTAGTCCTGAATCAGACAACCATTAAACGACCTTAACCATTCCTTTGTCTCCTGTTTTCTAAACTGCGTAAAAAGCAAATACTATGAGAATTACAAAAAACAAAAGCAACAACAACGAAACACTCTGCAGGAAGCACCCATAAACATTCACTGAACACAATTAAAGTTAACAGATTCACTGAAATGATTTAAGAAATTAATTCCTTAGCATTTACGAAAAACTTTTACGTGACATTTTTAGCACTTTTTTTTCCATTTGGCATTAATAATCTTAAAATTATGAATCAATTTGTCAGGCATCTCAATTAGAGCAGCCAACAAAAGGGAATAACATATTTGCATGATTTCCTGAATGCTGTATACAAACAGCTGAAGAGTCTAGGGGCTGATTATAAAACAGTGGGTATTATTTAGGCCTCTTCTTTCTATTTTGTTTCCTGTTGCCAAGACTTGAGACCTTTCACTACTGATTAACACTCTTTCCACCAAAGACTGGCAGGGGAGCTGAACGCTGATTGATTCGGGCAGGGAAGATAAATCAATCCACTTTGGTGTGTGGACAGCTGTGGTGGATGAAGGGGAGTTGATGGGAGAGGCAGGATTACAGAACTAAACATTTTGTGAAAACCAAGGAGGAAAGAGTGAATATTTGGATTACTCGATAATTTGTGAATTCCTTTTATCCATGCTATGTCCTCCCTTTCGAGCTACCTAAACAATAATGTCATTTGCTTCTGTAAAGTTAACTTATTTATTTGTTGTTGGATGATGTAATAAAAATCTCCATGATTACTGGTAAAATATAAGTTATTGTATCAGTGACTATAAAATAGAGCATAATAATTATTATTTTATAATAGTATTATATTATTATTTTATAATGATATAAAATAGAACAGAACAAACCAGTGTAACAGAAATGACTGAGTTTTACTTTAGAAAAGCAGGACATGCACTGTAGCTAAATATGTTTTAATTAGAAAATTTTAACCTATCAGGAATGCAGATGTTATAGAGTTTTTTATATTATGCCCCTGAAGTTTGAATTCCTGCTGGGAAAATGCATCTATTTAGAAATATAGAAGAGTTAACATTAAAGTGAGCATAAATAATCCATAGATTGCTTTAGTGAGTCCATTTCATGACATCCAAGAACTTGGACTCAGAAAAGCTGTAGCAAGAGTCTCCTGGTGAAAAATATGGTTATCCTCCTTAATGTCACATCACAAGCATCGTTCTTCCATTCATAACTCTTTGTGTTTCTAATACACGTAAATTTAGCACTATGCATTCATATTTTTAGCTTATCCCTCTCTTTATCTAAAATTTGTCCTCAATACAAAGGCATATCGGACGAGAAAAAATAATTAGCTTTTTCTCCTCAGCAACTGGCACTGTATGTGGATCACAAGAGATGCTGGGTTAATCTAAGACAGGATGCAGCTTTTGAGAACCTCACATACAGCTGGGGAAGTGTAGGTAGGGTTGAATAGTAGCATGACACTCTGTATCTCACAAAGCAGTGAATGATTATTTGCTGAAGAAATTTTGCTCACAACATGTGCCATAAGTATTCAGAGGAAGTAGATGGGTGTAGACAAAATATTCCAGGAAGGTTCCAAGAAAATGCAGGAAACAGAGACTGTGAAAATAGCTGAGCGGTGAGGCAAAGGAAAAACATTTTAGACAGAAGAACAGCCAGGATGAAAGTGCTGATATGAAGACAGGGTGTTTAGGGGACAGTGTATTCGGTTAGAATTTGGTTGAAAAGGTTGCTTAATGCAGGGAAAATATAACCAAATGAAATGTTGGTGTCAGACTGAGGAAATAGCACGAAGCTAAAAGGTTCGTCCTGCTTCTGAAGACAAATGCGAGTTTTAACATTGTCTTCACTCCTCCAGCTCTGCTGTACCTCTCCTGAGGTTTAGCAAACATAATTGCAAACAGCATTCCAGGTCTGTTCTCAACAATTAGTAAAACCATCAGCTCATTCTGCCAAAATTGTCTTGCGCTTTTGGATCCATCAAGAAATAGGACCTATGACTTAAGAAAATCAATCATTCCATGCCTTGCTTGCTGTCACGTTACTGATACTTTGTAACACATTCTTTTGCAAATAGATTGGATTATTTTTCTCTACCTATTTCTTTATGCTTATTTCCTTTTCCTTTTGGTCAAAAATAGCTTTAAAAGTACTTTTTAAAATAAGGGTCTATCAGTTTGATTTTTTTACCATCTAAAGAATTGTCAGGTATCTGCAAACATGGAGATCCCATCTTAAACACACTCCTCCAGGCCACTACAAAAATGTTTATAATGGTTCTAACACTGACAGGTCCCTAAAGGCTCCAGTATTTTAATGTACATAATCTGGGGATTGGGGAAATCTTTCATCCCAGTCTCTCATTTTCACTTCTAAGTCTGTTTTATATCCAAGTCAAAACATTCAATCTAATTACAAATAATGTTTTCAAAAGCCTTGGCACGGAAACTTCTCAAAGATGTTGCAAAAGTCTAATCTATTTCTTGACCAGCCTCAAATATCATCAGATCCGGTTGCAAACCAACTAACTTTTAAATTTCCACAGAATTAAAATTCTCTAGGATTACTTTTGTCATTTACTTTCAAGTTCTAACTACATTTACAATTATTATTTAGGTTCAATTCTGAATTAAACTTTCACTTCTTCACTCTAATACTTTTTTCCTAAACCGTTATTTCTACATGTTCCTATTAAGTTATTTTTTAAATTTTGAAATGATTTCAAACTTATAGAAAAACTGCAAGAATAGTAGGAAAAACTTCTCTTCCCTCCTGAATTACTTGAAAGTAAGTTGCCAACATAATTTCCATCCTCTCCAAACAGTGTAATATTTAAATTCTACAAACAAGGATATTCTCCTATATAACCAGAATAACTTTCAAAATTAGATAATAACTTTCAAATTATCATTAAAGTTACTAATCTTACTTAGATTTCACCAATTATGCCAATACTGTCCTTTAGGGAAAAAGATCAAGTTCAGACTCACATGTCACATTTAGTTTTTATGCATCATTAAATCTAGAACAGTTCTCATTCTTTCCTTGACACTTTTAAATCACTGACCAGGTTTTTATAGAATGCCCATCAATTTGAGTCTCTCTCATGTTTCCTCCCAAATGCAGGTTATACATTTTGGCAGGAATATCACAGAAATGAACCTTCCTACACACAGGTGGTGCATGATATCCATTTGTCCCATTACTGATGCTATTAACTTTGATCACTTGCCAGCCTTCTCTACTATAAAGTTACTCTCTTTCCCATTTCAATTAATAACTATTTTGGAGGAAGGCACATTCAGGTAATGTAAATATTCCATTCTCCCATCAAATTTTTACCCACTAGTTTTTGTACCCATTGCATTTCTTGGCAGAATTAATAATTGATGCGATGCCTGCCATACTGTGATCTTTCCGATTCTCTCATTCCTTCCACCTAGCTTAGTTGCCCCTCTTCTGTAAGGAAAAGCTTTCTCTTCTCTTCCCTTCATTTATTTATTCATGTTTTTATTTATCACAAGAGAAACTCAAGGATTCTTATTTTAATATTAGAATCTGTTACTATCATTATTTTGATGTTCAAATTGTTTCAGATTTGTAAAACAGGATTCCGTTTAGACTAGCTCCTATGCGTTTTTGACACGTCATCGTCATTCTTGAGCACTTCCTTCCTTTCTGACACAAACAGATGTGTCAGACTCATCTTGTACTTTTCCTGTCTTAGCCCTGAAATGAGTCCCTTTTCCTAAGAAGCTGTGATCCATTAGGATCAAGATCCATTCAGGAGGTTTTTGAGTAAACGTAACTTTCCTTTAAAAAAAAAAAAAAATCCATTCAGGAACCAAGATCTAGATGCCTGGCGTGCTCAGTGCTATTGGAGTGGTGTTGCTTGCAATCCTTCCATTGGAAAGAGCTGCACATGCATTTATATCAATATGTATCTATATTCATCTATAAACATTGAAAACTGTAAAGTATATACCATAGTTTGTAAAGAGGAATCAGGAATGATTCTGGTGTAATACCCTGAAATTCGAGTTGATGGCTTTATCTCACCTCTGGAAATCTAGGTTGACAATTTGTCCCTAGTGAGAGCTTTCATTAATGTTGTGGGCAAGATCGATAAATATCCTATTAGATGGTGAGTTATTCTGTATGTCATTTTCCTCATTAAACAAAGCATTATTTTTAATCTGAAATGATCCATATTTAAATATACTTTCTCCCGTTCAATTGAATTGCAAATTCAAGACAAATACAACTTGAAAAGCCCACTGGCTACAAATGATACCCTTCCAAAGAGAAATTATTAATTCAGCAAAACTCCAAGGAAAATAAATACACGGTTCTGCAGCCAAGGTAAGCACACATACTGGATTGAGACTGTAGGAAAAATATTCCTTTGCCAAAATTCTGCAATCTGATAACCAATTCTGTTAAAAACTACATGGCTTGATATTTTTAACCAGTGCTTTCCTCAGTCAGACATTAAGTTTTTGGAAAATCTCATGTTATATAAGCAGAATGAGAAAGAGCATCTGATAATTATCGTATTGTCTCACTTCACTTCCAAATGATGCTTTCTGGGATCACCTCCCATGTAAACTACTTGTACTCAAATCCTTGTACCTGGTCTACATTTGATGGAAGTCAAACAAAGTCAGTTAAGTGTATGTTTTAGATAAATATTTCAGTGAATCTAGAAAACAGGACAAGGATTCAGAAAACCAGAGATCTAACAGAGACGAGAAGAATTTCTGGCAGGATGGAGAAAGGAAGAGTGCGGAGTGCTTGAAAGGCAAAGTGGTTCCCATTCTCAAGGAATTATAATGACAAATGGGAACAATTACACAGATTCATTATAAGGATCTAGATCATACGTGTACAGAAAACACACTTCCTTATTTGGAAGGGAACATCTCCTATTAGTTTCCTTGGCATGAAAGCAAAGGAGATAATAATTGTATGACTGAGAATATTTGTGTTTATTCTCACAACTGAGTTGTAATTGGCCAGATATAGAATTCTAGGTTAGAAATAGTTTCTCCTCAGAATTTTTTTTTTTTTTTTTTTTTTGCTGTACGCAGGCCTCTTACTGCTGTGGCCTCGCCCGTTGCGGAGCACAGGCTCCGGACGTGCAGCCTTAGCGGCCATGGCTGACGGGCCCAGCCGCTCCGCGGCATGTGGGACCTTCCCCGGCCGGGGCACGAACCTGCGTGCCCTGCATTGGCAGGCGGACTCTCAACCACTGCACCACCAGGGAAGCCCCGAAAACATTACTATTTTTAAGCCTTTCTTCCCTCTGTATAGTCTCTATTTCTTACAAATTTTTATTTTTTTCTCCACTTTTATTTTTTCCTCTTTTACTCCTCTTTCTTTTCTTTTTTTTTAAATTAACGTGCAAGATCTCCTCAGATATCCATAAAGCTTTGTTTGGGGAAAATGAAGTTTAGAATCTTTATGATTTTCCTCATTGGTGGTGAGATTTCTAATGCAACTGGGTACATAAATCCTATATTCTAGGAAGAAGTCAGGGCTGGAGATAAAAATCGCAGAGACATCAGTGTTTAGAAGCTATTTAAAGCTATGGAGGTAAATAAACTTGTCTTGGACAAAAATACAGATTAACAAAAGGGAGGTCTCACGAAACCGTCTTTTCAAATGAGCCACGCAGTAGGGTTTTCTATGCATTATGACCCACAGTGGTTTCTTTAAACTAATATGTGGTGTTTTGAACAAATTCACATTTAACTCTTCTACGTATCTGCAAAATAATGAAGAGCTGTTCGTGCGTTTTAAGTGCTCCGTTTAAAGGCACTTAAAGGTCATAGAAAAAGGATATCAGAAATAGTTAAATCAAAAAACAACCACAATGAGAAAAATCATCTTTAAAAATAATAAATTACATTAATACTCATAAAATAGATTCCATTAATACTAACCAACATGGTGATTTCACATAACTTCAGATATGTAAAACTGCCTTTTATAATTGAGTACCTGAAAATAATCTAAGCTAAACAATCACTAATTATATTCTTGGGAGGAAGGAAAACAGTTTTATGATATAATAATCAAAAAAAAAAAAAAACCAAAATCACATTATATGAGTTACTGATTTATAGCAGATATCATTCCCAAAATTTGCTACAAGGTTTATTTCTATATTTCATGTGATAGTCACTATAAAATTTAAATTCTATACAGCTAGAAAAAAATCGCTTTCCTAATTATCATAAAATTACACCTAGGAATTCATCAAACCTTTAATATTAAAACTTTGAAAAGGAAACAAAAGCTTTCTAGTAGAACTTTAACAGTAATGCTCTAAATGTGAACAATAACACTGATCTATGCTTCCAACAATTCATAAAATCTCTCCCCTAAAAAGGTAAATATAGTGCAATAGAAGAAACTCCAATAAGATTACTTGCGTTGTGTTTGAGAGAATCCGAAAAGTTTTAGAACGATGGTTATTTTTTAAGAAAGAATCAAATCCCAGTGCCAGTATTTATTACTAGTAACCTACAATGTCCTATGTTCCTGTCCCCATAGGTTGAACTTAAATAACTTTAAAAATCTTTTTCCGCTACCACCTGTATTGTTGGTATAGTAGTCTTCTACAGGAAGTTAGAGTATTCCCATGACGTGCACTGCCTGCTCAGCAATAGAAAATGATCATACATATAAGAGTACAAAGTAGGTCAGATACCAGAAAAATTCTGCCTTCCTTAAGGGTTTACATACCATGTCAAAAGGCATTGGTTGGGCCTCAATAATAATAAACACTTTCTGAAACTGTCCATTGCAAACTTTTTCCTTTTCAACTAGAAGAATGAAATCATGACCCTTAAGATGTTAGTAGTAGCCAAGACAAAATGATGGATTTGTAGCACGACATTTTAAAGGATGTGTGGGTACAGAACAGAACATGAAAATCAAATCACTATCATTTATAATCCGTAGCAACTTGCTACCATGGGAGAAATACTTTCCCCGGAAAGAGATAAAATATCAATTTATTTTAAAGTATCCTTTGCAATTTCAGAGAGAAAATCCAAGCAAGGATTTATTTAAAAATCCAGAGAATAAGTATTTTTTGTACAGTTTTGTTGCTAATTGTGGGTATTCACATTAGAGTAGTTAATTCTAACAAAAGACACTAACGTGACCACACTTTCTCTATATGTGTCAGATTTAATGACATTTGCTTTGGCAGTAGGAAAATCTGGGCTGTAAAATTATTATCTTTATTGTCTTTACAACACTTCTGGTTAGGAGTTATCACTCTAGGATCAAAAAGAGTAGTCCATCTTGTTTTTTTCTAGCTGTTCAGAATTTAAATTTTATAGTGACAATCACGTGAAAAAGAGAAATAAACCTTGTAGCAACCTTTTTTAACATTAACACACAGCAATACACATGTAAAAGCATTCATGTTTCTAAATATGTGTATCTAAAGGACACCATTGGCTCTTCACACTGCACAGTTATTCCATGGTACAGATTCATAGCAGAAACGCTTACAAGGGAGCTGTATGTGTATATAATAGTATCGTTTCTCAGTTGGAGTCTTTTGCTTGATGTAACAGCAGAACCTTGAAATGAATTGTGTTTGCTGAGTAGAGAAAAGGGACAAACAGAGCTATCATCATTCAGGCAGTAACAATACATTTATGTTAAGGCAATCATTTCTTCAACGTGAACTCTTATAAAGGCATTCAGCAATGCATAATCACTTCTCCCTCATGCCATTCACTTTGTTAGGCTCTGAATACACAAATCACCATAACAACATGGAAAATGAAGAAATATGATCACTTTGAGTTTTGTTTTTCAACCATCTCAGCACTTTTCCTGATTCAATACGTGCCCAATTGTTCCTACAAGTGAAATGGAGTGATTTTCACCATTATGTTGCTCTTTCTTCTTTAAAAGAACGTAGCAAAAGTCTCTGGAGAGGTTTATGTACCCCCAGATTTTCTGAATGTACTCCCTTATTGCTTTTAGAAATTATTATTATTACAAAGCATGAATTTGATGAAAACTGTTTTGTTTGTAGCTTCTTTCTTCCTTAACAACCTTGAAAATTTTTCATTAGCTTTCAAAGGGTTCTGTCTCATGACAGTAATATTCTGATCAGGTCAAGATATTCTGCCTAAACATGTTACCACATTGGTGGGCGTTCTCCCTTTCTCTGCCTTCATTCTGACCTCTGTATTTAATGATATTGAAATGCTAACTGCAGATCAATGTCCTTCCTCTTACATTTGAATTAAATTCTCTTGTTATACTATGAAGCGATTTCAAATTCCAACATATTTTAAAGTTAATGACATTCCAAATTAAATGATTTATACTCATATACTACTTCAAAGGCTCTGTTCAAATTTCAATATTTCAACTACAATTATTGTTCAATTCTGACCTGGCCAAATCGAATTTCTCTTTTTTATGAATATACTTAGTTTTTTCTTTTACCCTGACTTATGTGAGTTATGCTTTTCCCTCCTAACTAGACTGAGATTTCTAAAAGATAGAAACATTCATCAATGTATTTCCCACAGAGCCCTGGAAATTTTCCTACAGAATGAAGAAAAAGAGAAGTGTGTGTGTGTGTGTGTGTGTGTGTGTGTGTGCGCGCGCGTGCGTGCAGGGAGAGGGGGCTCACACATGAACTAATTCTTGACAGCTGCCTATTTCTCCCAGAATCCTATGAGTATGGTACCACACTCGGCAGAACCAAAGTCTCCTTTGGCTGTTCTCACCTGTTTGTGGTCCCTTCTGAGAATAGTGCGGAAATCTGAGAGAACAATTTTCCTTTTGAGTTAGCCCATGAGGTTTTCTTATTAACATTTTAAAACTAAATTATCACTACCCAAATACAAACAGATCACAAAATGTGTTTGTCCATCAAAACCTAAATGACTTCTAAGAACAACAGCAGAACGACAGAGTCCCATCACTCTTCTGATTGCACAGTTTCCCTGAAGAACCAAACTTAGTTAGGTAAGGAATGTTTAATGACAAACCAAGTGTTCTTGGTGGAATATTACTTGGAACTCAGGAAAAGAGAATGTGTTGAAATCAGAGAGGAGGATAAAATCAGCCATGGAATAGAGTAGAATACTCTAAAATCAAACTACCTTGAAACAAAAACAACTCAGACTAGATATCTCCTTGCAGTTGTAAATAAAGAGTAAATTGGAACAAGGGAAAAAGGAATTGAAACACAAGTACCACCCATGCTCTTGTAAGGCAGATGTGCACTCAGTCCTCCACTGGGACAGAGGTTGTTTTTGCCATATGTTTGACAGGCTCAGATCAGCAGGACCACGTTTTGTAAAATACATTTTCCATGTGAATACGTGGTAGTAAGTGAAACTAAGTGTCCTGGGCAACTCATTCATTGAATAATTAGGTCTCAGCATGGATAATGCCAAAACTTTGAACTGACAAGCATTAAAAAAATGAAAAGTTGGTTCATAGGAACAAATAAACCCACAAAAGTTCAAATGTCATTGTAGATAAGATCTCTCTGTAAATATGGCCTTTTTCCTAGTCCCAGCCTCTGCCTTTTTGTTTTTTTTCTTAAGCTGAAGGAGCTGAGACCATTAAATATTAAATATGGCCCAAATATCAATATGATAACTTTAATCTGATATCCATATGAGCCATGTAGACTTTTATTTTGCCAGGAAAACTGAAAAATAGTTTTATAAATAAAAACTTTTCAACATTTTGCTTAATTGACATAAAATACATATTTTGAAAATAAATGTTATGTTTTTGATAATAAAACAATTTTTATATTACTTCAATTTATCAAAATTTCAGAGCTAAAGTGGCATTCCCTTTCTCTCTCACTCTCTTTTTGTTTTACTGAAAGTATTTCACCAAACAGAAATCGCCTTAATAAATTGAATCTGTGTGTCCTTTGGTGGAACACTATAGTTCAGAAGAAATATCACTTTTAGCCAAGATGATTAGAAACATCCTCATGAAAATCCTTCGAGGTGGACTGAACTAATAACCAAATTCAGTAAAGTCGCAGGATACAAAATTGACATACAAAAATCAGTTGTGTTTCTATACATTAGCAATAAACAATCAAAAAGAGAAATTAAGAAAGCAATCCCACTTACAATAGAATCAAAAAAAAAATTTAGGAATTAATTTAACCAGAGGGGTGAAAGAGCTCTACAATGAAAATTACAAGACACTGATGAAAATTGAAGAAGACACAAATAAATGGAAAGATATCCCACGTTCATGGACCAGAATAATTAATATTGTTAAAATGTCCATACAACACAAAGCCAGATATCTACAGATTCAGTACAATCCCTATCAAAATTCTAATGGCATTTTTCAACAGAAATAGAAAAAAAATATCCTAAATCTTCTATGGACTCACAAAAGCCCCAAAGCCAAAGCAATCCCGAGAAAGAAGAACATGTGCTGGAGAATTCACACTTCCTGATTTCAAAGTATATTATAAAACTATAGTAATCAGAACAGTATGATACTAGCATAAAAACAAACACATAGATTAATGGAACAGAATTGAGAGTCCAAAAATAAACCCATGAATAACAGTCAACTACTACTTGACAGGAGACAAGAATACTCAATAGGGAAAGGATGGTATCTTCAATAAAAAGTGTTGGGAAAACTGGATATTCACATGCAAAAGGATGAAATCGGACCCTTATCTTACACCACTCACAAAAAAATTAAATTGACATGGATTAAAAACTTGAAACAGTAAAAATCCTAGAAGAATGCATAGTAAAAAATCTTGACATCAGTTCTGGCAGTGATTTTTTGGATACGACACCGAAAGCACAAGCAACAAAAGCAAAATTAAACAAGTAGAACTGTATCAAACTAAAAATCTTCTTCACAAGAAAGGAGATCATGAACAAAATGAGAAGGCAACCCATAGAATGGAAGAAAACATTTGCAAACCCTATATCTGATAAGGAGTTAATATCCAAATAAATAAGGAATTCACACAACCCAACATCAAAAAACAAATAATATGATTTAAAAATGGGCAAAGGATCTGAATAGACACTTTACCAAAGAAGACAGGCAGATAAACAACAGATATATGAAAAGATATTCAACATCACTAATCAACAGAGAAATGCAAATCAAAACCACAAAGAGATAACTCCTCACATCTGTTGGAATCTCTACTATCAAAAAGACAAATGTTGGTGAGAATGTAGAGAAAAGGGAACCATTGTGTACTGCTAGTGGGAATATAAATTGTTACAGCCACTATGGAAAACAGTATGAAGATATCTCAAAAAATTAAAAATAGAACTATCATATGATCCAGCAATCCCACTGTGTATATATCCGAATAAAATAAAAACAGGAGATTGAAGAGATATCTGCACCCCATGTTCATTGCAGCATTATTCAAAATAGCAAAGATAAGAAAATAACCTAAAGATGCATTCATTTGTCCATCTACAAATGAGTGGATAAAGAAAAAATGGTGTATATGATAGAATATTATTCAGTCTTGAAAACGAAGGAAATCCTTCCATTTGCAACAACATGGATAAACCTGGAGGACATTATGCTAAGTGAAATAAGTCAGATACAGAAAGACAAATGCTACATTTTCTCACTAATGTGTGGAAACTAAAGTAATCAAGCTAATAGGATCATAGAATGAAATGGTGGCTGCCAGGGGCTGGGGAAAGGTAGAAATGGGGAGATGCTGGTCAAAAGATATAAACCTCCAGTTATACAACCAGTAAGTTCAAGGAATCCAATGTACAGCATGGTGACTACAGCTAACAATACTGTATTGTATACTTGAAAGTTGCTATGAGTAAATCTTAAATGTTCTCACCATAAAAAAGTAACTATGAGAAGCAATAGATGAGTTAACTAATCTTATTGTGGTAATAAGATTCAAAAATATACATTTCTGTATAATTTCAAATATATAATTTAAAAATATATATCTATCATATCATCTTAAATTTATGCAATATGTCAATTATATCTCAATAAAACCAAAAAAAAAGAACTCTCTGCATCAGGAGAATTATGTATTAGACAGGCAACTTCTCTAATTCTGGCTTTTATCAACATAGGGTAGGCTTTCCAGGAGTACTCTGAGGTGACTTACAGATGGACTAGATGATAAACAAGAGTCCATTCAAAAAAATGATGTCAAAGAACACAGTATTCAACTTGAAAGCCCTCCCACTGGTCAAATTAGAGAAAATTTTGAGGAAAAAAAATATCGACAGTAATACACTATAACCCAGAGGATAATGGAAGAATCCAGGAGTCCATATTGATAGCGAGAAGAAAAAGCTCTTCTTTACAATAATATCCCAGGTAATAAATGTAGAAGGAATGATGGAAATTAATATTGCCATTTAGCAAGCATCACAGTAATAAAAATCATCCCAATGCATGCTAAAATTAATAGACAAATGTTAGATGAAAAAGTATAATGAGAAACAGGATACTGACACAGTCTTAAAAGTATTTTTCCACTATGTACTTATTATAAAAGGAAACAACAGTAACTTTAAAGTAGAGAAATCACTTCAAGTGATCAATGTTAATGTTACCGGAAATGAGACACAGCGGTAGCTTGTGCCTCCTGATATGATGCACTGACAAGGATGTGGCATCATTTGTCACAAATGCATAAACTGAGGAAATTGTGGACAAATTCAAAATGAGCGACATTCTAAAAACCAATTGGCCAATGCTCTTCATGTTTATGAAAGACAAAGAAAGACTGAGGAACTGTCCAAATTAAAAGAGACATGGCATCTAAATGCAGTGTGTAGTCCTGGTCCAGAAAAAAGACATTGATTGGTCAAGTGATGAACTTTGCAAAAGGTCTATAGATTAAAGTGGTATATCAGTGTTAATTTCTGGATAGTGATCAAAGTAATGCCATTATATAACGTGTTGACAATTGGAGAATCTAGGTGAAGGCTATATGGGAATTTTGTATTATTCTTGTTAACTGTTAAGTCTGAAAGAATTTTGAAAGGAAAAGTTAAAAAAGAATAAATAAAGATATTTCCAAAAAGCAAACCAACAAACAAAAAAGGTGGTGCTAGCTATACTGAGCAGCACACAAGCAGAAACTCCAGGAATCAGTGGCACCATAAAAGTGAAATGTTTGCTTGGGAGAAAGAGGCTGCAACAGCTATATGGTCCAGACTGTTGGATCTTCAATTATAAACTCAGGAATTTGCTTCTGTTTCCCAAAGGAGAGCCACCGAGAGCTACTTAGCTGGCTAATGACATGGTATAGAAGAGTTCTGTGAGCTTGAGCAGTATAGTGAATAAGGAATGGATTGGATAGGTCCGATTAAGGCCAGTTGGGAAGCCTCAATTATCTATACATACCTAGATGTTAGGCCCTATAAATGCCTAAACTAGGGTGATGGTAGAATAGCAAAAAAAAAAAAAAAAAAAAGGGAGAGATTAAAATCATGAGGAAAAAGTGATTTGATGACATATACCATTTTATTTAAGAAGTCCACAGTAGACATTGTTATGCACTGACCAGATACCCCTCCATGAGTGAAGGGCTCACTTCCCCTTTGGAATTTCCATGGTGAAAGAAAGTCACTGTGTCCAAGATCACTTCCCTTTCCCTGGGGAAACTGCATCCAATAACTATACAAGTGGAATAGGAAGCCCCAATCCCATCTTCCCATTTTCAGGCCAGTGCTGAAGGACCATTCCTAGATTTCAGGGGGTACTAATGAGGTCAGCTGGAAGCTTTATTAAAAATCCTAGCTACACCACCATGCCACTGGTGGTTATGGAAAAGTGACTTACCCTCTGCAACCTCAGTTTCCTCATCTGAAAAGGTTGATAATCATAGTTTGTACAACTCAGTGTTGTTGAAAGTATATACTGAGATAATGCACATAAAACTCATAATAATGCACCTGGCTCAGGTAAGCATTCAATATATATTACCTTAAAATTATTACTATTTATCTATTTTATCCTTTTGTCATTATGTGATTCTTTCTACATTTTAATTCAATTTTTTACTTTCAAGGATTTTTATATTTTACATTTCTATTTGATTTTACATTAAATTAAAAGTGTTTTATTACAGAAGTAATTGCTATTCATTGAACAACATTTTGGAAACACTGATAACAAACAAAAAAGATGAAATTCTCTATTATTTGAGACACTTCTTGGTTGCAAACAAAAGGAACCCTCTGTAGTGAATGTACGCAGAAAAAGTTACTGGAGGGTTGTCAAGCAGCCCACTGTATCAACATATAGATGGAGAATTGGTTCAGAAAAGGGTCAGGATCTATGGAAGCTGGCAGCAAATAACACAGACCAGACTATGGCCTACTATGTCACCAATTGCCCCACTCCACTGGTCACTTGCTGTGGCCACTATTCCTGTACCTTGGGAACTCAGCATCACAGTCTCCCTATTCAAGTTCACAGGTGGAAATATCTAAGGTCACACATCCATGCCTCAGCAGCCAGAAGGCAGAGAGAGGAAACGTCTGCCTCCCTTCAGATTCCCTATTGGGAGGTAGGGCCTCCCACAACCCAAATTCATACAATAGAGGATTCACCAAAAATGGAAAGAGGGCCTTATCCCCTCCCCAACTCTCCCACCCCGTGATGTGTTACCCAGGCTTGATCACTCACTGGCAAACATCATGTACTTCCATGCTTCTGTGCCTTCGCTTATGCTATTTACTCTAGACTCCCTGCTTTATCCATTCACCTTCTGCACTTTTCAAAATCATACTCCTTCTTTAAAGACCAAGATTCCTCCTTGAAAAAAAAAAAAAAAAAGAGTACACAGCAGCACAACTTCTCTCTCTTCCCCATCCTCCCTCCCTTTCCTTCTCTTCGGTTCCACAGGTAGTGATCCCAAGAGCACCCCCTCATAAGGCCCTACATGTTCATCTCCATCTCAGAGTCAAAGTGAATCAATAACATAATCAAGAATGATGCTGAATGTTCAAGCTTGGGTGAAAAGAGTCCTGTGATACCACACACCAACATGCTGGCAGACATGAAAAAGTGTGTGAGAAAGGAATATGGAGAGGGAAAAACGAAGAGTGGATTTTAGAATGCTAAGATTGAGGAGATGGTGGGGTGGCAACATTCAGCAGGTAGTTGGAATACACAGGGCTCAAATTTGGGAGCAAGTTCGTAATAATGGATACAAACTTTGCTCTTTTCCACATAGAGAAAATAGTTCAACTCCTATTTTGAGTACTGCTGTTGCTGCCGTTGCTTCTGTTATCCTGTTAGGTAATCCAAATAGCCTAAGATCTATTATATGATTCCTGTAAGATTTCTTTAAACAAAATTTCCTTTGGTCTGTATATTAGTCATGCGTTCAAACGGTCTAGCTGAGGATTTAGATTAGCATCTTGGACAAGTTTTGAGCAATGTTAAACCATTTCATCTGCTCAAAGATACAAGGTCTGCTTCTTTTTACAGCTTCCAATGAGATAAGAAATACCTCCCACCCAAATAAGTCATTTTAGTCAGGGACAATATAGAAGTTAGTGAAGGCCCTGAATCTTAACAAGTAAGAAGTTCAAGCCTTTCAAACAGAATCAGGCTATCAGGGCTCAAACAGACATTTTGGGAGTAATTTAAAGTAATTTTTTCTGCCTGTGTGAAGAATGGAACCTCAGTGGTGCCTGTGATCTGAAAATAAGAGAGAAAGCACATCCCAATCTATATGTAAAAATAATACCTTGTTTTCTTATTCTGAGCACTTACCAAAAGCCATTTTAACCACTTTTTGTAAAGATTTTCTTTCTCTGGTAACTCGAATTTCAGAATTCAAAAATGTTACATTCCACATTAAAGTTTTATTCATTTTATGTGACCATGAATTTTAATCGTGCACACTTAAAGATATTTTCTCATATGGGAGCTTAACAGTAGGTACATTGAAAAGCGAACTTGAGAAGGTATATTTTCATTCATTCATTTACTCATTTGCTCAAATACTAATTGAACTAAACTCTAAATCACAGAATTTTAGCATGTGAGAGAACGTTAGTGAAAAAACTGAGGCCTTGGTAAAAAGATAGCATCATGGGAATTCGGGCAAGACAAAATTCCTTGAGTGCCTTCAATGAGCCTGCCACTGTACTATGCTAGGCTCTTTTTTTTAAAGATATTTTTTGTTGTTTTGATGTGGACCATTTTTTTTTTTTTTTTTTTTTTGGGTACCGGGGCCTCTCACTGCTGTGGCCTCTCCCATTGCGGAGCACAGGCTCCGGACACGCAGGCTCAGCGGCCATGGCTCACGGGCCCAGCCGCTCCGCGGCATGTGGGATTTTCCCGGACCGGGGCACAACCCGTGTCCCCTGCATCGGCAGGCAGACTCTCAACCACTGCGCCACCAGAGAAGCCCGATGTGGACCATTTTTAAAGTCTTTATTGAATTTGTTACAATATTGCTTCTGTTTTATGTTTTGGTTTTTTGGCCACGAGGCATGTGGGATCTTAGCTCCTAGACCAGTAATCCAACCCGCATCCCCTAAATTGGAAGGCAAAGTCTTAACCACTGGCCTGCCAGGGAAGTCCCCATGCTAGGTTCTTTACCAAGAGGTTTTCTTGAATTCTTATAATTCCTCAATTGCTATAGGATGGTTGTAACTGTCTTATAACCAACCTACAGTTATCAGTAGTATTAAACAATGAAATTGAGACCAAAAGAGGCTAAGTACGGCATACATTACATTGGTAAGTAACTTTTCACTTGTCCCTGTTACCTTTCCATGAATGTAATACCTAAAACACTCAATAAGTTAGTTACTTCAGCATTAGTACTATGAGAAGCACACGTGTTTCAACTTATTTCCATGATAATATCATCACAGTAACTTTACATCTGTTTTCAAACACCTTCAAGGAAGACAGAATAAGGCAAGAATGATTTCTCCATTTTAGATTAATTTGAAAATTTGTCAAATTAGTCCATGCTGAGTAACAACTGCAATTCATCCTAATCTGTATTAGCTTGATTATTACCACTTAATCTCAGAGTATTCAAAATGTTAATAGGGATCACGTTGTCTAATGTTTTCATTTGTTTAACTTCTACCACAAAAATATAGTTTTATCATGCAGGGATAAAAGTGGCAACAATGAGTGCTAATTAATGCATTTCCTAATAACAAACACTTTTAAAATAACTCACAGTCTGTTAACCCAAACCAACCTTTGAAAAATACATTAAATACTCAAAGTATGCTTTGGAACATTTTCACAAGATTTAAACATTTTTCGGGCATTTATTAACTCATTTTATACCTAACATTGGCATGTAAAGACCAGCGTGGCATTTAAGTACTTAGTTATTGGTTTTGCTAAGCATCAAAACTGTAGTTTGGATTTACTGAATTCTTTGAGCTCTTTCTATACGCCAGGGTCTTTGTCAAGAGCTTAACAAATATTATCTAATATAATTACCAACAATAATCCTCTGACAGATAACATCAGGCCTGTTATATGACACTGAAACCTAAAATGTTGTAGCAACTGGCTCCAAACCCCACATCTTGTGAGTGAAAATATACCTCAGGCCATTGGACCGCAAAGCCCTAGCTCTGAACAAGAGATTCTAGGAGTTTGCAACTTATTTCTCAGCAAGACATTTGCAACCTGTTTAGTAAAAAAATTAGTATACGGTATGGTTAGACTCACTTGGAGAGGGTGATTCCTCAACCAGCAGCATCAGCAACACTGAAAACTTGTTAGAAAACCAAACTCTCCTGCTTCCCCATCCTATATCCAATCAGAACCTCTGGGGGCGGGGCC
Source organism: Globicephala melas (assembly GCF_963455315.2). Classification (NCBI taxonomy): domain Eukaryota; kingdom Metazoa; phylum Chordata; class Mammalia; order Artiodactyla; family Delphinidae; genus Globicephala; species Globicephala melas. Next base: position 8,676,958 of record NC_083322.1, read on the forward strand.
TTGCAATCGGTTTCAACAAGCTCTCCAGATGACTCCAATCACCCTATACTAGGAGAATCAGAGCAGTAAAAAAGGTATTTACTCTTTAAAACCTATTTTCCTTTCTTTACATATCACAATAAGTAGAGAAAGAAAGCTTAAAGGAATTTTTCTCCAATAAGATTATTCTCTACAGTTCCTTCAGTGACAGATACAAACTTATTTATACACAATAATTGCTAACTGCCAACTGCCAGTAAAACAAGTCATAATAATGTTCTAGCACAGACCAAAGATCTCTTTAAAAACTGTTTCATTAAAAAAATCACAACCCTAAGAGGTACAGAAAATATTTTTTTAAAAAAAGAACTAGTCAAGATTTTTTAAGTGAACTTTAAATATCTAAATGTTTTGGTAAAATTATATATATATATATGTGTGTGTGTGTACAAAACTATAACTACATACATATTTTTTTAGTGAGCCAGGTTTTGTACACAGGTTTTGTTCACAGTTGATAGTTGGCCGAGGACATTGTTTAGTAGCTTTAATACTGCCCAAAAGAAGTATTAAAATTTAAACCTCTTATTCCTATGCATGGTTTCTCTATTTGAAAGAAAAAAAGGTAAGTATTTATGAAAAACTTGTTGACTCTGCTGATGGTTAACTTTACTGAAGATGACGGTTTGAACTAACAAATTAGTTCAAAAATCCAAGTTAAGTATAGTCGTAATGGGAAATTTCAAGCACTTTGTTATGTTTAGGTATCTTGCAGATAGCTAACATCGCCCCCGATACTGAAACAAATGTCACAGTGAGTTGGAGTTTCAGGTCAACTCCCATACTTATTGATAGCACTTTACAGGATAATTGAGGAAGCCTGGTGTCTGCATCCTCTTTTCAGAACCACTTTCATCACTCTATGGATTAAATTAACAGTATTCACTCTCTCAGAACTACGTAGAAGCGATTCAAAACAGTGTGAAAGCTTTTGCCTAGAATAGTATGTTTTTGTGGCAAAAGGTTAATTTCACTATATTCACTCCATTAGAATTCAAAGAGGGCTATTTCACTCAGATATTGAAACACATGAATTGGGACTGCCAAATGCAAATTCCACTAAAATTAAATGCCTACTTAAAAAGAATTGTGCTTGCATTTCAAAGCATTACATTTAGCTCATGGGATGCACAATTGCCAGAACATAATACTGATTTATAGGATTTCCACTGCCCAGAAACATCGGGGAAAATGGAAGAACCGGAGGGATTTAAAAGAAATCTGGTCTCTCCACAAAGAAAAAAAATATATTAGGGCTAGAAATCTTATAAAAATAAACTTAATGAGGCTGTGGAACTATTTCAATCAACCACATGATTGAGAGAAGTGAGAAATCCTGATCTTGGAGGGCAGGTGCCTTTCATTCTTTTATGATTACCTTGTCTTTTCAATGATGGGATGCATTGCTGAAAGGACAACTTCTTACCATCAGGTCTCAACCAGAAGTCATCTTCATAGGAGGATAGCATGATGTGGAAAGGAGAACAAGAAGAACGAGGGGAGAGAATAAAAAAGAAGGGAAAGAGTAAAGGAGAAAAGGAAAAGGGAAAAATGTCAAGGAAGTGGAAGGTAAAGCAGGTTGAGTAAGCTGAAAAGGTAATGAAAATGAGGGAGAGGAAAAACAAAAAGAAAACTCGAACTGGCCCAGGACAAAACGCCTTTATTTGCATGTATAGTTTTCTAAATGGCTCATTCCTCATTTAATTTGGTAAAACTGAATGAACCTGAAAGTGAACTGCTTCCAAGTAGGTCCTATTTACCGTGGGTATTCATAACATTTAAAAAATATATTCTTCCGTATTAATTTTGTTTTTAGCTGTTAACCAGTTACTGCATTTCCTTTTCCAGCCCTCGTGGCTGGTTAAGAACAGATCTGTTCTCGCAAACTTGAAAAGTGTGCCCTTAGTCGACTGAAAGGGAAAAAAAAGCACAACCTACAAGTTGAGAATTATGTCTTATCTGGTGGACAAAACTGAGGACTTCAGCCCAGAAGACTGCTCCAAAGAGGCAAGGGAGGAACCAGGATATAGAGGAGTTTTGCAACAGAGCCAGGTAGTTGGAGTATCAAAAGATTACTGTCAATGAAAGAAAACCAAACATCTCAAGTAAATGAATTTAGCGCTTTTCTATGTGTGGGAAGATGCAAGAATCTGGGCTCACTGAAATCATTCCTATGGTATGTACCTTAACTATCTAGGGTCAGTATCCTGCTTTTCTCCATCCTGAATCCCCTCAGGGTACACAGCTGGGGGCAGCTGCAGTGGCTGCTTGCTTGATGGCCACAACATCCTTTGTTTACTGATATGACAGGTGACATTTTTCATCCACAGCCTTCACGATCAGAGCTCCAGTGAGGACACCTGCAACAAGCTGAGAGGCAGTGCACTTGTCTGCCAACTTACCAAAGGAGAAACAATGAAGTTAGTGTGTACATCCCCACACACCCTGCTTTTTCTGGAAAGAGAAAATTCAAATGTGAAACAAAGAGTGTAGAGTTTGGGGGATACTTATGGGGGGGTGGAGGTGGGGGGGGATTCATGAATCAATTCATTAATGCATTCATAATTCTTGCTTTGTGTCAATACTGCATTTGTTCTCTCTTGGTTTTTGACTGTGGTCTCCAAAATTCTGTACTTTCTCTCAAGTACAGATTGCAGGATATGCTGAATTTCCTGAAGCAGAAGATTGGGAAGAGTACACTGACACTGACCCTCTACCTATAGATAAAAGGGTAAGTACAATTTCAGAGCTAATCAAAAGCAAGAAATGAAGGTATTATTTCCTAGCCTTCAGAATCTCACCTCAGTTCAATAAGCTCTTTCAACAGAAGAAAAAAAAAAAAAGTAAAGCCCTTTCTAAAAACTTTTGTCTCAAAAATGATTATTAATTAATAACTGTAAACTAGAAGGTTGAAATGGATGGTTGAAGGTCTTGTATTGTGACAACTTATCAGACTATTATTTCAAGTGGGTAATTATCAAATAAAGCTATCAAGGTACATGATTTTAGCAGTGTACTTTTAATATCCTGGTTCACCAGTGAAGCTGAATTAACCATTAGCAACATATTTTCTATATCTGTATTTTTTTTCTCTTCCTGCAGCCTAGGCAAAAACCCCTGGACACATGTAGATAATAACAAACAAATATCAAACACATAAAACTTAAACGAGACCAAAGAATTGGAAATAGGCATTTATTTTCAATTGTTGTTAATCCAAACATAGAGGTAGAGCGGTCTTTTCTTCTCTGGACCTTTTGACATCTGTAGCGACACATTCTGCATTTCACCCTGTCATCTGTGATACTGGAAATGAAATGCTGTGTCTGATCAGAAGCGTCAAGCATGAAGCCAAGCAAAAGATACATAAGTATCTTACGGTCCATTGCCCATGGCGATTGAGCTAGTGGCATCTAAAAGGAGAGATCTGACACACAACATCATCTTTCATTTTCAACCTCTCTCACTCACACTCACACACACACATGCACACACACACCAATACACACACGCACAAAGAAATAGCCTTCTCCATCTGGTGGCTACTAATTGACTAATTGAGCAGTAGGCCTTGAAACAGTGCTAAACAAGAGTAGGACTGAAAATTTCTCCTACTTTGAACTGATTCTAGGATAACTTCTTAGAGTTTCATCAGTGTAAGTAGCTTAAAAAAGGGGGGGTGGTTAAAGTTTATGTGAAAATGTGATAGTACACATGACACCATCTCACATCTCATGTACTTTAAGCATGCATTTTGTTCAATTCTATCCTAAATGAGTATGTAGGATATAATAATGTGTTGTTATAGTTCACACATGTTTTGAATACAACTTATTGAAATTAGCTCTAAATTGTGTTTTCATTTTCTTCTCTCTATACCAGGGTGAGTGAACTAAAAAGAAAGCCTGTGGGCCAAATCCAGCCTATCACCTATTTTTGGGTGGTCCAGGAGCAAAAAATGGGCTTTACATTTTTAAATGGTAGGGAAAATCAAAAGAAGAACGGTGTTACACAACAGGTGAATATTCTATGACATTTAACTTCCAGTGTCCAGTAGTAGAGAGTTATTGAAACACAACAATGCTCACTGGTTTACATATTGGCTGTCTGCTTTCATGGTATAATGACAGAACTGAGTAACTGTGACAGAGATCATATATGTCCTGCAAATCCTAAAATACGAACTGTCTGGCCCGTTTCAAAAAAAATTGCCAACTCTTGATTTATACCATGTCCATCTACATCAGTTGAAGTAGAAATAGTAAAGTCTAGTAGTTTTGATTTAAGCCCTTTTCAGACATATTCTCTTCCAAAAGTTAATTCTTAACTCAATAATTTATGAAAATATAACACTTCTCTGGCTCTTCCTCCACCCCCAACTTCTGCTGGAATAATAATTTATATTATATTCTAAGCCAGAACACAAAATTGCTTATTCAACAATGAAACTGAAATATGCCTTTGAGATTAAAAAGAAAGTAGAAAACAATACAAGTGACGAATATAAGATTTTAGTTACATAAGCCACAGTAGAGTTTCAATGGGCTAGACTTCACACCAAGATACATTCCTATACAAGTGGTTTAATCCAGTGGGCAGCAGCCTTTGATCTGGAAATGGGGATAATTTATGTTAAGTGTTTGTCATCTGAAAATGGGAAGATAAGATATATATCAAAGAAAGAGTCTACGTTTTACTAGTTTAGCCATATACAGCGACTCATTTGCCAACATTCTCATCTATTTTCCTATCACAAAATTTACATGAATAAATCAGAAATAGCTTTGAATTACCATAATTTGTGTACATCTTATCTCTTCCAATAAATTATAACTTTGTGAGAATGGGCATAATATACTAGGTAGCCCCGTACTTCTAGATGATCAATGAATGTTTATGAAATGAAAATGTCCTCACTGTAGATTTCTCCACCATCCTGGAAGACTGGTTACTGCCTGTCATTATATGTGCTTCCCCTTCCATAACAGCTGTCCATCCAAGGACTACATTTTCTGGCTGGCTTGAATAAACATGGAGCCTTGTGTTCTCTGCAAGCAAATGTAAGCAGAAGTGAAAAGTGTCATTTCTAAGTTAAGGAGCTTAAAATGCAGTCTTGCCTTCCCTTTCTCTCTTTCTCCAAATTCACTGAATGCAGAGGACTCCGGGGTCCTGCAGTGGGATGGGGCCAATGCAAGAAAGGAATTTGGTCCCTGAATTACCGTAATGAAGGCCACTTGCTAACCAGGTACACCTACTTTGGACTGTGCTGTGATTAAGAAGCAAATTCCCTTGTACAAACCACTGTCATTCAGGGATTTATTTGTTATAGCAGCTTTCATGACCCTAACCCAGAACAGTTGCCAATATATCCTTGTTGCTAAATATAAAGGCTATAAGTCCTTATCTCTGTTAACTTGTCCACAGTATTACTACTATTCATCACTTGCTCCCTTTTGAAATTCCTCTTACCTTTGCCTTCTGGACTAGAACCATGCTATACAACACTCCCTGTTCCCCTTTAACCTTTCTGGCTTCTCCTTTGCATCCTTGTTGGGCAGCTCTTCTTCTGTTTCAAAGTTCATATACTCCAAAAACTCTGTCCTAAGCCCTTTTCTTTCCTAGGGCAATCTGACCACTCCAAACCTCTGGAAGAAGCCTTACTTCAACAGCTAGGACCTTCACCTGGAGGAAGGTGACATTTTATGACTTAGGTTAAACTATCTTAAACACACAGGAAACATATGAAAATGTCACACCTTCCTAATGTGATTCATATTTCACTGTTCTTTTGCAATCTTACTGTAAGGATTCAGTCATATAGAGATTTCAGCAAACATGGTCATTTTTTTTTCCCTTTTACAAATGCAACTTTTTTGGGACCCTCAAATCATTACACCTAGTAGGTCTTACTTTTACCCTATGCATAATCTACGAGAACCAGAAATCTTCATTCCTTCAACAAGTGATTATTAAGAATTTATGAGTCAACACTGCTCCAAGTGTTACAGAAATACAGTGAAGAGGAAAGTCAATATTCTTGCTTTGATGGAACTTGTTTCAAGTGGAAGAAAACAGATGATAGACACATAAAATAATTTCAGATGAGACAAAGGCTATGAAAACTATAAATTGTAATCATGGGAATACATGGGGAAAATGTAATCATAGGGCAAGGACAAGTTTAAGAAACAGTAACACACTCTCTAAGGACACAAACTGAGATGACATCTGAATGGTGAGAAGGAGCCGGCCATGTCTCATGCTTTTGGATTCATTTTTGCAAAACATAGAGGTTGGAATAGATAAGCATTCGTGTTTTATTTGGGTCTAGGAAGTCAATAGGAAAATCAGTAGGCCTTTAGAACTTTCACCAGTTGCATATCCAAAACACAAATTAACTTTAGTCAAACTCCCAAGGCTACCCTTCCATTTTTTACTGTGAGTAAATTTTATTCACACTTCTGCTTTCACGCTATTGTATAATTTATCTTTCCTTATTTATTTTCCCAAATAGACTAAAGGCTACTTGAAAGGTTGGACTTTTTAAAATTTATTTGTGGGTCTTCAGAGATGAGCATGTAATGCCTATTCAATGAATATATATTTAATGAAGTAGTAAGTTGAGAGTTAATTATGTATGTCTCTTCTGTAAGATGAAGGCTAACCAGGTACCCTTCTAACTCTTTTTATATAATGTGTTCCCAAGGGTCAAGTTAGAATCACAGTGCCTTAGATTTTTACTTAGAAGAAACTCTAAAGACCATGTTTTTTATTTTATAGATAAGGAAACTAGTAACCAGGGGATTTCCAAAATGCTCATTTTGCAATATAGAGAGTCATAAGAGTGTATGTAGGGCCGTGGAGAGTTAAGACATGTAACCCAACATCAAATGATGAAGTCACTTCAATTCTTGGAGTCTTTATTGCTGGGAACAGAACTAGCTTTCCTGGTCCCATTTGAAAGGGTTCTTTGGCTGGTGATAATCAACTTGTGCCCTCGGTGTGTAGACCGGAACTGCACTGGGGTGAAGGTCAGGTCCACTGGCTGTGACCTTTGTTTATGAAACACTGGACCACCACTGTCACTTCCAGTGGAGTGCAGAAATGACACACTCCTTGTACACCAGATCTGCTTAGATAATGCAAAAAGAACTGAATTTTATTTTAATTTGAATTCTCTCAAATTTTCAAAGAAGGTCCCAAATACCTTAGCTTAAAGGGGTAAAACCTAGAAATTAATAGTTTGGTGAACTAAAAAAGCTCCTAACCACAGCCTAGTCCGGGGTATTACTCTATAGGAAGAAACTGCAAAAGGGAATGTACTTTTTGCTTCATTGCTTAAGTCATTTAAGTCCCTTTCTATATTTACTCCTATCTTATCTTTTCAAAAAATGCCATTTCTTCGCACAATGTTCGATCTCTAAAAAAAAAAAAAGCCCAATGCGTGTGTGGTACCACATAGATTTTTATAGTGGAGTTTTATTTACTTATCTCTTTTCCACATCAACCCATGCAATTTGATAGGACCCCTCATTTGAGGTTTTGAAGATCAGAAACTCAGAACAGACTGAAGGCTATGAAAAGTCTGACAGTTGCAGATTTCACTTGTTCACCAAAACAAATATTGAATAAATTAAAATGTTTAAAAATGTAAAATATAACATTCATGAGAATATTCCACTTAAACTGCTAGTTCTTCAGCTTATATCAGGTAAGAGTTTGTAAAAAAAATATATGTATATCTAACAAAATGGACTAACACAACATTGTAAACAGACACTTCAATTTTAAAAAATCTAACAAAATGGAATGCCTAACTTACTCTTTCGTGGCTAGGTACTCAACAATCTTAGCTTTGTTTTCCACATTCTTTCTCTCATCTTTCATTCAGGGTGTGATTATTCACGTGTGACAAAAAAGACTAACAGGCCATCCGAGATAATAAACATTTCCTGAGAGTCACGTCATATCTGATCATCCTTAATTATAATTTTTCATTCTCTCCTGGACTCTTACCTGTGAGAATTCTCTTACATTTGCATTCCTCCTCTTCTCTACCCATTCTTTCGTTGAGTTCATCTATGAATAACTATCAATACCTATGATATCTTGATGTCTTGCCTTTCTTCTAATCCCCTCTGTGTGTGTGTGTGTGTGTGTGTGCGTGTGTGTGTGTAATGAACACCAAGAAAGAAGTATAATTCAAGTATTAATTCTTTACTCATATTTTCATGCAAGTTTTACATTGAGTGATAAACAATTGTTCTTTCTTCTTTTTTAAAAAATTTACATGAATTCATCACTTGAACTAAATCTACAACAGACTTGGCACCCTAGTTTAAATTGCATTTAAGGGTTTCTGTTTTCAGACTGTCTGCTGGTTGTGTCTATAACACTGTCTAAATGATTATATATACATTTCTTAGCTCTTTCCCATTAGACATTAAGCACTTGGCTTTGTACCATCAAATGTAAGGAATTTGGCTCCCTTATGCTATCATCCTCCATAAATCTTCCTGCCCTTTTCTGAGTAGTAAAAATATTATTTTTATTTCTCAAGTCCTTACCATGTATCTTTATTTTTTAAATTTTATTTTATTGAAGTAGAGTTCATTTACAATATCATGTTAGTTTCAAGTGTACAGCACAGTGATTTGGGGATATGGATATATATATATATTCTTTTTCAGATTCTTTTCACTTATAGCTTATTACAAAATATTGAGTAGAGTTCCCTGTGCTATACAGTAGGTCTTTGTTGATTACCTATTTCATATACAGTAGTGTGTATGTGTTCATCCCAACCTCCTAATTTATCCTTCCCCCTTCCCCTTTGGTAACCATGAGTTTGTTGTCTATGTCTGTGGGTCTATTTTTGTTTTGTAAATAAGTTCATTTGTATCTCTTTTTTTTAGATTCCACATATAAGCGATATTGTTAAATATTATTTTTGAACTTCTATTTCTTAATTCCTATGTTCTCTATAAAACCTGAAAATTCTACCTAGGAAGGCTTAGGACTCCTAATATGTGTTCTGGCAACTCAAAATAGTATTCTAGTGTTTTAAAATTATGCTTAAAATTAGTACTTCTATAATGACTTTCTATTGCACTTACTGTCTTCAGACTAAATATAAATGCAAAGGAGGAGTTATTTTACACTCTAGACCAGCACTGGCCAACAGAACTTCCAGAGATAATGGAAAGGTTCTATATCTGCACTGTCCAATCATGAGGAAAAAATCAAACAGCGCTATTCTTGTTCTCAAACACTGGAGGTATGGCTGATAGGTAGATATACCTGAGAAAAATGCAAGGTAAATATAAAAGGGTTTAACCATTATCTAATGCTCTCCTTTAGTTCCCAAAGATTCATAACTTACATATAATTTGGTATTACAAGTAGAGTAACACATTTTAGACCACATGTATTTTCCAATACATGTCTTTGAACTTTGCCTCTGCTTGAACTGCCTCAGGGACTTGAATACAGACCTAGCATGTATACTTGTTAAAGGGTCTCTTGAAGTTTTAAGAGTTTACAATTCACACTGACAATCACTGTAACGTGGGTGGAAAACAGCCTTAAAAATAGCCCCATGTGGTTAGTGGCAACCACTGGACAGTTTTTGATGAATACTGATCATGTCGGAAGTCTTTTTTTCATCCAAACAACAATTAGTGAGAGCCTTCCCAGTGTCACTAGACTGGCCTACAATTGCCAGGCCAAGGGGAAAACAAACTAGTGAATATTACAAAAAAGAGGTAGACTCCCAGATACAGAGAACAGACTAGTGGTTACCAGTGGGGAGAGGGAAGTGGGGAAGGGGAACATAGGGGCAGGGGGAGTAAGAGGTAGAAACTAGTAGGTATAAAGTAAGCTACAAGGATATATTGTACAATGTGGGGAATATAGCCAATATTTTATAATAACTATAAATGGAGTATAACCTTTAATAACTGTAAATCACTATGTTGTACACCTGTAACTTATTTACTATTGTACAGCAACTATACTTCAAAATAAAATAGTTCAAAAATAAGAACTTATAAAAGAAAAAAATAAAGCATGAAAGAGCGAGAGGTATACTGAGTACACCTGCATTTCAGTTTTGGCTCTGCTATTCACTAGTTTGGGTGTCTTTTGATCTTCAATTTCTTCAACTATAAAATGGGAGGGATGATGCTAAATTTGGAAGACATGCGCGATTTTTTGGCAAAGGAAAACTGCCACATGGTAGTTATTTAGTTGATGGTAGCTAATGTTATTAAATTATTTTTTGCATCAATTATAATTACTTTAAAGTTATTAAACATTTTGTTCCACATAGGATTGTAGAGAAGATTAAATTAAAAGAGATGCAATGTAAAAGCACTTAGCTAGGTATCTGACACACAGTACCTGACCGCTCATCATTAATGCCATGTGACCCCTAAACATTTCTCTTATTTCCTCACCCAAGCAGCAGCCTATACCGCGGTTTTATTTCACATGCATTCTACAGGATGCTACATTCCTTCAGAGTGCCTGTGCTCTGTCTCCAGGTCATTATATGTTTCTCAACTACCATGTTTTGTGAAACAATGTTTTTTTCCCCTACCTTTGCATTACCCAGAATTTTAAATTGTCCATCAGATACTCTTTTGCAGTATTTAATACAATAGATTTAGGCTGAACTAGTTACTGAGTTCAGACACTGATCAGCGGCGGGAATGAAGCCTTCACGTGGCTCAAAGAATTTAAAAAATGAATTTAAAATTCATTAAAAATGAATTTAAAAAATAAAATTTTAAAAAATAAAGAGAGTCACCTGTTTTCTCTTAATAACAACTAGCCAGTTTAGTGCAGGAGGATTCCCAGTGTGTACAGACCAAGCAGATCTGTACTGAGTATTAGCAAACTACTCTCAGTTCACACCTTTGTTCTTAAATTTTATTGCCTTCTATTAAGGCATCTGGGAATTAAATTTAAAGTAAACAGTTTTAAAGACAAACCAAAAGAAAGCTTGATGGCATGATATTTTTCTGTTGAAACAGATACTTCATTTAGTTAAGTGACAGTGGTAAGAAATGTTGCACGTTTTAATAACATTTTGCAGTAAATTCCATTGTCTTACAAGTGTTCACTGAGGTTTGACATAGCAATATTCCAAATAAAACCACTGAAAACGTTAGTTTAATTCAGGAATAGTGGGCTGAGGCTGTGGAGAGAGCTTCCAACCCTGATTTGGGTTTCAAATGGGACCTTCATAAATCAAGATGAAGCTCATGGCTTTTCTCACGCCTCTACTGCTGGTGACCAGCGCACTGGGATGGCTTGTTGCTCAGAGCCCTCTTCCTCAGAATTTTCTAATCTTCTAACAGGCAATCACTCACCATAAATAATCATCCGGTCTTGCCTAATACAGGGAAATAAATAAACCAGTGTCTCCCTGCCTGGGAAGATGAGCTTTCAGGTGGTTTCCTTGCAAATCAGAATCCTACTGCATCGAACTATTCGGATTTTATAAACTGTACAATATCCAAGGCACCTTGACTCTGAGAGCGATGCTTTAATTGCTTAGTGATGCCTCAGAACAATACACAACAATTTTTAAAAATCTCAACAAATATTAAACACCAAGTCAGTTTTTCAACGATATGACATCTCACGTGATGTTTATGTTTACCTACCCCGTTTGAAACCTAGTTGAATGTAGTCAGGCACTATACATTGTATTTGAAAGAAATCTAAATTAATTGCACGACTGCAAAGACACTGCATTTTATTTTCTGAAATAAGCAAGCTGAAAGGAAATACAATGTTAATCTACTGTAAGAGAATTTTTTAAAAAAGAGCAAACTACACTATGGTACCTGAAGCACAATATTAAAACGCATCTTGAAAATCAGACAGTTAAATGAATAATAAACACTTAGGACGCGTGCTTCCTCTAATAAATATTTTCTAAGGCTGGCTAAATTGCAATGCCTTATGCATGAGCAGGTACATACAATTTGGGATGAAATAACTGCTTTTGGAACAAGGAAAAGTAAAAGTGAATATGTAATTCATAGTCATTTACAGACTTATCAAATGAAAAAAATTAGGGATAGATACATTTGAGAAAATTGCTAGTTTACTTTCATTTCATCATTTTTATTCCATTTGCATTCTTTATTTAGAAACGGACTAATTTTTATGGTAGAGTAATGGCTTCTGTCTGAAGAACCCATCAATGTCCCTTTGGTGAGGCAGGAAATCCTTTGCACAGCCCACGGCTCCCTCTCACTCAGAGCGCTTGGCATGAGCACGCTAACTCAGGTCTCCTGAAAGCCACTGTTAAACGCAATTTGCATGCTCACCTATTTGATTTTAGGCATATTCCTGTCTACCTTCAAATTATCTGCTAGCTCCTGATATGGGGAGCGCAGTGGAAGGTGGGTTTGAAATCTTGAACTGCATTGTCCGTAAGATGCTTCTAATGAAAATTTCTATAATGTTAACATTCATTTCACTGTAATCTCTTGTCTCTTAACTCCTTTTTACCAAAAGCAGAGGACTACAGACTATATTACTAGTAACCTTTAAAACCGTCAAACCCACCTAATCTCAAGCCTTTCTTGTTCAGTCAGAAGGACGTCTTTGGATGCAAGCTTAAGCCAAGGTTGACAGGTGCATTTGTAACACCAGGACCTTTAGCAATAACAATAGGATGTGTTAAAGGAAAAAAGTCCACAAAACACAGCTCTAAGAGTATTCATTCTTCCATATCTTCAATAATTATTTTATCTACTAAAAATCTATTATTTGGGGTGGCATTAAACTAGGCCCTTAGGATATTAAAAAAGAAATAAGATACAATGTCTCTGTCCTCAAGAATCTCACAAAAGTAAGGATCCAGTTCATGTTAACAAATGAATTGTACGGAATGAACAGTGTTAAAAATCTAAGTAATAGAAATGTGGTGTTTAGAGTTATCTAAACAGGTTACACAAGTAAGCACTTCGTAACTCATATAAATCATTTTACATCTTGACCGAGAGACGATGTGTGCTGTCTTTTGCTTGCCTAGGTTTCTCTGTGATCTCAAAAGGCTCATTAGTTACTCCAAGTCTACAGCAGATTTGGAGACCATAATCCCGGCCACCATGGTGATTTCGGGAGTCCAATTGAGCTCATTCCCCTGAGCATGATTCATTTTTCATTTTGAGAGGGTAAGATCACACTGCAACTTCCTCATTCGTTGTGAGCAGCTCAAAGACAGTGTCTCATGTCTTGTGCATTTCTCTGTTCCCAGTACCCTTGACTGTGCTCAGCATTTTCTAGTTCAATTAAATCAGCTACTTCTCACGCCACCGTGGCAACATTATCTGCCTTCCCATTTCTCATTATAGTCTCCAGGGAAAGGAGTCACATGGAATAGTACAGAATATAGTGGAATGGGATACAGGGGCAGCGAATGTAACTGCAAAACGTTACTAAAACAACCTCTACTACTTTCAAGCAGAGGTTTTAAAGAAAAAGGAAATGGGCCCTTAGGAGAGAAAATGGAACATTTCCAATCACAATCTCCCCTCTCTTCATAGTTTTCTTTACCACTCAAACATATGTTACCGAGGTTCTTACTGTCCAACACCCAGAGGTAGACACATCACATTGGAGAAGGTTATTTAGGTTCCTTACAGGTATGCTAGTGGTCACCTTCATTATGGCATCCACAGCACTCCCTGGGACTCGTGACTGGGCCAGCAGGGGTCGCTGCAGGCCGAGAACTGACACTTAAGTTTCACTGCTACAGCCAGCAAGGGAATGAGAATGGATTCACAGGTCACTTTGTGTCAAGTGGAAAATGACGAATAGTTTTGTTCCTGTGGGCTGGAGAGAAGCATGCGTCACTGACCCCTCAAGGATTAATTTCTCATGATAAATGTAATTGTCTAAAATAATAGTGGGGAGGGCTTCCCTGGTGGCGCAGTGCTTGAGAGTCCGCCTGCCGATGCGGGGGACGCGGGTTCGTGCCCTGGTCCGGGAAGATCCCACATGCCGCGGAGCGGCTGGGCCCGTGAGCCACGGCCGCTGGGCCTGCGCGTCCGGAGCCTGTGCTCCGCAACGGGAGAGGCCACAACAGTGAGAAGCCCGCATACCGCAAAATAATAATAATAATAATAGTGAGGAAAACCAATCGTTCTAAATGCAACACCCAGAGAATGAGTGGGTAATAGCTGCCCATTTAAAAAGGACAAAGAAATCAAAAGGAGTGGCTAGGGGTACCGTTAGCCTTCTTCAACAACTGAATAAAGAACCTGCTGAATATCTTCTCACAGGAGGCCACAGGTAAAAGGGGACCTACATATTTGATATGTTTATGACAGGCCACTCAATGTGATACGATCTTTCAAAAGAGGAAAAAAATTACTACACGCAAACTTTGGAGAAAATCATCCTGGGACTGGCTGACATTCTGAAATTCAACTGAGGGACTCATTAAACTGAACATTTGAAAGAATAATAGTTTTTTTTCCCCCCCACTTTGTCTAATGTTTGTCGCAATTAAAGAACAATTATTCTTTTCGTTAAATTTCTTATCTATAGGTCTCAGATCACTGATAAACTTTTGAAGAAATCCTTATATCCACGGTACGACACGACTGCTGTGGCTTTTTAAAAAAAACAACGGCAGAAACTGCAGTAAAGAAAGCTATTTTTCTGAATGCACCATATTTCAAATGACCACTATGAATTCTACAAGAAGAAAGGCCACAGGCCAGAGTGTAATCGATATGGGCTCTTCACCGACACGTATGGAAGGCACAGAGCCTGCTGAAGAGAATCTTTCAGTCTCTGGCCTCCCACTCAGAATCAGTGGCCAAAGGCCCGTAATAGGCCAGCACCGGGAAAATACAAACATTCCCAGAAAAAAGGATAAAGATGTGTAAAGAAAGCATAGTAACGATTTGCAATGGGAAGGATGTGCGTTTTGGATCTGAATGGGATTATTAAATACTGTATGTCTATGTCAGGGAGAGAAGGAAACTGTTGCTTAGTCTCCCCTTTCCCCAGGGAGGGCTGTATAAGTTAGGAGAGATTTTAGTGAAAGGCAAAGTTAAGGCAAGGAGATGTAGTGGGAGCCAGGTAGAGTGGCAAGCAATGAGGAGCTTCCAATCCCTGGGTCCCCGAGAAACTACTTCCTGGAGAAAAGTCATGGTGTGAGAAGTAAATGGCAGGATGGTAAGATATCCAGGAAAGTGATATGAGAATATCTGAGAGTAGACAACCTGTGACCCAAGGTCAAGAGGAAAAGAAATGCCACCTGTGACGACCAGGTTCTGAATCTCCTGCTCTACCCTGAGTAGAGCCTTTACCTTCCTAGTCTAAAGCTTGAATGCCTATAACGCTAATAATTTCCACCTTAACCGCAGCTTGACAACCGGAGGCGCATATTTGGTGCGTCTGACCTTATCTTTCTTGAAGCCTTTGCTTCCCCTTGATTATGACCTCCCTATTTTACACCCTGCCTGGAAATCTGTCTTCAACTCATATTTCTTTCTTTTTCTTAATAGCTTTGCGTTTGTTGTCTTGACTCAGGATTGTATATCCCACTTTCAGTAGAGTCATAGCAATGAGAGAAAGATCTGAGTCCTTTCTCTCTTTAGATTGTAAAAGTCACGGTCCTGAGTCAAAGAGCCATAAAAATCATGGGGATCCCACATGCCGCGGAGCGGCTGGGCCCGTGAGCCATGGCCGCTGAGCCTGCGCGTCCGGAGCCTGTGCTCCGCAACGGGAGAGGCCACAGCAGTGAGAGGCCCGCGTATCAAGAAAAAAAAAAAAAAAATCATGGGGAATAAAAAATACAGATTATGATGGAAAGGCAATCTTGAGTGTTGAGTTAAACTAAGAAAAATAATGAGGAGAGGATTTCTAAATTTAGGCTTACTTGAGAAGTCTAATGAGGAGAAGCTTTTCTATTTCATTTGTTCATTCATTCATTTATTTATTTAATTTATTTATTTTTGGCTGTGTTGGGTCTTCGTTTCTGTGCAAGGGCTTTCTCTAGTTGTGGCAAGCGGGGGCCACTCTTCATCGCGGTGCCCGGGCCTCTCACTATCACGGCCTCTCCCGTTGCGGAGCACAGGCTCCAGACGCGCAGGCTCAGTAGTTGTGGCTCACGGGCCCAGTTGCTCCGCAGCATGGAGGTTCTTCCCAGACAAGGGCTCGAACCCGTGTCCCCTGCATTGGCAGGCAGATTCTCAACCACTGCGCCACCAGGGAAACCCCCATTTAATTTTAATTGGATACCTATAATGTGACAGGCAACAGTCTAAATACTGAGGATATATGAGACAGATGACAATAACTGAGATAATAATTAATTTTAAATGCATACAAATGTGCTGTGAAGAAAAAAAAGCATCAGCACATAACAACAAATTTAGATGCACTATTTTCCTCTGTATTTTATACCTGACGTTTGAACACAAAACTTACCTCCTTCATCCATCTGGATAATTCCTACTTGAATCTCTGGAAGGAGATCAAACATCATTTTCTCAATGAAGTATTTTTATCCCTACTCCACACAGAGTTAGGTGCCCCTTAACGAGGTAACTATGTAAAATTCCTTACGCACACATTAGAAACCTAGTAAATGCTAGTTTCTGGTTCCTCCTTAATTAGTCTCTGACAGTACCATGCAGTAGAAGCCAAAAGAATAGACAATATCAAGAATATGTTTATACAGTAAAGTTGTATCTTACATTCAGGACAGATTCTAATGGCTGTGCCTAAGTATAAATTCTGTATATCCAAATCATTCTTGAAAGTTTCACTAAACCACACATAAAATATAAATATATAAAATACTGTATACATTGGCTTTGTGTACACACATATAAATCCATCAATTCATTATTAATTGTTCTAATTCTTTCTTAGTGACTTTCTATGGCCTGCAAATAATCTTTCATTGTCTATCCCAAGAAAGCCATGGAAACCATCACTCTACTCTTCCTTGGCTGTGTAGGCAATAAACTTTCTTTTCTTTTCTATGGCCTGGGAAACTTTAAAGTCATTTGCACATTTATTCCATAGCTTTCGGCATACTGGCAACAAGTTTTTCAGATTTCCTTGCATTTAATGCTTGGGGTACACTCTTACAGAGTGGAGTGGAAAGTCAAGTGGTCTGCTTAAATAGAGCTATATTTTCTTCTCCTCTTTTTCTTTCCATGGGCATACAGTTAAATTCACTTAAGTTCAATGACCCTATAATTTTCGTCTACACTCTTCCTGTTTCATTACTCTTCCAAATTCATTTAACCAATGATCTCATTTATATTTACCCAATACACAAGTCTATTAAAAGGTCCATCTGGAATGTTAGCCTTTGTGTTGCTTACATAGGAGGACACGTGTTTCTTCCAGGCTTCTGAGGAATATTACTTAACATACACAGAAGTCTATATCCAAAAAAGGGAAGTCCTAGAAATTGCCCTGAGTAGGAAAAAGAATGAATTTATTCTGTATTCATAATATTGGCTATTTTCTGATTCCACACTCTTTTGGTAGAGTATATTAAAAATTTTTCCTTCCCTTTGCCAGCATAAGCAGGGAAGGGAGATAATTACAGACTGCTACACACTACTGGCTTTGAGCCCAGCTGAAACAGAAAGAGGAAGGAACTGATTTCCTTTTCTTCCAAGACAGACCTATAGGACGCTCAGATCCAGGAGAAAAAAGTCAAGCTAGGTAGTGGATAAATAAGAGTAAACAAGATATTTCCAATAAGTGGAAGGACACACGCTGAAAATTTTTTGAAAAGGCCTTGTAGATGCTTATACAACCATTAGTATATGACTGTTGTTATGCACTAAATAGATTCTAATAAAGAGCAGTGCATAACAGCTCTGCAGGGATTTCTAAGCAAGTTAAAGAACTTCATTTCTGAATATCAAGACTGTACCTAAAGCAAAACAAACAAATGAGAAGGTTAAAAATATTCTTAAAAAACTTGTATTACAGCTTTGTCTCAGCTAGAATAGAAATGATCTCCTGGATCTATTTCATTTTCAAAATCATTTTTGTTGGGATTGGGTATATGAATTGATTTGGAGAAGGAAAGCTGCCAGTGGAAAGAAAGACCTACACTTAATAAGATGGGGTAGAAACCTATCAACATGGCCGGTGTTCTATAATGTTCTATCAACCTACTGACTACTATTTACTGAGATGACTAATATATTTAATATTGAGTATCCGTGTTAACCGCTAAAGGCTATGTGTTGAGGAATCTCCATCAGATTTCTCTCTCATATTCTACACTATATAAATTGACCTGCTAATGGAAAACAAAACAAAAACTAAGTATTTAATGCAATAGAATCATTCTAGGTTCCATAGATCTCTTCCAACAAAGAATAGTGAAGGAGTAATGCATTTTAAGATAATAAACATAGCATGCTTTAAAAGAAATATCTCTAGGGTTATCCTAAAAGGTACTGCCAACTAAAAATTGTCACTTGCCATCTGCCTCTACAAGGATTAGGTCACTAACCACTCCAGTCGCTGACCTTCAACACACCCGGAAAGGAGTTCAGGGTGGAGGTCAGGAATGAGACACCCTGTGCTCTGGGAAAAACTAGCAGAACAGGCCTTCAGATAATTAGATATTTTCAGGAGAAGATTTTATGAGCCCAAGTTCTTGCATCCTCACATCTAGAAAAGTCTTAAAATCATTAACGGTGACATCTGCTCCTCGTGACCCGCAGTCACCTTGCGCCAGACCGTGTGCTTGATGACACGTAGCCTCCCTCCACCAAAATCACATCTATACTGACCTCCCCTCTCATCTGTTTGGAGCAGTTCCTCAGAGCCATCAGAGAGGCTGCCTCCCAGGCTATAGCGCTCATTTTGCCCCAAATAAAACTTAACTCAAAACTCTCAAGTTGTGCGTGTTTTTTCAGTCGACAGTACACTCCTCCAATATATTTGATAAAATTTTCATATTTAAAATTGCTTGTTAATTTAACACAATAATAATACTCTTTGCCTTGTTTCCCTAGGGAGTGATTGTGGTTCAAGTAGCTCAAAGTTTATAAAAAAATACCTTCCTGGTTGGAAAACAAGTTTTTTCCTCAGTGTCTTTCTTTACTCTGTTTTAGCAGGGCACTGAGTGACTAATATTTTCAGACACTTTGTGTGTGGCATAGACATCTCTGTGCCCAGAAAATTCTAAATAGCTTTTGAAGTAAAAATCCTACAACTATGTTGATAAATAGGCTTAAGTCATCTAGGATATGAGTAAGATTTAGCAAAAGCAGATGAAAATTACCAGCGACTAAAAGCAAATGCCTCTTGGCAACCACACCAAATAATCTAGAGTTGAATGGGGGTCAGGTAAGAGAACACATGGCAGGTCCAAGATAACAGTAGGAGATAAGCCTAAAACCATATTAGCAATTTTGTTCAAGTGGGATGCTATATATATATTTTGGCAGGGAAAGGGATCACTTATACTATTCGGATGCCAAGTAAGGTTGCATAACATGTCAGGTGGTAGGTCCACCCACAAAAATAGAATTCTCAATAAAGGTTAAGCTGCCAGGAGACTTAAGATCTCCATTTTGTTTCCTTCTGCAAAAGGTTGGTGATTCCTTCTCCACTCCTTGGACTGACACTGGGGAGCTTGGTATGACAAGGTGGCATTCCAAATCCGTGAAGACTTAATGGATTATTCAATAAATGTTTCTGCGACCCTTTGATACATACAGATGAAAAAGCTAGACCTGTATTTCACGTCATATACTAAAATAACTTCAGGTGAATTAAAGTTGTGTAAGTGATGTTTTTAAATTTGAGAAGAAAACAATGTCTTTTTGATATCTGGGCAGAGGATATTTTCTTCCTCTTCCTCTGAGCAATAACACACACATCATAAAATATTGATCAATAACACTAAAAGAACTTGGCACAGAAAATCAAAAATATATAGAACCAATCTGACAAGACAAGACAAAAGTTGGGGAAGAAAAAGTCCACTAGATCCATCAATTACAACAAAAAAGTATCTTCTCTGATAGAAGGAATCCTTCTGTCAAGTTCCTGATTGATTAAACAGTTCTCTTTCGGATGGAAGAATTTTCATGTAAGGAAGTATGCCTTCCTTTTTCCCTCCTACATATAGGTTTTTGCCTCTTCCTGTCACTTCACCACGCATGCAAAGGTTGCTTTCATCCATTCCCTCTTTCCAGGTTTAAGGAGCCATCAGAGTAGCATTTCCATTACAATGGGCACAATCATTCTGCTCCAGCAAAGCATACATTTCAAAATGTAAATGTGCCCACTGTATGTCCACTCAATGTAACATCCTAATTTTAGAAAAAAAAAAAAAAATAGCAGTTACCCTTAATACCATTTTATTAAACGCCAGAAGAAACCATCATGTGTTAGATTATAAGTTAATGAAATTTTATTGCAAAGGCATATAAATGCAAGAATAAAATTTCAAAGTGGGAAATAAGATTGCAAAGCCTCTTCCTATCAATGTGGGCAATTGGAGAAAAAACAAATGAAATAAGAATTGATTTTATTTGGAAAGCTCATAACACAGAGGTAACATGACAGTATCATAATAGTTGATTCTATAAAAGTATCAGGAAAAACTAGAAACAGGTACTGCTCTTTCACTTACATTTCCATATGTGTGACACTCTGCAAAACGATTCCTGGTAGATTCGCCTCCTACTGTTA
Organism: Globicephala melas; assembly: GCF_963455315.2. Classification (NCBI taxonomy): domain Eukaryota; kingdom Metazoa; phylum Chordata; class Mammalia; order Artiodactyla; family Delphinidae; genus Globicephala; species Globicephala melas. The sequence continues at coordinate 8,697,721 of NC_083322.1, forward strand.
ATAAGAAAGCCTTCCCTTCAAAATGACATTCATAATTCATACAGTTTATCACCGACGTAGACATTAGGGATGAAGAGTTTTAGCTATTTTTAAAATATATAACTAAGAGATACATTGTTTCAGCCCTCAAAACTGCCTCTGAGCAGGTTATTCATTTCAATTAATGCCAAAGTAAACAGTTGGGCCGTCATATCTATACTAATATTTACCTTTCACTTAATGTTTTGAAGCTTTGGGTATGATTAAGATTTGTTATAGTTTATTCACCACATTTTTGTGTCTTGAAGTTAACTTTTTCAATGTCACTTTTCTGTTATGTGGTATCTTTTATACGACAGCTGAGATTGTTAGTTTATTTAGCCTTTGCTGCCTTAGGTTCAGGTACTGTACTAGGCATGGAGAATTAAGAAATGAATATGACATCTCCTTATTCAACACATTCACAGCCACTTTGGGGCAAGGGAAAATGAAATTAATAAAGATTTTGTTTAGCAGGGACTATAATGTTTGATCACATATGATGCACAAGGCATTGCTTTATGCATTACAAATACATAATTTTTCATCTTTATTACAAACCTATATAGAAGTTATTATCCTCTACTTTCCAGAAGAGGAAAAAAAAATAATAGCATTTATTGACTGAACACCAAATGCTAGGATTTTATACAGAACTCTTTTATTTTGTTTTACCTATAAAATAACCCTCTAAAATAGTATTCCTATCATCTTCTCTTTAAACGTGAGGAAATTCACTTAAGTTAATGTATCAGTCAAGAGTTCTCCAGAGAGACAGAAGCAATAGGAATAACTCCAGTCCAAAGGCCAGAGGACTCGAGGTGCAGGAAAAACTGACACCCCAGCTCAAAGGTCATCAGGCAAGAAGAATTTTCTCTTACTTGGGGAGGTTCAGACTTTTTGTTCTATCCAGGCCTTTACTAGGGAGGGCAATCTGCTTTACTCAGTCTAACAATTTAAATGTTAATCTCATTCAAAAAAAAAACCTTGCAGAAACACTCAAAATAATATATTTGTCCAAATATCTGGGCATCCTGTGGTCCACTCAAGTTGACACATAAGATTAACCATCATAGTCACTAACTGAAGGTCATATAGGCTACGAATGGTAAAGCTTGCACACAAACCTGAAGTCTTGCTCTTAAAAGCCATGAGAGGTTAAGAAAGTACTCCCAAGACACACAGCTAGTGACAGATACATATGTAATTCCAAAGTATATGCTCTTTCTACTATATCATGATGATTCTAACCCTTGAAATGGTATTGGTTCTTTGGGATTTATACTGCCTTGAGCAGCAAAAATGCTCATAAGACCAGTTATATTTGTCTTTATTACCTGTTATTGGTTTGCTCAGATCTAAAATAGCATTGGCCGCCCATGAAGTCTTATTCTACACTTAGATACTGCCTTAGTTGAAACCAATCTGAAGAGCTGAAAAATTCTGTGCTCTGTTGATTTACCTCCAAGAAATTCAACAGAAGTACTTTCATATTCCAATGAATATAATCTTAACCATCAACACAGATCAACGATCATTCCAGAACCCTGTCACTTACAATAACCATATGTGCTTGCGTTTCCTTTTAAAAGGTGCTGTGAAGATGAGTATCTATAAATTCAGAAATTCTAAAGAATCCACATGGAAAAAAATTGTACTAAAGGTATGAAAAATAAATCTACTGAACATCTTCAGCCTCTATGCTCTTATAAATGCCCTTTTGAAATGGTTAAAAAGGAATGGGGGAGAGGTCCTGAATAAACAATGGCAAAATTAGGAATTCTTAGGTTAGCAGGTTGTTAATCATGTATCTTAAATCTTTTATGAGCACCTTTAAACAAAGCTAAACCATATATAAATGCTCACAGATAATATGATTGTTCCAGAAAGTTGCTGGGTATACCTGTTTCAATATATACAAGCAAAATTTTCTAATGGACTTAGGAAATCTGCCTCATTTGGGCCTCTGATATCTAAGGAAAGATCACCGTTTTTATGGCCTCTGTTGTCAGGTAAGGCATGTTTTGCCTTTGGGGCATATTAATGGTTTCCTGGACATGAATTTTTGCCAAATTCTTCACACATCTTATCATCAGAATGTTACTGCTCTTTTCCCCACTGTGATTAATAAGAACTGATGTATATTTTAAGCAGGCAAAAAAAAAAAAAAATTAAAACATCGTACTCATCTCCTTCCCCATGGCTAGGGTCTCTTCATCTTGCTTGCCTCAGCCCTGCCCCGTATAATGGGCCTTGGACAGGCAGAAATGTGAGGAGCCCCCATTCAGGTCCTTAAGTCACTCAATTCAAGGCAAAAGGGGCACAGGGAGCATAATAGCTCTCTTCTTTAAGGAACCGATTAGGAAACTGAGGCTTGAACTTCACACGGTTTCAATTCATCGACTTTATTGTAAAATGACTGAAAAAAAATAAGATATTTAGATTCCTTGGCAGAAATAATTACAACTGACCAATGCAAGGGTATTTCTCACCCCACCTTTGCCAGAACCTTAGAGAATATGCATAGGCTGGAAAATTTCAAAAGTATGGTTACGTAAACATGAACTAGTGAAAGGGACAGCGGGGATGAGAATCAAAAGTTCTGGACCATTTAGGTTTACCAAGCACAGTGGAGAAGTCAGAGGGGAGGTTGAGGTAAAAGCTAAGGACAAGAAAAATCCCAAGCACCAAAATAGTTCTGAGAAGATGAGGGGAGAAGACCCGGGGAGGAATGTGACATGACGGCTATTTCAGTGATGGGGCAACGCTTTGGGGTGGAAGTTTGCATGTATCTTAATTCCATTTATTTCTGTTTCAATGTCATGATAAAATTGTTTGCTAATCTAGACTTTATATATATTATATATATATATATATTTTGTTGTTGTTGTTGTTTTTACGCGGACCTCTCACTGTTGTGGCGTCTCCCGTTGCAGAGCACAGGCTCCGGACGCGCAGGCTCAGCGGGCATGGCTCACGGGCCCAGCCGCTCCGCGGCACGTGGGATCTTCCAGGACCGGGGCATGAACCCGTGTCGCCTGCATCGGCAGGCGGACTCTCAACCACTGCGCCACCAGGGAAGCCCCTAGGCTTTATATTTTCTGATTGGCTTTCAAAACTGCTGTACCCTTCTTCTGCATGCTGATAGGCAAAGATGGATGCAAAGATGGAAGAATATACAACTTAAGAGTCTCACTTACATGGTCTGTTAAAGACCCTCCAAGAGCCTCTTGTGATATATTCTCATACAAGGTGTTTTTTAAAATTTGCAAAAGGAATAGGTTTTAAGCAGTTGGCTACAACCATCGTCTTATTCCTGTTTCCACCACACTTCCCCTCATGCCTGGTGAAACTGGGGCTGTTCCTTCTTTCCTTTGTGCCAACATGCACGGCATGATGACATGAACTACAGAACCAGAGGCTGTACGAGATTAGTGAATACGTCTTGTGGGACCTGGCACCATCAGCATGTGTTTTATAAAGAAAAAATTTTGTAATGTACAGAGTCTTAAGTTAGTCTGTGGAGAATGCTTTCAAAAACCAGATGTGTGGGCTTCCCTGGTGGCTCAGTGGTTGAGGGTCCGCCTGTCCATGCAGGGGACACAGGTTCGTGCCCCGGTTCGGGAAGATCCCACATGCCGCAGAGCGGCTGGGCCCGTGAGCCATGGCCGCTGAGCCTGCGCGTCCGGAGCCTGTGCTCCGCAACGGGAGAGGCCACAACAGTGAGAGGCCTGCATACCGCAAAAAAAACCCACCAGATGTGTAAATTTGTAAGTAAAGTATTTAGTTCAATGCCTCATTTGATAATGTAGCATATGCAATTATAAACTCAAACTACATTGTTACACTGAAGGAAATGGAATATTTTATTAAGCACTTATATGCCATGTAACTGCAATCGAAAAATACGTTTCAATTTAAAAATTTGAAAACTTCACAAACTCTTGATTAGGCCCTATATAAAGCTTATGTTTTTTGTCAGACTAAAAGTTATCTCTGAAAGCACTGAAAATTCAGATGCAAATTAATGGAACAAGAAACAAAGAAACAGATGAGCAGTAAAATTAATAGAAACTATTCTGACATCGAGAAACAAACTGTAACAAAAATTCTCTTACATCAGGGATTGACATAACTTTTTTTCTGTAGAGGGTCAAGCAGTAAATATTTTAGGCTTTGCAGACCATACTCTCTGTCACAACTATTCAACTCCATAGTTATAGGGCAAAGCATACAAAGGCAAAATGCAAAGGAATGAGCATGACCAATTTGCACCCTGTTTTAGATCATACTAAAAGCAATACTTCATTAAGAGAAAGAGACAAATAGCAAATAGAATAATAGGCTCTAGGATTTCTTGATAATCCATGGAATAAATCATATGAACATCTTCATTCAAATGTACTTTCTCCTCTTTTGACAAAATATACAGACAACAGCAAAAGAAAATATGAAGCTTATATTGATACTACAAGGCAACAAAAAGTTAAAAATTTAAAGAGTATTTAAGATTAATCACCACATCATAAAATTTTAAATGCTCTGAAATCTTTCAGCATATATCTATAAAAGGAACTTGGTAGGGGTGTTCGCAAAGTTGATAATTATCCTAAAAATTTACAAGTTTGTATGACCTTACTAATAACAAGTTGGAAAGATAGAGGAAAATATAGTTTTTTAAATACCAACAATTGAAAAAAAAGTAAACATACATTCTAGGGGAATGGCCAAATTATCTTTTCCCTATATAGAAAATTTTATAAGAAATCATTGTCATAAAAAATGGATAATGAGAGAATTATACGAACAAAAGTATTTACAATGTTGGTATTTTTAAATTTTATGAACAGTTGTATTTGTCTGCTGTTTTTAAATTATCAATATGAAATTATTTCTTTTCTAAATATTCACTTTTAAACCTCATTATGTATTAGTAATTTTGAATGATTTTTTTTCTAATAGGAAGCTCCCCAAATTACTAAGTTTCCCCAAAACCTGGAAAAGTTTTTATTAAAACTCAATAATTAATCTTTAGATTTTGAATATTTAAAATGATATTCTAATGTACCTTATATAATACCTGTTATATCAATCCTATAAATTTAAGTACCTGAGGATTGTTTTGTTAAAATATGTCGTAAAAATAAATTCAGGTAAATAATCATAACAAAATGAATGCAGTATTTTCCAGCTTTTGAAAAGAACAGAGGGAAGAGGAAATAGTTTCTCTGAGCCTTTCTCAGTCTGGTGGATTCAGCCTTAGGGCACAGACATGCTTCTGATTCTACAGAATAGTAAAAAGAGTATATTGAAGTTAAAAAAAAAATAAAAAAAGGAAAGAAAGAACAATACAAATCATATCATTTTAGTTTTACTGGTAGAACAACCTTCCGAATGTCTCCCTTTGAATCCAACTTTCCCTGTCCTAAATTGGGAAGAAAGAGATTGTTGGCAGCCTCATAGGAAGAGGTTTTAACACTAGGGCAGGGTCAGTGCTGTGGGGATTGTTCAACTACAAAGAGGAGGATTCTTATACCTCATCTGGATCTGTTTTCTTCTGAGTAAAATGAGGGATTGAGTAAAATGAGGGATTATATAGAATGATTTATATATTTCCGTACATTTCCAACATAGATTCTAAGAAAAGCAGCAACGCCATCCTTAACAGTGTGGGTTGATTGCAGTTAATTGTAGAAAACCCACAGAGACAAGAACTGATCAGCGTGAGTCTGATTCTAGTGACTGTGCTAAATATACAGTCCTAATTCTTAGTGAAGAGGGATGGGATGAGTGCACTAAGTGATTCACCAAGCGTGGGCAAAGAACAAGGTTTTTCAATTAAAGATGTTTCCCAATCCCTCAAACTAGCTGTTATTTTTCTATTTACTATTTTTTGATATGAAGCCAATTCAAGATTTGATGAACTACAAATACTTGAACCTCAATACTGTAACTAATTTATCCTGGTGGAGAAATAGAGATATTCCTGAGCTGAGCCAGAAAAACCTTACAAAAATCAAGACTGAAACACTAGCCTTCTTATTTAGTGACAGAGAAGTTACACATGGTTACATTATAACTTAAAATGTGACAGTGTCTTATTCTAAGAGTTTCTCAGCTAATCAGTGATCCAGCTATTTTATAAAGAAGGTTACAGAGGATAACAAGTACAGACAAGATACTTTTACAAATGGAATTCTTATGCCTGTTGCAAATTATCCCCCGAAGAAATAAAACCTGAGGGCAGTTTTCAAATGTCAGTGAGACTATACAGGATGCTCTCGTACGATTATTATGAATTGAACTTATTTTTTTTTATTTTAAAAGTAGCAGGTATTCACAGGAGAAAAATATAAAAAGAAATGCCAACAAAAAAAGAAGAAAGATAAATCACTCACAATCTCACCACCTTGAGCGACTCCCATTAAATTATCGTATATAACTGTAAGGTTTCTCTATGCATACAAATATCTATATTAATAATCTTGCAGACGTAAGGACATTGTTTTTTGGTATCTTACTTTCTTAACATTGTTCTATTATAGGTATTTTCTCATTTATTATCATATTTAAGACTACACTTTATTTTACTGTATAGTTGTAATCAAGTCCATTATAATGAACACTTTATTTTTTTCATATTACGAACTATGCTACAATGAAAATGTTTCAGTGCACTTTAAGAGCTTATCCTGATCTTTCTTGATAATAAGTGGAACACTTAGGTCAAGTATAAGCCCATTTCAATGCTGACACATGCCGCCAAACCGCTTTTGGGGAGATGGCACCAATGAATATTGGCATTAGCCATTTTCCCAACCACACTAAAATAGGCATTATAAGTAATTGAATTTTCTCTGAGCCAAGAGGCAGTCATGTTATTTCATTCACAGTTTTATTACTAATAGGTTGAACATACAGTTTGTTTTATTGGCTGCTTCTGTGCCGTTTTGGTATTACTGGTATTATCTTTTTTTTAAAAAAATTATTTATTTATTTTATTTTTGGCTGCATTGGGTCTTCGTTGCTGTGGGTGGGCTTTCTCTAGTTCTGGAGAGCGGGGGCTACTCTTCGTTGCGGTGTGTGGGCTTCTCATTGCGGTGGATTCTCTTGTTGCAGAGCACGGGCTCTAGGCACACGGGCTTCAGTAGTTGTGGTTTGCGGGCTCAGTAGTTGCGGCTCGCAGGCTCAGTAGTTGTGGCTCGCGGGCTCTAGAGCGCAGGTTCAGTAGTTGTGGCGCACGGGCTTAGCTGCTCTGCGGCATGTGGGATCTTCCAGGACCGGGGCTCAAACCTGTATCCTCTGCATTAGCAGGCGGATTCTCAACCACTGCGCCACCAGGGAAGCCCTGGTATATTATCTATGCATACTTTTTACCTACTTTTTTCTCCACTGCAGTGTTGGGCTTTTTATTATTAATTTGAAGAAGTTATTTATATTTTGAATATTAACTAATGTATAACTTTGTCATAACACTTCCAGACATTTTCTTCAGATTCTTTGAACTATTTTCTATCCTTCCACCACATTCTCCTGCTAGTCCTATATTTTTCTCTTCTTCCGAGCACCTTGCACTCTCCTATTTATTATTTAGTCCAGCTACACACACGAAAAAATTTTTTGTTTGAATTTGATAAAAGCCTTTGTAACCAAGCAGGACCCTACAGGGCCTTCCTGCCACAGACCCCATAACTTCTGCTGTAGCTTCTCTCTGAAGTACCTGGAAAACAGTACCTGCTGTACATTTCCTGAGTTGTTTTAGAGATGTGAAAACCTTCACCAAATGGAAGATGTTAACTATTTGATGACCATGAGCACATAGTCCCCAGGCCTACTGGGGCCTGAGGATGGATAATGTTAACCCCTGTGACATAGCCCTCTTACCCCACCATCAACTATCAGAGAATTGTGCACAAGCTGATCACATACCCTGAGATGCCCCTCCCTCACCTTGCCTTTAAAAATGCTTTGCTGAAACCCATCGAGGAGTTTGGTTTTCTTGAGCACTAGCAGTCCTGAACTCCTTGTTTGGTGCCCTACTATCTATATCTATCTACATCTATATCTATCTATATCTATACACATAGATAGATATGACTTCCTATCAATACTCCATTATTCAGCCACTTCCTTACCCCTGTCTTCTACTTGTGCCTCCAAATGCTAAAATTCTGAGCCGGGGTAGGGGAGGAACATGACTGATGTCTATCAGTCTATCAGTGTTTAACCCCACAGCCTTTGTGACTGAAGCTTTCTCTGCTCAGTTAAATCAGTTATAAATACAGATATGACAAATATAATGTAAATTATATGCAAATCCAAATAATGCAATAGAAACAAATGCAAATAATTCATCTACCGAAACTTTCTTGAACTCACCTGACTGCTAATATTCCATGAGCTATTCTCTTTTTTCTTGAGGATTCATACTTTTCACTTTTCAAAATGTTTTTTTTTCTTTCTTTACTTCCATGCAGGGGAGTCTGCCAATATATATGATTAGAGATATAGAGGGAACTAGATCATGTGGAAAATTATAGGTCATTGTAAGATTTATGGATTTTATTTTAAACGAGACAGGAAGTCATTGAGATTTGAAGCAAGAGATCTGACATAGGATGATTAATGCTTTCAAAAGATTAGTCAAGCTATTATGAAGCTAACATATAATGGGTGTTCAAAAATGGATACGAGAAAAACAGACCAGTTTGGAGGAAATGCAGAAGTCCAGATGAAAGATGATATTGGCTTGAACTAGCTTATTAGAGATGGAAATATAATAAAGTGGAAACTTTAAGATTCAATTTGATGGTTGAACCAACAAGCCTTAATAAAGAAATGGAAGTGGCGAGGAAAAGAGTGATGGGGACTCCTAGGTTTTTGGTTGAGCAGTTGGTGTATTCTACTGGGATGGAAAAAACAGCATGTACTAAGAGAAGTTTACTGAACTTTCTCCATCCTCTTTGTACTTCTAACAGCTCTTGGCACATAAAAGTTAATGGTAGTTTAGCTTTATGGTATATTTCACTCATCATCTTCAAATCTTATTATTTATTGATCCTTAATAAGGTTCTATAACGTAAATTCAATTTTGTCTGAATCCTGGTTTATTCCTTTTGGTATTTCTTTCTTCATTCATTTTTAGCTGTTTTGATTTGCTTTCTTGTAGAATATCTATAGTTTTTTAATTAAATTTGTTTGTTAAGTTTAATACTTTTGTTTATCCCATTGGTCCTTATTGTTGAATCAGAATATGACTACTCCTTACCACTCCACTGCTACTACCTTAGTGCAAAAAACCATCATCCCTTACCTGACTATTGAAACTTCCTCATTGCTACTGTTATCAAGTCCAAGCTCGCTCTGCTGGCTGCACGACAGGCCAATAAATAGAATATGACTTCATTTGGAAAGCCGGCAGAATGAGAAGATGACAGACTAAAGTCTCAAAATAAACATCTTATTGGGGCCTGGATGCCAGTTTCTTTTATAACACAGAGAGGGGGAGGAGATAAGGAAGTAAAGTAAAAAGGCGGTAAATTTTGCAAATAGAACCTGGAATGGCCAGCCTCGGGGAGGGGATGTGTTAATTTCTTCTTTCTTGCAGCCATCCACAGGTGGAACAGGGTCCGGATGTTTCCCTGAACAAAGGCACTTTTGTTTAACATTCAGGCAGAGGGGCAGGGTTCCCCGAGGAGGCAGGCCATTGTGTATAGACATTATCCTTTTAGTGAACAAAAGCAGCGGAAAGCAAAGGTTAAAGGAAAAGAAACAGATCCAACGTGGTCAGATTTGGCTCTTTCCTATTACACTACCACCCTTGATGTCCTACAGTATATTTTCACATGGTTCCTACATTAAACTCTTTAATCATAAGTCAGATCATGTCACTCCATATCAATACATAAGTAAATAACAGAATAAAAGAAATCTCCAGTGACTTTCCATTGTGCACAGAATAAAATACCAACATTCCACTAAGTCAGGTAAAGCCCTATATGATCTAATCCTGCCCCCAGCTCTCTGATGTCATCTCCTAAAACTCTGCTCCATTTTCATTGTTTCTAGCTATGCCGGCCTCTTGGTGATCACACCAGATGCACTCCCACCCCATAAACTCCAGCCTCAAAATCTCATTCTTCTATTTAGTTCAATTATCACCTTTGCAAGGAGGCTTTCCTGGATAGATCAGTGACTATTGACAAGAATATCACAACAGCTTGGTGAATATGTTGCTTAAAGTGCACTGATTAAAGATGTGGCTAAGGAGATTTGTAAGCAGAGCTTTAAAATGTTCATTACTGAAAATGCTAGGTAACAAGGAGATTAGTTTTGGGTCACAAATCTCTACTTTTGGCTTTGTTAGTTGATTTTCTTTTAATCAAATACTTAATTGAGAAGGTGCAAAGGATAAATGTCAAAATTAAAATGATAAAACGTTAAGGAGAAACTAATACCATCATTTTTAAAATGTATATTGGTACCAATATGGAGGTGACCTGTTAATATTGTCTTTTGCAGAAACAGCAAATGAAAAATTTTTACTTCAAATCTCTGAAATGGACAGCCATTTTGAAATCTCATCAACTGTATATAAAACATCATTTATTGGAAGAGATCTAAATTTTTGACTAATCTTGAAAAAAGGTCATTGAAAATGAACTAATTGAGGGAAAGAACCACAAATATAGTTTTTTCTCCCTTTATAGTCCTCTTTCTAAACTTCCATGCACAGTTAAAAATCTTTGGAATATAAATGGAGGATTTTAAACAGAAAAGAAAATTAAAGATTTTAAACAAATTGGAAATATATTAAATATAAATTATCCTACCTAATTTCAGATGATGTCAACTAATAACACCAGAGATGGGGAAGCCATCAGCATTTCACTAATGTATGACAACTGAAAATGAGATTTTAAAATTGTCACTTTCTAGCTCTAGACCAAAAATAAATAAGTAATATGATGAACTGCCATTCTAAAATCAAGAGAAAAATACCAAGCCCAAGTAAGTCCTTTTATATGACATGGACATTTTAAGCCTGTAAACTTGGGGGGAGGGTAAATTACAGAGAAATCACAACTTCAGACCTTTGTTCCCTACATTAAGGACATACGAACAATATTACTAGGTCAACTAGCATAAGAAAATAACAACCAAAAAAATATGACGCAGCCACCAGCAATTGTCTAGACTCTAAGGAAATATAATATGAAAAGGCAAGAGAAGAAAACTTTTACAATGTCTGTGGAGCTAAAATTCTATTTCAAACTATAGTTTGGGCGACAAAATAACATGAGAATGACTTCCCATCATTACATCTATAGTGCTATAACACACACACACACACACACACACACTTTATTAAGACTTCCCCATTCTAGTTTTTAAAAGGGAGGAGGCAATGACCCAGCAATCCCACTACTGGGCATATACCCTGAGAAAACCAAAATTCAAAAAGAGTCATGTACCAAAATGTTCATTGCAGCTCTATTTACAATAGCCCGGAGATGGAAACAACCTAAGTGCCCATCATCAGATGAATGGATAAAGAAGATGTGGCACATATATACAATGGAATATTACTCCGCCATAAAAAGAAACGAAATTGAGCTATTTGTAATGAGGTGGATAGACCTAGAGTCTGTCATACAGAGTGAAGTAAGTCAGAAAGAAAAAGACAAATACAGTATGCTAACACATATATATGGAATTTAAGAAAAAAAATGTCATGAAGAACCTAGGGGTAAAGCAGGAATAAAGACACAGGCCTCCTAGAGAACGGACTTGAGGTTATGGGGAGGGGGAAGGGTGAGCTGTGACAGGGCGAGAGAGAGTCATGGGCATATACACACTAACAAACGTAGTAAGGTAGATAGCTGGTGGGAAGCAGCTGCATGGCACAGAGATATTGGCTCGGTGCTTTGTGACAGCCTGGAGGGGTGGGATGGGGAGGGTGGGAGGGAGGGAGACGCAAGAGGGAAGACATATGGGAACATATGTTTATGTATGACTGATTCACTTTGTTATAAAGCAGAAACTAACACACCATTGTAAAGCAACTATACCCCAATAAAGATGTTAAAAAAAAAATAAAATAAAATAAAAGGGAGGAGGCAAAATATGATGCACCTTTTTTTAATGACAGGAATGGAAGACTAAATTTTTAAAAATATATGGAGTACAGGGAGAAAATTCTAACTGTATGGCAATGGTGAGCTCTGTTACTCTTTTCTGAGTTTACAAATTGGTAATTACACTGAAACACTATCTTTTCTGTAAAATAAACCAGATCTCAGAGTTGGTTTGGCAACATTTCAAAGTCTGTGGCAAGCATCAGTCCTGTGAGATTTCAACAAGCCTACGATGTCCATAGAAATTTAAAAGAGTTGGAGACAAAATGTCTAACACTGGAAAAAAAAAAAGTCTTATTTATTGTCAGTTAAGGAAGAAATTCTAAGTTTTGAAAAATATAATCTTTAATGCATTTCGGTTTCCCTTGGGCTTTTGTTTTTCCTGAGTTGATTTAGTTTTTCTCCAGGTACTAAAATCCCCAAGTCCTGCACAAAAGGAAACATTTTGCCTACTCAGTATGGAGTCCATAACCATAAAACTGGGGGGTGCTTAAGGTCCTCAGCTCCTTTTATTGCAGGCACATTAAAAATCCAAGGGGTTACAAATTGAGTATCAAGAAGAAAAAGAGCATCAAGAAATCCAAAAAGATTTTCTTTCTCATGGGGACACTGAACTTCTGGGAGGTAAATGACAGTCATATTCCCACAGCTAGTACAGTGCTACTGAATCATTTCAAACTATATTTTTACTGGAAGAAAGATTTCAGAGAAAGAGGAGAAAAAGAGCCAATTTTTTAAAGTCTCTTTTGTTATTTTTATGTTACAAATGGATGGGAGGCAATTTCGAATTTGCTGTAGACACATTTACTATATTGAATCCTTTCTCTGCTACTAAGAGAGGTGGATGAATGGATGAGGAATGGATTCCCCAAGTGGAAAGTGATCCACAGAGAAGAATTCAAAACGAACTCCCATGGTGAATTTCTGAGCTATAGTGCAAAGCAAGGAGCAAAATTGTAGACCGGTATTTCCTTAGACTTACTAATGCTATTCTATTTGGGGAAAAAAATGCATTTTTTTCTCATTTGGGGGTGGGACTTATAGTTGATGATGTGTCTCTTCTTTAGTCAATATCTAGAATTTGTTTTCTATTATTTCCTGTGTTGTTAATGCTAAATATTTGATCTCTTTGATACATTTAAAAATTATGTATTTTGGTAAATGTCAAGTTTCCACTTGTCTTACAGTGAAAGCTAGTCTGCACTGACACCCTCTTCCTGTACTCAGCCTTAGGGAGGACAATAATGAATTCATAAATTCACCTCCAATAATCATTTAGTTTATCAGAATTGCCATATTTCTGAGACCACCAATGTCTAACTCTTGGCCTGGTATATAGGAAGGTCAACAAATATTTGGTAAATGAGTGAATAAGATGCTATCTTGGGCACAGAGGATGAAAAATAATTACCAAAGTTTCTGGCCCTCAAGATGCTGATGAGGTAATAGAGGAATATACAAAGTAAAATTAGCATGTCAGGTTTCAAAAATGTTTTGGAAGGATAAAGAGCAAAATAATTTTACATGGAAAATAGAATTAGCAAAATACAATATATTCGAACAAATACAAAAACCTTCCCTAATTTCAAGGTTATAAACCATCCCATCCTTGGGACTATGGGAACACACGTCCAAGTCTTACAGAGAGCAGTTTACCAGTAAACAGACTCAGAAAATTAAAGTTTTGATGACATAAAAAGAATAAGACTCGTTAAATCTTACGGTCAATGGTCTGCCAAGATTGTGTCTTTATCTAGCTAAGTAAAGACTCAGGACAAACTCAAAGCTCTTGTGTCAAAAGTTTCTTTGCCGGAAGTTTCTCTCAAGGATTTCTCCTTCATTAATACTGGGAACATGTGGTTTCTGGGTTCATAAACAGTTTTCAAGGCTGAATCAAAATTATTGATGATTTATCTTATTTCTATACCCACTGTGAAATAAAATCACAAAAAATGCCACATTCTTTTTATAATATATTTATCTCCTAACGATATAAATGACTTGCATATTTTGTGACTCTATACAGAGAAGCTGTTTTGTTTCAGAGAGAGTTCCCTTACAACGCCACAATATTTATACTACTTCGTAGTTGTTACATCATTCCTACCATAATGAAAGCAATTTAAATGCTACAAAAATATCATAATGAGCACAAACCTGGCTATAGACTGATCACTGAAGTTGTAGAAGGAGGACCTTTCAATAACTCATTCATTCATTCAGAAATATTTACTGGGGGTCTATAATGTGTCAGGCATTGCGCTACGTGCACATGAGCTTCCTACCTATGAAACTCATGGTCTGGATGGGGAAGAAAGATACAAAATTCCACTTCACAGGGATGAAACTGAACTGGGATTTACAAGAATAGCAGAGAGGAAATTTTTCTACGCAAGGTGAATGGGTGTAATTTTGTGGTTAAATACGTCCTCCATATTGGTAACTAAGAACAGATGAACAGAATCAGTTTAAGAAGTGTTAAAATTGTGTTATGTTGTCTCTAAACACACAGACACACATGCACACACACACATCTCAGTTTAATTTTAATACACAATTTGAAATGGCCTAGTCAGAAATACAAGAGTCCATTTTTAGTTATTTAACAATTAAATATGCTGAGAGACTGGTTAGTTAGCAACTAAGAACTTGAATCAAAAGGCCAAGCAGCAGAGCCAGCTGTTACGAGCACTTTATGTATTATTATCTTCAATCAATGTCAGGGGCTTGGTAAATAAGCACAAGCATTCTTTCAGATGAAACAGTACATGGTTGATCTTTCTGGTTGGCACTGGAAATGCCATACAAACACTCCAGCCCCTACAAGAATAGAGTGTAGGTATCTAGAGAACTCAATAATCTATAACCCTTCGGACTGTCACCCTAGCCTTAAGATTTGAATTGGCCCTGTGTTCAGAAGCTTATTGGAGGATTTCATTGCTTGACCCTGACCAGAAGTAGTTTAGGTGGATGCTTCTGCTAGAATATTACGGTTTATGTCTTGAGTAAACAAACATTCAAGGTGCTGTCCGAGCATCAAAAAGAGAGCTGGGATTTAATGGAGCTTAGAGGATTGCCTATCACTTATTCTGCCTGCTTTTACTGTCATTTGTTCTGATACTCGTTTTCTCTGTGACTTATCAGGTATAAAGCTCTCTCCTTCTTTACCTATTATATCTCACTGATTATCTACCCTTTATGAATTTATTCATTGTGAATGATCAAATTTGCTTAGGTAAGCCCCTAGCAATATGTTTTATTATCTGGATTTTTTCAAATACATTTGTCACCCTGCACTATTTAATGATCCTCAACATTGATGTTTAATGAAAGTAAATTAATTCTTACGCTTAAATTCGATAATGTATATTTAAATATAATTTGCTTGATAATTCTTAGGGCCTGACCACTCTGTAAAGGTCAGTGAAATTTGCTACTATTCTTCAACCAGTAATAGTGACCAGAAGTAACAAATACCTCCAGGAAAGGAAATAATAATTCTAGAAAACATCTTGAAGACTTTCTAAGTCTTGCTCTGAAAACAGAGACTCTTCAATGGTGATTTTGATTATCATAGTTACTAATGTTGTCTTGAAAGATATAAGTAATATATTTTCAGGTATGATGTAGTAATAAACTAATGAAAAATGTGTAATGCCTAGGAACACTATTAATAGTAAGGGTATACTTCATAAATGATGGATATGTTTTAAAGCCACTTTGATAATTTATATAGGTGTTTTCAAAAGTTTCCATTTATGCTTATTTATGCCATTAAAAAGAGAATGAGGTATTGAAATTCAAAATTCCTGTCCTTTCCACCTGGTATGCAAAAATAGGTTGATCTACAAAAGACTCACTCAAGCAATTATCTTATCATGGATATCTTTACCATGGGTTTGACTAATATTTTTTTCCCTCAACAAAAAAAGAGAGTAGATTGGTTGAATAATTAATAAAATTTGGTTCCTTAACTTACTTAAATTATGAATTTGTCAAATGTATTCCAGGTCTCTCAGAGCCAGCTGTTATGAGCACTTTACGTATTATTATCTTCAATCAATGTCAGAGGCTTGGTAAATAAGCACAAGCATTCTTTCAGATGAAACAGTACATGGTTGATCTTTCTGGTTGGCACTGGAAATGCCATACAAACACTCCTGCCCCTACAAGAATAGAGTGTAGGTATCTAGAGAACTCAATAATCAAGATTAGATTTGTTTTTTTAACTTTTCAATTTATTAAAGAATAAAATTTTTTATACAATTTTATAAAATATAACTTGTTCCTTCAAATTATAAAGATTATACATAAAGGAAACTTACTTTGGAGTCATGGGTTTTATACTTTTTTAATATATTAAGCTTAAACATTTTGATGATTTCCAAATGGATATAATTTAGGACCAGGCATTGGAATTACTATTATTTTTCTAGAGAATCTATATTTACCACCAAAACTATAGCTGCACAGTCTTATATTTAATACTATGGAGGCTTATACTTTAGACAGTTTCCTTATCTATTTAGTTTATAACTATTAATATGCCTTAACCATAGGGATTGATGGAGTTTTTTGTTATTTTGCTTCAAGCAACCTGTGAGTCCAGACCTTGGGAGGAAATAGCACCTGGATTAGAAATAACTGAAGAGAGTTTAAGAAAGGGACTATTTATAAAGGTATGGGCAGGGTATAGAGACCACACGGTGAAATGCATACCCCAGGGATTCTGTCAGAGCTACTTCTTAGTCTATCAGAGCCTGGAGAGAAAAGGACATGTGAAGCAGGACCACCCAATGGAAGTGATCAAAGTTCACCTTTCCTCAATAGACTCAATCAGAAAGTTGAAGCCAGTTGTTTTTCTTGAAATTCCCAATTTTCACATGCACCAATAAATTTTCCTTTTTGCTCAAAAAACAAAGAGAGAGAGAGAGCGAGAGGGAGAGGGAGAGGGAGAGAGAGAGAGAGAGACTCAATCATCCTGGAGCATCCTTGCAGGGAGGGGACCAGGGAAAAATTACCCCAAAATAGCTTGCTCCCTCCTCCAGTCTCCTGCTAGCGTTCCTATGGGCAGAAGCCAACTGAAAGCCAGAAGGCTGTTAATGTCAAGTAGAAAACGATAGAAAGTGAATATGGAGGGGAAAATAAAAAATATCTGGTCAGGAAACTAAACACTAATTTAAACACTAACCTTCTTCTGACTGAGTAGTAGAGTCTTCTGGTTTCTTTAGAGAACAACACACTTGTGGCCCATATGCGTATGGGCTCACTCAACAGTCACCTCAATCTTGTGTAAGTGTCTTCCTGAGAGCAGATGTGGGTAAGATAAAACTACATTTTCCACACGTCTTTATAGGTATGGTTTACATTATGCCAATCAGATGCAAATGCCTAAGTCACCGAACTGGGGCTGAATTACATGAGGACAGTAAGGTCTGGTATTCGTCTTGCTGCTAAGGATTGTGGCAGAGGTAATACAGGTCTGGATTCAGCAACTACGGCAGCAGCTCGCTAACGCCTAAGAATCAGCAGCTTTCTTAATGATCCAGGTCTATATATGGTTTGGAGAAATTATATTGAAAAATCAGCTTAAAGCCCATTTCCGCTGTGCTGTCAGTTTGCTAGGTATATACCTTGATAAATTAGTTTTTCCCTGAAACACCTAAAGTATCATTCTGGCAGGCATTTCACAGAATATTCTCATCACTGTCGACCTTCCATACTGAACTTATTTTGATACTCAGCCTCTCTGTGATCCAGAAGTAAAGGCTGTATTTATATATGTGAAGGGTAAATTGCAAGTGATTAGTCCTTCTGTTGATTTCAACAGTAGATATACTCACTATTATCAGGAAAAACTCAACAGGTGTTTATAGTATTATATAATCTGTGTAAAACAAACAAATTTAAAATAGGAAAGCATTATGCTCTTATACAGGAACGAACAGCTATCCATAAAGTGTGTTAGACTGATCCAGACCACTTTCTATGATGATTTGAAGATCTAAGGAGAATAAGTAGAACATGGCATATTAACTAGGAAACACACATTTTTTAAACAAGTTATTCTTTTTGAATGACATTCTTCCACCGTATGCAATCAAAATTATTGACATGATGACATTTTCCTTCAGTGTTCTGGGTTGAAACACATATATATCAAAAGATATATAAAATAATTCACAGTGATGAGCTTTAAAACAGCTTAAACACACAAAAAAATGAACAAACAAAATTTCTTCAGACTTTAAATGAAAGCTGGGAATAAGATTGTTTAAATGTGTTTTCAAATAATTGCAATAGGGTTTCCCTGGTGGCGCAGTGGTTGACAGTCTGCCTGCCGATGCAGGGGACACGGGTTCGTGCCCCGGTCCGGGAAGATCCCACATGCCGCGGAGCGGCTGGGCCCGTGAGCCATGGCCGCTGAGCCTGTGCGTCCGGAGCCTGTGCTCCGCAATGGGAGAGGCCACAACAGTGAGAGGCCCGTGTACCACACACAAAAAAAAATAATAATAATTGCGATAAGTCAATGATTTAGGTAAGAAAAACTTCCTACTCTCATGAAGAGAAACTGACATCTTTATCTTACATTCCCTATTTATCATCTTATATTTTCATCTTCAATAACAGCTACTGGCTCTCCAAGTTCTTAAAGGAAAGTGGGAGTGACATCTCCAAGCACCCTTCTTCAATGACCATCAAATGCAAAGAAACTCTGAATGTCTTACATTAATTGTCGAAACATTATAAATCTATCACATATTACTATCTATTCTGTGATTTGTGAACACAGAGAGGGAGGCTGTGAATATGGAGAAGAGAATATATGAATACAGAAGAAAGAACAAAGCCTGACTGCACTAGGATTTTCTAAGCCTCCAGGCAGAAGTGGTGAGACTATTTTGTGGTGTAGAATGTACCTCTAGATACTATGATTATCTCTCATAAAGAAGGAGAGGATTTTTAAAAAATGTAAAGTTTTGGAGATGGTAACTTGGAAAGGTCCAGAATATATTTAGGGATGAGAGAGCTGACTATAGCTTGGGATTGTGTGTAACACTATTGGGAATAAAGTGGGGATGCCATTGTTCAGTTACAAGATTTCATTCAGCGCAGATTCTATTATTTATTCAAAAAATCTCTGCAGAAGGAAGAATAAAATTTAAGAGTTAGACTACAGTTTGGGGAAGCTACAAAGCAGACGTTCTCAAATGTTTGTGTGCATCAGACTCACTTGGGGGACTCATTAAAACACAGATTCTAGGCCCGATCTCCAGTTTCTGATAATAGGTCCAGGGTGTGGTCCACAAATGTTCATTTCTAACAAGTTGCAAGTGATGCTGATGCGGTCAGTCCAGCCATTATACTTTGAAAATTGATACACTAAATAAATGGGCTTGGTGCTTAAAGATGGACAGAGAGCCTCATCAAATGAGAAGACTTATTCACTGGTGGGGCAGGAAGTAGTTATAATGACCAACGCAATAATAGCAAGAGCAAAGTCCACCAGCAGCACTGGACCATTCAGAAAAGCAGCCACAACGTAGTATCTTTTGGAGCAGAAAAACAGTCAACATTCTCTTCCTTGGAGCGAATGCCATTACATTTTTGTTTCCCCAAACTCTGTTTCCATTGGAAAGAAAATAGGTATACTTACCCTTAAGGTCACTTAATTTAAAAACGCTTCTGAGCACATACCACATTCGAGGGACTGTGCCAGGCAATGGAATACGAAGAAGAATAAGACTTGGTCCCTTCCCCTATGGAAGTCAGCCCATTATTAACATAGTAAAGTCTATAATGCAGAGACAATGCCTGGGCATCTTAGTATCTTATACAAACTTCAACACGGTGCCTTGTGCACAGAAAACACTCAGTAAGCATGCTGAATAAATGTTGCATTCATTGACATGAAAGTATCAGCGGCACGTTCTGCTGAGCCCTACGTTTGCTGAACTCTGATGACATACTAGACGCTCTGCTTATTCTCTTTTAATTCTTACAACCACCTTATACGGGAAGTAGTTTTATTATTTCTGTTACACAGAAAGGAAACTCAGCTTTACAAGATCATGCAACTTGCCCCAGATCACACAGCTGAAAGAGTCAAAGCTGGAATCTGAGTCCTGATCTGTACGACTTCCAACTCCCTTCTACATCTGCTGTGCTGTCTCACAAAGTAATTGAAAATATTTTTTTTCTTAGTTATCAAACATGCATTCCTGTGATCTTTACTCTAGTAATACGCATAAGAAATAAATATTTTTACATTGCTCATTCAATTTTTCCCACTCAACTACCAGAGTACAACATGTCAGATATAACTTAATGAAATAACCCAATATACTGCTCTAAGTAATAATAAAAAGAGCTAACATTGAACATATTCCAGACAACATGTTAAATGTCATAACTCATTTTATTTTCAAAAAGAAACCACGTAAGTATTATCTTTACTCCCACTTTATAAATGAGGAGTTAGAAAAATTAAGTAGCAGTTTCTTAGCCATGGAGCTATTAGCAGATGGAAAATTCGAGCCCTCTTTATTCTAACTTTAGAACTGTCGCTAAGCATGACTACTTCACACTGCCTCTCCTCAAGTTCCACCTATTTCTAGACAGTCTGTCCTGAAAGTACTCATCATTATGCTTTCACCTACACTTTTCTATAATGAAACTGGACTGCTTAGCCTCCAAAAACAATACAATGCATGGGTCAAAGACTGAAGGGAGTCACTCACATGACATGTTGGTATTCGACTTACCACCACCTCCAGAACATGGGGAACTTCTGTGCATTTTATATGTGGGTTAAGCAACAGGTAATGCTTGCAGTTAGTTTTCAAATGTGACAAAGTGTATACAACATCAATAAAAACAAAATTAATATGGTTCCAAAAGGAAAATTGAAAAGGTTAAAAGTAGTAAGCATTTTATTTTCCTGTAGTAAGTATTTTCTCTGAATGTAGCATACGATATGTGAAGGAGTTATAGAGAAAAATGCACAATTTACAATGTAATACTTCATTTCCAAATTTAGACAAATATACCAATATTGTTATACACATCTTTGTGTATATATTAAGAATTATTGCTTTCATCATGTAAACAGAGATTATTAATATTGCTGGGCAGATCTGATATGGTTTATCTTTTTGAATAGAATCAATACAATGAAAATATCCATTATGTACAGGACTCATGATAAGGGAGGATTTATATTCAAATAGTGATTTTCTTTACTCCGTTGATCCAACTTCTCTCATCTGCTTTCTTCTCTAGTTTCAGGGATGTCTATGGCCTAGAATGGCCCCTACATTAGCACAGATTACATACAAACCTCAGCCAGAGAGAAGAACATGTCTTAACATCAAGTTCCCAATGATGCCCAATCCCATTATTTCTCACTCTTGTCTTTCCTTAGAAGGCTCAGGCCAACCTTGCCTTCCTGTTCCTTAAGCAAACCAAGTATATCTCACTCCCTCAGTGTGTACTTACAGACCCTTCTGCCTGGAACGTGTCATTTAGATCTCAGCTCATACGTCGTGTTCTCAGAACATCCTTTTTTCCCTTTCATTTATTTATTTAGCTATAATTTAGAACTATACATTTCCTTTTTAGTGTATAGTTCTGTGAGTTTTGACAAATGGATAAAGTCATGTAACTACTACCACAGTCAAGATAGAGAACAGATCCTTTACCCACAAAAATTCACTATGCCCCTTTGTCAACCCCTACTTCTACTTTGTGCCCCAAGAAACCACTGATCTGTTTTCTGTTCCTATATTTTTTCCTTTTTTAGAATGCCATATGTGTGGAATAATATATGTAGCCTTTTGAGTTTGAGTTGGGTATCCATTCTTCACCACTTACATAATGTTACCTTACAATTTGCTCTCCACCACTGTGCTATCTTATTTTATTTTTGTTATAGCACTTATTATTCCCTGAATACATCATTTTATTTGTTTATCTGTCTATTATCTACTTTCTTTCCTCTGAGCTGAAACAGCTACATATGTGACACTTTTGTGCAAATTAGATTTTTTTTTTCAGATTTACCTTCAACTCATAACTTAAACAAAATTTAGCCTTCGAAGGCATTTCCAGGCAAAAGATTATATGAAGTCCTCAACCCTCAGAGTGGGCTGGTCAACATTCAATTTACATATAGGTAATAATACATTCCGAATAAAAAAGCAGTACAATGAAAGATGCAGGGATGAGTTGTAGACGACATATAAACTGACTTATGAAGATTCAGTTATCTGGAATATAGATTATAAACAGAGTAACAAACAAATTAAATTTTGTTTGTCCCTTGTCAGTGCTTTTGTGAAAAGCAGATTCCCTATATGACGAGGTCAGAGATAAGTATTTATAAATAGAGATCAGTGGAATATAATATACACCAGACAAGCAGAGGATAAAAATGACTAATAATGATACCTTCCACCTCTAGTGTTTTATGTGTTAAATAGCAGTAAAGTAAACAAATATTATAGACCAATTACTGTGCTAAATCAATGCGTGATCAATGGCAAATGCATTTAAGAACTTCAAAGAAATTAAAAAGAAAATTTCTGGGACCATAAGACAAAGGTATCTCTTGATGTAAATCGTGCAATAAATAGCCACTGTGAGGAAAAATATCTGATGGTGTTTATGACTCATTGGTAAAGAACAGTTTTAGATACATTCCTAGATGTCCCTTACCTATTAATCTTACTCCGGGAAAGGAATTTTAAAATGTGACATTTTCTGTTTCAGTTTCATCTAAGTTGCTAAAAGTCAACAACAAAACATGAGGTTCCATAACCCCAGTATTCAAAAGCAGAGTACTAGGATATATATATATATATATATGGGCCTAGCAAAGGGAAGGTCCAAAAATCTCTCTCCCATCTTATCCTAGCATACTGATATAACAACAAATTGGAAAGAAATATATAATAAATGAGAAAAAAATCACCAAAATTGAGTTGTTTACTTGTTCTATTTCTCTTTGTTTTCGTTAAGTTCTTTTATATGGTTGCATAATCCTTACCTAAAAAGCCATATCCTAAGGCTCAGAGGTATTATGCTGTCCTGATTTTTCTATTAATTTTCTGACTTTTCTCTCTGTGTGTGTGTGTGTGTGTGTGTGTGTGTGTGTGTGTGTGTGTGAGTGAGCACATGTGTATGCGTGTGTGTGAATTTGTTACCCTTCTTTCTTTCTTCTACTCTTCAAATGTAGATAAAGTCAATGCTTACTTTATTTTTTCTCTCTCTTTTCTTCCTTCTTGAAAGTTTAACACATTTATGTCTGTCTGCCTGCCTATTTATATATATCTCTCTAAACTCCAGAGATTTGTGGAAATAATACTTATCTCTCATAAAATGCTCTGCAAAACCAACCTTTTTTTTGCATATTTCTGTCAATTTTATCCAGGCTCAAAATCACACTCTAATCTATGATTAATCGTTTTCCCTACAATCTCAGTTTTATATGCTGTCATTCATCAGACCCTGAGCATACTCTATAATGCTTCTTGTATACACTACTTCCTCTGCATTTCCACCCTAGTGAAGGCCCATTTTTTTATACATTAGCCTCTAGGCAATTATTTTCAAAACAACTAAACATATTTCCTGCTGCCAGGCTTTGCTATCCACTTATGAAATCATGATTTTATTAAACCTCACTTTCTGTCCTTCTCTGTTTAAAAACATGCATCAAACTTCCCACTTCCGCCTCCTACAGGGAAACACTCACACCTCTTAGCCTGGCATCACATGCCTCCTCTGCACGTGGGGAGCACTGATTTTACAGCCTCTTCACTTTCCATATTTCCTACTCCCTTACAGACACTATGCAGTCCAGCTACCATGACCAATAAATACTTGGGGAACTCTACATCTTCCACATACACTTTTGAAAAGTGCCCCTCCTCATGTGGCTACTCAAAGCTCAGTTAATTTTCAAGGTTCAGGCCCTCTTTCTCCATGAAACTTTGATGATTCACCTAAACCAATGGTTTCTATGGATTCCATTTGTCATTTACACTCCTGTTATGAGAGGTTACAAACTCCACTGTGACCAAAGAAAACGAGCCAACAAGTGTCCCGAAGATATCGATTATAACTTGCAAATCTAAAATCAACAAATAATGGAGCAAACATTGTATAAAATACATCAATTGCTGTGCAGTTGGGCAAAAGAAGGAATACCAAAATGACCAAAAGAATAAAGGGGAATACTATTCTGTAAGCAAAGTCCTTAGCGTAGTGCCTGGTTTCATAACGGCACTGAAGAGTATGGTTTTCATTCCGAGTCTCAAATGCATCACGTTAAAATATTTAATTTTTTTCCCTAGAAAAATGATGTTTGAGGTCTAAGAAAGTTATGCCACAAATGGGAAAAGTGAATATAAATTTTATCAGCCAATCACAAAAACTAGAATTTGAAGTGTTGCTTAGTTTTGGGGAGATATTACAAATCAAGTAAAACAAGGTCTTAGCATAAAGCTACTTCATTATAATTTGATGCCAATATAGGACATTACCATAACATGAATTCAAAACAAAGTGTCACTTTGAGACCCCAGTACACTTTTATCACTCAATAGCTAATGTAGCATTTTCCACAAAAAACATTATTTTGATTTGTATTTTTCCTTATTATGGATACTGTCATGAACTTTCCAAATTATTAGACATAAGTGATGCACACTGATACGGGACTTTATCAGTATGCGTGTTTGAGAAAAATAAGGAACCTTGCTTAACCTAATAGGAGCAGAGGCAAAAGAATTACATTTTCAAAAAGTATTGTTGTTACACCTATTTTTTAAACTTAATTAATTAATTTATATTTTTGTCTGCGTTGGGTCTTCGTTGCTGCATGCAGGCTTTCTCTAGTTGCGGCGAGCAGGGGCTACTCTTCGCTGCGGTGCACAGGCTTCTCATCGCAGTGGCTTCTCTTGTTGCATAGCACGGGCTCTAGGCATGTGGGCTTCAGTAGTTGTGGCACGTGGGCTCAGTAGTTGTGACTCGCAGGCTCTAGAGCACAGGCTCAGTAGTTGTGGCGCATGGGCTTAGTTGCTCCGCGGCACGTGGGATCTTCCCGGACCAGGGCTGGAACCTGTGTCCCCTGCATTGGCAGGTGGATTCTTAACCACTGCGCCACCAGGGAAGTCCCATTACATCTATTTTTAATGCTTTGGAAGCACCTGTCAGCAAGAACATCTGCATCTTAATAGCCTATTTTAAGGAAATTTAAATCATTCTTATGCTGACAAATACAGCCATATTCCAAATAAGTGCATCTCATAAAAGTAAATACATATTCAATGACTCATTAAAATCAGACATTTAAAAAAAATCATGATTCAGGACCCAATACATAGTTTTAAAATAAAAATATTTCTCAATGAAAGAGTTGTGTAGTGTACCATATGCAAATATTTATCTCATTTAATAATGATGATTACTATAAAAATGCCACTTAATCAAAGGAAAGAAATCATTACACCACACGTCTCAACACAATTATTTATTCCTCTCTAGGAAATACAATGTGTATTTGAGATACTTGAAAATTACCATATATTACATAATAGTCATAATGTTTTTGAAGATTGTAAACCAAATTTTACTGTTTTTACTAAATGCAAAAAATTGTTGTAGTTTTATTCCCCTAATATGATAACTCCCATTGGTTTGTCATCTGATTACCCACTGGGTTCCCATGCTTCAGAATGAGGGCAAATGACATCTATAAAGGAAAGTTGTTTGACTGTCACATTAGACTTCTTTGAGTCTCTGCATGAAAAAGTCTATGAAAGCTGGTCTTTGTGAAAGCTAAAAGTAGTTTCTAAATTCCATAAGCTCCCTTTAAGAATCAAGAGCTAGACTTGGCCAACTCCGATCAAAGAATATTACTCCAAATCCTTGCTAGAAAAATAAGGGAAGGGGGAGGATGAAAGGGAAGGTCCTTTCAACTAGGAAGAGAAAGTAGAAAGAATTCTATATCAAGAGAAATTGAAGGTGAAGAAATGAGAATGTGAATGAAACTTGAGTCCCTAAGACGAAGATTTCCCAGTTTCCTGGGTTTTAGGCAGAAAGGTGTGGGGGGCAAAGGCAAAGTTATAAAGTACTCGAGGATATCCCCATATCCCTCAAAGGTTGAAGAAAGTCCTCTTTCTTCAACCTTTGAGGGATATAGTCCCTCCCTCCCCTTTCCAGAGAATTTTTCGTGATGACAGGAGACGTTTTTGATTATCACAGTGGGGGAGTGGTGGTTACTATTGGCACCTGGCATCTAATAGATAGAAGCCAAGGACGTTCCTGAACAATCTACAGTGAGGAAGGCAGTCCCCCACCGTAAAGAATTATCTGGCTCAAATTGCCAGTGGTACTGAAGTTTATAAAGCCTACTCTAGTCTGGCGTTCTGCTTCATTGCCATATCCGATATGGGGCTGAGCTGTGTAATAAAGTCCAAAGGCAGCAGTAGGAGCTGAAAGCCCATGCTCAAAAGATAAATTCTTTCATTCAGCAAATGTAGAGTGCTTATTCAATAAATACCTGACATTGTTCTATCCACTAAGGATAAGCACTGTATGAACCGGACACATTTGGTGGAGAAACCAGAGAGTTAGTGGGCAGAGATGGAACCACTATTCCATGGAAGGTCTCTAGGGACGTTTTCTCTGAAAAGTCGACCTGTAGAGGTCCAAGGAGAAGAAACAGTTCAGTATAGGTTTCCCAGAAGAAATGCGTTTGGTATGTTTGAAGAACAGCAAGGAGGCCGGTGTGAATGGAGCAGAGTAAGTGAGAGGAAGGGTGGCCGACGGTCTTGCTTACAGGTGAGATCATTAGGGAATCATGGTCTATCGTAAGGACTTGTGATGTTTTAATGAGTAATGTGAAGGGCAGTGAAGGATTTTGAGCACTGGAGTGACATGATATAATTTACATGTTTAAATGATGAACTTTGCCTTCTGTTTCGAGATTATGAGAGGAGGATGGGGCAGAGGCTAGAACTGGACCCTTGAGGTAGTAAAAGATGTTGGGAAAGGGGTCTGATTCAGGATCTATGTTGATGGTGGAGCTGTATTTGTTGGCAAGTTGGCTCTTTGACAAGACTCAAAATGAATCCAGTAACTGCAAAAATAAAGAACAGAGTCGTCATTTGCTAAGATGGGGGGGTATAGACCAAATGCTATGCCCACCCTCCGCAAATCCTATGTTGAAATCTTAACCCCCAATGTGATGGTATTAGGAGTTGGGGCCTTTGGGAGGTGATTAGGTCATGAGGATGGAGCCCTCATGAATGGGATTGGTATCTTATGAAAGAGGCTGCAGTGGGCTGGTTTCCTTTCTCTCTCTTTCCCTCTCTCCCTGACATGTGAGGATACAAAACAGGAAGAAAGAGCCCTCACCGGGTACCAAATCATTCCATACCTTGATTTTTGACTCCCAGTCCCCAGAACCATGAAGAATGCATGTGTGTTGTCTAAGCACCCAGTCCATGGTCATTTGTTACAGCAGCAGGAGCTGACTGAGAGAGGGAGAGACTAGGAGGGAGCAGGAATCTGTTTCACTTTGTTATGTTGAGGGGGGTCAGGAATTTGGTTTTTAACCTTCTAACTTGAAGAAGCTTATTACATCTAAATGAAATTAATGAATACACAATTGGATAAATGAGTGTGGAGTTCATGAGAGAGATCTGGACTAGAGTTATATATGTGAGAACTGTCAGAATAGTGATGGTATTTACAGCCGTGAAACAGGATGCTTTCCTCTAGGGCATTGTTTCTCTAACTACCTATGGTGAAAACACAGGATCTTATTCCATTCCACAAGGACTGACATTTGGTCATATTATGGTGGACAATCTTCACAAGGGAGTTTGGCATCACCTGAATTGGACTAGACTCGGTCCAATGACACAAGTCTGTGGATTAGGTCTTGGATGCTGTAGCAATGTGAAATTGATAAAAACGTTTCCAAACTCTTAATCCTAATTTCTGTTGTTATCTCATTGGGGAGAGGTAAAATCAGTTGTGGTCCAGAATCAGTCTACATTTTCTATTTAATCATTTGGTTTTTAGTATGTGATCAGATTGATATGATTCATCATCTCCATTTTACTGTGTAAAGTAGACATGTTCTGAGAACTGGAAAATATTCAAATGCCCATGCAAAAGTTATGTATGTACACTTATGTATACACAGATATATTTAACAAATACTAGCTAGTGTGGTACAACGTATAAATATTAAAGAAAGGGAAATGTTTAGGCAATAATGAACTGAGAAGATCCAAATAACACGAGAAAATTGCTCAAGGTTATTAATTGTGCCAAATAATAAAATTTCCTTAATGCAAAAGGATGTTGAAGAAAGAAAGAAAAAGTGAAAAATGGAACTTACATGCAGGAAAAATTTTAAAGGGCTCAGAGGGCAATTTGGAGTTCACATTGCTATAAGGGGGAGAATAAATGATGTAATTAAACGTCTGGAAAAGTAATTGTTCTTAGGACCCTGATATTTTCTCAAGTATCTAATACAATTGACACCATCTGTCTTTTAGTTTTCAACATCCAATTCAAGGAAGTCCCGACATTTCACTTTTGACTGTAATACATTCATCAAATATTTACATTTTTCCTAGTGAAAATTCCAGAAAGGATTCAGAGCACAGACACACTTTTAGAAAGTTCTTTTGCTTGATTCATGTCCTTTGGCTTTTATTTTATTTTTCAGTTTTAAGTCAGATTTCATTTTGTAGGATATTGAATGTTCAATTATTTACGATATTGATAAAGTGTAATGGTATTCAGTTCTCTCCCTGTGTACTCATCCATGTATTCAGAATATCTGAGAAATTATACAAAAAGCTAGTTTTTAATTGCTTTTGCCTTTTCCTTTTGAGACCAGGTTAGAAGAATACGTACAGATATTTTATTTTTAGTAAACAGCTGGAAAGAATTTTTGTTTATTTTGTTTTCTATGGAAACATAAAACTTCATTGGAGATACGGCTTTTACTCAGCAGTAATTGCTAAGGCTTGGGTGAATTAAGCACCATACAGAACTATTTTCTCTGTATTACTGCTCTATTTATATTTTGGTAAGTAGCTGCTGTTTGCACTAAATGGATTGATTTCCTGTCTTTTAGCCTCATACAGATCTTCAAAAATAGCTTTTTATTCTACCAGAGTGTTGACAGCATAGGCCCAGAGATAAAGCAAGTTTATTACTACTATTATTATTACTATTTTAATCAGAACGGCATTTACTAAGTTCTATATTTTCTGAAAGATGGTTTTAGAATATAAAATAAAACATTTTATTAAGAGGATAGGGATTCATTTGTTCATTGAATAACAAACTAATATTATTATGTGTCTACTATTGACAGGAATTATGCTAAGCACTGGATGAGTAAAAAACGTCTAGACTCCCAAGAGCCTCAGTGCAGTTAGACAAGAGAGCCAAGTGGGCACATGAGTTTAATGAAAGCCAGCACTATGCACTCGGACAGCAATATGTATAGAGTACCTTGTAAATTCTGAATGAAGTTCAGAGAAAGCTGACAGAGGAGCTGCCTCGGTAGAGCATGGAGGGAAACACAGAAGTTAACCAGGCTGGATGGGAAGGTGTGTATGCGTGTGGAGGGGGTATGGTAAACAGCTGTGAAGTACGGATGGGGTGAGTGGCAGGAAATGGGATTGGAAATATAGGCTGGAGCCTAACTGGGTAAGGTCCTAACAGCCGTTCAAAGAAATGTAGATTTTATTCTAGTGAGAACTGAAGGACTTAGAGAGGTGGGTTGGTGTGGGGAGTGGAGGGATGGTCACATAATTAGACTTCCCTTTTGGAAGGATCTCTAATGATGAATTGACTTGCAGATGGTCAGGACTGGAAGCAGAAAACTTATTTAGGAAAGTATTCAACTAACTTGAGTTGGACCATAACAGGGCTTAAACTAAAATAGAAAGATAAAGAACATTAAGTCTATTCTAGAGTTATTACAATCACAGAATTGACAAGACTTGGTGATTGATTATGTTACCTATGGGACAATATTGGAAAATATCCTGAGGGCCAGCAAGCTCCTGACACTATATTTAATAAACCTTCTTTTTTTTTTAACTTTTAAGAAGCCATTTAACACGCATAAACAAATTACAGGTTGAATTATCTGTTGGTGAAAAATGACTACATGCTAAATAAAAATAAAATTGATTTATAATGGATTTTTTGAGAGGAAATTTCAAATAGATTAAAACTATTGTTTTCCTTTAACCCTTCCCCCCACCCAGCCACAGGCACATCTGTCTTCAAGGGGTGCTGGCTAATATCCAAAAACTCCCATAAACAGGACTACTTTGCTCTCATCATAATGCACTGTCACACAGAGCAGGTTGCTAAGAGCTTGTGATGGGTATTTGATTCTGACAAAATTCCCACTGCCATTTTCTGTTCCTGCACAACTCTGGGTCCTCTAGATGTTGATGTTGTATTACTGAGACAGGAAAACCTCCCATGGAGGACCTATCTTCTTCCTCTTTGCTCAACCTGTCTATCTGGAGCTGGCTGGAGGCTCCACGTGGTTATGTGTGGAGAGCAGAAGTCAATCAACAACTATTGCATATTCTCAACTGCAGCCCACCCTATTTTATCAGACATTGTTAGGTAGAAATGAGCCCAACTACTAACACGTAACCTCAGACGCAAATTTAAGACACGAGTCATGGGGTAGAGGGTCAATGCAGGGAGAGTGAAAAGGAGAGAGGTCAAGAATGAATCTGTCCTCTAAGATCAGGAACAAGACAAGGTTGTCCACTACCATGAGTATTAGTCAACATAGTTTTGGAAGGTTTAGCCACAGCAATCAGAGAAGAAAAAGAAATAAAAGGAATCCAAATCGGAAAAGAAGAAGTAAAGCTGTCACTGTTTGCAGATGACAAGATACTATACATAGAGAATCCTAAAGATGCTACCAGAAAACTGCTAGAGCTAATCAATGAATTTGGTAAAGTAGCAGGATACAAAATTAATGCACAGAAATCTCTTGCATTCTTATACACTAATGATAAAAAATCTGAAAGAGAAATTAAGGAAACACTCTCACTTACCATTGCAACAAAAAGAATAAAATACCTAGGAATAAACCTACCTAAGGAGACGAAAGACCTGCATGCAGAAAACTATAAGACACTGATGAAAGAAATTAAAGATGATACAAACAGATGGAGAGATATGCCATGTTCTTGGATTGAAAGAATCAGCATTGTGAAAATGACTATACTACCCAAAGCAACCTACAGATTCAATGCAATCCCTATCAAACTACCAATGGCATTTTTCACAGAATTAGAACAAAATATTTCACAATTCGTATGGAAACACAAAAGACACTGAATAGCCAAAGCAATCCTGAGAAAGAAAAACAGAGCTGGAGGAATCAGGCTCCCTGACTTCACACTATACTACAAAGCTACAGTCATCAAGACAGTATGGTACTAGCACAAAAACAGAAATACAGATCAATGGAACAGGATAGAAAGCCCAGAGATAAACCCACACACATATGGTCAACTTATCTTTGATAAAGGAGGCAAGAATATACAAGGGAGAAAAGACAGCCTCTTCAATAAGTGGTGCTGGGAAAACTGGACAGCTACATGTAAAAGAATGAAATTAGAACACTCCCTAACACGACACACAAAAATAAGCTCAAGATGGATTAAAGACCTAAATGGAAGGCCAGACATTATCAAACTCTTAGAGGAAAACATAGGCAGAACACTCTATGACATAAATCACAGCAAGATCCTTTTTGACCCACCTCCTAGAGAAATGGAAATAAAACCAAAAATAAACAAATGGGACCTAATGAAACTTAAAAGCTTTTGTACAGCAAAGGAAA
Source organism: Globicephala melas (assembly GCF_963455315.2). NCBI lineage: Eukaryota > Metazoa > Chordata > Mammalia > Artiodactyla > Delphinidae > Globicephala > Globicephala melas. The sequence continues at coordinate 8,729,797 of NC_083322.1, forward strand.
CCATAAATGAGACGAAAAGACAACTCCCAGAATGGGCGAAAATATTTGCAAATGAAGCAACTGACAGAGGATTAATCTCCAGAATTTATAAGCAGCTCACGCAGCTCAATATCAAAAAAACAAACAACCCAATCCAAAAATGGGCAGAAGACCTAAATAGACATTTCTCCAAAGAAGATATACAGATTGCCAACAAACACAAGAAAGGATGCTCAACATCACTAATCATTAGAGAAATGCAAATCAAAACTACAATGAGGTATCTCCTCACACTGATCAGAATGGCCATCATCAAAAAATCTACAAACAATAAATGCTGAAGAGGGTGTGGAGAAAAGGGAACCCTCTTGCACTGTTGGTGGGAATGTAAATTGATACAGCCACTATGGAGAACAGTATGGAGGTTCCCTAAAAAACTAAAAAGAGAACTACCACCCAGCAATCCCACTACTGGGCATATACCCTGAGCAAACCATAATTCAAAAAGATTCATGTACCACAATATTCACTGGAGCTCTAGTTACAATAGCCAGGACATGGAAGCAACCTAAGTGTCCACTGACACATGAATGGATAAAGAAGATGTGGCACATATATACAATGGAATATTACCAGCCATAAAAAGAAATGAAATTGAGTTATTTGTAGTGAGGTGGATGGACCTAGAGCCTGTCATACAGAGTGAAGTCAGAAAGAGAAAAACAAATACCGTATGCTAACACATATATATGGAATGTAAAAAAAAAAAAAGGGTGGTTCTGAAGAACCTAGGGTCAGGACAGGAATAAAGACACAGACGTAGAGAATGGACTTGAGGACACAGGGAGGGGGAAGGGTAAGCTGGGACGAAGTGAGTGAGTGACATGGACATATACACACTACCAAATGTAAAATAAATAGCTAGTGGGAAGCAGCCGCATAGCACGGGGAGATCAGCTCGGTGTTTTGTGACCACCTAGAGGGGTGGGATAGGGAGGGTGGGAGGGAGATGCAAGAGGGAGGAGATATGGATATATATGTATATGTATAGCTGATTCACTGTATTATAAAGCAGAAACTAACACACCATTGTAAAGCAATTATACTCCAGGAAAGAAAAAAAAAAAAAAAGAATGAATCTGGTTTCTGGCTTTTGTGGCTGGAGGCTCTACTTCTAAGTTTTCAATACAGAGCGGGGGTCTGGCCTGGCACATGATGAGGGGCGGGCATGAATTCTCTGTGAGTATGTTGGTTTCAGGACCCTGAAGTAAAGTCATATAAATGTGTCCTGTAGGCAACTGAGTATGTGTTTGTGGAACTGAGCAGAGAGGGCTACAATCGAGACAGAATTCTGGAAGTCAGCAACATGTGTTTGAAGCCTCACTAAAATTATTTAAGAAGAATGTGAGGTATGAGAAAAAAACCCAAAAAACACAAAAAAACATACTAAACTTACACAACTATTTCTCTTATAGACTTGCAATAATGAACCTAACTTGAAATTTTCACTACAGTCAATTGATTGTATAAGATGGGTGGGTGGGACTATTACTCTCTGAGATACTACTTTAGTAGAAAATAGCTGTGAGACATGGTCATCACTGATATGTACTAAGAAATGGCAGAGACAAATCGTTAAGGGAAAACTTTGGCTCTCAAAAGCTTCCAGAGCTGAGATGTTCCCTGAAGGCTAAAAAAAACATTTGTTCTGTGCACTGAGCAGGAAGTCAATGTGTGGAACCCAGCTGTATTATTATTGTTGGCTTGTGCCACAAAGATCTCAGGCTGGTGGTGCTCAGTCTTCAAAAATCACAAACAGGATGGTTTGACCCAATTAGAAGAATATCTTTAATTTAGTGTCAACATTTTAGAAACATGATGTCTTGTACTAAAATTGTGATATCAGGAATCTCTTAAAACACCCACCTATTTGGCAATGCTGGGCTCCAAATTCACAAATGGCCCACCTCATTCCGTTACCTCAGATGCCTTCGGATGTGTGTTGGCATTCCAGTTTGAGACCCTCAGCTTAATAAGAAGTACCATGGTAAGTTTCTGTCCGGAACTTGAAAGTAGGCAAAATAGAGCACTGGTTATCATCTCCGTGCCATGTTTACTAGGTTATTTTCCAGACACCTCTGTGATGGCTGAGAGTAAGAGAGTGACTTGGAGATTTTTGCTAGTAGAGACACGCACAAGCTGAGGTTACTTGCACGGATTATAAAACTAATCTCTGTCCAGTGGTATAGATAACCTGACAGTTTATAGTTTATTTCTCCATTACACATTACCCAGTTTTATATCTCAGCCAAAAATATTATTTTAATACACATTTATTAAATGTTCTCTATATACCTAATACCTACATACACTGTGGTCCAGTTTCATCATCTTAAAAGTTCCCTGATTAATAAGCTAAACGAAATCTTAGACTAGTGTTTATTTTATATTTGTCTAGAAGTCATCATTTTACCTTATTAAAATTATACTTTAACAGAACATAAGCCAATTAACCCAATGATCAGAATTGTTTAAGCAAAAGATTGTATTTTCTTATTGTACTTGGCTGGGGTTTAGTTTTCTATTCTACTTGGTGTTTGGTTTGTTCATCAGTCAGATTACATTCTATGAAGACACAGTCTAGCCCTCAAGAGTTCAAAGCATTGTGGCTGAGAAATATAAAAACAATAATAATTATAATGCAAAGGATTAAATGTAGAAATAGATATTCACAAGATATTATGAAAAACAGAGGAAAATCAAGTACCTAAACTGAGTGTGTGTGGGGTTGGGGTGGGGTGGGGATTAGGGAGTCTTCCCAGAGGACATAAAAATTGTACCCTGACATGAGGGATAAGTAGGTGTCATCTAGGTCAAAGAGAGAAACAGGATGTCACTCCTGCAGGAACAAGATGCAGGCATTGCCTGGAAGGGTATGTGTAGGTGAGGGGTGAGTGGGGTCACAGTAAGTTATAGAAAACCGAAGTCTAAGAGATGAAGTTATTTTTGTTAGATGTGTAAATTAATCAGTCTGGATTGTAATGTGATTCTGAACCCTCTTCTGCCACTCTGAAGCTAACTTTGTCTTTTAGACGTAAAGTTGTCTATATTTATGGCATTACGTATCCTAATGTATCCCAATAGATTCCGTTAATGTTGGAGAGAATAACTCAGTTCTTGGAGGAAGCAAACTGATCACTCGAGGTCTTTCTTGAATTCTTAATTCATACCCAGATCTCCAGCAGATATGAAAGCGCAACATTTTATGATCAATTTCCATAGACATGTACCTTAGTAAGTCTGATTATATCAAATAGTTACACCCACTAAAGTGGAAATGGGCATTTATTCTGCCAAGAGTTGGTATTCAAAAGAACTTTAATCATGTCCCTGGGAACCAGGAGATACTGAGTTAACTTTTGAAGTATGAAAAATCTGAGGGTATCCCACTGCATTTCACTTTTCAAAAAAGGAGAAGCTCTTTTCTCTAGAAAATTAAATGTGTCCATAACGCTATCATATTCATCTAAGAGCGATCTTTCATCTAGTAATATTTTTATGTATTTCCAAATGGCTCTAAATTCATGTGTAGCAAAGAGTGTCAATCTTGTGTCTGTATAACTACAGATATACATAATTTGGTTATGAGGTTAATTGTACTCAACACACAGAGCTCTGATATCGTTTCCTGTTATTTGTACTTTTAGTTCATAGGCGAACCTCAGTAAAAGTCAGTCAAAATGATTTTGATTTGGAAGGCTTTACAATATAAAGAAATGACTTAAGAAAGAAAATAAAAGCATAATACAGTTGGATAAATTGTACATTTCTTGAAGACATAAATCTTAAGCTAAAATATTAGATTTAGGACTATTTGTTCTTCTTTCTTTATAGTATAAGAAGCATTGTGGTGTAAGAAGGAAAATCTCTTCTCTATAGATATGATTCCAAATATAATATAAATACCGGAGAATTATTTTATAGTAATTTAAAATACCTAGAAACATATGGTAACCTAGGCAAAGAATAACTGCTCACAAACCAACTTTGGGACTGACAATTTCTATCGTGTTTTCAAGGATTTCTTCAGAATTCTCAACTTCTCAATTATTAAATATTCTTAAGGTCAGCCATCAGCAATTCATTTATATTTATTGAGCACCAGTTATATGGTTGCTGATGGGAATATAAACACAGCCTATATAAAAATAACAGTTTTCTTCAAAGAGTCAGGCAATTAAGTATTAAGAAATTTTACTATCTGCTCTTACAGAGGTAGGTACAAGGTAATAAAAACATAGCAGAGTGAAAGGCAAAACTAACTCTGTAGAGGGGATGTACGGTTGAAGAAACTGTTCAAAGTTGTCACTGTAAATTTATTTATTTTTCATGGTGAACAACTGTGGCATCTGTATTCCAAACTCAAAAACTTGCTTGTGCAAAGGCATGAGAAAACAGCTAGTTAAAAGAACAACAGAAAACAAATTAATCTTAGAGTTAAAAACTGCTAAAGCAGAGGGTACAAGAGGGATTAGGAACAGAAGATTAACTTGGAAATATAAACAGAGACAGATTTTGCAGGGTATTGATTCCCATATAAAGCAATTTGACCCCTATGCTGTAGACTGACCTGGGTTAAGGAACAGTTGCCCAGAGCACTAAAATAACAGTTGCCCAGAGCATTAATATGTCACTGGAAATTTAGGAGACAGAAAAAATACTGGGGTTTTTTTTATGCCTTTTACTTTATGCCCTTTCCAGGTAAACGTTTACAAGTGTTTGGAAGAAATGGTTTGGGGAGTTGCTTGGTGTGGAGCATGAGGTCATCAATGAGCTGTAATTGAAGGACAACAGGTCGCTTCAACACCCTCGGAGGTGAGCTACCGTCTTCCCTACATAAATAATCAATAAATGTTTCAAGAACGTAGTTTAAAGGACAGCCAAAATATTAAATTCTCCTAAGTGTTAGCATAGATTCGTTTCATATTCAATGCAAGTAACCTCCGTTTAGGAGTGTCTCATAGCTCGTTAGCATCTGTTTTCCAAAAACTGGAAGCGGTCACCTATAACATCTTTTTACATCTTGATTTAGGGCTTCTTCCCCTACAGTCAGCCATTTGTTTGGGAGCTTAGCATATTAACCCTCAACTCACAGACACACAAATAATCCCTGAAGGTATGTATGATGGTAGGAATGATATTTGGATTCCTTGAAGACCATACTAAAGAGACAGGTAGTATAAACTGGTTATGGTGGCCAGTCTTCAAACATTAGCCATCATTCACTAAGCTTCTTGCCAGATAGGAAGCGAGGCACATAGGCCACATGTACTCTGCCCATTTCGAAAGGTCCTTTTCTAAACCTGCATATGGTTCTACTGCAGGAGAGAGAAAATTTGTTTTCCTCCTGGAAGAAAAAATACATTGCGTCACTGGATTTTCTGATTTTCTTCCTTCAGCATGCTACATCTTCCCTGGTAGGGATCGGCCAGTGAAATCGATAAAATCCAAAGACCCAAATTAAATAAACCAAAAGGAATGTATGAGGATGCCTTGCGTGTCATTATAAAAGAACATATGAAGTAACTCATCTTATGCCAGTCTTAGGTAGAAGAATAAAGGGGGCAAAATATCACGTCTTTCTCCCAGCACAGAAATAGATCATACAGTGCAGAAGATATGAAGTATGCATTTAGGTTAACTATATACATATCAGACCACAAAATCCTCTATGTGTAAACATTTTTATGGGAAATACATCTGTTTTTGTTTACCAATTTCTGTCACTATAATCTATCATAATTTTTAATGAAATTATATGTGATGTGTTTATAAAAATTTTTCATTTTAAAAACTGTTTCATTTCTGCATATATAGATTAAAATTTTAAAGTCTAAATCTTTAAGAAACTTATTCAGACGTGTACACTTGAAAGATTTTTATAAACAGTCATTTTACTTGCTTAAGCTGTCTAATTTACATGCAAGACTTTAAATCCCTAAAGGAATTACATAACAAAATTCCTAGCTTTCTATCTGGCGGGACCTTTGGTGAATGATGGCTAAATGTTTGCAGACTGGATAGGCTGCCACCATAACCAGTTATACTTCCTCATCTCTCATCTCTTGTCTTGAATACAAATATCATGGTGAATTAAAGATGACCACAGATACTTCGACACACTTCCCATTGAAAGGTGGGGTCTGTGTCTCTGTCTCTTGAAACTGGGCAGGCTCTGTGACTGCCTTGACCAATAGCATTACAGGGACGTGACACGGTGGGGACTATGAGTTGTTGATGGAGGCCTACGGAGAGGACCACGGGGAGGCCCACATGAAGAGGAACCGAGGCCCCAGCCAAGCCGACAGCAGCATCGACCTGCCAGCCCTGGGTGGAAACCTCCCGGAAGAGGCTCTTTCATTCCAGGTTGACCTGCTCCACCTGATGCCACATGAAACAGAAAGGAGCCATTGACATCCACCTGCCCAAACTGTAAATTCATGAGCCAATGAATGTTGTTGTCTCAAGCTACTAATTTTGGGGGTGGTTCATGATGCAGCAATATATAACTGATTTTTTTTTTATTTGCCAGAAACATCAATCAATGGGTTGCAATGACAATGAGGATTAGAATCTGTATGAATTCTATGTGAATTCTATCACAAACACTGTCAGCTACACAAAAGTAGTGATACTTAGAACAGGGGAAAAATAGTTACGAGGTCCTGTGCTAAATTCATGGAGATGCTGTGGCTTCCTGGAGTGCTCTGTTGACGAGGATTGTTATGACAGCTGGTTTCAGCGGGAAACCTGATTCTGATTGATTAGCTCTTTATATTTGTCATTAACAACCTTCAGTGATTGGCCCATTTCATGTGTCATTATATTCAAGTTAGAAGATCCTCCATAGTGTCACTATAAAAAAGAATTCACCAGAAAGACAACAACAAAAAGTATTAAAATTCATTTGGACACTTGGACTTGCCGAAACAATATACGTAGGTGACATTTCAGCTTTGCTGAGGATCTTCTTAGTAATTTCTGATTTTTTCTCATCTGTTACACATTTTCAGCTAAGATACTGGGTAAAACATTGTACAAGTATTTTAAAATTCAAATTCCAGGATTAATATCAACTGATGGTACGTGAGCAGGGTTAAACACATTGCTCTTGGGGCCACTGGTAAGTGGGTGAGGTCGCCTAGGTTAGAAACAAATTTGGGTCATTTCCAAAATGTTCAAAAACCTCAAGGGAAGTTCACATTTACTTATATAAGGACTAATGTAAATAGTCATTTCTTTTGGCTGGGTTTATTTAATTTTTTACAATTCAAGTATAATTGATCTACAACACTATGTTAATTCCAGGTGCACAACAGAGAGATTCGATATTCTATACATTACAAAATTATCACCACTACTTAACTTTTTAAAATTACTCTGGCTAGCTCATGTTCATCAGAAATTCTGATTGGAAGTTATACATGCTTGATTAGCAAAAGTGGGATATTAATCATAACTTAATAAATGAGGGTTGATAGAGAAATGTATAAAAACATGGTATCTGTGGATGAACATAAGCGAAGGTTGACAGGGAAAAAAAAGGTAAGAGCCATTTCTATGCTGAAAAGACAGTGCTTGGATATGAAGGTGAGTGTCTGATCTGGATTCCGCATCTTTTCTGCCTTTAACTGTCTGTGACATTTTGGGCAAATCACTTCACCACCCCACCTATTTTCTCATTTGATAAACCAGAACAATGATCCCCCCCTTAACTCACTATTTTTAAGAGGCTGAAATAAAATAACATGCAAAATAAAATATTTTAGAGATCTGAAGACATCCTCTGAATGTGGACTGGTAGAAAACAATATTGGGGTTCTAACTTTCCTACATCCTTTTTTGGAGATGAAGAACCTTGGGACACAAGTGGCATTGTCATCCTTGCTTCCAGTGGAAGTTGGAACTTTGGAAGATACAAGATGCTGTGGGGTATGAATATCTGGCTGAATGGCTGACTGGCAGCACTTAATGTGATTTGGTTTTTCATCCACGAATAAACCCAGAGTGATAGGCAGTTGGCTGAGGTACCTGAGAGCTTCTAAGGAGGAGCAGAAAGGAAATGTCTGCCTGGAAACTTGCCAATTTCATCAATAAGACTCAGATTCAAATTAGAAATCAGAGAGAGGGAAAAAGTCCCAGATAAAATTATTCAACCGGATACCAAGAAGGATATGTGGAGTGATGAAGAAAGTATAATCAAGACAGACATGCCCAGTAATTTATATGATAATATACCAGGAAATAGCTTCAGAAAAAACTTTCTATGGACTCTGCTGTCTATATACCGAGAACATGTGATGAAGAACAAAGTACTCTGATTTTAACAAGGAACATAAACATAAAATTACAGATACAATCAAGACTCAATGGCTGGGATTCAACTAGAAATTGATAATGGAAATGTACACTTTATTTAATATAAAGTGAAGGCCATTCAGAATGAAACAGTTGATTACAAGTAATTTTTGTATAGATGAAAAAGATGAAAGCATCAATTCACTTTAAAAGTGAGAAATTGGAAACTGGTAGACTATTGGATTAAAAACTAGAAAACAAATATTTATGAGCCAGGCACTCCCTGCATTCTCCCATATTATCCTCACCATGTATCTGTGAGGTAAGGAGTAATGTAGTCTTATTAACATAGGAGGGCACACGTGTGAATCATTATAGAAATCGACCACCAATAATCAAGGTACTGCAATTAGTTTCATTTGTTTGTCTGTTTTAGAATTATACATAATTCTGAATGTGAGGTTGGGTGATACTCAGGTATAAGAAATATTCCTTTTTTTTTTTGGAAAAGTAGAAAGAAAGTGGGCAGCAGAAGGGAGAATGTTAAAGTCAGAAGAATTCAGAAAAGTAGCACCAAAAAACTACGAAACAAAACTACGGCTTTAAATTCTTCCTTTTTAAATCAACTTAGATTTTAGAGTTGAGGGGTATACTAAGATATAATCCATCAATTTTTTTTTATAAAGGCAGACAGAGGAAAATTCAGTTAAGTTTACAAAAGCTTGTCTTAAAGTAATTAATACTCCTAAAATCGAGGAAACATAAAGGGAAAGCACACACTCATACACACACACACACACACACACACACACACACACACTCACTCCGAGTAAAGAAGCAAATGAAGTATGACAAGATCTATCCTGTGCAAAATAAGCACAAGTCTTACTGAAATGCTCAGTTTACAATTAATGTTGAAAAAATCTTTTCAGTGATAAGTCAGTTGTCAAAACACTAATAAAGCACAGTCTAAGAGAATATGGGAATTAAAAGATGACAAATACAATCACTTATGTCTTCTCTGGCTCTTTTCCATCCCTGTTCAACTACACGGCTTTCCTTGCAAAAGGGAGCTCTGAAGGCAATAAGAATAATTGCTGCAACTTTCCATGTAAGATTAAAACCTTAAATTATTAAAGTTATCCATTTATGTGATCTACATTTATCATTTATCGTTCCTGCTTTGTTGAGGGAGAGCTGGAGGAAGAAACTAGATTCAAATGGTGGAAACGTGTGCGTTTCTACATCGGATGTGCAAGGGCTCGTTTTTGCCAAATTCTTGACACTTTTGAACTGCAGGCAATGCCACACATTTAATCTCTACCTATGCGTGATTTTCCCCATGAAATTACTTATATTAGACTACTGCCCAATTGTTCTTGCATCTTGCCACAAACTTTTTAAAAAATATTTTTCCTATGCAAAATAATAAAAAAGCTGTATCTGACAAAGGCTGAAGGCTTTTTGTTGGGAGGATTAACACTCCAAATAGCCAAAGATGTGACAGATAACATTAACAGTTGGGAAGGAAAATACTATTCCATTTTGTTTATATTAGTTCTGCTTCCCCTGGAAATCTTATTTCTGCTGATAACTACAAAACCATTCAGCACCTAACTACACTAAATACAGTGCAGTTAACTGATTTAACAATTTTGCACATTTTTTCATTGAAAACATTATTCTGGGGTCTGTATGATGATAAAGATGCATTAAAAAATCTCAGTAGACAACCATTGCTCTGAGATTATCAAATGCAGTGATTAGACTTGTAGAGGCTCTCCTTTTAAAGGGTATATTTGATATTGAAGCTGTAAAAGTATTTAAGGAAACTAGGAAAATAAATTTTACTCTGCCTGACAAGTTTTTAGAACGACCGTAATTAGTACACTTTTTATCTTGAGCAGTATACTCTCACTTCCAAAGTACTTTGCTTTCGGCTTCCTCTCCCTCCCTCCTTTTGCTGGATGGATCCCTGCTCATCATTTTGTCTCTACTTAGACATCTCTTTTTCCTGGAAGTCATCAGTGGCACCCCACTTCTTAAGGTCCAGTGGGCCCCGCACTTTCCCAGCCCTAGGGTGCAATGTCTGTATTCATCACCTGAGTGTAAACCTCAAAAGGATGGGACCCAGTCCACCCCAGGGAGCATTATATTCTCTGTATCTACAAGAGTATTTGGTCCACAGCTGGTGCTCAATCAACACTGACTGAATTAAAATGTCTCACTGAATTCCCAGGACAGCACTATGAGATTTACAGATGCCCGAGAAGATGAGGCAATTTGATAGCATCACACAGGAAAGGCGTATCATTTTTTCACTCTTCCGATGTCCCTTCCCAGTCTCCCTCTGCCTTTCATCTTAGCTCAACAGAGCTGCAAATGAATACAAAGCATGAAAGGGGCTATTTATTCATTTCTTCTTAGTTTACCCTGAAGTTATCTAGTAGTCTTTCCTTTTTACACATGGTTATTATCAGTATGGTCTCTATATAATTTGCAAATCTTCTATCTGGAAAAGGTGAATTCAGGTCAACTGTTTCTCTAACAGATTTGTCTTTAGTGCCTCAAGAAACTTCTGGAATTAAGTAAAACTTCAATGTAATGTTTACTTAAAAAACGAATGACCTGCTTTTGATATAAACTGTTAAATAAAAACAATTTCTACAGCTGAATTGGTATAAGGATTAAATGACAGCATTCAGCTTTTGATATAAATTATTAAATAAAAACAACTTCTACAGATGAATTGGTATAAGGATTAAATGACGGCATTCAGGGGATCAATTATTTTCTCTCTTAACTATCTCTTCATCACAGCTATAAAATTATGTTTTACAATCTGTTCTTATTTCTTCCAACACAATATAGAATCTCTCTCTCTTTTTTTTTTTTTTTTTTGCATTACGCGGGCCTCTCACTGCTGTGGCCTCTCCCGTTGAGGAGCACAGGCTCCTGACACGCAGGCTCAGCGGCCATGGCTCACGGGCCCAGCCGCTCCGCGGCATGTGGGATCTTCCCAGACCGGGGCACGAACCTGTGTCCCCTGCATCGGCAGGCGGACTCTCAACCACTGCGCCACCAGGGAAGCCCTAGAATCCCTCTTTATAATTTTGAATTTCCTCGATTCTTTTACTCTTTCCCCAGATATATTACCTGTTCTACGCTTGAAAAGCTGAATTTTACAAACTTTTAAAGGCAGCTTTATCACTAAAAATTAGTAGCGTCACCTTTAAATTCAAATAATCAAAGTAAATAAATTGATTTCTTAGGACATAAATTCTTACATTTTTAACATTATTTCTGTAGATCCATGGTAGTACCTTTCCATCAAATGCCATTTTCTTCTCTGGGGCCACAATTCCATCTCTTATGCTGTCATATTGAGCCCAGGGGTTCACAAAGTCAGTAAGTGCTACCTAAAATATCACCTATCTATTTCTAAAACCTGATCTAAGTAATGGGGAAAAAACCCAATGGGCAAAAAACCTAAAAATCATAAAGAAAATAGCAATATGTTTGCACACATGTTTTGCTGCCTATTTCTCTTTACCTAGGGGCTCTACTATGGATTGAATATTTGTGTCCCCCCAGTATTCATACACTGAAGCCCTAATGTGATGCTATTTGAAGGTGAGTTTTTGGGAGGTAATTAGGTCATGACAGTGGAGCCCACCTGAGATACGTGTCCTTATAAGAGGGAGAGAGGTAGCCTTTTCTCTCTCTCACAGAGGAGATGGCCATCCATAAACCAGGGAGAGGGCCTTACTAAGAACCCAACCATGCTGGCACCCTGACCTCAGACCTCCAGCCTCTGGAAATGTGAATAATGAGTGTGAGAGATAGCAGCCTAAATTAAGATAGGTCTCAGACCTTAGAGGATCATTTTCTTTTAATTCCACTCTTTTACCAAACTTCAGGTTAAAAAAAGTTTAGGATCTACTTAGTACTTACACAGAATAGAACTAGAAACGGAAGAGGTTGATAGGGAATCAGATAGAAAAAACAGGGTTGTGCATGCATTATTTAGCTTAGTTTAAATTACGATATGGTATAGTACAAAGAACTAAATACTTTTTTTTCCCATTCATCAATAAAAAATAAGTTATGATTTTTTCAAATTGCAATTTCAGGTTATATTAGGGTCTCTGTCTCCAGAAGAATGTAGACAACACTGAGAAATATCTATGTTCCAGGCATGTGGTAGGCTTTACAATATTGACTAAAGAAACATATACTTAGCCCTACAATTTTACTTATTCATGTTCAAACATTCAGAGGCACTCAGATCCATAGAATTCCAATAAGTCAACAGATAACTGAATCCTTTTCATAAAAACAATAATTCACAACACTCAATAAATGAATCAGTCCACAAAACATGGATTCAACTCTCCATTTGTAATTATGGGGTTATTTTTATAACCACAAACAAACAAAAATGTAGGCCATACAATATGCTCTTTCTGACTCTTATAAGTGAAATAGACCAGCTAGAAGCATCCTACCAGTTGAAGACTGCCCTAAATTAGGACACTGACAGATACAGTAAAAGAATTATTCATTCCTGTAAAGTTTCTACTTGTTCTACTTTTAGGCTCTAGGAAGGAAATTAAAAGATACCCGTCTGGAGACCTTTCTCTCTCATTCTTTGAAACTCTCTGATACAAGCTTAACCTCCATAAAGCACTGATTATCTAATTTTATCAAACATAATAGTGACTGGGCCACTAAAATAAATATTACAATGAGACTGTTACTGGTGTAATAATGATTATGAATCACACGGTTGTTTCCATTGAAAATGTCCTATTTACAGGAGTAAAGTTCATTGAGCACCGTTATTAATCAAGATAGGTCAGGATTATAGCTTCTAACTTTAAAAAAATACTAAAAATAATAAATGAGCTTCAAATATAGATAAATTATTTCACATATTAGAAAGCAGAAGGACTTAAATAGGTTAACATATTCTCTTTAATGTTAAAAATTGCTTGAAAATATTCTAAATAATTAAACTATAAAATGATATTGAAAGAATTGGGGAAACTATTTTTTAACATGATAGCATGTTTGACCTTTTGTCAAGAGCTATATGTTTAACTATTCTGTCCTGGTGTTTTTAACTCTTTCAATGAAATTATCACAACCTATTAGGAAGGTGTTTCATAAGCAAAACTGTGTGTGCGCTGGCAGCATGGGGTTATGGATTTGAGAGGAAGGAAGTAAAGAGGCAGAGACACATACATTTGCTAAATTCCTATTAATTTTACTCTTCATTGCTATTTTAATAGCTAAATTAAAATAAGTTGAGTTGTTTTGAGAATCAATATTCCAATGAGAATAAAAGCTATTTCAGGACACCTTCCCTTGAAAACTTAATAACTACAAATTGAATACATAGAACACTATTTGATTTCCTAGAATTACTACTAACAACTAAAGAAAGGTAATGTAATTATTTAAAAACTATGCTAAAAGCTTAAATATAATTTTTAAATTATCTGTAAAATTACTGGAAATATCTATATAGGGAATGTTGTACAACAGCCCTGAAAAGAATAACACGCCATTTTCCAGCTTTAACATAAATAAACGTTTTGACAAAGAATATGTACAAACATGTTCATGGGCGAAATAAAGTTCATTAGTTTTTCACATGTTTATCTAACACAACAGTTATAGAAGTTAAACAGCATGCTAAATGATTAAAAAGTACAGAAATCAGGTCTCCAAACACAAATGACAAATCTCAGAACTTTCTGGGGGCAAACATTTATATATACATACACACACACACACACACACATATATATATATATATATATATATATATTACTGTATTTCTTTGGTTTTGGACTATTCATATTTTCTATTTATTATGTCAATGTTATTAACCTATATTTTTCAAAAAACATGGTCAAATAAAATAACCAAATATTTGACCCCCACTATTTTGTAATTTTATGAGTGGTTTCAGTTTTTATTAAATTTTTGAGAAAATAGCAACAATAATAGAGCATTAGTTTTTTAATTGAATATTTTCTTTTTTTTAACTTTATTGGAGTAGAATTGGTTTACAATGGTGTGTTAGTTTCTGCTTTATAACAAAGTGAATCAGTTATACATATACATATATTCCTATATCTCTTCCCTCTTGCGTCTCCTTCCCTCCCACCCTCCCTATCCCACCCATCCAGGTGGTCACAAAGCACCGAGCTGATCTCCCTGTGCTATGCGGCTGCTTCCCACTAGCTATCTATTTTACGTTTGGTAGTGTATATATGTCCATGCCTCTCTCTCACTTCTTCCCAGCTTACCCTTCCCCCTCCCCATATCCTCAAGTCCATTCTCTAGTAATATTTTGTCTTTCGATGATCTTTTTTTTAATTTTGCCTTTTTCTATGTTTTTAAATTTTTGAGTGAATACTCTATTTTTTTAAACAAAAGCAGTTAATAATTTACCCCAAATAAAACTTTAGGCACAAATCCATAAAGGTTTGATATATAGAGCTCCAGGTTTCATAATCTTTTCAACGATTGTTCAAATCCTGAGTTTTTATTCCTCTAATGATGGATTGAAGACATATTCTTAAATACCAAATATTTTTTGAGGGGGTGGTAATGGCAATCTGTACATTTTCAAAATTTATTTCTAGTATCATAATATCCTTATTCTTGAGGTACAAATATATGACCAGTATAATATCTGATTTATAATCTATCCATTCTTTTTCTTTGTGACTTAATAAACGATCAAATGTAGATACATTCTCTGGTTTTTATGTCATATAAATACAGATTAATTTTATTTTATTTATTTATTTTTTTGCGGTACGCGGGCCTCTCACTGTTGTGGCCTCTCCCGGTGCAGAGCACAGGCTTCGGACGCGCAGACTAAGCGGCCACGGCTCACGCCCAGCCGCTCCGCGGCATGTGGAATCTTCCCGGACTGGGGCACCAACCCATGCCCCCTGCATCGGCAAGCGGACTCTCAACCACTCTGCCACCAGGGAAGACCCAGATTAATTTTTATTGTAATAATATTATTTTTCCTTTCTATATCCTTGATTTATTATATATTAATATTGGTACATATTGGTTAATGTATGGTTAATTGGTACATATTGGTTAAAAGTTAATATTGGTACATTAACTTTTTTATCCACAATTAATTTTTGATACCAAAATTAATATCAAATTAATTTTGATACCACAATTAATTAATATGATACCTTTTTTGATGTATTATATGCCAATTAGCATCTAAACTTTGTGACTCATACATATTACTTATAAACACTGATTTGGTAATATAAAATGATATTCTTTCTCCTTTTTATTGCTTTTATGTTTTTTATTTTTACGTTATTATTCATTCATTCAAGAAATAATTTTGAGTGCCTACTATGTTCCAGACACTCTTCTAGGTGGTGTGAATTCAACAGTGAATAGTACAGTCAAAAATTCCTGGTCTCCTGGGGCTTATGTTTGATGATTCCTATCTTCTTTCTTCTTGCTGCTTTGTTTGATTAAATTTGTCTAATCATAATGGTTTTTTGTAAGTCTTTCCATAGTATGTTGTTTTGTCATTTTAATAGATATATCTATTAAATAATACACATATATATACTTATGCATATATTATTTAATTTTTAAACACATTTTGACAAACTTTTTCACTTAAGAGAAGTTTTAAATTGCTTGCATACAAATCATTTACAATCCATGCTGTGTTAACGTATACCTCTGCTCTTGCATTACTCATTGTGTTTCCTGTTTTATGAAATATGAATACTATTTTGCTTGCTTCTAATCACTAGTATTAAGTGAAGGCTTTAAGGATATTCAATTCTACTGCTTTTTAAGGACACATGTGAGGAACCCATATTCCTCTAAATATTATGAACAATAAAATCAACTCTCCCCTGAACCCCTATCTTAGGCACTGTGATAGGTTATTTCCCTTCTTCCAAATTTACACAGCAAACACCTACTTTTGAGTCTTAGATAAGGTGATCTGGAATTACAGATTTAAAGTTTCATTTTTATATCATTATATCTTCAATTTGAAGCTTTCTATCCAGAAAGTTTTCATTTTGTATTTAACATACACCCAATGGATACCAAAATCCAAGGATGTTCAAGTCCCTTGCATAGGCGATATTTGCAAATAACCTGTGCACATCCTCACATATTCTTTAAATCACCTCTAGATGACTTATAATATCTAATTATAGTCTAAATCTATGCAAATAGTTGCTGGCATTCAGAAAATTCAAGGTTTGCTTTTTGGAACTTTCTGGAAATTTTTTTTCTGAATATTTTCAAACCATGGTTGGTTGAATCTGTGGATGCGGAGGGCTGACTGTAGTTTTTTTTTTTTAATACATCTTTATTGGAGTATAATTGCTTTAAAATGGTGTGTTAGTTTCTGCTTTATAACAAAGTAAATCAGTTATACATATACATATGTTCCCATATCTCTTCCCTCTTGCGTCTCCCTCCCTCCCACCCTCCCTATTCCACCCCTCTAGGTGGTCACAAAGCACCGAGCTGATCTCCCTGTGCTATGCAGCTGCTTCCCACTAGCTATCTATTTTACGTTTGGTAGTGTATATATGTCCATGCCTCTCTCTCGCTTTGTCACAGCTTACCCTTCCCCCTCCCCATATCCTCAAGTCCATTCTCTAGTAGGTCTGTGTCTTTACTCCTGTCTTACCCCTACGTTCTTCATGACATTTTTTTTTTCTTAAATTCCATATATATGTGTTAGCATACGGTATTTGTCTTTCTCTTTCTGACTTACTTCACTCTGTATGACAGACTCTAGGTCTATCCACCTCATTAAAAATAGCTCAATTTCATTTCTTTTTATGGCTGAGTAATATTCCATTATATATATGTGCCACATCTTCTTTATCCATTCATCCGATGATGGACACTTAGATCACTCCCTAACACCATACACAAAAATAAGCTCAAAATGGATTAAAGACCTAAATGTAAGGCCTGAAACTATCAAACTCTTAGAGGAAAACATAGGCAGAACACTCTATGACATAAATCACAGCAAGATCCTTTTTGACCCCCTTCCTAGAGAAATGGAAATAAAAACAAAAATAAACAAATGGGACCTAATGAAACTTAAAAGCTTTTGCACAGCAAAGGAAACCATAAACAAGACCAA
Source organism: Globicephala melas (assembly GCF_963455315.2). Taxonomy (NCBI): domain Eukaryota; kingdom Metazoa; phylum Chordata; class Mammalia; order Artiodactyla; family Delphinidae; genus Globicephala; species Globicephala melas. The sequence continues at coordinate 8,747,324 of NC_083322.1, forward strand.
AAGACAACCCTCAGAATGGGAGAAAATATTTGTAAATGAAGCAACTGACAAAGGATTAGTCTCCAATATTTACAAGCAGCTCATGCAGCTCAATATCAAAAAATCAAACAACCCAATCCCAAAATGGGCAGAAGACCTAAGGAGACATTTCTCCAAAGAAGATATACAGATTGCCAACAAACACATGAAAGAATGCTCAACATCATTAATCATTAGAGAAATGCAAATCAAAACTACAATGAGATATCATCTCACACCGGTCAGAATGGCCATCATCAAAATATCTAGAAACAATAAATGCTGAAGAGGGTGTGGAGAAAAGGGAACACTCTTGCACTGCTGGTGGGAATGTGAATTGGTACAGCCACTATGGAGAACAGTATGGAGGTTCCTTAGAAAACTACAAATAGAACTACCATATGACCCAGCAATCCCACTACTGGGCATATACCCTGAGAAAACCATAATTCAAAAAGAGTCATGTACCAAAATGTTCATTGCAGCTCTCTTTACAATAGCCCAGAGATGGAAACAACCTGACCGTAGTTTTAAATGTTCTAGAAAAGTATGGAAGTAGAGCTCCTCTTCTATGCCAAAGTCCGTTTGTGAGAAGATTTAAAATTAGGTCGACTCAGATGTGCAGGGATTGACACAGGGTAATGGAATGGTGGCACAGACACCAGCTCAGCAAATCTATTAATGTGTTTGCCTGGCATTGCATTTCATCTAACAAATGTTTATTGAGCAGTTACTACAGCCTACACTGGTTCTTGATTAGAAAATGTGATTGTAAGCAAGCCAAGGTCCTTTCCCTTACAGAGATAATATTGTACTGGAGAAGACAAGTATTAAATGAATAAACAAAGTTCACACAAGATAAACATTGCAAAGCAAAGATACATGTTATAAAGCCAAGTAAAACAGAATAGGTGTTAGAGAGAAACTCGGGATACTTTGAAGTGACCAGCCAAAGCTTCTCCGAGGGGTGATATTTGGATGGGGAGTCACTGAGGTGGAGGGAGGCTTATGCAGATCAGCAGACAGAGCCACGTAGTGCGAGGTCATGAGGCAGGAAAAAGCTCATCTCTGAGTAACTGCAAGAAGGCTGAAGTGCCTGGTGTAGTGGGGACAGAAGAAATGAGGTCAGAGGCACAGGCACCACTGCATTTGTGAAGGGCGTCCTGACAATGAAAGGAGTTTGCACGTTACTCAGAGGGGAAAGTTAAATTATTAAAATAATTTTAGAAAGAGAACTGTCAGAGTCGGATATAAGTTATTTAAACGATCACTGTCTCCTAACTCCTACTTAGATCACCTGTACATAACATATTCTCCCGGCTGGAGTAATCTTATTAACAAAACCAGCAGTAGTACTAGGAAAGGGGGAGGGGGCTAAGTACAGTCTTCCTCAGGATTTCCGAAATCACTAGCAAAATGAATCTAGCCTCGTAGAAAAAGATAAGGCATCATCACTTTCCTCCCTCCCTCCCTCTCATCTCCTATCCTAGTTGTCTGTTGGCCAAATTCAAGGAGAAGCTTGAGGACAAGGAAGTCCCTGGAATCCACAGAAGTCAACTCCTGGCCAGCTATCAGGGTAAAAATAATAAACAGTGGATCTGGGATAATAAATGGAAGATATCTACGACTCAGATTAAGGTGGTGGACTTTGCATGAACAAATATCAAGATTTATTATATAGCTGAAATAATTAAGGGCCACTGGTTCATGAACAAACAGCACAAACTCCAAAATAAGAAACTAAATTGTGAAATAAATTAAAAAAAAATAAAGAAAATGATTAAAAATTTAAAAAATTAAAAATAACAAAAAAACCCCCAAAAAGTAAATTGTGTCTGCAGTAGCCGTTTTAAAATGTAAGAGTACAGGTTCTGAATCTTTTTCTATGTATTTTATTAAAGATTTTATTATGAATTACTTCAAATGTACAAATAAGGACTAGAAATGATATATGTGCATCTAAAACAGTATGCTGAAGAGGAATAATTAACGAAATGTATACCATGAAGAGAGGTAACTTGGCTCAATAAAAATAACTTATAGAATTTCCAGTTCTCATTCTGTGCAGGTAATGAACTGAGAATCTCCAATAACAGAACAACTATCATGGAAGGTGACATCATAAAAGGAAAATGGTCTTCACATAATCTTGCTTCATGCAAAGTAGATAATCCAAATGGCACTGAAAGCTGTAAAATTTTAAAATTCCTTCTCTATACTTCTAATAGATAAAATTAGTCTTTACCTTCTTTTTATTAACTTTCATTTTCCTATTCTTAAATGCAATTTTGTATTACCCCTTGTTTGATATCCAACTCCTTTCTTACATATACCACATAATAAGATTTTTGACATCTTATGTCAAATTGAGCATATGTTAATATCATCTCAGATTTTGATGTCATCAATGAAAACCAATTGCTGTAGTGGTTAAAAGTGGGTAGTTACAAACATACCAATGAGCAGAATGGTGAAATAGGAACGTAAAATATTTTTGTATTAAGTTTACTTATTTTCTATTTAAGCCAGAGAAACAAATATGCATGCATATACTAGAGAAATGAAAGTTCTATTTCTTCCATAGTCTCTTCTGAATCTTTCAGACTTTCTGGGTCAGCAGCTCATAATGTGTATTGGGTCAACATTGCATAAAAATGATCTGGAGGGTAATTCTGCAATGTGACAATCCGTATTTTAAACCCTGTATGCCTAGAATGGTTCCTGGCACAAATTGAAAGGTTCAATAAATGGTTATTGAATGGGTGATGATATCAATGATCAGAGAAGTATTCTGAGGCAAAATGAAGTTATAATTTTTCTAGAAATCTTCTGAAGCTTTAGCCAAGCCAAATATCCTCAAAGGGTAAAGAATTTTTTTACTGTATAGTTTTATTTCCTTTGTTTTACAGAATCTCAATTGCATACTTTTTGAGAGTGAAGTTACAGTCCTAATAATGTGAATGATATGCTTTCTTTGTTAGGGAGTTGTTTTAAGAGGAAATGATAGGCATGAAATAACACAAAATGATATATGAGAACGAACTTACTGTACAGAAGAAGGTTAAAGAACATATCCTGAGGAACTTATCAGCAATACTTAAATCTGCAATAAGAACATAAACATCTGTGCCTGTGGTATTTTTCAGCCTGGGAACATTCAGGTGACACAAGGATAGGCTGGGCTAAGACCTCACCAAGCCTCTATGTGCCAAAGAGATGGAAGTTCTCTGACTCACAGCCGATGTGATGAGTTCCTTATGGTTGTCTTCAAAGCAAAAATTGTACTGGACAAAGGTAAACAGGAAAGGAAGGCTATTGCAATAGTGGAGAGAGGGAAAAACTCAGTTTGAGCTCTACGTCCTGCAAGGGTGGGTGGCACGGGGCTGGATCTTAGGCCACCTGTGTTTGCTAATTGACTTTACACAGAGGAAAAGTAAACTTTCTCCTATCTTCATCACTGGAGGTAATTTTCCAACTTGCAATGAGGGGCCCATCAAAGTTAGCTTCTGCTCTCCCATCTGAAACTGGGAGATTGGGGCGCTACTGCCCTTGCCGTTTTCAGTTCAGAGGTGGCTCCCAGGCACTTGAAGGAAGGTCCTGGATTGCAAAACAGGCAAAGGCCAGTTTTAGAAAATTTACATCTAAAAGGGACAGAGAAAGGATTTATAATTATAAGTGTTCTAAAGTAAATACTCTGAGAACAAGGAGACTAGGGGCCTAGAGTCAGGAAGGAAGCTGTCTAAAGTCAGGCTGAGGGGAATAGTGAAGACCATATGGGGCAGTTCGTAAGAAATAACCTGGTTAATACCCTGGTTAGTGTCCACGTCCTCTTCATAGGAGAATTATTTATCTGTATCCCCTAAGTTACGAGTTTGTGTAGAGAACCAAAACTTAACTTCTCATAAAAATATGTATAAAAATGGCCACTTATTAAGTTCTCCATTCATTCTTTTCTGCTTTTTTAACCCTAGAGTCTGTTTTTTTTTTTTTTTTTTTTTTTTTGCGGTACGCGGGCCTCACTGTTGCGGCCTCTCCCATGGCGGAGCACAGGCTGCGGACGCGCAGGCTCAGCGGCCATGGCTCACGGGCCCAGCCGCTCCGCGGCATGTGGGATCTTCCCGGACCAGGGCACGAACCCGTGTCCTCTGCATCGGCAGGTGGACTCTCAACCACTGCGCCACCAGGGAAGCCCCCTAGAGTCTCTTTGGCCTTTCACATCCATCATATTGTATTAGTCAGTTATTCACTGATTATAATGCAAATAGAATGCAAATTGACTATAAAATCAAATTGTGAGCATTTACTAGCCTTGTTATGGTGATCATTTCACAATGTATACAAACATTGAATTTTTATGTTGTATACCTGAAACTAACATAATGTGATACGTCAATTATACCTCAATCTAAAAAAAAATTAGCAAAATTAGAGGAGTGTCGGGAGTATCACTCAAAAGGCTTTCTTCTGAAAGAAATTAAAAAAAAATGAAATTGCAAATTTTACTATAGATAGTGTCCTTCCTAAAGTAAATGACACTGTTGTGGAAGAGTTCAAATCACACACACACAAATGGTTAGACCAATTCTAATGAAGAAAAATTGACAGGAAGGATAACTCAAGAGGCATTTCAAAATAAAAGTCTTTGAATAACCAACAGACTTCACTGGAACAACTGACAGTGCTCTTAAACTATTGTTAAAATGTCTTTCCTTGTGATGCTGCTGCAAAAGCAGAATGAAACATGCTCTCAAACAATGTTATGGGAAGAATCATGTCAAAATTTGGCAGAAAATTAATTTGAAAAATTAGAGTATAGCTGCAAATACAAAGTTCTGTTATAAATAAAAATAAACATTTCTTAATTTGTTTTATTTTTCTAGACAAAGTTCTAATGGATTCTCTTTTCCATTTAATTATGCCTTGTTGTTTCCTATCGTAAGTAAATACACATTAATGAACTTTCCTCACAGACAAGTTACCTTCAATATCTTTTTTATACAAATTCCTCATTTCTGGCCTCAGGTTTCAACTTCAGAATTGGCATCTCCATCTCCCTCTGTCCACTACTCTCTTAAATTTAATAGTGGTCCTGCTTTTTGTGCACTGAATTGGCCCTTTACCAATAAGTCTGGTTTAGTTCTCCTGAAATGTGTTACTCTTTTTTCTTCATGACTTTGGTCCCCCCTCCAAATCCTAACCTATTAGGCATATAACAGACGCCATACTTCCTAGAGAAAAATAATATATTTGGTAAGTATTATTTTTGAAGCAATGTCAAAAGGAAGGGTTCTACACCTTCTTCCTACCTGTGTGGCCTTTTAGCATTCTGAGGCTGAAGGAAAGTACTAGTGTCCCAAAATTTGAAGGAAAACATGTATGAACAAGACATGGCCCTAGACCCTCTGAGACTAATAATCACTGCCTCCCCCAAAGGCAATCACAATACCTGTGCCTCTGCCCTCACCCTCGTGTCTATGGTGATACAGAAATAGCAAATGCCTTGTAGGTCTCCACACAAGCTCTACGTGCTCTTCTCTGAGCTTTTAATTCTTCATACACACACACACCCTATTCCCCATTCCCCTGACTCACTCTCATTCATAATTCAAATCCACCGGGACCCTATCTCCGACCCACAGAAGGTCACTGTGCAGCCTCTGAAATACGTGCATTTTCAGGTAGCACCTTGAACCTCTGAGCCTCACAAGGTACCTGACACACAGCAGGTAACTAATTATTGTGCTCATTCAACAAACATCCTTAACAGCAACAGTGACACGCAGCACATCCTTTGAAATACGAAAACAAGAGCCAGACTAGGTTGGTAAAAAGAGATGCTTTGAGAAGAAATAAAAATTGGCCATACGAATAACACAAATACAATTTTCCCAGTAGCGACTCATTATAGTTCCTCCTTGCTCTGTGTCAAAATCTGTCCCCTGCTTAAAATTCTCATTGTGTTTGTGTAGAGAGGAGTGGGTGGGAATGGAAAGGGTTATTTCCAGTCATATTAGTTTAAACTACACACCGTGTACAGCATGAATAGGCACAAGGAAGTCATGGTTGAAATCCACCTGCTGTATTGAAAAGACATCAAGAATTCTCTAGTGATAGTTTAGATCAATAATCACTTAATCATTTAGATATGTGAGCTACCCAAGGATTAGGAATGAGGCGTCTGGCCCAATTTCTCGTGGGTCAGAATATTGGAAAGAAGCAGTAAGTAAAACATAAGTGTTCTGTTGGAATAGCTAGGAAGAAAGAATGTTCCCCTCTGAAATAAAAGATGACTCAAACTTCGGGTGAAATGTGCTTTTCCCCAGACAATACTCCTCAGATAAACAGATACACTGAACCATTTGCCTGTCTACCGTATTTGCTAATACAGTATTCTTAAGATCATCATTTAAGTATGTGAAAGAACTTCCCTGAATATTTATACACATAGCTCTTCAAAGACAGATGTTAAGCCTTCTAGTTATTATCTCCTAATGTGCATACAACGTATTCGGCACTTACTTTGATATGTTTGGGATGCATTCATGCCTTCTAGGTAAAGCATGTGCTATTCAATTTAGAGGCCTTAAACATGCGCCCGGTATTTTTGAGAGCTAATTAAAACTTCATTATTAGTACAACAGCCGTATCACATTACTGGCTTGATAAGAAACCTATAACTGATAGTGTCTATCTACATCTTTCAACTGACACATAATTAAGTTGTGTGGAACCCACTGCCCTCTGGAATCTTTTTAACAAGAAAACAAAATAAGAACAGTAAGTGTGAAGTGCAGGGTTGATTTATGTTAAAGTGGAGGCAAAGCCTGGATTCTGTCACAGATTTTCAAAGTTTTAAACTTGCCTTTTCAGTCAGAAACATAATTATATTTGAAACACTTATTTTACAAAATTTACTTTTTTCGAAGTGTGTACATAGAGTTACCTTTTATTCTCTTGTGACAGTTGTTTTCATACAGATGGATGACATACCTTTCAATGAAGTATTCAATAAATAAAAAATGAACCTAATAATTTAACCTGCCCAAAGGGGAAGAGAGATAAGTACTAATATAATTAACTCTATTTTTTTTTATTGATAAATCCTTAACAGTTGCTTTTTAATATAAGTTGGCATCCTCCCATCAGGAAACGTTGCTTCCAGGCAATTTTCACACAGACATCACATTGTGTGTTATGGGAGTGGCAATAAACTTTAATATTGTTGAGAACAAAGCATAATTAGGAAAGACATTTTGGGGGGAACAGCAATATGTGATGAATCAAGTTGCAAAGCAAAAGAGTTCCAGTGTGTTGTTTAAATTTATTTATGCTGATAAAACTTAGAAGAAAACTATCCTACATTTCTCACAGTTTCTCCATGCAAATAGATTACTGTTATTGACTTAGGATAATTTTAATTAAATCATAAATTATATTAATTATAGCCCAAATACACCCATGTCAGCTACTTAATTGTAAATATTATAATAAGAATAGGGATATCAAAGGTTAAAGTGATTGTCATGGAAACATAACCCAGAAAAGGGAAATGAAATCAGAAAATTTTTCTCAGCAAATGTTCCTCAAGTCCTTGCCTCAAAATACAACAACTTTTTTGACTGTGCCCCAAATACAGTAACTTTTCTTACCTGTAACTATTTATATTAGCCTATCTTTGATGACTGAGCTAAAGTAGCTGTTTATGAAGTGACATGAGTAAACAAAATTAGTAAGCAGGAATTAAATAGCCCTATTATTTAATTGCAAAGACACATACTAGAATTACCTAACAATTAAGGTTTGGGATCTTCATTTCCTATTGCAGATTTTACTTTCATCTTGGACTGTCCTTGCACTTGTGCATGTACTTAAGGCATATTAGCCTGAAGCCATTCCAATTTTTATCATTAAGAAAGTTAAAGAGGTAGATGGAAAACTATCAGGGGAAGACACTAGAATTATATGGAAAGTAGCATTAAATTCATTACATAAAGCATTTTGTTATTATGGTAGGACAGTACCTCAGAATGACAACAGAAATTGGTGGATTTTCTCAGAATTTTATATATATATATATATATATAGAGAGAGAGAGAGAGAGAGAAGAAAAGAAGAATAATGTGTTAGTTTGGATCCACTGAGAAGCAGACGCCAAAATAGTATTAATTGTGCAATTTTTTTGGAGGGGGTCATTGTACATCTGGATACAAGGCTTTTTGCTAGATTTATGTATTGTGAATGTTTTCTCAATCTGTGTTTTTGTCTTTTCATTTTTGTAAGGGTGTCCTATGAAGAACACTTTACAATTTTATGTATTATACTTCTATCAATTTTTCTACTATTGCTACTATGTTTTGTGTCCTAATAAATTGTTGACAACTCCAAGATGGTGGATATTTTCTCCTATGTATTCTTCTACAAGTTTAAAAATAGTAGTTTCTACCTTTAGGTGTATGATCTATTTTTAGTTAGTTGTTGTATAGAGTGTGAGGTAAAAGTCAATGTTTATTTTCCCCATATGCATATAATTGTCCCAGCACCATTTGTAGAAAGACTATCCTCTTCCTCATTGAATTGTGTTGGTAGCTTTGTTAAAAGTCAACTATCCATATACATGGTTTTTTTCTTTTTGTAGAATCTCAATTTTTTACTCTTTACCTATGCGTCTATGTTTACATCTGTACCACATTGGCTTTATTACTATAGCATTATGGTAATTTTTGAAATTCTTAAAAATCTTTCAATTTTTTTCCAAAATAGTTGTACATATTCCAAGCCTTTTGCAGTTACAAGTAAATTTTAAATCATCTTGTAAATTTCTAAAAAAAAACCCAAAAAAGCCTTTTAGAAATATGCTAAGAATACATTGCATCTATAGATTAATTTGTGAAGTATCAATGCATTCACAATAATGTGTCTTTCAGTCAATGAAAATGGCATATCTCTTCAGTTAAATATACTTCTATTTCTTACAAAAATATTTTGTAATTTTAAGTGTAATTTTTTATGATATTTTTTACATTGTGTTTAACTATTGACATTTTAAGTCTTTGATGTTATTTTAAGTGATATTACCTTTGTAAGTTACATTTTGCAAATGTTTGATGCTAGAATATGAAATATTTTTTGTATTAGTCTTGTCTCCTGTTACCTTGCTAAAGTCAGTCATTACTTATAACAGATATTTTAAAAAAGATTAAGGTTTTTTAAGTGGAAAATCATATCATCTATAAATATGGACAGGTTTACTTCTTCTTTCCCAAACTTTATACTTCTATTTATTCTTGTCTTATTGCACTGGCTAGGAGCTCCAGCATAACACTGAATAAAAGTGTCAAATCAAAACAGATGTTCTTTTCTTGTTTATAAATCCTGGGGAAAACACTGTTTTTCACCAGTAAGTATTACCTCAGTGATAGGTTTTCATAGATGCTCTATCAGTTTGCTGTAGTTTCCTTCCAACCCATTTTTTGTTGAGAGTGTTTTATCATTAATAGATGTTCGATTCAGTCAAATGGTATGTTTTTACATCTACTGAGATAATACATATGATGATTTGCATTGATCGATTTTTTTTTTTTTTTTTTTTTGCGGTATGCGGGCCTCTCACTGTTGTGGCCTCTCCTGTTGTGGAGCACAGGCTGTGACATGCAGGTTCAGCAGCCATGGCTCACGGGCTCAGCTGCTCTGCAGCATGTGGGATCCTCCTGGACCAGGGCACGAACTCGTGTCCCCTGCATCGGCAGGCGGACTCTCAACCACTGCACCACCAGGGAAGCCTGCATTGATCAATTTTTGAATGTTGAACCAACCTTTCTTTCCTAGGATAAATCTTAGTCCTAATGTATTATCTCTATATAAGTATTGCTGGATTTAATTCTTTAATTAATTTTTGTGTCTACATTCATTATAACTATTGATCTGTAATATTCCTTTCTTGTAATTTTTATCTGGCTTTGGTAAATATTATAATGCCCTAAATTGTTGAAAGAGGACTGTAAAGCTATTGAATGACATTATATATCAAGAAAGATACACAGTTTAAAATGTCTAACAATAACCCCCAAAAGTGTTAGAGAATTTCAATTCTAAAAAAATAAAAAAAGGAATAAGAACACACTATAACTTCAAATGTAATCTCAAATCAATAGCAAAGAGGGCAAAAAGGAAGGAAGAAAACAGAATTACAAATCTCTTGATACATATAGGTAAGCATTTAGATATTTGTTTAAGGTGGGTCTTGTTTCTTAGATTTGTGTTCCCATTCTCTAACAGTTAACTAATACATTTTTCCTTAATTAGTCTGCAAGGAAATGCTAGCAAGTATTTTACCTTCAAACTATCTTTTGAAACCCTAAATTGCCTAGCTCAGTATTTGGGAAGTGGTATGTGCTCAGGAAAGCTTTTTTGATACTTCTCAAGGTTAAATACTTGGTTGGTAAATGTCTAGTAACAAGGGAGGAAAAAAAACAGCATATTTTTTCATTAGGATTATATGTATTATATATTTTCATTCAAGTCTGATAATTCTTCCCTTAATTAACCATCAGTGACTTTTATTGAATCATATTCTGTATTTAATTAGTATTTTTGAATTGAGGCTATTCCTCATTTTACAAGTTAACTGTGGAAATACCTTTCAGACATTTGACTAATACTTCAATTAAAGCATAGAGTCATATGAAAGATATACCTCTTACCTTTGATAATTATCAGTTATTGATAATTATTCATCCCGACTGAATAAACTAGTAGCATGATTATATAGTGGCAAATAAGGATTATAAGCAAATAATTATCAAATGCTTTAATAAAACTCCTCCTTTCACTTTATTTTCTTTAGTTATTTATACCTTTGTTTTAGCAAAAGAAAAAAAAGTCACCTTTCAGTACAGTCATAAATGCCTACTATTGAAAGATATTTTTATAGGTTTGAGTATGTAAATTTTTCAGTTACTGATTTTCTTTGAAATCCATGTTCACTGTTCACTTTACACTTTCACATAACTACTGATCTAAAGAAGGGTTTTTCAAGTTATAATACAATTATCTTTTACAAAAAATACATTAAGCAATTAAAAGTTCACTAGTATTTCCATATTAAAGATCACTGTATAAGACTGTATGCATTCAATACAATAGCAATAAAGTATAAATCTGCATTCATTAAAGTTTACTCAAGCACAAGAATGAGTGTAACACTGGTTTATTTCTGAATCTAAGACAGCTTAATAACTGGAGGTACCAGAATGACCACATTATACCCCAGAGTTTCTGCAATATCACTGTACCATGCAGAGCCATGTGGAGAATGATATGTCTGTACGCATGGCTGCACACAGTACAAGAATATGAGTGCACACGTATGAATCATAGAAGTTTGAATTCCTAGCCAAGTTAGTTTAAGAAAATCTTCAGATAAAAAATGAAAATAGCATCTAATTAATTACACTTGCTTTAACCTTTGAGGGCTCTCTGCAAAGTCTTAGGCAGCCAAGCAACATCATGCCTTTCCCCCAAGGTACAAATACAAATACTATGAATATTCGTTCTCATTCATAAGGAAAATAAATATGTTGCATTGAGTAGTAGTATTCTCAGATAAGATTCCCAGATGTCATGGGGCATTTGTAGTATTATTGTTACAAGGAAACATGATAAGAAGTGATTCATTATTCTTTCTTCAAGAGATAACACAGTACTATGCAAAAGTGGCCAAAATATACAATTTTTTCACTTTCACTGTCATAGCGAAAGGTCCTGAGATCATGGATTCTCTAATGTTACAAAATCTGAACATGATCTAGGAACATAACGTAAGATTTAAAGTAAAGAATTCATTCAATATATCAAATACTATATTCCTTAATTGTTAAAATACAGAATTAAATAGAATAAATGGCTCTAACATGGATGAGTAATCTAAAGAATTGGCAGGGGAAAATGTTCTAGTTTCTGAAGTCTTATCACTGCCATGGACTTTGCACTAGGCCAATTATTTTATCTTTATTTTTCTCAACATTTTAACCGAGAAAATGAGCATGTTAGCCTGTATCCACACGAGGACGCTTCATAGGATGAATTACTAAAAGTGTTGGCAAATGCTTTTTAATTAAGATGGTTACACAACTGCCAACAAATAATAACCGCTTCATTCAAAATTGAATGCCAGAGGTTAACTAATTTGCCAAGGTCTCAAGCATTCTTTTTTTTTTTTAATAGATCTTTACTGGAGTATAATTGCTTCACAATACTGTGTTAGTTTCTGTTGCACAACAAAGCGAATCAGCCATACGTATAAACATGTCCCCATATCGCCTCCCTCTTGCATCTCCCTCCCATCCTCCCTATCCCACCCCTCTAGGTCATCACAAAGCAGCCAGCTGATCTCCCTCTGCTATGCTGCTGCTTCCCACTAGTTAACTATTTTACATTAGGTAATGTGTATATATGTCAATGCTACTCTCACTTCACTCCAACTTTCCCCTCCCATCTCGTGTCCTCAAGTCCATTCTCTATGCCTATGTCTTTATTCCTGCCCTGCAACTAGGTTCACCAATTTTCAGACTGTTAAATACATTTACCTCTTAAATATTTATGAAGCACCAAAGTTCCAGAATTCAGTAAATTATATAAAAGTATTTGCTCTTCATTTGATCAGATGTAATTTTGTTCTTTAGCCATTTCATGTGGGCAGGTGAAGCAATGTTAATACAACCCTGATAACCTTGATAAAAAAGAAATACCAGGGCCATAGAATGTTTGAGCTGCAGTACATGTTTTAAAACAATCTCACTGAATGTTGATAGTCTTCTGATTATAGGCCTTGAATTAGGATATTTTCATAGTTACCCCATGCTTACAGATAGACTCACAGTCTCCAGGTATCAGGAATTTAGGCTTAATTAGAATAATACTAACAATAGCACTTATAATACTACTTTATTCTTTACTAATGGATTTCTATTGATTTTATCAAATAAGCAATTTTATACAATTATTGGGCACTTAAGAAAACAGCTCATTATAAGATAATTGCTAAATTTTTGAGGTTTAAACTATGTGAAAGAAAATAAGAGATTAAAAAAATGTGAAAACAAAGTGAAAATCCACATAATGCAAAAATAAGCAAACAACAAAGAAACAAATTCAGCCCACAATTTTGCCATTTATGGGTGTTCTTTCCATAGTGAGTGTGACAGCCGGCCGACAAAAAGAAGAGGTACAAAAGCATGCCACTATGCATCACGGTTATTGAACTTCTTTTCATTCAGAGAAGGGTTTTACTGTTGTGGGGTTAATTCTACCCTTAAAGCCCTGGTACCTATATTTTAACAGATTTGACCAACAATATCACACTTGATAATAATGAATTATTGTTTTCTGTTTCAAGAGGTATTTTCCATTTATTTAAACAAACACTCTAAATGAACTTAGATGGTTTATTTAGGTTTAGAAAATACATTTAAATCTGATATAGTTGATTAATATATGTTTACTTGTAAGTTACTTGTAAGTTAAAGAAAATAGAGTATCTTCTCTTCAATCTTCATAGGAATGATTAGAAGACAAAGAGCAGGCATTTTTTCTTTCAAATGAATACGCTCCTATCTCATTTGTGTTCTTGTTGGACTAAGAGGCTGTTACAGAACTTTCTGACAACCAAGTAACATATGGCAGAGTGCCTGGCACATGGCAGGATCTCTATAAACGGAAACACATTTGTCCCCAGCCCACAAACTGTGTCACCCACAGATCCTTTCCACTGGCTCCTCCTCTTATTCTGCAAAGAGGTTCAACTTTTTTCTAACCTACAAAAAAAAAAAGTTATTTATTTTCCCAGTTTACTTATATTCTTCTCTCCTTCTCTCTCTCACACACTTTCCATCTCCAATTATTTTTTAAAGTATACTTTATAATCGCACCTTTATATTCTAATTAGTTGTCGTCTTCATGAGGGTAGAGACTACATCTCTTTTATTGCTCATTGTTCATTGTGTTCTCTGTTCTATAAAAATGAACTTGATAAGTATTTGTTAATAAATGAACCCTCATCATGTATTTGTACTTATGTGACTTCTCTATGCATTTTTCTATTTAAAATCCTGTTTTTAAGTTTGGCCATGAACCCACCTCTAAAAGCAACCTCAAGTCTCATGTTCTTGCAGTAACTGACTCTCCCTCCTCCTTTTCATGCTAGTTTTCCTAATATTTCTGACTACATTTTTGTTTTGTTTTGTCTTGTTTTAATTTTCTCTTGCATGGTTTCCTAGTCTGACAACTGAATTTAGAGGTTTCCCTTGTATTTATCATTGGCTCTCTCTTCCCTTTCTTTCTATTTCCCCATGGAGTAATCACATATAATACTTTCTTCTTCATTGATTACTCATGGTTTATGGCTCCCATATCTCTATTTTCAGCTCTGCTCTTTCTCCAGAGCTTGAGAATTCAATGTCTACTGGCCTGCTACACACTTTCTAGATAAGCCACTTTCAGTTCAAACCTACGGACTCCCATCTTTTCATTCTTGTCCTCCGGGCATGAGAAGGTGCAAATTTCTATGGGTTTTCATCCAGCCCTCTCTGCTATTTGCCTTGCCAGTCCCCTATCTCAGGCTCTTCGTATCATTCCCCAAGTTATTTTTTAACTCACCCTGATCCTGACACGTACTTCTATACTTCTATATGCTTTACGCTTCAAAGCTACGAGACAAAAAACCTGTTTTCTAGGGGTATACCTAGAACATAGCTTAGAAAGACTTCAGAAAAAAGGCATGAATTAATAATACATTAAGACAAATAAGTTCTTACTAGAAGAAACAATGAAAGTAATCAGGGGTTTCAAACGTAAATAATAATTTACATTTCTTAAATAATTTCCTTATATTTGTAACTTCTTTATATTTACATTTATAAATAGTCAATAAAGATGTGCATAGCTAACTTGAAAATTTATCTTGGTTTTAAGAAAAGTAAAAGTGGTTGGAGGGATAGGCCTTAAGGGCTTTACATCTATGCCCTGTGGAGGTCAGCACGCCCGAAGACAATGACACTGACAAATGATATGGTGACAATTGCTCAAACTGTAGCTACAAGATACTTGCGTTTTGGAAGACCTTTGAGGAGTTGATGGAAAAGGAAGTTTTCTCAATTTTCCTTTCTGAGTGATGGTGGTTGCCTGGAGGAGTATGCTAAGGTAGCTTCTGAGGTTGCCTCCAGGCTCAGTAGGAAAAATTGGAATAATCAGACAGTAATATCTACATGGGCACTAGGGATGTGAATGATGGTTGCTTCAATGTGGTAGCACTCTACTGGTTCAAACTAACCTTCTTCAGGCTTCCATGCACTATCATATCCTGATACTTAGTGAATGTTCTCTTTAATTGTGCCAGTTATGATTTTATAGACTGTGGCTTTATTTTCACTTGTTTTTATTCATTTTCTTGATTTTACTTCTCCTTTAGAATTTTCTCTATATTACATATTTTTGCAGAAGGAGCATATACCAAATATTACCATATATTCCATCATTCCATCAAGGTACAGACCTACCTCTGGTTAATTCAATTCTAATACAATCCAATTATGGGATCTTACTCATATATTCATCTTCTCTCTCTCTCTCTCTCTCTCTGATATTCCAAACTCCTCTGATCTCTTTGGTATTAGTGCCACATTTTGCCAATATTCTCTTGACACAAAAGAATTACTTCTGGGCTCATCAATTAAAGTCAACAACATGAAACTGTTTGAATTGCATTTCTATATGTTTATTTACTTTTACCTCTTATTTGCACGTTTATCTGCACTTTCGAAGAACTAAAGAAAATTTCTGAAAGTAGTCTTCATCTTTTAAAGTTACCTTTGCTGAAGAACTGAGAATTCCTCAGTTCAGGAAATACATGAAAATCTAAGAAAGAAAATCAATTCGGCATTGTTCCATGTTTTTCACTTCTTTCTGAAATCTTTACATGTTTGAGTTTCTCTAAGTTCACTGTCATACCTTTCTCATCTCTATTCTCTTTCACTGGTTATGAACATGATTATTATGACTTTAAATAACATCTACATGTTCATGACTCTCAAATTTCTCTGTCTAGTCCCGACTACATACTAGTTCTAGACCTTTCATCTGACCACCCCTTAGGCAGGGACAATCATCTACCCAAATTCACGCTCCCCCTTCCATTGTATAAGGGTGTAGCTGGGCAGTGGCTGACTAACCATACCTACAGATCCAAGCACACCCTTTCACAGAGGTGTGGCCACATGCCTAACTCTCTCAACTGAATGTTAGTGTAAGTGACGTGTATTCCTCCCTGGCCACGGCTTTTAAGAAGTAGGTTTGTCTTTTCCAGTCTATCTTCTTTCAAGCTACTAAGATGGAACTCAAGATAAACCTTGAAAGCTACATCTTGATAATATTGGTATCCAAGGTGACTTTTGAAGTGAATCTTGAATATATCAGGACTTGACAAGAGTCTCTGAATGACTGGTTGGAATAAAACTGTCACCAGCAAAGCCCACGGACAATTGCCAAGAAATAAACATAGAATCTGGGTAATAAAATAAAGTCTAACCTTTTTTTTTCTTTTCTTATCTTTCGTGCCTAGTCTAGTTTCACTTGCTCACATGGTGCCACGTGAAGAGGCCTTGCACCCAGCACTTCAGACCAGAGCTCCTGGTGCGAAAAATGGCTACACCAGTACCTCAGCTCGGCGGGCTGTGTGCGGAATTGCTGCACGTGACACCACAATCCAAGATGGTGGTGGCAGGCTGTGTGCAGAGAGGCTGCGCACGACACCTCAATCCAAGATGGCGGCAACCGGAGCTGTGCCAACCCTGCGAGCTCCACCCTCTCCCTGCTGATGACATCCCTGTAAAGCAGCCCTCTCTGTGGCCTGTTGGGAGAGGATGCTCTCTAGAGGACAAGCTCGAACCTCTCCATTATTTTTGTTTGTTTGTTTGTTTTGTTTTTTTGTTTTTGTGCCGGTACGAGGGCCTCTCACCGCTGGGGCCTCTCCCGTTGTGGAGCACAGGCTCCGGACACGCAGGCTCAGCGGCCATGGCTCACGGGCCCAGCCGCTCCGCGGCATGTGGGATCTTCCCGGACCGGGGCACGAACCCACGTCCCCTGCATCGGCAGGCGAACTCTCAACGACTGCGCCACCAGTGAAGCCCTCTCCATTCTTTGATCGAAGAATAACATTTTCCTTTGCCTCTAAACCAAACTCGGTGGCTTCTGTTGGCTCAAACTACACCAAGCAGGAGGACCCCTGCTGGGGACCGATTAGGGAAGGTCTATAACAAAACTACCCCCACTTTCCAGGAACCCTGAATTGGACTGCTGGTGGGCATTGCATGTGAAAAAAGAGACACTCTGTTCTCACTGAGCAATAATTCATGTGGGGACCCTGCTGCCATTTGCTAATATGTGGCCATATTCCCCTAACTGTTTCACAAGTATCTCAAACTGATAAAGGTCAAGCTTGATTT
Source organism: Globicephala melas (assembly GCF_963455315.2). Classification (NCBI taxonomy): domain Eukaryota; kingdom Metazoa; phylum Chordata; class Mammalia; order Artiodactyla; family Delphinidae; genus Globicephala; species Globicephala melas. The sequence goes on from NC_083322.1 coordinate 8,764,837, forward strand.
TTGCCCCTAAACCTGCCCCTCTTCCAGTCTTTCCCATTGCATAAAATAATTTTTATATATTGACTATGTTTCTGGTAGTGTTCTAAGTGTATTAAGCATATTTATTCATTTAGTTCTTACAATAACTCTATGAGAGAAGCACTGTTTTTAACCCAGATGTTACAGATGAGGAAGCAGAAATATAAAGACATGAAGTAATATAACAAAGGTCGTTCAGCAGGTAAGCATCAATGACAGGAATCAAATCCAGGGTACTGGCTGCCTGGCCCATTCTCTTCAGCATTTCACTATCCTGCCTCTGATCTAGGGCAAGGCTTTTAACCAACAAATATATTATTTTTAAAATAGTTGGAGGAGTTGGAGTCAAGAAAAAAATGGGTAGGAGATGATAAGACTAGAGGTAAAATTAACACATAGAAATATTTTGACCATATGTTAAACAATGCTACAGAGGGAGGTTTAAAAAAATCGCTTTTAGCTACCCAACTCATCCCTAAATTACTTAGTTGACAAAATAAAGAAAGAAAATGGGTTCACAGCATTAATATCATTTCCTGAATGATGAAATAAAAACTACTCTTTCAAGTTTTTAGAATTCTAATATCAGAGAAAATATTTTTCATTTTTGTAGTCAAGAGGATATCAGAGGATACAATATTCTAGGTAGAGTAAATATCCAGGGCAAAAACCCTAAGGCAGGGGCATTCCTGGAACGCCCTAGGATCAGTGTGTCTGAGTGAGTAGGGGGAGAGTAGTAGTTGAGATAAGAGAAGTTAACAGGGAACAGAATCCTATAAGTCCTTTTAGGCAATCATAAGGACATTGGCTCTTAGGCTAAGTGAAATGTTGAACAATTGTAGGGTTCTGAGCACAGAGTAGTTACACGATGTGCTTTATATTTTAAAAGGATAACTCTGGATGTTCTGTTTGCATCTGTCTATATGGGGGCATGGGTGAAATAGAGAAATCTGTTGAAGTTCTTATGATCATCATTCCCAGTCAAACGAGAGGGGCAATACGTAGTTTGATTATAGATCTATTTTCACGGTTAAGTGACAGGATTTTCTAATGGATTGTATATGAGGTGTGAAATGAAGAAAGGACTCAACAATAACTCCAAATGTTTGTCCTGATCACTCAGAGTAGTGGAGTTCACATCAAGGGAGATGGAGAAGGTGAATATATGCTATTTACGTTCAAAAGACCGATTGGGATCTCCAAGGAAGTGAGTAAGCATAGCTGAAAAGAAAAGAGAACCAAGAACTGGGTCCTGGAGCATTCCAACAGTTATAACATTTCCTGGTTACAAGGAAAATCCAACACAGGAGACTGAGAGGGAACAACTAGCTAAGTAGAAGGAAACCCAAGAGAATGTGGTACCTGGAAATCAAAGGTAGTATGTCACAGAGGAGGAAATGTTGAACTCTGTTGAATTATGAAGACTGGTCCAGTACAATGATGAGGGAAGAATGACCACTGATGGGATAGTGACAGTGAAAGCCAGCTTGGAGTGGTCTAAGAGAAAGTAGAAGAAAAGAACTGAACAGAGCAAGTCAAAAAATTTTTGGAGGAATTTTTGCAACAGAGAACAAAGGAGTAGAGCAGTCACTGGTGGGCATCAAGAATAACTTTTTAAAAGTCTAAGGAAATAAAAATATATTAAAATGCTGAAAGATCTGGAGTGAAAATGTGATGAGTGAGAAGGAGGAAAGAGCTTCTAAGGTTGTGTCTCAGAGTACATAACATGGATTGGGACCTAATGCATGAATGGTAGGATTGGCTGTAGATAGAGGCATGGATGTGAAGTCCAGCTCTTTCCATCATGGGGCTGCACCACCCCAGGCTGGCAGCAAGAGAAGCAGAGAGTGCAAGACTCCAGGGGAGCTAATTTGTGGGCCAGGCCTGGGAGTGTTCTACTTGACTGCCCCCCATGTTCCATTGGCTACAGAGTCAAATGGCTACACCCAACTCAAGGGCGGCCAGGAATTAGGCTGTGTGACAAGGAAAAAAGGGACATGGGTTTAGTGAACAACTAATCATCCTCTCCCACACCTTTAGTTCCTTGATTCCCAAAAAAACATCAATTGTAAGACTTACTACTGATTAAGTAACAGAAATGTAATGAATAAAAGGGAAAAAAGGACACTTACAGTACTATCTACCTTAAGATATATCCTAATTGGATAATGTTAATATGAGGAAATATCTGTTGACTATTGCCTATTCTGAAACAATACACTCTGCAGTGCCATTTGCTTTTACTTACCTTTAAAGAACTATTCCATCGATAATGTGATTCGAGGAAAGCTTTTGCTTTTGTGTTAAACTCGTTAGCTCAGTTATTCTTTAAAAGAACCTCCTAAATTATAATTAAAGTCAATGATAAATGAGTGCCTTAATATTTAAGCGATCGTAAACATATTAAGTAAATCTCATGTTATTTTTTTGCTCTTGTTACACGACTGGGTTTTCATCAGAGAACTGAGGCTTGGGTTCCAGTTCAAGTATGCATTTAGTAGGGTGAGGGTTAGGGTTAGGAGTGGAGCTGCAGTTGAGTTTAGAGCCAGGGTAGGTGTCAGGTTCAGAGTTAGGGTTAGGGATTAATTTTGATAACTTTTGACTAATTTTGAGATTTTTTTGATTGATATCCTTGGTAACTTTAGGTATGGATGTATAATGCTGTATTGATCTTATTCTGTCAACAAATTTGTTTAAATCCTATTAATCATGGAGACAGATCATGTTCTTTGTGCCCGAATCCCATTTTAGTGATGCTTTTTAAGATAAACTCTGACTCTGTCCTGCTTTTCTTTAAGGTTTGACTTGCTCTTTGTTGAGGAAATTGAAATACATTTCCTAATCTCTGCTGAAGTAAACCTGAAAATCGAATGTAATTTTCTATGCATTGCCTCAAACTTTTACCTTTATGCTCAATCTCAATTGCTTTTAATACCATTTCATGCACAGGTTCTGAATCTACATCCTGTGTCAGCACTTTGGCCTTTCTTCTGAAGGTTTGGGAATCATCTGACATGTAAATGTAAGACCTACGTAGCTTTAAAGTGTTCATCCTTAGAGTAGTGTGCTCACATGATCACTTCCTCAATGCTGGGCTCTCCCTGGTATTCCAAATGCATCAAGGTTGAAAGGCGTTTCTGCTGACATGTGCAACTTTACATGAAATAACTGAGGAACAACAAATTGTATCTACATGAGAGACATATTAGATAGTAAATTTAAATGATCATAATAGAAACATCAAAAACTGAAATTGTTACTTATAAATATGACTACCTTTCAGTGATTGATATTAAATATGGGGTATTTATTTAAAAAACAACAGTTAGCTTAGAATGAATAAAAGAATTTCAGAGCTGGTAGAGAAATTAGAACATGTTTAGGGCTAGCCCCCTGCAACTAGGTATAAATTTTGTTCTCATTGAGGCATGTTCTTTCCGATATCTGAACAGAATAAATAAATGCAGAGAATCTGTGAATCATACTTGGCTGAAAACCCTCTCCAAGGAACGATAAATATTCCTTTGTCAAGAGAAACCTTTCATTTCTTCCTCGATCGCCCAGTGTAGATCTGGGTGACTTTTCCAGAATAAGATCTAATTGTAATTTATTGTCTTCAGCCCAGGCCCTTCATGTCTCTTCCTACAGATGCTTTCCAAATCCTGAATTATTCTAAGCCAATTTCATGTCTGTCTTATTTCTTTCCACTTTCAAACTTACTCTGACAAGCATGCCTTGTAGGAGTCTTTGAGTTCTTTGTGCCTGAGGGCATATTCACAGTCCAGTACTTTCAGAAAACCGTTGTCGCCCCCTTCACCCTACAAATACTGTGGAACAAAAATGCTTCTACAGTGTAATATTCTAAATAAATAAGTTGACTTTATTTTTGTAGTATCTTCGAGCAACTGACTACTGTCATCATTTTAATCAGAACCAGTCCTAGGTAACACTGTTATGTTGATAGGTTGGCTGTGGAGTTTTCCTTGTATCAGGCCTCTTCCTGTCTTCTTTCTTTCTATCTAGCTAGCTAGCTACCTCTCATCTCTATAGACTTAAGGATTCACGTATTTTTTCCTAAAGGTCTGCTATCCATTACCGTCCTTAACTATTTTTGTGCTCGAATTGTCTGGATTTGGCCAATATAAATTTTATCAAGCTGAGTCTTGCGGCCTTTTTGTCATTAATCTTGTTTCCTTTCATTCTGAAATCAAAAGATGTTTCAAACTCAAGTTGTATGTTACTCGAGCAAAATCCTATATAATTTCTCCAAGCAGACCTGATTCCTTTTACAGGGTAATGGTATTAGTAACTAAGGTCTGCACTAGGTGTGCTCACTGTCATAGTATCATAGTTTCTAGACCCATTCAATAGTCACAGCTAGGAAATACACACACACACACACACACACACACACACACAAAAGTAGGTAGATAATACATGTATATATATATATGTAAGTATGTAGATACGTATATGCATATTCACACATATTTTTAAATGGGATTCTTTCTTGTTTTCTTTTCTTATTCTTTTTTTTTTTTTTTTTTTTTTTGCGGTACACAGGCCTCTCACTGTTGTGGCCTCTCCCGTTGCGGAGCACAGGCTCCAGACGTACAGGCCCAGCGGCCATGGCTCACGGGCCCAGCTGCTCCGCAGCATGTGGGATCTTCCCAGACCGGGGCACGAACCCGTGTCCCCTGCATCGGCAGGCGGACTCTCAACCACTGCGCCACCAGGGAAGCCTCTCTTATTCTTTATTTGTTTCTTACTTCCTTCATAGTGAGAACCAGGGCTCTCAACAGCCATCAACATATTTACTCATTTGCTCCATCTATAATGTATTTAAATATCTTCAGAATTGCTTCAACCACATATATATGCTTTCTCATTTCTCATTTCTTACACAAAAGTTAGTACATAATAAATGCTCTTTGCACCTTTTCTTTTTTCACTGAACTATGTATCCAGGAAATCCAGCCCATACCAACTCACAGAGATATTTCTCAGTTTCCTTTATGGCCGCAGTGTATTCATTTTGCGAATGTAGCCGAGTTTATTCAACCCATCTCCTGAATGCAGTCATATAGGTAGTTTGCAATATTCTGTCATTTCAATAATGCTGCAATGAATGACCTTGTGTATATGTGTTTTCATGTTATTGGAACCCTACCTTTAGGGTAAATTCCTAGAAGTGAGAGGGTTGGTTTGAAGAGTAAATGCATTTATATCTATTGTATGAGCTCTCTATTCATATTTTTTGCTTCTGTTTCTACATTTCCTCAATTTTAATTGGGGAGACATTTTAGACATGGAAACTTTCTTTGTAACTGTTAACATCTATCATATATAGATGGCAATTATAAGTATAAAATTGAATTAAATTTAGTAGGTTTGGGCATTCATCTTACAAATAGGAAAAACAAACAAACACACAAACATAGGGGTAGCCAAAGATTGGCTTATCGGCCAGTTCCTATGCACATTAGCTGCACACAGTGATGTCTGTTTTATATGCACCCATCTTTGTTCAAGCCATAGGCAATGAGAGCCACACATGATGATTCTTTAGAACTATTCTCTTCATTAGCAAGTACTAGATTGTGCTATACCAGGTACCCATGTGTTAAGTGTGAATAGAGCCCCATGTATTCACATAAATGCTGCACTTACAGAAATACTGAAATAATCCCCCCATGGGTTGCAAGTAGGCTCTTAAGGTGCTTTGCTAAGTCCCCTGATTGGTCCCTTTTCCTTGGCCCACCAGTTTTCTCCTGCAGTTGTTTTTGGTGCAAGAGATCAATTCTGATCCTCTTCCCTCCGAACTGGACCTTGATTTCAAATCTGATTAAATTGTCTTCTAAAATGCACTATTGAATTTTAATGGACATAGAGAAAAGTACACGTCAATTTACAGCTTGATGAATTTCCACAAGTGTGACAAGGCCCTAACTCATGAAACAAACAATTATCAACACACCCAAAGCCTCCCTTTGTACCCCCTTCCAGCCACTACCCTCATGCAAAGGAAACCATTATCCAGACTGCTTACATCATAGGTTTTACCTGTTTATGCATTTTGTACAAAAGGAAACATAGAATATATAATACATTCTTTTGTGTCACGTGCCCTCCTTTTGCACTGACTGTACTGCTATTCTGCACTCAGCCTTTGTGAGATCAGAAACCTCTCTGTACTGTCACCAGGTTATCTGCACTGACCCGGGGTCCAGCTCAGATTCAGGCTGGCCACATACGCCTTCATTTGGCATTAGCTCCTTGACATCTCACTCGGCAACCCGGAGCTGCTTCCAGGTCTGAGGGCTGGGTACACTTTGCTGCCCTGGTCAGTATTCCCAGCTTTCCTCTTATTTACATGGTGCTATGACCTTGGCTATATTTTCTCCCCTATGGAAATCCTGAGCTTTCCGTGCGTTCCCACAATGGCATTTTTGACACTTTTCTTCTTGCAATAGACATAGGTGTGTGCGACATTTGTCGGTATTCACTCGATAAATATAAATTAAGAAAATGAACATTACTGTTTAAGAAATGTGCATCTAATTATAACTACATATACAAATATCCACTAAATCCCATAATTCAGTCAATCTGTTAACAAATATTTACTGAGCACATTCAACGTGCAAGATACTGTCCTAGCTGGGGAGGCCCAACGTTTAACAAGACAAATAAACCTCTCTGAGACCCTACATATAATCACCCACTGTATATCTTCTTAGAGCAAAGACAATGGGGACACAGAAACCAAGAACCAAACTTGGTCTCTCACCTTCCCTGATCTTGTCGTAGGATTTGACCCAGAAAGTCTGCCCAGGTAAGTACTCAGGGAATGGTAGCTAGTATTAGAAGTGGTGCTTCATCTTAGTCAAAATGCCTAACGCCTCTGCACTTCAATTGAATCAGTTGAGAAATATATCTGATTCTATTATGTATCCACAGATTTTATATGATTGAGGGAAGAATAAGAGTTATTTAGTAGTAAGGGTTGAGTGTGTGTGTGTGTGTGTGTGTGTGTGTACGTGTTTTATTTCATTATCACTTACCCCAACTTCAAACATAAAATAATTACCTGAATAATATTTCTCTGGTCTTTAAAATAAAAAACAAATGACATTGACATTACTGCTTATTTTAAGTAAAGGTACAGTGTATACTGTCTATTACTATTCCAAGAATAAAGCTGTCAAATTATATTGAATACACACTGACCTTTTTATTTAATAAGTCTTGTGAAAAACCTATTGTGTGTGTGTGTGTATATATATATCATCTGATATCACATCATAAAATCCCTTCTAAGGGAAAGGAAATTTCTCTTGTATTTTTTCAGTTCTGTTATCAAATACTTGTTTGTGCCAGGATGAACGGAAACAGCCTGAATAACTTTATGATACATTCACAGCCTTTTCTGTTGCTCTAGGCTATCACATACAGCTCTATTTTCCACTTTGTATACTGTAACAAAACTGAAAAATACACAAACAGGAAAGTCACTGTGCGGATAGAATGAACAATTGTGCTTGCTCTGTGCATAGGATGAATAATGCCTTCACCCTGGGCAACTTAGCTTTCATATATGAAGTGCGGGGGATGTGCTTCTTAACTTTCTCTGAAGAATACTGTGAAAGCTAACTAATGAAACATGATGTTTTCAAACAGATGCTCTTATACTCCAGATGAAATGAACAATTACGTCTCAAGATGCAACTGGAGAAAGCTGTTTTAGCTTCAGAAGAGCTCTTTTCTTTGCTGATAGAAGAAATGTCTATATTGTTTAGAATGCATGTTTTCTAGAGTCGAGTTTTTAATAAAGAATACAGAATTAAATGATGTTCATAGTGTCACATGGTGTTTAATTCAGAATAAAGAGCTATGTGAGGTTTGAAACTTGGACACTTTTTAAAGGCCAAACATTCCTCATGGGTGGGTTGAAGCATTGGTTTTGAAAAGCATCTTTGGCTCATTTGTCACCTAGGAGAGAATAATTCTGAAAATCTCTCTTTGAAGTTTTGCTTGTAAATAAATGAATGCAGAGAGTCATCAACCAACTTCTCACGGTTTGACCGAGGAATATTTCCTGAGTTCATGTGGACAAATGTACGATTCCTCTTAGAAGCCATTGTCTTTCTTATAAAACCATTCCCTATTCTTCAAACTGTACACAACACTGTCAACACTGCAGTGGTAGCAAATAGGTTTTATTGGCCTGAATTTATAAAGCTCTTTTCTAATAGTTAGGTGTAATGAGTTGAACTGTATCCCCCTAAAATTCATATGTGGAAGTCCATCCCCCAGGACCTCAGAACATTATCTCATTTGGAACCAGGGTCGTTGCATACAGAAGTAGTCAAGATGAGATCACGCTGGGGAGATTTGGCGTTCGGTACATGTGACATTCCATCATGTATATGTACAGCCCATTACAGTTAAAATGTGGTGGTCACCCAGTTTTCTGTGGACAGTGAAAGAAAGAACTGAGGAGGGCCATGGTGGCGAAGGTCACAGGCAAATTAATTAGACAGCCCTGGTTTCAAATCCCGGCTCCACTGTTCATTCACCATGTGTACCAGGGAATGGACTGCCTTCTTTAATCCTCAATTTTTGCATTTGTAGAATGGGCTTAATAATAATAAAATCCACATCACCATATTTCAGTTATTTTGCAGATTAAATGAGGTAAACCATCTCAGACACTTAATCAACCCTCAAAAATGCTGATTCACTGTTATAATTTATTAGCTGGTACAGGTAGAGTTTTTTGAATGGCTCTGCTACATCACAGGAGGGAGTTTCCATATATTTCACTCACTACTGCTGCATATTAATATGACTATAAACCATTTAAGTGGGAATTACAATAGACCTGCCGTCGCATCAAAATGTATCAGTGAAGTTCATGGGAGAAATGCCGTTTCTTATCTCAAATAATCTTTTCTTTTGGAAGTACAACCTAGTTTTTCTAGGAGGAAGACTTTTCTCCTTCTCTAGGCTTCTGAAAAGGCACTGATGCTAACTGAGTGAACTGTTCAGACAATCTATCAACTCAACTTCTTATTGCCAGAATGATAATACAGCTTATAATTAAGCAAGTTTATTCAAGCAAACAAAATTTATTTGCCAAGACGTTTTAACATTCTATTAGTTCTTTCTCAAAGTCAACATTGAATAAATTAGTTACTTGGCAAAATTGTGTGCATAAGTGACACACGTAGTACAGATGTCCCCATGGTCACCAGGGGCACAAACATACTTAAAGTCACCCAAGGTGACCAGGCTTTTGTTTACAGTTATCGGAGTGATTTTTACTGTCATTATAACTAGATTATATTCTTCTTGAGGACAGATCTATCAACCACTTACTTGAGATCTTTAAACCACTTTTAATATTGTGTTCTATGATTGATGATGATGTTAATAATAATAATACTGATAAATCATTAGGAGGAGGTGAAATGAGAGGAAGATAAGAAGATAAGCCTACATTTATGGCACATTGTTGTAAGCAATTTAATCTATCCAATTTTCACAAAACCCCATAAGGTAGATACTATTGTATCCCTTTTACAACTAAATCGACTAAGGTCCATAAAAGGTTGATTAATATGGTTAAATGTTCACTGTTACAAAGTGTTAGAAAGGGTTCTGATATTTCAAGTCCAGCTCCAGAGCCCACACTCTCTTGTTCTATATTGTATATGCCATCAGATTGTTTTCATTTAGTCAAAATAAGCAAGTGGTCATTATAGTAATGGTACTTCTTGCTAAACCAAAGAAAGGTTATGTGGCTTCATATTGAGTACTGGGGTCAGTATACCTGGATTTGTGGCTCAGATGTAAGTAACATCACATCTTTCAGCTTCGGCCCATTTATCTTCAGAATGAAGTACTTCAATTTAATTCTACACTCTTAAACATCTATTTTGTGCTTGGCAGTGAACTCAGTACTAAGAATATTAGTGAGATGTGCCCTAGAGGACTGCATCAACTCCAACATTCTTCCAAAGGTGGAGAGTTCACATTATGTAACTTAAACATTACTGATTTAAAGGATATGATTTCAGAATTCTAAAGAAAAGTCAGCTTTTTATCAATTTGTACATTATCTGAAAATCGGGAAAGAGACATGATTATGTATAGAGTCTCACTATTCATTCCTTCCTATTTCAGTAGAAGATTCATCTGCTAGTGACTTTCTGTAACAGAGAAGGACAAACCTGACTCCATATTGGATCTATTCCTTTAGCGCTAACCTTTGTGCTCTGTTGCCTGTGCTTAGTCAGGCTGGCTCTGCACCTTTGTAATAGAATGTTGCCTACAGCCTGAAATATACATGAGAGTCCATTGTCAAGGCTCTGCCTCCAAGGCTTGACCTTTAAAGATATAACACTTTTCACTCATAGAGAGATAAAAAGTTGCAAATCAGAGAATAACATTTGTCTTGTTGGAGGTTTATAGGTACATTGCACCCTGGCCTACATGGACAGCTGCAAGAACAAAGGATTCAGGGACCAAGAAGTCTGCAACAACCAGCCACGCCCCCTCTGCTTTTAGCATAAAAGCAGCCTGAATTCTAACTCCCGCACAATGGCTCTTTGGGAGACTAGTCTAGCCCCTCATCTTCTCCCTCTGCTGACTTTCCAAATAAAGTTGCTATTCCTTGCCCCAATACCTCATCTCTCTCTCTCGATTCACTGGCCTGTTGTGTGGCGAGCAGTGTGAGTTTGGACTTAGGAACATTCCCACTTTTCTCTGCATCCCCAATTTCTTGCCTACGTAACTAAGGACACTCAGTCCCTCAAGAAGCCTCGACTGACCATGACCCTCGAGCACTCTGAATGAAGCATTTTTTGTGTCTGTTCAACCTGTGCATCCTCTATCCATTAGGACACATATAGTCATACAATATAATTATAAATTTAAGTATTTAGCATTACCATTAGATTTTTTTGCCCCTAGAAGGCAGTAATTGTGTTTATCTCCAACCTTCAGTAAATTGTAGGCCCTCAGTAAACGCCTATCAAAGCTGATTCTCTTTTCATGATCTGTCTGCAATTTGCACTGCAAATTTTAATTCTTCCAAATCTGCCTTCTGGTCTGGAAACACAGGAGCCAATTTTAAGTCCTTTTTCTCACAAGAGTTCTTCAAATATTGAAAACAACACACACTATCTTTAACGTGTATACATATCACTTGTGTATATTTTTTAAGTTGAAGTATAGTCGGTTTACAATACTGTGTTAGTTTCAGGTGTATAGTAAAGTGATGTGGTTTTTCATATATATGTATATATGTATATATACACATATATATACATGCAATTCGTTTTTTCAATTCTTTTCCATCATTAGCTATTGCAAGATATTGAATATAGTTTTTGTGCTATACAGTAAATCCTTGTTGATTATATGTTTTATGTATGGTAGTATGTATATGTTAATCCCATGTTCTTAATGTGAATGCTTTTAAGCTGTAGATTCTGATTTGAAAGGTCTGTGGTGGGTCCCTGAGATTCTGCATTTCTAACAAGTTCCCAGGTGATGCTCCTGCTGCTGCTGTAGAGACATCTTTGAGCATCTGGCTTCCGAGAGGCCTCGCACTCTATCTGCAGCTTCTCTACCTCCATGGCTAACCAGCAGAATCTGTTTCAGCGAACACTTAGAAGTCTGTTTTGGAGTCTGCTTATCTTATTCTTTTCAACTAGCCTAAGAAGATAGGAAGGAGGACTGTAGTCAAAAATAGGTTATTTTCCTTGATTTCCAAAGTTAATAAAAGTGAATTCATTAATTTAAGGGAAGCATCATGGTCATATTTTCACTGAAGTTTAATAAAAAAGTATGTGAAAGACCTGTCCAGATGCAATTTGTACTGTGATGCATAGAACTCCATGTGACAATTAATAAGATCACAATTCAAATGACATAAATTCAGTTTGCATTCTCAATTATACTTGCAAATGAGTTATTAGTCATTTCAGGCTGAGATGCACAGATGTAATATAATGCACTTCCCAATGCATTAATAGAGAAAAGCTATTGTAAAGTGAAAGTAACAGGCTCTTTTGAATTTTCAAGAATAAATCCAGTATAAAATACTATGGTAATATATCTGGAAGGCACAAATTTATAAAGTCAAATAACAATTAAGTGGTTAAAATGAGTAAGTCATTGTTCTAAACTCTTCATTATTGTTCTAAATTCTTCATTATTGTTCTAAATTCTCTTCATGATTGTTCTATTATTGTTCTAAACTCTTCATTATGAATTATCAATTTATACCAGTAACCTGTATTGAGATAAGTACTATTGAGGAAGGTGAATTAGTTATTATTATTATTTTATAGATGAGGAAATTTAGGCATAGAATGGTTAAGGAAAGAGCCCAAAGTTACACAGATCTATGTAGCCTAGTTATGACGACTGGCCTGCGTGGTCTGATTCCAGAATGTACCATTGGGCTGTTATTTTCACTGCCTCTCAGGGGCTGCAGCCACACGAGCAGCATGGTTTACTGTGCTCTAAATCCCCCCTATAGGCCTCCTAGTGTTCCTCTAAATTCCACTAAGTTATCACTTGAGCAGAGTAGAGACATGCACTTTAAATGAGGGAACTGATATTTATTTATTTAAAATATCCTATCTATCAATATGTTATATAAATTTGCATTCGCTTGGAGTCATTTAGCTTCATGTCACTGAAATCCAAGCTTGATCTGATATGAAAAATATTAGCATCTCCATTATTTGAGTTCAGAGTAAAATAAAACACCTGAGAATATCCTTATGCTTAATGAGAACACTCTCCCTTCCAGAAAGCTCTCCCAGCAATCAAATATACTTAAAAAAATTACAACAATGATTACATATATCCTCTTTTATCTCATAGATGGAAAACACACTAGACAGAATGAAGGATTATATACTGCTATTCCATTGTCTGTAAGAAATCTTATAAGATTATATCATTTTCCTTTTCCTAAATATGTATGCCAACAATTAATTATTAATTAATTTTTGTATTATTATTATTAATAAATATTATTAATTATTAATAAATTATTAATTTATTATTATTAATAAATTTTTATCTTCCAAATTTTTGGAAAAAACTAAACACATAACCATGTTGGTTAGAATGGTTCTATATACGTGTATACGTGTAGAATAGTGAGTGACTCACAAATTGACACAAGACAAAAATCTCATGACCTCTTAAAATGAGAATCTCACAATACAAATGTGTATTTAGAAAGGTGATCAAAATTCACTAGTAGAAGCATCACAGTATATGCAAAAGGATCTGGACCATCCACTCAACTTATTAAAACTCATGAGACTTTAAAAACACTACCTATCCTAAGAGAGGTGTAAATAGAAAAATCTATTTCACAGAAATAAGAAGCCTATTCTAAGTTCACCTTGGAAATTATTTTCTTCCATACAATTCCTGAAGATTTTTTACACTATTTATATCAAGGGTCATTTCAGAAAGGGTTTAATGCAGACAATTTTAATTTTATCTATTTATTTCTCAATAAACTGTCTATAAAATTATTCTGAATATGCCTGCCTGGTCCATTTCCCCAAGTGTCTGTTTACAGCAACAATGCACCTGTGTACATAAACAAGCAAGGGAAATTCCTATCTATTGGTGAAAAAATTCCTTTATTGTCCTAAGTGAAGAAGAGGCTGTTATTATCTGATGGAAGATATATAAGCAAGTGACAGGGATAGTTGTCTTCCTCAGGGTCATATGCAGGAAAAATTCTAGATTTTTTGGAAAGAATTTAAGTACACTATTGAACTGTGAAACAGTTATGTTTTACATCTATAACTGGAACAGATTTTTTAAGTGATTTGAAAAATTAGTGCAACCACTACAACAAATGGTTGAAAAGATAGGACAGAATAATCCATTCATTTTTAAACACTGTCCCTTTACATGGCTCACTGGACACATGGCCATCATTATGGTAACAATTTGTTTCAAGCACTGCAATGCACTTGGCATAGAGCGAGGTCTACCAGCCATGCCTCACGAGCCTAGCCTGCACTGCACCAGCAATGGCCACTCCATTTGTGAATCGGAAAATATGCCAGAGATTTGTCCACATTCCACTTCCTACGTTGTCATGTTTCCTTCATCTACAATATTTTCAGGTATTGTAAATCATGAATAAGGGTAAACAGAGGTCAACTGGACCTGGAAAGGACAGAGGGAGACTAACAAATCTGGACATTATAACAGACTCTAGTCACTGAATACAAATACTACACTAGTTTTATAAAATGCTTCTAAGATTGGCAATTGATGACACACATTTCTAAATCCTTACTGTTTGCAAAATTTCTTACATAATCTCACTTAAATCTCCCAAAAGGCATCATTCCCATTTCTCAGTTTAGGAATTTGAGGCACAAGGGACTTCTGCGATTTTATAAACCAAATAAAGGAGCCCAGATACTTGAATTCAGACCTTTTGAATCCATAATCTTGGCTTTCTCTTTCCAAGTACCTAGTGGTAGGCTAACCTAGAAGGATGTTTTGGGAACGTTTATTATGCAAATATTGGTTGATGGGCTCTTTGGTTAAAAAAAAGTAGAGAATATGTGTTCCCACTATTGACTTGACATTCATAAAATCAAAGAATTTACTAAATTAATCTGTTAACTACTATTTGCTTTCCAGATTTTTTAAATGTTTCAAATTTGTTAGAAACAATTAAGTTTTATGTGCGTGTATATATGTGTGTGTGTGTGTGTGTGTGTGTGTGTGTGTGTGTGTGTGTGTGTGTGTGTATTTGGGGAGAGCATGTAAGCAACAAAGAGATCTGAGTTTTTTTTAACAGATCTAGTAAATTAATACTCTACTTAATATTGCTTAGAGAATACAAAATTATATATTTCTATATTTTTGATAAGGATCTAACTATGTAATTTAAATATAATAAAACATTCCTGTTCTGTGGGACTTTCCTTTCAATATATTCAGTGATTACTGATCCCACTCTGACACTATTAATGAAAGGGATTAAAACAGCTTAAAAAAGAATTAGGAATATATAAGCATATTCTCACTATTTAAAGACAATTTTAAAAAGAGAAAGAAAAACTGTGTTTACATTGCAGGTAAATTTGTAGTATGTTACTATCCTAAAAAACAATAATAATATGTAAGGAAGGCATTCACTATTAATACTCCAATTTCCTATTTTGGCTCCAAATATCTACATTCAAAACCAGTAACTGAATTACCTAAGCAGAACTAAATGCAGCCACTTAGAAAAACGTGCTGGAATTCTTATTGAATTAATGTTCAATGGACTTTTTTTTTTTTTTTTTTTTGCGGTATGCGGGCATCTCACCGCTGCGGCCTCTCCCGTTGCGGAGCACAGGCTCCGGACGCACAGGTTCAGTGGCCATGGCTCACAGGCCCAGCCGCTCCGCGGCCTGTGGGATCTTCCCTGACCAGGGCACGAACCCGTGTCCCCTGCATCGGCAGGCGGACTCTCAACCACTGCGCCACCAGGGAAGCCCCAATGGACTTTTGATAAGAAATGCTTATATAAGAATACTTCCTTTCTCTCTAACAGATTATACATAGGAAATCTGAAAATACCTTGAAAAGTATGCAAATTAGAGTTTGTGGACTATGTAAATGCAAATTAAGTTTTGGCAATTTGACCAACCTGCACATATTTTCCTTTTATATTGGAAAGGAAATGCTACAGAGAAGGAAATGGCATTGAGGATGAAGTGTAAAGGAGTCTATTATGCTTGGTATTATCAAAGAGGAATAAGAAGCTTGACTGGCTTAGCACATGTAGCAACTCACGTATTTGAGTATTAAATATTCAGCTAAAGTATTCTTCAGAGGTCTTTGCAAGAACCATTCTCATCCACAATGAGACTCATGACTTTAAAATCTTGTGAGGCTGTCGCAATTTCTTATCTACATGACCTATTCCTCACTTATTTTAACATATCATCCAATGGTCATAAAATAATTCAGAATCTCCATATGGACATATAATAAAAATATTATAATAAAATCGGTCATGGTTGTCCATTTCTACAATCATAGAAAGAATAACCATTGATATTTGTTAAAAACAGTATTTCAGTGATTGAACTTACATTATTTTGCATTCTTCTCAGGTAATCAATCATTTTAGGAAAAACTAGGAAAAGTAACCTTAAAACTTCATTAACTTTGAAATGTTTTGACTCTCTGAAACTTTACATTGTATAAGGTGTTATCCATCAAAAAGCTATCCAATCTTATCTATGTGAGAAATCTTTTTTTTTTAACTAGCCTTTATTTTATTTTATTTTATTTTTTCTAACATCTTTATTGGAGTATAATTGCTTTACAACGGTGTGTTAGTTTCTGCTGTATAACAAAGTGAATCAGCTATATGTATACATCCCCATATCCCCTCCCTCTTGCATCTCCCTCCCACCCTCCCTATCCCACCCCTCTAGGTGGTCACAGAGCACCCAGCTGATCTCCCTGTGCTATGTGGCTGCTTCCCACTAGCTATCTATTTTACATTTGGTAGTGTATGTATGTCCATGCCACTCTCTCACTCTTTTAAGTACAATATACATTACATTAAACAGTTGGAGTAAAAGAAAGTTTGATATTTGATTACCATTTTTAATAAATTTAAGCCCAGTATATTTTTGGTTGAGATTTGTAAGTGCTAAATTTTAATCACTTAGTGCATGTTAAGACATAAGTTCAAAAGTACTGAAGAACTTTTAGGAAACCACAAATTTTATCTCTTTTAGAATATATCAAAGTGCTGGACTATTTTTTAGATTAGTGAGGGTTAAAATATTTCTATCATAGATCATTAAAGTAAAGTAAATTATGTTGCAGGCTCATTGGCACTTAAGTATATTTTACAGTGTTTAGTTTGTGTCTCAAATTTGTTTTGATTTTTAAAATTTTATAATTAGGACACTATATTTTCATCTAGAAATAATCATTCATTGCTCACCATGTACTCATTTTTAATGAGAAATACATGATTTTAAAGGAAGCGACAAAATGAACACCAGAAAGGCAAAAAACAATAGCAATACACCCCTTATCACCATCAGAAAGGGCTGAGTCCAGTATGTCGATGTAGCCTACTTCCACAACTTGTGATACTTTCGCTGAATGATCTTGTCTCCCTGACTCAACCACTGGCATTTTATGTAGACCAGAAGAGTCCAAGTCACCCTCCTTAGTTCTTTTCACTTACCTCTCTGTATTTAGTCAGAATGGGACCCTCCCTTACTTCTAAGTGTCTGATAACTAAAGCTCTAGTACCACTGCATTTTAGCAGTGATCTTTAGAACAGCCATCTTTATAAGCTACCTTAGTGCATTATGATAGGAGAGGATTTGACATTCTCTCAACTGTGGGATGAAGACTTTACAGAAACAGAAATCTGAAAGATAGTCTGGAGTCTGGCTGCAGCCACTCAAGTAATTGCATTTTCAGTTAGCATCCACAGAGAGTTAGAAAATAATGAATGCTCTCCTGGAAGAGTTTGTGATCTAAGCCCCACTCATCTACAGCCAGTTAGTTGTTTGGTCTGTTGTTTGGTTAGTCATTTGGTCAGTCTCTCTCTCTCTGCTCAACTTTAAGGAAGTTCCTTTCTAATTTTTCTCTTCTACCATTGTTTTTCACAGTTGATCCCCTCTATCCCCACCTTACCTACAGGCTGAAAACCAATCTAGAATATGGTTCTCAATGTCGACCGCACATTAGAATGACGTGGGGAGCTTTAAAATCTCAATGCCTAGACCACCTAATTCCAAATCTCTGGAGGTAGGGCCCAGACATCCATGTCTTAAAGCTTTCTAGGTTCCACTGTGTATCCAGGGTTGAAAACCACTTTTCTATAGATTATGCCTGAGACTTTAAATTATCTTAATTGTGAGATGAAGACTTTCCATAAAGAGAAATTTTCTCCTCTACCTGCTTCCTACAATTTACACATCCCAATATACAAATGTTCTTGCCATACAATCATGGTTTAATAGAAGTTACTTCTGAAGGACTACTCTCTCATACGTACTTTCGATTATCAGGATATTATAAACTTATCTCACATGACAGTTACGATCACTGGATACTGCTGTGGAAACGACCACCTACCCAAGCCTGGAGCACTAAACTCTGCATACTCACAAAAATTGCTTGAGGATTTTTAAGATATAAATTCTCTAGGAGTGGGCCCTGGTCAGGGTGAAAATCCCCAGCATTCTGTCTAATACATAAATTGAAAAGAATTTCCTCCCATTCCTCCTTTTTGTTTAGTATTGATGGTTTTACTTGATTTTGGTTATGGTTGCCTTTTAAAATAATTAAACTAAAATAGATCCCTCAACATTTAGTATTTTAGAATAATTTATTTATATGGTGTGAATATTTGAGTGAATATACACAACTTTCCAATTTAATTAAAATAATTTTAAGAGTAAGTGGATTAAACTTTATATTTTTCTCTCCTAATAAAAGGATAAAGTGCCTATAGATCTGTAATAGGGGTTTAAACTACTACTATAATATGAGAATGTTCTTTTCTTACCACAAATCACTGCTCCCACTCCTCTAAATTATTTCTTCATAAGTTCAACAGTTTACTCAAATTGAAGATCTCTGTTTCGAAAAATATCAGTGTCATTAATATAAATTCTACTTACATGATTCTGATATAATAGGTCTGGGTGTGCCTGGTATCCATATACTTTAAATTCTTCTCAGGTGACTCAATGGAGAGCCCAGATTGAGACCTGCTGCCCTAAACCTTGAATAGAAACTGCAGCCTAAGGAAACTTTCTTCAATCAACAAGAATGAATGAATGAATGAATGAATGAATGAATAGCTTCTCAGCGGTTTTAATAGATAATACTGGCAAATGCACACACCTCAGAGTGAGGACTAGTAATATTTTAAAACGTTTAACACTGGGGAGGGGATGCTAATCGTGGTGCCTGATGTGTTCCAGAGCTGTGGCTGGTCTTTCATTTGCTTTCTCTTTAAAAGAAAACTATTTTTCTACCTTATTTTTCTCTTCATAGGTAGCTAAGAAGCTACCTTCATAGGTGCTTCATCCAAACAGTCCCTCATTGAAACAAAACAGAAAACCGGACTGGGGCTGGCTTCCAGCAGGAAGTGAACCGTGTCAGAGTCCACAGTCCCCCTGCCCTGTGTCCATTAGCTCCTCTAAGCACTGTTGGCAATAGACCTTCTTACCTGTCGTCCTTTAAAGATTTAATTAAATATCTTCAACAGAAACAGTCTGAGGCAAATAAGTGTGAGCAGATATAAGAAATGGAAACCTAAGTCAGGAGAATTTCTTTTTCATTCTATTTGCTTAATTCACAGTTCAGAATTTGCATACAATGTGTACCACTGCAGATCTGTCCTACAGACAAAAATATAGTTACTTGAAATATTGTGCTTAAAGAACTCTAATGTTCTATCATCATTACATTATTTACCAGATACTTTTCTTTTTTTGTTCAGGTTTCAACACAGTTTTATCGGGTGGTTTTGTTTTCTGTGAAATACACCAGAGGTTGGGGGAGGGGACACATTGACTTTACAATATAAGGGTTTTCCACCACTAAGGAAAGGCACGGGGTGGGGCAGGGTAGGGCATATTGGGGATTGGATTCATTTTCCCACCTTCTTTTGCTTTGCTCGCATTTCTTTTCTCTCTCATCAAGTACCCGAGGACATAAACACAAAGAAACAAAAATAGCAAGATGAACCTCCAACCAGGCTACTCCCAAGCCTTTCCCCAGGCTGCACCAGGGCTGGGAGGAGCCGGCTAGCTGCTCCCCAGCCCTA
The DNA here is from genome assembly GCF_963455315.2 of Globicephala melas. Taxonomy (NCBI): domain Eukaryota; kingdom Metazoa; phylum Chordata; class Mammalia; order Artiodactyla; family Delphinidae; genus Globicephala; species Globicephala melas. The sequence continues at coordinate 8,784,731 of NC_083322.1, forward strand.
GGACACACGGGAGTCTGCTACCATTTTCAAATATCTGCAACTCAATTCTATGTCTTTGCCTTTCTGACAATGACTCACCCAGATATTCCCATCTTGATGGTAGGGTTTCCAATTTCTCCCTGTGTCGCTGTAGAGCATGCGGTATTGGGTCACCCAGTCTGAGCTGCTGTATCTTCCTTGGGTTGCTATGGCACTGATCTGCTTTCGATGGCCAAAGTCAACCTGAAGCCATTGATAATGGTCACTGTCTGATGGAGACCATCCCCCAGCACCTGAATAAGGTAGAGACAAGAGGGTGAAATAGGTATTTAATGTTGAAATTCTACAATTGACAATGGATCATTCTGCATCTTTTAATTGCCTTGGTAGTACCATATTTCACAGATACATTATGAAGTGTCCTTTAGATGCCACTGGGACTTCAACTAATATTCTTAAAGCTGGATAACATTGATACTCTAGCCTCCTTATGGTGTAATTATGTGCTCATTTTCTCCTGAGCAAATGTCTTCATAATTCCTCGATTAGGTCTTATTAGTACATGTCAAAGTCTAATTGGCTGAGGGTTGATCAATTTACCATGAATTCTTCAACTAAAAGTCACTAGGAAAAGATATGTAACAATCTATTATTTCCTCGTGTAAGGGTTTATCTTTTAGTAGACCATAAATGAAACAAAAAGCCATTATACACAACTCTACAATATATTTTACTTTAGAAAGTTCAGAGTTCAAAGAATGCTAGTATAGTTCTCAAGATGAGGCCTAATATTGCATTAAGCCCTTGGACTCCTGAGAACTAAGATATATAGTAAATCAGGCAATACATTTACTAACACTTAAGAGGTAGACAACCGATGACTCTAGATAAACACATTTCTAGGAAAATAATTTGAGTCGCTAAATGAAGTGAAACTTCTTTTGGTAAAATAAAATAAGTGACTGGCAAATAGTAAGAATGCAAAAAACATTTATTAGAAAAATAACACTAACATAGATAGAACAAAAAGAGTCCTAATTTATAGCACTATGTAAAATAATTATGGTTGTACATAAATACGTTACAGAAAATATGGCATAATACTTAGTGCTAAGAGGCGATATAATTTTTTGAGTAAGTTTGGTTACTAATGGGAGTAAATAATGGAAAAATATTCAACAAATTATCCAATATACAGTATATCAAAACATGTGCATCACTTTTCAAATAAGGAATTTAAATGCTGACAATAAAATAATTTATTTTATGAAGAGTATGCTAATAAAGATCATTTTGTAAATCATCACTGATATATCATTCATTTCATCATGTTTATATGGCTTATTTCTGCTTTCAGCCATGACAGAATAGCTCTCCCACCACAAAAAAATTACAAAACTGACAAAATGTATACAATTCCCCTTTTAAGGGATTGGACAACAGAGAGTATTGGACCCTGATCCATGAGAGAAGATAAACAAATGAGGTGAGCCCTGACAGCTTCCTGGCTTTCTGCCTGGTTCACTTTCCAGATCATGGCACATGGAAGACTATTCCAAACAGGCACAGCAGCATCACTGAGATGGAGACAGAGCAGAATCCAAGCTCCTGAGGAACCTGGCATTTATAGGACAGAGTACCAGGCAGGGGGCAGCTGTGCAGAGAAGGGGCTCTGGAAATGTACATAGGGTCACCAATGAGTCTCTGCAGTTCAGACGCTGAATGAATACTAAGTTGTGTATTTGCAGACCAAGACTCCACTAGACCAGGTGAGGGGAGATCTGAAGTGAACCACAGTCAGAGGCTGCACAGGGCTGTAAGTAGTCTGATTTCAGACTGGACAAGGTTGAGAGAACTTGAACAAACCTAGGCATTCAGTAGAGATCTCAGAAAGGGAGTAGAATAATTTAATCCTAAATAAGGATTCTAATTCTCATCCTACTGTGGACACATCTGAACAAAGGCTGGTAACAAGCATGAAAAAAGATCAATCTGACCCACAAATAAATTAACTCCTCGGTTGAATGAAACTCAACACTCCATTAAGGAAGACCATGAGACTTTACTTTTCATGAAACTTTCATGAAAACATGAAAGAAACTCAACAAAATAGAATCCATAATGTCCAGTACAAACTTTTTTAAAATATTAATTATTTGGGAAAGCAGTAAAATGTGACTCATAACCAGAGAAAAGTCGGTCAATAGAAATAGACAGAAAAATGACAGATGATGAAAGGAGCAGATCAGGACCTTAAAACAGAGATTATAAATTTGTTCCATATTTGAACAAGAACATATAGATACTGATGACACAAATATGAAACCTTAATGGGGAAAAGAAACAACAAAAGAGAGCAAAATGGAAATTTCTGAACTAAAAATTATACCTGAAAATAAAACATTTACTGGATGGGCTTAACAGCAAATTAGAAAACTGAGAAGAAAACATTAGTATACTTAAATACAGGTCCATACAAACCCTTCAAACCAAAGCTCAGACAGGGTAAAAATGCTTAAAAATGAACAATACTTCAGTAACCTGTAGGATAACATTAAATATCTTAACAATCATGCAAATGGGGTAAGAAAAGCAGAAAGGGTAGAGGCTGAGGCAGAAAAAGATACATTTGAAGAAATAATAGTTGAAAAATATGAACCCAAATATCTGAGAAATTCATTGAACGCCAAGCAGGGTAAATACAAAGAAAAACACACCAAGGCACGTCATAAAGAACTGATAAAAAAACAATGTCAAAGAGAAAATCTTAAAACTGTTCAGAGGGCAATAACATCTCAACAATAGCAATGCAAGCCAGTGAACAAGGGAACGACATATCTGAAATGATGAGACGAACTAGAAAGTGTCAATGTAAAATTCTACATCCAGCAAAAATATCCTTTAAACATGAAAGTAACATAATGATGTTTAGGACAAACGCTGAGAGAATTCATCATCAATAGGTATGCTGTATAAGAAATGCAAAATTTTAGCTTCAAGGAAAACTGGCCATACGGAAATTCACATCTACATGAAGAAATAAATGCTGAAAATGGTAAACATGTCACTAAATATAAAATATTTGTTCATGTTTTAAAATTTCTGTAGAAGATAATTGAGTGTTTAGAACAAAAATAGTAACAGTGAATTAGAGGGTTTATAACAGATGTAGAAGTAAAATGTATGACTACAATAGCACAAAGGGTAGGAGGCAAGAAATAAATATACCATACTGAGTTCCTTATGCTACATTTGAAGTGATACAGTATTACCTGAAGCATTAAACCCTAGATCAAGGGTTTGCAAACGTTTTCTGTAAGGGGTTAAACACTGAATATTTTAGGCTTTGCAGACCATGCTACCTCTCTTATAACTACTAAACTCTGCTGTTGTAGCATGAAGCAGCCATAGAAGATCCAGAAACAAGAGTGTGGCTGAGTTCCAAAAAAACCTTATTAATAAAGACGGGGGCTGGCTGGAGGGCTGTAATGTGTCAACCTCTGCCCAAGATCAACTTCTGAAAAGAGAGGAAATTTAAAAATCTGTGCATTTTACTATATCTAAATTATACTTCCAAAACATTTTTAAAAGATTTATGTATATAATGTGTGTGTATATAGTCTACATACATGCTTTCTATAGAAAGTGTGTATAACTACCTCATAACTACTTTCTCAGTCTTCATTCTCCTATTTCTTCAAACCACACTTCTACAAGAATGATGTTTCTAAAATACAAATTAATCATATTTACTCCCAGACCAATATCTTTCAATTGATCCTCATTGCCTCCAGAAATAAATGGCCCACGCCTTCACACACAAAAGACATGCCTGGAACATGCCCTCTATACCTACACAAATCCTCCCTCAACTTATCCTGGGGAATTATTATTTTTCCTTCAAGGTTCACCAAGTTCACTCCAAACATCACCACTGCAGTGGATGCTGTGATATGCCATTCTGGCTCTCCTTTATGACTGGGACTTATTCTTTCAGATATTTAGAGTGCTGTGAGAACACAGTAGTTAGCTGTAATTCCCCTTGAGGAATTTCCTTCGTAAAAAAAAGAGGCATTTTACACAAGGTCACATCCCTTCCTAGGTCTGGACAGATGCAAGGATGGGCCAACCAGGGGCTATAAAGGGCCAGTACCCTTGCCCCAACTTGGGAAAACTCTTAAGGGTCACTAGGGTCTCAGAGGTCCCTGAGGAATTAGTTGAAACTTCCATTGAGATTGCATTGCATCTCAACTACTTCCTCTGCCTATTTCTGCTTCCTTCCCTTCTCTTCCACAGGTTTTCATCCTGAAGGTACTCCCTAAAAAATTTCCTACATGCGCTTCTCCATTTCAGAATTTGTATCCTGGGAAATCCAGTTCACAATATTTTCTTGGAGCCACTTTCCTTATAATCTGCTCACTAACAATATGGGTTAGTTGCCCCTGCTTTGTACTTTGTTATTTTTATGCTGTTTTTTTCCCTATTGTAGCATCTAATATTTCCAATATTCATATATCGTCCACATGTCTATTTTACCGAGAATTCTGTAAAATTTTGGAGAAGCCATAGATGGACAATATACCTAGCCATCAAGAGATCATAAATACATTTTCTTATCTGTTAGATATATAATTCCAAACTTTGGCAAAATTCTATACCCAACTGCACATAAAGTTCTATCTGTGCATTATTAAAAAGGTGACTTGGTCATTGAAGTAAACAAGCAAATATTACTGTGAATAAAATGAGAAAAATATGTGCATTTGATTGATGAAATTTAGAATATGTCCCCTAGCTAGTTTTTCCAAAAAAAAAAAAAGAATCCAGAATAAATTTTCTTAAGTTACCCATTTTTTGCTACATTACAATTTTTCAATAAGGAAGCAATTACCATACAGCTACTTAATCCCATTTATCTCATTACTATAAAAAATGAATTTATTGTCAACTTTAAGGGAGGCAAAAAATCTAAAAGCAATGAAAATGTAAGTCAAAACTTATTCCTTAGCAGAAAGATATGTGGAGAGAATAGTGATTAGCCTCAAGGAGAGGGCAAATGTCAGGCTTTCATGAGGAACATGGTGAAAAGATGGATGAGAAGTTTCTTGTTTCTCTTTGATCTCTCTAGCATTTAATTTGGGGAAGTTGATTACTTTGTTCATTTGGCTTGTGACATGGGTAACCTCTATTGATCCAAGCATTAAGAATGATACCTCTTTCATGACAAAAACCTCAGGAAATGGTATATAAGAGAGCAGAAGGGCTCCCCCAATATATCATGGAGAGTATTAAGAAAGAGGGCAAAGGTGTTCCCAGTGAATATTGTGGTAGCTCAAAGGAACTACCTTTGAGCTTTGAGCTTTGAGCTTTGAGTGGAAAGTAGAAGAGGAGGTAAAGGAGGTGGAGATACTGAACATTCATAAACTCTTAGCTTCTAAGATTATCTAAGAATAACTCTTATCTAGAAATAATAGAACCAAATTAGATAACTAATAAATTGTTACAGTGACTTGAAAGATACGTACTTACATAGAACACCTACTCTTCCCTAAACACTAGGAGGCTGTTCCCTCACCCCCTTTTTCTTCCTCTTTCTCTCTCTCTCCCTCTCCCCTTTCACCTCCCTCCACCCTCCCTCTCTTTCTCTCTCTCTTCTTTTTTTCCTCTCTCTCACATACACACATTTCTCTCCCTCCATATATGTGTGTGTGCATGTGTGCGGGTGAGTGTGTGTGAACTATAAAGATACTAGTGTTTGCATGCTGGATGCCCACGCTACTGGGGTTACTTGAGCAAAGAATTATAATAGAGAACTTGGAGAAATGGATGAAACCAACACTCTAAACTCAGGGATAGCTTATAATTGTGATAGACATTTCTGCTTTGTAATTTGTAAATTAGTACCTCTGAAAGCAAAGAGAAACTTTGTGTGTGGTTCAAGAGAGGACCTGGAGTTTCTTTTCCAGTGATAAATGGCTCCTGTATAAACCTGATGCCGAAGCAGATGGTTATAACACCACCAGAGAATACAAGCCTCGATTCTAATTTAACAGAAAAAGGTAGAAAAACATTCAATTAAGGGTAGAACTACCTTTAATGACTGGTTGAGAAATATGTATCAGATGTAAAGGATAAATTGAAAAGGAGACTTGCAGGCCAGATAGCATTATGAGTTCTATCTGAAGTAGGATGAATATGCTTCAACCAAGTATAGACACTTGTTGATTGGAAGTAGCCAGAAAAGAGAGCCATGGCCATTAATTAATGTCTGTCATGAGCTAGAGAAGGGAAAACGGCCATGCCACCATCATTCCTAAAATATGGAATAAACTAATAAAATAATTCTAAAATAGAAGAGTGTAATAGTTAATTTTGAAACAAAATAGAAGAAAAAAGATGTGATTTTATCAGAGTATAGGAAATTACCTCCAGAGACAAATTAGGACATAAGGAGAGAAGCATAGCTGCTTTAACTTTTTGAAACATTCAGATTATATCTCAAAGGACTGGTTTTACTCATAAATGTAACATTAGCTTCCTTGAATATTTATCAAAGGAGCTGCCAGAAAAGTAAAGGTAGCTAAAAACAAACAAAAAACAATAACACCCCCTCCAAAAAACAAACAACATAAAATTTCAAAACAAAGGACTCAGAAAAACAATAAACAAGAAGGCTCTTCTTCAAAATCAGGTGTGTGGATTATGAACATTTAAAATAAAAGGGAAATGGTCTAGGGGGTTGGTGATACTGAGGGTGGTGTTGGTGGGTTATAAGGATTTCCTGTTTTGATCACATTTTTTTTTAAATAGGAGACAGTAAATTTCATCACTGTCCTCCAAGTTAACTTTAGCAAAGCATTTGGCAATATCTCTGATAAGTATAAAAAAGTAAAATGTGGTCTGGGACATAGCAGTTTTAGGTAAGTTCAAAAATGGTTAATAATTATGCCCCAAATATGTTGATTAAGGACTGTGTCAACTTGAAGCTAGGTCCTAATGGTATGCCACAGGCTTTCGTTCTGTATACTGTCATTTTTAATATTTTTATTATCTAAGACATGGAAGACATGCTCATGAAATTTGTCAGTTACATAAAGCTGGAAAAGAGACCTAATACGGTAACTAGCTGGATTATGATGTTAAATGTTTGACCGGCTGGAAATCTGAGCTTCTCCTAGCAAAATTTGTTTTAACGTCAATGATAACCTAAAATGCCCATTTTGAACAAATGCATTATCAACGTCATTATTAAGGTGCATAATGCTTAGAAATAATTATGCAACCTTAATTTACTTGATGGGTAATGCAGTGTTAAAATTATGGCATCTAACTATGATACTATATTTGCAGTACTGCATTCAAACATTTTGATACATTTTAATTAGGGCTTTACACATAAATAGAAAAAGAAATCACAAGCATCTAGTATTAGGAATTATCACAAAATGAACATAACCATATAATCACCACCCAGATCTATAAGGAGACCATTGCCAGCGACACAGACGTTCTCATTGTGTCCTTTTCCAAACGTGGTCACCTCTCTCCTCCCCAGTGAACTGCCCCAGAGAGTCATCCATGGCATTGTGTTTAGCAGTAGACTCTTCATTTTCTTTGCTGCCTAATACTACATTGTGTAATGTACTGCTCCTTATTGATCCATTATTCTAGGGTAGTGTTGAACATGTGTATATCTCCAGTTTGGAGCTGTTATGAATAATAATACAGCCATCAACATTTGTGTTCATGTTTTTCAGCACCTCTTTGTGCTTTTCTGTTGGGTATATACCCAGGAGTGGTATTATGTGTCCAAAAATGCTTGTATTTTTAAAATTGAGTCTATTTTGCCAACAATTTTCCAAAGTAGTTTAACTGATTTTTATCCCCCTCGCCCGATACACTCCAGTAGTGTCACAAGTGTTTCTGCTGTTCCACATCTTTGCCAAAACTTGGCATAGTTAGCCTTCTTTTTTGTTGTTGTTGTGTCTTAAATTTAGTTTAGACATTCTGGCTCATTGCAGGTTTACTTTGCATTTTCTTGATAACTACCTTCATTCTGTTGATACCAAGACTTATTATAAAACTACTGTACATTAAGACAAAATTTTATGCGTGCAAGGATAGACAAATAGGCCAAATAAACAAAATATAGATCCCTGAAACAAAACTACATGTATACATGTGTATATCAGCACTTAATTTGTGACAAAGGTAGCATAGGAAAATAGAGAAAGAAGGTATTTTTTCAATACTATATTCAGGGTCAACTGGATATCCACATGAAAAAAAGGGAAATGTAGCCCTGCCTCATACTATACTGAGATCAAGCTAAAAATGTTTAGATTTAATTGTGAAAAGTAGAACACTGAAGCTTGTAGAAGATGAATTAAGAGAATAACATTATAGTCTTGGGGTTAGGAAAGATTTCTTAAACAGGACTCAAAAGCACTAGCTATATAGGAAAAGATGGATAAATTGGATTATGTTAAAATTAGAGATTATTATCAAAAGACATTAATAAGAGGGTGAGATGGCTAACATGGATCGGGGGAAGGTATTTCCAAACATATAACAAGGAAAATGCTCATATCCAAAGTGTATAAACAAGTCCCACAAATCAATAAGACACACTCAGACAACCCAATTTTAAAAATGGACAAGGAACCTTAACGGGCAGTTTACAGAAAAGGACAATAGGCTATAAAACATCTAAAAGGTGCTCAACCTCATGGGCTTGACATTTTCAAAAAATTAAAAAACTAAGAATGTTCAAAGAGAGTACCTACAATGCTAAGAGGACTTAATCTTACAATATTGCTTTGAAGGGACCAAAGACGCTTATGCTTTGTAACAGAAAAGGAAGGAATAACTTAATTTCCAACTTCTACTATTTAAAAGACTAGAGATGTAAAGTTTCCCAGTGATGTAACAACACAAAACATTCCAAAAGTATATATGCTTTATGTATAAAAAATATTTACTTTTAACTCATCTTCTTGAAATTAATATTTTGCTTAAACTAAATGAAGATTTTACCTTTTAACTCAATACTCTCAATTATATTTGTCTGCCCACAGGTTACTCATTATACCATAAATTCTTTTCATTTTGGAATTTGACCAAGGAAGAAAACTGGGGACTGCCCTGGTGGCACAGTTAAGAATCCGCCTGCCAATTCAGGGGACACGAGTTCGAGCCCTGGTCCGGTTAGAGCCCACATGCCGCGGAGCAACTAAGCCCGTGCACCACAACTACTGAACCTGCACTCTAGAGCCCGCGAGCCACAACCACTGAAGCCCGCATGCCTAGAGCCCGTGCTCCGCAACTAGAGAAGCCACCACAATGAGAAGCCCGCGTGCCGCAACAAAGAGTAGCCCTCGCTCGCCGCAACTAGAGAAAGCCCATGTGCAGCTACGAAGACACAACGCAGCCAAAAATTAAAAAAAAAAAAAAGAAAATTGAATATCAAACTGATTTTAAGAAATCTGAAACAAATACTTTGCTGGGAGAACAAGTTTCCTTATTAAATATGATTGTTCCTTCAAGCGTCCAGCATATTACACTAAGAAAATTTGCAGGGACGTCTCTTTACAACGTTGAAAATATCCAGATATGAATTGCATCATTAGAATCGGTAAATTTCTTGCAATTAGGAAAGATTAAAAGCAAATTCAGCTATTAGGCCTCTGTTTACATATTCATCACTTCAGAGGCTGTATCTAAGTTGCAAGAAATAGACACTGCAGGGCAAGTTTAGTTTCATGTACTTTTCAAAAATATATTCAGGGAATTTTATAGTTCAATTATAGATTAAGATCTCTGATTTAAGAATATTAATTTGTTTTTGAAAATGTCAATTTTTACCTTAGGATTGTGCTGTACGAGAGAAGAAAAATTAAACCTACATATAAGAACTGTACAGCCGCATAAACTGCATTAAGGTTAGATAGGAGTTGAAACTAATGTGAACCCAAAATTAAGTTTGATCAGCTTTCTGTTCTAAATAGAAGACACAGAGCAATTTCCATTCTCATCACAAAGAGTAAATCTTCACAGGAGGTAAGCCTGGGCCAGGATGTAAAAGTGAAACTTGTACACAAGTCTAATGAAAAATAAGAATTACATTTGATTAGAAAATCTTGAACCATAATATGACCATAATTTTTAAATTTACTTACCAAATAGTGTAAATGATGTAAGATCTTATTTTTTAAATGTCCTGGAAATACTATAACTGGGAGAAAACAGACTCTTTGTGTGTGTTATTTCAGGTGATGGTGTTAGGAAAGGAAAGTTAAAGTTATAAATAGTCAGACTTCAATGCAACAATTTTTAAGACATCAAAATAATACCAACAGTAGAATGGATTATCACAAGAAGTAGTGACCTTTCCATTACCGGGGATACTCAAGTGAAAGCTGCATAATAAGTATTTCTTTATAGGGGAATTTTACATAGGCAGGGAGATTAGACTCAATGCCCATTAATTTCATTTACAAAGAAAGTTGAAATGAAATACAAACTATTATGTTGAATTTTTTATCAAGTTGTCTGAAATTTCTTACTGCCTTTAAACTAACAGTTATGATCCAAGCTTTGGTTGATCTATTTTATTAACATCAGGGGAGATGTTACTTATACCATTGCTAAGTAACATTTGACTATATATAACTTTTATTATTAAAAAGAATCTGGTCATTTCCATTTTTACTGTGAATAATTCTCCTGGTTCACTCACTCAGCAATTATTTACAGAGCACTTCTATATGCCGGCCATTAAGAATTTTTAAAAATAATTTTTCAATAAGCAATTTTTACTTGACTTTTTTTATATTTGAGGATACAATCTATTTATTTGGAAAATGTACAAGAATATTCTTTATTGAATAAGCATTTTATTACTGGGAAAACCAGATACCTAATATACTTTTAATGTGCATAGAAATGAGGTCTCGTTTGAAAAAAATAAAGGTAAATTAAAATACCACAAAGTCAGGGTCAGTGAAGTCATGTTTCTTCTTTGCACCTGCTAGGAAGCTGCTATTTGATCCTCACCTGTAAGAAATGCTGAAGAACTTCACCTTGTATTGATACATGTGGGCAAGGGGTCAATTTTATGTTAGTAAATCTACTGTTTACTTCATCTCTGGTAAGCATTCCTATTAAAGTCTACGGAATTTTGAAAACAACATGATTAATTAGAAACGATTTGCCAACTGGTCAAATGCACATTCGCTGGCATCGTACAGAAAATGTCATCATTCCCAAGATGTTATTCTTTGTGATAAGAAAAGTAAAAACACTGTTCTCTGTGCAGCTCGCAAAAAATTGTTTGGTGGAGGCGAAGGAGATAAGTTTATAGGTTAAAAAGGGCTTCAGAGCTCAAACATGCATCTTTAGGTTATCAAATATATCTGACCTCTATTTACAGGGAAGACTGAAAGACGGATATAGCTGCAGAAATCAATTAAGTCATGCAACTCCAAACAAATCCTGAACAAGTGCATAAGTAAACTCAGGATAACCAACTTTTTCAAGTCAAGGATTGAGTTTTATTTATCATTTAATAACCACCACCAAGTATGGTTCCCTAGACATAAGAATAAAGACACTCAATAAATACATGTTAAATAAATGAATGCAAGAATTAATTAAATTATAAGTGAATATATGAATGGACTAACTGATAAATAAATGACATTCTGGAAGTAAAAGCCCTGAAACAAGAGGGCAAAAATCTTGGGCCCAAGGATCTATGCAAGAAAGGCATAGATCATGAAAGACATATATAAATGGATCTGTAATAAAAAATTTTTTGAATAATACTAGTGATTTACATTGTATTTTCGATGAAGAGGGATGGGAATTTTTGCCATTGCACTCACTATATTTATTCTAGATATTATTCTTTTTTTTATATGAAAGCTAATTTATTAAACCTTTGTACAGAAAGATGAACATACCTGTATAGCAAGCTTATATGAAGAAAGAAGTTACAAAAAGGTAAAAGTGTTATTAAAACTGATGCATGTAAATCACTTACAAAAATACCTGAAATGGGATAAAACTGCTCATCTCTGATCTTTCTCATTTGGTTCACATAGTTGAAATATGAACTTTAAATGGTTATTTAAATATTAGCGTATTCTCACTCAAGAATATGTGTTTCTTCATTAAAAATATATCATTTGGTTGCTGTTATCCATTAAATCTTCATAAATTAAATCTTTAGCCATTATGTTTAAAAGGGCCTTAGACTGTATCAAAACTCTAGCACTCAAAGTGGACAAAACTAGGAATGGAGTAGTTGTCTAGAATTCCACTTTAGCAAGTTTTGCTTGGCCTACAGTTATTCCTTATGCATTAGCACGGCCCAACATAGCAGGAAGCAATCAGCCAACGGGGGTCAGGAGAGTGAGTGGACAGTGTATTTTGTTGAGCTGGAAATGAGCAAGGACCTTCTCAGTTGTTCCACGAGGGATGGGGGATCTTGGCATTGGTCCGCTCCAGAGGTACCCAGGAGACTTGACTGAGAAGATGCACAATTCAAAGTGAAAGTTTAAAGAATTCAGATGTAACTCATCACAGTAGGAAATTCCTTTAAGTTCTGTAGCAGCTTTTAGCTAAGTGGCTAAAATTAAGTGAATTTCAAAATTGATTCTCATGTGTCTCATAAAAACCTAGGCTCCAGCTAGAATTTTGTACAAAATAAGGCTTGGTTGTTTATTATTGTTTCCTTCACTTAAGAAAGAATAAAGGCCAGAGACACATTTACAAAATGGAAATATTCTCACTGTTAACTAAATATAGTTTATTGCTTATTAACAAAATAATTCAGGATGCAAATAATATCTCTCTGCCATCTGCGTCAGGGATCTCTTTATTGAAGCCTCATTATTTTCTGGGGCAGAGGCTTTGCCATAAAAGAGATCACTGGAAGAAATGCAGAATTGCAAAAGGAAATGCACATACTGCCTGTGCATTAACAAAATCTGTTATTGTGCATGCAATCATGTCAATGACATATGCAAATAATATATGCAGGACTGTATGCAGAATTGTCTGTGGTGGGTACAGTGACAGTCAAATGATGGATGCAAATTTTATATGTACAATGATGATCGCACAATGCAAAGCTGTTCTATGCAATGATACAAGGGAAATATCTTATTGTATATGCAATGATTTTTAAGCTAGGTCCACATGAAAGTACATAAAGATGAGGCCATTTTCCACTGACATATCATGATAATTGAGACAGATATTTCTGCTGACTTGAAGTGGAAAATTGACTTATATCTCCACTTTTCAAATTTGTATACTCAGGCTCAGACTAGGATGGAGCATTTCCAAATGTTTGAAAACATAGGTTATAGAGACTTTCTCTGCTAAAGTTGTATTTTTTTAGAGAGAAGATGCAAAGGGATTATGCTCAAGATCAATATAGTTAAGTACAGTAAACATATCCTTTAGATCAAATTCAAATGTATTTTATGAGTTCTCTGATCTTCCCCATAACTCATGCATAGTAAGTGCCTTCCTCTTCTTAGGTCAGCACTTTCTGTGCATAATTTTTATTTCAATCCTAACCTCAGTTCCTGGATGGCAGCAGTCATTATGTCGTTCCCAATTCATGCTTAGAATTCTCTTTATCCTTATGAAGGGGTACAGTACCATAACAGGCTTTTTCAGTAAATATCTACTGTAACTACAGAATCTGTTTTAGTAAAGATTTTTGGCATTCATATACCTGGCAACACAAAGCTCTCACCAAAAATGTAGTGGGTGTATTTTGATATAAATAGAAAATATTAATAGTAGTTCCATCTCCCTAGGCACTGAATGAGTAGGGAAACAACACTAGGAGAGAGATATATAACAAATGGGCCTTGGAAATACATTTGCTTTTAGTAAAATCTTCAATAGATGTTACCTTCGTATACATAAAGGTATCAATTTTCCTTGCAAAGAACTTCCTTAATGGGTTTTTCCATAGGGCAAGCTTGAAATTGGCTGTTCTAGCAGTGGAACAGAATGGCAATTTAGAGAAAAAAGGAAAAAAAAAAATCGAAACAAAACACGACCAAAATGTTTTATACACCTTTACAGGGTTACCATGTTCTGCTTTCAGGAAAAATGTCTCACATCTTCATGACCACCAAATCACTAATTTTGACTCTTCAAAATAGAATTATATCTATAGTCTGAGATTGAGGCAATATAGTATAACAGAAAGCCTACTGGAGTAGAATCAGGAAGAAATGGGTCCCTTTGTACTGCTATAATAAGAACACCACAGATTGGGTGTTTTCATAATTCTGGAGGCTGGCAAGTCCAAAATCAAGGCATTGGCAGATTCCGTGTCTGGAGAGAGCCACCTTCTTGGGTCGTAGATGGCCAACTTCTCCCTATGTCCTCACGTGGTAGAAGAGGTGAGGGCTCTCTTACTGGGGACTCTTTCATAAGGGCAATACTCTCATCACAATGGCACCGCCCTCATGACCTAAGCACCTCCTAAAGGTCCCACCTCCAAATATCATCACAATGGGGGTTAGGTTTCAACACATGAATTTTAGGGGAACACAAATATTCAGTCTGTGGCAGGTTCCAAACCTAGTTACAAAATAAGTTTGTGTTACCAAATGTGAAATAGATAGCTAGTGGGAAGCAGCCGCATAGCACAGGGAGATCAACTCGGTGCTTTGTGACCACCTAGAGGGGTGGGATAGGGAGGGTGGGAGGGAGACGCGAGAGGGAGGACATATGGGGACATATGTATATGTATAGCTGATTCACTTTGTTATAAAGCAGAAACTAACACACTGCTGTAAAGCAATTATACTCCAATAAAGATCTTAAAAAGAAAAAAAAAAGAAGTTTGTGTTGCCATATGAAATATGATGTCCAAATGATAAGACTCAACATTTTGATTCAGCCATGGTAAAGATTCAAAGAAAAGTCATGATAGTATTTGATGAGGAACTTTGTAACAAGAAGACATAATATTTTTGGCATAAGTGCTTTGATAAGTAATGTTCTCACGATTTTGTTAGCCATCTCATTCACAAAACATTGCCTTAGAAAAACACCTAAAACCCAATGGTTGTAGGAGTCAAGCAATGAGCAGTATGAGAGACAAGTGCAGGTGAGACAAATAACTAATGTAAGTTTAAAACCCATTTCCTTTTTTTTTTCTGTTTTGTCTATTTTTCTTTATATTTACTGACATACAACAGAGGAGCAAGAAATAAAGGCACTGAATTGCTAACTAGACAGTTGTTGATTAATTCCTCAATAACATAATCTTCAACTTTGTGATAACCACAGAGCTTATAAAAAACAGTTGTAGGAAACCGAATATTCATATTTTAAGGTACCAATGAACACCAGCTTTGTATTAACAAATTTACCAATATAAAGAAAAAAAACCCACAACTCACCAGCCTGAGGGTAACTGACCTCATATTTATACTATACATGTTCTCTTGTAATTCAGAAAGCATAAGATGCTCTGAATTTCTCATGAACACTGCTTGTAATACCTAACAACTTCCGATCAAATTACAACGGTAACTTTGTTTTATGTTGGAAACAAAATACCACTATAACTGGTACATGAAGAACACATTGTAAGCGAGTACAGAGGCTAAGAGAAGAAGTAAAAAAAAATCACAGGTGACTTGGTGTTTAAGGCCCTGTTGGCAGTGGGGGTGTACAGTGAAACAGATGGATGGGAGGACTTAGAAAACATGCCGCTGGGCTGGACTTTACGGTGAGGGCTAATGGTGGCAATGGTAAGGGAAAAGAAGAATCAAGACTGTGTGGCCAAAAATAAATTAAAAAGAAAAATAAAAAAGAATGGCTTCCAGATATTTTGGCTTAAGGGAATTAGAGTGTGTTTGGTGTCAATTCCCAACATTAAAAAAATATATAATAAACTAAAACCTATTGGAGAAACAGATTTGGGGAAGAAAATCAGGAGTTGTGTTTCAGCTTTAAGTTTGAGATGTCTACTAGACATTCAAGTCAAGATTCCAAGTAGGTTGTAAACATGCGTCTGGATCTCAGGAAGAAGTCAGGGATTAGGATATAAATATATAAGCCATCGGTATGTGGATGATATTCAAAGATGACATTAGAATGAGATGAGCCGGTGAGAGAAGTGGGCAGGCTCAAGAACCTAAGAGGACATGCCAAGGCTGATAACTATTTAGAGCAAAAGGAAAAGGAAATCCAAGTGAGGTAGGAAGAAAACGAGGAGAGTATGGTGCCACGGAAAACCAAGCATAAAAGCTTCTCTAGAAAGAGGAAGTGGTCAACCATGTTATTTTTTGAGGCAATGTGGCAACATGCTTTTCTCATGAGTCAAAATATCATCATGCGGGGCTTCCCTGGTGGCACAGTGGTTGAGAGTCCGCCTGCCGATGCAGGGGACGCGGGTTCGTGTCCCAGTCCGGGAAGATCCCACATGCCACGGAGCGACTGGGCCCGTGAGCCATGGCCGCTGAGCCTGCACGTCCGGAGCCTGTGCTCCGCAACGGGAGATGCCACAATAGTGAGAGGCCCGCGTACCGCCAAAAAAAAAAAAAAAAAAAAAAACATATATATATATATATATATATCATCATGCTTTCAATCTATTAAATCCACCTTGCCAGCATTGAAATACTTTTTCCTGTAGGAATAACTCTTATTGCTTGCCATCCCTTCCTTCCCCCAAAGATACATGTACATATATATGGTTTTTGTTCCATTATACCACTATTTAGAATCAACTGAAAATGGGCACATCCATCTCTATATATTTTTATAAATGGGGGCAAGTTAGGGAACTTTGGACAAAGCAATTGTATTAGAATGCTTTGTAACCAACAGATATAATAAATATTATTTTCAAATTATTTATGAAAAGAACAGAATATGAAACTAATATACATTGATCAAAAAGAAGTAAACTTACGAATAATATGGTCCAGAATTAGTATAGAATCAAATTTCACATTTTTACTAGTTCTATTTATTGCTATTATTTTAAAATGTAAAAGGGTTTATCACTGTAGTTTTACCTTTTTGCATGTGAACTAGTGATATTATTTTCCACAAACACACACTGATTATAAAACTACTAATTGAATAATCTCTTTATAGCCCTTGTCTATTTACTTATTTATGTCTTAATGATTTTCTTATCTTATTTTGGAGATTCCTTTTTTTTTTTTTTTTTTTTTTTTTTGGTACACGGGCCTCTCACTGTTGTGGCCTCTCCCAGTGCGGAGCACAGGCTCCAGATGCGCAGGCTCAGCGGCCATGGCTCACGGGCCCAGCCTCTCTGCGGCATGTGGGATCTTCCCAGACCAGGGCACGAACCCGTGTCCCCTGCATCAGCAGGCGGACTCTCAACCACTGCACCACCAGGGAAGCCCTGGAGATTCTTAAATAACAGAGATGCTAATCTTTAGTTTTATCCCTCTAAATAAAATACTAATTTAAAAAGGAAACATTCAATGACCATATATAATAATAGAGTTGTATGTTATCTTTACCAAAATTCCCATTTTACATGTGTTTAAAAACAAAATCTTGAAGGGTTTAGGTGACCAGCCCAGGCCGCTGAGAACAGAGGGTAGAGATCAGTTTGACTGGGAGGACTCTGATTCCAAAGCCCGTGCTTACTCTCTCCATGGAAAAAAAGTTTTTTTTTATACAAGACATTTAAAAGAACGCTGAAACTTTAAACTCTTGACAATATCTATCTTGTGTTTTCCCATGTGGGATCACTGAATAAAGAAACATGGAAAAACATGTTAAACAGAGACAACTATGCAAAATACTTTGGCTTTCTTAAGAAAGTGAAAGTAAAGGGATTCCATGAACTTCTTAATAGGCAAATTAAATGCCTTTAAAAATTAATGAGGTGTCACTAGTTTAATACTGAAATAAAGGCAAAAAGCATCATGGTCCATTAGTGACACTGTCTCCTGTAATTATCTGAATTGGGGGTTAAACATGAACCATTCTCACCATTTGTTGGCAGAAAACTTGACAATTCAATGCAGCTATTAAAACTGGTACAAGAACCAATAAGGATATCTAAAATTAATAAATAATAGGAGAGAAAATGAGAAGAAGGATATTATAACCAAATGAGGAAAAAGAGAAAATACAGAAATGTTTAACTATATTACTAATACATATCTAGTTCTCAATTTTTATTCTAATATTTCAAAAATTATAAATGTGTTACCAGTGAGGAGGTACAATTTGATTTAACATACTTAATATAATGCTGTATGGATAGACTGATTTATACAAAATACAAGAATTTCTTTTATGATCAAAGGTATCTAACTTATTACATCTATTGAATTCTTGAAATTGCTACTACTCAACAGTGAAGCAATGTGGTATCATGTATTTGCTACAATCTTGTCAGCAGATAAAAATAAGGTAAGACAAGAAAGTGCATTCAGCCCTAATTCATGGGAAAAAGCATTTGTCATCTCGAAAAGATGCTCTCAGAAGCTATAAAAGTTAGTGACTATGAATTAACTAAATAGTTTGTGACTTCAATGAAATTACGGGTCAGTGAATTGCAAGGTACATGTTCAATAACTGAAAAATGAAAGTTAATTTTTCAAAACATGAGGCCAAATTATTTCTTTAAATTAGTCATACATTTTCTTTTTTAAAAAAATATATGCTATAATCTCAGGAAATGTTACAGTCATGTCATACCTACAAGTGGATGCATTATAAACTTCTTTATACAACAGGAGCTTGGGGGATCAATCTGGTCAGACCACAAGCAAATGAAAGATTTGTCTTGAAGCTGGCTTTGCATAGCTAATCATTATCTTTATTTACATATATAAGTACAATCATATATATACACATGTAGATATACATATGATATACATATATGTATATATATATCATATATATATATGTATAATTATTCTTTGGGGTAGCTTTAGGGTGTTAATGATAATGGGTGTGGCCAAAGCCCATGCCTTCTTATCATTCATCCAGCCAGCCACTGTTATCAATTCAAGCTTAACTTTGTTTTCAGAGTGTTTGCTGATTCTCCTGCAATCCTAACAAATTCTACAGATCGTTTACAGAAGAATATCAATTACCAAGGGAAGAATTTTCCATAGCTAGTTTTCAAGAGGTAAATTAGCATGGGATCCAAAGACTTGGTCTTGTCTGCAGTTTGTGCTCTCTTTCTTGGAATTGCTTCTTCACTTACACAAACACGGCAGTAGAGTCCCACATTGTTGTTAACGGTTTTATTTTTTATCTTCTCCATTTACTTCATATTTACTGTTTGATAAGCGTCAAGCTAAGCTGGTTATTTCTTTACTATTTCACCACAGGCCTAAGAAATGGATGTTATGCCTACTTTAAAGACGAAGAAATTAAAGATTAGAGGGGCCTGCTGATTCTCCTAAGGTTGCATAGATGGCTTGGGGAGGGGGCTGGATTCAGATCCAAGCCTGGGAGATTCTAAACTCTGGGCACAAGAGTCCACCAGTACCAGTCAAACTCAGTGCAGCTGACTTTGGTTTATTACCTAGTCATTTCTTTCATTTATATCTGGGTGTCTCAGGGAAGAGTGTTTTCCTAGTAAAGGAAAAAAACTGAATAATAAGATAAAGAGTAAGGATGATAATTGTATCAGAAAAATTAAAGTCACGGGTCAGCAAAAGCAGCTGACCCGTGAAGCGGAAGTTTGCAATCTCTGCTCTCTGAAGGACATTTTAAGCTTAGACAGATAAACCATCTAAGTTGAAATGCAATCTAGCCACACATTACAATTTAGTTTACATTCTTTACAGAGCTCTCAATCAATGCACAGGATCTTGTTATATTACAGAAAATATAAATTACAAATATCTATAGCAGCATTACTTGAAACATATAATGTTGTTGTCTTTGGGGTTTAATTTTGTATATTGTAAGGAGATGAAAATAACCCCCTAAGGCAGAAACACATTGTATGCTTCAATGAATAAATTATATTAGGGAATGTACTTCAGAGATGGCAAGGAACATAAGACAGGCTGCTTCTGTAATAAACTCGGTTTCCAGTGAAAAGTAACAAACTTTGTAGGCTGCAATAACTACATCATATCAATACTTTTGCTATTTTCCAAGACACTTATTATTTCTCCACATTTATATCCAAAATGAAAATGTGGCTTTCTGGAGGACCATCAGCAACAAGACCACCAGCAAATGTAATACACCAGAATCCCCTCAGGGTGCACAGTCAGGGTGACTGCAGTGGCTGTTGACTTGACAGCACAACATCTATTGTTTACTGATATGGCAGGTGACATTCTTCATCCACATCTATTATTAGATGATTCCCTATTATTAGATAATAGGATCATTTGATCCTTAATTACAAATGAAGGAAGAAGGTCATTATTTTGAAGTTAAAACAAATTCTATGAATGCTGGGAGATGCGTACATCATAATACATGTCCTTAGCAGCACTGTCCTCATAAAAAGGATGGAAAAAAAAGCAGGATACTGGTCCTAGATAGTTAAAGTGCATATCAAAGGAATAATTTCAATGAGTCCAGACTCTTACATTTTCCTATAAATAGAAAAGTGCTAACTTCATTAACTTGAGATGTCTGTTTTTTATTTTAATTAACATTAATCTTTCGATGTTCCAACTACTTGTTTTTGTTTTTGTTTTGCAAAACTCCTATATATCCTGGGTCCTCCCTTACCTCTACAGAGCAGTCCCTTCAGAGCAGTCCCACCTGGGCTTAAGTCCTCAGGAAGTTGGCCAAATAAAACATAATTCTCAACTTTTAGCTTGTGCATTTTTTTCAGTTAACATAGGGAACCAGTTTAATAACTATCTTATTAATGATATATAAGACTATGGGATCATGTTTATAAAATTGTGAGAAAATTACATTACAAATGATATATACAGTTATATTGCAGGATTCCAATTTACTGTATAAAAAGTCGAAAAATAGGGCTTCCCTGGTGGCGCAGTGGCTGGGGGTCTGCCTGCCGATGCGGGGAATGCAGGTTCGTGCCCCGGTCTGGGAGGATCCCACATGCCGCGGAGCGGCTGGGCCCGTGGGCCATGGCCGCTGGGCCTGCGCGTCTAGGGCCTGTGCTCCGCAGTGGGAGAGGCCGCAACAGTGAGAGGCCCCTGTTCTGCAAAAAAAAAAAAAAAAAAAGTAGAAAAATATAAGGGTCCAGCCGGCTCTGTTTAAGGGCTGGGAGTAGAAGGGGACCCCTGCAGAGATGGAGGGTTGGGGGCCGGGGTGCTGACTCCGCACGCGACCGCTGGCCCTGCACATGCGCCCTGGCGCAGCACGGGTGACAGAATAAGAAAGGAGGAGAGAGAAGATAGCAGAAGAGTAAGACGTGGAGATCACCTTCCTCCCCACAGATAGATTAGAAATACATCTACATGTGGAACAGCTCCTACAGAACACCCACTGAACGCTGGCAGAAGACCTCAGACCTCCCAAAAGGCAAGAAACTCCCCACGTACCTGGGTAGGGCAAAAGAAAAAAGAATAAACAGAGACAAAAGGATAGGGATGGGCCCTGCACCAGTGGGAGGGAGCTGTGAAGGAGGAAAGGTTTCCACACACTAGGAAGCCCCTTCTTGGGCGGAGACTGCGGGTGGCGGAGGGGGAAGCTTCGGAGCCGCAGAAGAGGGCACAACAACAGGGGTGCGGAGGGCAAAGCGGAGAGATTCCCGCACAGAGGATCAGGGCCGACCAGCACTCACCAGCTCGACAGGCTTGTCTGCTCACCCGCTGGGGCGGGCGGGACTGGGAGCTGAGGCTCGGGTTTCTGTCGGAGCGCAGGGAGAGGACTGGGGTTGGCGGTGTGACCACTGCCTGCAGGGGGTTAGTGCACCACGGCTAGCCGGGAGGGAGTCCGGGGAAAAGTCTGGACCTGCCAAAGAGGCAAGAGACTTTTTCTTGCCTCTTTGTTTCCTGGTGCGCGAGGAGAGGGGATTCAGAGCGCCGCCTAAAGGAGCTCCAGAGACGGGCACGAGCCGAGGCTAACAGCGCGGACCCCAGAGACGCGCATGAGATGCTAAGGCTGCTGCTGCCGCCACCAAGAAGCCTGTGTGCGAGCACAGGTCACTGTCCACACCCCCCTTCCAGGGAGCCTGTGCAGCCCGCCACTGCCAGGGTCCCGGGATCCAGGGTCAACTTTCCCAGGAGAAGGCACAGCGCGCCTCAGGCTGGTGCAACGTCACGCCGGCCTCTGCTGCTGCAGGCTCATCCCGCATCCGTGCCCCTCCCTACCCCTGGCCTGAGTGAGCCAGAGCCCCCGAATAACCTACTCCTTTAACCCCGTCCTGTCTGGGCGAAGAACAGATGCCCTCCGGCGACCTACACGCAGAGGCGGGGCCAAATCCAAAGCTGAGCCCCGGGAGCTCTGCAAACAAAGAAGAGAAAGGGAAATCTCTCCCAGCAGCCTCAGGAGCAGTGGATTAAAGCTCCACAATCAACTTGATGTACCTGCATCTGTGGAATACCTGAATAGACAACGAATCATCCCAAATTGAGGAGGTGGACTGTGGGAGCAAGATATATTATTTTTTCCCCTTTTCCTCTTTTTGTGAATGTGTATGTGTATGCTTCTGTGTGAGATTTTGTCTGTATAGCTTTGCTTTCACCATTTGTCCTAGGGTTCTGTCTGTCCATATTTCTTTTCTTTTTTTTAACTTTAAAAACTTTTTTTCTTAATAATTATTTTTTATTTTAATAACTTTATTTTATTTTATCTTACTTTATTTTATCCTCTTTCTTTCTATTTTTTGTCCCTTTAATTCTGAGCCGTGTGGATGAAAGGCTCTTGGTGCTCCAGCCAGGAGTCAGGGCTGTGCCTCTGAGGTGGGAGAGCCAACTTCAGGACACTGGTCCACAAGAGACCTCCCAGCTACACGTAATATCAGATGGCAAAAATCTCCCAGAGATCTCCATCTCAACACCAAGACCCAGCTTCACTCAACGACCAGCAAGCTACAGTGCTGGACACCCTATGCCAAACAACTAGCAAGACAAGAACACAGCCCCATCCATTAGCAGAGAGCCTGCCTAAAATCATAATAAGGCCACAGACACCCCAAAACACACCACCAGACGTGGACCTGCCCACCAGAAAGACAAGATCCAGCCTCACCCACCAGAACACAGGCGCTAGTCCCCTCCACCAGGACGCCTACACAACCCACTGAACCAACCTTAGCCACTGGGGACAGACACCAAAAACAATGGGAACTATGAACCTGCAGCCGGCGAAAAAGAGACCCAAAACACAGTAAGATAAGCAAAATGAGAAGAAAGAAAAACACACAGCAGATGAAGAAGCAAGGTAAAAGCCCACCAGACCTAACAAATGCAGAGGAAATAGGCAGTCTACCTGAAAAAGAATTCAGAATAATGATAAAGATGATCCAAAACCTTGCAAATAGAAAAGAGAAAATGTAAGAAACATTTAACAAGGACATAGAAGAACTAAAGAGGAAACAAGCAATGATGAACAATACAATAAATGAAATTAAAAGTACTCTAGAAGGGATCAATAGCAGAATAACTAAAGCAGAAGAATGGATAAGTGACCTGGAAGATAAAATAGTGGAAATAACTACTGCAGAGCAGAATAAAGAATAAAAAGAACTGAGGACAGTCTCAGAGACCTCTGGGACAACATTAAATGCACCAACATTCGAATTATAGGGGTCCCAGAAGAAGAAGAGGAAAAGAAAGGGACTGAGAAAATATTTGAAGAGATTATAATTGAAAACTTCCCTAATATGGGAAAGGAAATAGCCACCAAAGTCCAGGAAACACAGAGAGTCCCATACAGGATAAATCAAAGGAGAAACACGCCAAGACACATATTAATCAAACTGTCAAAAACTAAATACAAAGAAAACATATTAAAAGCAGCATGGGAAAAACAACAAATAAAACACAAGGGAATCCCCATAAGGATAACAGCTGAACTTTCAGCAGAAACTCTGCAAGCCAGAAGGGAGTGGCAGGATATATTTAAAGTGATGAAGGAGAAAATACTTCAACCAAGATTACTCTACCCAGCAAGGATCTCATTCAGATTTGATGGAGAAATTAAAACCTTTACAGACAAGCAAAAGCTGAGAGGGTTCAAAACCACCAAACCAGCTTTACAACAAATGCTAAAGGAACTTCTCTAGGCAAGAAACACAAGAGAAGGAAAAGACCTACAATAGCAAACCCAAAACAATTAAGAAAATGGGAATAGGAACATACATATCGATAATTACCTTAAATGTAAATGGATTAAATGCTCCTACCAAAAGACACAGACTGGCTGAATGGATACAAAAACAAGACCCATATATATGCTGTCTACAAGAGACCCAATTCAGACCTAGGGACACATACAGACTGAAAGTGATGGGATAGAAAAGGATATTCCATGCAAAGGGAAACTAAAAGAAAGCTGGAGTAGCAATTCTTATATAAGACAAAATAGACTTTAAAATAAAGACTATTACAAGAGACAAAGAAGGACACCACATAATGATCAAGGGATTGATCCAAGAAGAAGATATAACAATTGTAAATATTTATGCACCCATCATAGGAACACCTCAGTACATAAGGCAAATGCTAACAGACATAAACGGGGAAATTGACAGTAACACAATCATAGTAGGGGACTTTAACACCCCACTTTCACCAATGGACAGATCATCCAAAATGGAAATAAATGAGGAAACACAAGCATTAAATGCTACATTAAACAAGGGGGACTTAATTGATATTTATAGGACACTCCATCCAAAAGCAACAGAATACACTTTCTTCTCAAGTGCTAATGGAACTTTCGCCAGGATAGATCATATCTTGGGTCACAAATCAAGCCTTGGTAAATTTAAGAAAACTGAAATCGTATCAAGTATCTTTTCCGACCACAACGCTATGAGACTAGATATCAATTACAGGAAAAGGTCTGTAAAAAATACAAACACATGGTGGCTAAACAATACACTACTTAATAACGAAGTGATATCTGAAGAAATCAAAGAGGAAATCAAAAAATACCTAGAAACAAATGAAAATGGAGACGCGATCACCCAAAACCTACGGGATGCAGCAAAAGCAGTTCTAAAAGGGAAATTTATAGCAATACAATCCTACCTTAAGAAACAGGAAACACCTCAAATAAACAACCTAACCTGCACCAAAAGCAATTAGAGAAAGAAGAACAAAAAAACCCGAAGTTAGCAGAAGGAAAGAAATCATAAAGATCACACCAGAAATAAATGAAAAAGAAATGAAGGAAACGATAGCAAAGATCAATAAAACTAAAAGCTGGTTCTTTGAGAAGATAAACAAAATTGATAAACCATTAGCCAGACTCATTAAGAAAAAAAGGGAGAAGACTCAAATCAATAGGATTAGAAATGAAAAAGGAGAAGTAACAACTGACACTGCAGAAATACAAAGGATCATGAGAGATTACTGCAAGCAACTCTATGCCAATAAAATGGACAACCTGGAAGAAATGGACAAATGCTTAGAAATGCAAAACCTGCTGACTCTGAACCAGGAAGAAATAGAAAATATGAACAGACCAATCACAAGCACTGAAATTGAAACTGTGATTAAAAATCTTCCAACAAACAAAAGCCCAGGCCCAGATGGCTTCACAGGCGAATTCTATCAAACATTTAGAATAGAGCTAACACCTATCCTTCTCAAACTCTTCCAAAAAACAACAGAGAGAGGAACACTCCCAAACTCATTCTATGAGGCCACCATCACCCTGATACCAAAACCAGACAAAGATACCACAAAGAAAGAAAATTACAGGCCAATATCACTGATGAAAGTAGATGCAAAAATCCTCAACAAAATACTAGCAAACAGAATCCAACAGCATATTAAAAGGATCATACAACATGAGCAAGTGGGGTTTATTCCAGGAACGCAAGGATTCTTCAATATACGCAAAACAATCAACGTGATACACCATATTAACAAACTGAAGGAGAAAAACCATATGATCATCTCAATAGATGCAGAGAAAGCTTTTGACAAAATTCAACACCCATTTATGATTAAAAACCCTGGAGAAAGTAGGCAAAGAGGGAACTTTCCTCAACATAATAAAGGCCATATATGACAAACCCACAGCCAACATCATCCTCAATGGTGAAAAACTGAAACCATTTCCACTAAGATCAGGAAGAAGACAAGGTTGCCCACTCTCACCCCTATTATTCAACATAGTTTTGGAAGTTTTAGCCACAGCAATCAGAGAAGAGAAAGAAATGAAATGAATCCAAATCGGAAAAGAAGAAGTAAAGCTGTCACTCTTTGCAGATGACATGATATTATACATAGAGAATCCTAAAGATGCTACCAGGAAACTACTAGAGCTAATGAATGAATTTGGTAAAGTAGCAGGATACAAAATTAATGCACAGAAATCTCTGGCATTATTATACACTAATTATGAAAAATCTGAAGGTGAAATTAAGAAAACACTGCCACTTACCATTGCAACAAAAAGAAAAAAATATCTAGGAATAAACTTACCTAAGGAGACAAAATACCTGTATGCAGAAAACTAAAAGACACTGATGAAAGAAATTAAAGATGATACAAATAGATGGAGAAATATACCATGTTCTTGGATTGGAAGAATCAACATTGTGAAAATGACTCTACTACCCAAAGCAATCTACAGATTCAATGCGATCCCTATCAAACTACCACTGGCATTTTTCACAGAACTAGAGCAAAAAATTTCACAATTTGTATGGAAACAAAAAATACCCCGACTAGCCAAAGCAATCTTGAGAATGAAAAATGGAGCTGGAGGAATCAGGATCCCTGACTTCAGACTATACGACAAAGCTACAGCAATCAAGACAGTATGGTACTGGCACAAAAAGACAAATATAGATCAATGGAACAGCATAGAAAGCCCAGAGATAAACCCACACACATATGGTCACCTTATCTTTGATAAAGGAGGCAAGACTATACAGTGGAGAAAAGACAGCCTCTTCAATAAGTGGTGCTTGGAAAACTGGACAGGTACATGTAAAAGAATGAAATTAGAACACTCCCTAACACCATACACAAAAATAAACTCAAAATGGATTAAAGACCTAAATGTAAGGCCAGACACTACCAAACTCTTAGACAAAAACATAGGCAGAACACTCTATGACATAAATCACAGCAAGATCCCTCTTGACCCACCTCCTAGAGAAATGGAAATAAAAACAAAAATAAACAAATGGGACCTAATGAAACTTCAAAGCTTTTGTACAGCAAAGGAAACCATAAACAAGACAAAAAGACAACCCTCAGAATGGGAGAAAATATTTGCAAATGAAACAACTGACAAAGGATTAATCTCCAAAATTTACAAGCAGCTCATGCAGCTCAATAACAGAAAAACAAACAACCCAATCCAAAAATGGGCAGAAGACCTAAATAGACATTTCTCCAAAGAAGATATGCAGACTGCCAACAAACACATGAAAGAATGCTCAACATCATTAATCATTAGAGAAATGCAAATCAAAACTACAATGAGATATCATCTCACACCGGTTAGAATGGCCATCATCAAAAAATCTAGAAACAATAAATGCTGGAAAGGGTGTGTAGAAAAGGGAACACTCTTGCACTACTGGTGGGAATGTAAATTGATACAGCCACTATGGAGAACAGTATGGAGGTTCCTTAAAAAACTACAAATAGAACTACCATACAACCCAGCATCCCACTACCAGGCATATACCCTGAGAAATCCATAATTCAAGAAGAGTCATGTACCAAAATGTTCATTGCAGCTGTATTTACAATAGCCAGGACATGGAAGCAACCTAAATGTCCATCATCAGATGAATGGTTAAAGATGTGGCACATATATACAATGGAATATTACTCAGCCATAAAAAGAAACGAAATTGAGTTACTTGTAGTGAGGTTGAGGTGGATGGACCTAGAGTTTGTCATACAGAGTGAAGTAAATCAGAAAGAGAAAAGCAAATACCGTATGCTAACACATATATATGGAATCTAAGAAAAAAAAAAAGGTCATGAAGAACCTAGGTCTAAGATGGGAATAAAGACACAGACCTACTAGAGAATGGACTTGAGGATATGGGGAGGGGGAAGGCTAAGCTGTGACAAAGTGAGAGAGTGGCATGGACATATATACACTACCAAACGTAAAACAGATTGCTAGTGGGAAGCAGCTGCATAGCACAGGGAGATCAGCTGGGTGCTCTGTGACCACCGAGGGGTGGGACAGGGAGGGTGGGAGGGAGGGAAACGCAAGAGGGAAGAGGTATGGGAACATATGTATATGTATAACTGATTCACTTTGTTATATAGCAGAAACTAACACACCATTGTAAAGCAATTATACTCCAATAAAGATGTTTAAAAAAATAAATAAATAAGAAAGGAGTAGGTGAGTGGGAAGTACTGTTGAGGAGCCAACAGTTGCTGCCCCAACATCCCAGTAAATGAAGATATTTCTAAATATTGAATCAATGATAGAAACTTCCAAAAGGAAAAAAGAAAACCCTGAAGGGTTATACAAAGCTTCCAGGTAATAGATACCTACCTTAGGTAGCTTGTCACGTGGGTGAACTTTAAAACTGTGTGACAGGTATTGAGGAATGTTTTGCTGTAGCTACAGAGGAAGTCAAAAGTGTTTCCACATTCTGGTTTCATGTACAATGAGGGCTTCATTATTTGAGTCTCTGAACTTAGACCATGTATGAAAATAAAAGTTGGCACTGATGTAAACATCTTAATAAACTGACCACTTGTAACATTTAAAAAAAAAGTAGAAAAATATAAATAAAATATTATCAGTAGTTAATCCCACGTTATAGGTTTATGGGTATTTTTTATTTTCTTTCACTCTAGTTATTTAATTTCCAAACTTTCTACAATGAGTATGTATATAATGTTTTATAATTTTAATTGAATTATAATTATAAATTATAATTCATAAATTATATATACATAAATTTATAAATTATAATTTTAATTGAATTATATGAATTCAATTAAATTTGAATTTTGTTAATATGAATTAACAAAAGCTCTTGACATCTATTTAAAACTTGAGGAAGCTTTTTCATTTATTTATTCATTAGTTTATTCTTTCATTTAACAAGCACTTCTATGATGCCTACCATTTGCCAGACATTTTTCTAAACACTTTACAAATATAATCTAAACTAATCTACTCATTGATTTTATTAGTAGGTCCTATTATTATGCCACCTTTACAGTGTGTGCCAGAGCTGGGATTTGAAGTCAGGGAGATTCTGGCTCAGAATCTATGCCTTAAGCCCTATATTCTGCTGCTCTGTTCTGACGGGGTCAGATAAAGCTGCCCACTTCAAGGGACGTTAATTTGGAGGTCTCGTTTTTAGTGGTCAGATTGGCCTCTCTCTACAGACATGATAAAATCAAACTTGAGAATCGTATCCTACTCCCAGGCCTGTGGTTCCCCATCCCTGCTCTATGCATATTTTATAAACAGGCAGATTAAGGTGAAAACACAGAACAAGTCCTCCTGAGACTAGGCACATTCATGACTATGTGGGCAGGATGGTGCCTCACACTTATTGCAAGTATATTACTGAAATCTTTACCCACCCTGGCAGTCACACAGGCTTTACCCTATTGTAACAGCTAGTGTGGGATACATAATTAGTGTATTACCCATGACCACGAAGCCTTTGACAGGCATCTGTACACGCGTGGAGCAGGGAGGAGTGATGAGGAATCATCTAATTCACAATGACGTGCTGCTAAATGAGACTGACCTCTCTTGTGTCCACAGGGCCTTACTTCCTGACTTATCACAGCCTGAAAATATGAAAACATACAGCTTTAATTATTCTGGCCAGTTACTTTTTTTTTTAAATTGATTTCTGCTCATTATTCTCATTCTCAAATATTGCAGCCACGTTCGTCTGGGTTAATAATAGGGGGACTAATACAACGGTTCAAATTAACACGTAACTTCTTCTACGGTAAAAACTTTCCATCATTCCTCACCTCGTTTTTCCAGTAAGAGTAACCGTACTTGCTCTGGGCAGCTGTTCCTATTGGTTATGATGGGGCTGGTCCCCTGCTGACCCGGAAATTAATATTATGATAGACCTACAGTATAGACTGTGGGACATTAAATAACGTCTATCCCTAGGCATTAATCTCCCTCCTTCCCTCTTTCTTTCATTTGCTACTTTACTTCTCTGTAATAAGCAAACCTCCACTTTTTCAGATTCAACTATCAGTTTTGTGTAGGCCTACCTTATGCCCAGTGATTTGCTTGATACTCTTAGGTCTATAATGGCTGTTTCTCCATGATCCTGTGGGTTTAAATGCGGGGAATGTGGGCCTTAAGCCCATAGTCTGGTTTGAGGGATCACTGGTCATTTGTTCTTCTCTGATGGTGATAACTGATTCGTATCTTTCTTTTCCTCTCCTGTGGACCCCAAACACTATGATTACTTTCTTTATTCTGCTGAGATGAGCTACAGAAAACCTCCTTTCACAAACCCACCGACTGCATCCTCTCAGCCCTTCATTCTCCTCTTGTTTGAGTCTTTTTTTCTTTTTGTATTAGAAAAAGTTTCTTTTCTTAAATAAATTTTTATTGGAGTATAGTTGATTTACAATGCTGTGTTAATTTCAGGTGTACAGCACAGTGAATCAGTTATACATATACATATATCCACTCTGTTTTTAGATTCTTTTCCCATATGGGTCATGACAGAGTATTGAGTAGAGCTCCCTGTGCTATACAGTAGTTCCTTATTAGTCATCTACTTTATATATAGTAGTATGTGTTAATCCCAATGTCCCAACTTATCCCTCCCCCCCTTTGTAACCATAAGTTTGTTTTCTACATCTGTGTTGTAAATAAGTTCATTTGTAACATTTTTTGTTTAGATTCCACATATAAGCAATATCATATGATATTTGTCTTTCTCTGTCTGACTTATTTCACTCAGTATGACGATCTCTAGGTCTACCCATGTTGCTGCAAATGGCATTATTTCATTCTTTCTTGTGTCTGAGTAATATTCCATTGTATATATGTACCACATCTTCTTTACCCATTCATCCATCAATGCTTCCATGTCTTGGCTATTGTAAATAGTGCTGCAATGAACGTTGGGGTGCATGTATCTTTTCGAATTATGGTTTTCTCTGGGTATATTCTGGGCACATATTGAAAGGAAGCTTCCCTGAACCTTCTTGAGTACCATTCAAGGTGGATTATGGGTAATGGGGAGGGGAGAAGAAGAACATCATTTAGACTAGGGTTTGTGTGACTCTGTCATTTTGTGGATACTTCAGACCAGATGAGTGTTATTTCTTGTTAATTAAATTTCTTTCTAAATTTGTATAAAGTGTAGCTAGAAGTGGTGTTTATGAGGCCCTTCTCTAAGATTTATATTTCCAGGGGCTGAATGGAAATTAATGCCAAGTGACATTTGTTGTATTGTATATGTAATTATTTTCATATTTAGTTATAACCAAACTTATGTACAACAAAAGATTTGATGTGGTTAACATATTGTACTTTGAATACTTAGAGCATTTTTATCTCTTTTGCTTTACTACATTTTTCCATTCAGAAAGAAAATATGTATTTATCTCTCCTCCCTAGTAGATTAAAAGTCCCTGGAAGTTGAGGGATGTATCTTGCTCACCTTTGTATCCTTCCAGTACCAACCACAGAGTCTAGCCAAAAGCATTCAATAAATATTTGTAGACTTGAAATGATTTAGGATTCTGAGGACAGAATAAATTTTCCTTTATGAATGAGCGTGACGAATAAACCTGAAGCAAAAATGTTGTTTTCCTAGATCATTAGCATCTAAAAGTAGAATCAGTGAGTTTTTGCCTTCTGAGACTGAAAACATGAACAATCATAAGAAAGTTCTACCTCTTTTACAGATGAGGGGAGCCCCTTGCCTCCCAACCCTCCTTTCATACCTTGCTTCCCTGGCCACCCCACCTCTAACACTGTGCCTGCACATATATTCTGAAGATGCAGTCAGGAGGTGTAGGCTACTTCTAATGGATTTATCTCAGGTAAAACTCAACAACGCTCAAGTCCAAATTATCTGTAAATTGAAAACCTGTTTCAAACCTCAGCCTAGAACAATTAAATTTTCCCACCCTCTGTTTCTCATACTAGGAAGGAAGCACCTTTGAAATCAAAGGGAGCTCTGCAAGGAGACGGGGAAGCCAGATGAAGGAATTCAAGGCTCTAAATTGCATTCCGGCATTATTTGAAACTATGCAGCTCACATAAAACTATACTAAGGCTAGCCTCAGAGCATACATTTTAACACCCAACTAAATATTGTATCATGCATGCAGGGACACTGTTTCTAAATAATTCATTGCCACTTTTACAGTTCTTTTAATATTTCATTATTATATCTTTAAAATGATATGCATCTGTATTTCTGGGAAGAGTCATCTACCAAGCTCCTGCTAGACCAATCCCTGGTACTGATAGCTCTTTTTGTAGGAATAGATTACATCCCGTTATCTGCTTTATTCATTCATTTAATCCAAATCACCCCCTTCAATTTTATTTATTTATGTATGTATTTATTTATTTATTCATTTATTTCAAATTTATTGAGGACTAACTATGTGCTGTGGCTCAAAGATGCAAATGCACCATCGCTGCCTTTGTTTGGCCCACGATCCAAGACAGAGTTGTGCAAACAAGAGAGGATGCATGTTGAGATATTCTTCCATAAGTCCGTGCAAGCAAGAGAGGATGCACATTAAGGTACTCTCCCGTAAGCCTTTCCCCTTTCCAGCCCATTCCATGTTCTCACAGCCATACTTCTCACATAATCTGCATTTTCATCCTCTTCACATCCCATCCTCTCACTTAACTGCAGTGAACTTTTCCTCAGATGACGGGTTCCTCACACAGTGAGCCTTTCACAGGGTGGTTTCTGCTGCGTCCACTCTGCTGGGCACCTGGGGCGGTCAGCTTATTCCTTCTGCCTCCCTACTGAAACCTCAGGGCCAACATTGGACTGCTACCTCATAAATCTCACCTCTTTTTTAAGTTGAAGTCATTTGATTTGGGGTTGCCTCTCCCTCTTCTCCACAGAGGGCATGCTCTCTTTCCCTCAAATTTCATGACTTGTCACATAAATGGGTTCACAGTAAAAATCAATTAAGTGGAAAAATTAAGCATTAGTCCCAGGTTCACAATTTTCCTTTTTTTCTCTTCTTTTTCTTTTACTATTAGGTATTTGCAACTTTCACATTCATGTTACTTTGAACTTCTTGGTGTCAGAGTTACCTGACCTCCTCAAGTATAGTGATGCCTATTTTCCCTTCCTCTCTCAACCCCTGGCATTTACTTGCATGGGTGAAATTTAGATCTTTTCATGTTAAGACTTGATTTTTTTTTACCTGCAGAATCTCAGATTTTTCCTTTTTGTCTTCCCAGTATAAGTAATCTTCCTTGATTATGTCATTTACTTCTCTTCATATCACTTCTAGGAGTGTAACTCTTAAATCTGTATCTCTAACTTCAGCATT
Source organism: Globicephala melas (assembly GCF_963455315.2). NCBI lineage: Eukaryota > Metazoa > Chordata > Mammalia > Artiodactyla > Delphinidae > Globicephala > Globicephala melas. Next base: position 8,818,345 of record NC_083322.1, read on the forward strand.
CTTCCAAGTTCCAGAGGGCGCTTCTAGCTGCCCACTATTCCCCCAGGACTCTCAGATGGCCCTAGGGTTTCCTGCCTTAAGCTCTGGGACTGCGAATATGATGAGATAGCACAGCCACGATTGTGCTATATCATATGGCAAAGGGAATTCTACAGATTTTCAGTTAGGTTACTAATCAGTTGATTTTATGATAGGAAGATGATTCTGGAGGGATTAATCTAATCAAACAAGCAGAGAGTTGGTAGCAGAAGCAGAAGTCAGAGAACTTCCGAGCATGAGAGACATTTGATGTGAGGGAGGTTCTCCACTGCTGAGGCAAACAGGGGTCTCAGTCCTACAACCACAAGGAACGGACCCGTCAACCTGAATGAGGAGCAGATTCTTCCCCAAAGCCTCCAACTGACTGAGTCCCGCCAACATATTCACTTCCATCTTGTGAAACCTGGAGCAGAGAACCCAGTCCAGCTGCCTGGACTTGTGACGGGGGGACCATGAGCTGGTAAATGGGTATTGTGTTAAGTCACTGAGTTTGTGGCAATCTGTTATACAGTAATAGAAAATGAATATGACACATTAAAATAAACACACTTTATCTAAGCTAATGACTTTGCTCCAAAATGTGTTTCCCATCACTTTTCTATGAATATTAATGGTACCACCGTTCTTCCAGAATGGTCCCTGAGACTCACATCTGCCTTCCTCCCCACGTCTACATAACTGCCAACAACCATGGCATCCCTATCATCTGCACCTCACTTTCCAGTCTGTTCTCTTCACCACCATGCAGTTAAGGTCCTCCTTACCTGTTGCTTGGGATAATGAAGCACTTTTCTAGTTGGTATCACCACTTTCAATCTAAGGACACTGCCAGTGGAAATTTCCTGCTTAAATCATGTCAATCTCTTTGTTGAAAAAACACCAAAATAATATAATGAATGTTGGACCTGAGCTCTCTGTCTGGCATTTATCATCACCCCAGCATACTGCTGGGCCCAACCAACTTTTTAGGTAAACAGAACAGCCCATCTTAGCTTGAAACTTCCCTGTATATTCCCACATATATAACTTTCTTGACAATAAAAACTTTTATTTCTGAAAAAACTCTTTCACTGTCTGTACCAAATTTAATATTGCCATGAAACATATACTGTTGAACTTTGTATCTTCATTCTCTCTGCAAAAGGCCTTCAGTAAATGTTTGCATAAAGAACAAATAAATGCCTCCTCTTTCCTTGTTCACGTTTCCTTCAATGCATTTCCAGGGCACTTATGCTCCTCACACATGACATGTGACATAATGTAAAGTCTATTCTTGACATCTTCCTTATCTCACTGTAAAGTTCCAAGCAGGGTATCTTATTGTCCTCTGTATCATGAGTGCAAATCCTACAGAAGGTTGCACCCAGCAGATTTTGTTTAAGGATTTTGAAATCAATGCAAACATTGAAGCAGTTTAAACTCTGTGTGAGAGCTCTACTTAATGGTACTGATAGACCAGATACCAATCATTTCTATCAATTAAGTAAGCCCTGAGGGTTCTCACTTGAACTGGTTGATAAGTCCTCTTCTGGTTAGTAACATGTGCCTGGGGACATTGTCCACAGTGTCCCTATGGCTAGGGGACAACTTTAAACAACTGCCTAATTGGGGAATTTCAGACTTTCACTTTTTTCAACTTTTCTTACAGTTTGGCTAGAGGCACGTGACTTAAATTCTGCCCAACAGAAGGAGGGACACAAAATCTTGTTCTGGAAGTGTATGGGGTAGACATGGTGGCTGGGCAGAACTGGTTTTCTGACAAGGGTGGTGTGAGGGGCAGCGGCCCTTTCCAGCTCCAAGTGGGGTCCTGGTAACAGGGCATATCCATGCAGTGGGAGCAGCCATGCTCACCTCACAGGAGCAGTGGAGTAGGGTGTGTTGGCCTTGCTGGCAGCCTGTCAAATCTGACTCTAGCTCTCCAGAAGTTTCTGCAATTCTCTAATATCCTTTAACAAATCCTTTTCCGTTTGAACATCGAGTGTGGCTACTATGGTTCACAACTAGAATCCTGAACAACATGTGCCTAGAAGTGGGGAAAAATGTAACCGAGCAGGATGCTAGGGGGCCTTCCAGGGATGGACCCCTCCCCCATATCCTGTGCTGTAGCTCCTCTCTGAAGGACCTAGACGACAGTATCTGATGCACATTTCTTGAGTTGTTTTACAGATGCTAAAATCACCACCAAATAGAAGAAATTAGCTACCTGATGATCATGAGCATGTAGCCCCCAGACCTACTGGTGCCTAAGAATTGATAGTGTTAATCCCTGTGACACCACCCTGTTACCTCACCATCAACCAATCAGAGAATTGTGCATGAGCTGATCACACACCCTGCAACTCCCTTCCCTCACCTGGCCTTTAAGAGTGCTTTGCTGAAACCCACTGGGGAGTTCAGGCTTTTTGAGCACTAGCTGTCCCGACTCCTTGTCTGGCATCTGCAATAAACGCTTCACTTTTCATCACCACAACCCAGTGTCAATAGATTGGCTTTACTGTGCATAGGTGGGTGGAACCAAGTTTGGTTCGGTAATAAAAACACTTACTCCAAAGAATACCCCATGTTAGTTATTGATAACTCCCAATGCATCCTCCACTATTCAGAATTAGAATACGGTTACATCTTCATGAGTGTAGTTTGTTACTAGGATAATATTATATATTGTCATTCAAAGATTTTTTTTAAAAGTTGAACAGTTTCTTGAGTCTCATAATCACTCTTATACAACTGTTATAATGTGCCAGGAACTATAAATTTTATACACATTGAATGAGTTAATTTTATTAACTCATTCAATCCTTCAAATATCTCCATGAGATAGGTACTATTATCAAAGTTATCCTCATTTTATAAGTGAGGAAATGAAAATCACACAGCCAGTAGGTAGTAGAGAAAGGCTTAGACTTAGGTAGTTAGCCACTCTTCATATTCTTCTTGCACAGTTATTATGAAGTACAGTCAGCATTTTCATTCATTGCCTTCTGATATGTTTGAACATGACTAGTCTCAATGTCATTCAAGCTCTTTGGAAATTAGCTTATTTTGATGTGCATATAGTTGTCTATAATGTGATACAAAATTCAGAAAATACTAAATTCAAATGTGAGTAAAGGTAGAGATGAACTCTTTTAACCAACAAACACTTATTAGAACATATTCTGTGCTGACCATGATGTTAGGTGCTGTGGATACAAATAAACATAGAAAACAGTAATACCTCAAGGGGATACCACCTAAGGAATGACATCGACAGGCAAGCAACCAGGAACATTTCAGTATGGTATACCTCGACTACTCTCGACTTCATAATGATGTTATGAACGTCCATTGCTGCCCAAGGGAAGATAGCCAAATTCTAAAGACTCACTCCTCCATTTAACTTTAAAAACAAACTCAGAAGAATTGATCTAAAAAAAAATCTATTTTCACACAAGAAGAGGTAGAGTTCTTATAGGTAGCATATAAAACCTCTACCCAATATTTACCGCTATTTCCATTACATTAATTCAAATAATGTGATCCGTATACCTAAAATACTCCCTCAAAATGAGGGCATTAGGTCGCATGTGAGGACATATCCGTGTATGTGCCCCAGGACCTGGAACAACACTTAGCACATAGAAGGTGCTCAACAGTACTTTTTGAGGGCAAAAACATGAGAAAATGGCTAGAATTGGTTGGAAGCCTTCTAGGACTGTTAGCTAAGTTTGGGCGATTTGGAAATTATAATTTTCTTTTTGAAAGGAATCTCCATGAGGGCAATGACTCTTTTGTTTATGAGCATAAAAAGCACTGACAACGGTACCTGGCCCCTAAAATAGAAATTATTTAATGAACTACACTTCAGTCTTTAGTCAGAAATATCTTTTACAATAATTTCACCTGATGGAGTGCTAAACTATGTCAGATTGTGTCTGTTTCAGACAGTGTCACAAACACTATCAATTTAATTGTCATATCAATTGCTTTGATGTGACAACAACGGTTAAGACAATATAAATGAAAGATAGAAGGTTGTGATAATCCAGGTAATGAATGTACACACAGATATACCTGAAACATATTTTGGGGGAGTTTGTTTTGCTGTCTTATCATCAGTTACAGAAAAAGAGTCTGAAAAAAACGGCAGTGAATGACTACATCCATTTGGAATGCTGCAGCCCACCCTGATGTATTTTAGTGAGAAATAAACCTGCACTGTTGGAAATCACTGAGATTTGGGGTGTAGTTTGTTCTGCCACACAATCTTCCCTCTTTTTCTCTTGCTAGGTCCAAAGCTAATGGGTTTGGAGGATAGTTAATTACAGAGAAACAACCATTTAATCTCCCCTCTTTCTTCATCTACTGCTTTGCTGAAGTCCATCAATATTTTTCACTTGAAATAGCTTCCGAGCGGTCTTCTTCTGACAACTTTGTCTTTTTTCAGGTTCATCCTCCAGAAGGCCTACTTGGATCCTAACTAATCTGATTAGGCTACGTTCATGCAGAATCTCGCCAATGCATCCCAGATAGCTCCAAGACAAAAATCCAAATTTATGAGCCAGCCCCACGTGACATCAAGCATCTTCTGCCACCTCCCACACAATCTTCCTGAACATTCGCTAACATTTCCTCATCCTTTCCTATTTCTGTGCTTTTGTACAGGCCAATTTCTCTGACCAAAGTGACCTTTCTTATCCTGTGTTGATTGATGATCCCGAATGAAAACTACTTTAATACGTCTTTTCTTAAAGGTGAAACTGGCCCACCCTTTTTCAGTGCAATGAAACTCCTGTATGATGAAGAGAATGTCTGTTTAATGAACACATGCCGTGCCACTGGCTCTGGTTGAAGCATTTTACATGTATTAACTCATGTAATCCTCACAAGTGAATGAGGCAAATAGCATTATTTTTTTTATTTTTTTTTATTTTTGCGGTACGCGGGACTCTCACTGTTGTGGCCTCTCCCGTTGCGGAGCACAGGCTCTGGACATGCAGGCTCAGCGGCCATGGCTCACAGGCCCAGCCACTCCACAGCATGTGGGATCTTCCCGGACCGGGGCACGAACCCGTGTCCCCTGCATCGGCAGGCAGACTCTCAACCACTGCGCCACCAGGGAAGCCCAAGTAGCATTATTATCTCTATTTTACAGGTGAAGAAATTGGGGTTCCGTGAAATTAACTTTTCTAAGGTTATTCAGCTATTAAGTGTCCTGGGTGTGCTTCTAACCAAGGCATTAGTCTACCCTCTAAGCCCCTGCATTGTTGTATCACTCCTTTAACTATAGAACACTGTTGTTGGAAACTAGGTCTTATTTAAGTTCATATCCTGAGCTTCTACAAGAATTCTTCGCTCCAGGTCAGCACTCAAATATTTGCTGAGTGAATGTGTTATGAATGAGTAAACTGGAGGGAACGCATGACTTTCTCTCTTTCTCTGTCTTAAGCTGGATAGTAAGTTTTTTCTTATAGATTTTTTAATGACTTTAACACAAACAGCAGAAAACATATATGTTCAATTTAAAAATAAGCCCACTAATCTAAAAAAAAAGGTACAAATGAACTTATTTACAAAACAGAAGTAGAGTCACAGATACAGAAAACAAACTTATGGTTACCAGTGGATGGGGGGGATAAATTGGGAGATTGGGATTGACATATACCCACTACTATATATAAAATAGATAACTAATAAGAACCTGCTGTATAGCACAGGGAACGCTACTCAATCAATACTCTGTAATGGCCTAAATGAGAAAAGAATCTAAAAAAAAAAAAAAAAAGAGTGGATATATGTATAACTGATTCACTTTGCTGTACACCTGAAACTAACACAACATTGTAAATCAACCATATTCCAGTAAAAATTAAAAAAAAATAAGCCCACCAATTTAAGAAATGAGTATTATTGACTCCTTTGAAACTCCCAGTGTATCTCCCAATACCAGCCCCTCCCTCCAACTCAGTAGTAACCAATATTCTGTATTTTCACGTAAGCTTTCTCGTCCCTCTCTTTACGGTTTTATCATGTATGCACACATTCCTATATAATATATGGTTATGTTTTATCTGTTTTGGAACTTTATATAAGTGGAATTATGTCGCATATATTCTTCTGTGACTTATTTAATCCACCTTATGGGTTTTGTGTTCATCCATGTAAACATGTTTATCTGTAGTACATCATTCACTTTCAGTTGTAAATTGTATCTCATTCTATAAAATAGAGTTTACTTTTCCTAACAGTGATGCTATTGATGGACATTTGGGTTGTTTCCACTTTTTTGGCTATCACACACAATGTGATACATCTCTCCGTACATTTTTATACATTTCTTCTGATCAAAATGTGCAACTATTTTACTAGGCTATCTTCGTATCACTGGAATTGCCGGTGTATAAAGTATGGACATGTTCAACTTCATTAGGTACCAGCCAGCATCTGTGTCTTCAGAATGACTTCAGGTTGTCAGAACTCACGTTGCCTGAACATTGGAGGGCTGAAATTTGTGAAAATTTACCACTGTCTGAAGGATGTAGGGGTATAAACGCTCTAGCTCCCAGCCTCTGTTTCAGACAGCTCTGAGGTGTGACTTGTCTCCAGAGCTTCCTGTGGGGTCTGAGCCAAAGTCACATCCACAGAATTGGGCTGGAGACCAACCACTGGCTTTCCTTCCCTATCTCACTTTCCACACCCTTGCTAGTCTTCCCCAGGAACACTTTCATCTTCACCTGTATTCTCATCTTAGCAGTAATGCATTTTGTACTTTGATTGGTTCTTGGATTTTGATTTGCGGGGTCAGAGTGTATTATGGGAAACACTAAGTAAACCCAGAACCAAGAAGGGAGTCAGAGGATTAGCATATTGTTAGCAAAATGTCCACATACAGAATAGAATTGTTTAAAATATCATCAGCATAGTCTCTTTTTTTCAATATTTATCAATTACATTCTAATTCCCCGCTAAGCTATACAATGTAAGAAAGTATTCTTTTTATTATGAGGATTTCTTTTTCATTATCAATGTTCAGATTTCAGGGAAAAACAGTTACATTCATATACTTCCATTATGACTGTGATTAGCATTTTTTTCTTTAAATTTTTCACTGAAAACTCCTCAAAGGCAATGGGTGCCCTTGATTTCTACTTTCTCTGACTGCTCTGTCTATAGCATATAAAGCTGTAGGTTATATTCAGAGATGCTTCATTTTAGAGCAGAACTTGATGAATATATAAGGCATTACATAATTAATATAGTGAAAAAACGCACATATTATTAATATTTTATTTCATCAAAAAAATTTTTTTTGCCTTATGCATTCGTTTCATGGAATGATGTTGGGACAGAATTTTGCCACTTAGAAGTTCTCTTTATTTTTTTTTTCTGGATGAATAATTGGTATAGTGCATTATGTCAACTATGGCTTATTACGGCAGCTTGGGGGGTCTCCAATTGTAGGCAGCTTCTCATTGTGAAAAAAAACACAAAGTTAGGTAGATTTCGATTTTTAATCCTGGTTCCAACACATATGACTGTGATACCTTGGGAAATTTATTTAATCTATGTGTATATCAGTTTCCACCTCTGCAAAATTATATCTTACCCATGACTATGAATACTTTCATCTCCATTTTGGGACTTGAAATCATGACTGATATCTTGGGTCATGTTATTTATGACACTGATACTTTTCAGCAGAGAAATAATTGAATGATTTTTATTTTTAATGAGGTACATTATCCTTGCTAAAGAATGCATTCTCTTGTAATTATTAAATAATGTCTTTCTGTCACCTTTTCATCATCAATCCCCTGAAACTTAATAGAAATTATGCATATGCAATGACTTGGACAAACTTTTCAACTCTGATACTAAACAGGAAGTTCCATGGAATGTTCAGATAAGTGAATGCAACATTACTTTACGTAGGCATAGGATTTCGTCTACACTAGAGTGACTGACTAATCCAGGTTAGGGTTACACCCATGAAACAAAATATCCAAAGATATTTGGTCCAGCCTTCACTGAAAGAATAACATTCTCTCAAACGCCATGCACGAATCAATCTGGTTCCATGAGAAGGATTTGCCTGCAGCTGTCCAAAACAAAGATCCTAGTTCTTCATCAGCAGAAGCAGCAGCTCTCTTTGGGACCTGACGAAAGAGTTTTGCCTGAGCACACCCCAACACGATCTTGGTAAACATCAGGCAGCGTATATACGATGTTCTGGAAATGAAAGGATGCCTCTCGAGTTCCATCTTCAACAGTCAACAAAGCTCCTTACTTTAAAGAAGCTCCTCTTCTGTTCCCTGGAGTTGTAATCCACACACTAACTACTCTTCTTGAGCTTCAAAGCATACTTCCTGACACCCCTCTGTGGTTGCAATCCAATGCTGGGCCAGAGGCTGCACTTAACCACTGGACCCCCTCCCCAGCAGCCTCAAGGCTGGAAGAAGTACTGACCCTACATCTCAGACACCCAAGAGGAATCCTCCAAACCCTGTACTTTCCTGAAGAATTTCTAGCACTAAATAACAGCTGCCTCATTCCTGTCTCCGATATTATTGCTTTTCCTGATAAACTAAGGCTGCCCTGTGAGTTGGTATCAAACACTTAGCTCCCTCCCTCACCCTTCAATTATTACAATTCTGTTGTCTTCCAGCCACCACTTGGCTTTAACTGAATTCTGACTCTTCCCCAAAGATCAACGTCACCGCATGTGGTTATACACTGCAAATCCCAGGAGTCAACATTCACGTAGACCTAGACTGACCAATACATATGGCTACCGGGCACTTGACCTGTGGCCAGGGAGACCACCACCTGTCCGAGAGAATGAGGAACTAAACTAAAATTTTTATTTTAATTAATTTAAAATTTTACATTTAAAAACTGACAATTCAGTTATTGGAGGGCACGTTCAGTATTTGGGGCACAACTTGGGTGTATGAGTCTAGCTGTCCAACAATAAATTTTATGAAACTTAAACAGAGATTAAATATTTCTTTTCTTTCTTCTTTCTATTTTTATTTTTTGCCATGCCTCATGGCATGTGGGATCTTAGTTCCCTGACCAGGGATCGAATACATGCCTCCTGCAGTTGAAGTCCAGAATCCTAACCACTGGACCTCCAGGGAAGTCCCTAGATTAAGTAATTCTAATGAAACCTTCTGAATTAAGATGTGTTATAAATGTAATATACATGCCATACTTTAAAAACTTACTATGAAGAAGCAAAATATCAAATTAATAATGTTTATATTGATTACATATTGAAATGATACTTGGATATATTAGGTCAAATAGAATATATCATAAAATGTATTTCACTTGTTCCTTTTTTACTTTTTTAATATGGCTATTGGATAATTCACAATTACATATGTGACTCACTTTATATTTTACTGGATAGCACTGTCATACACCATAAGGGAGATGAAGCCCTTTAGAGTCACGCAGTGCACAACCTACAAAACCGTATTTGTTGGATTTATCAATGACAATGACCCCTCTGCAGTTCTTAGGACTGTCTAGTAGTAGCTCAACATTTTTTATTCTTTATGGCTCTAGACGACCATTTTTCTCATTTTCTAGAAACATCTTCAAATGAAAGAAACAAACAAAAAACACACAAATTCTTGTGCATTGAGGTTAATGCCATTAGATTCTACCACTTTCTACCATTTTTTGCTGTCATCTACTGAGCTTGCGGTCACTTCCCTCATTTCCTGAAGACATTAGAATCTGACTCCATTTTCCTGTTGAACTGAAGACCTGTCTTCATGGTGTCCATGCCAATAACTCATCCAAAATCACACTCTCAGGATTTTTTGACCTCTTCATCTTTGATGACCTTTCACACACTGTAATTATTCTCGATGGCCACACTCTGGACTTAGTCATTACCCAGATGTCTGATTTCTCTGAAATCTTATTCTTCAAAAGCCGATTATCTGGTTATAATCACCTGTTCTCCTAGTTGTTCCTTGTCCTTGGCTATATTATACATGTCTTTGGTCGCTAAGAGACATCCTTGTCATGACACCTCCACTTTCAGTCAGGCTTCTTGGAGCCGCTCATGTTATCTACATATGTACATAATCCTAAGGACTTTTATCTGACCATACTTAAATTCCTGACATACTGAACTTCATGTAATATATATCTGCAAAATTCCAACCTGTCTTCTCTCTTCTACTCCTGTGCAAATAAACACTGCTACAGAAAATGACATAATTTTACACATTCATGCCTCTTTAAAGTCATGAAATTGATGATCTTCAACAACAAGTGTGCCTTAAGAATGTCTACTAACATTACAGTAGTTTTGGTTTGAGTTCTCTATCATTTCTTTCTACGTGTTTTCCAAAAAAAAAAAAAAAATCTATAAGCCCCTCAATCCTTCCCTATCTACTCATAGCAGAGTTTCCCTTAAACTTTAGTGTGAAATCTAACATTATTAAGTATGATTGTCTTTGAATTCTTTTCTCCTCTCTACAAACTCCTATTATATATCCACATGATTTATTACCTCTTTTCCTCTGGTATCAGAGGATAATTGTATCCTCTTATACCTGTTTAAGTCCAACTCCTGTATCTGTATTTATAATGAATAATATCAATACAGATAATAATTAAAACAACCTTCATTTCATGACAGCTAACCTTGTGCCAGGTAACGTGCTGAGTACATCACAAAAATTAATCTCATTTATACCTCACAAAAATTTTATTAGGGTGATATTATTATACCCATTTTATGTATGAAGAAATAGAGTTGAAAAACGTTTAACGACTTTGCCAAAATTGCATAGCTTATAAGTTGGAAGAACAAGTTTCTAACTCAGGTCTGAATTAATACGAAGGCTGTGGTCTTTAACATCGTACTATAGCAGCACATAAGAGAGCCCTAGGATCTCTGAAACCTTACTCCATAAGTTGTGAAGTTTCTAGACTGTAATTTCAACTAACTCTCCTCTTTCTTGGGGCTTTTTCTAAAACATTCTTAGATCTCACTCATATTAAAGAAGAAAACCCAACTTGGCCACATCCCATCTCTGGTCTTATCTAATTTTTCTTCTTTTCTTTCATCCCCTAAATCCTGAAAATGGCGTCTACGTGTGCTGTCCCCACTTGTTCACCTTAAATTTATTCTTCTACTCAGAAAACTTTGTGTGCTTCTTCCAAAATTCTACTGTAACCACTCCTGTAAAGGGCATAAGTGACCATCATATTGACAAACAAATCTATAGGATCTAGTCTTCATATTACGGGAACTCTTAGCTGCATATGACTTTTTAATTTTCTTGATCACAAAGACACCCCACTCTTGTTGTTTTGCACATTTTTTTTGTGATCTCCAAGTTTCTGTGAAGGCTTACTCTCCCTCTACCCCTTAAACACTAAACTTTCTTGGTTCTATGTGCCCAGTTCTTCTAACCCCCTGCTAAATAACTGTAATATTTCCACTCCTAGCATTTTTTCAGAGACCTTGTGCACACCAATATCTCTTGAATATGATTAACAGCTAATTTCTATCTTGAATTTCTACTCAGTATATGTAAATCTGAATCTTCAGATCTCTCTCTCTCTCTGCTTCCTTTCTCTACCTTAATTGTTGGCCTCGCTGAGTGGTACAACCCTCTTATTCACCAAAGATAGAAACTTGGGCGGGAAGTTCCTTTATTCTTGCCTCTTTCTATGTTTTTGTTATCTCACATATCCAACTACCATTTCCTTATTGTTTTTTCTCTAAAATATTTTAAGAATTTATCATCATCTCCTTCTTTTTAGAACTGTGAACCAAGGTCGAGTTATAAAAGTACACGGGGAAAAAAAAATGAAGGGCAAGTGTCACTGGGAGAATCAGTGAATGAGTGGGAAATTTTTTGTGGGGCTTCTAGATAAGGCTTCTAGAAGGTGGTGTCGTTTGACTGGGAGCTTGAAGGAACTGAGTGTGATAGCACTGCAGATGGCATGTTAGGCCAAGGCAGCAGCAAGTACAAGAAATAGCAAGGACACCTGTGTGGCTAGAGAGGAGTGAGAGACCCTAGGACATGAGGTCAGAGAGAGGATGGGTATAAGCAGACAACTAAGGCAAGAGCTTACAGGTCCTTGTAAGGACTTTGGGGGCTTTTACTCTGAGTGAGATCAAAGTCTGTTGGAGAATTTTTAAGTGGAAGAATGAGAGGTTCTTTTCTGATTTTCAAACCATTACTGGGGCTTCCCTGGTGACGCAGTGGTTGAGAGTCCGCCTGCCGATGCAGGGGACACGGGTTCGTGCCCCGGTCCGGGAAGATCCCACATGCTGCAGAGGGGCTGGGCCCGTGAGCCGTGGCCGCTGAGCCTGCGTGTCCGGAGCCTGTGCTCTGCAACGGGAGAGGCCACAGCAGTGAGAGGCCCGTGTGCCACACACACACAAAAAACACGATTACTGTACTGCTGTGTTGATAAGCTGTTTGGGGTAACCAGAATGGGGCAATAATAGAATCAGGGAATAAAATTGAAAGCAGGTACTATCTAATCCAGATAGAACAGGATGCTGGATTAGCCCAGGTGTTAGTTGTGGACGTGGTAAGAAAGGGTCAGATGTTAAATCTCTTTTAAAGGAAGAGCCGGTAAGGTTTGCATGTGGGAAAGAGAGGAATGATGGGAGATTCCAAGATTTCTGGCTCAGTTAGAAGGTGGAGTTGCCATTTATTGAGATGGAGAAGATTCCAGGTCAGGGTTGGTTTAAAAATCAGGGCTTTGTCTTGCTCCCTAGCATGACAATCAAGGATCTCAATGATCCGACCTCTGTCCATGTGAATCCATACTTCTTACCACATGCTAACTCTTGCTTTAAGTGCTAGCAAAACCAAATTACCAGCTGATTCTCCTTTAACAAACACTGTTTTTGACTTTGATATCTTGGATTATACTAAACTCTTTAGATGAGATTCTACAAAGTAAATTCTATTATGACTTTAACCTCCTTTAAGAACTATTCCCTGAAGTCTCTTCAGCAAAATAAATCATCTGTGCTCTATGATGCCATAATAATCTTCATATTTATATAATTTCACTGCCACATGCTGGTGTAATCCTTATGCAGTCACCATGTTCACACCACGCCCCCTAACCCAGTTCCTCAGTCTGTGAGCTACTTAATGGAAGTTCATTGTTTTATATGAAACTAAAACAAGTTGGCATTTAAAAAATATTTGAGCAAGGGGAATATATTAGGAAGGAAAGAAGAGAGGGAGAAAGAAAAGAAAGGAGTATTTTTGTCTGTTCTACTAGAAAACTCAGGTCTCTCAATGGAGTAATGGGGAGAAACTCTTTAATAATCCTCTTCATTAAGATACACGTCTAGGGCTTCCCTGGTGGCGCAGTGGTTGAGAATCTGCCTGCCGATGCAGGGGACACGGGTTCGAGCCCTGTCTGGGAAGATCCCACATGCCGCGGAGCAACTGGGCCCGTGAGCCACAACTACTGAGCCTGCGCGTCTGGAGCCTGTGCTCCGCAACGGGAGGCCGCGATGAAGACTGGCCCCCGCTCGCCGCAACTAGAGAAAGCCCTCGCACAGAAACGAAGACCCAACGCAGCCCAAAATAAATAAATAAATAATATTAAAAAAAAAAAAAGATATACGTCTATGCCACTCTGATTTACACTCAGATGTCACCCGAGCCTTCTCTAAATTTGGATATTGAGACACTCACCAATGTGCTTCAGACAAACAGTGATTCTCCTCATAATGATGATCCCACTTGAGCGTTCCTAAAAAGTTCCCTTGTCAACTCTTCAGACGTTTAAGCCCCACATGCAAACGTATCTGTGTAGTGGCGGTGTTGCTCATTTCAATGCCTGTTTATCGACTGACTGGGCTCCCTTATTCCTTCTAAACTGAGCAACATTTCAAGTCTTATTTTGTTACTTACTTAGTCTTCTCTATCAGGACTTTCCAGGTCCTCACCTGTGTCACTGTGTATTAGAACTACCTGAGAGGTCCAGGGTTGAAAGAATCGATGACGTCACCACGGTCTGGATTACCACTCTAACAGACTTGGTCCTAATCCATTTGTTCAGATGGCTTCTTTGAATGTACCTTGTTAGCCTTGTTTTGTTGAAGCTTTAACAAATCTCAATTTGTTAAAATCTAGATTTACATGCAGCAGACGGGTTTTTTGTTTTTTTGTTTTTTTAGCACTCGTTTTGTCCCTTCTTTTAGATACAGGATGTCTTAGTGATAAAGAAAAAGGAAGATTGCCAATGTTCTCTCCCAGTCTGAATAACTCAGAGTTACATAAATGTTTATGCATAATGAATGTCTAATCGAGGTGCCTGAAATATGAATAACCGTACTATTCCAGATTAGAGTGAGATGGAGAATTCTCATTCGGCCGCAGGATTTTTATTTCCCCATCTGTGACTTCTGTTATTCCCACTCTTGGGTGTGAAACTAGCACAGGTAAAACCTTAGAGCTTCTGAAGGAATCAGTCTCACTTTTTTCCATACCAGCTAAGCCATTCAAACACAGAAAAGGGCTTCCCTGGTGGCGCAGTGGTTGAGAGTCCACCTGCCGATGCAGGGGACACGGGTTTGTGCCCCGGTCCGGGAAGATCCCACATGCCGTGGAGCGGCTGGGCCCGTGAGCCATGGCCGCTGAGCCTGAGCGTCCGGAGCCTGTGCTCTGCAACGGGAGAGGCCACAACAGTGAGAGGTAAGAGTACCGCAAAAAAAAAAAAAAAAAAAAAAAGTAGAAAAGAATGGTAGGGGGATATTCCTGTGAATTGAGAACAAAGTGAACCTCAAATCTTGATGAATCCAATACACAGAAATAGAATAATCACAGAGTTTTAGATTTTAGTCTCACTGAGAAATCTATTTGAATTTAAATGGTTGGCATTCCAGAAGCTGATTTACATGTTCCAGGCTGTTAATAAAACATCTTGCCTCTCTATCTCTCCTTAGTGAATCCTTGCCACTTTATTGATAAATTGCTAAGGAGAACTGATTATTTCCAAATGTATGTCGTATCAATAGGAAGGAAGGTTCCAAAGTTCTCACAATAAATCGATATGAAAGTACAACAAAAGACCAGCATCCTGGGCTTCCCTGGTGGTGCAGTGGTTGAGAGTCCGCCCGCCGATGCAGGGGACACGGCTTCGTGCCCCGGTCCGGGAAGATCCCACATGCCGCGGAGCGGCTGGGCCCGTGAGCCATGGTCTCTGAGCCTGCGCGTCCGGAGCCTGTGCTCCGCAACGGGAGAGGCCACAACAGTGAGAGGCCCGCGTACCGCAAAAAAAAAAAAAAAAAAAAAGACCAACATCCTTTCTCTCCGTCTTTCTCTGAAGAGTACGCCTTGTCTCTCCGAGTGCTCACCCCCAACGCCGCAAGAGGCACAGTGGGTCCTGGTGCGCGTCTGTGGGCTTGCCCACTCACACTTCTCCTCTTTATGAACCACAGGAAGCTGGGCTATAGACTAAGGAACCCCAGACCAAATCATGTAGATCAGGCAGTATTTTTACTGGAGTTGCAGCATTGGACATACCCAACAAGCATCCCCAAGATGGGTCCCTGGGGTGTCTCCTCCCAAGTCTGACTGCAAGTGTTTGAGAGTCAGGCACTCACTCCTGGGGAAGAGGTTAGGCGGCTTGCTGGTTATACAGTCTCTCTCTTCCTCATGCCTGATGCCTAGGTAGTGCTAGCCTTTTCAGTATAAGACCAATAAACACTGTTTGTTGTTGAAAATACAACTATTTGCTTTCTAATTTCTCTTTCAATTGTGGAAATTCAAATACAACAGTTCGCATTGAAACCCGAAGGCATTTTGTGCTTCTCTGAAATTCTCTTTAGAAAATTATCTTCCGTCATCCATGATTAAGTCTTGAATTTTATGTCGAGAAGCTAGATAATAATAATTTTGAAACAATTGGTCAAATAGCTTTTGATTTCCTTATGCCAATACCTGGTATACAGAAGTTGGGGGAAAAAACAGAACCAATTCCCTTGGCAGTCTCTACAGGTTTCCAGAAAGTATGATCATTTGATGATCACAGCAAAATGAAAGGCAAGATGTAATACTGCTGAAACCTTCACTTGGAATGGAAGAAACAATTCAGGGATTGAGAATGATCATACAGGGGGATATTGTTATTATTAATCCCAGGTTATTCCCATGTCATACCAAACAGAGATCCAGTTTATGGCACATCCAGCACATCGCAGACATTTTCCATTTTGTGGTTGAGTTTTATCTCAGTTATTCATTTCCTTCCCCTTTGTACAGACTTATGGCTTTTTCTCCATGTTAGTGACTTTAAAAATATTGCTTCTGTCAGTTTCTAGCATATTGATGCACACCAGTAGTTTTTTCTTATTTCAATTCTTTTCTGGGAGACAGAATGTTGGTCTCATTGTTTTGTTCCAATCTTTGGCTGTTCTCACATATATAATATTTCAAGTGAAGTAATATCTTTTTTGCCTACCGCTTCATACCATCCAAATAGAGAAACAAGACTGAAGGAATGTAGATTTTTGGCTAGGCTTTGAGTGTAGGGGGAGAAATGGGGGGGGGGTGTATGTTTTACAACTATATTATTATATGTAAATATTTAAAACAATGTCTTTACTACTCTTGGATTATGTAAGACAAAGATAATATGCATGCAAAGAAATCACACAGTCATTATATACTCAGAAATAAAATAGAGAAATGTGTCCGTTTATTTTCTAAGACACCAGTGGGAAAAATTTAACTATGTTCTAAAACCAGCTCAAATAGTATTCCAATTTTTCCTAAAGAGAAGCTCACATAGACAGGGAAGACATGTGGAGAAGAGAACAGTAAGTGATTCTGAAATCAGAAGAGGCTGTTCCAAATGCTCAGATCTGCTTTCTGTTAGCTGTAGCCATGGGCAGGAATATAAACTTTCTTGAATTGAAGTTTTCTTATCCATAAAACTGAGTTTTATTCCTGCTAACTTCTTTCCTAGGGTTTTTGTAGGAAAGAGATAACGTATACATGCCAGCGTTTTTTTCTATCTGTATTTCATCTCTGCTAGGCACCGTCCTAGATGCTGGGTACCCACAGATGCAGGAGACGTAGGGCTTATGTTCCACTCACACCCCTTCTTGTGGGCTCAGAGAAACAACTCTACGGTCCAATACCGTATACTAACTTCTGAGATAGAAAATAACATGGCGCACTTCGGAAGACAGACAGACACCTCATTTAGCCACCAGTAACAACTTTTTGACAACTACTGAAGGACAAGCAACTTAAAAATGTTGATGCTGTGGATGAAGAACGATCTATATAATAAAAAATCTGGAGGCCAGTAGGAGCTGCTGATAACTTAATACAGTTTGAACCTAAGATGTGGATAGATTGGGGTGGGGGCATTGCTGACACCCTCTGGTTTTCTGGCCTCCCTGGGACGCAGGGAGGTTGTTGTGGGTTGCCTGCCCTTCCACGGTGAGGAAGGGGTCATGATTTCTACCCTATGTGTTCCTCCTGTTGGAACTATTCAAAGCACAATTTAATCATCCTCTTTCTGGGAACTCTATTTGGAACGCATGGCCTTATCCAAACGTAAACTGAAGAGACTCTAACGACCACTTATGAATCTGTAATATCACAGAAACACATAGACCACATGTGCTCAGGCACAAACCTTCTAATACAAAACAATTCACCCTGTAGGCAGAACACTCTACCTGGCGGCAGACGTCTGGTGACGTGGAGGCGGCAGGTAAACTTCAGACGAGGACCCTCTAACTGGAATAAAATAGCATTGCCCACTGATTTCAAAGTGGAAAACAGATACGAAGGAAGTAAGTTCCAGAAGCTACTGAGGGACAAAACAAAGCAACATAAAAACATACAACTCGAATGCCTTACATTGCTAAGAAAATAAAAACAGCTAAGAAAAAGTAAAAGTGACCCTGGGGTAAAAACCAGAGGAATAAAGCTTTCTACAATTTGTGTTTACATTTTAATGTTAAAGAGGCAAGAACGATGAAAGTAGACTGTCTTGAATGTCATGGTTATTGTCAGCAATGTGCATGTCAAACATACATCTCGGTTTTAAAGCGAGGGTTTGAGTAAACAGTGCAGATGTGGATGGCTTATTTGCAGAGTATAGGAAGGGCAGTACGCTAACAGAAGCTGGACTGCTTTGAATTGTTATTAGTGACAATATTTTTAGAATTCGTTTTGCAAGGCATGAGTATAAAAGAGAGGGTGATTCTAATTTTTTTATTCTTCCCGAAGAAAATTGGGCGGAAAAAGTCATTAATTTGCTAAAGGTATTAAGGCAAGGGCCTATTCATTCTGATGAGAATGACCTAACCAGGTTGCTAATAGAGCCATTACTAGATTAAATCCTCCCAATTGTCTTGGAAATAATTTGGCCTGTTTTTCCTCTTATTGAAGGAAATAAGGGAGAAGAGGCAAATAGGTAAAAAGCATGGAACTTTCTCTAATCATAGGAGAGTAGATATTGAAAAATGATGAAGAGTCACTCGTCTGGTGTAGAAGGAAGGTAATTATAGGGTTTGAAGTATATTTTTCACATGTGTGGTTGTTTGTGCCCTAACCTTGTTGAATGCATGGGTCTTGTGCAGTGTCCCTCACTGGGCAGTAACCTTCCTATGATCAGTTGATGTGAGTTCCCCACACAGCAACTTGTATACATGCCGAGCTCATTTCTGGCCTTTGTTTCTTCCCAGAGGCTACAGTGTTGCAAATAGGACACAGAGTGTATTCTTTATGGGCCAAACACAAGGACTGATAGAACACGGACTGTCACCCAGAGGCACCTGTTACCAGGTGGATGCAGCAGCTAAAACTGAAAGCCTCATCTGTGAAAGAAATATCCTGAAATAAGAAGGGCATGCTTTACCAAATCAACATCATTACCCTGATGGCACCTATTCCACAATTTTGAAAACACTGGAAGATACCAATGGGAACATTTCTCAGTTGTTCTGTATGTACATTCTAAAAAACGGATACTTATAATTGTTTATTTAGAAATGATGATAATAATGTTTGCTATGGTCACTTATTCTCTATTACTGTCTGGACTCCAGTTGGCTACAACAGTGACTAAATAACTTGTGAAATATTTTTTTTTGAAACTGAAAAATGTTAGCAAATACCCACTTCTGATTTAACAAATCATCTCAACAGAGAAGCAGTAAGCCTCTGAAGTTTAAAGTGGATACAAATCTATGCAATAAATATGATTCAGTACATCTGTTCAGAAAATATTCTTTGAGAGTTGAACATGTCCATAGTACTGTGTTAAAGTGCTTTGAGATTGTGTGAAGAATTCTATTTTTAAGATGAATATTTCTGATATGGTACAAATCATTCACATAAATTCTCCACCATCTTGGCAGAAATGTGGAAAATATTAAAGCCTCTCTTTGAATAAAATTAGCAAATAGCAAAGGAATAATTAAACATTTAATATCTAAGCATATATTCTGGAATGGTTTAGAAAGAAAAATTCAACTTGCAAAAACTTTATTTCAAAAATGATTTCTCCCAGATATCTTAGCTACTTTCAAAGTTGTTTAGTCGGAAGTATCTCTGTGCCCAGAGGATGAAATAGTCCAGACTATGAGAATCTGTAGTGGCTCATTAAGTTCAAGACCAGGGAATCTGATCTTGGCTACATGGTGAGGGTGTTCAGAGATGACAAGGTCCTAGGGATCATCTCGTCCAAGTTTCTCATTACAGAAGTGACATAACTAGGGAAATTAAACAAAGGGAGGAAGTAACCCAAGATCTCTCCAAGGGTAGAAGGGAAATCTAGTTCCTCCAACTCCATAGCAGCATATCCAAAATGACATATTTAATCAGTATATCTTCTCAAAATGAATAATTATTTAGCTATATTTCTTTGCTCATTCAGATGTCAAGACTTCCCACCCCATATGTCCTAAACTTTATAAGGCAAGTACCAAACAGCATGGTTTTCAATAATGTGTGTAAAGCGAAATTACAAAGCGCATTATCTCAATTGATTATTCACATATCATTTTAGACAATCAGCTATTAATACTGTGATATAAAGAGAGTGTTCGAAAATTAACATCCTAGAGCCATTTCAAAGATGGAAGCAGGGGTTAATATAACAGCATTGATTCTCATCCAGCTTATGATTTTGTCAGTGGCAAATATCTTGCTATGAACATGACAAGATAGCAACTTCCTAAAAATAATTAACCAAAATTTCTTTACTTCAAATGCCCCAGATCTAAAAACTCCCTTTCTCCAATTAAACCTATCTGCTAAACCAAAAATCATCATCCATCATATTATCATCAAAGAGGCTTTAAAAGCAATATTGTTAGAAACACAGTAGTGAACTCATTGGACACAACCGTACTTCTAAGCATATTAAACAAACCCTGCTTAAAACCATTGATGTGCAGAATGTTTGGCTAGATTTTATAAGAGCTTCTTTCAAAGTGAAAGTGTGTTCTACTGGCTCTAGAGATGTTCCACGATAAAGAGGCTCTCTTTGGTTCCCCTAGAGAGGACCACCAAACAATATTTGCCTGGCTGATTTAACTGTGGAAACGTTGTGTATATATGTGTTGTGTGTGTTCATAGCTTGTATTCACATCACACACCTTGAGAAACAGTGCTCTATGGGAAATGCTACAAAACCCAGCATAGATTTCCATGGGGAACACAAAAGAAGGTATTACAATTCCAACATTTTAAAATTTGATGCCAAGCAGAAACATAGTAATATTATTTGCAAATTAAAAAGGCATGCCTAAACAAACTTGTGAGTTATTCCCCAGTAAATATGCTTCCAGCATTTTTTTGAAATGATCAATGATACAAGTACCAATGATACAAATGTATCCTGTATTGCACAATTTAATTTTGTAAAGCTCCTGGTGAAGCCAGAATTTTGATTTACATTTGAGAATTAAAATTAAAAAATAAATAAATTAAAACTTAGAATGTTAGTTAGATGGCAACTCTCATTCAATTGTAAAGGTGAATACAAAGACCTACTGATAGCTTTGGAAGAAATCATTTAAAATACATTTTTAAAAATAGTCAAAATTGAAATAGATGAAGGGAAAAATGGTAGTTTTTATTCTCCCTAAAGTCCAGAACAATTTTTTTTGGCTTTTCTGAGTATCATAAAATTAATAAATATATATTAGATTGGATTCTATAAGATCTAATTCAAATGACATAATTATAATAAGAAGAACAAAATAACATTTGAAAATCAGTGACAAAAATTCATTTGAATTGAAAGGAGTTTGAAGTGAAAGAGTAGGGGCACATTTAAGTAAATAGCAGTCCAAAATTTATGTAAAATATCATGAAAAATGTTTAAATGTTATTTTATTGATCTTTCGATTATTATGATATTTTTATGTTACATGATGATAGAGGAAAAACACATTGGAAAATACACAAATTCTAGCAATCACTTTTTAGGGAGGCATTGCTTTTGTGATGAGAAGAATATTTCATTCAATCCATGTTTTAAAATATTAAGATCTGTGGTGTTGTTTTAGGAGTTGAGAGTAATTGATGAGAAAGAGACTAATATTTATTTATTTATTTATTTATTTATTTTATTTTTTTTTTTTAGCCCGCTGTACAATTTCTTTTTGAGACTAATATTTAAATGTAATACAGTTCGTGTCAATTATTTCATTTAACCTTCACAATAGCTCTGCAAAATTGTATAATCGATTCCATTTCAGAATATAAACAGGGGTACCATACCTGCAGGATTACCCTGGTGTAATTATTAATAGCACTGTCACTCTCAAAAGTGCCTGGTTTGGATGATAAGTCATATAACCATAACCATAGAAATCAGGAAGCTGAGATGCAGAAAGTCAAAATAATTGACTAATACCATCCTCATCCTTGGTTGATTCCATATTGGAACCTAATTATGCATGCATACTGTCATTCTCTTTCCACTGCTTAGCACTGCATGAGAAGTGGCTAAATCATCAGGGCTTTGCAGGAGAGTCATTCGAAGATGAAGAAGTATAACCAGTCCAAACAGGAACGTCAAATACTCTGAAATGCTATACTAGAAAAACAGTTCTCTGCATTTTTCTGCTCCTAAGGATTTGCTCTTAAAAGGCAAATGTAACACTTTGACCAATGAATTCATACTAAAGTGACAATGGATTACCAGTGAGTGGATTAAGAGAAATACAGAATAAGTGGTAGAGGCTAGAGAAGGAAAATAGTGGAATGGAAGTTGCCAAAGGGGACAGAAGCTCACTGATTGGGAACTTTGATCTATTTCATAATTTAAGCCTTGAAGTTATAGTCTAAGGGAGGAGCTTCCTAATAAAGGTTAAAGACACTACCTGATCGGGCAGATACTGATGGCCAGGCCTGGGCAATGGAAAACAGAGGAATGGATCAGGGGCTGGAGAGAGCCGAAGAGCACCAGCCGGAAGCATTAATGGCACAAAGAAAGACAAAGTTCTCAAGGAAGCATTGTAATTGCCTTCCCAGTTCATAGTGTATCAGCTACGCTATGTTCTGGGTTTAACTAGTTGTGACAGATCCTTTCACTATTTAAGTTAGAAAGAGGAGAAAGAATAGAAAGAAGAAAAGGAGGGGCATTACAAACGTAACTAAGGGACAAGAGGACTGACGCTGCAATAGAGGAGAGAAAATTTTGCTTTCCGGAGTGGCAGGAACAGATCTCTGAAGAGCAGAGGGAGGTATGACGACTGGCTGAGCCACCTAGGAGCTGCAAGAGGCGGTCCAACATGTGTAAGTGTATAAGTGTGAACTGGAGAAGAGGCTGGCATTACGCTAATTACTAAAGCTCTCTCTTGGCCAACAGGAAGAAGAAAAATGACTAAAGCAATGACTGGACCGAGCCTAGGCATCAAGGCATGGTAGCAATGATTAACTTCAGAGGTATATTTTAAGGAAAGGAAAGGACTACAGTTCTTTTTAAGATACAAGTGTGGGGACTTCCCTGGTGGCGCAGTGGTCGAGAGTCCACCTGCCGATGCAGGGGATGCGGGTTCGGGCCCTGGTCCGGGAAGATCCCACATGCCGCGGAGCGGCTGGGCCCGTGAGCCGTGGTCGCTGAGCCTGCGCGTCTGGAGCCTGTGCTCCGCAACGGGAGAGGCCACAGCAGTGAGAGGCCTGTGTACCGCAAAAAAAAAAAAAAAAAAAAAAGATAATCAAATTTTCATTTTTGCATGATTATTCTGCTATCTTTGGGGAGAGCTGATCATATGAGTATGAAGCAGAATAAGGAAATCAAACATAAATTTATTCTTATTTATTTCTTAAGTAAGAAAATGGCATTAAAATGGAAAAGAAGATTAAATTAAGGTCTAAAAACAGATACTGTTATAGGCTGGATTGTGTTCTCTCAAAATTCAGATCTTGAAGCCCTAACCCTCCAGTTACCTAAGAATATGACTGTATCTGGAAACAGGGCCTTTAAAGAGGTGATTAAGGCGTACATTGTGTGAGTATGTCACAGAGAGCTGTAGAGACGAAACGAAGACCCAGAGACCAGACTCAACACCCACCCTATAATGGCTTCCTGTATGATCACCTGATTCTCCTTTCTGTGCAATTATAACATTCAAAAGTAATCTACTTGGGGCTTCCCTGGTGGCGCGGTGGTTGGGAGTCCACCTGCCGATGCAGGGGACACGGGTTCGTGCCCTGGTCCGGGAGGATCCCACATGCCTCAGAGTGGTTGGGCCCTTGAGCCATGGCCGCTGAGCCTGCGCTTCTGGCGCCTGTGCTCCGCAACGGGAGAGGCCAGAGCAGTGAGAGGCCCACGTACCGCAAAAAAAAAAAAAAAAAAGATACAAGTGTGGACATTAAGTGACCTGCGCCAGCGGCCTTTCCAGATGTCTCGTATATACGTATTCCTCCCAGAAGAGTGATCATCACTTCTATGACCTACAAACGTAATCTGTTCTCCCTGCTGGAGGAAACAAAGGATACAAAAGCACAAAACAACACCACTACAAGTCTCTGCCCTGGGTTTAAGAGAGAAGACAACAGGTTCCTAAAACAGGAGGAATTATCCAAGAAGCAAACCCGAAAACAAAAAGTCTGAGGAGCAGCAAGCAGTGAAGTATCTACTAAGTAAAAGTAAGTGGCAAGAGGGTGAAAGAAACTTGACTCAAACTTTCCATCTCGTTGTAGGTTCTATCTCTGGGTTAATTCAAATGCGGCACTGATAATGCTTCATGTTTTTTAATCAGGAATTCTTTGGTAAATAGGAAGACAGATTTACTAAAATTAGCTCAGGCCCGAGGAGGTGATGATTAGAATTAGAAGGGTAAGTTTCACAGGCTCAAGCAGAAGTACAGCCAGAGGTGATGGCACACAGGCAGCAGAATAGGGATGAGACCAGAGACTTTGTCCATCCTTTACGTGGACGTATGTGGCCTCAAGCCTTCACTTCTTCTCCAGCAGCTGCTTCACTCCTCTCTGTCTTATTTACATGCGGCCTATCGTGCTCTACCCAGTAGTCCTCTTGGCTCCTAAGTTTATGTCGCATAAATGAAACAGAGATTCTGATGACATCAGTTGAGATCGCGGGTTCTCTCTCATCACCTGTGGCTAGTGGGGGGAAGAGAGGACCATGTGGTAGAATGACTGTCCCTTTGGGGCAGTAGAGAGAGGATGACTTCTACAAAAGGCACGTGGAGTAGAAAGTTGAGAGTTTGGCAGGAGAAATGATTGGCATTTCTGACTTATTCTATCTATCAAGGTTGTTGTGGCGATTAAGGGACACTTAGAACATGTGTGAAAGCATTTTATAATCTGTAAAATACTATGTAAATGTCAGGTGGTGGATACCTTCCACAAAACTCTCAAAGGGCTCATCATATCTGTGCTACCCTTTGGAAAGAGTAATCCATCTCATTGCTATTGACTCAGAATGACACAAGACTGGGAAAGCTCCAATGCACTAAGAATGGGAAGATAAATTCAGAACACAGATCACAGGAGGTAGGTACTGTTTTAAAACAAACAAACAAAAATGAAAACAAAAACAAAACCCTTAAAGCAGTAGGCTCCAAAAGACTTGATAGAATTACAAGTGGATTTTTTCATTTAAACATCACATTTCCTCCCAGTTTTGTCATGTTCTGGTCCCTGACATCAAGGTTGTAGCAGATGGATTTGTACTGCGGGGACCCAAAAGCTAAACTCCATTCTATAAATGTGTGTCAATCTGTTGTCTGAATGTACATTTGCATTTATATTTTGCTTTTCTATGTATTCATAAATCTATCACTCCAAAATGTATTCGAAGAATATCATTTAAATAAATGATAAAAACTTGAAACAATGTTTATCAACATAATATTCAACTGAATTTGTTCTTTTCCGTATTTGTATAATTAGCAAGTTACATTCTTTTCTCCTTCTCTGGCAGGATAACATCTTCCTGCTTTCAGATGGTTATGTGGTGTACGTATCAGATGATTCTTGCCAATAGTCAAGTAAAAAAAAAATCACTAGCATTTCTTTCTTCCCTGACATATACCTTACTTTCTTCTCCCTTTCGAATTCTCTGCTTTATTTTTATGATATATAATTTAAGGTATATATTTATTTTTAAGATATGTAATTTTGTGCTGCACTAAAAACAAAACAAAACAATTCTCACCCAAGGCTGGTCATTAGCCATTTATACCTTAGCATGAATCTCAGTCAACATGGCTCCTCTTCCAAGGGCATTTGCATATAAACTTTATAACGGAATAAAAAAGCTTCGGGGCTTCCCTGGTGGCGCAGTGGTTGAGAGTCTGCCTGCCGATGCAGGGGACACGGGTTCGTGCCCCAGTCCGGGAAGATCCCACATGCCGTGGAGTGGCTGGGCCCGTGAGCCATGGCTGCTGAGCCTGCGCATCCGGAGCCTGTGCTCCGCAACGGGAGAGGCCACAACATTGAGAGGCCCGCGTACCGCAAAAAAAAAAAAAGCAAAAAAAAGCTTCGTTTTTTTTTTTTTTTTTTTAATTGAAATAACCATATGTGGAGTTCTTTTTGGTTTTTCCTTGTAGAGGAAATAACCCTCCTCTCTGATGCTGGCTACCTTGACCCATACTGAGGTTACTAACCTCAACCAGGGTTAAGCTAGCCCTGTGCATGGGTGTCTTGTATGTACACGCAGAGGCAGGGCAGTGTGAGGAGTGGAGACGTGGCCATTTGTGTGACAGTCCCAAGCACGTAGATAGTGTGGGGTGGGCTGGGTGAGGAAGTTATAGGCAACTATGCACATACACCACTGAGAAGCAAAAGGGGTCTTTGGGAGAGAAAAAATAAGTAACTAAACCTTCCCGCATAACAAATATTGATAAAATGGACCATAGGCAAGCATAAATCTATAACTATAGCACAGACAATGCTTTTTCCCAATGAACTACAACATCAGGTTTTTACCCTAACACATGATAATGCATTGTATCAACAGTCAAAGATACAATTGTATCAAAAGTCAAATAAGCTTCCAGTCAAACAACTAAGAAACCATAAATTGTATTTTATAATCATTTGCCTTCAAAACAACTCTCTTATTGGAAATGCATTGTATTTGTACCTCTATCTATGTACACATATGTATAGGTATAGATGTATACATTCTATAAACTATAAAGAAACTTATTATAAAGAAAGTGAAAACATTCCCCAAATCCCACCCTGCAGGTTTAAAGAAAGTTAACATTTTAGAAGTTTAATTTCACTCTACATATACGAGTAGATAAATAGATAAATAGCTCTAAATAATTCAAAGTGACAACTTGTACTATTTTAAAATGAAAAAATATTTTAACATAACTTCACTAGAATGAGGACAACAAAAAAACTGTTGATGTTTCTTCATAAAATATATTAATTCCTAAAAAATAAATAAATAAATAAATCTGCACTTAAAGTTATGCATCTAGTGGCCTCCTGTTCTGAAAAGTTGGGGGCAGGAGGAAAAGCACATATCTAATCCCATAGTTTGGTATTTTTACCTTCTTGCATCTGTAACATTTATACTCTGTTCTACAACTGTAATTCCTAAATTATCTAGTCACAGTCTTACATTTAAATGAATTCACTGCTCAGTATACATCATTGGACCATGGTTTCTTTCTTTCTTTCTTTTTTTCACTCATCTCACTGTTGGTTGGATTGTTTCATTTGTATTCCCGAAGAGGCTGTACGCTTGACATAACTTGCTCAAATTCACTGGGTATAAAATTCATCAGTCATATTTTCACACAAAACTTTCTAAAGAAATACTTTGAGACTGCTTCCTTTCATTAAAGTTGTTTTCAATCTCTCAATATCATGACACTTCCTTTAGGGAATATCACATCCCCTTGACATCTGGGGATCTATGTATTATTTCTTTTCCCTTTTATATTTTGTTCCACATTTATTAGTGCTAGGCTGGCCTGCATCCTAATTATGATTTTGGGTATGGGAAGTTCTTTGTTTCATGTTTTTCTATCTATATTCTTTTTTTTTTTTTTTTTTTGGTTTGGACTTAGTGACTTTTATGGAAAAGGAATATTTTCAAATTTTCATTACTTTGACATGTTTAAGGAAAATTTTTGAAAACTTATAGTTACTCACCAGGTCTCTCACGCCCATAGCCTGATGAATATCACATGATGAAATAAGCGGAACTACGCAGATACAGAGAACAGACTGGTGGCTCCCAGAGGCGGGGGTGGGGTGGGGAGGGGTTAAGTGAAATGAGTGAAGGGGGTCAAAAGGTACAAATTTCCAGTTATGAAATAAGTAAATCATGAGGATGTAATACGCAGCATGGTGACTACAGTTAACAATAACGCACTACATATTTGAAAGTTACTAAGAGACGAGATCTTAAAATCCTCATTGCAAGAAAAAAAGTTTGTAACTGTGTATAGTGACAGATGTTAACCAGACTTACTGTGGTGATCATTTTGCAATACATACATGTATACACGTATGAAATCGTTATGTTGTACACCTGAAACTAATATACTGTTATGTCAATTATACCTCAATTTTAAAAAAAAGAGTTCACCGTAAAAAATAAAGCAGCTGATGAATACTACTTTTAAATCAAAGCTGTATATGTATTTAAAATTTATTTCCTCTAACTCTGTCAGTATATCTCTTTCACCAATTTTTTTTTTTTTTTTACTGATTAAGGTAGCTTCACACTTGTGTGAATTTCTGTATATATTCTTCTACTTTTTCTTTACATGTTTTCGTCTCCTTTTGATCTTTCTGAATCTCTCTGGTATTTTTTTCTCTCTTTTCTGATATTTTTTTCTTTCTTCCCCTCTTCATTTTTCTTCCCCTTTTGGGTTTTTCCCTGTTCTCTTTTTTTTCACCTTTGTTTACATTTTTTCCCTCCCTCCTTTTCCTTCCTTCTTTATTTTTTCACATTTTTTTTCCTGAATTGGTTGTGATTTAAGCTTAGTATTTCCTGTTTTACTGAAAAAAATTATGGTCTTTGTTAGCTGATACATATTTATCCAAGAAAATATTGTTTCTTTCCAAGCTGTCGTTCATTGATATTTATATCAGCATTCCTTTGAAGCAAAAGAGGTTTAAGTTTCTGTTCTTAATCATCTTCTTTTATTCTCTATCAATTGCTGTCTACTTTGAAATCATCATTTACTAATTAATACCATGTCTTTAAAGTCCAAAAGTCAAATTTTAGCTGCAAATGTACACAAATTTTTACATGGCTTTAGTAACAAAGCTAAATTCTGTGTGCTGGGGGATAAATTGCAAAGGGTCCTGTTTTTTCATCCTGCATTTTCAATAGAAACCAAGTGTGTACATTAATAAAAAGGGAAAAAAGCAGTTAATACAAAGTATTCTTTTTTGTGCATGGTACACATATTTGGAACCAATTCTTTTTTAACTTCTTTCTAAATGATTTTCTGATTAACAAGACTTTCCTTAACTCAGAATTTTTATGTCATTTTGAATTCATTATCATAAGCAACTCCAAAAATCCTTCCTCTTTAATTTACCGTCTCTTATTTCTAGCCCATTTTTTTCTATATCACTCCACAATAGTGGCTACAAAAGGGGTTTATAGTAAGCGTCTATGTCTCTGTTAACAAAAGCGGGGAGAATGATTTTGGGTGACAGCTAATAGCTGTTGTACAATAAAATATACTTTAGAAATGCAGTTGTAAATATAACACGTTCTCCTTTAATACATTTGTCGACAAATGAAATAAACGTCGCCTTACCCCCTCGCTTGTTGATCTTGGCATAGCCAGGAGAATAGCTCCCCGACATAGAGGAGGAGCTGCTGAAAGCTACATGGGGGAGTCCAGACACAAGTGGCTCGTCACATTTTTCTGAAAAGACAAGAGAGAGAGATTCAATAAAGATCTTTAAATATTCATTGGATAAAATGATTTGTTAAAATAATCATTGAATATAGTACAAAATTTAAAATCTATCTAGCAAATGATTGGAATTTCGGTAACTCAACTATGATCATTCTATAAGCCACAGGCACAGTTTAAACCACCTTCTGATACTCCAGAGTTACAACCATGATAGAGTGCTTCATTCTGAGGGGCCTCAACACAGGCCTGCTATCTCAGAATCACGAATAACATTGCGGTTGTTTATTTCCCAAGCTTTGGCATCTCCTAAAAATCTTCAGTTATTTATTCATTATAGGGATTCGGGGTTAGAAACATGGAGACTGAAGGAGGGAAGACCAGGAGGAATAATATCCAAACTAAAAGATCAGGAAAGAGGTGTCAGTCAGAGAATACAAGATAATCACCAACACGAAAAGCACTGCTGTCTAAAAAAATTAATCAGTTCCCATCATACTTGACTAATCACAACTGCACTGGAACCAGGTGTTCCCTCAGTTCTACTCCTCGCTTGGCTTCTACACTGCCATTAACTTTCTTTCCCTCCTTCTTTACTACTGCTGACTCTCCCATTCCACTTTGAGGGACTGTTCCTAATGTCTAAATGTTAAAAGGCCCAGGACTCCACTCTTGGGGTTCTTTTCAGTCTCCTCTCACTCTCTGGGAGACTGCACCAAGGTCCATGTCTTCTCAGACTGGAATATCCCAAATCCTGCCACCTCATGTCACCTGGTCATCTGGTCCAAGAAGCCATCCGCGATCACTGCTGTGAAAGACTGAATAGCCTTCCTCCTTCCTCCCTTGCTATAGTCCTTCTTCACACAGTAGCCAAAGGGACAGTTTTAAAAATATAGGTGGGTAAGGTGGCTCCTGCGTTCAAAATATCCCCTGGCTCCTGTTCTCAGTCACTTGGAATGAAGTGCAACGTCCTCCAATGGCCCACAGCGGTCCCTGCACTGATCACATCTTCCAGCATCCTTGTGCTTTGCTGTCCAGCCACCCTTTCCTTCTAACTGCAACAACAGACCTGCTCCTGCCCTGGCCTTCGCTGTTACTCTTCCAGCGACCACAAGCCTCGTCCCTCACCTCCCCCAGGCTCTGCTCAATGTTATCTCTCACAATGCAGACAAGCTTTCCTAGTCCACCCAGCTCCACGAATACCGCACTGCCCTCACTCTCTGTACCCACTTCCAGCTTTATTTTCCTTCACAGCATTTAGAGCCACCTGACACGTTGTGTTTTCACTCATTCCGTTGTTGGGTAGCCTTTCTCTCCCACTCGATTGGAAGCTCTATGGAAATAAAGTTTTTGATAGTTTGCTTAATACTTACTTTCCAGTGATCTGAACAGTACCTGGCACTTGGCACACACTCTCACAACATTTGTAGAAGGAAGGAAGGAAGGAAGGGAGAGAGGGGGGATAAATGAACGAAAAACAACAACTAGACCCAACAGACTCAGAGTCTTAAAGCATGATGCTGAAATACAATATGGTGCAACACCTAACTTTTAGAGAGATGGTCTTAAATCCCCAACAAGTGTTTACACGTGTTCAGTATTCTGTTTAATATGATACAGAACTACACTGTATGCTCTAGAATGGCTGCTCTCTCAGATACTCATAAACAGGAAAAACAACTAGCAGTAGAAGGAATGAACTAGTTTTCTTGAAAAGTCGCTCAAGTGGACTGAAGTCTCCAATGATACTGGGGAGATGAATTATTATTCATTATCTCACCACTCAAGCGTGTACAAAACTGAAGTTAAAATGAACACATCCATCCTTGTAAATCATAGTTAGATTTCTTATTTTTCTTAGTTCTGCTGCAAGTGCCTCTGAAAAATATGCATGTGTATGAATACAGTCCCTGGAAAGTTAAATGTAAAAGAATGAAATGATGAACATAAAATTTATTTTAAAAGTATCAATTCACAAAGTAAGAATCCACAGTGAAGGATTTCATATTAATTGTCTAAAAATTTACTGTTCAGTTTAGATGCCACTGAGCACACATATAAAACCTTGATTTCCTAACTTCTGACTCAGTCTAACTTTGTACAGTCTTTTGATGTAAATTCTGCATTTAACTTTAAGGAGTAATCGTTACTTCAAAAGTTTCCATTATATTAAGAATATGCTAATGTTTTTAGCATATTTTTATTTTATTCATTCATATAAAATAAGAATCTATGACATATAGACACTACTACATACAAAATAAATAACCAATAACCAACAAGGACCTACTTTATAGCACAGAGAACTATACTCAATATTTTGTAATAACCTATAAGGGAAAAGAATTGGAAAAAGAACATATATATATATTTATTTATGAATCACTTTGCTGAACACCTGAAACTAAGACAACATTGTAAATCAACTATACTTCAATAAAAAATAAAAGAAAATAAAATAATTAAAAAATAAATAAATATGTAAAAAAGAACCTGTGGTGTGTAGGTACAGGAAATGCAGCAGTACGTGAAACTGACAACATTCCTGTCCTCATATAATTTATGTTCCAGCAGAAAGTAAAAATAACTAAAACAAAAACAAACAGGTAAAAACATAAAGGTTAATTTATAGTATGAAATGGTGAAAAATACTACAGAGAGACACTGAATATGAAAGAGGGGGCAAGGAGTTTGCGGGGTGGGGTGGAGGTTGAGAGAGTTGCTGTTTTTTGCTGCCTAGTCAAGAAAAGCCCCTTTGATCAGGTGACATCTGAGTAGTAATTTGAAGGAAAAGAGGAAGTGAGCTCTGCTAGAAATCAACAGGATCGTGCCAGGAGAAGCCTTTTCTAGTTTAAACCTGCTCAATAAGGCTAGCTTATACCTGGTAATAAGGAATGACACATTTTCCAAAAGTAAGCATTCAATGCATATATAGCTACATGTTACACATGGAAAGTAATTAAAATGAAGTTGATAAATAATTAAGTGATCCATTAGCTAGTTTAAATTTAGAATTTAAATATAGCAGTCATAAAACCTGAAGATAGTTTATCCTTACTACATTTTTTTAAAAAAATTGACTTCCATAACAAATTAATCATCTTCATACCAAATTAAAATTTTTTCACTGATTTTTAAAACCCACATAAATCAAAATAACAAAATTAGAATAAAACTTGGATCAGGAAAGATAAGAGCATATAAAAGGTTATTTGCTTTTTTTAAAAAAGGTGACTATAAACTTATTATCAGAATTTAAGCATTGGCAACCTCACAATCTTCTAAACTGAGACAAAATCTATAACCATGTAATTAAGAAAAATGCTACATAACTGTATGTTCTCCTGGAAGACTTTAACCACAAATATTTCTTGAGATCTTACTCTATGCTCCGTACTGTTCTAACAAGTTTGGGCAATAAAATCTACCTATGTATCACCTATCTATCTATCTATCTATAATCTATCTACCTCCCATCCCCTCATGAGATGCAATAATATATGGACCCACATAAAGTAATTAAACATGAAACAAGAGAATAATATCACCAGTTTGTAATTCAATGCTGAATAGAATATAACCAAGTACTGAAAGTAACAAATAAATTAAAAATGCAGGGCTGTTTTTTAGGTGACTTCCTTGTCACTAGTTGCTCTGTCCTAAGTGTGTGACCTTGAGTATGCCAGTTAACCCCCTATCTACAGATGACTCACATATAATATGAAGAAATTAGCTAAGTTTCTCACAAGCCCTAAAACCCCCTAGCATTGTCAAGCACAGGAGTCCACAGCTATATCCCACAGGCCAAATCTGGCCCACTGCTTGCTTTTGTAAGTAAAGTTGTGTTGGAGAACAGCCCCACTCACTCATTTATGTATTGTATGCAGCTACATTCACATGGCAGCACAATGTCACAAAATGAGACTATACGGCCTACACCTATGGGATGCAGCAAAAGCAGTTCTAAGAGGGAAGTTTATAGCAATACAATCATACCTCAAGAAACAAGAAACATGAAACATCTCAAATAAACAACCTAACCTACCACCTAAAGCAATTAGAGAAAGAAAAACAAAAAAAACCCAAAGTTAGCAGAAGGAAAGAAGTCATAAACATCAGATCAGGAATAAATGAAAAAGAAATGAAGAAAACAATAGCAAAGATCAATAAAACTAAAAGCTGGTTCTTTGAGAAGATAAACAAAATTGATAAACCATTAGCCAGACTCATCAAGAAAAAAAGACAGAAGACTCAAATAAATAGAATAATAGAATAAAAAAGAAATAACAACTGACACTGCAGAAATACAAATTATCAGGAGCGATTACTACAAGCAACCATATGCCAATAAAATGGACAACCTGGAAGAAATGGACAAATTCTGAGAAAAGCACAACCTTCCAAGACTGAACCAGGAAGAAATAGAAAATATGAACAGACCAATCACAAGCACTGAAATTGAAACTGTGAGTAAAAATCTTCCAACAAACAAAAGCCCAGGCCCAGACGGCTTCACAGGCGAATTCTATCAAACATTTAGAGAAGAGCTAACACCTATCCTTCTCAAACTCTTCCAAAATACAGCAGAAGGAGGAACACTCCCAAACTCATTGTACGAGGTCACCATCACCCTGATACCAAAACCAGACAAAGATGTCACAAAGAAAGAAAACTACAGGCCAATATCACTGATGAACATAGATGCAAAAATCCTCAACAAAATACTAGCAAACAGAATCCAACAGCACATTAAAAGGATCATACACCATGACCAAGTGGGGTTTATTCCAGGAATGCAAGGATTCTTCAATATATGCAAATCAATCAATGTGGTACACCATATTAACAAATTGAAGAATAAAAACCATATGATCATCTCATTAGATGCAGAAAAAGCTTTGGACAAAATTCAACAACAATTTATGATAAAAACCCTCCAGAAAGTAGGCACAAAGGAAACTTACCTCAACGTAATAAAGGCCATATATGACAGACCCACAGCCATCATTCTCAATGGTGAAAAACTGAAAGCATTTCCACTAAGATCAGGAACAAAACAAGGTTGCCCACTCTCACCACTATTATTCAACATTGTTTTGGAAGTTTTAGCCACAGCAATCAGAGAAGAAAGAAAAATAAAAGGAATCCAAACTGGAAAAGAAGAAGTAAAGCTGTCATTGTTTGCAGATGACATGATACTATATATAGAGAATCCTAAAGATGCTACCAGAAGACTACTAGAGCTAATCAATGAATTTGGTAAAGTAGCAGGATACAAAATTAATGCACAGAAATCTCTTGCATCCTTATACACTAATGATGAAGAATCTGAAAGAGAAATTAAGGAAACACTCCCACTTACCACTGCAACAAAAAGAATAAAATACCTAGGAATAAACGTACCTAAGGAGACAAAAGACCTGTATGCAGAAAACTATAAGACACTGATGAAAGAAATTAAAGACAATACCAACAGATGGAGAGATATACCATGTTCTTGGATTGGAAGAATCAACATTGTGAAAATGACTGTACTGCCCAAAGCAATCTACAGATTCAATGCAATCCCTATCAAACTACCAGTGGCATTTTTCACAGAACTAGAACAAAAAATGTCACAATTTGTATGGAAACAAAAAATACCCCAAATAGCCAAAGCAATCTTGAGAAAGAAAAATGGAGCTGGAGGAATCAGGATAGCTGACTTCAGACTATACTACAAAGCTACAGTCATCAAGACAGTATGTTACTGGCACAAAAACAGAAATATAGATCAATGGAACAGGATAGAAAGCCCAGAGATAAACCCATGCACATATGGTCACCTTATTTTTCATAAAGGAGTCAAGAATATACAAGGGAGAAAAGACAGCTTCTTCAATAAGCGGTGCTGGGAAAACTGGACAGCTACATGTAAAACAATGAATTTAGAACACTCCCTAACACTACACACAAAAATAAACTCAAAATGGATTAAAGACCTAAATGTAAGGCCGGGCACTATAGAACTCTTAGAGGAAAACATAGGCAGAACACTCTATGACATACATCACAGCAAGATCCTTTTTGACCCACCTCCTAGAGGAATGGAAATAAAAACAAAAATAAACAAATGGGACCTAGTGAAACTTAAAAGCTTTTGCACAGCAAGGGAAACCATAAACAAGACGAAAAGACAACCCTCAGAACAGGAGAAAGTGTCTGCAAATGAAGCAACTGACAAAGGACTAATCTCCAAAATTTACAAGCAGCTCATGCAGCTCAATATGAAAAAAACAAACAACCCAACCCCCAAATGGGCAGAGGACCTAAACAGACATTTTCCAAAGAAGATATACAGATTGCCAACAAACACATGAAAGGATGCTCGACATCACTAATCATTAGAGAAATGCAAATCAAAACTACAATGAGGTATCACTGCACACCAGTCAGAATGGCCATCATCAAAAAATCTACAAACAATAAATGCTGGTGAGGGTGTGGAGAAAAGCGAACCCTCTTGCACTGTTGGTGGGAATGTAAAGTGATACAGCCACTATGGAGAACAGTATGGAGGTTCCTTAAAAAACTAAAAATAGAACTACCACATGACCCAGCAATCCCACTATTGGGCATATGCCCTGAGAAAACCATAATTCAAAATGAGTCATGTACCACAATGTCCATTGCAGCTCTATTTACAATAGCCAGGACATGGAAGCAACGTAACTGTCCATCATCAGATGAATGGATAAAGAAGATGTGGCACATATATACAATGGAATATTACCAGCCATAAAGAGAAATGAAATTGAGTTATTTGTGAGGTGGATGGACCTAGAGTCTGTCATACAGAATGAAGTCAGAAAGAGAAAAACAAATACCATATGCTAACACATATATATGGAATCTAAAGAAACAAAAAAAAATGGTTATGAAAATCTAGGGGCAGGACGGTAATAAAGACCCAGACCTACTAGAGAATGGACTTGAGGACATGGGGAGGGGGAAGGGTAAGCTGTGACAAAGTGAGAGAATTGCATGGACATACATACACTACCAAATGTAAAAAATAATCGATAGCTAGTGGGAAGCAGCCTCATAGCACAGGGAGATCAGCTCGGTGCTTTGTGACCACCTAGAGGGGTGGGAGGGAGATGCAAGAGGGAAGAGATATGGAGATATATGTATATGTATAGCTGATTCACTTTGTTATAAAGTAGAAACTAACACACTATTGTAAAGCAATTATGCTCCAATAAAGATGTTAAAAAAAAAAGACTATATGGCCTCCAAAGCGAAAGTATTTACTATCTGACCTTTACAGGAAAAGTTTTCCAACCTCTGGTTTAGTATAATAAATATTCTATGTATCCACGAAGAAGAAAGATTAATGATCAATTATGGTAACAGGTAACATACAAATAATGAATCCGACCTGAAGAACTGAGGGCATGTAGAAGAAGAGGGTTGAGGACACTGTAGAGAAAGGAAAGCTTAGGCAAAATCACGGAGAGACTACAACGGGGATGAAATTTCCTGGAGAAGGCTGTCGCTGCACTCCACGTGTGCCCATATTGCCAGACTGACTATGATGATGAACTATCTATTTTTATCTCCAACTGTAATAATAGTTATTACACATTCTATCTTCCAAAGAGACAGCTTGCTTGTTGTTCTAGAACACCTGTCTCAACATTCTGCAGACATTAAATATAAGGAAATCAAGTTAGAATTTTTATAGTAGTAGTAGTAGTAGTAGTAGTAGTAGTAGTAGTAGAGAGAGAGAATGCTAGCATTTGAAATAATTTAGTATTGTATTTTCCCATACTAGGATGTCTTCCAAAACTACAGCCACACAGTTATGGCAAACATTCAGTCTCCAGTGTACTTCCATTCCAGGGAATCTTGGATGAAAACTAGAGGAGCAGATGGGCCTTGAGTTTTATTTTCATACAATTTCAGTCAGTCTTCAGACTAGCTGTAAGAATTCTGTACGAATTCATGCTGGAACAGAGGAAATGATTGTCGAAGAGAGATGAAACGGCTGTTGCCCTTCACCCACGAGAGTGTGGCCAAGAGAGATCTCTGTTGGCAAGCAGTATGGGCAGGAATTTGCAAGGTCAAATGACTTCAGAACAGATGTAATTGACATCAGAGTATCATTCAATTGTATCTGTGATTGAAAAATAATGTTGGAAAATTTTCATAACACATCTTTAAAAAGTATAGCACTTAAATACATGTTTTATATCACACATTTGGAAATACAAGCCGGATACCCAGAAAACAATTAAGACTAGCAAAGGACTCCAAAACCAAGCAGTGCTATCAGGACGGAAATTCTAGCAATATCTTCAATTCGTATTTAGGAAAGAAAACAAACTGGAAAAGGCATATTCTCAGGGGAATACATAACTCAATGGTCTCCTTACATCCTGTGCATTCAATTCCTAACTTTTGAAGCTAGAGCTACATTACTCTTCCTGCCTCAGGTTTTATGACCCTTCCTCTCCGTTGTCAGGGAAAATTTCAGAGGCCACACCTCCCCCTAAACTCTTCTGTTTCCAATCTATAGCCTCCTGCCTTGCTCCTTACGGCCAAAACTATCTTCAAATCCAAGCTAAACGTCTGTGCTAATTCCCTAGGAGCATCTCACTTCCTGCAGAGATGGTTTCTTTTCCCCTGACGCTCATTTCAGTGTCTGGAGTCCCGTCTCGATGCTCCAGGACTGTACCGTGCTTCCTGCTCCTGGATTTCCTGATGCTCTGTCTGCTCACCCAGGTGCCCAAACATAGCCAACTGCTGTCCTCACCAGCTGAGAATGCAACTACCGTGTACCCACCTACTGATGACGATGCTATCCTCTGTACCATCTCCCTGACTTCCTAGACAAAGCATGCTTTTCGTTACTTTGCTTCAAAGACAGTGGAAAATCCTTTGGACAAATAAGGTGGTATTTCTTGTCTAGCCTAGTGGAGAGTTTCAGGATTTGAATGAAAAGGAGACTGAAGTCATGACTCAGGTGCTTCCTGAGTAATCACTGAGGTTAATATTGCCCCTTAAATTCTTCACAAAGTATAAGAAGCACTTGGTCAGAGAAGCACTCTGACCAAGAGAAGACTTGTATGGGATCTAGTACTTCTTTATTTTAGAGACTTTATTCCCAAGATTATGATTCCTTGTGTGTGTGTGTGTGTTTTTTTAAATTTTCCTCTAAATAAAGAGGAGAGAACAAGGAAGGAAGGAAGGAGGGACGACAGCACTAACAATAACTTCACAATGTTTCTTTACAGCTGTGGCAGATCCATTATTTTTACTCCCTATAAACTTGGGCCGCTGCTTACAGAAGTATTTTGTCTCGATGCACTTAGAAACATGGTGCTTTGTCTTCTTTCCTTGACACGCATTACTTGAATAGGCTCTGTATTTTTCACCTCAGGACTTGGCTAACTTTAGCATTCTATTAAAAAACCGAAACAAACTGAGCTCATTCCACATGTCATCTGTGGAAATCCCATACCCCAATTACTTCTCTCTATGGAAAGGGTGTAATCCTATCTGGAAGCCAAATGTCTTTAAATTTAATAATAATTTACAGATGTATTTTGAAATATAAGTATTGTATTATTCCTTGAATGTATGGCAAGTACAGGAAGTATAAATAAGACTTTCTCTTCCAGTATTTTTTAATAACTTTTTTCAAGTTCAGTTATCTTAACTTAACCTAGTCTAATAAATATTTTCTTGGGATAGTTGTGACTTTCAAAGGTAGTATTAGGCTGAGGTTTTCCCAATATTAGCACATGGAAGAAAGAGCATGTTCTTCACAATAAAAAAATCGAGATTTTATTCCTAAGGGCCAGAATCTGGTTGACTAGCTTCTGTCTTATCCAGAGTCTCCTCAGTTTTTCCATGACTTCAAATGTCTAGTTTTGGGTCCGTTTTTCTATGATCTTTTACATCATAGCAATAGAAAGTAAATGGTTAAAAAATATCCGTGTTATAGGAGCATTCTAGAAAAATGTTTGCTCCTCCTTAGGGCAAAACCACCAAGAACTCCAACTCATATGCCACATAAGAAGTTTATATATCTTCACTTCTATCATATTTTCCTCCCGCTCTTCTGATTCATACCTTGCTTTGTGTACCTTCTCCAATTTCCCTGGCCTACTCTGTGTCACTAGAAATGAGACCCATTTTTTTCCTGATCCTATAAAATGTCATACAATACAGAGATAGAAAGGAC
Organism: Globicephala melas; assembly: GCF_963455315.2. Taxonomy (NCBI): domain Eukaryota; kingdom Metazoa; phylum Chordata; class Mammalia; order Artiodactyla; family Delphinidae; genus Globicephala; species Globicephala melas. The sequence continues at coordinate 8,857,956 of NC_083322.1, forward strand.
TCTCGTAATCCATAGAAGTAATCACTGTTACAAGTCTTCACACACACACACACACTACATTTACTATAACATATATGTTTAAATAAGCAAAAACATGTACCATCTGGTCTTTAGCATACTTTGACCTATCACAGAAATTCCCACACAAATATTGCCTTCTGTTTTAAAATAAAAATAATATTGTTTTTGTGTACTTAATTTTATATAGGGACCTTTATTATTTATATCTGCATCTGCATAGCAGGGTGAAATTCCTGCACAGAAAACGCAAGAGTATTAGCTCATTGGTAAAACAGATTATGTAGTTAAGTTGAGAATTAATTGTCCTTTCATACAATGTATGGAAGAATGGATTTAGTTTCCTTTACCTACTCCACAAAGAACTTAGCGGTCATGAAGAGAAGTACCATTAGTTTGCCATCAAATGCTAATTTAGGGAAAAGTTAAAGATAATGAATTTAGAACTAAATCAACTGAGTGGACATACTTTACCTGGTAGGCAATGAAAATCATTAAGTGAAAAAAGGAGACTTATATGTCCCCCTTTTTCTTCTCACTGAATCTTTCCTGTTTACTAGTCAATGGAGGTGACTCTATTTACATTTTTTTGTTCATTTTCTATTCAATGGGACACAGTCCAATGTGTTATATATGCATTGCAGTAGCCATGCATTAAATGAGGCATCTGTCCCTCTTCCATCTCAGTAGCATAAACAGTACAGACCATTAAACCAAAATCAGCAAATAAAGAAATAGTAATAGCAATCATTTATGGAGTACCTATGTGGCAGGCAATATAGTAAATATTCCAAGAGAATTCTCTCAGTGAGTTACTTTAGTAAGCCTTTGACATAGGTATCATTACCATTTTACAGATGAGGAAGCTTGAGACCTCACAGCTAAAGAATAATAGAACCAGGACAAAAACCAAGTTGTGCCTGATTACAAGACCTATGTTTTTGAGGTCTACAATTTCAAGGTCACAGCATCTCCAGATTCACTTTGGATAAAATTTGTATATGCTGCATTGATTGGATTTACTCCTAGGTGTGCAGATCTCCTAATAATATTGAAGTGGTCAGATTTTTCTTACCACTTCCCATTTGGATCCCAGGAATTTACTTGAAGTGATACCCTATATCATGATATTGCAGCAATTTCAATATCTTCTGTCCACAGCAGACCCATACCTTTCAACTAAAAGGAAGAGACTCCTGCAGTTTTACATAGGTGTTCTCAGAGAAAACCATACAGAATCAGCCACTCAACTGATATGCCTACATCCAATGAGTACGACATTCAGCAAAGTACATCAAATTTATTCCATTTATTCATGTAATAAATATTTATGGGGTACTTATTTCCTGATTCGAACTTTATCCCTTTAAAATCCATTTTCTTCACAGTCGCCAGATGGATCTTTTAAAAATGGGGATCAGATTATTCCTGGCCATGGCTCCTGACGGCTTCCCCTCGCACTGAGTATGAAATCCCAACTCCACCAAAGCCTGCAATGGTCTGGCCCTGAGTGATCTCTGGTGTTATTTTATTTCACTCTTCTCCTCTGGGTCACTAAGCTCTTAATTTCACTCTCCTTTCTCTTTTTCAGACACAGAAAGCACACTCCCTCTCACGGCCCTTTCCCCCTTCCCTGCCTCCCAGCTAGAATTCCCTTCATCAGGTCTAAAGAGGGCTGACTTCTTTCCAGGCTGCCCCCAACTCAAATACCATCGTCTCTTTCTCTGGCCAGTGTCTAAATTCACCAACTCAATGTTCACCTTCATATGCCCCAAATATTACTTGCTATTCAATGGATTGCACTGTTTTATTTTGTTCACAGCACCATCACAATCTAAAATTACCTTGACTGTTTATTTTTTAAGAATGTGTTTATTACTTGTTGACTGGGTAGTAAGGACGATGGGAACGGGGCATGCGCCTGTCCTGTTGAGCCTGTGTTCCCAGGGCCTAAGAACCTGGCATACAGCACGAATGCCGTAAAAGGCTGTTACATCAATGAATTACTGACAATGAGAGGTAATAAATCCATCGAAATGTGAGGAAGCCACAATCGTTCCTAGTTTTGGCTGTTGAGATGTATTCGCTTTATCTATCTAATGGACACTTTTGCATTTTTCCATTTTAAAAACTGCTTGTGCAGAGAGAGTTGACTTTATCCCATGACGTTACGTGTAGATCTTCCTGGCTGTATCCCACGTGAGAGACAGCATCTCTCCGATCTTTACCACCTTAATGTGACCTGTCATTTGAACCCCTGGATTATATTGAGGGTTCTTCTATATCATCAGTACATGCCCTTAGAACTTCTAAAATAACTTGGCTTCAGCAAATGAATTTTGTAAGAGTTGAAGTTACTGACTTTTCTGAGAGAGCTCTTTTACAGCTCTTCTTTGTTTTCAAAAGAACATAAGAATTTGGTATTTCGAATATAACACTTTCATCCTGTATCATTGACAATCTACTGTGATAAGTATTTGTTTATACTTTGATCACCCTGCTATGCGGTGATTTTTCTGGAAGGGAGGGGACTTCAATACGTTCTCAAAATATGGAAAATAGAACATACAGTAGGGATCTTCATATACTTTGAAAAATATTGAACACAATCAGTACAGTAGCATCTGATAACGAATAGATTCAATGCCATTATCTAAAAAGGTTCAGATCAACTTTCTTCCATTCTGCCTTTTTTTAGTCCAATAGCTACATTAGAAAAAATTTAAGGTAGTATAACTAGAAAATCAGTCACGTTGCAAGAATCATGGTTATAAATCAAATAGGAAATTGTCTGGTCTGCATGGTCCAAGGGTGAATTCCTCAAGACTTGTAGTTCAGATTCTGCTGGACAATTAACAGCTGCAGCATGTTTCTGACATATGGTTTAACAGATTAATCAGTTTCAAATTATCTACTGAACTGCTAATACTAGAAAAAAATAGATTTGTGAGGCTTTAAAAAAAAAAGTTTTTGTCTCCTCTAAGTCGATCTTCTATTTTCAGAGAAATAAATCCTATCACAAAAAATAATATCAACTTTTACCCTTTGTGTAATACAGAAAAGGTTGTGAAATTTAATTCATATTGCTTCATGAAAAAAAGGCAATGGTATTCAAAAATAGCATCAACTGGGCTTCCCTGGTGGCGCAGTGGTTGAGACTCCGCCTGACGATGCAGGGGACACGGGTTCGTTCCCCAGTCCGCGAAGATCCCACGTGTCGTGGAGCGGCTGGGCCCGTGAGCCATGGCCGCTGAGCCTGCGCGTCCGGAGCCTGTGCTCCGCAATGGGAGAGGCCACAGCAGTGAGAGGCCCGCGTACCGCAAAAAAAAAAAAAAAAAATAGCATCAACTATTTGCCCTGGAGCCAGGCAGAGGTTTTAATCTCTAAAATAATGGTGAACAGTGCCCTTTCCTTTTTTTTTTTTTAACTTAACTTCTAGTCTTGTAAGGAGGCAGAGGTACCTAGCACTTTTAATAAAGCAATCATTTGAAGAGTGTCAAGGTCAACTGCAGTATGCCTAAATGAACTTGAGGACTCTAGCTGTCAAGGGCAATCTTCCTACAGATGAGGTTATTTTGTATTGCAATTTGTTGGTTCACTGGTAAACGTCTCAGTTTTTGACCCTCTAGTTTCATTTACTGGTTAATTCAAAGACAGCATTCACAAATAAGATGCAATGTACTTATTGACAACCAAGTCTATTTCCTAGTCTACTTAACCCACTTCCACTTTTAAATAATTAACTGAAGAGCTATAGATAAACATCCTCTGGTGTTCCTGACTCAAGTCACGTCAGATTTGATCATGCACTTGATTGGTACGAAGTGGACAGTGGACCATTAGACAGTCAATAAAGTGAAGCTGTTGAAGAATGTTTAATTAATTGACAAATATTTACAGTATGTTAAGATAAAGAAAAATGGTCCATGAAACAGTGCTTATGCTATACTCCCTATTTTATCAAGTTTATATTTATAGACCAGAAAATGGCTGAAAGAATACGTAAACCAAAATGTTAACCATAATGTCACATTTATGATGATAATTGCGACTTTTATTTTCCTGTTTCCTACTTTTTTTGAAATGTTCTTCAAATAACATGTATTGATTTTATAATAAGATATGAAAAACAACTAGTATTAAGGATAACTGCTCAGTGATTATGAATTTAAGATGATATGCATTCATTTATTCATTCAACAATTATTTATAAAGTGCCCACAGTAGGTATGCAGCCAGGAACAACAGTTTTCTATTATAATAAATAACACATTTAAAAAATGCACAGTGTATCAGATGGTGATAATTACTATGGGGGAAAATAGAGCAGGGAAGGAACTTGAGGGTACCTACTGGGGGTTGGTGGGGGGTGAGTAAATGTCCTTTCAATGAGGCATCTGAGAAGCCCTCATTGATAAGATCATTTTGGGGCACAGATTTCATGGAAAAGAGGGAACAAGCCATCAGGTTTCCTAATATCTGTGGAATGGTGGTTTCAGGGCGAGAAATAAAAGTAAGAAAGACCAGGACCAGGATGGACACGAAGGCCAGTGTGGAAGGAGCAGAAGCATGGGGTAAACAAAAAGGAAACAGACCAGACAGACGATGGGGAGTGAGGGACAGGCTGGGCTTGTAGGTCCTTGGAGGGGATTGGAAGGAGTTGGGCTTTAGCAACCTTCAAAGGTCTTAAGTCCTTAGAGCAGAAAATGTGATATTTTACCAAATTTAATATAAAGGAAGTGAAAGTTTAATGTAAATAGTTTAATGTATTATTTTTAACATCTTTAATGGAGTATAATTGCTTTACAATGGTGTGTTAGTTTCTGCTGTATAACAATGTGAATCAGATATACATATACATATATCCCCATATCTCCTCCCTCTGTGCCTCCCTCCCTCCCACCCTTCCTATCCCACCCCTCTAGGTGGTCACAAAGCACCCAGCTGATTTCCCTGTGCTACGCGGCTGCTTCCCACTAGCTATCTATTTTACATTTGGTAGTGTATATAAATCCTAATGTATTTTTTTTTCTGCAAATATTTTTCAAGGTTTTATTGCAAACCAAAGTTGGTTTATCACATACACAAAAAGGTGTGTGGTAGGGAGGGGGGAAAGAATTGTACATTATTATAACCCTGTTAATTACAGTACATTAAAATGGTGGTTTACATTACAAATAAGCCTGTAAGTTTAAATATACTAGTGTTACAACCCAATGTACAGACTTTCTTTATACAATACATATAATTATCAGGAATGCAAAAAAGAAACAAAAAAACAAAAACATAAATAATGCCCATTTTACAGGTGATTTTAAACAATGAAAACACCAGGCTCTGACTGACAAGTGGGGCATTGGTCCATAAAAACCTTTTCTAAAAATGGAACTATTTGTAGCAGCAATGCTTCTTTAAGCATCTGGATACAAGTCACTGCAAGACCATTTTCGATCAATTTTAGTTATTAACTATATCTTACAAAAAAAAAAGCCTACACATAAATTTATCTTCCAAATATGGAAGAAACACACAATGTCCCACGTTGTAGTGTCCTGCAAGTGTCACATTGATGCTTATAACTGAGTCCTTCTGTGAGCAAGCATACCACACCCATACGGCCGATCACACAGGAAGTCCACAAGGAAAAACAGAACGGAAACACTGGGCAACAGGAAGAACTTTGGAGCTAACACGATCTCATCAGAAAAGGCACGTTTCATAAGATTCGTGATCACGGCCCGGACAGACCTTCAGAAGCTCCTTCTCCGAACAGCGTCCTCCTTCGAATGAGACCACTGCATCTGCCTGGGGCGGCCCTCTACTGCTCATTTCAGAGATAGCACCACATTGGAAGGAAGAATAAGGAAAACCTCCCGAGCTCACTGAGGAGGATGTGCTCTTCGAAAAGCTTCCAGCAAACAGTGTGCAATAAGATTGCCAAGATGTGCAAGCTTCCAGGGATGCGCAAATTCTCTTTTAAGATGTCCTGTCAGCTGGCAGCTCTGCCAAAAGGCTAACTAAAACATTTAAAAAACGCCTGTAAAATGCTTCACAGCCAACCCTAAGACCATTCAGAGGAAAGAGTCCACAGGAGGTGCGTAGGAAAAGCCCAGGAAGGCCTCGGCCGCTTCCTTGACGCTGGCTGGGAGGAGGATACTGTCGGGCGACCGACCGATGGAGTTGGGAACCGGCTCTTCGGTAAACTCGGGATCAAAGTGCCACAGGTCGCTGGGTCCACTCACATTTGGGTTAAAAGGGGGAGTAATCTTCTTATTAATGAGATCATCCCAGTTAAGTAGGGAGAAGAAGACGTGATTCCTAATGTCCATAAAGTCAACCTTGGCACCAAGCCTCTTTGTCCTGTCCTTCTGCAGGAGGCCCTCCAGGACGTGTCTTGCAGAATTTGTAATATTTGGCTTCAACTGGAGGGGTTTGTTCAGAATGTTGTCGTACATCTCAGCTGTGTTTCGGCTATAAAATGGAGGCAGGCCATACAGCATCTCATATAAGACGGCCCCCAGACACCACCAGTCCACGGTCCTATCATAAGGCTGCTTATGAAGCAGGTGCAAGGTACTCGGGTGTGCCGCAGAAGGTGGACGTCGTGCCATTGTGTTCAGCGTTCTCCTTGCAGAGTCCAAAGTCAGTAAGGACAACGTGTCCCTGTGAACCCAGCAAAATATTCTCTGGCTTTAAGTCTCTATAAACGATGTTCAGAGAGTGCAGGTAACCCAAGGCACTGGCTATTTCAGCAGCATAGCACCGAGCCTGTGGTTCCAGGAAGCATCGCTCCCTCTGGAGACGGTAGAACAACTCTCCACCGTTCATGTAGTCTAGGACAAAGTACAGCTTGTCTGGAAAGAGAAATGGAGGTCCACCAGGAAAGGGTGTTTCACGTTCTTCAGGAGAACATTCCGCTCTGACATAATACGCTTTTCCTCCTTCTTTTTCGGGACCGCTTTCCTGGTGGAGGAGAAAGGCTGGCATTCATGAGCTCAGGCTCCTGAGGTTGGGAGATTTTCAAAATGGACTGAACTTCAGGGTGTTTGCATGCATAGGAGTTACTGGCAATCTTCTGAATAAAGTTGTTCAGGCCCATCCTTCTCTGTTTCATGAAAGCGATGAGAATTGCTACCATGCCCCTCATCCTGGAGTAAGTCAGGGTGTCCCCAGCAGCCTTGGTTTTCACCGTCATCACCACAGAGATGGAGCACGCGGAGGCGTCAGACATGGGAGACCGGCTCAGCCAACGCTCTGTGTTTTTTATAAGACCGATTTTTACAGCAGTTTTATGTTTACAACGAAACTGTGAGGGCGGTACAGAGATTTCCCATACACCCGCATTCCAACGCAATTATCAACATCACTCACAAGAATGTTACATTTGTTACCAATGATGAACCTACATCGACACATTGTAATCTCCCCAAATCCATAGCTTATTTTAGGATTCACTCTTCATGTCATACATTTAATGGGGGCTTGAACAAATGATGATGACATCCATGCATCATTGTAGTGTCACAGAAGAATTTCACTGCGCTAAAAATACCCTTTGCTACATGTATTCATCTCCCCCAAACTCCGATTTTATTTTACTGTCTCTATCGTTTTGCCTTTTCCAGAATGTCACATAGTTGGAATCACAGGGCATGTGGCTTCTTTCACTTGGTGGTATGTGTTTAACTCTCCTCCATGTCTTTTCATGGCTTACTAGCTCATTTCTTTTTAGTGCTAAAGAATATTTCATTGTCTGGATATATCACAGTTTCTTTATCCATTTACCTACTGAAGGCTATCTTGATTGTTTACAAGTTTTAGCAATAGGAAAAAGCTGTAATAAACATCCAGGTTTTTGTCAGGGGTAAGGACAGTTTGATGTTTTAATATTTAACGAAAACATGGGAGGATAAGAAAAAATTCATTAGATAGAAAATGAAAGACAAGAACATTCCAGGCAATGGAATCAGTATCACAAAAAGGCATAAGTATAGGAATGCCTACTGTCTTTAAGGAGGAATGAGAGACACAAGCTAACAGAATCTTAAACAAAACAAAATAAAACAAAACAAACAAATAAAAAACCTCAACAACTTATTGCAGCTGCCTGACATGCGCTTTTCCCAATTTTCTCTTGGGTAACTTATCACATCTTAAATGACAGGAGAAGAGACCTTCTCCAACTCCACCATACGTTAAGCTACATTTAGTCTATCTCCTTTCTTTCTCAGAGGACCTACTCCCTTTCCTTTGTAGCAACTATGATGAATAGGACTCATGTACTCATCTGCACATTTCCTTTTTTAACGATGACTCCACCGTGAGCCGTTCATCCTCGCGGATGAAGTTCTCGATAGTTTGCTTCACTTCTCTGTTCCCAGCACATGGCACAGTGACTGGTGTCCAGAATGAATGAACAGCAGATGGTACAGAGGGTAGTAGTCATTGAATTCATAGAGGGTTTGATCAGGATAAGGATGCTAAGGCCAAATTGTGTAGAAAAATCTCATTTGTTCATTCCTGTTTTGCTTGTTCTCAATCATTCTCTCAACAAATGTTTATTAGGTGCCTATTATGTTTAAATCTAGGTATCTTTTCTTTTTCTTTTTTTTTTAATTGCGGTACGCGGGCCTCTCACTGCCGTGGCCTCTCCGGTTGCGGAGCACAGGCTCCGGACGCGCAGGCTCAGCGGCCATGGCTCACGGGCCCAGCCGCTCCGTGGCATGTGGGATCCTCCCGGACCGGGGCACGAACCCGTGTCCCCTGCATCGGCAGGCGGACTCTCAACCACTGTGCCACCAGGGAAGCCCTAAATCTAGGTATCTTTTATCCAAGACTTCACAGGCTAGTGAATTCCACGCTATAAATGTGGGTTATATTCTGTGGGCCTTGAGAAACCACTTAAATGTTTTGCTTAATAGGGTAGTGATATGATCCAATCATATCTATATTTTAAAAGAAAGAACACTTTGGCAGCGGGGTGAAGGAGACTTGGAGGTATGTTCTGGAAACAATCAGAATATTACATTGTAAATTAGAAGTTGCACGAAGGTGAACAGAAGCCAGTGGCAGTGGGCTTATACGAGGCGGAAGATGCAAAAGATATTTTGGAAGGTGACTGAAGTTGGTTTTACAGGATGTGTGAAGTAATAGAGAAAAGAGAGGCAAACATTACTGAGATTTCTTATGTGCGTGACAGTAGTGTGAGTCTTTCACCAAGTAAAGACTATAAAATATGCTATTGGATTCATTTGCCTGAATTGTTTATTAAAACAAGAAGTTGAGTCATTTAAGAGCATATGCTGAGATTATATCTTTACTTTAGTTAAAAGTTAGGCTATTAACTAAAATTATCGGTCATAGGTTCTGTAATTCATTTGTTGAAACAATAAAGTTTACTTAACTAGGAAACAGAAAGCCAAGAATACAGCACCTATAAAACCTCCCTAAGACCCTTCAGATTCTCACTGGCCTTCTTTAAGACAAAACTATCCAGTGCTTCGCTTTACATCTACATATTAAATTGCAAAACTTTGTCTCCTTCACCAAAATACTTTGCTGTTGAAGAAGATTTCTCCAGCAAGTACAGTTCCCTTATTTGGTGTTCTGCTAACTTGGTACCTTTCTTCATAACGGTAAACAGTTGTGCACTAATGCCTGTCCATTCCAACTTCTGACGGACTTTTCTCTCGCCTTTTTTTCTTCTTATGACATTTTTTTTTATCTTGTCCTTTCTAATGTCTTTGGCTTTAAGCACATGCAAATTTCCCTAGTTGAGGAAGAAATCCTTTTAATGTCACTGCTGACTCTTCCTCTCAGAATCCAGGCCCCTCGTATAAGAGTTCTGTATGCCACCACTAAGTAAATGTCCTGGGAACTTGGGACAAATCTAAAAGGAAAAACATGCTGTATTGATATCCAGGAATGTATTCTATTCCAAAGAAAGTCACTTGCCTCGATATATATTTTTGGACAATGTTTAAATTCTAAACAAAACTGTTTTTTCAGAAGGCTTCTATAAAAGGCAAAACCCATACCAAATGAAAAGAAAACAGAAAGAAAATAATTATTTTCAAATACACACATGTAGATGGAACGGAAGTCAGAAAAGGAGACTGACTGGATCATTTTTGCCACCATTCCCAGCCATGAATGGCAATGGATGGTGCTATTTCACTAGGAGTGCCACCAGGAGGAGGTTTTTGAGACAAGCAGACAGGGTCTGAAGCATGACTCTGGTCTTACATAGGCAAGGACAGGATGAAGTCAAGCCCAGAAAATTCGGATCAAGAAGGAAAAATCAAAAAGATTGCCAGCTATAGGCAAATAAGGACCAGAATCCAGCTACGCTGCTGAGACCCAGTCCTGGGAGAAGCTCTTCCATCTCTGTGGTTCTTTACACAAACTGCTGGGCATGAGAAAAGAAGCCCTACAACCTCAGGAATTTTTAATAGTTAAAAGGAAATCTTACACTTTCCACAGGGAGGAAGAAAGAGAAACCACAGGCAAGCAAAGGCCCAGAAATGAGACTAATTAGAGGTTCCAAATTAAGTTTGATTAATATGCCAAGTGCATTTGGGGAAATGGTAAAGAACAGGGATTGAAAGGAAGTAGCGTACTGAACCTTGAAAACTAAGCAGATAATTTTCAATCTGCTGCAGAAGGGAATTGGGAACAATCGAAGGTTTCTAAATAGAGAAATTACGGAGTAAAAGTACAGGGAAAATTACCAAAAAATAAACACTGCTTGGTTTTTAAGCTTTTTTTAGAGAGGGAGGTTCCCAGAGAATGAATTCCAGATGAAAAAAAAAATGCATCTTGAGAAAACAATGCAATCAGAAATAAACAGGAAATGGAGACAACCCAATTCACAGAATTCTGTAAAGTTCACGCAGCTACTGAGAGATGACGAAAGTTGCTGATTTTACATTTTGAAATAAGACGCAGAGCCATAGTAGTGAAAAAATCAATGAGACTTATATATTCATGACCGTCACAAGGGAGAGATGCCCACAGTCTCATGGAAACCATCACACTGTTTTCCCAACACACCTACATTTTTACACAAGTCGGCCTCCAAACCTGAATTTAGAAACACTGAGTTCTAATTTCTATTCAACCTCCAACTATCTTGAGCAAATCCCATATTCACAGTGAATCTCAGTTTCTCCATCTACAAAGAAGGAGTATGGGACATAAAATCCTCAGGGTCCCGTTCATGGTTGACATTCCCGGATTCTCTAACGTCATAAAATGCTCATGAGGGTACAAAATTTTAAAAAGCTACCCTGTTCCTTACTATCCAAAAGGTGCTTGCTGAATCATTTCTTGTTTACACAAAGGAAGTCAAAGTATTTCAAGAAAATTACAATATAGATCTCTTAATGCTGGCATGAATTGATAGCAAAGCACTGAAAGAAAATTCTTTTGCACCGTATTTCTCTCTCTGCGCTGGAAGCACGTATTGTGATCTAAATGAGCCATTGTAAGTAATGGATAATGACACTGCATTCCTTTGTCAATAAAGCCTGAGATATGCCTCCAACTCTGCTCATTTGAACATCCCCAGATTTTCAAGAATTGACATTCATTTCCTCCTGCTCTCCTAGCACAAGTGGCTGGTCTTGTTTTATCATCACAGTTGAAAGGAATTTTGCTTTATGATGACTTTATTCAATCACACTGTAAAATGGAAAGTAGATGAACGGCGGGGTGGATTAGAAATAACCAGAAGTCAGAACCTGGATCTATATTTAGGGAGCAGTCCTGTAAAATTAATATTTTTGATAGTACTAAACATGTGTTTTATAAAGATTATTTAAAATCGTCATAGAAACAAATATATATATTACACAAAAGTTTAGTGCTATTTTAAAATACTTCTATATTCATTATTATAATATTCCTTATATTGTAGCTCTATAATTTCAAATAGGCTAAGGATAGGGAAAGATGGAGACTAAAAGCACAGGCTGGGGATTTAGAGTAAGGATGCCTAGAACTGCATCCTGGTTTACCTCTCAATATTATGTGCTCCTGGCTGCATCTCTTAATGTCTTAGAGCCTCACTTCTAGCTTAGGTAAGATAGTAGTTAAATCAAAATTAATAAAGTTAAGCATCAGTAAGCAGCCTACATTTACAGATGAAGTTTGGGAAGGGGGGAGTGATGCAGATAATAAACATCTCCTGCTGGATGGGATTTTAGAGCTCAGAAAAGGATAGAACATGAACAGATACCTACCATACAGTATTCAGTGCTGTAACAGAGATATAAATGTCCCAAGAAAGTGACACGGGTGTATAGGGGTAGAATAACTAATTTTGTCTAGAAGATAACATCACCAAGCGTATCACTATATTAGTGGAGAGTTCCACAAAATTATATAAAAGAAAATGCTTTTTAAACTTTAAACTCACATAGGAATATTAGTTTCTTTCACTTATATAATTGAATAAACAACACTGGAGTTGACTATTTGATATTTTTCATATTTCTCATGATGAATTTATCTTAATTAAAATATGAGACATTATTAGGTATATAAAGATATACAATTAGTTTGTGTAGGTAGTTGAAAATATTTCATTATCTTGCCTGCCTTTGTGTAAACAATGGAGTAGACCACAATATTCCTTTCACCTATTTTTTTCATAGAAAATCCACTTAGACTCTAGAATTTCAAATTGATGTTTAATTTCGAAAAAACAATGCATGTCAACTAGAGACATCTAGAGAATTCCTTCAGCTAGCTGCCCACTTTCTATTCATACTCATAATCATTTTTAAATCTTTACTAAGTATATTCTCTTTAAAGAAATCCACCATCATATGGCAAATAAACCTGTGTTATGAAACCAAGGCAGCCTGTCTGAATTGGAGACCCCACAGGACAAGAATTCCTTCTGTAATAACTGCAGGAATATCTATAACAGAGTCTCCTATAAATAGCACTGTATTATTTGAATGCTTCAATAAATCAGTTTCCAGATGCACTCTGCACAGTTACATTTCCATGATACGTTTTCTGACTATGTCACAAGTTAACCTAAAAAGATTCGAATTTTGTGTTTGCTGTTAGTTCATCACTTGACATTCCATATTTCTTATTGTTCAGAACAAAAGAATATGCACGTTTAGACATTTTTCTAAGTTCCACTCATTGGTGTGTGTTATTTGAAACATCATATGAAAATGCACTTGCAAGTTACCCTGGAGGTGACACAGCAATTTACAAAGAAAAGTATGAACATCGTGCATTCATGGCAGAGCAATGTTCCCTTTTTGATTTGAGTTTTCTAATATCTACAAATGCCACTGTACACCAGTAACAATTCATTTTTTTGGTACCACCATTGGTCATGTGGAAAATATTTTTCCTGGATTTAAAAGAGCACATATATTCAAGCATGCATTTACAGTCTGTCCTTGTTCAGGATATAATTTCATGTAGATTGCAGACATTCTCTACTGTGTCTGATTCATCTCTGAATTTTCATGCCTAGCAAAGTCCCCAACACAACACCAATGCTAGACACATGTTTGTTGGATGACTAAACATGTCTGTTTATTCCTATCTCTTAGGATGGGAAGTTTGTGGGGTTTACAGGCACAAACTCCAGTTACATCTCCAACTAGCACAAACCCTAGAACTGCTGAGTCCAATCCCATTGCAGGAGAATGCCCCCCCAAAATACTCCAGGAGATTGTATTCTGGGTGTTTTTTCCTTCTATAAATTGGGTTATATAATCCAGATATAACGGAGGAAAGACTATCTTTGTGAAATTTGAAGTAGTTTTCTCCTGGAGTAGAAGCAAATTTAATGTGAGCTGCAGCATCTTTTGCTGTTGTTTTTGAGAATAATCCTTTACTTTGAGATGGTCAGAATAAATTTTGAGGGAGAAAAAGGAAAATAATTTTGAGAATATGATGTGTGGTTTCCCGAAAATGGCACTTCTTAGAAACAGATCACCTAAAAAGTATTTTCCATCCAAAACTACAGAAGCAGAATAAATAGCATCTCTTTCCTAACCCCTGCCTACATCTGTTACACATTTTACCCAAGAATTCTAAAAAAGACCTGCAGAAATACTGCTTGGCTCTATGACACAGCAATAGAACTAGTACATGGAGATAATTTGGTCAAGGTCAGCATAACTATTGTGGTCAGGGAGATTCAGTAAAAAAGAAAAAAAAACCAACAACGAACAACCTGCATCATTTAATTTTCCTTCTCAGATAAAAGCCATGATAGGGTGTGTGCACGACAAATGGTAGTCAGCTGATGTGCATTTTTATTCCTATTTCCAAGGACAGCAGAAATTGCAATGAAGGATAAATCAAAAGGTATTATTTAATGGACATCCTATTTTCTCCTGGAAGGGGAAACATGTTTTAACCTTACTTTGCTCCTTTTATTGTTTATTGCAGGCTTAACTCTCCATGTTAACACATCTGTTTGTCCCAGGGTTTTACCCATTTTCCTTAAGAATTTGATTCCTACTAAAATAAAATGTTTCTAGGAGAAATACCGTTGGAAGGTGCTATCAGGTTCTGAGAAAGAAGGCTTTGAATACAAGCTTTCATGGGTGGTTGGGATGAAAGGAACAAAAGAAAGACATGAAACTATGAGATATGAAACTGCAGGGACAATAAAATTTAGGTCTTGGCTGGAAGCAGGGGAGCCTGTTACTACACCACCGGTTTGTCTTGGACTCGATCCACCTGTAAATAATTTATCTATGTGTCCACAGAAAAATCAGGAATAAATGTAGTCAGAGCTGACATTTTCTCACGTAACAACCTAAAAATAAATTATTAAGCTTATATATTTTAAAAAGATTTTGTAGACTGAATTTTCATAAAGATTCCAAACATCTGGATCTCCATGGAATTTCACCCTATATCTTACTCACCCTTTCCACCACCGCTTAGTATCATAGATAAGTCTAAAAGCAACACCAGATGGCAGAGTGATGGCTGAGAAAGAAGAGCTGGCAAATAAACGTGTGTAAGATGGAAACTTTCAATGATAAACATGGGTGAAACTGGTTTGAGTATTAAGACAATATTTGCCAAGATCATATAAAAAGAAATCAATTTCTGCTTGTATATTCTCTAAGGAATCTATGTTGCTTTAGTAATGTACAAGAGATGAAATTCAACATGATTTCTATGTACTTTGACTTTTCTTTTTTGGTCTCAATTTTATATAATTGAGTCTAGAATGTTGAAAGCCATTCCTACAGTATTTTAAATTACATGGAGTTAAAAAAAATATACCATAACATGAAAGAGCAATAACATGTTTTAAAATGAATGGTACCACAGATGATACATAAGGAGACTTCCTCTGGTCTATTTTTTTATTCCTGAATTCTGATTTGACTTAAAAAGAATGTACCAATGTGTGCACTGGAAAATTGTAGAAAGATACTAGACATAATTAGAAACTTTCATAATTTCTTTTTTGAGAATGTATTTTATTTTAATCACATAAGCACACACACGTGTGTATCTGTAGATATAGATATGTACATATAAAGCATACATATGTGTATATATGTATCTATAAATAGCACGTACTTGTAAATGTATATATTCTAGATAGGTAGATATTGAGTAGAGAGGGAAAGAAATCTCTCACAATACCTGATATATCATATGCCCTCACTACATATTATCTTTAGCAGGAGAACATCTTAAAAATTAAAGGAGATTCAACAGCTTTGAAACAAACTACAGGTGATTTGTAGTCAAATGGCTGAACTGTAGGCTTGCTGGCCATAAAGTACAAAGACCACAAGCAGAGGTCGATCTATTAATATTTAAGAAACAGCTGAGTCACAAACTGTTTATATCTTAGAAATTGTCTAGTTCACCTCCCGCCTATTTCTATTCAGAAATTTGCCAATCTTCTTAATAGATAGCCATTTAACCTCCGTTTAATCAAAAAGTTTACTCTTTTACATGAGCCATTGTCAAACAGTTCCATTAAAAATGTTTCCATTGTATTCTAAATGTTTTAATTATATCGAGTTAAAATCCTTAGCAAATTTTGCAGTCTAAACTGGTGACAGGTGTCACAGGATATAAAAAATCATACCTTGGTATAATCATAATAATTGAACTTTCACCTTTTATATCATCATCCTTTTATTGCCTTTTTGTTTAGTAAGAGGAACTACGGTTTGAGGTGAACAAAATTGGGTTTGAAATCCCAGCAATTATACCTAAAAGCTGTATAGACTTGAACAAGCAACTTTTCTCTCTGGGTTTCAATAATCTCACATCTGAAATCAGAATGGTAATTTATATGGTTAAGAAAAATAGAAAAAGAAAAAGGAAGAAAACGGAAGGAAAGAAATAAAACAGAATAAAATTCTGCTTTATTTACAGAACAGAAGCAGAGTCACAGATGTAGAAAACAAACTTATGGTTACTAGCGGGTAAGGGCGGGGAGGGATAAATCAGGAGATTGGGATTGACATATACACACTACTATATATAAAATAGATAACTAATAAGAACCTGCTGTATAGCACAGGCAACTCTACTCATTACTCTGTAATGGCCTATATGGAAAAATAATCTTAAAAAAAGAGTGGATATATGTATATGTATAACTGACTAACACAACATTGTAAATCAACTATACTCCAATAAAATAAAATTTTATTAAAAAAGAATAAAAGAAAAAAAAAGAAATAAAACATCTATGTTTTTTGTATGTTGTGTTATTTCAGCTCGATCGCAGGCAGTTTCACCCACTGTGTCATTTAATGCTCATTTATATTGTATAGATATTATCAAATATATATTTAAATTTGAAAAACTACACAGTTCCATCAAATTTAAATCAAAATCCCTATATTTATAAAGCTAGAAAACAGTTCATATTTATTTTAAACCATTATGTAAGAACTTTCCAGGGCAACTTTCTAAGAATCTACATTCATGGGAATCACTTTGTAGTGCTGACCTCATATAGCTCACTTAAAAAAAAAAAAAAAAAAGGAAGAAAAATTCCCCCAACTTATATTAACACAAATTTCAATGATTATTTTGCTCTTTGCTTTTCATTTCTGTTTTAAAATATAAACCAAGTCTTTAAAGAATGTTAATATTATTTTTGCAATGCACTCGGAAAACTTTCATGGTGGTAAAGAGTGATATGCACTTTGCATTATTAAAAAAAGACAAAAATACTTCCAATGAGCGTAGGATTTCCCCCCCAAAGAATAAAAACAATTATTCACGGAAAAGACAATGACAATCAACTTATTTCAAGTCCTATCTCAAAAGGATAAATACACATAGAGATCGAATATAAGGAAACTACTACTGGTCCAAGTAGGAAGACTAAATTCTAGCCAATGTCCCTTCTGAGGCTCACTTTTTTCCTCTGAAAAGTGATGATCAAACTCTCTTCCTTGTGTTTCTTGCAAGTATGTCAGACTTCAAATCAGATAATATGGGTGAAAGTTCAGTGAAAGCTATAAAAATCTATTCAGGTACAGAGGACTATTATTCGACAGCCATGCAGATAAAACAGCCACATATATATGCCATTTCAAAAGTTTTAACACCTTTAAAATGTAAGTAATGAGCACATTAGGTGCCATGCCAGGGGCCAAGGCTACACAGATGGATCAACCATGCTCCCTAAGCATTCAGAACCTCTATATCAGGAGCTTCAGACATATTCATACTGTTTGATTCAATAAATCCATTTCTGGGGATTATTTTCTACAGAAATAAAATCCTAAATATGGGGAAAGAGATCGTATCAAAAGGCTTTTGTTGCATGGTTATTTATAATAGCAAAAATATTTGAAATGGTACAATTATCAACTACAAGCATATAGCTAAATTACATAATTTCATTTTCTTAATGAAATATTAGAGCCATTAAAATTATAAAGAATATGACTGGAAAGTCCGTTGATCTAACGGTCAGTTGAAATAACCAGGATAGAAGATTGTGAGTTAACTATAATTACCAGTGGGTAAAATTTTATAAAATAAATACTGTCATAGGGGAAAAGTAATGAAAAGACATATACGAAGTTATTAATTATTGTTAACTTTGGTTGGTAATATTACATGCAAAAATTCAAAAGGGGAGCCTCATTTCTATATTTTGCAATTTTCTGATGGATCTACTATACTTATAATGGCTTTTATTATATATCTTTATATAATATACTTATTAATGGCTTTTTATTATAGAGATAATCATGTGATACAAAGGAGTGAGCTCAGTAATAGATTATATTACTGCTGAATACATGTAAAACTCAGATATTTCTAATTTGCTTCTGATCATGTTTGCCATAAAAATCATTAGAAAAAATAATATACATCAAAAGTTTCCCAACAGGGCTTCCCTGGTGGCGCAGTGGTTGAGAGTCCGCCTGCCGACACGGGTTCGTGCCCCGGTCTGGGAGGATCCCACATGCAGCGGAGCGGCTGGGCCCATGAGCCATGGCCGCTGAGCCTGCGCGTCCGGAGCATGTGCTCTGCTAAGGGAGAGGCCACAGCAGTGAGAGGCCCGCGTACCGCAAAAAAAAAAAAAAAAAAAATCCCAACAACTTCATTTAAAATATATAGATCATGCTTTAATTAATAGCTCTCTGGGCTAGCAAATTAAAAAAAAACACACAAAAAACCACACTTTTCTTATTTCTACTCATTATGTCCCCAACATTAATTTCAACTATCCTAATTTCTCTTGAAAAGTTAACTTTTATGACCAGTGCATTTTGTCAAGATCAAAATCTAAATGCATGAAGAATTAACCTTGTACAATAATGAATTAACAAGATCTGAAAAAGATAAAATGAATCACTAAATGATTATCATTACTAAAATGTTCCACTCTGTTCTCTTATGGGGAATGATGGAACACTCTTTTATTGAACCCCATTATCCTAATGAGAAGATATTCTACACTTGATCATAGCCAAAAGGCTGGAGAAGATATTGTAATGACTTACTGCCAGTGCTTAATGAAGAGATTTCTTAATTATTGAAACCACATCTGTTTGATTAACGAGTCCCTTCCAATATCCATGCATCCTCTGCTCTTTAGTGTGTGGCAGAATGTACAGACTGCACATAAACTCTGGTTTTTCTTTCATGAAGGGAAACCTTATCTACCAATGGCAAATGCTGCTCTGAATGAACTTAAAAAAAGGTTAAGTTTCCATTTTGTGCAGGCTTTGTTTAAATCTTGGTTCAATCACTTACTGATTTGTGACATTGGGCAGATCACTTAATACTCCATTGCCTTAGTTTCCTTTTCTGGA
The DNA here is from genome assembly GCF_963455315.2 of Globicephala melas. Classification (NCBI taxonomy): domain Eukaryota; kingdom Metazoa; phylum Chordata; class Mammalia; order Artiodactyla; family Delphinidae; genus Globicephala; species Globicephala melas. The sequence goes on from NC_083322.1 coordinate 8,877,284, forward strand.
AAATATAATACCAACCTTATAGTGCTATTGTGAGGATAAAAGGAGATAATAAATTAAAAGCCCTTAGAATAATGCCTGCACAGAACTAATTCTGTGTACCTAGCACTGGACATGATTCTAAATAAAGTGAAAATTCTGGAATCCATCAGAACCTTGATATTATTATTGGGTACATAAATCAGTAATGCATTAGTTGTTTCTTTTTTAAGAACACGATAGGATGATTCTGTTGACGTTCCTAACGTTTCTATGCTCTTCAAATGACAATCTCACAGACTTACAGACATAGAAAACAAATTCATGGTTACCAAAGGGAGTGAACATAACATTGCTACCAAAACAAATTTATGGTTACAAATTAGGAGTATGGGATTAACAGATACAAACTACTATACATCAAATAGATAAGCAACAAGAATTTATAGCACAGGGAATTACATTCAATATCTTGTGATAACCTACAATGGAATATAATCTGAAAAAAATAACTGCAGCACTTTGCTGTACACTTGAAACTAACACAATATTGTAAATCAACTATACTTCAATAAAAAAATAAACTAGCAAACATGATTATTCTCAGTTACTCCGACTTACAATGCCCTAGAGCAAGCAACCTTGAAATTCCAAATTTGTTCTAACAGAAGATTGGAATAGGAAGTTGCATATTTACAACTTTATTATAAAAAAAGAAAAAAAAAACACAAAAATCACATCAATCTCGTTGGCTTCACAAAACGCAAGTATATTCTCTACAGAGGACTAATTCTTCCCATTGTCTTCAGCCCTCAATTACAAAGGTAGGGAAAGTGGGACTAACTAGGGCATAACTTGAGCTACATGTGTAAAATCATATTAGTAGAAAGGCCACTGGGTATCAAAGCCTCCTTTATTGTATTGACTCATGTAACTGGGCTCCCTTGAAAACATGTTTACCACCAAGATAGAAACCTGAAACAGCCATGTGTCCTACTGAATTTGTGTAAGATGAAAGGTAGTTCCAACATGGGAGGTCTTGGTAATCTTCCCTAAAAACTTAGGAAAAGCTGTTGGCATCTTAAGAGTTTTGTCCTAACAATTCCATTTCCAGGCAATGCAGGCACACCAAGAAAAGCAATTTGCTCCTTGAAATTCTACCATCATAAAATCTCCAGAACAGTGCCAAGTACATAGAAACTACTTGGTAAACGCTTGCTAATTAAATGAGAAAAGTAGGTGAGCCAGAATCAGTTTCCGGTCTCTCTACTAATTTTAAATAATGAAAGAAGAATCAGCTTGAAAATGGAAGTCTTTGAAATCATCTCTTTAAATAAGGTTTACTTTTGCTAATATTTAGTATATATCTAGTTTAATTCTTTGATATTTAACTAGGTTGTCAAGATTCTTGTTAAAATGTTATTTAAAATTAAATATTTTTTTTGTTTGTTTGTTTTGTTTTTTGTGGTACGCAGGCCTCTCACTGTTGTGGCCTCTCCCACTGCGGAGCACAGGCTCCGGACGCGCAGGCTCAGCGGCCATGGCTCACGGGCCCAGCCGCTCCACGGCACGTGGGATCTTCCCGGACCGGGGCTCGAACCCGTGTCCCCTGCATCGGCAGGCAGACTCTCAACCACTGCGCCACCAGGGAAGCCCTAAATATATTTTTTATTGCAAAAACTACTAACTTAAAAAAGAAAACTCTTCCTGAACCCTTTCAAATTTAAGCAAAAACATTTGCAATTATTCCCACAAGTTAATGCCGAAGTGACATTTCCCAGAATGCTTCTGTTTCTGTCATGACTTACAGTTTGGCTATCTTTGGGCTGCTGTTCCCTATGGCTTGGCGCTTAAAAATATTAGTTCTCCTTTATAAACATCATTCATTAGTGCTACTGACTGAAGGCCACATATAGTCATATTACCATTTTATTCATGTAAATTTATCCAGAGGCTAGTGCCATGCATGCTTATGATTTTCAGACATATACTGAAAAGACACGTTAAAATAAAATGTCACTGCATTAGGCAGGAATTGCAAAGAAAATGGTGAGTTACAATGGAGCTTCCAAAATGTCCTTCTAAAATGAGTGACCTTTTTATTTTTTTTGAGCTAAAGACAAAAGTATACATGCATAACTTGATCTAATCATCAGAGTGTAATAACATGCATTTATAAGCATTCTGGGGATGACACATACCCCTGGTGAATAAGGTCATCGTGTCAAGTTCAGAAAAACAGGCCTCTACAACATTGTCCAATGAACTCTTCCGATGGTTCGATTTTAAAGGAGGCACACGAGCCATCTTGTCAAGTCCCTTGTCATATAATACCTAGTGTTATTTCCTCTGGACTCTGACATGCTTTCCCCATAATAACAAAATAGGGGAAATTTTGGAGTGTTGTGTGCAGCTTCTGTACCCCCCCCCGGAGCTGAGCTGTCAGCACAGCCCTTTCGCACTAGGAACTCTGGTCTGAAGTCCTGGGTGAGAGGCCTGTGGACACCGCACCCTATGAGCAAGTGAAATTGGACAAGCGCCAAGGAAATAAAGAATCAAAGAACTAAGTTAAGGAGTGTATGGCATTTCCTTTGGATAGGACTGCATTTACCAATGGGCCTGTGATTCACCAAAATATAACATTTTACTAGATGCTGTCATATCGCTATCTAACAGGACTGTTGAGATTAGAGTCCACCGTCAAGCCGTGTGGATGAAAGGCTCGTGGTGTTGCAGGCAGGAGTCAGCGCTGTGCCTCTGAGGTGGGAGAGCCAGCTTCAGGACACTGGTCCACAAGAGACCTCCCAGCTCCACATAATATCAAACGGTGAAAATCTCCATGAGATCTCCATCTCAACACCAGCACCCAGCTTCACTCAACGACTAGCAAGCTACAGTGCTGGACACCCTATGCCAAAAAACTAGCAAAACAGGAACACAACCCCATCCATTAGCAGAGAGGCTGCCTAAAATCATAATAAGTCCACAGACACCCCCAAAACACACCACCAGACATGGACCTGCCCACTAAAGAGACAAGATCCAGCCTCATCCACCAGAACACAGGCACTAGTCCCCTCCACCAGGAAGCCTACACAACCCACTGAACCAACCTTAGCCACTGGGGACAGACATCAAAAACAACAGGAACTACAAACCTGCAGCCTGCAAAAAGGAGACCCCAAACACAGTAAGATAAGCAAAATGAGAAGACAGAAAAACACATAGCAGATGAAGGAGCAAGATAAAAACGCACCAGACCTAACAAATGAAGAGGAAATAGGCAGTCTACCTGAAAAAGAATTCAGAATAATGATAGTAAAGATGATCCAAAATCTTGGAAATAGAATAGACAAAATGCAAGAAACATTTAACAAAGACCTAGAAGAATTAAAGATGAAACAAACAATGATGAACAAAACAATAAATGAAATGAAAAAGACTCTAGATGGGATCAATAGCAGAATAACTGAGGCAGAAGAATGGATAAGTGACCTGGAAGATAAAATAGTGGAAATAAACTACTGCAGAGCAGAACAAAGAAAAAAGAAAGAAAAGAACTAAGGACAGTGTCAGAGACCTCTGGGACAACATTAAACGCACCAACATTCGAATTATAGGGGTTCCAGAAGAAGAAGAGAAAAAGAAAGGGACTGAGAAAATATTTGAAGAGATTATAGTTGAAAACTTCCCTAATATGGGAAAGGAAATAGTTAATCAAGTCCAGGAAGCACAGAGAGTCCCATACAGGATAAATCCAAGGAGAAATATGCCAAGACACATATTAATCAAACTGTCAAAAATTAAATACAAAGAAAGCATATTAAAAGCAGCATGGGAAAAACAACAAATAACACACAAGGGAATCCCCATAAGGTTAACAGCTGATCTCTCAGCAGAAACTCTGCAAGCCAGAAGGGAGTGGCAGGATATATTTAAAGTGATGAAGGAGAAAAATCTGCAACCAAGATTACTCTACCCAGCAAGGATCTCATTCAGATTTGATGGAGAAATTAAAACCTTTACAGACAAGCAAAAGCTGAGAGATTTCAGCACCAAACCAGCTTTAAAACAAATGCTAAAGGAACTTCTCTAAGCAAGAAAGACAAGAGAAGGAAAAGACCTATAATAACGAACCCAAAACAATTTAGAAAATGGGAATAGGAACATACATATCGATAATTACCTTAAATGTGAATGGACTAAATTCTCCCACCAAAAGACACAGATTGGCTGAATGGATACAAAAACAAGACCCATATACATATATATGCTGTCTACAAGAGACCCACTTCAGACCTAGAGACACATACAGACTGAAAGTAAGGGGATGGAAAAAGATATTCCATGCAAATGGAAGCCAAAAGAAAGCTGGAGTAGCAATTCTCATAACAGACAAAATAGACTTTAAAATAAAGACTATTAGAAGAGACAAAGAAGGACACTACATAATGATCAAGGGATTGATCCAAGAAGAAGATATAACAATTGTAAATATTTATGCACCCAACATAGGAGCACCTCAATACATAAGGCAAATACTAACAGCCGTAAAAGGGGAAACTGACAGCAACACAATCAGAGTAGGGGACTTTAACACCCCACTTTCACCAATGGACAGCTCATCCAAAATGGAAATAAATAAGGAAACACAAGCTTTAAATGACACATTAAACAAGATGGACTTAATTGATATTTATAGGACACTCCATCCAAAAACAACAGAATACACATTTTTCTCAAGTGCTCATGGAACATTCTCCAGGATAGATCATATCTTGGGTCACAAATCAAACCTTGGTAAATTTAAGAAAATTCAATTTGTATCAAGTATCTTTTCCGACCACAATGACATGAGACTAGATATCAATTACAGGAAAAGCTCTGTAAAAAATACAAACACATGGAGGCTAAACAATACACTACTTAATAATGAAATGATCACTGAAGAAATCAAAGAGGAAATAAAAAAATACCTAGAAACAAATGACAATGGAGACACAACGACCCAAAACCTATGGGATGCAGCAAAAGCAGTTCTAAGAGGGAAGTTTATAGCAATATAAGCCCACCTTAAGAAGCAGGAAACATCTCGAATAAACAACCTAACCTTGCACCTAAAGCAATTAGAGAAAGAAGAATTAAAAAACCACCAAAGTTAGCAGAAGGAAAGAAATCATAAAAATCAGATCAGAAATAAATGAAAAAGAAATGAAGGAAACGATAGCAAAGATCAATAAAGCTAAAAGCTGGTTCTTTGAGAAGAGAAACAAAATAGATAAACCATTAGCCAGACTCATCAAGAAAAAAAGGGAGAAGACTCAAATCAATAGAATTAGAAATGAAAAAGGAGAAGTAACAACTGACACTGCAGAAATACAAAAGATCATGAGAGATTACTACAAGCAACTCTATGCCAATAAAATGGACAACCTGGAAGAAATGGACAAATTCATAGAAATGCACAACCTGCCAAGACTGAATCAGGAAGAAATAGAACATATGAACAGACCAATCACAAGCACTGAAATTGAAACTGTGATTAAAAATCTTCCAACAAACAAAAGCCCAGGGCCAGATGGCTTCACAGGTGAATTCTATCAAACATTTAGAATACAGCTAACACCTATCCTTCTCAAACTCTTCCAAAATGTAGCAGAGGGAGGAACACTCCCAAATTCCTTCTACGAGGCCACCATCACCTTGATACCAAAACCAGACAAGGATGTCACAAAGAAAGAAAACTACAGGTCAATATCACTGATGAACATAGATGCAAAAATCCTCAACAAAATACTAGCAAACAGAATCCAACAGCACATTAAAAGGATCATACACCATGATCAAGTGGGGTTTATTCCAGGAATACAAGGATTCTTCAATATATGCAAATCTATCAGTGTGATACACCATATTAACAAATTGAAGGAGAAAAACCATATGATCATCTCAATAGATGCAGAGAAAGCTTTTGACAAAATTCAACACCCATTTATGATAAAAACCCTGCAGAAAGTTGGCATAGAAGGAACTTTCCTCAACATAATAAAGGCCATATATGACAAGCCCACAGCCAACATCATCCTTAATGGTGAAAAACTGAAAGCATTTCCACTAAGATCAGGAACAAGACAAGGTTGCCCACACTCACCAATCTTATTCAACATAGTTTTGGAAGTTTTAGCCACAGCAATCAGAGAAGAAAAGGAAATAAAAGAAATCCAAATTGGAAAAGTAGAAGTAAAGTTGTCACTGTTTGCAGATGATATGATAGTATACATAGAGAATCCTAAAGATGCTACCAGAAAACTACTAGAGCTAATCAATGAATTTGGTAAAGTAGCAGGATACAAAATTAATGCACAGAAATCTCTGGCATTCCTATACACTAATGATGAAAAATCTGAAACTGAAATCAAGAAAACACTCCCATTTACCATTGCAACAAAAAGATTAAAATATCTAGGAATAAACCTACCTAAGGAGACAAAAGACCTGTATGTAGAAAACTATAAGACACTGATGAAAGAACTTAAAGATGATACAAATAGATGGAGAGATATACCATGTTCTTGGATTGGAAGAATCAACATTGTGAAAATGACTCTACTACCCAAAGCAATCTATAGATTCAATGCAATCCCTATCAAACTACCAATGGCATTTTTCACAGAACTAGATCAAAAAATGTCACAATTTGTATGGAAACACAAAAGACCCCGAATAGCCAAAGCAATCTTGAGAACGAAAAACGGAGCTGGAGGAATCAGGCTCCCTGACTTCAGACTATACTACAAAGCTACAGTAATCAAGAGAGCATGGTACTGGCACAAAAACAGAAAGATAGATCAATGGAACAGGATAGAAAGCCCAGAGATAAACCCACGCACATATGGTCACCTTATCTTTGATAAAGGAGGCAGGAATGTACAGTGGAGAAAGGACAGCCTCTTCCAAAAGTGGTGCTGGGAAAACTGGACAGGTATGTGTAAAACTATGAGATTACATCACTCCCTAACACCATACACAAAAGTAAGGTCAAAATGGATCAGAGACCTAAATGTAAGGCCAGAAACTATCAAACTCTTAGAGGAAAACATAGGCAGAATACTCTATGACATAAATCACAGCAAGATCCTTTTTGACCCACCTCCTAGAGAAATGGAAATAAAAACAAAAATAAACAAATGGGACCTAATGAAACTTCAACGCTTTTGCACAGCAGAGGAAACCATAAACAAGACCAAAAGACAACCCTCAGAATGGTAGAAAATACTTGCAAATGAAGCAACTGACAAAAGATTAATTTCCAAAATTTACAAGCAGCTCATGCAGCTCAATAACAAGAAAAACACAACCCAATCCAAAAACGGGCAGAAGACCTAAATAGACAATTCTCCAAAGAAGACATACAGATTGCCAACAAACACATGAAAGAATGCTCAACATCATTAATCATTAGAGAAATGCAAATGAAAACTACAATGAGATATCATCTCACACCAGTCAGAATGGCCATCATCAAAAAATCTAGAAACAATAAATGCTGGAGAGGGTGTGGAGAAAAGGGAACACTCTTGCACTGCTGGTGGGAATGTGAATTGGTTCAGCTACTATGGAGAACAGTATGGAGGTTCCTTAAAAAACTACAAATAGAACTACCATATGACACAGCAATCCCACTACTGGGCATATATTCTGAGAAAAACAAAATTCAAAAAGAGTCATGTACCAAAATGTTCATTGCAGCTCTATTTACAATAGCCCGGAGATGGAAACAACCTAAGTGCCCATCATCGGATGAATGGATAAAGAAGATATGGCACACATATACAATGAAATATTACTCAGCCATAAAAAGAAACGAAATTGAGTTATTTGTATTGAGGTGGATGGACCTAGAGTCTGTCATACAGAGTGAAGTAAGTCAGAAAGAGAAAGACAAATACCATATGCTAACACATATATATGGAATTTAAGAAAAAAAAATGTCATGAAGAACCTAGGGGTAAGACGGGAATAAAGACACAGACCTACTGGAGAACGGACTTGAGGATATGGGGAGGGAGAAGGGTGAGCTGTGACAAAGCGAGAGAGAGGCATGGACATATATACACTAACAAATGTAAGGTAGATAGCTAGTGGGAAGCAGGCACATAGCACAGGGTGCATAGCACAGCTCGGTGCTTTGTGACCACCTGGAGAGGTGGGATAGGGAGGGTGGGAGGGAGGGAGACGCAAGAGGGAAGAGATATGGGAACATATGTATATGTATAACTGATTCACTTTGTTATAAAGCAGAAACTAACACACCATTGTAAAGCAATTATACTCCAATAAAGATGTTAAAAAAAATAGGGGAAATTTTAATTCTAATTCACAAGCACTGATCTTCACTAATCAATTCCACTATGTCAGAGTTGATAGCATATTGACTGATGTAACCAAGTTAACTCTAGATTTCAAATTACAAAAAAGCAGTGGCATGAAACACCTATCAGGGTTTCAATGCAGATGTTTGAAAGAAAAAAAAGTTTTGCTACCTTCAGCCAAATATTTTCCTGCAAAAATTATCTAATTTCTATTGACTTCTATATTTTTTTAAAAATGAAAGCAATTTAACCTTCACAATGTCAATCTCCTTTATGGGATCTACACCTCACATTATGAGAATACTGGTAATATCTTTAAAATATTTGTACATTTGTCTATACTCATGCTAGGGCTGAAAATCAGTGCGCCTAAAACAAACTCACAGTTTTCAGCTCCTTGTTAGTTCTCTTCCTGAACATTTTCCTTATGGCATCAAGTCATTTCAGCTGGTTGTATGTCATCATTTCCTCCATTTTCACGTCTAATAAATCATCGATTTTTACTGTTCTATTTTTACCCATTTAACTGCTCTCCTTCATTTCCAGCAAAATCAATTCACATTTATGGGACTGTACAGCCTTCTGGTTTCTCTTCACTGCTAATCTTCCTCTCTCGAGTCTGTCCTAAGACCATCCCCACACCAAGCTTTCTAAAGAGTTTACTTAACAGTATCACCTTCTACTTCAAACTTTACAGAGATTCAATATTACCCTTCGGTCTGGCATTGAAGACCCCGAATAATCTTTCTACCCTCCCTATTTTCCACAAGTTATGTATATGAACCTTATGACTGGATTAATCTTGTCTCTTCCTTTGTAAGTCAGGAAGACGAAGGGTGAATATGTTGGTCATCAGAAGGCGATCGAGCAAAAGTGTTTCTCAAGAAGACTCTTAAGAATGATGGGAACTGATGCTGAACATCTATCCTCATTCTATCTGGTTGCTGCTTTAGAGAAATAAATCTTATTTATTTATGTTCTGGAGAAGTAAATAAATAAAAGACAGAAAAAAAAAAAAAAGACTGCAAACTAAGCAGTCAGGAAACTAAGGCAGATGGATAAAAATTCCACAAACTGGCTCGCTGGAGCACTGCCAAAGCGAGCTTCAATTTTTTTTTTTAATGTGATCTAAAAGGAGAAGCAAAAGAGTGAAAGCGCGTAATTATTATTGTTATTATCATCACTACACTCTGTAACAGTTGTTCAGGAAGGAGAGTTTATTATATGGTTTGCAAAACAGGCCAGCACATTTAGCTAAGTTAATCACTTCACGTCTCGATTATTTTATTGCCTCTTGTTGAGTTTCTTCTTTCCAATCTCTTCTACTTCCTTACTATCTTCCAACTCCATCCTTCTCAGACCCAGCCCTCCCCACTCCTGTTGCTACCCTAGTATGGACAGAGTGTGCTCCGGTTTCCTACCATCTACTACTTCACTTTCAGCTCCTGGAGACTGCTCACAGCCTGACAAGACTTTCAAGTCTGTTTCCTTTCTCTCCCAGATTAACCTTGAGCTTTGGTTATTCATATGTCATTTCTCTCCCTCCAGGCTCATATCAACATCAGAGATTTTGCTCTTGATATTTTCTCGATTGAAAATAGTCTTCAGGAGCTTCCCTGGGGGCGCAGTGGTTGAAAGTCCGCCTGCCGATGCAGGGGACGCGGGTTCGTGCCCTGGTCCGGGAAGATCCCACATGCCGCGGAGCGGCTGGGCCCGTGAGCCATGGCCGCTGAGCCTGCGCGTCCGGAGCCTATGCTCCGCAACGGGAGAGGCCACGACAGTGAGAGGCCCACGTACCGCAAAAAAAAAAAAAAAAAAAAAAAAGCCTCACAATTGCTTTCTAAAGTAACTTGCCAGCAATAAAACTCCTAGCTCATCTTATGAATTTTTTACAATTTCATACAAACATCATATTTAGGATTGTTTTACTTTTCCTCACACTTTAATTCTTTTCTTAATGGAATACAAACTCACGGTTAAAAGCTCCCTCTACTGGTTATTTTTAACATATCAAGAAGAAATTTTAAAAACAGTTATCCAAAATTACCTAAAATATATTTCCTAAGAAGTTATCATTCATCTCAAATATAATTCGTAAAAGTCATCAGTGATACGTCTTTTCATGCATCTGTGTTTTACTCATATGATCCAGTTTCTGAGGAATGTATGCTACTGTAGTTTGTAATCCTTTATTTCTTTGGATGAAATACTTGATTTTTCTCCTTTCCATAAATTCTACCATGCTTCATTCTATACACTCCAATCACGCTTACAACTCCAGGATTTCCTGAGAGGCGACACAGCATAGCGACAGAGCTCTAGGATTCTGGAGTCAGGCTGCCTTCCTCTGAACTGCCCCTGGCTTGACGCTTTATTAGCAGCAATTACCCTGATGAATTCATAAACATCTGTGCATCTCACTTTCCTCACAAAAGAAATGGGAATAACAATAGTTCTTCTCTCACGCTATCGTTGCAGGTTTTAAATGTTCAGTCAAAGCATTTAGCACAAGTAAGTATTACATCTTCAGGTCCTGGTAAGGCCACGCCTCACTGCTCCCTCAAAGGCAGAGAATGAATGCAATCTGTGGAGTCGTTTTCCCAGTGTCTGACTTTTTTTATTCTCTGAACTTTGCCATGATTCTGTTGTCAATGTCCTCTATCTTCTTCCCAGAGCTTCCCAAGGATCTTGTTTGTATTGCCTTCTGTTCATTTATTTTATTTTTTATCACTGTGGTAAGGACACTTAACATGAGATCTACCCTCCTAACAATTTTTTTTTTTTTTTTGCGGCACGCGGGCCTCTCACTGTTGTGGCCTCTCCCGTTGCGGAGCACAGGCCCCAGACGCGCAGGCTCAGCAGCCATGGCTCACGGGCCCAGCCGCTCCGCGGCACGTGGGATCCTCCCGGACCGGGGCACAAACCCGTGCCCCCTGCATCGGCAGGCGGACTCTCAACCACTGCGCCACCAGGGAAGCCCCCCTCCTAACAATTTTTTAAGTGTATAACACAGTATTGTTATCTAAACACACAATGGCGTATAGCAGAACTCTAGAAAGTATTCATCTTGTGTTAACTGGCATTTTTATCCCAAAGAATTAGAAATCAGGATCTCAAAGAGATATTATCATCCCCATGTTCATTGAGGCACTCACTATTCACAATAGCTGAAATGTGAAAACAGCATAAATGTTCACTGATGGATGAATGGATTTTAAAAAGTGGAATATATCTATGATGGGATGTTCAGCATTAAAAAAGAAGGAAATCCTGTAATACGTGACAACATGGATGAACCTTGAGGACATTATGCTAAGTGAGATAAGCAGACACAGAAGCACAAATACTGCATGCTTCTAAAATAGCCTTCCCCATATTTTTTGATGTCTTTCAATTTACTTGCTAGATATCACCCCAAATGGCTCATACTCTTGACGTGTTCCTTGAATGAAACACAAAGGGAGTTGGCACACACTTTCATTAGAGTCTTATTTTATCCTTTTCATTATATCTCACCGAAGGCTTTCAACTTGAAAGAGGTGATTGAATGATTACTGGATTTCAGAATCATGGCTGCCAACTAAAACACATTTTCTTCAAATTACATTCCCTATGTTTAAGAGCATTGTTTATTGATGTGAAGTATATTGCTTGTAGAATATAAGGTTAGGCATGTGGACCCTGCAGACAGAAACGCTGGTCCTATAACGTGTTTGTCCTTGGCAGTTAGGTAATCTCGTCATTCAACTGTAAAACAGGTATTATGTTTATTTCTATTATTTTCATATAATTAAAGATTATTGAAGTAGGTTATCATGTAGCCTGGTTCTAAGCCCTACCTATTATCTCACAGGTATATAGTTGAAAATATCTGTAATGAGCAGTGCTGGTAAGATTAATATGAGGTATCACCACAATATGTATTTAAGTATATATATGTTTCAAGCTAATTTTTTTAACTTCAATTTAAAATCATATTGACTTTGGTTTTGGTAAGAATGATATCCCAGGAATCTATTTTTATCACCCAATGGTAAAGTTAAGATGAAAAAGAAAGAATACTTCCCACATAAATCTCAGAATGTTGATACTGTTCACCATGAAGGTCATTTCAACAGCAAACTGTTTTGGTCTTCATGATATTTCGGAAACATTTCAGTGCATTTCCAAAAGACTGTTTCAAATTTAGATTTCATGGTTAAACATCTGGGTTTCTTTCTTGGTCCATTTAGCTGCATTTCATATATATACCCTCCACTGCTTCAGAAAATAAAAATAGATTTTGTGAAAACTCAGGAGGTGAAAGATAACAGCATTACACAAAATTAAGGGGTCTGGGTGACCTAGTTTGGATAGTCAGTTTTAATTCTAGAAAACACATTGAGATTCTCTGAGGAAAGGATATTATGCATATTTTAGCATCACTTTGTAAAGGCAGAGTTTTCAGAAGTTGGGAGTACAGCTAAAATTCATTTGTTCAAATACAAGCAGCATCACCAATATTTAAAATTGTTTAGCATTCAACGTTACTAATCTTGCATTGTACAGTCCTAAATACTTGATCCAGAGTTTTTCCCTTTATAACCAAGCCACATCTTAACTTGTTGTCTTGACACTGGATATGTTGATTTATGCAGAATCTATATTGTATAAACTTTATGCAAAAGTTATAATAAGTCAGCTCTAGAAAGTCACGAGATAATTTTCTGTATTCATAAAATTGTTATTTTTCCTACATGAAGATTTTTGAACTGGGCTGTTGAACACTTAAATCTTCAGATGTTGTTTAGATTTTTATCTTGTTATTTTTTAGTAGCAATGTATTTACACTAAATTCAGGAGTCTGCATCTCTTCCTTCTTCTACAGTTACCCCCATCTTTAGGTAACACCCTAATATGTTTTTTGAAAACTCTTTGAAGGTTCCATATTTCTATTTTAATATGTTCTCCCAGTTATCCCAGAACAACTTTCCTTTCTTTTGATAAGCCTGCCATAGTCTTCAAATTATATAGCAGATGTATGCCAAGTCTCCAAGATTACAAGCAATCATGGTTTCTATATTTATGTACAGGCTGTGTGGAGCCTTTATAAATGTCCCAAGTTAGACTAGGGCTTGATCTACCTAAGTGCTAAGTATTAGTTGTTGTTATTGTTGCTGGATGCATTAATACTCCTGCCTTTCTCAAGAGAACTCATACTGCGATGATATGAAAAGAAGATAAGTGTGGAGAGTGCAGCTCAACAGGGGGATAGCCCTAAATTTATCCTCGTGAAATAGAAATATATATTTCCCCAATTGAGGTCACATAAATGAAGACGTAGGATCCTGCCATCTTCGTTTTTGTCTGAGGTACCAGCAGGGCAGTAGAGAAAGGTCATGAAGTGACCACGGTCCACTCCACCCACAGAGCTCCCAGTGTAGAAGAGATTTATCTGACCCACTATCCCCAAATGATTCTGGTTCATCTTTAATAGCACAGTATGATGAAAAACAGTTTTTGTTTTGTTTTGGTGATCAGAATCATGGATACAGACTGCCAACATCTTTATCATTTATTATTTTAAGCAAAGCAATGGCAGACATATTGGAACTGACTTATTCAATCATTGCAAGAAATCAGTATATCAATGTAGCAAGATTTGAGAAATTCTAGAAGATGAGAGAGTAAGGAGAAGGGTTTTACATTCTATCAAAAATACTTGTACATTCAAAAACAAAGAAACAAAAAGAACTATGAAAAATTCTCATTCCATGTATATGATTAAGAAACAGATGTAGGAATAGAAAGCTCTTCTCCCATCCCCAACCTGACTCATCCCTCTTTCAGCATCACACTCAATACCCCCCATCCTCACCTCTCCTCAAGTCTTGTCTGGTTCCTTCTCTTCCTCACTCGTCTTTCTCTTTCTCAGTCTGGGCAGTTTCTAGATGATAGCACGTTTTAACCACTCAACCTTAACTGTTAGCGTGCCGCAACTTTTTAGATGACCATTTATTCATATTAGGAAACGGTAGTAAAAGGAGGTAATTCTTGTTTAATCTTACTTAGAATATGAAACCTCACTAGTACCAACAAACTAGAAAAAAGGTTAATTGAAATTATTTCAAAATCTAAAGTTAGATTTTTAAAATACAGCTTAAAATGTTAAATTAAAAATATTAATGTATACGTTTAGTTTTATTTCTTGGGTTTTAGCTCTTTGAATGTAATAATAATAATGCAAAGAATGAAAGAAACAAAAATAATAAGCAAAAAGAGAACTATGCTTTCTCCCCCAGTATTCCATTTCTATGTTTGATTTCATGGATAAATACTTTTATTGACGGCATTAAGTAAACTTAACATTGGCTTAGTTTGCAGTTCTCACAATTTCAAATTGCTGAGGGTCTGGATTTCTGAACATTTAACAAAACTGAGTAAATGCCTATTTACCATGAATTTTGGAGAAAGTAGCTACTAGCAAAATTAGTCTACATGGCCCATTAGAGACTCTTTAAAACCACAGTAAAATTTTTATTCTTAATCCCAATAGGATTCTTTCCAGTAATACTCTATGATTATGAGTGGATGGTAGTTTTTCTGATTACAATACCAACTTTTGAAAATGTAGTTTCTCTTCCACATATCTTAAATATATTCCTTCTCTCTTTTTTTTTTTTTTGGTATGATGATCAAATCAATTATAAAGAGAGGTTGGAAATCTATTACCTGAAGAACAACAATGTGGGTAAACCTTTAAATTATAAATGCACTGAATTTCTCTCTTCTTTATAAAACTGATAGAATATTATATAACAACAACAATAAAAGCAGAAGATAATTTCAACAAGAGAGAAAAATGAGGCTAGGCCAGGTAGCTGACATAAAATACTTTCTTCACTGACAATGGATAGAAGCAAGGAATGCATGACACATTCTGAGTTTCACCGGAACAGCACGGTAAACTCATTTCAAGTTGAAACAAAATAATGACATTTGAGGGAAAACAAGTTTTAGAATATGTGACATGGATGTGTTTGTATAATGAGCTTTATATATTATCCATGCTACACATAGAAATGACACCTGCAAAATCATTAAATTTAAATTGTGTGAGATCTATGCAAACCAGTCTAAGGCTACTACTACAAAACTCTTTTGAAACATCTCCATGAAGTTTAAATTCTGGCATTAAATGTTCATAAGGAAAAATAGGATCTATTGATAATTTCTGGTCTCTGTATAAAGTGATTTACATACTAAGTCCCTGATGTATAATAGATTATCACTGGGAATAATTATGTAATCCAAACTGGGCAGTCAGCACTAAATATCATCGTATTTTCTAATATATTTGGATGCTCAGATATATGTAAAATTTAAAAATATATATGATTATTACCAAAACTCAAATACCTATTAAAAACTTAAAACTAAGAAATATATGCTGATATATTTAACAAATGATTTAACACTTTCTAAGTTCCAGGCCCTGCACTGTACGCTGGGTTTCAATGATGAGCAAAACAGAAACTCTGCCCTGAAGCAACTTCTGCAAAAATGTTAAAGAAATCAAATATCAGGCACAGATGATAGTTTTCTACTTTTCTAGCCCACATCTTTCTGTGCTGTTTAGCTTAACAAAGTTCCTGGCAAATTCTCAGTTTGAGATTTTCAGGTATTCCTCAACAGAAGATGCACATTTCCAGGTTGCCAATCTGATACGGTGAGTTATATCCAAGGACTGCCAACAATGTTCTAAATTTAGGAAAGGTTTCTTGGTTCACTCTCCCTGTGCTGCTTAGGTCTTTGAAGCCAGATCTCTTGGGCCCTGCTCACTAAATGTTCCTTAAACACTGAATTAAAAGCCTGATGGAGATAAAAAGCAGTGGGCAAATATTCAAGTAATTCCATGTTTCCCCGTGATCTGCTCCCTAGTCTGACAACTCTGGTGCCTTTGGCCTGCTCCTTTTCCTAAGCTGTCATCCAGCCTGAGACATTAGTAGCTTAGAAATCACGAAGGCTCTTGTATAATCTGGACACAGCAAGGCCTAGTGGACTTTGGTTTCAGCCTCAGCTGCTACTCACGAGTGATCTGACCTTTGGCAAATCATTTAACCTTCCCAACGTTCAGGTTTCTCACGGGTAAAATAAAAGTTTGTCCTAGATGCTCTCCAAAGTCACTTCGAGGTGGAAAATGTCACGAGTTTATGAACACAATGAACACGAGGCTCCTGCTGTTATGGCACGATCCTAGCTCAGTTTTTATGGCTGGAAAATTCCGTTAAAAATAAGCTAACACTGCATTCAATGTTGAGCTATTTGTAGTGACGTGGATGGACCTAGAGTCTGTCATGCAGAGTGAAGTAAGTCAGAAAGCGAGAGACAAATACCGTATGCTAACACATATATATGGAATTTAAGGGAAAAAAAATGTCACGAAAAACCTAGGGGTGAAACAGGAATAAAGACACAGACTTATTAGAGAATGGACTTGAGGCTATGGGGAGGGGGAAGGGTAAACGGTGACAAAGCGAGAGAGAGGCATGGACATATATACAGTACCAAACGTAAGGTAGATAGCTAGTGGGAAGCAGCCGCATAGCACAGGGAGATCAGCTCGGTGCTTTGTGACCGCCTGGAGGGGTGGGATAGGGAGGGTGGGAGGGAGGGAGACGCAAGCGGGAAGAGATATGGGAACATATATATATATATAACTGATTCATTTTGTTGTGAAGCTGAAACTAACATACCATTGTGAAGCAATTATACTCCAATAAAGATGTTAAAATGAAAAAAAAAATGAAAAATTTTAAAAAGTAACTATTATTTGCCGATGTGGTAATCATTTAAAACAAAGGTATGAAGGCAATCATTAGAAGTGTGGAGTGATACAATCAATAATAAGGAATCCAAAGGAGAAATGAGCTAAGTGAAAGAATTACAAAGTCAATGAAAGAGAGAGTGGGAATTCTATTCACTGAACATTAGTCACTCACTGGGAAACTTTTATTGAGCATCTATGTTCTAAGTATGGTTCTTGACCCTGAGGACACAGCTGTAAACAATACACACATGGTCTCGGTCCTTATATATTTACACCATAGTCAGGGGGAAGGAAGGAACATAGGTAGAGAAAGAAATGAGATAATTTTACATAGTAATAAACAGTAAGTTATAAATAAGGAATAAACTGGGTGAAAGAAAAAGGAGGGGTCTAGTGTTGGGAGGCTCCTAATTTAGGATGGTCAGGAAGGCCTCTCTAATATAAAGTAACAGAAGAGTGGAGACCTTAGTGATGACAGGATGCTGCCCATACGACCTTCTCAGCATGGAGCCTTCCAGATGAAAGGTACACAGACACTGGATGATACCACAGTAGCAAGGTTGGAAACAAGCTCAGACTTGAATAATGGAGGCCAGGGTGCCAGGACCACAGTGAGCAAAGGGAGGATGCTACAGCCTGATGGCAGATACAGGTGGAGCCCAATCTCCCTAAGGAGTGGCATGAACTTGGGGCTTCGTTCTATCTCAGTGGAATATGGAAATGTCAAGCAGCAGACATTGGATGCTTTCAAGAAAGGTGGCAATATCAGTATTATCCATTTGAAAACATCTGTTTGCCTGCTGGATGGAGATGAGATCTAGAATGGTAACAAACAACAGCCATGAGATGTGTTAGTATTTTAGAACTACAGGAGAAAAAAAATGATGAAATTTTAGGAGACTTAGGTAAATAGTGCATTAAGCAATTCCTAATTAAAGTGAATAAAGCCTTAGGGTTAAGTGAAATACAAAATGTTTGCCAGGTGAAGGCAAGAACTAGAAGAGTCCATATTTACTCATACTTGTTTGTTTGCAAATGGAGGAACTATTGTGTCATTACACTGTCAGCAGTAAATTAGGCTTTTTTTTTTCAGAGTCATAGTGGGCCCGGACTTTAACTTGCTCCATTTTCTAATGTTAACAGTTAGAAAGCTAACAGTCTAAGTTAACTATGGCTTCAGTGAAGGTGGCAAGATGCAAGTTTCCAACTGTAGTGATTTGGAGAAACAGTAGCAATGTACTGAAAATCAATGAATCCATGTTGGCTTTGTTTTTACCCCAAGGTATACAATACAGGTGAGGATACTTAAGAAGCCAAAAACTATTCCCATGTTCTGCTTGGCCGAGGGTAAGTTGGAAAAAGAGATGGAATGAAGATTTGTAACATACTTTGCCCTGATGTTTAAGCAAACACAACTGTATAGCAGTATAATTGCCTAATTTGTCCATTATTCATCTAAAAGAGAAGTTATTACCACATTTCTCCAAAGAAGACATACAGATGGCCAACAGGCACATGAAAAGATGCTCAACATCACTAATTATTAGAGAAATGCAAATCAAAACTACAATGAGGTCCCACCTTACACCGGTCAGAATGGCCATCTTTAAAAAGTCTACAAATAACAAATGCTGGAGAGGGTATGAAGAAAAGGGAACCCTCCTACACTGTTGGTGGGAATGGAAGTTGGTGCAGCCACTATGGAGAACAGTGTGGAGGGTCCTCAAAAAACTAAAAATAGAGTTGCTGTAAGATTTAGTGATCCCACTCCTGGGCATATATCTGGACAAAACTATAATTCAAAAAGATACACACACCCCTATATTCATAGCAGCACTATTCACAATAGCCAAGACATGGAATCAACCTAAATGTCCATCGGCAGATGAATGGATAAAGATATATACAATGGAATACTACCTAGCCATAAAAAAGAATGAAATTATGCCGTTTGCAGTAACATGGATTGACTTAGGGATTATCATACTAAGCGAAGTAAGTCAGAAAGAGAAAGACAAATACTGTATGATATCACTTATATGTGGAATCTAAAATATGACACAAATGAACCTATCTATGAAACAGAAACAGACTCAAAGACATAGAAAAGAGACTTGTGGTTGCCAAGGGGGGTGGGGTAGGGGAGGGAAGGATTGGGAGTTTGGGGTTAGCAGAAGCAAACTATTACATATAGAATGGATAAACAGCAAGGTCCTACTGTATAGCACAGGGAACTATATTCAATATCTTGTGATAAATCATAAGGGAAGAAAATATGAAAACGAATATATATATATATGTGTATAACTGAATCACTTTGCTGTACAGCAGAAATTAAAACAAAATTGTAAATTAATTATATTTCAATAAAAGATAGATAGATAGATAAATAAATAAAGTGACCCATTGTGCCCCTTATTCAATTCCATCACTGGTTCATTCAGAAATCCATATTGCAGATGTGACATAGTTAGGCACTGTCGGGTACATTTTACAATACCAAAGCTACCAACTTACTGAGAAAATGTCACAGGCTCAATTCTGTTCAGCTAAATTATAGATATTAATTTAATATGTATAATGTGGGATGAGACAAGGGACTGCAGAGGATGTTCAAGACACAGGGGCTTCAAATCTATTGGGGAAAACAAGGCACATATAGAACAATTACATGAGAATGAAAGTTAATGTGATATTAAATGACAAAATTAGTTACAGAGACAATAATCTTTATTGAAATCTAGAAAAGAGAAAGACAATAAATCGAGTTTGTCACCAACCAATCCCAAGCAGCCGGTGAAAACACTGTTATATGTTAGAAGCATTATTTTCATCATTGTATTCATAGAATGTTGCTCTTGATTTTGGGTTAGGAAAGAGTTGTAAGGGAAATGATAAAATTATATCATCAGATGATAAAGGAAACATAAATTTAACAGCTGTTTGGATGTAACAGATAATGGCAAGATGTTGCTGACTTACAATTAATTGTGTACTAAGAAGCAGGCTTTCCTGACTGGTGATGATTAACTACCCAGCTATTAATCATCTAATTGTTAAACTGATTAACTACAACCTTGCTAGCATGTTAAATTAGCTTTACTGCCCCTCACCTTTTGGGCTTCCCTGGTGGCGCAATGGTTGAGAGACCGCCTGCTTATGCAAGGGACACGGGTTCGTGCCCTGGTCCAGAAAGATCCCACATGCTGCGGAGCAGCTGGGCCTGTGAGCCATGGCCGCTGAGCCTGCGTGTCCGGAGCCTGTGCTCCGCAACAGGAGAGGCCCCAACAGTTTTCAAAATATATTAGAATTTTGATTAGACTAACAACAAGCTGTCCATTTTAGGTTATTTTTGAGGTGAAGAGTCCTTCGAAGGGTTTTTGGAGAGGTAATTGCTCTCACATTTTGCAGAGAAATGGATGCAAACAATAAACAGATGAGAACAACCAAATTGGCATAATGGGCCGTTAGACTAAGCTCATTAGATGGGCTACTAATTTAATAAAATCCAAATCTGTTTTCTATTAGGTAGAAAGATAGATATATCTTTATATATACATATATATGTATATACAAATATATATCTACTTACCTAATACACACCACACACAGTAGAAAAATATATAGAAACATAAATATGTATGTATATATGTTTTAATTACATATCTGTGCTAGTAATTGTTTAACACAATTTCCTTTTATTTTTGGAATCATACAACAGCATAAACATGCATTTCTCTAAATTTCCTCCTTTTCTTCCTTAGTATCAATGGCGTACTACTGACTGTTGGAATGACCTCCTGTCTGGCTTGTCCTTCTCAAATTGATCCTTCCCCTCTGCCTTCAGCTTTCAAAAACTGGAATCTACTAATATCAATCCCATGTTTAAAACTCATTGTTATAATGTCTATATGTTACTTTAAAAGACTTTTGTCTCAACAGTGGGATATACGCGTATATGTTGTTTTGATCCGTGCCCTAGAGATGGTGAGTTGACATATGAAGAACCCTCGTGGAGAATGGGGTTAGTGTGCTGGAGAGTGAGTCACCAATGGAGAGACTAACCAGAAGCCCATCTCCCTGAGGTAAGCACTAAAATTTCAATGGCCCTCGTCTCTCATCAGCCCTGGAGAGTTTATTTGAATACTGAATGACTGAAATGATTTTTCACTGGTGAAATGAGAGGTATTCAAGATATGTGGAGACTAGTAATATTGAGTGGGCATCTCTCCGTTAAGGAACCAAAGCCAGTAGTCTATACCAAATACGTTTCCATTGCGAACAATGACCCAGCCTAACAGCCCCTCTCGTTCTACCCTAAGCTGCTGACAGAGGATTATGCTGCTTGTTTCTGACTAGATGTAGCCAAGTACTGCTGCTTGAATACTGTCACATCTGCACATGAGCCTTGAATTTAAGATCTTGTTACAGTGTCTAAAAGGCCAGAAAGCTGCAGATTTCATTTAATTCACAGAACAGATTGTGTGACTGCTTCTTATTACTGCCTCTTAATAAATGTTTTAATTTGTAGTAGAGTTAGGACTGGGGCTTGCTTTCCTGTTAACAAACTAACTGTAACCATTACTTACATCTAACTACTGGAAGATATGAATATCGAACAAAGGAACAAACCTAATAAACGTGAATGACCAAATCGGCTTACGTCGTTTGCAATGCACCACTGGGTGCGTGATAAAGGTGAAACTCACTTTTAAGTCCTACAGGCTTTCCACGACCTCTCCACTACCTCAATCTGCAGCATCTTAACAACATCCCTGGCATCCTGTACTGTTACATTTTCCCCCAGAACCAACGTACTGTTTGTTCATGCAATTTATCAAGATGTTCCCTTACCTGGAGCATCTGCCCTGCACCTAAGTCTGAATCATCTGGACAACCCAATTTAGACGTTCTCTCCCTCACAGTGCTTCCCAGTCTTTGAAGACTGGGTTGACCACCTCCTCCATATGCTTCCAGAGCACCCTTCTGATACCATTTGCTACAATGTGTTAAAACTGTCTGTTTAGCCATTGAATCCCATCTCTCTACTTCATAAGCAACATGAAAGCAAGTGCTTTGTCTTTTCCTGACATGCATAATACCCAGTAGAATGCTAGTTGATCCGGATACAATCTCCTGTGACTACTTCCATGGACGTTTAGAGAAAACAATCCTTGCTTCCCTTGTCCAAGAAAAAACTGTTGTTTACAATGAGCATTTTCTTCAGATGTGGGTCCACAGAGTAGCAGACTAATACAATTGTCATCAGATGTCTCCTCTGCTAACAATTGTAGATGCATTCTTACAGAAATACCTACTGGATAGATCCCACCATTCTAGATTTGAAGATGTTCTTACATAATGCCAACCTGTCCTAGAAAAGGTGACACTACATGTCCAAGATCTGTATTTAGTCAGCATGCCAGTGAAAATAACAGGTGCTTGGGAAATATCTACATAAATTACAAGCAGGCTATCCAAATTAGTTGATTTTGGTGTGTAAAGATACGTGCTAGTCGAAAATTTCTTCTGTGAGGAGCCACAGAAATTCTCTCACCATCTGTCAGCTGATGGACGTGGCTTACAAATGACCTCATCTCTGTATCCTTCCTGTGGTAAGTGGCCTGGATCTAAGGCAGAGTTCTCTTCAGTGGTAGTAAATTATTGACTTTGTTTATCTTTAAGGACGATAACATCAGCTCCATTAGTATGTGCATTTATATTCCAAATACACCACTGAGGCTTCAGTGAGTCAGTTGCTTCCTGGAAATTAGCAAAACGGGTGTACATAATCTATCCTGTTATCCTTTGCAATGCAAAGGACACTGTATAGCAAGTAATAGTTTACTGGACAAGAACAATATCATGGGTGGTATTTCTCACATTTATTCTATTGATCACCTGCAAACTGCTGATGGCGGTTTACAGGACCAAATGTTTTCTATAGTAAATCCTCCTTCGTAATAGCAACTAGAATGACAGTCATTCCAAATTCAGGCATTTATAACTTCAACAGAAAAAAATGCCAAAAACAAACAATGCCCTATAATCTCCCCACAAGAAAAAAAAGAAAAACAAAACCCAAACAGTAACCTACACCTGTTTTATTTAATCGCCATGTCTGAGCGTTTTTTTTTTTTTTTTTTTTAAATGGAGAAGGGAAGAGAAAAACATATTTTGAATATTTACCATGTAAAAATCTGTTACAGGCACTTTACCAATGTGGAATATCTTAACTTGGCAATGTCATTATGGTTATGTATTTAATCCTCATTTATAAATGAGTAAACTCACATTTAAGGTCATTCACAACCCAGGACTTTTCTTATTTCTTATACCACAACGATTTTGGAAGTATCTGTAAAAGTTGTAATTTTTAAGAATAGCTATATTCTATCTGTTGGCATTTGTTTCATTGTCTGAGCAAATTTATAGACATTTCTTTGGAGAACGAGGAAGACAGATTTTCACGCAAAAATATTAGAGTTTAAAATATCTTAGCATTCAGCTCATTGTTTATACAATTGAAAACTGAATGATACTTTAAAAATATTGAATAGGTCAAAATATAGAGATGAAGGCCCACAAATAAGGGAAGATGGAAAAAAAATGTTTCTATTACTAATTTTCTCTCCCATATTTCTTCCTTGAAGTTGGAAATTCTACGCTGTGAAGTTAATCTTATAATTACAAAATGTTTAAATATAGTATTCATATATTACCACCTAGGTATGTGTTTCCCTAAACAGTTTCTAAAACTCTGCACTAGAAACTTTGGAGAAAACGCTATATTTTTAAAGAGAACATTGTCATTTCTCTACACCAGTGATAAACTGCATGGGACATCTCAAATATTACAATAAGCTTCATCTCTATTGTTATCAAAAGCAATTCTGAGGCTCTCGAAAAGCTCTGAAGCGTAGACACAAGGTTGTTGTGGGTTGAATTGGGTGCCCCCACAATACATGTCGAAGTCCTAACCCTGAGTACTGTGAGTGAACTTAGTTGGAAATAAGGTCTTGGCATCAATCATGTGAAGATGAGGTCATACTGGATTAGGGTAGGTCCTAATCCTATATGACAGATGTCCTGATAAGAAGAGACACAGACACACACAGAGAAAGCCATGGGAAGATGGAGGCAGAGACTGGTGTTGCTGTGACACAAGCTAAGGGAGGCCAGCCAGAGATCCCTAAGGAATGCCAGAGATTGGCCAGAGATCGCTATCACCAGAACCTAGGAGAGGCATGGGACATATTTACCCTCAGAACCTCTAGAAGGAACCACCCCTACCAATGCCTGGATTTCAGACTCCTAGCCTCCAGAACAGTGAGAGAATAAATTTCTGCTGTTTTAAGCTACCCAGTTGGTGGTACTTTGACACGGCAGCCCTAGGAAAAGAAGACACTGGTGATATCAACGGATCCATACTCGACAGGCGGACTCTTGGATGTTTCTACAGTCAGATGCCTCACCAGGCACTAAGGATTAGAGATTATCCTTAAATGCATGCATGCAGCCGTCTCTTGTATCCTGCCTCGGGACACAAGATAGTTCTCTACTAAGCATTACTTTGGATGATGAAAAAACAATCTGATGCAACATTTACAGGGTCCTGACTATTCCACAGGAGCCATTCCAACACAGATAATGGACTACCTCATTTAATCACCCAAATCACCCTAAGACCTTAGTATTACAAATGGCTCTGAAAATCGTTATTGACCCCTTGAGATAGTAAGTAGGCAGTAACAGGAGTGAAGTTAATGTAGTCACTTCCTGGTGATGATTCTTTGACTCCTTGGATATGACTTTTACCCCTACCTAGGTTGCCACACTTAGCAAATGAAAATACCGGGCAGCTGGTAAAATTTGAGTTTCAGATAGTGAATATTTATTTTAGCGTAAGTATGCCATATATACTGCATAGGACGCACTTATACTAAAAAAAGCAAGTAGTGTGTTGTTTATCTGATATTAAAAATTTAACTGGGGGCTTCCCTGGTGGCGCAGTGGTTGGGAGTCTGCCTGCTGATGCAGGGGACACGGGTTTGTGCCCTGGTCTGGGAAGATCCCACATGCCGCGGAGCGGCTGGGCCCGTGAGCCATGGCCGCTGAGCCTGCGCGTCCGGAGCCTGTGCTTCGCAACGGGAGAGGCCACACAGTGAGAGGCCCGCGTACCGCAAAAAAATTTAACTAGCCTTCCTGTATTTTACCTGGCAACTCTACTCCTGTAAGACCTGAGCTTTGGGAACAGAATGCATGGTTAGCACATAGAGAATTCTGAAATTCACAGAAGATTCCTAAAAGGAAATATATGGTCTTTGTTACGTGCAGAACCTGATTTTTAACATCACCTCTTATCTTTGCATCCTTCTTTTCCCAAAAGGAAGTGGGATATAGTAAATTCACTAAATGTTATCGAACAAATTGAATTGACCACTTTAACTAACTTCTCTAAATACAAAATATACTCTCTGAATAACGTTAACAGTCCTTCCCAGGTGAGTCACTAGTGACAATGCTTCTCATCTGTAATTTATTAACTGAATCTAATTGCAGCTTTATATGCCATAACTCTGGTCAACTTCTTTCATCCAACTTGTGAATTTTTTAATAGGTATAATTTTAAATGTTAAGGAAAAGGTTACTAAGTGCATATCAAAGTACCACAAGGTGGATAGCTTAGAACAACACAAGTATATTGTCTCGCTGCTCTGGAGGATAGAAGTCTGAACTCTACTAAATCCATGTGTTGGCAGGGCCATGCTCACTCTAATCCTTCCTTGCCTCTTCCAGTTTCTGGTGGCCTCAGGTGTTTCTTAGCTTGTGGCAGCATCACTCCAGTTTCCACCTCCATGTTCACATAACTGTCTTCACTCTGTACCCTTGGTTGCCACTGCATTCCCTCTTTTATCAGGATACCAGTCAAACTGAATTAGTGCCCACCCCAATGACCTCACTTTAACTGGATGATATCTGTAAACACCCTATATCCCAACGGAGTCACGTTCACAGGTACCAGGGTTCAGGCCTTCCCCTTTCTCTGGGACTTAATTCCACCTATAACACTAGCCTATAATATAGTTTTGACATAATGCCCACTGTTTTCTAACAATGGCAATTCTTCAATTTACCTAATAAATGTTCTAAATCACTAACCCCTTGGACAAAGGAGTCCTATCTGTATCACCATATCTCACCAGCTAGAAGTAGAATGAAATTCCCCAAACCATTAATGCATTAAGGAGAAGAAAAATTATTGTTGCTGGTTCTAAACCTTTGCATTAATCTCTAGATTATCCATCTAACTAAATAGAACAATGATCATCACTAGTATAGCACTGATGACACATCAGTACAATTCATTAGTAATTTCATCCACTCTACCCCAAGCTATACATGTCTGGAGGGCAGAGATCACGGCTTAGGCATCATGGGATGCAAATGGGCCAAGGTTCATCTAATGCATGGTCCAGGTGCCCCTCTCGCAGCCCCTGTTCATGTTGTATGCCTTACAAACTAGTGTACACCCCACAGTCTGACATGTTTAACCAGATAATCTCTCTGTTTATAAATAATACCTTAGTAATAATGTCTTGTTTGCTTTCTGTATTTAATGGTCCCACACACTTTACACATTCAATAACATGTTATTAACATATAACATAGACAGTAGTCTTAAAGAATTAAACCAAAGAAAGATATACAAGCTACCAAAAAAGCATGAATATATAACACACGCTGAGTGGAAAGGGAAATGAGACACTCCAAAAGAGGTGTCCATTTTATTTTTATTTTAGAGTTCCTTTGAACATTAGTAATCACCGTGAAAATTATTCAATATTTGCAGCCACCCTAGAAGGATGATTCTTCAGTAAAAAAAAAATGTGGTGTTTTGAACCCTCTATCCAGAACTCAATTTGTATTTGTTGGCGTCTTAAAGTGATGCGGGTCAGCCCCAGCAGGAACGGAGTTTGTAAGCACTTCCCTGCATGAGCTGTTTCTTTGTGTCCCCAAAGCATAATACATAATTGCCTTCTCTAGGGAGACTACCAGGGTCTTTTGTATTATGGAAAGCTGCAACATTAGCAAACTCAGGTATTCTAAAGTGAGCCAGTAAAGAGGGACCACTCTACAGGATGATAAATGGAGCTGGAGAAACTGTACTGACAGCATTTCGGAGCAGATGATAGGGATAAAAACCACAAACATCAGAAATGGGCACCAAACCAGAAGCCCTGTCCTTTCTTGTGAATATAACTGGAAAATAAGTTTTATATGAGGATAATAAAACAAGAGACCGCAGAAACACTTTGCTTTCCTTTATAAACAATTAATTGTGAAACCAGAAAAAGGTCTTTTTTGGGGGGGAACGAACTCAATATATTCCGTTCAACAGACGTTTCTCTCCATATGTCAACATTTGGGTCACCATAGGTCTTTATGGAATGGAAACCAGAGATCCTGGAGGCTGTTCCCTAGGGTTTATGCTATAAAGATAGTTTGGGACATTTATCAGTTTGTTATTTCCGGTCCCTGTTTTTTTATTTTAAACAATAGTTTGCTCTTGGAGAAGAACAAAACCAAAAAGCCACCTTGCTTTAGAAACAAAACATTAAAGGGGGAGAGAGATAGAGAGAGGGAGAGAGAGAGGGAGAGATTTCAGACATTCGGATGTCTTTGAGAATTGAATTCAAGGACAAATAAGTCATGCCTTTTCAATTAGAAATACGTTAATATGAAAAGATAGCAAAAATATTAAGCAAGTCATTGGGGGCTAATGAAAAATAAGAATAGAGTCTCATCAAAGACCATAGCTCAAGCAGAGGTAACTGCTAAGTTGGTTTTGCTTTGTTCTGTTTTAAAATCTGGAAATCTGCCTGTGAACTGAAATGTGGATTTCTAACATAGCTCCAATTAATTCATTTTGAAGTCTGAAAAAAAAAAGAGGAAAGGCAAAAAAAAATAGAATGTTATCACTTTGGATGCCACATTGCTCCCCGATTCTTTTCTATTTCTCTCAGTTTATTCCATTTGAAGTTGTTTCAGGGCATAGATTAGAACTCGCTAAAACTGTATTTTCTCTCACATCAGCAGCCATAGTGTTGTTTGTGAAATGTCCACCTTAGCTTTCCTCTTTTATGTTAAAAGCCAATGGCGACGTTGGACATCTTTACAGACTCAGCAAATGTGATTGTTGGACTAAAGAATCAAAAAAAAAAAAAAAAAGAAGAAAAGAAAAGATGCTGAAACCCAGAAAGGAACAGAACAGAGAGGGCCAAGGAAATGACATGACATTCCACATCCTATGCAGGCAACCTTTGCTTCCTATGAAGAGCGAGAAGAGGCAGAACCTTTGGAATTAGAGAGCAATGGAAAAAATAAATACTGTTTTTGCTTTAACATTGGATAGGGGAGAAACTAGATTTAATTAAAAAATAGAGTGATATATTTTTGTGAGAGACATCTTCCTTTACTTTAGGAGCTAATAAATGTGAATCATCTCGTGAATAGGACAATTCTAGAAGAAAAGCAGATGCCACTTTCAATGAATGAACGAACATCATTGTAGAAGAAAAACAGACCATGTTCAAGTAGTAAATATGAAGACAGAAGTCGCACACTTAACTTTGGAGGATTTGGAACACAGAAAGGAGCCTTCTCAAGTAAAGAACTGGCAAAGGAACCAAATAATGAGACAAACGAGAACATCTTGGGGGAAGAGGCTATTACTTTTTCTGTATTTATGATTTCTCGGTGGAGGGAAGGGGAGCTCCTGTTAGCAGGTAATTAACTATCAAACAATAAAACAAATACTAAGAAAATGGAGACAGGTATGTCCTCAGCCGAACTGCAAGGATTATTTAGTTGAATGATAACAGATAGTGTCAGCCAGGGATCCAGGATTTTTATTGCTCCTAAGTTGTAAAAGTAAAGCTTGCTGTTTTCAATCATTTCATTGCTCTTTAAGTGAGCATAAAATCCGGCATCCTTCATTCTAATTACACAGAAAATGGTTTAAGGAATAGATGTTGTTTTCAGCGGCTGAACGCCATTTTTCTCCCCACTTATCAGACTTACAGCAGCCCTGGCGCTCACACGCACAGCTACCCACTAAGAGACACAAGTCTTCCAGTCAGTGACCACAGACCAACCACAGAATCTTTTATTCCAGTCCTCACTCTTAAGAACCTGGTCTTTGAAAGAAAAGATTAGCCTCAGGTTATTGAGAGAAAAGGGGGAATTCAATTTATTTCATTGGTGAGCAGACAACTCATCTTGTGCAATTGGAGGAAAACAACTGAGATTTTTATAAGGTGACAGTGTAAATATTTAGTCCAGTCAATAATGTGCGCCTCGTTTACAGCTTTGCAGATGGTAAACAAAACGGACGAGCATATGGAATATTAAAAGAACACCTGAAGTTGGAGGCACGTACAGCAAATTAAAACTGTACTTGGTAACATCTGGGAGCTTACTGAGCTGCTGCCTAAAATGTGTTTTCTTTTTTCTTTTCTTAAGATTTTTTTGATGTGGATCATTGTTAAAATCTTTATTGAATTTGTTACAATGCTGCTTCTGTTTAATGTTTTGGTTTCTCGGCCACGAGGCATGTGGGATCTTAGCTCCTCGACCAGGGATCGAACCCGCACCCCCTGCATTGAAAGGCGAGGTCTTCACCACTGGACCACCAGGGAAGTTGCTAAAATGTGTTTTCTATCATTTATTTGTTAAACACGTCGAATAAGCATCAGAGAATAATTTCAAATAAGTTGTTTAATGATCTAAAGTCATTTCATCCCTATTTTCACAATGTCTTGGGTCATCCGTATGACTTGTTTACTCAAAGAGCTGACATCACTAAGCCTCTGTTTCAGCATCTGTACAGTGGAGAGCAAACGTTACCGAATCGCCAGGATCACCGGAGTACTATATAAAATACTAGAGAGCTGTGAAGAGTCTCTGGCACAAACACTGTCATTTCCTGTCCTTGTCATCATTACTCAATGGATAAAATCAAGGTGAGCTAAAGGAAAGTGTCAAATTTAAAAGGTTTACGTCTAAACATTTTGTGACACAAACCAATTCACAGCCCTCTGAATTTTTTGACGGCTCTCTCCTTGGCAATTTAAAGTGGACTATTTCTAACTTATGCTGACCAGACATAAGAATCTTCCCCCTCTATGGCTGCGCCCAAGGAAATCCACCCAAAGTGAATGTCTATTAATAAAATCAAGAGAAGCATTTCACAACCAGTCAAGAAAACATACTGGAGTTGTTCTGTATCTTGCCACAGATTTCTCCTGTAATGAGAGTCTGTCTTCTTGAATGTCTTTCTAGATGTAATCGGGGCCCCAGTTATTTTAATTTCCCTGATTATTGAAGGCATTGTATTATAAAATACTATAACTGCATAATAGAGGTGTGACCTGATCAGGCAATTATCTAGTCCAAGCTGCATCCTTCCTCACTAATGAACACTTCTTCCTACCTAAAGACTGCCAAGCATGCTCACATATTGATCACCTTCAATCCTAATAACCACTGATACAGGCAGACAGGTATCATAGTTCCCCGCTCCACAGCAGAGGTGAGAAAACTGGGACTCAGCTACATTAAGTGACTTGTCCAAAATCACCCAGGGAGTCCATAGAATGACAGACTCCTAAAATGTTAACCTGATTATCTGGTCAAGGTGTGTCAGACGTAAATGCATGCAAGGGGCAAACCCTTAACATAAAGGCATGTACCAAGCCTGTAGAGGCATCAGAAGAGAATGTGGTTGTACTGTAACAAAGCACAACTGTCTAGTAGCACTGCCTTTGCAGAAACACTTTGGGAGACATTTAAAGTTGCTGAACAAACAAAAACCGCTCAGGGCTAGATATTGTTGAAGGATCTGGAGTTTTGATCTCTGATTTCTTGAACCCTGGTGCTCTCTTTTTAGCCCAAGGAGAGGAAATAGTAGGTTCACGTTCACCCCGCCAGCATTAGACACCCCCGAGGCACGGCTGGCAGTGGGCCTTCCGCAGCCCAGCCAGGAACTCAAACCACCCTTTTCTCCGCAGACTTAGCTTTTTGCCAGTGGGCCACACACAGCTCAAGGCAGGAGATTCAGACAAAGTGTCAAGCCATTGTTTAGCTGTAAGTAGCGTACTTTAGGTACTTTGGCCCCTGTGCCAAAAACCTGTGTACTTTCCGTGTGGTTGTGGGTAGGTGAATGATGGAGAGGGCATGGTAATGACCTACTACAGCTACTCTGTCGCTCTCCGGCTGGCATATGGAAGTCATCACCCCCAAGGCCCAACACTGAGACTGAGATGCTTTTAGGAGCAGTTTACCATTTTCTGAATCCTTGGATCAAGTCTTGGAGCCAACGCTGGGGATGGAGAGATGAACATGACGGAGCTCCGCATGCCAAGAGCTTACGGCGCTGCTAAAGCAGGAGCTCCCATGTTTTTCCACCGAGTCCTTTAGATAGGCAATTAATTGATATCCATTAGGCTAAAATGTTGAAATACAAAGGGATCTATATTATAACTTGGCTTGTACCAATAGCCTTTTCCTAAATAATAATTGCTACGATCCTGGAGAAAACTAGATTAGTGATTCATCAAAAGCTGTGCCTATCAATTTGAGTAGGGTGATGTTCTTTTCTTCTCCCAGAGGTAAATGAAAACGAATTCAATATACAGTCTACGGAGAGTTGTTTGCTGCTGAAACTGTACATAGATCACAACTAGAGCCACTGCAATGTGAGAGGTCCAGCTAGATCAGCCCCTGAGAAGATGAGTGAGGTAGTAGACAAATAGTAGTGGATAATATATGAGGTCTAAAGTGACAGGCCCCTCTTACCGTACATATACTTCAAAGACCCAGGAACTTGCTCTATTTCACAGTACCTGCAACTTTATGGAACCTGCAAGTATAAAAAACTTGCACTTGCTTTATCTCATTTCCTTCTCGTAGATACCATTTTAGCAGGTAGGAGAGTATTATTACTTCCTATTTACAGAAGAAAAAAACTGACGAGCAAAGAGATTAAGTGACTGGCCTCTGGTAACACAGATAATAGGGTTAAAACCTAGAGTCCAGAACTTCAAACTTGTGAAGACCATCTACCACAGTGATTCTCTCTGTGTCACGTATTTTGAAGGAATAGTGAAGAAATTCAGTAATGTGTCATCAGGCATTTGTATAAGTATGCATTTATTTTTCTCAATTATATATCCCCCCAGAGCGAATTTTCTATTTACTTTCCGTGCCCGGACAATTACCAAGTGGTCATTTTAACATGAATTGACGACTTTGTCTGATTCTGTGTTCTTATGGTCACGGCTATTTCTGTTTTCTATAGGCACGTACTTCAAGAAAAATAAATACTAAGTAACGCAAAACTTATAAATAGGTCTCTTAATCCTAAACTTACCAACAAATCTCACCTGAGCTTTAAGTAGGAAATAATTTTAGAGTCAGCCTCAAAATAATTCCCAGTCTAAAATAGCTCTGACATAGTGTCTTAATTCCACTATTAGAAACTAGTTATTTTGAGTACTGTATGGTATTACCAGGGTCCTACTTACAAGCAAATAGCCTATCGTGTTCCAGGCACATGATAACAGAGGGAACTGAAAGGATGAACAAACACATTCGAGCAATAGTGATTTTCACAGTCTAGGAGAACAGCCAGACGTGCAGTGCAGTCAAAGGCAGTGTAACAGGTTGTATAATGAAGCACACACAAGACACTGCGATTGAAGGGACAAGGAATGAGTGACAGTGAGTCAAGGAAGGCTTTCGAGTGGAGGCTGAGACAGATCTTAATGGATGAGTCAGATGGAGAAGTGCATTCCAGAGGAGAGAAGAGCAATCATAAAAGAGAGTACTAATAATAAGAGCCAGATTTGTTCATATCTACTCTGTCCCATTCATTCAACAAATTATATTTCAGTATCTTCCAACCTCCAGGTAACAAGCTAACTCTTTTTTTTTTTTTTTTTGCGGTATGTGGGCCTCTCACTGTTGTGGCCTCTCCCGTTGCGGAGCACAGGTTCCGGACGCGCAGGCTCAGCGGCCATGGCTCACGGGCCCAGCCGCACTGAGGCACGTGGGATCTTCCCGGGGCACGAACCCGTGTCCCCTGCATCGGCAGGCGGACTCTCAACCACTGCGCCACCAGGGAAGCCCCAAACTAACTCTTTATATATATACACTTGCTCATTTTTTCTTACAGCCACCCTTGGGGCTGGCTATTAGCTCCGCGGATAGGAGGTGCAGTCTTGAGAGCTAAAGTCACCTGTCCAGTGTCACTGAGCAAGTGGCCGACAGAGCCAGGATTCAGCTCACATCTCCTGAGTCTAGAGCCTGGGTTCTAAGCAAGCTCTCCTAAGCTCTATGCTGTGATGGACACAAAGGATGAGCAGGAAATCCAGGCTGGAGTCACACTGGAAAGGAATTTGTTATAATTCGAAAACAACATAAAATTAGCTCTTCCAGCATTTTATGCAGGAAGAATCAACGTAAGTGACAACACTGTGAACAGCGGATTGCAGGGGAGATGCTGGGGTAAGAACCGGGATCTGGGGAAGAAAAATTCTCCACCTTCTCTAGAGCCAGCACAGCTTATAGACACTGTCAGGGTAGTCGTTATGGGCAGCAGTGACAAACACGACGACAAGCTGAATCCTTTCCCATGAAGAAGCAAGCTACAGGGCTTCCCTGGTGGCGTGGTGGTTGAGAGTCTGCCTGCCGATGCAGGGGACACGGGTTCGTGCCCTGGTCCGGGAAGATCCCACATGCCGCGGAGCGGCTGGGCTCGTGAGCCATGGCCGCTGAGCGCGCGTCCGGAGCCTGTGCTCCACAACGGGAGAGGCCGCAGCAGTGAGAGGCCCGGGTACCGCAAAAAAAAAAAAAAAAAAAAAGAATCAAGCTACAAAGCACATGGCCTGCCAGAGAAGCAAAAGTATTGATGGGGCATTTAGCGCAAATGATGGAATACTAATGAATAACCGCAGCTGTCAGAAAGCAGTGACTGTTTGCTTTCCTTATAGATTTCTTCCCTTCACTTTCATTTGCTTTAATGTTCAAAGCTTTGTTTGATGTGAATTTAACGCCTCCTTTTCTCATTCTGTTAATTCTTTGAGTATTTTGTACTGTATCCTTTTGTGTATGTCTGTATGGTTTTTTTCCCTCTTGCATTCCTGATGTTGTATTTAGGGTCCTGAAAGTCTGAGCTTTCTTACAAGTTTTAGTTTTGAAAACCAAATGAAGTACTTCAAAGAGGCGAGTGATATTCAAGCTGAAGGTTAGGAAGGGCATTTCATCTCTGGCAATAACTTTGAAGGCAGGGACCACAGGTCAGCTTGAAGAAATCAACATCACGGGGATGTGTACACATTAAAAGAAAAAAGTGAACCAACAGACAAAATAAAGGCAGCACAAAAAAATCCCAAGAAGATTATCTAAAATATATTATTATGAAGTCAGAGTGAAGACTTTTGAATTCAGTGACAGAAAGGGGTAAAAAGCGAAAGGTAAATTCTAAAAATTAAGTAAGGTGTAATTTGGGGAAGAAAACACTTTGTTTATAATCAATTTTGACCAAGATGTGCTGTGAATGTTAGGTTACCTATTTTATCTTAAATTGAAAAAGCTGATCAGAATTCTAGTGATAGGAGGAATTTTTTTTTTTTTAAAGGAAAGAAACTGGCACACAGGACGGCAGAACGATCAATTATTAATACTTTTTTAAGGGTAACACTTTTATACAAATTGGTCTGTTTCTCCAAGTATTTTCACAGCTTTGGGGGAGGGGGGAATCTTAATCAAACACCCAATTCAAATACCCCCAAATGATTATCTTTTATCTTCCTCCTCTATATTTTGGTATCATGCATTTTTTATCCTTTCCATCTTCTGCATATATATATATATAATATATATATATTTATAAAAAATATACAGAATCTTTTCAATCTGGATAGATAATAGATAATTATATATATATTATACATATGTAATACATATGTAAGATCTTTTTAAGAGGAGCAGTGATTATATCGTGCCAACCTCTGTGTCCTTCCTATACTGAGACATGATGTGACAGAGGAGATCACCGGGTGAAGGATTAGTGGGCAGTCAACACCCAGGGAACCAGTGGACACCTGAACTTTTGCTCAGTCTGCAGTGCTTTGTTATTGGCCAATGGGACAGCTTTTCACTTGACTAATGATTCCCAACGACAAGACTAGCTAGATATGGACCTATATCGAGTGAGGAGTCCTAGCCCTTTATCCTGAACTATCCTATAATCTTGTGACATAGTCTTGAGAGCTTTCCAGTGGTCGCTGATTCCAAGTTAGCGATGACGCTAAGTAGCGTCTGCAATGACCACTGTCTCGAGACAAAACCTTTAAAGTGTAAATTACATGTAAAAGGCCAAATAAAATAAGGGAGTAGAAAAGAGAAACAAAACTGCCTTAGTGAAGCTGAGGGGAAGGGACGTCCCCAGACAATGGCTCAGGTGCCCCTAGAAAAGATAGAAACTTTTCCATATACTCCCCATCCCTTCTCTGCTATATCAAAAAACGAAATAAAACTAATTAAAACGACAAAAAAACTACAAAGAGTGGACGGCAGTCGATTTTGCTTACTTAGTAAGGTCTCTGTGTGTACAGGGAAGACATAGTTCTGATGGCTAATTTCAAACCTTATTTAAAATCCACGTCAACAGGAGGGAGATATGGAGAGAGCCAGGCCCCTTGTTCTGTACTTTCCCATGGATACATTTGCCCCACTTGTGGGATCAATGCAACAACTTTCAAGCAGCAACTGTTAAGTTCCTTTGAGACTCAATTCTGAGGATCCCTCCACCACATTTCTTTTTGTCTGTCAAGGGAGGTTGTTAGCTTTTGTATTTGTGTCCCAATCTTGATCTCAATCCATAATTCTCCCCCTCCTCTCCCTTGCTTTCGTGCATCTCTTATTCCTCCAACGTTGCATTCCAGCGTGAACCAGCCTTCCTGCCTTGGTCTCTGCAGGCATATGAGGTGGCCAAGAGTAGAAGCAGAAGTTTTATTAATATCCTGTTAACTTATGGGCCTCCCCCTACAGAATCCAGGTACACCCACTAGCTCTTGATCTTGGCTTCTAGAAATGAACCTGATAGGGAAAGCACCAATGGCTATCGAGAAAGACATGAAACATGTCACCACTACCCCAACAGATTATATAGAATAATTCCTGAAATTTCTGAATTCACATAGAGTCAGGCTTGCCAACTTTTACAAGGGTGACTTTCATTTCAAGGATGCACTTTGCTAGGTTATCCCGAAGCTCCGCCATTGGATTTTGCAGTTTGTACTTCAAGGCAATGGAACTTAATGCATTTGAATCTCAAGCATCCAGAATTTGGACATTCAATGGCTTCTCGGTTTACTTAGAATAAATTCTTAATTTATTAGCGTGACACGCATGAATCTGTAAGATTATGGCCCTGATTCTCTCCCCAGCCTCAGCTTGTGTCACTGTTCCCCTTACTTATTCCGCTCTGGCCATCTGAACTTTTATGATTCCTCTATTGCATCAAAC
Source organism: Globicephala melas (assembly GCF_963455315.2). Classification (NCBI taxonomy): domain Eukaryota; kingdom Metazoa; phylum Chordata; class Mammalia; order Artiodactyla; family Delphinidae; genus Globicephala; species Globicephala melas. The sequence continues at coordinate 8,914,034 of NC_083322.1, forward strand.
TCTTTCCAGACCCTCGGCCTTCCCTCCTCCTGAAATTGATTTTCCTACAACAAATCATCTAGATAAATCCCACTCATTCTTCAGATTTCAAAACTTGCCCAGATGGCCTTTCTCTGGCCATCCAGGCTGAGAAGATCTTCCATGGACCTCATTCTTTTCCTTCATCTCACTTACTTATTACAATTAGTCCTTTGTATTTATTTACTTGCTTAATGCCTGCCTTAATCACTATGCTATATACCTGAGGGCAGGTGCATTTCTGTTCTGGTCACCAGTGCATCACCAGCACCCACAGAATACATGAAACACAGCAGGTACAACACAAAGGTGACTTCACATCCATTCCTCTACCACAGTGGCTCTCAGCGCGGGGAGATTTGACTCCTTGGGGAAGATTTGGCAATATTTAGAAATATTCCTGGTTGTTGTCACCAGTAGGGTTGTAACTGGCATTCAGAGGCTAGGGATGTTGCTAATCATTCTACAATGCACAAGACAACCGCCGCAACAAAGAACTATTTGCCCCAAACGTCAAGTGTTTCTCTGTCCTATCTAAATGGATGACGTTAGTTAATACACTGAGACTGAGGTCAACACCTCACCCTAAAAGCTTTTTAGCTCAAATCTTTTATTGAAGCATTACCACAAGGGTAATGTTTGAGCATCTTAAAATCATGAGATTACCAAGGGAACAAGGGTCCTTCCCAATCAAATCATCAAATCCTTGCTGTTGAGAGGCCCCTCCTCTCAGCTCAGTGGACAGCAGCTGACCATTTGCATGAGAAAATTTCAGCATTTTACATCCCAGAAGTTTTAGGGATCTGATCACCTAGGTAGAACGAAGTGCCCCTTTTATTTTTTTAAATGAATGAATTTATTTATTTTTGGCTGCGTTGGGTCTTCGTTGCTGCACGCAGGCTTTCTCTAGTTGCGGCCAGCAGGGGCTACTCTTCGTTGCACTGCATGGGCTTCTCATTGCGGTGGCTTCTCTTGTTGCAGAGCATGAGCTGTAGGCGCACCGGCTTCAGTAGTTGCGGCACGCGGGGTCAGTAGTTGTGGTGCAGGGCTTAGTTGCTCCACGGCCTGTGGGAGCTTCCTGGACAAGGGCTTGAACCCATGTCCCCTGCATTGGAAGGCAGATTCTTAACCACTGCACCACCAGGGAAGTCCCAAGAAGTGCACTTTTAAAGAAAGGTTGCCAGGAAAGGAGCTTTTGGTGACATTTCTCCCCCACTCTTAGAGTCCATATTTATGCTTGGATTTCGCTTACCTTGAGTCAACAGACAATACCTAGATAGGGTTCGAGGGTGTTTCTAGCCTAATATCCTAATAAAGAATCAGACTGAATTTCCACCTTGTCAGTTACTCAAAGTTCCCTGACTGCCCTTGACTGTTTTCCGCCAACCTGACATATGTAAGATGAGGGGAATATTTGACACCAACTAACCGTACATTAGTTTCGTGTTCTCTAGCTCAGGGGTCCCCAACCCCCGGGCCACGGACAGGTACTGGTCCATGTCCTCTTAGGAACTAGGCCACACAGCAGGAGTGGAGCGGCGAGCGAGTTAAGCTTCATCTGCCGTTCCCCATTGCTCGCATTACTGCCTGAATCATCTCCACCCCGTCCGTGGAAAAATTGTATTCCATGAAACTGGTCCCTGGTGCTAAACAGGTTGGGGACTGCTGCTCTAGCTTACTTGGCAAACACAGGACCCAGTTTACATTTAAGTATACACTATTTGTAAGAGTCTGATAATAACATGGACTTAGGATCTCTCTATTAATTACAGTCTGACCTTGAACAGTCACTCAGTCTATCACTATATCGGCTTCTTCATCTGTCAAATGATGAGTTCTAAGATTCCCTCTAAATTCACAATTCTATATAATAAATTAGTATCTGCATTTATCAGATTTCCATCCCAAATCATGTTATCTGAAACATTTTTTAATCCCCTGCCCCATATATCATTACTAGAATATAATATAACATAATTTCTGGGAATGGGCAGTGAGGCTAAGCTTACAATGCATGTGGCACCCTGGAGACTGCTGGCATAATTAAGTAATTTTTACAGTGAGTGGAAATGACATACTTTAAAATTGACCATGTGTGTCAATGCAAAAAAATTCTGTCTCCATGCTTGCAGGGTATAAAATGTATTTATTATTTGACAGTTTCCTTCTCTTTAGAGCTCCAACTTTTTGTATCAATTAATTTTTTCAAAGGCAGTTTTGAAATATGATTCACCTAACAGTCCAAATGGATGGACATATGACCTATAGAAGTCTCTTACTTAAAATATTTGAGGATGAAATGAAAGAAAGCACTGATGGAGGGAGTTGATCAGAGAAGAAAATAAAAATAATGAGAGACTTAGAGCAAAGAAGGGAGAGAGAAATTGAAAGACAAATAGAACAAGAACAGAGGTAAAGTAAATACAAGAAAAAAAACGGATAAAGATGAGTTTGAAGCCTATTTAAGACCATAGATGTTTGTTTTGCTGGACTTAAGGACGATAGAGTTACTAGTTCTAAAAATAGTTTACTTGGTTTGAGTTCTACCTTCTTTGTAGACATAACCAAATAAAGCAGTCATGCCATGATGCTATTACGCTTAACCAGCCCTCCTGCAATTCCTTCCAGAGAAATGTCTGTTGCCTCTGTTTCACTTTGTTGAGGCCACGTGGCTTATTTCCGTTTAGGATGTTGATTTGTCTGTAGCACTGAAAATAATTGTGTTACTGAAGTTCCTATTCATTGACTAAATGTTAGTGCACAAGAGGTACAGGATATCTTACAAGCAGAGATGCATCTGCTGACTCTGCGTCCTCTCCTATAACAATCATGAATTCAGAATTTATTGGAAGGATAACTTGCTTTGTGAGAAAAAATAAATCTTTGTTTTTAAAGATTCTCTTGAAGATTTGTTTCACATAAAAACAGACAGACACTATCAGTATGATGTAAGAGAAACAGCCAAGCTTTCCTGGGGTATGTTAGCAACGTGGTCAATGCATATATTACTTGGATGGAAGTAAATTTGTCTTAATTTTGAAGTTTTCAGTATTGTCTACATATGATGCTTAGTATGTTCAAGGACGTTAAAAACAGGCATCTGAAAATTAAAATGGAAGACATGCAAAACCATTACTTTTTAAATACAAATTCTGACACTATTAATAATCATTCAGAAATGGGAGACTCTGGGTAAATGGGTTACCAGATGACTAAAGTTCAAAAATATATGGTGGGGGCTTCCCTGGTGGCACAGTGGTTGGGAGTCCGCCTGCCGATGCAGGGGACACGGGTTCGTGCCCTGGTCCGGGAAGATCCCACATGCCGCGGAGCGGCTGGGCCCGTGAGCCATGGCCGCTGAGCCTGCGCATCCGGAGCCTGTGCTCCGCAACGGGAGAGGCCACAACAGTGAGAGGCCCTTAGGCATGTGAAGGGTTAAATTTAAGATAATGAAAAATTAAATGAAATTTAAAAATCAGACCCTTGTCACACTAGTCAAATTTCTAGCCCTCAAGAGCCACACGTGGCTATTGGCAATTATACTGGATAAAGCAGATACAGAACATTTCTACCACTGCAGAGATTCTGTTGGACAGCTCTGATTTAGAGTATAGAAAAATCTTTCTCAATAGAACGCTTTCTAAATAAGTTTGCAATGCTCTGCAATTAATAGACATTTCCTGATTTATGTTCATCTATTTTGATTCAATGCTTCAGAGGTAGTAAAGTGCACAGATGTAGGAATAAGTGGATACCAACTTGAATGGTTTCTCTAGAACTTGCATTCAAGAAAAATTACTTGATATGAATTAGAGTTTGTGTTGTTGTTTCACAATGAAAAAGAAAAAGATTTGCCTTACTTGCTTTCAAAGAAAATACAACATAGCTACTTTTCTTCAAAATTAAATATGTAATAAAAAGCAAATCTTCCTCAAAATGATTAATTCACTCTTCAGCTCACCCTTCTCCCTGTCTCTTGTTGTCACTTTGTTGTGACAAGAAATTCAACTCAAATGTTACTTTTTTCATACTTTCCAGGTGGGTCACACGTACATCTTGTATTTTTTCCACTCAAGTTCACTGGATTGCTTGCTGATTGGATATGAGAGGCCATCTCTTTCATGCTTGTAAGACTTGGTGGAAAGAGTAATCTGGGGATGGGTTACTTTCAAACCTACGAATTTCTCAACTTCAGAATAAATCTGCCAATCGGATACCAGAGTATATATCATCCTATTAGTTCTACTTCAGAATCAATTCTACATATATCCAATATTTTAAACTCATACTCAATGATACCATTTGTATCCAAATCACTACAGGATTGAAATTAAAGGTATTAAACTCTAAATAGCACCCCAGGCTATAGGTTAAATCATTAAAATAATTTTTAAAGATGGGAAGGAAGTTTCTTGACATCATACATCATAGTGCAGACATCACAGTCTGCTTCTTCCACAGTTTAAAGGATGATATTCCAAATATTTGACAACCAGTAGAGCATGGACCCTGGCCCAGCATGACAAACGTGAGAGTAGGGTGGTGGCAGTACTGTGACCGTTAAGTGCTACCCACAGCTTCAAATAGCCCAGGCGCTTTGAGGAGACCTCCATGGATGGCTAAGCAGCAAGGAACACCTGGGGCACTAGGGTTAGTGGCTTCACCAAACATTGAGAAAAATATTTAAGTAATGAATAGAGATTTCCTGAAGCATACCAGCTATCAGCCCTGTACAACTGTCTAGCTAAAGAATAACACTGCTGCCATCAGATAAGCCCCTGGCCTTATTTATTTTTTCCTCTAAAGAACAAAATGGTGATAAAATTGCTTAGGAAAAAAAAAAGTCCTCGTTTAATCTACATTTTTTTTTTCCCCCAGAGCCTTGACTCCATATTATTCAGGTAAGTGATACTAAGTAGAACCTAAGCAATTTTTTGTGCATATCCTTTTTGGATTTTGCACTGCCCTCGGATTTCTTTGATAAGGCCAGTATAATTTTAGGTATGCTTCCTAATTTTCCTTAGAGGATATTGTGATCCTTATCATTGGCTGGCTTGCAAGCATATGTTCAGTGTGCAGTATTTGATGGGTTGTATCTTAGTTTTGCATTGTGCTACAGGAATTCCCCCGCTGGACTGCAGACTTTGTGGGTGTCCATTTATGGTGGTCTAACTGCATGCAGAGCTAACTAACGAGATTTTGAGATAAACAAAGACTGGTATTTTATAGTTTCTTTTCTATAGAAACACATAGCTATTGCAATCAAAGATGCATTAAAGATACAAATATGTAAATATGTCTTTGACCTCTTATTCTTTAAAACCTTCCTTTGAATGCCTGGCACAATGTATTTTTACTCCCGAGAGAGGTGACTTTTTCATTGTCAGATGTAATTTTTATAAACATACAGGTACTATGTCTTTATGTACCATTGGGCTTCCTGAAAGCAGACTCTCAGAAAACTGAAGTGTTATCCAGTTGTTGCAAACTTATTTAAAAAAAAAAAAAAAGATTAGTTTGCTCAGACATGTCAAGTGCTTGGAAATCATTAATCTAGTCCTCACAAGAACAAAACTGAACAAACAAAAAATCAGTAATGCTTCTTAGCTTAATCAGAGAATTGAGGTCACCAGGCAAAGCAGAGAGAGGCAAATGTAGTGAATCACAACATACCAGGAATAGAAATCACTGCTGGAGCCAGCAACCCCTAGGAGAACATAAAGAGTAATTGACTAATTACTGGAGACACAGTGTGGACTAGCTTCAGAGCCAAAAATCCTTGGGGGCCCAGCCTTGGGAGGAGGCACCCACACTTTCATGAGATTTACCTCTGGGAGGACCACCAGGTTTTCAGAATAAAGGTGGGATAAAATCCTTGTGCTTTCAGCAGGGGAAAAGGAAAAGTAAAAATTCTGAAAAACAACCAGAACATTATGTACTCCTTAAAATAGGCCTAGCCTAGACTTACCTGGCCCTAAGACTGGGGTTTGACTACAGCCAAACCAGTCTTGGCGAAGAGAAATGCCCAAGTCCAGCCTCCTCTAGTCTTCCACATGGTGGAAGAGAAATTACCGATTTCAGCCACCTCTGGTCTTCCCGTATCACATAAGGGGGGAAAAGTACTTGTGAAGGTCACATACCAGGTGCTTATGCCCACTAGAAGACTGAGACCTAATCAGTGGACTACAGAATGCTTGCTCTCCACTTAAACCTAACTACACATCAACAGAACTACTGTATAATCATGGGAATACAACAGAAAGATCTTCCCATCTCAGATTAAACAACATGCTACGAATAACCAATGGGTCAAAGAAAAAAATCAAAAGGTAAATAAAAATGAACTTGAGACAAATGAAAATGAAAATATAACATACCAAAACTTATGGGATACAGCAAAAGCAGTTCTAAGAAGAAAATCCATTGCAATAAACGACTACATTAAGTAAAAAGAAAGAGCTGAAAGGAACATCCTAAATTTATACTTCAAGGAACTAGAAAAAAAAATAATCTAAGCCTAAAGTAGCAGGAGGAAGGAAATAACAAGCATTAGAGTGAAATAAATGAGATAGAGCATAAAAAGACAATATAAAAGATAAAACAGAGAAAGTTTTAACTGGACTTACCAAAAACAACAACAAAAAAAGACAAAAGTGTAAGTGAAAGAGGAGACCTTACAGCTGATATCAGACAAATACAAAGGAACATAAAAGACTACTGTGAACAATTACATGCCAACAAATTGACTAACCCAGAAAAAATGGACACATTTCTAGAAACATACAACCTACCGTAAAGAAAATGAAAATCTGAACAGACCAATTACTAATAAGGAGAATGAATCATTAATCAAAGGCCTCACAACAAAGAAAAGCCCGGCACCATATGGATTCCCAGGTGAGTACTGCCAAACACTGAAAAAAAGAATTAATACCAATCCTCTCAAAATCTCCAAAATCTCCCAAAAAACTGAAGAGAATGGAACATTTCAGACTCCTTTCATGAGATGAATATAACCCTAATACCAAAACCAGACCAAGATATTCCAAGAAATGAAAATTACTAACCAATACCTCTCATGAGCATAAATGCAAATATCCCCAACAAAATACTAGCAAATACAATCCAGCAGTGTATAAACAGAATTATACACCATGGCTAGGGGGACTTTTTTCCAGTTATGCAGGTTTGGTTCAATACTCAAAATCAATTAGTGTAATCTATCACATCAATGGGCGAAAACAGAAAAATCTTTTATTTATTTATTTTTAATTGAAATATAGTTGATTTACAACGTTGTGCCAGTCTCTGCTGTACAGCAACGTGACTCAGTTATACACATATATACCTTCTTTTCTTAATATTCTTTTCCATTATGGTTTATCCCAGGAGATTGGATCTAGTTCCCTGTGCTATATGGTAGGATCTTGCTGTTTATCCATTCTAAATGTAATAGTTTGCATCGTGTAATCATGTCAATAAAGACTGAAAAGCCAATACACTTTTATGATAAAAATTCTTAGCAAACATGGCATAGATGGCACCTTCCTCAACTTCATAAAGAATGTCTACAAAAACCTACAGCTGGGCTTCCCTGGTGGCGCAGTGGTTGAGAGTCTGCCTGCCGATGCAGGGGACACGGGTTCGTGCCCCGGTCCGGGAAGATCCCACATGCCGCGGAGCGGCTGGGCCCGTGAGCCATGGCCGCTGAGCCTGCACGTCCGGAGCCTGTGCTCCGCAACGGGAGAGGCCACAACAGTGAGCGGCCCACGTACCGCAAAAAAAACAAAAAACAAAAAAAAACACAAGCCTACAGCTAACATCATACGAAATGTCAAGAAACGAAATGCTTTCTCCTTAAGATGGATAGCAAGACAAAGACGTTGACGGTCACCACTCCTATTCAACATTATAAATTGAATGGAACAACTAGCTAATGCAATAAGATAAGGAAATTAAAGTTACACATATTGGGAAGGAAAAATGGAAACTGTCTTTGTATGTAGATGACATGATTGTTCATGTAGAGAATTCTAAAGAATCAACAACAACAACAACAAACTCCTGGAACAAATAAATGATTACAGTAGGTTGCAGAATTCAAGGTTAATATACCAAAGTTAATGCTTCCCTATATACCAGCAATGAACAATTAGAATTTGAAATTAAAAACACAAAACAATTTCCATTAGCACATGAAAAATAAGATACTCAGGTAGAAGCCTAGCAAGATACATACAAGATTTATATGAGAAAAATTATAAAATGTTGATGAAATAAATCAAAGATGAACAAAATAAATTCAGAGATATTCCATTCTCATGGGTAGGAAGACTCAGTCTTGTTAGGATCTTCTTTCTTCTCAATATGATCTACAGATTACACACAATCCCAACCAAACTCCCAGTAAATTATTGTGTGGATACTGATAAACTGATTCTAAAGTTTATATGGAAAAACAAAAGACCTAGAATGACCAACACAATATTTCTGAAAAAGTTAGAGGACTCACAGTACCTGATTTCAGGACATTATAAAGTTACAGTAATCAAAACAGTGTGGTATTGGTGAACAAGCAGACAATAGACAAATAGACCAACGGAACAGAATAGACAGCCCAGAAATAGACTCGCAAATACAGTCAATTGTTCTCTGACAAAGGAGTAAAAACACATGAATGAAAAAAGGATAGTCTTTTCAAGAAATAGTGTTGGAATACGTGGAGATCCATGCAAATCTAGATACTGAAAACGAAATTATTGTTTATACACTACTCCAACTACTTTCATAGAAAAAGTATTTTCTTTATTCCTTACAAACAGTAGCTCTCTTCCTCAGCTCTCTGGGGGATCTGAGTTTTAATTTCATCACTTGTTTTTTTTTTACATTAACACTTACCTTTCTAATTATTTTCTTAAAGTATCTAATTTTTCCCTAAACTCAAAATGTTATTTTCAGCTTCATAAAACCAGGGTATAAATATTCAAACTTCATGTTTACCGATGTCTTTATTCCGGCATTCTTTAATATAGTAACCCTACTTTGTAATTTAAAAATGTACTTAATTGCTCAGAATTTTGTTTAATATTGATAAAAATAGTCACATCAGCAACATCATCATTTGATGGGTGAGAAAACAACAGGTGAGAGAGTGGAGGTGACTAGTCAAAGGTCATAATGGTAGAATGGGAACTAAATCTATGATTTCCAACACCTTTCTCCTTTTTAAGGACCCTGGAGCCTAGGTTAGCTTAGAAATAATTTATACCTTAACCATTTCCAATAAAAAGAACTCACATGCAATGAGAAAATTAAAAGAGGAAAACTCAAAAATACATATAGAGAATATGAGGAAACAATTCTAATGGATTACAGAAAGTGGACTGAATAAATTAGTTCTGTTTGCAGAATTTTTTTGGCAAACAATGCCCAAAAAAAGACAACTAAGCCTGGATAGGAGGGGAGTCTGGGGGAGAATGGATACATGTATATGTATGGCTAAGTCGCTTTGCTGTGCAGCTGAAACTATCACAACATTGTTAATCAACTATATTCCAATATAAAATAAAAGTTTTTTAAAAAAGACAACTAACTCAAAGCATTGGCATAAAAAATATATCAAATTGTAAAAGAAAACAGACTTAATTCCAAATATAAATTTCTGAAGGCACTTACTACATTTGGAAGCAATTTATTAGCATTAATTAAACACTATTAAGTCCCTAAAATGTCAAGCACAATGCTACCTTCTTTCATATTATGTAACTCTTTCAATGACCTCATGAAGTAGGTCTCTGTTTTATAGCTAAAAAGTCTGAGGTTCACAGATGTTAAATGATTTGCTCAAGATCACATGAGTAAACAACAAGACCAGAATTAAAACTCACTTTCCTGATTTCAAGTTCAGAGCTCTTTTACTGTATATTAGAGCTCAATGGAAGGCACATTGGTGAGTATGATGGATAATGTGTTTCATAGCAGTTTTACACCATAGTGACTGGTTAAATGTAGGGTAAACAAAGGATTACATTTTGATGTTACGGTAGGGTGAGCATCAAGGTGATTAATATTCATATGAATAGTCATAATAGCCATCACTTCCTAGAGTAGCTGTCATGTGACTTACACTGCGTTAGGTGATTTAGAGCTTCTATCTCATTTCCCCACCACAACTTTACAATAAAAGCATGATGATCCCATTTTACAAAGGAGAAAACTGATGCTTAAAGTAACTAGGTGACTTGTCCAAGGTCAGACAGCTCAATGTTTGAACTGAGGTTTGTTCCTTGAGGGTCCACACTCTTCCGGATATATTTTAATTTTCTTAACCACAGTCAAAATTGTTGTTTTCATCCTTTCAATTTTCCCTCTTGACAATAGGTTAAAATTTCACATGCAATTAAACATTTCTTCAGTTTGCTTATTGTGTGTCCCATTGCATGTTCTGGCTGAAAGCACCTACAATTAGCCAGTGCTGATTAGAAGCGTATGCAATTTCCTAAAGGATAACTCTTATTAAGCATAAAAGGAGGCCAGCTTTTAAGATGTTGGCCTTTATTGGTATACGTTTTGAAGATTTTTATGCAGGGAAAATGTCAATTCAAATGTAACACGAAGGTGCATTTTCTAAATGCATCTTAAATGCTTGCAACTGTGACAGGCCTCGATGTAAATGTTTATCATATGAAAGCATAAACTCTGACAGAAAAGTATTTCTACAAGACAACAGGGAGTGTAGGAGACTAGATAAGACCGCTGAGATGACAGTAACTAGAGATGAAAAACACGAATGTGCCCGCCGTCTCCAGGAACCTGAAAAATACATTCCTCGTCTTCTGGCTATGATGTCATCTCTGACCAGTTTTAAGGCATTTTAAAGTCAGTGATTCTGTGCATCCTGAGATGTCTCAGCAGATTAGTAATGGACTTCAGGACCTTAAACTTCTACGTCACTGGTTTGAATCCAACCCAAGTCATTACCATTTAAAGGTCATCCATTGTTAAAGTAGTCACTGAAAACTGATTTGCCCATTTAATACATCTCTGAATACTGTTGAATTTACACATTAAATCCTTGTACTCATGCCAATTTGACCACTGCCTGATACACGGATTTGAGATGAGCCTGAGTGAAAAACGTGTAAGGGGTAACTTGAGGGCATAGTTAGCAGGGGTAGAATTCACTGAAGTGACTAAGATTCTAACATTCAGGAAAAAATACTGGGGGGGGCTTCCCTGCTGGCACAGTGGTTGAGAGTCCTCCTGCCGATGCAGGGGACACGGGTTTGTGCCCCGGTCCGGGAGGATCCCACATGCCGCGGAGCGGCTGGGCCCGTGAGCCATGGCCGCTGAGCCTGCGCGTCTGGAGCCTGTGCTCCACAACGGGAGAGGCCACAACAGTGAGAGGCCCGCGTACCACAAAAAAAAAATATTGGGTACGTACAGAGCGTCCTCTGCTATCTTCTGGTTGAAAAGAAAAAATACACATTTTTCTCAGTGAATGAATTGCTTAGAGAAAAGAAAACATAAATTACTACATTTATCTTTATCATTATTTCTCAGTATTTTCTTAAAGAAGCTGAATACCCAGTGGAAATATTAAGAAAGTTGTGAAACTTGCTTTGTTAAAGTGGTTATCAATTGCAGGTAATTAAGAAGTTATACATGTACATAGGGATATGCATCACATATCATGTAGGTATTAATTTGGAGTAAGATTCCAAGACAAATTAAAATTAGGAATGAGTGCATTGTGCATTTTCCCAAATCATAGCAGAATCACAAGATGGCGAATTTGTGAGGAATCATTCCTTTAGGAATTGTTCCTGTGACAGTTTTCAAGATTATTTGAAAAATTTTTTCTACACGTTTTTAATCAGGAGGACAAATGCAATGTACTATTTGCTTCACAAACCAAATTTCATTTTCTCCTTTCTACCTAAAATAAACTGGCTCAGAGATTAGAAAAAGAAAAAAGAAGGCCTCTAAAAAAGTCAGTCATGATGCATTTCCCTTTCCTTGATAATACATGGGAGCGTAAGAAAACATTAACTTGTTCCATAAAACTGCTTTTTACACAATTACACGATCTTTGGCAAATGCTACAATCACTTTCTCCTGGTTAAGAGCAGATTCTTGCTTCAAGAAACTTGCAAATGAGGACGTTAAAAAGCCTGGAAACTTCTTAGTGATACAAAATATTTATTTCAATCCCTGGTAATTTTAGTTTCCAGACTCTAGAGCAACCCAAACCTATTAATAACCACGTGCTGAAAAGACTTATACGGTATGATAACACCTACATGTGGAATCTAAAAAATACAACAAACTTGTGAATGTAACAAAAAAGAAGCAGACTCACAGATATAGAGAACAAACCAGTGGTTACCCGTGGGAGAGGGAAGACAGGAGAGGCAATATAGGGGTAGCAGGGATATATTGTACAATATGGGGAATATAGCCAATATTTTATAATAACTATAAGTGGAGTATAACCTTTAAAATTATGAATCACTGTATTATACACCAGTACCATATAATATAGTACATCAACTATACTTCAATTAAAAAATATGATGGTAAAAAAAAAGCAACGATAGTAAAAACAGTTCAATAAACAAAACAAGACAAAAGACTTATAGATGTTGCAACAAAATGGGCTTAGCCACAAGGCATTCGGAGAGCTCTAAGTGGCCAGAACAGCAGCACAGAGGCCCTGTCCCTGCAGGACCTGAGTAACAGGCGTGCAGTGACCAGTCACCGCCTGACTTTGAAAGACGTGACATGATTGGTTACTGATCTTGATGAGCATCTGTTACTTCTGTATCTGTGAACTGAAGAGCTAGCAGCAGCAACGTTTGTACTTTATGCAATTACAGTTCAAATGCCCTGGACTGAAATGTGAACCCAGTTGTTGGGAGACTGGTATTATTTAAAGAGACAGTGGTAAATGAAATTGCTCAGATAGGAATCCTGTTAAGAGAAGACTTCCTGTAATTATGTGAATCATACCACATTTGGGAAACTCTTATGTGAGGTTATTTGCAAAAAATATCTCCTTAGAGAATAAGAAATTTAAAAAATGTATTATCAGCGAATCAAGTTTTGATTAAAATGTGGTTCCTCTTTCTATGGGGATCCTGTCATATGTGAAAACCTGATACTTTAATAACAATTTATTTAGATATCCTGCTCACTCTCTTTAGCAAGAGAAAAAAAAGATACACAATATTTCTGCATGATAAAATATAGTATATTCACATAAAAAGACTCCAGAAAATAATTCAAAATGTGAAACGCTTTTGATTCCCTGAAGAAACCAAATATAATCTTTTGTGTACCTCACAACTGCAGGTTTTTATCAGATTGTTTTAATAATGGTACCACTGTTCAATTTGTTATATTTCATCAGGCATGCACGGCAGTCAGTATAAAGGAGAAGTCAGACTTTAAAATATGTTCAAATCTTCTGATAATAAAAAAGTAGTGGCAGATATAATTATAAGGCAGCGACAGATAAATGAAAGATTCTCACGGATGTTGTTGGCCTACTGTTTAGATCTTAAGGAACAAACGTCCCAAGAAAATTCCTTTTTCTCAAAAGAAAATCCATTCAACCATCTTTTTCTTTTTTTCTTTCTTTCTTTTTTTTTCAGTTTGCCTATGGTTCCTGCCCTTGATGACCTCATGGTCAATTAGTGAGATTTACATTTAAACACAAATTTAGAATACAGTATAAAAGTCATAATAAACACACAAAGAATTTCATGGCAATTTGCTGCCTTATAACTCATCTATCTCATTTGGCTTTCAGAAGACAGGGTGGGCATTTGGAGGACCAGTCATAAATGAGGGAACTAAGGATCTGCAAAATGGACTGATTTGCTCAAGGCCACCTGCTCATCAGAGGCCACGTCAAAAAGTAAACAGTTCACTTTTGACTACAAGTGTGTTTCCAAGGTACCGTTGTGGCTCTTTCCTTCTGATTATAACAGGATTCTCAAGTAAAATTGTAGAGAAAATGTTTTTGAAAATGCCAACATATACAATTATTTTGATTTTTGGGGAAGCATCCCGTAGGCTATATACAAAAGATAGAGGCAGAAAGTTTTAATAGCTAAATATCTTAGTTTTGCAAGTTATAATTTGCTTACCCATTTTATACATGGGTGCTCTAATCAGCTAATAAGAGTCGTAGTTAACTGATGAAGAGCTTTGATTTCCTTCCTAGGATAATTAAGATAATCATTAATAGTCTCTTCTTCATTTTTATGTCACCCCATGGCAATATTTTCCAGTGGGTTTGTGATACATGATGACACAATAATTGTTATAAAATTCAAAGTAGAACTTGTAGAAGAACAATTCTTATGACTATTGCTGTGTCATGAAATAAGTTCACTCTGATTAATATCATTAAAGTTAAGTAGCACAGAAATGAACCGTGATTAGAGTGGTATTTTCAATTGGTGCCTCCCTTATAAATGAATCACTTCATTGCAGAGCTTGTGTCAAAGAAAGTCTGTTTAACACCATGGAATTCCATCTCTACTTTGGGTCAATAATTGTTAGGGAATCAACTGTGTCTGTCTTGAGAACTCTTCGCCTTCAGCCATTTTTAGACACAGAAATCAAATTTCTGCATGACACCCTCTCCACCATGAAATAGAATCCTTAATTGATTGTCATGGAGAAGGTTGGTGTTTAGCCAAGTATAACATAAGAAAACTTGAACACAGACAAAGACACACACACAGACGTCCTGCCACCTCTTTCTATAGAAAGTGTTGTTGTTTGATTGCAATAAAATTAAATGAATTTCACTATGAACAACTAAATCTTGCAAAAGCAAATGAAGTTTTTGCTTATTTCTTCTGTCTCCCTTGTCACCCCTCCTTTTTTGCATGATTATCCCCTATGGCTAAACATATGCCCTAACTTTTCAATGCAAATTTCCATTTTCACTAGCTTTAAAATACCTGAGAAAAGAATCATCGAATACCTTGCTTCTAAAAACCAAACCACGTAATACCTATGCAGCCTAAAACTATCACAAATATATATCCACGTAGTCTAAATTCATATGTCTGTATCATTTACGTGAGTACCACCAAACAACTTTTAAGTCTAGTTTATCCCTCATTGCTATGGTGATACGTGACAGAGGGGAACAAAGGCTACTACAAAGGCAATGACACCGATCACAGATAACATTTGTTAGGTGCTTACAATGGCAAGACATTGTCCATGTATTATCTCACTTAAACTGCACAGTGGTCCTATAAGGCTGGTGTTATAGTTATTCTGTTTTTGTATATCAGGAAATTGAGGCACAAAGAAATTACCATCTTGCTCCAGGTCACATATCTGGTAAACGTCTAAGCAAAGATTTTATTCATGGCAGTTTAACTATAGACCCTGGGCTTTTAACCACCAGTTATTACTTACAGATCTTAAGGACTGTTTTCTGATAGATTGTATGGTTTTTGAGAGCTAGGCACTGGAGATACTGAGTTCTAGAGTTATTCAATTGTTGAGAAATAAAAATTTTCTCAGTGAAATGATAAAACTATGATTAAATGACACAATTAGTAACAGTGATCTCTTAGGTAACTTATGTACCTCTCTCAGAGAAAGGATGCTAGTTAGACATACAAGTTAATGTGCTTCATTGGCAGAACACTTGATTAAATAAATGTAATCTTCATAGTATTTAATTTTTCTAGTACAGCATTGGAACCATGTGGGCAGCAAGGACTAATGGTACCATCTGTCCCTATGTTATGATAAATATTGGCTGAATCTACTCCAAAGCCCCACGAAAAAATACACTGACCACATCCTAAGATGGTATCTGGAAGTTGTATGTTTCATTATGAAACTTCTAGAGAATTAAAGGAGTCAAGTCATATTTCTTATTATTACATAGTATTTTTAGGCACCTATGTATATAGAAGCCAATGTTTTGTTCTAATATACCATCTGAAAAGCAATGTTATAGAAAGTCATCAAGAATGAGGAGAAATAATAATCCCTTAAAACTTCTATTTCAATTTCCTTTTCTACTAAGTCAGTGGACTAGAAAAGTGGGCAGTCTGGCTATATGAATGAAAAGAAGATTCCAAATTAATTGAAGATAATTTAAACTAATATTTTAAAAATTTGTGGTTAGATTTTTTTCTCTTTTTTTTTTTTGCGGTACGCGGGCCTCCCACCGCCGTGGCCTCTCCCGTCACAGAGCACAGGCTCCGGATGCGCAGGCTCAGCGGCCATGGCTCACGGGCCCAGCCGCTCCGCGGCATGTGAGATCTTCCCAGACTGGGGCATGAACCCGTGTCCCCTGCATCGGCAGGCGGACTCTCAACCACTGCACCACCAGGGAGGCCCTGTGGTTAGTTTTTAATCCCATAAGAAGATAATAAATGCTGTTCTTATGTATAATAACTTTCTTGCACATGACTACCACATTGATCTGGCATTACAGAGAAGGGAATTATTTTCAAATAATAAAATTTTCATAATAACTGATTCTTCCTATTAGGCTAGGTATCAACATTTATTTTTTAATGGGAATCCTTTAGAAACCAATGATAAGAAATATTCAAATGCATCTGGACATAAAAGAATATATTCAATATATATCCTTCATAGGTACTTCAATATCTATGAAGTAGTCATAGCACTGATGCAATTCAAACTCTTGGATTTAAAGATTACCTATTCCCCTCTCCTGTCTTGTAGAAAACAGAGCTCTCCAGCAGAATGTAGGCCCCATGAGAGCAGGATATTAGTCCATATTTTTCCCCAGTGCCTAGCACATATGTAGTGTCCTTTAAGTATTTGTTTATAACTTGAGAAATGAATGCAGTGGAATCTGATTGAAATTTCGGAAGTACTCATGGAATCGTGCTGTGCTCACCATATGCCATACATACAGGCTCAACCTAGCAGCACTGTTACTCTATTCTTGACTTCAAAGGTGGTTTTGGATTATTTGTTCATTAACATTGCAGGGTCACTATCACCTTAAGTGTATTAAATATTACCTTTCAGTTAAACCAAGTAAAAGAAACATATTTTCTAGTACCAATTACTACTGGGCACCTAATCTGAGGGATGTAGACTGAATGCTTTCCTCTTAAACTTCATTTTCATGTACATGTATTACAAACAATTCATTTCATTTGACAGATAATTATTTCTAAGCTTAATAGAAAATATACCAGTAAGTGAAATGGATATACTCATCTATTAGATGTCAAAAACGTTTTTATTCTAATTACACACCCAGAAGTCTTTCTCAAATAGTCTCTTTTACTTTATGACAGAATAATTACTCCTTTTCACATTATTATTCCCACTGAGATTTTTTTTTCTTTCAAATGATCTTTATCTAGTGTCTATTATGTGCAAAATACTGTTCTGTGTGACTCATCATTTTTCAGTTTATTTGGCCCACACATAGACCACACATGCTACATTATTGAGTAGTACGAGGCTTTACAGTGATTTAAAATGATCAAATAAGTTTGTTTTTTTTTTTTTTGCGGTACGCGGGCCTCTCACTGCTGTGGCCTCTCCCATTGTGGAGCACAGGCTCCGGACGTGCAGGCTCAGAGGCCATGGCTCAGGGGCCCAGCCGCTCCGCGGCATGTGGGATCTTCCCGGACCGGGGCACGAACCCGTGTCCCCTGCATCGGCAGGTGGACTCTCAACCACTGCGCCACCAGGGAAGCCCTCAAATAAGTTTTAAAATGGAACGATAACTAGCTTTAACAGATATTGATCTTGATCTCCATTTTACTTTGATATACATATAATTGTGAAAAGTGTTCACTACATGCCCCTTGCTAAGTAAACAGGGGTCACAGTTTAATGAAATTCCATTTTTGGTACCGCTTTGCTCTTACTTTGCTCACTGATAACAGCAGTTGGCCTTTGCCCTCAGACTGTTCCATGCGAGTTCTTCAACTGGTTTGTACACTCGTCTTCTATTTGGTACACTGGTACTATACTATTTGGTATAGTATCCAGCACCCCTATCCCTGGGAAGCAGAAGGATGGTGCAAGAGGTCTACTGAAAGGCTTTGCACCTTTGAAGGTAGGGCCAGCTCACAAATGGTGGATCAAGGGGGGCTGCTGCGAGAGGTAGCGCACTGACTGACTTGTTATCTCTGGAGGGCTGGACAGAAGGAAAAGAGACAGGCTTGCCAAAGGAGAGCAAGAAGTCTTGAACTGGCAGGTGGGATAAGGAGCTGGGGCAAATTCCCTGGGTCATATGAAAAGGGTGGCTGCTGTGACTACTTAAAGGATGCTGGGGCTTCCCTGGTGGCACAGAATCCGCCTGCCAATGCAGAGGACGTGGTGTTGAGCCCTGGTCCGGGAAGATCCCACATGCCGTGGAGCAACTAAGCCTGTGCGCCACAACTACTGAGGCTGAGCTCTAGAGCCCTCGAGCCATAACTACTGAAGCCCGGGCGCCTAGAGCCTGTGCTCCACAACAAGAGAAGCCACCGCAATGAGAAGCCCGCGCACCGCAAGGAAGAGTAGCCCCCGCTCGCCGCAACTAGAGAAAGCCTGTGTGCTGCAATGAAGACCCGACGCAGTCAAAAATAAATAAAATAAAAATAAATTTATATAAAAAAAAAAAACGATGCCAGAGGTCTCAGGTGGAGCGACAGAGTCAAGAAGAGCACCGATCCTGCAAAGCCACAGAACTATGTTCATATAATCCATCATATGTAGAGCATGTGTCTTAGGAGCAAGTATCTTACATAACCTGTATCATGTGCCACAAGTGATACACTTTAATCTCCCATCAATAGGAGAAGCATTTCACTCATATCCTCAGGCATTTTAAAAATTCCTCTAATATGACAGGTGGCGTAAGGCTCTCTTAACACACATAAAAAGGCCTAGTATGCTCTAAATGGGAAATAAACTACTTGCATATTTCTTTGTTTCTGTGGTCTGTCTAAAGTAATTCAAATGATTTGAAAAGCAATTAATGTCCTATCTAGTATGACATACTGCAGAAGTTTTATGTGTGTTTTATTGAACTTTGGGTTGAGTTTCACTAGTTCCGAGGGATGCTGAGAGCTTCAAGTGCAGTGATGACCACTGTAAATATGAAAAGGGAGATATCTATGGAGGAAATCAAAATTATCTGAGAGAGTAACAGATTTTTGAGGATCATTTTAAGAAACAAGGACCCCCTCTCAAATATGTTAGGTTAAAAAATCTTATACATTTATTATAATAACTATTACGTATATTTATTATACACACAGAGTAGAGAGAGATTAATGTGAGGATGAATAGCATAGCTCTTCTGCCATTTGAGTGAATCACTTAATCTCACCAAGATAGAATGTTTTCATAATTGAGATAATAATGTCCACCTATAAATTATCATCAGGATTAAATAAGTTAGTTTTTGGAACACAGCTGGCACAAAGATTGCAGTATATCTAGCACAAAGGAGGGTCTTAACATGTTGGTTCTTTTTTCCTTCTTTACTTATAATCTACTGATTGTATACGCACGGTGTGTCTGCTTGGCGATGCAAAAACCTTTGCCCTGAAATGTCGGTTTTGACAAAAAACCCTTTTTGTCTGGGCATATTCTGGTTATTGCTGTAACTTTTACAGCCCTTTTACATATGAGGGTTATTGTTAGACCTTTAACTTAATGTTTGTCTGTGGTTTGTGCTGCTTGATAAAAAGAATTTTTCTCTCCTCTAAGTTTATGTAGTTTGATATTTTTTCACACTATTATGCTTGCAACCCAAGAATAAAGACAACTCATGCCAAATAACTAGAAAAAGTGTTAGGTATTAGGTATTAGATCTATAGACTAACATGCAGCCAAGTAATCATGATTTGCTTGTCACCTGTATAATAAGACACTGATAAAACCTGTTAACATGGTTCTTATTATATGTTCCCCAAACTCCTATCTACTGAGCAGTGTTCAAAGATCAGTCTGACATATCCTTTGTTGGCTGAAAGTTATCATGTTCTTACCCTGGGTTTATCACTCTACAGTGAGAATTTTCTGAATGAGAGAGCTCTTGCCTTTTAAAACAGTATATATATGTATGTATATATATGTGTATGTATCTATATACACACAAACATATTCATATATGCATATATATCATCTTTCTGTAGTGAGGAAACTAGGTCAAAACTCTAATTTAAAATTTGATACAGAGAATTTATAAGATTAATGATATATGTGAAATTCACTTTCTCATTTCACAAGCCATGATATTTATTGTCTTATTCTGAGTAATGGTTCTGTGACTTCAAATATCAAAGCGATCATACATGGTTGTGTAGCTTATACGTGCGTCTTCTGTGTTTTCAACCTGTGAAACTTTGGGTGGTTTTATCTCAAGCATGATGTATTAAAATACTCAATATTCTGAGATACTATGTGGAATATTTGGATACAGACAATGAACTAGAAACCTAGATATTATAGTGGGAGAGGGAAGGAAACCCTAAGAGCCCCTTGTTTCTAGATATGATGCAATAGCATATGTCTCTATAAGTTTTAGCGAGGTATTTACACTTTTGAAGCCCCCATGTTCTCATATATGAAGTAGGAGTAAGAACAATCTTGCCAACCTAAGATCTAAGTTGAGGGCCAGATGAATAATAGATATGAAAGCACTTTGTAGATGATAACTCAGTATACACAAGGAAATATTATCTGTGTGTCTGATACACACTAGGTCCTAAACAGTTAGAAAACGGTCTAAGAGGTCATCAGAGGGATAAGCATATGTCCAGCTAAGCTGTGGCAAAAGTTGTGGACCCAAAGGAAGCCCTTGGGAGAGAGCAGGACCTCTTGTGAAGGATGAACAAGTCCATTAGAATGTTAACAAACAGAGACATGCAGTAACAGAGACATAGAGAAAGACTGAGAAAGAAAACCTAATGCACTGAAAGCCAACAATCAACCGAGGTTATAAGGCGCCATCTAAGGGCAAAACTCTACGTGAAACGTCCCAACAGAGATTTAAAAAGTTTTGTTCTGTTATTCCAACAACATGTATGTTTCCAAAATAAGCAAGGAAATTCATAAAGAACGAAATTGTAAAATGTGGTAAAAGTGTGCTCATAAGTTGTTTAAATACTAAATACTACACGCAGGGAATAAAAAACAAACGTGAAAATTATGAAGTTTTACCAGTTTACGTAATTTTCTGCCTCAACAGACACTGAAGGATTTTGTAAGTTCATTTAACATAAACGTTATTTGGATATTTAATTTAATCCATTTTTACAAATGTTATTTCACATATCAATACTATACTCCGTGACCTTGAGAAATTAATGAAGTAAATTTTTCCTTGGGTTTAAAATAAATCCCAGAAGTAGTTCAAATTATCTACACAAATTAAAGTTCTTCATGCAAAGTGAAAACTGTCTATTTGCATACAGAAAACAATTTTTCTTTGGCCTTAAACTAATATAACTTTATATATGAGGATCAGTGACAATAGCACACCTGAATTCACTAATCTGCATAAGCAATCATCATATGTAAAATAATGTTAGATTAAAAAGACCAAATTTCTGGTAGACTCCAGATACACAGTATATGTCATAAATAAAAGTATGAAATTTGAAAGATATCTTATTATTATGATATATGACAGTTTTTTATACTTACAGGTAATACTATTTATACAAGATCTGGGTACATAGTAAATGGGTAGCTTCTTTGAATTTGATAGAAACCTGCTGAGATAATGAATCCCACTGTTTCCCTATAGCTCTAATCAATTTATTTCTAACCTATGTCTTTCTTTTGAGTATGCACTGAGAGGGGGAAAAAAGGCCAATAATTATAATAATTAGTCTAAAATTGTTGTGCAGTTGACATAAATGGCAATAAGCATCGATCATCTCCAACTTGTGGCAAAATTCATGACATTTTGCAATCAACATTCGTTAACCAGTAACCTGAAGTGTCTTGACTTACATGTTCCATAGATGAAGGAAATATAGTGTATCTCTAGAAATAGGTCAGCTGATTGGAAGTACTAACATCCTACAGACACAAACACACACAGGGATGGAGGGGACAGAGAGAAAGACAGAGAGAAAGAGAGATTTTAAAAAATAACTTTACAAGGGACTGGTAGAAAAATATTTTTTTCATTGAACATTATTACACTTTGAAAAGAAAGCTACACTGAGGAAGGAGAATGGAGGGAACTCACATGAATAGAGGTCTTAATATTTTTCTGGAACATAGTAGGCTTTTACGTATACTATCTCATAGTAGAAAAAAAATCAAGAGGTATAGGTTCTTGAAGAGTTGTTTTCAACATCTACAGGAAGAATTGTAGGGAGAATGAAAAAGAAGCAGCCTGTACCCATTCTTATTCTATAAAACCATATATTCTGCAAAATCACATGTAAAATATAGCTTCTAGGGCATAATGGGCCATTATTTACCTATGTATAATAGTAACTATGGATTTAGTAACTGTTATGCTATTTGCTAACGCTGTTGAATATGGAAAATGGAGGTGTGGAACAAGGCAAGATTGATGCTTGAGGGTGGGGGCAGGGGAACATTTTCTCAAAAACCATGAACAAAATTTTGAGAAGAAAGAACTTTAATAGGGGAGATTCTTCAGGGTCCCTAGGAATAAAATAAAATAAATAAATAAATAAATAATAAAATAAAATAAATTTTGAGAAGAAAGAACTTTAATAGGGGAGATTCTTCAGGGTCCCTAGGAATAAAACTAAGAATTTAGCACCATTCAATTTCTACTCTATATACACACATAGACAATATATGTTATATATACATGTTTTAAATATATAAGTATATATATGTGGTATATTTATACACATGAATTTAATAAAAGCAACAGCATTTCAAAACATTAAAAAAATTGTAATTTACAAACTTAACTATTATATTGAATATCCTCTCTTTCCTCTAATCCTAGCTTCCCTAACTCTTCCTCCCCCCACCCCCACCCCCACCCCCACCCAATGCACACCTTAACCACACAGAAAGTTCCAAAGTCCTCTGAACATGCCATGAATTTACCTATGTTGGACCCTCTTTTACTTCTCTCCCTTCTCTGCAATACTTAGTCACCTTTCCTGTAAAGCTTTCTGTGAACCCCCCCACCCAAGTCACAATTGATTACCATCATTCTCTGATCCCTTAGCAGCACTCTGTTGACACTGCCACTAGGATTATTTTAGGATATTCAAAGGTTCTAGCGTTTCGAAACTAGTAGATCTGGCTTCTTAAAGAGCCAGTGTCAAACTCTAATCATCAGTTCTTCATATTCACCTCACTAGCTTTCCCATGAGGTCCCACAATCAATCCATATGAATCCCATCCATCTTACAACACCTTCATCCAATTTCTTCAGAATAAATAAAACATTTAGTACAATCCACGTAAAAATGCCTTTGTTTGCCTCAGGAACATTGGCTTTACAGCATGTCCCTGGTCAATATAACCACAGTTGATGTGACTTTGCTACATTTTGCATTATTGCCATTTGTGCACTACATAAGGGAAAATAGATGGTGTCAATAAATTATAATCTGACTTACAGGAACGCACAGAAAACTGTACTCCATAAAGTCAATTTGCGCAAATGCTATGATATGACAGTGGGATTGAACGTTTTGTATTTTCCCATAAAATGGACTAAGAATAGTGCAGGTGAAAGATTAAAATAGCTTCTAAGAACACAGAATAAGAGAAGGATTAAGAAAAGCCATAGCTTCCTTCTTTTCTCTCAAGAGTTCTTCAGTTGCTGTGATCAATATTACAAAGGTTTTCCATTTTGCTTCAACACTCCCCTCTACTAAGCTGTTAAGAAAGAATAAGTATAGAAGCTGACAGCTGACATATTGACATAGCCTAGAAAATAGAATTTAGCATTTAGTTTTTGTTTGGGGTATTGTTTGCTTTTTGTTGTTTGGGATTTTTTAATTTGTTCTTATTTTCGTCTGCATGCATAATATATGATTATACAATTTAGACAGCCTGGGCTTGAATCTTAATTCTATGGCTCACAAACTGACTACCTATACAAAAATTACTTGATCTCTTTGTGCCTCCGTTTCTCAGCTATAAAATGGTCATAATAATGATACCTACCTCAAAGGAACAAGGTATGCACATTTAATGATTTAATTATGACAATTAAATCTATTAATATTGGGAAGTGCTTCTTATAATGGTATCTGACACATAATAGGTGCTACATACGTGTTTTAAAAATAAAACTATAAATGTATCATGATATAATTACTCTTTACAACTAAAAAAATGGAACATATTTCTTAGATGTTATTATTACTACTATTATTATTAATTTGTATTGCAAGGCAAAAAGCCCTTTAAAATGTCCTAGAATTAATTTGGAATATAAACAAGTATAAAGCTTTAAAAGGGAAAATCCAACCAACTTATATAAATTAATGTTACTGCTTTGTTTGGGAACACAGGCAAAAAAGGAAAGAAGGAAGAATGGAAAGAGAGATTGACCAAGAGAGAAAAAAAGGAAGGGAAAAGGCAGAATGACAGAGGGAAGGAAGGCATGAAGAACGGAAGGTAGGAAGGCTGGCAGACAGAAAGGAAGACTTTAATATACCTGAAGAAAATATAATCCTGAAAAGTTGACATAATAATCAAAATACCTAAGTTGACATAACTTTTATGAGTGTTAGACGGGCTTTTTGAAAAACTAATTTACAACCTGAAGACACATTAGTTATTATGAGTAGTACCATACAACTTCAAATTATTTCACCTACTTTACCTGTCCATTAACTTTTCAATATTTAATTAGCCTACTTTAAAACATTTCATATTAATTTTGTCCAAAATTAAAAGGAGAAAAGGAAATTGAGGATGTGTTAATGTTTTTTATAATGTTTGAATTAAATTAATTAGACATTTTCATAAACCTTTTATGCAAAGTTTGCTTTCTTTGGAAATACACATACCTAAAAAGTGTATAAGCATTAATTTGTAACTTTCTAATATAAATTATCCTAATTGAACCTAATATGTTCTATTGAGTATTGTGGAATTATTCCTTACTAAATTATATATGCAGATTTTCAACAGTGTAAATTGAGTTATTTCTAAGCTACATTAAAATTAAAAGCAATTATTTTGCATTTGTTTGCTTTTTTATATTTGAATACTTCTTAGTTTGCTTTAAAATATTACACTTGAAAATTATAAATATTACAATTAAAATAATAAATATGCCACTTACATGTATATAAAACTATATTCATAAGCATCTTTATAGTCAAATATCTAAACACCCAACAGCAGAAATTCTAGGGCCAATGTATTATATTTTCGACTACATTCATTTCTCAATGAATATTGTTTGATAATTACACTTAAATTATTAAATTATGTGGAAAACATAACATGATTGATTATATACAAACTGTGTTATGGTATACATTTCATAATTAGTTAGCCTAATAAATGTTTTCCTAAAAATATTATACATTATAGAATATTATATAACACAATATTATAGAAAATATTATAGAACATAGAAAATCAAGAATAAGTTTATATTCAAAAATAGTTCAGAAAGGATAGAAAATTTTACTGACATAGCATCACTGAAGTAGTTCAAGCATTAAATTTCCCTTTGAGCTTCCTGGTATCCAAGAGAACTAGCAAAGAGGGTTATGCAAGTCCCTTTGACTTACGAAAGGAAGCATGAATATTGATATGGAAGGCAACTTTTATGTCACTGAATTCATAAGAATGAAAAGCATTAAGGACATTATCTCCAACAACAGACATTCCTATGGCTCATTTGCATAAGAACTTTTGCAAAAGCCAATGCCATAATAAATTGTTACAATTATTTGTGGGGTGAGTTGCACTTACATAATAATAATGGCTAAGTTTATTGAGCTTTTACTATGTGGGCACTCTTGAAACACTTAATATGTATCAGCCTGTTTAAACCCCACAGCAACCAAAAAAAGTAGGTACTATAAGGCATGCATTTATTCAACCATATGTATCGATTACCTATTCTGTTCTAGGCACTTAGAATCCATTAGTAAAGAAAACAGCAAAGAGCCTTTCCCACTGTTTTAGATTAAAAAAACTGAGATTTAAGAGGGTCGGGAATCTAAGGTCACAAAGCAAGTCACCTGACCTGGTGGAGCCACTGTTTGAACCAGGCAGTCTGTTTAGCCTGAGTTCTTACAAATTAGGCCAGACATGCTTCAGATATGTAAATATATATTAGTAATACATGTTAGGATTTTTGTAAATCCATTTCAAGTGACCAAAGGTCTGAGTTCTCTCTGACCAAATGGGAGGATGTGTTGCCGGTAGGAGAAAAAAGAGAAAGTGGAGAAAGAGCCAGTTTGGGGTGAAAATAACCAATCTCCCCGAAGCCAAAAATATTAATTAATTAATCCCTCAATTTATTTGTCTTTCTCAAACCTCTACTGAGTACCTACACTGTGCTATGCACTGTTACACATCCTAGAGGTCTCTGGATGACTAAGATATGATGTGCTTGTCTTTCAAGAGTCACTGTCTTGCTGGCTACCAGGTTGCTGAGGAAGATTCATTGCTGACAATTCAATGAAGAAAGTACAACTATGTCCATATGCTCTGAATATTGAGGCACGGAGAGGAGGTGCCTATCCAGCTTGGGGGACAGGACAAGGAAGCAGTCCTGAAATTTTTAGAGGAAGTTCGTAGTCAAAACATCAAATGTCCCAAAATTAAGATGAATGTAGATTAAGGGGAAATTGTTTTTAGAAAGCAAAGGAGAAAGGCAAGCCAATCGATCTTATTAGATAGGCACAGAGAACAAGAGAAAAAGCAGATGACAGAGCAGGAGGGAGAGAAGAGAGCAGAGAACGGAGAGAAGAGGGTCAGGGGATGGGGGAGAGAGAGCATTAGAGAGACTGACAGAGACAGATAAAACAGAGACAAAGAGACAGAGAATGAGACAGAGACACACACACACACACACACACACAGAGAGAGAGAGACAGAGAGAGAGAGAGACAGAGAGAGAGAGAGAGAGAGAACTGACTAGATGACTAATGAGAGACCCTAGAAGAAAACACGGTGAGAGAATTAGCAGTTTTAGCCATTTAGAACTGGGATCAATACTGGTTTTACCACCTAGTAGTCTGGGATCTTAAAGAACTTCTTACCTCTCTTATCCTTTGTTTCCTTATTTCTAAAACTAGATAAGTAATATCCATCTCAAAACATTGCTGAGAGAGTAAATGTGATAATGCTTATGAAATATCTGACACCTAGCTACTCAATAAATAGGACTTTTCTCCTTTCCACTATATATATTATTTTGCATAAACTCGAGGTCTGGAAAGTGATGGGGTTCCATCAGGACTCACTACCCCTATATTTGACATATTGCATATTTTAAGATAAAGGAACTTGAGAAATGGTAGCTTAAGGAAGAACTTTCCAACCTTCCCCTGGAAGCAGGTCATAAAACCCTCAAATGAAAGGTGCCCTCGCTATACCTAGAGGAAAAGAGCTCCCTTGTCTCCAAAGACAAAAGGATGCTGAGAAGAATCCTAGTGAACTGGCCTTGCTAAGTCTTTCCCAGTTCACTACACTTGGCTCAGACCCTGTGTCTTATCCTATTTTTCCACGACTTTCCATTCTTCATCACACCTAGAATAAAAAGGCTCAGGTGTAACCTCTTCTTTGGGTCTTCATTTCCTTATGGAGTCTCCCATGTCATGTAAAACTTAAATACATTTGTATGCTTTTCTCTTGTTAACCTGTCTTTTGGGAAAGAGACCCAGGCAAGAACCTAGAAAAACATTTTTTTTCCTCCCCTACAAAAGAGCACTAACTTGGACTTTTGAAGATTTTAGAAATTTCCCTTTAAACTAATATCATGTTAGCTTAGTAGTTGTAGTTGGTAATGACTTCATTCATTCTTTCTTTCTTTCATTCAGTCTTTCTTTGGTAACTGTTTATTAAACAGTTAGTGTTTGGTGACATCATACTAAATGCCACAGGATCAAATTCAGTGGCTCCTGCCTGAGAGAAATTACTCAAAAGTAATTGCAGGGAAACATTCCAGTAGGGAGATGTAAAGAGTGTACCTAGAACACAGAGGCCTGAGTAATTTGATCTGGGCTGTGCTTTGTTATTGTTGCTTGTGTTAGAAATCAGGGTTCCCACAAAACATGAAAGTAACATTTCTCAATTACATATTCTTCATTGGCTGAAATGCTTTTTCCTAAATCAAATCTAGTTTGTGGTTCTAATAATGCAATTCTATCGTAGATGATGAATAATTGGCAGGAAAAATTGTACAGGGCAAATCCTTCTAAGAAATAAGGGGGTTAAATTTTTTGTTCTAGTTCTGTGGAAAATGCAAGTGGTAGTTTGATAGGGATTGCATTGAATCTGTAAATTGCTTTGGGTAGTAGAGTCATTTTCACAATGTTGATTCTTCCAATCCAAGAACATGGTATATCTCTCCATCTATTTGTATCATCTTTAATTTCTTTCATCAGTGTCTTATAATTTTCTGCATACAGGTCTTTTGTCTCCTTAGGTAGGTTTATTCCTAGATATTTTATTCTCTTTGCTGCAATGGTAAATGGGAGTGTTTTCTTAATTTCACTTTCAGATTTTTCATGATTAGTGTATAGGAATGCCAGAGATTTCTGTGCATTAATTTTGTATCCTGCTACTTTACCAAATTCATTGATTAGCTCTAGTAGTTTTCTGGTAGCATCTTTAGGATTCTCTATGTATAGTAGCATGTCATCTGCAAACAGTGACAGCTTTACTTCTTCTTTTCCGATTTGGATTCCTTTTATTTCCTTTTCTTCTCTGATTGCTGTTGGAGGAATCAGGCTCACTGACTTCAGATTATACTACAAAGCTACAGTAATCAAGACAGTATTGTACTGGCACAAAAGAGAAATATAGATCAATGGAAGAGGATAGAAAGCCCAGAGATAAACCCATGCACATATGGTCACCTTATCTTTAATAAAGGAGGCAGGAATGCACAGTGGAGAAAGGACAGCCTCTTCAATAAGTGGTGCTGGGAAAATTGGACAGCTACATGTAAAAGTATGAGATTAAAACACTCCCTAACACCATACACAAAAATAAGCTCAAAATGGATTAAAGACCTAAAGGTAAGGCCAGAAACTATCAAACTCTTAGAGGAAAACATAGGCAGAACACTCTATGACATAAATCACAGCAAGATCCTTTTTGACCCACCTCCTAGAGAAATGCAAATAAAAACAAAAATAAACAAATGGGACCTAATGAAAGTTAAAAGCTTTTGCACAGCAAAGGAAACCATAAACAAGACGAAAAGACAACCCTCAGAAAGGGAGAAAGTATTTGCAAATGAAGCAACTGACAAAGGATTAATCTCCAAAATTTACAGGTAGCTCATGCAGCTCAATAACAAAAAAGCAAACGACCCAATCCAAAAATGGGCAGAAGACCTAAATAGACATTTCTCCAAAGAAGATATACAGATTGCCAACAAACACATGAAAAAATGCTCAACATCATTAATCATTAGAGAAATGCAAATCAAAACTACAATGAGATATCATCTCACACTGGTCAGAATGGTCATCATGAAAAAATCTAGAAACAGGGCTTCCCTGGTGGTGCAGTGGTTGAGAGTCCACCTGTTGATGCAGGGGACATGGGTTCGTGCCCCGGTCCGGGAAGATCCCACGTGCCGTGGAGCAGCTGGGCCCGTGAGCCATGGCCGCTGAGCCTGCGTGTATGGAGCCTGTGCTCCTCAACAGGAGAGGCCACAACAGTGAAGAGGCCTGCACACCGCAAAAAAAAAAAAAAATCTAGAAACAGTAAATGCTGGAGAGGGTGTGGAGAAAAGGGAATACTCTTGCACTGCTGGTGGGAATGTGAATTGGTACAGCCACTATGGAGAACAGTATGGAGGTTCCTTAAAAAACTAAAAATAGAACTACCATATGACCCAGCAATCCCACTACTGGGCATATACCCTGAGAAAACCATAATTCAAAAAGAGTCATGTACCAAAATGTTCATTGCAGCTCTATTTACAATAGCCAGGAGATGGAAGCAACCTAAGTGTCCATCATCATCGGATGAATGGATAAAGAAGATATGGCACATATATACAATGGAATATTACTCAGCCATAAAAAGAAACGAAATTGAGTTATTTGTAGTGAGGTGGATGGACCTAGAGTCTGTCATACAGAGTGAAGTAAGTCAGAAAGAGAAAGACAAATACTGAATGCTAACACATATATGTGGAATCTAAGAAAAAAAATGTCATGAAGAACCTAGGTCTAAGATGGGAATATAGACACAGACCTACTAGGGAATAGACTTGAGGATATGGGGAGGGGGAAGGGTAAACTGGGACAAAGTGAGAGAGTGGCATGGACATATATACACTACCAAACATAAAGTAGATAGCTAGTGGGAAGCAGCCGCATAGCTCAGGGAGATCAGCTCGGTGCTTTGTGACAGCCTGGATGGGTGGGATAGGAAGGGTGGGAGGGAGGGAGACACAAGAGGGAAGAGATGTGGGAACATATGTATAACTGATTCACTTTGTTATAAAGCAGAAACTAACACACCATTGTAAAGCAATTATACTCCAATAAAGATGTAAAAAAAAAAGAAAAAAAAAGAAATAAGGGAGTTAAAATGTAATTTCTGAGCAGTCTTCCTCCTGAGTTAATTTAGTGTGCCTGAATTTGTGTAACACAACAAAGCAGATTGTGTGGTGGGAAGGTTTGTTTCATTCCCCTAGATATTTGACGATTAACTCTTCTAAGTACTACTTGTGCTACTGACAATACTTTTTAGCTACTACTGTCTGGCTTACATGAATTCCATCACATCATTCCTCCTATAACTCAAGAATGCTTTTCTGCAAAACACCTAGACATTATACAATGTACAACAATATGCAATAGTGTTCCATGGTCACACAAGCTAATAGTATCAATAACCATCAGCTTTTTATTTATAGAGTACCCTGATTATAATAAACTCTTGCTTAACACAAATAAAAAGTAGGAGGGGAAGAGTATAGAACAACAAGAGTTCGTTGTTCTATACAACTTACAGGAAATTAAATGTGTGTGTGTGTGTGTGTGTGTGAGAGAGAGAGAGAGAGAGAGAGAGAGAGAGAGAGAGAGAGAGAGAGCGAGCAGCACCTGTGAATATATCAGGGGAGCCAGATTACTTAGTATTATGATTATATTTATGAAAACATCTCCCCTTTCAGCTGCTTCTCTTTGCTTCCATCTCTACAAAGAGACACCCCCACTGGATGGTTAACAGACTTCATGGCCAAGTCCAGTGGCCCTAGAACTCATTCTCTTTGCTGCTCCATTACCCTTGACAGTTACAACTTCTTTAAAATCCTCTCCTGAGTATTCTTCTCTTAACTGCTTTCTAACAGGCCTTGGCTTTCTTTGGGCTTTCTGATTTTTGCCTCATAAATGTTAAAGCCCTGGCTTCCAGGTATCTTTAAACTTAAATTTTTAATGACTTCTTCCATTTTGTTAGTTTCTGCAAAATGGATAAGGCAAATAGCTCATTCTCTTGTACTCATCTTTAACTAGATCTCTTAGTCACTCTTCAAGTGCTTAGGGGTCATTCCCACCAGTTCTTTTAACCATCTAATATCATCGTTCTTCTGAAACTACCTTCCCTTTCTCACTTCTTTGTCTCTACAGATGCCGGGAGCCGTGTAGGAAGTGCCTTTGAGTCTCAGCACGGACGAGACCCATAGTGCCAAGCAAAGCTGGTACTGTCAGGTACAAATATGGAGAAGCAAAGCTCTCCTCTGCGTGGTTCCCCTTGTTCCCCCCTGCTTTTGCTTAAGGTGATTTTTATGGGATTGCTATTAGTGTTGGGAAATATTTCCAGCTCCGATGGAGGGTTTAGGGAAAGACCCCAACTTAGGGTAAAGCCAAAAAGATTGTAACTACTCCGGCTCCTTTAATGGCTACACCTGAAATCCCCACTCCCAGGCCAGGGCGTTGGGTTCAGGGAAATACAATAGGAGCATTTGTGTGGCAAAAGCTTACTTTAGAAGACAAATTGAATGGGTTTTGGCCCTCCTGGGGAGTTAGAGATATGTTAGGAAACACTTGGGTATGGTGGCGGGGAGGTTTTATGGCCACAGGGGATGAAAGAGACTATAAGCGATAAGAAGATTATTTAACCTGTTTAACCTGCTGATGTAATCTGTTGATGTAAATTACTTTTGTTTTATGGCTTGTGTAAGAGATTTTTTGGCATGGGAATGAGGTTGTTAAGATTGAAAATGAGATTATTTTATAGTATAAATACTTTGGAATCGTGAAAAATAAATTTGTCAGATCCTTGCATCCTCTGAGGTGTCTTGTGCTCTGTCCACGCCGACTCCGTCTCCCCTTTGGGTGAAACCTGTCCAGCTGGGGCTGGTCCCCGGCAAGTGGCGCCCGCACAGGGACCTGAAGGGGTAAGTATTATTTTTTTCTCAGACGGATAGGAGTCTCACCGTAGGGTGCTGCAGACCCCCAGTTAAGAATACTGGTTAGGAAGGTGAGTAAGGCGGTGTCAAGATGGGACACGCTGAGTCCAAAGAGAGGCTCTTATTTATTGATATAGTTAAACATATGATAAATGGAAGAGGAATTAAGGTAACTAATAAGCAATTAACTCAGTTTTTTCAGTTTGTACAGGAACAATGCCCATGGTTTCCAGAACAGGGAACAGTTAATATAGAAACCTGGCAAAAGGTGGGGCAAACTTTGCAAGTATATTACAGTCATTTTGGACCTGAGAAGGTTCCAGTAGATACTTTTACTTTATGGAACCTTATTAGAGAGAGCATTGCTCCCTTACCTGAAGGTCAAAAGAACCCATATAAATATCCTATAGAAGTAATAAATGAATGTACTCCGTTACTTTCCCCAAAAATATCAAAAGAAACTGAGGTTTTGGCTGCAGCTTTAAAAGACTGTAACCTTAATGACAAAGACTCAGAGGAGAAAAATGAGTCACCTACTGATACTAAGCCTAATTTGTTAAAAAACCCTCCTTTTGATGATGAATTGCCTCCTGCAGATCAGGATGATTTAGATGCTGCTGCATATGATTATGAAAGAAGGAAGTATGAACCCCATGGTGCTTTTTCAATGCAAGAAACTAAGAAAAATAGGCCTAATCTACAGGATATGCGCCCTTTGGGTCGTTTACCGACCGCCCCACCAGCACCTTTAAGTTCTTCACTTCTCCCTTCAAAAAGGTCAGGACATCCAATTTTACATGTCAGGGGCCCACCACCTCCACCACCTTTTAATAAAGCTCAAGGCGAATATAAAAGACATAGGAGAATAAATGGTGAAGATGATGATTATGCTTTTGCAGCCTGCTTTCCAGTCCTTTTTGAGGATAGTTTTGATGATGATGATGTATATTGGGATCCCTTGCCTTTAAAACTTTTAAAAGAACTTAAAAAGGCCTGTATAGATTATGGACCGTTGGCACCTTATACTATGACTCTTATAGATGCCTTGGCAAATAGATGGATGACTCCATATGACTGGATTCAGGTTACAAAGGCCTGTTTATCTGGAGGACAATATTTGCTTTGGAAAACAGAGTATGAAGAATTGGTGGCTAAGCAACATGCATTAAATAAGAAAAGGGATAAATTTAATATTACTAAAGAAATGTTATTAGGCCAGGGAGAATATGATACAGCCCAACAGCAGATGCATATGGGAAAGGAGGCCTTATGGCAAGTTACTACGTGTGCAGTGAATGCCTGGAAGTCTTTGCCTTTGACTCCAGGAAAAGCCTCCAATTTGACAGATTTAAGGCAAAAGCCTGAGGAGCCATATGAGGATTTCGTTTCTCGCTTGCTAACAGAGATAAAAAGAGTGATAACTGATGAGGACGCAGCTAATATGTTGGCTAAACAACTAGCCTTTGAAAATGCCAATCCTGTTTGTCAGAACCTGATTCGCCCTATTAGAAAAACTGGAAGTATTTCAGATTTCATTAAACAATGTTCTGACGTTGGTCCCTCCTATATGCAAGGGATTGCCTTGGCAGCTGCCCTAAAGGGAGAAACACTTCCTCAATGCATGATGAATATGGTTCAAAAAACAAAAAACTTTAAGGGACCAAAAGGGAACAATTGTTTTGCTTGTGGAGGCGCAGGTCATTTTAGTAGGGAATGTCCTAATAAAAATATACCTCCAGCAGGTCCTGTTAGAATGATATCTCCTGGTAATGTTGGGGTCCCAAAGACTCCTTGCCAAAGATGTGGGAAAGGAAATCATTGGACTAAATTGTGTAGGAGTAAATATCACAAGGACGGACACATTCTTCCCCCTAATGGGGTTTCTGCAGTGCCTCAGGCTGGAGTTCAGATGCCAATATTTCCTGCACCTGTTTTTCCAGGTACACCTGCTGGAACTAATTCGGGAAACTTACTTCGGGCCCAACCCCGGGCCCAACAAACAATAGGGGCCATTTACCAGACGCTCAATCCCTTTCTTCCCTCAGGGGAATCGATGAATTGTTTAGGGCCACCCCAGGCAGCGCAGGATTGGACCTCTGTGCCACCTCCGCAACAATACTAACTCCTGACTCTCCAGTCATAAAAATACCAACTGGGATTAAAGGTCCATTGCCCCCAGGAGTAATGGGTTTAATTATTGGTAGGAGTTCAACTTCCTTATCTGGCTTAACAGTTTTGCCTGGAGTAATTGACTCTGATT
This sequence comes from Globicephala melas, assembly GCF_963455315.2. NCBI lineage: Eukaryota > Metazoa > Chordata > Mammalia > Artiodactyla > Delphinidae > Globicephala > Globicephala melas. Next base: position 8,948,875 of record NC_083322.1, read on the forward strand.
ATACAGGAGAAATTCAAATAATGGTGGCTCCCTCTAATAAGACGCAGCAAATTTATGTGGGACAAAGAATAGCACAATTGTTATTGCTACCATATTATAAGACAGGAAAGAATGTAATTCAAGAAACTAGGAATGAGAAAGGATTTGGCTCCAGTGATATGGCATTTTGGATTCAAGAAATTACCAAAAACAGGCCTTTAAAAATTCAAATGCACATTTTAAATATATGGAATTCTAGTGATTTAGGAATTGATTTGGAACATTTACACAAACAAATTCATGATATTGCAGCCTCTCAATATGATATGAATCCCTCTAAGGCTGCTGCAGAATTTTTACAAAATTTACAAAGTTATTTTAAGGGTAATTCCTTTATGCATATTTTAATAAATTATGGGGCTGCCGGAGTGGTTATAATTTTGCTCTTTATTTCTTTTCCAGTCATCATCCGATTAATTCAAGCTGCCCTCCAGAGTGTATATAAAACCAAAGTGGAATTGCATACTGCCTTTTTAAAAAATAAAAAAGGGGGAGATGCCGGGAGCCGTGTAGGAAGTGCCTTTGAGTCTCAGCACGGACGAGACCCATAGTGCCAAGCAAAGCTGGTACTGTCAGGTACAAATATGGAGAAGCAAAGCTCTCCTCTGCGTGGTTCCCCTTGTTCCCCCCTGCTTTTGCTTAAGGTGATTTTTATGGGATTGCTATTAGTGTTGGGAAATATTTCCAGCTCCGATGGAGGGTTTAGGGAAAGACCCCAACTTAGGGTAAAGCCAAAAAGATTGTAACTACTCCGGCTCCTTTAATGGCTACACCTGAAATCCCCACTCCCAGGCCAGGGCGTTGGGTTCAGGGAAATACAATAGGAGCATTTGTGTGGCAAAAGCTTACTTTAGAAGACAAATTGAATGGGTTTTGGCCCTCCTGGGGAGTTAGAGATATGTTAGGAAACACTTGGGTATGGTGGCGGGGAGGTTTTATGGCCACAGGGGATGAAAGAGACTATAAGCGATAAGAAGATTATTTAACCTGTTTAACCTGCTGATGTAATCTGTTGATGTAAATTACTTTTGTTTTATGGCTTGTGTAAGAGATTTTTTGGCATGGGAATGAGGTTGTTAAGATTGAAAATGAGATTATTTTATAGTATAAATACTTTGGAATCGTGAAAAATAAATTTGTCAGATCCTTGCATCCTCTGAGGTGTCTTGTGCTCTGTCCACGCCGACTCCGTCTCCCCTTTGGGTGAAACCTGTCCAGCTGGGGCTGGTCCCCGGCATACAGATTCTTCCTTCCTCCCATTTCCAGAATCCTAGAACCATTTTCTGTCACGGGCTTCTCTCTCTTCTCTCTTGTCTTCATGCCTGGAAATTTCATCTATACTTCTTGTACACCCCTACCAGATTTCTATGATTTATATCTAATTCTCTTTACACTACTATAGTGGAAGAAACACAATTTGAAATAGTTTAGAAGATAAAGCCAAGACTCCTGAATCTGTAATTTTAGGCTATCTGTTACCTTAACTTTTCATGTGCATACTTAATGAGAGCTAAAAAGTGCTAAACAATGAACATTTATCACGATCCTTATTAATTTCTTTGCATATTTTTCCATTTCTTCTTCATTAAAAACCATGAAATAGAGATGACTGTTTTGCTCCTTTAATAGAAAAAGAATATGAAATTTTGAGTGGTAAAATACCATACTCAAAGTCATAGACAAGCAAAGATTGGTGGAGAAAGTGCTCTAAGCTAGGTCTATAGAGACTAAATCATTTGCTTAACCTTTTACTGCCTCTTCAATACAATGAACCTTCTGTCTACTCATCCTCCAAATGGAATTTCTGTTCTAGGAAGTTCAGCATCTCTTTATCAACCTTCACTTGACCTCAAATTTATTTCTATCCCATCTCCTAACTCATCCTTCTTTCCTATGTTGAAATAATTGTCTCCCATTTCTCGAAAAGTGTACATCCAACATTTTCCTCAAAGCCTAGCTCAAGCTTTTCTTCTCTGTGAACTCTTCTTTGAAAAGCTTTACCTTAAGTAGTATTTTTATTGTTATGTTGTCTATCACATAGATATGCTCTACGCTATATTGGCTTGCAACATTCTTTAATGTTCCCACTGGTATACCATTTAGCTCTGCAGTTTGGTTTAAGTTTCAGGAGGGTAGAAAGCACATTTTCTAGATCCCCTTCCTGAAGTCAGAGGGGGAACTGGACCAGACTGGAATGTGTTTGTGGAGCTGGGTGGGTAAGATATCCCTTTTCCAAGAGGAAATGGAAAAGGATTGCCCAGAGAGACAGTGTCCAGTGATGGGATATATCTCCATCAGAGGTGGACACGTCATCCAACCTGCCACCCATCAAAAGGCATGTGCAACAGACAAAGCTGGGGTAAAAGGCAGAAATAAGGATTTAACAATTTTTTAAAAAAATGATCAAGGTGGGACCCTGAATTGGATCTTGGAACAGAAAGAAGGTATTAATGGGAAAACCAGTAAAATTCAAATGCAGTCTGGAGTTCAGTTAATAGTAACGTACAAATGTCAGTCAGTATGGGGAAGGAGACATAAAGGACTTTAAAGACACATTTTGAGCTGAGGCAACATAGGAAACTTTCTGTAACCTCTATAGGACGATATGGTTGCAGGACATAACAGATACAAAGCTTTTTATATCAAAACATACTTTAATTAATAAAGGAAATAGGAAGATTCCACTTTATTTCTGGCATAACTGTTAAATATAAGATGTAAATTCTTCTATTATATATTTTAAACCTACTATTATGTGTGATATATTGTGACCAAACTTTAGTGAAAACCGAAATGAGCACTGTGATGAGAAAAATTTACAGATAAGTGATTTTTTGGAAAATAGAACGGATGGCTTACACATTACCGGAAATAACACAAACCAGAGGAATTCAATGACAGGCAATAAAAGATTCTGAAATGAAAGTTCTAAAATATCAAAACCAATGAGGGTCATTCGAGTATCAAAGAGTCTATGCATGAATCTATGATTCTGAACTAACGTCAGAAGAAAAAAATACTCTCCTAAAATTTACGTCATTTAATGGGAAAAAAAAAATCAAGAATTAAATCAACCAGGAAGAATTTTGATAAGAAAAAATTGCTGAGCAATAGGCAGTAACCAAAACCATAATGACAGTTTGAAGTGGAAAATTACATTTGTGGCTTTAATATATTCAGATTGTAAAAATAAAATAAAAGCCCAATAAAAATACTGGTCTTACCAGTATAGGAACACGATGATACAAAACCAAATGATTCTAACACTAATAGGAGGCTGCAATTGTACATGTTAAAACTGTGTGTTCTCAACAGGTGATTGTTTCATGATTCTTTTTAAGTCTCCAATATTGCAGTACCTTGTGTTTCCTTGAGGAGTCCTAAAACCATGGCTTTTACTCTTAGAGAACTCTTAATATTGTTTGGATGTAATAATAAGACTTATTAACACAATGTCAGTGATGCCAATTACTTCCCAAGAGGAGTATAGCCAGTACTCCTGGCTCCCAGGAGCCAGGAAATGCTTCCATTCCCACAAGCACTTTTGTGATGTGATTTTATCACCCTTTCCATAAAATCAGGAGTCTCTTTCTCAGCTGCTTCCCCCACCATGAATCTTGCTCTGGCCAAGAGAATGCAGCAGATGCAGATTCGATATGCTACATGGCTTACAGTCCTGGGCCTTAGAAAACCTTACAGCTTCTATGCTTCACCCTCTCGGGCCTCTGTCTTTGTTCAAAAGTGACATGATTGTCTATGTAAAATATCTCAAAGAGCCAACAACAACGACACAACCCTGCTGGAACCGATGAAAACTACTTCTGTATAAGAATAAAAGAAAAGGAAAGCAATGGGGGTTGTTTCAATCAAGAGGTTTATAGGAGAGGAAAGCATGGGTTTTGGAATGGTTAGGTGTAAATAAGAGGGGAGAGAATTTCTGGTGAGGGTACATGTTGGGGAGATAACTTCAAATGGAGATAAGAAGGCCATATCTGCACAAAGGTAAAGCTATTTTGACTCAAATGGTGGGAGAAACACAGGGCTACATGACAGCTATTTACTTTTACTCTGGTTTTGGGCCTTGTCCTAAAGGTCGTATGTAAATTATTGACTTATCACGAAAATTTATATGAGTTCTGAATTATTAGCATCCATTTTACAGCTGGGGAAACTGAAGCTTAGAAAGTTACGAGCTTACAGAAAGCACTCTCTTCAAAACTAACGTAGCCTCAAATTCTAACCCCAAATTATGGTTGACACTTTGAACTTTACCCAAGAAGCAATAGAGATGAAATGTTTGCTTTGTTTTTTACAGGGTTGTCTCCACGTGAGTGTGTGTGTGTGTGTGTGTGTGTGTGTGTGAGAGAGAGAGAGAGAGAGAGAGACAGAGAGACAGAGAGAAAGACAGAGGGAGGGAGGGAGGGAGGGAGGGAAAGAGAGAGGGAGAGAAGGATATCAGGAGGAGGGAGACAGCTTAGAGAAGGAGCATGCTAGAAAAGATAAAGACTAAAAGTAGCCCTCCTCCTTTTTTCATTCCTCTGCTCATCTGGTATATGCACCTTGACATCACTTAAGGGGTCCTGGAAAATCCCAATGCCACTAAGAGTGGACTCAGTTAGAAAGGCAGACAAATAACCTCATTGTCTAGGGAAAGGGGAGAACAATCAGTTCATTTAAATTTTGAAGGTTTACTAAGAAAAACTACTTAATCCCAAAGAGGACTTAAGTGGAGGGAATGCTTGGAAGTTTCTTTTAGTTAACCTGTCTTGGTTAAGCGTTCAAGGAGCTGGCTGGCGCCATGGAAACTGGTTGTGTTTATGACTTGGGAATCTGAGCGCTAACAGTTGTCACAGTTGGAGAGCATGGGTAGAGAATATCTAATTAATTACTAATGAAGGAGCAGGGTGGTCTTCTCTCAAAACCCCTGGATTCTGAGTGAGGCTTCATCTTAGTAACGGCCCATCAGAGTGGGCATGCCAAGCCCTCAGGGGTTGCCAGTACAGGAATGGGGCTATGGCTCTGATAGGATGTACAGCCCCCTTATGGCTTAGACTGTGTAGGTACTAGGTTTCTTGCATCAACGTGTGTGATGGGATCAAGATATACATCTGATATTTTCTGTTAATAAGACATGTGAGAGTGTAGGCCATTAAGAGGATAAAATGAAGATGAAGTGCTTATAGTCACATCCCAAATTTGTGGAGCAGGTTTTATCTGTTTTATTTTGAAATAAGCCATGAAAGTATGCTTAATCACAATGTGTCTCTAAGCGTATTTAACTAGGGCAGGAGATTTCAACATCTCCTTTGCCAGACTTCACACACCTAGAAGTGAGAGTTCTGTTTTGTCCTCCGGGTTTCAATGCCAGGAATCTCTCTGCCTATGTCTGTCATAGATATAGAAACGCTGTCAATGACATAGGCTGGTATTCATTAGGGGCAAGGCTGACAAAGTACACCCACAGGTCAGCATTTAGTTTCTTCTGCAGCCTACAGTTTCCACAAGATGAGATTTTTCCAAACGTCCTCTTACCGAAGATTTGAAAAACACTGGAGTGAGCAGCATGGAACTAGTTCTATGTCCTTAGTACGTGTTGCCTAAGGAAAAGTGAAAGGCCTACAATTTCTAGTTCCTCAGAAGGTATTTACTCGCTCTAGCGGCGTCTGACTCTTCCTAAACTATTACATAATCTTTAAAAAAAAAGACAAAACTACATTGAACAAATGCACACACTAAAGCATCAGAAGAGCCAGGAAGAGTGCCTTCCTTTAGACGGACTGTGGCAGACTGAATCATTTTTGAACAAAACATGAATATATGCTCCTTTCAAGATTACAAAATGTGACTGTTCCGTGGAGATTCTGAAAGACAAGAACTCCTAAAAAGCTGTGTTCATTCCTTTTTTGTCCCTGAGAGTTGTCTAAGAAAAATAATGTGAGCAAGCACTTGCATTAGAATAGAACTGCACAGCTGCTTGAAAAAATGCTGTAGTTCTGGTATTAGAGTTTAAAGGAAAAGGTTGAAATAATTTTTAACGCAGGACATTGATTTTTCTTAAACTCTTTTAAATACCCATTTCTAAGGTGGGAGGAGATAACGTGACCTTTACATCTCTCCCAGTGTTTACACCTGAAGTGTGATCCGTACAACACTGCTGCTCTGGGACAGTTCTATCAATACATGTTGGTCCAAAACCAAAATCACCCAAATTTGATATACTTTAAAGCACATTTTCCACAGAAGGTGTTCATATACTTTTAAAAGCACATATAAAATCCTAAGCAAACATAGATTTGCTTTTGGCATGTGACTGGTTACACGTGATTGATATTATAACTGAATTATATTTGAAAAAATAGGACTCTTAAGCTCTCCCCTGCTCTGAACATTACTTAATCTCTGGTCTACAGTAAATGGGGATGAAGACCAAGTGATAAAGTCTGAAATGTAATAGGTTATTTTTTAGGTCTGTGTCAATACAACTACAGCAAAACCGCTATGTCAAAGTGACGAGAATACACTAATGGAGAATGTGGGTCCCTGAAAATATATGCTTATCGCCTCTTCTTCAATTTGTTGCTATGTGGCCTCAATAACTCAATTTCAAGACCTTGAAAACAAAGTAAAAACACACTGTGCTCTCAATGTGGTTGGGACAAAAGTTTCCCTAAAGCTTCTGGCCTAATTTTTTAACTACAGGCATTACTAACTCTTATACTTCTTATATTTTCCTGTATCTTTCAAAATATGTTTGCAAGATAGTATCATCATATCAATTTACTCGATACTTATAGAACACCCATAACAGGAAAATGTACAAGTACAGATGAAACACCCACCAAGATCTGTCATATCCTGAGACATAAAACACACTGCAACAAATTTAAAATAAATGAAATCATACAATGTAAACTCTCTAACAATAAAAAAAATTACACCAGAAATCAATAACAAAAAGATACCTAAAAAAATCCAAAAAATTAAAAAAATTTAAAAACCACACAGATTTCTAAATAACCCATGGGGCAAAGAGACGCTCACAGGGAAACTATAATTAGAAATCAGTAAATTTTTAAAAAGATTTTAAAATTACAGGAAAGAAGTAAAGCAAAAAGCTGGTTCTTTATCAATGATGATGATAAACCTCTAGTCAGACAAATCAGAGCAAATGAGAGAGAGAAAAAGAGGGGGCATAAGTTACCAACATCAGGAACGTAAAAGGGAATACCATGAGGATCCTGATGCTATTAAAAGGGTGATAAAATAATATTATTAACAAATGTATGTCAATAAATTCAGCAACTTCGTTGAAATTAACACACATACAAAGATATAAACTACTAAAATTTACTCAAGAAGAAGTAGATAGCCTGGCGAGTCCCATATCTAGTAAAGAAATTAAATTCATAGTTAAAATCCTTTCCAAAAAGTAAATTTTAGGCCCCAATTGTTTACTGGTGAATTCTTCCAAACACTGCAGAAAGAAAGAATACCACTTCCATACAAATCTTCTTGAAAAAAGAAAAGGAAGAAAACCTTTCCAACTCATTTTACAAAGCCAATATCACCCTACAGCAAAACTTGTCAAGAAATTATATAAAACAACAGATGAATATATTTCATGAATATGACACAGAATTATTACAAATATTAACAAGTCGTATCCAACAATTTATGGAAGCAATAATATATCATAACAAGTGGGGTTTATTGCAGGAATATAAATTTGATTTAATATTCAAAAATCAATCAATATAACTTGCTGTATCAACAAACTAAGAAGAAAAAGTATATGATCATCTCATTACATGTAGAAAAATCATTTGACAAAATTCAACTTATAATAAAAACTTCCAAGAAACTAGTCATACAAGGGAACTTCTTCAACCTGATAAACTATCTCTATAGAAAGCCTTCAACTAACATTATACTTGACAGACAAAGACAGTGCTTTTCCCCTAAGATTGGGAACAAAGCAAGGACTCACTACTCTCATTTGGAGGTCCTAATCAGTGCAACACAGCAAGCAAAAAAAAAAAAAGAATGAACGAAAACAAATTAGAAAGGAAAAAAATAAAACTGTCACACTCGCAGGAGACATGGTGGTCTAAGTAAAAAAAGCCTCAAATAATTTCCAGAGAAGCTACCATAGTTAGTAAATGAATTCAGCAAAGTCACAGGATACAGGATACAAAAATCACTGCATTCCTTTACGTTAAATGAACAATTAGGAATTAGAATTAAGAAATAAGAGTATCATTGAAAATAGCAACAAAAACAAAATAGAGCTGGCAAAATACATGCAAAACATGCACGCTTAAAAAATTAAACCATTTAAGAGATAAATTTTAAAAGCCTAAATAGATGGCAGTATATAACATGTTCATGGACCAGAAGACTCAATATTGTTAGGACGTCAATTCTTCTCCGAAAATGAACTATAGATTCAATACAATCCCAAAAATAATACCAGCGGGCTTCCCTGGTGGCGCAGTGGTTGGGAGTCTGCCTGCCGATGCAGGGGACGCGGGTTCGTGCCCCGGTCCGGGAGGATCCCACATGCCGCAGAGCGGCTGGGCCCGTGAGCCATGGCCGCTGAGCCTGCGCGTCCGGAGCCTGTGCTCCGCAACGGGAGAAGCCACAGCAGTGAGAGGCACGCGTACCGCAAAAAAAAAAAAAAAAGAAACCAGCATAGTTTTTGGTAGAATTTGGCAGACTGACTCTAAACTTTATGTGGAAGAGCAAAGATTCTAGAATGGACAAAACAACTTTGAGAAAGAGAAGCAAAGGAGGACTCAACTTATCAATTTCTACAGGTACTTAATTTAAAGCTGAGAATTAAGACAATGTGGTATTGGTAAAAATGATATAAGTATACATCAGTGACACAGAATAGAGAAACTGAATATAGACTCACAAATTTTCCACAAAGTCACCAAAACAATTCAAAGGAGAAAAAATATCTTCAACAAAATGTTCTGTAACAATCATGTCTCCACATACAATTTTTTTAAGAGATTCCCAGCTTGAAATACATCATAGTCCTAAATGGAAAATACAGAACTATAAAACTGCTCAAAGAAAACACAGAAGAAAATATTTGTGACATAGGTTTAGGCAAAGATTTCTTATATAGGACATAAAAAGTATGAATCATTAAAAAAATTGATAAATAAAAATTAAAACTGATGCTCTTTGAAAGAAACACTAAAGAGATTTTTTTTTAAAAAGCACAAAACAACAACAGAAACTCCACACAGACTAGAAACAGTATTTGCAAAACATATATATGATTAAGGACTGGTATGCCATATATATACATATATAAACATATACATATATAAATTCTTTATATATGTATAAAGAATTTATATATATGAAGAATTTATATATAAAAAGAATTTATATAAAAAGAATTCATATATATAAAGAATTTATCTAAAAAGAATTTATATATATAAAGAATTTATATATGTATAAAGAATTTATATGTAAAGAATTTATATATATATGAAGAATTTATATATAAATATTTTATATATATAAAGAATTTTCACAGCTCAGCAACAGGAAAACAACTCGATTAAAAAAGTAGACATAATATTTGAACAGACACTTCACCAAAAAGAGATAAAGATGTCAAACAAGCACCTGAAAAAATGGTCAACATCATTAACCGTGAGGAAATCGCCAATTAAAACCACAGGGAGAAACAACTACATACCTATTAAAATGAATAGGTATATATATAAACAGACAACAGCAAAGGCTGAGGAGGACGGAAAACAATTGGAACTCTCATATTTTTCCTGGTGGAAATACAAAATGGCACAGCCTCGGCTTGGCAGCCTCTTGTAAAGTTAAATACACAAGAAATACACTTGCCATACAATTACCCTATCTAGGTCGTCACCCAACAGAAATGAAGACATCTATCCACACAATAACCTGTACGTGGAAGTTTATAGGAGCTTCATTTAAAATCTACAAAACCAAGAAAAAACTCCAATGCCTGCCACCCAGTAAATGGCTAAACAAATTGTGCTACAGTGACCAAGAATGAACTACTGATATACGCTATGCAGCTAGGAATCCTAAGAGCTTTACGATAAGTGAAAGAAGCAAGAATTAAATTGTTACAAAATGTATTTACTTTTATATGACATTCCAGGCAAGGGTAAATACTGTAGAGACAGAAAAGAAAAACAGTGGGGTCACCAAGTTTTGGGGACTGAGGGAGGCACTGATTACAAAGAAACGTGAGGGACCTTTTGGGGGCAGTGGAACCAAAATCTGATTTTGGCACTGGCTTCAGGACTATTTATCTTTGCCAAAATTCATAGTCATATATCTGAACAGGGTGGATTTTAATGCATTAAAGTATGATTTAATGGACCTGACTTACGTATTATATATTACGATTAAATTATAATTACATTAGCTTAGGTATGGCTTGCCCCAAGGTTGTCTGTAGACATTTGAAACAAAATGCTGAAGAATTAAAAACACAGGATTTTCAGACAGAAATCAGAAGGAGACTGTTATTGGGGAGAAACCTTTCTGGAAACCCACGACTCGCCGCACAGGAAGCCCTTATTCAACCTGTGAGTCAATCCAAGTCAGAAGCAACGTGTGGAGTGACAGCTCAGTGCCTCTGCGAAAATGCCAGCCTCAGAACTGTGTGAATATCGGGACAGATCAGCTGCTGAATCTTTCAGTCCAAAAATCAACACTGGACCTATTCCAACACTTTTTACCCTCCATTTCCCATCCTTATCGCTGTGTTTCAACCACTTAATCACAATCCTTTCACATTCCCAGCCTCACTTCATATTCAGAACGTCACTCCTCATGAGGATGGTGAAGTGACTGGAGCCGTGAAATATGAGAAAAAGATGGAGGGATGAGGACCTTTAGCCTATGAAAGAAATGATGAGGGAATTTACGATTCCCACCTTCAAATATTTCAAAGACTGTCAGTAGAGGATAAAATATCTTTATGCCATGAAGCTCCCAAGCCATAATGAGGATGAGTGGGCTCAAGGTACAGGGAAACTGAAATTTGTTTAATATAAAGAAAATGCCTATTACCATTAGAAGCTGCCAAAGAATAATAATAACCGCGTTCATACATTTGAGATAGTGTTATACACATTCTCTCTTTTAATCTTATTACAACTCTTTGAAGCAGACATTTACAGATGATATAAAATACTTAAGTTCATACAGCTAATGACCAGAATAGCAAAAATGTGAAACCAGGTCTTTCTTTGCTCTGCTACCCTATCTCCCAGTGGGTTGCCTGTGGTGGTCCTGACTTCCCATCATTGATTCTACTCCAGGCTACGGGGAACCACTTGGCTGGGATACTTTATAAGGGATTCTACAGTAGCTGAGCTGGGTTCCATCTGCTTGCTACTTAGATATCATCAAATGATGAGATATCATGAGATTCTTTATTAGTGTATTTTCTTATTCACATAATAAATGAATCTGTACTGTCTCCTTTCCTTTTTGCGTGTGTCCATTACTTTCCAAGTTTATTTCTCTTACGTGTAAAGGAAATACATCATTCTTCATCACTACCTTACACCACTAGAGTTATGTTCAGGTGAAAGAGAAGGATTTTCAGTCAATAACAGTGTAATTGCACCCCTGCCAGCGAGTGGAGTTTGCCAATGGGATAATCTGCTCACACACAGATGCTATTCCTGGCCCTGACATTTGAGGTTGGCAAGTTGGCTGTCACCCTTCGATGTTGTGTCAATGTCTGCGTAATATTTTCCCACCCAAATCTTGCACAGAACCCCAAAGGCTTATTTGGAACATTGATGGATATTTATAAGAAAAGTTCAGAATCCTGAAAAGGGCTGACAAGAAAGGCTTGATGTTGGTTTCGTACTCTTTTTTCCAGGTCATTGAAACTTGTCAAATATATTCAATTCCTTTTGTTAGTTTCTTTTAATGTTTTGGATGTTAATTCATCTCTTTTTCATATTTTGTTATTTTTAGATGAGTGGTTTAGAAGTCATAAAATTGTAAAAATGTAAGGACCTCTTGATGCCATTCAATCCAATCTACCGCCTACTACAAGACTCCCTTCTAGAGCATCCAGGAAAAAAAAAAAACTATCATCACAGTTTTGCTTGAACACGTCACTTAATGACAGAGTGATCATTCCAACGTGCACTCTAGTTAGGGAGAAATGACTTTTATAAGTACCTAAACTTCACCTCTGAATAACTTCTATTGTGTACTCAGGACAACAAAGAACATCTTTTCTCTGCCTTACATTTGTAGGTATGAATCCTTCTGTGAGCATTTTAGCAGTTGTCTCTACATAACCTGCCTGGGTCTCTGTTTCTATAGCAACTTTTAGCCCTATTTGTGCCAGCTGGTAACCAGTCTCATACCTACCCCTCCATCATCTCCCCTGTGCACTTTTCCTGGATCACTGAGAATCAGAAAACTAACATTTCCAAGACTCCATTGCCAGTTGGATTTGGTCGGGTTTGGAGGTTAGATTGAAGGCCAGAGAAGAAAGAAGGCATTGAGTTTCTGGCAGCAGCCACCTGGAATACCAGCAGAGTACCCTGCAGCAATAGCAGCAGTGGCCTCTCCTACAGCCATAGGGAAGGTAGCCCCTGCTCAAGACAGCAGTGAGTGTGGGGTCCTAGGATCCAGGTACAGCTCCCTGATATCTGAAAAATACCACCTTTTCTCCCCTTTTCCCTATATTCCATCTCTCTCCACCTGTGGTATTTAGAGGTATTTGTTTTCCTGACTGTACACTGACTAAGAACCATTATAACACCACATTCTCCACTGTGGTACAGATTTCTGTGTTCACACCTTATCTCACCACTCCATCAGGCATGAGGATGACACCTAGCATTTGATCATAAATTTTAGGTTGCAATTTTTTTGTCATTTGGAATCATGTCTTCCCTTATCTTCCTCTTCTTCAGACTGCACACACCCAGTTTCCTCATTGCTCCTCATAAAGCATCACTTCTAAATATCTCATCTATCGGAGGCTCTTCCTCATATCATTGTCTTTTATTTCACTGGCTCTGAAAATATGGAAATAAACAAACCATTCCAGTTCTGGTCTAATAATAAGACTGTAAAATGAGAAGAACAGATACTTGTTTCATTATCTGAGTACTCTCTGTTCATTAATGCAAACTTTGATTGTATTTGCTTTTCAAAGAAATCACATAATGTAAAAAACTCATTCAAATTCTGTTCAAAAGCCAACATCATAAATTAGCTTGGAATCCCAAACTCAAGATAATTTCAGCCATTCATTCCTTTATTATACTGAAGTATAGTTGATTTACATGTTGTGTTAGTTTCAGGTGTACAGGAAAATGATTGAGTTATATATCTATATTTTTCAGATTCTTTTCCACTATAGGTTATGACAAGATATTGAATATAGTTCCCTGTGCTATACAGTAGGTCCTTGTTGTTTATCTACTTTATATATAGTAGTGTGTATCTGTTAATTCCAAAATCCTAAATTATCCCTCCTTCCCTGCACCCCCCTTTTCCCTTTGTTAACCATAAGTTTGTTTTCAATGTCTGTGATTCTATTTCAGTTATCCATCCTTTTATCTTTACCGTTTGTAAGTTTAACAAGCTGCTGTTCTATGCCCTCATTCAAGATAGGGATAACATGTTCAGTAGGACCATCCCAATACAGAGCCCACACTGTGCAAAGCTGGTGAATCTAGCCTGTTCCTAACCAGGAGTTAGAACTAGAGGGCTCTTTACTTCTCTCCACTTCATTATTCCTCTACGCTAAGTGATGATCTCAATCTCTCACTAGTCAAGAGTTTCACAATTCAAAGTTGATTTTAAATATGACAATTATTTTTCAAATGTATAAATGCTTGAATTTACATTTGAGAGGCTAAAATTTATTTTTAAGATTTGGCACTGTTGATTTCTAAACAATAAATTCATTTTGTCAAAAAGAAAAAAATTATAGTTATATCATTTGTTTCACTGTTGTTGATGCTTAATAAAATTGAATTTCCTAGATACTCTGTATTCTCAAAGGATTCTTGGTTTTGGCAAACCATTACTTTTAAAAAATGAACTCTTCTTAACAATGAAAATTATTGATAGGATGGACATATGGTTCATGGAAGTGCATGCAGGAGGCCTTGCAGCAAAATACTGGATTCTGGTTTTGATTTGCATTTCCCAGATGATAGGTTGATGTTTTCATGTACCTGTTGGCTAACTGAATTTTTTTTTTCAGAAAAATATCTATTCAGGTCCTTTGCCCATTTTTATTTGAATTATTTGGGGGTTTTTTTTTGCTACTGCGTTGTATATATATATAAATCCTTATATATTTTGGATATTAGCACCTTATCAGATACGTGGTTTGCACATAGTTTCTCCCATTCTGTAGTTTGCCTTTCATTTTGTTGATCATTTCTTTTGCTGTGTAGAAACTTTTAATTTGGTGTAGTCCACTTTTTAATTCTTTCTTTTGTTGCTGTGCCTAGGGTGTCATATCTACAAAATCATTACCTTATATATGGAATCTAAAAAGCACAAACTCACAGAAACAGAGAACAGATTGGTGGTTGCCAGGTGTGGGGAGTGGGGGGATGGATGAAGATGGCCAGAAGGTATGAATTTCCAAATAACAGATGAATAAGTCCTGGGGACGTAATGTACAACATGGTGACTATAGTTAACAGTATTATATTGTAAATTTGAAAGTTGCGGAGAGAGTAGGTTTTAAAACACACACACACAATATAACTATGTGAAGTAATAGATGTGCTAACTAACCTTATTGTGGTGAACATTTCCCAGTACAGTATATACATATATAAAATCACTATGTTGTACACCTAAAACTTACACAATGTTATATTTTAATTATATCTAAATAAATCGGAAAAAGAATACTGTATTTAGAGAATATTAAGGACCAGGCTGGAGATCTGTAAACCAGGGCTGAGGAATAAAGTGCAAAACCCAGAAGAACTTTAAATACCAGTACAAGACGACCTTAAAGCAATGTCATAAAGATAGGATGGAATGTGGAATGAGTTATAAAGAGGATAAAAGCTCAGGAGACACACATACTACTTCTTAGTGGAATAGTTAAGGAAAGTTTTGTGTTAGAAGTCAAGCCCAATTCAGGGATAAATAGGGAATTAATATGAGGACCGTAGAGATCATTTTGGTTGTTGATCAAGTATATACGTATAGACATGTACATGCACACACAAGCAGTGAGGTCCTTGGCATATTCTGGTGAGTAGCTCAATCTGTTTGCACAAAGTGATACTGTCTGAGCCAAGGCTGTAATAAGATATGGAAGAAGATGGAGGCAAGATTGTACTGGAGCTTCAATACCCAAAAAATGTTTACTCTAGTCTATAGGGCATGGGAAAATACTGAAGCGTTTTGAATAGGAGATTGATATGATGAAACATAATATGTTTATTTTCTATGTTAATTGTCACAAAGGCTCTGGTCAATGATATAGCCTCTCAGGCAATCTGTCTAGTAGTAAATAAATATTCATTGATTAAGGTGTTTGTAGTCCGCTCTTTTAAAGCCAGACATCAAAGAAAATATTCTGAGAATATTTTGCCAAAGGTGACACATTTTAATCACCAATTCAGATCAGAGGTTTGATAGGTAAGGTCTTGACAAAATCTACCCGACTGCCTTAAAAACACCAGCTTTTGTCTTTTGTTGCCTACGCTGGTGCACCCGTTAAGCCACCGAGCCCCTAACTGCTCAGGAAACCAACAGAGTCAACCAGCCTGGAAAACATGCAGTCTCTCCCGGATGCTTCAAAGTGGCCATTTAGTAAAATGTGAAAGTAGATTGCTTCAGTTTTGTTTGCTGAATTTGACACGGATCAGTGGTAATTTCCAACATGGAGCAGTTTCAGAGGGTCAGATATACTGTTTCAAGTTTGTGTTTTTAATACACCTGATTACTTTTTTTGTTGTTACTTGTAATTTTAATGGTCCAGTATTTGCAAGATAAAATGAATAATCATGAAGATGGAGAACAGCTTTGCTTAGTTCCTTTGCCAGGTAAAACTGTTTGGAATGCAAAACAAGTGTGTGTGCAATGATCTTAGCAGACAGCAAGAAAACGGCAATGATAGATGAACTTTGGTCTTCAGCCAAAAGACCATAAAGGGTGAAACATGCAGAACCAGTCAGAATGATTGAAGGTTGTTTTGGTGTTTAAAGAGGGTACAGTTTTATTCAGTGGTTTGTCTTTACTGCCAGATAGTAAATTACAAATTTTCTAATACTGCCTGTTTGCCATCTGCTTTTGAGAAATTATATCTGATAATAGATGATACAAAAGCATGACCTTGCTAAGCTTCCGTGGAAACCGCCCAAACAAAATGCACTGCATATCTTTTCCCTTATTTCTAGAGAGATACTCAGAGAAGAGACAGGGAAGGGAAAGGAATCTGTACAATTATACCATAATAATATTAAATTTTGTTTCATTTATTCAAGGGGAGATCACAGAATGCTGGTCTTATGAAGACTCTATTTCATACTTAGCCATGATTACATAAGAGATAGTTTCCATAAATATCTTTAAAAGGCCTTAACAGATAAAACAGAAAATCAACTAGTAATATATTTTCCATGCCTATGTTTGTCAGAAACACCTGTTGTATTACGTTAGAGTCCTCATTTGTGTTTACTTTAAGGAAATAATATCCAGAATGATCAATTATTTGCTATACTTACAAGCTTTGATTTTAACTGGTATTTATCTGCTTCCAAAAATCAAATACACCTTGGAATGGAAAAACCTTTTCACTAAGGAAGATTTTCAAAGGAATGTATCTGCAGACAGTGCAAAACAAGGCATGATTTTAGGCAATGAAAGCGATATTGAAATAAGTATATCCTTTAAAAATGTACACATTTAGAGAAAACTGTATTCATATCACATATCATGGGCTATGACTTGAGTATGCTTGGTAAATACCTGTCATGTAAGTTTATAATCATTAAATATATAAATTAATAACATGCTATGTTGACATGGATAATTATAGATTTTCCATAAATTTGTCTATTGTGTAAAAGTGCATTTAATTTTTATAAGAGAAATCCACTTAATTTTCCAATGAAAATATTCATAAATGCAATTTGGATTTTCATCAAAGTTCCTAGTCATCACATGATTTCATAACAAATGCCTAAAACATGTCTTAGAATTCAAGAAAAATGGCTAGCTGTTGAAACTCTTGGAATATAAACAAGAGTCTAAAAGGAACTGTTTCTACTATACACCACCTTATTTCTTAAACTGTCATACCACAAATTATTTCATTCAAGAAAATGGTAAATTAAAAAGCCACAACATAAATATTAAAATATGTAACCAAATCGATATATGAAACTAAATTCAGTCAATGCTTCAACAACAAATTATGCAACTCTAAATACTTGTTTTGGACTAATTCGGTATGTTCATACTACAAATAATATTATTCTTAATCCTTAATATTCATGTCATGTTATCTAGCTGCAAATTGCTTTCACATGAATCATATATACTTCTGGGAAGTCAAGATATTAGGCTATTTGTCTCTCAATAGAAACAGAAAGATACATTCTAGAGAGAGTTATGCCTGCTACAAAACCCACACAACTCAATATGATGATGCAGACT
Organism: Globicephala melas; assembly: GCF_963455315.2. NCBI lineage: Eukaryota > Metazoa > Chordata > Mammalia > Artiodactyla > Delphinidae > Globicephala > Globicephala melas. Next base: position 8,966,614 of record NC_083322.1, read on the forward strand.
AGGGATACCACACACACATTCATCAGTGTAAACACAGGTGACCCAAGCATGCCAGGCCATCTATCTGCTTTGAGCTGCCATCTTGCTGAGACGGTCCAGCTCCCTGACAGTAAATCTTTACACCATTATTTTACCCCCGGTGCTGACAAGACATCTCATGCTGTGAGTAGCCAAATGTTTATGTGCAAGGACAGCACGTCCATTATTGTTATTAGTTCTCTGCCCCCATGCATGCGCGAGGAACATTAAAGATCAAATGGGTGAGAAAGTTTCCCCTGAGCCTTCACTTTACAAACGGAGCCTGGTTCCTACGGAATGTGTGAAGGGATTTACCTTTTAAAAATATACAAGCAACTGTTCTGAGACTCTAATTTCTAACCAGGCAGTCCGTGGAAAAAAAAAACTCAGAAGAGCAGAGTAATGAAGTTTGTACTAGATCAAGTGGTGAGAGATGTGATTTCTATTTCTTCCACTAACCAGCTATGTGACCTTAGCAAATGCCTTACTCTGGTTAATTCTCTTCTATTGCTTTCTCTTTAAATGAGAGGTTTCCTTTCAGCCTCTCCAAAAAAATGTATTAAAGACTAAGTGCTCAATAATGCCCTACCCATCGCTCTCTATAAATAAACGTTCAAGATAATTTCCAATAATTCCTAAGGTAATTTTGCCAAGTGATTAGGACCTAAGGGTACTCAAGGAAACCCTTCTAAATTGTTTTCAATTACAATCTTTTCCTAGTCATTTTCCATTGCATTGGCATTCAACTACTGAATAATTTGGGCTAATTTTAAAACGTAGTATTTCTTTTCCAAAAGACACTTTGAGATTTTGTATTCTTTTCAAAAAGTAGTTTACAAATGTTGATAAGTGTCAATACAAATGCTCCATTTCTGTTAAAACATAAAGGATTACTCTAATATTTACCCAAAAGCTTGTGTGGGAAGCTCTATGGAGGCAGTGGCCATGAGTGTCTTGTTCACTGTTAAATTTTTAGGTGCCTAACAAAATATCTGACACACAGCAAGTGCTCAATAAATTTTTTTTTTTTTTTTTGCGGTACGCGGGCCTCTCACCGTTGTGGCCTCTCCCGTTGTGGAGCACAGGCTCTGGACGCGCAGGCTCAGCGGCCACGGCTCACGGGCCCAGCCGCTCTGCGGCACGTGGGATCTTCCCGGACCGGGACACGAACCCGTGTCCCCTGCATCGGCAGACGGACTCTCAATCACTGCGCCACCAGGGAAGCCCTACTCAATAAATATTGATAGTGGAAACTGAGGTTAAGCCACTATGATTAAAAGTGAAGGTTCTAAGAACGAAACTAGCATCCGAGAAGAATGCGAGCTGTCCCAGTGACTCGAGAAGTTAAGGAAAGTCTAGCATGGCCCAAAAATATAAAAAGATTACTCAGTGAGGAAGAAAAGTACATAAACAAGCAAGCCTTCCAATCTTTCTTTTTTTTTTTTTTTTTTGGCTGCGTTGGGTCTTCATTGGTGCACACGGGCTTTCTCTAGTTGGGGCGAGCGGGGGCTACTCTTCGTTGCAGTGTGCAGGCTTCTCACTGCGGTGGCTTCTCTTGTTGCGGAGCACAGGCTCTAGGTGCGCAGGCTTCAGTAGTTGTGGCCCACGGGCTCAGTAGTTGTGGCTCGTGAGCTCTAGAGCGCAGGCTCCGTAGTTGTGGCGCATGGGCTTAATTGCACTGTGGCAGGTGGCATCTTCCCGGGTCAGGGCTCGAACCTGTGTCCCCCACGTTGGCAGGCGGATTCTTAACCACTCCCCTACCAGGGAACTCCCAAGCCTTCCAAATCTTAATCTTCTTTTCATCTGAAAGCAGTCTGCAGTTTTTGTTGCAATCAAAACACTGTCCTGTGAATTTGGACATCCTGCCAACTAAAGTGGAAAGGCTTTTTCCACCAGATGGCTTCCGGAAAGGAGTTCTCATTTTCCATTCTCTGGATGGTAGCAAGAAAGTGAGAGTATAGGCAGGCTATCCATCATTTTTCACCACAGTTAAATCTTCATAGCTACTTATATATACTTGCTTTCTTTTTCCTTTTGTCTACAAAATTGCAATGCCCAATAGAAATAGACTAAAATAATACAGTTCTATCACTTCATTGTAATTCCACCCTTCGACCCATGCCATGATCTATTTAGTCTGAAAATATCCCTATGTTCAAATACTCATTTTTCTTCTTTAAGTTCAACGTTATTTTACATGTCTCGACTTATTATGAAAGAAGTCTATAATATCCTTCTATTTCTCTTCCCTTAAGAATAAGTCAGTCTTTCGCAATTACCCAAACTGAAAACCCATCTCCAGAAGTAAAAAGATTTTTAAAGGGGTCATGACAGTAAAACTTCTCGTAAAGTCAAATGTCTTGAAATCTCATTTGCCAATAATACTTGTCAAGAATCTTTTATTCAAAAACCTCAGAGGAATTTACACATTAATTCTGACAGCAGCCTGGTAATGTACCAACATCACAAATAATGATGGGAAAAAGAGGTAGCCCACAGTGAGATAATCAGAGAACTGATAATCTTAGGTCAGTACGGAGGTTCCTTAAAAAACTAAAAATAGAGCTACTGTATGATCCAGCAATCCTGCTCCTGGGCATATATCCGGAGAAAAACATGGTTCGAAAGAATCGATTCTCCATTCTGACTCTCTTCTCTCTATCCTTCAGAAAATGTTCCCTTTTAGAATTACTTCCACTTTGTGCCATGGAAATCACAAAATAGGGTAAGAAGCCTTGGAAGTTTTCCTAAATTCCTGTGATCCCAGCAATATGTTATCTAAAATAATACGATAATCTATTTTACAGAGGATTTAGTTGTTTTCTAACGTGAGAAGCTTTCTTTTCAGAGTAACTAATGTACCCTCCTGCCAAAAGCCACGATTACAAATTTATGCTTATTATCACTACTGTTTCATTTTCCCTTCAACTGAAATGTACATCTTATCATCTACTCTTTCTAACACATAGTTGGGTGTAAAATGATCAGTTTTGTATTCAGTTGATCCTTGAACAACAGGGGTTTGAATTGCACTTGTCCACTTATACGTGGATTTTTTCAATAGTAAATACTACAGTACTACACGATCTGTGGTTGGTTGAATTTGCAGATGTCGAACCAGGGGTACAGAGGGCTGACTATAAGTTATACATGGATTTTCGATTGTGCAGAGGGTCAGTGCCCCTGATCCCCCCATAATTTTCAAGGGTCCACTGTATTTCTTTTTAGGTTCTCCCAGACTGTAGTTTGGGGAAAAAATGGGAAGACAAGAAATAGGAAGAGGAAAATTCTGTTGGACGATGACTATAATAGTCCAGAAGAAAAATTATGGCAGTCTAGACTAAATGACATCATGAAAGAGAGAGAGAAATCAGCAGAATTAAATAAAGGACACTTTTCCCATTGAGAAAATGTAAATTTGGGGAAAAGTTTTACGTGAGCTTATTTAACAAGAATGGTTATTCATACTAAAAAAGTGTACAATATTCACTTTCTTCAAGTTTATTTTGGGATAATATTTTTTAAAAATCACAAAATTTTAAAAACAATAGTGAAGAATTCCTGCATTCATTTCACCGAAGTTTGAAACTATGGCAACGTGCAGCTACATGAAATTAATCCTTTGGTAAAGTAGTCAGATTATTCTAGTTCTGTGACTTTACACATTCATCACAGTCAGTATAAATAAATGTATCACGGTATACTGCAGAGATTTTCATTACCATTTTATTGGAGACTGCCATTGATCAATAGAACTGGTTTTGCCAATGTTCTAATTATTCAGCTAAACTTATCAGCTGGAAAACAGATGAGTAGCAAAAAGTGTTGAAAATAATGGTCACTCAACAAATAAATATATGTATCGACTTGAATATGAATGTTTTACAAACTACAATTAGTTTTCTAATTCATTTACCAAGTTTTCATTTGAGAATGCAAAGGGGCAGTATCTCCTTAAGAGGTTCATTTTGGTTTCCATTGTCAGTTTACTCTTTGATTCATCTTACTGACATTCTGGCCTTTTCTTCCTTTTTCTCTCCCTCTCTCTGCCACAAAGCAAAGCTATATCTCCTATCATCTGTCTGCTAACGATTAGAGTTAATATGATTAAATTGGGAATTATCCTGTGAACTACAGTAATCAGCCACTTTCTCCCCTCTGTTGATTTGATTCATTCTTTTCTTCTATTTCCATTTTAATAATTATTTTATCATTTCACATTAATTTGCTTCCAATAAATTAAATTAAATACATCAAAGGGCCTCAAAGTAAATTAGCTTTTTGCTAAGTCAGATCTTAAAGATCCAGAATGTGATTTTGTTTTTCACTCTGAATTATAAAGATGCATTACACATTGGAAAAAGCACTTTCAAATTAATTTTCCATTGCTTCTAAAATATCTGAGAATTCCTTCAAGGACAGAAGAACTTTCATCATGAATCCATTATGTCATTTAGACTCAAAATCTTCATGAGAGAAGTTTATTTTAGAAAATATTAGTTTCCTTGTAAAAAAATTTAAAAAGCATTGCATGACAAAAATTTCACTGACAGACTAAAAATCTGACTTTTTCTCTTTCTAGGTAAAGAATTCCCTAATTTTTAATGTCCCCCTACTATTTTTTATAGGTTTGAAATGGTTTCTTTTTTCTTTTTATTTTTTAATTAATTAATTTTTTTGGCCACTCTGCACTGAATGCAGGATCTTAGTTCCCCGACCAGGGACCAAACCCGTGGCCCCTGCAGTGAAAGTGTGGAGTCTTAACCACTGGAACACCAGGAAAGTACCAATGTCCCCCTACTATTGCTTTCATTATTTTATCTTTATTATAATTATACAGAGAAAAAGACATTTCGTTATAAATTTATAAAGGGTTCCATCCTTTCTCATGGGGAAAAGTATTCTTTCACCTCCCCCCGCCCCCGCATATCCTTGGGACACAGAAAGGTACAGCCATAGAGTTTATTCCAACAGATCACTCGAAAACTTATACAGAACTGAAAATCTCTCCTTTAGAAGATACAAAACACTGTATTGAAGTTTCTCCACTAGTCTGCGCGATACCGCTGAAGTGGAGAAGTATAAAAGTATTTTGAGAAAAATTTATCCAACCTGTGATATCGGACAGATGGACTTCCGACGTAAGATGTCAGAGTTCTCAGCTCTTAGGTGATGTGTGAAATGTCTATGGCCAAGATCCAAGCTTTGGTAGGATAAGGATTGTGGTGGTTTGAGTGATGAGAAGCAATGGGGGCTAAGCTCTAACTTAGATGTTTATGAATTCATTTAGTATTTATTGAGCGCCTCTTATGTCACACTGATATCTACCTCTGGCATATGAATAGAAAACATTTTTCTTACATGGGAATCCCTCTCAAGATAAATATAGGTTAGGAGAGTAGTAAAACATACACAGAAAACTCGAGTAAAAAGAACAGGTAAAGATATGAAAGTTTACAGGAGAAAGTGAATACTTCTAACTGTTGGGATCAAGAAAGGCTACCTGGAGTTCAAGCCCTGGGTTCCCCAAGCCAAGTGCTTTCCCAGATTCATCCTTATTTTCTCCTCTTCCAGTCACTATGGGAAATCCTCTTCTTACAGTGCTCATTGCTTCCCGCCAGTTTCTCTTTCATTGCTCATCGGGGAACAAGGTGGAATTTTATACATTTTGTCACCAAGATTAAGCAATTTATGTTTTATTATTTTTTTTAGTGGTATAGTAACAAAGAAACAGACAAGAGTAACGTGTTTATGCATTGTGTTCTTAATTACTAACCATTTTTTAATCTAATCCCTCGGCCAAGACCCTTACAAAGATACTAGTAGTTTTCTTTTAATGTATAGGGAGGGCCAAAGTAAGTTACTTTTCTCCCTTCTTCTTTTAAAAAAGAAGGACACTATGCTAAGGTTTTCTGGCATTTCTTTCCAGGAACTGAGGCAAGGCTGAGACCGCAGATAAGGTCCAGAATAAAGTCCTTTAAGGGAGGGAAACTGGATTCCAGGCTGAGACATCACAGGAACTCAGGATTCGCCTGCTCTAGTGCCAGCAACAGGTGCTGGGATTCACCTGCTTCTGTACTCCCTTCTGTCATTGACACGGCAGACTCTGCCCTTGGCCAGGCCTCTGATAAGATACGGACATATGTCATGGAGTCCCTCGGCTCCTGCGGCAGCTGAACTGGTACCCAGCCTCAGATCCTCCTTCGCTGAAGAATAATCACACATCATTTCTCTCCAGTGACCCCCAGGACTCGCTTTCCGATTTGTCCTGTGGCAAACTGGCTGGGTTCTGTCGATCTCGTTCTTGTTCTTCTTCCCTGGCCACCAACCCAGTGTCCCCAGCAGACCTGTGTTTTCATCCCTTATTTCAGGTTCAGTGGCTGCTAATCACAGAAGACGAACTCCCCCTGCCTGTGGCTGTCATGGTCAGGTAGAAAGCCCAGAGATAAACCCGTGCACCTATGGTCAACTAATCTATGACAAATGAGGCAAGAACATACAATGGAGAAAAGACAGTCCCTTCAATAAGTGGTGCTGGGAAAACTGGACAGCTACATGTAAAAGAAGGAAATTAGAACACTCCCTAATACCATACACAAAAATAAACTCAAGGGGCTTCCCTGGTGGCGCAGTGGTTGAGAGTCTGCCTGCCGATGCAGGGGACGCGGGTTCGTGCCCCGGTCCGGGAAGATCCCACATGCTGCGGAGCGGCTGGGCCCGTGAGCCATGGCCACTGAGCCTGTGCGTCTGGAGCCTGTGTTCCACAATGGGAGAGGCCACAACAGTGAGAGACCTGCATACCACCAAAACAAAACAAAAAGAACCTCAAAATGGATTTGAGACCTAAATGTAAGGGCAGACACTATCACACTCTTAGAGGAAAACATGGGAAGAACACTCTATGACATAAATCACAGCAAGATCCCTTTGACCCACCTCCTGGAGTAATGAAAATAAAAACAAAAATAAACAAATGGGACCTAATGAAACCTAAAAGCTTTTGCAAAGCAAGGAAACTATAAAAAAGACGAAGAGACAACCCTCAGAATGGGAGAAAATATTTGCAAATGAAGCAATGGACAAAGGATTAATCTCCAAAATATACAAACAGCTCATGCAGCTCAATATTAAAAAAGACAAACAACCCAATCAAAAAATGGGCAGAAGACCTAAATAGACATTTCTCCAAAGAAGACGTACAGATGCCAAAAAGCACATGAAAATATGCTCAACATAGTTAATTATTAGAGAAATGCAAATCAAAACTACAGTGAGGTATCACCTCACACCAGTTAGAATTGGCATCATCAGAAAATATAAAAACAACAAATGCTGCAGAGGGTGTGGAGAAAAGGGAACCCTCTTGCACTGTTGGTGGGAATGTCAACTGATACAGCCACTATGGAGAACAGTACAGAGGTTCCCTAAAAAACTGAAAATAGAACTACCATATGACCCAGCAATCCCACTACTGGGCATATACCCAGAGAAAACCATAATTCAAAAAGTCACATGCACCCCAATGGTTACTGCAGCAGTATTTACAATAGCTGGTTCATGGAAGCAACCTAAATGCCCACTGACAGATAAATGGATAAAGAAGATGTGGTAAATATATACAGTGGAATATTACTCAGCCATAAAAAGGAACAAAACTGGGTCGTTTGTAGAGACATGGATGGACATAAAGACTGTCCTATAGAGTGAAGTAAGTCAGAAAGAGAAAAAAAAATATTGTATATTAACGCATATATGTGGAATCTAGAAAAATGGTACACAGGAACTGGTTTTCAAGGCAGAAATAGAGACACAGATGTAGAGAATAAACCTAAGGACACCAAGGGGGAAAATTGGCAGGGGGGGGGGGGGCGGAAGCGATGAATTGGGAGATTGGGATTGACATATATACACTGATATGTAAAAAATACATAACTAATAAGAACCTGCTGTATAAAAATAAATAAATTAAATTAAATAAAAAGAAAAAAAGACCGTACCATTAGATGCTGATGAGACACAAGTCTGTTCAGTAATAGGACTTTAAAAGGAAACCATTTATTCCAGAAAATTTGAAGGCTATGTTTACAAATAGGAGAACTTTCAGAAAACTATTTAGAAATGAATTAGTGTCCTCAATTAAAATTTAAAAATATATATTACATATTATATCACTATTTAGATCTATGACTATTATATAATTAAACTATATATGAAATCATATATTTATATATGATTTTTATATATTTGACATATTTTATGTAACAAAATAAATATTTATATAGTATATATTATAAATACTATATATATTTTTTTAAGTGCCCTCTTAAAATTTATTTATTTTATTTATGTTTGCATTGGGTATTCGTTGCTGCACGCGGGCTTTCTCTAGTTGCAGTGAGCAGGGGCTACTCTTCGTTGTGGTGCATGGGCTTCTCATTGCGGTGGCTTCTCTTGTTGCGGAGCTCGGGCTCTAGGTGCGCGGGCTTCAGTAGTTGTGGCACGCGGGCTCAGCAGTTGTGGCACATGGGCTTTGTTGCTCTGGACCAGGGCTCAAACCCGTGTCCCGTGGATTGGCAGGCAGATTCTTAACCATTGTGCCACCAGGGAAGTCCCTACTAAATATGTTTATACTAGTTATGTTATTTATTTCTGAAGCCTGTAAAGAATTTGCTATATATAATTAAACTGAGTAAATTTTCTAATGTAAATATATATAGATAAATATGTATGTGTGTGTGCGCACATGCACACACATATGTTGCACACTTCTCTAGTGTATAAACACAAAAGCAAATGATCAACATGTTTGAGCCCCCTTCTGGAACGTAGAAGCAAACTACTTACGTTATTTTCTGAAATGAGGATTTCTCTACACCTTATTTTGCCAGGATTTTAAATAGTTATGTTTTCACTTTTATAAGAACGGCTGAGGCTTAGCTAACCTTGGCAAGGTGTGTATAAGTTATGAATAAGAGACTGTACATCATTAATGTGAACTTAGTGTTGGAAGCCTTTTCCCTGATGGTTTTAATACTGTAATTCATTTGTCACCTGAAACAGCGACATATGTGACTTTTCCATGTAGCTTATAAAATTTCAGGCAGTATCTTCAGATAAAATACAGTTCAGAGAATTCACAGGGAAAACTTGCCGATTTGATGAGGCAATGATCAACACTTCTGAAGAGAGACAGACCAGGATGGCCTGGGGACTTGGTGTCCCTCCCCCTGCTCTCCTACCATGTACACACATACTCACATGTATGTGTACACATGCACAGATGATCACACACACACACACACACACACACACACACACATAGGGTAGAGCATCTGCGAGCTGACTCCTGAGGTCTGACTTAGCTCAAGGGTGCATAACTCTGTAAAATACTAAAAGCCCTTGAATTATAGACTTTAAATGGGTCAAATGTATGATATGTGAATAAGTATGTCTCAGTCAAGCTATTGAAAAAAGCGATGCAGTTACTGTGTTCCTGAATACCCCCCACTTCCATCCCCTCACCCCTCATCTCCTCAGTCGAGGAGCTTTCACTGTTTCACTGTCTCATATTCTCTGCCCTCATTTCCTGTAAATACGTAGAGCATTATCAGAGTGAAGACACTCCTCTACAGGAACTTTGGCCGTGGGGAATGCAGACCCCCTAAGCTTGGCATCGGATAAGGGATGGTCATCAAGGTCGTTGTGTGCTCTCTACTATTGCTTTGATTTTAGGTCCCCCCATTCCCGCCCCAACCATCCTATGTTAGATCCCTACCCTGCTTAACATTAATGGTGAATCTCTGAATGACAACCATGTCTATGATCTTCTCTTGTGTTACACATACTCATTCACTCACTCATTCAATGAACTGTGCGTCAGGGTGAATGTGGAGATAGAGCAGTGAAAAAGACAGATGGCATTCTTGCTCTTGGGAGCTTACATTATCAGAGTATACAATTCCTGGGTACTCTAAGCACTGTTTTCAGAAGTCCTTGCCAATGTTACTAATTGAATTTTTTTATTTCTACTTCCTAAATAATTTATTTAGGAAGAAATAATTTAAAGGCTTGCTTTCCTTTTTCTCTTTAAAAACCAGTCAATATAGTTGCACTGACCTAAAAGTTCTCTTCATATTTTTATACATATTTCATATCCACCATATTCCTATTTTGTTCCATGGTCCCTTTTCTTGAAAGTTTTCATTTACAAACTAGGGGTGATTTTTAAAAAATCAAGTCTCTCTCAGAGCTTTAAGAATAATTTTATCATCACAGTGGCTATACCAAGTTTACAAACAATAAAACTAAAACCACAAAAAACTAGATTTTAGTGTGCTTACTCTTGGTTAGGCATATATTTAACTATTCTGAATCTGCAGTGTCTTTGTAAAAGACAAATTTCACAAACAATTGAAATTGTTTCTTTTTGAGATGTTAAAATTGTTAGGAAAAACATTGCTTTTTGCTCTCTCCTCCCAAACACCTTCACAGAACTCGAGTACAGATCAAAGAGAATATAAGCTATTAGACTGTCAGTGGCAATGGGCCACTGTCACACTAGCACCTGCCTTTCAGAACCACAACCTGAAGGGCGGAAATAGATCGACACTTAAAGAAATAGTTGTAGAAACAGAGAAAAAATGAAAAGCAAGGAATCCAAGAGGAAGCAAGACCGAAACAAAATTAATTGCGCTCCTACTCCTTATTGAAAAGAACTTGCATAATAACTAAGATAAAATGTGTTCTCTTATAAATTATCAGTATAGAATCACCCAGGCACTTGAACTTATTCTGGGAGAGGCTTGTTTTCCTTCCTCTCAAATTCCAAACTATGGGAGGGCTGTCTTCACTTTATTCCCAGTTAGGCTTTTATACATTTTAGGCAATTTTTCCCTCTAACTCAAGCATTAATAGATAAGCCCTATTCACTAGAAGCTGTCTTCCTTACACTTGCTTATGATTCTTTCCACATGACCTCTAGCAGAGAGATTTATTTCCCTTTTTCTTTCTCTAAGCCTATCTATTATTTTCCTTTGCAGAGAATCAACATCACTTTATCCTTCAGACACTGGAGTTCAAAATTTACCCAGCTAAGATGCTTTATATCAAGGAAGAGAAAAATCTACCAAAGAAGAGCAGATCTGTGCAACCACAGGGCTATTGGCCCCTTTACAGGAAGCGATTACTGTGGACAGTCTGGATAACCTCAGCTGAAAAAGAAGTTGCATGGCAAAATCCTCCTTTAGTCAAATAGAAGTCCTCAAAGAGATACTATAGTGCTATTAGACTAATTTGCTAAGTTTATCCCCTCATGCACAGTTTATCACTCCACTTAGAGAACATACTCTACGCAATGCAAAAAAAAAAACAAGAAAGAAGGAAAGAAAAGGAGAAAGAGGGGGGAGAGGAGGAAGAGAAGAATTGGCACATCTTCACTAAGGTATCAGATTTATTCACCAAAGATGTCTTTCTGCTCCTAAGGAGTTCATTCATAACTGATCTACAATATTCACAATATCCAACGACGGTGCAAGTTATAATCATCCCCCAATGACACTCACTCTCTAAATGATTTCCTGACATTTCAGAGCTTTAGAGAAGAAGTATATCTTTCCTTTGGGATTCACGTCAGTGTTTGGTCTAATTTCCTTGAACTCCAGATAGAAATAGTCCAAAGGAGGAAATAACAAAACAAAGCCATAACTATGACAAGGGGTTTAGGTTTTGCTAAGATGTTTCATAAAAAGCAGAGACTTTTACAGTTATCTTGTTTTCATCTGGAGAGAACAGGTGGGAGGAGTGCCCAGGCAGGTATCCTGCCAGGTGAGTTCAGAAGCCCCGGCAAGACTCTCTTATTTAGGTTTCCCCCACTATCTGAAAGTAGAAGGTTCCTATGACACCTTTCGTAAGCCAAAATGAAAGGAAGATGCGATTACCTTAGGATACATCTTGCTAATGGCTGCACAAAATAAACGGAGGTGAAGAACAGATGCTCACGGACACAGTTCAAAGCTGTGGCGGCTGATACTGAGATGCTGAATGTGGATACCCGGAAGGAGCCTGGCGCTGTCACTCTTGCTACCTGGTGTGTGCACCGCCTCTGTAATGGCTTAATGCAAAACAAATGTACACAACTTTTGCTTTTCGCCTTTTTTCATAAAAGCAGCAATCCTATCGATTTCTTTCAGTTAGCAAAAACAGGTACTTACGTAGATCTTTCAGAAAAGCAAAGTGTAAGGCAAACTTTTGAAAAGCAGGGGATACCTGTACTCTGAACTCACATTAAAACAACAACAACAACCAAAAAGAAAAAGAGAAAAAAACACATCCTCAATGGTGAAACTTCATAAACTACTAAGACTAGGGTGATGCTGGCTACCTCCAAGTAGTTACTAGAACAAATTCTGGAGTCAGATTCCCTTCCTTCCTCTCCTGACTCCATCACTTTTTAGCTATGGTGTAGCCATGGGCAAAGACTTAAATTTTATAAGCTTCAGTTTCCCCTTTGACTAAAATTTTGATGATAGTATGATCCCCAACTTTGGTATGTTCTGAGTACTACATGATATAATGCCTGTAAGTATTGACCATGACGCCTGGCACATACAAAGTGCTCAGCGATCACTAACTACTGTCTTTATTACTAGTGATTACTCAGATTAACTCTTCTCCCCTGAGGGGGGGATTGGGAAACGGGATATCACAGGGCTAATGTGGAGATCATAACATTGACAAAGTGCTCATAAATGCATCAGGATAAAGGGTGGTGAGGGGTAATGAAAAGCCATTTTACCCTCAAGGCAATTTTATTTTAACTTCTGAAGTTCAGTTTCCTTCGCCCCCAAAATGGGGATAGTATCAGGATCTCTCTTAGGTGATTCTTGTGGGGTTTACCTGAAATAAGATAATGCTTATAGAGCTGCTGGAACACACAGAATGAGGCATATAGTAAGTGCTCATTGAAGGTGAGTGGTTATCATGTATTTTTATTGTTGAGAATGATGTCATTTTCTGCTTTTTACAGTAATACAGTTTTTTCTCTTTAAATATTGGCGATGAGAACAGCACTAGTTTATTTCCGATAGAAAAAAACATGCTCACTTCTCCATCTCTCACCTTAGAATTATCTAGGAAGAGTAAATAATGCTGTACTACCCAGATCCTGGATGAGTCTGTATCTCCAAACTGAGAAAAAGCTCTACATACAAGAGGAAATATAATTTGATGTTTGGGAACCAAGGAAGAAAACAAGGAACTTGAGACAACCAAGGTTCACAAGTGAGTCAAGATTGCAAAGCACAGACAAGGGGAGAGGACGCAGGAGCAGGAAAGCAGAGGTTAACCATAGCGAAGGGAAGACCTGGGGAATATGAACAGAGCTTGGGGAGGCTTAGAGCTTCCCTAGAGCATGGATCTGGGGTCTCAGGCAACTCTAGACCTGAAGGGCTGGGTGGTCCCTGTTGATGTTGAGGTCACGTAAAGATATAAACTCAAACTTCCATGCCCTAGTGTTTCTACAAGCCACTTTTAACTCACATGTTTGAGCATAGTTTCTATATGTTTCTGTAAACTGTGGCTATTTCCACTTTAACTGCAATCAAACCCAGATTACGTTCAAAATTTTAAACGATAGTACAGAGAATACCTAATTTAGGGAGACCTTGACTACAATGCTTGCTCTGCCACTAACCAGATGGAGGACATTGTCAACTGTTGTACATCCCTGGACCTCAAGCTCTTCATTAAAGATATGGGATAAATATTAATACACTTATATTAAAAATTTATCTGTACTCCTAATTTCTTCACTGGAAAGGGTTACACGACAAAGTGAGAAGGAACATAATTTGAGCAGTAAAATGACACGATTTTTAAATATATATACATATATAAAATAAAACATTGGAATACTGACCCTTTAGCTTCAATTATGTAATATTCATAGCAATGTCTCAACTACCAGATGGAATCAGAACTACAGCACTGAGATACAGCACTTAAGAAATGTCATTGTCAGATCCACGAAGATCTGCATATTTTTTTGATGGACTGCCAAGTGAGATTTCCAGTGATAGTTGCCACAGCCCAAATAGAATATGTATATCAGGGCTACCTGCACATCCTCACCTACCGTGTCCAACAAGCTAGAGGTCATTTGTCAGCGCCTCAAGGAACTTAGTGCTGCAGCGAGACAGGGATCGCTTGCAATGCTTAATAATTTAAGCCCTTGTCAGTTCATCCTTTTGGATATGCTACCATTTGGGAATAGTCATAAACTCCCCTTTAGTTCAGCTTCTTTTAACCTTGACATGAGCTCAGAGACAAGAATATAAGAATGTTCGATGCAAGCCAAAAAAAAAAAAAAAAGGTTGGCCTTATCACTAGACTGATGTGGACTGCCACATAACCTGTCTACACAGCATGAGCTACTAGGACAGGTGTGCATATGACTTAATGTAAGGTCATTATAGGCTCCCTGTGTGACCACATGGGTTATGGACAATAATTATGGACTATAGATACTGATGATTCTATAGAAGAATGCAAACTTCTACAACTCAAATAATTTAAATATTGATATTGGGTTTTGCTCTTTTAAAAAAAATCAGGAATAGGATAAACATGTTTAATACTGACTTGAATAATTAAACTACTAGAGCGATACTTTCGGATATCTTAGTATTTTGCAATTTCACATTCAATTGCTTTTCTAAACCAGTCTGAGTGACACACCTGTGGGATGCAGGAATCACTTCTTTCTCTACGTAGGTTGGGGTAGAGGTTTTCAAACCTCTACGTAGGTTTGAAAAGCAGGTATCCCCTGCTTTTCAAAAGTTTGCACTCAGACATTACATACAAGTGTCTGTTCTACTTCAAAAACTGTCCGGGCTCTGAGCAAATAGAGATTAAGAAGGATCAAGTCTACGAGCATTTTCTAATTGTGATTATATAATTCAAAGAATATTGGGCAAGAGTAATAAATACACCTGAGCTACCTCTGAGAGACTACTGGTAAGACGTAATATAAAGCCGTTATTTGTTGGGGTAAATTAATTGGGCATAGAGCTTCCTATTAAAAAAGAAAAGAAAAAAATGCTAGTGAAATTACAAGAAGAAAGAAAGGCAAAGCACGTGACCCAATGAGGTTCAAACTGTGGCTACAAAGAATATTTTAGGAAATAAATTGTCAATCAATGGGTAAAGCGCAAACTCAAAACTCCCTTTGTTTAATGTAAGATTTCCAAGCAGCTTTCAAGTGTAATACGACTTGAAAAAATGTGAAATAAAAAAACAGAACGTTTGGGCTTCCCTGGTGGCGCAGTGGTTGAGAGTCCGCCTGCCGATGCAGGGGACATGGGAGAGGCCACAACAGTGAGAGGCCCGCGTACCGCAAAACAAAACAAAAAACAGAACGTTTTTATGTTTCTGTAATTTCACTATATAACAAGGTGTCCTGATTAATGTATCAGGGAATCTTCTGGTCATATGACTTACGACGCTGCTACTTGACTTTATGAAGCATTCCTTTGATCATTTAAAGTGAGCTACTCAGCAAAATTTCAATATTAGGTTTTCAGGAATAAACCACAATTTCTTCTTAGGTTTTTATGTAATTAAATTTGTTGCTACATTACTGCCCAAATTGTGAATTCCATATTAAAATTTTCAGAGATGTGCAATTTATATGTGTGTCCAATAACACTATGAGAGTGTACTTCTCTCTGTCTATGCCTCTGGCTATGACTGTAGGGTCAATTTCAATTTTAAGTTTGGAATACAGTTGAAAAGTAAGGTTATGAGAGGATTTTGAAATCACAGCTTAGACTTGGCAAAAAGAGTCCTAACATTTTCTATACAAACAAATGAAATGCCAGAGCAGACTCTCAATGCCAGAGCTTTTGAAAGAAATCTGGTTTGGCTCAACTAGAGTTAGCTGTGTGTGCTGAGACAACCTGACCTAGAAACAAAATGCTCTCTACAAATAATCAGCGAGACTGAAAGGAAATGAGTATGATTTTTAGTGTTTGACTTCAGTTGAATACTAGACAATTATGAGAAAATAATAATTATTATCTGAGCATACATTGTGGAATAATGACCCTTCCTAGTATGACGTTGCCAAGTGATTTCAGATTTATTTAGTTGTTTAAACATAGACCCATAAGAGGCAAAAACTGGAAAATATATTGGAAATAATAGCCAATTGTGGCAATGTTTTAGCAGAAACTCAGGCTTGTTTCCAGTAATATTCTAGTATATTCATATATATGTGGGAATCTTTAGAATCGTAATACAAAATCTTTCTTAAAATTCATTTTTAAAATGAAAGTATAATTTACATTCCATAAAATTCACCCTCTTTAGTATAAAGTTCTACAAGTTTTGACAAATGCAAAAGTTGGGCAATCCCCAGCACATTCAATATATAGAACAGTCCCAACATTCCCCAAAACTCCTCTGGGCATCTTTGCGGTCAACCCAACCTCCAGGTCCTGAAAAACACTGGTCTGCTTTCTATTTCTATAGCTGTGCCACAGAGCCCACATTTTAATAGCAGAGAAAATGCACCCGTCTATTTTTTCAAGATGGTTGAAGGAAACAGTATTATAAAATTCTGCTTATACGTTATAAGGTGGTTTCCTAAACGTGAACAAGCGATACGTAGGATGGCTCCATTTATTTGCTACTGGAATCAAAGCTCCTTGTCGCTCCTGTACTTCCAGACCCAGGCTTGGCGACTGGGCATCTGAGTCTTCTTGGTAGATTAATTTGATATCCCCTCAAAGTGACACTGCAAATATTTAAACACTTTTTAGAGAAGTCCAGAACCTGGCTGAGTGCAAAGGCAGAAAAGGAGGATTTTGAAAGATAGCATCCTTGCTTCTTGCCTAATCCACTTGGCTAAACAAACACACAATTAATCAACAACTCTTGGACATAAAGCTTTGTTATGAGCAGAACCAAGATCTTCTTACTGTCTCTCCCAGGCAGTTTAACCAAGAATCCTTTTTAATACATCTAGTAGTCTCTTTAGGAAGAATTCTGAAAAATACAATTTTCTTCTTTGATTTACACTTTCAGGGACGTTTTATTGCAGAGCGTCCCGAACTATTGCCAATCTGATCTTTTGTTCTTTCTCTACAATGTATTAGCTCTACACCTCACCTACGGAGCTCAACTAGCCGTCGAGGTCCCCCTGACACTTTAGGACTGTCATCCTCTCCCCTAACTCCCATGGTACCCTGGGGAGTTGACCAGATGTATGGGAAACAAGTGCCTCCGCTGCTAGTTGCTAAGAAACAGAGGAGTGGGAAGAGTGCCCCTGTGTCTTAGAACCAGCATGGAAAATTGAATTAAGTTTTCATATTGAAACAGAGTTTAAATCATAGATTTTTCTACTCTAATGGTATAACACATTCAAATATTTTTTGTTTATTTGTTTCTTCTTTCATTCATCCACGTACTGAGTGCCTGCTATGTCTGAGGCATTGTGCTCATCACTGGAGACATACTTTGCCCTCAGACAGCCCAAATTAAGTGAGGTTAAATCAGCTTCTATAAGCTGGCCTAAGATCTGATCATGCTTTGTTAAATCACTTCTTAAGGAAAATACGTGACTCAAGTTCCAAACGGTAGATTTATAAATAAGCTTTGGTAATCCCAAAACCATTTATCAACTTGGAGTTGCCTGCATATTAGAAATGAACTAGTTCTCTACTAATCAATAACATGCCTTATTTCATCAAATTCAAGTACCACTGATTTAATTGGAGTGAGGGAGGAAAAAGCTGATTGCTATCCCTGTGTTTTGGATTTAAGAAATTCTCCTTTTCCTTACTGCAGATATGTTACGTGAGATTTAACAAAAAGAAATACAATCCAACAATAACACCCATCTTACTTGCTCTTCTTTCCTCACAACTTAGGAATGGAAGCTTGTCATCACATTACACGACTGGGTGCATTTTAATATTCAGAGTCTAATGACTGGCATGTGATAAATCTCTCATTAAAATATTCATGAATAATCAGATTAAATGTCACATCTCTAAAGAAAGATCATCTGATAAGTGGTAACATCAGTTAATTTCTTTGTTTATAGAGCACTATTAAAGTAAAAGCAATCAGTATGAAAAACCTTTCTATTGGTATGTGAATTACATATAAATTATGCGTTGCCTCCCACTTGGAACAGCAGAGAAAAATCAGAAAATACTATTTCCCCCGTTTTTAAGAAAAATGGATGGGAGGGACCTATTTTCAATAACGCTCTAATAATTTTTTTTTCCACCAGTACACTACTTCTGTATTGATTGTTATAACTTTTCTAACTAAGGATTAAAGGAACTCTGATTTCCAGAACGATCTGAGAATAAGACGCACTGAACAATCAAATGTTTTGGTTACAAAAGAACTGCAATACCATAATCTTGTAGTGAGCAGGTGACCTCACTGAAAGTCTTTGTGCTTAATTTGGCAATTACGTACCAATGTGAGCTACAGAACTGAAGTAAAAAGGGTAGTGTTAGGTGGTAGAAAGCTGGAGTTGGTACCTTGAAGAAAGGCATCTTGCCCTCCTTCAAGGAGAACTAAAAGTGCCCCAACACTGGCCCATAGGAGCTCTCAATACTGGCCCAGTCACACTGTAGCCACCCTGCCAGAAGGCAAAGGGGGAAAAGGCTGTCATTTCTTTTAGAGGGGACTCAAAAATGATACCTGCTTACCACCTCACAACGGTCAGAATGGCCATCATCAAAAAGTCTACAAATAATAAATGCAGGAGAGGGTATGGAGAAAAAGGAACCCTCCTATGCTGTTGGTGGGGATGTAAACTGGTGCAGCCACTATGGAGAACAGTAAGGAGGTTCCTTAAAAAACTAAAATTAAGAGTTGCCACATGATCCAGCAATCCCACTCCTTGGCATATACCCGGCAAGGACAAAAAAATCTAATTCAAAAAGATACATGTACCCCAATGTACAATAGCCAAGACATGGAAGCAACCTAAGTGTCCACTGATGGATGAATGGATAAAGAAGATGTGGTATATATACACAATGGAATATTACTCAGCCATAAAAAAGAATGAAATAATGCCATTTGTGGCAATATGGATGGACCTACAGTTTATCATACTAAAAGTGAAGTAAGTCAGATAGAGAAAGACAAATATCATATGATATCACTTATATGTGGAGTCTAAAAATAAAATGACACAAATGAACTTATATACTGAACAGAAATAGACTCACAGACAGAGAAAACAAACTTACGGTTACCAAAGAGGACAGGGGGAAGGGATAAATTAGGAGGTTGGGATTAATATACACAAACTACTATATATAAAATAGATAACCAACAAGGACCTACTATATAGCAGAGGGAACTATACGCAATGTCTTGTAATAATCTATAAGGGAAAAGATTCTTAAAAAGAATATATTCTTTTTCAGAACATATATATATATATATATATAGCTAAATCACTGTGCTGTACACCTGAAACTAACACAAAATTGTAAACCAACTACACTTCAATTTAAAAAAATGACACCTACTAATGCTCTACACGTTAAATATGACTTTCTAATACAACACCCGCATATCTATTTTTAACCAAGGTTACTGAAACCAAAATATTCATGCTGTTCAGATAATAACAGCATTTATATACGTAATTTATTATGGAATTATATGACAACCTATAATGGAGCTTGTGATTAACTTCATATTAACATCAAAGTCATATGATATCTTACCCATTCACTGAACAAAGCTATCTCCTTAACATCATTTACTGTAGATTAATGTATGATTTGGCAGAAATGCTACAGAAGAACACTATCCCTTCTCAGATAGAGAAATTTTAGCAAATAGAAATGCATTAACCTTGTTATTTTTTACCCTCGTTCCCTCCAATACGCAATGGCTCTAGGGCCAAAGGTATTTGCCCTCAAAATTTCTCACTTTAGTTAGAGTTGTGGATACATTTGGTAGACCTTGAGTTTAGAAATTCATCTAGTCTGAAAAGTTCAACCTACAGGGTGTACATACACAAATATTCCCGGGATTGGATGTCTCCCACTGAGAAAACTGTTCATATGGTAAAACCGGAGGCAAACAGTTTATTGAAAAGGAGACAATGGAAGAAAAGACACTTCCCTTTTGTTTCAGAGTATCTTTTCCACGATGTTGCCAGGGGGAGAGCTTTCATTTTCTTAATTCAATGACTTCTTCCAATATTTAAAAACATTTTTTTTTGCCCCTGGTATTTTCTTACGTGTATAGCCACTTAAGTGACCATATCATTTACAAATCAGCTAACCCAAGTTGCTAAGTCATGTAAATAATAAACTATCCACTATAAATCCAGAGTCTTGTAAAATTCTAATATGTCTTTCAATATCTATGTCATAGATTATAATCTTAAATTCTTCATGACTATGTGATTGTAATTTACATTCTTAATTATACTAAAAGATAATATATCCTATCTAAAAACAGGCCAACATCTACTGACAGTCTTTGTAAATTTCAGATAACTAGGCAAAGATTTTTAAAGAATATCTGAATTATAAATATTATTCTACATTATTTAAGGTCTTATTTTTTTTCATTTTTGTCCAGAATTTGTTGCTGATTTTCAAATAATTAACTCAAAAACAATCACTGGATATTCACAGTACATCATATCTCAATAATTTTTATATTAAAATCAGATTTCTCAGAACATGGGATGAAGGTTTCTTAAGTCTATATAGAACTTTAAATTCTCATTTTTCCCAAGCTTGCTATCATTGGGTGTAAATATATTTGAGACGTTTTATATTTGGTTTTGAAAATTGCATTTGCTGTACTATGTTGCTCATATATTTTTAACATCATATTTTCTTAAATGTAAAATAAAAAAACTGTACTCACACAAAATGAAAATTGCAGTTTATTTTGTAAATTTCAAACCTTAAAATCTCTGGAATAGTTTTGGGAATAGGTATGAGAATTTATGAAAGAAAAACATGACCTCTAAGAATCCACTTAGGTTTCCTGATTTAGTCATTCTTTTCTATTCAAATAATCAAACGTCCTCATTCTTCATTTGAAGAAAATGAAGCACATGGAGATGCAGTAACACGTCCATAGTCACCTCTGTGAAACCAAAGCCACGTCTGTCTTATTGGCAGAGCACTGCTTTTCCTAGAAGTGTCCCTGACACTGAATAAGCATATCATACTGATTGTTTGGATAGATAATAGTGTATTTATAAACAAATAATTTTAAAATGAGATTTTTAAAGTATTTTCTGAAATCTTCTGGGCAGACTTTAAACAATAGACTAATTGTAAAATATTGAAACTTTGTAGTTGGTGGAACAAGAGAGTATTCACTGACTTATTCACACTTGTAAATTAGTCAAGTGAGTTATGTATGTGAATGAAAGACAGCTACCAGCCAGCATGCAGTTCACCATGAAATAATTTATGTATTGCCTGGATCTTAATAAACCACAGTCTCAAGACAATTAGATAGTGTGCCACATGACTAAATATAAAATTTGTTCCTTTTAGAATTGTCACTTTAAAAAAGAGATTTGTAAACTAGAGATGGATAACAAGAATTTTGAGATGACTAGAAGCTTTCTCTTATGAAGAACAACTGAAAAAAAAATGGCATCATTTAACGTGGCTGGTAAATGCATCTTAAAGAAAGCACCCAGTATCCATCAAGTCCTCAAAAGGCTCCCAGGTAGGAGAGGGTGCAGACTTACCTTGGAGCAGAACTGAAAGCACTTAGCGGAAGAGCAAAGAGGTAGATTTCAGCTCAGTGCAAAGGCATTTCCAAAATAAGTGTCCACAATGGAAATGGGTCCCAAAGAGCTATCATTCTGATGGAATCACTTTCTGATAATATTAATTAGCAGAAATTAATTAACCTTCTTCAAACTCTTCCAGTGTGATTGACTTGCATTGACCATTTCAAATCCTTGCTTTCTTTTCAATGCAGTCTAAATATTCATATTAGGGAACATAATATTCTATGCATTACATGGATGAAGTTATTTTATTAAATAAAATTTCTTAGCCATCCAATATCTAAATCTTCAAAAAATATGAAGAAACTTAATACAATACAAAGTTTACTTCTCCCTAATGAATTCATTATCACAGCATTTCTTATGTTAACTACTGATGTCAGTTTTTGCATGAAATACTCTAAAAAATCAGGTTTTGATTTGCTTTGGCCACTATTACTTATGAGCAGTGTATAGTAAACCTTTGGTATTTTTCTAGTAATAAGTAGTTTTCCAAAAATTATTTTTATACTGCCTATTTTACAGTTCCAATAACTAGTAGGAACCTCCAAAAACATCTTTGATGATGATCAAAGGTCATCCAGGGTCAACAGAAATTTTAGATAATCAAGGGGGAAATATTCCCTTGCAGGAAATCATATGACATGATACATTCTTTGGTGTAAAATATTCCATTACTTAAAATATTTTAAATACTAGCATACACAAATAGTATCAAAATGATAAGCCTAGGGAAACCGTTCAACTGCTCTATTATACATTTTAAAATACACATTTTAAAATATAACTATTTTTGATAAATGCATTTTAAGAAATCACATTTAAAGAAGACATACATGTTAACTTTCTATGAGTTTTAGCAGGAGTGGTACTAAGACTATTTGACAAATAGTATGGCAAAGACACTAAATCTAGCATGCCTGCCTTACCCCTAGATTTCTAGATTGTGTGAATTTCCCAGTTTGGACTAACCAGGAGAGATGGGGTAATTCAAGGGAGGAGACTTGGGAAAGTAGCTATTGTCAACCAGAAGAAACTGCATGCAGCTTGTAGTGTGTGACATGCATCATATTACTTTTCAGTAAGTACATTTTTGAATCACATGAGTATGAAGATAGCCGTCAGCCAGGAGCATGAATCATGACATTAAAGATATCAAAATCATTAAAACAAAATAAGGATTACTTTGGTAGACTGGAACTGTAGGTTATCTCATAGGTATGTAAAATTTGAGGCTCAGTGTACATGCTTATTTCTCTGTAGTATATTGTATAGAATTATAATTATATAGAATAGAGTAGGTTGTTATGAGTGTCCATTTCCATTCATAAAAGAAAGCCCTCAAACACTGTGGCCAAAAGACCATTCTGGAGTTGCTTATTTGTGCCCTAGGTCTGATCACTTTGCTCTGGTCTATGCAGGATCACTGTTTTTGCTTCAGAGCTCTTATTACTAGTTCCCTTTCTACTCATGTTCTTGCTTCAAGTAAAATGTCTAAACACTGACATTAATTTGATGGGAAAGTTTTTCTCCTTCCAGCGTGCTCCAAGGTTTGGAGGAGACAATGGGTACTCTGGCTGTAGAGTTCTCTGACGCTATACTTTAGGCCTATAAGCAACTAATCTTCCCTTCAGGGACCAATACTGTCTGCATGCTGTGATCACGGGAGTGATTGGAAGCACATTTCAGTCTAAAGAATTACTTCTTCCTTAAAAGAAATAGAAAAAGACATCCCCTGTGTGTAAGCATGGGTGCCGCAGAACATCTACACAGCACTATCAAATATCTCTTTGGAAAAAACTGGACACAAATATTATTGCATAATCAATCACACATATATATGTAACCAACTCTCACTCACAAACACATATAAATTAATTTATACTTAATGCAGTGCTTTCCAAAACCAAACAGAACAACAAAACTGAAGAATTAAAGCTGAAATTTAAAACCAATTAAGTTGCATAAAAGGAAATAGTAAAGTTTTGCTCCTTCTGGTGCTTCCACAGAGCTGAAAACAGTCTTCTAAATTTTAAAATGCACTTATATTCTAGATTTCTAATTTTTAAAATTTTTATTATATTTTTCTTTTTCGCCACACCACATGACATGCAGGATCTCAGCTCCCCAACCAGGGATTGAACACGTGCCCCCAGCATTGGAAGCCTGGAGGCCTTCCTAACAACCAGACCACCAGGAAAGTCCCTGTACTCTAGATTTGTTAAACCTTTTGGACGTACAAAATGAAATTGGTGAGAAGACTATAATAACTGTAAGTGAAACCATGATCTGAGACATTAACGATGTCCAAAAATAACAGGTCAAAAAATACACACTATTAAGGGTCACTATATATAATGTTTAAGTTCCTTGACTTAAAATTCTAAATTTCCTCCCAATATTAGTGAAGTCAGTTCTCTTTGAAGTTTTTAAAGAATCAGACATGATAGGAGAATGATATGAAGAGGTAATCATTATAATCAGTATTTCTCTCAACTTTGGTTTTGAGTCTTTACTCATTCTTTTAATCCAGACCAATGAAGTATTTTTCCCTAGTTATGGTACAAAATTGCTTTCTTTAGCATAATAAATCATCTCTTGTTTGATCAACTCCTAAGTTAACACGAAGGGATATGCATTTTCATACATAATGCATAAAAATATCAAACTGTCAACTTAGGAAATGAATGAAAATGAGTGGGGAATTGCAAAAGAAGCATGGACTTGTGGAGTTAGAGATGACCTCAAAGAATGGGTCTGCAATCCACCAGAGGGCAGACAGCAGAAGAAAGAAAAACTAGAATCCTGCAGCCTGTGGAACAAAATCCACATTCACAGAAAGATAGACAAGACGAAAAGGCAGAGGGCTATGTACCAGCTGAAGGAACAAGATAAAACCCCAGAAAAACAACTAAATGAAGTGGAGATAGGCAACCTTCCAGAAAAAGAATTCAGAATAATGATAGTGAAGATGATCCAGGGCCTCAGAAAAAGAATGGAGGCAAA
Source organism: Globicephala melas (assembly GCF_963455315.2). Classification (NCBI taxonomy): domain Eukaryota; kingdom Metazoa; phylum Chordata; class Mammalia; order Artiodactyla; family Delphinidae; genus Globicephala; species Globicephala melas. The sequence goes on from NC_083322.1 coordinate 8,991,449, forward strand.
GATCGAGAAGATGCAAGAAATATTTAACAAAGACCTAGAAGAATTAAAGAAAAAACAAACAGAGATAAACAGTACAATAAGTGAAATGAAAAATAAACTAGAAGGAATCAATAGCAGAATGACTGAGGCAGAAGAACGGATAAGTGGCATGGAAGACAGGATGGCGGAATTCACTGCTGCAGAACAGAATAAAGAAAAAAGAATGAAAAGAAATGAAGACAGTCTAAGAGACCTCTGGGACAACATTAAACGCAACAACATTCGCATTATAGGGGTCGCACAAGAAGAGAGAGAGAAAGGACCCGAGAAAATATTTGAAGAGATTATAGTTGAAAACTCCCCTAACGTGGGAAAGGAAATACCCACCCAAGTCCAGGAAGTGCAGAGTCCCATACAGGATAAACGCCAAGACACATAGTAATCAAATTGGCAAAAATTAAAGACAAAGAAAAATTATTGAAAGCAGAAAGGGAAAAACGACAAATAACATACAAGGGAACTCCCATAAGGTTAACAGCTGATTTCTCAGCAGAAACTCTACAAGCCAGAAGGGAGTGGCATGATATAATTAAAGTGATGAAAGGGAAGAACCTACAACCAAGATTACTCTACCCGGCAAGGATCTCATTCAGATTTGATGGAGAAATCAAAAGCTTTAAAGACACGCAAAAGCTAAGAGAATTCAGCACCACAAAACCAGCTCTACAACAAATGCTAAAGGAACTTCTCTAAGTGGGAAACACAAGAGAAGAAAAGGATCTACAAAAACAAACCCAAAATAATTAAGAAAATAGTCATAGGAACATACATATTGATAATTACCTTAAACATGGAAGGATTAAATGCTCCAACCAAAAGACACAGGCTTGCTGAATGGATACAAAAACAAGAGCCATATATATGCTGTCTACAAGAGAGCCATTTCAGACACAGGGACACATACAGACTGAAAGTTAGGGGATGGAAAAAGATATTCCATGCAAATGGAAATCAAAAGAAAGCTGGAGCAGCAATACTCATATCAGATAAAATAGACTTTAAAATGAAGAATGTTACAAGAGACAAGGAAGGACGCTACATAATGATCAAGAGATCAATCCAAGAAGAAGATATAACAATTATAAATATATATGCACCCAACATAGGAGCACCTCTGTACATAAGGCAACCGCTAACAGCTATAAAACAGAAAATCGACAGTAACCCAATAATAGTGGGGAACTTTAAAACCTCACTTACACCAATGGACAGATCGTCCAAACAGAAAATTAATAAGGAAACACAAGCTTTAAATGACACAACAGACCAGATAGATTTAATTGATATTTATAGGACGTTGCATCCAAAAATAGCAGATTACACTTTCTTCTCAAGTGTGCAAGGAACATTCTCCAAGACAGATCACATCTTGGGTCACAAATCAAGCCTCAGTAAATTTAAAATCATATCAAGCAACTTTTCTGACCACAATGCTATGAGATTAGAAATCACTTACAGGGAAAAAAATGTAAAAAACACAAACACATGGAGGATAAACAATACGTTACTAAATAACCAAGAGATCATTGAAGAAATCAAAGAGGAAATCAAAAAAAACTAGAGACAAATGATAATGAAAACACAACGATCCAAAACCTATGGGATGCAGGAAAAGCAGTTGTAAGAGGGAAGTTTATAGCTATACAAGCCTACCTCAAGAAACAGGAAAAATCTCAAATAAACAATTTAACCTTACACCTAAAGGAACTAGAGAAAGAAGAACAAACAACACCCAAAGTTAGCAGAAGGAAAGAAATCATAAAGATCAGAGAAGAAATAAATGAAATAGAAACAAAGAAAACAATAGCAAAGATCAATAAAACTAAAAGCTGGTTCCTTGAAAAGATAAACAAAACTGATAAACCATTAGCCAGACTCAGCAAGAAAAAGAGGGAGAGGACTCAAATTAATAAAATTAGAAAAGAAAAAGGAGAAGTTACAATGGACACCGCAGAAATACAAAGCATCCTAAGAGCCTACTACAAGTAACTGTATGTCAATAAAATGGACAACCTAGAAGAAATGGACAAATGCTTAGAAAGGTATAACCTTCCAAGACTGAACCAGGAAGGAAGAGAAAATATGAACAGACCAATCACAAGTAATGAAATTGAAACTGTGATTAAAAATCTTCCAACAAAGAAAAGTCCAGGACCAGAAGGCTTCACAGGTGAATTCTATCAAACATTTAGAGAAGAGCTAACACCCATCCTTCTCAAACTCTTCCAAAAACTTGCAGAGGAAGGAACACTCCCAAACTCATTCTATGAGGCCACCATCACCCTGATACCAAAACCAGACAAAGATACTACAAAAAAAGAAAATTATAGACCAATATCACTGATGAATATAGATACAAAAATCCTCATCAAAATACTAGCAAACAGAATCCAACAACACATTAAAAGGATCATACACCATGATCAAGTGGGATTTATCCCAGGGATGCAAGGATTCTTCAATATATGCAAATCAATCAATGTGTTAACCCATATTAACAAATTGAAGGAGAAAAACCATACGATCATGTCAATAGATGCAGAAAAAGCTTTTGACAAAATTCAACACCCATTTATGATTAAAAACTCTACAGAAAATGGGCACAGAGGGAACCTACCTCAACATAATAAAGGCCATATACAACAAACCCACAGCAAACGTCAACCTCAATGGTGAAAAACTGAAAGCATTTTCTCTAAGATCAGGAAAAAGATAAGGATGTCCACTCTCACCACTATTATTCAACAAACTTTTGGAAGTCTTAGCAATGGCAATCAGAGAAGAAAAAAATAAAAGTAATACAAATTGGAAAAGAAGAAGTAAAACTGTCACTGTTTGCAGATGACATGATACTATACACAGAAAATCCTAAAGATGCCACCAGAAAACTACTAGAGCTAATCAATAAATTTGGTAATGTTGCAGGATACAAAATTAATACGCAGAAATCTCTTGCATTCCTATACACTAATGATGAAAAATCTGATAGAGAAATTAAGGAAACATTCCCATTTACCACTGCAACAAAAGGAATAAAATACCTAGGAATAAACCTACCTATGGAGATAAAAGACCTGTATGCAGAAAACTATAAGACACTGATGTAAGAAATTAAAGCTCACACCAACAGATGGAGAGGTAGACCATTTATTGGATTGGAAGAATCAATATTGTGAAAATGACTACACTACCCAAAGCAATCGACAAATTCAATGCAATCCCTATCAAATTACCAATGGCATTTTTTACAGAACTAGAACAAAAAATCTTAAATTTTGTATGGAGACACAAAAGACCCTGAATAGCCAAAGCAGTGTTGAGGGAAAAAAGCGGAGCTGGAGGAATCAGACTCCCTGACTTCAGACTATACTACAAAGCTACAGTAATCAAGACAATATGGTACTGGCACAAAAACAGAAATATAGATCAATGGAACAGGATAGAAAGCCCAGAGATAAACCCATGCACCTATGGTCAACTAATCTATAACAAATGAGGCAAGAACATATAATGGAGAAAAGACAGTCTCTTCATTAAGTGGTGCTGGGAAAACTGGAAAGCTACATGTAAAAGAATGAAATTAGAACACTCCCTAACACCATACACAAAAATAAACTCAAAATGGATTAGAGATCTAAATGTAAGCCCGGACACTATAAAACTCTTAGAGGAATACATAGGAAGAACGCTCTTTGACATAAATCACAGCAAGATCTTTTTTGATACCCTCCTAGAGTAATGGGAATAAAAATAAGCAAATGGGACCTAATGAAACTTAAAAGTTTTGCACAGCAAAGGAAACGATAAACAAGATGAAAAGACACCCCTCAGAATGGGAGAAAATATTTGCAAACGAATCAACAGATAAAGGATTAATCTCCAAAATATATAAACAGCTCATGCAGCTCAATATTAAAAAAACAAACAACCCAATCCAAAAATGGTCAGAAGACCTAAACAGACATTTCTCCAAGAAGACATACAGATGCCCAACAGACACATGAAAAGCTGCTCAACACTGCTAATTATTAGAGAAATGCAAATCAAAACTACGTTGAGGTACCATCTCACCAGTCAGAATGGACATCATCAAAAGTCTGCAAATGATAAATGCTGGAGAGGGTGTGGAGAAAAAGGAACCCTCCTATACTGTTGGTGGGAATATAAATTGGTGTGGCCACTGTGGAGAACAGTATGAAAGTTCCTTAAAAAACTAAAAATAGAGTTACCATATGATCCTGCCATATATCCAGAGAAAACTGTAATTCAAAAAGGTACATGTACCCCAATATTCATAGCAGCACTATTTACAATAGCCAAGACATGGAAGCAACCTAGGTGTCCCTCAACAGATGAATGGATAAAGAAGATGTGGTATATATATATATACAATGGAATATCAGCCATAAAAAAGAATGAAATAATGTCATTTGCAGCAACATGGATGGACCTAGAGATTATCATACTAAGTGACGTAAGTCGGACAGAGAAAGACAAACATCATACGCTGTTGCTTATATGTGGAATCTAAAAAAATGATACAAATGAATTTATTTATAAAACAGATATAGACTCACAGACATAGAAAACAAACATGGTTACCAAAGGGGAAAAAGGGGAGGGATAAATTAGGAGTTTGGGGTTAACATACACACACTACGATATATAAAATAGAGAGCCAACAAGGACCAACTGTATAGGACAGAGAACTATACTCAAAATCTTGTATTAACCTGTAATGGAAAAGAATCTAAAAAAGAATATGTGTCTGTGTGTGTGTGTGTGTGTGTGTGTGTGTGTGTGTATGTGTATGTCTGAATCACTTTGCTGTACACTTGAAACTAACACAACATTGAAAATCAACTATATTTCAATTTTTTTTTAAATTAGTAACTCTAAGCCAACATACTTGACAATAGAATTAGGCAGGATTGCAGCTTACATTTTTCATGTATGCTGGACTCCATTAAGTTTTTATTATTTGTTTTTATTATTTATACACACCCCTAAACTAATCCTTTCAGAAAAGAATAAGAGATATAGATATAATGAGTTGACTTGCAAACCAATGCTTTCTATTTTTTTTTAATTTGACACCATTAATTAAGATTTTGGATATCCTACAACAAAAGTATTTCCTTATAAACAGACTGCAGTATAATTTTGCTTTAATATGAAAGTGGGCATGTTTAGAAAATTGCCCACTGACATATTACTGTTAACATGTTTCTTGTTAATAGCTATCACCTTTCGATATGGCAGTTCATTTGTTTTGTGCTTTGTGTTTGTGTACATGTCTGCATGCTACTGCTTCAATTAAAGTGTCACAAATTTGAAGATCTGAAATTGGAACTTGAACAAAAATACAATGCATATCTTTCAGAGGAAATGAGAAATGATTCATCCATTTCCTATCTAGGGTTTGGAAGATAAATAACTTCTCATCACTTAATATGTAGCTCTTAAGGTACATAGTGTGAGTATGGCATTGTACCTAATAAGAAACAGTTCTTTTTCAGGTTGAAGTTCCCAGTAGCATTCCAGCTTTTGTGGGTACACTAAGAATAAATTATTCCTTTGTAGGAGAATTCATTACCAGTAGCTGATAGCTCATGGCTGAACTGCTTATGGGAATTACTGAAACCATGTTTTTCTGATATAAAAAACAAAAACAAAAACGATTTTTTAAAAACCAAATCTTTTGCTGGCATGTTAACAACTAAATCATTGTTTGGAATATTTACTTCCTCATATGTCTTTGCCAGTCTTCCCTTTCTATTGCATTTTGAAATTAAAAAAAAAAAAAAATGTCTTTCGGGTTTCCCCGGTGGCACAGTGGTTGAGAGTCCACCTGCCAATGCAGGGGACGTGAGTTCGTGCCCCGGTCCGGGAAGATCCCACATGCCGCAGAGCAGCTTGGCCCCTGAGCCATGGCCGCTGAACCTGCGCGTCCAGAGCCTGTGCTCCGCAACGGGAGAGGCCACAACAGTGAGAGGCCCGCGTACAGCAAAAAATAATAATAATAATTTATTGACAACTTCTGTAACGAGTTTGGGAGAAGATATTCTCCCCCCCCCAAAAAAAAATGTCTTTCATTTGAAAGACAATGTTCCTTAATGTGCTAAGAACTCCTTTAAATATATAGAATGGGCAACTCTCAGAACAATGATAGGCTATTAATTTGAAAACAAACATTTGGATTCAAATAATAAGCCTACTGTATTTTACATTCTAAACATTCTATGATATCTTGATCATTGCTTTTCAAGTTTAATTTTTTGGGTAGAGAAGAATGCTATTCTAGGTCATTCTTTCTGGCCCTATAACTTGAAAATACTACTTATTTTCTTCCAGGTATTCTTTACACCACTCTTTGTTCTTTCTGAATCTCTACCCCAAAGAAATAGTTTCAGCTTTTTCCTAGTTTCATGTCCTTTATTTTCCCCTCCAGAGAGCTCTGTAACTGGCCTCCTCCACCATCTAATTAACAGTGAAGCACTGCTCCTTGAGACTCCTTTTTTCTCTTACCATATGTGGCAATCTTCTGAACAGTGAATTTCAATTTCATTAGTGTCTATAATATTCAAAGCAGACTCATGATTAATATAAATCCAAATATATTCTGATAAAGTTCTCATAGGAATATGTTTGGAAATCTATTAGAATGACTCAGGTCTTTGCATATCTATTTTATCTTGAACTTTGCTATTTGGTTTATGCAGGCAATTTGCCTTTTTTCCTCTTCTGGAGTTAATGAATTATAATATATATTTAACGGGGCAAAAGCACATGCTGTCAGATAATGGTACAGAAATTTTTATTATTTTGCAGGATAAAAACAAGAGACTGTTGAAGATGCATTCCATGTCATGGGTGGTTAGACTCAATACTGTTAAATGTCAATGCTTCCCACATCAATCTATAGATTTGACACAATTCCAAAAAAAATTCCAGCAAGTTTTCCTGTTATACTGACAGACTATTTGTATAATTTATAGAAAAAGGAAAAAGACATAGAAGGACCAACACAATTATGAAGAAAGGAACAAAGCTGGAGGACTCACACTACTAGATTTTGAGACATACTGTAAAACTATCCTAATCAAGACTGACGTTGATGTATAGACCAATGGAACAGAATAAGAAGCCCAGAAATAAACTCATTTAAACACAATCAGTTGATCTTTGACAAAAGAAATTCAATGGAGAAAGGATAATCCTTCTCCTTTCTTAAACCGTGTAGAAAAAGTGGTGCTGGATATTCATATTGAAAAATAATAATAATAACATAGACACAGACTATACATCTTACCAAAAATTAACACAAAATGGATATAGACATAAATGTAAAATGAAAACCTATAAGCCATTTAGAAGAAAACCTAAGAGAAAATCAATGTGTCTTGCATTTGGAGTGGGTCTGTAGATACAACACCAAAAGCATGATCCATGAAAAAGAAATTGATAAGTTGGACTTTACTAAAATTTTAAAGGTTGGATTTTTAAAAGACACTGTTAAGAGAGTTAAAATCAAAGCACAGACTTAAAAAGCATTTGCAAGACAGACATGTCTTGCAATTGTATCCAAAATAAACAAAGAACTCTTAAAACTCAGGAATAAGAAAGCAACCCAATGAATAAATGGGCAGAATATCTGTACAGACACTTTTTCAAAGAGAATATACAGATGACAAATAAGACAACATTTATGGAAAAATGTTCAACCTCATTTGTTATTAAGTTCATGCACATTAAAACAACTGTAAGATGCCAAACAACTGAGAATACTAATTCCTAGTGAGAACGTAGAGCAACAAGAACTTTCATTCATTGCTGGTGGAAATGCAAAATGGCACATCCACTTTGCAAGACAGTATGGGCGGATTCTTAGAAAGCTAAACATAGTCTTACTATATAACCCAGCAATCAAATTCCTATTTACCCAACTGAACTGAAAACGTATGTGCACACACACACACACACACACACACACACACACAAACACACATACACATACACCCACACACTCATGGATGTTTATAGCAGCTTTATTTATAATTGGCAAAAACTGGAAGTAACAAAGATGTCCTTTAACAGGTGAATGAATAAACAAACTGTGATGCAACTGTACAACAGATAAAAAAGAATAAATTAACAAGCCATTCAAAGACATGTGTGAATCTTAAATGCATATTTCTAAGTAAAAGAAGCCAGTCTTCGAAGGCTATATGGTTTATGCTTCCATTTATATGACATTCTAGAAAAAACAAAACTAAAGAGATCAGTGGTTGACAGGAATTTGAGAAAAAGTGGAATACATAAAGCACAGGACACTTTCTTAGGGTAGTGAAACTGCTCTGTATGATATCATAGTAGTGAATATATGACACTATACATTTGTCAAAACCCATAGAACTTGACAAAAGAAAGAGTGAACCATAATATGCAAACTAAAAATATTTAGTAAGTCAGGGGATCACAGGATGGAATCCAGAAGGTGACAAGATAACCTAACTAATGACAGTGTGTGAAGCAGCCTCATTGATGTGGGAGTAGGGGGAAAAGCTTCTGACCTAGGTAACTTTGAAAATGCGTCGAGTTTGTAAAATGAAAGCTAGAAGTAACTGCCCATAAGTGCTGTACTCTAGTTGGTAAAGTTACTCCCCATGCAAATATGAGTTAACAATTCTGAAAGTATTTTACACGTGGACTGGAACTGAGCAATTAATTAAATGGATGGAGGGTTGTGGGATCCACATTTCTCACTTTTAGAGTGAGAATTTACAGATAAGCAACAGGGTGGTAGGCTAGAATGACTGAAGTGGTAATGGATTATCGATATCAGTATTAACCCACTGCAGTTTAATACAGATAGATAGACATAGATACAGATAGATATAGAGATACTTATAGATATGCATATACACGAGGGTTAGTATACACACATATATTCTCTTGCTCTGTCAGCTGAGAGGGTCTAGAAGCAATGACACACCAGTATCAACTAGTACAACTAGCACCCAGATCTTGATTTTCTAGTACCATCCTCCAACAAAAAGAACCAGGATTTCTTAGAGAAATGATTGACTCTAAGATTGGGGCATAAGATATATAAAATGAGCCTGATGCTTCTTGTATACTTTCTTGTCCACCAGAATGTACGGACGTGCTTTAAAACTTCATTGGGCTTCCCTGGTGGCGCAGTGGTTGAGAGTCCGCCTGCCGATGCAGGGGACACGGGTTCGTGCCCCGGTCCGGGAGGATCCCACATGCCGCGGAGCGGCTGGGCCCGTGAGCCATGGCCGCTGAGCCTGCGCGTCCGGAGCCTGTGCTCCGCAACGGGAGAGGCCACAACAGTGAGAGGCCCGCGTACCGCAAAACAAAAAAAACCCAAAAAAACAAAACTTCAATGATGAGGGTATGTCAAAGGGACACAGGACGACTGAAAGTGCCCTCCAGTGGCCAAAGCTGGAACAATTTTAGCAACAAATACATAAAGCAGAATTAGATTATAACCAAAGTATAAAATCAATATTCATGTGTCCAAACAGATATAAATCAAGGATTAATTACATAAATAGGGAGAATAGATACATTCCCCATGAAGAATAATTCCAAGTAATTTATGTTGATAATGTGCCTTCAAAGAAGTAGGACATAAATCCCCAATCCTTAAATGTGGGCTGTACACAGTGATTTCCTTCCACAAAGGGTTTACTTTACAGTAGAGAAACCAAACAACCTGACCTAAGCTAGGTAATCAAGATTAACCTTGACAGTAATGAAGCATCTTGATAGTACATACCCTAGATATCATGTGATGAGAAGAGCACTTTACTTGTACGATCTTCCTCTCCAAAATCAATAATACCAGTCTAATCATGAGAACATCAGACCATCTGATGGACATTCTACAAATTTCCCAACCAGAACTCCTCAAAACTGTCAAGGTCATCAAAAGCAAGTTAACTCTGAGAAACCGTCATAGACAAGAGAATCCCAAGGAGACATAATGACTAAATGTGATTGGTAAACTGGATGGGATCCTGTAACAGAGAATGAATTAGGTAATACCTAAGGAGACTGGAATAAAGATTGAACTTAATAATATATGAATATTGGTTTTTTAATTGTGGCAAGTGTTAACACGCTGAGGTAAGATGTTTAGAGGAAACTGGCCACTGGTTATAGGAAATGGGGACTCTACTTCCTTCACAACTTTTCTGTAAATCTAAATCTATTCTAAAATAAAAAGTTTAATTTTAAAAAGGGGGGTTGCAAAACTTTACACTGACACATAACAAAGGGGGGTTCTTTATCATTGTGCCTTCTTAAATTTCACTCTAGCTTGGCTTTTGCCACTGGTAGGAAACTGAGTCAAGGTCAGGATCAATATTGGGTATCTGTTCCAGTACCCTGTGACTAAGTCAGGAAATCTCTAAAGTATTGCAGAGTACGAGATGACAAAGTTAATGGAGGTGATAAAATATCACAGATCTTAACAATTCCAGAATAATGTAAAAGGTCACTTTATTTCCTCCCCTCTCACCACTTGATATTTAAAATTACTTGGTTTTCAAATTTTTTAAAAAGTAGTCAATTCAATCCCAGGCATGAAATGAGCTCCTAAAGATGAGAAAGAACCTGGAGAGAGGTGAGTATACATAGAAGTGATGTTAATAATAATATACAGTGCTATCCTTTTCAAAATGCTCTCTCATACGGAATCTGATTCAATCATCACAAAATTCTTCTCTGCTAGGGTAAGTATAATATTTCCAGTGTATTTCAAGATAAATGTGGCATAATACACGTGGAATATATGGGACTCAACTTTAAGGAGTTAGAAAAGGCTGTAAGAGTTAGCATAGGATATTTCAAACATCACCCAGCCTCTGCATTTCAGGACTGGAGTCGTGGGGTAGAATTCTCGACCCGTAGTCCCCTTGGTAATACTGATTTACCTCCTTCAGTCTCTATTTCTCACAAGAAAAACAGAAATGCTAAAGAAATGCCTTGCAATTTCAAGGCTATGATTAACATTTATGGGAAGAAAGGTGAAGGAGTTAGCTAGTAATTATCAATGCACCGCACTGCTCTACATCTCTGGCAAGAACCTTTTTGGATCAAGTACCACACAGCACTGTCAACCATGAGCCCCCACAGTCACAATGAGGCTGTAGGTATGACAAGATCCAACAGGTGTCATTAACACGCTATGTCAGAGGCAGGAAAAATGCAGTCATGTATAGTCAAATCATAGTCACAAATCCTTATCAACTTATATTACACTAACTTAATTTCGCTATTTTCAGAGATGATATATGATCGGATTCCATACTATGAATGAATGAACAGACTTCCTTTATAGGAATAATGAAGGTCAACTAGGCTATAGAGATTGGCCACATTCATATAGGGAGTTAACATTAACAAAACTATAACTGCATCTTCTTCACTCTTGTTAAGTAAAATAAGTTTTCCCCTACTTCTTTAAGTGCTGCACAAAATGTACAGAGATAATAAAGAGAGAATATTTTTCTTCATACAGTATTTTGAATTTGGGTTTCATCCATCATTAGGATTTGGTATACCTTATATTTAACAAATGGTGTTGAAGATAGTAAGAAATTAGGCAAAGATAATTTAAATATTACACAATAATCTCTGACTACTTAATGTTAAAATTAGCTACATTTCAATAACTTTCATGATGCTTTCTTTACACTTTTATGAGTTTTAAAAAGGACTTTTATAATATAATTATTTTTTTTTAATTTTAGGAACTTCATTTGTATTTTTCTGTTTATATCATGTTTGACACAGTTATCCTTACTTTCACTTGGCTTCAATTATTTTGTATAAACATATATACATTTTTTTCAACAAGATGAGTTGAGATTCAAGTCAAGCGTTTAACAAAAATAAGAAAAACTAGCATTCTGCTCTTATCAGGTAAAACAAGTATGCCTATGCTTACATGCTCAGAGTTGCTTTGTTGCCTCAGGATTGAATTATAGATATGGGTTAATTATGCTTTGGATTTTGGAAAATATATTTATTCATACTCATGGGAACATCCTTCCTAAAAATTATGGTCATGTTCTTTTCTTAGACATCATCTTTGTGTGGTACAGACAGGTTTTAAATAATTTGAAAGCATTATCCTAAAATAATACATATTGTGATCTCTGGTTAATTTAGCTAATCTTCGGAAAGAAAATCCTAAAATGTAAAAATCACAAGCTTTATCTTAATGGATGACTATTTTGAGAGAAATAACATGATTTGTAAATCAAAAATAACTGTGTAAAAATTACAAGGGTTAAAGATATTGAACCTCCACACTATATTACTCTCTTTCAAGCTTTTCTCAACACGTGCCTATGAAACAGGTGATTTTTCTTCTGAACTATAGCCCATAAAATAATTGAACCTAAAAAAATATAATAATAATAATTGAACCTTCTTTCAATGAGGCAGCATATCTGCTGCACGCTGAGCAGTGAATCTGAAGGTTCAAGGAGTGATGACCATCCAATTCAACAAACTACTTTCTCAAGGGTTTTTTTTTTTTACTTGTTTCCTATATTTTTATTTCTTTTTCTTAACCTGGCAGAAAAGAGAGCAAGAAATAAAAGCAAACCAAATAACAACCCTACAACAAAAATCAAATAAATATTATTAAGACATACTGATAGTACGAATTAAGGTAATAGTCAACTCAGAAAAACATTGCCTTATTTCTTTAAGAAACTCATTTTCTTTTAGTCATTTTTATATGTGGTGCATTTATTAACCTCTTTACATTCTGAAGGACCTCAGATTTTATTTTTTATACTTGACTTTCACGAGCCTCCTAAAAGAAAAATACTTTTTTTTACTTTAGTCACTACTACTAGGATTTTTTAAATGCCCTGTTTCTTGCTGTATTTCTGTCCAACTATACATCACAGTTTTAGTTTGTCCTAACATTGGACAACAGATCAATTTTTAATTGTCCAAGAACCTAAACTACCCCTTTATGTGTGAAAAACTTCATGGCTGATAAACCAGTATTTCAAGTTTATATGTAACTTTTATATTTATTTAAGGGACAAGTTTGTTTCATAAAAACGGCTATACAAAATCTCTACAGAGAGGTAATGACTCAAAGAATAATGAAGCAAAGAATATCAGACAAAAGTAAGATCTTCAAGCCATTACAATCCAGCAATCCTTAAAATGTTCTGAATGACAGCATCCTTTGAGAATCTGACTAATAACTGTGTTCTTTGTTTCAGAAAAAAATGTGCAGGTCCACCAATTTTTGCATTCAGTTTCAATACAACTGAAGCACAACTTGAAAGTCTATTCGTGGACTCCAGGGTGTAGAATGTTGGGGTATCATTCAACCTCCCTATTTTATACACAAAGGAACATAGTTCATCAAAGTTAAATGACTTTCTAAGGCTAGACAGCTAGTTGCAGCTAAATGTGGAACAAGAAGAGGTTTCCTGGAACCAGCCCTTTTTCTGTGACACCCAATATTTTAATGATAGTCAACTAGAAAGAAGTATTCACAATAACTAAGCCCATTACACAATTTTAGGTTTTAGTCCATAGAATAAACTACACTTTATTTCATCATTGCCTGTTTCAGTACAGGTGATAACTCTGTAGAGACCCTCATTTCTCAGTGAGGTGGAATAGTCCCTGATATAGAGCAGGTACTCTGTAATGTCTCTTGAATTTCAAATAAGCCGAGCTTCTTTGGACATTGGAAAAGGACTGTTGGAAAACTGGCACAAGCATACTGTAAGAGATGCTAAACTCCCTGAAAAACTAGACGTTTCAAGATTAAATCATATTACAAAGTATTAAGTAGGTCTGAAGATGTTAGCTGATTGTCAAGAAATGCCTCCCTCCATCAGCTTAATTTTTCTTCTTTGATATGTACATTCACGGAATTGGTGGGGACTATAGAATAACATAATCCAAACTCATGTCACACACTCTCTGAGAAATACCATACACTCTGAACAACTTCAGCAATGCAGGGGTTAAGTCATGGACAGGTGGCTTTACCCTGGTAAGTGATCTTGATTAGCAAGTCCATCCTTATACTGAACAACCATCATCTTCACTGGAAGCTTCACTTATTTGTTGAAATTCTTCCACCCAGACCAATACACATAAAAATAATTCCCTTTCCGGATTCCCCGGTGGCGCAATGGTTGGGAGTCCGCCTGCCGATGCAGGAGACACGGGTTCGTGCCCCGGTCTGGGAAGATCCCACATGCCGCGGAGCGGCTGGGCCCGTGAGCCACGGCCACTGAGCCTGCGCGTCCGCAAGGAGAGGCCACAACAGTGAGAGGCCCGCGTACCGCAAAAACAAACAAAATAATTCCCTTTCTTCTCCCTCTCTCTCTTTCTTTCATATTTGAAATCACTCTGTTGTTCATTGTCCACATTTTCACCAAACCATTTCAAAATAATCTTACTTTCTGCCTTCCTCGCAACTTTATTTTCTCAATTATGTTTCCTAGGTTTGATTCCCTCTTTCTTTTCACCTCCCTTTTTATTTTCTCTTCCTGTTTCTCTCCTAACCTCTCTCACTCCTATAAACCCTTTGCCCTCTCCCTTATGGATTATCCTTCCTTCTTTTGCTACCTTTGGTGGGTGGCGGGGGGCGTGGGTGAGGCAGGTGGTCCTTAATGGAATTTTAAAAGATCACCAATCCTGATTCTGATGTTAAAATTCCAACTTCCAGAGCTACGACTGTAAAGTAAGTTGAATTCCTTCGTAAGAAGATCTTGAACAAATATGTGAATGCCAATATTTTTGATGGGGAAGTGATCCCGAGAAGCACCAGTATGAGAGGGGGAATGAGGCACAGGATAGAGGCAGTCAGTAAAGCATGTTAAGCAATGTGCAAAGAATTGAGCTTTGCAGTTGTACGGACCTAGTTTTTCAGTTGATTTCCTGGTAAGAATTGTGGAGTCCTGTGCAATTTAATTTCTTTTTTTAAAACTTGTTTTATTTATTTATTTTTTCACATCTTTATTGGAGTATAATTCCTTTACAATGGTGTGTTAGTTTCTGCTGTATAACAAAGTGGATCAGCTATACGTATACATACATCCCCATATCTCCTCCCTCTTGTGTCTCCCTGCCTCCCACCTTCCCTATCCCACCCCTCTAGGTGGTCACAAAGCACCGAGCTGATCTCCCTGTGCTATGCGGCTGCTTCCCACTAGCTATCTATTTTACATTTGGTAGTGTATAATGTCTATGCCACTCTCTCACTTCGTCCCAGCTTACCCTTCCCCTCCCCATGTCCTCAAGTCCATTCTCTATGTCTGCGTCTTTATTCCTGTCCTGCCCCTAGGTTCTTCAGAACCTTTTTTTTCCCCTAGATTCCATATATATGTGTTAGCATACGGTATGTTTTTCTCTTTCTGCCGTACCTCCCTCAGTGTCCTCCACTTTTGGGAAAAGATAATTAAAAGCACACAGCTGTGGTGAACACTAACAGAGACCGAGTAAGGCAGCCAGAAGAACACAGTTTTGTTACTTAGTAGGTGTTCAACTGTTGTTGACTACTTCCATTCCCCATGTTCACCTCAAATCAGCATGATTAGGATTTTATAACACAAGGAATTAAAACGGTAACATTATCCTGTACTTTTTCTGAAATAAAGGTCTAATCTTGTTTTTATGTGTTCTCATAATCTGTGAAACATGGATGTAGGCAGCACCATAGTTGGATGTATAGAGTGGTAGATAGAAAATTAAAAAGCAATCATTTTGTTTTCTTTTTGGTATGATAATGGCCACAGTTCACTAGTTTCTGTAATGCTTTCTTCCAAAACTTCAGTTTTTCTAGGTCACCCAAATGTGTGGTATTTTATAAGCAAAATTGTTGCAGTGAATTGCAACGGAGCCTAGTTTTCTTCTTCAGGAAGACTACACATCATCACGGGCCATACTGACTTTATCGTCTTTTTTAAAGGCATGCAGAGAAAACACTGTAGGCACGACGTTCAACAAGTCTACCTTACCAGTTTCCCTGTGGGTTTTGCATTCAGCTGGATGGTTGTAATGTTACAAGGTAAATCCCCAGTAGACATGACTGTGGCCCTTTCTCCATCACTGCACCACCTCTTCACACCTGAGTAACCATTCATAGTCCCTGATTTCTCTTTTTTCTTAGTGTCTCTGGCTTTGCTGGTTATATTTAAGCCTATGTGATGGAAAAATTTTTTACTGAAGTTTTCTAACCAACTTTTGTCTATGAGCTTAGGTTACCAGTAAAATTCATACTTTGCTGACATGCATATGTATTTCCTTAACTCCTTACTTAGGGAACATATAAACATAGCTTATGTAAATAAAGTCTATCTATGGACAATCGTTCATAACCTAACAGTTATTAGTCAATTTACCTTTATTACATCATGACCATTTAAATATATTTATAAGAGGAACTCAAGTATTAGCAGGAAATGAAAGGTTAACTGTAGTAAAAACAAATTATACTAATGTATTACTTTAAAATTAAATGGGATTTACAGGATATTGAAATAAAAGTTCAAAATTTAAGTGTATCAAGGGGAGAATAACAACCGAGAAATAAGTCGTGTTCCTTGATGATAACAGGACAAAGGGTGTACATAGGGAACACTTCCCAAAAGCAGAGAGATGATGATGAGAAAAAAATGAATTACCTTCTCCTTTACTATCAATGCCTTTAGGAAGATATCTTCCTTCTACTTGTTTCTTGGAACACAGAGGTTAGAGATCTAAAAGTCATTCAATAGAAAAATGTAAAAAGTGAATTGAAAGGAGTCATAAAGGTCATCGAATCTATGTTCTTTAGTGTAGAATTGACTCTGCACCGACCAATATGGTAGTCACAAGCCAGCGTTACTACCAAGCACTTGAAATGCAGCTAGTTCAAACTGAGATGCAAGTGTACAATATACCCTAAAATTGGAAGAATTCATTAAAAAAAGTCAAATATCCCATTAATAATTTTATATTGATTACGTGTTGGAATTATAATATTTTGGATTTACTGGATTAAATACAATGTATTCTTCAAATGAATTTTATCTTTTTTTAAACTTGTTTTAAAAAATGACTACTGGAAAATTTAAAATCACACACGTGACTTGCATTATATTTCTATTGGACTGTTGGATTTTACAGTAGGCAAAAGTCACAACATAAACCAAATGAACAAAATAAACATGGGCATATCATGGAGACCTGATAACAATTTTCTTAAAGTTCTGAAATAATGAAAGAAGGAAATTAGGGAACTACTTGACCAAAATGTAAGCATCATCCTTATGGAATGTTTGTCAGAGGCCTTTTGTGTCAGAGCCTTTGTGTGACCACCGTGATAGTATCTGTTGCTGAAAAGGCTTCCAGTGATAGCTATAGGAATTACAGACAAATGAGTTTCATTGGGACAGTGGAAACTTTAATAACTTGTAGATACAACCAAGATAATGTGTCTGCAAAGGTCTGACACTTCTCATTGAGCTCTTTGAGGAAATAAATAGAGAGGAAAATATATTGAAGCCAATTATCCTGCCTACAAGTGTCTTGATAAATTGTCATATTGATTCTCCTTGGTAGTGAGTGGAAAGGCAAAAAAAACATGGATAATTACTAAATAGATGCAGGAGCAAAAGAGCTTGTAGCAAAAAAAGAAAGACACCCAGGTATGTAAGTAGAAGAAAAACTGTCCCCAGATATAAGTGATGGGTGCTAATCTCATTTAACTTTAAGCAACATTGAACAATACCATTTAGCATTTTTGGAAATGAACTAAAGAAGGGACATTACAAAATAAACAATCTATGAGTCTTATGAGACAATAAGTTCTTCATTCAGATTAAGGAAAGGCCAAATTAATGAATAAATACTCAAATATTTTTCTCTGTGTATGTGGTGGTGGGGATGGTTGGGATGGGAATGATATGTGATTTTTTAGAACAGGTGACACAAGCAGTTCCCATCATAACAATCAGTCTCGTGTTGAAAATAACAATGGTTTTTAGAAAATAAAAATATCTTTTTTTTTTTTTTTTTTCCAGTATGTGGGCCTCTCACTGTTGTAGCCTCTCCCGTTGCGGAGCACAGGCTCTGGATGCGCAGGCTCAGCGGCCATGGCTCACGGGCCCAGCCACTCTGCGGCATGTGGGATCTTCCCGGACCCGGGCACGAACCCATGTCCCCTGCATCGGCAGGCGGACTCTCAACTACTGCGCCACCAGGGAAGCCCAAAAATATCGTTTGAAATATATATTTCTTAAAAACTTCTTATTACTCTCTGTTTCTTGGAGTTTTGACTCTTTTGCTTATTGCCTTAAAAAATAAACAATCTCTGGCAAAAAGAATGGGATCCAAGATAAACTGTAGCCAGATTTCCTGAGAATATTTCTTTTTTGTTCTTTTATACTCTAAAACCATTGGTAGTATCTTTAAAAAAAATTTTTTTTAATACAAAGGTAAATTGAGCATTTCCCTTTTCTTTTTTTTTTTAGGTTTCTTGAAATGTTATTTATCTAAAGGAAGAGAATATCTGAAATCATCTCCCTTTCATTTCTTATTGGCTTTCTGACCTGAAAACTAATTTTGCTATTAACACAGTATGCAATGAGAAAGTGCATGTTTGCATACGAGAGCGAGACTGTCATTTTATAACATAAAGAACAGAAATCACATATTTAATAATAGTAATAGCTATTTTTATTAAATGATGATCCTATCTACTACGGACTGTTCTAGACACTTTTTTAAAAAATTCAAAATCTAATTTAATCTTCACAACACTATGAGTCTATTATTGTCCATTTAAAGATATATCAACTATATATTGTCAATTTAAAGATACATCAGCTCAATATTAGAGACATTAGGTACCACAGTCTAGAACACATTGCAAACAAGAAATTTCAAAATAAGACTCCTAGAAACTAACATAAGAAGGCTGGATACTCAAGAGATGCATCTATAAACTTGCTTATTTAGGAGGTAGCCCAATTCTGATATTTGTGTTTGAAGCATCTCCTCTGCAGAGCTCATCTCCTCTGCAGAGCTCTGCAGAGCTTAAGATCCTCTGCAGCTTGGGGCTGCTCTCTGACACAGCAGTTAAAACCTCTTATTTTTATTCAAGAATGTGTTAAATATATACATGTTCCATTGACTCACCTATGAATAAGAATAATCTTTTCTGTACTTTATGTACATATGAGCAGGGAACAGGGAAGTTTAAACAAATCCTCCTCAGATTGAAAGGTCTGAAAGGTAATTTTGCAAAAAAAAAAAAAAAAAAAAAACCTTTCTGTTTGGCCTGAGGACAATGCAGGTGCCCTGATGTTCCAGGCTAGGCCAGCTGCTTGAGCATAGGGTGTACTGAAGGCACAATGCATATGAGAAGCATTACTTCTATGTAAAACTCTCCTAGACTTTTACCAAAAGGTACAATTTATGTATTTCCTTTGCAGTTTTAACAATGGTTCTTCTCACTGAAGGGAGATATAGAAAACAAAAGAGAACATTCTACTTTTAAAGAGTCTATCTTAAATACATAAAGAAATGTCCATTATAGAAAGACTGTAAAATTGTAGCACCATAAGATTCCTATTTCAGTAACCACGAATCTGCTTTTTTTCGCCTCAAGTATTTCTGCTGTTAGGTCTCAATTATTTTTACCTATGAATGGGCAGCAAATTTTAAGAAATACTAGATAGTTTTCTCCCTTCACCACATTTCTACAGACAGAATAAAATAAAATATTTTCCAATTAATACGCTAGTGGTTTACTAACTTTTAAAGCAAAATACATAAATGGCTTTGCTTATAGATTCACAAGTATCATCTGAATGCTCCTTAAAATCATTAAAAAATTTATGGGCAATGTGGCTACCATTTTTTATGCTCTTTTAGCTTGTTTTAAATTCCTGACTCAAATCCCACAGGTTGGGACTTTCTTATTTTCATTAATATACTTTCTTCTTAAATATATAGGAGACTGACTAATGTGTAAACAGCACTGGGGCACCCGAGGCTCAAGATAAGAATATAATTACTCTGGGGATAGAACATTTTCAGAACATATTCTAATTCAAAATAGGTTTACGTGCTAATGTGCTCACAAATGACTAGCACCATTTCCAAATCTAGAAGAACAACTTGACTTAATACGTTCAGGCTATCTGTTGAAAACAACTAACCATGTATTGAAAACAACTGAAATCTTTTAGGGTCTAGAGTTGTACAAGTATAAATCAAGATTATTTTGGAAGGAGATACTAATTAAGAGGAAGGTAATCAGGTCTCAAGAATGGGATTTAAAATATTGATGCATTGTGAGATAATAACAGGAGATCACAATCAGGTTAACTACTTTTACTAATACTAAATTTCCTGGGATTGTTTGTCTTTTTTTCTGAAACTGACAATATCTACCTAGAATATGTTATAATCGAATCTTTTTTTTTTTTTTTTTTTTTTTTTTGGTACGCGGGCCTCTCACTGTTGTGGCCTCTCCCGTTGCGGAGCACAGGCTCCGGACGCGCAGGCTCAGCGGCCATGGCTCACGGGCCCAGCCGCTCCGCGGCATGTGGGATCTTCCCGGACTGGGGCACGAACCCGTGTCCCCTGCATCGGCAGGTGGACTCTCAACCACTGCGCCACCAGGGAAGCCCTATAATCGAATCTTTTGATTCATGCTACGCTTTTAACATTACCTCACCTCACTCCAAACTTGTACACATGAATACACACAAGGAAGCAGACAAAGGCAGTTTTTGTATTTAGGTACCCACAAAGTTACCATACCTCTTACACTTACATTTTTTTTCTGCCCTGTCAAGTCTTCCAAAACTACATGGGTGCTGCCCATGTTCCAGGCCTTTCCAATCTCTTAATTTTTTTACTTTAAAAATATCTCCGAAGAAGAAATAATTTTAATTACCTGTGCAAAAACCTGGATGCAATCTAACCATTTTAGGAGAAAGGTTTAAAGTATAAATATTACTGGTTGTTGCGACAGTAAAAATTTAAAATCCAAAATCATAAATAGAAAAAATAATGGAAGACTTACTTTTAAGAAAAAGAAGAGGTAGGAATGGAACACATTTAAATGAAATGGAAGAAAGCAATAATTTACACTGAAGGCCTTTAAAAGACCTGATTGGTTAGTGGGAATCCTTGGGGGACAAATGAAAGTAAGTGGTGAAAATTTTCATAGCACAAAAAGACAATTTGTTATACTTACATCAATCATTTTGAATAGCATATTCTGTGAGAGAGGGATAAGAGGATAAATACATCACCTCACGACTCTATGCAGTTATGTACCCAACAACGTGCTTTATTTTATACAAAAGAGTGTGCTTCACTGAAGCAGTAATCTGTATTGCCATTATTATCTCAATGAAAAATTTTATTTTCTCTTGACCAGCTTCCTCGCACATATTTTCCTAGAGAAGCGAAATAAACTCGCTCATTCACAGTTAACTCAAATGCATCTGTATCACTAAGTGCGTTCGTTCCACAAATAGTGAATTAACATTATATACTGTACGTGATCTATTTTCTACAAAGAAACATATAAGCATGTGCTTTGGCCTTAAAGAGTTTTAAGTCTGGCAAAGGGAACAATATATTTGCCTCAATACCTCCAACAAACTGTATGGGGCATTTAAGTGGTACTGACAGTGTGGGGCAGGAAGGAGCAAATAGTGCTGAAATGACTGAGAAATACTGGATGATGCAGATGATTTTTTTTTTAGTTTAACAGTAAAAGACGGAGAACGTGAAGCGTAACTCAAAATATTAATAACGCTTAAATCTGGATGATATCTCAAGGGATTTCTATGTTCTTTAAATGTTTTTGCATTTTCTATTTTCTTTAAATGAACGTGTCACTGTTATAAAATGAAGAAAATAAGAAATATTATTAAAGCAAATAATGGAACTGAAGGCAAAGTATATATATAAAGGACAAAAGAACAGAATCTGTTAACTGGTAAGATTTTGGACGTATAAAAAGCAAAGTATTATGTTTGGTAAGAAACTCGTGACAAAATACCAATGCAATAGGTGATTGGAGAAGACGGGATTCATCTGCTTTTAGACTTGCTGAATTTGGGTAATGCCTGCTAAGGGCCCATCAACACAGGTGAAAGTAACACTAAGAAAAGGAGCTCGGGTGGTGCTGGGAGTTCAAGGACAGAGGCAATCATCGGATTCATGGGACACAATTAATATTTGATTGAGATAAATCCAGAATCATATTGAAGACTGAACCTTGGGAAGTACTTCTGCAATTAAAATCTTACCTAATGTATATTTGAGATTAGCTCAAAACATGACAGATTATCGATGTTTCTATACTATTTTTTTTTCCCTGTAGGGCTTTCTGACCAACTAATACTAACAGTAATCTTAGAAACGTTTTGAATTAGTAGGAAAAAATATACCTTCATCTCCTTTCTTAAAGGAAGAACGTGAATAGTACTATGCATTTAACTGTGAATTCTTCATAAGAGTATAAGAAGGCTGACCTTAGCCTTGGTACAAACTTGCTTTGCTGTATAGCTCATGGTGCCCAAAAGAGCAGATAGGGTTGTCAGCACGATCATATTTAATTTCTGCCCTGCCTAACTGGACGAACTCCATGGAGATGATGACAGCTCCTTGACATCACGGGCACTCGCCGACTACTTATTCACTCATTGAGAGTAAATGAGTGTCAGCTGCCAGAAAATGGAAGGAACGAGGTCTAAGACAGACAAGACACTGCCTTAAAATGATGATAATTTCAAGTACTCAATCTCAGGCACCTACTGGTTTTGTTTTGCAATTCCTAAAGCAAAGTAAGATTCTATTTCTGCTTCTTGAATTAAACATCTGAGGTCAAAGCAGACTAGGTTCCAGATAATCACGCGATAGGGATAAAACATGAAAGTAAATGTTTTATCTGTCTATCTATACATCCATATATCTATCTATCCATCTGTCTATCTGATCTCATTGTATCTAGAGACATATATCTAGATATAAGTATCTAGGCTTAATTGACTGAATCAATAAAATATGGTAATATGACCAATATTTTTCAATCTTCTCAATAACAAATAATAGATATTTAAGTGTGCCTCTTTATAGAATTTGATATTGTACAACTTAAGAGTCTCTCTTGGCTCCCTATCAAAAATTATCTTTGTGTCACCTAATTCCTTCTAAATCGTAAAGTCTGATGACTACTAAAATAATTTACATGAAAATTTCTTCGTGTATTATGCAAAATTCCATTAAAAATTACGTACACATAGTTTCCATGACCCAGTTTATTCATGACATCTAGGGTCAAATGACCATCTTCTCACTTTCCACAAGATTATGTAACTTTTACGTAACTATTATCTATAATAAGAAAGCACACATAAAATATGATATAAAGTTGGAGAGGAAGAAGATTTGTAGTATTACGCTATTTTAAATAGCACACTCATTCATATTTATAGGTAGAATAATACTAATTATATTAATAATAATTATGCCAAAATAGTAAATGGTTGGATGCCATCAAAAGCATTTAGCATTTCAGCAAGTTTACAACTGCAATCAAATCTGCCTCCAAAAATGTATATATAAATACCAAGGCTCTAAGTAAATCAGAGGTTTACATCTAGATTGATCCTAGGGAATAAGAAGAGTTGACATTCCTGTTCTACATATTTGACTTTTCTCAAGTCAGTGTAAATCCTTAGGTTCAATATGATATATGTTGAGCATTAAACCAAATTCTATATATTTATAACCCTTGGAAGAATCCAGCTCACCACTTAAAGACTTTTTTCAACAGCATCCAGGACAACTAATCACCTGCCCTCTGCCTGATCACCAGCAGTAAGGACTGATCACATCAGGTGTTTCACTACGCCAGTTATTCAACAATGCTCTCTATTGAATTAAAATGTGTTACGTCTACCATACCTGGTTTTAAGTTCTCTTTTAGGATTCAAATAAAAATAGCAAAAATAACATTTAAGCATAATTACCATCATCCACCTATGATATCACAGCCTTCAAAATATTGCTCAATATCTGTTCTTCTTGGCTCCACATTGAACATCTGTGGTTTATTTTTGCCATGACTTGGCTCTGGGACCCTTTACCATCTTAAACTCCTTTTTTCTGCATAAACCATATCTATATAAAGGGCACTAATACAGCTCAGGTACTGGGGCGACACCACAAGGTGGCTAAAAATTTGCCCTTTGAAGTC
Source organism: Globicephala melas (assembly GCF_963455315.2). Taxonomy (NCBI): domain Eukaryota; kingdom Metazoa; phylum Chordata; class Mammalia; order Artiodactyla; family Delphinidae; genus Globicephala; species Globicephala melas. The sequence goes on from NC_083322.1 coordinate 9,015,783, forward strand.
AAAGAGTTATGTCTGATCTAGAGCAAGTTACTTAGTTCTCTTCCTCACTGGTAAAATGTAAATAAAATAATACTAGTAATAATAATAAAACCCAGCCCAGTTGATAGCACTGGAGTATGCAATAAATACAATAATACATAAAACAGCACAGCCCCTAACAATATAGAAAGATGAATACAAATATAGAAATAAGACATGGCCCCTGCCTCCATGAAGCTTTCACATTAGAAAGGAGATAAAACCATCACAAGTAATAACATAAAGAAGGACTATGTATTGGAGGGAAGGTATAGCAGCGTTTTTTAATTTACATATTTTACTAAATTAAATTTCCTTGCACATTTCTGTAAGTGCAGAGCCCCATGCTTTCATAGACATGTTTTATTAAGATCTAAGTGATACCATCTGGTTATACTTTCTCATACTTTTAATGCATTTGGAAATTGAAGCAAGATGATCTTGTCATCTGGGAAAGACTAAGGAACTAGGGCATGGCGTTCTAAAAGCCCACCGAGGTGGGATCACCCGGGTGAATTTTGATATTACTTTACCTCCTTCATAATATTGTACAATCTTTGGCATTTCAGAGTTGAAAATTTCACTCCACACTCTCTCTTTCATATTATTTAGATCATACTGAATAATACTCCTGCCAGAACTGATCCTTAATAGATCCCTGTATAACATTTCTTCACCTCCTGAAATAAACTGTTCTATCTATGTATTTCCTCATCGGTGAAATTTCTATTTTAGCTAGAGTATAGGGTGATATAATTATGTAATATTTATCATTGATAAGAGAAGCATTTTGGAAATGGTGACTTAGCAAAATACAATAAGAGATCCCTATAATCTCCTTTTAAATATCAGGTAAACATTTTTTTTGAAAAGGAAATTGCAGATGATTGAAAGAGTGTGAAAAACAGAAAAACTGTGGGTGAAAAATAGAAGCACCATCTCCTTGCGTTCCTTATTTTGCCACTTTTGCACCTCTTGTCCCACTCTGCACATATGGTGACCTCTTTCCAACATTTGGTGCTGCTGGTCACCTGTACATTCTTTAAACGACCTCATCTCCCGTTATGTCCGAGCTAGCATCTCACTACTCTCTTTCATTCTTTCATGTCTTTTCAGTGGATATAACCAAAAGTTCATTCTTTGCATCTTAGCTCTTTTCTCTAAATAACCACATAATATCTAAGACTTCTCTGTGCAAATGAATATAAACATTTCTTAGCCTCAAACACAATTTCCATGTTGTACATGGGACATCCCCAGGTTTCTATTGCCTCAAACGCATTATTTCATCCCAACTCAAACCAGTTATGATACCATGTTCTCCATCCTCCTCCAAATAAAACATTTATTTGTCTTCACCTACAAGTTTCTGTTGATTTTTGCTTTGAATGACTTCATATCCATTTTCCCTCTGTCTATAAAATTACAGTCACTACTCCACTGACTACCACGTTAGTACATTTCAACCTTTGATCTCTTTGGAATTTTGTCTGTGTAAGGGGTGAGACAGAGACAACTTAATTTTTTCTACTTTGCTAATTGCATTCACACCGTTTTCTATGTACACAATTTTTCCACATGTATTTGGGTATATTGCTGTCCTGTTTCTTTGTATCCATTCCCTACTGTTTTAATTACTCAGACTTTATCATATGTTTTAATAGCTTATAAAGCTAGCCCTCCTTCACTGCTTCTCTTTAACAGAATTCCCCTATTCTTGCAGACTTGATTCTCATATAAACTCTAAAATAAGTCTCTAATTCAAAAACACTATTGATTTATTTTTCTTTATTTCAGATTAACCTAAGTATGAATTAATACAGAAAGATCCGACATCTTTCTAATATTGAGTCGTCCTATTTACAACCATAGGATTAATCACGAAGAGTGATTAATAATTACATTTTTCCACTGAGATTATTATTAAAATAGCAATTTAAGGACCATTTCATTTTCAAGTTCCCCCCTGAGTATTTAGCTGACAAGATAACCATTGACATTGTTTGCATCATATAAGTTCTTTATACATTTAAGCAAAACTCTATTTTTTTCATATATACAATCTATCTGCCGTGTGATATTGCAAGCTCTCAGGAAAGAGTTGTATCTGTATCCTGAGTTGAACTTGGCATGTAAAGTGGATTCATGTCATTCTCAACCTAGGCTTAAGACAAATAGTACAATAGTCACTTTGTATTTACCTTAAGGCAGTCTAATTCTAAAATTGGGGTATTTGAGAAATCAAGGGGAGAGATATAAAAAAGAAAACACTGGGAAAATTAGTTTGGTAATATCTTAAACAATGTTAAAAAGAATTACACGTTTTTGTCATTTTAATTTCTTAGAGAGATTAATTACGCTAATCATCAGTACAGCACTTCAAGAAGGGTTTAATATTCAGAGTGTTCCATATGTGAAACCCTAGAATACCATTCAGATATTGCAGAATTAGTATAATTCCGCTAACAGTTTGTAAAAAGCTGGCTTAGTGCAATACATAGCACTAAAGATCAATTGCAACATTTATTGACCAGCTACTACATGTCAGACACAGAACTAGGTTTTGGAAATGCAGAAATGAATAAGAAAATAAGTCCCATACTTAATTTTGAGGCTCACAGTATGTGGCAAAGATATAAATATATATGGTATGTAATATACATATCATTTATGATGCAATGTAGCAATGCAACAATAGAAGTAAGAAAAACTGCATAATACACACATATACATTTATTTATATACATACACACAAAGTACAATATGAAAAGATACTGTAAGCAAATATTTTAGGACTGGTAACTTTTGTCACCTCATCTTTTAAAATTCTGATTGCACGGGCAAAAAGTGGAAAGAAAAAAAAACTTGGAAATAAAAATACTTGGAAATCAGTTATATAATTTTTTTCTAATTTGGGTACTAATATGTACAAGTAATACGATTATTTAAGCATATTTTTAAGTGGCAATAATGTCAAAATGCAAATCACAAATATACAGTACATTACGTTCTAATAAAAAGAAAATATCCACCTTTCTGTTACTGCACATGGCCAGGACTTCAGGAGTGCCCTAGAATTAGCAAGCATTTCCTTCCATCTCAAAATTGACTATGTGGAGTGTTGTTAATAAATACTTAGAGAGTCACCTGGATATTTTAATACCTCCTTAATGGAAGTTGTGTAGGAGAAATGAATGTGGCTGGGCTGCAGGCTTACAAAGAGAAAATGCTCTGAGAGATAAACGTTAGACCCCTTAAGTGTGTTTAAGGTCATTTTACTCCCCAGGGAAACATGTTTCTGAAAGCATAATGGAAATTAATGGAAAAAATGTAAGTCTATATAAATCATCGTTTTGCACATAGTTTTACAGAATATCATCAATAGCATAGAGTACAAAAGCAGTAAGTAATGACTTGCTTAATTAATTCATCCCCAAAATCAGTTAGTGTCAGATTTCACACATTATTGTAAAGCGCTAGTGATTCAGCAGTAAATAAAACTAGTATCTATCTATCACAATTTAAGTTTTTTGTGGGGGGGGCTCACATAGCAACCAATAAATTGATAATAAGCCAGTGTTGTGAGTTCTAAGGAAAACACTGAAATAATGTAAATAAAGGGAATAAGGCTCTTACGGTAGCAAAACAAGGGGAGTCCACATTTTTATATTTATAGGATGATCAGGGGAATGGCCTGATTTCAGGGAATATTTGAACAGAGATTTGAAAGAAGAGAGGGAAGAAGGCAGGTGGGATAGTTCTAGGCAGAAGAAAGAGCAAGTTTGAGGTAGAACATGCTTTCCCAAGAGGGAGAGTAGTTAACCGTGAGATCAGAGTGGAAATAGGGGAGACACTCAGACCCACCCTAAGACTCGTGGGTTTTATCCTGAGTGAGATACTAAACAACTGGATGATTTTGAGCAGAGGAGACACACAGGATGACTTATTATTGAAGAATCATTCTAGCTAATACATTGAGCATAGATGAGTAGATGGGGGCAAGAGCAGAAGCAGAGAGAACAGTTAGCAACTTGCAATAATTTAAATGAAAGACGGTGGTTGTCTGGCCAGGGGTGGTAGTGCAAGAGTGGTAAAAAGTAATTAGACTCTGGGGCTTCCCTGGTGGCGCAGTGGTTAAGAATCTGCCTGCCAATGCAGGAGACAATGGGTTCGAGCCCTGGTCCGGGAAGATCTCACATGCCGCAGAGCAACTAAGTCCGTGCGCCACAACTACTGAGCCTGCACTCTAGAGCCAACGAGCCACGACGACTGAGCCTGTGCTCTAGAGCCCACGTGCCACAACGACTGAAGCCCATGCGCCTAGAGCCCGTGCTCCGCAACAAGAAAAACCACCACAATGAGAGGCCCGCGTACCGCAACTACCTAAGCCCGCGTGCCTAGAGCCTGTGCCCCGCAACGAAGAGCAGCCCCCGCTCACCGCAACCAGAGAAAGCCCACACACAGCAATGAAGACCTAACGCAGCCAGAAATAGGTAAATAAATAAATAAATATTAAAAATAAATAAACTCTACTCCAATACAAAATAAAAAAATTTAAAAAAAAGTAATTAGACTCTGGATACACTTTGAAGGGACAGAAGACAGGATTTGCTGATAGGTTACATGTGACCTGTTAGAGAAAGTAAAGAACCATGGATGACTCTGACATACATGTATGTGTATAGGGTATATACACATATATATATATATATATATATATATATATATATATACATATTTATATTTTGGCCATGCCTTGCGGCATGTGGGATCTTAGTTCCCTGACCAGGGATTGAATCCATGCCCCCTGCAGTGGAAGTATGGAGTCTTAACCACTGGACCGCCAGGGAATTGCCTGGCCCCAATATTTCTGATCAAAGTTAGAAGGTTGGAGTTGTCACTGACTGAGATGGGGAACTGCCAAGGAGGAAGTTTGGGGGGATTGGAGAATTTCCATTTTCAGCACATTCCATTTGAAAATTTAATCACTGAAGTGGAGAAGACGTAGTTTGGATTTGAAAGAGTGGAGTTCAGGGAAGAGTGCTGGGTAAAGATATACATTTAGTCCTCAGAGTATAGATGATATTTATAGCCATGGTCCTCAGCATGACCATCTAAAGGATGATTTAGATAGAGGAAAAAACTCTGAGGAAGGGATTCTGGGGCACTCTGCAGAAGTTCCAACCACAGAGATGGTGAGGAAATGGATAAGAAAAGGGTTCCAGGAGTCAAGTGAAAGTATTCCAGGAAAGAGAGCGGCAACTGTGTCAAATATTGCTGATACGATTAACAAATGAGGAATGTGAACGAACTATTGAAGTTAGCAATGCGAAAATCATTGGAAACCTTGACAAGACCCATTTTTGATAGATTGGTGGGGACCACACCTAAACTGGAGTGTTCAAAATATAATTGGCTGAGAGAAAGTATTGACAGTGAGTGTAATTAACTCTTCTCCAGGAGTTGTGCCCTGATGGGGTACAGAGAAATAGGTAGGAAGTTGAGCAATCTGTCAGGTCAAGGTTTGCTTGAGTATTTAAAAGCAAAAAGAACAGCATGTTAGCATGTCAGTGGAAGTGACAGAGTAGAAAGGCATAACTGGAGAAACAGGAAAGAGGCAATTGCTGTACTGATGTCTTGAGTGGATGAGTGGGGATAGTGCCCAGTGCCATAGGCCCATTTAAAATTAGTGTTCAGGAGTGCTATTGCTGGATCATATGATAATTCTATTTTTAGTTTTTGAAGGAACCTCAATACTGTTTTCCATATTGGCTACACCAATGTACATTCCCACCAATATAAATCAAACGAATTATCTATCTATCTATCTATCCATCCATCCATCTACCTATCTATCTCAGTCTAAACTGGTGTACTAGGGTTCTGTTTTCTCCACATCCTTTCCAGCATTTATTATTTGTAGACTTTTTTTTAACATCTTTTTGGAGTATAATTGTTTTACAATGGTGTGTTAGTTTCTGCTATATAAAAAAGTGAATCAGCTATATGTGTACATATATCCCCATATCCCCTCCCTCTTGCCTCTCCCTCTGACCTTCCCTATCCAACCCCTCTAGGGGGACACAAAGCACCAAGCTGATCTCCCTGTGTTATGCAGCTGCTTCCCATTAGCAATCTATTTCACATTTGGTAGTGTATATATGTCCATGCCACTCTCTCACTTCGTCCCAGCTTACCCTTCCCCCTCCCCATGTCCTCAAGTCCATTCTCTATGTCTTTATGTCTTTATTCCTGTCCTGCCCCTAGGTTCTTCAAAACCAAGTTATTTTCTTTTTAATTCCATATATATGTGTTAGCATATGATATTTGTTCTTCTCTTTCTGACTTACTTCACTCTGTATGACAGTCTCTAGGTCCATCCACCTCACTACAAATAACTCAATTTCGTTTCTTTTTATGACTGAGTAATATTCCATTGTATATATGTGCCACATCTTCTTTATCCATTCATCTGTCGATAGACATTTAGGTTGGTTCCATGTCCTGGCTATTATAAATAGGGTGGCAATGAACATTGTACTACATGACTCTTTTTGAGTTATGGATTTCTCAGTGTATATGCCCAGTAGTGGGATGGCTGGGTTGTATGGTAGTTCTATTTTTAGTTTTTTAAGGAACCCCCATACTGTTCTCCATAGTGGCTGTATCAATGTACATTCCCACCAACAGTGCAAGAGGGTTCCCTTTTCTCCACATCCTCTCCAGCATTTATTATTTGTAGATTTTTTGATGACGGCCATTCTGACTGGTGTGAGATGATATCTCATTGTAGTTTTGATTTGCATTTCTCTTATGATTAGTGATGTTGAGAATCCTCTCATGTGTTTGTTTGCAATCTGTATATCTTCTTTGGAGAAATGTCTGTTTAGGTTTTCTGCCCATTTTTGGATCGTGTTGTTTGTTTTTTGATATAGAGCTGCATGAGCTGTTTGTATATTTTGGAAATTAATCCTTTGTCAGTTGCTTTGTTTGCAAATATTTTCTCCCATTCTGAGGGTTGTCTTTTCGTCTTGTTTATGGTTTCCTTTGCTGTGCAAAAGATTTTAACTTTCATTAGGTCCCATTTGTTTATTTTTGTTTTTATTTCCATTTCTCTAGGAGGTGGGTCAAAAAGGATCTTGCTGTGATTTATGTCATAGAGTGTTCTGACTACGTTTTCCTCTAAGAGTTTTATAGTATCCGGCCTTACATTTAGGTCTTTAATCCATTTTGAGTTTATTTTTGTGTATGGGGTTAGGGAGTTTTCTAATTTCATTCTTTTACATGTAGCTGTCCAGTTTTCCCAGAACCACTTATTGAAGAGGCTGTCTTTTCTCCCTTGTATATTCTTGCCTCCTTTATCAAAAATAAGGTGACCGTATGTGCATGGATTTATCTCTGGGCTTTCTATCCTGTTCCATTAATCTATTTCTGTTTTTGTGGCAGTACCATACTGTCTTGATTACTGTAGCATTGTAGTATAGTCTGAAGTCAGGGAGCCTGATTCCTCCAGCTCCAGCTCTAGCTCCTTTTTCTTTCTCAAGATTGCTTTGGATATTTGGGGTCTTTTGTGTTTCCATACAAATTGTGAAATTTTTTGTTCTAGTTCTGTGAAAAATGTCATCAGTAGTTTGACAGGGATTGCATTGAATCTGTAGATTGCTTTGGGTAGTAGAGTCATTTTCAAAATGTTGATTCTTCCAATCCAAGAACATGGTATGTCTCTCCACCTGTTGTATCATCTTTAATTTCTTTCATCAGTGTCTTATAGTTTTCTGCATGTAGGTCTTTTGTCTTCTTAGGTAGGTTTATTCCTAGGTATTTTATTCTTATTGTTGCAATGGTAACTGGGAGTGTTTCCTTAATTTCTCTTTCAGATTTCTCATTATTAGTGTATAGGAATGCAAGAGATTTTTATGCTTTAATTTTGTATCCTGCTACTTTATCAAATTCATTGATTAGCTCTAGTAGTTTTCTGGTGGCATCTTTAGGATTCTCTATGTACAGTATCTTGTTATCTGCAAAAAGTGACAGTTTTACTTCTTCTTTTCCAATTTGGATCCATTTTATTTCTTTTTCTTCTCTGATTGCTGTGGCTAAAACTTCCAAAACTATGTTGAATAATAGTGGTGAGAGTTGGCAACCTTGGCTTGTTCCTGATGTTAGTGGAAATGGTTTCAGCTTTTCACCATTGAGAACGATGTTGGAAGTTGGTTTGTCATATATGGCCTTTATTATGTTGAAGTAAGTTCCCTCTATGCCTACTTCCTTGAGGGTTTTTATCCTAAATGGGTGTTGAATTTTGTCGAAAGCATTTTCTGCATCTACTGAGATAAACCCCACTTGATCGTGGTCTATAATCCTTTAAATGAGCTGTAGGATTCTGTTTGCTAGTATTTTGTTGAGGATTTTTGCATCTATGTTCATCAGTGATATTGGCCTGTAGTTTTCTTTCTTTGTGACATCTTTGTCTGGTTTTGGTATCAGGGTGATGGTGGCCTCATAGAATGAGTTTGGGAGTGTTCCTCCCTTGGCTATATTTTGGAAGAGTTTGAGAAAAATAGGTGTTAGTTCTGTTCTAAATGTTTGATAGAATTCGCCTGTGAAGCCATCTGGTCCTGGGCTTTTGTTTGCTGGAAGATTTTTAATCACAGTTTCAATTTCAGTGCTTGTGACTCGTCTGTTTATATTTTCTATTTCTTCCTGGTTCAGTCTCGGAAGGTTGTGCTTTTCTCAGAATTTGTTCATTTCCTCCAGGTTGTCCATTTTATTGGCATATAGTTGCATGTACTAATCTCTCATGATCCTTTGTATATCTGTAGTGTCAGTTGTTAATTCTCCTTTTTCATTTCTAATTCTGTTGATTTCGAGTCTTCTCTCATTTTTTCTTGATGAGTCTGGCTAATGGTTTATCAATTTTGTTTATCTTCTTAAAGAATCCGCTTTTAGTTTTACTGATCTTTGCTATCACCTCCTTCATTTCTTTTTATTTATTTCTGATCTGATCTTTATGATTTCTTTTCTTCTGCTAACTCTGGGGGGTTTTTGTTCTTTTTTCTCTAATTGCTTTAGGTGTAAGGTTAGGTTGTTTATTTGAGATGTTTCTTGTTTCTTGAGGTAGGATTGTATTGCTATAAACTTCCCTCTTAGAACTGCTTTTGGTGCATCCCCTAGGTTATGGGTCATTGTGTTTGCATTGTCATTTGTTCTAGGTAGTTTTTGACTTCCTCTTTGATTTCTTCAGTGACCTCTTGGTTATTTAGTAGTGTATTGTGTAGCCTCCATGTGTTTGTACTTTTTACAGACTTTTTCCTGTAATTGATATCTAGTCTCATAGTGTTATGAATAGAAAAGATACTTGATACGATTTCAATTTTCTTAAATTTACCAAGGCTTGATTTGTGACCCAAGGTATGGTCTATCCTGGAGAATGTTCCATCGGCACTTGAGAAGAAAGTGTATTCTGTTGCTTTTGGATGGAATGTCCTATAAATATCAATTAAGTCCATCGTGTTTAATGTATCATTTAAAGCTTGTGTTTCCATATTTATTTTCATTTTTGATGATCTGCCCATTGGTGAAAGAGGGGTGTTAAAGTCCACTACTATGATTGTGCTACTGTCGATTTCCCCTTTTATGGCTGTTAGCATTTGCCTTATGTATTGAGGTGCTCCTATGTTGGGTGCATAAATATTTAAAATTGTTATATCTTCTTCTTGGATTGATCCCTTGATCATTATGTAGTGTCCTTCTTTGTCTCTTGTAATAGTCTTTATTTTAAAGTTTATTTTGTCTGATATGAGAATGGCTACTCCAGCTTTCTTTTGATTTCCATTTGCATGGAATATCTTTTTCAATCCCTTCACTTTCAGTCTGTATGTGTCCCTAGGTCTGAAGTGGGTCTCCTGTAGACAGCATATATACGTGTCTTGTTTTTGAATCCATTCAGCTAGTCTATGTCTTTTGCATGGAGCATTTAATCCATTCATGTTTAAGGTAATTATGGATATGTATGTTCCTACTACCATTTTCTTAATTGTTTTGGGTTTATTATTGGAGGTCTTTTCCTTCTCTTGTGTTTCCTGACTAAAGAAGTTCCTTTAGCATTTGTTGTAGAGCTGGTTTTGTGGTGCTGAATTCTCTTAGCTTCTGCTTGTCTGTAAAGGTTTTAATTTCTCCATCAAATCTGAATGAGATCCTTGTTGGCTAGAGTATTCTTGGTTGTAGGTTTTTCCCTTTCATCACTTTAAATATGTCCTGCCACTCCCTTCTGGCTTGCAGAGTTTCTGCTGAGAAATCAGCTGTTAACCTTATGTGGATTCCCTTGTATGTTATTTCTTACTTTTCCCTTGCTGCTTTTAATGTTTTTTATTTCTATTTAATTTTTCATAGTTTGATTAATATGTGTCTTGGCGTTTTTCTCCTTGGATTTATGCTATCTGGGACTCTCTCAGCTTCCTGGACTTGATTGACTATTTCTTTTCCCATATTAGGGAAGTTTTCAACTATAATCTCTTCAAATATTTTCTCAGTCCCTTTCTTTTTCTCTTCTTCTTCTGGGACCCCTATAATTCAAATATTGGTGCAGTTAATGTTGTCCCAGATGTCTCTGAGACTGTCCTCAATTCTTTTCATTCTTTTTTCTTTATTCTGCTCTGCGGTTATTTCCACTATTTTATCTTCCAGGTCACTTATCCTTTCTTTTGCCTCAGTTATTCTGCTATTGATCCCTTCTAGAGATTTTTAATTTCACTTATTGTGTTGTTCATCATTGTTTGTTTGCTCTTTAGTTCTTCTGGGTCCTTGTTAAGCATTTCTTTTATTTTATCAATTCTATTTCCAAGATTTTGGATCATCTTTACTATCATTACTCTGAATTCTTTTTCAGGTAGACTGCCTATTTCCTCTTCATTTCTTTGGTCTGGTGGGTTTTTACCTTGCTCCTTCTTCTGATGCTTATTTCTCTGTCTTCTCATTTTTCTTAACTTACTGTGTTTGTGGTCTCCTTTTTGAAGGCTGCAGATTCGTAGTTCCTGCTGTTTTTGGTGTCTGCCCCCAGTGGGTAAGGTTGGTACAGTGGGTTGTGTAGGCTTCTTGGTGGCTGAGACTGGTGACGGTGTTATTGTGGGCAGGACCACGTCCAGTGGTGTGTTTTGGGGTGTCTGTGAACTTATTATGATTTTAGGCAGCCTCTCTGCTAATGGGTAGGGTTGTGTTCCTGTGTTGCTAGTTGTTTGGTATGTGGTGTCCAGCACTATAGCTTGCTGGCCATTGAGTGGAGCTGGGTCTTAGCATTGAGATGGAGATCTCTGGGAGAGCTTTCGCCATTTGATATTACGTGGGGCTAGGAGGTCTCTGGTGGTCTGATGTCCTGAACTCGGCTCTCCCTGCAAGAGGCTCAGGCTTGACACCCTGCTGGAGCACAAAGACCCTGTCAGCCACACATGGCTTTTGGGAAGTCCGAGGTCTTCTGCCAGCATTCAGTAGGTGTTCTGTAGGAGTTGTTCCACTTGTAGATGTATTTTTGATGTATTTGGGGGGAGTTAGGTGATCTCCATGTCTTACTACTCTGCCATCTTGAAGGTCCTCTATTTGTAGACTTTCTGATGATAGCCATTCTGAATGGTGTGAGGTGTGATACCTCATTGTGGTATTGATTTGCATTTTTCTAATAATTAGCGACGTTGAACACCTTTTCATGCGCCTGTTAGTCATGTCTATGTCTTCTTTGGGAAAATGTCTACTTAGGTCTTCTTCCCATTTTTCGTTTGGGTTGTTTGGTTTTTTTGATAGTGAGTTGTATGAGCTGTTTGCATATTTTGGATATTAAATCTTTGTTGTTCACAATGTTTACAAATATCCAGCAATCCATCTCCTGGGTATATAACCAGAAAAATGAAAACTCTAATTTGGAAAGAAACATGCACCCAATGTTCATAAAAGCATTATTTACAATAACCAAGACATGGAAGTAACCCAAGTGCCCATCAAGAGAGGATTGGCTTAAGAAGATGTGGAGTGTTTGTTTACATGTATACACACACACAGTGGAATATTATTCAGCCATAAAAAATGAGATATTGCCATTTGCATCAACATGGATGGACCTAGAGAATAGTGTGCTTAGTGAAATAAGTCCGACAGAGAAAGACAAATACTATAAGGATATCACTTATATGTGGAATGTAAAAACTAATACAAATAAATCTATATACAAAATAAAAACAGACTCCTAGACAGAGAAAACAAACTTATGGTTACCAAAGGGGAGAAGGAGGGGTGGAGGGACAAATTAGGAGTATAGGATTAACAGATCCAAATTACTGTAGATAAGATAGACAAGCAAAAAGGATTTATTGTACAGCATAGGGAATTATACCCAGTATCTTGTAATAACCTATAATGGAAAATACTCTGCAAAAAAAAAAAAAAAAGAAAAAAGAATCACTATGCTATACACCTGAAACTAACACAGTACTGTAAATCAAATATACTTCAATAAAAAATGTTTTTTGTTTTTTCAATTTTTTTATTTTATTTTTTGCTGCATTGGGTCTTTGTTGCTGCACACGGGCTTTCTCTAGTTGTGGCGAACAGGGGCTACTCTTTGTTGCAGTGCATGGGCTTCTCATTGCGGTGGCTTCTCTTGTTGCGGAGCATGGGCTCTAGGTGTGTGGGCTTCAGTAGTTGCGGCACACAGGCTCAGTAGTTGTGGTTCGCAGGCTCTAGAGCACAGGCTCAGTCAGTAGTTGTGGCACACAGGCTTAGTTGCTCCACGGCATGTGGGATCTTCCTGGACCAGGGCTCAAACCCATGTCCCCTGCATTGGCTGTGCCACCAGGGAAGCGCAATAAAAATGTTTTAAAAATAGTGGTCATGGGCTTCCCTGGTGGCGCAGTGGTTGAGAGTCCGCCTGCCGATGCAGGGGACACGGGTTCGTGCCCTGGTCTGGGAAGATCCCACGTGCCGCGGAGCGGCTGGGCCTGTGAGCCATGGCCGCTGAGCCTGCGCGTCTGGAGCCTGTGCTCCGCAATGTGAGAGGCCACAGCAGTGAGAGGCCCGCGTACCGCAAAAATAAATAAAATAATAATAGTGGTCATGAAACTCAGAGGAAACTAGTCATGCAAGGTGGGTGTTTTTCTTCAGCCTGGCTTAGTTGCCTGTGATAAGGAATAGCGTACGCAGGAATTGGAATTAATGTGAGCTGGGCCTTCTCCTGGTGAGCATGACAACACAAGAGAGAATACACCCATGCCCAGCAGGACATGATTTGAGGGAAAGCAAAAAATCATGACTTGAGAAGGCTGCAGGCTCTTTCTGGGCAGAGCCAGGATTCAGAGCCCAAAGATGCAGCACACTGAGAGCAGAGGGGATGGTGCTCATGGCTAGGATTTTAGCAATTCTGTGAATGAATATTTAATAGTTTAATTAGGGCTATACTACTTTGTTTAAATTAATTTTTATTGGAGTGTAGTTGACTTACAATGTTGTGTTAGTTTTTGCTGTACAGCAAAGTGAATCAGTATATACATATATCCACTCTTCTTTAGATCCTTTTCCCATATAGGTCATTACAGAGTACTGAGTAGAGTCCCTTGTGCTCTACAGTAGGTTCTTATTAGTTATCAATTTTATATATAGTAGTATGTATATGTCAAGGGCCATACTACTTATTATGTATTCTACCAAGATTAACATATAATAATGCTACATGAAATTAGCATAATAGTATGTTTTCTCAACAACACTGATCTATATAACTCGATATATTTTCCAACTTTATTTATAACTCAATTAAAAAGCAGTGTTCCTAGAAATTCTGATATTTTCAGTCAAAGATAGTTGTTTGTTTTTTAAATCATAAAATGATATCTTTCAATTATTTGTAAGTCAGAATGCTAAGTATAATTAGAGTGCAGACACGACAAAGGATTAACAGAACAGTGCATGAGTATTATGTAAAACTACCAAGAATGGGCAAAAATTGAGTTGTAAAATATATGTGACAAAATAATTAAGCTGTAGAGTTGAGGCTGACAGTTCTCCTAAATGTATTCATTTGTTAATGGCCATTATGTACTATCATGTATTTATTTCATCTCTAAAAGTAACATTGAGATCATTTGCTGTGGCTATGTAACCAGAGGCTACATGTTCCTGGGTATTATAGCAGACATTCCTATTACAGCAGAGGGCACTAAATAATCCTTAAAATCTTATCCAAATCTATAATTCTGTGATTACGAATTACTTCCAATGCCACACCCTCTGTGAAGTTCTATCAAGAATGTTTTGAGGGCTTCCCTGGTGGCGCAGTGGTTGAGAGTCCGCCTGCCGATGCAGGGGACACGGGTTCGTGCCCTGGTCTGGGAAGGTCCCACATGCCGCGGAGCGGCTGGGCCTGTGAGCCATGGCCGCTGAGCCTGCGCGTTCGGAGTCTGTGCTCCGCAACGGGAGAGGCCACAGCAGTGAGAGGCCCACGTACCGCAAAAAAAACAGAATGTTTTGAGAGTTTCTCAATGAGAATAGAGCACTTCTGGGCTGCAGTAACAATTTTTTTCATCTCCCTCTGAAGGAATGTATGCCCTGTTTCATGGTTATTTTTGAAAATGTCTTTGATGGCCGTGTGAATTCACTCAGTCCCAGTATTATGGATGTTATTTGCCACTCTATTTTCTAGGCAGTGGCGATGAGAACATTTTCATCATGTTGGGCACAGTGCCAAGGGCTTCCGTTGCATTATTTCATTTAATACTCACAACATCTTTATGAGATATGATATCATTTTAATTATCATTTCACAAATGAGGAAAGAGAGACAGAAAGAGGTTAAGTTAGTTGTCTAAGGTCATACAAGTAGGAAAATGGTAGAGCTCATATTCAAACCGATGCTGGCTAGTGCCTGAACCCAGGTTCTACACCAATATGTTACAGTAATGAATAAGACCGTCACTCCTCACATTAGCTTCCTCATCATCTTATTTTTCTTTCTTTTATGTTGTTTTTTGGAGTGAATGTAGCCAAAAATTGTTTGAAAGAGCCCTTTTTGGGTTATAACTGTAGCCACATTTATAAAAAGTGATGGTGTTTATAGCTTAGTCTTATAGTGTCAGAGCCTATGTGCTCCTTTTAATCATGATGCTCTTGAGTGCTGAGTATTTACTCTTCTGCCTGTTGTTGTTTCCTCTCATGATTACAGAGCCTGCTGTACAGCCAGGCATCATGCTTCTGTGTGTCCCTGTAGCATTCCACCCCACTTTAGCTTGTCATAAGGCAGCTGGTTTCCTCTCTCATCCACCCACTTAATATGCCCTGCAGAATTATCTGACCAAGATTCTACATGATATGGTTACATTCTACTCACAATAACCTAAAATCTACATGGCTATAGATTGAATACATGGATATACAGCAGAATGAATGCTACTGTTGTTCTACAGACTCTTCTGGGGCACGTTGCTACATTGGTACATGATATCAAGGAGTTGAAGACATTGGTCTACTACTTGACTTATCCACAACTTCCATACATTTTAGACAATCCAATGACAACGTTTAGTGTTACAGTGCCAATTAATCTTTTTTTTTTAAGAAGGTATCAGTGAGAGCAAATTTGCTTTATATAAAGGCCTCAGCAATGACCACTTACACTGGGACAAGTTAAAAGCATGACTAGAGATCAATATCAAAATAGAACTGCAAAGATTCAATGGCTGTACTTCAAGAACAGCCATTGAACCACGTTATAGCCAGAGCTATGTCAAGAAACAAACTTTTATATATATGTATGAAATTAAGAAACCACTCTACCATTGAGCGTCATTATAGGAAAATTAAATATACATAGAAAGACTAGGTTTAGTAAGCAACTACTTGGACGTGTTTGATGTTATGAGATCAGGTGGCGATTTAGGACATGTCTGGTAGTTATCCTGACTACAGGCAGTTCTGTACCTTGGTGAGTAGATTTATACCAACTGTTTGCAGACGTACTCCTACCAACGGCTATTAGCAACTGTATAAGATACTTAGTTATAATATATAATGTACCAACATTTTGGTCTGTGGATTAGTAGCCACTAGGGGTATAAGAATTTACCCAAATCTTTCTGAAAGTTTAATATTTCTCTAAAAGAATAATATTGTTCTTGATCACCACAATTCTATGTACTAACACTATTATATGTTTTTTTCCAGACGTGCTTTCTTTGTATATTCATGCATGATAACTGGATTATTAATATGTTGGATGATTGTCTTAAGAGGTTGGGATGATTCTCATAACATTTTAAAAGAAGATAAACAAAACTGATAAACCATTAGCCAGACTCATCAAGAAAAAAAGAGAGAAGATTCAAATCAACAGAATTAGAAACAAAAAGGAAGTAACAACTGACACTGCAGAAATACAAAGGATCATGAGAGATTACTACAAGCAACTCTATGCCAATAAAATGGACAACCTGGAGGAAATGAACAAATTCTGAGAAAAGCACAACCTTCCGAGACCGAACCAGGAAGGAATAGAAAATGTAAACAGACGAGTCACAAGCACTGAAATTGAAACTGTGATTAAAAATCTTCCAGCAAACAAAAGCCCAGGACCAGATGGCTTCACAGGTGAATTCTATCAAACATTTAGAATAGAGCTAACACCTATTTTTCTCAAACTCTTCCAAAATATAGCCAAGGGAGGAACACTCCCAAACTCATTCTACGAGGCTACCATCACCCTGATACCAAAACCAGACAAAGATGTCACAAAGAAAGAAAAGTAAAGGCCAATATCACTGATGAACATAGGTGCAAAAATCCTCAAGAAAATACTAGCAAACAGAATCCAACAGCTCATTAAGAGAACCATACACCATGAGCAAGTGGGGTTTATCCCAGGAATGCAAGGATTCTTCAATATATGCAAATCAATCAATGTGACACACCATATTAACAAACTGAAGGAGAAAAACCATATGATCATCTCAATAGATGCAGAAAAAGCTTTTGACAAAATTCAACACCCATTTATGATAAAAACTCTCCAGAAAATGGGCATAGAGGGAACCTACCTCAACATAATAAAAGCCATATATGACAAACCCACAGCAAACATCATTGTTAATAGTGAAAAACTGAAAGCATTTCCTCTAAGATCAAGAACGAGACAAGGATGTCCACTCTCACAATTATTATTCAACATAGTTTTGGAAGAACCAGCCATGGCAATGAGAGAAGAAAAAGAAATAAAAGGAATACAAATTGGAAAAGAAGTAAAACTGTCACTTTTTGCAGATAACGTGATACTGTACATAGAGAATCCTAAAAATGCAACCAGAAAACTGCTAGAGCTAATCAATGAATTTGGTAAAGTTGCAGGATACAAAATTAATGCACAGAAATCTCTTGCATTCCTATACACTAATGATGAAAAATCTGAAAGAGAAATTAAGGAAACACTCCCATTTACCACTGCAACAAAAAGAATAAAATACCTAGGAATAAACCTACTGAGGGAGAGAAAAGACCTGTATGCAGAAAATTATAAGACACTGATGAAAGAAATTAAAGATGATACCAACAGATGCAGAGATAAACCATGTTCTTGGATTGGAAGAATCAATATTGTGAAAATGACTATACTACCCAAAGCAATCTACAGATTCAATGCAATCCCTATCAAATTACCAACGGCATTTTTTACGTAACTAAAACAAATCATCTTAAAATTTATATGGAGACACAAAAGACCCCGAATAGCCAAAGCAGTCTTGAGGGAAAAAAACAGAACTGGGGGAATCAGACTCCCTGACTTCACACTTTAATACAAAGCTACAGTAATCAAGAGAATATAGTACTGGCAGAAAAACAGAAACATAGATCAATGGAACAAGATAGAAAGCCCAGAGACAAACCCACGCACCTATGGTCAACTAATCTATGACAAAGGAGGCAAGGAATACGACGGAGAAAACACAGTCTCTTCAGTAAGTCATTATGGGAAAACTGGACAGCTACATGTAAAAGAATGACATTAGGACACTCCCTAACACCATACACAAAAATAAACTCAAAATGGAATTGAGACCTAAATGTAAGACCGGACACTATAAAACTCTTATAGGAAAACATAGGAAGAACACTCTTTGACATAAATCACAGCAAGATCTTTTTTTGATCCACCTCCTAGAGTAATGGAAATAAAAACAAAAAGAAACAAACAGGACCTAATGAAACTTCAAAGCTTTTGCACAGCAAAGGAAACCATAAACAAGACGAAAAGACAACCCTCAGAATGGGAGAAAATATTCGCAAATGAATCAATGGACAAAGGATTAATCTCCAAAATATATAAACAGGGCTTCCCTGGTGGCGCAGTGGTTGACAGTCCGCCTGCCGATGCACGGGACACGGGTTCATGCCCCGGTCCGGGAGGATCCCACATGCCACGGAGCAGATGGGCCCGTGAGCCATGGCTGCTGAGCCTGTGCGTCCGGAGTCTGTGCTCCACAACAGGAGAGGCCACAACAGTGAGAGCAGAGGCCCGTGTACAGGAAAAAAAAAAAAAAAAAATATATATATATATATATATATATATAAAAATAGCTCATGCAGCTCAATATTAAAGAAACAAACAACCCAATCCAAAAATGGGCAGAAGACCTAAATAGACATTTCTCCAAAGAAGACATACAGATGGCCAAGAAGCATATGAAAAGCTTCTCAACATCACTAATTATTAGAGAAATGCAAATCAAAACTACAATGAGGTATCACCTCACACCAGTTAGAATGGGCAACATCAGAAAATCTACAAACAACAAATGCTGGAGAGGGTGTGGAGAAAAGGGAACCCTCTTGCACTGTTGGTGGGAATGTACATTGATACAGCCACTATGGAGAACATTATGGAGGTTCCTTAAAAAACTAAAAATAGAATTACCATATGATCCAGCAATCCCACTACTGGGCATATATCCAGAGAAAACCATAATTCAAAAAGGCACATGCACCCCAGTGTTCATTGCAGCACTATTTACAATAGCCAGGTCATGGAAGCAACCTAAATGCCCATCGACAGACAAATGGATAAAGAAGTTGTGGTACATATATACAATGGAATATTACTCAGCCATAAAAAAGAACAAAATTGAGTCATTTGTTGAGACGTGGATGGATCTAGAGACTGTCATACAGAGTGAAGTAAGTCAGAAAGAGAAAAACAAATAGCCTATATTAACGCATGTATGTGGAACCTAGAAAAATGGTGCAGATGAACCGGTTTGCAGGATAGAATTTGAGACACAGATGTAGAGAACAAACGTATGGACGCCAAGGGGGGAAAGCCGTGTGGGATGGGGATGCTGGTGTGCTGAATTGGGCGATTGGGATTGACATGTATACACTGATGTGTATAAAATTGATGACTAATAAGACCCAGCAGTATAAACAAACAAACAAACAAAAAATAAAACAACTAATACTAAACTTTCTTTGGGTTATTTGTATGGAAATATGTTAATATAAATGTTTCAGACATTACATGAAGTTTCTAAAGACCTTATATGTTCTGGTATAATGTTATAAGTCATAATTCTAGTTATTACTTTAAAATGTATATCTCAGAAATAACTAAATTTCCTTGTCAATTGCAATATTATGAACTTTCATCAAATCTTTAACCATGGTCATTTTTAAGTCTTTTGTCATTTTCAGACAGTTCTGGGTGTACTCTGATGCTTTTGCAAAAATGTTCCTATAAAAGGGTTTCATCTTCAAGGAATTCATGGAAAAGACTCTGACAAGTACAGGTTTCTGGTAACTGACTATACTGCTGAACTGAATGAATAAGCATTTTCAGAACTCTAATGGAAAACTGATGAATTCATAAAAGTGCTAACAAAAGATCAAGATAAAAAAAATTAATTACATGGGACTGAGTGAACTGATGAGGATGATTATAATTTTTGTGACTTTCTGTTTGAATAAAAAAAAAAATCCCACAAGGACTCAGAGGCAAAGAATATATAAATCAATTTTCACTGCAAAGTAAAGGAGCTGACAGTGGAGGATTCCTGGACTGAATGTCAATATTATGACATAGTGTGACTGTGTTTCATGTTTGGTAATTGCAGTCATTGTTGCTCCTGTTGTGGTCATCCATTTTCAGCGCTTGGTGTCAGTTTATCTCTTGTAAAAATAAAATACAGTGTGTGTGTGTGTGTGAGTTGTGAAAAAAAAAAACAGCAGAGATTTTAAGAATAATACTGATTAAATCAAATATCTTATAGTATGTTTCTTGATAACTGATCTATAATCAATTTTTAAAATTGATTTGTAAGTCAATTAATATTCCTGTTTCATTGTTGAGAATGTAATTATATAATTGAATATGCTATAATCCATTCTACTGGTGTGCTGGAGCGAACTCACATCAGTGGTTGAGTGCTGATAGCTGAATCTTCAAGGATTTGCAAGCCAGTTGTTAAATGTATCCATCATTAAAAATTACATTTTATTATTATCTATATCCTTGATGTTATTTACGTCTATTGTATCTATAGTGGAGATACTATATAATGACATTGCACCACCCATGTCTTCTCAACTCCAGGAACAGTAACATCGTTGTCATTAGAAATTTGTCACTGTGGGGGTATTTACACTGTATTAGTCAGCAAACATTAAAAATTGGGGCTTTTAAATTTTGGGGGAGGAGGCAGTTGCTAAAAATATACCAGTATACTATGCCTACTATGTATAACGTATCCTCTCTTCATCTATTAGAATGAGTAGATCAGAGATGAGGACACAAAATTGCAGAGGATCAGTTATTTAAGTTAAAGCATCTATGCACCACCATCGACAGATGAATGGATAAAGATAACATGGTATATTTATACAATGGAATACTACTCAGCCACAAAAAGAAGGAAATGTCATTTGCAGCAACACAGATGAACCAAGGGATTAGCATACTAAGTGAAGTAAATCACACAGAGAAAGACAAATATCATATGATATCACTTATATGGGGAATCTTAAAAAAATGGTATAAATGAACTTATTTACAAAACATAAAGAGACTCACACACATATTAAAGAAACTTATAGTTACCAAAGGGGAAAAGGGTGGGGGAAAGGGATAAATTAGGAGTTTGGAATTAACATATACATACTACTATATATAAAACGGATAAACAACAAGGACCTACTGTATAGCACAGGGAACTATACTCAGTATCTTATAATAACCTATAATGGAAACGAATGTGAAAAAGAATATAATGTATATATGTATATATATGTATAACTGAATCACTTTGTTGTACATTTGAAACTAACATAACATTGTAAGTCAACTGTACTTCAATAAATAAATACATACATACATACATAAAAGCATAACTATAGAGTTTTGACTCAAAGAACAGAGCCAGATTCCTCCCTTCATATGCAAGACTTACACTTAAACGTTTTTCTTTTTCATTCAAAGCTCTGTTCTGATGGCCCCCCCTCCATCAGAGCCCCAGGAAGCTGAAGGGCTTGTTAACCGCTAACCAGACACGCAATCCAGCTGCCTCCTTCCCAGATGCAACCTGGTTACTGATGGACTGGTTTAATTTAGGGCTGCCTCCAGGAATAAAGTTTTAAAATTAATTGATTATAGACCAATGTCATCAAGACACATACTCTACGGTATTGAGTGTATCAGTATTATTCCTAAAAACTCTTCTACCGTAAAGTGTTGTAAAAACCATCAAAATCCCTCAAGACAATCACTGAAACCCATTCATACTCTAACTAGGAAGGTGTACGAATGTACCGTGAAGGCACTAGCTCTCAGAGAAAAGACTGTGAGGACACCACGAGTCAGAGACCAAACCATGTCCGTGTCCATGTGACAGCACTAATAATCAGGGAAAATATGCCCACGCAAATGAGGGAGAAAGATAAAACTGGAGGTTTCCACATGCATTAGGTGGCAGTCCTGGTCTTGCTCAGTAAGTGTATCTCTGTACTGAATGACAGACTACAGCCGTCCCACACGCTTTAACCTGGCGGAATAGTTTTTGAACTTGAATTCCCACGTTGGTTCCTGCCTGTTCCCAACGATCTTTCTGTACCAGGAAGTAGGAATTTGGAGGGGTTTTTTTTCATGTACTAGGAATAATCTCTGGAATGGCTGAGTTCTTGGGAACTGAGGCAACACACGGCTTGTGCATATGGTCCAGAGACCTGGTCACACACACTAACAAACAGTCTCCATAGACTCAGACAGGAAAGCAGGCAGACAAGCAGTGCGTGGTGCCTTTGGTAGCACCTGGTCCAAAGGCAGGAGTGCAAGCTCTACCAATATCTAAGGGGAATTCTTCCATGCCAGCCTTTTCCAGAGCTTCTTGCAAGCCTCTTGTCTTTCTCTTTTCTGGAGACTATTCTCTCCCAGATACTCTCCCCCTGGGCATCCATCTCACTCCAGCTGCCACAGGGATCCCCGGCCCAGAATGCACTTTCTCTGCGGGAACCTGGGAGCCTTCTAAGCCATGGAGATTTTCCATCCTGCTGAGTTGGCACTGGCTTTCTTTTCCCATCCAGATTTCACGAACAGATGTGAGTTGGCGCAGTTGGCCAAAGCAGACATCCTGGGCTTGGAAGTCAAGACTCTTCCTTCTCTTGGTCACGGCAAATGTGTCAGAGGAGATGAATAATTTTTTTTGGCTTTCACAACTGGTGGATGGTGATAACAGGAATGAATGTAGAGATGACTGAAGGAGAAGGATGAGGAAAGGAAGGAGAGGTATCCTGAATTTAATCTGGGACAGATTAAGCCTCGGGTAGATTTAGAACATCTTTGAGTAAAAAGCAGCACAGAAAATAAAGAATCAGGACTCAGAAGAGAAGACTAGGCTGGAATTATAGACTGGGCGTATTTTACTTATTGATGATCCATGATGCTGTGAGACTAGTGACATCACCCACAAAAAGCTAGTTGAACACTAAGAAAACAAGGGTACGTGTACCTTGGGGAACTTCTAGGCATAAACGTTACATTGCGTAAGAGGCGCCAATGAAAAAGACCAAGGCAATCCAGTCATAAATGCTGAAGAAAGATGGAAGTAATAAATGTAAAAATCATTCAAACTCTGCTATATTCCATGCATTGACAGTCATATCTGGCAGCCAAGGGCAAGGGGACTTGATCAAGATTTTACCAGGAGAGTGTTAAAATACTACATCTATTCTTACAGTCTGATATTCTTGGCCATTCTCTCAATTATTTTCTACATCCTGACATCCAATGACACAGTTAAAGGTACACATTCACAGACTATTTTGAACCTTTAAAAGTCACAACAAGTTTCTTTGAAGAACCTATAGTTTTGCTTCTGTGGTCAAGGGCTTGACCACATGAGCCTATGGGAGTTTCATCCTTGAGAGTTAGAGGGTGGAAATCGTTGTCTTTGTTAATTAAACAAATAGTCTTCATGTTCTAGGCACTTTGAAAGGAGCTGTGGTATACCAGAGGGCAGAGAGGCATGGTCATTGCCTTTGAAAGGCCTACAGACTAGTTGGGGAAATAAACGTTCATCAAATAATATTACAAATGTTACAAGCTGTGTGTTATGAATAATAATATGAGGCACCATAAAGGTGTATAGCAGATATCCCTGGAAAGATAAACCTTTGAATTGAGTCTACATGAAAATTAGAAGTGAACTGACTCAACCAGGTGAAGTTAAAAGCTTTCCTTGGAGAAAGAACAAACTGTATCAGGACCCTATAGTGCCTTCAGGAAACTAAAAAAATAAATAAATAAAAAATAAATTAAAAGAAAAAGGTCAGTATGGGTCAGCATGTCTAGAATACACAGTGAGAGGAAGACATAGAGATAAGTGAAGCCAGAGAGCCAGGTAGATGTCAAGTCATACAAGCATCGTTCCCTTTCTTCCTGGCCATTCCTCAGTCTCATGGGCAGTTAGACAGAGCTTGAGCTGCTGCCAGAGCTATGTTGAGTGTCAATGGCACATGTTCCCTCTACAGGTGGCTCATAAAAACCTTTCTTGTGTGATGTCCCACTCTTCCTCTTCTTCATTTTCCATCTGGATGCAGAAGAACCAAGGGAGAACTTTGGTTCCCTGTGTGACATGGAGGAAAGCCTTCCACAAACCATGAACACACGTTCGAACTTTGAGTGAGAAAGAAACTTATTACATTGCGTTGATCTATTCCATATTTTGGGACTGGTTTTTTACAGCAGCTGGTGCTGTCCTCATTAACACACCTATTTTATGGTAAGCATCACCTCCACCCCTCCTCCAATCGGATCCTTAGAGCAAGAATATTCATATGGCTCAAAAACAATGTTCTATAAAACATTCCAACAGCTTTCGAAAAATGGAGTGGGAGGGCTTGGGAGTATGTGAACTAAAGTTACAGGAAATATTCAAGGCGAGGTTCTGTGTCAGTCTTACAGGGATGCTGAGGAAGAGGAAAGATATTGAATAAGGTGCCTGTGGTTTTTAATTTTATGTGTCAACTTGACTGGGCTAAGGGATCACCAGATAGCTGGTAAAACATTATTTCTGCGTGTATCTGTGAGAGTTTTTCTGGAAGAGGTTAACATTTGTATTGGTAGGTTGAGTAAAGAAGATCCCTGTTTCCAATGGGTAGGCATCATCCAGTTTGCTGAGGGCTTTAACAGAACAAAAAGGCAGGGGAAGGCTAAATTTGCTCTCCTGCCTGAGCTAGGACGTCCATCTTCCCCTGCCCTCAGACGTTGATGCTTCTGGTTCTCCAGCCTTTGGACTTAGACTGGGACTTACACCACTGGCTCCCCTGGTTCTCAGACCTTCAGATTTGCACTGAAATGATACCACGGGCTTTCACTACATGACAATGAAATATTACTCAGCCATGAAAAACAAAGAGATCTTGCCATTTGCGACAACATGGATGGACCTCGAGGGCATTACACTAAGTGAGATAAGTCAGATAGATAAAAACAAGTACACTATGATCTCACTTATATGTGGACTCTAGAACAAACAAACGAAACTCATAGAAAAAGACATCAGATTTGTGGTTACCAGAGGGGAAGAGGGAACTGGAGAAAGGGAGTCAAAAGATACAAACTTCCATTTGCAAGGTAAGTACCAGTTAACACTGTTGTATAGTACATATGAAAACTGTTACGAGAATAAAACCTAAGAGTTCTTATCACGGAAAAAAATTCTTCTTTTCCTTTTTTTGGTTCCTTTTTTTTTATCGTCTCTATATGAGACAATGGATGCTAACTAAACTTACTGTGGTAATCCTTCCACAATATATGTAAGTCAAACCATTATGCTGTACACCTTAAAAGTATACAGTGATGTATGTCTACTATATCTTAACACAACTAGAAAAGAAAAAGAAAGAAATGGGCATGTGACCTAAATCAGGTCATTGAGACAGAGGGAAGCTTCTGGAAAAAGAAGTTTCCTTTACTATGACAAAAGCACTCATGCTCTCTCTTCCTTTGAACGATGTGGTGTGAGGCCGTGAAGCCAGGTTTCTATGAAGGAGGCCCCTGAAGACAAAGCAAGCACATGAAGGAATGAACCATGTGGGAAGGAAGCTGGACTCGGCTCATCTTGCAAACTATGCGAGCAAATACATTCCCTACTTGTTGAAAATGCTTATCCTTAGTTGGGTCGTCTACCACTTACCAGCTAGATACATCTTTCTACTATTTTTGCTATGTCTTAAGCGCTCTATTAAGCATTGCTTAAATGAATTTTTATAACAACCCAGTAAGTTGATTATCCACATTTTATAGATAAGAAAACCAAAGCTCAGGGGTGACACAGAGCAACCATCATTTGAAACTAGTGTGTTTTTTTCTTCACTCCAAAGCCTATGAGTTAAGCAGCTTCACTTTGGGGGGGGGGAACCCATAAATTATTTCAGTTTTCCTATATCAGTACTAACATGGTTTGTTAATAATTTTTGAAATGTTACGTCTTACAAAAATGGATACAAAAACTTGGGCAGCTACGCCCGAAGTTAAACCGGCCCTATACATGTAGCTTTACAACCACATCAGAGAGCAACATATATAAGACCCATGAACTTGCCTACAAAATAAGTGGCATACAAAAACACATTTACCAAAAAGGGACCTGAATTCCAAGTCACTATTGTAAAACGAGCTGACTTATACCAGGAAACGTCACACAACTGTTTATAAATATGGCTCATGATACGTTTAGGGTATGTGTCTGTATTTAATTTCAAAGGGTTATGCCACTCATAACAACAAGCAAATGTGAGTAAAGTGTACGGGCGAAGTCATTCAAAAGTAATGCTAAAGGAAATTTATAAGCATGTAAATTGCATTATTTTTAAGAATGGGAACATATGAATAGAGCAAGAACCACATGAATCTTGTTACCTCTACGCTTTATAAGAACGGATTAAAACGTGTAATTTTTCCTGCTATTGTATCAACATTCTCTTGTTCTTTGCGTTTCTCTCATTAGTCTTTAAAAAGAATTCAGTCATTTGTTAAACAACAAAACCCAGAGCTTTTCTGACCCACCTCCCCATGAGTTACAAGCCATCTGTGCCCTTTTTTTGTCCTCCTTCTGTCCTCAGACGCTAACCCTCATCTTCATTCTCTCTGACCCCCAGACATCTCACAATTTTCACTCACTGGGCTTTAGAGACTGCTTTCACTACAGAGAAGTAATTTAACTGGAAATTCCAACCGATACATATGTCTTCCCTACCTGACCTCTAGTTCTTTTGTGAGATGTCCTCCTTCTTCATCTCCAGGACGCCATGCTCTCCTCCTATTCCTTCTGCCTGCTGCTTCTTCTCTACTTTCCAGATTTTTCTTTGTCCATCCCTTAATGCCAGTTCCTCAAAGGTATGTCCTTAATTTTCTTCAATTCTTATCAGACACATTCCACCTGAGCAGCGATTCCATCCACTCCCATATGCTTCAATGTTTATCTACAGGCTGATGACTCTCATTGCTCCCACGTGGGCATCATAGCACCATCACGTACTACAAGATAATGATCTCCAAGATATTTAAAGAGAGACCAAAATACCAGGGTGTTGCCTAGTTATTTATTAATGAGTATTCCATATATATCAGAAGGAGGATATTATAGAGCTACTCAGAAAAGTTCTTCTAAAAAAGCAAGAAAATCAATTCCTTTTTCTTTTTAGACACAGGAAAAGTTTATTCTGCATTATTCTAGATCCAGCTATGTTTCGTGAAATCTATGAAAAAGAAAGGCATTTAGAACAATCTGGTCTCTGCACTGCTTGGAACAACCTTAGCCAACATTATATTAGTGCCTCTCGGCTGTTACCCTGGGTAAGGCTTTCTAGTGTCGCCCATGTGAGAAACACGTTGATCACAAATCAGCACCTCCAATTCTGAGTGTCCGCCCTTGTGACTTTCAATTTGAGGCTCGTGTTACAAGTCACTGTTTATTTTCTCTCCCTGTAACATATTAATATCTATGGCAAGTCTTTTATCATCAGCAGTTACAGCATTCTCCAAGGATGACAGCCTTCGTCTTTGGGGTGTCTTCCAAGCCTTCCCATTGTGAATCTAAAGGATGAGCCAACCTCTGTTTTAAGTCAGGTCAGCCTAAAGTATCCTCTAGAGAAAACCCATCCAGTTGCTTTTGTGTAACCCAGTAAGAGAAACAGGGAGAAACTTATGTTTATTTATATGACATATACAAGACACCAAACATGTTGTCAAAATATAATCACAAAACCTTTGGGAAGTTATAATTGTTTTGCTATGGTGAAATCTTTCCTTGAAGACACACAAGATTAGATTTCTTCTGATGGTAGAGGACCTGTTCACTATAGATCCAGAGAAGCCTTGTTTATAGGAGATAGAAATCTTATTTTCCCTAGTGTCAGATGACTCTTTCATACTTCACTAGTGCCATGGTCATCCTTACATTATAGCTACTCATGCATATGACTGTATTTCTAGACTGTGAAATCCTCTAAGTCAGAAACACCTTATATTATCAATTCCTGCCCCATGATTCTGTGCAAAAGGAAAGAAAGCCCTGGAAAAAGACACAGCGAGCTTGAACAATGCCATCTACTTGCTATTTATTCGGCGATCTACTCGGAAACCTATTTCCTCTGTAATGTGTTCAACAACAATGAAGTAACGATTAAATACTTTCAAAAACCACAAATATTCTCTTTTTAAATTTGAGAAAAAATATTGTCTCAGAGAAAGTAAAGTCAGAAAATTCAAATAAGCTGGGTTTTCTTCCTTTACTAAAAGTAGCTGTCATTTTCTTATTTACTATAATACATTACACTGAACCTTAACTTTGATAACTATTTTTAAAAATTATGTTGCATTGGACTTCCCTGGTGGTGCAGTGGTTAAGAATCCGCCTGCCAATGCAGGGGACACGAGTTCGAGCCCTGGTCTGGGAAGTTCCCACATGCTGCGGAGCAACTAAGCAGACGAGCCACAACTACTAAGCCCACGTGCCACAAATACTGAAGCCCAAGCGCCTAGAGCCCGTGCCGTGCAACAAGAGAAGCCACAGCAATGAGAAGCCCGCACAGCACAACGAAGAGTAGCCCCCGCTCGCCACAACTAAAAAAGCCCACGCGCAGCAACGAAGACTCAATGCAGCCAAAAATAAATAAGTAAATTTATTAAAAAAAAAAAAAACTGTTGCATTAATTCACCTGATTTTTTGTGATGCAAATTTTCTCTGCTTCTTCTCAATATAGGTCACTTTCAATATTCTATCAGCCAAAGTATTATTGTTTTCATAAAATCCCAATTCTAAATCAGATTTATGTAATCTTGCAAAAGTTCAGTTATTGCTGTTATAATTTGTCATTGTCTTACTTTTGTTGTTTCATAACGTTGAAACATTAAATATCATGGCAATATAACAAAATAAAAAATATATCTTAGGGAATGCCAATTCTGACCTTGCTATATCTCGTGGAAAAAAGCATAAAAGTTGCTTTCATTTATTACACATAACATCCTGTTAAAAAAAGCTCCTTCTGGAAACTCACAGTTTAGTCACTTAGTAATGGAGGCTTTATAATTCAAGCATAATTTACCATTCTGATAATGAGGCTAGATTTCCACCAATTCTTTGATCTGTATATTTCGTAGCACTGATCACACACAGAAGGTTCTCTTGTCAGACAGCATGTCCTTGGAAGGCTGGAGGCTGATGGTAGTCCAGAATTTTAGCCTTAGTAATTATTCAGTCATATGGTTGTGAATCAAGTTACATTTGACAGTTAGTTCTATCAGCTGAATTAATTTTCCAATTTTCTCTGCTGGCTTTTTATATCTTAGGGTGATTTTTAACACATTTTTGAGGTGGGAGTGTCATGTAGCCAAGCGTACACTTTCAATTTTTTCAATGTATGTTACTGAACTCCTGCAGGCCCTCTCAGGCACTGATCTAGGTAATGGGAATAAAGTTCTGGTTAAAACATACCACATTTCTAGTCCTCATTGAGATTACACTTTAATCATCTTTACCATCATATAGCTTCTCAGCAATTCCAACCCTTCCTAAATATGATCTCAATAAACAAGTGTTTTAGGTATTAATTCATTATAGGTATTTCTTAAACCAAATATCGAACATTAAGACAAAGCATAAGTTGATGGGGGTACTAGCCAGCAAAGGGAACAGAATGGAGTAGCAGATAATAGCTTGGGCTTTGCTCTCAGAAAAACTTGGGCTTGGAAGAAAAAAAGAAAATTAGGCTTGTGTTCTAATTTTCTTCCTCATCTTGAGAGCTCACTGAGTTATTTACTAAACCTCCCAAGTCATCAGTTTTTCCTTTTGTTTTTTAATTTAGTAATCCATTTTTCAGGGTTGTTTCAAGATCCTGTAATTATAGAAAATACTTTAATTTTCTCCATGTAGCAATTAATTGAGACGATAAAAAGGCATAGTCACTGCCTACTCCCTCCTTTAAAAACTTTAAAATCTAATTTGAGATGCAAAGTTCAAGAGAACATCAAAGCCACATGAAATCGTTATGTCACTTCCAACACAAAAATCATATAATTCTGATTTGCTAAGTATGAAATCAGGTTCTATGGATAAATTATCCCTGATAGATTTCCACTGATACAAAATTACCCTATAGATTGAAAAACCAGAAAATTTAAACATTGGAAGCATTTAGTATTTAAACATTAGTATTTAGTATTTTTTAAAGTCATTTAAAGAAACACATGCCTTAAGGATAGAAATGTAATTGATTATGTGAAGGCAAAGAGTATGATCTGTGGCCAGTTCTGGACCTGCTGCCTTGGTTGGGTCTAAACTTGCAGGTCTCTGAGCAGCTAAAAGCATCACGTAAGATTTGGGAAACAGGATCAGAAGGGGGTTCAGCAGCATGTGGGTTAAAAATGAGAGGGCTTATCCTCTGCAATGTTACACAGACTGAGAAACTTTAAAGCGAGCTGTTATTTTCATGCCAATACATTGTTTTGCATCATGTAATAATGAGGTACCAGAATTGTATCTTATTTTCCACGCAATGCCATTCAGATGTTTGGGCTGCCTCTTAGCTTCGTGTTGGGGGATGGAATTAAACAGCTTGCGTGTGCAGTGATTTTTAGTCTCTTCCTGGCACCAGATCTGTGAAATGATCAATGATCAATGATGAACTGCGTATCTTTCAATGAGTCAGCCTCCGGTGGGTAGCCAGTAGCAAACACAGCACCAGTTTGACTGATTTGAAAGCTTAAGTGAAGGTTAAGAGTCTGTTTAATATGGGTAGCTTTCTGGAGGGTTGCAAACACTATTTACTGTAATGTTAGCTCCTCTGTGGCTGGCATTTTGGCACACACAGAGGTCTGAGGTGTTTCATATTACAACATTTTCATTAGTGAAGAGAACATTTTATGTAGGTTGCTATTATTATCAATACAATCCATCTAAGATTTCTAGGGGCTGTTTGCTTATTTATGTTTATAAATCCTATCATATCTTTCCTTTATAGAGCTCAGCAGAGCATAGGATTTTGAGGAGTAGCTGTTTGAGACCCGATACAAATAACCCTTGTTTAGAAAATGTTTCACAAAGATGACATTCTGAGAGCAACTCAGGTGTTGACTATTTTCCCAAGTGAACTAACTCAAGGACTGAAATTTCTCTGTTGGATCAAACATGTAATGAACCCACCTAGAGAAAGCAATTTCAGACTGGCATAGTCAGTGGTTTTTACCAGCTAGAATATTTATTTAGTAGATAAGCAAATAAACCAAAAGTCAAACAGTTTAGCTGTAATTTTGGAGACCCAAATCTCAAGGGAACGGCTATCTGCTATACAATGTTGAAGACTGTTTAAAGGGCTTCCCCATTTGGAGAGTGGTAAGAGTGATCATCTTGGAAATAGAAATAACTGAAAGGGGAGTTTAAGGAACAGAAATTAAAAAAAAAAATCTGACTGTAACTGTTATTTACTAGATGTCTAGAGTAGTCACCAAGCCACAACTATAAATATATTCATAAATACATAATTCAGAGTATGAGTTTTGGAATTGACATCCTGGTGATTACCACTTAAAGATGTTGAGCATGACAGTTCACTTCTCTAAATATTAAATATTTTTATTTACAAAATGATATTTAAAGGTTAATTACATAAGAGGACACTTAAAAACGCCTAGTTATAGTATGTATTCGATAAAAGGATAGTAGTAAGTAGTAGGTAGAATCAAAATGTAAATACATTGAATACATTGTACCAATTATGGTATTCCTTCTTCTTTCCAAAATAGCATGATGCTACTTAAAACAACTGCAAAATGAATCTTATAAGATTCTCATGTGTCTTATTTAAGGATGTATTTTTTTCTGAGCAGAAGATAAATAACATGCGTGTGTCTAAGATGCAGGTGTGAGATCCAAGTAATACTCTATAATGAGAAGTTAAATATTCGGCGCCTCAAACTTTATCGGAACAAAATTTAATACAGACTCACCAACACCTGGGGAAGTGGAGATTTAACAGTAGCTCCAGGCAAAATGATCTCACTCAATTAAGATGACAGTTTAAATTCCAGTTGGTGGGTTTACTTTCTGGAAAATATACTATAACTTAGAAGTATTACTTAGTGGACCAAAAAAAAAATCTTTGAAATACTTTAAAACTATGAAAAGCAGTCAAAAGAAATCTGGCAGAAATAATTAAGAGTATTAAAATAATTAATAACCAGATATAAGAACTTAAAAGTATAGTCCACAGAGAAGAATCCGATGAGGACTCCTGTGTAGCTGTATCTCTGACCTGGGTTGTTCCCCTATTATTTGCCATACCTATGCCTCCAGCTCTCATTACATAGGTCCCCACCCCTCCCAAGCAGCCCTAATTCAAAAAGGAAAAACAAAATCACTGACCTTACTCTTTACTTTCAAAAGTAGTGAAAAATGAACACATTCACTATTTACTTGTATACATTATAATTAAAAATGAAATATTATGTGTTCAAATCTTTATTGTGCATTTTAAATGAGCAAGGGAAATGACTTTATAAATACAAATCTTATTTGGCCTTTATATAGTTATTCAACCATTTTATCCTTACATACTAAGCTTCTTTTGTATGTTACCTAAATAGAAATTTCCTTATTCCCTTTTTTTTGAAGTTCAAAGTTTTCTGATTGGCTAGGTATTTTAAACTTAATCAGGTAACAACATTTTACAAATCTAATTTGATCATAACTTTAATATCATGGTAGAAATGTTAGATTCTTCAGAATTATGGCCACCATTACATTCTATAGTCACAGTAGAAGTCATTTAAATTTTGAACTTTTTTTTTTTCTTTTTTTTTTCTTTTGGCTGAGCCACGTGGCTTGTGGGGTCTCAGTTGCCCGAGCAGGGGTTGAACCCATGCCCTCGGCAGTGAAAGAGCAGAGCCCTAACCATTGGACCACCAGGGAATTCCCTAAATTTTGAACTTCTTAAAAAAATGAAATTAGGTTTGTGAAGCCCAGCATATATTTTTGATATGGATGTTGATAGACAGGTACATCTCCTCCTACAAGAAGGAAGCTCTAAATTTAGTCTCAGTACATAGGTTGACAAACTACCTGCAAACCAAACAGAAGTCACAGATATCTATTTCTTGGGCCTCCATGCAAGCAATAATTTTGTTCTACTTTATTGGTTAACTACTGTTTTTAACTAACCAGGACATCATTGAATCTACTCCCCACCCTTCATTTTAAATATTAAATATAAATTATATAATAAGAATTTGTCAAATTGTTTAGGCTGATCTAACTCAGGTACCTAAGTTACACACAGAACTTGAACTTTACAAAAACAGATGTTGCCAAATGACAAGATTATCAGATATCAGAAAGCACTGATTTTAATTTGGTAATTCCAAAGGAAAGCCTGGAAAATTAAAATGGTCATTATGGAGCCCTAATTATTCTTAGTATCTGGAGATCTTATCAATCATTTAAATACAGTATTTTATTTTAAAGTATTTATAACAGAGGATTGTTATTTCATTCACTAAAAAAATGAAACTAGAAAAATTGTCATTATCCATGGTTATAAATATAAATGAACTATTTTATAAAGCTGCTATGGTCTGAATGAGTGTGTCCCCCCCAAATGCATATGTCAAAATCCCAATGCCCAACATGAGGTATTTGGAGATGGGGCCTTTGAGACTTGCTTATGTCTTGAGGGTGGAGCCCTCATGAATGAGATTAAAGTCCTTTCAAAAGAGATCCCAGGGCTTCCCTAGTGGCGCAGATGGTTGAGAGTCCGCCTGCCGATGCAGGGGACACGAGTTCGTGCCCCAGTCCGGAAAGATCCCACATGCCGCGGAGCGGCTGGGCCCGTGAGCCATGGCCGCTGAGCCTCCGCGTCCGGAGCCTGTGCTCCGCAACGGGAGAGGCCACAAGAGTGAGAGGCCCGCGTACCGCAAAAAAAAAAAAAACAAAAAAAGAGATGCCAGAGAGAGCCCTTGCTCCTTCCACCTTGAGAGGGAGGACACAGCAAGACTTCAGAAGTCTGCAGCCCAGAAGAGAGCCCTCGTCTGACCACGCTGCACCCTGATCTCAGACTTTCAGCCTGCAGAACTGTGAGAAATAAATATCTGTTGCTTATAAGTCACCTAATCAGTGGTATTTTCTTACAGTAGCCATAATGGACTACGGCAAAAGTCATTTTTCTAGAAGTCCAGAATCTGGAGGCAAGCAAAAGGAGGAATTCTTGCATGCAAATCCTTGGAAAAATGAGGAAAGGTAAACAGAGATTGGGAGTGGTGCTTCCAAGGCCCCAGGTCTTCATCTTCCTCTTTCACAAAAATGTTGGAAAAAGTTTTAAATTTCTGGTCAGAATGTTACCAAACTTGGCATGTGTGTCAGAAGGAAACATGGCAAAATGATGAATGATTGCTTAAAATATCACAGTCACATCCACCATCAAGAAGCACCAGAGCTGCAGGATTTTTAGAGACAGAGGTGATAAGGAACCCGACATACCTGTCTGACTGCCCTGGGGTTCCGAGCAAACATGTCTGGGATTGCTACCGATGCTCTGGATTCTTCCCAACTTGGCCTGGTCAAGAGCACTGGAGGGTACATAAACCTGAATAGCTTTAGGATGTCCATATGGGCTATAGAGAAATATTAAACCCCTAAGAGTGTGGAAGATGTAGTCTGGTTGGGAAAATTCTCCCTTTAAATAGAGCTTTCCTTCAGAAAGTACTTTATAATGGTTACAGTCTACTAAATAATGATTCAAGATGGAAACATAATGGCAAGCTGGAAAGAAAACCCAACACATCTTATCACATAGGAGTCACATGTGACTCCCAAATTATCCATTCATTATCTCTTCTCTGGATCTTTTTAGTGGCTTAACAAGGTTGTATATTTTGTGACAGTATCCACTTCCTCACTGTCAGGGTCTCCCACTGCAAATTACAAACAGATGTTTGTTGCTTTCAAGCCAGATGCCGGCTCATCAGCAGGTGTTGAAGCCTATTTATTTGTACACAGAATATGCTGCAGCCTTGAATCACAACTTCGGTGTGTCTTCACCTTCCTCTCATGTTCACTCGCTCTGTTTCTCCTTTTTTTCTTTTGGTAAGCCATTCCATACATAATATTTAAGCTGTTCGGGCATCATTCCTGGGTTAAAATGGTCCCAAGCAAATTGCCAAAATTAACTGCCATGTGGGTGCTAGGAAGTTGTAGTCTTATGATATTTTTCTACCAAGTTCAGAAAGTTTTTATCGCCTTAGAGTCTTCGGTAATAAAATTTGTTACCGTCCACTCAAACTCTGTTCCCACTGATGACGTATTTCAGCCTCCAGAGCTGACCATCTGGCCTTTTCCACCAGCACTGAAATTCCCTCAAAGAGAAATCACCAGTGATGTCTCACACCTTTGGATAACTTGAATAAATTCATAAGATCAGTTTAAATGATGTTTCTTAAATATCCTAAACTACTTATTAGATCGGTCCTGAGTATTTCATTCTTGAAAATCCCTTCCCAAATAATTAGTTATCAATAACTACAAATAAACACTCGCTCAAAGGTAGGCTTTTAAAAATTTTTCTTCTGAAATATTAGTGTTTAAATTGTGTCACCAAAGGTAAAAGTGAACAGTCTTTCTGTCTGTGAGGCTGTTGTGTTCTAATTTTTCACTCTTAATCACTGGCCTTTTACCCAAACCAATCGCCCTCTGAGATAGGAGAGCATGAAGGGGAGAGACTAAAGACTAAAGGGGAGGGGAGTGAGTCAAAAAGACGTTCTGCAAACTCACTGCCACCCTCTGCTTCAGGATGGGGTCCTTAGCCCAGAGATAACAACTCCTGGTACTGAGGAAAAGTTCTCCAATTCTGTCAGCTAGCAGTTCATTATTTATTGCTTCTACTATTTTCAAAAATAACAAGAAAATAAATTAGACTTCTGTTTCACAGATAAGCTAAAAGCAAATGTGTCGTACTTATGAACCAGTCAGCCTAAATGAACACTGTATTCCTGACCTGAACAAAACAATTTAACTTTAGGTCAAAAGTGGAATTACTAAGTAATTTTACTACCTGTGTATGTGTAAACACGTGTGTGTGCGCAGAATCTAAGGAACAAGACAAAACATACCACTGAATTTTATGAAGGAAAATGAGTATTGTTTCTGTTTTTCGTTTGTTGTTTGTTTCGTATAGGAGGGAGAGATGAAGTGACAGCCAAGCATCGGAAATACTCTTTACCTGCTAGAATCATGACATACAGGTTTGGAATGATGCTTAGAGGCCTTTAATTCTTCCATAGTTGAGAATCTCCTCAATGATAAACCCATAAAGAGATTTCTATGCCTGAGGCTAAAATTATGCAATGGTGGGAAATACTTACCTTCCTAAACAAAGTTTTAAACTTAGAGTCCTTATCATCAAATAGACTAAGTCTAAAATGTCTTTATTCAAGTTCAAAGAGAGCTACGTCTTCTCCAGTCTCAACATCTCTAATTTTGTCAAAAATGATTCATATGACAGGGTTGCAGTCTCTTTTCCTTTCTCTTAACTTGTTCCAATTAGCCTATATTTCTCTTTAAATGAGGTGCCCAGAAACAAACTCAAGTTTCCAGATACAACCAAATGAGACAAAATAATAATACCTGATGTTTACTGAAATAATACCACATTTATTATGTACCAGACACTATGCTATGCAATGTATCATTTATCTCTTTTAATTCTCTTAGCAACCCTATAAAGAAAACTCTATGGGGAAAAGAGTGAATTAAAAAGCACTAAATAAACTGACCAAGAGCACACAGCTCTTGTTGAAGCCTGGATTTACACCTAATCAGTTTGACATCAAAGCCTCAGGAAGACAAAATCACCACACTAATCTGTTCTAAGCCCGATAAATAAAAATAACTGAGTCCCCTTTATGCACTACTGCCAAATCGTTCTAGTCCTTATGTGGGTGTTCTTTTCCAACCAAACGTAGGCTAGTGTGCTTAAACATTTTAAGTATGGCATTTTAACATTTCACACAGTGTTCCAGGTGCTTAAGTTATGCTTTGGGGTCATGGTCTATCGTACAACACTTCCATCATCTTTCGTTATTTCTTCATGTCATCACTGGGAAAAAAAGGGGAGGGCACATATGTTTATATATCTTTTTCTAAATCATTTAATCATTTCATAGATCATAGAAACAGAAGGGCCCAGAGAGACAAATGTCACTTGACATTTACCTTCAAGGTGACATCATGTGTCAGCACTTTTCTGCCTACTGTCGCGTCATTCACAAATTTATCTGTTTTCAGCTCCCGTACACGGACATCAAGTCCATATCACCGACTTGTAAACAGTCCTTTTCTTCCTCTATGAACAGTTCTTTTTCTGCTTCTTCCACCTTTCGTTTTACCTCTGGCCCTAACTCCATATTTTTGTAGAATATGGTTATTTTGACCCAAGGTCACACATACAAGAGGAAATAAATCAAACATATTATATTCTGGGGAATTCAACACATAAAAAAGTGTCACCCTTTCTTTACTTTCTGTGACTTGACTTTTTCATACTTTTTTAAAATGAAAATAAAATAATAAATAAAATAAAAATATTGGAGTATCCTTGATTTACACTGTTGTGTTAGTCTGTTGTACAGCAAAGTGAATCAGTTATACATACACATCTATCCACTCTTTTTTAGATTCTATTCCCATATAGGTCATTACAGAGTACTGAGTAGAGTTCCCTGGGCTATACAGTAAGTCCTTATTAGTTACCAATTTTATATATAGTAGGGTACGTATGTCAATCCCAATCTCCCAGTGTATCCCTCCCCCCATGCTGTTTTATATAACATATTTTATTATAGTCTTGACAACTATAATGGCAGCATAAAATTTTTGTTGCAAATCCCTTGTTTTTGGAGAACGTGTTAGGTGCCCCCTCCTACCCTGCCCCCTGGGTTCTTTGGGATTTCCATTACTAGGGATTCTCAAAGTCCTTTCCTCTGGATGTAACTAGGGATTACCAAAACAACAACCACAGAAACAAAAGACAAACAAAAAAATAGCAGGATTGCTGGTCAAGTTTGGGAAATTCTAGATTAGACAGTCTAGGCTAAGCAAGCCTCTGGACTTCTTGACCTCCCATAAACCATAATATAATAATGTCATTTTGCATCTCCAAGATTGTAACAGAGTGTTTAGTATCTTTAAATTTATATGAGCCCAGAATTCCAAAGGAGGAAAATGTAAAGTGTACATATTTATTATGAAAATGATCACTATTAGTTAAAGGAGAGATTACTTGCATCACTTTTCGGATACTTGTAAAAAGTCTAAGTTTCGATATTGATACACTTTTCCTTGGTACAGAAAAAAACATAACTCTGAATTTTACAAAATGATATACAAAAAACACATACATAGGTATCAATTATTTGATACAAGATAAGGCACTATCTCTACCTCCCCTACCCCCGAAGTTAGAATAGTGAAGCCAAAAGGTAGAAGCAGGTTGTTCAAAAATAACTGCTCACCGTATTCCATTCTATTAGAGAAAGTTATATGTTACATTAGCCAGCATTTACTGGTCAGGCAATTATTCCTTGATAATCAAGGAGAGAGTAAAAAAGAGATGCTCTGTGTCTACAGACAAAAGTATCGAGGCACCTTATGTCAACATTCATATGGAAATTTCCTCTGCAGTACTGAGTTGTACTTAGATACTAGCTGTGCTGAAATGGGGCAGAAAACTAGGAGAGCCAATCTCAGAAAGAAGCAGGGATAAAGCAACTTTCCCTGCAAAAGTCAGTGAGGTGACTTGCACACCCTGCTACATCTTTGGAGGGGGAAAATATGCATGTAGTCCCTGCAATGGGCCTTGGGAGCTCATGCATTTAATTACTGTCAGATCCATTGAAAGCTACAATGACTTTTCATAAAACATTCAAGTATACACTTGTAAGGCCATCTCATTAACACATCTTGACACTGTCTTGGCAGATAGGAAATTATAACAACTTAGATAAGGTGACACGTGACACTGTCTTACAGGAAACTCATTCGGCCATCTGCCTACCCAAACAGATACCGTGCTCTTCTTTTCTGTAATCTCATTCACAAGGAGCAGAAAAATGTTTTATCATGCTCATCCGTGAGCCTGAAAGTCAACGGAGCTCTGGGCTATGCTACGTAGACTAATTCAGTTTCCCCTGTACTTATGAAAATAAAAATTATGGCATTATTTTCCAAAACGAACTGAGGTGCTGTAAGTGCACTCAGCTAATAATCAGCCTTTGGGAAGACTGAATTTATTCTACTGGAAAATGAACATTAAATTTTGCACAAGGATATCAGGAACTAGTAATATATCAGTAATTAGTCTTCCATTCTTTTCGCTCAAGATAAAGTATGTAAGCGTAAACCACACATAGGTGGGTATGAAAGAGATAAACAGAAAAGTCCCCATAGGGAACCAGGGATGGAAGATTGTTAGTCTAACGCTAGAAGTAGCCACAGAGAAAAAGAAAGATGGCAACTTGTTATTTACTTGACTTGAGGGCACGCCTAAATAAATTATCTAATCCGAACAGCCATTCCTCGGAATAAATATTACTGTCATACTGCCTCCATTTAGTAAATTGTTAAGGTCACAGAGCTAGGGCACCGGGACCCAGAAAACAAATGCAAGTCTTCCTGACCTCGAAACCCGACTTCTTCCCTTTAGAGTATTTGGAAAGATTTTTTCATGTAGTGCACTGGTGAGAAGTTGGTTTCTTTCCAATAAAAATCAGGGAAATCTGTGAAACCTCTCTCTGAGGCAAAAGTATGGAGGCAATGGTACCTTGAATCAAGAGATCATAGGAAGCCTTCGCAGGTATGTGGCATAATAAGAAGGGGATTTGTAACCTACAGAATTTAGAGCATGGAAACAAATATTGTTAGAGCTATAGAAACACAGTTGATGAAGAACTGTTATTTTAAATCAGAACGTTGATCAAGAGATTGGTAATCTAATACAGTATTATTAATCAGTAATTATTAGTAATTAATAATTATCTAATTAATTAGATTAAAACAGTATTACTACCAATATAAGGAAACCGCTAATTTGTATTAATTAAAAGGGGAACTAAATGTCTACCTCTCTGAAGGAAATTAGGAGAACAATAGCAACAAAATGGTGAGACGTAGACAAGAATCTAGCCAGAGATATTGCCTCATCCAGGTCTGACTAAAGGTTTTATTACTACTGGAATTGGGTGCTTTTAATAGGAGATTGCACATGTTGTTGAATAGTAAGACTTCAGCCTTTCATCAATCCTTTTGTCATCTTTATTAAATCTTTAGAAAGCCCAAGTTGCAAGAAACCATTTGGGTCTTCTTTGCATGGAGGGATCTACCCAGTTACCTCTGCAGTCAAGATGCTGGTGCCCTGATTGGTCCGTCATGCACAGCGCTAGCACAGGTCACAATCTTGGTGCTACTTAAAGTATGCATACTTCTCAAAATTAAGTATTTGGAATGAATTTTACTTTTCCATGTAATCAAATTTGAAAAATACGTCAATATATTAAAATGTTCCAATGTTCCATATGTTTAATGTTCCAATATATTAAAATACACACCAAACTTAATAAAGCCAAGTGTTCACTAAACAGCATTAATATAACTATTTAAACAGTGAAAGTAACAACTTAGTGGGTTTTCTGATATATCCTTGACAAGAATTAAACTAAGCAGGAAAGGAAATATAATTGGGTAATTTAGTACAAAAATAAATTAATTAAACCAAATTACCTCAAAGTATAACCCAACTTTAAAATTTCTTTTTATAAAAAGCAATGAAAATAGTCAGTTCCTAGACTGTGGTCTAATAATTAAAACTATATCTTTTTTACTGCTATACTTTCAAATATTATTAAATTGGTTGATGTTGATATCTATTTCAGAAATTTGTTTTGAAAGTACTAACATAGTTCATTAATTGTTCTTTTTTTGGGACTCATGACACTTTAGGATAAAAAGGAAAAGAAAAAATATATTATTATTAATATGTGACTTCTTTTTTGAGAACTTTTCTTGAGAAAGAGCACGGTGTGCCAAGATTGGCATAGAATGGATTCCTATATTAGCTGTGAAATGTGGTCTCGATGTAGTCTAAACCTCTTTCAATATCTTATTATTCTTGTATTTGGTATCATTCCTAAGCCATTTGTTACAGAAAAGGGTGTGTACGGGGGGGGGTTCTTTTCTAAATTTCAGTTCTACTTCACAATTGCACTGTCTATTGAGAACTATACCCCATTACTTCAACCAGAAGAGGAACATCAAATGTAGTCGTCTATAGTTTACTGTGTGATTCCAATTAGTTGCTATCAAGGTAAAGAAAGAAGTAACTTTTTTTAAAAATGAAGTATAGTTGGTGCTGGGGTGTATGTTTTCTTTTAGTTTTTAACTCAGACACAAAAGTCCAAAAGCATCCTTATACTGTGAAGAGCTTTCTAGGATTACGAAAAACGCAATTGGCAATGAGAGGATTAGAATCCAGATTAGGTTACTTGCAAATTTTTTGCTCTATCAGTGGAATCCTTCAAGATAGGTTCCATTAAAAGTCTACAAATTCAAGGACTGCATCTTAGAAAAATAATTACTATGAAATGCATTTGATTCTCCTAGAAAACAACAAAATACCTGATCCCTTACACCATGGAAAGCAAAAGATAAAATCTTTCTTAAAAATATAAAAGGTCGGCTTCCCTGGTGGCACAGTGGTTGAGAGTCCGCCTGCCGGTGCGGGGGACGCGGGTTTGTGCCCCGGTCCGGGAAGATCCCACAAGCCGCGGAGCGGCTGGGCCCGTGAGCCATGGCCGCTGGGCCTGCGCATCCGGAGCCTGTGCTCCGCAACGGCAGAGGCTACAACAATGAGAGGCCCCGTACCGCAAAAAAAAAAAAATAATAAAATAAAAGGTCATCTCCCCTCAGGAGAACTCTAGTTGTGAATTGGATAGAATTTATTGCTATGTGCTCACTCTTGTGATAAATGTTGCAGCATCTTGAGGAAGGTTAAAGAATTGCTGGTTGAAGGACCTGTAGCATCAAACTGTAGTCAACTTCACGTTGCCTGAGAGCTAATGTGACCTGTGAGCCTAAGATGGTGACAGGCAGCCCGGCTGGTGCAGCTCTGTCCTGCTGTAGCTCCCTGGCAAAGAGGCCACTGCCATTCCAGAATGAGTGATTTATCCGCGAATATGCATGAGACGCTAATTTGCAAGGATTCAGTGAAAACTAAGTGTTCTGATGTGGAAGACAGGAATAACAAGAAGGGAGGAGTGAGGAAATGGGGTAAACATACCATAAGTCTTGATTACCCTGAAAGTCTAGCAGGCATCGAGTTTACCTTTTCCTGAAAGCTTGCAGTTTTATTTGCTTGCCTATTTTCAGCATGACATGGGGCCACTGAGAGAAGAGAGTCAAAACCACTCACAGTTTATTTTAAATGGAAAATAAATGGTTTATGAGCAGATTTCTTCTAACAACTTTAAAAAATAATTTGAGGCCTACGTTTTGAAGATCTCAGTTTTTTGTTGTTGTTAGCAACAAACTTCTAATTTACCTTTAGACCACAAATGGTTTTGTATATCTAATCAGTCTTATTCATTAGCTTTACCTTGCTTTTTTTTGGGGGGGGGGTACGCGGGCCTCTCGCTGTTGTGGTCTCTCCCGTTGCAGAGCACAGGCTCCGGACGCGCAGGCTCAGCGGCCATGGCTCACGGGCCCAGCCGCTCCGCGGCATGTGGGATCTTCCCGGACCGGGACATGAACCCGTCTCCCCTGAATCGGCAGGCGGACTCCCAACCACTGCGCCACCAGGGAAGCCCTGCCTTGCTTCTTCATTAAAAAAAAAAAATGCTAGAAGCAAATTCCAGAAATGGAACGTAGAGCACAACAATGTGGGGTTTTCTCCCCCTTACTGTTATTCTTCTGAAATTGTAGTACTGTTTAATTAATTCTGACATATACTATGCTTTCTTCTGGAACAGAGTCTGTTATTTAAAATCAACAAGTAAGAAATAGCTATGAATATACCTCCAGATGAACAGAATGAATTCCCTGAAGAGGATTCCTAATACTTTTTTCTTTTTAATTGAATTTCTCTACATTGTACCAATTGAAACATGTACTCAGCAAATGAATAAATACTATAGAACCTCTCACAAAAGATTTACCTTGTACACGCTGTTCAGGAATCTTGGAGCTACATATCGCGCCCTGAGAGATGTGTGTGTGTTTGTGTGTGCATGTAACTTCACAAATATCTGAGTCTAATGTTTAAAAAAGAAAAATAGACAATTAGAACTGAGTTAAAAATAATGAGACAGAGTGCACAGAAAAGGCAGAGTCGGCTGTGGTGGAAAAAACACTGGATTAGGAATTAGAAGATCTAAACTTACGTGATCTTTGGCAATCACTTAACCTCTCAGATACTCAATTTCTTACCTATAAATATGTATAATAAAGACCATTTTTCTGTAAGGGAGTCTTAGGAGGATATAATCCAATAATATATGTAAATGTACTTTGTAAATTACTAAGTGCCACATATATTATGTTTCCTGTAAATTCAATTGATAGTGTCTGCCATTCATGTCTTTGTATCTCAGTTTTCTCATCAATAAAATGAAAGGACTGGGATTAAATGCTTTCTCAGCATTGTTAGGAGATCCAAATGTAATGTTTTTCTAATACAAAATAAGGTTTGGGCATGTGCTCAAACAATTGTAAAGTCAAAGGGAAGGGATCAAAAATACAGAGGAGGAGCTTCCCTGGTGGTGCAGTGGTTGAGTCTGCCTGCCGATGCAGGGGACACGGGTTCGTGCCCCGGTCCGGGAAGATCCCACATGCCACGGAGCGGCTGGGCCCGTGAGCCATGGCCGCTGAGCCTGCGTGTCCGGAGCCTGTGCTCCGCAACGGGAGAGGCCACAACAGTGAGAGGCCCGCGTACCGCAAAAAAAAAAAAAAAAAAAAAAA
The DNA here is from genome assembly GCF_963455315.2 of Globicephala melas. Lineage (NCBI taxonomy): Eukaryota > Metazoa > Chordata > Mammalia > Artiodactyla > Delphinidae > Globicephala > Globicephala melas. The sequence continues at coordinate 9,059,864 of NC_083322.1, forward strand.
TACAGAGGAGGGTGCTGAGCAGAGAGTGGAGGCTGCCATTATGGGGGAGGGGGAAGGTGGCAATGGATAGAAGAAGCCAAAATAAAGGAAAATGTATTAATTAGTATTAATTATGAATTTGAAACAATGGACTCAAGTCATAATATTGATTTGAGGTAAGTAACAAATGCTATCTTACCAGATCTAGTCAAAAAATAATTCAGGAAGAAATATTACTCAGATGACCATTTGAGACTCGGACATATTGACTTGTCAGTTTCCTTGTGTGTCTCTGATTGTCTTTTTATTAGATTTAGACCTCTCTTTCTCTCTCTGTTTCCATCTTTATTTTTATTTAGGCACAGAAAGCTTCCAAATCCTACCATCTATCTTTATGTACACAAAATATGGGAAGTATACATGAGACCCTCCCTTCTCCTACAAGCTATTAATTCTAAAATACATTCTGACAAGGACAGGAAATCATATAAGCAATGGCCAGGAGAGAGGTCAGGCATTCAAGACCAACACTATAAATTCAAATCAGAAAACAGCTTAAGTACAGCAGATGTCTGGTCTTAACTGGGTAGAAAAAATGCTGCGTTCTCTCAAAAGGAAGTAAAGAAAACAGGCAGTAGAAGATGCCCATTCATTAACAAGCTGTGTGGAAATCTACCAAGGATCATTGCCCATCATGTTGTGGTAGCCCTAAAAAGTGGGTTACTCAAACAAAACTGAAGTAACCTATTATAAAAAATATATATTTATTAACCAGTTTCTATGTGCCACAAATTATCTAATTTAATTCTCATGGTGACCTTAGGAGATACAGGAAATTAAAGGCTCAGAGAAGTTAATTACTTGCCTAAGGCAATACTGGGAGTAACTAGAACAAGATTTCCACCCCAGCACTAAAGAGTCTTATCCCCTCCAGGTGGTCACAAAGCACCGAGCTGATCTCCCTGTGCTATGCAGCTGCTTCCCACTAGCTATCTACCTTACGGTTTGGTAGTGTATATATGTCCATGCCTCTCTCGCGCTTTGTCACAGCTTACCCTTCCCCCTCCCCATATCCTCAAGTCCATTCTCTAGTAGGTATGTGTCTTTATTCCTGTCTTACCCCTAGGTTCTTCATGACATTTTTTTTCCCTTAGATTCCATATATATGTGTTAGCATACGGTATTTGTCTTTCTCTTTCTGACTGACTTCACTCTGTAGGACAGACTCTAGGTCTATCCATCTCATTACGAATAGCTCAATTTCGTTTCTTTTTATAGGGAGGGTGGGAGGGAGGGAGACGCAAGAGGGAAGAGATATGGGTACATACGTATATGTATAACTGATTCACTTTGTAGAAACTAACACACCATTGTAAAGCAATTATACTCCAATAAAGATGTAAAAAAAAACAAAAACAGGGCTTCCCTGGTGGCGCAGTGGTTGAGAATCTGCCTGCCAATGCAGGGGACACAGGTTCGAGCCCTGGTCTGGGAGGATCCCACATGCCACGGAGCAACTAGGCCCGTGAGCCACAACTACTGAGCCTGCGCATCTGGAGCCTGTGCTCCGCAACGAGAGAGGCCATAACAGTGAGAGGCCTGCGCACCGCGATGAAGAGTGGCCCCCACTTGCCACAACTAGAGAAAGCCCTCGCACAGAAACGAAGACCCAACACAACAAAAATAAATTAATTTTAAAAAAAATTAGTAATGAAACCCCCCCCCCAAAAAAAGAATCTTATCCCCTAAGCAACATTGCCTTTCTTAGGCATCAAGAGGCAGAGTTCCACATCATCCTCTGTTTTAGTCTGTGTAGCTGGTCCCTGTAAGCTCCAAGAGTTTATCTTCAGGGAAATTGTATTCTTCAAGTCTATTACAAAATGTTAGTAGGAACTTCTTTTCTGATTAGTTGCTTAGATACTTAATAAGAGCTTGGTCCTTAACAAGATACTTGACAAAATCTCCTACTTTGCCCCTTGGTTGATCTGTAGAATTCATAGAATAAGAGCATTTAACGTACCTATTAATGCTGGACATTAGGGGAAATATAAGAATCTGAGCAATACCCATGGCTCTAAGATGTTGTAAGACAGGATCACCGGACAGTATCTCCAAAGACAAACATCTTGAATAAACTAGGGAGACAGTGTTCCATTTATAGGCTCATTTCTACTATCTTTCCTGAACATTCATCCACAGCTTATGGAGGGAATTGAGAATATGCGTTTGAGGCTAAAATGAAAGATGTTGTGATGGGGCGAAGAAGCATAACCTCTGCAAACTTTGCTCAAAATTAATTTCTTTGAACCGGTCTTACAGTATTGCATTGCCTGTTCCCATGATGCTAGCAGACACCATGAGATCAAGAAGTTTACTTATATTCCATGAACCAACTCTTCTCTAGCTGTACTCTATTATCCTATCACTCCAGGGAAGCCAGAACTCTAGCAACTGGTAGTAGATAAATATTTTGATTGGATAATTTCTGTACGGCAAATTCTTCACCATGACTTCTGGATTATGAGAAAGGAGGCAATGTATTTTATGTCTCAGGATCTAATGATATGTAGTATTAATGACACCATAAGATGAGTCTAGAAGTTCTTAAATGAATACAGGGTAAGAGCTGTGAGAGTTCAGAGTGCAATGGTTTGGAAGTCTTCTTTGAGCTTGTAGCTTTCACTTGGCCTTGAAGGATGAGTAATATTTAAAGGGAAAAAAAAAAAAAAGAAAAAGAATGAGATCTTCCAGGCATGAGGAACTGCAAGAATAAAGTTGCAGAATTGGCAACACTGGTCATATTCAGGGGACTGAAAAACAATAACCATCTGGTTGGACCACAGGATTCATATTGCAGAGCATGTTCCTGAAAATGTAACTGAGAACTGAATCAGTTAAGTTGTCCATATTTCTTAGTCAAATAAATGTGATATTTAACCCTGTATCTGCTACCCTGGACAAGTTAATTTCTCTAAAACTGTATTTTCTCTCTATAATATAAGGATGCTTGCTCACAGAGTAGGAGAGTAAAATGTGATTCTCTATATAAAGAATCTAATACGGTGTCTGGTGTGTAGTTTAAGTATCTACATGGTGTTTTAAAGTAATAATAAAAAATACACTAATAGCATTGGATTATCCTCACTAAATTGAATTTTAGTTTTAATAAATTGATTGAACTGTGAAATTCTTTGATTATTCTATAGAAAGCCTAGAAATTTAACTTCAGTTTTAGCTATAGATTTAGTACAACTGAACTTTTAGTTTCTGAATTTTTTGTTTCTTCATCACAAAAACGAAAGCTAATGGCCATAAAATTTAACGGAGGTTTCAAGGATATATACAGTAGCATTAAAAATAATTTTTAAAATGTCAAATCATAGCTGTCATTAAGTGTTGAGACAAAGCCCTATCTTAATAAATTCAACCAATGTTTCTTCTTTTTTTTTTAAATAAATTTATTTATTTATTTATTTTTGGCTGCGTTGGGTCTTTGTTGCTGTGCGCGGGCTTTCTCTAGTTGCGGCGAGCGGGGGCTACTCTTGGTTGCGGTGCGCAGGCTTCTCATTGCGGTGGCTTCTCTTGTTCTGGAGCACAGGCTCTAGGCATGTGGGCTTCAGTAGTTGTGGCACGTGGGGCTCAGTAGTTGTGGCACATGGGCTTAGTTGCTCTGTGGCATGTGGCATCTTCCCGGACCAGGGCTTGAACCCGTGCCCCCTGCATTGGCAGGCGGATTCTTAACCACTGTGCCACCAGGGAAGTCCCCTAATGTTTCTTTTAAATCAGACTATTGCTGGCACATGTTAGCATTTATTACGTATTTGTCTTTAAACATGTCACATTGCTCCTTGTTCTATTTAGTTTTAGTTCTATTTATGAAGCACACATTTTATGTTTCCCTAACATGTACATTTTCTATATTTAGAATTTAAAATTCAAGAGTTGATCTTTTTAATCACTTAGAACAACCTCTAATTAACGGAAGCCTTGATTCTTATTTTAAAACTTAGCCTGTCCAAAAAAAAACATTCAAAATACAAGTACAATATATTTCAGTAATATATTTTTCTCAAAAAGAAAAAGTCATTCAGATTTAAAATTTTATTATAACTTGAGAGTGTTTTATATTAATCCTGTTAAGAGCCAGAACAGCTTTAATGCCTATTCATATCTTCTTTTAAGTAGTTACTGGAAATAAGAATACTGATATATAAGTAAGTTAACAGTGAGATTCAAAAATGTTTTCGGAGGGATAACTTTTATTAAAAACCACGTTTTTGGAATTTTCACATCCATCATTTTCACCGTTACTATATCTATTGCTGTTATGCAAGATGATATTGAAATTTTTTTTTCTAAGTAGAACCTCTCTATTCTGATATGGGTACTACACCTTCATAATTATTCTTATTGCTTGTGCCTGCCAGTAAGGTAAGTTCTGCTCATAAGATTAGATATCGCCTTCATGGAATTATCTGAAAGGCATCCCAAGACATTGTTAACCTAGAAGGAGAGGGTCTTTCTCTACTGTCTTCTACAGAAGCTCCTATTATTAAAGAAAACATACAAGAGATAGAAGACACTACTACAAGTCTCAAGGTAACCTGGGAAGCAGTGGGCAATTTCCTTCTGCCTTTTATAACACAGATGAATTTTTAAATGTTTTTATTTGTTTATAATATATAATTGACACTGGGATTGTGAGCTCAAGGGACGTTCCACTTAATCCCCTCTTTAATGAAAGCCTACTATTCACGAACTGCTCTGGTGATACCAGAATGAATGAGAAGTAAATTAAGGTCCCTTGAGTTGACACAAGAGAGGTGGAGACCAATACATAATCAAATCATGGCAGCAGAGGGCATTGAAATGCTGGAATAGAGGTATGTATGAGGTGCTACTGGAATCCAGTGGGAGAGGTGGCTGACATCTTCTCAGTTAGGAAAAGACCCAAAGAGAGGCCGGGAGCTTCACCTTAAAGATGTCAGACATCACTCTTTTAATATGACACGTGACAAGTCCCACCTTTACTCAGTTGACACGGAAGCATCATCGCTTATTCTGACTCTACTATAGCAGGATTCTGAAGAGACTTCAGCGATGGCCAGCTGTTGTGGAGCTTGGGTTGACAGACGCTAAAAGTATCACCAACAGTATCTCAGAATGAATCTCCCCAAATAAACAAATGCTTCGCCATATGAGAAATGCTTATTAAAATTGTTTACCCCGATATATAATACCACCTGGCTATATTACATAAAACATGACCTGATTTTTTAAAATGTCTGATTAACTAGAGTAATTTATAGAATCTCATTTGTATTTTCATAGACTCACTGGCATTGGAAAGAAGCCATCAAGCAAGATGGCTTATTTAATGCATTTTCCACCTGTGTACATCTTGACTCAGTGGAAGCAAGACAGGACCAGATAACAATCTAATTACCTTGCAAAGGCATTTAGCAACTGGCAATGGGATTCATATAATAATCAAATTCCAGCTGGAACTGACTGCAGTATTTGCTACTGTTTTATTAGAAAATGGTAACATTTCTGCAAGCAAATAAAGGCGCTTGAAGTAACGTAAGATAATAATTATGCAATTTAAATACTGATAAAACGACTAAAATTACAGTCTGTGAGAGAGTAAATGACCAAATGTGCAGATGTGTAAATGTGTTTGGCTGTGCTGAGAGGAGGGGAGCTATTGCAATGACATCTATTTAACTAGAGCTGTGTCATTCTTAGCATGTGATTTACACGACAATTTAACGGCATTCACCAAGTATATGAAATGTACTTATCCAAAGTAGAATGAAATGATCTTTAACAATACCTAAAACAAGGAGAATGGATGGTTAACAACAGGTTGAAATCGATCCAAAATATGAACTAAATATCAAAATTTATGATATTGAAAGAATATTCTACTATAGATGAGCCTTCCATGGCAAGCAATAGAATGCGTAATAGACAAGAAGTAAAAAAATTAGAAAGATGTTCTTGGTTAGTTATGTTTCTAAAACTAGCATTTCAGATACAGTTTTGTTAGTTTTGTGGGACAGTTAGGGAACATCTGAAAAACTCAACACAGCAAACACTCCCCGTAGGTTGTTAGCATTTGTTAGCAAATAAATTTAGCAAACACTCCAGATGCGGTTATTGTTATGCTTCAACTATGGTGATATCTAAAAACCTCACAAGTTTCTTCATTATCACCCTAGGGAGTAGTAATGATTTTTCAACAGTGAAATAAGTTTCATTAGTGAAGCAAGGCATGCACTTACGAAGATACCACATGGGAGGCCCTACGTCGCCTGGACAACACTCAGGACTGATGTGCCTGGGCTCCTCTACTCTTCACTGCTGCCTCTGGCCACGAATTCCATCAGGTCCCAAGAGCAACCACCTCCAGAGGATGCTTTGGCCTTATTCCAACTACGTGGTAACTAAATCCTGCTAACTCTCACGTATGGTGTTTGTCAAAGTATCAAAAGACAAAAGGCTGGGTATTTTGTGAATCTCTGAGAAGATTTTATGAATTTTTCTACTTGATTGCTAAGAAGAGACTGAATGGGTAGTAAACTTTGACTTCTGTGATTTACCCTCATTGTACTACGAGATTATATTATGATTGGGCAACAGAAGAACTATAACTCCCACCTCTAACAAGAGAATACCAAGGGATGCTGCAAAGGAAGTTATCAACTGTGGACACTCAAAATGGCTTAGGTCAATTTGCAACATAAACACTCACACACAGAGCATGTGGATATCCAGGTTTCTCTAACTAGTGAGTAAGGAAATAGTTGATTAATAAATAAGAGTATTAAGATATTTGGGCCCTAGTCTTAGTCTAGTCTAATTTGAGTCACAGGCAATTTTCCATAAAGCCTTTCATTTCCTGACAATTCCAGACTGTAGGACTCTTTGGTTACTTGCAACCCTAAAAATTTGTCCATTTTACCAAAAATGTGATACCCCTAACTGTACGCTAGTAGACAATATGATTAATTATAAAGACAACTTTTCTGGAACAACCTTACAGAATACAGTGAGATTCCGTCGCAAACATTCCTTTCTTTGATCATAATACCCAGGTCCCCCAAATGGTGATCAAAACCAGTTTTACAAAAGTCAGTAGACTTCTTGCCTGGGAAAGTAACAACATAGTACAGACTGTGCCTGCCCTTGCCCCCATTCCTCCTTTGTCCCTTCTTTTCTCCTGCCCTTGTCCCCATTCCTTTCTTTCCCTCTTAAAAGTTTCACTCCTTCCATAACCTAAATACCAAGAGTGACTTTGACCTACAATTCTCCCTCTTATAGCTTTAATGGCATTATTGGGAGAAAAGTCAGAAAACGTGGATATCAATCAAATTGATCGTTAGGAAAATAAACGTCATTATGTGCAACTATATTAATTTAAATTGTATGTTGCTTTGAAATCTTTCATCCTAGGAGTACAGTGATGCCCATACGCCTACTCCCAATCTTAATATTTGTACAATGTTAAAAGGGTTATTTTCCCTGTTTGTTTAATCAACCAGAATTATCTGAAAAGAACTTGACTGTGTAGAGTAAGAGCCCTTAAGTCTAATGCTCCCATGTTTCTCTTCCATGTGGAGTTATCTGTACTGAAAGCTAATCTCTTCCACTGAGGGAAGTGAGATTTACGAAATAGCGCCAGCTCACGAATGTCAGATTTCACTAACTCTCTCATCTCTTTGCTGTCCTCTTTGCCCCTGTAAATATTACGCTTTGCTTCCTAGATAAATTGCGCAGCCATTCTTATGAGTAATGTTTGTTTTGGGCAAACACTGGTTCCAGTGAAATGATTAGAATTTTCAACCACCTTGTCTTCTCTATACACGTTTTGCTCACTGACTCTTCTTACGTGCCTTAGAATTTCTGCTGTGCTCCTTTGGTTCCTGGAGGTGTTATGGTTAGAACGATAGGAATGGAGGAATAAAGAAAGGAAGAGAAATTGAGGAAGGGCAATTAACATGTATTAAGCATCTACCATAATGCTAGCTCTACTCTACATCATTCACATGCATTATTAGGGCTTTTACTATCAGAACTGCGAGGTAATTAGTATTTTCCTCATTTTATGAATGAGTGTGTTAGATCTCGATGAGATTAGATATTTATCCAAAGTGAAAAAGCTAGTAAGGATCAAAGCCAGAAATCAAGACCCTGTATGTCTGGGATACAATCCCCTGTACTTTCCATTGTGTTTTGCTGCTTCCTCTACTTCCTTCTTCTAAATGCTTCAAAGGAATACAATATATAGTATTTTAAGATTATATTCATATGTTTGAAGTAAGTTTTCAATTGCAACTTGAGCAAAAAGTAGTCTGACATTACACATTAGAGAAAAAATGTAACAGTGAAAAACCTTATTTCTGCAAGCATTGCTGGAAAGAATATTTTCTGGAATTCAATCGACACTGCTGACATAATACTGATATCTAATGAAGTCATGAGGTGTTTCTATTTAATGTGACTGATTAAGAATTCCAGGTGTGGGGCTTCCCTGGTGGCGCAGTGGTTGAGAGTCCGCCTGCCGATGCAGGAGACACGGGTTCGTGCCCCGGTCCGGGAAGATCCCACATGCCGCGGAGTGGCTGGGCCCGTGAGCCATGGCCGCTGGGCCTGCGCGTCCGGAGCCTGTGCTCTGTCCGCAACGGGAGAGGCCGCAACAGTGAGAGGCCCGCGTACCGCAAAAAAAAAAAACAAAAGAATTCCAGGTGTGGAAAAAACAGCTCTTTCTTTTGAGTGTGTACCATATGCTACACACTAAGCTTCGGCTTTACATACATTAACCATTTAGTTTTTTGCAACAGTTCTGTAAGTGTATGAGCATCACTTTGTGCAAAGTAGGTTGCGTGGCTCAGAAATTAGACAAGTCACTTCGGTCAGCCCGGTAATAACTGACAGAGCCAATTATTCACTCAGCTTCTGACACCGAGGCCAGTACTTTCAAACCATACCATAGACTGTCCCTTAAATATCACACCATGTGCTCACACCACACACTTTGGAAGATGATTATATCAAATGTAATAGTATTTTATACTCTTTTATTGTTCTCTAAATTTTCTTATATATAAATATATCTCTTTCTAAAGTCTACAATCTCCCTCATGGCTTTTGTTGTTGTGAATTAGTGTTTTAAAACACTTGCTATATTGAAAAAATGATAGATTTCAGGTAGATAGATAGATAGGTAGATAAAGACAATATTATGTATAATCCAATACAAGACTTAAGTACAGTAATGTAAACCTAAAGCAAAGGCAAGGTTTATTTTCAAGGAGGAGGTGCGGTGGGGTAGGAAGGTCTGTCTAGAATTGATCAGACTCAACTGTTATCACACAGCATCCTTCGCTTTTCAGTTGATTTTAACTGTGCTCCCTGAGGCAGGGAGGGGTTATGGAAGGGAAGACTCAGGAATGGAGCTCTTTGGACCCATTCACTCCAGGACTCAGCTCAGCAACAGAGGACATGTAACCGCTGAGTGAAGAGTAAAAACTTTCAGACTCAAGATTTGACCCCCTGACTCCATCTCTCCTTTGGCAAATAAATTAGCCTCTCTTAGCCCCCATTTACTTCATTTAGAAAGTAGGGGAAATAATACTTAAGTAGATCCCTGGATTACTGTGAAGTGTGATGAAAAAAAGCAAGTGAAATGCAATGTGTGAACACTTGAGTGCTATGTAAGTGCAATTTCCCTCTTTTGCATCCTGGCGAACACCTGTTTTGTCAAAAATGTCTTGATGGCCCTTGTCCTGACCTGCCTCTGGGACTCTGTGCCATGCTGGCCACCTGTCTGAGCAGCTGTCCACAGCCAGTGCCCTGCACGTCGAGTTTAGAGTGAGTAATAGCAAGAGAAGGTAGCAGGGCCAGTCCCCACGCTACATCCATTGCTCAGCAGAAACGCAAGGAAGCCAAACGCTCCACGGTCTTTAAAAAATTATACCAGTCTCACCCCCCTACACACAGTCAACCAACAAAATAAGAAAGAACAGAGGGAATGGAAGAAAAAAAAGTTGATGGGGCTTTTGAGGAATTCGTAGGGGGAAAGAAATAAAAACAATGTAACGTATCCTTTAAAAATATTTATCTTAGGGCTTCCCTGGTGGCGCAGTGGTTGAGAGTCCGCCTGCCGATGCAGGGGATACGGGTTCGTGCCCCGGTCCGGGAAGATCCCACATGCCGCGGAGCGGCTAGGCCCGTGAACCAAGGCCACTGAGCCTGCGCGTCCGGAGCCTGTGCTCCGCAACGGGAGAGGCCACAACAGTGAGAGGACTGCGTACCGCAAAACAAACAAACAAACAAATATTTATCTTAATTTTGTAAATATGAAGGACTACAAAACGAAAAGGTTTCCAATGAAAACTATGTTGTATGGTTTATTTGTTTTGGAGTGAAATCACCTTTAAGAAAATGTATTTTGAAATCAACATGAATGGTATCTAAGGCTTTAAGGGTGAGAAAGAATTCCCACACTGAGGACACATTACTATTGTTAGAAACTATAAGATGAGTATTTGTTAGGAGTTTCAAATCTCAGTACCTCAAAGCAAGAGCATTGGCAAAGCTGTATGACAAGACAGAAGGCTGAAGTTACTCAGCCGTCACGGTGCAGCTGAAAATTGTGTTAGCAAGGCTCCAGTTGCGCGCAGATGCTTTTTGGTTTCAATTCAGCACTCATCACACGGCATTTTCATCAGCCTGAGAGGCAGGAATGAGTGCTGAAAGGGTATTTGACCACCAAATGGAACGTCCCAAAGGACAACTATGTAACTTCTTTCTGTATGTGTGTGTGTTCACACACATCTTGCATTTATTTAATCCAAACAACACGATAACAATGTCATGCCAGTAAATGTCAATAAACCACATAACGTTTATATTTACCTAATTAAAGCTGGCACTTCCGGAAACACGTGCAGATCATGAGACCATGGATATTGGCAAGGTTCTCACTTCTACCTCAGAAGTGTAAGAACTCACACTAACACAGGAACACATTTTTTAGGAGATGAAACCTCAGCATTTCTATAGCATTCTATTGAAATGCTCACTAAGTGATACACCAACTTTTAAAAGTATCATATTTATGTAGCAACCTTTTATAGCAACCTCAATTGTACTAACCTAAATTTTCTTTCAAAATTAAATAAAATCATTAGTCCGAATTTTATGAATGCCAATCATTTCCTTGAAGAGAATGCAAATTAGACTTTCATATTGAAAAACAGAAAAGAATTTGTGCATCTAACTTCTTCTAATTTGAAATATTAATAAGTACATATGCACTCTAGAAAAAGCATTTATTTATTGCATTAAAACTTTTTTTCACAAATATATCTAATACTAAACATTAAATGAAAACATTCAAAACAAAGAAAACCACTGCTAGAAACTAATACTGTAGTATTTACATCAACATTTTCCATTTGGTGTTTTTTGGTACTAAAATGTCAATTGAATCGTATAAACTGTGAAGTAATAGAATTTTTAATAGACTTCCTACATGTTAAGGTCAGAAGATAAAGATATATCTGTGTTCTAGTTTTCCAAATATAGTGAGAGCAATGTCAAATATTACCATGTAAACTGTGGATATAATTTCATAAATCCATGTATTCAACATATATTTATTGAGTACTTCCTAGGTATTAGGCACTGGTCTAGTGAAGGGGTTACAACAGCGAACAAAAGAGAGTAAAAGAGATGTTTCACGGAGCTTTTTCTCCAGTGGGGGAAAAATAATAATATGGTAAGATAGGGAATGAAAAAATGAAAAAATGTTGGTGAGGAGAGAGAAAATTTTAGACAATGTGGCAATGTAAGGCTTTACTGGGAGTGACATTCTAATTAATATTTTATGGGAAGTGAGGAAGCTGGACACACATTCATGTGAGGAAAGGCAGAGGGAATTGTACATACAATGTGTGGAGAATGCTCCTTGATTAAGGACCAGTAAGGGGACTGTGTGGCTACAGCCAAAACCAGAGGAGGACAGTAAGAGATAAAGACAGACAGATAACCAGGAGCACAGTTCAAGAAGGGCCTCACTTTACAGTGAGGGACTTCGATTTTTACCCTGAATGAGAAGCCATTAGAGAGTTTTCAGGAAAGAAGCACCATGATGCAACAGTATAAGCAGGACCTTTCTGGCTGCCATATTGTGGGTGGGAGCAAAAGCAGGAATCCAGTTAGAGATCTACTGGAAGATTCTAGGTGAGAAAAGACAATGGTAACTTAATTTGGGGGGTAGTTAGAAGTGACTAAACCCAGAAGATATTTGGACAGTGAAGTCAATGTGTTAGGTATAAGAGAGAAAGAGTAAGAGGACACAACAACAGTACCAAGATTTTTGATCTGCACAACTGAGAAAATGGAGTTGCATTAATTGTCAGAGAAACTGAGGAAGGAACCGTTGAAGGGGGTAGGGGTGGCATATGTGGAATCTGCCCTAGGATTATTTAAATTGGCAGAAGAACAATTTTATTATAATATTTTTCAGAATATTATTGTTTCCAACGTATAGAAGAACATTACACAAGAACATTTGGGCATGATAAACATATAATGAACATATAATAATAGTTGCAACCTTGTTTCAGTGGTTCCCCAGGGCCTTTAGAAAGCTCTGAATTCCACAGAGTATTGTAGGACCCTTTCTGTTTAGACCACAGTTTATATCAATTGCTGGTTGTTGTCTATGTTTCCAGGGAAATATGTAGATATACACCTTAATTATATCAGTAGTCTCTAGTTGAAACTAAGCGGATCGTATCTTTTTCCTCATACGATCACATACATTAAAATGATGACACATTAGCTGAACAACTCAGAAATGATCAATGCAGTCTGTCTCTGAAAGGGGGGAGAAAATGGAAGGAGGAGATGGGGAGATAAGGAGAGGAAGGGGAAGAACAGAAGGGAGAAAAGCAAGTTGTGTCTATGGTCATAGGCTGCCCATCCCCAGAAGGATACTCAAGGACCTGACTGTACAAATGTGGTACTGTGGTGTCAGTCACACAAAACCTGAAAACAAATAATAGCACGTGCATAAAAAAGACATGAAGTACAGGTCTCTTTCACTTACTGTTTTGAAACAATTCAGTTGAGTGTGAACAGTACTTTTATAACATGCAGCATAAATGTCTACCAGGGGTTTCCTTACGTCAATTTCTCTTGACTCCAAATATATTCATTATGATCAGATGGCCCTTACTAAAACATCACTTTCATCTTGCCCTGGTGAGGAATCTAAAATGTTTTGTGATCAACTTTAATTTCTGCCATTTACACATTTTCCCATAATTACGTCTATCACCTTGGTATGGTCATTCTGTTCCCTTCCTGCTTACAACCTTTGCTCCCTTTCTCTACCCTACTGGATTCTAGACCCTCTACAAGTGCCACTTCCTCCATGAAGCATCCTCTGAATGTCACTCTTTAACGGCCCATAGAACAGATTTTAAGCACTAAACTGTTCCTAAATATCGTCTCTTGTTTATTGATATTTACTGAGTATAGACTATGTGAAAGCCCTGTGCTGGTCTCTGGAAGCAGAAAAAGAGAAAGAGAGAGAACACTTTTTAAAGAACTTCTTGGTCCGGTATCCCAAAACATCTTAATACATGCAAACACTGTGATACCTGCAGACACTGTAACCATATACGTTATAATATGGAAGAGGAAACAGTTTTTGGCATCTTGGGAAAGGGAGGGGAAAACATGCACACACACAAACAGACACACACACATCTTATTTAGGCAGCAATGTCTTAAAATCAGGAGTTCTAATGTTTCCTAGAACAGCATTTCCCGAGCACCTATATTATCAGATTCACCTGGGGGCACTTTATAAAATGAATACAGATTATAAATCCCACTGCCTTAAAGTTAAACTCAGGAATTCTGAGTTGCTGGCCCTGGAATGCATACTTTCAAAGCTCCCACTTCGATGCTGATGATGAGTCAGCTTTGACAACTAGGAGAGTCCCAGAAAAACCGGGATGAACCCTACTTACAGGTTTCAAATTGCTGACCCCTGGACACCTGGGGAATAACTCATTTCTCTTGGCTACAACAGTGTGCACAAGTCTTGAGTACAGAGGTGGGGCTCAGGAAGAACCCAACTGGTCTTCAAATAATCCACGTCTGATGCCTACTCACCCTGTTCTCCCAATTCCCATCAATCTTATCTCAACCCTTTTAATTTTGACATTGGAAAACTTCAAAGTGATTGCTTTTGACAGGAGCTGTTTAGGTGCCACACTGTCCTTTCTGATGTTTGCTTTAAGTGGATCCAATCCTTTGAACCTTAGAATACCAGGCTAATAGTGTAGAGACTTAATCAATAGACGGCATTACGGTTATCTTCAACCTGTTACAGAGCTGGTTCTCCTGCTTGTGTGATGTCCTTGGCAGGGAAGTTGTTACATGGGTGTGTTTTACCTGGACAGGGTTCTGCCTCTCAGGGTAAGAATTTTCAGCAGATGACTCTTTTACTTACTGATATTCTTTCAATCCTTCACTCTACTCTTTTTCTGTAAAAAGATCAGTGTGTTGTTTCCCTAGACTGACAGGATAAATTTAAATTAATGAGATTGGTCACGTGCTTCAAATTCACATTAACATGAATTTATAGACAATAAGAGCCTTCTTCTGTGAAACTCAAAATAGTTTCCAAGTAATAATTTTATGCCAGGAAAGCTGCTAATAGATTTATGCACACTCCATGAGACTGATGGGCAAAATCAGCCTCAAGTGACCTAGCCCAAACTATGAATCAAAATAATTGCTAAAGTATTGTTTTAACCATACTTACTGGTAATTTCTAAGGTTTTCAGTAACTTGATTAAGATCCCAAACCAATATGTTTTCCCTTGGAAAACAAATATTTAAAACACATAATCATGTTTTTGTGTAAAGATTTCCTTTAATATTGATTCCATATAAATGAATAAAATGCATTTTGCTCTGTTAGATTTAAATCAAAACCAGAACGTGTGTCTGTAACTGAAATACTAAAAACTGTAAAGGATTACAGTAAAGAGATCTTACATCAGAACTGAATGTGGCATATATTATCAACTGGGTAATTTAAACTGTCAAGCATACGCTTTGCTCATAAAATGTATAGTATCAACAATTCTCACTA
Source organism: Globicephala melas (assembly GCF_963455315.2). Taxonomy (NCBI): domain Eukaryota; kingdom Metazoa; phylum Chordata; class Mammalia; order Artiodactyla; family Delphinidae; genus Globicephala; species Globicephala melas. The sequence goes on from NC_083322.1 coordinate 9,075,030, forward strand.
AAACGGCATGAAATGCATAAATTGAGAATAAACATTCTAAGAATTAAAGAAAAGTTTGAAGTCAGATTAACTTAGAAGTTAAGGCTTAATTAACGATTCAAAATAATAGAAAAGAAAATGATCACAAGAATACTAGATTCTTATGTAAAACAAGAATGCCTCTGGAAGCTGGACAAGTCCCGATAGATCTCAAAGTCCTATGAATCTCAAAGTACCCATGAAACTTGGACTTAGACTGTGGCTTAAAGGCCAAATTAAGTTCTTCTGACCTAAGTGGTCCCTCTGCTTATCTTCCTGTTCCTGGTAGATACTCAGATACCCATGACTATTGGAATGACCTATGCATGATAATTTCTGAGACCAAGAGTTACCTAAAGGGCACTCATTAGAAGGAGTAGAAGGGGCGGCAACTGTATCACAAGGAAGACCAATCTCCTTACCTCTCCTTTAGAGAAGGTGGATTCAGTTAGTGGGGGCCTGAGCTTCAGGTTTTAATGTTGAAGCCATTTTTGATTTTGCAATGCCTCTAGTTCCACATTCGATTTTACCTTTAGATTTTCTACATTCTTTCTTTGGTAGCTTATCTTGCTGTCTATCCAACAGATCTTGCTAACGCAACCCTGTATTGTACAACACCTGAATCATACATGCAACTCACCTAAACATATTTCCATCAAACCACCGTCCTGTTCAAGAAGAGAGTCAGAAACTTCCTCCCAAATCAATTTCAAAATCATTACTTCCTGTCATAACTAGCAGACATACCTCAGAATCTTTCGACCCCAGTCTCCCCCTCTAAGCTACACACACACACACGCACACACACACACACACGCACACACACGCACACGTGCACACACACACCCCCCCACTACCTCACATTCTTCATCCTGGAATGCTTTTCCCTCAATCTCCCTCATTCGGGTTCCCTCATTCGGGTTCAAAACCCACATTTTCTTCAAGACCATGTTCCACATCCTCCATGAAGCCCGCTCTGAATGCCACAACCTCCCCAAAGCTCAAATTTCCCCCAAATTTGATCATATGAATTGGAATGTATCATAGTTCATCAATTTCATTGTTTTTTTATATCTTAAATTTGCTTCACTTGCCTGCCAAATACCGTAAAAACAACTGAATAAATCAGTTCACATTTTCTTCGATATGAAGGGAACCTAGAACAGTTCACAGTGCCTGGTAATTTTATATATACATATATATATATATATATACACAAAACATATATATATATATATATATATAAAATTGTAGTTCTTTCATTACACACATCCCCCAAATATTTTGAAGACTCCCATGACCCCGGGCAGAAACAAAATTACTTTAATTAATTAATTAATTAATTAATTTTTTTGCAGCACGCGGGCCTCTCGCTGGTGTGGCCTCTCCCATTGCGGAGCACAGGCTCCGGATGCGCAGGCTCAGTGGCCATAGCTCACGGGCCCAACCGCTCCGTGGCATGTGGGATCTTCCCAGTCCGGGTCACGAACCCATGTCCCCTGCATCGGCAGGCGGACTCTCAACCACTGCGCCACCAGGGAAGCCCAACAAAATTACTTTAAATAAAATACAAGCCCTAATGATTCTGGCCTCTACCTCCTTCCCAGCCAGTTTTCCTCCTCATCCAAGAGTCTCCTCCCTACACCATTCCCCCCCGTGCGAGCTTCTCTTTGGTCACCATAAACCACCCCAAAGATACCTCGAATCTGTGCTCTATTCTTTTTGTCTGTGTGCTTTCCTCTGCCTAAACTCTCAAATCAATCATTTGCATTTTGCTTACTCAGACTAGCTCTTCATGGAACTTCTGACCAATGAAAACCAATGAAGGCTTTGTAATCAGATCCATGTTTTACAAAGATAAAGTCAGTAGCAGAATGAAAAATAAAGTTCATTGGACTATGAACTTACGATATTAATTAGGATATTTATTAAGATGTTGAAAAAGACACAAGAAACATCAATGAAGAGGGATTAGAAGATATGTGAGCCCACTTACGCCATTAATTAGTTCTGTGATCTTGGCTCACTTAACCAAGGGTTTCAGTCTCACCTGGAACATTAAAGAATTACAGTAAACCACATCTGATGAACTAATCAAAGCTGGAGCTCCACACTTCGAGGCTGACGTTTCCTGGTCTCTGTCAGCCACCTTTAACAACCTCTCTCATGTGTGATGTCAAGAATAAGTAAAACGAATCTATGGTGATAGAAAAAAGGACAATGATTGCCTACAAGAGGGGATTGACTGGAAAGGGGCATGAGAGAAAGTTTTCGGTGTGAAAGACTGATGGAGGTAATGATTACGTGAATTTTACACGTGTCAAGATCACTGAACTGTACACTCACTTTGGATCTATGCCTTTTATCACATGTAAATTAAAACTCAACTAAAGAGGTATTGCGGGGAAAATGTTCACGTCTTTAATCCATTGGTTCTCATGCCTGGCTGCTCATCAGAATGACTTGGAGAGACTTTACAAGATATTGTTATTTGGGTCCAAGCCCCAGAGATTTTGATTTAATATGTTTAGAGAAAAATCCTAGAAACAGATCGTATATGTTAATTCAAAGGTTTACCTATCATATCTTACATGATTTCTAGTTTTATCTCTCATTTTTCCACTCCTCCCATATTACTTGTCAGAGCCTACCAACTAAGGACAACCATCAAAACCACTGTCGTCAAACTGTTAACTGATGAGCTGTACAAGGAAATGCATCCCAGCAGAACCAAGAGGTGTCTCTATAAGGTAGATTACGTTTAGAGTCTGGGGGCCAGAGGAGGTGATAGGATGGTCTGAGCAGGGATTGGTCTGAATTTATAAATGAGCAGACTTGCCGGAACAGGGCTCTTAGGATGCATGACTTTGCAGAGTTCCTGCTGGCTCAGTTTGCCTCTAATCTTACCTTGGAACATACAGATCTCAAGGAGCCCTTGTAAAAGGAGTTAGTGCTTAGACTGTCTGCGATGGTGGATTGGTTTGGTATAATATAGGTATTTTGTAAGTCACAGCACAGTTTATTTTGTCCATTGTGGTTTCTATTTCAATGCTCTGTACCTCTCTGAACACCTAGTTGCCAGCCAGGATGCTTTTCCCTTTATTACATTAAACTAACAGAACCCAAACATTTGCTAGAGCTGCTTAATCTCCAGAAGAATTAAACAAGAAGACACCAGAATGGAGAAGCCAAATAGGTTTAATTTTCTTGAGAGACAAGACCCGCCTTTCCCTGGCTGGCTGCCACTTTCTGGTAAGCACACTTCACCTAATTTTTAAGGATTTGAGCACCTGAGGAAATGTTTATCTTCATGGCTAGATTCAAATCATAATTTCCGCCCTGAGGTGACCGTAGCTTTCTGTTCTATCAACCCCACTCACGGCTAGTTTTTCTTACTATTAACGTAGCAAGATGAGGAGTTCAATAATATCCTGGCAATCAATCATTCATGGATAGCATGCCCAAGGCAGGGCAAGGGAAGGCTTTTCTGGTGAAAACGTTCCTTAAAAGATTCCATCATCTTTATGGGATCGTGTGTCCCTTTCCCTCATCAGTGACAGGAATGCAAACATCATCTTGCACATCAGCATCTTCCCTAGATAGTCATCTTTTACAACTGTCCATCATTCTGTGTTTTGTTGTTGCTATTAATAACCTCTCACTTACCCAAAGGATGCAGTACTGAAAGAGAACAGCAGCTAAAAATGGGAAAACATCAGGCCTGCAGAAGTCCATGATGTAAGGAATGTTCCTATATAGAGCCAGAATGAAGTAGCAGAGACTGCCTGGGAAGTCTTAACTCTCATGCGCTGCATTTTGATTTCATCATATACCTTTCTCCTTGTATTTAAAGATTTCAAAATATAGACGCTTCCCCAAAGATCTTCCTTTCTCAGTGGGTACATATACCAAGTCATCACACTGTATACTTCAAATATCTTACCATTTTATGTGTCAATTGCACTTCAATAAAACTAACCAACCAACAAAAACACAAAAGTAAATTATCTGAATGTTAAAGCCACAGTAGCTGATAGATCTCTCCTTACTAGACCTGAAAGAAGAAATGTGGGATGCGGTGTTTTTTACTCAGTTGGGAGATCAACAGACACGGTACATGAGGAAATCCTCCACGAGACTTGTATTATATTGTGATTTCACAATACTTCTCTCACCAAAACTCTGGACAGGGCAATTACTGGGTCTATCATTTCTCTCTCCTGACAGAAGTAATTTTGTATTCATTCCTTTTTAGTTCTGAAACACAGGAGGAAGAAGAGGAGGGGGATAGGTGAAGGCAGGGGTGCTAAATTGTTGCTGTTTCCATATGGTCTGAAAAAATGGGTACTAAAAAGGATTCACGGTAGAGTTATCTCAAGCCTAATTATGTTTTACGGGTTTTCTAGACTCAGAGGAATTGCCATCAGAAATCCAAAATGACAGAGTCGAAGTTTATATTTGATAGCACCTTTGGGATGTGAAACTTGACAACTGAGCTCTCTTTGGGTCAAATGAAACAACTTGCAAGTTCTTCAACCATAGGATATTCATAACAAAACACACATCTAATAATGGAAACATTTCCCCAAATGCAGTAGACACTTTTCTACTAGTAAGTGGGAGGGATGTTTCCTAGAAATAGGAGAAACAGGGGTGTTCAAGGGTTCTTATACCTGGTCCCCTAATTGTCTTAGCCCCCAAAGAGCAGTATTGCATGTCATATTGTTTGAGGCATTTCTTCTTCTTGGTAGCCCAGGAGTTTGGGTAATGCCCGCCTTCTAACCAATGTGGATAGATTGTGATTACTGCTTCTCTTTGGAGCACATAGCTGTGCCACATTTTGGTCTTACAGGAAGCCAGGAAACAGACAAAACTAGTGTCGAAGGGGTTAGAAAAGCAGAGGAAGGAGTTCCGTCGGTCTTAATAGCTTTCTGTCTTTTAGATGACAGGCGAATTGCAATCTTTCTTGCTATTATCAACCTCCTACTGTTGGCGGTTTCAGCATTCTGTCATTCCTTCTTTTTATTTCCTTATCTGCTTTTACTTTTGTTTGTAAGGTTTTATTGAGATATTATAATTCACATGCGCTATCAATTTACCCACTTGAAGTCTGCAATTCAATGGTTTTGAGTCCCATCATTTCTTGATGAAATGTCTGGCAGAGGATGAGACCAGCGAGACTTTACTCATCTGGGACACGGAGTAGAATCTTCCAAAATCTCACAGAATTGGTAAATTCTCAACTAAGTACTGAGACCAACAGAGCTGCCTGAGCCTACATCGAACAGTACTGAGGCCAATACAGATCATTTAACGGCTTGCTCCTGGAGATAAGGTCATGAACCAGCTCAACAGCTTACTTGTCAAGACTTAAGACCTTGCTTATCCAACCACTTTAAGATTCTTGCCTCATGGTGTCCCAGATCCAAAGCTATTAGGTCACTGACTCTACCCAGCCCTAACCAGCGCTCCTTACGCAAGACCTGCCTTAAAATCACTCAGCTCAGTCCCCACACCTCTGTAAATATCCTCCTCCAGCTTCTCCCCTCCAGACATTGCTCTGATGAGGTAATGTCCTCTTTTAGTGCCATACATCTAATAAACTTAGCTTTGCCTCATCAACGGTTTTTACTTATTTTTTTTTTAAAGAAATTGACAGTCAACACAACACACATTTCTTGAGTCACACAACTGGTGACTGTGGGGACAGTTTTACTGTCAAGTGAGGAAATGAGCACCGCTCTGGACTCAAAGGCAATCTGAGGCAGAAATCCAACACAAAAACAGGAAAAAAAAGAACTGCTCTTATGCACAGAATTCTCAGATTGACTTTGGATGTCTGTGAAACTGAAAGAATATCTTCATAGTTTTGTGTACTTATGTTTTTTAATTATCCTTGAACATGACTAGTATCTAATGGAACTTTTACAGATGTCTAAATCTGTTACCACACAATAGAAATATAAATTTAAATGATTAACAACAGTTTCTTTTTTTAAGGGAGTTGTACAAATTCTTTTATTCTCTACTCATAAAATTGTAATATTCCTTTCTTATCTCCTCTAAGTAATCATTAATGAATAAAAAATTACATGCCAAAAAAAAAAGAATTGCTTACTCTTTGGAGCAGCAGGGGTTCACGGGGTTAACCCGCTCTCTCTTTTCCCATCCCATCTAAATGCAGGGTTCTCAGGCATCTTGACAGAAATCCAGTTTAAAAACACACACAAAAAGAGAAACTAAACCAAAAATCTCCAAACCCCATACTGCTCTACCATTTAGCCCTGTTTTCTTCTCTACTCTGCCAGCCCTCCCATAGCCCATACATATACATTTTTTTTTTCATGTTTCAATCGTAGCTTTGCATCTCTGAGTAATCATGAATGAATATTTAACCGTTTTACCAGCATTCAGCAAAGGCTGAATTCCATTGAACTGGCAGATTGCTTTTTAATTTTCTGCTTGGATGGGTTGCTTTTTTTGTCCTGTAGTTTCCAAAATATTTTATGAGTCTTGATGGAGAGGCTAAAACGCCTGCAAATTTTGCTGATTTCTGCCAAAAGCTGATTAACCGTCCCTCATTCTTCAGAAACCCATGTACCAGCAGGCTTAGGTGATGTAAGAAGATGTGAAACAGTACTTTCACAAAGGCTGCAAAATACTACTTCTACACAAGGGATAAATACCTTGATAATTACCCTGTGCAAATTTTATACTGGTTTTCTGTTTCCGTAGTGGAGGGCGATACTTATGACTCTTAAAGGTGGGAAGGGCAAAGCAGCTTCAATATCATTGTCCCTTAAATGCAGCTGATGATCTGTGAATAATAATTATATGACTTTGAAGTGGGCTACCCTTATGAACACAGATATTTTTATGACACCATGTGAATTGTTCGGAACCGTGTAGCTATTTCACTTCAAATGATAACGATCCGGTACCTTGGTTATCTCGTGGCCTTTGTACAACTGATCAGACATCCAGAATAACGTATATTTTCCATATCTCATAATAGATTTTTTAAATGTTTAAAATAATGGAAATAATGTGATGTTGTTATTATCATTTTTTAAAATACATTTTTAAGTCTATTCCCCCCATTGTCTTTTCCATCTCAGTGGACCGCAACTCTTTTTCTCGTTGCTCAGGCCAACCAGAAAAACCAGATTTTTCTCTTGGTCTGTGATGAGGCAGGTTGTATTCTGGTTTCCGATGATTTGCTCCCTTCTCTGTCACATAAAGAGACCTGAGGGACTTCCCCAAAGGAGGAGCGTTTGTGTCCACCTAGCTGACCGTGGGCTTGGCAATGGTGCTTTGGGCAATAGCATATGAGATGTGATTGACACCTTGTCTCCACACAAGTTTTAAGAGGAATGCCCACTTTCAAGACTGCAAGCTCCCTAATTGGAACTGCTCCTCCAGCCTGAATTCTGGGATTCATGGAAAACAGGAGAAGGAGCAAAGCAGGGCCAGGCAGACCCACAGATGAGCAAACCCACAGCGGCCTGCATGTAACCTGAGCAAGAAACCAATGCTTGTTGTTGTAAACTTCTGAGATTTGGGGGAAGATTTGAAGTGGTCTGTAATTGCAACATAAATTAAAGTTGACGAATACAGCTCCTATCCAAGATACTGGCTAATCCTGTACCTCTTTCTTCCAAATTCTTCCAATACCAGTCCACTTCTCACCTCTGTCATCTAGACCACCAAGCTCTCGTACGCAATTATGGTCATAGCCTCCCAATGGGCCTAGATGTTTCTTCCCTTATCATTTGACCCACCGTCTATTTTCAACATGGTACTAGAATGCTTATTTAAAAAAATAAATCCGGGACTTCCCTGGTGGCGTAGTGGTTGCGAGTCCCTCTGCTGATGCAGGGGACGCGGGTTCGTGCCCCGGTCCGGGAGCATCCCACATGCCACGGAGCGGCTGGGCCCGTGAGCCATGGCCGCTGAGCCTGTGCGTCCAGAGCCTGTGCTCTGCAACGGGAGAGGCCACAGCAGTGAGAGGCCCGCGCACCACAAAAAAAAAAAAAAAAAAAAAAATATCCGATTGTGTCACTCCTGTGCACCAATCCCTTTGATAGCTTCCCACATTACCAAGATGGCAACCAAAATGCTGACATGGCTCACGCAGCCATCAGAGGCTCAGACAAAAAGCCTCTCTCTTTGGGGCCCTCCCGAGACTCCCCTGCTACTCACCTCCCTGTGCTCACTCCACCCAAGCCATCCTGGCCTCATGGCCGTATGTCAACCCGGCCAGCACGTGCCCCCGTCAGGCAATTGCTTAGTTCTTCATGCCCTTCAGTTCTTTGCTCAAATAGCATCTACTCAGTGACATCTTCCCAAACCACCCAATGTATTTATTTATTTATTTTTAACTTTTTATTTTATATTGAAGTATAGTTGATTAACGATTTTGCATTAGTTTCTGGTGTACAGCAAAGTGATTCAGTTATACATATACATGTATCTATTCTTTTCCAAATTCTTTTCCCATTTAGGTTGTTACACGATATTGAGCAGAAAATTGTAAAGTCTCTCACCCCTGGAACTTCTTCCCCTCCCCTTCTTTTGTTGTCTCCTTGGCACTCACAGCATCTGACATGATAGTGTTCACTTATTTATTTATACATAATTCTACTAGATTGTAAGCTTCATGATGGTAGGAATTTTTTTTTTTTTTTTTACTGCTTTGTTTCTAGCTGAGGTCTATAATCTTAATAACTTAGCCAATACATGAATTTGTTGTATGGATGAAGAAAGGATTTATATTTTAGGAGATAAGTAAAGCACTATATTAATTTTTTTTCTGTGCTTTCTCTCAGAGATAACTTTTTTCCACTTATTTTCAAAACATATTTTAAATTTAACATTTATAGTAGCGGACAGCAATTCTGTGTCAGGGTTATCTCCTAAGTACATTGTATCCCTCTAAATAGAACACATCCATAAGGTTTATGGAATAAAGATCTTGTCAAGTACATTTCAGAATCCAAGAAAATTTCTATCAAAACTTACTGCTGTATCCCTGTAGACATGCCTAGCACTATATATTATTAAATTTTTCCACAAACCCAGGCCTTAAATTATTAAACACTGGGGGATTGGGGGTAATAACCTCAACCCCCCAAATATAAATGTCTTTCCAACTTATACAAGATTCACTGTTAAGAAACAGCCAATTTCATATTTGGAATTATTTTAATGGCTAACTTTACACATACTTGTCTGATAAAAATATTATGCTATTCCAGTGATTACAAATAAAGAAGTTTCTAAAATTAATGAGCGATTTTTCTTTTTTACATGCTTACTAGTATACTGGAGACATTTATTATCATCTGTGGTAGATACTTACAACAACTGTCTAATGACCCATGCCCCCCTGTGTCCTTGTCCCTTTGCAATGTGCCTGTGGATGTCTTGGGGTACTTCATTGCACAGCAATAGATAACTGATACAAGTACAGTATTTAGTCTTTCTGCTCTAAATGCATTAGTTTCTCCTTTGTAAATGATCAGCCTTTACGAATGGTGAAGTGATGGGGTGGTGAGAAAGCTAGGCAAGCGGTGAGCACTAAGTCTATTATCCGTGTACTTTTTCTCATCCATCTTTATTTCTCTTCCACCTGTTTCCCTGCTCCCCTACCTATAGCCCTCCTTCAATGCACCATTGAAACTACAGAAGAAAATGCTCCATCACTGAACTCCCTGATTCTTCCTCCTTCGGACCAAAGCACTTAAATCTCAAACATAAATCCCAAGTTGGAAAGGAAACTCATTACTAATACCCATATTAAATCACAGGCAATCAGTTTCTCCTCCTACTCTCTATCTTATATGCATATGAGCTGTGGCAGGCATTGTTTCTAACCGGTAAACAATTGCAGAAAGGAAAGAGATTTAGATGGAAAGAAAACAGCTCCCAATGAATATCGTATAATTCTGAGTTCAAATCGCTGTCCTTTTGGAACGTGGCTCGAAATCATAATCTTTCATCAGGTGGCAGAACTTCAAATTGGATTAGGATCCGTCCCTATCTGCTTTTCACTCATTGTTATAGAATGAAGGAGGAAGAGGAAAATGAATGTGGCCATCTGACGGTTGCCTATGGTCACACAACACATTTCTTTTCTCACTAGAGTTCCTGGTGAAGGAGATCCTTTCATGTTTCCTCTTTTAACCTCAATGTTTACCATAGTTCTTTATGGGAGTAATTAAGTTCCACTATAAATAAGCGCCCCATTCATCTACTGAATGACCTCAAAGTGGGGAGCAAAACCCCTGTGAGATGAAGTTTTCTAAAGGGTGCTTTGAAAGGATTTCTGTATCATGCTTATCAGAGGAGCCTACTGCGGTTATATAAATAGAAATACTTTTGAGTAATGGCCATGGTGCCATTTTTATTTTTGTTAAAAGAGCATTTTTGCAAAGTACGTGAATAGAAAAGACGAACACAGAATGCCTAAGTATGGGTGTGTGTGTCACCTAGGTGGAACTTCAGAATTTGCACACAACATTTACTTACGTTACTTCTCAAAATCTTTATGCCTAATCATTAAGCATTATTGTTTTTTATTTCTATTTTTTATTGTGCTACAGAAGAAAAAAAACCTGAAATCCTGATTGCCTAAGACCATAAAAGAAGAAACTGCTCAGCTTCGATTTGAACCCAAGTCTTGAGAGTAAAGGATAGAACGTGATAGAAGTAAACTGGTTATGTCTAAATTTTCTTATGTTAAAAGTAGGCCAGAAAGCAAGCTTTAAAATTACTGTAGGGCTTCCCTGGTGGCGCAGTGGTTGAGAGTCTGCCTGCCGATGCAGGGGACGCGGGTTCGTGCCCCGGTCCGGGAAGATCCCACATGCCGCGGAGCGGCTGGGCCCGTGAGCCATGGCCGCTGAGCCTGCGCGTCTGGAGCCTGTCTTCCGCAACGGGAGAGGCCACAACAGTGAGAGGCCCGCGTACCGCAAAAAAAAAAAAAAATTACTGTAGGTCGTTTATACATGCATTTTATAATATATGAAGCCAGTTTTCCAAGAACAACTATCTCTGTGGTCAGGAACGATAAGACACATGTTGCTCTCCTTTCCCTTTTATTACTGACCATACAGTTTAAACAAACAAAACTTTTCTACATATGGGCCCTTTTATCTGGGCCGAACACCTTTCAACCACGCTCCTTGACAAATTGCTGGCTGTATACACAGTACATTTGCAACTGATAAATGCATAGACTGTCATAAGTAAAAGGCACTCATACTGCATCACTGTTATTTCGGTGTCAACCAAGTCCACTTCCATGACAGCTGCTCCTAAAGCCCCAGAGGCCTAGGAAGTTTCTGTTTCTGTCTTTGTCTGTTTGCAGATTTCACCTCCTTTAAACTACATAACAAAAGAATTGTCTCCAGAATAGGAGAAGAAAACCCACAGAAAAAAAAAATCAAGTTCGCTTTTAGTCATAGGCTTGGACTGTATTTTTACATTTCTACCAGGAAGGCCTCTATCTCCCCAATTTTCTCCTTTTAAGTCTGTTTTCATACCAAAAGTCCTTCAAATGCAGTGCGTCAGCTATTGGATCATCCTCTAAAAAAATGCAAATATTCTTTGCAGACATCACACATCTACACTCTCTTAGTCATGGACATACGATAAATTAGTTTATGATATATCATCTAAAATGACAGATGCCTTATGAGTAGAATGTCATTTTAGGTCTGGTGTTCCCAGTAAGATTAGAATTTTGCCTAGACTATATTTTTTAAATTCAACTACATTCTTTACCACACTTTAATGCTATACACTCTTTTAATATACTATTTATGTTATTGCCAGCAATGACTAGTACATAATTTGTAATTAATAGCTATTCATTGAGAAAAACAACGGGCAAAAATTGGGGTTAAATAAGGCTAGAGAGGAAAATTTTTACAGTGTAGAGAACTGTTTCCTTGCAGAACATTTGGTTCCGTCCTAAACGTCCATGAGAAATTTGGTCCACACCAAAAAGTCTCCGAAATGTGGTCCTATCCAAAATGATCCTAAGAGACTACTACAAGCAACTATATGCCAATAAAATGAACAACTTAGAAGAAATGGACAAATTCTTAGAAAGGTACCATCCCCCAAGACTGAACCAGGAAGAAGTAGAAAGTATAAACAGACCAATCACAAGTACAGAAATTTAAACCATGATTTAAAAACTCCCAAAAAACAAAACTCCAGGACCTGATGACTTCACGGGCGAATTCTACCACACATTTAGAGAAGAGTTAACACCTATCCTTCTGAAATTATTCCAAAATATTGCAGAGGAGGGGACACTCCCAAACTCATTCTATGAGGCCACCATCACCCTGATACCAAAACCGGACAAAGATACCACAAAAAGAGAAAATTACAGGCCAATATCACTGATGAACATAGATGCAAAAACGCTTAACAGAATACTAGCAAACAGAATCCAACAACACATTAAAAGGATAATACACGATGATCAAGTGAGATTTATCCCAGGGGTGCAGGATTTTCCAATATCCGCAAATCAATCAGTGTGATACACCACATTAACAAACTGAAGAATAAAACTATATGATCATCTCAATAGATGCAGAAACAGCTTTCAACAAAATTCAACACCCATTTATGATAAAAACTCTCCAGAAAGAGGGCACAGCGGAAACGTACCTCAACATAATAAAGGTCATATGTCACAAACCCACAGCTAACAACATACTCAACGATGATGAAAACCTGAAAGCATTTCCTCTAAGATCAGGAACAAGACAAGTATGTCTACTCTCGCCACTTTTATTCAGTATAGTTTTGGAAGTCCTAGCCACGGCAATCAGAGAATAAAACTAAATAAAAGGAATCCAAACTGGAAAAGAAGAAGTAAAAGTGTCATTGTTTGTGAAGATGACATGACGCTATACATAGAAAATCCTAAAGATGCTACCAGAAAACTACTACAGCTCAACAGTGAATTTGGTAGTGTTGCAAAATACAAAATTAGTACACAGAAATCTGTTGCATTTCTGTACACTAGCAACAAAAGATCAGAAAGAGAAATTAAGGAAACGATCCCATTTACCGTTGCATTAAAAAAATAAAATACCTAAGAATATACCTATCTAAGGAGGCAAAAGACTTGTACTCCAAAAACTGTAAGACTCTGATGAAAGAAATTGAAGGTGAGACAAACAGAGGGAAAGATACACCATATACTTGGATTGGAAGAATCAATACTGTCAAAATGACTCTACTACCCAAGGCAATCTGGAGTTTCAGAGCAATCGCTATCAAATTACCAACGGCATTTTTCACAAACTAGAACAATTTTTTTTCTTTTTAATTTGTATGGAAATACAAAAGACCCCCAAAAGCCAAAGCAATCTTGAGAAAGAAAAAAGGAGCTGGAGGAATCAGGCTCCTTGACTTCAGACTACACTAAAGCTACAGTCATCAATTGATACAGCCACTGTGGAGAACAGTATGGAGGTTCCTTAAAAAAGTAAAAATAGAACTACCATATGACCCAGCAATCCCACTACTGGTTTATATACCCTGAGAAAACCATAATCTAAAAGGACACCTGTACCCCAATGTTCATTGCAGCACTATTTACAATAGTCAGGACATGGAAACAACCTAAATGTCCAATGACAGGTGAATGGATAAAGAAGATGTGGTACATATATACAATGGAATATTACTCAGCCATAAAAAGGAACAAAATTGGGTCATTTGTAGAGATGTGGATTGACCTAGAGTCTGTCATACAGACTGAAGTAATAAGCCAGAAAGAGAAAAACAAATATCGTATATTAACACATATATGTGGAATCTATAAAAATGGTACAGAGGAACTTATCTGCAGGGCAGGAATAGAGATGTAGACATAGAGAATGGACATGTGGACACAGGAGGGGGAAGGGGAAGGGTGGGACGAATTGGGAGGTTAGGTTTGACATCAATATACTACCATGTGCAAAATAAATAGCTAGTGGGAACGGCTATATAGCACAGGGAGCTCAGCTCGGTGCTCTGTGACGACCTGGATGTGTGCGACTGGGGGTGTTGGTAGGGAGGTCCAAGAGGAAGGGGATATAGGTATACATTTAGCTGATTCATTTCATTGTACAACATAAACTAGCACAGCATTGTAAAGCAATTATACTCCAATTAAAAAAAACAGGGCTTCCCTGGTGGCACAGTGGTTGAGAATCTGCCTGCCAATGCAGGGGACACGGGTTCGAGCCCTGGTCTGGGAGGATCCCACATGCCGCGGAGCAACTGGGCCCGTGAGCCACAACTACTGAGCCTGCGCGTCTGGAGCCTGTGCTCCGCAACAAGAGAGGCCACGACAGTGAGAGGCCAGCGCACCACAATGAAGAGTGGCCCCCGCTCGCCGCAACTAGAGAAAGCCCTCGCACAGAAACGAAGACCCAACACAGCCAAAAATAAAAATAAATTAATTAATTAAAAAGCAAACAAACAAACAGTATGGTATTGGCACAAAGACAGACTTATAGATCAATGGAACAGGATAGAAAGCCCAGAAATAAACCCACACACCTGTGGTCAATTAATCTATGACAAAGGAGGCAAGAATACACAATGGAGAAAAGACAGTCTCTTCAATAAGTGGTGCTGGGAAAACTGGACAGTTACATGTAAAAGAATGAAATTAAAACATTCTCTAACACCACACACAAAAATAAACTCAAATTGGATTAAACAGCTAAATGTAAAAACGGATACTATAAAACTCTTAGAGGAAAACATAGGGTAGAACACTATTTGAAAAAAATCGCAGCAGGGCTTCCCTGGTGGCGCAGTGGTTGAGAGTCCACCTGCCGATGCAGGGGACACGGGTTCGTGCCCCGGTCCGGGAAGATCCCACGTGCCGCGAAGCAGCTGGGCCCGTGAGCCATGGCCGCTGAGCCTGTGCGTCCAGAGCCTGTGCTCCGCAACGGGAGAGGCCACAACAGTGAGAGGCCCGTGTACCGCAAAAAAAAAAAAAAAAAAAAAAAAAATCACAGCAGTATCTTTTTGGATCCACCTCCAAGAGTAATGAAAATAAAAACAAAACAAAACTAAGGGGGCTTAATGAAACTTAAAAGCATTTGCACAGCAAAGGAAATCATAAACAAAATGAAAAGACAACCCACGGAATGGGAGAAAATATTTGCAAATGATGTGACCGACAAGGGATTAATCAACAAAATATACAAACAGCGTATGCAGCTCAGTATCAAAAAAACAAACAATCCAATCAAAAAATGGTCAGAAGACCTAAATAGACATTTCTCCAAAGAAGATATATAGATGCCAAAAAGCACATGAAAATATGCTCAACATCGCTAATTATTAGAGAAATGCAAATCAAAACTATAATGAGGTATCACCTTACACTGGTCAGAATGGCCATCATCAGAAAGTCTACAATGAATGCTGGAGAGGGTGTGGAGAAAAGGGAACACTCCTATACTGTTGGTGGAAATGTAAATTGGTACAACCACTGCAGAAAATAAAATAGAGCTTCCTTAAAAAGCTAAAAATATATATCTGGAGGAAACCTTAATTTGAAAAGATACATGCACCCCAATGTTCACTGCAGCACTGCTTACAACAGCCAAGACATGGAAGCAACATAAATGCCCGTTGACAGAGGAATGGATAAAGAAGATGTGGTACATGTATACAATGGAATATTACTCAGCCATAAAAAGAATGAAATAATGTCATTGGCAGCAACATGGATGGACATAGAGATTATCATATTAAGTGACGTAAGTTAGACAGATAAATATCATATGATATCACTCGTATGTGGAATTAAAAAAAAATGATACAGATGATCTTATTTACAAAACAGAAACAGACTCACAGACTTAGAAAACAAATTTAGGGTTACCGAAGGGGAAAGGCTGTGGGGGGGGATAAATTAGGAGTTTGGGATTAATATATACACACTATTATATGTAAAATAGATAATCAACAAAGATCTATTGTGTAGCACAGGGAACTCTACTCAATATTCTGTAATAACCTAAAAGGGAAAAGAACCTGAAGAAGAATATATATATATATATACACACACACACATATAACTGAATAACCTTGCCTACACCTGAAACTAACACAACATTGTAAATCAACTATAATATAAAATAAAAATTAAATAAACAAACAAACAAAGCCAAAATACCCATGGGCCCATCTGGTCCAAATGGTTTTGGGCAGGTCAAAATATCAGGGACCTACTGGCCTGAAAATATCAAGAACCTTTTGCTGTGAACCAAATATCTTATGGATCAAATGCATTACAGTTGTTTTGGACAGGATCAAATATCAAAGACCTTTTGGCGTGGACCAAATGTTGAATGGACCAAATGTCTTATGGACGTTTTAGACAGGACCAAATGTCTGCTAACCAACATGGCATATATAGTGACCTAGTTGGAACTGGAAAGACAACAAAAACTGGATATTGCATACAAGCTTGCCCAACATAAAGCCGAGCTCCGTATCTGAAAAGAGAGGCAAACATTAAACAAATATTCACACAAATAAATGTAAAATTGCCACCGATGGGTGTTACAAAAGAGCTGGTAGGGGGCTGGGAGAATGTATAACAGAGGGATGTGACCTATGTGGGGTTCAGAAAAGGTTCCCTGAGGAAGTAATGTTTGAGCTTGGAATTGAAGGATATGATAGGAGATAAGTAAGTGGGAGGAGAGAATGTTGCAGGTGGAAGAACCAGCATATGCAAAAGCCCAGCGCCCTGAGAGAGCATAACCAGGGTGCAGGGCAGGAGCAGACCCCATAAGGGATGGGGCTTAGAAACCTAATAGCAGATGGAGCCTGAAATGGGGTCAAGAAGAAGGAAAATGGCACATAGGTGGGATGATAGGACCCTGAAGAGGGACTGGGATTATGGTATTTTTTCAGGACTGTCTCTGGAGCAAGAGTGAACATGATGAGTCATGGAACAAAAATCTAAGCTTATTTTCCCACAAGTGGCTGTATTCACAAGACTGTGTGCTTTGCAATAAATTATCCTCCTACCAGGAATAATCTCATTTTCTTTAAGATTGTAATTCTCCCCTCAGCAATGCACAAATGGACACGTTCAGTAATGTTGGATATAAATTAGTTGAACAACCTGTAAGGTTTACATTTTTAGTGTTTTCTTTGATTACTTTGTCCTCATCTTTTTTACAGCATGATTAACTTTTTTGGATAGCCTGTTTCCAAATTCTTTTACCCACATATAGCCTAGAGGTAGATTTACATTGAAGCAAATAACGTTTAAGCTTCAAGGCTGACTACCCCCAAAACCTGCAGTGGCACTAACAAAGTTCCACACGATCATATGTTTTTATCAAGTTGGAAAAGATGACTATTTTTTTAAGCAGCAGTTGACTGAGATGGCCACATCATTCGACGCTGACTTCCCTCTATGACACTTTCCTTGTGTCAGATGGTCCTACGCCCAGCCTCAGAAGAACATGGGAAGGGAAGGAAAGGAAAAAGAAGGTTTGAAATGTTCAGAGCCAGAAGCTAGTCTGTAGACAAATCTAATAAACAGCTGCACATAACTGTAAGCAAAGAATGTGTTTCTCTTTGATAACTAGTTAAAATGAGTTCTCCTCAGTAAACATAATTTTTAACATTTTTGTTGAGAATCATGCAATAATGTCTTAAAATCTCCACATTTTGGATGTACACACTGTAGAACACTACAAGTATAAATTCCAATTAACCATCCAAAAGAAAAGAGTAAATTGTCTATTTTCCCTATAGAGAAAAATCTATTGTCATATTAAGAAGGAATAAAAGTATTAATTTATAGTCATTTATCTCATTTTAGATACATATTCATTGTATGCCTAATTCTGAATGACCATTTTTGTATTATTTTTCTTAAATTGTATGAAACTTGATTTCCCCTAGATTCATCCCTTTATGGCCAAGATTAGGTTTTTTTTTCCCTTTTTCTTTTTACTGGAAACTGTCAATACTTTTCCAACATGCTTCCACAATCTTGTTCAACTGGACTCCAAGTTATTTTATTCTTTTTCATTCAATAATGAGACATTGCTATTTCTGCTTCTTACATCTTTCCCCTCACATAATCAAAAAGTTGATGTTATTTAAATATGTTATCTATGATCATCTTTATGGCATTCCAAGTCAATCTGTTTCTTCCAAACTTTTAATGATTACTTTAGCATTATTATTTGCAAGACCATGAGTTTAATACATATGCTTTGTCTTTGTATATAACTTTCTTAGATTTCCTTTATCTGTCACTCTGTTGCACTCTATTGCATATTCTAAACTTTCCTCTTGTCTTACAGATTTTCTTTTCTCCAGAAAACTTCTTTTCCTTCTAATTTTTCAGTATTAGCCAATACAATATGTTTTTCGCCTTCCCTGCCCAGATGACCTTAATGCTCCTTTCTTCTAACCCCTTGGAAACTCCACTGAAGGCTAACCCATAAATATAAGCTGCATGTGTCATGTGTGCATTAGTCATATTTAGTTATCTTTCTCCAGATCAGCTGTTTCTAAACTTTTGGGACAAGAATAATGAATGTGTTGAAAATCAGATGAAAGCTATGGGCTATCTCTTTAGAATGACATCTCAGACACCAAACATCTTGCATTTAATCTCAAGGGTATTGACCCCATGTTAAGAATCTCTGTTCCGGACACAGAGATTCAAACTATATCCTGACCATTTTCTTTGTTTCCCAGAGAAGTCATCTCCCAGGTGATGATGGGTGTTTAGTTTTATTCCTCTTACTTTCAGATCGTTTCTCATTTTTCTCTTTGTGTATAAATAGAAAAACAGAACATTTTAAAATTGGGATTTAGCTGCCATATAACAAGGATAAAGAATATTATTCAACCAGGAGAAAGAAGGAAACCCTGCCATTGGTGACAACATGGATGATCCTTGAGAGCATTATGCTAAGTGAGATGAGTCATACAGAGAAAAACTGAAAACACGTATATTGAAAAAATTTAAAGTCTCCCGTAAGAAGGACCATGTGCTGTGGACTCTGTTGGTAGAAGATTCATATAAGAAACATACAAGTAAAACAAAAAGAGTAAACTTCTAATTTTTGGCTGTAAGGTTCCTTTCAGGTTTATTTCATTTAGTCTGTAGTTTTGGCACTGTTTTACAGTGCACATCAAAAATACATCTCGCTCCACACCTTTCTTTTTGTATATACAATATCATGATATTTCTCTTTTGTTTCTTTCTTAGATCCTCCTTCAGCTTTTTGATATATTACTTATGTATTTTAACTAACCCCTTTATTCCTGTTCTGTAACTAAACTCTGACAATGTTAACATTCAGTATAATTGGGCTCAGCCTGCATTTCACTGTCTTTTTTTTTTTTTTGCGGTATGTGGGCCTCTCACTTCCGCGGCCCCTCCCTCTGCGGAGCACAGGCTCCGGACGCGCAGGCTCAGCGGCCATGGCTCACGGGCCCCGCCGCTCCGCGGCATGTGGGATCCTCCCGGACCGGGGTGCGAACCCGTGTCCCCTGCATCGGCAGGCAGACTCCCAACCACTGCGCCACCAGGGAAGCCCTCACTGTCTCTTTTTTATCTTGACCTTCCACTTCTCGTATGTTTGACAAGGATTTTCTTAATGAAAGGCTATGCATTCTCTAGTTACCATTAGTATCCAGTGTGTGGCTAGGATTGTCTCTTTTCCTTTCCTATCCATTGGTTTGCGCCATCTCTTTGCATGGCTTTGAAGAGAGAAAGAAAGGTCTCTCTATTCCTGATTTGGCTAATTCCACTCAGCATAATAGAAATATGGCCCATATCGAGCCCTAGTCCTACTTAATGATTTGTTCTTAATATTGAGTGAGAGATTGCTGGGATGCTAGCATATTGCTAATGCTTACTTCTCGGCTTATACGATAAACCTTCTCCATCATATTTGTCAGACACTGTGCTAAGTGTGCTGCATGGCTTGTTTTATTTAACCTTTATAACAACTATAGCTACTCCTACCCTGCTGTACAGATGAAAACTAAGGATTACAAAGACAGAACAATGCATAGTAACTTAGAAATTGAACCCAACATCTTTACTCCAAAGTCCACATTTTAACCAATGTTCTCTAACTTGACTATACAAATTTTGTATCAACTCTCACCTTTTCTGTGTAATTTTTTCACTGGTCCTCCCTCTTCCAGGATGGATTTCTCTAAAAAGTCCCCTATCCTTTTTCATCCAGTCCTCTTAACAGGGGTAAAAAAAAAGGAGCTTGGGTACCCTAGGGTTGTTTTTGACACCGTCTTCAAGAAGATTCTGGGAAGGATATGAATAGAAAGAAGACAATAAAAAGATAAAATTTCTCTTTCTATTCATTCACTTTTCATTATTGATTATGGCAGCATTTTAAAATAAGACAAGCTGTACCATGTAATATAGAGCTAAATTTCCCTAATGAGAATTTTGATTAAGAAAAATCTATCCTGGACATTGCTACCTTTAAATGATATAATTTTACTCCTATGGAAATAAGACTTTAACAATTCAATTTCAAATGATTTGATCACATTTAAAATGATTGAATGTGTAGTTCAAACAGCCCATCAACGACATCAACTACATGTCTAATATTATGGTTTTATGATGATGTTAACCTCTAAAGAAAAGAATAATGAAAGTTATACTATTTTTACTTCATTATCCCTTATATGGGATTTTGATGCCTAAACTTTCAAGAGATAATTCATTGTTGAAGAAAGTGAAATCCAATCCTCAAATGTGACAATCAGAAAATTAATGTGAAATCATCAATTTCCAATATCACGTTATTTTGGTGGTCTATCGGTAGCGCCTATAAATAGCATTTGTGTACAGATGAATTCCAGGCGTATGAACCTGAGTCTGATATCCACATGGTTCTCTTGCTTATTTTCTGTCTCATGCATGAGAGGGAGAACCCTGTCTATTTCACCTTGGTCTGCATTCTCAGAAAACAGGAAAGTGCCTACTATATATTAGGTATTCAATAGCGATTCAGTGAATAAGAGAACAAACCCTGCTTTCAGAGTTCACAAACTAATAGAAAGCAAGTAGGTTATTACTAAATGCTTATATACGGTCTAAGCAGCCTTCTTGGTCCTTGCATTACTTTAAGGTATGTAGTGAATATTATTCATTATGTCTTTCCAATCGTGGTGCTTTTGCAGTTATGTAGACCGTGTTAGTAACTGAAGTTGAAAAGAAGCAAATCATTACATTTTTATAAATGAGTAAAGGAGGTTTTTTCCCTAAAAAAATGTTGTTAGAGGAGTTTTGCATCGTAAAAACTGTTGTTGTGATGGTCACAATGTAAACTGACCTACCCTTTTTCTCAAGCCGTTTGTAAATGAATGTAATGAGTCTTAAAATGTTTAAATTTTAATAAATCCCACTTCTGGAAATTTAATTTGAGGAAATAATACAAAAGTTTTGGATGTTTCAGTCTATACTGTCTACTAGGGAATTATTTATAATATCAAACAACTGGGAATAAGCTAAAGAGCCAAAACCAGGCAAAAGTTTAAATAAACAATTGCACACATCGTAAATAATGCTATTCATACATATAGACCCATATCAAAAGGAAAGCTAGGGGCTTCCCTGGTGGCGCAGTGGTTGAGAGTCCGCCTGCCGATGCAGGGGACACGGGTTCGTGCCCCGGTCCGGGAAGATCCCACATGCCGCGGAGCGGCTGGGCTCGTGAGCCATGGCCGCTGAGCCTGCGTGTCCGGAGCCTGTGCTCCGCAACGGGAGAGACCATAACCGTGAGAGGCCTGCGTACAGCAAAAAAAAAAAAAAAAAAAAAAGGAAAGCTATATGCAGCCAAGATCTCAGCAACAGTTTTCTTTGAGTGGTGAAGCCGTGAGTCCCTTTAACAATTCATGTATTTTTCTAGTTTTCTTTCTATTCCTGAATTTCTACCATAACATATTTATTTTCAAGTAAGGAAAAAAAGACTTCTCTCAATTAAAAATCTCATGTTTACTCTCCCCCTGTTTCCACCTTCTCTCAGTGACGGCTTCCCCCAATTACCCCACATGTGTGGCTTTCATCCACTCTATGGCTCCTGTGACCTCCTCCTAAGCAGATAGAACACATGTATTGGGTTTGTTTCACATTCACGTAAAACAGTAACATTCTCGCACCCAAGAGTTGCACTGATGAGGCGAGAGGGCTGATATCCCAACAGGACAAATGTAAAGTAATAGCTACTGGTATAAAACCAACAGACCCACAGCTGTCACCTCAGCCCCTTCACCAGTCCAACAATTCCACACATGCCTTGGAAGCAGCCTATGGAAGACCCCGAAGCAACATCGAGGGGAAAAGAAATGGCATGGATTCACCAGTCTTCTGCTTCTTTTTCTTAATTATCTAGTTTTTAATGCATGATTGAAGACAATCTGCCGATGTTCTTGTTTTGGGCCGTACCACGCGGCACATGGGATACTAGTTCCCCAACCAGGGAATGAACCCATACCCCCTGCAGTGGAAGCCCGCCGTCTTAACCACTGGACCACCAGGGAAGTCCCTCACCGATCTTCTTTTACATAATAAGCGCATGCCTACCAGAATAATAAATATAGATAGATAACTAGAAAAAGAGAAAAAGCAAAGGATCATGTTAATTCTCTTTTCCCATTACTTCATTACACTTGCTTAGCTAAACACCCATCTCTTTCTCTCTCTCTTTTTTTTTTTTTTTTGCGGTACGCGGGCCTCTCTCTGCTGTCACCTCTCCCGTTGCGGAGCACAGGCTCCGGACGCGCAGGCTCAGCGGCCATGGCTCACGGGCCCAGCCGCTCTGCGGCATGTGGGATCTTCCCGGACCGGGGCACGAACCCGTGTCCCCTGCATCGGCAGGCGGACTCTCAACCACTGCGCCACCAGAGAAGCCCCTCCTTCTCTCTTTTTGATGCTTATACTTGATCCAGAGACTTGTTGACTTTGGCCTGGAAACCCATTTTTAACGGTTATGCCATTTGTCTTCTCTATCAATAATTCTCAGAAGTAAACATGGGGCTGTTACTAAATTTTTTTTTTTTTTTACAAACAATGGACAAGGACAAAAAGCTTCATTTCTGTCTTTCAAAATCAGTGATTTGAAGATTGGTTAAGTGAGAGCCAGGAGCTTTAAACTGTGTACACAGGATTAACAAGGCCATGCCCCAACAATCCCATTTTACTGAATCACAGTCAAATTATAATCTACTTAGCCATGATCAACTTTTCTCATTTTTTTCTCAGCTAAAACAATCACTAGGATTCGCTGGTCCTGTACACCCTTTACTCCTGAAAACAGCAGAGATTTTCAGTTGTTTCTGAGTTGCTCTGCTTTTCCCATGAAAGCTTCCCAATGATAAGGCAGGCTATCATTTGTAGGGACTCCAGTGAAATTGTTTTTAAGACTAGAAAAGCTAGGAATCTTGATTGCCTACTCAGAAGCCAGGAGAGCCCTTGAAAGGGTCTCCGCAATTGAAATAATTTTTATAGAAGAAATGGTAATACATTGTATCATGGAAATTCTATTTCATGAGATTTTCTCCAGTTGATTCTAAGGTGTCATAACTACATAAGTTTTGCACCCTGTATTTTATCACCCTCTTACATCTCCAAAGAGTCCTTTAGTTCTAATAACACAAGATGTAATGTAAGGTCCCTGGTGACATGTGGAGCCTTCTGCTCTATTCCAAGGCACTGGAGTGGGGGAACAAAAGCTATTCTTGTTCCTGGCATAGAGCATTCGTATTTTACATTGAGTGATGCAAATTGTTAGGAAAAAAAAGGAAGAAAAGGTCAGATACAAATTGCGTTCTGTTGGCACCAATCAAAATCTTTTCTTTTCTATGACAGGACAGCAAATTGCAGTGAGTAATGAAGGTCCTTTGATATGCTACCATGCAAATAAGCTGCTATCACACAAGGGCACAGAATTGGAAAAGAATGAAACATGGTCATTATGATTTCTACCCTGAGACTCCTAGGGATGAGGAAAGATGATCCCAGATATCTGTCACCAATTTTTAAACTCTCTAGTATGACTCGAGGGAAGATAGAGAGTAGATATTTTACCAGAGATAAGGAAGAGTGATGGGATTACAGATTCATAGAAACTTTTTAAGTGCTTGGAATTTTCTTTATGGGCCTCATGTGAGCCATAGACATAGTTGGCCGATGTTTCAACAAAGCATTTGACAGACTCACATGATACTCTTGTGAACAGAATGGCAAAAAGTTTGGTAGAGTTTTAACGGGTTTAATAAGAGAGCCCTGGGATAATGATTAATGCTTGACGTACACGTGGAGTTTAGCTTACTGGAAATGTGCTACAGAATTTTGCTTGGACTTTTTTTTTTTTTTTTTTTTTTTTGCGGTACGCGGGCCTCTCACTGTTGTGGCCTCTCCCGTTGCGGAGCACAGGCTCCGGACGCGCAGGCTCAGCGGCCATGGCTCACGGGCCCAGCCGCTCCGCGGCATGTGGGATCCTCCCGGACCGGGGCACGAACCCGTGTCCCCTGCATCGGCAGGTGGACTCTCAACCACTGCGCCACCAGGGAAGCCCTGCTTGGACTTTTTTTGACTAGATATTTAATCAACAACTTGAAGGCACGTGCCAAACATAATTAAATTTAATAGGAAGAAACAGAAAGTACCATATTTAGAGAATCAACTACACAAATATGGAATCTAGTGGGATGGTGGCTTGATAATACCTCAAATTAAAAACAAATATTCTTAGGGATTTAACTGAAAAAGATCAGAATTATCCATTAATTTGACAGGGTTTCTATTAAAGCTTTTAAAATCTGAGGTTTTATCAATAGGCATTTACTATTTAGGTCAAAGACATACTTGTACCACTTTGCCATCCTTATACTCTATTTGTATTATTCTATTTGATTTTATATGAAATTTTTAAGGCTTTGATTTAACAACAAAAAAGAGGTATATGTCCAACATTATAATGGCAAAAAGGAACTGTAAATCTTATAGTAATAAAATGGTTAAAAGAGGTTAGGAAGGTTATCTTGGACAAAACATGATTGGGAGGTGATAGTAGCAATTCATTTTATTTAAATATTTTAAAAGCTATTGGTGAGAAGAAAATAGACACTCTGTGATACAATAACGGACAACTAGATCCAAGGAGTACAAATTACAAGAAGTCACATTGTTTCCAAGTAAAAATTTGTTTAAAAATTTATTCATAAAATGGACTGCTCTCCATACTTGGGGGAAAAAAAAATATATATATATACTTTTTTTCTAGTTGTTTGTTTGTTTTTAAGAAAGAGAACTTATCAACTTAAGGAATAGTGTAAAGTGTTTTGAAATTGAGAATTGGACCAAAATTCCACTAATGATATAAAAATATTTAGTCATCTAAATTTTTATGCTAGTCATTATAGTTAAAATAGTAGACTTTTACTTTACATATCATTTCAATAGCCCTAAGCTAGTTCCTAACACTGTGGAGTAGTTTTCGTTCCTTATTTTTTCCAAATACTGTAACAACTAAAACACTTTGCTGGAATTTCAAAATTTGATTGTAACATGAAAACCATCCTACCTTGACCTCAAGATTTCAATACTCATTTATGTGCTAAGGCTGGGCTGCTCAAAAATGTTATTATTGGAAACAAAGAAGAGTTGCTTTCAGGGAACATCTCTCTTGTTTCCGTTGGGATTATATGATGTGGTTATGACACACTAGTGGTGTGTGCTATGTATTGACCCCTGGTTTGCTAATGAAATTTAAAGCTCTGGGACATTGCAGTTCATTATTTCTATTTGGAAATCTACTGCCTGACTTGAAATAACTAAATTTTAATTAAATTTGATAGTTTTGTCTCCAGTATGACAGAGTATTTTATGAACAACAGGTGCTTCAATAATCGCTCTGAATAGGAATTCATAATCTCAGACAACATCCTTCTGTATCATCACTCAAAAAAAGAGACACTGAAACGTTAACTTAGGCAATTTTATCTACTGCAAACATTTCATTAAGTGGCCCTCTTCTCTTAAGGAAGAATGGCAACCTTTGAAGGAGGAGGAGAGACTAGCTCTTAAAAGTCATCAGGAAATTACTGGACAAAAGACAGAGGATAGTGGTTTTGTTTTACAATGTGCTCTATTAAATAAAATGATTATGAGACTTGCATGGATTTATTATTTATTACTAACAACAGTGAGAGTTGTCATCATTTGTGAATTTTACAATGACTAAGAATTGCCTCTGTTACAGAATTATTTGGTACTGAAGAAGGAACAGAGAGTTAAGGCCTTTGAATGTTTTAAAATTTTTTAAATCTAATATTTTGTTGTCATCTCAAGATTTGAAATCAGATGATCAAAGTTCAAATCTTAGATTTCCTATTTCCTATTTATTAGGTCTACTTTATCCTTCTAAATCTAAATTTCCTCAGTTGGGAAATGGTGGGTGGGTGTGAGGATTGGATTAAATATTTGTTGAATCTAAACGTGGCTGATGCTCCATAAATATCTAATAGTTGGACTGTTGTCTATGGAAATACGGTAATTCTTGTTTTTAACACAGTGAGTGGGATACTTTTCTACTATCAGATGATGCTTATTTTGTATTGGTAATTCCCTTTTGCGGGCTTCCTCCCTATTTTAACCTCTTCTAGAGAGGTTACAGTAGAAAAAATAATGGAAGAAAAAAGTAAAGCATTCCAAATTGCTTTCGGAAATTCCTGGCAGAAAAAAAAGAAGCTGAGTGAAAGATCTTTCTGTACGCCAAACGCAAAGTTTATGCCATAAACCAGGAGCCAGCAAACTATACTCTGCAGATCAAATTCAGGCCACCACCTGTTTAGTAAATAAATGGTCTGGGTACAGTCACATTCGTTCATTTACACACTGTGTACGACTATCTTCATGATATAATGGCAGAGTTGAATAGTTGTGACAAAGGCTTTATATCTTGAAAGCCTCAAGTATTTACTATTTGGTCCTTGACAGAAAAAAATTTGCCCATCTCTGTCACCCACCATAGTCAGGTCAGAAATAATAATTGGGCAAGAGCCCCATTTGCCATCTTTTCTCTTTCATGCTACCTCTTCACTTTTTCCTAAACTGGGGAGAGATGAGGGATGATAAAAGTCAAGTTTTATAGAAGATAGTTAAAACCCCAGATACATTTTGAGGAACTAGAAGGAAAGAGGGTATTTGTGTCAGAGTCCTGTCTGGAACATGAAAAACCAGAGCCCTCCCAGAAGTTCCCCACAGCAGCACCAGTGCATCCAGTGACTGCAGTGGGGGTAGAGACGGTGTTTGGTGGCAGAAGCAGAGGCATCCCGATGTCTCTGAGAGCCAGGGTAGCCAGGGAGAGCAGTCAATAATAGACCAGGAGGCACCATGGGCATTTTGGAAGATGTTGCTATGCAACAGTTCCAGCTTTTAAGTAGGACAGAACTGGGGCATGATATTTCCAAGAAGCTCATAACATTCTTGAAATCTAGGCACTGCACGTTAGGTGACGTAGAGTAGTCCCGAAAGACAAAATTCTTTACCAGAGAAAAATTATGATGGAGTGGCTGAAAATGTATTTCTTGCACTCATGTATATGTCATATAAACGTTTTTTCTTTGTTATTATTGTGAATCCACGGAAATTTGGGGGTTTGCTAAAACAGCTAACATTACTCTAAATACACTTTTTTTTGTTGTTTTTCTTGTTGTTTTGTTTTTGTTTTAACAGAATACGGGTAGCTAATAATACAAGACGTTCAAGAAGGCCTCCATGTAAGGAATGACAGCTTCCTGGGTGTCCAAGAGAGAGAAGTCACCATGGCTGAGACAGTCCCTGCAGCCAAATAGTAGGTTCAGACGGTGCAGTTAGAGCAACGGTGGTTTCAAAAGTTTGAAAATTAAGTAAAAGCCATATTGTGAAGAAACTTGAATGTAAGTGTAGATTTTATCCTACAAGCATTTAGCAACCATGGTTTTTTCAGCTGGTGTTATGGGGATCAAATAACTTGAGGCAGGGCAAAAGAAAGAAGAGAACTAAATAGTTTAAAAATAATAGTAAATAATAATAGGATGGATAAACAACTGGGTCCCATTGTATAGCACAGGGAACTATATTCATATCCTGTGATAAACAATAATGGAAAAGAATATGAAAAAGAATATATGTATATATAGCTGAGTCACTTTGCTGTACAGCAGAAATTAAATACAACATTGTAAATCAATTATATACTTCAATAAAATTTAAAATAAAAAAATTAAAAATCAAAAAAATTATAGTATATAATAAAACTATTAGAATAGTCCTAATCTACAACAAAGGAGGCAAGACTATAAAATGGAGGAAGGACAGTCTCTTCAATAAGTGGTGCTGGGAAAACTGGACAGCTACACATAACAGAATGAAAGGAGAACATTCTTTAGCACCATACACAAAAATAAGCTCAAAATGGATGAAAGACCTAAATGTGAGACTGGACACTATAAAACTCTTAGAGGAAAACACAGGCAGAACACTCTCTGACATAAATCGCACCACTATCTTTTATGATCCATCTCCCAGAGTAATGGAAATAAAAACAAAAATAAACAAATGGAACCTAAGTAAACTCAAAAGCTTTTGCACAGCAAAGGAAACCATAAAAAAGAAGAAAAGACAACCCTCAGAATGGGGGAAAATATTTGCAAATGAAGGAACTGACAAAGGATTAATCTCCAAAATTTACAAGCAGCTCATGCGGCTCAATATAAAAAAAAAAACAAACAACCCAATCCAAAAATGGGCAGAAGACCTAAATAGAACTTTCTCTAAAGAGGATATACAGATGGCCAAAAGGCACATGAAAAGATGCTCAACATCGCTAATCATTAGAGAAATGCAAATCAAAACGACAATGAGGTATCACCTCACACTGGTCAGAATGGCCATCATCAAAAAGTCTACAAATAATAAATGCTGGAGAGGGTGGGGAGAAAAGGGAACCCTCTTGCACTGTTGGTGGGAATGTAAACTGGTACAGCCACTATGGAGGACAGTATGGAGGTTTCTCAAAAAACTAAGAACAGAGCTACCATATGATCCTGCAATCCCACTCCTGGGCACATAACTAGAGAAAAACATTGTCCAAAAAGATACACGCACCCCAGTGTTCATTGCAGCACTGTTTACAATAGCCAAGACATGGAAGCAACCTAAATGTCCACTGGCAGAGGAATGAATAAAGAAGATGTGGTGCATATACACAATGGAATATTACTCAACGATTAAAAAGAATGAAATAATGTCATTTGCAGCAACATGGATGGACCCAGAGACTGTCATACTGAGTGAAGTCTGACAGAGAAAGAGAAATATCGTATGATATCACTTATATGTGGAATCTCAAAAGCAATGATACAAATGGACTTATTTACAAAACAGAAACAGGCTCACAGACTTAGAGAAAGAACTTATGGTTACCGTGGGGGAAGGGTGTGGGGAAGAGATAGTTAGGGAATTCGGGATTGACATGTACACACTGCTATATTTAAAATGAATAACCAACAAGGACCTACTGTATAGCACAGGGAACTCTGCTCAATATTATGTAACAACCTAAATGGGAAAAGAATTTGAAAAACAGAATAGATACATGTATATGTATATATGAATCACTTTGCTGTACCCCTGAAACTATCACAACGTTGTTAATCAACTATACTGCAATATAAAATAAAAAGTTAAAAAAAAAAGAAAAGAAAAGAATAGTCCTGGCATAAGGTGATGAGCAAATTTCAAGACCCTGGTGCCAATGAGTAAATGTTACTTATTGGTGTACTCTCAGTATCTAACACAGTGCTTAACAGGGAGAGGGCCCCCGAGAAATAGTTATTTTATGAATAGATGTGTGGCTGTGTGACCAGAAGGGGCCATATATACGATAGGATCTGAAAAAAGAATACATGATAGGATTTGGTCATTGAAAGGATGTAGAGAGAAAAAAGAGTCTTTGAGAACTCCAAGACTTTAATTCTTTCCCACCAAGATAGGAAGATCTGGAGAAGGACCTGTTTTGTGTCTAAAAAAGATAAACACTGTGTCATTTATAATGTACAAGGCAACTTTTGGTGTAAATTTTATCACTGCATATAAAGAGATTTTAAAATTATCATTTCAATGCTCCAATGAGTTAAAGAATCAACCATAAGTATTGTAATTCTGATAGCTCTGTGTGCGTGAGTTTTAATAAATTTATTTATGTATTTTATTTCTGGCTGTGTTTGCTGCGAGCAGGGGCTACTCTTCGTTGCAGTGCGCGGGCTGCTCATGTGGTGGCTTCTCTTTGATGCAGCGCATGGGCTCTATGTGCACAGGCTTCAGTAGTTGTGGCATGAGGGCTCAGTAGTTGTGGCTCACGGGCTTAGTTGCTCCGCGGCATGTGGGATCCTCCTGGACCAGGGATCGAACCTGTGTTCCCTGCATTGGCAGGCGGATTCTCAACCACTGCGCCACCAATGGAAGCTCAGTTTTGTGTTTTTAAATACCTTGATTTTTTCAAAATGGAGGCCAACGACTAATTTTATCCATACTGAAAGATAAGCTTAGTAAAATAAACAGGTAAGATAATGTCACAAGGAGTACAGTCTGGCATTCTTCAACCCTAGAGGACAGCAATGTCCAGTTTTTGAACTAATTAAGTAAGGAAATAGAGTAACACAAGTAACACAAGGGAATATACAGAATAGAATTTTTAAAACTTTTTTTTTGATTGAAGCCTTTCCCACATTTCACCACTGTTATTAGTCAACAGTGTGTTAGGCTATAAATTTATTCATTTTGTCATAAACTGTATCTTTCCACTTAATTGTGAGAGGAGCCAATATAATTGTAAGTACCAGAATCGATTCTGGGATTAAAAGACCAATTTCTACATCCCACATAAAGAGGAGCTAGGAAAGAGCAATTGCATTACAAAAATAGTTTAGGGGGGCTTCCTTGGTAGCGCAGTGGTTGAGAGTCCGCCTGCCGATGCAGGGGACATGCGTTCGTGCCCCGGTCCGGGAAGATCCCACATGCCGTGGAGCGGCTGGGCCCGTGAGCCATGGCCGCTGAGCCTGTGCGTCCGGAGCCTGTGCTCCGCAACGGGAGAGGCCACAACAGTGAGAGGCCCGCGTACTGCCAAAAAAAAAAAGTTAAGATGACTAAAATATTATTCTTTATTATAGTAAGGGTTCTACCTTATTCCCTTTCAACGGATCTTCACAGGGTCTCAAAGCTGTAAAAGAAGGCAATTTGGAGAATAGGAACTTAATAGTAAATCTCAGAATACACATTGATTACTCGGCTTTTAAATTACCCCTTCCAATGTTTAAGTAAGTCATGGTACATCCATATAATGGGCTATTGTGCATCCAAATACAACCCAAATAATTTGGCCATCCTCCAAAGTATCCTAAATCAGGCCAGTTCTCCCTGCTTCCCTCCTCTCTGTTGTTTGTGCTCTTTTTTTTTTCTTAACATCTTTATTGGAGTATAATTGCTTTACAATGGTGTGTCAGTTTCTGCTTTACAACAAAGTGAATCAGCTATACATATACATATATCCCCATATCTCCTCCCTCTTGCGTCTCCCTCCCTCCCACCCTCCCTATCCCACCCCTCCAGGTGGTCACAAAGCACCAAGCTGATCTCCCTGTGCTATGTGGCTGCTTCCCACTAGCTATCGGTTTTATGTGGCACATGTATACAATGGAATATTACTCAGCCATAAAAAGAAATGAAATTGAGTCATTTGTAGTGAGGTGGATGGACCTAGAGTCTGTCATACAGAGTGAAGGAAGTCAGAAAGAGAAAAATACCGTATGCTAACAAGAGGCAGGACGGGAATAAAGACACAGACCTACTAGAGAATGTTTGTGCTCTTAATTGAACTAACTTTGGAGCCTCCAGGGTCATCCCTCTGCTTCCATTCTTGCCCATCAGCCAGTCCTTTCTCTATAAAGCTGCCAAAGTGAAATTTTAAAACACAGATCATATTATATCACTGCTTCCATCTCCCCAGTGGCTTCAATTCTTTTTAGAATTAAATCTAAATCTATTCCCAAGTCCCTCCATGATCTGTGCCACACTCCACCCCGATCCCATTTCCGTCCATCTATACCTGAAGCACGTTGGACTTTCTCTGACAGTAATTTCCACCTTCTCACCTTCTGTTTCATCTTCCTACATTACCGTTCTCCAAGATCAATACCTATCTAAGTGCCATTCAAGTTTCAGCTAAAATATAGATTTCAGAGGAGCGTCCTGACTCTGAAATCTCACACTGTCTCTCTTCTTCAAGTCTCTACCATATAATACAAAATTATTATAATAACAACTGTTTAATTTAATGATACATGACACTCTCTGAAAAGGAGGATAAGTAACACTGTATATATAAGATTTTCATTACAAGTGGGATTTCAAAGAGGAGTTTCTAGAAGTACTGTCTGAATTTTATTTATAGCTGAGAAATACTGTCAGAAAAGCAAAGGAGACTAGCAAGGGAAGGGGAAGGTGGGCAAAGAAGGGGAGGTGAGTAAATCTAGTAGACTTTTTCAGCCACATTTTTACATCCTACCATAATGGAGTTCACTCTGGGTTGCCTGGACAATGTGCTGCCCCCTCACCCCTCACCAGTTGTAGGGACTATGTCAGTCTCAGTCTCCCACAGGACCAGTGGTTTCCTTGCTCTGGCAGTAGGAGCCACAAACTTCCATAGGGCTCAAGGCCCTTAGGTTTTGGGCATATGAAAACCCTATGTTATCTAGCAGTCAAGAATGTTTCCATATTCTAGATTGCTCTTAAGACTTCCTTCATAAATAGGGAAGCAACAAAAGGGGTAGGGGTCTCTTCTCCCAGTTTGCCTCTGACTGTGGAAAGTCAGGAACTTTGGCATGTATATTCCTTAAAGAGTCTATTCCTTAACTCACGCTGTGTGGTGTTATAATACTGGTCCCAAGTCTGATGGATGACACAACCCATCAATTAGCTATAGCCAGGCAATCTATGGCATAGGATTAATTAATTACATCCTTTAAAAAGTTGCTTGGTTCTTTTTTATGGCTGAGTGTATAACTGAGTCATTTTGCTGTACAGCAGAGATTGGCACAAGATGGTAAATCAACTATACTTTAATTAAAAAAAATTTTAAGAAGTTGCTTAGTTATTGAGTGTTTGGTACTTTTAACTTGATATGAAAATTTCCTATGCTATAAAACTAGAAGGAAAACATAACTATTTTCAATAACATAGAGTAAAATAGTAAATTCTTTAAAATCATTATATTATTTTTTCCCCTGCCTGGCCTCTCTTCTGCCTTTGCCTTTTTCTTGTCATCTTTTATTTCCCGAAATATTAATAATGACCTTTCAGAACGGCTCTCAAGCAGATGAGAATTTCAGATTTAACCATGACCAAACCCTTTGCTGTGTTATCATTAATTAGCTTAACCAACAGTTCATTTGAAGAAAGTTCCTAAAATGCTCTAAATTCATAGTTCCCAATTAAATGATCCCTTCTCTTTTTTTTTAACATCTTTATTGGAGTATAATTGCTTTACAATGGTGTGTTAGTTTCTGCTTTATAATAAAGTGACTCAGCTACACGTATATGTATATCCCCATATCCCCTCCCTCTTGCGTCTCCCTCCCTCCCTCCCCCACCCTCCCTATCCCACCCCTCT
Organism: Globicephala melas; assembly: GCF_963455315.2. NCBI lineage: Eukaryota > Metazoa > Chordata > Mammalia > Artiodactyla > Delphinidae > Globicephala > Globicephala melas. Next base: position 9,108,815 of record NC_083322.1, read on the forward strand.
AGGTGGTCACAAAGCACCCAGCTGATCTCCCTGTGCTATGTGGCTGCTTCCCGCTAGCTATCTCTTTGACGCTTGGTAGTGTATCTCTGTCCATGCCACTCTCTCACTCTTTTTTTGTTTTGTTTTGTTTTGTTTGCGGTACATGGGCCTCTCACTGCTGTGGCCTCTCCCATTGCGGAGCACAGGCTCTGGACGTGCAGGCTCAGCGGCCATGGCTCATGGGCGCAGCCGCTCCGCGGGATGTGGGATCTTCCTGGACCGGAGCACGAACCCGCGTCCCCTGCATCAGCAGGCGGACTCTCAACCACTGCGCCACCAGGGAAGCCCTCTCTCACTCTTTTGAGAATAGCTGTGAGGAGGCGGACTCTCTTTGGCTGTGCTGCAAGGTGTGGGGAAGAGTGAGAAAAGAAAGAAACCTGATATTGATCACGAGTCCTTGAAAGCTACAGATTCTGCATAGGAACCACTTCACATATTAAATTGCAGTGGTTTCAGCTCTAGAAAATATAATGAGGAAACAGTTGACAGTGTATGGTGCTATCTTATTTTCCTGTAATGTGCGATAATGAGATAATTTGGGCTGCGCTAGGACAAGACTAATCAACTTGAATTTCCACCAAATTTAGCAAAGCAGAACCTAACATCATTTCCTATTCCACAAAGATTTCATTTATGGCTCATTTAGTTACATATATAATACTCAGCTTTACTCTTTGCCATAGCCACATTGTGGCTTAATCAGTGCTGAGCTGCTGCAGGATACATTGTTTTGTCATAAATCGACACAAAACACATTTTGTAGCATCTGTAAACAGCACAGAAAAGCAAGAGCTTCAGAAAATAGATATTAAAACGAATTCAGTTTTTGTTACAGCAGATCTTACAATGAACATTCCAGAAATATATTAGCCCAACTTTGGACTCTGATGTCTGAAGTCACTGTTCACTGTGTCTATAGAAACAGATGATGGGCCTCTGACCTCTATGCCTTTCTGTTCTGCTACATTAAAAGTTTTTTGGGGGCTTCCCTGGTGGCACAGTGGTTGAGAGTCCACCTGCCGATGCAGGGGACACAGGTTCGTGCCCCGGTCTGGGAGGATCCCACATGCTGCGGAGCGGCTGGGCCCGTGAGCCATGGCCGCTGAGCCTGCACGTCCAGAGCCTGTGCTCCGCAACAGGAGAGGCCACAACAGTGAGAGGCCCGTGTACTGCAAAAAAAAAAGTTTTTTTGAGGACAGGGACTACATTTCATTTCATTTTATATCCTCTCTGCCAAATCTAGTGTTTGGCACATGGCTGATGATCAAAAAGTGCTTGTTCAATGTGTTTCTGTAAAACAGTATCTATAAGTAGGTTTAAAGAACAAGAGTCATGGAAGTTATACTTTTGGGCTGAAATCTTGGTGGTTAGTAAGTATGCATACATTTTGTGATTTTTAGGGGTAAAAGTCTCTAATTATTAAATCAGATTGATTTATTCTTTATGCTTTTCTTTCTAAATAAATACAAGGTCCTGTTTATAATTAATCTAATATTGGACTAAAATGTAAATATATGACTTCTTATCTTCCTTAAAAAATATAACTTTAATCTGATTTAATATTAGATTGCAATTATGTTTATTTGAATGTCTCAACAACAAGAACATGTGGGGAAGAGCTCTAGATAGAAGAGTGGCATCTTCCTAAGAATAAAAGGCTGCCCTTGTGTCTTTCCTCTCCTCTGAGAGAGTGGCATGGACATATATACACTACCAAATGGGAAATAGATAGCTAGTGGGAAGCAGCCACATAGCACAGGGAGATCAGCTCGGTGCTTTGTGACCACCTAGAGGGGTGGGATAGGGAGGGTGGGAGGGAGGGATACGCAAGAGGGAGGAGATATGGGGATATATGTGTATGTATATGTATAGCTGATTCACTTTGTTCTAAAGCAGAAACTAACACACCATTGTAAAGCAATTATACTCCAATAAAGATGTTAAAAAAATATTTCTTAAACCAGAACAATGAAAGGAAACAATGCCTAAAGGATTAAAGGAAAGCCTAAGAATTTCCTCTCACCAAAAGTAATATCAATAAAGGACACAGACATTTTAAAAATACTTTAAATTAGCTATTATAAATATGTTCAAATAACTAAAGGAAACCATGCCTAAAGAATTAAAGGAAAATATAACCGTTTTATCTCACCAAAAATAATATTCATAAAGGGGAGAGACATTTTAAAAAGACCCAAATAGCAATTACAGAGTAGAAAAGTGTAATAACTGAAATGAAAAACTCACTAGGGAGGTTCAGAATATTTGAAATGGCAGATAAAAGAATCCATGAACTTTAATTATAGTCAGCTGGGATTATTAAGTCTGAGGAACAGAAAGAAAAAAGAAAGAAAGAAAAGTGAACAGAGGCTCAGAGACCCATATGACACCATCAAGTGTAACAAAATATGCAAGAGTTTGGAACAAGAGTTCCAAAAGTGAGAAGACAGGGAAAGGAGCAGAAAGAATACTTGAGGAAATAATGGCTGAAGAATTTCCAAATTTGACGAAAAACATTCATCTGGACATCAAAAATCTCAAGAAAATCCAAATAAGATCCAAGGGGATCACAAAGATATCCACATCTAGACATCATGGTCGAACTACTTAAAATCACAGACAAAGTGATACTCTGGAAAGCAACAAGAGAGGAGTGATCATGTAAATGTGACCCTCAGTAAGATTAACAGCTACATTCTCATCTGGAAACCGTGGAAGCCAAAGAGCAGTGGGATGATGTATTCTACATGAGGAAGAAAAAAGACTGTTCACTAAGAATTTTATATCAAGCCAAACTAGATAGACAAAAACGGAGAGAATTCATTGCTAGCAGACTTTCTCTACAAGAAATCGTAGAGAGTCCTTGAGGCTGAAATGAAAGGGACCTGTATTAAGAATATATATGTTACAACTTAACAATAAAAAGATAAGTAACCCAATTAAAAAATAGGCAAGGGATCTGAATAGAACTTTTTCCAAATAATGCATATAAATAGACAAAACATATAGGGGAAGATACTCAATTGCATTAGTCTTAAGGGAAATACAAATCAAAACTGCAATAAGACAGCGCTTCACACACACTCTGACTGCTATAATTAAAAAAAAAAGATGAATAATACGAAGTATTGGAGAGGATGTAGAAAAACTGTGATACTCATACATTGAAGTTAGGAATGTAAAATAGTTGGTCAATTCCTCAAAAAGTTAAACATAGAGTTACCTTATGGACCAGCAATTATCCTTCTAGGTATATACCCAAGAGAACTGAAATCATATATGCACATGAAAACTTATAATGGATGTTGATAACAGCAGTATTCACTATAGTCAAAAAGTGGAAACTATCTAAATGTCCTTCAACTGATGAATGGATAAACACAATGTGGTAATCCCACGAACTGTAAAAATGAATGAATTATTGATACATGTTACGACACTGATGAACCGTGGACACATTATAAGTGAAGGAAGCCAGTCACAAAAGACTACATAGTATATGATTCCATTTATATACAATGTCCAGAAGAGTCAAAACCATAGAGGCAAAGTAGATTAATAGCTACAAGGGGCTGGGATGAACAAGAGAATGGGGAGGGATTGCTAATGGTTATGGGTTTTTTGAGGGGGGTGATGAAAATGTTCTAAAACTAGATAGTGGTGACGGTTGCACCACACTGCAAATATATTAAAAGGTATTGTATAACTTAAAATGGGGAATTTATGGAATGTGAATTATAGCTCAATAAGGATTTCATTTAATCAAACAACAACAACAAACTGTCTCCTGAATTCTAGTCTTGTGGGTTTTTTGCCTTAGCAATACATTTCTCTTCCAAAAGAAGAATTTTTAGAGGAAGACTGTGTTATCAATGTGAAGATAATTTCTGTCAGTAATTATTTAAAATGACAGCGTAACAAAAAAGGTCTATTATTATTTTAGATGTGATATGGTTTCACCAATATAGAACTCTTATATGGAACTGTTTGGGGAATGTGCAAGACTAAAGAGGTTTCAGTTTGAAGGAGATACGCACATACACACACACACACACACACACACATCAGAATGACACATTATAATTCATGACAATAGACAGCTCAGTAAAAACTGATAAAGTACAGATAATCTATTTGGGATAGAGTATGATGAAGACATAAACAATTGTATGGAAGGATGAGTGTAGCGGACTTGCTTGGAGATAAACAGGATTTCTTCTGAATGCAGTGTGTAGTGTTAAAGATGTGACATCACACATCGTATGTCCTGATCCTTTCCTTCAGCAGATCATGTTTGGTTGGATTAGTACATTAGCGCTCTTGACAAAAAATTACTGTTCTAAGACTTTTCAGCAGCCATACCTTTGGAAATGTGTTTCTGTGCTACTTCCCCTCTCTAAATTGATATATGAACCATCCACTGGCATAACATCCGTTTTCCCTCTCCAGAAAGTTCACAATATGATAGTAGGTCCCCATCTAAATGAACTCTGAAGCGTCGGGATATTTTTGGCAGCATTTTTCCTGCACGTCTTCTTTTTCTATTATTTTTTGTTCACCGTGCATGTAAATGGATGAAAGAAAAAAACAGGTGAAAATGATTAATTTCATTACTAGAAGGAAATACAATTGGAAATGAAACGTTCTGCCACCAGAGTCCTATGTGATCCAAGTCCCTGACTTAAAGGAAAAAAGCTTGTAGAATTTTAAGTGATGTGAATTCAACTGGTTTATTTTACAACAAATATTTTTCACAAGATATAGCAAGTCCAGTTTCAAAGCATGGTTTCAAACAATCACTGGTTGTTTCAGGTAAAGTACAGGGATCTCAAGAACAACAACAGAGTAAAGTAGAGCAACTTACCAGGTAGGAAATTTTAATGTTTTTCTCTAAGAAGCGATTGGAAGCATGCCAGGAAGGCTCCCAAATTCTCCATCACAGTCACTGAAATTCCATTCTTTCTGGGTAGATGCGTATGTGGTCTAGGCAAACCCATGCTATACCTCCCTCCTCCTCAAATATTCTTTCCCACCTTTACATTTCCAGATCTTTTATCTTTTAGAAACAGTCCAAATGCCAGCTGCCCTATAAGGTTCTCCAAGATCATCTCCAGGTACCAGGAATCCTTGTTTATATTTACTCAATTCTTTATCTGCATCAACTGCATGCATTTATTTGTCACTTCCACTGTTAACATCTCTTACAAACTTGTGAATGCATTTTATTTCTGTCTCTTTATTCCCGCAGTGGTGCAGTGCCTTGCTTTCAGTCAGTAATCAACATGTAAACATTTATTTGTTTGAGTAAATGTTGTAAGACTACACGTGACTCGGGAGGGAGAACTTGAGAAATTACAAGGCGTGAATTCTTTGATATGAATCAATTTAACAAGACACAGTCTTCTTCTGAGGGAGAGACGAACATTGGAAAGGTGAGAATTTTGATGAAGGGCCGGAATGGCAGAATGGATACGGATCACGGGGCATTTACTTAGGAGGGAAAGTTTGGAGGAGATACTGTGGAATGAGGTACTCGGAAACCTGAAGTTGGCTGAAATTGTTGCGTTCCCTCAAGAATGGAAAGTGTTGTTGACTGGAAGGAAAAAGGATACTAAGGCATTATTTATTAATAAATAGTATATGAAAGACTGTGCAATCCAAATTGGAGCATACATTAACTTGAACTCAATAAAATATTATACAAAGGACAGATTAAGGATAAACCATGTTTTAAATCAGAAAACTAGTAAAATCCTTTAAGAAATCAGGGATTTACTAAATGAAGATTTCTTCCCAATATTCATTATTTTTCACCAATAGACACAACTCCAATCAGCATTTAGAAACAGAAGAGACAAAAGACGAAGTTCCGTGACCACATTAAAGAAGTAGAAACGTTAAAAAGGTATTCACACAAGAGAGAGAACAGAGACTAGGACAGCGTTCACTCTGAGCCTCTGTTTTCTCGATTATAAAATACACAAAAACCCTGCTTCACAGGATCATTACAAAGAGGAAAGGAGATTATGTATACAACACACCGCATACATAGGAGGTGTTCACTAAAAGGTAAATGTCCACTGTATAATTCAAATGGGCAGTTTCTGAATTCCTGCCTTATAAAGGCAAGTGGCATTAAGTTCATTATAACTCAAGTACTAAAGATGTATTAAGAGGCATTCTGTAATTCGATGATAGAACTATACAGGGTATGGCAAAATTAAAAATACACTACTTCCTTCCATTTTTGTTAAACCTGAGTGGCTAATATGCTCATTAGGCTGTTTCTGTCAAATACCATCTTCTAACAGATGTTCATTCCCATGAAATTCATGATAACTGTGAAGTCCCGGGTAGACACAGGCTTAGTCTTTGACACTGACATTGGAAAAAGTAGGTTTTTAGGGGATGAAGTAAAGGGAAATCAGGATGGCAATATGCTCTGTTCAGATTGTCAGACCCTTGGAGGACAGAGCCCTTCTGTGAAGATCCTATGGGATATCTTAGAACACTGCATTTCTAGCTTCACAAAATTCCTGTGTGTTATTTTTTCCTAGTTGGTTGTACTTTTTATTTCTTTCTTTGTTTTATTTCAATTGTTCTCCCCTAAAACCTTCCCTAATCACAAAACAGAAATGGAGTCATTGTTTTTCTTTCCTTTTTTTTTTTTTTTTTTCGTTTTGTTTTAAATAGCCATGAGCCAGCCAAGATTGGTTTCAATGTATTTACCTCTATTTGGTAAATGGTAGAATGTCTCATAAAAAGCAAAGTTTTAAGACTCAAGAAACTGACCAAGTACATGAAGGGCTTTTCATTTTTTAACTTTCTCATCCTTTAGCGTGTGTGTGTGTGTATGAACCTGTGCCCATAGGCTTTCAAGAAAGTTGTACAAGTATCCACCACCTATACTGAAAGGCATGACTAGAGACCACTTAGGTGGAAACGGGCCTCAACTATCCCCTGAGAGGGCTTTTTTTTTTTTTTTGGCCAACAAATAATCTTGGTGACATCAGGGCAGTGAAGAGCTAAGGCAAGGTCCCATTCAACATAGACACACTCTTTCTTGCCATCCTCTGTCCACGTACACGTGGGCTTCTGCTTAGAACCTGCAAACGTGGGAGAGGCCATCATGGCCTATGCCAGGAGAGGGTCATCATCCCACACTCCCTCCTAACAGAGCCCTCACGATATCACTAGTAGATCTTTGCTGCGCGTTTTCCTCCTTCCTCACCCTCTTTTGAAATTTTGGCAAGTTATATTTGAGATCCACCTTTTAAGAAGTCGATTTTGTCTCAGCATTTGCACCCGTAAGTTTATCTTGTTTCCTATACCTTCATTCTCCTCTACTCTTCTTCCTAATTTTCTTCACCCCCTGCTGACACTTCTGCACACAGAGTTAAGTATTCCTGGAATGCAAAGGGAAATCACAAAACATTTTAAAAGCTACCATTCCATCTCAAATAACATAATATAATCTTATCTCTATGCCATTCTCATCCTTGGAAATATTCAGTATACAAAAGTCAACTTCAGGCTTATATTTCAGTGCTCTTCACTGAAGCAGAAAGGAATGACACGTTACAGGTGGCAGGGCTCTTCAATATGGTTCAGAGCATCTTCATTATTTTGCAGTGAAGAGTCTGAGAAGAAAAAGGGTACAAGAGTTTCCTCGAAGGCCAGAAGTTAACTAAATATCAAAGGCAAGGCCAGGACATGGATAGTTCCCCTGAATTAATCTCCTTGACTTTCCCCCACTTCACCACGGCTCTCAAGAATTTTTGTCTCTAATCTGTGGCCAGCCAGAACATATCTTACTTGGAAAGCAACATGCTTTATGCAATATGTATATATTTGCATATATTGCAACATGAAATATGCAACATGCAATATGTAATATATTTCTTACTTATTCAACATGGAAATGGGAAAGCAATAAGGGGTTTTATTAAGAAAGCTGTCTCCTCCTTTGGATCCAAAGACAAGTCAAACATAAAAAAGTGTCATTGTGCCCAGGGGCCCAGAGGAGCTGACCCTGACTAACTGCACGCATTACAGGCTTACCGCAGATTTGACAACCTGGGTTATAATTTTATCAAGAGATGCTCTATTTCTACACTGCCCAAAGCATCTCCTTCAATTTAATCACTTCTAAAACTCCATGGCTTCTGCTACAATGGATGATAAATTGATTTTATCCTCTGGTAGTTGGGAAGCACTAATCGCGTTTAGTTTTTGCTGTGAGCCTTCTACGGAGTTTGCATATGCACACAAAACACACACTAGATTTTGAACACATTCCTAAATGGGCAGGTGAATTGCCTTCACAGAGCAGTTCATTTTACTATTTTTGAGTGGGAAATGAAACAATGTGATCAAATGTGATTTGCATCTTGGTCAGCATAAAAAGGTCTATAGCAGTGATCATCTATCACAAAGGGTTCTCTCCTCCTAACTCCTGGCTATTTGCATTTCATATTCAAGTCTCATCCTGTTCTCTTGACAGGATGTCAACGCTACTTCATTTAAAAAATAATTTATTGGGCTTCCCTGGTGGCGCAGTGGTTGAGAGTCCGCCTGCCGATGCAGGGGACATGGGTTCGTGCCCCGGTCCGGGAAGATCCCACATGCCGCGGAGGGGCTGGGTCTGTGAGCCATGGCCGCTGAGCCTGCGCGTCCGGGGCCTGTGCTCCGCAACGGGAGAGGCCACAACGGTGAGAGGCCCGCATACGGCAAATAATAATAATAATAATTTATTGACAACTTCTGTAACGAGTTTGGGAGACGATATTCTTTATGCTTTCAGGAAAACTATTTTATTGTTACTGCTTAAAAACGGTTATTACTTAACATTTTCATATCTTCTAGTATTTTACTTCATGCAAAACATTTTTATGGCTAATATTACCTAATTTAATGTTGTCCTATTTTATAGTGAATTGTAGGTCGAATTTTGTAAATAAAGTTGGTCAGGTTTTTCAAAAAATTGTTTATTTTCATTTTATTCTTTCTCCCTTTCCTCAACAATGACCTTATCAGTATTTGTTTTGTAGCTGGAACTCACCCAAAGATAATGGTTTGAGATGGCAGATGGGCAGATAAGAGGAACCTCTAAAGGCCCTGTGAACTGGCTTTTATAACTCTGGCTCAGTCTAGATATTTTTAGACCCGGGCTCTTTATTTCCTTATCTCCCCCAGAAACCTCAACATGCTGTTTTCTGTTTCATAATTACCTTCTTTCATCTCCTTTTAGGTTCCTTCTAGATCACTCCAAACAACACTGCCTAAACAACAACAGAAATACAAACACAACCTTTTTCCAAACCTATCAAATTTTATTTTCAAACTCCTTGAAGTGATTGAAGACATGACACAAATATGACCCCAAAGCAATGCATTCATTTTAGAGATTCATCACTGTGGAGCTGCTACTCTCCAGGACATTTTCTTTTTTAGACGTTTTGAAATGATACTAGACAACAGCAGTAAAAATGGGCCACTCGTCAGGAATAGATTTGACATCATTAAACAAAACCTAGATAGCTTTTTTGCTGTTGCTAAAATCAATTTTGACTTGACCCATGTGTATAAACAGAAGTGTACCGATGAAAAGAAAATGTGTGATATTCAAGATTGATCTCAAACAGGGTTCACGGCAAGGAAAAGAAGTTACTCCTTTATTTACAAGGGTTATTATTTATATATATCTGCCTGGATTATAAGCTTAATAAAGTAAAAAAAAGTGCTTACATTTCTCATTATATCACAAAGCTCATTTTGTTTTGTTCTGTTTTCCCCGTAGTCATAAAAACCTAGTAAATATTTGCAGACTCACCACTTCAAATAAAACCTCTGCAAGATGAGGCAAACCTGAGCCTTTACAATCACCATTGGCAAATGTTTAGCCTTGAATGTGTCCTTCCCCCATGAAGGTGCATCGTGATATAACCAGTGCCCACATACCTACGTGCAGAGACATGGAGCCCTGAGTCTCGCACGGGCTTATCTGTTTTAGAGCTGCTTACAAAGAATTCTGCCCAAGGAGTTGGGTTCACACCGGTTTAAGGAAGATGTGGGAAGACTGACAAACCGATGTCTAGAATAAACAACTCAAAGGAAGAAGCAAAGAACCATGATCAAACTCCAAATTTTTTTTAAAAGATGGATTAATTCACGATAACTAACCTAAATAAAAGAGTTTACCAAAGACATTAAGAGCAAGACGAATGTGAGGATGAACAGAGTTTGCCAAGGGAAAGATGGTTTTTCAAGTTCTGTTTCTTACATTGTGGATATCAAAGAAATTACCTCTGTCTTTCTCTCTGTCTCTTTCCCTCCCTGTCTACGTTCCTCCCTCCATCCTCCCTCTCCCTCCCTCTCTCTCTGTCTTTTCTATATTTATTTGTCTAAGCAAACATTTCCAGTGGATAGTGGGTCATTGGGTTGTATAAAGATGTAACTTAGCAAGATAAATTTTTTTTTGTTTTGATACTGTTTACTCCCATTCCAAGCACCGGGCTTCTAAGATAGCACTTCTCTTAGTTCAGTACAGAAAACCATAGCAGTTTTACTCTTCAGAGATCCTTCTGGGAGTCGAGGGAGAAAGGCAATATGGCTTTTACTCACTTTTCTAGCAGTCACTGCCAATTTTGCATCCCCACATCTTTAGATTATGGATTCAGAATTTCAGTGCAGGACTATTCTTGGGTACGCTTATATAGGATATTCTACTAACAGACACATAATAAAAGCAGACGGCCACCTTTCTCTGAACATTTTGATTCAGGGAGTAGTTCCATTTCAGTTTCGGTATCCATAGAAGATTCACTTAGCAGCATCAGGTTTCTAAGGGATAGGGATGCTCTTATGGGTGCCTGGCTCCCTCTCCAGCAGCCTCCTTGAATGACTGAAGTGAGTGAGCCTTTTGTGTACAACCCTCGGACGCTATTATGTGTCCCTGAGGGTGTTAATCTCTTGGCACTGCAGCTCAGATAGGAAGTTGAAAACATGCTAATCTGAGCTGAAAAAGTGCCCTTGGGGGAAAAAAATGAAATATATTAAAGAAAAAGAAGCTCACTTTCTGATTTCTCCTCACTTTGGGATAATTTTGTTTTCTAAAAAAAAAGAAGAAAAAAAAAAAGGATTCATTTACTATGAGCATCACTGACAATATGTAAGAGAAACTGGCAAAATTTCTCCAGTACTCCAAAGCTCACAGGGGCATAGGTTAAAAGGAACTCTCTCAAGATACCATTCTGTGATGAGAGTCCACGTACAGAATGCCACTCATAAGTATCTGTAATCATTTCAGTTGTACATGAATTTACAGTACTTTCACATAAAGTCCTTATAGTTTCCTCATTTGGGTTTTTCTTTCCTTGCAGAAATCCAATGCTCTTATTCACATCATATGCATTCTAGATACAATGAAATTTTAAATAATAGTGAGAGAAATAAAAGCCACATTTGTACATAAATGTCTACTAATGGACATGCCATATTTTTCCATTGGGATAATTATATAGTTGGCTTAGATTTTACAGAGACAAGCCACCATCACAGAATGAGGAAAACTTCACTGCCTCACTACTGGGAAGTATCACATCCCCAAGATAGATACAGAATCTTAACTGCTATAGTTGAAACCCAGTATTTTAAAGCGGATACAGAGGTCCAGTACAATTCCAGAGTGAGTTTGGTAATTTAAAGAGAATTCTAGGGCTTCCCTGGTGGCGTAGTGGTTGGGAGTCCGCCTGCCGATGCAGGGGATGAGGGTTCGTGCCCAGGTCCGGGAGGATCCCACATGCCGCGGAGCTGCTGGGCCCGTGAGCCATGGCCGCTGAGCCTGAGCGTCCAGAGCCTGTGCTCTGCAACGGGAGAGGCCCGCGTACCGCAAAAAAAAAAAAGAGAATTCTAGAGTTACAAACCTATACTCACCTAAAGTGATCAATTTTTATTAAAAGTATTTATATGACATTTTAAGTGCAGTCTTTCATCTTAGTACTTTCTTACTTGCTAGTAGAGAACCTTATGTATAGTAGCGGTTTCATAAATATAATTTTCAATTGAATTTTGCACTTAAACGTCTTACTGTTTTCTTTTCATACCTGCTTCATTCAACAAACATTTGTTGGTCTTTACTCAAAAGCTACTGTTTCAGGAAGACGTACCCTGACCACTCTCCTAAATCTCTACCCTTAATAGTTCATATCTGTGAGTTTTTTTCCCCTGTAACTTACCACTACCTATCACACTTTATGTTTTTCTTAGTTAACCTGTTTATTGCTTCTTTTCCTATCCAGAATATAGCTTCCTGAGGACACACATGTTTGTTTTATCCACTGCTGTTTATTTTCCCTAGAGCTTAGAACAGAGCCTGGCAAATAGGAAGTAAACTATATAAGTAAATATTCAATAAATATTTGTTGAATGAAACAAATTAATGATTATTGAAACCTGTGAGGTGTCCACACAAAGTGATGATACTAGAATAAAATGAGAGAATTTTTTAATACTATATTGTTTCAAGTTGACTGTACACAATACCATCACTACTGTAAGAGCAATAAGAAAAAAGTTGTTTTCATTAGACAAGTTATTTCCTTTTTTAAGGCCTGTGTATCTTTCTACTCTGATCTCCTATTTCTTTCCAAGACAACACTTGAAATATTGAAATGTAATCAGAGAAAAAAGATCCTGACGGCAATGAATAGATGCTAAAGGGTTTTGAGATAAGAACTACTCAAGTAATGAATTGGACAGTAGCAGTTAAAATGCACATCTGGGGAAATGGCCCCAAAGCTACTGAGAAATGGAGGGTAACTTAGGACATTTCAGATAGATGTGGCTTCAGTCCCCTCTTCGGTACAGTGCACAGGTGCTCTAAGTTAAATCACTAATGTTGCCATGTTTCCAGTAAGATATCACTGGGGAAGACTTTCCTGTTCCTAACATTGTTAAAAAAAATAAATACTGTTTTATGGGGTTTCATTAGGCAGCAGCATATGGTTGATTGAAGAAGCAGTATACACAGGGTTGACTGAAAAAACTGTAAGTAGGGGGACCAGGTGAGAAGATCTCAAGGTAGTATACGTAGTCCTGACAAAATAGAGGGTGTTGTTTTAAAATGACAGAAAGCCAGCAGCCCTGATTTACATACTTTTACTCTTCAATAAAGGTGATCTATGCCATAGGTAAATACACCTGATGCAATGTTATTCCTTTATAACTTTCCAATAATAAATGCATGCATTAAATGGAAGGGAGGGAGCGAGGAAGGAGGGAGGACGGGATGAGGGATGGAGGAAGGAGAGAGTGAAAAGGAATGAAGAAAAGGAAGGAAGGAAGGGAGAACATCCTGTGATAGTAGAAATTCTGCATGTGTGAAACACTCTGAAGAAACAGCAAGGGCAGCTCCAAGTCCTACTAGATGTGATGATAATACCTAGGGGAAGAAATCAAGGTGTGTTCCAGATTTTCAAAACTAAGGAATTAAGAAATTTGAAAGGAAAAAAAGAAGCCATCTGGATGGTAAGCTATATTTGGAGAAATAATGATGTTTGGTTCTTAGCCAACAGTCTCTTGTTAACACTTCTCAAACTTGTTGACAAAGTCTCTGAACATTAACTTCATGGTTCTATGAACTTTTGAGGTCCCTTCAGATTTGTCTGGGTATCTCTCCACCTAACGTGTCTAATGTGTCCCCTACCTACTCCTCACCCCACTTGATAGCAGGGCTGCCTCTAAGAAAGACTGGGAATTAAGCAGGTTGACTCGGGTCTCTTACATACATCCCCTATCTCTGCCTCACCACCTTCCTTTAAGTACCAAGGGCCCAGTGACCTCATACTATTCACTCATCACCTGTTTTAGTCCCGCTGCCTCTTCAGTTCACTGCTTAAGCCCAGCTGCCCCAAACGGTGCCCAGACTTTACAGTGACCATGTATTCTGAATTTTCTTAGAACAGTCCCAGTGTCAACCATCTCCTTTTCCTATCTCAGTCTGCAGTTTGGAAAATTATCACCAAGTCACTCCTCCTCTCTTTACATTCCCTTCTCAAACATAACTCATCTTAACTATTTGTTAAAGAAATTAAAGACATTAGCATTAAGTTATAATTCCCTCTAGTAAGAGGTAGCCAGCCCTATGTAGCTGCCTTAGAAGGGCAACTACCCTCTTACTTAAAATAAATCCAGACGCGCTTGTCAGAATAAAACCAGCATCAGTATAAGATGTCTAATAAAATTAAGTGTCAATCATCGTTTGACATTGAAACAACTTAGAATTTACGCTCTAGTCTATCATAATCAGCTTTTGTTACCTTCTAACATGGGTGAAATGAATCAATGAGTTACATCAGTGAGACCACGGTTTATGTGTATTGGTATTTAATCAAAGAGGATGCAGGCACTAGCAAGTCTCATCCCCTAAAGAAAAACATCAAGTTGAAAAATATTGTTTGGGCCATGCGTACCTGATAGAGACATCTAAAAGTTTCTCCGTTTTATCTGCAATAAAACCGTGTTACATTCAAGTCACAGTGTGCAGTTACAGTACAGCTGGAAAAGATGCAATGTTTTCTTAAAGAAAATGCTTGGCGTCCAGGTGAGGAGAATACATAAAGGAATAATACTTAGGGAGCTAAGAACAGATGTGAGAAAAATGATACAGGAGCCATTGGACTCTCTGCGGCTTGAGGCAAAGTCCCATCTGTCAAGCACGTCTCTTGGCTTCCCCCAAAGAATCATGTCTCCAGCGCTGCAGTTTGTCTTGGCAATTAAACGTGTTCCAAGACCTGTCACATTTATCGTCACAAACTTCTCACGCCAGGCTTCCACCTGCGCTCTGATTTTCCATGATTATCCATGATCTCCGTGGCCTGCTGGTGACCCTCCCAGACCCACCTAAGGTTTCTCCACAAGACATCAACACTATGGCAGCCAGAGCCAAACTCATCCCCAAAACACACTTCCCTTCTTTAAGTATCTAAAGGCACATAAGCTTCCTGGGACTATTTTTTTTCACTGGAAAGTACTTGGGAATTGCGCTCCCTCGAAGGGATAAGCCCTCTAGCACACCAGGAAACAGGAAGGAAGCAGCCTGTGTTACAAAATCAGATCAATCAGGGTAAAATCCCAAGCCTGCATGTACAACATCAGAAGGTTGTTACACCTCTGATCTGACTTTCCTCATCTCTAAATTGGCATGATGATTCAAATTTCTTAGACTTCCTGTGAACACGCAATAGGCTACAACACCGGACACACAGGACACGTCACAGGAGATGAATCCATCTCACATCCTCCCTTGGTGTCTGCCTGTCTGCCATGACATCCCCCAGTGAACAGGTAGTTAATAAAGGCTGCTTGACGATGGTGATGATGATTTTTCCCTTGTTCTATTAGCTTTTTTAAACATCACCACACTGTACTTTCCAACATTACAAAAAAGATGAGCAGTTAACAGCTGTTTACCCTTTTCTGCCATTTCTTTAAAAGATCGTAAAAGCCGAAAGTCAACAAAAGAGGGTAATTACCACAATTTGTAAGGTCACTGAGCAGTCAGAACATAATACACACTCTCACTGTCTCTTTCTCCGTCTCTTTTTCTCTGTCTCTCTCTCTCTGTCTCTCATACATACACAAAATTGTTAGAATGCTATTAGCAAGACTTTTTTTCTCTTTTACTATTGCACTTTTGTCTACATGATCAATTTCTAAATTATGTTACGCCTTTTCGACCAAGAGAAAAGAAAATAGGAAATGACTGGATGAACAACTGCATCTCAAAAGTAAGAATATGAGAACCTTGGGGAGGAAACGCAATGCTCTAACTTGCAGATTGAAAAATCATTAACAAGGAATCAAGACAACAGTGCTAATCTTTTTCCATGAGATGTAGAAATAAAAGCACCTTCACTTTAACAAAATATCTGCCTTCTAAAAGACTAAAAAGTTTGGTTCCAAAGTAAGGATGTGTGCATGTGTATATGTGTATATATTGTGTATATACATATATATATATATTTACTGATTGTGAAATAATTTTTGAGAAATATTTTCAATACAATGCCTTTTTTACCTACTCATATTGTCATTCTTATAAAAAGATTTTAACAACTCTTTTGTGAATGTATCAAATCTCGTACAGCATCAAAGAATCCTGTGTCTACTAGGATAAACAAAGTGAAGATTTATGTGACGCTGTTAAGTCTGATGAATGCAAACTGAAAAATTCAAGACCAAAATACAATCATGCAAAGGATGTAGATCCTAAATGCTATTCTGTAAAACAATAAATCCGCTTCAGGTAGAATTCAGGCTTTTCCAAATATGCTGTTTTCTAATTAACAATAACGTTTTTATGCCCCCAATTTCAGTAGGCTTAACTATACGGTGTGAAAAGGCAAGGCCATCTGAATGGTATCAGGGTGCACTTGGGCAAAGGAATTCATTCATTCTACCTCTGCTGTTACGCCAGTGTGTCATCTAACTATGATTATTATAGCCTGGCAGCATTGCTCACCTGTGTGCCAACCAAAGCCTTTAAATGGATTAAGAAGTGCTCAAGTCCTGGGGGTGTACTCCAACGGGCATAAGGCAGAGGTCTCTTACGCACCCTACTCCTAGGGTCCACCCAGCACATAGACATTAGTATATAAAAGAAGATTCACATGGTAGATGTATCCTCATTCTTGGAATAATCAATATAAACTAAAGGGAAAAAAAAGAGAAAGTTTGTAGTGTGATCATAATTTTCAAAACCCCAAATTACTAGGAAACAAAAAACATAGGCTTTAAAAATGAGACCAGCTCTTTAGGTCTTCCTTCTGCCATATTTATGACCTCATTTCTTCATCTGTAAAATAGCATAATAATGCATACGTGTCAATATAAAGCAAAGCATATAATTAGCCACTTTGTGCTCAAATCTATTGTTTCTAAATTGTGAAGTGGCAAATGAAATTTATAGTATTGATAACACAATACACGAAAAACATCTTCACAGCTTAGATACTTTTGTCCACTATATATATTTGTTAGTAGAATACGATTATTCTCTAACCGTGAATGTATGCTATATCCTATTACATCCATTTCTTCAATTAATATCTTTCTCATATATCTGATGTTAAGAAAATATTTTTTGGTTAAATTAAGATAAATGTGGGTATTTATGTGTGCATACGTGTGTATAAACATACACTGATACCACTATATGTATGTATACACATAACAGAAAATCATATTTATCCAAATTGTATAGGTAAACTTATATGCATATACAAGATTTACATCTTCTTTATAAGCACTTTACAGTAAGTCCCCCTACCTATTTTTAAAATCTGCCGTATTTCTTTTTTTTTTTTTTTTCATTCTTAGTCTTTTGTTCTTCTACTGTAGGTCTTAGAACTAGCTTGTCATTTTGCAGTGAGCACACAGGGAATCTTATTCCTTTTTTTTGCTTTTTTTTTTTTTTTTTTTTTTGCGGTACGCGGGCTTCTCACTGCTGTGGCCTCTCCCGTTGCGGAGCACAGGCTCCAGACGTGCAGGCTCAGCGGCCATGGCTCACGGGCCCAGCCGCTCTGCGGCATGTGGGATCTTCCCGGACCGGGCCACGAACCCACGTCCCCTGCATCGGCAGGCGGACACCCAACCACTGCGCCACCAAGGAAGCCCCACACGGGGAATCTTAATTGCAATCTGTTACTGTTGCTTTCGCTGACCCTTAATTTTTTTTTTTGGCTCTCATGCATTTTTAACTTATTATTATGTTTCATTATTGATCATTATATTCATAATGAATGGAGCTTTATATCTTGGGCATTCTTTGAAGTTTAGATTGAAGGTGCTTTCCTCCAGAGGAGATTTGTGTTTGCTTCTGACAGGCTTCTGAGACACTTCACAATAAATTCTGAGCTGAGTCTTTCTGTTCAAAGTCAAGGTCAAGTGTATTAGTGTATTTATCCTGCTCTACAAGACACACTACTGCCACCACCACTTCTACTTTTGTTGACAATCTGGCCCATTGGATCTTAGCTATATTAAGAGTCTACTCTCAGTCAAGAATGACTAAAGTTATAGTATTAGTACAAGGAGCTAAGAATAATTAATTCCATAAATCGATTCCTCTAAGCAACAGTAGAAATCATGGCATATATTTTTCTATAGTGCTTAAACCTCCCGGTAGAATAGGAAGAATGGTTGAAAATAACAACCATAATAATTCTAGCGGTAATGAACAGCAGGGGGAGAAATACATTTGAGCAAAATAACTATTTCCTAAAAATTGTGCTTAGTACTTTACGGTACTATTCAATTCTAAAAAAAAAACAAAAAACAAAAAAACCAACAACGACCCCAAACTGACTACTGCATAGTAGATGATTTTATTATCTTCATTTTACAACTGAGTAAACTGAAGGTAAAAGACAGTGAGTAACGTGCCGAAGGTCATGGAAGTGTTCGACGTGGCATTAAACTCCAGGTCTGTCTGACTTTAGAGCTGAGCTACTATGCTATACTGTCTTTGAAAAGTTTTGGTAATACGGATATTACCAAAACATTTCTCCAAATGTCAAGAACGTATAAAAAGTAAAGATGTTTGACCTGGGCTGTTCAGCAAGAACTAAAGCAGGAAAGTCAGGGGTATTGGGAGATACAGTAAATTAGTCTACAGAATACCTATTTATATTGCCAGAATATTAACTGATGCCTCTTAGTCATTTGAAAGAGTTCGTAAACCTTTTATAGGAAGGGTTTACTACTACCTGGCAGCTTCTGTTTAGGCCATTTTTGGTAGATATTGGTGGAGTTACTAGATTTCTTAGATCTAGACTTAACTTGGAGATTTCAAAAATTCATTTCATTAGTATACCCAGTTTCTGAGAAATTGCTTCAGTCACAAAAATTGTGAAACCACTAGTGACCGTCTAGTTGACAGTAGGCATTCTTCAACCCGAGACACAGAATGTCTACAAAGGGGCCCTATCATCTATCGATCTATCTGCTGTCAATCATACATCTATCTGTCATCTGTCTGTCTATCTGCTATCTATCATCTTTTCATCATCTAGCTAGCTATCAACTTTTTAAAGTTAGGGCAACCTATTAAAATAGTACCTATCTTTATAAACACATGGGACTGGTTACCTAGAATCAAGTCACTCTCTCTTACCGACAAATTATTCTTATCGCCTTTCTTCTAGCCTCCAAACTTCTTTCTGTTCTTATACCTACAATGATTTTTTTTTACAAACCTACACTTCTGCATTTTATAGTTCCTACTTGTATTACATTTATCCATTATGTCAATTATTTTTATATTTCAGATAAATGCTAAAATAGTAGGACTTGATTCTAGAAAGTAAGTGGATTCTTGTCACCTCAGTCCCAGAGGGCGGCACTCACATGGACACAACTTTCTTGCCTAAACTTTTGGGGGCCATTACTTATACCCACTTACATGCGTTCCTCTCAAAATGCTTAACAATTTTCTCTTTCAGTTTATAAATTTAATTGTTGACTGCATGTTTGTAAAGTTTACTTATAAAAAGTTGATAAGTTAATTGCTTATCAATTAATTGTTGAATTTATGCTTAAACACTGAGAAAGAGATAGGAGAAAGTACTTCTTTTCTCTTTAGGCCTTTTGGCATAAGAATAATCTTATTTACCATATGAGTATGATTTTTCATAATAAAGCAACAGTTTTAAATTCAGAAAACTTATAAATTTATGTGATATAGCTAATATGAAATACACTTAAACATTTCTAGGGAATGAATATTTATTGTTGAATTGAGCTTTGGAAAAAGAAGTATCAAATATAGGACTGCTTCTATTACACCTGTTTTCTGATGAATTTCAGGGATGTGTTTATTGAACAAAGAACAACTGATAGATAACTCATCTTTATGGGCCCTCTGTTGCCATGGTAATGGTAATGTGACATCCTTCCAAGGGAAGGTTTTGTTCCAAAAACAATAATGAGTAACATCCTGCAGCTTCCATTCAAAACCGAAAATGAGGAGGTTGGGCTTCTTTGCTGGAACAGGTGGGAATGCAGGATCCTGACACTCTTTCATTGAGGCATTCCTCCCTGTCACATCCTATTGCCTGCTATTCAGAAAATTTTTTTCTTTTAGTGTATCAAAGTTCCTATTCAGTGTTTTCCTGCTAGAGTATTAACTACATAAAATAAAAACTTCTGCTTTGGGGGCAAAGAACACGAAAGGAATGAGTGTGCCTTCAACAAACTGTCCTATTTGTTGTAGCGATTACCCGGGAGGGGTCCCCATCTTCAACTAACAGATTGTCTAACTATATTAACTCAAAACAAAGAGACAATTTTAAACTAAAACACATTAACAGAAACCTTCCCCAAGTGACCCAAATTCCCCAAACGTTTACCTTCAAATGTTTCGCAGTAGTCCATTGACATATAGGGCCCTTTATTATTTGTTCAATAATGTTGCTTCGAATTTGCCAGGCACATATTGGTCAGAACATAGCATTCTTCTGGGTGGTGGGGATCCAGAGTGAGTAGAATAGGCAGAAGTCCTTAGCAAGTAATAGTAAACCATTATGTGTGTGTGTGTGTGTGTGTGTGTGTGTGTGTGTGTGGTGCAACGAGGGGTGGGGTTGGCGTTTGGATTTCTATATTTGAAGGAGGAGAAGTTAAGCATGAGGTGGTGTGTATTGGATACGGCACTTGGATGATTCGTTGGCATGAAGAGTTAAGAAGTACTAAGTCAAATGAACCTAACTCTTTACATTCTGGACTAATACGTGGATCTCATGACAAGGGCGTTGTTGAAGGGAGGCCAAGTCAAAGAGGCTCAGCCCAGAGGATGTTTATATCCAGGAAGCCAAAAAGTTTAAACCAGCTTATAACTGAATTAGAGCTGTTAAGTATTGATCACCCTCTCCTGGGTTTTTATTCCCACCATTCCTTTCTACCTGCTTGGTCTTTGCTTCCCTCATTCTTCCAATCTCTCTGTTCCTTTCACCTCTCCACTCTTTCTTGGGCTTTCTCCTTTACTCTTCCCCCAGGCTTGGGGTGATCCTTAGGAGAATTAGTTGATGAGATACAAAGGAGGAAAGAAAATGTCCGGACTTGGACTACATCTTTATACTTGGCCATAAAACTGCCTAAAACCAGTTTCCCACCTATGTAACCTAGCCACCCGCCCCCAAAACAAATTCTCTGACTAGGGTTACAAAAAAGTAGAAGTTAAATTTTCTACCACTTAGTCTTTCTGGGGCTTTCGTATTCAATGTTTATTTGGTATCAAAGGGCAGGCGTGCTTGCAGGGAATGGGGAGGCACATGCACAGTCATTCAGGACCGACCATATCTCAGGTACTGTATTACTCACTCTGCTCCTTACCTCATTCAATCCTAACTTCAACCATCTAACTCAAGTATCACTGTCTCCATTTTAGAGCCAAAGACTCAAAACCTGAAGCAATCTGTGGGCGTCACATGGTCTGTGAACGAAGAATTTTTTCTAATGTAAAATTAATCTGAGTCAATTTTTACTATATAATTTGTAAGATTGTGTGTGTGTGTGTGTGTGTGTGTGAGAGAGAGAGAGAGAGAGAGAGAGAGGAGAGAGAGAGAGAGAGAGAGAGGTATGGAGAGAGAAAGATTGCTGAAGGAGAATGATGACTGAAATCATTGAATACAGGAAGCTTAAGTGGAATTTCTAAGTAACAGTTAAATCAAAAATGATTAAGATAAATCCAGCACAACTCCACATATATGGTAAAAAAAATCACATTATTAACACACCTTTCTTATTTATAGTAAATCTTTATGCCAGAGACTCAGAAATCATTTAGCAAGCTTAACATTTCATCACCAACTTTAAAATATACAGAATGGACCCTTCCATGAGATAAATAATAAAATTATAATTATCTAAGGAGTATATTCATAAAGCAGTTACTCAGTTGCAGTCATTTTATACAATAAAGATAGTCCGTAGATCACATCTATCTACAGCGCACATATACCTTTTTGTCCTATACTTGGAGTCATTACCAACAAAATTAAACCATGAGATTCTACCTAAGGTTAGTTTTATTTGTACTTCAAAATAACCAAATCAACTGACTCTTAATCCAGTCGTTTCAAAAAGATTATCTCTAGTCTATACAGACTTTCCATATAAACCCTGGCAGACATTTTAGGGAAAGGGAACATGAAAACAAACTTCTGTCTACCTTCAAGTGTACTCTCAGTTCATAGCAAAAACTCTTCCCTTCCTTAAAATTAAAAATAATACTACTACAAACAATAAATGCTGGAGACGGTGTGGAGAAAAGGGAACCCTCTTGCACTGTTGGCAGGAATATAAATTGATACAGCCACTATGGAGAACAGTATGGAGGTTCCTTAAAAAAATAAACATAGAACTACCATACGACCCAGCCATCCCACTATACTGGGCATATACCCTGAGAAAACCATAATTCAAAAAGAGTCATGTACCACAATGTTCATTGCAGTTCTACTTACAATAGCCAGGACGTGGAAGCAACCTGAGTGTCCATCAACAGAGGAATGGATAAAGAAGATGTGGCACATATATACAATGGACTTTTACTCAGCCATAAAAAGGAACGAAACTGAGTTATCTGTAGTGAGGTGGATGGACCAAAACACTGTCATACAGAGTGAAGTAAGTCAGAAAGAGAAAAACAAATACCGTGTGCTAACACAATATATATGGAATCTAAAAAATAAAGAAAGAAAAGAAAAAAAAATGGTCAGAAGAACCTAGGGGCAAGACGGGAATAAAGATGCAGACCTACTAGAGAATGGACTTGAGGATACAGGGAGGGGGAAGGGTAAGCTGGGACAAAGTGAGAGAGTGGCATGAGACATATATACACTACCAAACGTAAAATAGATAGCTAGGGGGAAGCAGCCGCATAGCACAGGGAGATCAGCTCCGTGCTTTGTGACCACCTAGAGGGGTGGGATAGGGAGGGTGGGAGGGAGGGAGATGCAAGAGTTAAGAGATATGGGGACATATGTATATGTATAACTGATTCACTTTGTTATAAAGCAGAAACTAACACACCATCGAAAAGCAATTACACTCCAATAAAGTTGTTAAATAAAAACAAAAAAAACTGGAGTTCAACTTATAGTAAAAATATATAGCTTACATGGAATTACAGAGTAGCTAAATTTTTATATAAATTAGTTTGCAATAAAAATCCCTGAACAAAATTTTGAAAAGTAATAATAATTACAATCACGTAAAAGAGAGAAAGAGGAATCAATTTTTTTTTTCAGAAAATAAATACCGAGAGTTAGACTGCTTTTATTTTCCATAGCAGCCATGGATTTTTCAGTATCTTCCGAAGTCTGAAGCTTGGACAAACAAGTATATAATTTTTCTTTTGTTGAAATTTTGGATATAAAATAGAATTTCTAATGAATATTAAAGTTTACAAGATTCCTTTGGTGACTATTGTAATTACTTGACAAGAGACACTGAAAACCTATTCTAAATCCATTCTTGTAACTGAAGATTGAAAAAAAAAAAAACACTGTATGTTTAGGCTTAAAGGCAAAGCAGCGAAAAATAAAGGTAAAAATGATATTCTTACTTTATCAGAAACCAATGAAAATGCCCAGGTTTTCATACCGAAGAGTAGAAACCTTAATGGGAAACACCTTTCAGTGAGCGCTGGTCCACAGTATTTGGTTTCAACTGCTACGTATTAAGAGACAGCTCCCCAATCAATATCTATTTACCTGACATCTCACTTGGGCTACATTTCAATTTAGAGTGCCTTTAGGATAATTTAAATTTTCTAACCTCAAAAATAAAAGTTTAGTTGAAAACTAAATTCTTCATCTTCTCTGAGACTTTACATTCCCAACCAGCTGTGACAACATCATTAGCTCAAACTCCTTGGCTAGAAATATATGTGATATTTTTTGGATATTGGGAGGAGTCAAAGTATGTTCAAATACTGTCAGTTACTCACTTGCCATTTTTCTCAGGTATACTCATTCCTTTCCATTTCTCTTGTCACCACTGTGATATAGGTTCTCGTCACTTCCTATTTAGATTATTACAACCACTTCCCATTGATATGCTATCAATTTTCATCTCCCAAATTAAACTGCATACAATTCACTGCCGGAATAAAGGCCCCCAAACATCAATCCAATCATTATACCACCCTGTCCAGAACCACCCAATGACTAGTCCTGCCTCCTGCAAACTGTTTAACATAGCCTGGTCTTTAGAAGCTCTTTAGTCTAAATTTATCTCCCCCTATTTCTCAGTGAGAACACCTTCATTCCTTTCAGCCACTCTCTTCTCATCCTCAAGAAGTGCTGTAAACCATTTTAATGCAGAATTTTCTTCTTTTAGGCTTAGGCTGCCTTCTTTCCTCTGCTCTAGCAATTTACATCCTCTTCTCCATTTAACCTCATGTCTGACATGAAGCCTCTCCTTACCAGCTTAGTGCCCGGTGAGCCAATGGATAGATGAACCGAGCAAGCTAAGGACAGCTGCAAAGTGTATTCAGCAGGATCACGCCATCAAGTAAATTTGTTATCCAAAGTTTAAATGCTTCAAAGACATGCTTTTTTTTTTTTTTTTTTTTTTTTGCGGTATGCGGACCTCTCACTGTTGTGGCCTCTCCCGTTGTGGAGCACAGGCTCCGGACACGAAGGCTCAGCGGCCACGGCTCACGGGCCCAGCCGCTCCGCGGCATGTGGGATCTTCCCAGACCGGGGCACGAACCCGTGTCCCCTGCATCGGCAGGCGGACTCTCAACCACTGCGCCACCAGGGAAGCCCCAAAGACATACTTTTTTAACATTCAGTCACAGAAAAAGAAATAATGTGTGTGTGTGTATTTCAGGCCAATGATAGAATCATAGAATGTTAGGAAACCGAGACCCAGATAGGGGAAGTGACTTGCCCAAACCTACATTTGTGGCAGTTGAGACTTAACCCAGCTCCTCTGTTGACAATGATTGAGATAAGAAGCTGCATCGGATTAAGAAATCTACTTTTACCAGACAAAAATGTCAATATCTTTCTTTCCTGAATCTAGATGCATCCAGGTCTAGCTTTACTTTTCTTTTGCTTCATTAAGTATCCACTATTATTATGTAAAATGCAATTAACGTGAAAATAACTTAGATGTGCTTAGTTTGAAAAAGGTGTATTTTCATTGTTGATACTGAGACTGTATCATTTTCAGATCGATTTGTGATTTATAGTTCATATAAAGTCAATAATTAATCTTTTAGCAATAACAGAGCTTTGTTTATAAACAGGAAAGATTAGAGCAGAGACTGTCATCTTCCTCAAGTGCTAAGGTTCTAACCATGCAGAAAAATACAGCATCTTTCTACCCCCTTGGGGTACATATATATAGGACAATACGAACAGAGGTAGATGGTGGTAAAAATAATTTAAAATAAAGATGTATACATATATTACATTATAAATTTTATTATATGAATTATAAATTTTATAAATTTAAAACTTATAAATAATTTTAAATCCAGATCTATCTATCTATAACTGTCTGTCTATCTATCCACCTACCTAAATAAATACAAATCATTTATGTGGAAAAGTAGCTTAATAAATTGGGCT
The DNA here is from genome assembly GCF_963455315.2 of Globicephala melas. Classification (NCBI taxonomy): domain Eukaryota; kingdom Metazoa; phylum Chordata; class Mammalia; order Artiodactyla; family Delphinidae; genus Globicephala; species Globicephala melas. The sequence continues at coordinate 9,134,494 of NC_083322.1, forward strand.
GTGCCCTCTCCTGGAAGCATACACCCAGAGTGCAAAATAAATAAAATAAGGCAAATACAAATACACTTTGAAACTGGAACAACCCAAATAAGCCCCCAAATATCTTGAAATACGTTGTGTAACAACACTGATTAGTACTCAGAATCTTCAAACACTCTATTTCAATCTTTACCTGCATCTTGGAGTTCATTCCAAGTCAGGCTCTGTACTGAGCAAAGAGAGTTACACCAGCCAATCATGGTAAAATCCTCTATGCCACCCACTCTGTCAGCTAGGTCAGATTCTGACTGAAAGATGGCTCTTAATAAAAATAAATGCTGTTATTTTTACTGTGGACACAACACTGAAACCTCTCCTCCATGAGCCAGAAGAAACCAAGGTGAAAATATGAGTTTTAAGGATGTTGATACTGGAAAAACAAAGAATCTGGGGACAGACCTGTGGTACTCAGGAGACTGGATCTCACTGTGAAGGACTGAACTGAACGAACTAATGAAGAAAAGCAGTTGAAATAGATATTTAGAGATACACTGTATCAGTAAAACGATTACATTCTTCAGATTTGAATAGTTTTAGTTGTAGGTGGAAAGAACGTTAACTGAATACAGGTAGATCACGATGAAAAATAGTTTTAAATTAAGGGGAATTTATTGAGAAGAATTTCCTAAGAAAATTACAGTATCCAAGAATGAAGAATATTGTCCCCCAGGCAATCAAAAGATTATTTAGAGCAAAATTCAACCAAAATATACAATGAAGTATTTGGTTTTTTGAGGGAACAGGAAAGAGAGAAGAGTGCTTTTGAAATCTTTATATGAGACGGGAGAAATACAAAAGGAAGAAGGAAGAAAAGAAAGAAGGGATAGAAGGAAGAAAAAAGTCACACAAAGCCATGAGATGATACAAGGACCTTTTTTTTTTTAATACATTCTCTCCATAAATCACCTAAGAAGCTATGACCCTCTTAACTTTTCATACAGTACTTCTAGGCTTCTAGAGTTGTCTATGGGCACTTTGAAAGGAGTTGAGGCCTTTGTTTTTAAACCTAGGCAGGGATTGCCCGCCAGAGTCTGTAAACTTCCCTTCAGAGATGCTGGATCATGGATCATTCCCATGGGATGCTCAAGGTGTGCTCTCAGCATAGACCCCTCAGTCTAGATACTTTCCTTTCTACCTTCCATTCAGTCCACCTTCCATTCACTTTTCCTAGAATAGCATCCAGCTCTAGGGAGCTTTCCCCGCCATAAATTATAATAGTGCCTTGTACCATTCTCTTGGAACGAATCCCATATTTACATCTAAGCAGAAATCTAAAGGACAGCATAGGACATGGGTGAGAATACTGTAGGCAAATGACATGCCTTATACATAGTATAGGACATGGGTGAGAATACTGTAGGCAAATGACATGCCTTATACATAGTATAGGACATGGGTGAGAATACTGTAGGCAAATGACATGCCTTATACATAGTATAGGACATGGGTGAGAATACTGTAGGCAAATGACATGCCTTCTATCACAGTAGAGCATTTCATTCTGAGAAACGGATAGAAGGTCAATTCCACTGCAGGATAGCATGAGGGCAAGGAGCAGTATTAGGCTGGAGGTGAAGGACACATGCTAAGAGGGGCCCTCAACACATGGTCCCTCTCAAGGAGTCAATGACATTTTCCCTTAGGGACTTGAGTAATATGATTTGATATTCATTTTACAACTTTGAACATGCATATGGAGAACTGTTTGGAGGGGCACAGGAAAGTGGTGCTTAAGCCCAGGCTTTTCTTTATGTTCATGACCACTACGGGAGATGGCTTGAGTTTAGAGTGACCAGAAGAATGCTCAAATTTTCTTCAAATCTCAAATGTTGAAAATTCATGCAAATATATATCCATTTCTCTCAATATGAATAAAATTATTTCCTATCCTTTCTAAACACACACATAACAATTGTGCAGAAAACCTTAGGTAGATGGGTTATCTTTATCGTTTGGTTCCACCGATTCATTGCCCCCTTGCCTATGCCATTTAGGGTCTAATCTTCCTTGTTTAAAATAAAAGGGTGTCAATGATAGTATATAAAAATGATAATATTACAAGGGTCTCTATGGCACTAAAAAAGACATACAGACCAATGGAACAGGATAGAAAGCCCAGAAATAAACCCACCCATCTATGGTCAATTAATCTATGACAAAGGAGGCAAGATCTTTTTGGATCTATCTCCTATAGTAATGGAAAGAAAAACAAAAATAAACAAATGAGACCTAATTAAACTTAAAAACTTTTGCAGAGAAAAGTAAACCATAAACAAAACGGAAAGACAACATACGGAATGGGAGAAAAGATTTGCAATCGATGCAACCAACAAGGGATTCATTTCCAAAATATACAAACAGCTCATGCAGGTCAATATAAAAAAAAAAAAAGAGCCCCAAACAACCCAATCAAGAAATGGGCAGAAGATCTAAATAGTCATTTATCCAAAGAAGCCATACAGATGGCCAACAGGATCATGAAAAGATGCTTGGCGTCGCTAATTATTAGAGAAATGCGAATCAAAACTACAATGAGACATCACTCCAGTGAGAACAGCCATCATCAAAGAGTCCACAAATAATAAATGCTGGAGAGGGTGTGAAGAAAAAGGAACCCTCTTACACTGTCGATAGGAATGTAAATTGGTGCAGCCACTATGGAGAACAGTATGGAGGTTTCTTAAAAAACTGAAAATAGAGTTACCATATGGTCCTGCAATCCCACTCCCGGGCATATATCCAAAGAAAACTATAATTAGAAAAGATACATGCACCCCAATGTCCATTGCAGCACTATTCACAATAGCCAAGACATGGAAGCAACCTAAATGCCCACCAACAGAGGAATGGATAAAGAAGATGTGGTACATATATACAATGAAACACTACCCAGTCATAAAAAAGAATGAAATAATGCCACTTGCAGCAACATGGATGGACCCAGAGATTATCATATTAAGTGAAGTAAGCCAGACAGAGAAAGACAAATATCATATGATATTGCTTACACATGGCATCTAAAAAAGGGATACAAATAAATTTATTTACAAAGCACAAAGAGACTCGCAGACATAATAAATAAACTTACGGTTACCAAAGGGGAAGGTGTGAGGGGGGATAAATTAGGAGGTTGGGATGAACAGATACACACTACTGTATATAAAATAGATAATCAACAAGGACCTACTATATAGCACAGGGAATTCTACTCAATATTTTGTAATAACCTATAAGGGAAAAGAATCTGAAAAAGGATATATATACATACATATGTATGTATACATATATATATATATATGTATAACTGAATCACTGTGCTGTACACCTGAAACTAACATAATATTGTAAATCAACTATACTTCAGTAACTAAATAAATAAATGTTCTCTAAGCTAACAAAGTAGAATTACAACTAGGATTATATTCAAGGAGTCAATGGTATTTGGTTGCCAAAGTACGATCTACTCAAACTAACCAGACTCTCAGCTGGGCTAATTGACTTTTTAAAATATCAGCTATGTCCCCAAGAAGGGAGAATATCTTCATCTCTTTTAGAAAAAATATCTTTTAATCCAATAAAGATGCAAGAGAAAATATTTTAATTTGCTTGTAAAGAATCTATCATTTTAAAGTTTGAACACACATTATATATTTTCCCCCATCGTTATATATGTATTATACTTTCTAATATTTATACTAATTTATTCTATGGTATATATGAGTGTTGGGTCATAATAAAGTTTTAGATTAATAGTGAACAAATAGTCTGAAAGAAAATTGATTTGAATGACTATGTTCTTGAGGTCCTAGTAATTTTCCAAGTTCAAGGTAATTGTTGCTTTAACTTTGAGGCTGCATATTATGTTCGGTTCAGAAATCAGTTATCTACTTAGAAAGCAATTTTCTCCAGCAGAAAAGATGTGATTTTTCTTTAAAACACGGAACATAATAAGTGTAATTATTTGGATGCAGGATATACAAAACTTCACTGTAAATGGTGCATAAATGTGGCCTCATTTTGTATTGATTTATGAGCCATATACAGCCCAGCCCTCCATGTCCCCTGCATCAGTTATAAGTATATTGAGGTGGAAGTGAAAATTCATATCCACCCACTGTGAAATAGAATTACCTGAAACGGTACAGAATAGTAGCCTATGTAATGGTACACTTACACAATGGAGATAATGTAGGGATGCTGAACTGACCTACATAAAATGTTGATAATATTTCTCCAAACCAGAACACCTATGAGAGCTTTTGTTATCACAACTTTGGGGTCATTTTCATCCAAACTAGCAAGTCCATTTTCGATTCTGAAGAAATCTGGGCAACTGACAGAATCTTCTGGAATTTTATTTATTCAACTACCCAAGTTGGTAGTGGTGGTCCCCATTTCCCACAATAAATGACCCATGGACTTTAATTTCTGAACTTTAATTTTGCTATCCACAGAACCCCTGTAATTCTTAATTACAGGTAATCACCAACACTCATAGGAATGAAAAGTCAATTCTCTGGATAATTAGAAATGTGCCTAAGCTGTCTGAAGAGCTCCTGTAAAAATAATTTTATGTGAAATATGTTTGCTTTAAATGACAAATCCAAACACACAATTTATCTTGTAGAGGTGTCATTTGAATGTTCACTGATGATGGAACTTGGAAACACAAATTGAGAGACTACTATGTGCAGGGCTTTATGCTAGAGCAGGTCCAGGAGGAAATGGAACCAAAAGGGGTGTTGTCCATGCATCACAGCCAGTGTCGTGGAACTCATTACCTTTTTGCCATTGGAAAAAAAATTCAGGTTTGATTAAACTCAGAGGCTATTTCTTCATTTTCGCTTCATAGCTGGGATACTTCATCATTCAGAAGCAGAGAAGCAACAATGTTCTAAGACCTATAGAAACCCAGTGCATACAGGCAGATAAAGAGAACTTGATCTCGGATGAGAAACCACAACTTGTCTGAACTCTGATTCAAGGGAGTGACCTCCACGGGGGAAGACTCGGGAACACACAGAGAAGGATCAACAGACAACGCAGAGCAAAAAGCACACCGGATTATGGTTTCACTAAATCCTCTAGTAAATAGGGATTAAAATATTTATCAGATCCACTCTGTACTGTATTTGCAGTTTGTTTTCACTAGAACTAAGAGTTATCTAACTCTTCAGGAAATTATATGCAATTCTCATTCCATTCCAACCATTCTGTGGACTTTATAATTTGTTCATTAACCCAGGTCAGTAGAGTTGCAAACAAAAATGGTACTCAGGTCCAAGATTCTGAAAGCCAGGGTGGGACCTTTTACAGAATTCTGTCTCAGCAAGGCTTATTTCTATCTATCTGTACTATTTAGTAAAATAGATGCTTGGGATTCAGGTAATAAAATAAACTATGGCTATCAGAGAGAGAGCAAGAAACTCAATCAAGGAGAATGAGGAAAAATCATTCAGGGAATGATATTTGGCCAAGGTCTCTACCAGGTAGAGAAAGGAACGAGGGACAACTCACGTAGTGGGAACAGTATGTGCTAAGCCTTTATCAAGTATAAGTTATTTCTTTCTCTGCCCTTTATTAATAATGTGTAACTTTTCATTTGTCTGTTTTTTCTTGTGAGCTCATTTTTTATTTCCTTGAACCTTCAGATGCCTTAGTAACATAAACAAAATGAAGAATAGGGCTTCCCTGGTGGAGCAGTGGTTGAGAGTCCGCCTGCCGATGCAGGGGACACAGGTTCGTGCCCCAGTCCGGGAAGATCCCACATGCCGCGGAGCGGCTGTGTCCGAGAGCCATGGCCACTGAGCCTGCGCGTCCGGAGCCTGTGCTCCGCAACGAGAGAGGCCACAACAGTGAGAGGCCCGCGTACCGCAAAACAAAAACAAAAACAAAAACAAAATGAAGAATAACATCAACAGGCTAATTCCACGCATTATAAATTTCAAAAATGTGCAAAAGAAAACATGATGTAGGATTAAAAATAGAGGATTCAATTCACAAAGGAAAACAAGAGAATGGTATATTTAAAAAAACAATTAAGAGAGTGGTGACCTCTGCGGTAAGTGGGAATCATTCAGCATGAGAAAGAGTTATGCACGTGGCTTCAAGGGAAATAGTTACATTCTAATTCTTAAATTGGTGAGTGGCATCATTTTTTATTCTTTAAACACTGTCTTAGGGTGGGTTCTTTGGGAAGCAGAGTCTGAGATGGAGTGAGCATGTAGGGCATCTACTGCAGTTGCCCTTTGGGATTAACACTGTGAAAGGGAGGGGAAGGAGGCAGGATTGGGCAGAGGGAGAAGGCCAGCTGTGATGCAGGCCTGCCCCCCTCAGCTGAACTCAAGGGAGGTCCAAAGCTGAATTGCCAGTCATCCCCAGGTAGCCTTTATAACCTGCTTCATCAGTCATCAGAAGTGAGCCATCCCCAGAAAGGCATGATCCCCTGCAGCTGAAGTTACCCCTGAAGGGGCTGACAGCTAAAGGCTGTCTACCTACAGCATTTCCAACAGCTGGGACGGCAGAGCCTTCATTGAAGGGTGATCTGAATGGGGCATATGACCTTGTAAAATACAGTATTTTAGAAAATATATTTAAAAATAATTGGGAGATTGGGACTGACATATATACACTACCATGCGTAAATCAGACAGCTAGTGGGAACCTGCTGTATAGCACAGGAAGCTCAGCTTGGTGCTCTGTGGTGATCTAGATGGATGGGATGGGGGGGGGGTGGAAGGGAAGTCCAAGAGGGAGGGAATATATGTATACGTATAGCTGATTCTCTTCGCTGTACAGCAGAAACTAACACAACACTGTAAAGCAACTACACCCCATAAAAAAAAAATAACCTCAACTTATCAAGGTTTTGATTTTAGAATCAGATCGTTTCTTTCCCTTGAAATTAAAGAAAACATACATTCTACACAGTATACGGTGCCTCTTTCTCTTGATGGAAACACATTTTCAAATGCTTTCATTACCCTGGGACATACGGTCAGGTTCTAGAGACTAATCTCATTTAGTTTGGTTGTTCAGTCCCTTACATTTTTGCTTCACCTTTATCCGTCTATAATTTCCATCTTAACAGTACTGTTTGAACTCTTTCAGTTTCCCGACCATTTCTTCTTGCTGAAGAAGTCTGAAGCAAAAGATGAATCACCTTTCGGCCTCGCTTTTACAGTTGCAATTTAGCATGTCACACTTTCCCAAGCAGAAGGTGTATTTTTACCTTGGTATTCTGTTTTTAAAAACTAAGTATGTATTTAGCAGTTTTTCATGAACCTCAGCACGACGGTCTAATTCCAGCTCATATTTATCAGATACAGCTTTACTTTCATAGGCTCTTGCCACTTTGTACATACTCATGAGACTAGGTTCCACACCCTTCCCAGGACCTTCAACACTTCCTGCGGAGTACCTACTGTGATCTTTAACACACTGCGCTTTTATCACCAGCTTTCTTCTTTGTCTATACGCTAGACTGAGATAATTTTGATGTGCTTCTATTTAACCCTAAATATCTAGACCTACTCTTCCCCTTGCCCCCAAAGTCTCTTTCTATACCTACAATTAAAATTTATTTTCTTCTTGAGTTACTTTTCTTCTTTTAAAAGAATCATATTAATGATTCAATTAGAGAACACAAATACCCATTCTTCATGAAAGTGTTATTTTTCCTCTTGAATATTTTGTCTCCCTAAATAAAAATGTTTGTGAAGCCTACAAGTATACGTGTTTTTAATCAACTGTTATTACATTGAACAGCGTTTCCTCCACACTGCCCCAAAGTATTAGTTAATACTTCAATAATATGACAATTTTTATAAATTTGTGTTTCGTAATTAGTAATTTGATCTAGCAGGTGGAAATGTAGAGATATGTGAACAACAGATTCCCATGGATCAAAGTTATTCTACTTAATTGTGTCTCACTTGAGATTCAAGGGACTTGTATAATGTTTATTTGGGATTTACTTAAATACTTATTTCTCAAGGAAACTCAATAGTTATGAAACAGAAAATTAACACTCTTTGAAATATATTCTTCTCCATCTTGGCAGGAAAAAGAAACACTCCAAAGCCATTTAATCTAAAGACAGCACTTTCTTTAAAATTGCCCAAATTATTTCCTGTAGATCTTATTGAACAGGCTGTTCCAAGAGATGGATGGACAGTCGAGAAAGAATGCAGAATGAGCAACTGAAATGACAACGACATTTAACTTTATCAGAAATGACCTGAAAACCCCATTTACCACAGTCATCTTTTGCATCAGCCTGTGTAATAGTGCTTTTAATGAAAGAGACAAGCATAACTTAACTAATTACTTATAGACACTAAAATCAGTCATGTCAATGACTCCATCACACACATTCCCTTGGTTTTTCCAACAGTTTTTCTTAAAGACGAACTAATTATCAGAAAATTCTATCTATTAAAAAAAAGCAGACCAAATGGTGATATTTTTAAGTATGCTTAAGATTTATCTAAATTAATGCAATAATTTGCAAATATGACGGAGTTTGTAAATTCTTTAGGATACGTTGAATATTTTAAGAATAGTTCATATATTTCACTTGTTACACTGAATTATTAAATATCCTTCATTCCCCCAATGACAGATTACAGAGGAAAAAATCTGAAGTAAAGAAGAAAAGAAGTAAAGAAGTGAAGAAATCTGAATGTACGGAAAAGACATTTCTAAACAGTTCTCTGTAAGTCATATTAATGTTCATAAATATCAACATAATCATCAAAACCATAGCTGTCTTCAAAGATATAATAGTGTTCTAAGTACAACACAACACAGAGATGTTTTAGATCTGACCTTCCAGTTTTAGTATTCATTAGTTGCCTGTCAATAATTTACCAATTGATCTGATCAAAAGGTCAAGCCTAATCAGACTTTTCAGTGGCTAAAATAACCAAACTATGATTAGTGACTTCAGACATACGTTATGCTTGAAATTATTACCCTTTTATTGGGCTTAAAATTACTGATTACTTCAAAATCAGCATTTCCTCATGGTATCCGGAATCAACATTGGTAAAGGGATGAAGACGAAGGGATCCTGACCAAGGGCGAGAAGATAGATGAAATTTACTTATTTACCTGCAATAAGTATCCTTTCCATTAGTTCATAAGAGGTCAAATTTATCAGTTGACCAATGTTGAAAACAACTGGCTGTTAATAAATATTTGTTCAGCATTGTTGTAGTCCAAGCTCAGGCCCGCAGCACTGAAGCTTGAATAAACAAGATGACACATCAAGAGACAGAGCCAGGATCCCTAAGTGTCGTACATCAGGGACTTCTTTGAAGGTTGCTGTGATCTCGCCCCCAGACATTAGCACGAAAGTCTGCAAATCCAGGCTTCTCAGTTCCTCTGACTTGCTGCCCTCTTCACATTGTGTGCATTGCTGAGATGGCCAAACATCAGCCTGTGAACGGCTTCCATCAGGGAGAAACGGAGGTTTAGGGATCCTAATCTACTCCCTTGGTAGTTGCTTCTTTGCTGGACCCATAGAACTAAAAGCAACCTTAGGCCGGCTCGAATCATCATTCCATCCAGTTTTTATAACAAAACCAGCTTTCATGGTCTAGCTTGGCGTAAATATCCAAAACCAGACTGCAGGTCCAGCAGAGGCCTCTGACTCAAAAGCCTACTGCTCAGGTAAGTAGCAAACACTTAAAACAATATGTGACCCAGTAAAAAAGCAAACAAAACCGTTTCTGACTCCCAATTAACAAAGATTTGCATAGTCTTCTACATAATAACTCCAAACTAAATTTATTTTAATTACTGGATTTGAGTCTTAAGGTCTTAGCCAGAGAACCATACAAACACTACACCAAAATAAACCACATCAATTCCCATTTCCTGAACTATGAAAATATTTTCATATATTAACCTGTCCTAGAGTACCAGTCTCTAGTCCTCTGATATAAACGAGGTGTGAAGAGAGCACACAAAATCTCAGAACATCAAATTTTAAATGACTCTCCAGGAGCTGCTGGAATATTTAAGCACCCTGTGTAAAGGGAACTGATTCCACCACATTTATACGGAATGGACAGGATAAGCTCTACGATTTGATGATTTGGAGAGACCAGAGCACAGCCCATTTAATACTTCTCTAGAAACTAGTCCTAGGACTTCAGTTTACCTTAGACACATTAGTAAAGCTCACATTGAGTAATTAGGACTAGAAATGCTAATGGCTCTGGGACTTGGATGGAGGGAAAAAATGACCTGTATCCAGGTAGGTTTCCAACTGCTCTATGCTGGAGACTTGCATCCTAATGCTTTGCTCAGGCCCCCTCCACAATACGAGCCCTTTTTGCTGTTCTCCCCTATCCTAATACCTTTAAAGAAAAGGGAGAAAGAAAACCAACTCAGCAACCTTTGCATCATAGTAGAAAGGAAAAAGCAGCTAGCTACCATCGTCCTTTCCAGTCTCTGAACATTTGGGCTCAAGACTGCAACGTCTTACACCAGAAAACCCAAATTTGAACGAAGGGCTGTGGTTTCATTTAGACAAGTGAGAGATGCTTTAACAGATGCTTTAATGAGAGATACTGTGACAGAAAAGGCTTCTGATGGTCTTTCTAAACAGTTCAGAGATACCTGGGGCCTCTAAAGGGGGCCTATTAAAGCAGAAGCCAGACTAGGTTCAGAAACTGAGTGATCACAGACTGAAAAAAACGCCGCCTCCAAACTGAAGTAAGGTTGATGAGATCTAAGCACTGAGACAGACTAAGAAGCCATTAAAATTCAGGAAAGCACCTGGGACCAGACGACACAGTAACACAACTCTCAAACTCATTCCCACTTACCCAGCCAATTTGAAACCAACAGATCCTGAACAGTCTGTGACCAGAGTTGTCTGTAACGTTTTTTCAACATACCGCACTAAGTATGGTGCCAGGCTTCCCATCTATCTGTTAGACACATAAAAACAGTCTAGAAGGATGAGACATTCAATATTAGAATGCATGATAGATCACTTCAGAATCACATTTTTAGTATTAAAAAGGATGATAGGGCTTCCCTGGTGGCGCAGTGGTTGAGAGTCTGCCTGCCGATGCAGGGGACGTGGGTTCGTGCCCCGGTCCGGGAAGATCACACATGCCGCAGAGCGGCTGGGCCCGTGAGCCATGGCCACCGAGCCTGCGCGTCCGGAGCCTGTGCTCCACAACGGGAGAGGCCGCAACAGTGAGAGGCCCGCGTACCGCAAAAAAAAAAAAACAAAAAACAAAACAAAAAAAACACAAAAAGGATGATAAGTTAGCAAATACAGGAGATAATTCATGGCAGAATTGGAGGAGGAGAAAAGAGGGAGGAGATGCAAGTATGTGTTTACACACTTATTTTTTTTCAGAAAGGATCTCTCCCATCTGCCTAATGGGTTTTACGGATTATTCTTAATTAGCTAAAGTTTCTAATGTCCACAAGGGAGATTAGTTAACAAATAAGAGCTCTTCTTCGGGTCTCCAGTATCATTCATTTTAGGAAAATATATTCAACGTGCTTTATTATGCAGATTTCATCTACCATCACTGTAATTATTTCCTTCCATAACTAACTCCCTTTTTCAATATTCTCATAGGGTGGGAAAAAGGCTATAAATCTGCCTTAAGAATTTTACCTGGAATGATGGGGTTTTTGTGGTTATTTGTTTGCTTCTTTGTTTGGGGAGGAAGAAAGGCAAGAAGGGCAAAACAAGCTTCAGGAACAGAAGGCGTTGAGTAAAAAAAATGTATTCTGTGAAGGTGGCTTACTAATGAACTATTTTTAAAGATCAAACTTTTTTTTTGAACATGCGCTGTGACCAAGTTGAGTATAAGAAAATGAGTGGAATGCTATATGAACTAATGGCAGGATTATAGCCAGGATTCCTGATCTGCTCTCAAATTCAGATGTTCTAAAGCACTGCTTCCCAGACAATCTCCCCTTCTGAAGCCACCTAGAACCACGTTGCACTCCAAACAGATGACGTCAACTTTTTTTTTCTATTTTGGTTTGAAAAAAATAAGTGAGTGGACTATATTTTATTCATTTTTACATTTCTCCCATTTTCCCCTCACATTTTAGCACTTGTTAATACCTATGTATATTAGAATTTAGTACTGAGGGCCAACTAATTTCCTCAAAGTAATATTTTAAGTTACGTTATGATGTCAGATTTTGTATATCACTTAAATACTGTGACATTTAGTTACCTCATCACAGTCACATTTGAGAACAATGTTCCGGACATGTAGTTAGTCAACGTGGAAAAATGATCGAGCACTTTGATTCCATGGTGTTTTTTAGCAAAATAATCATTTCTCTATATTGACGGGGAGATGATCTTTTCCTTGAATCTGGAACTGATGGGGGCATGAAGGGAGAAAAAAGAGATAAGGAGGAAAGACTAAAGAATAAAGAATGCAGGTAAACACATGGAGACCAGGGCAAAATTATAATACTGGCAAAACTCATTTAACATAACAAGCCCTTAAGAAAGCTTGGAATAGATCCATCAGAGATGAAAAGAACCCAGCAAGATGATTCTTCCCCTTCATTCTTCTCTCTCCTTTTCTTTTTCAATTTTTATTTCTCCTCTTAAATTTCCTGTCTATTTCTTCCCATTTATCCTCTAAGATTTTCTACTCGCTCCAGGGTTCTTTCCTTTTACACCTTCCATCACTCTCCCCATCCGTGGAGATCTGGAGGGTCATCTCACCTGGAAAGAAGGAAGGGTGATGTCTGATGGTCAGCACTCTTTCCTCTCCTACCTATTTGTAATTTCCCTCTAAGGAAGACTCCGGGAAATGGCTGGCCTGACACTGAGTAATTTCAAGGACTTCTAGAAATAGTACTTGTTTCTAAACTATTTGGAAAGAGATGACATGAGAGATATCCAAACTGGGGATCAATGATGCAATCCAAAATGCTATTAAGTCAACAAATTGTTCCCCACACAGCGAGCAAAGTAAGTTTTCCTCGACGTCGACAGCCTTGTGTGGGCCTCATCTATATTTTATCCTGTATTAATCACAGATTTTGACTACAAAATCCTCTTTTCTGATACTCTGGAACAGATCCTATTTTGCACACTATACTCTGTCTGGCTCTGATAAGAAATATTCTGAAAACGAAGTGTATTAACGGAGCACATCTCAACATCAGGAGAGGTATGGCTTTAACAAGAAGACCAACTAGCGATGAGCATCCTGAGATGCTCTGAAAGGAGACCTCCAAGGGGAGAAGTGAAGAAACATGTCTGGGTTATAAGAGGCTCCCCGCTTATCCCCAACATTTGAAGGGGGAAAGCGTCTGTGCTGGAAAAGGAAGGGTCATCTGTTTTCCTTATCGGGAGGCTGCATATGAGCAACGCTGGTACTCTTATCGTCATTCAGATCTCTTCTTGAAGAAAGGGAAGACAAATTGCAAAGGAGTAACAAAGAAGAAAAGAGAACTGATAAAAGAGATAAAAGAGAACTGATACAGCAAAGCAAGTCTATGCTTTGCAGTTTAAGTAGAAATGAAGTGGTTTGTTACATGCCGAAAACAATTAATGAACCCAGGTAGACATATCTGCTGTTACTCTTTTCAAACCTAAACTAGTCTTTGTATTACATCAGGTACTTTGGAAGCTCTTCTAACTCATTCAGGTCTCAGAATAAGCCCTTCAATGTGCTCAGTTAGAAATATCTTAATTGAAAAACTATAAGAAGAAAATAGATTATTTTAATGGACATTTGCACTGTGTTTCAGAAATAAAAATTATGTGTGGAGGAGTGAAAAGACTCCTTAGGGAACAAGAGAAGAATTGGATCTTTTCCATTTGTGGTCATTTTTAATAAAGACAGATCACACTGGCATAAAAAGAGTCCAGGGCTTCCCTGGTGGCACAGTGGTTGAGAGTCCGCCTGCCGATGCAGGGGACACGGGTTCGTGCCTCGGTCCGGGAGGATCCCACATGCCGCGGAGCGGCTGGGCCCGTGTGCCATGGCCGCTGAGCCTGCGCGTCCGGAGCCTGTGCTCCGCAACGGGAGAGGCCACAACAGTGAGAGGCCCGCATACCGCAAAAAAAAAGAGAGTCCAGCCCACATTGACTTTTTCTTTTTTCCAGAAGATTGACCTACAAATGGTTAAATGTGAGCATTATGTGTATTTTGAATGCTCTCTAGCTATGTGGGTTTAAATTATCTATCCCCAATTCACCTACATTTTGACAGCACTGAATTCTTTTTTTCATGTATTTCTCACCGCATTCAGCATGCAGAGTCAAAAGACAAGGAACTGAATTCTGACTCTACCGCTTACTAGATTTGAATTTAGATAATTTACCTATGTTTCTCTAAACACGCTTTGCCACGGTTTTCTAACTCCCTTGTAATATTTTTATGAGAATTAAAAATTTTAAAAGTTTTAAGGTTTTTGCAAAGAAATAAAGATGCTAAAAATTATTATTGTATCTTCTTACTCATTTCTTGTTGAAAGAAATAATTTGCTGAATGCCTCTCACTGAGGAGGTGGATTTAATGCTCTTCACAATTTCAGAATATTGTATATGAACAGTCACAGGTCCTGTCAAGAACCTCTTGAGATTTGGCCAGTTTCGTAACCTGATCTCGTTCCAATATTTCTAGACTTCATGCTTAGTCTCCACTGTGATGTTAAACTTTCTCTTCACTCCATCTTTTATCAGCATCTCATGGCCTCTATTTTAAAACCTCCTCCTGGCCTTTTGTACCTTCTTGCCTCTCCTCATCTCATAATAACCAGACACTCAAAAGCTTATACAGATGTCATTTTCAGGAAATATTTTACTTTCTGACCCTCTAACACTTCATTGGCTTAAGGAAAGTTGCAAGAAGAAGCTAGTTCCTTTGAGGCAGGGGAAGGCATCGAGAGAGTGACCTGAGCTAGGTGCAGCGTATGCTCTGATGTTGATTTTATAATCGGGTCCAGTCCTGAGTCTTGGCTACATCACTATCAGAATCTGAACTAGCAGAGGTGGTGAGGTGGTGGAGTCTGCTGGGCCAGTATCCTACAGTAAGTGCTAAAAGCATGTGAAAGTTCATGTTCACAGTGGCACACACCTATATTAATCATTCATACGTGTTCTCTTTCTTGGAGAAAAGTGAAAGAAGTCAGCACCCATGGGGAGAAATTCAATCCTGATACATATTCTGAGAAAATCAATTTCACTTGTAAGGTAGAGGCCAAGTACAGATGACAAACTAAGCAGGCTTGATTTCTCTACTATATTTTAGAAATTGAAAGGGGGGAGTTCAGTAAGTCATAACATTTGAATGAAATTTAATCTTGTTGCTCTCTGATAGTTAATTAGCATTGGGTGCTGAGAAAGTTTTTGAGATCTGAGGTTGTATTTATAACACCAAGAAAAACATAAATTATACGAGTATTGAATCAGTCAAGGCTCTTTAGAGAAACAAAACCAATAGGATGTCTATGTATATAGAAAGAGATGTATCATAAGGAATTGGCTCATGTGATCATGGAAGCCTAGCAAGTCTTCCAGGGTGAGCTGGCAGGCTGGGAACGCAAGAAAGTCAATCGTGCAGTTCTAGTCCAAAAGACGGCAGGCTGGAGACCCACGATATTCCATTTCTAGCCCAGAGGCCGTCTGCTACAGAACCAGAGAGCCGATGTTGCCCATGAGCCTAAAGTCAATCTGCTGGAGAATCATCTCTTGCTAGGCGGAGGCTGTTTTTCTTGTTCTATTCAAGTCTTCATCTGATTGGATGAGGCATACCCACATTATGGATGGCAATCTGCTTTACTCAGAGTCCACCAACTTAAATATTAATCTCATCCAAAAGCACCCAGAATAATGTTTGACCAAATATTTGAGCACCCCATGTCCTGGCCAAGTTGACACATAATTAACCATCATAGGTATTTTATATAAATATGTATTATTTATATAAACACCTGTTATTTATCTAAATAAAATATATATTATTCATATAAGTCATTATATTAAATATAATAACTGAATATTCCATAAAACCTCAGATACTAACATACCATCTAACATTGTCATATGCACCGCATACCAAAATTCCAGAAAAAAGTACATGTGATGGTGACTGGAACTTTGCTTCTGTTAACGTACATTCCTGGGTGGATTTTTTTATAGATGGGATTTTTTAAAGCGGACTTCAAATAAAACATGGCATTCACTTCATCACTGAATGGTGATCACGTTTTAAATTAGCGTTTCTTAAAAATAATTTTTCACATATTAAAAATGAAAACACATTATATTGATTCATTTATACCTTCAGAAATGTAAGTATTAGCATAAATCTTTAGATCATCCTTTCTGATTAATTTTTTAGTCATTAGTTTTATTCATCATGTGAAGTCTCTAGATGATATTGCACTTTGCTTCAGCTTCTGAAACAATCATGATTCCACACTTTATCTACCTCACATGTTCTTTACTTGCTGTAAAGATCACAGAAGTATTGAGAATATGAAATCTAATTCAACACTTCTAAAAACTACATCTGTGATTGCAGAGTTGTCTTTAAGGCATTTATCTTAAATTACTGCTTGACATTGCAGTTAGCAAATGACAAACAATGATTCTAATCCACTTGGGCCAGATTCCACAGTGCTTTCCACACCAAAATGGTAAAAGTTTAACTTGAATGAGGTCATCAAAATAAAGACCAAAGTGTCATGCAATACAGTTTGAAAGAATACATTTAAATAATAGTTAAATTATGGAAAATGTTTTTGTACAAAGCACAGAAGGTTGTCTTTGATACCTTGTGGATTAGATCATTTCTAAGACTGTCTTTCCTGACAATTTTTTTACACCACTTTCTACCTGTTCTCTGTCCAATTACAGCAAGACTGTAAGTGGGCTACTGCATATATAGAAAGTATGTCATCTATACTAGGATGAATGCTTATGGAGATTTTCTATTTTGAGTAAAACCCTAAGATAGAGATTAAAGGGACACTCCCTGAGCTCTTTTAGGCCTGATGCTCAAAAGCTTAGCACTTAGCAATATCACACTTGGAGAAAACGTCGTGAGACCTTAAGGAGAACTTGGGAGATTTGGGGAAAGATTATATAAAGATCAAACCTCAAAAAGAATAATTCACCCAGGCCTGAAATGTTCAGATTTGGAGGAATCTGGAGATTTTAGTTCTATTCTCACATCATCCAGCCCTTTACGAGGATTTAGGAGACTTGGAAAAGTTTATATATAGATAAAGTCTCAAGCAGAACAAGTTTTCACATCCCAGCTTTCAGATTTGGATGAACCTGGAGTTTTTTGTCTATTTCTGATTCCATCAAGCAAGTTACCCTTTGTAGAAACACTTCAATTACAAGTACATTGGGGGCTTTCATTTAACCACCAGGCCTGCCTGGAAATCGTATCATAATTTGAAGGTCCATCACTTTGTTTTCAGGTTTCCAGGTGACTTTGCTCAAAAAACATTTTTTTTAATCTAAATAAATAAATAAGGAGACTTCTTACTTCTGATTTTGGAAAGCAACCAACTTTTTTTTTTTCCTGCCATTTGTAAGCTTCCAAAAATATCACATTTAATCAGTCACTCTTCAGGCATTGTCATTATGGAGATCAGTAAAGAGTTTCCATGTTTGTAGGAAACTGAGCAAGTATATTGAAAAATAAAACTTTTTTTCATTTTTGTAAGAAAAAGTTATGAGGGATATGTGTATACATGCTCAGAGCTCACACTGTTTCATGGTTTACACTTAATATAGCATAACTTTATAAACATAACAGACTACAGGGTTCATACGCTCTATATACCTCACTTTTTAAGTGACTTTTAAGGTTATTATTGTCTGATTATTTTATTATTTATTTTCCACTTATTTGCAGGTTTTTGAATTAAAATACAAAGAACTGACCATTTTTTTCATCTATACGAGTTAACAATCAATGATGAAAGCTATTAAAATATGCAGTTATCTAATTATTCTTTTTCTTTTATGCCCAGGACAAATAACAAGGTGGATCTATTAAATTAGTTTTTCTACTCAAAAATGAGTTTTCATTTCCTATGCCACTCAGTGGTGTCTACCTTTCTACATAAGTCTCTATACACTTAAAACTCATGCCAATTCTATATGGAAAAAGAGAAGGTCTAGCAGGAACTACCAGAAACAAGGTAGAGATGCCCCTGTCTCTTTAACCAGATGCCTGCGCTCAATCTCTTTTCTAAGCTCCTGTAAAAGGTGCAGATGTTTGTCCCAAACTGGTACTTTGCCCTGTGATCTGGTCCACATTTGTTTATTGACTAGGTCTCATCCAGAAGAGGCTGTGAAGGGACATTTTTGAAACTGAAAAGAAAAGCATACAAGTATTTGTATTAGGGAAAAAATGATGTGGACTAGAAAGAGAAGATAGACATAAGGGGCTTCCCCGGTGGCGAAGTGGTTAAGAATCCGCCTGCCAATGCAGGGGACAGGGGTTCGAGCCCTGGTCCGGGAAGATCCCACATGCCACGGAGCAACTAAGCCCGAGCGCCACAACTACTGAAGCCCACGCGCCTAGAGCCCGTGCTCCACAACAAGAGAAGCCACCACAATGAGAAGCCGGCACACCGCAATGAAGAGTAGCCCCCGCTCGCCACAACTAGAGAAAAGCCCGCGCGCGGCAAGGAAGACCCAATGCAGCCAAAAATACATAAATAAATTAATTAATTTTAAAAAAAGGTAGACATAAGGATGTATTAGTAAGAGGAAGGCAGGGCTATGATGACGTTCTGAGGTCAAGGATCAAGTCATCCTTTAGAAAGAATTTTTTTTTTTTTTTTGCTGTGGCCTCTCCAGTTGAGGAGCACAGGCTCCGGACGCGCAGGCTCAGCGGCCATGGCTCACGGGCCCAGCGGCATGTGGGATCCTCCCGGACCGGGGCACGAACCCGTATCCCCTGCATCGGCAGGCGGACTCTCAACCACTGCGCCACCAGGGAAGCCCTAGAAAGATTTTTTAAAAACAGAATAAAATTACTTTCTGTATGCCCATATAAAGCTATTGTTCTCTGCAAGGGTTTTTAATATGACTGATTTACATGGACAGTAAAGCTGCTTTTGTATGCTCATTACATACAATGCACTAAGGCTCTAGAAGAGCCCACAGTGGGGAACAAAGAGAGATGAATTACACAATGGACACACACTGGGCAGCTAAATTAGAACTGGCTAGTGTTTCATGCAGGTTGGTTTCAGACAAAGAAAGGAACTTTGAGGGAAAAGTATAGTATAGTTCCTCCATTAATGGATATCATTTATAAGTTAATATGTATTTATTATACTCAATCTATTCCCTCCAAATTTTTTAATCCATCTATCTGTGTATGTATATGTTTCCATAAATGTATGTGTCTACGTATCTACCTATGTATTTATCATCTATCTTTTCATCAGCTGTCTATCAACTAGGCATTTTGTTTAGCATCATTTTGAGAGTTCAGCAATTCATTTGTTCTACCTGCTCTGTGAAACTAGCACTTCACTTTATCTGACCTAAACACGCAGTGGTTAACCAATTAGTGTCCCCTTCTTAATGTAGGCCCAAGATTAAGTACATGGATCTCTACTACCTTTTCAGGTTTCTTAATATATAGTGAAATTTTTAAAAGGTGAGTTACCAAGTTGGACTCAACTAGGTCATTATCCTATTGAAAACAAGACTTCCTTTTACAAAATCTATTACTTCTATATAAACAAATTCAGTTAAAACTTTCATTGCAAAATTATTTGCCTTATGTCACCTACCCTCCTATAAATATATAGAGGGATAGGAAACACTTCTAAGAAGTACTCAAAAATGGCAGAAAGGCCTTCTGAGGTTTTAAAGATTATACCAAGAAGTGATCACATTTTATAAAATTAATCTATGAGTATGGAACAAGTAGCAATTACATGTGTGTTACTATGATGAACCGCATTCAATAATACCTGAGAGGGCTTCCGTGGTGGCACAGTGGTTAAGAATCCTCCTGCCAATGCAGAAGACACGGGTTTGAGCCCTGGTCGGGGAAGATCCCACATGCCGTGGAGCAACTAAGCCCATGCGCCACAACTACTGAGCCTGTGCTCTAGAACCCGTGAGCCACAACTATTGAGCTGGTGAGCCACAACTACTGAAGCCCACGAGCCTAGAGCCCGTGCTCCACAAAAGAGAAGCCATCGCAAGGAGAAGCCTGCGCATCACAATGAAGAGTAGCCCCCGCTCGCTTCAACTAGAGAAAGCCCGTGCAGCCATGAAGACCCAATGTAGCCAAACTAAATAAATAAATTAAAAAATAATAATAATACCTGATAAATGTCCAGTATGACCTCAAAGAGCTTAATATTTTAAGTTTATCTTTAGTTTAAACAATTCGATTATAATCTACTTTAGCGTAGTTTTCTTCATTTCTCTTCTAGGTTTGATGAGATTCCTGGATATTTAAACATAGCTTTCATCAAATTTGGACATTTTTGAAGTCATTATGTTTTTAAATACTTTTTCTACTTCTCCATCCTTCTATATCTCAAAGTTATCATGCCCAATCTTTCCTCTAGCGTCTTGAACTTATGATAATAACTGTCTTAATGCCCTTATCTACTAATTCTATTATGTGTGTTATTTCTTTGTCCATGTTGTTTTCTTTGTCTTCATTATGGGTTATATTTTCCTGCTCATTTCCACCCCTAGCAGTATTTGATTGAATAGCAGACACTGCTCATTTTACCTTGGTGCAGCTGGAATTTGCATATACCTATAAATATTCCAAGTTTTGTTTTACGACTCAGTTAAGTTTCTTGGAAATATCTTGATCATGTGGGGTCTTGCTTTAAAGCTTTGTTGAGTGAGATCAAAGCAGCATTGAGGGCCAAACTTGCTCCACTACAAAGGCAAACACTCATGAGGGCTCTATCCCATGTCTCATGAAATATGAGGCACTCCTCTCCAGCTGGTGGGAATAGGCACTGCTTCCAGCCCTATGTGAGCTCCATATATCATTCCTTTTATTCATTTACAGACGGTAGTTCATCCTCCAGCTGCTGGTGGTTTCCTCACACATATGCACAAAGCAGGACCCTACTGAAGAGTCCAGAGGGATCCTTTTCAGAACTCCGGAGCTCCCTTTCTATGCAGCTCTCTCATCTCCAGCACTCTTCCCTGAGAACTCCAGTCACCTTGGGCTCCCAAGATGCTCAGCTCTATCTCCTCAAACCAGGGAGACAGCTGAGCTCCTCCTGTATCTGCACTGCAGCCTGGAACCTAGGCTGGCTCTGGAAATGAGCTCCAGATAGTACGCTGGGGTAACCATAGGTCTCTCCTCAATTGTTCATAATCTCTCAAGGATCACTGTACTTTCCTGACTCTTGTTCAATGTCCGGAAAATCATGACTTCATATGCGTTCTCTCATTTTGTGGCTGTTTTAGATGAAAGAGTAAACTTGGTCCCTGCTATTTATTCCATCTTGGACAGAAGTAGAAGCCTGTCCATGAACTTAGAATCTAGTTGTGGATGAGTATGCAAAGATGTATTAACAAAAACACACAGGATGTAGCATATCAGTGAGTGTTAAACTGTCTGCATGACTCTTGCTGCCTCTGGGAAGTTAAATTTAAAGGAAGAATTTAAATTCAACTAATAATGGCGTGAAGGTTGTTGAATACCTGGGAACAGTACGTTTTATATTTCCAATAAGAAACAAATGGGGGCTGGAACAAAGATCGTTAACTGAGAGGTTCTGGTAGGGATAAGAGGTAAACACAGCAAACAAATTTATCTGGTGTTGAAACTACAGTGTCTGCTCATAATATTTTAAAGACAAGGATACATAACTACATTGTTTCATCTAGTCATTTGTTCTTTTATTTAATCAAAAATTTATTTACTATTTACCATACATGACATGGACTACATACCAGGAAATTGCAAAGACTGTAATAATGAATAAGGCATGTTTTCTTAAGCACAACTAATGGAGGAGAAAAATGTACATGCAAATATTCATAAAAAAAAATTACTAAAAAAAATTACTAAAAAAAAAAAACAATTACTATAATAGAGGTTTATGGCATGGAACCAAGATATACAGAGAAAAGAGCCCCTTATTCCCTCTGCAGGTGGAATGGGGGAATCCTAATCATTTTCAGAGGCAAGGCGATATTTAAGCTGCATCTAGAAAAATATTTGAGAACTTGCCAGGTAGAATATTGTGAGGAGTAGAAAGCTCATTCTAAAGATAAAAATAAGATCAGCTCACAATTTGTGGGACCCAGTGCAAAATGAAAATGCAGCCCCCTTGTTCCAAATTGTTAAGAATTTCAAGATGGAGGTGTCAGAGCATTGAACCAAGTGTGGAGCCCTTTGAGTGCAGGACTCTGGGGACTGCACAGGTCATGTGCCATGAAGCTGGCTCTGCTGTTCATGTCTGAAGCATAGGGTGGATAGTGGCGGCAGGGCCAGGGATGAGCCTGGAAAGTACATACAACACATGAAGGGATGGGATGGTTAGACTGAGTTCATGTCAGAGAAAAGGGAAATTGAAAACTCTTAAATTTTCTTGAAAAACTAACAATAGAGTTAACCATATGCTCCTGCAATCCCACTCCTGGGCGTTTATCTGGAGAAAACCATAATTTGAAAAGATACATGCACTCTAATGTTCATTGCAGTACTATTTACAATAGCCAAGATATGGAAGCAACCTAGGCATCTACAGACAGGTGAATGGATAAAGAAGATGTGAGCTATACAGAGATATATAGATATATAAAATGGACTATTACTCAGCCATAAAAAAGAATGAAATAGTGAAATAATGCCATTTGCAGCAACATGGATGTACCCAGAGATTGTCATATTAAGTGAAGTCGGTCAGACAAAGGCAAATATCACGTGATATCACTAATATGTGAAATCATAAAAAAAAATATACAAATGAACTTACACAACACAGAAACAGACCCACAGACATAGAAAACAAACTTATGGTTACCAAAGGGGAAAGGGGGAGGAATAAATTAGGAGTTTGGGGTTAAAATATACACAGTACTATATATAAAATAGATAACCAACAAGGACCTACTGTAGAGCACAGGGAACTATACCTATGATGGAAGAGAATATAAGAGTATATATATATATATATATATATATATATAAATAGATATGTATAACTGAATCACTTTGCTATACAGCAGAAATTAACACAGCACTGTAAGTCAACTATACTTCAATAAAAAAATAAAATAAAAAAATTATTGTTGTTTTAAGCCAGTCAGTTTTGGGGCAATTTGTTATACAGAAATAGAGAATTGAAACAGAAATTAAATCTACCCAGAGATACAAAACATGATGTATCATTATGTGCACACTTCACATGTTTTCTTTAAAATGCAATAGATTTTAAACATGCTACTAATTACGTTTAAAATGTTATTAATTATTAAAAAGAATAATGACTATTACCTATTTTTGCTGGGGTTTTTTTTTATATCAGTTTGGAAGGACTAACTTTGTAGCAAACACAACACATAAGTAGTATTTCTAAACACCCTGAATAATACCATATTTAATAATGTGAACATAAAATAAACTGAGGAGTAGCAGGAATGAAATTAAAATTGGGTGCTATATATGGGACTGTTGACTGCTAACTGTAACCGGGCAGATGGTATGTCAATGTCCCCCAGAAGTCAGCTGGTATGAACATCGCTGGCAAATAAGATCTTCCCTCACCTAAATGCAATGAGCATGGATCAGAGCTGACAGGATGGTGCAGCCGCTCAGTCGTCACTGATTACAATCTGTAACCTGACAGATTTCACAAACCTGTCAACTAAAACATCATTATTTAATTTAATTAATTTATTTATTTTTTTGCGGTACGCGGGCCTCTCACTGTTGTGGCCTCTCCCGTTGCGGAGCACAGGCTCCGGACGCGCAGGCTCAGCGGCCATGGCCAACGGGCCCAGCCGCTCCGCGGCATGTGGGATCTTCCCGGACCAGGGCACGAACCCGTATCCCCTGCATCGGCAGGCGGACTCTCAACCACTGTGCCACCAGGGAAGCCCCAACATCATTATTTTAAAAGGCAAATCAACCAGCTTAATATCATGGATATTTGTGAAATATGCAAAAACCTATGACGCCACCTTAAACATCTTCCAACGTTCATTTCCACTCTTTCACTGACAGCCTCTATCACACATATCCATAGGACCTCACACTACCTGGGTCTTCCACCTCTAGACTAAGATGGAACAGACACACATGCTGTTATTCTTGCTGCTACGTGCAGTCCAAACCCTTGATATCCTAAATAAAACAAGTGTAAGATGACTGAAAATCGGAGGTGGGCTGGCTAGGGACATTGGGCTCTGAGGAACAACATGGCAATGATTTCTCAGGGTTTTCTTTTTGCCTCACATATCCCAGAATGGTTGCTGGCTTCTCCAACAACCCAGAAACATCAATGGACACAGAAAAAAAAAAAAAAAAACACAAAAGCCAGCTTCCTCTAGCCAAAGGACTAGCAAAGGGGCAGCCTAGCAAGACAGAACACTTTCATACAGTAAACACCTGCTCCAGCAAACCATCATAGTAAAAATCCCACCTCCATGCCCATCAGCAGGGGCCAAATGGCAAGCCTATACTCCCACCCATGCCAGGCTCCACCCAGACATGGCTCTAGCCTCTCCCCACCCCATGGCAGAGTGGTTGTCAGAGAAGAGTGGGGACCCCTGACTTCTACCCCACCCAAATGAAGCAGCTCCCTTCCCTCCAACCAGGACAGTGTCCACTGAGGCTTAACAGGGACCCTAAAATTCCACCTCCACCAAGCAGTTAGAAAGTACCCCTCCCCACAGGAGGTGTCAAAGAAGGCTGAATGAGAAACCCGGACTTTCACCACATCCTGGCAGTAACAAGGTAGTGTAATGTCAGGGAAGAACCACTAAAACAGAAAATTTAATGGATGTTCAGAGTCTCATAATACCCCAAAATGTCCAGGATAATTTCAAAATCACTCATTATACCAAGAGGCAGGGACATCTCAACTTAAACAGGTATATAATTGACATATAATTGACAAATGCCAACCCTGAGATGACACAGAAGTTGGAGTTGCGTGACAAGGATTTTAAAGTAGCTGTCATAAAAATGATTCAACAAGAAATTGTGAACATCCCTCAAACACACAAAAGAATAAAAAGCCTCAGTGAAGAAACAGAAGATCCAAACAGAAGTTTTAGAACTAAAAAATACTATAAGCAAAATGTAAAACTCTAAGGACAGACTCAACAGCAGAATGCAAAGGGCAGAGGAAAGAACCAATAAATTAGAAGATAGAACAACATAAATGACCCAAAATGAAGCTCAGAAAGAAGAAAAACAGACCGGAAAAAAACAAAAAAACAAAAACAGAGTCTCAGGGACCTGTGAGACTATAACAAAAGGTCTACCATTCATGTCATCAGAATCTTAGAAAAAGAGATAAATGTGGGCAGAGCTGAAAGATTATTCAGAAGAATAATGGCTGAAAAGGACTTACAGGGATTTAAGATTTCTACTTCCAGTACACTGTCATAAAATCATCAGGTGTGGGGCTGGTGGGTGGTGGTAGATTTGGCTATAACAGAGTGACGTGTGGAAAATGTCTGTGGTGACAGAATACCTCTGTATCTAAACTGAATGGTGGTTACATGAATCTAGACATTTGATAGATACTATACACGCATTGTACCAATGTCAATTTATTGCGCTGTAGTTTTCAAAGATGTAACCATTGCAGTAAACTAGTTGGTGGGTACCATCTCTGTACTAACTTTGCAACGTACTGTGGATCTATAATTATTTAAAAATAAACATCTAGGGACTTCCCTGGTGGTGCAGTGGTTAAGAATCCGCCTGCCAATGCAGGGGACATGGGTTCAAGCCCTGGTCTGGGAAGATCCCACATGCTGTGGAGCAACTAAGCCCGTGTGCCACAACTACTGAGCCTGCACTCTAGAGCCCGCAAGCCACAACTACTGAACCCACGTGCCACAACTACTGAAGCCCACGCACCTAGAGCTCATGCTCTGCAACAAGAGAAGCCACTGCAATGAGAAGCCCACTCACCACAATGAAGAGTAGCCCCCGCTCGCCACAACTAGAGAAAGCCCGCACACAGCAAAGAAGACCCAACACAGCCAAAAATAAATAAATTTAAAAAATAAAATTGTTACAAAAAATATCTACTGTAACGATTCTATATTTCCTGTCCCTCTCTTAAGACCATAGTAGAGTACAAGGAAAAGAATTTTGAGCTGGAAGACAGGAGACTCAGATGTAGTTGCCACTTTGCGGGATGTCATCTTGGGAAAGTATATCATCTTGGAACAACATCATGACTTTTCTGTTTTATTTCCTTAACTGTGAATAAATGTATAAGACGAGATTTCTGACATCTCTAATTTTATGATTTGATACTTTTGTCACAGTTAACAGTCATACTGTGTGATCTCACTATGTTCACTAAGTACGTGTAGGTAGCATTACAATCTTGTCTTTACTCAGTAATTACTATTTCAAGATACTTCACAGGAATCTCGTGGATAAAGTTAAAAATACATAGGGGGCTTCCTGTGCACACAGTTATTTAGACACTGAGAGACTTTCTAATTATCATTCAGTTATGGAAGCCGCTGTTAAGAAAAGCTCACACATGTAGAGCCCTATTTTCTTAGACGAGTGTATCACCATGTAAATTCAAAACTCTGAGAATTAAGGAAAGAAAGGAAAGAATGCAAGTGGAACTTGAAAGATAGAATTGATTCTTTGATCTGATTCAATTTAAAGCCCCAGGATAACAAGCAAACTACATTGATATTCTTTTATCATACAGAATCCATTTGGGGATGTTTATTAACTCTAAGAATCTTCTGCTTGGTATTTGAAACTAGTAAAATAAACACTCCTGTGATTATTGCAATTTGAAATATTACTTTGTCAAACTGTTAAACCTCAATTTATAGCACGGGTGTTAATGAGGCATGAAAACCTTCCCAGCCTGATTTGCAGTTGCAAGATTCTCATACTTTATAGCAGTGCAATTGTTTTTAAGTTTACATAATGCCCAAAAAAAGGACACTGTCTTTGCCAGTATATACTCTGTAGTAGATCATCAAAACAGCAATTCAGGGGACGATTTGAAAGTAGTCAACTCATTCTAAAATAAGTAGGACACAATAGGGAAAACGTAAGTCTTGAGGTCTTTAGAGAGGCCATTCAAAATTTCGCAAAAACGAATGCAGCTGCTAATATTCAACCTCTGAAATGTACATCCCTTCCCCGAATATAACATAAGAATAGAGTTAGCCCTTGAGACAATAAAATATCTTTCCTCCTTCACTGAAGCTATATTCTTGGCATAATTGTGCTGTGGCACATACTCTCAATTAAGCAATAAAAGTTAAGCCCGCAGCAGCATTTAAAATCATGTTAATACATCTGTCCTTAACTTTTAGATTCAACGTAAAGCTAATAGAGGTATATTATTTAAAATGTGACTTGAGTAAATAGTAAGGCCTGTTTTCTTAGGCACACTGACAAGTACTTTATGAAATATTTTAAAAAGTTATCTCTTTAAAGTAAATGGCTTTTAAGGTTAAATTCAAAATAAAATAAAAATTTGATCTCTATGTATGTTGAAATGATAGTTATGTAAATTATGAATTTATAAATAGTTAAAAAAAATTAAGTGTCTTAAAATTAATATCCTGTATCCAGAGCTGGACTTGGGTAAAATTTTATACGAAGTCTACTTCATAGAGTCTCTGGGGCTTTTCATAGGGTATAAAACAATAAAAGCAGTGAGATGTTTTGTTTAGCCAGGGCAAGACATATAGACGAGTGTACTGTATATTCCAACTAGATTTCTCTGCAGGCATTGAAATAAGAACCTTCAAAAGCTGCTCAAGTGCTCTGTGCCATATTAAATATTCAGAGTCGAAAATAAATCTACATGTGATAGAACCCACCTGAGAGCTGCCTTCACCAACTTCTCACTCACTGTTTCAATGTCTCACACATTTTGTTTCGTTTTTTTCCCCCTAAAACCAGTTGACCTTTTTCTTAGCTCAGTGACCACAAAGGCAAAGAATAATAGGCATTTGTTTTGAAGAATAAATGTTCACTGATGTGAATCTGACACCACGGTATTCTCAAGAAAGTACCAGGGTGCTCACAAATATAATTTCTTTTTTCTTTTTTTCTGCCACACCCTTGGCCTTGTGCATTGAAAAAACAACAACAAAAAAAGGCTTTTAGATCACTGTTCATACCAGCGATTTCTCTAGATACTTTGGAACTGAGTGCAATATTAAAATGTTCACAGCCATCATCCTCTGAATTGGTTTAGTCCTTAATAATAACTTAGCAACTGCTACCAGTCTTGCATTTTAGTTTCAATATGCTTACTCCATACTGTGCCATAATTACCAAAATTATTATTAAACCATAATATTTTTATTTAAACTGAAGCACTTTACATTCACGGAACCGCATGATCTCAAGTTGAATTCTTTGGGGTCAAGATTGCCTTGCACAATCTTTCTCAATTCACATGCGAGATCAATTCATTTAGTAAGAAAGATCTATGATTCTTTTCTACTCTGGAGGTAAACTGATTCTTATTTTTCACAATGTAATCGGCAAGAAGCAACACGGTCATTTTACCAAGATTAATGCCATTACCTGAAGGGAATTTTAGATGATATATTTCTAATGATTCCCCACAATAAATTTCCTACACACAGACACACACACACACACACACACATTTCCTACACAAAACATCAGAATTCTATTTAAAAAGAAAAGCAGCAACAGATATTTGTTATACCTTCAAGTTAACCTAGCTATTATAAAAACTCCTACTGTCGTTCCTGCTATAAAGCGGGCTTTTAGTAAATGTTATTTTCACTCCTAATTCATTCTTCATTCTTTCCCCTCTCCTCTGCTTTCCTCTATTACATGCTATCTTTACTCCACAGAGATTTCAGAAGTACTGCTAAAATAAAAGCAGAATATTCAGAAATTGCCTAGATATGTGAGCAAACAAACAAGAAAAGAAACTATAAAGAGATAAATACATGCACATAAATGTACACACACACCCCCTCTTCAGTTATTTGATTCGCTAATGGAAGAAAGATTTCTTCTCTTGAACAATTTAAAAAATTATCTTTGGGCTTCCCTGGTGGCGCAGTGGTTGAGAGTCCGCCTGCTGATGCAGGGGACAGGGGTTCGTGCCCCGGTCCGGGAAGATCCCACATGCCGCGGAGCGGCTGGGCCCGTGAGCCATGGCCGCTGAGCCTGCGTGTCCGGAGCCTGTGCTCCGCAACGGGAGAGGCCACAACAGTGAGAGGCCCGCGTGCCGCAAAAAAAAAAATTATCTTTATCCTATACCTCAGACTGCTAGTGACCTGGAAAATCTTTTGGGGAATTATTTTGCTACCTCACACGAAACTGTTTACTCTGGGTTTGTATTATATAAGATATCCTGTTCCAATAATTAAAATGCTATCATGTCCTAGGTATTTTGTTCTTTTTGATGTGATGGTAAATGATGACAGAGTTTTCTATTGAGAAATGGGATATGGCTTAATTTCCAACAAATTCAAATTCAGCAAAAATTGACTAACCACCAACCTAGGGGATGATACCAGGCATATCCATAGATATTATTGGTTTAATTCTGGTTAAAGCTCAAAACCATCACGAAATGGCTTTTATACTCTCATTTAACAAATGAGAAAATTGAGGCACAGAGAAGTTACAGGGCTTCTAGAAGGTCACACCACTGACAGAGCTAGTGTGCCAACTATGAACGTCTTTTACCTCCAAGTCCAAATGTCTGCTTTTAAAAAGAGACTGGTACTCAGACAGATCTGAATATAAAATATGGGTCTGCTATTTACTAAATTTGGGATTTCAGAAATCCCCAAACAACACTGCTTTCACTTATAAAATGGCAATATTACTAATCTCATTAATTTTATATACTAGTTGTTAGGTGGATTGAATGAATTACTGTTTTAAAAAGGTTCACAATAGTCATTGCTCCTTTGTCCTTATTTCTCTTACTTCTCACCCTGAGCTTCTGCAGCAGCCCTGAACTTTCTAAACAGGGAGGTGTAAGCACAGTGATCTAAATGAAAGAGGGGAGAGAGGGCCGGGGCAGTGCTAGAAACTGCTTTGTTTTTCCCTAAAATGTTTATGAAATGTCCGTTTAACCCTTTAAAGATGGTGGTAGACTGCAATCATTTTTAGTCAAGTTAGCACACTCAAAACCTATGTTTTTTATTTTTAATGAAAACAATCAAAAGGACAAATGATGGATTATGAGTGCATATTGGAAAATACTGTGAAATCTGGATCCAGGAGAGGAAGAATGCTGAGAGCTTACACTCACCTCCTCAGTCCTCAAGGCCCAGGTGTAACTGTTAGAATCTTGAATCGACATGTCAAGATCCAAGGGGGACACGGTGTGCAGGGGTAGGTGTCAGGGGACAGGACAGGACTAAAGGACAAAGGATGCTCACAGGCTATTTCTATTATGATGAGGTACCCGCTCCCCCCACCCAAGATGAACCATCCCTACTTGAGTTGGGGATAAGATGCCCTTAAAGAGGCAACAATTTAACACACAGAGCTTTGGGCCTATTGAACTGTGTTGTGAGGCCAAAGGGCCTGTAAGATCAAGATTCTGAAGATGTTACACACACACACACACACACACCCCCCAAAGTGATTCTGAGGACTTCCCCTAGTTCCCTTTACCCCATTCACACCTATCTCAGCACTAACACACGTAAGAGGTAGAATTAAAAACCTACTCTTAAATCAAAGAGGAAATAAAAAAATACGTAGAAACAAATGACAATGAAAACACGATGACCCAAAACCTATGGGATGCAGCAAAAGCAGTTCTAAGGGGGAAGTTTATAGCAATACAAATACAA
This sequence comes from Globicephala melas, assembly GCF_963455315.2. Classification (NCBI taxonomy): domain Eukaryota; kingdom Metazoa; phylum Chordata; class Mammalia; order Artiodactyla; family Delphinidae; genus Globicephala; species Globicephala melas. Next base: position 9,165,560 of record NC_083322.1, read on the forward strand.
TCCTACCTCAAGAAACAAGAAACATCTCAAATAAACAACCCAACCTTACACCTAAAGCAATTAGAGAAAGAAGAACAAAAAAACCCCAAAGTTAGCAGAAGGAAAGAAATCATAAAGATCAGAACAGAAAAAGAAATGAAGGAAGCAATAGCAAAGATCAATAAAACTAAAAGCTGGTTCTTTGAGAAGATAAACAAAATTGATAAACCATTAGCCAGACTCATCAAGAAAAAAAGGGAGAAGACTCAAATCAATACAATTAGAAATGAAAAAGGAGAAGTAACAACTGACAATGCAGAAATACAAAGGATCATGAGAGATTACTATAAGCAACTCTATGCCAATAAAATGGACAACCTGGAAGAGATACACAAATTCTTAGAAATGCACAATGTTCTGACACTGAACCAGGAAGAAATAGAAAATATGAACAGACCAATCACAAGCACTGAAATTGAAGCTGTACTTAAAAATCTTCCAACAAACAAAAGCCCAGGACCAGATGGCTTCACAGGCGAATTCTATCAAACATTTAGAATAGAGCTAACACCTATCCTTCTCAAACTCTTCCAAAATATAGCAGAGGGAGGAATACTCACAAACTCATTCTACGAGGCCACCATCATCCTGATACCAAAACCAGACAAAGATGTCACAAAGAAAGAGAACTATTGGCCAATATCACTGATGAACATAGATGCAAAAATCCTCAACAAAATCCTAGTAAACAGAATCCAACAGCACACTAAAAGGATCATACACCATGGTCAAGTGGGGTTGATCCCAAATGCAAGGATTCTTCAATATACACAAAACAATCAATGTGATACAGCATATTAACAAATTGAAGGAGAAAAACCATATGATCATCTCAATAGATGCAGAGAAAGCTTTCAACAAAATTCAACACCTATTTATGATAAAACCCTCCAGAAATTAGGCATAGTGGAACTTTCCTCAACATAATAAAGGCCATGTATGACAAACCTGCAGCCAACATCGTCCTCAACGGTGAAAAACTGAAACCATTTCCACTAAGATCAGGAACAAGACAAGGTTGCCCACTCTCACCACGCTTATTCAACATAGTTTTGGAAGTTTTAGCCACAGCAATCAGAGAAGAAAAAGAAATAAAAGGAATCCAAAATGGAAAAGAAGAAGTAAAGCTGTCACTGTTTGCAGATGACATGATACTATACATAGAGAATCCTAACGATGCTACCAGAAAACTACTAAGGCTAATCAATGAATTTAGTAAAGTAGCAGGATACAAAATTAATGCACAGAAATCTCTTGCATTCTCATACACTAATGATGAAAAATCTGAAAGTGAAATTAAGAAAACACTCCCATTTACCATTGCAACAAAAAGAATAAAATACCTAGGAATAAACCTACCTAAGGAGACAAAAGACCTGTATGCAGAAAATTATAAGACACTGATGAAAGAAATTAAAGATGATTAACAAATAGATGGAGAGATATACCACATTCTTGGATTGGAAGAATCAACATTGTGAAAATGACTCTACTACCCAAAGCAATCTACAGATTCAATGCAATCCCTATCAAACTACCACTAGCATTTTTCACAGAACTAGAACAAAAAATTTCACAATTTGTATGGAAACACAAAAGACCCTGAATAGCCAAAGCAATCTTGAGAAAAAAAACAGAGCTGGAGGAATCAGGCTCCCTGATTTCAGACTATACTACAAAACTACAGCAATCAAGACAGTATGGTACTGCCACAAAAGCAGAAATATAGATGCATGGAACAGGATAGAAAGCCCAGAGATAAACCCACGTACATATGGTCACCTTATCTTTGATAAAGGAGGCAAGAATATGCAAGGGAGAAAAGACAGCCTCTTCAATAAGTGGTGCTGGTAAAACTGGACAGTTACATGTAAAAGTATGAAATGAGAACACTCCCTAACACTATACACAAAAATAAACTCAAAATGGATTAAAGACCTAACTGTAAGGTCAGATACTATAAAACTCTTAGAGGAAAACATAGGCAGAACACTCTATGACATAAATCACAGCAAGATCCTTTTTGACCCACCTCCTAGAGAAATGGAAATAAAAACAAAAATAAACAAATGGGACCTAATGAAACTTAAAGCATTTGCAAAGCAAAGGAAACCATAAACAAGACAAAAAGACAACCCTCAGAATGGGAGAAAATATTTGCAAATGAAGCAACTGACAAAGGAGTAATCTCCAAAATATACAAGGAGCTCATGCAGCTCAATATCAAAAAAACAAACAACCCAATCCAAAAATGGGCAGAAGACCTATATCTCCAAAGAAGATATACAGATTGCCAACAAACACATGAAAGAATGCTCAACATCATTAATCATTAGAGAAATGCAAATCAAAAGTACAATGAGATATCATCTCACACAGGTCAGAATGGCCATCATCAAAAAATCTACAAACAGTAAATGCTGGAGAGGGTGTGGAGAATAGGGAACCCTATTGCACTGTTGCTGGGAATGTAAATTGACACAGACACTATGGAGAACAGTATGGAGGTTCTTTAAAAAACTAAAAATAGAACTACCATACAACCCAGCAATCCCACTACTGGGCATATACCCTGAGAAAAACATAATTCAAAAAGAGTCATGTACCAAAATGTTCACTGCAGCTCTATTTACAATAGCCGGGACATGGAAGCAACCTAAGTGTCCATCAACAGATGAATGGATAAAGAAGATGTGGCACATATATACAATGGAATACTACTCAGCCATAAAAAGAAATGAAATTGAGTTATTTGTAGTGAGGTGGATGGACCTAGAGTTTGTCATACAGAGTGAAGTATGTCAGAAAGAGAAAACACATACCGTATGCTAACACATATATATGGAATCTAAGGGAAAAAAATGGTCATGAAGAACCTAGGGCCAAGACGGGAATAAAGACACAGACCTACTAGAGAATGGACTTGAGGATATGGGGAGGGGGAAAGGTAAGCTGGGACAAAGTGAGAGAGTGGCATGGACATATATACACTACCAAACTTAAAATAGATAGCTAGTGGTAAGCAGCCGCATAGCACAAGGAGATCAGCTCGGTGCTTTGTGATCACCTAGGGAGGGTGGGAGGGAGACGCAAGAGGGAGGGGTTATGGGGATATATGTATAACTGATTCACTTTGTTATAAAGCAGAAACTAACACACCATTGTAAAGCAATTATACTCCAATAAAGATGTTAAAAAAAAACCTACTCTTACATATATCACAATAAATTTGATGTAAAGAAAACAGAAACATTTTAAAGGCTTTCAGAAACATGGAGCAAAGGAACAAACATCAGATGGACATTAGATGTCCTAGCTGCAAAAAGATAAAGGATAAACACTTCTAAAATATAAAGGGAAAAGAACCTGTGGTCCATAATTTTACATACAGCTATTTCATCACTTAAGAGTGAGGATAAAATCAATATATTCACTTCATAAGTTTTTGCCACACGCAAATATACATAGAAACAGTATTTGAAAGTACCCAAAGAGAAAGAACCCCACCAAGAGGAGAAATTATTCCAGAAGCAGTACAAGGGCAGAGACACGAGGGTTGGGCAAATATATTAAGGTGCTTGTCATGTTTTGGGAGGGTGTAATGTACTATCCACTTTACAGCAAAGATAAGAAAAATTAAGATCATTAAGTGTTTTACCTTTCCTTTGTTTCTTCCACAACATCTCCAGGGAAGGAGGTGAAAGGGTGGGAACCAGTGAATACCTGATAATCTCTGGCCTGTTTCCTCATCTCTTGGCTGGAGACAATGAAGTGAGTGAAGGAAAGACAAGGAGGAGTGATGAACGGGGAGAGGCTGGTGGATGAACTCCCTGCCTCCTTCTCAGGCAGAGCCTTTGGGAAGTGGCAACAACCCAGAGAAGACTGGGAGATTAAAGCGCCAAGAGGATATTCCTGAGTAGACCCCAGAGGGGCAAGAGCGAGATGCTTGCTGGGTTTAGGCAGACGGGCTTATCTTGTACATACTCACATCCAGTGGTATGGAAACCAGAGGATGTGGTCCATGCCCACACATGTAATCAGCAGCAGAGAGACCCACTATAAATGAAGTGGTCCTGTAGATAGGAAAGAGAGTCTGTGAGTGTCTGTACTGAGGATCAAACAGGTTGATGGACCTTTCTGGAGATGCCTGCTTGGAGAGATGACTTGATGACATCATGTATATTCATTATCTAGAAATACGTAAGTCCCCTGAGACTTAGTCACAACCCCAAGAAAAACACTTCTTTGTCCAACTCAGAAGAATAGGGATTGGGATAGTTCTTAAGTTGGCTTCTAGATAAAAGTTCTTGCACAGCTATATTTTTGAACTGAAAGGCATACCCGTTACATATGCTTGTAGTATTAATCTGCAGTTTTCATACTAATATAGTTTAAATAAAGGTCTACAACATTGTTGAATGTATCCTATGATCAATTCTTTGATCTCTACAAAGTCTTCACTGTATGAGTATGTGAAGTACACCTAAATTTCTGGATCTTAATTTAGAAGTCTAAGATAAGTTGTCAACGTAACCTTTTGATTTACATCCAGAGGGAACTAGAATAAATTTTGTGACATCCCAAGTATGCAATGAACTGTCATCTTAGATATTTGATAATAAAGGTGATGCCTCACTGAACTGGCATCTCTGTGTCTCAAATTCCAATATTGAGTTTTTCAGTTAATGAGACAAGCAATTGACATGAAATAATAATGATAACAGAATCAGAGATGGGAATCTACTTATATTACTGTAAATGAAGTGTGGGTTCTCCAGGATTGCTAATGTTTTGAAAGATTTGGGAAAAACACTAAACAGTATTAAATAGTTTTAACTCTATCATCACCGGTAAACTTTAAACAATGTGAAAATGTGGAATATTTTCAGAGATAATGTTTTGGTGGAGAGCTAAGTAACAAACATTCCCCAGAGGTCCTCATAAAAGATGCGGATACCCACAGAGACCTTATAGCCAGTGTGACTTTCAATCCTCACATCTTCTCTTCAGGTAGGAGACATATCCATCCCCTTCGTTAAATGTCAGCCTATATTGGTATTTCACAGTCATTATCTTAAGGTCTTTCATTAGCTCCTTTGGATTTTAAATTGAATGTCAAATAGAATTTGGGTAACAGAGAAATAAAAAATCAAGAGTTTCTTCTAAGAAAAGTGAACGGATAAGTTTCAATACTTCTCACATACTTTATTAAAATTTAAAATTTTAAAAATTTTAAAACACTTTAAAATTTAAAAGAATATCATCTTTATATTCTCTTTTATTCCACCAAACTTCTTATTCCTATGGTGCATGTTTTCAAAACCCAATTCAAACAGGGAGGCAACTGGTTAGGCAAATTCTAACATACTTATGTTAATAACAGGAGACACACACACACACACACACACACACAAAACAAAATAAAATAGGCCAGAGTATTTGAATGTGAGTTTATCTCATAAATCCAAAACATATGCTCAGTATACATGTAGTACAAGGAAAGCTGATGTGTTAAATAATCGCTCCAAAGCATGTAACCAAGCTGAAACCTGACTTGGACAATAGTCATATCACTCCCAGACAAATGGAAGGAAGGAGGAAATTCTACTTTGTGGCAAGTTATAGAATGTGTAAGCCCTGAACATGAAGAAGTGGACGTACTGGAGGGTGCTGATGGAGTTGTGTTTGGGAGCATCTGGATATACGAAGTGAGTTATTGAAATCTGGACTGGACAGGTGATCTTCAAATCACCTACGTGCAAGTAATGGTTCAAGGTAAGGAAGTGACATCTGAGGGAGAGAAAACAAAACAAAACAAAACAAAAAGTCAAGTAAGTACCTTAATGATTGTCTATATTTATGAGAAGGAGTAAAATCTGATATTGTCTCTAAAATTGGTATGAGAAATAGAGAATAGCAACTCTCATTTTTATATCAAGGAAATCAGTGACATCTACATCAATAAGTAATCCACTAAACACTTTAGCAAGCATACTACACTAGATAAAAGATAACATAATTTTGATATATGGCCTTGAAATTGATGAGAAAGTTTAGAAAATTGTCTTAGGTACAGGAAGGATAAATATAAGGAAGGGAAAAATATTCCCTTCTCTGAGCAGAAATGTACTCCCTAGTAAAGAAGATGTATCAATGGTGGATACTCCAACCATGAGTGTTTGTACAGTATTACTTTTAATAAGTGATCCAAAAAGTGATATAATGAAATACCAGAGATTATAGATTATCTTACCTTGTTTTTGAAAATGCAATGTCAAGCTAACACGAATAAAGAAACGATTTGTCAGGTTATGTAAATAGACTGAAGAACAGAAATGATTTTAGAGGATAAGAAAATTATGCTTCAGATGATAGGCAACAGTCAACAAATTTCAAATTTCTAAGAGAATCGGGAAGCAAAATGAATCCTATTTTTTCCACTGTTCTCTAGTGTCCCCTCTAAATCTTTAAAGATGTCAACAGAAGCCCAACAGAAAAAACTTATCTCACTCCTTTATAAAACATATTGCAAAACATTTGTAGGAAAGGCTTTTGAACATCTATTATGAATAAGAGAGCTCAGGAAAATCCAGAAAAGAACAACTGAAGACTTGGAAAATTACAAAGGAACTATTATTATTATTGTTGTTGTTATTTCAAGGAGAATAACCTAAACCATCTGAAAAGGTGAGAAATGAGATAAGATCTGATTAAAATGCACAGCAGTAAAGAAAACATAAACATGATCGTGGATTTTCAGTTCATTATAAATATGTATCCTCAAATTCGGAAGGTGATTTTGGACAAATAAAAGAAAGTGCTTATTTTATCCAGTGGACGATAAACCTTCAGAGTGCTTGATCCCACACACTTAGAGGATGATAACATTAAGTCAGGTGAAGAATCATTTAAAATGAGTGTTTCATAAACTGTGCTACACAGAACACCAGATCAAAAGAATATGAATAGATTCTGGGACAAAAAGGGGGTTTCTATAGTCAAATACATTTGGGATATAAGAGAGAAACAATTTAACAGTTCCCTTTAGCATAGGGCTTCTAAGAGTTTCTCTTATATAATATGCATTATACATAATTGTATGGTCAATATAGGCTAGATTATTTCTTGGCAACAAACCCTGAACTCCTAGTGACTTAACGCAATAAATGTTTATTTATCATTCACACTACATGCCCATCACAGGATAGCAATGATGTTTTTTCCACAAAAATCCCTGACTGGGTACCACCATCTTGCAGTTGCACCATATATAACGGGGCTTTTTTCCTTACTATGGTAAGAAAAGGGCAACGAACAAACAAACAACCACAAAACAAAGATTGAAGAGTTTTCAAATCTTATTGAGTTTTCCAATGTCTTATCCCAAAATTTACTTCACTCTGTTCACATTTTTTATAGTCATAACTGGGCACATATTCCAGTATCCAACGGGGACTGGAAAATACAAAGAAGCAAAATTACATTTGGTGAACATTATTATCTTTTTCCCTAGTATCCCAGAGGGAATTTTCAAATGCAGCCTTTCCCAAACTTATTAGAGTGCAGGATTAATTTTCAGTATGGTATTTCATAGAATTAAGTGTCAATGACACACAATTTGAGAAATAACCAATTTAAATAAGCTTTTGTTTGAAAAGAAGGAATTTAAGCAATAGGCTTACAATTCAGCCATACTATTTTGATGTAAATACATGGAAGAATGGTAAACAGATAAAGAGATTCTTTTCCTTCCAATATTTCTACAGTGTTAGCGTTAACAATGCTTGCCTTTGGTATTACTTGTCAACAGGGAAGTCAGCTTAGCCCCTTATCTGTACTATATTCTCCATCCCTTAGTATCACTGAATAACATGTATATATTTAAGGTTCCATCAAGCTCATATACCAAGCACTTTATGTTGTACTGTTTAAGAAATTCTGTAAACTATTTTATAGTTTATACCTCGAAGTCAAAGTTGGATTCTGAAAAAATATCTACTAAGTTTTAGAAGCTTCCATTTTCAGTAGACAAATATTTCCTCTGCATTTTATGTTTCCTCTGTTTAGTTTTTAGCATCATCGTAAATATTTATCATTCTGCTTTTAGTCATCTATTGGAGTTTAATAAGTATGCTAAGCTATTTTAAACTGGAATAATTTTCTTTTTATCTGTTTATTCTGTTGGTTTAGGTGCTCATTTCTTTGTAAAAATTAAGTATTTTTTCTTGTTTTGTATTATATATATCAACACAAAACTTTTCATAATAGGTGTGTTGTTTTTCAAGTACACCATTTGAAGAACTATAAATCCACACTTGTATCATCACCAGGGCAACAGATATAGTCTCATCCACCATTGTTAGTATTTATACCCTAATTCTCTGCACAGACATGCCTAACAATATCAATAGCATAAGAGCATATCTACTTTGCAGACACTGTTTGGTAATTAACTCAAGAATTGTCAAGTTGCAAAAAGGGAAAAAAAAGACTTTTATTCACTTTTCCATCACAAATGTAAAACTTTCAAAGTATTATTCTGATTTGGACCTACAGTTCATTCTATCCAAGAGTCTACTTCTGAGAGAGATACACAACACTAGTTAGAGGAGATTATCAGTACTTCCATTGTAAATTCAGGATATTACAGACATTCCCTAACAGTTGTCACTGTTTCCCTGAATAACTCATCCAGTGTTCAATGACTGGATTATTTGCAAAGAGATGGTATATAGCGGTCATTTCAACAAGTTTGGGATTTGATTCAGTGACATCATTTTGGTATATCACTTATCCAAAATAGTATTTACTAGCTATTTACCTTGGGTTTGACCAAAAAGCAACTTTTTGCAGATATGCTGCTACTGCTACAGGCTCTTAGGCGCTAAATCATCTCTTTTAAATATATGATACCATATGCCCATTTCTTTCTCTGAGGAAAGGAAATGACTGTCAGCAACATATCTCCAAAAAAAAAAAACACAGAATAAAAAAGCTGGAGATACATATTTATGAATAAGTGATTGGCGCACATGACATACACATGTATTTGTTGAGTCTCTCAGAAGCACTAAGTACTTATGTAATATATTTGCTGAAATGCAGGTACTATCAATCTCCCTTTATGTAGAAGAGCCTAGAGGTTAAAAAGTTCAACTAGATATCCTCACAGCCAGTAAATAACTGATGGAGGTGGGATCGGATGTCAAGTCCAACTGATGCCATGTCATGTGCTCTTAAAGACTCTGCTCTCACAAGGCACAAGATTAACTAAGAGACAAGAAGCAGAACTAAAATGAAAACTACTAAAATGTCGACCATAGGTTTTTAGTAGGTGCTGGAAGCAGCTGGTACTGCCACATTGCTACATACTTTCTTGCAGTGGTGGAGGGGCGTGTTGAAATAATAATTTATAAAAATTATAAATTGTAAAAATTATTACTAAAAATCTTATATTCTTGGTACCAAGTTTGGGGTTAAAAGAAATCAGTGCAATTTGATGCTTAGTAACACTACATTTTAAATTCCAGACTTTATATCCTCTTCTCACCATTTAAAGCTATCATTAAAGCTTTAGTCACATTAATAAAGAAGAAAACTCGTAAGATTGCCTCTTAGAAATTCTGTTGAATACTTTGGCTCCTATTTTTATGTCACTTTATTGAGTAGAACCAAACCAAATGTAACCTCACAGGGTAATTCTCTTGTGAATAGCTCCTGCAGATTTAGATTAAAATGGTATCTGGCCGTATAAAGAAAAAGCAGTTTAATGCTACAGCGGACACCATTCCCTAATCCTCATGTATCATTTGTGAAATTCAGAGACTGTTTGGCAAAAATAAATGCCCTTTGCCCTTAAATACTCTGCAGAGATGGAGTCTGAAAAGCATACCCAGGACTTGGCTGCTTTTTGGGGAAAGTAAAAAACTGCGGTGGTCAAGACCATTATTTTCATTCCAATAAACCAATACACAATAAGCTTTTTCAAGAATAAAAGGAGAAATTCTTAAATGTGGAACCTGTGGCTAAGTTTGCTGCTTCTACATGTAAGCCTGGCCTTATTCTAAGATGGTCACATTTCTGTGTGTACATTCAACAGACCTTGACCAAGTCCTCTTTTGCCCCAGGCACTGCGTGGCAAGAAGTGACAGGCTCCACCCTAGAGGTTTTCACAGTTGTTGTGTCACACACCACAACACAGCAGGCGGAGGGAACATCCGGAGAGAGAAGCATTTTGCAACCTCTTTTGAATGCATACCCTCTTACTGGCTTTTTCACTCCATCTTCCGCATTCCCCCACCAGGCAAAAAATGTGTACCTTTGAGTTTATGAGAGGAAGAAGTACAGAGAATGCCTTTTTCAGATCACATCCCCAACTGCACCCCAGCCCTACCGTTTTCCCCCTGCAGGTTTCATTGTGTTTAAGGTCTGTCTTCTCATCCTTTCCTTCTCTCCAGTCCGTCGCTGAAGTTTTGAATTATAAGTTGTGGGCTGACCCCAAACAAATTAAGTTAAAAGGGACCATCAGTGTAGCTTTTTTTTTTTTTTTTTTTGCGGTACGCGGGCCTCTCACTGTTGTGGCCTCTCCCGTTGCGGAGCACAGGCTCCGGACACGCAGGCCCAGCGACCATGGCTCACGGGCCCAGACGCTCCGCGGCATGTGGGATCTTCCCGGACCGGGGCACGAACCCGCGTCCCCTGCATCGGCAGGCGGACTCTCAACCACTGCACCACCAGGGAAGCCCCAGTGTAGCTTTCCTGTTTCTAATTATTCATTTGCTTTCTTTCTGTGGATGCAAAGGTCCCAGTGGTCACCAGTAGCAAATATGCTAAATTCAATTTGTCAGAGAACACATGGGCATTGAGATCATCTATCACTCGATGTTCTGGACCCGCCAAACACTTTGTAGTCAAAACAAAAGCTATCACAAAAGAGCACTTATGGTTAGAGAATGCAGGACACCTCTTAATATTGGAGGAAGGAAAAGTCATCCATTCCAAACATAGCCGTTTGGGGCTTTAGTTTTCATTGGCTCCGGTCTCTGTGACAGATGGCCAGGCCATGGAATGATACTGCGTTAATAGGTGCACGTACACCTCATCGGTGTTCCAAAGTCAACCAGAGTAGACAAAACTATAATTTGAAAAGATACGTGCATCCCTACGTTCATAGCAGCACTGTTCACAATAGTCAAGACGTGGAAACGTGGAAACGTCCGTCGACAGAGGAATGGATAAAGAAGATGTGGTGTATACACACACACACACACACACACACACACACACACACACACACACACACACACAGTGGAATACTACTCAGCCATGAAAGAGAATGAAATAATGCCATGTGCAGCAACATGGATGGACCTGGAGATTATCATACTAAGGGAAGTAAGTCAGCCAGAGAAAGACAAACACCATATGATATCACTTATATGTAGAATCTAAAATGTGATACAAATGAACCTATCTATGAAACAGAAACAGGTTCACAGACATAGAGAACAGAGTTATGGTTGCTAAGGGGGAGGGGTGGATTGGAGTTTGGGGTTAGCACATGCAAACTATATTGGGTTGGCCAAAAAGTTCATTCTGGTTTTCCATAACACCTTATGGAAAACCCCGAATGAACTTTTTGTCCAATCCTATATATAGGATGGATAAACAACGAGGTCCTACTGGATAGCACAGGGAACTATATTCAATATCCTGTGATAAACCACAATGGAAAAGAATATATATATATATGCATAACTGAATCACTTTGTTGTACAGCAGAAATTAACACATTGTAAATCAACTATATGCCAATAAAAACTTTTAAAAGATATAAAAAAAAGTAAAGTGGTGTGGCCAGAGTTAGTTTCTTATGAACCCAACACCAACACTGTAAACTCTATTAAAGAGAATATAGCTAATTAAATGTTTTCACTAATTGTTATTTTGGTTTTGCTCTTCACACTTTGAAAACAGAGTAGACAGCAAAATGTATGTAACAATACAACTTCAGAACTAAATGAACCCTTTGCAGCTATTCAACCCCACTACTCCATTTTACCAAATGAGGAAAGAGGTAAATTAGTATCAGAATTTGTGTAGAACTCTTATTTTCTGATTAGCTGACCAGCATTCCTCCCACTATAAGAGACACTCTCAAAATTACTTGAAAGAGATTTATTTATTTATTTTTGGATCATCCAGAGCATCCCATAGAATTTTTGGTTCCATAGCTACTACATTTATAGTGTTTTATCATGAGAATTTATATTTAGAAGACAACAAAGAATGGGAGAATTCTGAATGAGCAAAACACATACAGAATTCGATTTATTTAGACAGAGAGCAGACTTGTGGTTGCTAAGGGGGAGAGGGGGTGGGAGAGGGATGGACTGGGAGTTTGGGGTTAGCAGATGCAAACTATTACGTTTAGAATGGATAAACAGCAAGGTCCTACTGTATAGCACAGGGAACTATATGCAATATCCTGTAATAAACCATAATGGAAAATAATATAAAAAGAATATATATATATGTGTAGTATAACTGAGTCACTTTTCTGTACAGCAGAGACTGGCACGGCACTGTAAATCAACTATACTTCAATAAAAAAAAGAAAAAAAGGATTCAATTTATTTATTCTACTGAACTTACTGAGGTAAGAAAGAAAAAATAATGCCTTAAGCTTTTCAGTATGTAAAAATAGTGAACATGACTCAAGATGATAATTCACTGCAAGATGTTCTCTGAAAGACTACAAAAACAACTTTCTCTGTTCAATCATTATTTAACAGAAAACACCCCGTTCTCTTGATCTTCTGATTTAAGTGTTTTTTTCTTGAATATGTTTTTTTCTCCATATCACTGAGTAGGTGGAATCAGTGAGTTTGACTTTTCCATGTGACTGTTGAGAATTAGGTTGTTTGGTTCAGAATAGCTTCTGTATTACGACTACTTTTTAATAGGGCCATTGAACAAGATTTCCTGTTCTTTATGATGCTTCAATATGACCACAAGGTAAAAAAAAAAAAAAAAAAGAAGCTAGTTTGGCCAGTTTAATGATTGGGCTTTTCTGTTTTTCCTGTGCATGAAATAGCAAAGAAAGAGGAAAGGGAATGTTCAACATAATAGTAAGTATATTTCTCAGATTCTAGGAAAGATATTTTTAAAGAACTTAGAGTTATAGGGATATGACCCAATGACTAGGGATTTAATAAAACACAAAAAGAAATTTATTAATTTACAGGTTAATAGCTCAGATCTTAGAGCTAGACTGCCTGCGTTTGAATTGTGACTCCCCATTAACTAGCAATGAGACTTTGTTCCAGCTACTAACCCTCTCTGTAACTCACGAGCGAGCTCTGCGGCTTTAGTATAGCTATTAAACCTCATGATAACTCAGACTCCTCATTATAAAAATGGAAACAGTAATAGAAGCCACCTCATATACCTGTTATAAAAATTATCAATACACATAAAACATATAGATTTGTGCCTGGCTAATAGTATGCACTCAATAAACATTAGCTATAATTACTATAGTAAGAAACATGGAAGTCACATCTTATGAAGAATACTTTGAGCAACTTTTATGACCAAGAGAAGGTAGATGCCCACAGAGTTACTCCAAAGAGCAGAGCTAAAAACCAACAAATGGAGGTTTTAGGACCACAGACTTAAACGGCACTGGAGGAAACACTCCTTGATAACTTCTAATGTCTACGAAGAGGATGGATGACTTCCAGAGATCCTAGAAGGTGTTTTTATCCAAATTGCCACTAGATGAGCACAATAGCCGTCTCTCTGATTTTAAGGGTCAATGAGCTTATATGAGCAAAAGGGAGCAAATCTTACTAGAACCTATGTGCTACCTGAGTTAGCATTTCTCTGGCCACAAGCAGTGGCAGACCTAAGTTCTACCAAGCCTATCCAACTCCCACTTCTTCTTCCCAGGTGGAAACATTTTTCTTAAAAGGTTTCACCCAGAACTGAGCATAATACTATTATTCTACTAACACAGAAAAATGGAGTTATTAAACAGGTCTGAATCTGTAGTCTACAAAAATAGACACAGGAGCCTGGGACTTAGCTTTAATATTTCAAAGAGTCTAACAGGACACTTACTATTTCCCACGGTGAGGATGAATGCATTAACTAAACTGTTAAGTTTATTTTATTTTATTCTATTTTATTTTTTGGCCATGCCGCACGGCATGTAGGATCTTAGGGACCAGGGATAGAACCCGCGCCCCCTGCAAAGGAAGCGCAGTCTCAACCACTGGACCGCCAGGGAAGTCCCTAAGTTTCTTATTTTAAATTGAATTATCTTGATTCTATTACATTATCTCAGGTTTTCCATCATATGAAGCTCTAGATGTTTTCATTACTATAAACCAAGAAAATTCACCACTGATTTATACAAGCACTTCAGTGTTTACAAACTTTCAAAACATGGAGTGCTTTGGTTAAAAAATAATTATAGTAGTAAGAAGATCAAAAAGATTGGTAACCTTACTCTCTGTCTATTAAAAGTCGGTTAAACATTAGTTCTTTTAGGAGACAAGACGTCTTGGAGTCAGAATAACTGGGGTGTGTCCACACCATGCCGGCTGATTGTTTAGAGACCTTGAATAAATTATGTAACCTCACCCAATATCAGCTACTGCCTCCTTAAAATGAGGAGAATGTCGGCATTTGCTTATTGATTTGGTCACATCTTGCCTACTTCCATGAAAGATTTGATATATATCGTCAAATCAAAGATAGATTACATTACAAATGGAAAATACTCAAAAACTGGTTTTACCTTAAGAAATATTTCTCTTGCTCTCAAGATATTCTGGTCCTAGAAAACATATTTTTTTAAAAAAATTATGGATCTGTTAGTAACACATAGACAGTTTCTGTGATTATCACCGGGTTTGTGGACGGTTAGTAGTCTTTCTGAATACACTGGCATTTCTTAAGGAACAAATCTATGGGTCAGACTAGAAAACAATGAGAGAGGTTTACAATGTCAGTTTAATATTTTATGATCAAAATCATAAACAACTGAAAGCAGAAATAAACAAACAATCAAAACGCAATTCCTTTGCAGGGTTAAGCAATCATGGGTTACCCTCAAAGTTTTTAATTATTCAGACTCAGGAACAGCGAACACTGGCCCTTGGGCAAAAACCTGACCAACGCCTAGATTTGCTAGGTCCTCGACCTAAGAATGGTTTTTATGTTTTTAGTGGTTGGAAACAATCAAAGGTAGAATACAATTTTGCGACACGTGAAAACTATAAGAAATTCAAATTTTATTGGAACCCAGCCTCACTTATTTATTTACATATTGTCCACAATGGCACTGTTAAGTGATTGTGACAGAGACTGCCCCCCAAAGCCTAAAATATACTTAGTCCCTGGCACTTTACCAAAAGTGTTTGCCCCTGATCTAGGTGGCACAGAAATGAATCACTTCCACTGTTTATTTCCAAGTCATAAAGTAAATATGACTTTGGAAGTGAAAACCTACAAAATATGTATTTAAAGATGCATATGTGTAATCTTTTTAATCATGATGAAGGGTCTGAAAAACCACCTTACATTTTCAGACATTTAACATGTGGAAGCACTTAACTAGAAATGAGAAAGTTTTAGACAATTAGTATAAGAGAAGCAGTTATTGAAATGTCACTGAAATACATTTTGACTTAAAATGGATTTAACTGACTTATGCTTTTAAACTTTTTAAAAATATTTTTTCAATGTTTTAAGGTATATATTTCTGCATATATACATATATAATACACACACACACACACACACACACACACACACACACACACTCTTTTATCCCCCTGCCTACACATAAGAACACTGAGGCAAAAATTAAGCTAAAATGGTAACATCCAGCCTCTGGTATCACAGTGCTAGTACCTGAATCTCTACTCTGCTCCTCTAGCAGATATTTGGGGAATTACGCTGTCCTTGCCTCGGTTTCTTCGTCCTTGAAATGTGAAGGATGATAATTATGATAATAAACACCTATGTCACAGAGCTGATTTAGAGAATTAAATGAGGTACATATAAAGCAGGGAGAGCAGAACGTGGCACATATTAAGCTCCGAACAATGTTAGTCAACAATTATTCTTGTGGTTGTTTTTGCTGTTACATTTTCCTTTCCCCACCATTCGGAAGGGTCTACAAATACATAAAAACATCTTCAGGGACATATCATCTGTGTTGTTAGCCTAAGGCAAGAAAGGTGCCCACTAACCTGGATATTTCACTCTGTAAAAACAATCACTTATGTCATAAAAGGTATCGATGGGGTGGAAGGGATCACAGCTGCTAGGATTTTTTCCTTTCTATCATCTTTAGCAATGCTGATTGCCCTGCAAATGTCTGCTAGTTAACTGTCCTTATTGGAAGGAAGCTTCTGTAAGAAAAAAGGAGAAAACAACTGTGAACGTTTTCCTCTTTCTTATAGGGATTATGTCAATAAGCAAGAAAATCTTACCTTTTCTTAAAACAAGATTTGTTTTTATCATTCATCTAAAAGTGCAAAGAGCATAATAGTAGACTACAAAAAATAGTATTAGGAAAGGTTTAGAAAAGTATGAGGACATTCTGATAACCAAACCCCAACAGAATACAAAAATAATTTAAAGAGTCATAAATTTTGCTTGTGAAAATTTAAGAAAGAGGCAGAAACCATATTTTGGGAGAAGAGATGCTTTTTGTTGTTTTGTGTCATTTGTTCTGTTTGTTTTGTTTCATCTTTTATCTAGTGCTTACACGTATGCAGATAATGTTGCCTCTATCACATTTCTCCTGTTGGATTAGATTTTTGGCCAATGATGAAGAATAAAATGTAAGTAAGTTGTAAATGTATTAGACTATGAACCATTGATAATTATAAAGCTTGATTTGTAAAATTGTTTTTCAATATATATCTGGAATGCTTGCAGCAACTGTTTATAGACAATATTGTAATGGCTGTGTAGGGTAGAATCTGTCTTTCAATGACAGGTTTACTGTTCATGTTGGTTCTTCACTACTAGAATCTTTTCCCAAAATGCTTCTCTGCTGCAGTGGAGATACAACCTATGCAGAAGCAAACAAACAGTACGCTTGAGGCTGCTATCCTTGCAAAGGGCTGCTTACAAGGCTGGCACTCGGCAGTTGTCCATGACCTTGAACGATAAACAGTTCCTACACTAATGTAAAACTTTCCCTAAACGAAAAGAGCAGTCCACTGTGCCTAAACTGTGTGTGCCAACTACCTGGTTTATAGTGAATAACCTGCTTTCCTTCTGGGACACTGAATCTGTTATTTGCTAGATGGAAGGTGCCTATCTATTGACACACCCGAAAAACCCCTTGACTTTCTAGTCAAGGGGCCAGCTTGCCCAGTAGATGACATTTCTCATGTCTTGTCACAACTCATTGCTGGAGGAATTAAGTGCCTTCTGTGTGACTTCAGTAGAAGATTCTTGGAAGGTTACACCTGGTGTTCTCTGGATTTCACCCTCCCTGTCTTTTCTCTTTGCTGATTTTGTTTGGACCCTTTTGCTGTAGTGAATCATAGCCATGAGTATGACCATATGCTGGGTCCTGTGAGCCGTACCGAATCATATAAACCGGGGAAGGGAGAACAGGGGGAGTCTTGGAGATTCCACACACTACTCAACTTGACCTTGCTGAGAATCTGATGCAGATGAATCCCATGGCGTATAGCTGTTCTACAATTTTACATTAACTATGAAATCGAATTTCTTAAGTTCAACACCACAGATTGGGAATGCTTTATGAAATTTCTCCCAACCTCTCCTTGAAGGAAGTATGAAAGGTACTGACAGTCACTGAATATTCTGAGTGACTCAGCAATATTACAGTGATGCATTTAATAGCTATATTAACTAAGTTTAATCTCAGGCTTGTGTGACTTTAAGGCCTGTGCTCTTACCACTATGATACACAAACTTTCCTGAAAATAGCAGAGAAAAGAGCTGCCTTCTGTTTTGCTCTAAAGATGTTTGTTGCAACTGTGTATGGATTTAACTGCTGTTGAACATAATGAATACTTAGTGTGCAGAAATGTCATGCCCAGAAGAACAGTGCAGAGACCTAAGGAGGTCAATTGTGTGACCTAGAGCATCTGGATAACAGTTTTGGTCATTCCTCACATGTGTCACTGTCACGTGTCTTCCCCTGTGACGGGTTGCAAATTGGGCGGTTGCTAAAAAATTAGAACACAGATATCCTGGATTTGTAAGTAGGATGCTCAAAATGGGAAAGTAGAGATCCCTTGCTCATCTCTCCAGCCTCCCCTCCTTTATAAATTCACATCTAAAACTTCTGGCATTTTCTACACGACTTTTAACCCCGCAGCTTTTCCCTCATGGAGTTAACTAATAATAATGATATAACCATTAATCATGAAATGCTTGTAGGCGAAGACTGTACTATTCATTTTTTCCGAAAAATAAATATAAGCAAAGAAGCTAAGGAAGCAAGCAAAGAATCTACTCACAGAGTTTTGTCTCTATTGTAATTATAACATGCACTGAATATTTAAAGGATGCAGGTTCAAACATCATTTCACATATGGCTGTTGTTCCTTCCCAAGAGAGAATAAAGAAATAAATGAAAATGTGAACTCCGCAATAAGAAAAGCTGCCCTAGAGATGAGAGACTCAAAGGAAAGGATATCAGATAACATGAGAAAAAAAAAGACATATTAAAAGGTTTTAACAAGAGGTATTAAGTAACCAACATTAGATAAATTTTGAAGGAAGCTAAAAAGTAATTCTAGTGGTGTCATAACAGTATTTTCTTCATAGAAAATACAGAGAGTTAAAGACAAACAAATTCTTAAGTGACTTTGATTTATGCTTCATCCCTTTTATCATACAATAAACTACATATAATTCAGAAAATTTATGTTTTAAGGAATTGTTAAGATATTAATAAACCAACTTTTTTTTTTAATGGGCATGGTATGGCTAGCTTGGAAGAACACATTCATACTATTTTGTGTTCTATGCTACCAGACAATTTATAGGAAAAATAAAGCATGGTCTTTCAGGTAGCATAAGAAAGGGTTTGTAGGGTATAGAAAGGCCAAAATAGCATAACTCCACTTTGAGGATAGAGAATAAAGCCCTGACACAAAAACTTAAGTGTCTCACTTTTTCATATGTTTTACACAAGAATGAAAAAATGGCTGTATAAGAATGTTCACTTCAATACTGTTGGCAATAACAAACATCATATAAAATTTTCTCCATAGTGAAATGATACATTGATACCACTTCTACTAAAAGAATGAAGTAGACCTTTGTGTGCTATTATGAAAAGATCTTAAAACTTATACTCTTTCATCTAGAAAGGCTCACTGCATAAAAAAAAAGGATCTATCTATCTATCATCTACCTATCTATTTATATATGTGAGTGTATGTGAATGTGTAATTGGGAAATTTCAGAAGAGATACAAAATAAATTGATGATACACAGAATTGATGATTCTTTGGAAGGTGACTGAGTGTCTGGAATAGGAGAACTCTACTTTTTCTTGTATGTTTGAAGTCTCCTATGGTTCTAGACATATTTTATATCTATATTTTAATAAATGGTGGTTTGACTTTTACTATATTTAGGTGATTTTTACAATATGTTTTAAAATTCTGAAAATTGCTCACTATTTAAAAAGTGCAAATATTTAGATTATTAACTATTTAAATGACTCAAAATATTGAGATGAGTAATATTTAAATGACTATTGAAAATAATTAGGTGATGATTTTCTGAATACTATACCTTACCTACATTTTTTACTTGCTGTAAAGTTCAATTTGAAATTAATTGTATCTTTGATGAAACCTTTTGTATTAACATTAATACACATTAATATTATTCTAAATGATTATTAAAATAGATCAATGGATTAGAAGCTAGCTAATCAAGAGCTGTGAAATTTTTGCTTAAATTTTTCATGCCTAGTAGTATGCTTCTCTATATCTATTTAATAATACAATTAATAGCCAACTTTTGCTATTAGGATAGCTTATTCTATTTCTAGGTCAATAACATACTGTACATACTTGGGAGAGGTGAAATGTAGTCAATATCAACATAAATTCCATTATAAGATTTCATCATTTTAGGAGCAGATATAACAAATGGCCAACCTGAAAGTATTTCTATAAAATCAAAATACTTTTTCTCATTTTTACTCCTCTTGACATGATGGTTTTTTCTACTGTATACCTGTGATACCTCTTTCATTTTGAAGTTCATTTTTTTCCAATGAATCCTTCACATAAATGCAGAAAATCTTTGCGTAATATAAGTTGATATGTGTATTGTCATAAACAGTTAGAAAATGACTATCAGACCATTCTGAACATATCAACACAAATGCTTGCATAACTTTTCTTCTTTTCTTCATTCATTAGTCCTCAATGATATCTAAGAGCCTACAAAGTTCTAGGAATGCCATTTGACCAAAAATAGAACAATGAAGACCAGTGACAAGTCCAACATTCATGTTGTATCTTATGTAAATCAATGCAATTATTCTAATATTATGAATAAATTTCACAGGTTTGGAGCTGCTGTAAAATGGATCAGGCACTTTTATGAGCTCCCTACCAATAGGAGTGTTCAATGGGAAAATGGATAACCACCCACATGGAGTGTCATAGAGGGGACTTTGTTTAGGGTGGGAGAGTTGGACAACTAAGGCCACATCCAACTGTGAGGTATTGTTTTCAGGTATACTGCCATTTTTAGTTTTTTGTTTTGTTTTGCCAAAAATGTATATTGTCAGAAAATGCTTATTAAGAATATTTTTCACCTCAATAATGGAATATTGAAAACATTGAGAAGAACTACCTTTTTAATACAAATTCATTATTTATTACAAATTCTCCTCGTGAAGATGGATAAGACAGCAAGGAAAAGACATTTTAGAGAAGAAAGTCCGTGCTCATTGGACTTTGCTCATTAAAAGAGACACTTGCAAAGACACATTAAGTCCTTGACATAAATTCCTTCTGAAGTCAAAAGACAAGTTCATTCAGCACCCTCAAGCTTGAAGGTGAGATTCCAATAGCTAAGCTATACAAACTGCCTTGGCTTTTTCACCAACTAAAAGCTAGTGGTGAAAATGGAAAAAAGGAGAAATTTTTCAAGTCTCTGCAGGCTCTTTTAAAAATCACAAAATCATAAAATTTCAACATAACCTTAGAGTTCATGTAATCTAATACTCTCATATTATAGATCTGCTAAGTGAAGCTCAGAAAAATTAAATGCCTAGCTTGGTAACTTTTCAATTAGCAACTTTCTTGGTTTATTTATCGTCCTCTGGCCTTAAAACTTTTCCATTGGTGCTTCCTCTCACCAAGGAATAATGGATCTCATTATCTAACTCTGCATTTTAAAAATTGGCCTTGTCTAAAGAGGTTTGGCCTTTGCCCTTGGGAGGTAACCTATGTCACACCCAACAGGATTATCTTTGTTTAGAGTGAGGATTAGCCTTACCCAATAGTCTTAGGGTGAGGGCTGCCCAAGTCAGAAAGACCAACCATGTGATTTAGGATAACCAGGAAGAGTCACACCACGCATGACCCAGTGGGGAGAGGGTGACCCATTTCTGCCCTATGTGTCTCTTCCCTTGGCTGATTTCATTCTACCTCCTTTCCCTATAATATACCATAATCATGAGTATAATAAACTTTCTGCGGTTATTTGAGTCCTTCTAGTGAATTAATGAAACTGTGGGTGGTTTTTGGGAATCCCTCCTCGACACTTGCAGTTGATGTCAGAAATCAGGGCAGTTTCGTAGGGACGGTTCCCTCAAATTCTGCAGTTTGGCTAACTCTGTATACTGACTTAAATAGTCACATATAAAAATGTCTTCAAAGTTACACTGCCTCATTTTTGGAACTGATAAAATGAAGTTACAAGAATCAACACTCCCTATACAAAGAAGCTGTGATGGTTAACTACCCAGATATTTGGTCAAATAATATTCAGATGTTTCTGTGAAGGTGTTTTTTAGATGAGATTAACATTTAAATCAGTAGATTTTGAGTAAAACAAATCACCCCCTACAATGTGGGTGGGCCTACACATGCTCGCGCTCTCTCTCTCTCTCTCTCTCTATATATATATATACATATACACACCCACATATACATACATATATACATATACACACATATACACACACACACACACTTCCTATTGGCTGTGTTTCTCTGGAGAACCCTAACACAGGGGCATTTCTGTGTATGAAGAGCACCAGTAGGCCCTCTAAGCTTCAAGATCTTCAGAAGCTGGGAAATCCCAAATGAGAAAATGAAATTGACTGATGTGAGATTTCTAAGTGATTTCTTATACTGTTACATCAACAACTTCCAGAGTTTGTAAAGCCCTAAAGTCATATGTAATAGAACAGATATTTACAATTCATTTAAAGTACTCTGATATCAAACATCATTGACTCAGCTTGGCAATAATCTACATGAAGACTAATACAATCAACAGGAAATAACAAGGAAGTTAAAATCAGGACAAAGGACAAAGTACTGACAACTGCCTCATTTTTCCTCTTCCTTGCAGCTACAAATATTTCTTGAAATTACTTTGTGCTACAGGAGGCTAAGAAAAAGTTATTTGACAAACCTCTGCTTCCTCTTTCCCATACCATTCCTAGTAGGTGGCCCAGAGGAAAACAGTTCTGTCAATGAAAAACTCTTTTTTCATAAAGAATTTTCACAGACCTTATCTATCTGTATACTGTGTATAACAGGGTCTTACCCACTGACTTCATTCATCAGTTTTCTTGGTAACAATTGACAGCATCTTAACAATTCAACCATAACAAAATCTTATGGAAGATAGTATATTATATTATTTCATGTAACACTGGTTTCCTTGCAGTTTCAGGTAAGGGGAAGAAAGTTATTGAAGAAGGATTTTTTCATTGTATATTTCAGAATATTCGTGTACTTCATAATAAATATATATGTAATATATTTATTATTATTATGTGATATATATCTTTATATGTATGAATTATTTACCTATTTTTTTTAAGTAAGCAAAATATAGTGGCAGATTACTATATTTTCTAATACAATTTCTGCAAAAAAAAAGCCCAGGAAGTTGTTTATACAACTATTTAGAATATATTTAGAAAAACGCAAACCCAACAGTTAGCAGTAATTACCTCTGGGAAGGAAAACTTCGGTTGTAAAAGAAGTGTACAGGGATTTAATCTTTTATTTTTCTCCCCTTTCTATTTAAAACCCATTTATGATTTAATTTCATAGTTTAAAAAATCTTTTAGAGACCCCCACTAGGATTCTTTAAAGGGTCTGAGTCAGTGCTAGGATGTGTCCTGCAACTTAATAGTCTCCAGCAGAGTGAAACACAGCTGCCACAGAAAGGAGCTCCTGAGATCACCCACCTGCACACAGAGCTCAGAGCTTTGGGCTCTAGCTGAAAATGGTAATTTTAACTGTATTGCTCTGTAAAGAAGGCAAGTCACACATTCTAATTCCCTTTCCCAGAGGAGGAAGAAAGTCTGAGAGGTCAAAAGAGGAGAAAAGGGGTGGGAAAGAGGAGCTTAATCTGCATCCATTTGTCCATTTGTTTCCATGACTTCACTGGTCCACAGATCTCTTTCTTGTTTGTGCCTTTTCTCTCCCCACTGGAAGGTATGCCTTCAAGAACAGTAGCCAGCACATCTCTCTTACCTCTGCCCCGACAGCCTAGGGTGGTACCTGCCACCTAGTACACTCAACATATCTGTGTTGAATGAATGAATGAGGACTTCTAGCAAAGATGCCTATGATGTATCTAACCAGAATGACTTCGTATCTAATAAATAACCACACAGTATACATAAGTATGTATAAATTTATATACTAAGCTGCCTCTTCAAACTCCTTGTAAACTTCAGATCTTATCATTTTGACTAATAATGAATTTTAAATATATATATTTTTCATGACAATGCCAAAACACACAAAATTTTAAAACTATGTAGTAATAGAAAGATAATTTAAAATGATCTTAGGAGAAATACTTAGGAAGGGAGTCAAGATGACGGTGTGGGAAGACACGGAGTTTGCGTCTCTCCACAACTAGGGTACCTGCCAGATGCTGGTGGGGGACCTCGATGTCCAAGGAGATGGGAGGAACCCCCAAACGACCTGGTAGAACATGGGAAGACTGAGGGAGGAGGAGAAGTGGAGGCCGGGCAGGACAGCTGCCCCTGAGGGGTGGCTGGGATGGGGGTGGGGTTCCTACACCTGGAGGGACCCTTGCGGGCTCAGATCATGGGGGGAGCGTACCTAGAATTTCCCTGCCCAATCATCCCAGAAAGCCTGCCCGGCTATTGGGCCAGGTTCTACACCCTCAGAGGCCCCCTCTGGGCCACACTGGTCATGTGGTTGTAGGAGGGAGGCCAGGGAAGTACAGAAGTGGCAGGTAGGAGGGGCCCTCCGGGACCAGAGGAGGGGGAGAAGAGCTGAGGGTGTTTGCCCTGCCCACTCGGGCCACGAAGCCCGCTGGACTCCCAGGCCAGGCCCCACGCCCTCCAAGACCAGAGGCACGGTTGGGCCCCTTCTGTTGAGAATAAGCCCCACCCTCTGCCACACCACTGGCCCCCAGGGCATTTTCCAGCCCTATGGATCCTAAGCATAGGCCCCGCCCACCACCTAAACCCTGTCCCTGCCTAAGCCCTGCCCCCCACAGCCAGGGCCTTTTCACCCTTCTCTTTTTTTTCCTCCTCTTTTTTATTCTTGTGGTTCTGTTTCACCTTCCGCTTGTTGTTTCATGTATATTTTTATTTTTATATTCTTTCTAACATATTTGTTCGTTTCCTGGTCTAATTTTATTTTTTACTCTGTTACTGTTCTGCTCCTTTTTTCTTTTTCTTTTTTTTTTTGCCACCCTGCGCAGCTTGTGGGATCTTGGTTCATGAGACAAGCTGTGGGTCAGGCCGAAACTCCTGCAGTGGGAGCTTCAAGTCCGAACCACTGGACTAACAGAGAACCTCAGACCCCAGGGAATATCCATCAGAGTGAGGTCTCCCAGAAGTCCTCATCTCGGCAACAAGACCCAGCTCTACCCAACAGCCTACAAACTCCAGTGCGGGAAGCCTCAGGTCAAACAACCAGTAAGACAGGAACACAATCCCACCCATCAAAAAAATAAAAAAATGAGAGGGAAAAAAAGTATGTCACAGATGAAGGAGTACAGTAAAGACCTACAAGACCAAATAAATGAAGAGGAAATAGGCAATCTACCTGAAAAAGAATTCAGAGTAATGATAGTAAAGATGATCCAGAATCTTGGAAATAGAATGAAGGCACATACTGAGAAAATACAAGAAATGTTTAACAAAGATCTAGAGGAACTAAAGAACAAAGAAACAGAGATGAACAACACAATAACTGAAATGAAAAACACACCAGAAGGAATCAGTAACAGAATAACTGAGGCAGAAGAACGAATAAATGAGCTGGAAAACCGAGTGGTGGAAATAACTGCCGACAAGCAGAATAAAGAAAAACGCATGAAAAGAATTGAAGACAATCTCAGAGACCTCTGGGGCAACACTAAACACACCAACATTCGAATTACAGGGGTCCCAGAAGAAGAAGAGAAAAAGAATGGGTCTAAGAAAATATTTGAAGAGATTATAGTGGAAAACTTCCTCAACATGGGAAAGGAAATAGTCACCCAAGTCCAGGAAATGCAGAGAGTCCCATATAGGATAAACCCTAGGAGAAACACACCAAGACACATATTAATCAAACTAACAAAAGTTAAATTCAAAGAAAAAATATTAAAAGCAGAAAGGGAGAGGCAAAAAATAACACACAAAGGAATCCTCAAAAGGTTATTAGCTGATTTTTCAGCAGAAACTCTGCAGGCTGGAAGGGAGTGGCAGGATATACTTAAAGTGATGAAAGAGAAAAACCTACAACCAAGATTACTCTACCCAGCAAGGATCTCATTCAGATTCCATGGAGAAAACAAAAGCTTTTCAGATAAGCAAAAGCTAAGAGAATTTAGCACCACCAAACCAGCTTTACAACAAATGCTAAAGTAACTTCGCCAGGCAGGAAACACAAGAGGAGAAAAAGACCCACAAAAATAAACCCAAAACAATTAAGAAAATGGTAATAGGAACATACATATCAAAAATAACCTTGAATGTAAATGGATTAAATCCCCCAACCAAAAGACACAGACTGGCTGAATGGATACAAAAACAAGCCCTGTATATACACTGTCTATAAGAGACCCACTTCAGACGTAGGGAAACAGACAGACTGAAAGTGAGGGGATGGAAAAAGACATTCCATGCAAATGGAAATCAAAAGAAAGCTGGAGTAGCCATTCTCATATCAGACAAAATAGACTTTAAAATAAAGACTATTACAAGAGACAAAGAAGGACACTACATAATGATCAAGGGATCAATCCAAGAAGAAGATATAACAATTGTAAATATTTATGCACCCAACATAGAAGCACCTCAATACATAAGGCAAATGATAACAGCCATAAAAGGGAAAATCGACAGTAGCACAATTATAGTAGGGGACTTTAACACCCCACTTTCACCAATGGACAGATCAACCAAAATGAAAATAAATAAGGAAACACAAGCTTTAAATGATACATTAAACAAGATGGATTTAACTGATATTTATAATACATTCCATCCAAAAATAGTAGATTACACTTTCTTCTCAAGTGTTCATGGAACATTCTCCAAGACAGATCATATCTTGAGTCACAGATCAAGCCTTGGAAAATTTAAGAAAATTGAAATCATATCAATCGTCTTTTCTGACCACAATGCTATGAGACTGGAAATCAATTACAGGAAAAAAATCTGAGAAAAACACAAATACATGGAGGCTAAACAGTGTGCTACTAAATAACCAAGAGATCACTGAAGAAATCAAAAAAGAAATAAGAAAATACATAGAAACAAATGACAATGAAAACATGATGACCCAAAACCTATGGGATGCAGCAAAAGTAGTTCTAAGGGGGATGTTTATAGCAATTCAATCTCACCTCAAGAAACAAGAAAAATCTCAAATAAACAATCTAATCCCACACCTAAAGCAACTAGAGAAAGAAGAACAAAGAAGGAAAGATATCATAAAATCAGAGCAGAAATTAATGAAATAGAAACAAAGAAAACAATAGCAAAGATCAATAAAACTAAAACTTGGTTCTTTGAGAAGATAAACAAAATTGAAAAACCCTTAGCCAGACTTATCAAGAAAAAAAGAGAGAGGATGCAAATCAATAATACAGAAATGAAAAAGGAGAAATCACAACTGACACCACAGAAATACAGAGGACTATAAGAGCCTACTACAAACAACTATATGCAAATAAAATGGACAACCATGAAGAAATGGACAAATTCCTGGAAAGGTACAATTTTCCAAGACCGAACCAGGAAGAATTAGAAAATATAAACAGACCTATCACAAGTAATGAAATTGAAACTGTAATTTAAAATCTTCCAACAAACAAAAGTCCAGGACCAGATGGCTTCACAGGCAAATTCCATCAAACATTTAGAAAAGAGCTAACACCAATCTTTCTCAAACTCTTGCAAAACACTGCAGAGGGAGGAACACTCCCAAATTCATTCCATGAAGCCACCATCACCCTGATACCAAAACCAGAAAAAGATATCACGGAAAAAGAAAATGATAGACCAATCTCACTGATGAACATAGATGCAAAGATCCTGAACAAAGTACTAGCAAACAGAATCCAAAAACATATTAAAAGTGTCATACACCATGATCAAGTAGGGTTTATCCCAGGAATACAAGGATTCTTCAATAAATGCAAATCAATCAATGTGATACACCATATTAACAAATTAAGGAATAAAAACCGTATGAAAAAAAGTGAGAGAGTAGCACCGACATATATACACTACCAAATGTAAAATAGATAGCTAGTGGGAAGCAGCCACATAGCACAGGGAGATCAGCTCGGTGCTTTGTGACCACCTAGAGCAGTGGGATAGAGAGGGTGGGAGAGAGATGCTCGAGGGAGAAGGTATGGGAATATACGTATACATATAGCTGATTCACCTTGTTATACTAATGCAGAAACTAATGCAACACTGTAAAGCAATTATACTCCAATAAAGTTGTTAAAAATAAATTAATTTAAAAAAACATATGATCATCTCAGTAGATGCAGAAAAAGCTTCTGACAAAATTCAACACCCATTTATGATAAAAAACTCTCCAGAAAATGGGCATAGAGGGAACCTACCTCAACATAATAAAGGCCATATACGACAAACCCACAGCAAACATCATACTCAACAGTGAAAAACTGAAAGCATTTCCACTAAGATCAGGAACAAGACACGGATGTCCACTCTTGCTACTCTTATTCAACACAGTTTTGGAAGTCCTAGCCATGGCAACCAAAGAAGAAAAGTAAATAAAAGGAATACAAATTGGAAAAGAAAAAGTAAAACTGTCAGAGTTTGCAGACGACATGATACTATATGTAGAAAATCCTAAAGATGCCACCAGAAAACTGCTAGGACTAATCAATGAATTTGGTAAGGTTGCAGGATACAAAGTTAATGCACAGAAATCTCTGGCATTCCTATAGACTAACAACGAAAAATCAGAAAGAGAAATTAAGGAAACAATCCCATTTACCATCACAACAAAAAGAATAAAATACCTAGGAATAAACCTACCTAAGGAGGCGAAAGACCTGTACTCAGAAAACTATAAAACACTGATGAAAGAAATCAAAGATGACATAAACAGATGGAGAAATATAACCTGTTCTTGGATTGGAAGAATCAATATTGTGAACATGACTATACTACCCAAAGCAATCTATAGATTCAATGCAATCTCTATCAAACTACCAATGGCATTCTTCACACAATTAGGACAAAAAATTTTACAATTTGTATGCAAACACAAAAGACCCCGAATAGCCAAAGCAATCTTGAGAAAGAAAAACGGAGCTGGAGGAATCAGGCTCCCTGACTCCAAACTATACTACAAATCTACAGAAATCAAGACAGTATGATACTGGCACAAAAACAGAAAAATAGATCAATGGTACAGGATAGAAAGCCCAGAGATTAACCTACACACATATGTTCACCTAATTTATGACAGAGGAAGCAAGAACATACAATGGAGAAAAGACAGCCTCTTCAATAAGTGACGCTGGGAAAACTGGACAGCTACATGTAAAAGAATGAAATTAGAACACTACCTATCACCATACACAAAAATAAACTCCAGAAGGAGTAAAGACCTAAATGTAAGACCGGACACTATAAAACTCTTAAAGGAAAGCATAGGAAAAACACTCTTTGACATAAACCACAGCGAGATCTTTTAATGGAAATAAAACCAAAAATAAACAAATGGGACCTAATGAAACTTAAAAGCTTTTGCACAGTAAAAGAAACCATAAACAGATGAAAAGACAACCCTCAGAATGGGAGAAAATAGTTGCAAATGAAGCAACTGACAAAAGATTAACCTCCAAAATATACAAACAGCTCATGGATCTCAATATCAAAAAAACAAACAACCCAATTAAAAAATGGGCAGAAGACCTAAATAGACATTTCACCAAAGAAGACATGCAGATGGGCAAGAGGCATATGAAAAGATGCTGAACATCACTAATCATTCGAGAAATGCAAATCAAAACTACAATGAGGTATCACCTCACACCAGTCAGAATGGATATTATCAAAAAATCTAGAAACAATAAATGCTGGAGAGGGTGTGGTGAAAAGGGAACCCTCCTGCAGTGTTGGTGGGAATGTAAATTGATACAGCCATTATGGAAAACAGTATGGAGGTTCCTTAATAAACTACAAATATAACTACCATATGACCCAGCAATCCCACTACTGGGCATATACCCTGAGAAAACTAAAATTCAAAACGAGGCATGTACCAAATTGTTCACTGCAGCACTATTTACAATAGCCAGGACATGGAAGCAACCTAAATGCCCATCGACAGATGAATGGATAAAGAAGATGTGGCACATATATACAAGGGAATATTACTCAGCCATAAAAAGAAACAAAATTGAGTTATTTGTAGTGAGGTGGATGGACCTAGAGTCTGTCATACAGAGTGAAGTAAGTCAGAAAGAGAAAAACAAATACCGTTTGCTAACACATATATATGAAATCTAAAAAAAATGGTACTTAGGAACCTAGTGGCAGGGCAGGAGTAAAGACGCAGACGTAGAGAATTGACTTGAGGACATGGGGAGGGGGCAGGGTAAGCTGGGATGAAGTGAGAGAGTGGCATGGACATATATACACTACCAAATGTAAAATAGATAGCTAGTGGGAAGCAGCCGCATAGCACAGGGAGATCAGCTCGGTGCTTTGTGACCACCTAGAGGGGTGGGATAGGGAGGGTGGGAGGGAGGCTCAAGAGGGAGGGGATATGGGGACATATGTATTCATATGGCTGACTCTCTTTGTTGTACAACAGAAACTAGCACAGCATTGTGAAGCAATTATACTCCAATAAAGATGTATGAAAAAATGATCTTAGTTTATGCTGCTAATAGCTTCCAAACAAACAAACAGAAAAAGAGAACTCAGATAACTCCAATGGTAAAGAATACATATTTGACTTCAGACAAAGATGTAAAGTTGTCTTCATGTTTAACCTGGGTCTGCTTTAGAATTCTGCCTTAAGCACAAAGGGTAGCATAAACTCGCTGTTTTTGAGAGCTCCTCTTAGCAGAGAGGCACTTAGCATGCAAATCTGTAACATAAATTTAGTTTACAAATGGCATTGCAGAATGATTGCTGCTACATCTTACTTTTTAGTCACAACGGATGTGAAAAGGATAACTAGTGAAATAACTATAATTCAAGTAGAAAACTGACATAAGGTCCCATAAGCTTCTCCAAGTAGCTTTACTTTTTGACATAGAGTTCTTTTCACAGATATAGCTTTTGGTTCCGTGACAGTTTTACTAGAATAAAGGATGGGCGAGATTTAAAGTGCCTTAGGGTGGTTAAATATAAGCAGATACAGTTAAGAATTCTCTTCTGCTGTCCCCTAATTCTCATCAATTGTCAACCTATTGTATACATGTGAGAATGAGTCCAATGCATAGTATTTTGGGATAGAATCCAACTTATCCTCACTTAGTTTTCCTAAAATCAGGGGATAGAATGTCACATAATATTTAGGAAAGAATCTTCTTGCTTGGGGGATTCTGAGTTGCAATTTAGTGTATCAGTTTTTAGTCCATAGATGCTATGTATTTTATTATTTTTAAAAATTTTTATTGGAGTATAGTTGATTTACAGTGTTGTGTTAGTTTCTGCTATACAGCAAATGAATCAGTTATACATACACATATATCCATTCTTCTTTAGATTCTTCTCCCATATAGGCCATTACAGAGTATTGAGTAGAGTTCCCTTTGCTATACAGTGGGTCCTTATTAGTTATCTGTTTTATATATAGTAGTGTGTATATGTCAATCCCAATCTCCCAGTTTATCCCTCCCCACCAAGACAAATATCGTATGTTATCGCTTGTATGTGGAATCTCAAAAAATGGTACAAATGAACTTATTTACAAAACAGAAGTAGAGTCACAGATGTAGAAAACAATCTTCTGGTTACCAGGGGATGCTATGTATTTTAAAGAGATGAAAACAATTGATTCATCCTTATCTTCATTTCAAAACTGTAAGTGGTGGATCAAATATGATCAGAACTTAAAGTAGGTGGCATTTGAAATACAGTAGAAAGATAGTCATTTCTGAATAAAAGGAACTCCGATAAACAGAGACACAACTAGCCATAAGAGAGTAAACACAAAGTTTCACAAAGTCTTATCCCCTTATACTAATTGTATGGTTATAAGTTGAATGGCTACAGAGGAGTTGTTTTTTTGTTCTGTTCTGTTTTGTTTTGTTTCAGATAATAAGCTACACAGAAATCCCTACAATTAATTTAGAAATAAAGTGTATGTATATAATATGTATACTGTATATTGTAAATTATGGTGTTCAAAATGGAATAATATAGATTTATCTAAATTATCATTTTAGATGTAATTTCATTTACATAAAATAAATGGCAGTTGAAATCTTATATATGAGAAGATACGAAATTATCAACTTTTCAAACAGTAATAAATATAAATAATACAATGGATATTCTTTCAGTGTTACTTTGTAACTAAAATATTTTTTGACATGACTTTGAATAGAAGTCCTTTAATTTTATAGAATATCACACAAAAAAAATCTATTCTCTAAAACAGAATTTGATAAGAAGAAACTTGAAATTGTGAAATTATTTATTGAGGTGAATGGATAGTCATTATTGTCACCTGGAATACAATTTATATTGACTTCTTTTTTTTTTTTTTGCGGTACGCGGGCCTCTCACTGTTGTGGCCTCTCCCGTTGTGGAGCACAGGCCCCAGACGCGCAGGCTCAGCGGCCACGGCTCACAGGCCCAGCCGCTCCGCGGCATGTGGGATCTTCCCGGACCGGGGCACGAACCCATGTCCCCTGCATCGGCAGGTGGACTCTCAACCACTGCGCCACCAGGGAAGCCCCTATCTTGACTTCTTAACAAACAAGAACAATTTAGTTCCATAGTTTTAGAGAATTTTCCTAAATTCTAGATATATAAATATCATTTGCCACTTTTCTTTTTTACTAAAATATGAAGAAAGAGTACTAAAATGAGAAATAAGTGAAGTCTTTAGTGGCAAAAATATTTTTACATGGTTTTCTAAACTTACAAGGAAAATAAAATGTAAGAGATGTTCCTACAGTTTTAAAGGGGAAGTGTCTCAATTACAGGGACATTAAACCCAGTGGGTTAAATACAGCAGATACATTTAATGGAAGTCAGAATGTGTTGCATTAAGGTAACAGCTACAGTTTTCAAAGAGTTCATTAAACATTACATTTAATTTTTCTTTTGGCAATAAAAACCATTAGTTTCATTTTATTAGCTGTCATATTTTTGTAAGTGCAAATAAAGAAATTTTACTTAAAGTGTACCTATCCAATTATTTTGAAGTAAAAATGCAATGTGCTTAAATCGATTCCTATTATTGTAAGAAAACAACATACTGGAAATGAGTACATTCAAAGTTGGAAATACCAGAGGAACACAAATAAGAATTCATTTGAAAATCTACCACTCTTCCTTCAGTGAAGCACTCATTTTGTTCTGAAGCTGAGTGCTCACCCGGGCAGTTAATTTCTTCGTGGATCCTGGTGCTTTGTTCCTTATGAACTGAAGCTGTCAACTGAGATTTTTTTCACTTGAAGCCCTGTTACAAACTAACATGCTTCGCTGGGCGCACAGCACTTGCAATCTAACCAGACCGCATTCTACCCTTTGCTGCCAAGGGACTCCTACGTTACTTTGGCAAGGAGTAGTCATTACAGAGTACTCTCCACTGTTTCCGTATAATCCTCCTTTTCTTCCACTCTACTCCTTCAAAAGAAACGATATTTATTTTCTGTTATTTCAAATTTTACTTATGTAAAAAAGTGGGATGGAAAACCTCTATTATTCTGTTCTAGAAAAGCAGGAAAGGATATTTTCTTCCACATATCCCAGACATTCCTCAGGATGAAGGCTTTTAAAAGCATCTCTCTCTCCTACAAGCCTCTCCCACACCCGCAGCCTGCTGTCCTGTCCCCAGCTGCTGACGAGTGCTCTCCCCATTCTTCTTGTGGCTGCATCCCAGAGCCCACATATTTCCAAGGCCAGCCCTTTTGCCTAAAACCCTCAAAACTCTCCCCCATCCCACTCTTTCCAATCCCCCCCCAGCCACTCCTTATTGATCTAGGGGGGTGGCAGCTCCAACGTCAACAGGGCAAGGACTAGACATCAGTGAGTGAAGCCCAGGGGTAAGAGAATGGGCAGACGCCTGGATGGTCACCTTCCAGGTAATGGTGTGGGGGAATGCAGGTCCAGACCTGCCAGAGCCTCAGGCTTCCCAAGAGGAGTCACAGGCTCTGGATACGTCATAGAGAAGAACAATCTGACTCTGTATTTGCTCTGTTTCTTTAACTTTTGTATTTTGCCTTGAGTTAAGAATATTGTGTATAGCCTGAAATATACAGGACAACCCGTTCTCAAAGCTCTGACCTTCAATAAGAGTATAACACTTTTCCATTCATATGGAGAGATGAAAAGTTGCAGAACAGAGAATAACATTTGTCTTGTTGAAGGTTTACCGGAACTTTGTGCCCTGGCCTACGTGGACAGCGGCAAGAACAAAGGATTCCCACGCCAAGCAGTCTGCAACAACCAACCACGCCCCTTCCTCAACTTGCCTTTAAAAATGTTTTGCTGGGCTTCCCTGGTGGCGGAGTGGTTGAGAGTCTGCCTGCCGATGCAGGGTACACGGGTTCGTGCCCCGGTCCGGGAAGATCCCACATGCCGCGGAGCGGCTGGGCCCGTGAGCCATGGCCGCTGCGCCTGCGCGTCCGGAGCCTGTGCTCCGCAACGGGAGAGGCCACAGCAGTGAGAGGCCCGCGTACCGCAAAAAAACAAAAAATGTTTTGCCAAAACTCTTCGGGGACTTCAGGAATGGGGGGCGGGGGGGACATGAACCACACGTTCTCCCTTCAATAAATCTTTCTCCGCTCCAAACGCCAACGTTTGGGTATTGTTTGGCCTCACTATTCGGGCACAGGAACTTGCATTTGGTAAGAGATACTCATGAAGAGTTTATCAGTGTTTAGAAGCAGACCTACAACTGTTTCTAACAATATTATGTGGGCTAGACCACAGTTCTGTGATCAGATTCTTAAACTTAGAACACTGCTTCATACCTAGTTGATAACCCCTAAGAATTTATATTATTGTACATATATGTATGTACACATAGATACGTATACAGTTGGCCCTTGTGCTGCAAACATTACGTTTACAGAAACATAAAGGCTGGCAAGCTTGGCAGTTAATAGAGTTGATGTGCCTGGGTTTTGTCCAAAAACAACAACTAAGCTTTGTGAGTTTTGTGTATCCAAACAACTTGACAAACTCTAGAGGTGGCAGGATATCTGGTCTTTGAGGTCATTAATGCTTCACTGAGGCTGACAGGGCCCGACAGAGCTTCACAAAAATAAATGGTCTTATAATCTCCAAAAACAAGGAAAGGATCAGTAAACGTTTTCCTTTTACAGGGCTTATGTCGAAAGTTTTCCCTAAGGGAAAAATCTGAGTGTAATTCATCTGAGTAACTTAAATCTCTTATGCAATGACTGTGCAGAAAGGGTAAGAGAAGAATAACCAAAGATGTTAAAATGTGAAGAGATGAGTTCACCCAAAGAAGAGGCTGTGAAATTCTTACAAAGACTGAAGATATTTTCAGCCTTCACAGCTATCTAGAGCTTTGTTTGCAGTGTTCCTTCCCTACAGATAGAAAAGAACCTGCTTCCAACAATGTGTAATGAGTCTTTACTCAGCTTCTTATTTTATTTTGCTTAGAACGACTGAAATTTCTCTCCTTATTTCTCTTTCAGGAGTTTGAGAAATGCACGAGAATAACTCCACACCAAATTCCAAGTAGAAAACACAACCTGATGAAGGGGGTATGGTGATTCCAAACAGCATTCAACAACTGTCCCCCCATGAGCTCAGACCCTCTCTTTTCATAACACCGCATAGTAACTTTTGATTATTTTCATACCTGAGTCCTTCTCATGCATTAGTTAAGAACGAGTAATAACCCATCTGAGGGCATTTTTCATTCTATGCACTAGAAAAGACCCATTCCTTTACCATCATATGGCTATATTTTGCTGCTTTTTTCATTACTTCAATGAAAATTGCTTATTTTGGTTTGTTTTTGCTTTTGGTCTACCACCCAGCCCGTGCAACTGTAATAACCTGATTAGTCAACAACCAGCTGTGTTTTGTGGCCGATCCAAGCTGAGATGTCTCCTTTTCCCATGGGTCAGGATCGAAAAGCTAGTCTCTCTGACTAGAGATAGAAAATGTACCTATTTCCATGAGCACAGATGACAGTAAGGCATTCATCCCAGGACTTTAGGTTTTCTCTATGACTAAACTGAAATCCTTCATCTTCAGCTTTAAGATTTCACAGTAATATCTGAGGAGCTACAGAAAATTCATTGGCTTTATGAACTAGCACATTCTACTTCTGTCAGCTGGCTATAACTAATGAATTAATTCAAAGCAAGACGTCACAGGGACTTAGAGCTCCGCCTCACAGATAAGGCATCTCTGCTTTAATATGCAACTAAAAGAAACTGCCACAGTAACTTTAGACTTCTCTACCACACATCTTCAGCACTGTGGAGGGAAGAATGTGACCTAGATCTCACAAATGGTGGAAGGAACACATGGCTGGAGTGGGCATTATTCACCGAGGAACGGCAGTCACATATGTGCCCTGAAGAAATCTAGTCTAAGCCTTGTCTGAATTCCCTGTCCTGATTTGACTGAATTAAATCAAACAAGGAGTATCTCTTCCTGACACTCCTCCCCTGGTCTTGAGCCCTGAATTGATAGAAAAATAACAAAGCACTTGCACAAACCTAACCTTTATTGCATTGGAACATCTTTCCAGGCTGGTAGTGCACCAGCGTTCTCTGATTTACAAAGAAGCAGCCTGCAGCTGTGAAAGCAACAGTGACTTTAAGACTCCCAACCTGGTGGCGGGGTCTGGGTTCCTAGTCAGCCTGAACCGACCCACAAGGCTCCAGGTGGAAGGTGGCTGCTTTTGTCCGCAATGCCTGCCCCCGCCAAAAAAAATTCAAAATAACAATTTGGGGGGTGTTCAAAATAACTTTACAAAATGACAGGTCGATCTACTTAAAGCCGATTTTATACCAAACCACCCTCTCTATGGGATTATTTATCACTTTTATTAATGGGAAAAGTTGTGAATCTGGGCACAGTATGATTGGAGCTACTGTAACTATTTTGGCAAAAATTAATATCTTACAGATAATTTAAAGGGCTCACTGGAGTTCCAATCACATCCACCCACGGGGATTCATGGGGGGGTTTGCATGTAATCCTTTAGGACAGAGGTCAGCAAACTCTTTCTGGAAATAGTCAGTAAATATTTGGGGATTTGTGGTCTGTAAACTCTCTGTCACAACTACTCAACTGTCTTTGAAGCATGAAAGCAGCCAGAGGCAACAGTAGGCAAATGGGTGTGGCTGTGTCCCAATAAAAGATTATTCACAAGAACAGGCAGCTAAAAGGACTGCGCCCACTGGCAGTGGTGTCCCCTTCCTTAGAGACCGGCATTTGCGATGACATCAAAATCACCCTGAATATTTAGCATGAAGAGAATATGGAAAAGTCCAGAGTAGGTGAAAGAGAAAAGCAAGGGCAGTAGGAATGAACACTTTTCCTGAAAACAGATAATTACTTTGATTCTTAGGTCCCTTCCAGCTCCAACTTTCTCATTTACAGGACCACGAATTAGTCATCACAGAGGCCTTGGGAGACACACAGGCTCTTCAGAGAGAGACAGAGTTAGAAGGACATGGAAAGTCATCTCATCCAGGCTCTTGCCCTCTTTTGATATTACTGAGATCTTGGAAGGTTAAGTACCAAGTCTTGGTCCATTACTATTTCTGCTCTTTCACCCAGGTCCAGGTAACCGCCTAACAGTGGTTCTTAAAGAAGATTTTATGGCTTGAACTAGGAATGAGATGCCTTAGCGGCAGGTCAGAAAGCCTTTTAGGAGGAGGATCCAGTGATAAATTTTGAATAAGGCAGAATATTAATTACTTATGGGTAGGAGAGAAAATCAAGAAAACTAATAAATCTAACACTTGAATGTTCTATTCATGACTCAGTTTTTGTGATAGGTATTTTATATGTCCATTGACATTTCTGATATTTAAAAGACAAGATGTCTGAAAAGTCTAATTAGTAGGATATTTTCTACTTTACTTCTTGGATAATGTAATCAAGTGTTTATCCTGTGATACGTGGATTATGCTGCCAACGATTAAATATGTCTACTGTATTTTTAAAACTAAATTATTTAGTTGCTACTAAAATTCTATGAAAAAAGTTGTGTTTTCAAGTTTGTTTTTAAGTGATTTCAAGTAACTTGTTTTAAGTAATTGTTTTTTAATCATAAATAATAAGACAATTACAGTTGCTTCTCAAAACAACTGAATTTTTCAGATTCTTTAGTACTGTATATAATTTATGGAGAAAAATCAAAACTTGGCTCAAAACTCAAATAGCCGGTTAAATTACTTCATGAAATTTATTTAACGTCCCCAAATAGAGTTGTGATGTGCAATATACAGGCATACCTCATTTTATTGTACTTCACAGATACTGCATTTTTAATAAATTGATCGTTTATGGCAACTTTGAGTCAAGCAAGTCTATCGGCGCCATTTTTTCCAACAGCTTTTGCTCACTTTGTGTCTCTCTGTCATATCTTGGTAATTCTCACAATATTTTAAACTTTGTCATCATTACTAGGTTATGGTGATCTGTGATCAGTGATCTTTGATGTTACTGTTGCAAAAAGATTATGACTCACTGAAGGCTCAGAGGACGGTTATCATTTTTGAGCGATAAAATACTTTCTAATTAAGGCATGTACATTTATTTTAGACATAATGCCATTGCACATTTAACAGACGACAATATGTATAAACATAACTTTCATACGCACTTGGAAAGCAAAAAATTTGTGTGACTCACTTTATTGAAATACTCGCTTTATCGAGGTGGGCTGGGACCAAACCTGCCAATGTGTCTGAGGTGTGCCGTAATTTACTTATGGTAAGTGATAAAACAATGTAAAATATAACAAAAATTTGTGAAAAAATAAATACCGTGGTGTAGCTTTTAGAATTGTTGCAAAGATTAAATGAGATAACCATATATTAATCGTTTTTGCCTCTCTACTGATGGATGAGGAAGCTGGGTTCAGAAACTAAACTGGCCAACGGCGGCACGTTCACTTGGGTGTGGATTTGAATCCAGGCCGATATGGTTGCAAGGACTCTCTCTTCCGTTGACTCTATTGGCTGTTCACCATCAAGGAGATATCCAAATGTTCAAATTACTGTGTGTAGTTCATTTAAAGAGATCGCTGTGATAGTTCTCATTGTTTCTGAAGAACGTAAAAGCTGGGTTTTTGTGTACAAAGTTTTGCAACTAGTTTCCTTTAGTAAACAACCCTTGACTAGAGGAGGAAGAAGTGCTATTTTTATAAATGTATTCTGTCAGCTGATAGTCTCTATAGAGAGAAATGGACTACTTATTTTAATGGTTAATTTTGCTTGAATAAATTAATACTCCAATGTTTTCTCATCTTTTGCAGAAGATTTGCAAGACCTTTTCTGTATATATTATTTAACGTTCAGTGCCCAGGTTACCCTAGGTGAGCGTTCTCCAGTTTGGGATTATTTATATACTTTATTCTTAAATTCCAAAATACATGACTATTACTGACAGTCTACAGAACCCTCAACATATTTCATGTCTTTAAATAAATCACAAGAAAAGTGCCTGAGTGGTTTAATAGAGCTCTTGTTCAAGGAAGTCACATGTTTCTGAGTTTCTAGAAGAGCAGGTAGTAAATGATTATGAGGTCAAAGAAGTACCCACGTCCATGACTATTCCAGAAGCTTCCTGGAGGAGGTTGCCTTTATGGACTTGTACCAACTGAGCTCATTTTCTGCAATTGTCTCCTCAAAGTTGCCTTATAGCCACAACACTTCAAAATAATTTCACAAAATTATAACTCACAACATAAACCACAATATACTAGAACAGAGTGGATTAAATGTGTCAAGTCTTGACATACTTATGTTTGAGTTGGCACACGGATGCCTGATTGTTCAATGCAGGGAACACGCTATACCAACAGAACCCCAGAGATGAAGTCATTTCATGATTTTTATCACTATGCTTATCGCTACATCTTTTATTATTTCACCACATTTAACTGATTACACTTTTTCCACAAGACACCAAATCACTTGAAATCAGATATTAATATCAACTTTTTTTAGTATTACTAAAAAAAAAACCCCAAAATTGTTCATTTCTCCTGATATCGTTATAATGAAAACCATAGGCAATATTAGAAATTTACAAACTTTATTCTGGGTCCATCACTTTTCCTTTCTACATCCTCTTCACACTGCTGATGTCCTCTGTGGCTAGGTACCCAAGGCCCTCCTTTGGCACTCAACAGAGGCCTACAATAGATCAAAACTACCATCCCATCATCTATCAGTGTTTTTAGTAAGAAAGTAATCTACAAAAATAAGCCATTTTTTCAAACCTGTGACCTAGGTGATGAGTTGAAGAACATACACCAGAATTTTACGACTGTTTAGAACATCCTTTCACCTGGAAATATAAACCACTATAACCTCTATAGTTCTCCATATCCTATGTATATACATGCCACCATCCTTCAGACCTTAGGATGTTCACCCTGAACAATCATAGCAGTTGCTCTGGCTTTCCAGTCACCTTACTCTAATACAAAAAGTTCTGCCATTTTGACTCATGAAATCCCCATGAGGATGACACACACCACCTGCTATGACACCATGTGACACTGCGCTTCAACCCAACCATGACACACCCTTGCCCTCCTGGATGCTTTCGTCCAGCAACTCTTGACTGGGTCCTTCAATTGTGCACATCCATAATTTCAGTCTTTCCCAGATCTCAGCTTTTCTATACCTCAAGATCTTGGTTTCTTATCCTCTGGGTTTTTGTTTTTGTTTTGTTCTTGTCTTAATTTTATTGTTTTAGTGAACCAGAGAAGAAAAAAATAAAAACCCAGGTTTGTAACTGTCCTAGTTAGGAATATATTAAGAGTGTCATCCTCAGAGATAGAGCCTCAACTATTCTCTGAAGAGACATAATTCACATGCTATTTAAACGATTAATTTGTCTAATGGATTAACACCTGCTCTTTTTTTCCATTAAATCTGTACGTATATTTTTAAAACATATGCAGGACTTTACAATAAACCTTTTTGTTAATAAACAGAATTGAGGGATTTTGATTTTAAATGGCATTTGGCAAGCAGTGCCTGATGAGTCCTATCTCAAGGGAACCACAATACACAAGAAGAATCAAGAAATTTAAAGAGTGAAAGATGGATGGATGGAAGGAAGGAAGGAAGGAAGGAAGGGAGGGAGGGAAGGAGGGAGGAAGAGAGAGAGAGAAAAGGGAAGAAAGGAAGGTGGACAGACCTTTAGAACATATCTTAATTAGGAACCATTTTTCTAATTCTAATACATAACTAAATATTCATGTAGCTCTTAACCTCTGGCCCATGCTTTGACCATTAGACCATCATTTTCAATTACAGGGAGTACGATTTATTTATTTAGGTTCATCTTAAAAGGCTCTAGCAATTAGCTTTTGAGAATGAATTCTCAAATGCTGCATTTCCAGGTACAGTAGTGGAACCAGTGGGTAAGTCACTGTGTTCAGTTCCTCACTAGGGGAGTTAACCTCTCCCAGTGCTAGCACTCATTCTTCACTACTGTGTGCCCCTAGTTGCCACAGTGACAAGGTAAGGTTATCTGGGGATTTCTTCCTTAAGTCAGATTGTATTGGGCCTCATTCCGCCTTCGCAAAGTTAAACATTTACCAAGCGTGTGTAAAATGTGATTTGTATATCTTAGGTCTAAACAGTAAAATGGTTTTGGTGAAATAATCAGATATAAACCACTTAGATGAAAATAAACAAGAGGGACTAGACCAAACTAAAAAGCTTCTGCATGGCAAAGGAAACCATTAGCACAATGAAAAGGCAACCTATGGAATGAGAGAAAATGTTTGCAAAAAACATATCCAGTAAGGGATTCATATCCAAAATATACAAGGAACTCCTAAAAAGTAACAGCAAAAAAAATAAATAACCCAATTTAAAAATGGGCAAAGGACCTGAACAAACATGCAAATGGCCAACAGGTACATGAAAAGGTGCTCAACATCACTAATCATCAGAGAAGTGCAAATCAAAACCACAAAAAGCTATCACCGCACACCTGTTAGAATGACTATTATCAAAAAGAGAAGAGATAACAAATGCTGGCAAGGATGTGGAGAAAAGGAAACCTTTTTGTGCTATAGGTGGGGATGTAAACTAGTATAGCCACTATGGAAAACAGCATGGAGAATTCTCAAAAAATTAAAAGTATATGATCCAGAAATCCCACTTCTAGGTACATATACAAAGGAAACAAAATCACCTCGAAGAGATATCTGCATTCCCATGTTCACAGCAGTATTATTCACGATAGCCAAGGTATGGAAACAAACCAAGCAACTGTTGACAGATGAGTGGATAAAGAAAATGTGATATATAGACATAATGGAATATTATTCAACCTTAAAAATGAAGGAAATCCTGTCATATGTAAAATGGGTGACCTAGAAGGCATCGTGCTAAGTGAAATAAACCAGACAGAGAAAGACAAAACCACATATCTCTTATATGAGTAATCTAAAAAAAAAAAAAGTTGAACTAATAGGAAAACTGGTTGCCAGGGAGAGAGGATTTAGGGATAGGGGAAATAGGGACAGGTTGGTTAAACAAACAACCAAATAAATTCCTCTCAAAAACCTATTCAAGCCATTCTGAATCTCAAACACATAAAAATCTGATTTTCCAGAATTTCAAAAGATTCACTAACTTAAGTGTGTGTTATTTGTAACCTGTTTGTTTTCTTAATCATTTTCTCTCTCCATGCCTAACTTTAGAAATTTACACAGAAATATTATATATATATGTTTTTTCTTTAAATTCAGGTACCCTGAAGTACTTCAAAAATATATTTCATCTATCCCATATTAAAAAAGGGTAATTATAGGCTCTGTCTACCAAAAATTTTAAAGGGGATTGATAATTTCATAACATGTATTCATTTTCAACTTTTTACTGAGTACCAACTTTGCTGAGCAAAGCAGGCAAGATCTC
This sequence comes from Globicephala melas, assembly GCF_963455315.2. NCBI lineage: Eukaryota > Metazoa > Chordata > Mammalia > Artiodactyla > Delphinidae > Globicephala > Globicephala melas. The sequence goes on from NC_083322.1 coordinate 9,208,652, forward strand.
AGCCCCTGTGGAGTTTATGGTCTCATAACATATGGCTGTTGGTGGTGGCGGTGTTGCTGTTTTTATTATTTGTTATCCTTGCCCCTGAGAGAAACCTAAGTCAACTGGATTAGAAATCAAAGTAGAATTTTTATTGACTTACGTTACTGCAGGTGGCTTCAGGGAAAACTGCAATGTCCACCAGATCACCTCCACGTGCCTTCTCTCTTAACTCTGCATTCCTCTGTAGATCAGTGTCTCCCACCAAATAGTAACTATATTCCCTTTCTTTCTTCCAAGTCCAAAAATCTTGAGGGAAGTCTCTGATTTGCCAGAGTGCCTCATGTACCCAGACTGTGCTCCACGGGGCCAGATTTGATCACCAGAAATCCTTATTAAGAACTTCTTAATCATGGCAAAAAACACCATGAGATTTATTCTCTTAAAATTTTTAGGGCTTCCCGGGTGGCACAGTGGTTGACAGCCCGCCTGCCGATGCAAGGGACGCGGGTTCGTGCCCCGGTCTGGGAGGATCCCACGTGCCGCGGAGCGGCTGGGCCCGTGAGCCATGGCCGCTGCGCCTGCGCATCCGGAGCCTGTGCTCCGCAATGGGAGAGGCCACAACTGTGAGAGGCGCGCGTACCGCAAAAAAAAAAAAAAAAAAAAAAAAATTTTAAAGTGAACAGTACAGTACTGGTGACTATAACAATGTTTTAAGCAGAGGTCTAGAAATATTTCTTCTTGCACAACTGAAACGTTACAGGCATTGAACAGTTACCTCTCATCTCCCCTCGATCCCAGTTCCTGGCAACCATCTTTCCAGTTTCTGTCTCGGATTTGAGGACTCCAAGTGCCTCTTACAAATGGAGTCATGCAGTATTCGTCTTTCTCCGGCTGGCTTATTTCACTTAGCATGATGTCCTCAAGATTCATCCGTGTTGTCATATATGATAGGATTTCCTTCTTTTTTAAGGCTGAGGTATGAACGAGATGTGGAGGATAAATAGAAAGCTAGGCTGAGAGGGTTGACGCAGCGCGAACTCCAGCTAATGGCCAAGTAAGGAAGAAACACAGTGTGTCCGAGGATCTGATAGACGTTCGTGGACTGGGGTGATGGGAATGAGAACCCAATGGCTGAGAAGGACCAACAGAGCAGCAGAATGAAGCTGGAGACTTGTGCAGAGGCCAGACCCTGCATAACCTGGGTCTGCCTACCTGCTCCCGGCTTCTCTTCATTTCCCAGTTTCCTTCCATCTAATTCAATCCACAAATATTGTGAAACACGGACTCCGCACGAAGTGAGACTCTTCAGGAGAAAAACAGACCTCTTCAAAGAGTATTCATTTTCATCTCCTTAATTCCCTGTTGCTAAAACCAGGAGGATTATGTTCTTTGTTCTCCTTAGATTAAGTCGGAAATTGTGTCCTTAGTACAGGAGAAACTCTGGAACGTTATGACCGTCTCAACGGAGAAAGTGGTGGTCTTGATTCTACTCCTGTTACCGAACCAGACCCGTTTTGCCTGATGCCCAGCAAGCCAAAACGCTGAGATGCCAAGGTTTGCAGCAAAGAGAGGGTTTACTCACAAGGTAGCCAAGCTAGAAGACAAGAAGTCGCACATCCACCTTCCCAAAGGCAAGGGGCTGGAGTATTGGGATAAAGAGTAAAGAAGCTGGGCAGTTTGAGGCGTGGGGAGCGTGGAGAAAGGTGATTGAGAAAAGGTGTGGGAATCATCATTCTGCACAGGTGTAACGAAGCTACTGACCTCTGCATGTTCAAAAGCGCGAGAGCTTGGTAGGATCTGAGCATGGAGTTTTCAGCCCTCTGACGTAAAAAGGTCACCTAGGGGACACTCGCGCATGCCCAGATGGCGGGTTGGCCGTCCTTTCCAGCCTTAACAGGCTCAGCTTGAACTAGGCACAGCTGACTCCAAGTTTCTGGATAACAGCTCCGGCAAACATCTTATTGTTTCGGCTACGTGCTACTTGGAGGACAAATTTTTGTATCAACAATTAAAACGACCTTGATTAGTGAAGGCAGGTTACAGGTGAAATGTACTTAATTTAATGATTACCCACGATTGCACTTCTATGTTTGGGAAGAATTTTTGTAAGGTTTTCTTTTGTCCAACAGTGTTATTCAACACTGTCAAATATTAGTAGAGCTTAGAGGAACTCGATTTAAACTGTTACTGTCTCGGCTTTTATTAGGTGAAGGTTTTTTGTTGCCAGTGGGTATTTTTGTCATTTTAAGATAACATCTATTTTCAAAAATAGATTTCAGTTCATCAATGATCAACTTTTCCCCCAAAAGTAAATATATTAACTAGAAACTAATCAAAATTTAAAATAGCAAATTTACTTAATTTAAAAGTGTGTTTCAAAGTTTTATTACAAACAAAACTTTAACCTAGTATTATATAACTCCTATAAATTAACAACTCTCAAATAATTGTAATAAAATAAAAGGGAGCCAGCCATTAATCAAATGACTAAAACTCTGTTTAAGATATAATTAGTTCATCTGATTAAAACAGTAAATGCCCTCTGGTAATTACTGACTTATCACTCACATTATTTTGTGAATTTCATAATCGATAATATTGAAAAGATTATAATTAATTTTTCAAAAATTCTATGAGTACCATGGATAAAATCTTAATGTGAGTTGACTAAACTCTCTAGTCATGTCCTTAACAAAAAATGATATACATTTAAAAGTAAAAATGACAAGTGTAGGTGTTGATTGAAATTCATTAAAAGCTCGAAAATTTTCATTCAAGTATAGGTGCCTTCTGCAAAACACACAAATATATAAAAATGAGCTACGAAGTTATTAATCATATTGTATAGCGGATAATTAATAAAGGATTACTTCAGTAATTTAAATAAAGCAAAAGTAGAAAATAAAATTACACAACTATAAACTATAAATTGTAAGTTACTTAAATTCAAGGATTTGAATCCATGAAGTGTTCGAAGATTTATATTTAAAAAAAACTTTATTTGCATTCATTGTTAAACTTTCCAAAGTTTCAAAATTTTCACATCCAGTCTGCAAGTTCAATTATTTTACATCATAAATGCCTTTCCCTCATTTTCATGTTTATGTATGTATAATATTAATACATAGAAACCTAGCTGTACTTAAGAAGCTTTTTCAACTCCTACAAGAACCAGTCTGAAAGCTCACAGTACGTGCACTTAAATTGTTTACTGACTTATCACACTGTGTTATAATTACTTGCCCATTTGCCTCTTTTTGTAGATAGATACAGATGTCACGGTTATACTGTTAATGTACATAATTACTTCAGTGAATAATTTTATCTGTAGTATGGTTAACCTATCCTTCTGATTTTACATCTTATTTTAGAACAATTAAAAGAACAATGGCTATATCTGATTGTGGAGAGACCCTATTGAGCATCTGGTCCCTGGACTCATGCCTAAGCAGGAGAGATTCTGACCCCTTCGGTATTGAGAAACATGTGGATTTAACAGTTCACATACAAAATTCAGATTGTACTTTTAGCTCAAATACACAGAAAAGAGCTGGAGTACACGTTTAAAACCCATATGTCCATGGTGCTCTACAAAGAACAACGTCAATAAAGTAGTTGGAAATTTGAAGGTTTATTGCGGATATTAACAATGTGAAATAAACATATTGCAGATATTAACAATGTGAAATAAACACACACTCCTCTACTAAGAATACCTGTTACAGCTGCCCAATGTAAAGATGATTATATATGAACACATTTTATGTGGCAGATTTTCAACTTCTGAGGAAAACTGATCTCTAGATGTAATATTTATAATAGTAATACATATATATATCATGCCCTTAGTTGAAAATAAAACACATTTTCATCTTTTAGATTGTATGCTTCTAATATTATGGCTATAAATATGAGAAATGTTTCCTAAATACCAGCTTTACACTGTGACCAATTACAGTATGAGTACCAAGTAAATGTCTGATCACAAAACACTGTGTCAGGAAAAACATGAGGGAACGTATGAGTTTCCTACCTGTCAAGTCCATTAGCTGCACATGTTCTTTTCTACTGTATTCTACTTAGTTCACTTATTTCTATTTTTCTCTGCCACCAGCTCTGTTACTTGCCTAGTCTTTGGCCATATCAACTAATAAATACATTGATTTGTAGCTTCTGCCTGCCCTGCTGTCTTAATTTTTTTTAAGATTTTTTTGATGTGGACCACTTTTAAAGGCTTTATTGAATTTGTTACAATATTACTTCTGTTTGATGTTTTGGGTTTTTGGTCACAAGGCATATGGGATCTTAGCTCCCCAACCAGGGATCGAAACTGCACCCCCTGCATTGGAAGGCAAAGTCTTAACCACTGGACCACCAGGGAAGTCCCTACCCTACCGTCTTAGAAATAATTATACCCTCCTCTTTTTTTATTTTACAAAGTGAGTTCTGGCTGCTAGCCCAGTAGCAGGTGGTATGTATAGGAAATATTAGGAGTCTATTAGTTACATAGACTCAGGAAACTACAAAATGGTACTATTTAAAGTCATTCCAGGTATGCAGTGGAATTTAAATGGTGCTGTCTGTTCTTCATCTATACCCCTTTTCCTGACTTGTTCTCTCAAACGTTTCTTTGGAAGACTTTCTGGTTGGTTGGTGTGTTACTAACGACCCTCAAACAATACTAAGCCACTGAAACTATTACTGGGATTTTGGTTGGTGTTGGTTTGCAGTTGGGTCAAGTAGGATTCTCAGTTTTTCAAAATCTGCCTGCCATCCTTTGCGAAGAGAGAATTTCCTTATCAATCTAAGAGTTTTCAAACCACTCCTGTAAAGTAACACAGATTTCTGCGCCTAAAAGTTCCAAAGTCTTCAGCCCTTGGAACTCCTTACATACCGTACGTAAGCCCATTTTTCTATATCCTATTTGGGTTTCTGAGATGTAATTAACAGCTAATTGTTAAAGCTGGTTCTACCCATATATGACGTTCACATCATTTAGTTATTATTCAGAGCTTGTTATGTGATGGACCTTGAAAGAAACAATCCCAAATGTCCACCCTGTGTGTCTCATTGGGACCTCTACTGACAGTTAATTCCCAGCTGCCTCGCAGAACTGGAAATTCCTTTCCCCTGTTAGATCTCACACTAAATTTCACTTTATAGTTATGTTATATCCTTAGTTCTCAACTCATTGAGACAAGTAATAATTAAAACAACTTACATACGATGAATATCCAAGGCTTCTTTTGCATCCAGTTATCATGTCTGTCTGTTTACCCCAACTGAATATAATTCACTAGAGCAGAAGTAACAGGCAAGAAGAATGTCTACTGTTGAAGAGAAAGGTAACTCAGGGAAAACTAGTAACAGTTTTTCTATTGTCTTCCAACATCCTCTTCATTCTTAATTTTTACTAGAATCGTTTTTCTTTAACTTATTCAACAAATGCAGGAAACTCTGCTTCCATTTCCCTTCTAGAAGTTTCAGTGAATAGTTGAGAGAGAGTTGTAGCATAACTGGACAGTACAGGATGAGGACGTTATTGGTTCACTGTGGTCATAGGGAGGGAGGATTGCCTTAGGGACCATCCCTGGCCCAGGGAAGATATCGAGGAAAGAGTTCTCTTACTAGAACTGGAATTTTTATACTCTCTCCTGCACAGCTGTGGTTGGCCACCTACTTCTGTTTTCTCAAACTACTACATGAGTGTTACGGCCCATGCCATTTAAACAACAGTAGTCTCTGCAGCATGGACACATATACACTACCAAATGTCAAATAGATAGCTAGTGGGAAGCAGCCGCATAGCACAGGGAGATCAGCTCGGTGCTTTGTGACCACCTAGAGGGGTGGGATAGGGAGGGTAGGAGGCAGACGCAAGAGGGAGGAGATATGGGGACATATGTATGCATATAGCTGATTCACTTTGTCATAAAGCAGAAACTAACACAACATTGTAAAGCAATGATACTCCAATAAAGATGTTAAAAAAAAAACAGTAGTATAGTTGAGATATAATATATTTCCCTTCTTAGTGAAGTGAATCTGAAATAGAAATAATAAAATTAGGATTAAAATATGCTCTGTCACACAAAAGTAACTACCAGTGAACGAGCAGAAACATGTCTACTTAACAGAGGAAAAAAAAATTAAAGTTCAAGGTATTCTATCTACATATGTGGTTGTGATAATATAGAAAACAGAAATCCTATATATTTTTACTTAAATAGTGATTCAAATATTTTAAGAGGAAATATTTTTAAGAGGAAATATTTTCTAAGATTTTAAATTCATAAGAAAAATATTCATTTTCAGCTTCTCTCTACCCTGGCTGGCTTCAAAGTTTAGAAAGCCAAATAAATGTTTTGTCAAAGTAACCAGGGTAGACTTGTTATAGAGTCAACTACCTTATTCTCTTGAGGGACAGACTCAGAGAATACAAAACATGTTTAGACGCAGCTTCACCTCACTCCAGACAGGAGAGATACTCTCACTTGTGAACTCTTCAACAAAGCATTTTTAGATTCAGAAAAATGCAATGTAAGATTCTGGTACGTAAAAAAATTATGTACAATTCTGGTAGCTAAAATTATTCTTGGCATTCTGCTAAAGAAAATGTCTGAGTGATTCCAAAGTACCCTCAAATTTTGTTCCCTTTCACCTTTGTGACATGTTTTTTATGACCATGGATTCTTTCTACTCACACACTGGCATGACTGATGTAATGCTTCCTTATACTGATGTTGAAAGTTAACGAGGGAGGAGAGTATATTTCCAGATATTTTGAAAATATTAATCTCACAATTACTCAAAGAATTGGGAACATGGGGAGTGTAGATACTTAGGACAACAAATCATCCTAACTGCTCAGTTCAGTCATTAGTAGCGAGTTCTTTCCTTATCATCTTTCATGGCCATTTTCACAAGTTGCCTCAGAAACTTTCATTTGAACCTGACTCATACTGTGGCCCTGCTGGGTTAATTGACCTTAATGTTTCAGATTCTTATACATTAAAATAACAAATAACCCTTTGAATGACATCTAGGCAGTAGGAATGACAGGCAATCAACAATATCCTCGGGAACGACATGTAACTACAGTACCTGAAATGCCCAAGGATCACTGCTGTCATCAGTAACTACTATAAATCTTGCCTCCGGGAAATGTATTTATTTAAATCTGCACAAGAATCTACTGACAAGCAGCAGAAAAGTCAAGGCCTCCACTATGACATGCGGAAGTGTGAATACCAATCAAGAGAAAATCCAGTCAGTGTAAAATGTTATTAAAGCCACGGGGTCTAAAATTTTCAGAAAGAATGAAGTCACTTCACAGTGAATTTCAAGTAATACTCCGTCCACTCATTGTAATAGAAAAGTGAAATAATAGAGGTCAAATAAAGGATCAAAGGTCAATATTATTTGGAAGTCCATTATAAATTGTGAAAAATAACGTACTGCATGAATCAAAAGGCTGCAATAAATTTATAAACTTAAAAAGTTAAAGTGATATGTTTCTCAGGTAAGAATTAGAAAATGTATTCCCTTATTTATTAATGCATTAAAGGAATAATGTATAAAGTACTGTTCTCACTCTCAAGCAAATAAATACCTTTACTTCCTGTTTAATACCCATACATTCCAGTTGTCTAAAAAAGTTTTAAAAAGTAAAATATTTTTTTCCTAACAGTACTGATCTAAGAGAAAAAGCATATATTTTACAGAATATATATATTTGACATTCTTTTAAAAAAAGAAAGACAGGAATTCAATAAAGAAGGAATTATTTCCAAAATTTAAGATGAAAATTTTTTGAATAATGATACCTATATTTCTATAGCATTGCTATTATCACATTAATTCCACACAACATTTAAACTCACTTCATTATTCACTCACACAAAAAATTTTGTTTTCTTATAATTCCCTAATCAAGTAAATCCTAATTGAAATAGGCTGTGAGTACCTTTGATAATGATTTGAAATTCTAACCTAGATTTAATGATCTGGTATCAATAGTAGTAATTAAACTTAGAAAATAAAACTACACGGTTCATTAAAAAAAAACTTAACATGTTTTAAAATAGCATATAATTATATTTAAAATTATGACATATGAAACAGTGGAAAAATAAAGTATGTAATTTAGGAAAATTGTTGAAATGTTGCAATTAAAATATTAAATGAAATATATATATATATATATATATCCTGAAAGGAAAAAATATTTCATGAAATATGTTTCTAAAAGTCTTAATAAAATATGGAAACTGACTAGATGAGTGTGATTTTCTCAGAAATCTGAGTAGTAGAAATATTATTTAATACATGATGTAGGCTATAGTATGTTAGAAGAAATGATCTATCAGGGGTGAGGTCAAATATGGAAGGAGGGAAGTATATTAATTCAAGACATGGCACATTTACTCTGTGCCGAAAATATTCAGGAATATTAACTCATCTAAAATTGCAGCAACACTATAAATGAAGACATCCTCCAATTTACACATGAACTCAACTTAAAATATTCTACGAAGATTTCCCTGACTAATGCTCTCTACGTTTTCCTTTCTGAGATATTCATTTTGCCCTTCCCTTGTAGGTAAAGCTAGCTAGCTAGATATTTATCTACCGTCTATCTGCCTACATACCATCCTATCTACCACGTTTTCATTTTGTTTTATATTCTGCTCTGCTACATGGAACATTTATGGTTGTGATGCTCTTATGAACTTATCAATATAATTATTCACACCGAGTACAACTTTTAGCTGTATTGCTATTTATTCATATCAATCTAATCTGATTTAGAATATTAGTTAGGAAAGTACGGACGCTATTTGTTCAATTCATTTTCTATAGCAATACTTTCAAACTGCGATCTGTCTAATATTTAGTGCCTATCCTCGGGGCTAAGGAATATGAGTGGGAAACCTGTGAGGCCCCGTCTGCCCCTCACCCTCCCATGGGAAGGTACCAGAAGAAACTATTTAGCATCATTATGTGTTGAGTATTTACCGTGTACAAAGCAACACCTGTACAATTCGGTATATACAAATTAAAGAATAATAAAACACCTCCACTTCCCTCTGCATGTGGTGAGGTAGTTAAGACTCTGGCGTTGGACTCCCTAGGTTTGAATGTCACCTCCGCTGCTTGCTAAGCTCTATGCCTCAAATTCCTCAGCTGTAAAATAAAGTGATAAAAGTACCAACCTCATTAGGTTACTTGTGTGGAATAACCACACCGCTTTTTAGGTGTGTAAAATACTTAGAACAGTTCCTGATACATACAACGGATAGTATTTTTATTATTGGTGTACAGATGAGACACGAATATAAACAAGTACAAGAAACAAGCTTTGACCTTAAATACTCTTAGTTTACCCTCTTCAGCCACGTGGTCACTTAACCTTTCATGAAAACATTTATTAAGCGTCTTTCTGTGCCAGGCCCAGAGTCACACACTGGACTTGCAAATAAGAAGAGATGAAGCATTCTACCACACTTTCACAATCCCCAGAAAAGACTCTAAAACCATATTTATAAAATGGGGAAATTAGTCCTGTGCTCTGGATTGAGCGATAGAGGGTAGTTGAGATTCTTCTCTCCAATCCAATCCAGTTGCTACTATTGTTCACAAACTCTCAGGCTCTGTCTTATCTTCCATGTACCTTTCAAGTCTGGTATAACATGACTTAAAAACGAGCGTTTAGTTACCTGCTCCCCAGCCTGCATCCCACAGTACTCCTTTATTCCATGACTATTTCAATAGCAGATCTTTGTTTTCCTTCCCTTTAGTCAAGGAATCCAGATACATTTCCAGATGAACTTCTCTGACTAATTTAAGAAATGCCATCTGAAGGCCCAGGGCACTCCACAGGCGGCACTAACCCTGGCAAGAAATCTCATTCGTCCAAACACAAATTGCGATGCGTCAGCCAGATTGATTCATGTACATCAATCAATCCCTTTGAATAAAGCAACAATAAACAGGCTTTGAAAAGATCTAAAAGAAAGTCACTTAGTGACAACTGTATCATAAGTACCTATTAATAAATTCTGTCCCTTTGTAAATGAATGTAACATTAAAATTAGACTGCCACTGAATGTATTTAGGTGTCTGGCTCTTTTTAATTGTTGTAATTTTAAATGTTTATATTTTATTTGGTCAATTTTCAGGTGTTCATCATCCAATTTTTGTTTTTTCTTTTACATAAGGCTAACCAGAAAAAACATTAATCACATGGTATTGTTTATCATCCATATCTATAAAGAAGTATTCCAGAGAATTAGGCAAGAATCAAGAGAAAACAAACTGGACTTCCCTGGTGGCTCAGTGGTTAAGAATCCGCCTGCCAATGCAAGGGACATGGGTTCAAACCCTGGTCTGGGAAGATCCCACATGCTGTGGAGCAACTAAGACCGTGTGCCACAACTACTGAGCCTGAGCTCTAGAACCCACAAGCCACAACTACTGAGCCCACGTGCCACAACTGCTGAAGCCTGTGCACCCAGACCCCACACACCTAGAGCCCATGCTCTGCAACAAGAGAAACCACCACAATGAGAAGCCCACGCACAGCAACAAAGAGTAGCCCCCGCTCGCCACAACTAGAGAAAGCCCACGCGCAGCAACAAAGACCCAATGCAGCCAAAAGTAAATAAATAAATTTATTAAAATTTTAAAAAATTAAGAAAAAAAGAGAGATAACAAACTATACTAATGTGGCCCGTGCATGGGCTTTCAGCTCCACTGGGAGAGGGTAGATTGTGGTAAGGAGGCTCCAACATGGAATTCCCCAAGTAAATAGATATACTCTTCCAGGTCTATATCAGCAAATGAGGCATGAATGGTGTCAAGGACATCCATGATTCCTCCCCACTGATTGGCCCTATTATCTATTTTAAAAACCTCACAGAGGAAGACGCCCTCATAGCTATACTGACGTGTGCTTTATCAAATCAGTATGAAATCTCTCCCAGGCGGATTTATTTACTCATTTATTTTGCTACTCCAAGCTGGAATAAAGCATCTATTATATCATACCGAACTCTCATTTGGGGGTGAAAACTATAAATAAGTCATCTTGTTTCCAGATGGGAAGAATACTAAAGAACTTTCCACTGGAAAAGCACTCCAACAGATTTATAAGCACCTGCCTGACTATCACCTGCTTAGTCTGTCCTGTTATCTTACATACTTGACATAAAGCATTGCATGGAAAAATACCAACAGACTATACGTGTCATCAGTTAGAAGGTAATTGCAAAAAGCAGTATTTTCCTCTTTGTTTCATTTAAGCTCTGTCCTTTGGATGTTTGAAGGTGAGCCATTTCTCTGGGTGCCATGGTTGCCAGCAGGACTAGACTCTTTCCCCTTTTCCTCAACCAAACCTCAACTATTTTGCGAAACTCTGCCTGAGTGCACATGATTACTCGGCAATCACTTTCTTTCAAAAGAAGATTTGAACATGATTGGAAATCTTAGCCCGAGGGAGTTTTCTAACATGCTTTGGATGAGGCACGATTACTCTATCCCCACACGTAAATGCTAGTACTGAAAACCACAGTTTTGGTGAATGTCAAGACATTGCTCTAAAAATCAAAGAGAAAAACAAGGGAAAAAATCCCTATCATTATATTGTAAGCTTTATTAGGAAAAAGAAATATGAACCATACAAGAGAGCTCCACTCTGCAGAATGAACCCTCAGCGTTATCCAAGTGGACACATATTTCTAACATTTTCTCAAATATACGAAATTCCCAATTTCTATCTCTGTGCTTCCAACATAAAAACAGAGCAGATTTTGTCAGAGAGGTAAAAATGGATTCAGATTTGGTCCAAGATTTAGAGGATATTTGTTATTATTTTGATTCATCCTTCTTTAAACTTTGTCATGATAACACACACTCCAGTTTTCTTGGTTTTGTTTATTTTTTGTGTTTGTGAACCATCTTTACTTTCTTATACTTCTCAATAATGGGATGATAATGATAATAACAAAAATAATAATACCAATGGTAAACATTACAGCTATGTTAAGTGATTAATATGCATTCTTCCTCATTGTAACACCATAAAATACACCCAATTATTAAATACCATTTAAAAGTTGAGAAAATTGAAGCTTAGAGGCATACACTTATCTCCAAAGTGGATTTTAACCGAGGTATTCAACTTTAGTTCATTTGAACTTAACCAGTACCGAAGTTTTTAAACAGTACCCACTGTCCTATAAATACACATGATTTCTACAGAAGTTTTCTTTCTGCCTGTTTGAAATTTAGAGAAAACATTTCATCCCTCTTCCAGTTTATTTTACCCACTTAGATTAATTAAAAGCAATTAAATGAACAGGAATCTTTTTAAAATGAGTTGACAGTTCTTTGAGCATTTGACTAGAAAGTAGAATTACTTAAAATGTATATGGTTAATGTATATGATAAAGGATCAAAGTTGGGCATATAGAAAATAAGTTAAATCCTTAAAAAAGTCTCGGACTTCCACTTATTAAGGCTTGTTGAACATAAGTATATATCCCTTCTCCTTCTGGAAATCCCATAAAATTATGAGAATAAAAAAATTATAAACCCATAGGGAAAAACCAGGGAGACGAGAGTAGATGAGACATGGATATGAAAAGTAGACGGATGAGGGCGGAAAAGCTCAAAATATCTGAGTGCTGATGATGTTTGTCAGCTGCAGGGGTGGGTTGCGGCGGGGAGGCACCATAAAAAGCAAGCCTTTCTTCCTGTAGAACTAGAATGGACCGTTAGACACGTGAAAGAAACCGTGCGAGCATTAGTTACACACCCCGGAACGTGTTCCCCACCCATACTTTTCCAGGATCAATGAAGAAGTATGCATTGCATTTATCTGTCATGTTTTCTTAATTCTAGAACAGCCCCAGTCTACCTCATATTTTTTTTATCTCATGATTGATATACTTAAAGCGTCTGAGCCAGTGTCTTGTAGAATTTGCCATAATCCAGATGTGTCTAACCGGCTCCTCAGTGTTAGATTTGGGTCACACAGTGAAGCTTTGCACTTCTCACTGGGTCTCACAGAAGGTGTGTCCTGTCAGGATGTTGCATTATTGGTGATGTTCAGTTTAATCACTCAGTTAAGATGGTCACCTACTTTTCTGTGCCTTACTCTTTTTATTTTCTCTTAACATGACTCTATAATTTGGGTAAGTTGACAAAGAAAAAAGGAAGAGATCAATTTTATTTTACACAAGCAAGGCTTCCTTCCAGATGTTTATTTATTGAAAATCTGTCCAAATCCTCTGTTCACTGTAGCACAAAAAAGTGAAAAACACCTTTTCCCCCAAAGATGAAAACATTTCCATTGTCAAATTATAGTGTCATTTCATGAGTCTGAATAAAAAGGAATACTCTGTCAAAAACAACTGGCGTTGTCATCAAACATGCTCTTCTGACGGGTGTGCTTCATCCAACAGCTATGTGTGATGAGCAATGAAAGAGTACAACGTTCTAGCACTTTCCTACCATCACTCCAACTTTTTACCCCTCATTCTGTGCCTGAATTCTAAATTCACTGTGTTCTGAATTCCAAAGGCATAAAAAACATTATGACTTTCCAAAAATCACAGTACGGAGAAATTATTTCCATTTTTTCCTAGATTAAAGATGGTACCCCCGTTCTAAATATATTTGATTTAAAGAAGACTATCCCTTCAGTCACAACTCATGGAAATGTATAACATTAAAATGTGTTGTGGATGTATGCCTTACTCTTAATAGTAAACAAATCAAAACCAAACTAAACTAAAAGTCAGTAGGCAAGTGCAGGTGCATCAAGTGTAAAATATGAAAGGCACAGACCAAGATAAAAGGAAAAAAAGCACAGAAAAATTGCAAGGAGCATAAAATATTAAAGCCTTCAAATGTGAAAGAGATTTTAAAAATGTTAATCCTATGGAAATAAAACAGATGTTATGAAAAGCAGAGAAAGAGAACAAACAAGAAAATACTCTATTCAAATAAAATTTTTAAATAAAAATATTTAAAATTCTAAATAAAAAGTTGAGATGAACTGGACAAACGTTTGAGAAACGTTTCCAGAAAGAACAGCAAAAAGACAAGGATAGAAAATAAGACAGAAAAGATAACAGTAGAAGGTTGATGCAGAAAGAATTACAAAGACGATGAGGACGATATTGGGAAGAAAAATATAATTCAAAAACATTTGCTAGAACTGAAGTACATCAATCTTTAGTATTGAAGCAGAAATAGTTGTTGCTTCCAATGATTAAGTACTTTACATTCTACCACCAGAAAAACACAAACCTGTACCATTTTATACACTGAGATAAATCTAAAATAATAGGATTGTCCTGATTAGTTCTTGAATATTTCCCATATCTGGCTTCCTAATAAAAATAATTATATGCCTAATTTTTGCTATACTGATGTCTGAAAATAAGTCAGGCCCTCTGTGCATACGATAATCTTGTGAGAAAGTTGCTGTTTTCTACCATGTATAGACTAATTAAACCGATAATTTGAATATTTCACAGGTTTGTTTGTTTATTTTATTTGGTCCTTTAAAACTTGTTTTCTATTTGGCAAGATAGTTCTTCTGAATTCTGACTCCCCTGAACTCTGTGTAACTTCTTTTCTTTCTGAAATACTTATCTCTGTCTCTCCTTTTGACCCCAAATTGAAGGGAACCATACCAATATATACAACCACAAAATTTTAGATACTGTGGATCAAGAGAAAATACTAAAAGCTTTCAGACAACTCAGAAACAAAGAACACACACACACACACACACACACACACACACACGTAATATATCAGAATCAGAAATCAAAGTGGATAGAGCATCTCAAAAATAAGATGCTAGAAGACTATAGAATGCCTTTAGTATTTTGAAGGAAAAGTATTTCCCCCCAGACATCTAATTAGTCAACTTAACTACGAGTGACACTAAACTAAAGGCATCTTTTTGACATACAAGTCTCAAAATTTATCCCCCATACACTCTTTCTCAGGAAGTCTGTGAAGGAGCTCCACCAAAATGAGAAATTAAAACAACCAGAAACAGATACCAAGACACAGGAGATCTCACATGAGTTCGAGAAAAAGAAAGCTCACAACGTGATGGAGAAATTAAGTCCTACCAACGAGGCAGTGGGCCTAAGGAACAATCTGTCTGTTTTTGAATGTGCTACCTAAGTCTTCCAGAGTCATTTCTTCACAAAGTGAGGAAGAAGAAAACACATGACTTCATGAATGTGACCATCTGTCCTACCAACAAGATGAATTATTAGGAATCCTGGCATCCTCTTCCAAGGTCCACCAACCCAGAGGAATTAGAGAAGAAACAAAAGAAAGAAAAAAAGAATGACACACACATGGTGAAAACCTTCTGGGGTCAAGGGGAAGTGGTCTGTTCTAAGCTTGTTTCATGAACCACCTGGGGCAGGAGACAGAGGACCAGGCTATGGGAGAACAAGAATCTGGAATGTTTGTTCCTGTCCCCTTAATTATTTGGGACAGAATGGTTCCTGCTGTTAGCTAAGACCTCGGGTGCCGGTGTTCTGGCAGTAGAGACTAGAAAGCCTCAAAAGCCCAAAAGTCATTGTGAGGAAGTGAGAAAAACTCATGAGGGTTATTCATTCGCTCCTCATCTTCCTCAGAGATCCAGAGCTGGTGAATTACAACCTAAAGAATGTCGCCCTCGGGGCTTCCCTGGTGGCGCAGTGGTTGAGAGTCCGCCTGCCGATGCAGGGGACACAGGTTCGTGACCCGGTCCGGGAAGATCCCACATGCCGCGGAGCGGCTGGGCCCGTGAGCCATGGCCGCTGAGCCTGCGCGTCCGGAGCCTGTGCTCCGCAACGGGAGAGGCCACAGCAGTGAGAGGCCCGCGTACCGCAAAAATAAATAAATAAATAAATAAATTAATTTAAAAAAAAAAAGAATGTCGCCCTCAAATTCTGTTTTGCTGAAAGTGCAAATGGTGGATGAAGTCCTGAATTAGGAATACTTTTGGGGGCAGTTGGAGTGGAGACTGGTTTTTCTGGTACCTCTGGGTTCTCCACCCTAGAGGCATCCATCCTCTGCTCCCTGAATTCTTAAGGGCAAACAGGACTTGGGGTGACCTTCTTGCTCTCTTGAGCCTGACCTAGCAGTCCATAACCCTCAGGGAAAAAGACAAGCCATTGGAAGGACATACTATTTCAAAAAGAAAATAACGTATTGGATTACAGATGTTATGAATTTGATCATTCTTATAAGTATTTTACGGTTCTTCTGGAAATTTTGGAAAAGAACTAAGGATACAGAGAACACAAAACAAATGTGAAACTGAGGCAATCATTAACATCAAAGAGAGAAAAAGTTATAAAATACAGGACTTAAAAAGAGATTATCATACTAAGTGAAGTAAGTCAGACAGAGAAAGACAAATATCATATGGTATTACTTACAGGCAGAATCTTAAAAAATGATACAAATGAACTCATTTACAAAACAGAAACAGACCCATAGACATAGAAAACAAACTTATGGTTACC
This sequence comes from Globicephala melas, assembly GCF_963455315.2. NCBI lineage: Eukaryota > Metazoa > Chordata > Mammalia > Artiodactyla > Delphinidae > Globicephala > Globicephala melas. Next base: position 9,225,184 of record NC_083322.1, read on the forward strand.
AAAGGGGAAAGGTAGAGGGGGAAGGGACAGATTGGGAGTTTGGGATTGACATGTACACACTGCTGTATTTAAAACTGATAACCAATAAGGACCTACTCTACAGCACAGGGACTCTGCTCAATATTCTGTAATAACCTAAATGGGAAAAGAATCTAAAAAAGAGCGGATATATGTCTGTGTATAACTGAATCACTTTGCTGTACACCTGAAACTAATACAATATTACATATCAACTATACTCTAATATAAAATAAAATTTTTTTAAAAAAGCAAATGAAAGCTATTGCTGTGGGGAGCAGGACATAGGTTGTGGGAAAGGATGAGGCTGAAATTTCTTATTTTCCACTATAAGCCTGATTGTAGTACTATTTGATTTTTAAACTACCTATGTGTGATATGCTGATAAAAATAAAAATTCAATAAAGCTCTATTATTAGTTCATTAACTACCTGCAAAGCAGTTCGGTTTTTGTCTGTCTCTTAAAGTAGCTAAAATACAGTGACAGCTTACTACAGAAACCTCACCCAAGGAAATGCAGATGAAGTCTATTGTTGCAAGTATTTTAGAAGATACATTTTTACGACAGAAGGAAAACTATTTCAAGTCTTATATGACAAGAAAACAGGCTGCTCTGAAACCCCAAGGTCAGTAACTAGTGAAATTCCTACTCTCAACTCACTAGAAAGCAAGAAAGCAAGATCACCCTCAATCCTGAATGGAGTGTAGAAAAGGAGGCCAAAGACATCTCATCCAATTTAAGCTAGAAAAGAGATTACTAGGCTTGAGTTTACATTAGCTTTTTATTCTGTTTCCTATTTTGAAATGATTGTACTTAATCATGAAATATAATGTGAATAAATTGTTCCTAGCTGACTTACAAACAAACATTCATATATGTAATGTTACTGGTATATTTGTTTTTAGTTATTAGTTTATTAGTTTTAAATCCAAGATAAGACCGAGATCATTTCCTGGGAGCAACACAGCCCAAGCACCTATAGGTAGAAATACAGTAGGGACACAGATCTGATCCCTAAGCAAGGCCTTCAGGACTTTCGCTAGCCCTGGAAAAGCATCAAGATTACAAGAAATAGGAAGTCATAAATAATTGAAATTGGTAGGATTAAGGAATTTTAGAGCCAGAAAGGAACTTAGAGATGGAAAACTGAAATCGAAATGGGAAAATATCAATATTCTACGCTTACATTTGGTGCAATCTGGGGATAGAACATCCATAGTCTCAAGGAAATTACAGATTTGAGTTCAGTTTAACAAGTGTACACTAAGCAGCTTCCATTTACAGGCTCTGGTCTAGAGACTGCAGACATAAACTCTCACTCATTCACGAAATGTATGAAGCCAGCTACGTTCCTGGCTTGCTCCAAAGGGTGGTGATAAAACAATGAACCCAATAAGCACATTCTCTGCCTCCAGTGATTAATATGGCCAGTCTGGCAGGTAAGCAAACTATTAAAGAATGATGAGATTATGGTAGGGGGAAACAAAATGTTCTCTGTGAGTGCAGAGGAAAAGCCTAACACAATCAAGGCATCAGGGAACTTTCACAGGCAGCAGCCCAAAGGTTGAAAGGCAGAGTTTCCTGTCTTTAAGCAATTCCTGAGTTAACCAGAACCCCTCAGCCCAAATATATGGCTTGACTGAGGAATTAAGATATGTACAACTTTTTACCATTCAGCTTGGCTATCTGTTGTCCGCAGCACATTGCTTAATGATAAACAAACTGAAAGAAACCAACTTTCTCTACACAAGATTATACAATGATGGTTGATTTGAAATCAAGACCTCTTGGTTTACATGCAAATTTTCAACTACTCAGTACATTTCACAACTACAGGGGGAAAAGCAGCTCAAAATGAAATTAGAAGATAATATGTAAGAAACCACCATTTACAACTCCATTAATAAGTACTTATTGTCTTTGATGACTCAGAAAAGGGCAAAAGCACCAAACACCTTCAGCTCGGTTTATGCTTCTCATTTCATGACACCCTGGATGCCTTCACTGCTTGAATAAACGTTGCAAGCTAGGAGTCCTGTGCTCCACTGAGCTTTCTATTTCAATATGCAGAAATAACTTCTGTACAGTGATGGTTCTAACAATAAGAGTGGCTAGAGAATGACATTAACTTTGCTAGTTACGCTGAGAAGAAGAGAACCCAATTAACTTTACATTGCATTGTATTGCATTGTTTCCATCTTTCTTTTTTTCTTCAGATGTCTTTCCTTGGATTTTTTTTTTCTTTATGCGGTACGCGGGCCTCTCACTGTTGTGGCCTCTCCCGTTGCGAAGCACAGGCTCCGGACGCGCAGGCTCAGCGGCCATGGCTCACGGACCCAGCCGCTCCGCGGCATGTGGGATCTTCCCAGACCGGGGCACGAACCTGTATCCCCTGCATCGGCAGGCGGACTCTCAACCACTGCACCACCAGGGAAGCCCCCATTGATGCTTTTTATGCTGCCAAAAAACCTGTAGAGACTACAGATAATAGAAGCCCTGAATAATGATTCCGGATATGCTAACTCTTCCCAGAAAGACATCTCCAGCCTCATAAAACATGGAATTTAACATAAAAAAACATAGCTACTTCCCAGATGATATAATGTACTTTAATCCAGAATATCCAGGGTCAGAATTTATTGAAGACAATCAAAAAAAATTTTTAAGAAAGCATGCCAATTTAATTTCTTACCACTAAACAATGAGACATTTACAATAAGTGTAAAGTTTCAAACTTATAATTTGAGAGATCGGGTCCAATCATGTCATGCTCAAAAATGAATCTGTATCAAAAGTATTCTACAATTTAGAAAGTACGGGGTACTTAGAGATCATGTAACTTGAATTTTTTGAACAGCTTTATTAAGGTACAATTACTATATAACAAAAACTGCATCTTTTTAATATACAGGTATACCCCAGAGATATTGCGTGTTCAGCTCCAGACCGCAATAAAGCAGATATCACAAAAAGTGAGTCACACAATTTTTTTGGTTTCCCAGTGCATATAAAAGTTATGTTTCATTAAAGGTAGTCTATTAAGTGTGTAATAGCATTTTTATTACGTCAAAAAAAAATCATTGTACCTACCTTAACTAAAAAATACTTTCGTGCTAAAAAATACTTTATTGCTAAAAGAATGCTAACCATCATCTGAACCTTCAATGAGTTGTGATAGTAACATCAAAGATGCTGATTACAGATAACCATGATCATATTTCGTTAATGTAATAATAACGAAAAAGTTTGAAATATTGCAAGCATTACCAAAATGTGACACAGAGACAAGAAGTGAGCAAATGCTTTTGTAAAAATGGCACCTATAGACTTGCCTGATGCAGGGCTGTCAGAAACCTTCAATTTGTAAAAAACCCAGTTTTTACAATAAAGCAAAGCTCAATAAAGTGAAGTATGCCTATATATAATCTGGTGATTTTGCCATAGGCATACACCCGTGATACCATCATCACAATCAAGGTAATACACGTATCCATCACCTCCAAAAGTTTTCTTGTGCCTTTTGTGTGTGTGTCAAGAGTCCTCCCAGCAAAAAAGCCAGCTGCATGATTTCTGCTTTAATGATCTTTTCACTATGCCACACTACTTGTTATATGATTTGTGTGAAACTACACTGAAGGGCTAATTTTAAATAGCTATACAAATCTAGTGTATAATTGTTGATTAACTGGATTAAAAGTGATTTGATGAACACAGTTTAGCAAGTCAAAGCTACACAAAACTAATCGGTCTGTGTCAGCTACTGATGTCTTCCTTAAAATTGGCACTCTTGTGTATGATTCTTCAATTCCAGAGTCAAGTGCATCAACGACTACAACGTGAGCTATTTCACACCCATCCTCATTGTTTCCATGACGCTAAAGTATCACTGAGTTCAGTGAACACACTAGCTAGAACAGATGACCTTTTAGCTACAATGGAATTTCAAAAGAATAAAATAGATTTGGGGGCAAAATTATCTGTGGAGGGGTAAAATCATATTCCTAAACCAAAAAGAAAATCTCTTTTATTTTTGGAGTTCAATTCCAAAGATCCTATACAGTTGTTTCAAATTTTTCATCTATGTCTTGCCACACACGCTTTAAGAATATTTTTTCTCAAGCACTTGACTATAGCATACTTATTTCCAGGTTCCTCCTAACTAGTAACAGGACAGTTCTGAAGGCATCTAAGTGTAGTTCACTGCACTCATGAGAACAGCTAACTTTATTTATTTAAGCAGACCTTGATATGGAGATTAGATTGCCACCTTAGGTTTATGAGATGAATTATTCTGTTTACAGAGCACTATGCATTTCCATAGCCAAGTTGGTTTAAAAATCTTTAAATGTTATTTATCTATTATATTTGTTAAATTAATAGATGGAACTACCTGGAAAGTAATTATATGTACCCTGAAGGGTAATTATGCAATTTTATTGATAGTAGGATTGGTGTAGCCTAATGAACACTGACATAATTTGCAAAAAACATCAGAAATTTCTACCTCGTTTTCAAGCAAACTTCCCTGTCAGAAGACAGGCGTAAATGAAATGGCACAGGGAAGCCTTCAGAAGGTGGGTACTTTCCCCACTAAACTACATTACCGTGTCCTTTTCCTGCCATATCTCTGCAAATTATTTCATCCCTTTCATCTCTCCAAGTAAAGTTGCCACCTTCCTTTTCCATGCACCATTTTTCTTGTTTTTCTCACTGTTTGCACCTCACTCTTCAATGCAAAGGTCACAAACAGTTGGAAGTCTGTGGCACCCACCTGTTCTCAAGTGTATCTTCTTGGTCCCTTCTTTCTATTTTCCCAGTCTACTTTTTAGTCCAAGCATTGATTTGTCAGAAAGCTTCCAACAGGCGTAACCTGACAACACTTTGCTTCAGCTGTCCAGAAACTCTCTTGATATTTCCAATAAGTCTTTTCTGATGCCTCTGCTATGGCCACCTAGAGGAACCCAACCCCAAATCCCTTGTTAACAACATGCGATTTCCAAGGAAGTTATCATCCTAGAGTCAAACTTTGATCAATGAGGAATGGGGGCCAGTGAATAAATGCTCCTCCCTCATTTTTTGTGGGACACATAGTTCTAAGGTCCAGTCTACATTGCTTTAGTCAAGGTCAAGCCCCATGGACCAGCAAGAGAAACCACTCTTGCACTTGGATTTCTCTCCAGCTTTGTTTCATTTTCTCCTGTCCTCTACTTCTGACCCTGAGATTTCTTCCCAAAATAAAACTAATTCCTGTAGCCCTTTATCTTTGGCTCTGTTTCCTGAGATCTGACTCCTTAACTGACCGAGTTCCTTGAACTGTTGCAAGGAACTTGTCCTCATAAATTTCTCATGTCTAATCCTCATCTATTTATCTGACAAATAGTTATATAATACATGCAGCATGTACTGTTTTAAAGATCATAAAGTATTAACTCAGTTAATTCATCATAAACCCTATGAGGTAGGTACTACTATAATCACTAATTACAAATGGAGAAATAGGCACAGAAAGTTTAAATAACTTTCCCAAGATTATATATCTGGTCAGTGGGGCAGCCACAGTTCCAAATCATGCAGTCTTGCTCTAGAATACACAGTCGACAAATAAGCTGGAATCTTCTTGAATGCTGTTGTAACTCCGTTATAGCAAGTGATATGTCAATAAGGGCCTTACTTGTCTCAAGTATGTGTTTGTTCTCAACTTTCTAAACAAAATCGTTTTAGATTTGATAGTCTTTACATGGCAACCTCAGGTCAATGATCAAAAAAGCACATCCCAATATGCAAATGCTCATTAAGTCTTTGCCTATGCCATGTTTGCTGATGTCCCATTGGCCAAAGCACATCACACACGGCCAAGTCCAGAGTCATTGTGAGGAGGGAATATATAAGAGCATGGATGCCAGGAAGTAGGACCGTTTTTTTTTTAATGTTTACTTTGAAGTTAATAAGTTCTTATGTGTAAATACAATAAAAATAATGCAAATGGAGACTAATGTTGTACTGTTTGCTACCATGATAGACAGAGACAGATCAATGGAAAATGCAAAACAACTCACTGAAACATTTTGGTATGTTTAACACACCAGAAATTTATTATAATGACTAAAGAAGAGAGTAATTGCCATGATGGTCGGCTTTTTAAAAAGTCTTTTGGAAACTGGGTGAAGAATAATGAAGAGACAAAAGTAGAAATGTTTCAATAGTCATTTTGTTCAGCTTCCCTTACCTAGAGAAGATGACATAAATTACTTCTAGCCAAAAAACTACTTCTGCTACTTCTGAAATTCTCATTTAACAATTCTGCATTTACCTCATTTTTATTTAAGTCCTTCATAGAAATATGACACTTTTACTAATACTTTGAAATGCTCAAATAAAAAGCACTACTAAACAGTAATTAAATGCATTGCATCATTACCTTTTATAGTTGCTATAGGCAATTTGAGTGTATTTTTTTTTGCAGTATACAGGGATATGCTCAGTTAAAAAGCAAAATCATTGTAAGACTGATTGGTCTCAACATTTTCTAAGCAGAAATTTAAGATTTTTTATTCTCATTCAAGAAGTCAGCATTCTCAGAAAACACATTAAGTTCAACATATTCAGCTGTTTTTAAGTTACCTGAAAAGGGAAAATAATGTACTTTCTTATTCTAGAAAAAAAGAATTGCAGACAGCCTGTACATAATTTAAAAACAGCTTACATTTATAACTTCAGGCTCTCTAAGTGTTGATTATTCAGTAGGAAACAAATGCTTAGCTAAATTTGAAAGCTACCAAAAAAATCCTATTATGAAAGTGTTTCCCTTTTATAAGGCTGACTCCTTTTTACATTTTTGAAATGTATACAAAGTCTCAAGGTGTGACCCAAATTTTGGTCCCAAGCACTTACAAAAGTATACTAAGCGATCCTCAGATGATTTTCTTGTTAATCTCATGTCAGAGTTTAAGGGGGGAGAGGAAATCTCTTAGGTGAGGATGTAATGTCCACAAAAAGGCCAGTTTCAGTATTGCCTCTTCTTCAAACAGATGTGACAATGGAAGCCCTTTCTGCATCGTCTTATAGCAACTCAAAATGAACAGCTTTGACTTTTTTGAGAAAATTCACTGGGGAGTCTGAGAATAGGAATGGGAAGAAGTTGCCATTATTCAGATACCCTAAGATCACAACAGTATTTTTAGGGTCTCACCTCCAATTCAAGATTAACTCTCTATCTTCTCAAGATCAACCTGTCCACCTTAGCTCTGGAACAGCTGATTGGTTCAAGTTCCATGTACACCTCCTCCCAGCAAAGATCTGCCTCCCGGTCATCACAGGGAGAACCACTCTAGGGAAGCGTCGCACAAGCTCTGGAAATTGGAAGGCACCCATTAGCAGGAGATTCCAAGGTCCTGTGTACCCAGAGCGTGCTTTCAAAGAGGGGTATGGAGGCACAACCCCAGAGAGACAGATCTCCTAGGTCCCATCTACTCTGTGCCACTTGGGGTACAGGCAGAGGGGAGCCACATAGAGTCACTGCAAACCCCGCAAGAGCAGGGCTCATGTCAGTGGCTCTGACTGCTCAGTCTAAATACAGTAATCTTGATCTGCTGCAAACTCATCCTCTTCCTTACATCTTTTTCTCTCTCTCTCTGCTTTCTTGATTTCCCTAAAAGGATTACTTTTGGAATGTTTATATGACATTTGTTTCCTCTGAACAAAGTTTACTCCTTCATTTGCCGTATATGAATCCTATGTTCACGTCATTCGGCTGAGCAATATTTTAAAAATAACATGAAACACAATTCTACTTTAAACTATGGCTTGTAATGTGTATCCTGTCAACAGAAGTCAATGGTTAAGAGCCGAGAGTCACATGGCCTTCGTTTAAATACTGGCTACACTATGTACAGGTTGACTGTTATTAAGAAAGTTATATACCATTTCTGTGCTTCATTTCTCTCATTTGCCAAATAAAGAGAACAGTATCTACTCCACAGGGTTCACACAAAGGTAAAATAAGTTAAAAATATAAAGCACTTGAAATCGTTTCAAATAAACAGCAGGTACCCAGTAGGGGGTGGTTGCTGTTGACAACACCATCATCATCATCATCATCTTCATCATAATCATCTAAGGCCCCAGTTCCTAACATTGCTTGCAAATTAGAATTAGCTTGGGGAGCTTTTAAAAAGGCAGCATCTCAAACCAAATTAAGCCAAAATTTTAGAAGTATGACCCAAATATCAATCATTTGTAGTCCCACAACCAATAGTACTTTTTTCAGTTTCTTTCCCAGTTTCATGACTATGCCCTATCAGTCAGCCCAACATCTATTATGCATCTGTTACTGTTGCCCAGGTTGCCCTCCGTACTATTCTGTTATCAATATTTACTAAGTACTTACTCTCCATGCACTGAGCTGTATCTGAGATGTAGGGGTAGGTAACACAGGTAAGATGCATGCCCTTATGGTGGGAAAAATAAACAATTTACAGGGATAACAGACAAGCAAATACCTATCAACACTGTGAAATTCCCATTAAGGAAAAAAAAGAAAATGATGTCATAGGGGTATCTGTAAACATGGTAGAGGGAACTTAAAGTAAGACCTCATTTCTTTGCTCCTCTGCCCCTGGTAGCTTGTTAGAACTGCAGAAACTTGGACGCCACCCCAGGCCTATTCAGAATCTGCATTTTATGTTCCCCATAATCTAACTTCAACAATTATAAACTCATGGCCAATGTTTCTTTTATAGCCCTTGCTCTAATTATTTTGAAGCAAATCTTCAACATCTTATAAGTATATCTAGAAATATTTTCATGTGTATTGTTAAAGATAGACTCTTCTCCTGGGCTTTTAATTTGAGTAACTGAGTGGATGCAGATACTATTTAACATGATGGAGAAAATGGAGAGAGAAGTTGACAGGGTGCTTGCAGAGACGGGCAGGAAATGATGAGGGGAACAAGGGTTATCCTTTACACATAGTGCTCTTATTAGGCAACCCAGTAGAGCTTCAGGGCTGCAGCTGGATGTATGATCCAAGAGATCACGGGAGCCCTCAAGGTCAGGGATATACAATATCTAAGTGGTATTTAAAGTTATATGACAGATTTGAAGGAGAGGGTAAACAGAGAGTGAAGGAAGTCTACTCCTAGGCACTTGGACATACAGATGACAGGATGACAGGAACAGAAGACCAAGCCAATCAGACTAGAAGAAAAAGAAGTGTGGAGCTGTAGGTAGGGCCTAAGACAGGAGAAGGATTCCAGGAGCGAATGCTCCATGGTATTGAATGATGCAAAATAAGATGAGTACACATTACTGTCTGTTGGATTTGGCAACTGGTGACATTAACAAAAGAAGTTTATGTGAAGAGGCCATAAACCAAGATGGAATGAGTGCTAGATTAAGTTAAGAGACCAGCAGGGTTTTCTCAGAGTTTCACAACCTACGGACGTGTCCAGATCCATCACACGGTATGAGGAAAATACCAAAGTTTTTGAATTATTTCCTTTTCTCCATAAACTGGATAAAAGAATGAAAATAAATGCAGATGAAATGCGAGAAAATAAAAAATAATCAATATAGACAACTCTTATGAGACATTTTGCCATGTAGGGAGCAAAATAATGAGATAAGAGCTGAGAAAGTTTATGGTGTCAAGTAAAGATTTGTGCTTTTAACTGTTTCCCTTTGATTTATTAGTTTTTCTTTAATTTATGGATGAGAGAGAATCACAGCATGCTGTATCCTGAGGGGAATGATTGTGTAGAGGGGAGATGAGCGATGCAGAAAAAGAACAGGAGTAGCAGATACATTAAATCTTTAAGAGTGAAAAAGGGCAAGGGATTCAGAGCCCAAGTATGGGATGAAACTTAAAAGAAGAAGTAGCGGGGCTTCCCTGGTGGCGCAGCGGTTGCGAGTCCGTCTGCCGATGTAGGGGACGCGGGTTCGTGCCCGGTCCGGGAGGATCCCACGTGCTACGGAGTAGCTGGGACTGTGACCCATGGCCACTGAGCCTGCGCGTCCGGAGCCTGTGCTCCACAACGAGAGACGCCACAACAGTGGCCCGCGTACCGCAAAAAAAAAAATAAATAAAATAAATAAATAAAAGGAGAAGTAGAAACATTTTTTTCCCCCCATTGGATCCAGAGGAAAAAGGCAAAGGTTATGGATATATGTGCTGCAAATTTGCAAATCACGTAGTGGGAAAGTGAGAGTGGTTGTCTCTTGTAGTTTTGTTTTCACTGAAATGTCAGAAAAGTAGTTAAGTGAAAGCGGGAACTCCATTTTATTAGGAAGAGGTAGCAACAGTGGCTTACGATGTGGAGTGTCAATTTGAGAGGACCTGCTCAATATTTTAAATAAAGCCAGTCACCCAGGTTGTGTGACTTTCTTCAGCAAAATCTATCTGTTTAGGCAAAGGCAAAAAAAAAAAAAAGGTGAAGAGCTGGGTTAGGTCTATGGGGGTTTCCCCAGTTAAATACAATGTGGGGGATGGGTAATGGATTTAAAGGACATTTCCCTGGAAGTGAATAAACGAAGCTTAAAAGAGTCTCACCAGGGGACCTTATTTAATATCATTCAGAGTCCTGCATTAGGGCCCACATAGAGTGAGATCAAATCTAGATCTGCATACTTAAATAAGTTTAAATGAACTGACTTAAATGGAAAATAATATTATTTCATTGTCTGGTTTTCTTTATAAGTGCTGTCAAGAGTTTCTCCTGAAGACATGCCAAAAACAATAAAATCTGTCAGAAGAAAATATGAAATGGACTAATAACTGATTAAGATTTGGAGAACAGAAATAGAAACTGCTCTGTATATGTCTCCGACTTTTCATATTCTTTCATCTGAGGACTCTAAGACTGTGGTTCAATGAAGACTCTGGTTATGTGAACATGATTCACACCACATACAGCAAAAGACACTCACTAATCCCTGCTCTGACCTTGCTAAGGCTGGTGCCCAGTGTGTGGTTTGGCTTGGAAGAGCATTACTGGTGATTGTGTGGGCGAGACTGCTCTGGTCCCCACAGATGTCACAGGGGTATATTCTGGTTGGAGTCCACACGCCTACCACGTGAGTGGTGAATGCTGCAGAGAAGATGCCAAATGGGTTCCTTTGAACAGATGAGGTAAAATCAGTGGTTGAAGCCTTTCTTTTTTTTTTTATTAAACAACTTTATTGCAGTATAATTGCTTTACAATGGTGTGTTAGTTTCTGTTTCATAACAAAGTGAATCAGCTATACATATACATACATCCCCACATCTCCTCCCTCTTGTGTCTCCCTCCCACCCTCCCTATGCCACCCCTCTGGGTGGACACAAAGCACTGAGCTGATCTCCCAGTGCTATGCAGCTGCTTCCCACTAGCTATCCATTTTACATTTGGTAGTATATATAAGTCCATGCCACTCTCTCACTTCGTCACAGCTTCCCATTCCCCCTCCCCGTGTCCTCAAGTCCATTCTCTACATCTGTGCCTTTATTCTTGTTTTGCCCCTAGCTTCTTCAGAACCATTTATTTTTTTCTTTAGATTCCATATCTATGTGCTAGCGTATGGTATTTGTTTTTCTCTTTCTGACTTACTTCACTCTGTATGACAGACTCTAGGTCCATCCACCTCACTACAAATAACTCAATTTCGTTTCTTTTTATGGCTGAGTAATATTGCATTGTACATACGTGCCACCTCTTTATCCATTCATCTGTCGAAGGACACTTAGGTTGCTTCCATGTCCTAGCTATTGTAAATAGAGCTGCAATGAACATTGTGGTACGTTACTCTTGTTGAATTATGGTTTTCTCAGGGTATATGCCCAGTAGTGGGATTGCTGGGTTGTACGGTAGTTCTATTTTTAGTTTTTTAAGGAACCTCCATACTGTTCTCCATAGTGGCTGTATCAATTTACATTCCCACCAACAGTGCAAGAGAGTTCCCTTTTCTCCACATCCTATCCAGCATTTATTGTTTGTAGACTTTTTGATGATGGCCATTCTGATTGGTGTGAGATGATATCTCATTGTAGTTTTGATTTGCATTTCTCTAATGATTAGTGATGTTGAGCATTCTTTCATGTGTTTGTTGGCAATCTGTATGTCTTCTTTGGAGAAATGTCTGTTTAGGTCTTCTGCCCATTTTTGGACTGGGTTGTTTGTTTTTTTGATATTGAGCTGCATGAGCTGCTTGTATATTTTGGAGATTAATCCTTTGTCAGTTGCTTCATTTGCAAATATTTTCTCCCATTCTGAGGGTTGTCTTTTTGTCTTGTTTATGTTTTCCTTTGCTGTGCAAAAGCTTTTAAGTTTCACTAGGTCCTATTTGTTTATTTTTTTATTTCCATTTCTCTAGGAGGTGGGTCATAAAGGATCTTGCTGTGATTTATGTCATAGTGTTCTGCCTATGTTTTCCTCTAAGAGTTTTATAGTGTCTGGCCTTACATTTAGGTCTTTAAGCCATTTTGAGTTTACTTTTGTGTATGGTGTTAGGGAGTGTTCTAATTTCATTCTTTTACATGTAGATGTCTAGTTTTCCCAGCATCACTTATTGAAGCGGCTGTCTTTTCTCCATTGTATATTCTTGCCTCCTTTAACAAAGATAAGGTGACCATAGGTGCGTGGGTTTATCTCTGGGCTTTCTATCCTGTTCCATTGATCTATATTTCTGTTTTTGGGGCTTCGCTGGTGGCGCAGTGGTTGAGAGTCCGCCTGCCGAGGAAGGGGATGCAGGTTCATGCCCCAGTCCGGGAAGATTCCACATGCCGTGGAGCAGCTGGGCCCGAGAGCCATGGCTGCTGAGCCTGCGTGTCCGGAGCCTGTGCTCCGCAACGGGAGAGGCCACAGTGAGAGGCCCGCATACCGAAAAAAAAAAAAAAAATATATATATATATATATATGTATTTCTGTTTTTGTGCCAGTACCATACTGTCTTGATTACTGTAACTTTGTAGTATAGTCTGAAGTCAGGGAGCCTGATTCCTCCAGCTCCGTTTTTATTTCTCAAGATTGCTTTGGCTATTCGGGGTCTTTTGTGTGTCCATACAAATTGTGAATTTTTTTGTTCTAGTTCTGTAAAAACGTCATTGTAGTTTGATTGGGATTGCATTGAATCTGTAGATTGCTTTGGGTAGTATAGTCATTTTCACAATATTGATTCTTCCAATCCAAGAACATGGTATATCTCTCCATCTGTTGGTATCATCTTTAATTTCTTTCATCAGTGTCTTATAGTTTTCTGCATATAGGTCTTTTGTCTCCTTAGGTAGGTTTATTCCTAGGTATTTTATTCTTTTTGCTGCAATGGTAAATGTGAGTGTTTCCTTAATTTCTCTTTCAGATTTTTCATCATAATGTATAGGAATGCAAGATATTTTTGTGCATTAATTTTGTATCCTGCTACTTTACCAAATTCATCGATTAGCTCTAGTAGTTTTCTGGTAGCATCTTTAGGATTCTCTATGTATAGTATCATGTCATCAGCAAACAGTGACGGCTTTACTTCTTTTCCGATTTGGATTCATTTCTTTTCTTCTCTGACTGCTGTGGCTAAAACTTCCAAAACTATGTTGACTAATAGTGGTGAGAGTGGGCAATCTTGTCTTTTTCCTGATCTTAGAGGAAATGGTTTCAGTTTTTCACCATTGAGAATGATGTCGGCTGTGGGTTTGTCATATACGGCCTTTATTATGCTGAGGTAAGTTCCCTCTATGTCTACTTTCTGGAGGTTTTGTATCATAAATGGGTGTTGAATTTTGTCAAAAGCTTTTTCTGCATCTATTGAGATGATCACATGGTTTTTATCCTTCAGTTTGTTAATATTGTGTATCACATTGATTGATTTGCATATATTGAAGAATCCTTGCATTCCTGGGATAAACCCCACTTGATCATGGTGTATGATCCTTTCAGTGTGCTGTTGGATCCTGTTTCCTAGTTGAGGATTTCTGTATCTATGTTCATCAGTGATATTGGCCTGTAGTTTTCTTTCTTTGTGACATCTTTGTCTGGTTTTGGTATCAGGGTGATGGTGGCCTCATAGAATGAATTTGGGAGTGTTCCTCCCTCTGCTATATTTTGGAAGAGTTTGAGAAGGATAGGTGTTAGCTCTTCTCTAAATGTTTGGTAGAATTCGCCTGTGAAGCCATCTGGTCCTGGGCTTTTGTTTGTTGGAAGAATTTTAATCACAGTTTTAATTTCAGTGCTTGTGATTGGTCTGTCTATATTTTCTATTTCTTTTTGGTTCAGTCTCGGAAGGTTGTGCTTTTCTAGGAATATGTCCATTTCTTCTAGGTTGTCCATTTTATTGGCGTATAGTTGCTTTTAGTAATATCCCATGATCCTTTGTATTTCTGCAGTGTCAGCTGTTACTTCTCCTTTTTCATTTCTAATTGTATTGATTTGAGTCTTCTCCCTTTTTTTCTTGATGAGTCTGGTAATGGTTTATCAATTTTGTTTATATTCTCAAAGAACCAACTTTTAGTTTTTTTGATCTTTGCTATCATTTCATTCATTTCTTTTTCATTTATTTCTGATCTGATCTTTATGATTTCTTTCCTTCTGCTAACTATGGGTTTTTTTTGTTCTTCTTTCTCTAATTGTTCTAGGTGTAGGGTTAGGTTGTTTATTTGAGATGTTTCTTCTTTCTTGAGGTAGGATTGTATTGCTATAAACTTCCCTCTTAGCACTGCTTTTGCTGCATCCCATAGGTTTTGGATTGTTGTGTTTTCATTGTCATTTGTTTCTAGGTATTTTTTGATTTCCTCTTTGATTTCTTCATTGATTTCTTGGTTATTTAGTAGTGTATTGTGTAGCCTCCATGTGTTTGTATTTTTTACAGATTTTTTCCTGTAATTGATATCTACTCTCACAACGTTGTGGTCGGAAAAGCTACTTGATATGATTTCAATTTTCTTAAATTTATCAAGCCTTGATTTGTGACCCAAGATATGATCTATCCTGGAGAATGTTCCATGAGCACTTGAGAAGAAAGTGTATTTTGCTGTTTTTGGATGGAATGTACTCTAAATATCAATTAAGTCCATCTTGTTTAATGTATCATTTAAAGCTTGTGTTTCGTTATTTATTTTCATTTTGGATGATCTGTCCTTGGTGAAAGTGGGGTGTTAAAGTCCCCTACTATTATTGTGTTACTGGTGATTTCCCCTGTTATGGCTGTTAGCATTCATTCTTAAGAGATAGTTTGATAACAGAGAAGCAATGAACTAATAAAAGTATTATTTTTAAAAAAAGTGAAACTAGGAAAGTGAAATTGCTATAGGGAGTTTTCTGGTTTTCGTTAACACAATTGAAGTTTTAAAACTAAAATTTTTAATGCCTTTTTAAAGGCAATATGAACAAACAGAATGTGTGTCTCCTTTTGTGGTTCTATCAGTAGCCAAAATATATCTTTGATATATTTTCCCTAGAACTATGTACTTTTAAGCTAGCATATCAACATAAATATCTGTTAATAAGGCTTTATAAGATTTAAAATAAATTCTAGAGTTGAACATTCACTCTCAATTATATATTCCATTTACAGAATCATCATACTGTTGAAAAGACCCTTAAAATACACCAGAACCACAAATATTGAAATCTTAGCTACTTTAATATGCACGAATGGTAAGACTCAAACAGATTTGAAAATATGCCTCTGTTTCATTATTTTTATATGCTTTAGGAAAAACTAAAACACATTACTTAAGTTACACATCCCCTCTGACCCTAATTACCAGCCCAGCATATTTGCTTGTATTGTAAGCATCAATTAAAAAGGTTCAGGGGCTTCCCTGGTGGCGCAGTGGTTGAGAGTCCGCCTGCCGATGCAGGGGACACGGGTTCGTGCCCCAGTCCGGGAAGATCCCACATGCCGCAGAGTGGCTGGGCCCGTGAGCCATGGCCGCTGAGCCTGCGCGTCCGGAGCCTGTACTCCGCAACGGGACAGGCCACAACAGTGAGAGGCCCGCGTATCGCAAAAAAAAAAAAAAGGTTCAGGTCACATTAGCTATGCATTTATTCTGCTACATCAAAGGCCTTATACTAAGGACATGCTCTTCCTTTAAATCCTTCCTTGCAGCTAAAGTGAATTTTTAAATTTTAAGTTTTTAATGATAATTTTTAAAGCTTCTTGTGAATATCTTTCTTGTCATTGCTCCTCTCAGTTATTTTGGTGTATTTGTATATTTATAAGCATAATTTGATCTTTTAACAGCAAGTAGATACAACAAATTGAGTGACAAGGCCTTAAATATGTCTATGGCTATTGAGAGTGCTAATATTTGTAAATTAAGTTCTGATAAAATAAAATCTATGCACTTCAGAAATGTTTTTAATTTGGAGGCCATTTACCATGTGTGATTTTAGACCTTTCTAGTTAACTCCTTTTTTAAAAAATTTAAACTTTGACATGTATTTTATTATTTTTCATAGTCACAAACAAAACTTTAAAAGTCAAATTTGATTAAAAACATATACAAAAGCATTGTGACCACCTGGAGGGGTGGGATAGGGAGGGTGGGAGGGAGGGAGACGCAAGAGGGAAGAGATATGGGAACATATATATATGTATAACTGATTCACTTTGTTATAAAGCAGAAACTAACACACCATTGTAAAGCAATTATACTCCAATAAAGATGTAAAAAAAAAAAAAAACCATATAGAAAAGCAAACCCTTTTTCCGCTTTGCTACCCAGAAGCAGCCATTTTCTCTTTCTTGATACAGACCCTTTTTAAAATGAAATATATCATCAGACAAGAGAAAGTACGTAAATTGTTAAAAATTTGCGCAATTGAAAATTTTTAAAATAAATTCTCACATCTATTTGATAAGGTGATTGAAAAACCATTTTCCTTCAAAAATTTAAAGGCTTTGCTCCATTTCCTTCCAATATTCAGGATGGTGATTCTCACACAATCTCAGAAAATTTATATGGGATTTTTTTCTTTCTTTTTTAAAGGAGATCATCTCACTTTTCTTTAACACATCTATGATGTTCCTATTCATGAATTTTGTATATAACACCATCAACATTATACATCATTGTAATACAACATCATATCACCTCTTGAAGGATGAATTTGGTTTCTTTGAAGCTTTATCTTCCTGCCTGAATTGTGAGTATGTTTTGTTTTTGTGTTTATAGTTTCTATCTCTCCTCTTATGTCCAAGGATTTCTTCAGATTCCTGGGGGTATTTGGGAATGTGTTTCTGGTTTACGGTGAGGCACTAAATAGCTAAATAGAAATTCTGTGATACACAAGAGGGCTCTGCTCATTTCATAGATTCATTCTTGTGCCACCAGTTAGCTATTTACATTTTTGCGGAAGATCTCCAAATGTCTGTAGTTAAACATCTTTTCTCCAGGGCAGATCTAATTACCCTGAGAAAGATCTTTTAATGTCTGCCATGTTTCTGAAATAGAATGAAATGGGCAATTGTACCATTTGGCATGTTCGCTTTTCTTAAGTTATTAATTTTCTTCTACGTGTATTACCATCCTGTTTATCATATGATCCTATATCCACAACCTGTCACATGCTTTTTTCAAATACTATGTGACCTGTCTCACAGACAGCTGGAAGAAGGGTAGGCACCTGACTGAACCAGGTTTGTATTGAGAACCTAGGAGTCTACTGTCTCTTCTACAAAGTTGAAAAAAAAATCTCCCTGCCTCACAACTGCTTACAAAGTACCTTCTTTTTGGTGTCTTGTACCCCTTAGCTTTTTTTCAAATGGTCTCTTGTGGTTTTCTCTAACTGAAGAATCTTAAAATTGGGCCCCCAATTTCACCCACTCTCTGTCTTCATAAAGTTCAGAATTGTAGATTTCTTCGAGGTTTATTGAGGGTGCAGTTTATATTTCTGCTCTTTATTCTCCTCTACATTTGGGATTATTAACTGGGAAAACGAAAATGACTTTGCTGAAACTAAAAGTTGGATTCAGTTACTTTTAAAATATGTGATGAATTTTTCCATACACATTTATTTGATGAGGTAAATAAAGAAAAGGTAGTGCAAGGAACTGAATAAATAAAAAGTAGATAAATCCTGAGAGAACTTTTATCTAAAAACTTCCAAGTGTTTTATTCATCTAGCTTTGGTTTGTTCCCTTTGTTGCTTCCATAGAAACCTTAGACAATCTGCTATTCTGGTAACCACTTACAATACATAGTAAAGCCATTTTATGGCACTAACTAGAAAGAAATAGGAACTTGTGAAGTTTCTTTAACAAATCGCTATAGGTGGCTTTATACTCATTACTTACTGAAAATAAAGATATACTCAATGTAAAGATGAGTATTGAGAACATTAGAAATGGACCTTTAAGGGTGTTTCCTAATAGAGATGGTTTATTACAACTGTTCCTTGCCCTCATTCTGTCCTCAATCAGTACCCTTTTCATCAATCCTGTAAATATAGGTCTTTCCAATTTTATTTCTCTCTGGCTTCTCTCATTAGGCAGTAACATTTAAAATATTTATATATGTAATATTTGTTCCAAAAAATTTATAAAACAATTAATATTGGCATGTGTAATACTGCAAAATAACTACAATACAACTAGTAAACAAAGAATAGATATTTGCACTTGTATATGTATATGAAAAGTTGTATTTTAACATTGTGCTTAGTCAAAGTAGCAAAAGCATTCCTATAAAACATCCACAATCACTATTATTAAACATTTTGCTATAAGTAATAATTTCTGCATATGTATAGGCAAAATGATAAAAATAGCAGATGCACACAGGCAATGGATAAAGTAGAATTATACAATAATAATGATAATTATAGTATGATTGCCTACTCAGAAAACTCAAAAGACGTAGAGAGATCATTATTACATCTTACAAGAGTATTCAGTATGATGCTTAGTATAAAATTAAAATTTTAGAATTTGTTAGCTATCATATACTAACTACATTCACAACTTCAACATAATTAAGGAAAAATACTGTTTACAGGATAACTCTACTATCAAGTTTTAAAATTTACAAGAAATGTACAAGATCTATGTAAAGATACTTTAAAACTTTACTGAAATACATATAAAAAGCCTTGAAAAAATGGATTTTTATCCATTTTGGATAAGATTTAATATTATAAAGTAACAATTATCACCAAATTATTCTATGAATTTACACATTCCCCATACAAATGTTAGACAGTCCTTTTGTTTGTCTTCTTAGTTTTGTTTTTGTTTTGGAACCAGTCAAGCTGACACTAAAATTTATATGGAAATTTTAACATTTAAAAAAGAAAAAAAGCTTAAAGAGTGGTGAGTAGCACTACTAAATATTTAAGAATATTTTAAGACTATATTAATTCACAGTGTGGTGCTGGTGTCTCAATAGACAAAAAAATTTGTTACAAAATATAAAGCCCCCAAATACTCAGTGGCTCAGTGGTTGAGAGTCCGCCTACCGATGCAGGGGACATGGGTTTGTGCCCCGGTCCGGGAAGATCCCACATGCCGCGGAGCGGCTGGACCCGTGAGCCATGGCCGCTGAGCCTGCGCGTCCGGAGCCTGTGCTCCGCAACGGGAGAGGCCACAACAGTGAGAGGCCCGCGTACCGCAAAAAAAAAAAAAAGAAATTACTTTGTGTTATTAGGTCAATATCAAAGGACATTTCCCCCCCCCCAGGGTATTTTGGTGTATTGTTTTCTTTGCTATTTATTTTTTCTTACTCTAAATCTGAATAATTCTTTTATGATTTCTGGGAATCTATTTTTTTGCTTGGCTGGGACTTTGGATACAAAAAAAGCCATAGCTAGAGAGGAATATGGGGTCAAAGAGGATACACATACCTACCCACCCCCACCCTTCACTCACACACAGGCACAAACATGTGTAAGAACAGAACATATATGATTCCTGTTGAGGAGAAAGGAAGATATTGGGGATTAGAGAAGAGAAAATGAACCAACAAGGACCTACTGTTTAGCACAGGGAACTATACTCAGTATTTTATAATAACCTATAAGGGAAAAAATATGAAAAAGGGTATATATACATATACATGCATATGTGTGTGCACATATATATCTGTGTGTATGTGCATATATATGTATAAAACTGAATCACTCTGCTGGACACCTGACACTAACACATTGTAAATCAACTATACTTCAATAAAAAAAAAATTAAAGGTAAAAAAAGAGAAAATGCTATCTAATATATAGACATACCTGAGAACACAAAGCAAGAGATAATCAGAGAAGAAATGGAAGGTTGAGCCTTTGAAGGAGGAGAGACTTTTCTTACTCATCATAGGAGAGAAAAGAAGATGGGTGGAAAGAACTTTGGCCAGTCGGTCCTTAATCTGCTTTCTTTAAAGGTGGGTACCAAGCCAATGTTCAGATTATATTGAATCACCAGTTCATGCCAAATACATTGTATTTCATCAAATAATGATATTGAAATAATCATTTATATATATTCATATATATTATATATGAACCTCTATTAGTACTAAGGAGGAAGATGTAATCAAAATGTTTGTCTTAGTTTTAAAGTTTTAATGGATTTATTAGGGGGATAAAAAGGCAATCATGCTATGTTCAGAATGGACTGAGAGGTATAGACAGATTAGTGATGAAAATCGTTGATACGGTAAAAATAAAATTAAACGTCTGAAAGAACTGTGTAAACTCTTAAGCCTTACAGAGAGGTAGAGTTTTGTTGTGAACATGTGTGCACCTGCTTTATCCCCAGTGCTAAACTGCAAATATCCTAAGAGTGAAAACCTTCTTTTCCATCCATCTTCTTATAATACACTGTTTCATATATGCGCATGTCATGTACAACCTTTACATTCTCACACTAAAGAAATTTTTTGTTTGTTTTTCCTTTTTTTTTTTTTGCGGTACGCGGGCCTCTCACTGCTGTGGCCTCTCCCTTAGCAGAGCACAGGCTCCGGACGTGCAGGCTCAGCAGCCATGGCTCACGGGCCCAGCCGCTCTGCGGCATGTGGGATCTTCCTGGACCGGGGCACGAACCCGTGTCCCCTGCATCGGCAGGCGGACTCTCAACCACTGCGCCACCAGGGAAGCCCAGAAGTTGTTTTTTGATATATAAATATACCAAAGACATATGTTTGTGTGTTTGTTTCCTGAATCATACAGGCATGAAATGAAATGTTTCATTGCATTGGCTCTGCCACTTACAAACTGAATAGGTTGTTTAACCTGAAAGAAGTTTAATAACAATTATCCCATGGCTTTTTTTTTTCTTTATTGGAGTATAATTGCTTTACAATGGTGTGTTAGTTTCTGCTTTATAACAAAGTGAGTCAGTTATACATATACATATGTTCCCATATCTCTTCCCTCTTGCGTCTCCCTCCCCATGGCTTTTTAATGAAGATTAAATTAAATAATTCATGTAAAGCACATAGTACAATCTGTAGCCCATGATAAACCTGCCATAAATGTGAGTAGCCATCACTTAGTACTCCTCATGAACTGATTGATTGATCAGTTGATTAGCTGATGATGACGTTGCCTAAAGGATGAAATCATGCTCTCTCTTTCAAAACACTGGAGATGGGAATACTCTGGTCGTTCACTGGGTCTCATACAATGCTATAGTTTGGTAATTCTCAAAGCAGCTACTTTTATGTACTTCATAACTTTGAAATTAACTACGATATAGTCTTTCAAGGTAAGATACAACCGAGAGAGCTTACAACAGGTTTAGTCTCATGATTTGAACTGACAAAAAGTTCACCTCTGCCTAAAAATGGACTCAGGGTTTCCTATGAACTTTATGTCATTCTCCAAAAGTAGATCTGAGCTGCAAGGCTCCAGAGCCCTGTGAAGTACAACTTTTCTCCCAGAAACAGGATGTATTTTGGCTCCAAATTGCTTTTTACAATTCTTACCTTCAGTACATGACTGAAATAAAGATCAATTCAGACTCCAGTCTCACTGCAGATAAATAAATTATGGGCGATATCTCCAAGACAGGTGGAGCTCTTGATGGATGGACAAGCTGAATACATAAGCACACATGAAAGACCAGTTCTGAGCACACATCCTAAATCCCTTTGGTTTTCTTGGGCACATCACCTGATGTCAAAAATTCTTTTTGTGGAGGAATTTTCTTTGAGGTTTTCATGGTATATGTAGGTTTGCTTTCTATTATCGTTGTCTAAAGAGTAATGTGATACAAGTTTCCTGTGGATTCAAAGCAACTGAGTTACCTGATACATATATATGATTTTTTCAGGATAACTTTTATCAAAAAATATTACAAGTGCATTATGAAAATCTAAATGAATTCATTATTCTGCATTTAGAAAATTCTTGAGTGGTTTTTTTGGATAAATTCATTTTAGAAAAAATTTTCAGCACTAAATTCTTACTGTGTCAGAAAGTATGAAAAAAATAATTAAATCCAACAGAATGTACATTGTCACTTTTTATATATGTAAATGACTACCAGTATGCAAATATCTATCTATCTATCTATCTACCTATCTATCTATCTATGTATTATCTGGTTCAGATTCAATTTCATGATGAGAAAAAAACTGAAGAAAAAATAAGGACATCCTCATTATTATAGATACTAACAGTGTTAGTTCTTCAGTTAAGATACAGCCCTGATGTAGGTCATAAGCATTCTTTAATTTACTATAATCTGGAATTGCCTGCTGGGTACTCAACACAGGAAGAGACACACATAGCTGTTTACCGGGTAGTACAGGACCAATGACTAATTCATTCTCAGGCTTACGTTTATTCATAGCACAAATTTAAATGCTTATTTGGCAACCTTTCTCTCATTTCTACTTCTGATGATAGCAGCTCATTCAGTTTAATGTTGTCTTATTAAATGAACAGACATGTCCTCACAGTCTAATGTTAGGCACGAAACAGGGAAAGGAATTGATCACGAGACTGATTTAAACAACACAACTGACTCATGTTACCACATTATTAATTATTAATTAGTTTTTAATTAGTTCATATTTTCCTCATTTTTGCAGAAGGAGGTAAATGCCAGTATCCTAAACAATCTAAAACATTTTCTTCTAACAACACAAATAAATGTAGACAAGTAGGTGAAAAACACTGAAATAAAATTATATGTGTATGTATGTCTGAATGTTTTAATAAAGTGAGTTCAGTTTGGGTACCTGGATGTGAAAAATAAGGACATATGTGCCTCTATTCATAATAGCCAAGACATGCTAACAACCTAAATGTCCATCAACAGATGAATAAAGAAGATGTGGTACCTATATACAATGGAATATTACTCAGCCATAAAAAAGAACAAAATAATGCCATTTGCAGCAACATGGATGTAACTAGAGATGATCATACTAAGTGAAGTAAGTCAAAAAGAGAAAGACAAATACCATATCATATCATTTATATGTAGAATCTAAAATATGACACAAATGAACCTATCTATGAAACAGAAAAAGAATCAGGGACATAGAGAACAGGCTGGTGGTTGCCAAGGGGGAGGGGGGTGGGAGAGGGATGGAGTGGGAGGTCAGGGTTAGCAGACGTAAGCTTTTATATACAGAATGGATAAACAACAAGGTCCTACCATATAGCATAGATAACTATATTCAATATCCTATGATAAACCACAAAGGAAAAGAATATTTTTAAAAAGTACATATATGTATAACTGAATTACCTTGCTGTACAGCAGAAATTAACACAACGTTGTAAATCAACTGTACTTCAGTAAAAAAGACATATGTGCCTTCTTTTTATGCTTCTGTAGATAGAAATTTAATTATTGTCAGTGTGCTAGCCTGGGTCATGCCCTTAGTTTATTTGGGAATGCCATCCTGGAGCATGTGTGAGGAATGAGGGAATGAAAGGGAAGGAAAACCAAAATGGGTTGCTATTATGAAAGGTGGCTGTCATTTTGAGGGACAGATGTGCAATCTTTGGGACTTTCATTGGATCCTTAGAAAGAAATTTAGTCCGCAGGGTCTGAGATGCTGTTAGGTTGCACCTGTGATAAGCTTTTTGATGACCATGTGAAACTGGCCACCACATACGCACTGGCTGGAGTAAAAGACGTGCGTATTAAATGGTTCATTAAAAGGAGTTCAGAAAAAAATTAAAAGTCGAGGATGCCACATTAATATAACTAGACTGAAACTATACAATAAATAATATTATTGAATGGAAAACATATAGCTCCCATAGAATACTGAATGTAAAATTTCTCTTGGCATTTTATAGTAAGAACTTGCAAATTTGACAGAGATTCCATTGGAAAAATTTTAAACAGAAATCTCTCTCTGTTCTATAGGAAAAAATATGAACAAACACACACATAACCCTTGAAAAACAGCCACTGCTCTTTTAAATCAGCTCTGCTAAATGAAGAACTGTTAAACTTCCTTTAAATTGCTTCTCTGGTGCATACGTGTTCAGAAAAGCAGAACACTGCCTTTCACTGCATTTTCCCTTATATGATCAGGCTGTGTCTAATCACCTGAGTATCCTGATTAAAAGTTAATCAGGCACTTGAAAAACTCTTTTTAAAAACTAATTGTATATACAAGGAGTTCTCATTAGGAAAATCTATGCCAGTCACACGGAGTCCTCTGACTTATTTTTCATCTTACAAAACAATTATATCTGAATTTCATGATTTAAATGGTTACACCACCTCCA
Source organism: Globicephala melas (assembly GCF_963455315.2). Taxonomy (NCBI): domain Eukaryota; kingdom Metazoa; phylum Chordata; class Mammalia; order Artiodactyla; family Delphinidae; genus Globicephala; species Globicephala melas. The sequence goes on from NC_083322.1 coordinate 9,249,856, forward strand.
CTGCAAATTCCACTAAATTTTCAGTGAACAAGTCATATATTTGATTTTAAAGAGCCTCCTGCCTCTAAAGCAATGGAGAGTTACGTGGAAATGTTGGGGGGAAAAGCTGGGCAGGGAGTGAAAAGACTGGAGTTCTACCCTAAGCCCTGTCAGTCCCCGGCTGCACACATCTAGGAGGCTGCTTAAGTTCTCTGAGCTTCACCACTTGAGTCAATTTCTAGCTCAAGAATGAGTTTGGAGCCAGGCTAATTGCTCAGATTTTATCTCCAGCAATTGCTGGATTTTTGATTTGGGGCAAGTCACTAAATTGCTCTGAGTCTCAGTTCCATCAGCTGTTAATTAAAAACTAAAAATACTGATTCAGAGTTTTTGAGAACTAATTGAACTAATATATGTAAAGCATTTAGCATAGAGGTTGACTCATTTTAAACAGTATTTAGCTGTTTCTCTTTATTTGTCCCTTTCGAGAATACAAAGCAAGAACCCACTGGCCAAAGTTCTCTACTAGCCTAGCACACATCTTTTCTCACATATGCTAAGAAGGGAGCTCCCTCCTCCATCAAAGGCTGAAACTTCCTTTTCTTCCCTGAATCCCCTCTTGCTTTGTTTCCTGGAAAAGGCTTGTATATTGACATTGTTTTCCCTTCTGCATCCTCAAAGGCTCCCTTTTCTCTCATCCTCAAAGGCTCCCTTTTCTCTCCTCTCCCTTTTCTCTCCTTTTCTTTTATCTCTCAGCATAGACATATGTTCTATTGCTCTATCTGTACCCATGTGTGTGTGTTGTGTGTGTGTGTTGTGTGTGTGTATGTGTGTACTTCTCCCTGACCCAATATATCTCTCCAGCTATTTCTGTTATCACCACAAAACTCTAAAGAGCTGTCTACATATTCTATCTTGATTTTATCTCTCATTCACTCTGAGAAAAAAAAAATTAACATTTTTTAGAAGATTTAACTGAAGTAGAGCTGACATGCAATATTATTTTCATTCACTCAATCTCATCTGTCAGGGTTCTTTTCTATTGTCCTATTTCATGGAACCTTCTCTTTTCAGGGTCAAGAACAATTCCCACGGTGTCATCCTATGTCATCTTATTCACTCTTCGCGGCACTCAGCAGAATCTACCCCTCATTTTGTCTTAGGACACTCCCCTATCTTAGGTCCCTGTCAACCCTCCATCCTGAGTTTCCTCTTATTACTGGTTCACTGATGTTCCATCCCCTTTGCTAGTTGCATCTTTTTACCCACCTGCACTGTTGGGGTCACTCATGGCTCAGTCCTGGGCTACTTCTCTCAAAACTTACTCCCTAAAAAACCCTCATATATTCTCATCTTAAATGCCATTAATGCTGCTTATACACAGCTTTTAAAAGATAGAAGATAGATGTACCTAGCTAGCTAGAGATACATAGTTATTATTTAGGGCATACAACTGCTCGAGTTTAAATCCTAGATCTGCAACTCAGTAGCTACACAACTTTGGCAAGTCATGTCACCTCTCTGTGCCTTACTTTAAATCTATTTCATCAAATTATTGAGAGTATTAATAAACGTTGAGTCCTTTAGAAAGTGGCATATAATGTGCTATGTAAATAGTTAATATCATTGCTATTTTTACAGTAATTCAGATTTTGTCACTCCTCCACTCAAAACCCTTCTTTCACTGTACTTAGAATAAAATTCAGCGTCTCTGTGTTAGTTCACAAGGCTCTACATCATCTGACCCCAGATTTTCCCTCCATCTCAACTCCCACTCCCACGCCCACCCCCCACCACCACCTCCTTGCCTTGTTCACTAGCCTCTAGTCACATGGGTCTTTTTTTTTTTTTTTTAGCTCCTCAGACATGAAAACATCTTGTCTCTGGGGTATTTGCACATACCTCAGTCCACCCTGCTCTCCTAGGCAGCTCCTTCATGTCCTTGGGTTTAAGTGCAAGCCTGTCTTCTTATTCCTTTTATGCTTACTCCACAGTCACATATCAGTGGCTGCGCCCCGCTTCCGTACCCCAATTATTTTCTACCTTGGACCCTTCTTTGTTTCCTTCATAGCCCTTATCACAATTTAATAGTTAATGCTAATGCTTTTGTTTTTGTTCTTCCCTGCTAGAGCACGAGTTTGAGAAGGTGAGAATTCTATCTTTCCCTTCACAGTGTCTCACACTTACTAGGCACTTAAAACTATCTGTGCAATAATGAGCAAATGAAGATATAGGAAAGTAGTTTTTAACCTCAATATAAGATAAAACTTTCTAACAGACCCGTCATAAAAGCATCTTACAAAGCAGTAAGTTCAAGCAACATTACAAATCCAAGGGCTGGAGTGAAAATCTTCTTCATGTCTGTACTTTGCTTTCTCTATTTTTTAATGAACAAAGAAAAGGATCAATACTGTTTTGTAACATTTTTGTGTACTATCACAAATAGTCCGTGCTTCTGAATAATAATGATAGACAGTACCACGTTAATAATAAAATTCAACTACCTTGTTCTCACTGTGCTTACAAAATTTTTAATATTTTAAATATTCTAAATATTCTCTTCCATGTCCTTATATTTACATATTGGCTTTTCAAGCTTTCACTGCAGGCATTTATAGCTTGTGATAATCCAATCATGACTATTGCATGACACTTTTGCCGAGCGTTAGCCTGCCAATCATATGGAATCTAATTTCTCATTTAAAAATGGATCCTGTTTTACAGAGAGCCACTGGGAGTAATCTACTTTCTGCCAGAGAGTAACTGAAACATCTGAGACAAATTCAGTCTTTTAGAGCAGCAGGGTACCATTTAGTAATTTACCTCCTCTGGGGCATTGATCGGTACCCTAAAGCACTGTAAGAGTTAATTTACTTCATACACTCAACACGTGAATCCTAGGAAAGGATGCTTAGTTTAGCTCAAAACAAAGCAGGATTAAGACAGAAATTAAAAGTAGCTTAAATCATGTACTCTAACATATTTAGGTTAAAAAAAGTACTTTGGTTAAGGTGTCATTTTTCTTTCACGGGTATTTTAGGAATTTGTAGTTATTAAGCTCCATGCCTCTTTCCCCTGCTTGAAAAAAACAGAATTCCTGTTGCCAAATATTGATACATTTGCAATTACTATAGGGTGTTGAGTCATTCTCAAAGTGAAATTCTACTGAAAGCAAAAAGAAAAAGAATCATGATGCACTCAGCAAGTGTACAGTATCCTGAGTGGCCCTGGTATCACATATGGCCCTAAACTGATGAATCACTATTTCACTTCAGTGACTTGGGTAACAAGTGCCACTATCAATTGAGAAGGTCTGCTTACTATCCACAAATTTCCTTGAAAGTGAGAATCAATTTGAGAATTCCTACTAATGCCACAATGCACTATCATTCCAGTAGAAAAGACCTGTGGTTTGCAAACTTTTTTAAAGCCATAGAAAACCAGGGGAATTACTCTGATTGAACTGGAATCTGGAGGTCTAAGACGTGCACCACAACTACTGAGCCTGCGCTCTAGAGGCCGCGAGCCACAACTACTGAGCCCGCACACCACAACTACTGAAGCCCACGCGCCTAGAGCCCGTGCTCTGCAACAAGAGAAGCCACCGCAAAGAGAAGCCCACACACCAGAACAAAGAGTAGCCCCCGCTCACCGCAACTAGGGAAAGCCTGCACACAGCAATGAAGACCCAACGCAGCCGAAAATAAATAAATAAATTTTTAAAAAAAGAAATGATTATAATCTTCTTCATTGAAAGTCAAACTTACCCAGCTGAAACCTGAAGGAAGAAAAGGATTTTGCTGCCATGAGGCAGGAGAAGGGTATTTCTATCAAGGGAGACAGACATGGTAAAGGCTTAACACTGGAAAAAAAAAGAGATTTCAGGCGTCTGAAAGTAGGTCAGCATTCCTGGAGCTTAGATTGCGTCAGAAACAGAAATGGTGGTGGACATCAAGCCTACAGATGTTAGCAGAAGTCTGGTATTGAGGAACCTTTTATTTCAGGTTAAGAGCTTTGCATTTTATCCCAAAATAATGTGGACCCCTTAAGCTGAGAGAGATCTTTCCAGATCTGTAAATCAAAGAGATCAGTCAGACTACAGGACTTTATGTTAGCAGTGAAGAATACTGAAGTCACTGAATTTGTTTATTTATTTTCTTAATGATGTATTTCTTTTTTAAAAATTTATTTATTTATTTTTGGCTGCGTTGGGTCTCCATTGCTGCACGTGGGCTTTCTCTAGTTGCGGCAAGCGGGAGCTGCTCTTTGTTGCGGTGCGCGGGCTTCTCACTGTGGTGGCTTCTCTTGTTGTGGAGCACAGGCTCTAGGTGCACAGGCTTCAGTAGTTGTGGCTCGCGGGCTCTAGAGCGCAGGCTCAGTAGTTGTGGCGCATGGGCTTAGTCACTCTGCTGCGGCATATGGGATCTTCCCGGACCAGGGCTCGAACCCACGTCCCCTGCATTGACAGACAGATTCTTTTTTTTTTTTTTTTTTGCGGTACGCGGGCCTCTCACTGTTGTGGCCTCCCCCGTTGTGCAGCACAGGCTCCGGATGCGCAGGCTCAGCGGCCATGGCTCACGGGCCCAGCCACTCCGCGGCACGTGGGATCCTCCCAGACAGGGGCACGAACCCATGTCCCCTGCATCGGCAGGCGGACTCTCAACCACTGTGCCACCAGGGAAGCCCGATAGGCAGATTCTTAACAACTGTGCCACTAGGGAGGCCCACTGAATTTGTTTTTGATATCACAATTCATATTGCTGCTGCACAACTTCAAACGTTCACGTGTGTGTGTGTGTGTACAGACATATACACACGTACATTCAAATAGAGTATCTCTTATAAAGTCATTTGGGATACTTATAAGCTACTGCCTATAACAAAGTTAATGTCTACATGTTATTTATCAGACCCTAGGCCGATTTCAGAATCTTTTAGAAAAAGAAACATTGGACTGTTCATAGACACATGTTTTTCTACAATCCTACAAAAAAATACACAAAACTCTACAGCTACATTAACATTCAACTGCATGGCACCTGTGGTTAGTCATGGCAATATGCCAGTGAACAAGAGTTTGCTCTAATGAAATAAAGGAAAAATACTGTACAAAGTACATTCTAACAATATATTAGTTACAAAAAATTCAAGAGTTAGAATCACAGCGTGATGGAATTGACAGACCTTAGTGATCATGGAACCCAATCTTATTTCCACAGATGAGATAACTGAGGTCCCTGGAATGAGAGGAACTTGCTAGAGTCCTCATGTCTATTCCTTGCGTACGGAGGAGAAAGCTTTGAAAGCCTTGAGAGATTTCCCAGATCCACCACATAAAATGACCCACCTACTGCCTTATGCTGTTTGGTGGTGCTCCTGTGACGCAGGTTGAAATACAAGAGCTCTGTTTCCAACCTCACATATTCTCTTCCGAAAACTCCTATTCCTCCTAAATTATGGGGCCATTCCTCTGATCTTAGAATTCCTTATGTAATAGAATCAGAATAAATGGGACCATAGCTTCCTTCTACCATAAAATAATCTTTTTAATTGAGATCAACCACAACCAAAGGAAAATAGCAGTAGCTGCTTCCCAGCCAAGATTTAGTGACTCACAGCTTCTGTTGGCAACATCTTAGTGAGAGGATGGAAAAAACACCTGATTTTCCTCACCAGTGGAACCATCACCAAAGACCACCCCTAGCTGCACAGCCCAGGGAGTGAGAGGGATAAACCACTGTCTTCCTTTCATTCATTTGTAGAGTTCATTTCTTAATCTTAAAATCACTTTGAGTTCAGTTTATTTTAAGTATAGTGATGAATTGAGCATCATTATTTTAGGTTTTCTTTTTTCCTTATTGTTTTTGGAAGTATCCAACTCTTCTAACACTGGTAACACTCCAGAATAATGAAATCTAATCAACAATCTTTAGCCTGCTGTTATCAAAACTCTGTACTTGTTAATACCAGCTTTCCTCAGAGTTCATCATCCAGCTGTAATGATTTCTTTTGATCTTCCTTTCATTAGATGCCACAGATCTGTAACTCTTCAATATTACTCTTTTTCCCAAACTCATCCTGGCTGTCAGATCTTTGGTCAAAGTGGTCTAAAGAACTCAGTTTTGCTTACCCTGAACAAGACGTTATAATGACCTTGATCACTGCTGCTAGATGTTGTTTTTGCAAGAAAGGAGGCTGTGCTTGATGAGATGAGGGAAACATGGCAGAATTGTTTTCTGTGCAAAAGCTGTAACCATAAGCACTGACCTGAAGAAAAGTCACATATAGGCGGCTTCCAAGTTGTCATGCTTAGGAGCGTAAGGGAACACTGAAAGCAAATGTTTAAAGAAAATGTGTGGGGTGTGTGTGTGTGTGTGTGTGTGTGCACTTGTGTGCATTTAAGGGGTGGAGGAAAGGCTTGTCAAGATCTAGCAAAGCAGAAAAATCATATGAATCAATGCTCTACATGAAACAGTAGTTCCACGCCCATGTACAAACTCCATAGAGAACCTCTAACTGTAAGGCTAGGATGAAATAAATAAAATGATGTTTAAAAATTGGCACATTTATCCATTTTGCATAATATCCTGTCTTGATAATAATTAACCTTTTTTCACATTCAAATGAGAGATCAAAACATTTGACTTTGTATTGACTTTCATTAGCTTATTGCTTTAAAAGCAGGTACTATTTATGTTTTTCAACACCTAGGAATGAGACAATCAATTCTTCAAATCCTTAATACCTAGTCTCTAAATGTGTGGTTATAACTCTGTTTGGCTGGCATAAGAATACGTGATGTCTTCTTTTATCGCCTTGTTCAGTGATTCATTCATTCACGTTCATTCCCTCTATCCTGTACTTTCTTTTATTTTCATGTGAATGTTTCTGAGACAGAATGTTCCTACGCTACTTCTCCACATCTCAAATGAAGAGGGAAGTACCTAGAGGTTAGTTATGCCTGATGAAAGCAGAGGCTATTACTTAGTAAGCAACAGGGGCACAAAATAGTGAAGGACAGCAGCTAAGGCTGTTGGTCAGACATCAGGAACTTGCATTCTAAATACACGGACTGTGAGAATTATAAACTCGGGTTATAATCCCAGAATCCCCTGTTGAAGGTCTTGAAACAAAAATGTAGACTTTGAGACAACCTATCTGATGTCAATGGACAGAGCTTCCCAGGAAATGTATCATTTGACTTCACAAAACTCTATAATGTGTGTGTTTATGTGCGTACTTTTTTATGTTTCCTCAACTGAGACTTTTAGCTAGAGAGGGTTATTTTCTTGTTTGAAATACATAGGTAAATCGCGGGACCAATTACTGACTCTGCAGTAAAAGTAAGGATATTCATACACCCCTTGTCCCTGTGTTGTACAAGATGAAAGCAATGTTTTAAAACAAACAAACAGGGCTTCCCTGGTGGAGCAGTGGTTTAGAGTCCGCCTGCCGATGCAGGGGACACGGGTTCGTGCCCCGGTCCGGGAAGATCCCACATGCCGTGGAGCGGCTGGGCCCGTGAGCCATGGCTGCTGTGCCTGCACATCCGGGGCCTGTGCTCCGCAATGGGAGAGACCACAACAGTCAGAGGCCCGCATAACGCAAAAAAAAAAAAAAAAAACACCACCTGAGAACTCAAGAAACCCAATGGAAGAATGAAAGAAGTGTAAAAAGTACTACTTTGATGAACACCTATATATCTATTCACCCCTCCACCAGCTAACATGCAAGAGTTAAAACGTGCTTAAATAAGTAAACAACAAAATATATTAATTAAAATGAAAAGACTTTTGACAAAGGTATTGTGGACTGTGTAAATTAAGGTCATTATATAATCTAATTTTATTTAAGTAGCGATTAAACAGAGAGCAGAACTCAGAACTCCTCTGCCTTCTTTTCTGATGGGCTCACCACACATCATCTGCATGTGTCTTAGAGATTATGGGAGAGATTTATTAACACAAAACAGGCACAAATAGCTCATGACCAGAGACAGTTTTGAAAGGTGACCAATGCCCATGAGGAACATGATTAGCTGACTTTAAATAATGCAGTGCTGCCACCATGGAGGTGCTTCCTGGACTTGGATGAAACAATGCCTAGAAAGTTGCTCCAGTGTTATTGGAACCCCATGCTGTTAAATAACATTTACTTCAGTTTCTGGCACTATTAGCATTATCCCCCATTGGTCAGCTAATTAGACATAAACGTATTAAACAAAAATAAACTTTTATGGACACTTGATTGCTTAAATCAAGCTTTTGCATATTTAAATTGTCATCTTGTTTATGATGTAAAATATATTCTGATTCTTCTTTATGAATTTTAAGAATGGATGAAGGAAACAGTTAATAAGGTTTATTTGTTCTGATATACAAGGAATTTGAATAAAGCAAAAAGAAATCTTAAAACTACAAACACATTCGTACTGTACTTATGTTTAGAAACCACACGTCCCCTGAGAACCAGTTTATATTGTATATTTAAATATGCAACAAACTTCCGCATATAGTCAACTGCTCAGACTTACCACTGTTGCCAATAAGACACACCTGAACCTGTTGCCAATCCTTTTGCCTGCTACATCATTCCATGAATCCGCTTTCCAAATACAAATTGATGCCATGGATGTGCCTCATATGTTCCTCCTTACCCCACTGAAATCATGCCGCTTTTACGTTACCAGAATATGCCCAAAGGCCCAGCTCAATTTCTTTTTCCTCCTTAATGGTCTGAAATTGGATCTATTGAAAAACAGACCAGGTTGCCCATTCAACATAAGAAAATCATATAATCCCTTAAAAGACCAATAAAACAGGAGCTGAAGAACGAAATATGCATAGAGCTACAATGATATGAACAATGACCATGCCTTAAATTTAGATATTATCAAAACAGTTTCATTTAAATCTTACAAAGCCCTGAGAAGTGGGCCAAGCTATCAACATTATACTTATTTCTATATATGGAGTCTAACGCTCACAGCAGATAAGTCTCTCATCCAAGGTCACGTAACTAGTAAGTAGCAAAAAATGGACAAAACCGGGTTTTTCTGACTCCTAGTGTAGAATATTTCCTCTACCAGAGTAGCTTTCTAACGAGTACAAACGGTACAGTACAGTAACTGTACAGTACAAACTGTGTAGGGCTGCAGGTCACTGCATTAAGTATCAATATTCCTCAACCAGCACCAGCATTCAACTGAGGAACAGGTGTTCACAAATATTCTCACCTGGTTTAGGGTCACAGCATCTGGGGTGCTAGGAGGTGGCCAAACCTTCCCCCTTTCCTTTCTCTCCCCAGAATGGTTAGAAGTCAGGGCTTTGGAGTCAGACAGATATGAGTACATACGCTGGTTCTACTATTACTAGCTTCCTTACTTTGGGCTAATTACTGAACTTTTAGGCCTACGTCTTAGTTTCCTCAACTGAAAGAAGCAGTATATGTGAAGGGCTTAGCACCACTTAGCTAACATGAATTAATATTACTAATTATGATAGCAATGTTTTTAATATATGCAGTTGGTGTTATAATAATAAAGTATAAATTTAAATGAATTTAAATAAACTTTCCATTGGTATATACCTTATTCATAGATACCAATAATTTTAACTCTATTCTATAGAGTCTATTATTGTTATTTTTACTATTAAAATAGGCCATCATAACCTAACATTTTGTGAAATATTCTTCTACCCCAATGCAGCTACTACTTTTTTCAGGTATATGGGTACATACTCTACTTTTGATATGAAGGTTTCCAAGTAGCTCGACTGCCATGCATAGTTGTTATTCAAAGAAATTTTCAAAATACCTCAGTGGGAAGGCATAAAATCTTGATATAAACTTTCAAAGACAGCAAGAAGTTGGCGATGCATGTCACTCAGTGCCAGAATTATCACACCAAAATCATGCACTAAATAACTGTGGGATAGATACTTGAAACCTAGCCCACGGTTTTGTGAAAATACGCAAAAACTGTCAAACTGCTTAGTGAATTTTCACCCTTGCAACATAACAATTCACAATATTCTAGGGGAAAGCTGATACTAAGGTTCTGTGTGGTTTATAAATATGAAAAGAAACGTATTTCTGCAGACTTTTTGGGACTGCCAGCTAGTATGACGCTAGCACTTTGGTAGATAAACATTTGCATATTCTTCATATGGGCACAAAAACAAAGGATTGATGTTCACTCATTCAACACATTTATTTAGGATGTAATATAGGACACAATGTTGTAAGCAATAAATATATAGTAATAAAAAACATCACGAAAGTCATTGCCTCATGCACCCTATATACTAGTGGAAATTGGATAAATAAGTAAATAACTACACATATACACCTTGGAGTCTGAGAAAAAGCTACTGATAAACCTAGAGAACAGGTGAAGTCATGTTGGCAGGGGGTGGAAAAAGGGGGGGGCTAGCAATTTTAAATCATTGGTCAGGGGATACCTCACTGCAAAGATGCTATTTGAGCAAAGATATTAAGGAGTTGAGGGAGGTCCTCATGCAGATAGTAGAGGGAAAGGTGCTCTGGGCAGAGGAAACAGCAAATGAAGCAGAAACATGACTGGCATGCTTGAGGAACAGCTAGGAATCCTTTATGGGTGGAGCTGAGTGACCATGTCAGAGAACTGAAAGATGTCCTCAGAGGGGTAGCGGGGTCAGAAGAGGTAGAAGCTTGCAGGTCTGAGGGTAACAGAAAGCCACTGGTAAGTTTTCACAAGCGCAGGGACATGCTCTCACACTTAGTGTATAAAGTATCATTCTGGCTGCTGTCTTCAGCACAGACTGAAATGAAAAATGGCAGGAACGGAAGCAAGAGGGTGACTTTGGAGGTTATAGAAATATTATAGGTAAGAGGTGATAGTGTCTTGGTACAGGGTGGCAGCAGTAGAGGTGCTGGGCGGTGGTTACCTATTAAGGAGAGAGAAAGGATTTATGTATGGTTGGGATGTGAGCATGAGACAAAGTGGAATCAAAGATGACTTCAGTGTTTAGATCCTGAGGAATGGAAGGGATGAAACTGCTATGAACCAACATGGCAAAGACTGTGAATGGGGCAGATTTTTAAAGGACAAAGAAGATCTCAGATTTGAATATTTTAAGATTATGATGCCTATTAAACATCTCAGTTAGTGGTGATGTCACATAAGCAGTTGGGATACAAGTCTGGGTTTTTCAGGAGAAGTCAGGAGGGGAGATAGACATTTGGGAATCATCAACACATGCATGATATTTAAAAACACAAAACTACATAATCCACAAAAGTAGATAAAGAATAGACCCAAGGGTGGAGAAGAAAAGCATTTAAACAATTCAAGGCCAAGGACACTGGGGAAAAGAGTAAGAAGGAGTGATCCATTATACAGAAGAGAAATCGAGGTCAAGAAATGTCTGAAGCTACACACAGAAGGTGTTTCAAGGATGAAAAAATGTTCATGGGCTTCCCTGGTGGCGCAGTGGTTGGGGGTCCGCCTGCCGATGCAGGGGACGTGGGTTCGTGCCCCGGTCCGGGAGGATCCCATGTGCCGCGGAGCGGCTGGGCCCGTGAGCCATGGCCGCTGGGCCTGCGCGTCCGGAGCCTGTGCTCCTCAACGGGAGAGGCCACAACAGTGAGAGGCCCGTGTACCGCAAAAAAAAAAAAGTTCAACAATGTCAAGCACTGCTAATGGGTCAAGAAAGATGAGGACTGAGGAGGAAGCATTAATGCCTGTAGCATCAACAAGAATACTTTTTGTAGAAAGCTGAGGACAAAAGCCTAATTAGAGTGAATTTTTTTTTTTAGTGAGAGAGGAAGAATTAAAACCATAAGTGCCAACCAAATGTTTTTCTGAGTTTTGCAATAAAGGTTGCAGAGAAATAAGAAAATATCTGTCATAATATTGGAATCAAGTAAGTTTTGGTTGTTGTGGTTGTTGTTATTTTGAAGATGAGGTCACTTGAAATGTGTTTATCCTGATAGAACTCTCCATTAGAGACAGATCGAGAAGACAGATTGGAGACCCATACTCCTCTGTAAGGGAGAGACAAAGGAATCTAGTACGTTCACTGAACACGGGGGCATTCTTCCAGAGAGAGCAGGAAAAAAGTCACACTGCAGAAGCAAAGATGCAGATAAATGGGTGGTATGATATTCATCTGAGGAAGTTCTCTGCTGATTCTTTCTGGGGTAGAGGATGCAAGAACATCAGGTGAACAGAAGGATTGTAGAGAGAACTTTGGATGAAAGAAAATCCCATATCCAAGTGGAATTTAATTTTTTCAGATGGAATAAACACATGAACCTGAACAAAGCTAATAGAGAAAAATATTAAGTCAAAAATATTTGACTGGCAAAAACAAAAGCAAAAACTTTTAAGAAATAGGGAAGATGTCCTTCATTATACATAAAGTGGAGATTATTCATAGAACCTATGAAATTTTTGAAAGGGTCATCTATTTGGTTCATTCAAATGAATTATTAGTTTGAAAATGATGGCCAAATATTAAATTTAAATAAGATTTAAAGGACAGTGGTTAAGAATCGGCTTGCCAATGCAGGAGACACGGGTTCGAGACGTGGCCCGGGAAGATCCCACGTGCCACAGAGCAACTAAGCCCGTGTGTCACAACTACTGAGCCTGCGCGTTAGAGCCCACGAGCCACAACTACTGAGCCCATGTGCCACAAATACTGAAGCCTGCGCACCTAGAGTCCGTGCTCTGCAACAAGAGAAGCCACCGCAATGAGAAGCCCGCGCACCTCAACGAAGAGTAGCCCCTGCTCTCCGCAACTAGAGAAAGTCCACGCACAGTGATGAAGACTCAATGCGGCCATAAATAAATAATAAATAAATAAATAAACAAACAAATTTATTTTAAAAATGAATAAAATTAAAAAAATTTTTAATCTCAAAAAAAAATCAACACAAAGAGCATTTATGGGAAGAATTTGTCACACATTCTGAAAATTAGTAAAGATCATACATTTGTCCTGATCTTCCAAGGATCTGGGGACAATGACTGAATATGAGGACAACATTATTAACAACAATGAAATATGTAATTCAAGTAAGATTTTAAAATAAAATATCATAGACTATTAAAATATTTTCATATGGAAGAATTTTGCTTATCAAAATTATAAAAGAAGACTAGGTCCATTACTTTCTTTGAATTCAACTGTCATTGTTGATAATTAATCCATCAAAGATGAGGATGGTTTTACATACATTTTATACATTTTACATACTCTTTATAGCACTAAAGGAGTAAACCATGTTCTAATGACCGTAAAATAGGAGGAAAAAAAGCAATTTATGATTCAGCTTGATTATATATGTTATGTACCGTATCTATTCTTAATGACTTAGGCTCATTTCTAAAGATCAAATTTACATTCAAAGATTGGAGACTTCACATACTTTCATGTAAAGTAAAAGTCAGAATAATCTCTGTAGGAGAGTATTCTGAATGGAACATTTTGAAAATTATTAAAAATGATGATTTTGTGTCATTGTAATTCTAGCCATATTTATAATAAAACTAAAAATACGATAAGATACTTCAATTAAAAAACTGTGATGCTACATTATGAATACTACACAGCATGAAAATACATGGAAAAACAAAGAACACACCATTAATGTAATATAAACCAAACCAACACCAAAAGAAAAACTGATTCAAACTATGGACTCTAAAATTATGTTTTGAGCCCCAACTCTGCCATTTCCTAGCTCTGTGACCTTGAAAATGTACTTAACCTCTTGAAGTCTCCCTTTTGCACTGGCTCTATTTTGACATTCACCAGCACAGACCAACGTTGGACAAATTCTTTTAACTTCCCCCAAACAAATTAACTTGTTTTAAAGCCTGAGAAACTGACACAGATTTTACTGAAGCTTTCATACAGGGGAATAGATCTGATTTTACATCACATACTGCACTGCAAAGAAGTTAAAATGCTATTTAGATAGCAGTATCCCTTTCTCTCTGACATCCCAGTAGTAAAGTTCAGAAAAACTGAGATAATGTTAATGACCAAGACAAAATAATTTGGAAGCCATTCAACTTACAAAGAGTATAAAGTAAGTTAAAACAACAAACAGGAAACAAATTTTTGTGTCATAATAAAAGACTATGATTAATTCAACAGTCTGTACCTGAGGTAAAAAGGGAAAGCAAATCTGAAAAAAAGGTGGGTTAGTAGAGGAGTTTAATGAAACAGGTAAACTTTCCAAAACATTGATAAGTTAAAAATTTCTGTCTTACCTGGTTAGAGCTCTAATGAGTAAACAAGTATCATTTAATTAAAGTCAATTTAATGTAAGTTGTATATAAAACATTTATGCTGTCTTGAATTTCCTACAAGTTGATATAACATTGAAAAAACAAAGCAAACATAAAACCCCACTAAACAAACTCTTAGACTAATATAAACTTGGTAAATTATAACTCTGCATTATTTCCTTTAAATGCACATTGTGTTTTTTATTTGATGGGCCAGTTCTTCTGAAATCAAATTTTATTACAACTCTTTTCATATCCACTTATTTATCTTCTCAGTTCTTTTGACTCTGAGTCTTCCTTCCATATAGTTGAAAATTTTCATACATGCACAGGTTTGCAATTAGCTTTTCCTTTTCTTCTTTATTATGTCACATGCAATTCAAGAAATAAAGAAACTAGAAATGAGAGATACTGTTAAGGGTTAAAGGCCGTTGCTAAGTTATCCCATGTGTGATAGACAAAATTTTAGGATGGACTTTGTGATCCCCACTCCTTGGTATCCACACCTATGTGTAAACCCCCTGCTTCCCATGCCTTACCTGGGGTGCTAAAAGAACCTGTAACTTATTTCTAGAGAACAGAATATGACAAAGGTGAAGAGATTTTTTTAGATGTAATTAGGAGCTCTCTGCAGGTGACTTCGAATGAATCATAAGGGAGGTGATCTTGGATGGGCCTGGCCTAATCAGGTGAACTCTTCAAGTAAAGGTCCAGGCTTTTGGCTGTTTGTTAAGCAACAATTGAAAACTAATACACCCTGATTTTAATATCTGCTCTATTTGAAATTCCCTACCAAATCAACAACATAATTAAAGCGGGGGGAATGAATTTAAGATTACTTTGAAAGTAATTGATGGATACATAGAGATTCACTCCATTATTCAATTTTTTACATTTGAAAATTTAATAATATATTTTTAATCATGAAAACAAAGAATTAAAAAACCTTTTTATCTTTTTAACATCAGTTTTGTTTGGTGCTAATGAGATATGATATAAAGACCAATCTGTTACTGTTCCTACTGAGAGCTGATAAAAAGCTGATAATTTTAATATATCAAAAGGTAAGTGAGAGATATGGGGATATATGTATATGTATAGCTGATTCACTTTGTTATAAAGCAGAAACTAACATACCATTGTAAAGCAATTATACCCCAATAAAATTTTTTTTAAAAAAAGGTAAGTGAAATAACCCTTATTCCAAAGGTGTGTGACTTTAACATGTTATACAATGATGATTAACTGCATAAATAAGAAAAGAGATAAACACGTCAGTAAAAGTCTTCAAAAGAAAACTTCGGAACCAATTAGATTAATTTACGACTGAGGGAACATCAAAGGATTTGCTAGAACGGATATTTAGAGCCATAGTTGGTATTAATTTTGACTAAGATTGTGTTGGAAGGGAGGGTGGGAGGGAGACGCAAGGGGGGGAGATATGGGGATATATGTATGTGTATAGCCGATTCACTTTGCTATCAAGCAGAAACTAACACACCATTGTAAAGCAATTATACTCCCAATAAAGATGTTAAAAAAAAAAAAAGATTGTGTTGGAAATTTTGCTTTAACCAATGTTCCTGTTGCTTCGTATCTATTAAGAGCCATTCAGGAAAAAAACACTCCTGTATTCTGCTAGTAAGTTTATGTGTTCAATAAGTACAGCTTATCTCATTCCCAGTTCACTGAGCCAGCGCTATAGGGCCACAGAGTTGTGTTTATTCTCCCAAAATCGTAAATAAAAGTCTACCATCTGCTGTTAAATGCTTCAGGTGCAGACTTTTAGTAACTCTGAAGCCCAAGGTAAAATAACTTCCTATTGTGAGCATTTAATGGTCGACTATGAAACAAAGAAGAAAAGCCGATGCTGACTGGGAAATTTAACAGGGAACGAGAACGTACTGTATGTTTTTTGAAAAATTCTGCGTTGCCCATCCAGGGAAAATTTTGCAGACTATGACCACTTATAGGATCCAGGAGGTTAATGACAGAATAAAGTCTGGGAAGATTGACCAGATGACCTCTTCTAGCTCTCCCAATTTCAGGAACGTTTGATTCTAGTATCTGGTTCAAGGTCTTTCTTCACCCGCTGGGAGTCGAAGGCCTGAGGCAAGTCTGTTTTTTCTTGGTAATATTGACTGCAGTGCTCTCTGCTCTCCCCTTGGTCTCTGACTGAACATTTTCCCTGTTTCATTTCTAGCTTTGAACTCCTTTTTCCCCACCCATCCTTTAATAATGACAGCATCCCAAAGAACTGAATGTAATTGAAGTAAATGACCAAGACTGGTTTTAGAATGGAGTCTGGGTTCCTAGCCACACTCTACAAGCTTTCCATTGTGAAGTGTAAAAAAATGCTCCAAAATACAGCCTCTTGCCATTGCAGGAGCTGTAGACTCCATCTCCAACTTTATAGTCATGGTTCCTTGTGCTAAGACGTTTTTCATCTCTTCCCTTCCTCCTTGCCTAAAAGGGGCTCCACAGAAACAAACAAACAAACAAACAAACAACCTGTATTCTCCTGTGGTACAAATTAGTGGCCTTATCAGCCCTCCGGATGAATTCAT
Organism: Globicephala melas; assembly: GCF_963455315.2. Classification (NCBI taxonomy): domain Eukaryota; kingdom Metazoa; phylum Chordata; class Mammalia; order Artiodactyla; family Delphinidae; genus Globicephala; species Globicephala melas. Next base: position 9,266,686 of record NC_083322.1, read on the forward strand.
TAGCTCTTTATCGTCTTTTCCATAAGCGTGTCCCTTTTATGTGCATCTTGCTTTCATATTTTCTCCAGCTCCCTCTAACCCCCACTGTGAGAGTGTCTTTATCTCACTCGTTTTTACAGAGGCAGAGCGTCGCTGAGCTCTTAGTAGGCACTCAGTAACTATTAATTCATTGATAATCCTCACACGGATATCAACTACTAGACAAAGCTCACTTGTAAGTCATGCACTCCTGGACTAGTGACAAGTCTGTGTTTTACACATTGTTCCTGGCCTTCTTCCTCTTCCTCAGCTGTATGACCGGGAAAGAGTTCCCTTTAAGTTTGCTTTAGTAACTAGAGCAAAATGCCATTTTCTTTTGATTTCCCTTTTGTTCACATAGCAGAAGACATTTTGGGCAACTCTGGTGTGATGTCTGAAATCGCTTATTGAAAGTGGAGTGGGAAAAACAAATGACTGGGTCTAAGGTCCCATGCTGGTTCTGTTATTAATAAACTGGGGGAACTGGCATTTCAGAGTTCTCAGGGTTGTGTGTAGTGTAAGTATGATTGTGCGTGTGTGTGTGTGTGTGTGTGTGTGTGTTCTCACTTTAACATAGCAGTTTGTGCTATAAAGACTGTGGAGAAGCTACAACTGTCTGAACCTTTGCTCACTGGAGTACTGAAATTGGGAAAAAATATGAACTTCACAATGACCCCCAACAGTCTAATCAGGTGTTTCCGGCCAACTTCGTATAATTAATCCAAAAGGACCCTAATAAGCCTTAAGAACAAAGCCTAGATTCCACCCTTTCACCTCACATCTTGAATCCTACAAAGGACAGGAGGAAAAATGCAAACTCATTAGGACATATGAAATGGAAAAAAAAAATCTCTGGTAACACATATGCCATAAAAAATGCGTTATCATTATTGGAACATAATGACGGACCATTTAGCAATTTCATAACTTACTATCTAGTCCACATACAAAGTCCATCACAGTCAGGCACAACTCCACCAAGCCACTTAGAATGTATGTTTACCTGCCTTCCTACACCATCTACACTTAAAGAGCGCAGAGTCTTTGCTAAATTTTAAATCCATTCTAATTAGTGTCACCATAAAAATGGAGAACCAGCTGTTCACTGACCTTGCATTACAATGTTCAAACTTATTATTCTCCAGACTATTCTTAGCGCACAGGCTCTGGACGGGCAGGCTCAGCGGTCATGGCTCACGGGCCCAGCCGCTCCACGGCATGTGCGATCTTCCCGGACCGGGGGACGAACCCATGTCCCCTGCATCGGCAGGCGGACTCTCTATCACTGCACCACCAGGGAAGCCCAGCATCTCTTTTTCATGTTCATTAATGTCAGACTTTTATATTTCTAACAAGGGTATTATTTTTGCTCAAACTTTTAGTAATCTTATTGTGTTTGCTCTAAATTTTCTTAAGGTATATAATTATTGGATTCAATTGTTTAACTGCCAGGCTGAAGGTAATATTCTATTAAATGTTAGTCCAATGAAGAATGGGGTAGTAGAGTTACCAGACACCAGCCCTGAATACACAGGTTTGTTTGAAATATCAGTTTAAGACACCTATGAGAAACTAATTTTATTTTCATGATTTTCCTTAAATAAAATGACTTCTATTTTTCTACATGATCACTTAGGATGTCAGAATTTCTATAGTAAGGACAAGTTATTTTGGTGAAGATAACATACTGGAATTTACATTCCAGCAAAGACAATTTACAGAGCAATGTTTGATTGATCTTTGGTTATGCTGATGGAGGTATTGTAGCTTGAAACCATTCTCTTCAGAACATGAGCAATATAGTGAGAAATTATTGCAAAGGAAATAGTTTTTACAGTTTTGAAGTCAAATAGTAGAAAAACACTGCTCTTCAAATTTTGTACAATAGCATGCTCTCTATACCCTTCCTTTTTATATTTTACACATTTATGATTTTTAAAAAAAAATGGAAATCCACAAAAATGATGTTTTGTTTTGTTTTTTTTCACAGTGAAATCGCATCCAACAGATGACCATTTGGGAAGTTAATTTTTTTGGCATGAGTCTACAAATGAATATTACTGATGTTGTATAGTTTTAACGGCATGGAATTAAAATCCTAGAAATGTAACAAATTCCAGCAAAAATGATGTTTTAAAAACTACAGAAATATATAAGAAAATATTTATATTGCTCATAATTTCAACAGAATTACTTGTACAACTTAAAGAAACATCATAATATCTTTTGCTTTTAATATCTCACTTTTTAAGAACCTGCAGAATCTCAGTATTTTACAGCATTTATTCCAACTTACCAATTATGTACAGATATGAACTCAACTTTGGTCTGAAACACAGCTTCTACTTTTTCCTAAATTTTCAAAAATATGCAATTAGGATGAAACAAATTAAATATCCAATTTCCTATATAAGTTGATAATTTAAAAACTCTAAATTGCCTTTCAGACAATTTCTTGTAGTTCACTTACTTCAGATTGTTTCAATTGGGCACATTTTTTTTTTAACAGCATGTTTTAAGAAATCATCAGCTTAAATATTTCAAACATTACTGCAAATTCCTCGTCTCTTTTTAAAAAATGGATTACGCTTGATGATTTAACTTTTAAAAGACATTTTAAAGAGTTTCCATGAACAACTCTAATATATGAGGATAGTTATTTTTGCCCTGTTCAAGGTCATTGTAGCAAAGGATAAATATATCAGATAAGTCAAACATATTATACATTTATGGTTTTAAATGTGACAAGCACATATGTAATAGGTAGGGGATCATTTTCTTTACAAAAAAAGTGAAGTATGAAATTAAATCATTTGTAATTTCATATCCAGCTTCAGATTTATAAACTAACCAGAGGTGCAGTGTTTACAGCTTGTGTTTCTCGAATAACCAAAGGCTAACACTTTATATACCAAATTGAACCCATTTATTCCTATGAAAATCTTCATAGAATGTATTGTTCATCGTTCAATACCAGAGGAAATCATCTGTTAGAGATTAAAGTTAACAAGAAAGATATGTAACCTACATTAAGGAAAAAGAAAAAAAATTTCTTCACCAAACAACATAAAACACAATTTGAAAAAATGGAGAGTCATCTTGTGTTTCCAGATCCCTTGTTTGCAAAGTACCAATTATTCATAACTATAATGTGATTTCACTTTGGTTTGGGGGGGGGGAGGGAGTTCTTGAAAGGGAACTTGACACAGTAAATCTGAAGTTAAATTGGAAAATTAACAGGAAAGAACAGCCAAATCATTTTACGAATAAAGAATAATGAAGAAGTCAAGTCTTCCCCTAAAATGTTAGTAGATGCTACAAGCATAATATAATTGAAATGTTGTGGTACTAGTACAAGGACTGACAAATAGGTCAATGGACAAAGCAGCTCCAAAGCAGAACTTTACTAAGGATACTAAGTATTTAGCACAGTATTCCTCAAATCTAAGACATCACCACTGGGTAGATATACCCCTTAAGGAGGGAAACCTCCAGCCAATTAAATTATGTGCTTTCTAACATCTAGAATTTTTACATATATTGAAAGAACTTATTCACCCTCTATTAGAGACAGATGTTACCACCCACATACATAAAATATATAAGCAAAAATAAATTAAATTAATTAACATTCTATAATTTCTTCACATCTGGAACTGAACTCTCCTAAACCATTTTTAGATCTAGAGTTCTTAATATTTTTGCTTTTCCACACAGTGACATTCCCTGGGCTCTTAAGAGCACTGGTTATGTGGTATTTCTGAAGAAAAGCCAGTGATGTTGGCATCTGAAATGTGACTTTGCAACTACGTGGAACTAGCCATATTTTGATTTCGACTTGAAGTATATTGGTAAACATACCTGATTCATGGTCTTCTTCAAATATTACTCTATTTGGTCCTTAGGGATTAAAAGACCACTCCACTATTGTCTCTGGAGAATGATTTCCACAGGGACACACATCTGCACATTTTAATGCTGGGGCTTTCAAAGTTTGTACATGCACAGGTAATGGCAAGCATAGTCTGACTGCCTGAGTGACCATGATTTTTAGACTTCATTGTTTGCAAATGTTCCAGTGAAAGGTAAGGTATCACATAAGCAGTGAAATTCAGTGTGTTACAGACATCAAGAATTATTGCTATAAATACAGAATTATTCAAAAAAGTACATAAACAATTTTTAAAAAATTCCACCTCTTATTTAAAGTAATGAATGATAATACCTGCCATACCTACCCCAAAAGATGCTTTGAGGATACAAACACAATCAGACATGTGCATAAAATTTTTAAATTATGAAGCACTATACAGTACTCTAAAAGTGAATACTTTTTAGACAATTTAGCAAGTCTGTTTTTTTTGCTTGTTTTGATGTTTCTTTTGTTTTCCAAAATTAAAACTAGAATTAAACACTAAAATTGCTTTCTCATAAGTGGTTTTACAACCTTTTAAATTCATTATCAAAATCCTTTCTTGCTAGCAATATGGTAACATTACATTATTTGTGATCGAATTATTTATATACCAGAATTGCAGTATTACTGTACAAAATTGTTCCAACTCTTTGTATATCTTTCTTACATTTGACATATTGATACACTGCATGCATTTCGTTTGTGCTAATATATCTATTAATCAAAACTTGTTCAATGAAAGGCACTTAAAATTTGTTTGTTTGTTTGTTTGTGTGTTTGCCGTTGCGGATCACAGGCTCCGCACGCGCAGGCTCAGCGGCCATGGCTCACGGGCCCAGCGGCTCCGCGGCACATGGGATCCCCCCAGACTGGGGCACGAACCCGCGTCCCCCGCATCGGCAGGCGGACCCCCAACCACTGCGCCACCAGGGAAGCCCCGGCACTTACAATTTTTACTCAATCTTACACTTACAAGTTTTACTAAATCTTAATTAAAATGAAAATAAATGTTAAAATAAGTTAATTAGAGATATGTTGGGATTTAAGACCTGGAGTTTCTGCATGATATATCAACTTACTTGTAAAATTTCTTAATGATACTTTACATTCTTAATGTCATGTAAGTTAGTGGCATTACATTAATAACTTATAACCTGATCATTTTGTAAAAATTGATCAAACTTAGAATAATAATGCCAATAAAACAGCACAGTTAAAATAAGCATGAAACAAGCAAATATCCTAAAATGTTTCAACAGAAGAATAGATAAGTTGATTTCAATCACTGCTGAACATTACAAACTGAACTCTTACCCTTTGCAGAAAAGGAAAAGAGAAAACATACTGAATTACACTTTTCTTGCTGATAAAAGTAAGTTCAATAAATAATCTTGAAAGAGATATTTCCTTCATGGCACTAAGCTCTAGACAGATTTTCTGGGAAAATACTAGTCAGTATCTTCAACAGCCTTTTGTAAAAATGAAGAAATATTCTTTTATTACCACTTTTATATTCTCATCAGTAAAACATTAAAGCATAGAATTAAATCTTACTTTAGCAAAGATCTTCCTACCCAGAATTCATAAAACGTAACATAGGGACAGCTGTGAGACCAGTCCACAAGGCTAACATTTGTCAGGTAGAAATAAGAATGATAGTAGACCCACTTCTACTTCCTTGGGGCATGACCATGACAATTTAGAAAAACTGTTATTGTGGTAACATTGGTTTATAACATTATATGAACTCATAACATTATGTAAGTTTAATGTGTACATTATATTTTGACTTTTGTATACGCTGCAGTGTGCTGACCACCAGAAATTTATTTTCCACCTGTCACCGTACAGTTGACCCCCTTTACAATATTTCACCCCACCCCCACCCCTTCCCCTCGGGTAACCACTGCTCTGTTTTCTGTATCTAAGTGTTTGTTTTTGTTCGGTTTGTTCATTTATTTTGTTTTTTTGTGCTTTTGTTTGTTTGCTTTTTTATATTCCACGTATGAATGAAATCACACAGTTTGTCTTTTTCTGTCTGAAATTTCATTTAGCATAATACCCTCAAAGTCCATCCATGTTGTCAAAAATGGCAAGATTTCATGTTTATTACGGCTGAGTGGCATTTCACTCTGTGTGTGTGTGTGTGTGTCTGTGTATGCGTAGGTGTGTGTGTGTGTGCGTGTGTGTACACCACATCTTCTTTATCCATTCATCTATTGGTGGGCACTTAGGTTGTGTCCATATCTTGGCGATTATCAGTAGCGCTTTGATGAACATGGGGTGCATGGACACAAGAGTGTCTCTGTCCTCTCTCACCTCTATCAGATATCTCAGTCAAGATGGTGAAAAGGGTTAACAAGGTTACTTTTGATTTGGAAGAAAAAAATATCTTTCAGGTTACAGATTGCTCAAAAATATCTTACCAATTAACTGCATTAATTCCTGTTTTGAAGCTCCAAATACCTCCTCGGCTTTCAATATAGACGTTTGCTGTTTCATTATTTCAAGTCCATTTATGTGTGAGGCACCAGTGTGCACACCGCACATTCACACATGAATTATAAAAACTTTAAAAATATTTGTAAATGGACCAATGAATAAAATAATAATCTTGTACTTTCCAAGGTAGAATAATTAAATATCATTTTTTCTTTAATATGTTTCTTACTTATTGTTTGGGATTTAGTCTGCCTTGAGACTGACGGTATTTTCTTCTCACTTCTGTAAAAGCTTAGCTGGGAGTGGGAGACAGGTAGGGGGTGTGTATTAGTTGGCTAGGGCTGCCATGACAAAATACCACAGACTACGTGGCTTAAACAACAGAAATTTATTTTCTCAGAGTTCTGGAGGCTGGAAGTCCAAGATCAATGTGTCAGTAGGTTGGATTTCTTCTGAGATCTCTCTCCTTGGCTTGTAGCCTTCTTGCTGTGCCCTCACGTGGTCTTACATCTGTGCACACACATGTCTGGTGTCTCTCTGTATGTCTAAGTTTCTCTTCTTATTAGGAAACCAGTCCGACTGGAGTAGGACCCACCCTAATGGTTTCATATTCACTCAATTACCCCTCTCAGGGGCCTCACACCAAATACAGTCACATTTGGAGCTACCAGAGACTTTGGCTACAAGATACGAGTTTTGAGGGGACACAATTCAGCCTACAACAGGGTGTTAGAGCAATTATTGTCTAAAAGTTTCTGTCTTACTTGTCTGCTCTTCCTGATGCATTTATATACGATGCAGGCTTTAGTTGGGAATTCTTTTGTCTGCACTCACTGGCATTTCTGCTTTGCCAACTTCTTCACCACTGTGCGCCACCAGGGAAGCCCCATGGCAGGCCGATTTAACCACTGCGCCACCAGGGGAATCCCCTTACCCTTGTTTCATAAACAACTTTCTAAGAAACAATAATGATTAGAACAGATTAGAAAAGAACTGCACTGAAATATAAGACAATAGAAAAAGTAAAGAGAACTACAGTCAAATGTAGTAACTTAGTAAAGCTCTATTTTCCATAAGAATTTCAAATGTCAAAATCCCTACTTCTTTCTTCCACTATTACAGCCCCTATGCTTTTCTTGAAGCAACAATATTAGTGACATTTAAAATAACTGATCTGGGCTTCCCTGGTGGCGCAGTGGTTGAGAGTCCGCCTGCCGATGCAGGGGACACAGGTTCGTGCCCCGGTCTGGGAAGATCCCACATGCCGAGGAGCGGCTGGGCCCGTGAGCCATGGCCGCTGAGCCTGCACGTCCGGAGCCTGTGCTCCGCAACGGGAAGGGCCACAACAGTGAGAGGCCCGCGTACCGCTAAAAAAAAAAAAAAAAAAAAAAAAAAAAAAAGTGGCTGCAAATGCTTTTGCAGTCCTTCCATTGGCAACTAGAGTGTAACTCCTGATCCTTGAAACCTGCTTCCCCAACCGAATGTGGCAGTGATATGGGACATGAGAGGCCTTACTGCTTCTTGGAAGGCCTCTTACAACACCGGCTTTGAGGCAAGTCAGCCCCCATGGAGGAAGTACAAATACCCAGAAACCATTATCTCACGAGAAACCCAAGCCACGTGGATGAGATGCCACATGGAGAGGAGAAGATCAAAGAACATCCAGCCCACCTGACCTGTCACTGATTAACCCCTCCCCTGGGGAATGGATCTTCCCATCCTATCTCAGCGTGAATCAGGGGTGAATAGCTCATATGAGCCCTTTCTGAATTTCTGACCTCCAAATCATGACCAAATTAATATTGTTGTTTTAAGACATTAAGTTGGGGGGACTTTGGTATACCACAATAGACAACTAGAACACGATGAACAAATTCAAGGTGACTAGGATAAACTGAGCTTAATTAACTAGAGATCAGTAGACCCTAATCTGGGAGCTGTGGTGTTTCTATTCCTCACCCAAGAAAAGAAAAGTGAGTTTGGCATTTACAAAGTTTTTTTAGGAGGAGAGGAGGTTTTTTAAACTTTTCTGTTCCCTCTGATGTTCAAAGCTGATTTCTGCTCACTCTGAGCTTGAGTCTATACTGTGAATGACAGAGGCAGCTAGAAATAAATCACGCTGCCAGATTAATGGAATAAACCTGATAAAGGACAGAATGAGTTATGTGATACTTGGTTCTTGAGTAACAGCTTCTGATTATTGCTTATATCTTACAGACAGTTTGACCATATTTTAGACCCTGAAGCCATGAAATCGTGATACTATTTTTTTTCTACAAACCACAGCACAATCATATTTGGGGTAATTGAAAAGAAACAATGAGGATCCAGTATCCTGGGTCTATGATGTATTACTCGTACATAGTCACTAATTGGTAAATTACAAAGTTGATGCCGCATTTAACATTCTTCCTCACTCCTGGCACCACTACCCTCATCCACGCCACCTTGTTACCTTTACTGGCTTTTCCTCCAGTAGCTGAAGATGCTCTAGCCTCAGGATCTTTGCTCTCGATATTCTTTTAAAATGGAAATTTCACTGACCCGACACCATGTATGGCTTGTTCCTCACTTCATTGGGTTTTTTTATAAAATCAGAGAGGGTTTCCTGGAGCCCTCTACGTAAAATAATACTTCTAATCCTCCTCAATACTCCTCAGTACTTGTATCTTATGTTATTTTTCTACGTTCCATTTATCCCCATATAACATATTTTAATTTTTATACTCTCATTTGATTAACTGCTCTATGAGAAAAAAGTTTGCATTATAGCCATCCATTCAACTATTCCCCTCACACACACGTACATACACACACAAAATGATACAGGAACTCTGCAATATTTCCAGAATCTTGAACAGTGCTTCTTTGGAACATGATGGGTTGAAGTTCATGTAAAACGTGGTATGTCAAGGAGGAAACATCTGGACGTTTTGGATGGCAGAGCTAAGACCAAGAACATCACTTTAGTATTTATGCATATACCCTATGGTTACTAGAGTCTGCAGCGAAAATCATCTTGTCTTTAATAGTTAGGACATCATTCTGTGATTCTTTTCAGCAATGGCTAATTTCCCAGCTCTCCTTACATCACCCTTTTAATATCCTGGATATCAGTGCAAAAGTCCTAGATCTCAGGTCCTGCCCATTTATTGAACAAAATAAAGCTCTTAATCTTTTCACTTAAGGCAGGGCACGCTTAATATTCTTTTTGTTTCTGTATCAAAGGTTCACTTTAGTTAAGAGGCCATTAATTCACTCCTTTTTATTACAATAACCACTGAGAATTATGCTCATTTAAAATTATGCAACCATAAAAATTGACCTTCAAAATGCACTGAGCATTTGTAACCTTCTCATTTGTTGATAAGCTATGAAAATATGAATGGACTGCTTGCTAGATGAACCGTAAGTCATAGCTGTGGGTTTTTCTTTAAATTTAATTTCACTTGAAGTATCTCAGGTGTTATACTGTGTTGTAGTCGCAAAGTTCTGCAGAATGAATAGGCCAGTGTTTTCGAGTATTTATCAAAGTTTCACTGTTTTTGTGCGACCAGATACACAGTTGTTTTTATTATTTAAAAGGTGCCCTCTCCTATCTACCGGATGCTAATGTTTTCAAAATTTAGTGTTTAACCAACAGAGCTGATCCATCGCGTACAAAAATGTACACTGCATATTGTTTATAGTACCCCTATTATTTGGCTAGCTCAGATTGCCCTTAAATCAAGATTTTGTGTAAACATGGCTCAAAGAAATGGAACCATAGAGAACCATAAATATTAAATGTCTTCTTTTTCTCTAAATATCCTTGAAGAATTAAGTTTAAGGAATAAATGAAATTTCTCTCTTGCTCACTCCATCCCAGGGAGATTTTACTATCTATCTTATCATCATGTCTTTTTTTTTTTTTTTTTTTTTTTGCGGTACGCGGGCCTCTCACTGTTGTGGCCTCTCCCGTTGAGGAGCACAGGCTCCGGACGCGCAGGCTCAGCGGCCGTGGCTCACGGGACCCTCCGCGGCATGTGGGATCTTCCCGGACCGGGGCACGAACCCGCGTCCCCTGCATCGGCAGGCGGACTCTCAACCACTGCACCACCAGGGAAGCCCCCATGTCACTTTTTAATGCTTTCAGTATAAAATAAATTGTTATACTTTTTCCTAGGGGTGGAAAAGATACATCAAACTACTTTTATATATAGGATGGGAAATAATTTATTCTTCATACTTGACATCTAAACACAAATGAAAGCAATGAAATATGACTGTCTTTCCATAAGAAAACTGGACGGGCCATCCAATGGGCAGCACGTCACCCAACAGGCCTATGTTTTACACTTGGTTAACACATCTTGGATCAAGATGGTTCAGTCACAAAGTGAAGAGCAAAATAGTTCTGTGAGCTGGATGCCAGCAGTACTGTCCACAGCTGTCACAAGTTAAATATGAAACGTTATCACTCTAATCTATGGGGCTTTTCCGTTTCTGTGGCAGAGGTTCGATTTGTGCATATACCTCTCCCTGTGCTCTTTACTAGTTCCTTGTGGCTATGATGTGTCATCAACATATACAAAATTGTAAATGGGATAATCAATTCTGAAATCCCTCAATTTATAACACAAAGAATAGTACCAAGAGGCACATCACAGTTTTGTCCTACATGGATTGAGGGCTCCCTGAATAAGTTTACTCTCAGCAAATGACACCCACTGTCAAGCAACTGATTCATCACAGCTCTGACAAGAAGTAAAGACTCAGGAGCTTCAGGGAGGAGATGTGCAAGGTAGGTTTCAGGTCTTTGGAAGGGACTGTGTTCATTCTCTTTGAGGACTTTGAGAAAACAAACAGAAATCATAGGTTGTTGACTTTCTGAGTCATGTATGTGCAGGTGTGTGAAAAATTAATGTAAGTGTCCTTCACTGGCCTCAATACAAATATCTGTTTTTCCTTCTTCATTGAGTTGTGTGTGTGTACGTGTGATCTTCAGTAAAATGAGGATGTTGAGAATGATAACAGCGAGAGTATTTGTTAACTATGTCCTGTCTGAGCATACTATAGAACACTTAATAATTACATATCATTGTAGACAGAATCCTTCCCTTAGATCTTAATACTATTTAGCCAAAATACAACCTCCAGAAGTGAATCAATATTAATTGAAAAGTGTGTCAAGATTTCCCAGTCTGAACAATTCTTTTGGAGATTGGTAAAGTTTGTGGCCAGAGGAATACCTAGACAAATCTAAATAAATATGTCTAATATTTTCATATCAAGTTGTATTTAGACTGGGCATGAATTATTGTTACCTGAAATGTGTTCACAAGATCTGTCTTGGGGACCCAATATTAATAACCTTAGAGATTTTTATTTAAATTGCATCAGGCAGGGGAAGTAGGAAGGAGGGAAGGTAGGAGGAAATAAAGAAATGAGGAACTAATTCTTGAAATGCCCATCATGTGTTAGTGCTATCTTATGTTCAGTTCATATTCACATTTAATTTCTCTCTGCCTCTAACTGTGTGTGTGTGTGTGTGTGTGTGTGTGTGTATGTGTGTGTGTTTAATTCCCTTCATTTGCCTTCATGATCTGGACTGAATGCATCCACAACTGGTTCTGACACCCCATAGTAACTCTCTCCATTTAGGTTTCTGGATATTAGAAACCTGAGGTTAAGCATTTTTCTCCTTTTATGGGTATCTTAAAATGCAACTTATCCCTGGAATGGCAAGGCATGAGATCAATTTAACTCTTTCAATAATTACTTTACTAATGCAGTCCTTAGAAGAGAAATTTCTTTAGGAAGTATGATAAGAAATAAATAACCAGGACAAAAGGGGACTAGGGAGAACAGAAATGAATGTGCATCATATCAAAGACAAACATCATTAACTTCATAAGGTCAAGTGGTAGAGGGAGAGAAACACTTTCAAGAAATGGTGCATTTATTAAAAAATAAGGAATTCTGTCTTTTTAGGATTCCAGTTTTCCTCAGAAGCTTTAAATTCAAGAATGGGTAGAAGCTATTCCTTCAGGTTTATCTTTTATAAAGTCTATTTTAATGCCTTCCTAGGAATATGCTTGGCCTGTAGCTTCTCTTTAAAGGAGCTATATCTCTCTCCTGGACAGTACTATTTATGTATCTACCATGGATTCATATCATGGATGGTATTAAGAATCTACTTTTGGATCTATTATTTATGGATCGATTTATGCCATTTATGGATACAAGGGTGCTTAACAGAAATGCACCCAGCAGAGTTTTATTTTTTGATTTTGATTTTGTCATTTTCATGCATTTATAGCAGCTAACTTCCTTATCTGTTATTATGGTCTTGACCAAAATCAGTGCTACAGTCTCTCTCTGGTCAGCATGATATTCTGATTCTTTTGATCAATGATAAAGATATTGCATAAAAGTAAGAGACAGAGATCAAAAGATTTTACTCTCCTATTCTCTATCAATTACAATTTCAAATACTAGACAGGGTTTCGACAAAGAACTGTTACATGAGCATAATTAATGAAGAGGAAAAAAAAAACCTCTCAACAAAAGACCTTTAGACATTTCATTATCTGTAAAACAGGCAAGTGGACTCTAGCATATTTTGCTTAAACTGATGATTTTTACCTCATTTATTTCCCATAAAAAGAAAAACTTTTAACATGGTGTTTTTAAGGAACTTTAAGTCACACACAGGGAATTTTCCTGAAAGTTTCCCAAACATACGTGATATAAGAAGTCTAATTTGATGGTATACAAACTCCTTTAGCTCTAAATGTCCATGGACTCTGCCAATGTAATGTTATCTGGGATAGTAGAAAGACCAGAACAATATTTTGCAAGAAAACACTAAAGTTACTTATTTCCAGTATTGTTTTCTAATGCTTATCAACTCCTCTCTTTCACTATAACAGAAGTAAATTCATATCCTCTGATTTCCAATTCATATCCTATTCTGTGTATTATACAGTAAACCACTCGCTAAAATCAGATTTTCTATTTTTCAAATTCAGCGACTTGTAGTCACACTGTCATTAGTACCACTTCTATGTATTTACCCTGTTTACATTCTCCATTGTGCTTTCGTGTATTCACTGGAAAAACAGTGAATGAAGCCCTACTCAGTGCCAGTGACCATCATAGTCATTAGGAGTAAAAAGGATGAATACAATAGTCTCATCTTATTCTCAGAGAAAAAAGGTCCTTGAAAATAAAAGACGATCCAATAGATTTCCCAAATTCAAGTGTATATATTTCATTCTGTGACGGCACCATGGATGAGATAATTCCAGAATACAAACAACAATAACCTAGATTGGAATAAAACCTTTCCTGAACATTTGGATAACTGCTAAGTTTCCAACGGAAATATTATGCTTCTAAAAACGATAATTTTCCGCCAAACATCATGAAACTCTGGGTAATCACCAGTTCAATCCATTATACCTGTAACCAGCCTTCACTGATCCTTTTAACTGTTGCTACAGAAGACTTGCATGTCCTCCAAGCAGCAGGAAGCCTAAACAGAAAGACGTTTGCCCAAGTTGTTTTCCATGAACTTGGACTCATCTGTGCCTAGTTCAAGCTGAGCTGGTTCAGACTGGATAGGACCGCCAACCCTCCAGCTGGGCATGCGCGAGTGCCCACCAGATGACCTTTTGACATCAGAAGGCTGAAAACTCCACCCTCAGATCATGCAACAGCCACCATTTTCTGAACAAGTCCCGTGAAGAATCCTGTAGCTTAGTTACACCTGGGCATAATGACAATTACCTCACCTTTTTCTTATTTCCAACCATATCTCCCCAGGCTCCCCACGCCTCGGACAACCCTGCCTCTTTATCCTCTAAATACCTCAGCCCCTGGCCTCCAGGGAGGTGGGTTTGGGATTTGCTCTCCCATCTCCTGGCTTGGCTGCCTCGTGAATAATCCATTTCCCGGCTGCAAACCTCAGCATCTCGCTGCACACCGGGAAAAGGAACCCGGCTCAGTAACAATCATGCCTATTGTTAACAGGCCAGCTGAGGTCCTACCAAAACTCACACATCAGAGTGAGTTAGTTGATGGTTAAGAATCAGAAAGAAAACTTTAAGTGAAGCAGATAATGGTTTTTATCTCACAGCACAAATACTGGGCCAGCTGTTGAGTTTACTCACATTGAAAGCTAGGTGCTGCCTTATCTGTGTGCTGAGCTGTAGAAAAGAAATAAAACCTAGTGATCAAAACACATGAATATTTTAGGTAGCTATCAGTGACAAGCTCTAAAATGTGTTGTAACTTGGACATCACCTGGGTTGTAACTATCAACACCAGCCGTTGGCAGCCAAAAAAAGGGAAGGTTATCTGTCTTCCTTTTTCCCTCCGGATCCTTTTCTCTACGGCACCACCCCCCCTATGAGTTTATTTCCATGTCGCCTTGCCATCAAGTTACCCTTGAAGGCCTATTAACTGTGCTGAAGCAATGGAATTCTTTTTCCCAGATGTTTTTCCATATTGAAACTGTAATTTTAAAAAAGGAAAAATTGTTGGTTACAAAGGGAAGAATCTCTAATATGTGAGAGCTTCAGGTCTTGCATAAAATTGGTGGGAAAAAAATGAACCCAGTAATCCCACGTGGAGGCTCCGATCCATTCTGCATGTTTTTAAGTCTTGCCTTTATGACTGTAGATGAACATTATTTTCCTTCTTGGTATTTTAAGCACCCACAGGCAGGAGAGTACCACTGTGTGCTAACTGTATGTAGAAGAGCATCTTTCTTCTTGGCTTCGTCTGTTACTCCCATGCGCCATGATCATGCCGTGCCGCGTAACTTTATGCGGGGGCGAGGATACGCTGAGATTCCGTCTGCATTCCACGTTTCCTCTTCTCTGCTTTGAGGCTGTGGCAGTGCCTCGTGATTCTGATGAAGGCTCTGCTCTGCGAAGCCCAGTTAGGTAAACTGAAGATGAGAGCTGAGCTCCGTACAGGGGCTTCTCTCCTCTCAGAAGGTTAAGAGAGAAATTCTGCTTTTCTAACATTTTGAGAATCAGGCAGAAAGCCACTGAACTCTAGGTAACTGAAAAAGTAGAACAAAGTTTCCCCTATTTCCCCATCTTAATTATTTCACATCTGATTCTATGACAATCAAATTACTCAAATGGAGATAATGGCCCCTTGAGTACTTGATATCTTTGAGTTTGCTTTTATCTATGTCTTCACTCTAGCCCCCTATTTTTTCCTGTGTTTTCTAAATGAGTGTGTCATCATACTTCAGGCAAAAATATTACCAACCGAAGTCTCACTATACTCAGGTACTTGATAATATATTTCTGATAATTATTTTAAACTGGCCTAGTCGTCTTTGTAAACACTTCTTAATTATTACTTGACCTTCTGAAGCTCAGAAAATCTTTCAATATGATTGCATTTTTTTCTGCTCCCTGGAAATCAAGCCCTTTAGAAAATGACTTTTATTTTCCCTTTTTGTCAGTGACTTTTTTAACTCTAATGTTTGAACTCAGCAATTCAAAGAAACTTGAATGAACTGAATGAGTGGCAATAGAAAATCCCCTTCTACATAATTTCATACT
Source organism: Globicephala melas (assembly GCF_963455315.2). NCBI lineage: Eukaryota > Metazoa > Chordata > Mammalia > Artiodactyla > Delphinidae > Globicephala > Globicephala melas. The sequence continues at coordinate 9,282,631 of NC_083322.1, forward strand.
TGTATTATCAGTTGACTATTCCCTGATAACTCTTGGTCAATTAAATCAATTTACCACTTTGAAAGCCATATGAACTATTCTTCAAACCTTCAGTACGCCCAAAGAAGAGGAAAAAATATATTTCTGATCATCGAGTCAGATCTTGGAGAGGGGGAATGAAGATTGACTGCCATTGCAACCTGAACATGAAAATAAATAAAACACTGTAAAAAACTCTATCTAATCTGGTGCCTCTTTCTTCTTATTATGTATAATCTTCTGCCTGAATATAACTTCGAATTTACATACCTATTTCTCTATGGAAAGGAACCACTGAGAACTGTCCAACTCCAGGTATTATCTCTTTGTATTAACATCTTTATTTGAAATATGTTGAAATCACCATCACTCAAGAACAAATAAAAACAAAACCAAAACTGCAGAGATATAATATCTGAAAAGTGAAAACTATAACCAGAAAAATTTCAGAGTTGTATTTATCGTGTTTTACTATTGCAACAATAAGCATTTGGAAACATGCTATATACTTTCTGTATTACATAATTCTCATATATTTTAAACAGCTTATACCCAGAACTTTCTTGCCGTATTCACAGAGAAAACATTAATTTAGATATCGATTTCCATATAAAACCATTAATGGAGTTGTAATCGTTTATGTACTAAAAGTATGAGGAAACTATTTTAAGAGAAAATGGAAACTTCAATGTGAAATCAATGGAATGCGTTGGCCCCTTCCTCCCTTCATGTAGTAGGAAGTGTGGCATCACTCAAGAGAGAAGTTAATCAGTAACTGACAACATAGCCACGCCCCAGCGATGAAAATGCCGACACAGCCCCGCACCTGCTATTCTGCTGTCCGCCTAAATTAGACGAGCCACACAGAGAACTGTTTTTATTAAATCATGCTAAAACAAATAAAATATCAGATTCAGTGATCACTCAAGTTATTCAATGTTCATAGACATCAAGCAGAATAATCAATTCATGTTAGAAGGGAATTGAGTCCTAAATCTACAAACGTATGTCAAGTTTGGCTTCAGTCCAAATTCATGAAAGATACACTTTTGACGAACTTTGCTACAGCGGTGAGTGGAGATTTTGTGTACAGTGTTATTTTCTAACCTTTGTTTGTCTAATCCACACCCTAAACTCTTACAATCCCTCTGGCTTTATGGGAAAGTCTTCCCTGAATGTATAAATTAAGGCTTTTACTACTAAGTTTCAAATCTTACATTAACATAATAGCCTATACAATTTGATGACACGAAAAACTGGAGTTCCTTTATCAGTTGGTAGTGTGCTAAGTCTTTTTAAAAGCATCTTTATTGCTGTGAACCTATATAAATGACATAGGGTAGAATAGATCTGATATATTCACACTCGCCTCTGTGCCACAGAAAAAGAATAATTTTTTAACTCTCAGAAAAACATTAAAAGCCTAAGAACAGTAAAACTTATCTGACCTAGAAGATTAAGACAATTCTGTGACACCACACCTTATCATGGGGAAACAACAGAGCAAGACATTCAAGGGCAATGCTTCTAGAATCAGACTGCCTGGGCTCAAAACCAGCTTTACCACATGTTACACCTACGACTGTGAGCAAGTTACTTTACCTTTTGTGCCTCAATTTTCTCATGTGTAAAATGGGATAACAGTAGTATCTGTCTCCTAGGGCTCCTTTCAGTCTCAAATCAATAAATATTTGCAAGCATAACAGTGTCTCACATAGAGTAAGTGATCCAAAAGTATTTGCTAAATTAATAAACATAAGATTAATTCATTACCATTAATTTTTGTAACTTATACTTTTAAATAAGGCAAAATATATAGCTTAAAATTTACAGATAGAAATATTCAGATATTCTCAAATGTGTTTTAAAAAATGTTTACACCACCCATCCCTGCCCCATCATCACTCAGTTGACGTAATTCTACAATTTGCTACCGTAGATGCTTCCCCCACATCTCTCTTGAAACGAGACCAGTTCATTCTTTTCTGAATACCTGCAGTTTGCATAAGATGTGTGCTTTCCAAACATAGAATATTTATAATTAGGGAGAGAGGACATTAAAATAAGTTGTAAGCTTATTCTGAATATTGAGGTTTAATTATCTGTTTTTATTTCATAGAAAAAAGTTATAGTGTGTGTATAGTGAATTTCAGAAGCCTAGACTATAATTTTTTTAATGTAATTGACATATGTATCATCTCATTTCACCTGCATAATATATTGAGAGTGAAGTAACATGACATTATTATTGGTATGGAAATAAGACCATCTATAATGACAAAATCTGCTTTAAGATGAGAGCTCATGTTTTTGACATTTAAGACTTCTAAATATTTTAACCTTCTTTTCATTATAAAATATATAATTAGAATAGAACTAAATATGGAAAACCAGGGTCCATTTTGCTATTAGTTTCATAATCATAATAATCATCATTGTACCACCACCAATACTGTGATGGAAAATGTTACATTCATCTTTCTCATAAAAAAACCTCAAGCCACTATTACATAATTTTGAATAAGTTAACTGTACTTCTTCAAAAAAAGTTGACATGTGCAACATAAGCTTGATCCTTTGAAATTCTGTCCAGAAGTATGACAGCATCAGCAATTATGAAGCATGTGTTTGTTTAACACAAAAGAACCATTTAGAAGAGATTAGCTTCATTTCAAACTAGTGGTGGAAAATGGAGACAGTTGGAGACCTCCTATTTCAGAAAACAGGGGTGCATGACTTTGGAAGCAGGGCAGCTTAATTGTCTTTGTAGCAGATTGAGAAAAAAATCAGTACTTTCCAGATCATGCAATGAGTGCCTGTTTACCAGGATAAATTACTACTGCTGAAAGAATTGTTCAAAAGGAGTACCAGAAAAGAAAAGAGGGATTTTTTTTCTTTAGACCTGACATTATTGTCTAATTATACAAGGATTCTCAGAAAGACTGGAGGAAAAGGCAGGGAAGTATATTGAATGTGTACTTCTTTGGAATTTAGGGCTTAGTTTATATGATTACCATTTTGTTTGTGTTGTTTGAAAAATTATACATTTTGTTAATAAGTCATAAAGTCAACTGGTAATTTCTTTGTGTGTGATGAGAACTTTTAAGATCTACTCTCTTTGCAACTTTTAAATATGCAACACAGTATTATCAACTATAGTCACCATGCTGTATATTACCTCCCCGTGACTTACTTATTTTATAGCCGGAAGTTTGTATCTTTCAATTCCCTTCACCCATTTCACACCACACCCCCCCACCCCAGCCTCTGGCAACCACCAATCTGTTCTCTGTATCTATGAGCTGGTATTTGGCTTTTTTGTTTTTGTTTTCTTACATTTCAAATATAGGTGAGATTATATGGTATTTGTCTTTTTCTGTCTGATTTAGCATAAAGCCTTCAAGGTCTACCCATGTTGTCACAAGATTTCAATTCTTTTTTTTGATGGCTGAACAATATCCCATCATACAGATATAGATATAGACATAAATATCAGTATCTGTATCTATATCTATATATACGCACACTTAACGCCACATTTTCTGTGTCCATTCATCCACTGATGAACATTTAGGTCATTCCCAAATCCTGGCTATTGTAAATAATGCTGCAATGAACATGGGGGTGCATATATCTTTTCAAAGTAGTGGTTTTGTTTTCTTGGGACACATGCCCAGAAGTGGAATTGTGGTCAGACAGTAGTTCTATTTTTAATTTTTTGAGGGACCTCTCATTGATTTTCTAATTTCAGTGTATTACAGTTATAAAGAATCTTATACTCTATTTTTAATTTTTTGAGGGACCTCTCATTGAATTTCTAATTTCAGTATATTACAGTTATAAAGAATCTTATACTCAAAGGAAATCCATATATTATGACAATCAAATATTAAAACTTAACATGAATACATGAAAAGGGATTAAGAAAATACAAATGTTATCAATCTTTACCACTCTACAGGATAGGAAGGCATGGTATTATCCACAACGTTAAGTGGTAAAGCAATAAGACTGTCCATCTGATTAAGAGATTGCAGTTTGACTGGTTTGTAACTGTATTAAAAGAATAAATGAATGAATGAGTGAATGAGTCCCTGTTTGAACAAGGCCTACATGCCACTGGATTTGGTGCCCTTCCTCTGATGGGCTCTCTTAGTTGGGCAAATAGGGCACCAGAACAAGGGCAGCAGTGCCATTCTGATAAAAAGAAAGTTCAAGCTCTCGGAAAGGGTAGAGTAGCTTCGGGGAGCCATGCAATGGTTGGAGTGAGTTATTTTTCTGAAGAACATATTCCTGAACACATCTATAATGTCTGTGATACAGAAAACAGTTACAAATATATAACATCCTGTTTATCCTTTAAGTCTACAATGGGGTCTAATGTTATCTTATAGACAAACAGTCGTGAAATCGCTACCTCCCATCACGGGTAGATTTATAATAGGATTTTTAAATATATACTCAACTTCTTTCCACTCTTTGTTTCTAATTACCATCTCTACACTTTGGTTTAAGTCTCTTATCTAAATGACCAATTTTATTCTTGCCTTCTCTCTACTTAGCTCATCAGGATCCCCAGTAGTGAAATGTCAATGGAAGGGTACAGGGCACAGCATTTGAATAAAAGACTCCAATAAGACTCATATCTGACCTTGAATCAGTCATTGAACTTCTTTCCTCTCTCCCTTCATTTCTACAATGACAAAAAAGTAAAGCACCAGATTTTAGTTCTTTAACTTGAAGGTAAAAAATAACAAAACTGTTATGATGTGATGAGGTATATAGAAAAAAGTTGTTTTAAAAGCATATTATCATTATCAACTAATAACCACAGATCATACGATAAAACATACAATTAATAAGGAGTGCAAATGGCCTCTTTAACTTAAACTCAAAAGATTAAAAGGCATTGTCAAAAATTAAATCTTGAGACAAATGATCATATAACTTTTGACTGTAGTTTACTTGATTTGTTTGAAAGAACTAAGAGAGATAAACAGTTATGTCTTAATTTAGAGGTTGTTTATTATTTCAAATAGGCAGCCATGTCTCAACATATAAGCGCTTTTTTGTTTTGTTCTTTATAAAAAGAGAGAACAGATGAATTTCTGTCTGGTCCATTTCAATCTGTTTTCTTTTGTTACTAGAATTATTATATTCTAAGGCAATTCGAAGTCCCAAGAAGCTCTAGTTGTAATAGGAAATTAAACATAGCAATTAACCTAAGGCTACTCATAACTGACAGCATAAAACTGCATTCTCGTATTGTGACATTACTAACTAAAAAACAAATGCATAAACAAAATCTAAATAAACACAAGTCAAAAATTCCCAACACATTGAAGCCTAAGAGTAAAATGATGCTATGTTGCAAAAACGTGTTACTGGTTATTTGGGGTTACTCGAAATTCAAGTCTACTCATCAACTAACCCTCACCTGTTGGCGCAAGTTTCTAACATTTAAGCTCATCTCATCAGACATTTCCTTTGCAGTAAATTAATGTCAAAAATTTCTAGAAGTTGCTCAAGGTCATGGAGGTTAAAAAAGAATCCTATCATAGCCCCTTTTGATTTATCTTAAATTTTAAGATTGCAGATAATGTGGTTTTAAAGTGCTGGCTGTTGACGTGTTGCTCAGTCTGTTAGAGATAAACTCAGAATAGGGTGGGGAGTACAGCACTCTCTCCTCTCATTGAGAATCTTTATAAGAACTTAAACAGATAATACCAACCAGCTTTTGATTAACCGGGGTAGCTGTTTATATAATATATATTGATTATCTTTCCTCCTTTCTCCCTAGTTGGTATATGCCATCTAAGGGACGAATAGACGAATAGACATTATTTGTATGTTCTACTTTCTTTTCCAAAAAATTGAGTGTTTTTTAATAAACAAGTTTGATTTGTCATAAGAAGCAATCACTGGAGTCAATGATTTAGAATCAGTTGATTTTCTCTCAACTAAAAATTAAGTGATGCATGTATTTGCTATTTCAGTAATTTGCTGTGTGGAAAGAAACTGGTCCCTTGCTTTTAAGTTAAACTCAACTGCACAAACCAAACTTCAGTATGGATTTGAATCAGAGATCTGCTTCGCCTCTATTTCTCCAATTAAAAAGATGTTTATTCTTAAAATTCATAACCACATTTTATGGATTTCAAATATTGTGCCATGTTATTGCTTTGTTATCAATATAATACTCTCAGTCCTAAAGAAAAAACACTTCAAAATCACAGTGAATTGATTTGCTTAACTGAGAAAGACTAGGACCCTGTAAACCACTGATATTTCTTTCTGTTTGACCATACTGAGTGCTATTTACTCAGAACTAAAACTTAACATTTCTGCCTGAATGATTTTACAGAGTATTATGCTGAGCTGTATTAGTCAATAGAAGCCACTGTTAAAATACCAAGTAACTGGAAGTTCTGAATCGCATATTAAGGGGATTGAACTGATTATAAATTATAAAAGAGAAATTTATAATACTGAACTCCAGTTAGCTTCAGTGTGAGTTAGTCCTGGAAATCCACAGTACCTGATGGAGGGAAGAATAAATGGGTGGATGGGTGGATGGATGGACGGATGGATGGATGGATGGATGGACAGACCATGAACACTGTCGCTCTACTGACTATGACTGTAGAAAGTTAAAGTAATCACAACAGTAATCACAAAATGGGAGACTAGACAGAGGGGTATTAATAGGTAAAAAATATCAGTGTTAGTTCAGATACTATCAATAAAATGTAAATCGACAAAAGATAAATTAAAAGCACCAAAGTACCTAAAGGAGCCAAAAGGGAAAATAGTATACAACTAGAGTTACACAGAACTACTCAATTTCTACCTCTAACTCTTCAAAGAAAAGGAAAACATGCTGTATCCATGCACAAGGCACTAGCTTCTACTCCTTGGCTTTTTAAAAAGCTGAGTAATCAGAAATAATTCAATTCATAAAAACAACTGATACAAATCCAATCACAGACTAATACGATATTAGAATAATATCAACATAAACAATAGCTTCTGTGTAGTATGTAACAATGATAGGTAATTTCATTTTAATTAAATGTCAGGATGAAAATTCTATTCATATTTTTCATACTAACTATGCAGATCATGTACGAAAAGAATCCAAGCAGCTGTTTGAATGTGGTATTTTCATTCTGAGATATTGTACCTGCTGGCATTCTGATTAGTGTTTACTCATTTTAGCATTAAAAATACCAAGTTTAATTCCTGACATACTGTGGAGTACTGTCAATATGATATAAGATAATCATACAGAAAACCACTTTGCACAGTCATTACCCAATGGCATATTTGCACTAGTACTTTGTCACAATTACGTGTCAAATACCAGCCAAGAAATTTCTTTGAATTTGGTTTCGATTGTCAAATTACAGTTCCCCTTTTTTTACTAGAAGTCTGATACAGAAGCAGTGTGAAGATTAGAAGCCCTGGGAAACACCTTGAGTTCTAGCTGCTGCAGTAAGGAGAAGTGACTTTTAAGGTATCTTGCTGCAAATTAGAAATGCACCCCCTGCCCCATGCTCTTGGGGGAATAAGCTTCTGTTCCATTGCAGCTCACACATATTCCCTGAATCAGGACCCCTTATTTAGGGCATAAACTACATAAACACGCATGGCAGCCATGAGAGTACTGTTAAAACAATCACACTCTGGAGACCCAGCAAAATCCCCTATAATGGCTCTCTCCAAAGTTAAAGTAGGAAATGTTTCTAAGACTTCAATGACCAATGGAGAGAGGTCTTAAAACTATCTTAACCAAAACAATGCCCTCAGTCATTTCCAATGATGGTAAAAGTATTTCTTCTCACTACCTAGTTCTCTAACCTGTACTCAATATTTAGAATGAGGCCCGGTGCTAATACTGGATGTGAAAAGCAGTCTGCTCTTCTCTATTTACTTTATTTTTTTTTCCTTATTACTAATATTTTTTTGAATTTTATTTATTTTTTTATACAGCAGGTTCTTACTAGTTCTCTATTTTATACATATTAGTGCATATATGTCAATCCCAATCTCCCAGTTCATCCCACCACCACCACTCCTCCCCACCACTTTCCCCCCTTGGTGTCCATATGTTTGTTCTCTACATCTGTGTCTCTATTTCTGCCCTGCAAACCTGTGCATCTGTATGGATTTACTTTAAAATAATATTTTTAAAAGTTGAGGAAGGTGTATGATTTGAGACTGGCAAATTGCTCATAACTTTATCATGCTCTCAATCATTTTATGTTTGAAAAGAAAGAGATTTAACAATTATGCCATGGGACTTCTGAGCTTCCACTGCAGGGGGCATGGGTTCAATCCCTGGTCGGGAAACTAAGATCCCACGTGCTGCACAGTGCAGCCAAAATAAATAAATAATAAAGATTATGCCAAAGTTTTCCTTTTATTTCCTAAATCCACATCCCTCTTGTTTTTCTCAAGCCCCTTGTGCATCCCCATTCCCATAACACACACACACACACACACGGACATAGCTGCTTCCACCTCGAAACCCCCATAGCATTAGTTTAGTGCCTATTACTCTCGATTATATTTTGTGCACCTACCTTTCTCTACCCTTAGAAGCTAAAACTTTTGAGGTCAAGACCAGCCCACAATAACAAGTGTCTGCTGTACTACAGAAAATTGGTAACTTTTTGTTGCATAATAAATTTACTACAAAGGTCATATCTATATTGGGGAGAGGAAACTTTTTCACCTATTTAAACATGAAATGTGTTTCTAGAGATGAATTTCTAGGGACAGAAATAGAGGACAAGGCTATAATAGCAAAGAAATAACAACAGTAATGCTAATAATAATATAATGATGATGACAAAGACCTCCACAGCCATGGTCTTCCGTTTGGGAAACGTATGGTTTGGTCCACAGATCCACAGACCATCACTTTATCCTCAGGCCATCGCTTCTGTACTCGAGGCAACACATCATACTGTTGAAGAATTTTGACTCCAAGGCAAACTGCCTTTTGAAGTCTCCCCTCCAACACTTAATCAGCTGTGTAATATTGAGCAAATTATTTAGCTTCTTTGAGCCTCACTTTCCCTTTCCATAAATTTTGGAAAATAATCTCCCTCAAAGGCTCCTCACGAGAATTAAATGAAAATATGTAAAACACTAAAAAGCATGCCTGGAATATAACAGATTCTACATGTGTTCGCTATTAATATTTCTGTCATATAGTAAACACTCAAAATTTTTAAGAAGTGAATAGGTAAATGAATGATCACATACATAAACCATTTTGACTTACTTAGTTGAAAAGTTATGTCATGAAATACTTCCTTCCTAATCTGATGGACACAGAAGTTGAGACTGTCAAAATGCTTTAAAATCATCTATAAATGACAATAAAACAAACATCTATTACCTGAGACTGTAAGGGGATTGGGTATTTTTTATTTTAAATCCTGATATTTTGTCACATAGCAAAAAGTTCTATTCTATGTCTTAAAATGTTTTGCTTTGCAGAAAACATTTGTCCAGCCATTTTGTCATTAACTGTACCTTTTTCAGTTCTTTAAAAATTATCCAATTACCACTATAACCACTTGAAAACTACCCAGGACAATTTTCTTCTATCCTTGCAGAAAATAGGCTCCCATTAGTTTCTCAGAAAGAGTGAAGGAAGAATGGTCCCTTTGCCAAGCCCTGAGTTTTTGCCCAAAATAGAAATTGCTGGGAAAGACATTGGGGATGAAACTCACAACACAACCAAAATCATTCCCCTTTCTTTAGCTAAGAAGAGGTTTACCATCAGCCTTCATCACAACCACACTAATTTTCTTGTCTGCTTCCACAACCAGCATGCAGGCTGTACCCTCGTGTGTTCGTGTTTGCTCCTTCTAGAAAGTTTTTAGCACTTTTGTGTGTGTGTGTGTGTGTGTATATATATACATATATATATATATGTATATATATGTATATTTATTTGAGATCACCTACAGAATTTTGGACACTCAATCAATGTTGTTAAAATGACACCAGGTAGACCTTCTATATGAAAAGGAGACAAATAATATTCTGTAAAAAGGGAATATGGAAGAGATCATTTTTTTCTTCCATTCCCACATGAATCCTGAGGCAATATCACTGTCTCTCAAATGAATCTTCACAGAGCCCAACAGATTTCAGAAATGTCATTAAAATTTACTACATCTACCCCTAAAGCACATTAATTATATACAATATTAACTTTGATTTTGTTAACCTGGAATGTTGGGATCTTCTACTAGCTTAAGGAAATGTTATCACTGAAGTGTAGCCCCTTAACTTTTATAAAAAATGAATGTACTTGTCCTAAATAGTGTGTCTGTGAAACTCAAGTTAAAGATAATCATCTGTATGGTGAACAATATGGATTTGGATACAAGCACAAAAGTCTCTGTGGATCAGGTCTCAATTATTTTCACAAACATAAAATCCATAATACATTTTTCCTTTTTGTCTTAGCTGTCAGGAAACTCAGAGTTAACATCAGTATGCAATGATATTAAACTCACTGAAAAGTCCTAATGACATACTTTTTCTACTGACTTTCGATAGTGCCTACATTAATTTACTTAGTAGTATCTCAGGATGCTACACATGCAACTTGTAGGTTTCTAAACTCTGTCTTGAAGCAAGTGAGTATAACTTTTAAATACGTAAATTCATTGTTTTTTGTTGTTGCTGTTAACTTGATAACTCGAAACTCTATGGCCCGCCTAAAATTTAGGCTCGGATTATTTTTCTCCATAATAATCAACCAGCCATACTATTTCTAATATTAAAAAAGATAACATTTTTGTACAATATGGGGGCCCTCAAGTCAGTCTGTCTTTAGGAAGATGTTCTTAAATTTTAATGTAGTGGAACTCTCAAAAGTATATCTATTTAATGTTCTCTCTCTTAATGCTTCAAGCATAGGTAGCATTATTTACCCAGTAGTACCAATGTCACGTTGGTTAAACTCACACAATTACTTTCACTTCGTAACGTAAGATGTATGCAATATTTATTCACTGATCCTTAGATTCTTCAATAATAAATTAAGGACACTTGATTTAAGTTTATGGCTGAACCATACTTTTCTTTTATTGCTGTTTTACCTATAGCATTCTTATTCTTTAGTCTGTACATATGGATTCCTACAGATTCTTCCTTCTTTACTTACAGACTTAGAGCTTTAATATAAAACCTTATTTTACTTTCAGTCAAAATTATTCCAAGTTCCCCTCACCTCATTCCTTGATAACTGCTGAACCTTCTGGGTGTCGTTTCGAAGAGTCTTTGAACTTCAGTCCCTCTTGCATAACACAATTGATTAAACTTCCTAAAACCAACTTCTATTACATCCACATTCTCAAGTAGATAATGGCTCCTCCTGACCTGTCCTATTGACCTAAAATTTTTCTGAAGTTCAAGCTCTGCCATGTCCGAGACCCATTCTTCATACTTAACCTTATTTCCTGCCATCACAAAACTTCTACCTCAAATTCCAATCAGGTAGCAACCCTCCCTAACCACAGGCACTATGTTAATTCCTACATTTGTACGTGCTTTTCTTTATATCTGAAGTAAGATTCTTACTTCCTTCTACCTACATAAAATCTACACATTCTTTAAGGCTTAATGTAAATGTTACCTCCTCCATAGTTGGGGAATATCCTGGACTCTAAATTCCCAATGGTTTTGAGATTTTTTTTTCATATTTAACAATAATATTGATAATAATAGTTACATATGTTCATGCGCCAAAGACACTATGCACATCGTCTGCACTATTTCTTTTAATAGTCACACTAAAATTCTGAAGTAGAGAATATGACCATCCGTATTCTACAGGAACTGCATGTTAAAAAATCTGCCCGGGCTTAAATACAGGAGCTGAGATGCAATCCAGTGTCAAATTGACACTCAAGGCCATGCTCTTATCCATCTTCAAAGAAACTCATATACCCATCTTCTTTAAGAGGTCTCCACGCCGTTACTCTCAACCTCTCCACCTACGCCACTGAAACAGGATTGTCCAAGATCAGAGATATCCAACCTACTGCCTTCACTGTTGACTTGCATTGAAAAAACATGGTTTTGAGACATTCACTGTGGATCACACATTCAGGCAGATTTTATGAGAAATAAATGGATGAGATAGGGAAAATCAAAGCCCAAATAAACTCCAAGTAACTTGATAGTTCTAGAACTGGACAGTAATCCATGTTAATCTTATAGCTCCGAACACCTCAGAAATTTAGGTATAACCGCTATGAGAATCCACAATCACTCCCCGCCCCCAATTCTACATATAGTAGATGTGAATTAAGTCCTCCCTGAACCTCTCCTGAATTTCTGGAGGGGGTGGGCAGTAGGGTGATTTGCTTTCTAATGGTATCTTCTGTTTCCTGAGCTAAGCTACTGCACATGCTCTTTCTGTGCTTAAGTGTCTCACTTTCTGTAAGAAAATCCTCTATTGCAAGCATTTGTGAACATACCTTTTTAAAGCTGTGTGGAGACAGAGCAATGACTCAATAATAGCAAGGCAGACAGATTCAAATGGCAAACAGTGGCTTTTCACTAAGTCCCAGACTCATTCTTTCCCTCATCCTGTCTCCCTCTTCTCCCTCACTCCCTCTATCTTCCACCTTCTGCAGAAAACCAACCATTTCCTCTCTTTCTTGCATTGGAAGTTTTCCTTCCTTTGGTAAGTTGATGGCCACTTTCATTCATGCCCACAGCATCTCATCTTTTATATCAAGTGGCAAGAGGCTTATAATGGTGTTTCCCCAAACAAATATATTTCTCTGTACTACCAATTAATACAATAAACTTCTCATCATTTATTTATGCATTTGTGTGTGTACAGTAGCATTTTCAGGAAATGTGTCTGTAGCGTTCAGGTTGTAAAACTGGATGCCAGAGACAGCTTTCATTAGGCCTGTAGCACAGAGAATGTGTTTACTCTTGTTATGCTTATCAGTATAGAACCACCCCAATTTAAACATTAGAAAAACCTAAATGCTATCAATACTCAGTAATAAACATTTCAAGGAGAAGCATATAAAAGTCATAACTCTCTGATGGTAATTACCTAAATAGAATCCATGTCATATGTACTGAACCTGTTAGATTTTTTCTACCTCATCTGCCTATTTGCCCTCCTTCCAGCACAGGTTCTAGTTCCACCTTTATTCTCTCCGGTGCTTACTCATCCATTTTCCTTGTTGGCCTGTAACCTTCTCATTTGTATTTCCTGTGTCTTTAAGATTTTATCTATTTTGGTCACCCATCTATTTTTCCCCTTTATCCTGTTTCTAGTTGCCGCAAATGGCTATAAAATGGAAATAAAGTATATACCTAATATTGAAGATTAGTTCATCAAAACTTTGCCTTTGCTCTTAATATATAAAAAATGAGAAGATATCCTTTTCTTTAAAAACCATCAGCACAGATAGAATCTTAATATAGTTACATTAAGAGAGCACACTAATAGACCAATGATTCTTAATTTGAAATTTTAATAAATATATATAAATATGCAGATATATGTAAATATATAACCCACATGTATATATGTATATTTACTCATATGTAAATATATATTACATACCATAGTGAGAGATGTTACAGTAACACGGGATATAAATAGAATACATTCATTCAAGAAAAACAACTGGATCAATAGCCTGGGAATCAAAACACTTTTACTTCTTGGCTTTTACTATATTTAAAAAAAACAATACAGAAAAAAATGTTATTTCTATTGTTTCTATTCATATTTAAATAACATTCTAGGAATATGTAGAAAGATATAATATAGGTGCTAATATCTGCCTTAACCTTCATTTCAAAGAACTCAATACTCTGCTAACCTATTTTCTATAAGTACTTAGAACTTCATGTTTTGAAAAACTGAACTTTAAGCTTTTATATATACAATTTTTTCAACTTCAATTGTACACTTTTTGATCTCACCAGGATCTTGGTACTTTCGGTTTAGATGACAAGATGACAAGCAGGGCATTATTTGCACCTTTATTATCTACAGTAAAATGTGTGGCCAAATTAATTTGTATGGTTTGTGTTGTTAGTGGGTGCTGGGTTAATTACCAGGGCAAAGCCACAACATGTAGTATAATGGGTGTGGGACAGCCATACAATATCCATATTTATAAGGCAGCATATACCCTTGACATTATCACAACAGATTAAGAATGCCATCTCCTGAAGTCTGATTCCTAAGAGTGCTCAAGAGAAAAATTTTGCATTGCTCTGTGAAACATTCTCCAGCAAACAAAAGTTAAATAAGGCAAAATCAGATAATTCGTATAAGACAGCTTTTCATGGTTTCATGAAAATTTTGTTTCTATTTTCAGGACGATAATTCTAAGTTTCCAGGAACAGAGACAATAAGGCTACAAAACGTATCTGACCCAATCTGAAAAAAAATAGGGAAATATTTATTGTCTTTATTTTTGAGGGGTGTGAAAATCCATTGAAAACAAAAATGTTTCTAGGATTTGCAGAGAAAAGTATTTTAATGGGTGCATGGGGGGGCATAATATCTATTTAGCTTATTACATCTCTAAAAAATTGAATACTCTGCAAGAAGAATTCTCAAACTGAGTTTGAGACATTATTTACAAACCCATGTCTTTATGGACATTGTTTCAAAGATCAGCCAGGCAAGGAAACCAGAAGGGTGAAACCCCATCCTCACATGCTTCTGTAGAAAAAAACACTTCTGTTTCCACAACTTCTAACCCACAAACCCATTTTCCCTCATCTCTCCCTGTGACTAGCGGTACAAATAATACCATTTTGTCAAATTTATCTTGACATTTTCATTACAGTGACTGACCTATAGTAGACATTCCATAAATATTTGTTGGCTGAAACAAATGGGTTATGATGATTTTGTCAATTTTTCAGTGTAAAACTTATGACTTTCTGCATCTGTTACTTAATCATTTGAAATTATTTAACTAAAAATGTAATTCAATTATTTTCATCTTGATGATAATTTAGTATTTGTGGGTAAAGAGAAAAAGAAAGAACAAATTAGAATCTATATCACCTTATCACCTCACAACGGTCAGAATGGCCATCATCAAAAAGTCTACAAATAATAAATGCTGGAGAGGGTGTGGAGAAAAAGGAACCCTCCCACACTATTGGTGGGAATGTAAATTGCTGCAGTCACTGTGGAAAACAGTATGGAGGTTCCTTAAAAAACTAAAAATAGAGTTGACATGTGATCCAGCAATCCCACTCCTGGGTATATATGTGGAGAAAACTCCAATTCAAAAAGATACATGCACCCCAATGTTCATAGCTGCACTATTTACAATAGTCAAGACGTGGAAGCAACCTAAGTGTCCACTGACAGATGAATGGATAAACACGATGTGGTATATAGACACAATGGAATATTACTCAGCCATAAAAAAGAATGAAATAATGCCATATGCAGCAACATGGATGGACCTAGAGATTACCATACTAAGTGAAGTAAGCCAGGCAAAGAGAAATATCATATGATATCACTTATAAGTAGAATCTAAAATATGATACAAATGACATAATTTACAAAAGAGAAACAGACTCGCATACATAGAAAACAAAGGTTACCAAAGGGGAAAAGGCAGGGGGGATAAATTAGGAGTTTGGGATTAACATATACGCACTACCATATATAAAAGAGATAAACAACAAGGTCCTTCTGTATAGAACAGGTAAGTATATTCAGTGTCTTATAATAAACCATAATGGAAAAGAATATGGGAAAGAATATATATATGTATATATATATAAAAAAGAATCTCTGTCACCTTATAATTTGATTGGTTAATAGCTAAATGTAACAAATAATTCCTCAATAAAAGTTTCTTTCCATTTAGGAAAACCTTTCTTCTGGCAAACAAAAATTAAGCTGCTATTTTAATAACTAAGAGTCCAAAAACCGTACCTAAAAACAACATTAATATATCTCATCTCAATATGATTGATAGCATTCTGTAATTAATTCAAAACAGGGAGAAATATGTAACATATTAATTGATGAACACTTCAACCTTAACGGAGTTTAAATCTCTTAAGGTTCAGGCTTTTGTTCCTGGATGTTAACCTAACAATAATAGTGTCAAATGATAAAAGTAAGATAATTTTATCCATCATAACTTAAACCAAAACATGGTAAGTGGAAGGAATTATCTCAATTATATAAGGAATATATGGTGGGGAGATTGTGTTTAATGGACACTGACAAGTATGTTAGACAAACTTCTTTGCAGCAGTTTATATAACACAGGGTTTCCATAAGCAAGAAGCTGTCTGGACCACCCAGCTGTAAAAAAGAATGAAATAATATCATTTACAGCAACATGGATGTAACTAGAGATTATCATAATAAATGAAGTAAATCACAAAGAGAAAGACAAATACCATATGATATCACTTGTAAATGGAATCTAAAATATGACACAAATGAATCTATCTATGAAACAGAAACAGAAACACAGACATACAGAACAGACTGGTGGTTGCCAAGGGGGAGGGGGTTGGGGGAGGGATGGAGTGGCAGTTTGGGATTAGCAGATGCAAACTACTGTATATAAACTGGGTAAATAACAAGGTCCTACTGTACAGCACAGGGAACTATATTCAATATCCTGTGATAAACCATAATAGAAAAGAATATAAAAAAGGAGATATATATATATATATATACACACACACACACATATATAACTGAATCACTCTGTTGTACAGCAGTAATTAACACAAACTTGTAAATCGACTATACTTCAATTAAAAAAAAATAATAATAAAGAAGCTGTGTGGAAACAGACCAACCGGCACTGGCACACAGTGCCATCGTCACCTCTGAAGGGGCTGTTGGTGACATCTCCTCCTCACACCACTTCTCCCAGGAGGCAGAGTCCAAATGTCCTCTCAACTCAGGAATCCTTAGCATAGTCCGGCCCAAGCAGGCTCTCCGTACAAGTTATTTGAATGCCGTGGCTCTGGGTATGACTGTAAAGCTCTGAATTGTTAAGGATGCTTAAGATGAATGGCTAAATGTTTAATTTTGCTTAGGTCCCATATTTACAAAGCCATTAGCCTATATTTAAAAAGCATTCCCCCCACGTTGTGATTCTGTTGAATTGCCATTCAGCTCTCATCATTTAGCCGGAAGGAAAGCCCAGTCAGAAAGAATGGGACTGAAGACGAATTCCTTATGGGGCTGATTTCCCTCTCTCTCATCGAATAAGTTGTGAAAAGTTTTCTAGAAACTGGATCAATGACCCTTCCTAGAACAACTTTTTAGTTGCTATACGTAGAAATTTTGAAAGATATATATTTTTTTAATAAGGGGAGAAGGCTCTTTTATAAAACAAAATAACTTTTACATTTTGAAAGCTCACCACATGGCGTTTTTTTTTTTTTTAATTCTTTTGAGATTATTGTATTATTTTTCCTTCGGTATTTGAGAGTATATTAGCAGTATATTTTTTCAAATTAGTGAATTCAGAGGAATAAAAAAACAGCAAGCGGGCTTCCGTGGTGGCGCAGTGGTTGAGAGTCTGCCTGCCGACGCAGGGGACACGGGTTCGTGCCCCAGTCCGGGAAGATCCCACATGCCGCGGAGCGTCTGGGCCCGTGAGCCATGGCCACTGAGCCTGCGCGTCCGGAGCCTGTGCTCTGCAACGGGAGAGGCCACAACAGTGAGAGGCCCGCATACCGCAAAAAAAAAAAAAAAAAAAAAAAACCCCAGCAAGCACCAAGCCAAACCAAAGAGAAAAGAACGATACAAAAGAAAATGACAGCCTCAAAATCTACATGCCTATACTTGACAAAATTGTAGAGGACATGGATAGGCTAGATTACTTTCTCCTAAGGGAAAATTCACATCCTGTAAGAAGATGTACTTGTATATTTAGTTCGTAAATGCTAACAGACGATGATAATACGTTTCTTCCAGAAACATACCTCCATTATAGAGAAACTCTCCATTAGAGATTTTGTATCACAGGTATATTTATGGTATTAGCCAGCTCTGGACTTGAACTAATCAGTAAACAGATGCCTAGGTCAAATTATCAATTATAGAGAGTGACTTTCTTTTCCATTTCATTAAGATGAAAGATACGAGAATTCAGGTAGGTCTAAAATTGAATTAAAAAAAAAAAAAAACTGGCAGATTTTTCATTGAGTACAGTCTCCTAAGCCTACAACTGCCTCCTGTGAATTCCTATGCTCATAGCACTAGAAATTTTAAACTGCAGTGATTGTGGCAGTCATTTATATATTAATTATTTTGATTGTTTCAATTAAACACAATTTTATTTACTTTTTAAAAAGTATAGATATCCACTCCTTTTAATAATAAGAAAATAGGCTCAATGCTTTATATATTTATCTGCCTTTATACCTTATGTGCACACCTATATGCTAAACACTTAGCCAGGTGCTAAGGTTTGATACTTCCCTGCCTTCAACGCTCTCTTGCAGGGGTCAGCGAACATTTTCTATAAATGTCCAAAGAGCAAATATTTCAGGCTTTGGGGGCCATATATTGATTCTGTGGCAGCCACTCTACTTTATTCAAGCAGCACAGACAATACATAAACAAGTGGGCGTGGCTGTGTTCCAGTAAAACTTTATGAACATTCAAACAAGAATTTCATATACTTCCGCATGTCACAAAATATTATGCTCCTTTTATTTGTAAAAACCATTTAAAAAACATTTTTTAGCTGAGGGCTGTACAAACAGCACCTAGTTGAATCTAGCTTTGGGGTTTGCCAGCCCTCAGTTCAAAATATTCCAAGAGGGAAGGTTTTCTTATGTGATGTATATTTTTCATGACAAAATATTCCCCTATCCTCTGAAGTCTCACAGACCTGTCGCTTAGAAAAATTGTAAGGATTTTTGTCAAGTTTTTCCTTTACAGAAAGATTTTCATCGTTTGCCATCTTAGTATACTTGGCTCCAAATTGATATAACTGATTCTAGGAAGTGGAAAAAAAAAACAACAACAGAATAAGATGTAACATTTTGTAGTTGGCAAGGGAACTCTACTACAATATCTGCTGCCTCTGTTTGTAAAGGAGTTGGAAGAATAAGAAAAACTGTTTTCGACCAATACGAGTCACAGCTACTGGGAGCAATGCATTGCTATACAGGAACAACACTCCTGACACTGATTTTGCAAGATGCTCTAGTATACAGGGAGATGTAGACAGGCTACGTTTTAATTTAAATGAGCCATCACACTCAGAGCAGTAGCCTCAACAGTTTACATAATACATGATGAAATCTGAGGCTCAGTGTATTTAAGCACCTTGCCCAAGAGTCCACATATCATCTCAAATCATTTCCTTCTGATTCCAAAATAAATACTCTTTCCCCTATAAACTGATTCCCAGGATGGGGAGACACGAATTTTTTCAGAACAAAGTAGGAAACTAGGCATCTTAGCCTCTAGGGTGCAAGTAATTAGCGACAATTTAATTGGAATTGAAAGTGTTTTCACTGCGTGAATAAAGAACACCAATATAAAAACAGCTTTGCTCCACTTTCGAACTGTGCATTAGCAGATAATCTTACCAGTTTCACAAGTGGCAGAGCCCTGCGTAAGTATTTCTTAGTTCTACCAGCATGGATGTACCAAATTTATTTGCTCTCTTGTGACTGAAGTTAGGGAAGCATTTGCTGTACTTGGGTTCAAAATGGTATCCATTTTCAGATGAGAATTAACGAGATTACATCTAAGGTTCATTCCAATGGTGCTGCTTCCGTCTGTAAATGGACCTGCAATAAGGGCCTCCCTTCCCCTCCCACACACACACACACTTTTTCTCTTCTCCTCTTAAACATATGAATTATATAAATTAGGTAACCTATACAATTACTAATTATTTTAGCTTAAATACTCGAAGCTTTCATTCATCAAAGGATAACATAAAGTTCTTATTTGTCTTATTCTGCCAGTAATCTTCCAAGTTTATGGTGTAAAAGTATTTAAAATTATAATAGCAGTGAAGCACAGGAGGAAAAATTGTAGCAGGTCCATATCTTATTGCCAAACATAAAAGATTATAAATATTGAAATAATAAAATGGGCACTTTTCGTTTTAGAATATTTGACAAGGAAAATGTTTTGTACTAAGGATTCATCTTTCTGCTCTGGAATACAAAATGAGTTAATTTCCTATAACGAAATTTCTTTTTTAATAAAAGAGATTGTTGGTGTGAAATTTGTCTTTTCCTCTCAAAAGAGTAAATAAAAATAAAGACAAATTTTAGCTATAACC
Organism: Globicephala melas; assembly: GCF_963455315.2. Classification (NCBI taxonomy): domain Eukaryota; kingdom Metazoa; phylum Chordata; class Mammalia; order Artiodactyla; family Delphinidae; genus Globicephala; species Globicephala melas. The sequence goes on from NC_083322.1 coordinate 9,302,985, forward strand.
TGGAATATAAATGTTCTCTTTCTGAAGGCCCAAATCACTCATACATAGTCAATGTCTTCAATGTCTATTTCACTCCCGCGGATGCAGAAAATAAGTCACATCCCTGGATGCAACTCTCCCCATCCTACCTTTTCAATATCTTCATTTTTCCAATTAAATTAATGTTTTCTACCATTAATCAAGTGCTAAGTCTTTATAAACATAAATGTATGCCTGTCCTACTTTGTTCTTTGAAGTCTGTGCTTGCTGGAAAGAGAAGGGAAGAAAATCTGTACCAGGTGAATGGAAAGAAAGAGGCTTTCCTCTTCACATTCCATCACTCTGAGTGAGTGGTGAGGTCTAGAGCACAAAATACATTAGGTTTCCTCTACTGTTTGCCTTTATACTGGAGGCAAATTAGAAGACTGATTAAATTATCCACAGTTCTGCAAAGTACAGTGACACTTATAATTACCTGATTTTATGAACATGAAATATTTGCATATTCTAAAATCAGTGAAAAATAATTCACTTCCCTGTATCTTCCAACATTATGTGTACCCTAGTGTTCAAGCCAAGAAACATAAACCCTGTATCACATAATTAAGTATATTGGAATAGATTTTCTAATTCTAAAACTGGGAGTTTAATATAAATTTATATATTTGGACACAACTCTTTTTGTACTTCTCCTTAAGCAGATGTAACATTAAAAAATTTTCAATATCTTTTTTCCAGGTAAGATAACAGTAACTTTTTATACATATTTATAATTTTAAGGTTCAAATCTGGAACTTCTTTGCCCTTTTCACATTAACAAAACCTTTTATCTAAGCAGCAAAATTCTGGTAAACTTCAAAATAGCTCAGTTTGAGATTCTTGTCATATCACCTTCTGAATGATCAACTAAATGTACATGAAATCTCCCCGTCTATTGCTATATCTGTGTAAGCATGTTTGTCTAGTTAGAAGCACATGATCAGAAGTCATAAGCCTTCAAAAAAAGATTAGTGTCTGCTGGAAACTCCCTCCCTGTGGCACTCAGCTTTGTTTTTTCTGAGGTCATCTCAGAGTTAAGAATAAGTTGGAAAATAAGCTCATATCTTTGCAAACGAGGATTGCGGGGAAAAATACAGCTTCAGGACTCGGGGGAGACAGTGCCCTGACAGGCAACCCATTAAGTTCAGCACGTTTATCTGCCTCTTCGCACCTGCTGAAATCAGACAACACGTTTGCCAAGCAGACCTTCTAATGCTAATTCGATGTTCCAGTGGGGACACCTACTTTGAAGAGATATGTCCCAATGTAAATTATTAAATTGATCACGTGGCCCACCGATTGATCTCATGGAAGTTTCAGCAGTATGAGTCATGCCTCCTTGGGACGAGCAAATTTCGTTATTTTCTGAAAGGGCAGAAAGGCTCATCTGAAGGCAGTTCATTCTTTAGGAAAAGATGGCAACAACTGAAATGTTCTCTTCTGTCTCACTTGCTTTTTCTCTAAGTTCATATTCATGTTGCATTTGCCTTTGTGTGACTTTTAGCAATTCCTGCTGTTGCTACTGAGATTTCTCTATGTGCTTCTGATGGGTGTTCTGATCACCCACGTGTTTTTAATGGAGTCATCTGTCCTATTACCCGATGTTGGATGATTTTATATATAGGCTTACAGACACACACTGGGTGAAGAGTGAAGGGCAGTCATAACTACAGTGGGGGTCATGGACAGTAGCATCTTCATGAATTATTGCTCTGTTCTGCCTGACGAGGTGGACAGGGTCAGATGACCCAGACCCTTGAAGTGACATTAAAGATTTGGGCTCTTACCAGGAAAGATGGGAAGTCATTCAAGAGATTTTAGCAGGGAGTGACACAATCACATTTTCATTTGAAAAGATCATTCTGGTTGAGTGTAAAGAATGGCTGAGTGCTGAGAAAAGCAAAGTTCTTAATGATTCAGGAAACTGCCTGGAGAGACAGAAAAAGAAAGGAGGGTGATGGGGGGTAGGCTGGTTTGTCCCTGCAGATATTTCTATTGAAAAGATTTTAGTGGCTAAGTGGCATTTACCTTGGTGAATTTATCACCAAGTTTTGCAGAACCAGAAACAAATTCTTACGATGGAGATTTTATGCAGAATCAATGAACTCTCAAAACCAAAAAGCAAGGAAGTTATCATTGTTCCCATTTCACAGATGAAGAGACTAAAAGCGTGACAAAGCAGATAGTTTTCCCAAGTGACAAAGTTTATTGGAGTTAAAGTGAGATTCAAATTTGCTCTGTATGATTCCAAATCCCATGCTATATAGCCTCTCTGTTGAGAAATGTAATTGCCCATGGATTAGACAATCTCTCCTGATGAACCAAATTGTACTCAGGAAAGCCCAGCTCCTTAAAGCAAACAAACAAAAAAATCTCAGCGTATTTGGAGATTAATTATTCATGGACTCATTTTAGAATTTCTGCGAGCCTTAATATGGTCAGTATAAGGTAAACTTTTATCTGTTATTTACATTAACATGTCAACTTTGACACCCTTCCCAAAGGGAAAGGTAAGATTTTCTTCTCAAGGAATTACACTTAATGTAAAAATGATTGACTTCTTAATCAAAATTCTAAATGTTTTCTCTTTAGTGTACGAACTTTATCATTTTCACTAACATAGATTGATATTAGCCATACTCTCTATGCCTGATTCAGTGGAAATGTGGATATACTCATAATATCCAACATTAATTAGTCAGGGATTTATATTGCACCTGCTTTCAAAACTGACGTGAGATCATTGTTTTACTAATACTCACGTCTCTATCGAGTCAATATCTGCAGGGTAAACATTTAGCTTCTTTATTTAAAGCCACTTTGTTTCAGTAAAGAGAGGATTATTTTAAAATTTGCTCATGATTCTTCCCTTTGGCGAGCTTAAACCTACATTATCTATTATAGGGAAGTGAGTTGAATGCTTATCGTTTTATAAATTTCCAAGAAATATCTAATCATTCTTTAAGAAGGTTAATCTCATGAGTGAGTGGTGAATTTACTGTCGATATAGTATTAATATTTCTATTACTTTTTTTTTTTCTTTTTGGTACGCGGGCCTCTCACTGTTGTGGCCTCTCCCGTTGCGGAGCACAGGCTCTGGACGTGCAGGCTCAGCGGCCATGGCTCACGGGCCCAGCCGCTCCGCGGCACGTGGGATCCTCCCGGACCGGGGCATGAACCCGTGTCCCCTGCATCGGCAGGCAGACTCTCAACCACTGCGGCACCAGGGAAGCCCCCTCTATTACTTTTAAAAAGTAAAAATGGAGAACATCAGATAATACGAGGACTTTGTTTCGACATCTAGGCTGCCAGTTAACTGATTTCAGTTTTATCTAAGTAGATTGTTTGCATCTAAAACTGGAAGCTAGAAGAAGACAGAATTTGAGATCGTAAGATCAAGGATCAGGTTTTGTCTCTCAAAATCTTGATTTCATAAAATGGGGAAAACAGAACCAACCTCATAAGGCCTTTATGTAAAATAATATATAACATGTTTGAAAACAGGCTGATACATTATAAAAGGTGTATATGTTTTCGGTTTTATTATAGCAACCAGGTGAAATAATTGGAGTATACTTTTCCCCTACATCAATCATCACTAAATATTTTAGATGATGTAATCCTATCAGTAAAATAATTTTGAGTTTGCAACCCCTCAAAATGTGTATTTTAAAAAATAAAGTCTTTATATGAACAACTATCACTAGTTTATCATCAACAACATACACAAAGTCAAACTTATTATTAACAGTAACAGATTTATCCACATTTCAAATTACTTCCTGGATAATTTTTTGTCTCTTATCAGATCTGATTAAATCATCATTAATTTTTACCTCATAATGTGACCAAGAAAGGGCTTGTATTGGGAGTATAAATATCAACCCTGCCACTTTCATGTTGTTTTTGTTTGTATCTTTAGTGTAACATTCACTATGAGATTTCTTTAGCCATTTTTCATTTTAGGAGAGTTAATAAACAAAATGTCTATTGTCAATCCATCTTCTCTTCTGCTTAGAATTATTGGCACCATGTATAAAATATGAATAATGCTTAATTTATTTCAATTTTTAGATGAAAATAACTAAAAATAGAAGACCTAATTTTTCTTTCCATGTTTCACATTCCATACTTATGTACTCCTAGCATCTTTACTTTGGGGATCACTCACCTGGGTAAGTCTAATGATTGGTAATAAGACAAGTACATACATCTTAATTTCTTTAGAAACAGCCACAGCTACTGATTTTTCTCCCATGATTATATTTACTCTATTCAAAACTAAAGATTTTAGTATTATAAAAATGAGATTTCCCGATCTACTGCATATCTCTTTATGAGACAGTTATCACTAAAAACTTTCAAAGATACATTTGATGTTGCTAATTTTCACAATCTTACCAAATTATAAAGTATGACTATGATCTGTTCGTTAGGTGAGATTTATTTTAAATAGCAACATAGTTGGACATGTGTGCTAGCATATACTAAAAAGAAGACAAAAAAATCTAGGGCTTCCCTGGTGGCACAGTGGTTGAGAGTCTGCCTGTTGATGCAGGGGACGTGGGTTTGTGCCCCGGTCCAGGAGGATCCCACATGCCGCGGAGCGGTTGGGCCCGTGAGCCATGGCTGCTGGGCCTGCGCGTCTGGAGCCTGTGCTCTGCAACGGGAGAGGCCACAACAGTGAGAGGCCCGCGTACCGCAAAAAAAAAAAAAAAAAATCTAATGTCATGTAATACGTATTAAGACATACATAAAGGCTCATCTTGTTCACTTACAAAATTGCAGGCACGGTTATCTGTTTCATAATAATTGACAGCACTTAGCACATAAGCATTCTATAAATATTTGAGAATTTGATTATTCCAGTTTCAGAATCATATGAGTATTGTTGAATAAAGTAAACCTTTAATGTTGACATTGATCACTGGAACCACGGACCACATTTGGCTATGCCACATAGCCAAGAGGAGTCCTTACATCCTCACTGTATGGTTCACGCTTCTCTAGAATATTTCAAAGTTTCTAACATTCTGACCTATTATCAGGCTATATTTGTTTTGACAGTACGGTCACAGCACCTATTACTCATAAAACTTATAGTTCATTTTAAAAGTGGAGCCTATCTTTAACTGACAGTGAAAAGTTTCTCTGATTGAAAATCCCTGCTGACTCAAAACTTATTCCTAGTCTCTTATCAATTGCTCTTTTCTTCCTGAGAACAGACTAACAGTACTAAGTCATAATCTCATTTTTTAAAATTTTACTAATAGCAAGGTCAATGGTATGTATGTACCTTCCTGAATCATTTTTCTGTGCCCTGTGAGTTTGGGTTTGGATTTTACTCACACAATAAACCTATGTCGACAGGCATCAGACAGACTACTGAAGTTGTGTCCTGTTCCAAAGTTATGGCAGGTGAAGTGGGCTCAGCCTTCATCCGATCATTTCACACCAGAAGGGGAGACACACAAGTAACAGATATAATGAGTGGAGCAACGGCCTGTAGACAGTGTCTTCAAGCATCACAAGGCCTAATTGTGCTTTGGAGCTATAAAGCATTTCTCCCTTGCCTTTCAAGAGCTGCAATATTGGGAGCAAGAGGTATAAAGCACAGGTTAAATTAGATCAAGGATGGGACAGGACCGTTCAGGTGAAGCACTTCCATGACTGCTTCTGTAAAGAATCAGCTTCTAGTCATAGATCTACAAATTATCAAGGCAAAATAATCAGTCGGCCAGGTAAGCACTGATGACCGTACTCACACCTCTGGAGACTCAATCAGCAGCGTTACTATAAATTTTTCTTTTTCCAATTCTTTATGTTTAGATTTCAGGACTTTTTAGATCTCTTAGTTCTATAACTAAGAGAAGTAAAGCACTTAGGCATAGTGTAAGGACTCGCTCATTCTATAATAATACGAAATGACCTGTTTTTATTAACGTGCTAGCCACCGTGTTAAGAAATTTTCCATACATTATTTCATTTTATCCTCACTATAATCCTATGATATATGTACCTTTTACAGGTATATATAGGTAGGGAAACCTAAAGAAATTAGATAACTTAAATGAGGTCATACAGATAGTAAGATAGTAGACATATGAATTTGTGTCTTATTTCAATATGTTTTTGTTAAATGTTTAATTAGATAAAATTCGTTTTAGGAATGCCACGAAAGTACCACCTCTATCATATCTGCTTATTGATGCCTGAAATTCTACCATAAAAGATTCATTCTTTAGTAAGAAGCTACTCAACTTTCGTTAAAATGAAAAAAAAAAAAAAAAAGCTGGTTATAGGAGCATATCAAGCCATATCAATGTTTTAGACGTCAGTGTGACAGAAAGCTTTGCTGGTTAGAACATCTTCACTTTGCCAGAAGTATAAACTTGAAATGACACAATTCATAATATTTTGGATCACATAAGCTAAAAAACCCAGGCGTAGAGGCGTGACCAGGCAAGGTCCATGTAGGACCTTGACTCCTCTCTGTAATTCTTCTAGATCAGCCCCGCCTCTCCACTCCCCTACAGCCTTCATCTTCAGGGAGAGTGCAGGATGGCCAAGCTTTTCAGGGAGAGTGAAGGTCACTGCAGGAGACTTTCTCGAGAGAGAGAAAGCTTTTCTTTTCCTCCCTCTTAGAAGCCCTGGGGAAATCTGGCCTGAAGTCTCACTGGCTCAGAGGATGCCTTAGCCAGCCCTGAGGCTGCTTACTTAATGACGGGCTTACAGCTCCCCATCCTTGAAGAAAGAACTTTGGAGAAAGGAATGGGATGATACTGACAAGATGAGGCCAAAAGTTAGTAAAGTTGGCTGGGTCCACCCCTAGGAGCTTTGGCAGTGCCTATGCCTGGATCGAATCTCAGACCAGTAAGATTAGAATCCAGGGGTGAAGATGTGGAGGAATGCATACGGTGGACAACTGGCCACCATACTTGTAAGAAACCTCTCCAAATGACGTTAAGGTGCAGCCAGAACTTAGAATCACTCTGGTTCAGACTCTGGAATGGGGGTCAGAGTCTATTAGAGTCTATTACCTAATCCATGTGGCTGCAAGAGAACATGGCGGGGGGCAGGTCAAGTGGAATGAAAGTGAGACCTCAACATTATACCAAGTCTTAGTGACAGATGACATAAAAGAAGTGAGAGGGCAATCTGATCCCTTGAGAAGTGAGAGGGCAATCTGATCCCTTGAGATGTGAAAAGGGGCAGGTATTGAGGGACAGGGCAGGGAGGAAGAAATACAGAAAAAGGGAAGGGAAGAAAGAATATGAAAGTTTCCATTTCCTGTTTCACTTAAGGGTCATTCTTAATAATAACAGTAAAGACAATAATTACAACTCCATTTACATAAAGCATTTAAAAATACTTTTTCATCTATTGTCATTTCAGCTGCGTTTGGGAGTTTCAGGCTTTTGTCAAGTTAAAAGTTCTCTGATAAAGGCAACTACTTCTGTAAAATAGATGACATGGATGAATGAAATACAGTTTAAGTTTTAGCACTGTAAAAAGTATCAAATCACATTTAAGAATATGCTTCCTGAATTACCAATCAAAAGTCTACTGAGCTGTGTGTGTGTGTACAATTTAACCATAGTAATCTAAAAATTGCCCAAAAGAACATATAGGTAAGTCTAGCTAAGACAACTCTCACACATCAAAATAAGAAGGTGAAATTAGTTCTCCACAATATTAAATATATCTCAAAGACACAGTCTTTAGCAGTGCTGTGTTCATGAAAGAATAGATGACAAGGAGAAAAAATGAAATATCTAGATAAGAAATGAGACTTATCAAATATCTAAGTATCAAAAGGGCCATAAATAAGAGAGAAAAATGAGAAAATTTAGGCAAAGCTACAAAATGACATTAACTACTTGGTATTTTTCTGTTGATAAAAGTGATTAAATACTTCAAATATCATGGAAATATGTAATTTAGAAATTAAAAACCCTTATAACTCATCCTCCAGGGATTAGCAAGTTAACATATTGGTAGATATTCCTCCAGATTTGTGTATTATTATAAAAATATGATCTTTGTTTTTCTTATTTATGTTTTTCATTTATTTTTTCCATCTTTTAGAAATCTAATTCATTTTTTTTCTAACAATAAGTTACTGCAAAATATATTTAACCAATCCCTAATTGATGAACATGTATGCTGTTTATAAATTTATCACAATTAATGTAATGCTGTAATCAATATTTCTGAACAAGTAACTTTGTATTCTCCTATTCATATCCATATTTCAATAGAATTATTAAAATTTTATTAGTAATTTCTAAATTTAAAAACCAATATTGTTCAACTTGATGAGAAAAATAATATTTACACATGGAAAAGACATAAAAATAATAAACTGTGAAAGAGGGAATAGAAGTTGCTAACCTACAGAAGAAAGTTCAACTGTCACAGAAATCAAAGATATCCCAACTTAAACATGGAGCTATCATTTTTCACTCAGTAAAATTATTTTACATTCTTTTAGAAAACTAATATGCATCAAGATCTTTAAAACGTTATAAATCAATCATTATAAACATATAAACTGAACATTAGCCAACATCTAAAATCAATTCATGAAAAATATGTAATTAGAGTTGGATATAAGTAATAAATGAAAGAAAATATAAAATTACAGTTATAACTATAAAAATTTAAAAATAGGTTGAAGTAACTATATCACCATATTACAAGGGTTTGAAAGCAATATGATTTTTTATTTCTGTGTGTATATGTGTGTTTCCCTCCAAGTGTACTTCTTTTATAAGGAATAAAAACTTTCATGACAAAGACGAATGATTTTCCCCTAATCAACTGCTATGCATTTATATTCTTGTATACTGGCTCTTCAAAAACTAATGCCTAACTTTGCTGTAACAGATGCCATTTTTACTTTAATGATAGAGCGCAGTATTGTAACTTAGATGATAGAAATTTTTCTCATATATTTTAAGAACAACAAATAAGAGTTCTCATTATTTAGAATAAATGCAAAGAGTGATTGACTACAGTTTTCAAAATACAACGACAACAGGAGTTTCTCACACAGTTTCCAGCCATTTCACAACATTCTTTAGAAGGTTTAGAAAATTACTGTGTTTGAGATGTTTGAAGAAAACATACCCTCCAACATTCTTTGTGTCTTTCCTTGTGGGCCCAGTCAGAACCTTTGAGGATCCGAGTTTTGAAGTTATTGAAAATGATTTACCTTTAATCATCACATGTGTGAAGGCTACGGCTTAGTGCTATTCCCATCCCTGACATAGTGTTCGACACCTATCTTAATTCTGGGCAAGAGCAACATGGCATTCATCTATGCCTTCTTATTTCGATGATTATATTTAGCACTGTAATGAAAGCAAGCACCAACCAGAAATACTGATTACTCCAATTTTCTTATCTTCATTTTACTCCACATTCTGACTTTATTAGATTTCTGAATCACCACAAAATAAGGTTAATCAATCACTATTTTCTGCTTTTGGCTTATACTGTCAGGCAAAATGATACCTTCAAAACTCATCAAATTATAATTTATATATGGGTGAAGATGCCCGGTTATATTTTTTTCATACTAAGGAGCTACGAGCACAGTGATGGGCACATAGTAGAAAACATAATAAATTCATGCCCAAAGGAATTAAAAAGAAGCCATAGTCCTTTTTTTAATCACAGGAACTAAAGGGATTAAACATAAGGTAATCTCTATTTCACTAGACTATTTTAAATGTTTTTTCTTCGGCTGACAACGGATTAATCTTCAAAATTTGCTAAGGGCTCATACAGCTCAATATCAAAAAAAACAAAAAACCCAATCAAAAAATGGGCGGAAGACCTAAATAGACATTTCTCCAAAGAAGACGTAGAGATGGCCAACAGGCACATGAAAGGATGCTCAACATCGCTAATTATTAGAGAAATGAAAATCAAAACTACAATGAGATATCACCTCACACCTGTCAGAATGGCCATCATCAAAAATTCAACAAACAATAAATGCTGGAGAGGGTGTGGAGAAAAGGGAACCCTCCTGCACTCTTGGTGGGAATGTAAACTGGTACAGCCACTATGGAGAACAGTATGGAGGTTCCTTAAAAACTAAAAATAGAACTACCATGAGACCCAGCTTTCCCACTACTGGACATATACCCAGAGAAAACCATCGTTTGAAAGCATACATGCACCCCAATATTCATTGCCCTGCTGTTTACAATAGCCAAGACATGGAAGCAACCTAAGTGCCCATCAACAGAGGGATGGATAAAGAATATGTGGTACATATATACAATGAATATTACTCAGCCATTAAAAGAATGAAATAATGCCATTTGCAGCAACATGGATAGACCTGGAGATTATCAAACTAAGTGAAGTAAGTCAGACAGAGAAAGGCAAATACCATATGATATCGCTTATATGCAGAATATTAAAAAATGATACAAATGAATTTATTTACAGAACAGAAACAGACTCACACATAGAAAACAAATTTATGATTACTAAAGGGGAAAGGTGGGGGCCAGGGATAAATTGAGAGTTTGGGATTGACATGTACACACGACTATATTTAAAATAGGTAACCAACAAGGACCTACTGTACAGCACAGGGAACTCTACTCAATATTCTGTAATAACCTAAATGGGAAAAGAACTTGAAGGAGAATAAATATATGTATATATATCACTGAATCACTTTGCTGTACACCTGAAACTAACACAACATTGTAAATCAACGATAGTCTACTACAAAATAAAATGTTTTTCAATAAAAAGCTAAGTATAAAGAATATTTAAAAAATTATATACTGTTATTTTCCTATAAGTCCATCAATTATTAAGAGATGGAATATTTTTAAAGTTCTTATCCAAATTTGAGGAATGTTAAGAGATGGAACATTAAAAAATACCAAACAAAAAAAAATTTTTTTTAATTGAATGAGTAGTCTTCACACTGATGTCACATAGAGGACATTAACTCAAATTCCAGAGGAAAATAATAGTTTTGTCTCCCTATCCTTAAGACATCCAGAATTTCAAATGTATGCTTTGCCAGAAAAATTAGGAAAGAGGTACAGGAAATTACATCAGACATCTGTACAAGGTGCAACTAGTGAAAGGATCTCAAATATATCTTGAGTTAGTAACTGTGAAGTAATCTCACAGGGGTAGAACTGCATGAGTCCCTCTAACGCTAGAGTCATATCAATTGTTTGAAGAGGCAGCTTATCTTGGCGCCTAAAGCTCCAATACTGTGGGAGACATTATTCTAATCGCCTGACAGTAATATTCAGCGCCCTTTGCTTCTCTATCGCCCCCACGTGGTCACAGCCTGATGCTGCTACACAGTAAGATGAACCAAATGATTACGTGTCTCTCTGCTTCAGGTTTTCTCTTTTTCTGTCCTGTCATTCCATCTCCTATTGCTCAGTTGAAAAGTACCTACTCAACTTTCAAAACATCCTAGGGATAATTTAATCATTTTATCCAGGAAACGTCCCGTGAAATTTCAAGGTGGACCGAGTCCCTTTTAGGTGTTCCCTTAGCATCCTGTACTTGATTTCTGCTAAAATGCTCATCCTTTTATATGGTGATTTTCTACTCCTATATCTCTGCATGATGCTGAAACTTTAGGACTAATAGGAAGTTTCCTGTAAGAATAAGCAAACATAAGCTCAGGAAGCGCCTGACTTGTGATACATTCTGTGAGGATTACCTATCTCCTTTAGAACTGATGCTTTGCTTGGCAAATACATTTCTCATTCTAATTTGCTTCCCTTGTAGCTTTTCTAGAGGGAGGAAATATTTCCATTAGTAGATATCATTATCTTGGTCCTCCTGACAGGTCTAGTTATCACTGCACATGAAAACCATGACATTCTGAGATATATACTAGTTTCTGGGAATTTGGTTAGCATGTGTGCATTCATCTCCACGGGTGCCACTGACATCTTAGCAGGAGAATTCTTGGTTGTGGGCAGGGGCTGTCCTGTGCACTATAGGATACTTAGTAGCATCCATGGCCTTGACCCACCAGATGCCAGTAGCATCCCCTCACCTCTCGTGACAAACAAAAACATCTCCAGATAGTGCCAAATATCCCCTGGGGGGGCAAACCTGCTCCCGGTTGAGAACCACTGCCCTAAGAGTAATTCAGCCAGTTTGAATTACTGAATTAGGTAGAAATGGAAAAAGCAAAACCTCCAGTTCTAGAAACAAGGGTCTTGGATTAGCAGTACATGGACTCACTCACTATGTACCCCAACCATTCTTGTGGCTGCAAGTGGCTGTGTCCTCAGCTGGGAGGATATAAAGGCTCATCTAAACCGGCGTTTAGGATCTCATGTGATTTACTTCTCTTACCCACAGCCCATTTGTCAGAAAGGGGACCCTGGAGCTTAATACAACCTGTGTTCTAGGAGAATTTGGCTCAGTGGCTCCAGTTTGCTGATTAATATAAGAGTTTCTCCAGACTTACAAGATCTTTTGCCCCATCTAGAAGAAAGTGGTTTAAAACACAGCATGCTTTAGACATGTTACTTTAAATACCTAAAAGTCAGCGTGTGTGTGTGTGTGTGTGTGTGCATATACACACACGTGAGTTTACCTTGATTGTCAGCTTTAGAAATACCCGTTAACAGAAATGTAGTCACTGTTTAAAAAGAATTAATTATAAAAAAGGAAAGAAAAAAAAAAAGCCCACTCGGCTTAAAATGCAGGTTGACTCTTGCAGGGAATGTCTTTCCTTCTGATGAATCACACCTGACCTCCGAGGTCGCCTATATACTTACTCAGAAATGAGCCGGAATTGCACCTGCACGGCACATTTCTCCCTCATTAAATCCTTCCTCATCCATGGAAAACTGGCTGATGCTTTCCAGGCCCCTCCCGTGTGGCCTGAAGAACTTTAATGGGGCGGAATCACATAATCACCAAGCACTCCCTGGTCTGGTGAACCAACTGCACATACTGAACAAACAGGGGCAAATGTTCCTCCAAAGGGCTGATGAGTCCATTGGCGGTTTAATTTAAGGCTGTCCTGGGGTAGCCATGCCAACTCACCTGGTCTCTTTATGTTCGTGTGACCATAGAATCAGACCAATTCCTTCCTTTTATTCTGGGACTATGGCTTCCAAATCACAGAAGAATGAAAACTCTCCCCTGATATTCATCTACAGACTCAGCTTTGAGGTCACCGGCCTCCATGGCAATTGTCCACACCCATTCCTTACACCATTTGCAAAGCAGCTCTGAGGGGCTAGTAAGAAGGGTTTATTGCCGTATCTGCCGTGCCCACGGATGACAACGCCAGGCTTGCACTTGAAATAACTTCGCTTAGTCCTTTCGGGTGTCAAGAATTCATATGACAATTGTAATGGACCTTTAAAATATTAATAATATTAATAATGTTATCTGACATTTGTTGAGTATATACTATATGTTAGGCACTGTGGCTAACCACTTCACATATATCATTTCATTTAATGCCTACAACAATTATGAGGTAGGAACTATATACACATGCCAAGGTCTTCCATATGAGCACTGAACTAACTTTTTCAGATTTTGCAACAAGTGCTAGTGGTTCCTTTATGTTTGAAGAGTGCAGTACTTTAGAGCATTTACCTATGTGTATTTTATTCTCATTATGATCTGTGAAGATTAAAGGCAATGTCACTGCCTCACTTTACAATGGCAGCCTCTAAGCCTCTCAAGTTTTAAGTAACTGGGCAGTAGAAGTGGGAGGGCCTTATAATCCAGACCCACTGACCACAAAGTAGAGGGTTTCCCCTGTTCTGTTATAAATAGAAGAAAATCTTCTTGACCCATAAAACATATAATGACAATTGAAACATGGCCTTAAAATATCCTGAGAAAGCAGAGGCTTGAGCTCACCGCTGCCTTTTCTCATTGACTTGTGTTTTAGGCCAGGAGTCAGCAAACTATGGCCCACTGGCCAGATTTGGCGGCCACCTGTTTTTGGAAATAAAATTTTATTGGAGCACAACCACCTGTCTTTGTTTAGGTATCATCTACAGCTGATTTTGTGCCACCAGCTACCATGTCTGACAGCTACAATGTCAGAGTTGACTACAGTCGGCCCTCCGTGTCCCCGGGTTTCACATCTCTGGATTCAAACAACTGGATCCAAGGTTGGTTGAATCTGCTGAGGCGAACCTCATGGAAACAGTGGGTCATGTACTCATTGCACTGCACCACTTTATAAAAGCGATTTGAGCACCTGAGGAGTCTGGTACCCCTGGGAGCTCCTGGAACCAACCATCACCCCAGTGGACACCAAGGGACAGTTATAGTTGTGATACAAATTGTATACCTGCAAAGTAAAATATCTATTTTCTGGTCCTTTACAGAAAAAAAGATCACCAATTCCTCCTCATTTAAGTTATAAATGAATTCTCCTTTCCTGATATTTGGCTTGGGAATGATTGTGAATAAACTTTTTTTTTTAATTGTTAGACAACCTTAGGACAGTGTCAGTCTTCATAACACGAATAGAATGAGTTCGGAAATATTTTGCAGGAGAGACATTTGTTATTAAAAATCATTTCCCAAAAGAGCACTTGTGGCTTCGCCTCTGGCTAAATCCTCTGCCCATCCTGGCTCTCGCGCCAGCCTGGGGCTGAGTGCCTCCCAGCCCACGGTCACGGGTGCCCCCCCACCTGCACTGGGGAGGTTCAGCCCCACACTCTCAGTGAACTCCTCCATCACTTCCGTTTCTATGTACTCTATTTTTAGCCTACTTGTCCTTTCTTATTATTGTTTAAACAGGTTAAAATCTCCCCCCAACATAAATAATATCGCTTAGGTCCTATCTATTCTTCTAGCTACCAATTTGTTCTGTCTCCCATCTTTTATGGTGAGCTTCTAGGAAGACTTATCTACAATCACTGTCTTTGTTCCCATTTACTCCCCAACCCATTGCCTTTGGTTTTTTGTCCACATCACAGCCCACGTGGGCATCTGTATGTATGTGGATGTGTGTATGCACACAGACACACACACACACACACAGGCGAAAATTTTTGTAAATGCCCTTTACTTCTTGAGGATTAATTCATAATAGTGGAATTGCTGAGTTAAAGGTAATAACATTTTAAGACCTCCAGAAAAGCTCTGCTTACGCTTCTACCAGCAGTGAACAAGAATACTTAATTCCCAGGACACTGCTGACAGTGGGATGTTATCATCTTTAAAATCTTAATCAATTGGATTAAGACTAATAGTTTTGCAATGTTATATTAATTTTGTTTTCTTTGATTACTCATAAAGTATTATATATTTTCATAGATTAACTGGTAGAGGATTAAGATCCAATTTCCAGAATACGGTTTTTGAAAATTTTTCTTTTTAATGTAAAACACTTTTAAAATAAGCCAGTAATTTAAAAAATTGTGAAATACCATTCAACGCAATTTTATCAGTAATTTATCTGAAATAAAGATGGGCATGAAGTCTGAATAAATGTGACATATTAAATTAAGAAAATATCAAGACGTAACTTCAAATGTCAAAAATTTATGAAAATTTGACTCAGATTTCTAGGGGAAATTTTTAGAAATTATAAGAGCTAGTGGGTATATTTAATATTTCTCCTTGAAAAAGAACCAAACAAAACTACAAAAAATAAAGACTCAAATAGAACAATTTTAGCTTAACATTTATGAAATATGTTTCTATTTTGTTTTCATGAATTCTTCCTTAATATATGATGGAATAAAAGCATATCTTTTATAAAAAACTAAAAGCTTATTAAAATACATTATTTTTCACCTTTTTATTGGGGCCTTTGAAGCTAAGGAGCTAACTCAATTAGATAGGAATTAAAATATGACAGAAAATGGTAAATTATTTTGCTAATGAAATAGTCTAATGTTAGATACAGCGAAACAATAATCTTACGGTGTGTTTTCTGTACAAAATACTTGAAACCATATGGGGTCATTTGACACTATTCAGATATAAACAGAAACTAAAGTATAAATAACATACATAGAAATTGCTTGGTGTCAGGGCTAAGGTTTGATAATCAGTCTGGTCATGATGACTAAACATGGCTTAAAAATATCTTGTCAGTGAAGGTGTGAGACTCCTTTTGTGGACCTGTGATGTCTGTTAAATTAATTAAAAAGCAAATCACAAGATAACACATTCTGAGAAATATTAGCAGGTGCTGTTAAAGATTAATCCTGAAGGGGGCGCCATATCATTTTTAAAGGACAAGTGTTTTTACCTGACTCCAAATTAATTTATGCATTTTGATTGTTTAAATAATCACCTTCTCCATTAAACTGTAGTCCTTATATTTCTATTTATTTATTTACCACATTAAGAGTGTTCCAGAAATGTTAATTGAATGAATGAATCTCCTGTGACAATTGAGACTTCATAGTTTTTAAGCTAATGAAGTTAAACCTGTATTATGTTTAAAACAATGTACTCTCCCTTATAACCATTAAATGTAGTCATTTGTTACAGCATTAAACAATCTGGGTCTGAACTGATGTGTTTAACAGAACCATTTTACAGTATACAACATAAGGCTTAAAGTTTATATAATCTTTGGCCCTGGAATTCTGCCTCAATGAATATGTTCTAATGACATAATAATAGATTAGAGTAAAAATTGATTATAAAACAACATATTTTTGAAATATTAAAATTGCTTAAAAATTACCTTCCTTCGCTATTACACTTATTAATGCTGCTATTATTGATGACCAAAGCAACCGATCAAAATGAGATGGATGAATCAAGAGAATTATGAAATTATTTGTAATCAAGAAATTCTAAATCTTCTAATGGAGAGATTCTAGGTTGAAAATTTTTTAAGCCAATTGCCAAAAACAAGCAAAATTCATCTATGTCTGGAGAACAGGTCATCGTTTGGTGGAGGGGGCACTTAATCACTCACTGATTCCCACATATATTTTCTCCAGGGACATCTATCTACTGAGAGACTACTGTGTCCAGGCTCTGTGCTAAATGCTTAGAGACCAGAATCACTGATTCAGGACCATGGAGGGTCTTGCATATAATACACGAGACTTAGTAGTTTATCATGTGAACAGTGGGGCAGAAGAGTAACATGAGATTTATAATGTAAAGATGATCATTACAGTGGATCCAGGTGTCGATCCAGTCTTGCAGGGTAACAGGAAGACTAGAGTGAGAAACACCAATTATTAGACTCTTGAAATGGTCCAAGTAAGGGTAAAGGGAAAGCCTGAAGTAAGACAGTAGCCATAAACACTGAAAGAGGAGACAGCTATGAACGCCAGCAGAGATGGCATGTTTTGAGTCTCTTGTCTTTTACAAGGACAGCAGCACATAAAAGATACTGTAATGTTTGAAATGGGAGGGTAAAAAAGGTAAAAATGGACTTCGCTGAGGAAGGTCTACAACGAGATGTAGCCATTGGTGGGTCAGCTGGTCAAGGTTTTCTCTTATCCTTCAGTCAGGGAGTCCATGGCCCATGCATATAAGCAACAAAGGCAATCATCTGAACAAGTAATTGCAAGCACTGGAATGTGGGTACAGAGTGAGTGGCAATGAATTATGTTTACATTTATTTAAGTAATTATTTAAATCTGTAGACCCTTTCATTTGTTATTTGAAGAATGATTTTCTTCTCTTTAATGTTTCTCTCTTCTCTTTGTGTTTCTTCTAACACAAAGACCTCAAGAGTAAAATAGTACTGTGATATGTTTTTTCTTTCTTTTATAATTGAGACATACTTGACATAGAACATTATGCTTTCTGTCAACAATGAATTATGTAATATAAATCTTGGATCATTTCCCCAAAACAAATTTAGCACCACTTTGAAATAAAATTTCAAATGTATACAAGATCTAATTTGGTAATCCCTCTTGGCATGCATTAGTTAGCATACCTATGCCATCTATGTAAAATTTCCCTCTCACTGTTTCGGCCTCTCCCGTTGCGGAGCACAGGCACAGCGGCCATGGCTCACAGGCACAGCGGCCATGGCTCAGGGGCCCAGCCGCTCCGCGGCATGTGGGAACTTCGCGGACCGGGGCACGAACCCGTGTCCCCTGCATCGGCAGGCGGACTCTCAACCACTGCACCACCAGGGAAGCCCATCCTTTACCTTTATTGTAGGACAATGATCCCTTCCTAGTTACCTCTTTCCACACTCCTGCTATTTCCTCCAGCATGGCTCTCTTTCACCAGCTGCTAAAAAGTCTCTTTAAAAGTTGAAGACTTTGATCACTAGGTAAACATTGTGGCTTTAAATGAAGCTATTCTCTCTCATTGCCTTACAGATTTCCACAGCAATTCTTTCTAGTGGGATTTCAGCTGAGTTTCACCCAAAAAACACAGGTAGTTGTTGAACTATCTTCTTGTGAATCTTTTGGCCAATCAATCAAATAAGACAATTCATGTAGATACGTAAGCATATGCTCTGGATAACATGGTATAATGTTAATTTACCTTTTGTTCCACCTTGAAAGAATGTGAGCTATTTCCGCCTTAATTCTATTCCAAGAAAATAATTAAGTGAACTCTCCTCTCTCTGAGCTCTCTATCTCTGGGTGTCCCTCTGGGTGCAAGCTCAAAAAACCACCTTCTACCCAGGAGCTATTTTAGATGGATGCGAAAAAATAGATCCAGCCAGAGGTGAGCAAGAGAACTTTGAAAGGAGGGAGGTTATAAAGATGGGTGGTTATAACGCAAGAGAGAAAGGAGCTATGCCTCCCCAGGTCCCCAAGTCTGAACCTGGCTTTTGTTGTTGTAGTTGTTTGTTTTTAAATCCTATTCAAGGTGAAAACAATGGGGAAAACAAAAATTATCAATAATCAGAAATGAAAAGGAGGCATCACTAGAGATCCTTGAGATATTATAACGACTCATTTATTCCATAGATCTCTGTGACTTTATAAACATAAGATTCACCTATATTTTTCTAAAAAAATTACAGGAATTCTTTACATATCCTGTACACAAGTACTCTGTGGCTTCCTTTTACCTCTCTCAAAGGTGCTTTTTGAGGAATGAAATTCTTAATTTTAAGTAACCACAATTCATCACATTTTAATTTCATAAGTAGTGCTTTTGGTACTCTGTTAAAAAAAAATCTTTGCATGCCCAAAGACATGAAGGTATCACCCTATGTTTTCTTCTGGAAATGTTACTAACTTGGTTTTCACATTTAGTTTGATGATCCATTTCAAATTAATTTCTGTATGTTTTGAGGTAGTGTCAAGTTTCATATCTTTCCACATTGAAAAGGACAATCTTTCCCACTGAATTGCAGTGGAAGATAGATAAATAGATAGGCAGACAGAAAGATATGGAGATATGTATATCTGAAATGTTTGGAAGTGTTTCTGGACTTTCTATTCCATTACACTGCTCTATTTGTCTATTCTTATGCTGATACCAAACTAACTCAATTATTACACACTTATAGTAATGCTTGATAACTGAGAGTGTAATTAAACACCTTTGTTCTTCAAAAGAATCAATAGATTCATCGATCTTGTTTGTGGTGAAAATCTATTGGACCTAATTCCAGAACCTCCAGTTGGTTAGTTAACTGATTATAGGATGACATGCAAGGTGGACTTGAAATTCTGTGGTCATGAGGACCAAGGCTTCAATACATGGCAGAGGAGTAGACATCACAACACCACCTTACAGCAGAAAGAGCAATGGTTACTGTGAAGGTTGACCTTAGTCTGTGAATACCACAGACTAAGCATCAGATCTGCCTTGTTTTCTAGGTACCATGTAAGTTTCCTGGCTACTTATTCAACACCAGGCAGAGGTAGAAGTTCTCCCAGACCTGATTAAGTTTGAATGTCTTGCTATAATATTTAGCTGGAGCTCAGAATAAGATACAAAATTATTCTGATAAAGAACAGAGAAACATCACGGTATTTTTCACTGGTGTGTTATGAAGTGAAGTTATAACCACCAGACATTCAGAAATACTCACTTCTCTTGCTTCAACCAACTCTACAAAGGCAGGGACCACAGCTACTTCGTGTTGCTGTCCCTAGATCCTACAGCATATGCTAATCAAATCAATAAATCCCATTATATGTAGCAGATTGGGACTCTTTGTATGATAGCTCTTGTTCACTGTGATATCGATGGTACTTTTTTCTATAGTATTTAGGATTTAAAACTCTCATTCAATTAGCACCTTTAGCAGTTCCAAACCACGGGGCAGACCATGTAAATACGGAAATAACTGGCCTCCAACTGGTTACCTCTCTCCCCATCTTCTGCATAACTTAGAGCAAGTTTCAGCACTTCATAGCATCACTTGCTATATAAATATATCTCACAAGCCATGATGACCAGAAGAGGTTTTAATGTCCACTGGATGAGAAAATGGAGGGAGGATTACATCAAACAGTACTGAGCATTTCCCTCTGAGAAAATCCTCCTGGACTTGCCCTGCTCCCATACCCCCCTCCCCAACCTCTCCTTTTCTATGCAAAGCTATTTGCATCAGCTCAACCTCTTCCAATTTTGTTTCAAGTGTCCAAACATCTATCACCTTACCCTGTGGTCAAGTATATGAAAAGCTATTACATTAAAGAGAACTTTAAACTTAACTAGAAAAAGCAATCCAACAAGGTGGAAACTTCCATAGAAGAGTATGTCTATGCCTGTGTGGATGTGTTGGATTTGGGATATGGAGTGACTGAGTAAACAAACGTATTTTCCCCGTCACAACATCTTTCTTGTCACATAAGCAATTGAAACCCAGACTGTATATTTTTTCATACCGATCCTGTCAGCTTCTTTAGAGAAGTCTTTTCTTTCTATTGTCTTGTTTTCTCTGCTTAGCAGTTTGTAGTTTTTACTGCCTCACATTCCCCTGCAGGAAGCAATTTAAAATCCTTTTTTTTTTCCTCTTTAACATTACAACTCACCTATGAATACAGTTTATAGCAAAAACAATTTTTGAAGAGAAAGAGAACATCAGTCTCTCCACAAGTTAAATTTCATTCCAGGGCTTCCCCGGTGGCGCAGTGGTTGAGAGTCCGCCTGCCGATGTAGGGGACGCGGGTTCGTGCCCCGGTCCGGGAGGATCCCGCATGCCGCGGAGCGGCTGGGCCCGTGAGCCATGGCCGCTGAGCCTGCGCGTCCGGAGCCTGTGCTCCGCGGCGGGAGAGGCCACCATAGTGAGAGGCCCCCGTAACGCAAAAAAAAAAAAAATTTTCATTCTAAAAATGAAAAATCAAGTTATGGTCCCAAACTTTACTTTATCTACTATACTTGTCAAGGTTTTTAGTTGAAAGCAACAGAAACTAACTCTGGAGGATTGGAACAGAAAAGGAATTTCCTGAATTATTAATTGTGTTAGCTTATAGAATGAGCTAGAGCCTTTAAAACACCAGCTCAGAAAACCAGAAGAGACAGTGAAAGGCTACAGAGCTAGAATCAGAGTCTAAAGTCATGCCACATAACTGTCTAGGGAGGACACTATTGCATAACTGTCTAGGGAAGATACTATTGCATAACTGTCTAGGGAGGACACTATTGCATAACTGTCTAGGGAGGACACTATTGGTACCATTTCTCAGCGTTAGATGCTTCAGCGTGTATGTTTCTGGCTCTGAAATATCCCAACTCACTGTGAATTGCCAATATCCAAAGGGGCCTTTGCTAGTCTTGTCTCCTTGCTTCTTTGGTTCTCAGATTGATGCTTAAGATTGGCTGAGCTGAGGTCATGTGCTTATGTCCTCACTTTTCTCATCGATAAATTAAGCTAAGTTGTATATCACCCACAGAACTTTTAAAATTACTTGCAGGGGAGCCTGGGAGAATTCATATTTCTCCTTTCAGGAGTCTATGGCTTTCCCAAATTCTAAGACTCATTGGTTAGAAATCTCCAAACATAAGGAGGTGCAGCTCCACTTGAAAAAGCAAAACAAAGCAACAGCGATAGCACCAAATGTCCCATTACAGTCATATGATCATGTAGAAATTTCTAAATTAAATTTGACTAAATTACATCTAACTCAGTATTCTAGATTTGAACATATACCCAAAGGATGGCCTGTTTAAAAAGTTTAGAAACATGCCTCAACAATATATTGCCATATATAATAGTATTATATATGGAAATTTTATGATATGGTAATAGAATGCATTATATTCACGTATAATATAATACTAATATAATAATTTATATACTTATATATATAAAGTATATACAGTTGACCCACAAACAACACAAGTTTGAACTGCACAAGTCCACTTATACGCAGATTTATTTCAGTAATAAATCCTACAGTACTATACAATCCGAGGTTGGTTGAATCTTCAGATGTGGAACCTTAGATCACGAGGGCTGACTGTAAGTTATACACAGATTTTCCACTGCACAGAGAGTCGGTGTCCCAACCCCTTCATTGTTCAAAGGTAAACTGTACATACTTTTTATTTTTTTTTTTAAAGAACATGGCTATGTCCTTTTAGCATTCCCAGGCTCACACTATGTTCACTTTAAACAAAGCCATTATGTTTTATAAGCTTTGATCTTTTCCCTCTTTGCTGCCTCTGTGTATTCAGATAAACAGTCATAATCTTCTATTTGACCTCATAATGAATGCGGCTACTTATTTTGTCTCCCTTGACCCTACTGAATTGTAGGATTTTAATATCTTTAAGATATAATAACCAGAATAGCATTTCCAGTAGGTAAGTCAACTGGCAAATTGCATTTGGAGCATGGTATTTTGTAATCACTCTATCTGCTTTGAATGGATGCCACCACTCTCTCTGCCGCTGCTTCCACCGCCGTCTGCTTCTCTCATACGAAATGTGTTGTCAGTAATTGACACTTCTGGAATTCCAACTACCCTCGATTCTTCTTTGTTGCTTCCTTGCTTCACTTGCACTTCTGTCCTATGTTATTTCAAGTTTCCCTTTCTAGTATCAGATAATCCCTTGTTCCATTTCTGTTTCCTGGGGTCTCTCATGCCAATGTCATAGTTTGGGTCACTCCCACCATCATTTTTGCCAAACATCATACTAACAGATTTTGTCAGAGAAAACCATTAAAACGCATTGTTCCCCAATTTCACTGGACAGACCCTATTTTTACTGGGCATATTCTTCTCTTACTGACTCACGGCCAATTGTTTTATATAAAAATGTTTATAAAACTTAATTTATATGTAAGAAGCTTTTAGAGCTTTTGTTGTTTCCTTTACATTGGAATCTCCCAAAGTGAAACCACATTCTCACTCACTGGTTCTCCCTTCTGACTCTTCAGAGGAGAATGAATTCATTAGGGATGTCCGAAGGTCCTAAAAAGGACACCATCTTTAAGTCAAAGGCATCTGGAGTGAATATTTCCTCTAGCTTGTTATTTCTGTGATCACAGGCAAATCTGTTCTCTTTTCTATGTCTAACTTTCTCTATCAGTAAATTAAAATAATTACATCTAACTCATACAACTATCATATGCTTCTCAGGGAATCTCTCTGGCTTTAATTCATTCCTTTATACTTTAAATGTGGGTGAACATTGAAACTTTCCTATTTTCCCCTTATATTTTCTTTTAGAGTTCTGTCTTCAAGTCTCTTTAATTTGCTTCTCAAATATGATTTCATAGATGGCTCTTGATCCCAGAGGTTATCCCTTGACTCATTCCTGGTCTTCTGTTCTCTATTTAATGGAGCCGTACCCTGCTCTGTCAACACCCCCCAGGATGGCACAAGAAATGAATTTTTATCGAAACAGTTAATCAGGCAGGCCTTACAAATCATCATTTCAATATTTTCTTGGAAAATGTAAGTCCTGATCTGCCTGTGAGGTTAGAACAAAAGCTGAATTGCTTTGATACAAAAACCTGAGATTACACTTTTCTAGTACTTTTTTTTGTTTTTCCCCTGAGAGACTAGGGTTGAAAAAGAGAAGAAATGGAATGGAAATGAGGATAAGTGGGAGGAGAGAAAGGAGAGTTTACAAGTCAGAACAAAAGGATTATTTTAAACACGAGTTTTAAAAATATAATTTAATTTTAAGTTGCTTACATAGTAATAGACATTTGTACATCTCCCTAAGCCTGCATTTGCCTTGTTTGTGTGGGATTTTGTGAAAGTTCAGGAAAAGAGCTGGTTTCTATTTCCAGCTCAACATCTGAAGAACAATGACAGCCTGTGGACAAAAGTTCTGGGGCTGAACTGAGAAGTTTGTGGCAGAGGTGAATGTAAGAGTAAAACCCCTGGGAAATTCATAAAAAAAATCTGGGGGACTTCAGTAACCTTGCAACAAAGAGTGGGGTAGGAATTCGAGCCATTATTATTAAGGTCTTAAGGATCACGTTAAGGTGATTCCTACTTATACTTCCAACTACTCACTGCATATTTGTAAGTATATACCTTACTCTTAGCTCAAATACAGTATTTCTAAAAGTAAAATCATATTTCCTAAATAATGTCCAAAATCGAATGTCTATTACTCTTACAGGTACCAAAATAATGGCATCAACTTTCCCCCCTTTTCATGCTGTTTGTTACTAAGCTTCATTTATTATGAAGTCTGTTCGATAGTAGTTACCATCAGAAAATCTACTGTCTGTTGTTTGGCAGTATTTCTCATCAAAATAACTGCCTAAGTAATGTTTCCTTGCTTGTTTGCTTACTTTTTTAAAAAGTAGCAATAGGAATCTTGACATTGTACACACTGGGAAAAACTACATGCACTGCAAAAGAAGAAATAATTTTTTCTTTCTGTATCTTGAAAAGCATACAAAGCTATCACTTTTCTTGTTAGGATTTCTTGGAAGTTTCTGGGGGACCCAGAGCACTGTTAATAGAACTTATTCAAAAATTCCAGGTAAGGGAAGACTCAAAAGAAGTGGAAGGGGCAGGAATTTAATAGAGGGTTAGCAAGAGTGGTCAGCTGGGGTTCAGATAGTTTCCAAAAAAGCTGGTCAAAAATGGTGTGTGGAAAAGGTACAAATTGTTTTTGTGGTTAGTAGCCTTTTCATGGGCAGTCTGGGTTGATCAAGATGGGTAGGGGGCTTCCCTGGTGGCACAGTGGTTGAGAGTCCGCCTGCCGATGCAGGGGACATGGGTTCGTACCCCGGCCCAGGAAGATCCCACATGCCGCGGAGCGGCTGGGCCCGTGACCCATGGCCGCTGAGCCTGCGCGTCCGGAGCCTGTGGTCCACAACGGGAGAGGCCACAACAGTGAGAGGCCCGCATACCGCAAAAAAAAAAAAAAAAAAAGATGGATAGGGAAAAAGTTAATGGTTAAGGTCCTACAGAAGGGGATGAAATAGGACACCGGAGGGACAGAGTCTGGGGACACTCACTGTGGAAAGTGCTCACCCCCCTGGGTCTCTCACCCTTCCCAAGCAGCACAATAAAATACAGCAGCAACACACACACTGAGAGTTTTTCTAACAACTGATGCAGCACAATATTTTAAAATTCTCCCTGCAGGCTTTCAGAAGTTTTTGTTCATTGATTAGTGCACGTTTATGTTTTCCTGTCCATAGAATCATTGCTTCTCAATGCCATTCAAACATAAAATCCACGCAAAAACTTGTAAGAAAAATATGCCCAGGTAAATGATGGGACTTAGTTTCAAAGTGAAACCTAATATTTATTTTATTTGGAAGAGGGTAGAGTTAGCCTCCCTCAGGTTATCTTTGAGCAGAAGAATTCTGAGCTGCTGAATTTCTGTTTTCTAGAAACTATTTACTAGCTTTAAGTTTTATAGATTATGGTATGCAAGGTATCAGGATTTTGAGATTCTGTGCTGTGGAGAAAAAGCAGCAGACAGCCTAGAAGTGTTTGCCATCTACTGCGAGTAGAAGTGATGGGGTAGCTGGCTTAGGGAAGGAAATTCTGAAAATGACCACATATAGGTAAACAGGAAGTTTAGGAATTTTATCTGCATGACTATGATGTGCCCACTTGCTTTCATCCTTTCATAAAACCTTAGTAAATTCTACACTATTTACCACAATTGAACTTGTATGCGGGTTGGCATGGGGAGTTGAGAGACAGAATGACTTAAATTAGAACAGCACAGCCGAGGGGACCAAATCCAACTCAATCACAGATATAAAATTTGGGGAAAACTTGTCAGATTAAACACTGTGATGCTTAGTGAAAAAAATGATGTTGTTAGTGACTTATTGACTATTAATAATGTCAAGAACTTAGTATCTTTAAAATAATGAAGAAACATGTTTTGTTTTGTTTTTTAATTTTGCCATACACCTATGATAATGACGGCATGGTTTATACAATAGAACTTTATCAGAAATTAGGCAATTAAGGAACTATCACTCGAAGGAGAGTAGCAATTATCAACAAAATGTTCCAGCTCTGATGCCTTTATGTTTGTACATCAGGAGACTATGTGACTGTAGGACTAGATTTTTTTTTTTTTTTAGGACTACATTTTAAGAGAAATAGTTTAGAGAGTTTATTCCTCTCAAAACATTCTGACCCTTGAAATACAGTAGTAATAAGTTACACTTGGTCAAAGACTATAAGGGTACATAATCTTTTTTCATAAAGAAAAATAATAGTAAATTTAAAAATCTCAAAAGCATCAACACTTTAACCATTTTAATTGTCTTGGTTTTACTTTCAACGCTGTACATACGGTATGCATAAATATCTGGAAAATTGAATAAAGTAGAAAATAAACACTGTTATGTTTGCTAGAAAGTATGATTACCCTTTAGTTATTTTAATTTAACAAAAAGTAAATTTGTTTTTACATATTTTCTTTCAGTTTCAAAAATATATATTAATTTGAATAATTCAAATTATTCAGAATTTAGGCATATAATGAACTACATTTACAAGGAAGTAATTTTTGTATATATCCACATTATATTTGTTTATATCCTAATTTCTCAATAAATAGTTAATAAGTGAATGAAATACTAGCTGGATAATCAAAGCAACTTAACTTGTACAAAAAGTAAACTTAGCAAACTGCTGGAGTATTTGCTCATGTCCTCTTGTTGACAACCGTTATGGCCCGACAGCATAATCAGTGCTTCTCAAAGTGAGGTCCCTGAACCAGCAACATTAACACCACCTAAACATTTGTTAGGAATCTGTGTGTTAACACCGCCTTCCACTGATGATGATGTGGACCAAAGTTTCAAAACCACTGGTCTAGGCTGCAGTGAGGGTCCCCTGCTTCCACGTTTACTACCTCATAGAACAGAACACCATCCAATAGGACACCTTGAACAATCAAATTCTCTCCCTCTAGAAGTTAAGCTAAGAAACCTAAACACTGGAAATTTCGTAACAGGTGATAGTTTTTGAAGTTGTTAAGTCGATACACTTAGGTATAACTTGAACTGACATTTTGGGGCCTTGTGAACAACATCAGGTGTTGGTTTATTGACAAAAGTAGGAAAATAGAGCAGATATATAAAGAGATGAGAGAAGAGACACAGAGATGGTTAAGTAGCCACCCTTGTTTCTATATTTTTCTTACACTTGGTTCTGGCCCCACGTCATTTCTGGCTGCATTTTTTGTTCGTGGCTTTCGTGTGCTGTTTCTGTATAAATGATCTATCCCACTCTCCCCTTTATTTCCATGAGCTTAGTTCCCTTTCTCTTTCCTGCAACAAAATAATTCTAATACAAATGTGTGCCTAATAGTAGTCGGTTAGTTGTTTAAATAAAGGAAAATAAGAGTGAGCAACTGCTGAGTACGGCTAAATGGATTTGCAATTAGTTGGTGGATGCAGTTATTTAAATGAACCTTTGCAAACACAAGTAAAATGCTAAAAGCAAACCAAGTGAAGATATATACTTCGGAGCATTGTGGATAAGTGTTTTCTAATTAGCTATTAAACTATCCTACGGACACACATTTCTAGAATACACTCTGGTTGTTCTAGTTTAAATGAATCCCGTGATGCCTTGGATATTTCTCGATGTAGCAGGGTAAAAAAATCCTCAAAGCTGGGCTTGCCTGGTGGCACAGTGGTTGAGAGTCCGCCTGCCGATGCAGGGGACGCGGGTTCGTGCCCCGGTCCGGGAAGATCCCACATGCCGCGGAGCGGCTGGGCCCGTGAGCCATGGCCGCTGAGCTTGCGCGGCCGGAGCCTGTGCTCCGCAAAGGGAGAGGCCACAACACTGAGAGGCCCGCGTACCGCAAAAAAAAAACCAAAACAAAACAAACAAACAAAAAAAACAACAACAGAAAACCCTCAAAGCTTTAGCTTGCTGCTTATTTCTTATTTGATTTTAGACATTTTATTTACCCCTTCAGAACTTTCAGGTTTTTCTCCACTTCATACTGAAGAAAATATCTATTGCAACACTGTGGTAAGGCACTGGTTTTATATGAAAAAGAAATGATCTTATCTTAAGATATCTCTTACCTTAAGAGGTTTTCTTACAATATTTCTATCTAAAGTTTTCTTTAATTGGCATTTTATTGATACTAAGACACAGGCAGCAATTTTAGTGATTTCTGTGTTTGAATCATTATTATTCTAAAAAGTATTATTCTTTGGTATGTTTAGTATTCATTACTTTTCTTTAGTATCTTGACTAGAAATGTTTTTTTCATAGAAAGCCAAAATATTACATGCATTTTTTCACATATCAATAACTACAATATAAATATATTTTAAATTTTTTTTCTAATTTTTAGGAATTCCATGGACAAGACCTTACCTAGATTTCATGGCTATGATCATGAAATAAAACGCTCGAACTGCATGACATTTTATCGTGCATTCAACCAGTGTGTTTAGTTATAATAGAACTGACTGTAGAACACTTTTAATGAAATAGGAACTTACCTATTCAATTATCAGAACTTAGAATGCAATGCTGATCTGCTGAAGGTACAAGAAGAAACAGGCCAGAAAGACCTACGACCCTAACAAGCTTCCAGAAGGGTCTGCCCCAACACACTTGAAGCACGAGTGAATTCCTTCCTTACTGGCTATTTCAAAACACCTCTGCTGCTGAATGATGTTCAATAAAATGAACTAATTTTTCTCTTTTCATCCCTGATTGACACTGTTAGGAATGACCTCTTCTTTTGCAACAAGATTTATACACAGCCTAAATTAGAGAAGAAAAGAGAAAATAACAAATTCCTCTGAAGTGGGTTCTTTCTTCTTATTTTCACTTTTATTCCTCTACCCAAGCTTCACTCTGTCAAATCTAGGATCTTGCCCCCACAGTGGACCACCCCAAGGAAAACATCTGGAACCTTGCTCTTACACTTTCCGGCCACATCGTGCCACCTGTGCCCTAGCGGATACCCACGGTCAGTCACACAGGCGCCTTGTTGCCACTTCCCATCATACCACCTCTAAATGAAGCCGGCACAGTAAGCTAGGATTACTCACTGCCCAGGTCTGCATTCATGAAAACTGCTTTAAGTCGTTCTTCACAAACGTCCCACATGCCTTTTTTCTTAACTCTTTGCATGTTCTTTCTACCTGTCTGTTGCTGCCAGCATCTTCTTATGCTAATCAGGATCCCAGGTCACATATGTTACTAAGGAAAGCCACAGAAATGTATGTCTTGGTTCACTATTTGCCTAACGTCAAATCAGCCTCTCTACTGCTTATCATTATTGATAATTCATATTACAGAATACTAATCTATATTCCTCAACTTCACTATGAAAAACTTAAATTTGGCCTATTTATTAGTTTCCTATACTTATGGCTACAGTCAAAGTAGGCTACAAGCCAAATAACTGAAATTAAGTTTCTGATCACCCCTTTCCCTCTTCACAAATACTTTCTGGATCCTTATTTTTAAGACTTCATTCATCTTGCATGCACCCTAGTTTTCTAAATATTTTCTTAAGTTACTACTACATCAAATTAAACTCCAGACTAAGTGTACAATATATTATTTCTTTAAATTTGGCAGGTACTTCCCTGGTTTTTCTCCTTTTGTCCTAAAATGCCTGCCTTGACTATCTATTGCTAACTAATAAAGCATTACTCACCTGAACCTATCTGAAAGGACATCTCTTTTGGAAATCATAAGGCCAAATCTAAATGACTTCTCCTCTTGCTTCGTTCCTTCCTGCCATTATTTTCATTCTTTATCATTTTTACCTTGTGTAGGACCTGTATATAAGGGACAGTGGTGAAAGGAAAGCAATGTTTATTAAGAACTTATGTGTCAAGGGATATTCTGAACATTCTTCATTAAAATGCACTATCGTATTCTCTCTTATCCTCCTATCCTATAACATTAGATGTATTATCTTTACAACAAAAGGAACAGGCTCCTTGGAGAAATGCCTAATTCTATGGCTGGGCAGGGTTAACACTAGAGTAGCCTAGAACATCGTGTAATCCCAGAAAGTAAGAAAGTGATGCCACCTCCCCCCACCCCTGCCAGAAAAAAAGGACGGGAGCATATCAAAAAGACACCAAGCACACAGGAACCAATTAAAAAGAGCCCCGAGTGGCCAAAGCTGGAACAATGTGAATAAATAATTAAATCAATAGTGTTAGCACTGGATTATAACCCAAAGAAGAAAGTAAATATCCATGAACTAATAGAATGATTGAATTAATTATGGAGTAAAAGGACAAATCTTCCTTAATGAAGAATTCCAAATAATAAATGTAGAAAGAATGGAAGAAATTGAAGATTACCAATAGAAATATTAGATTAATAGATTATCAATAGAAATATCAATTATCAATTATATTATCAATTATATTATCAATATAATCAATAGAAATAGAAATCAATAGAAATATCAATTATCAATATAATTATCAATTATATTATCAATATAATAATAATTGCTGTAGGCAAGATCCACTGATGCATGATAAAATTAATGAGCAGAACTTTAAGGAGAAGCAAGATATTTACATAGCCTCAAAGCTCCTCCTCCAAGTATTTATTAATTATTCCCATAATTTTCCACAATTTCTTTGATACTCCTCCCTTGTGGAGGTGAAGCATAATTCCATTCAGTGCAGTGTAGGGTGGACTTCATGATTTCCTGCTCACAAATACAGTACGGAAAAGGAAACAGTAAGTTTACAGAGGAGAAACCTGGCAGACGCCACCAGAACCCAGTGATCAAGGTCACCTCACCAACAACAATTCACCTTGATGTTATATAACCCCAGGTATGATGCAAAAAACCCACAACCCCAGTCTAATCATGAGCAACATCCTTCAGATCCAAATTGAAGGATGTTATACAAAAGTACTCTTCAGAAACCATGAAATACAATGAAAGACAGGACTGTCACAAACTGGAGAAGTTTAAGATATGATATTTCAATGAAATGTGGATCCTAGAAAATCAATAACAAAAAGATATGTGTAGAAAACTGGTGAAATCCAAATAAAGTCTATGGTTTAGTTAACAGTAGTATACCTTTGTAAATTTCTCAATTTTGATAAATATTCCATGGTTATGCCCAATGCTAACATTAGGGGAAGCTGGATGAAGGGTATTTAAGAACTCTTCATACTATCTTTGCAACTCTTCTGTGAATCTAAAAGCACTTCAAAATAAATATGTTAAAAAATCTTCCACTCTATCTTACAAAGAGGAATCCATTTCTGAAAACCTACTTCCATGTGTGTAGCTATTAGGGAGCACATCAGACTGAAGGGTTTCTTTCTAAAATGACCCACCTTCCTTGGAATGCCAGGATTTTTTTTCTTGTTACACTTGAATTCTGTCTTGTGACAAAGCACTGCCGTGAAGAGGTGAGTAGATACTATTAACTGCTAAAAATATTTCAATGATTTGTTTTAAGTTTGTAGATTATACACAAAATATTCAGTCTCTTCCTAAATCTTTGGGGGAAAAATGTAGGTTTAGTTCCCTGAATTACTCACTTTGGCTGCACAGTTTGATAATGCTCAGCAGACAACTGTTTACCTTCTCATATTTCTTTTCAATTTAGACACAGAATTTCAGATACACTGCTTAGGTTCTGTTGATAATGTGATCCTTGCAGATACTATTAGATTCTGTCCCCTCCATCACTAATAGAGTACTACTTGGAATTATAGATTTTTCTTTAAAATAACACCTGCTACTTCACAAAACTAACAAAGTAAAAATCACAGGACTCTTTATCTCAGTACAATGAAGTATGCATTTATGCATTTGTGATGCCTGATTTTTATCCTGAAAGATTTCTAGAAGAGTTTGTTAATAGATGACACGTGTGACCCTCTCCTCTGTGACAAGAGCCACTAGAGGTTTTAGAGTTTGATTGCTTAATTTTAAGAGCTAAATAAATTTATGTATTTATGTATTTATTATTTTATTTTATTTTTGTTCAGTCATTTTCTTTTTTGATTGAAGTACAGTTGATTTCTATTTATTACTTTAAAAAGATAGAATGTGTATGCAATCTTTCAATGCCTCTAGAAGAAATGGCATATATATGAAGAAGGTAAAATATTATATTTACACCAATTGATATATGTAGAAAGTGGAATATTATATTTAAGATTTGTTAGGTTTTCATTTTTTTTAAAGATTCTGGTAAAACTATTTCTTAAATTCTAATTTTTATGATCAGCACCGTCAATATTAGCTATTGTATCTGATCATCTCAGATGACTGCATCTAACATATCCACGTCTCTTTTAGAGGTAAATATCAAACATATACAGCAAAAACTCAGTTTGGCTATTGGAATTCTCGTTCAATTATTTTAGCAATTCTTAGAACATGCACTGGAATATCAAATAAAATAGGAATAAATAAGATCCCTAAGGTGTTCACACGTGGCGACGAGTGGAAGACAGATGACCCAAGGACAAGGCTAACATGCAAAGACAACCCCAGCTCCCTGTGTAAGTGATCATGATAGTGGGTCCGGGGGAGAAGTTACCTGTGCCTGGAATGCCTTCCTAGTACAGGTGACTTAAGGACCATCTCTTAAAGAGGAATTGAATTCATCAGGTTGGGGAAAAAGTAGTGTGGCTAGAAAAGACAATCCAAGCAGAGAAGCTCATGAATGCAATTTCATAGACGCGTGGGACAGAATGGGAGAATGAGGCAAAGTTAAGCACATATCTGAGTCTGTACTTCAATATATGTATCCTAGAGAGGAAGGCAAGAGATGAGCCCAGAAAGATAGGGTGGGACAAAATCGTGAGAACACAGTATTACACATTTTTAGAGTATTGTGGTGATTAAAAGAAAGGACCTTGGGACTTCCTTGGTGGTGCAGTGGTTAAGAGTCCGCCTGCCAATGCAGGGGACACTGGTTCGAGCCCTGGTCTGGGAAGATCCCACATGCCGCGGAGCAAGTAAGCCCGTGCACCACAACTATTGAGCCTGCGCTCTAGAGCCTGCGAGCCACAACGACTGAGCCCGCGAGCCACAACTACTGAAGCCCGTGCGCCTAGAACCCGTGCTCCACATCAAGAGAAGCCACCGCAATGAGAAGCCCACGCCCCCCAACAAAGAGTAGCCCCCGCTCGCCGCAACTAGAGAAAGCCCACACGCAGCAACGAAGACCCCATGCAGCCAAATAAATAAATATTTTTTTTCAAAAAAGGACCTTATTAACTATTTGAATTGGGTAAAGTTATTTTTCTCATATTTGTTGTGAGGAATAAGAACTGCATATAAAGCTTCTAGTGGAAAGTGCAGCATTTTATAAGCCAACAGGAAATGGCAAGAGTTGTTGTTCTTGCTATTAGTGTTGTTGCTGTCATTATCTTCATGACCATGTAGCAGTAAGACACTATGGGCAAATTTTAAGTAGGAAATTAACATGATCATATCTGTGGTTTAAATAGGTATGTTTTTATCCCATTGACTCTGCTACTGGCTATTAAATGTTTTATTTTTCTTTCTTTTTTTAAAAAGCTAGGGCCATGGAAAGCACAAACTTTAATCAGCCTCATTCTGCATTGGAAAAGGGAGAATATTGGGGGAAAGTGTTCTCTTTTCTGGTCTTGAACAGGATCTTCTCTACAATCTTGCTTTCGGACTCCTCCTTATTGCTCTGCGCCTGACATACACTAAGCTTTCAGGTCCCATCATCTCTGCTGTCTCTGTTTTCTCTGCATTTTTTTCTACGCTCTCTAGTCCTACCGCAATTTTCCCAAAACAAAATAGGGAGTGGTTCGAAACAGGCAGTCAAGCTAAAAGTCTGTTGTTTAGACTTTGGGCAAAGGACGAGGGTCTGAAGTTGGGGTTCAGGCAGTGAGGACAGAAAAGCTACGGGAAAATGAGATACATTTTAAAAGTAAAATCTAAATGAATGAATTAATAAAATTAGTTTCTTCCCTTGGGGTGACAGTGTGGTCATATATGGAGGCAGGGGTTATAGAAAATAAAGAGAGACCTTTTAGTGAGGCTGGGGCTATCTGCCCAATAAAAATCCTCATTGGAGGGCTTCCCTGGTGGTGCAGTGGTTGAGAGTCCGCCTGCCGATGCAGGGGACACGGGCTCCTACCCCGGTCCGGGAAGATCCCACATGCCGCGGAGCGGCTGGGCCCGTGAGCCATGGCCGCTGAGCCTGCGCGTCCGGAGCCTGTGCTCCGCAACGGGAGAGGCCGCAACAGTGAGAAGCCCGCGTACCGCAAAAACAAAAACAACAACAACAACAAAAAATCCTCCTTGGAAAGTTTGTGAAGCGCCACAGCTGGACTGCGATTCAGTGCTGGTGATTTGGATTTGGTGTGCATGACAGACTGGATTACTGTTCCCAACTATTTGCTCAGCCCCTGCAATGGGATTATATGGAATCAGCTACAATCGTGAGAATTCCTGTTTCTTCGGCAGGATGAGTCTGGTCCTCCCTGACCTTTGCTTGGTCGTTGACATGCTTTGGCCAATGGACATGAGCAGCCATGGCATTTTCTATGATTAAGGGGAAGGTGTGAATGTGATTGTCTGCGGTGCCTCAGTCCCTTGCTCTCTCCCTCCTGTTCTGTCCTCCACCCTGAGAACTGCATGACCCAGCTGGTGGCTGTGTTTTTCACTCTGGGGTCTGGAATTGGATGCCAAGTGAAACTGAGTCCTGCAGAGCCCAACTGGACCCAGCCAATCTGAACCCACCCTGCTGTCGTCACGTGAGCAAGAAACAAACGTTCTCTTCAGCAGCCTCTGAGATTTGGGGGTTGGATGTTATTACAAGAAAAGAGCCGACTGACACAGAATGCCTGCACCCCACTTATATTATCCCATAAAATCAACTCTGAATTTTCTAATGAATACCAGGGTATTTACTTTATCCACAAATTAAAATCCATATGAAAATACATGATGCCTAGTCTAAAGCTATGAGTCACACACTGGAGTTTGAAAAAACCTTTGGAAATCACAATGGAGTATTAATTTAGATTAGTGTGGTCTCTACAGCCTAAATTTCCTAGTTAATTCATCCTCTGATTTGTACTCCCTTATCTTGCCATTTTTCACTCAAAATAATAAAGTTAATTAAAATGAACACCTATTATATGTTGAGAGTTCCTTGAAAGTAAAAATTAAGTAACTTTTTGCTCTATGTGGCTAGGTAGGAATATCAGTGTTCAAAATGAAGTTCTTAATTATTTTATACTTCTTAATTCTTAATTATTTTGTTATAAAATGATATGAGGAAAAGAGGTACGTTTTAAATTTCAGGTGAATAAAGACTGGGAGAAAATACTTGCAAATGATGGGACAAAAAAGGGGTTAATTTCCAAAATATACAAACAGCTCATACAACTCAGTAACAGGAAAATAAACACCCCATTCAAAAAAATGGGATGGAGACCTAAATAGACATTTCTCCAAAGAAGACATACAGATGGCCAAAAGGCGCATGAAAAGATGCTCAACATCACTAATCATTAGAGAAATGCAAATCAAAACTGCAATGAGGTATCACCTCATACCGGTCAGAATGGCCAGCACCAAAAAGTCTACAAATCACAAAGGCTGGAGAGGGTGTGGAGAAAAGTGAACCCTCCTACACTATTGGTGGGAATGTAAATTGGTGCAGCCACTATGGAGAACGGAATGGAGTTTCCTTAAGAAACTAAAAATAGAGCTGCCATATGATTCAGCAATCCCACTCCTGGGCATATATCAGGAGGAAACTCTAATTCTAAAAGATACATGCACCCCAATGTTCATAGCAGCACTATTTACAATGACCAAGACATGGAAGCAATCTATGTGTCCATTGACAGATGAATGGATAAAGAAGGTGTGGGTATATATATATATATATATACAATGGAATACTACCCAGCCATAAAAAAGAATGAAATAATGCCATTTGCAGCAACAGGGATGCAACTAGAGATTATCATACTAAGTGAAGTAAGTCAGAAAGAGAAAGACAAATATCGTATGATATCACTTACAGGTGGAATCTAAAATATAACACAAATGAACTTATTTATGAAATGGAAACAGACTCACAGACATAGAAAACAAACTCATGGTTACCAAAGGGGAAGGAGGAGGGAGGGATAAATTAGGAGTTTGGGATTTGCAGATACACACTACTGTATATAAAATAGATAAACAACAAGAGCCTACTGTATAGCACAGGGAACTATATTCAATATTCTGTAATAAGCCATAATGGAAAAAATATGAAAAGTATATATATATATATATATATATATATATATAAAAAACTGCATCACTTTGCTGTATACCAGAAACTAACACACTGCAAATCAACTACACTTCAATAAAAAAATTTTTTTAATTTCAGGTGACACCATGGCTGGTTTTGATTTATAATTGTGTATAAGTTTATATTTGTGCATATGCAAGACAAAAAAACCTTAAAACTCCATTGTAATTAATAAACATTTTTTAAAGTTATCTACTTTTTTCCTATAGAAAAGGTAAACATTTTCAATGTTATGCCATATAATGGAAAGATAAGATAGGGCAAAAAAAATATAAGCACATAAATAAAAACAGGGTGGAATTAATAAATTTGGAATCTGTCATTCAAAATAAAGTCATAATTTATGTAAAACTAAGGTTACAAAACTTACTTATAGTCACAAAAATAAACATTTTACAGGCTAAAGTTTTAATGAGGAAGGGTAATTTGATTATATCTTTATGGTTGAAATACTTTTTAAAAGTTATATGTACTTGTCTAATGTAAGATTACATTTTGTATCACTGTGATGGTTCTATATTCCATGTAATCAAATCAGAGAGTCATGAAAACTGGATATAATATTCTGGTTTATATTGCCCTCATTTCATATTTATATATAAGAAAGACTGATAACCAAGACTGTCAAGTGGAAAAGACTGTCACTAATACAAACAATAAACTAAACGACCCTTACTGTATATAAGAAAATAACGTGTTTTTTTGCCACCTTGAGTTATCTAAACTACGATCTTGTTATGTTATTGAAGGACAGTATGTAAGGTAATCTAATATCTTGTTACATACTTGCAAGGCATGCATATTAACATCCCATATAAATGATATCCTCCTGAATCTAGAATGAATACAATGTCTCCTAATTTTATAAATTTGAGGTCATCAAATATGATTAATATCAGTCTCTGACCAGCATAGCTACCTACACGTATCCACATCCGGTCTTACCTTCCATGTAGAGCACCCATGATGGAAACCTTGCCTAGTAAATTACCTGTCTGAGAGAAGGCAATGATCCCATTGATGCAGTAACTAGAAGCCATGGTGATGGGGAAGGTGGAATGGTGATGGGGAAGGTGGAAGGCTTGCAGAGACTACCAGTAAGACGGCAGTAGTAGGACAGTTAAAACCAAGCGTTAAGTGAGGCACTGGGACAGGCTGAAGAGAGGGGTTTGTCATAAACAAATCTGCCTTGCCCTCTATCCATGAGAACTTTGGCTTGTAATTAGCAAATACCGTCTTTGCTAAAGGTCAGGTCTATGGCACAAAACCCGAGGGCTGAATAGCAAACTCACAATTATTGGGGGATGCTTAGGCTGAACCAGATGAAACTTGCTTTTGTATCCGCAAGATGCTTGAATATTAGTAATCTGATAGAGTTAAACCTCCGTGGCAGTATTAGAAGCTTTACATATGTTGACTCATAATTCTCACAACACACCTCAGACAAGGTATTATCATCATCTCTTTTTTAATAGCTGCCGAAATTTATAATCAAGATGTTAAGTACCCCTGACAACACTATTTTAGGTTCACTTGGGTGTAGTTTGTTTCTGGTACATAACAGTTTCCATTTACACAGCTGGTGTTCTAGAATGACTACAGTATTTTATATCTACAAATGAATAAGATGTCTTGGAGTTTGAAAATGAAATTTAAATCTTTCCAAATAATGAAGAGAAGCTTTCCACTGAAGAGTACCTTCATACACAGGCCTTTGAGTCAAGGAGTATTTAAAATTAAAATTTCTGATTTTTTCCTTTTCTTTTGCCAAGAAATATCTATCATTCTTTTTAATAAAAATGAGTACAATCTAAATCTTTCTTGACATTTCTAATCTAATGAAGGAAATAAAATGCTATGTTTCTTGTCATCTTTTCCCAAAAGGCTTTGAAATAAACTTGTTCAGTGATGACAGCATAATAATGAAAAGTGTATAATGAAAACAGCATTCTGACAGGTTTTCAAATACCTGTGTGGAAATAAGAAAAGCAACTCATTTCATGGCAGGACTGAACAGACCAAGGCCAAAGTTAGAAATAAAGAAAATAACACTGAGGCCAAACATAAAGAGTGAGATTCCTATTAAAAGGGACATGTGGGTAATTAACAGAGACGTGTGACCATGTGTTCAAAGCCAAGGCACAGGCTGCCAGGGAAGAGATGCATGTGAGATTAGATGCCCCTTGCATATACCATACACTTACTCTAGCAGAGATAGGCTAAAAAAAATAAAAGGAACAGCTATGTGCTCTGAGATTCATATGAAAGGAAGAGGAATAAAATTTCCCCATTTCAGTTAGGAGATATGTCAATAAATGATAATTTGGAGATTTTTTTTGAGCAGTGGAATTAGATAAAATATTTTCCAGACTAGAAAACATAAAGATCTCCAGAATGTTCTATAGCAATGATAATAAGTATTCCTAATCATTGTACTAACTGAATTTACTGAGCACTTACTATCAAAAAAGAATGATGCCCTACTTATTCCTTTATCATTTCATTTAGGACTCATTCCAAATGGATGAGATTGGTATAAATAATCCTATTTAATAGGAAGAAGCCTCAGATTTTACCAAAAATGAAATAGCCATTGTTACAAAGTTCAAATTTGAACCTTTAATTCAAATGTTCAACACTGTATTAAATTCATTGTTATTATAGAAAATTATTTTGAACCTGTACTTTTCATTTAGGATTTCTTCAATCATTTGAGTATATGCTCTGCTACTATACTGCAGATAATAATGGTCAACTTTATTGAATGACCGACCACAGAGAACGCTGAGCTAAGCATTTTACATGCGTTATCACATTTAATCCTCACAACTATCCCATAAGACACATATTAATATTGTCCCCATTCTATAGCTCAACAAACTGACATTTGAAGAGGTTAAGTAATTTTTGCAAAGTCATATGTTTTTTAAACGATGGAGTGAAATTTCAAACGTATTTATTTTAACTTCAGTATGAGCAAACTTAACTATATTGAAGTACATCAGGCTTCTAGAAGGGCTTGCCTTCTTATTTGAGTATTTTCATTTATGAACTTTTAGTTTCAAATTTTAAAGAGGTCATTGAATTCTTCTTAAAGTTATGGACTGACTTTAGATTCTGATTACTTGAAAATATGTCAAGTCTTATTACACAAGGAAAATATAATGGGTTGTGATTATATACCTTATATCAACAATGTTTCACAATTTCCTCTAAAATTTAGAAATAGCTTTGTGGAAGGCTTTGGTTCTAAAAATGTCAGGTTAACATCTGAGGCATCTTCATGGAATGAGTTCGTATATCTCCTGAATTGTCTTTTTAAGTTAGTTTAGTGAAAAGTACAGCCAGTTTTCAAGATAATTTGGTGGTTGGAGGAAAGAAAATTTTACTATTGAGCAAACAGTCATGCTTCTGTGTGTATATTTTCCTGAGCACAATAATTATTGTTGTCTGGATAAATAGAGCTTATTTTTATGTGCCAGCCTAAGTAGAATAATTAAATCCATATCAACATAAATTATTATTTCCACGCGAGAAACTTCTGTTTCTTTAAACACACCTCATTTTGGTGAACTGAAGATACAGCAATAAGATTTTGAAGTCTATGCATATATTTAAATGCCTTACTCCCAACATTCTTTTCATATTCAAGCCACATGTGAAGAACAAACATAAGTTTTTGAAAACCCTCAATTTTATGGACATACCACTTTATATGGTATTAAGTGCCTTTGGGTCAAATGCTGGAATTTCAGTTTTCCCATCCTTAATTCAAGAAGAAATATCTGCTTTGTCTATATCCTATGGCTATTGTGAGATAATGAGATAATATACATTTTTAATGTCTATAAATAGAAGGCCTTATTAATAAATTATTAATTGATGAATATGATTATGAGTAACATTCTCATTAGAGGGAGAGTTCTTCCCTGAAAAGTAACTCATTAGGCCTTTATTTCAAGGTAATGAACTTTTCTGTATTCTACCAGCTTTCACTTATTCATTGATGACTTAGAGTCCACTTTGTTCCTTCTGAGGCTTAATGTAGCTTACAATGTTAACTGCATATAAAACAGAAGAGGAAATAAAATGTAGACAAAATTATACCTTAAGGAACGGATAGATGCACTCTTATCTGGATATCCTAGATAAATAAATTTCTGTAACTGAAGAAAAATTTAGGCCAGAGGGGAACTATAGAACCCCAAAGTTAATACAGTCTCCATGTTTAAAAGAACATAAAACTACCAAGAGGTGCTCAATAAACATTTATTAAAAATGGCTACATGGGGCTTCCCTGGTGGCGCAGTGGTTGAGAGTCCGCCTGCTGATGCAGGGGACGCGGGTTCGTGCCCCGGTCCGGGAAGATCCCACATGCCGCGGAGCGGCTGGGCCCGTGAGCCATGGCCGCTGAGCCTGCGCGTCTGGAGCCTGTGCTCCACAACGGGAGAGGCCACAACAGTGAGAGGCCCACGTACTGCAAAAAAAAAAAAAAAAAAAAAAGGCTACACGACTGAGTTAACCTGGAGAGCTTCTATTACGTTTCAAGCCTCCTGACCTTAAATGGTAGGTGTGACATATCTTGTCGATCTTTACACAAAGGCCATTGGATGACATAACTGTTACTCCGCAGACCAAATAATGGTCTTTCTGATGGACATTTTATACTGCCCCTTTAGAAATCTAATTAAATTAAATTAAATCAGAACCCACTGAAGGCACTTCTGTGAGGATTCACAGTATATTCTAGTTTTTAAAGATGGATTTCCGCTTATCCCATTTGAGAACTTAGATGAAAGATTAATTCATGTTTTCCTGAGACATGTTGCATCTCATGTGGGCAAATGTTTGCAAACAGCCTGGTTTACTTTATGATTTGGTGATTTTCCAGGGCTTTTGCTTAATGATATCTATAAGGTTGATTCATGGACCGCTCATCAATTTTGACTATAAGACACAAGCGTTCGACCTACCAGTGCTGATTTGAAAATTGGAAATCTGACCTGAAATCCTGTTCATAAAAAGATCACACAGTCCGGAGGCAGTCTGAAAGGAAGCTGGATGACTGTAAGTAGATTATTTCAGTGTCTACACACAATGCCAGTGCTTACGGGGAGCCTGGAGGTTATCCCATCGACTACGCCTCCACGTTTTACTTGTGAAAACTGTGCCTAAGGGCTCACTCTTTCAAGGTCATATGGCTGGTCACTCTTCTTGTAAAGCTACTGGCGTTTTTCTTTTTTTTCTGTTTTTGCTACTGGCTTTTTAATCATAACATTTTCTTGTGGAATGGGACTTTGCTTTTATTCACGGAATAAACAGACATCAGCAGAAATGAGGAAGAATTCTGAAGTGCACCAAGGTGCCCTATTATCCACTTACACAAAAAGCTGGCGCTGCAGAAAAATTAAATCAAGGGGGGAAAAGGTCACTGGAACCAAAGAAGAGAATCCAGACTTAAAATTACGTGTATTCTAGCATTACTAATTTAAATCTAATCATTGTTGCTACTCTCTGAATTTTGTGTTTTTTGCACCTAAATCTTCTAAGCGCTTATCTACTCTAAACCTGGAACATCTTCTTGGAGATACTGTTTTCTACTTTAGCATCATACTCTCATATTTCTTTCTAATACTCAAATCACATTATTCCTATAGCAGATGCCGACAGTACTATCAACTGAAGAAAAAAGCACAACTTAAAAGATGAGAGTTATGTTTTATTTGGGGACCTTACTGAGAACCATAGCCCAAGATACAGCCTTTCAGATAGCTCTGAGGGACTGCTCCAAAGAAGCAAGGGAGGAGCCAGGATATACAGGAGCTTTGCTGAAAAAACCCATGTAGTCAAACATCAAAAGACTATACCTAATCACAAAAAACAAACAAACAAAAAAAACCCAGACATCCTAAGTTAAAACCTCAAGTTAATGGGGCTTCCCTGGTAGCACAATGGTTAAGAATCCCCCTGCCAATGCAGGGGACACAGGTTGGAGCCCTGTTCTGGGAAGATCCCACATGCCAGGGAGCAACTAAGCCCGTGCGCCACAACTACTGAGCCCGCGCTCTAGAGCCCATAAGCCACAACTACTGAGCCCGTGTGCCACAACTACTGAGCCCACGAGCCACAACTCCTGAAGCCCACGCGCCTAGAGTCCGTGCTCCGCAACAACAGAGGCCACCGCAATGAGAAGCCCGCGCACCGCAACGAAATGTAGCCCCCGCTCGCTGCAACTAGAGAAAACCTGCGCACAGCAACAAAGACCCAATGCAGCTAAAAATAAATAAATAAATAAATAGAATACTTTTAGTGCTTTTCTAAGTCTGGGAAGATGCAAGAGTCTGACCTCATT
The DNA here is from genome assembly GCF_963455315.2 of Globicephala melas. NCBI lineage: Eukaryota > Metazoa > Chordata > Mammalia > Artiodactyla > Delphinidae > Globicephala > Globicephala melas. The sequence goes on from NC_083322.1 coordinate 9,345,992, forward strand.
GAAATTATTCAATAGATATGCATCTCAACTATCTAGGGCCTGTATCCTGTTTTTCTCCATCTTGAATTCTCCTCAGGGTGGCTGCAGTGGCTGATGACTTAATGGTGGCCAGCATTCCTTGTTTACTGCAATGGAAAGCAAGATTTTTGTCCACAATACTGTCTTTTTATCTCACCAATAGAAAATAACGATTGCTTGTTGCCAATCAGCTCATATCCTTCCTGTAATGTAGAACCGTTTTGGGGTACCTTTCCATGGTTTTCTCTTCAGTCCTCTAATGTTTTAAGTCTCTCTCTGTTCCCTCCATTCCAACCTTCAGGCATTTTTGATGCCTGCTACTCCATCATCAAGCTCTTCCGACAGAACTTAAGTTTCTGATACCAAATTAGAACAGGTATTTTAATTACTAGAAAGCTGTGTACTGACATAAGTATCTCCTTATTCATTCATGTAACTGTAATGTGAACCCACTTAAACATTGTACTTTTAAAGACCATCCTTCATTCCTCACATCTGTTTTCTAGGGGAGTTCAGCTATATTCTCCTTGACTGAGAGAATAGCTTTCTGAAACTATCTATTGCAGAAAATACACATTTACCTTTTGTATAAGGGTGACCCCCTTTATACCACTATCCCTAGAGTAGGATCTAGGGGAATGTTGGTAAAGAGGTGAATTTTATATTTCTCTTCTTTTGTGTGTCCATAGATGAAGTAAAAACGATCACATCTATAGAATCTTGCTTTTTGGGCAAAGACAGACATTTATACTTGAAACAGTGAAAGATTTCTATTGCTTTGTTGAGTAACTCATTTTTCCCTAAGTATCTAGTATCTCAAAGGATGTCTGCTCCTCAGAAATGTTAATATACTTTTATGATCAAATAAGCTTGGGAAATTCTGAGTTAGAGATAGACGGGTGAGCATGGGTTATCTCAGAGCCTTTAATATGCTAATGTGTTTTGTGAATCACCAAAGGGTTTCAAGTTGCCCTAATATTGGTATTTCTTAAACATACTTCACCTCAGAACTTCACAGCGCTAATTCTCTCTGTGGTGCATGCTTTGGAAAATGCTAGTCTAGACACTTGTTAGGATGCAAGAGTAATGACTCTGAATTCTCTTTCAAGTATATGGCCTTAGCTCATATACACAGATCACGTAACTTGCGAATTACTCCAAACCACTCAAGGTGCAAAGAGTGTCAGGTTTCATTAATTTTTCTAAATCAGATTAATTGGTCCAAACTGTCTACTTGATGAAATTAGCAAGAATCCCAGTATTTCTTATTTGTCATGACTCTCTTTCCCTCCTCATGTGTGAACCTTGACAGGTCACTGGTCAATACTTGTCTACTGTGGTGCCCTTTGTTCATTTAAAGTGGGGACTTCTTTGACAACATCCCCTCCCTCTGGATCAACTCTGACTGCAGGGATCTTTTCTTTGACTCCAGAGTCAAGTATCTGAAGGCCACATATCCACCTCCTCAGAGGCCCGGCCTCCGTCTTAGCCACCAATATATGGCTACCATTTTGGAATCATCTGAGTGTCATCACCAAGGACATTAAATCATCTTTCTCTCTCTTGTTCTGGGTCCCTCTTTCTCTTTTTTCTCAAAATACCAGCATTAATAATTTCCCTTAGGACAACTCAGCTTAACTGTCTAAAATACACAAAGTCCCTCAAATGCTATCTTGAGTGCTTGTCCACATCTAATTGTTCAACCCTGAAACATGAAAAATCTATTAACTTCCTGCAGAAACAAGGGACTCAGAACTCCTTCCTATGTGAAGGAAATATATAAAAGACAAGAACTAATTTATTAATAACTTAGAGTCACATTTATAAAACAATCCACCTTGGGGTACTTGGTATACAATTTGGTGTATACATCTCAGATTCACAGTGTCGAGTGCTCAGAAGCTCCCCAGTTCCTGAGAGAAGGAAATGTTTGAAGAGTTTAATTAATTTGCTGCTCTCACTGGCTAAGTGTAAGATTGATATTAACCCTGCATTTATGATCCCATAAAAAGAAAAATCTTAACATCAGAACATTCAAAGATATACTTCCCAGTTGTTGGTATTTTTTTAGCATGCAGCATAACCTATTCCCAGATGTTATCATGTAGCTATTTATTTTTTAAAAAAACAGAAGGCAAACAAAGCCATTAAAACATAATTAACATTCCTTTAGAAGATGGCGGAGTAGAAGGACATGCTCTCACTCCCTCTTGCGAGAACACCAGAATCACAATTAGCTGCAGGACAATGATCGACAGGAGGAAACTGGAACTCACCAAGAAACATACCCCACATCCAAAGACAAAGGAGAAGTCACAATGAGACGGTAGGAGGGGCGCAATCACAGTAAAGTCAAATCCCATAACTGCTGGGTGGGTGACTCACAGACTGGAGAACACTTACACCACAGAAGTCCACCCACTGGAGTGAAGTCTGAGCCCCATGTCAGGCTTCCCAACCTGGGGGTCCGACAACAGGAAGAGAAATTCCTACAGAATCAGACTTTGAAGGCTAGTGAGATTTGATTGCAGGACCTCGACAGGACTTGGGGAAACACAGACTCCACTCTTGGAGGGTACACACAAAGTAGTGTGCACATTGGGACCCAGGGGAAGGAGGAGTGACCCCAGGAAAGACTGAACCAGACCTACCTAATAGTATTGGAGGGTCTCCTGCGGAGGCAGGGGGTGGCTGTGGCTCACCGTGGGGACGAGGACACTGGCAGCAGAGGTTCTGGGAGGTACTCCTTGGTGTGAGCCCTCCCAGAGTCCACCATTAGCCCCACCAAAGAGCCCAGGTAGGCTCCAGTGTTGGGCTGCCTTGGGCCAAACAACCCAAAGGGAGGGAACCCAGCCCCACCCATCAGCAGTCAAGGGGATTAAAGTTTTACTGAGCTCTGCCCACCAGAGCAACAGTCAGCTCTACCCACCACCAGTCCCTCCCATCAGGAAACTTGCACAAGCCTCTTAGATAGCCTCATCCACCAGAGGACAGACAGCAGAAGCAAGAAGAACTACAATCTGCCAGCCTGTGGAACAAAAACTACATTCACAGAAAGACAGACAAGATGAAAAGGCAGAGGGCTATGTACCAGATGAAGGAACAAGATAAAACCCCAGAAAAACAACTAAATGAAGTGGAGATAGGCAGCCTTCCAGAAAAAGAATTCAGAATAATGATAGTAAAGATGATCCAGGACCTTGGAAAAAGAATGGAGGCAAAGATCGAGAAGATGCAAGAAATGTTTAGCAAAGACCTAGAAGAATTAAAGAACAAACAAACAGAGATGAACAAAACAATAACTGAAATGAAAATTACATTAGAAGGAATCAATAGCAGAATAACTGAGGCAGAAGAACGGATAAGTGACCTGTAAGGCAGAATGGTGGAATTCACTGCTGCGGAACAGAATAAAGAAAAAAGAATGAAAAGAAATGAAGACGGCCTAAGAGACATCTGGGACAACATTAAACGCAACAACATTCGCATTATAGGGGTCCCAGAAGGAGAAGAGAGAGAGAAAGGACCAGAGAAAATATTTGAAAAGATTATAGTCGAAAACTTCCCTAACATAAGAAAGGAAATAGCCACCCAAGTCTGGGAAGCGCAGAGAGTCCCATACAGGACAAACCCAAGGATAAACACGCCAAGATAGCAATCAAATTGGCCAAAATTAAAGACAAAGAAAAATTATTGAAAGCAGCAAGGGAAAAATTACAAATAACATACAAGGAAACTCCCATAAGGTTAACAGCTGATTTCTCGGCAGAAACTCTACAGGCCAGAAGGGAGTGGCATGACATATTTAAAGTGATGAAAGGGAAGAACCTACAACCAAGATTACTCTACCTGGCAAGGATCTCATTCAGATTCGATGGAGAAATCAAAAGCTTCACAGACAAGCAAAAGCTAAGAGAATTCAGCACCACCAAACCAGCTCTACAACAAATGCTAAAGGATCTTCTCTAAGTGGGAAACACAAGAGAAGAAAAGGACCTACAAAAACAAACCCAAAACAATTAAGAAAACGGTCATAGGAACATACATATCGATAATAACCTTAAACGTGAATGGATTAAATGCTCCACCAAAAGACACAGGCTTGCTGAATGGATACAAAAACAAGACCCATCTATATGCTGTCTACAAGAGACCCACTTCAGACCTAGGGACACATACAGGCTGAAAGTGAGGGGATGGAAAAAGATGTTCCATGCAAGTGGAAATCAAAAGAAAGCTGGAGTAGCAATACTTATATCAGATAAAATAGACTTTAAAATAAACAATGTTTCAAGAGACAAGGAAGGACACTATATAATGATCAAGGGATCAATCCAAGAAGAAGATATAACAATTATAAATACAAATGTACCCAACATAGGCACACCTTAATACATAAGGCAACTGCTAACAGCTATAAAAGAGGAAATCGACAGTAACACAATAATAGTGGGAGACTTTAACACCTCACTTACACCAATGCACAGATCATCCAAAATGAAAATAAATAAGGAAACAGAAGCTTTAAATGACACAATAGACCAGATAGATTTAATTGATATTTATAGGACATTCCATCCAAAAACAGCAGATTACACTTCCTTCTCAAGTGCGCATGGAACATTCTCCAGGATAGATCACATCTTGGGTCACAAATCAAGTCTCAGTAAATTTAAGAAAATTGAAATCATATCAAGCATCTTTTCTGACCACAACGCTATGAGATTAGAATGAATTACAGGGAAAAAAATGTAAAAAACACAAACACATGGAGGCTAAACAATACGTTACTAAATAACCGAGAGATCACTGAAGAAATCAAAGAGGAAATCAAAAAATACCTAGAGACAAATGACAATGAAAACATGACGATCCAAAACATATGGGATGCAGCAAAAGCAGTTCTAAGAGGGAAGTGTATAGCTGTACAAGCCTACCTCAAGAAACAAGAAAAATCTCAAATAAACAATCTAACCTTGCACCTAAAGGAACTAGAGAATGAAGAACAAACAAAATCCAAAGTTAGCAGAAGGAAAGAAATCATAAAGATCAGAGCAGAAATAAATGAAATAGAAACAAAGAAAACAATAGCAAAGATCAATAAAACTAAAAGCTGGTTCTTTGAGAAGATAAACAAAATTGATAAACCATTAGGCAGACTCATCAAGAAAAAGAGGGAGAGGACTCAAATCAATAAAATTAGAAATGAAAAAGGAGAAGTTACAACAGACACCGCAGAAATACAAACCATCCTAAGAGACTACTACAAGCAACTCTATGCCAATAAAATGGACAATTTGGAAGAAATGGACAAATTCTTAGAGAGGTATAAACTTCCGAGATTGAAGCAGGAAGAAGTAGAAAATATGAACAGACCAATCACAAGTAATGAAATTGAAACTGTGATTAAAAATTTTCTAACAAACAAAAGTCGAGGACCAGATGGCTTCACAGGTGAATTCTATCAAACGTACAGAGAAGAGCTAACACCTATCCTTCTCAAACTCTTCCAAAACATTGCAGAGGAAGGAACACTCCCAAACTCATTCTGTGAGGCCACCATCACCCCGATACCAAAACCAGACAAAGATACTACAAAAAAAGAAAATTAAAGACCAATATCACTGATGAATATAGATGCAGAAATCCTCAACAAAATGCTAGCAAACAGAATCAAACAACACATTAAAAGGATCATACATCATGATCAAGTGGGATTTATCCCAGGGATGTAAGGATTCTTCAATATACAGAAATCAATCAATGTGATACACCATATTAAAAAATTGAAGAATAAAAACCATATGATCATCTCAATAGATGCAGAAAGAGCTTTTGACAAAATTCAACACCTATTTATGATAAAAACCCTCCAGAAAGTGGGCACAGAGGGAACCTACCACAACATAATAAAGGCCATATACGACAAACCCACAGCAAACATCATTCTCAATGGTGAAAAACTGAAAGCATTTCCTCTAAGATCAGGAAGAAGACAAGGTTGCCCACTCTCACCACTATTATTCAACATAGTTTTGGAAGTCCTAGCCATGGTAATCAGAGAAGAAAAAGAAATTCCCAGTGGGATTAAGGTACAGATACTACACTCAGTACTCTGTAATGTTCTATATGGATAAAGAATCTAAAAAAAGAGTGTATATATGTGTAGGTATGACTGACGCACTTTGCTGTACACCTGAAACTAACACAGCATTGTAAATTAACTATACTCCAGTAAAAATTAATTTAAAAAATAATCAAATCAAATAACTATGAAAAAGGTACAGATACCTATAGTGATAACTGGCTAGGTAACACTTTATTGGCTGCCTTTCCTTTCCTAGCTCATATCCCCCACTCCTCTGCCAAAGAAATCACTGGGCCTGGAATCCTGGTCTCACAGGCTGCTTCCAGGAGGACAACATGAAGACAATGCTCTAAGAAAATGCAAATAGCGGGTCGGTTGGGGTATTCTCTGCATTACCTCTACTTTCTCAGGAGCTGAAGCAGAAAGTGAAGGAGAAAATGGGACAGTCACTCATCTCTCCCTTTTATACCAGCAATACTGCTACTCACAAATTTAAAAAACAAAACAAAAAAGAAAGGAAGACTAAATGAAACTATCTTAACTCTCACCTATTTCTGTTGCCTCTTCTATAGCTTTCATCTCTGACCGAAGACCTATCTTCTATCTACAGCCATTTCACTGTGTCTTAGTGAAATAAGGTGTCCCCAATCTTTTCCTTTACCACCTTCCTGTTTATACTGTATGTACTTCCTGCCTGAACAGGCCATACTGAAAGAGGCCCATGCTTTGTCCCACAGGTCTGCAAATGCTTATTGTTTACAGACCCAACTCCCCAAGAAACAAACACAATATTAGTCAAAGACATTCTGAATATAAAACCAGGAAGAAGGACAAAGGAATCTTTCTCAAATCAGGTGCTAAAATGCTCAGTTTCTTAAGGAAAAACCCTACTATATGTAGAAGTGCTACTTGGTAATGCTTCCAGCGTGGGTATAGATTTGATTTTTCATAATACTCAGTATAAATTGAGGTGTGAGTCTCCAGTTCTCACAGACCTTAAATACAGTTACAGACTATGCTCTGAAGAGACTTCTGTTGCTAATTTAGTGAATCACTGCTATATCATGTTTTGGAGTGACACCTGGCTTGCTATTAGACTTGGAAAGCCACTCGTTACAATATGACAAATTCAAATTGCTTTTGAGGTAAATAGACAGGTTTCTGTCTATTGTTGCCTTCTGAGGACTAAATTCTGAGATCAACCCTTTAAGGAAGAGTCCAACCTACGGAAAAGTTTTCCTGCCCTAAGCTCTGTTCTCAGATACACTGAAAACCACTTTTTTTGGACAATTTTATTTTAAACATACTTCTATGTAATGACTACAACATCTTATTACATTGATTTGATAGGATTTTTTTATAGAAATGCTTGCAGGACCGTTCAGGATTACACACTCTAACACGTGAAGATTAAGTTCTATAACATATAATCCACAAACTGATTACATTGCTTTATTATATAACAGAGTGAGGGATAAAGCAATTAATCAGCCTCTTGTCTGTCTGCTCCTAGGGGACCCTCAGGACCAAGGTGGCAAAAAACAACATTTTCTGTATTCTCTCTTGTATCCCCACGCATTCTATAGTGCCAGTCACATAACAGGTGCAGAATAAGTAAGTTTTTGACTGTATAAATTAATAAATGCATACAGTCATTAGGATAGATAGAATAGTTGTCAAACAAGATTACGCCTTGATTTGAAACACTGAAATAAATAATGCAGAACTTGCCCAACAGGATGAGAGATATTTAGCAACTGAAGCCTAGAAATAAAAGAGTTTTACAGGCAAATACTGGAGATACCTACTCTCACTCCAAAAGAGAAAGGATTCTGGCCCAAAGACTCAAGGATGTTTTAGCAGCTGTATCCCCATAGATAGATGGACAAAATATCTGAACTACACACATTTCTCAATTTCAAACTCATCAAGCAATGCACAGGTTTAATTTCATTTTCTAGTTACCTTTTCCATAGGAAAAAATGTACACGTCATGCAAAAATATAGGCTGAGAATGACGTTTTTCACTGTCAATTGATCATTGGTTTTTCTTTTATATACTAAGCCTCTTTTTAACTTGGACCCTGTAAGTCCTTTCAGGAGGGAAAGTCTCGTAAGTAAACTGTCAGATTTAAATCTATGGAGCTGAAGTCCAGACCCAGGGCTCTGGAAAATGTCTCTTTGGAAACCTCCTGAGAGATGGTCAGTCAGTCCCTTTTATAGTTACCTGAACTTTAGCATGGGGATAAAAACCACTAGAGAACAACAACAACTGTTTAACCTTAAGGATATTGGAAAAAGTAAGAAAGAAAATAAATGTTTGTTCTAATATCAAGCCAGCTCTATTTCTGAATTAGTTCTCTCCCATCCTGCATGAATTGAAAAGAAAACTATAAAAATGCTAAGCCTAAAAGCGTGTGTTACATGTAAAGCCCTTTCTAGGAAATGCCTTCAGCATAAATGACCAAGATAAATATCACCTGATCCCAGCCCTCACTCCATCCCCAGACGCACAGCATCAGAGCAATTATACCCTGGCCAGTAGCCTGTGATGTGGTCTAGTGGAACAGCTTGGCTTCAAAGGTTTCCTGCTCATTAATTAAATCAATCAGATCTTGTCTTGAGGGGCTGAACTAGGATACAAAGAAAGAGTCGCTTAGCTAGTAGTAGGATCCTTAGACAAAGGGACATATTTTCTGCTGATTATACTTTAACTCTATTTTGTTCTTACTTTCTACATTCAGGTATCTGTACCCTGCCTTTTCAATAAGCCTGCATATTCGTGAGTAACTAGATACTATAAGTACATGTTCAAGGTTGAAAAATGTTAAACGGAGGAATGAGGTGACTGGTTGCTAGAGACAAGACTGGTAGATACAGAGGCTGAGTAGAACTAGTCATAACAATAACAGAAAACAGGTTCATACCCCTGGCTTACTAAGAATATTTTGTGAATAGCACTATTTTAGCCTTATTTAGTTTTTGAACTGAGATCTAGAAGTATCCTATTTCTGTGCTCCCAAAAAGTCTACTGCAGGATCTGAATCCCTAGCTTCCTTAATCCATATGTACCCTCAAAATAATTCTTCCATCACTTGAGATAACTTTAGTCAATCTATATTCCTTGCAGTGTAAGAGCTCAAAGGACCCTCTAGTTGCCAACTGTTGCATGGGCATAATGTTCTAGGATCTGTAAAATACATTAAATATATTAAATTTTTAAATATATTTTTGAATTAACTTATTTAATCTCTACAGCTACATCGCCAGATGGTAATTCCCTTCCATGACTTGTCCATATTTATATAGGTAACAATAGTGGAGTCAGCATTCAAATCCAGGGCTGTATCACCAGCTACAATCACTTATCAGTTACAGCCAATTACTGCCACTGTGTAAAAAAATTTTTCATTTCCATTCACTTGCATTCTTTATTCTTTACCCATCCAAAGGAAGAACGTTTTAAAGCATCTTCGTCTATCAAGTGCAACATAAATTAAGATGCCGATGAACATGGAAAGATGAAATGGGATATTTCTGTCATTTGGTACCAGGGCAAGATGGAATTTCTACTCAGATGCCAGGTTACTCGTCAGCCAAGGAGGTGCTTCCTTCTGAGGTTGTTCAGTGACTTTTATGCTTTCCTGATTCTGCCAGGCATGGCTCTAGACCAGAGCAGAATCCTTGTGACACCTGCAGGTTAAAACAAAGTGTCTAATGCCAGACGGATTTGAATACTCATCTCTATTAGTTTTAGGACCTGGGGTGCCCTTAGCTATAAGTTAACAGTATCCTTTGATTTCACATGTGTACCAGTTCTTGTAAAGCAAGTTTAATCCAAGTTTTTATTAGATCAAAACTCAACAGGAGGGCTTCCCTGGCGGCGCAGTGGTTGAGAGTCCGCCTGCCGATGCAGGGGACGCGGGTTCGTGCCGCGGTCCCGGGGGATCCCACATGCCGCGGAGCGGCTGGGCCCGTGAGCCATGGCCGCTGAGCCTGCTCGTCCGGAGCCTGTGCTCCGCAATGGGAGAGGCCACAACAGTGAGAGGCCCGCGTACCGCAAAAAAAAAAAAAAACAACTCAACAGGACATTTCATGTGCTTTGCTGAAGGTTCGTTTAATCTCTCATTTTCAATGGAAATCTTCATTTGGAAACATGCCATTTAGTCATTTTGCCATTTACTTATACGTTTACTTATTTTCGTTGAATGCCTGAAAGAGATCTTTTGCTTGGTAGTTTAGTAAACCATACCCAAAATATTCATCTTAACCTTTACTTGCTGAATTCCATTTCCCTTGTGAGAGGAACATAGGGCAGCAGCAGTAATGCTTTTCCAAAACAGGACTTTTTTTTTTTTAAACAGGAACTGCAACCAAACAAAAAAATTTACATCTCGACTCTGTGTCTCTGGTTTTTTTGGTGGTGGTTGATGTTTTTTAATTAAAAAACTATTGAAAAATAAACTCTAGTGCAGAGAAGTTTACTACTGAGAAGATGAATACATTATATAGCAGTAGCAGTTTTGGAAAGCAGAAGCAATTTGGGGAAGTTCCCATAGTAGGGACTGTGTAAAAATGTATAATGAACACATTACTCTTTTTCAGTGTGCAGGATGCATCAATACCCTTTTACTGCATACTACCATGTGTAACCCTGGCTACGTCACTGTTTCTCAAGGGCTTTTAAAAGGCAGTGTTTAGATTAGGCTGATGTTATTTGAACCACTACCTAAAGCAGAGGGACCCCCAGAAATGGTTTCAGAAGCCACTTCATGGAACCCCCTCTCCTGTCCCCAAGCTGATTTCTACTTAGGAATTAGATCTTTGAGGAAGAATTTGTTTGGAGGAAAAGTTTCATGGCTTAAGAAGACAAAAAAAAGTTTGTACACCATTGAGATAGAAGGTTTTTAATCTTTTCTAACATTCCAGCCCTTATAACCCATAACCCATACCCTGTCTTTTTATTTAGAAGGGGAATACTGTATAGCACAGGGAACTATATTCAATACCCTGGGATAAACCATAATGGAAAAGAATATGAAAAAGAATGTATATCTATGTATAACTGAACAACTTTACTGTATAGCTGAAATTAACACAACATTGTAAATCAACTATACTTCAATAAAATAAATTTTAAAAAATAAATAGAAGGGGAAAAACCGTATTACCATCATTCTTTGTTTCTTATTCAGAACTTCCATTATCCACTAGTCCATTTTGCTAGCCTATTCTGCTTTTAAGAAAGTCTACCATGGAGACATAAGCTGAGAGACAGATAAATTTTATAAGAATATTAATCTTTTTAAAATCATGTGAAATGGTTCAGTGATCTAATAGAGAGTTTTACTGTACTGATGCATGTGTGATTCGAAAGAAAATTATATGATTAAATTCCTTTTCTCAGCCAATCAGAAAGGAGATTCCATGCATTTTTACAACCTCTAATAAACTTTGTAGATGAAAAATTGGGCTGTTAATCTCAAGTACAGTGACAGAAATAAAATATTATGAATAAAATTTTTCCTTGGGCTTCATGGGCAAAAGAAATATGGTCTCTAGTCAAATCATTAAAATGCTGTATTCATTATTTATAGAATAAAGCAATAGGAACATGACAGGAAAATGATAAAACAATGAGGAAATTGGACAAAGAGATAAAATGTGAATCACCTTTATCTAAGAGAGGAATTAATGTTGGTAATATTTCTATAAGAAAACAATGCTATAGTACATACACAGGACAGATTTTAATTTTTAGCAAGACTGGTGCTAGCCTAATACATTAAGAACTTGCTTTGTAGAAATAAAAATATAGTGAAAATAAAATATCCAACATTAACATAGTATTTACAATCTGCCAAGCAGTCATCTAAACACTCGGAATATGTTTATTCATTTACCATTTACTATATAACTCTATGGGGTTCTCTACCATTACCATCTCCAAGTAAGAGATGAGAAAACTGAGACCCAATGAGATTAAGAAACACATGTTCAAGTCACACACCTAGAAAGTTATGGGGCTAGAAGTTTCATTTACGCCATCCTCACTACCAAGCAACACTTTTAAACTGTTACCTCTGAATTTTTCTACTTCTCACCAGTGTCAGACACATGCCCTAATTATCTCCTGGATCTCTCCAGCTAGAACACTACAGGCATTCTAGATGCTACATCTCTCAAAATGAGTCCCACAGAATTTCTATGCTTGTCTTGACCACCCTGCAAGGTGGAGGATGGTGGTGGGAACAGGCCCCTGCTGGTGTAGACAATGATGGAGTACATGACTGGTAAGAAATGTAAAATAATGAATAAGTAAACATATAAAACCAAAGTCCATTTTCTTTTTATTGTGAGGCAATTCTCAACTATATCAGTGATGAAATACTCCTCTTTTCTGAGACCCAGGGCTCCCCAGCCAACCTCCCTTTCAAGGATTCTCACTAACACATGGTCATCACTCTCCTCCACTGCTGATTACATTAACAGCTGTGCCAGCCATTCAGTCAAAAACATGAGTTATCCTAGAAGCTCCGCTCTTCTCTATTCATTCCTGCTCATCCAACAATCAAAAAGTGGACCCTTTTGATATTTCTAGCATCAGTTCTCTGCCCTCTTCTAGTTATTTTTATTGACAGATATTCATGGACAGGATCTTCAGGTAAACTCAATTTTCTCATTATTTAAAAAGAAACACACGTTCCTTGACTTTTCTAAATTACGGAAGTATATGAAAGACAATACAAATCACTTCGGAGGTCAATGACTGGAGTCAACCAACACGACATTTCTGGATATCCTCCAGCTCATTTCTATCCTCTCCTCTCCTCTGCTCCCCTCCCCAACTGTCTCTCTGTCTTATGCATAAGCGTGTTTTATAGAACTGGGCTCATACTTTATACATAGTTTCGCTGACTGCATTTTTCATCCATTAGTATAAATAACTAATAAGAATTTTGAGGTCAAAGAGCGTAACTTTTTGTTTGTTTGAAAGTTACATTTCTTAAAAAAATAAAATGAATGTGTGCTTATTGCTGAAGACTTAGAAAATACAAAATAAAAGGAAAATGTAAGAGTCGCTTACAATCCCATGGTCATTGTACTGGACCTCAGACAAAACCGTCCCTCACCATTTCTCATCTAGACGACGGCTGATCATATCCTAATTTGAATCCCTGTCTCAGACAAGTTTACCCTCATCTCTCAACCTACCATCTGCACTGCTTCCAGGATGAGGAGGCTTTAAATTTCACAAACGTGATGAGGTCACCCTGTTGAACTGCCACGCCCTACCCTCTGACTCTATCGTCCTGTATGAAGTATCCCAACGCACCATGATATTTCGAAAGGTACTCTCCCCACTTGACTTAATTTGCTTCCTTCTTCAACCCAGCAGATGCAGAAGGAAGCTGTTTATTATATAAAGGCAGTAACCCCTACAGACTGAAGCAGAATCTGGGTTCTGTGAGGCTGGGTCACCACAAAATGCAAGAGTGCAGCCAGCTAGACATTTTCTGGTACAGGTCAGGATTAGAGCCAATCTCTGAGATGACTGGAGAGATCTGGGAACTAATAGAAATTCAGATTTCCTAGAAAGAATGGGACTAGATTATAAAGAGTTAGGGAGTCAAAGAAGGCAGAATTTAGGTTAGCAAGGAATACATTAGCAGGATTTTGACCAACAAGGGATTACCTGAAATTGTGTTAAAAAAAAACATAACAGTTGCATGTTAGAAGGTTAGATTAGATTAGAAGGTTATTTTGGATTTTAGGCAGCTGGGTCAGTGTGCTGCTGTAGTTCTCATACTGCGATGAGGTTAGGGTACAGGCTAGCACTGTAACCGGCTAAGTGACATACATCACACCAGACTGTCACCAGCATCAAAGCCTGAGCTGTGTGTGTTCTGCCAATGCCCAGCATCATCCTGGCACATAGGGACACAGGATTTATTTTCCATAGGTTGTTATGTTGGCTTAGATATGCATTTTCCTCAGTTTTCCAAGACAAATGCTGAGTCTCATTTATCAACCTGTCCTTGGACTCCCACTGGAAACCTGGTTTATAAACTTGAACCCAGCTGACTGTCGCCTGTGATCATGGTCATTTGACAGGACATTTGCCACCTCAAAGAATTTATATACACTAAAATAATTTGAAAATAATTTATATACAGTAAAAATTTAGATTTTTAAAAAAATTCTTCCTGGATACTATATGGTTTTGAGTATTTTTTTCTGTGTACCTTCTAAATGAAACCTAGATTATTTTTATTTCCCATTATTTGACGTAGTTTATTGGCTGAATTTGTCTTGAAAAAAATTACGGGTGTTTTGAGTTGTATTTTTATCTGTTTGTTTAGTTTAATTTCATTGTTGTTGACTGTTGAAAAGCATTATGTATTTTTTAAACAGTGTTAATGTATATCTAAAGTATTCTTCAGCTTTCAAAATGCTTTTTTTTTAAGCTATTCGTTTTAATTTTTCCCTCCACACAATTTTCTGATTTTTTTTTTTTTTTTTTGCAGTACACAGGCCTCTCACTGCTGTGGCCTCTCCCGTTGCGGAGCACAGGCTCCGGACGCGCAGGCTCAGCGGCCGTGGCTCACGGGCCCAGCCGCTCCGCGGCATGTGGGATCTTTCCGGACCGGGGCACGAACCCGTGTCCCCTGCATCAGCAGGTGGACTCTCAACCACTGCGCCACCAGGGAAGCCCTCTGATATTTTTATACTTTGTTTTTTGTTAAAAAAAACAAAAAACAAAAACTAATGGATTCCCTTAGTTTTTCCTTTCCATGCAGAATTTGAGTGATCGATCACTAATACAAAGTGTTCGTATCCCTGCAAGGGCACGTTTATGCAATTTTACACAGGCCTAGCCAATATGAAGTCAAACTCAGTCAATTGTTTTGCTTCTATTGCTGAAGAAACACTGCAGAGACCAAAATAAAAGACACATGGGTTAGCCCAGTCTTCATTGAAGAGAAGGAAACAAACATGTTCCTTGATGAAAACAGTTACTTGTTACAACACAACAAAATCAGGCCTTGGAATAATCTATGACATCTTTATTGTATTAAAATAAAACTGTTAATTATAACATCTTAGAAGACTAATAAGCAACACTTTCATGCTTTCATTCTCCTCCCAACACAAAACTCTGTTCATTTCCTGACCAGAACATGGTCTCTCCTAATTTGATGCTGTACCACAGATAGAGATGGATGAAACTTTCTGAAGGTCTGACTTTGCCATGATCGAAATAATAAGTGCACTTACAGGAATACACATTTCCAATCAGGTAAAAGCTTCTGGTTACATGGCCCTTTTGAGAAACAAAAAGCAAAGACCACAAATAAGATCACGCATAAAAATTCTACTGGCTCCAAACTAGATTTTTTTAAAGGACAATTTTAGTCAAAGTATGTTATTTTCCAGCTACTGATGCTAATAGAAGGAAAATGCTTTTTAAATGCTTAGTCGATGTTTTGTGGTTTTATCATCATCGTTATGAACAAGTTATGCTAAATTATGTAAATAAGTCTTGGAATGGAAGGCTTATATGTACTTAATATACTTTACAACTATCTATTTGGTAGTATCCTCTTTAGGATAAGAGCTAGGTGTTCATCTTTTATTAATAAAAACACTTTACTACAAAAAAAACAAAAAAAAACAAAAAAACACTTTACTACAGAGCTTATTTTATTTTCCCTCTTTGCAGATCTTTCATAGACACATTATAATAATTGAAATAGAAGAGAAAAATTCGAATTCCTCACAGTTGTATCTGTCTTATATTTCTACTTACACCTGTGAAGAAGATATTCTTAACTCCCACCTTGGTCTCTAGTTAAGACTGACAAAGTTACATCCTTATGTATCTCAGCTCTGTTCAGTAAGAACATCAAACTTGGCGCACCCCAAACTGAGTTTATTATCTTCATCTGAAAACCTTCTCGTTCTCACTCAGGCGCCCACACGAGAAACAGGAATAATGGGACCCCTCCCCAGTCTGCCTCCCACTGAAGTTAGTGATCAAGTCCTGACATTCTACCTCTTAAAGTGTCTCTTGCATGACCACTGGTTGCCACCTTGAGCTACTGCATCTCTTCTCCGGAAGAAAGCTGTTACCCCAGCCCTCTGGCTTTCTTCCCTCTAAATAAACCTCCAAAAACTAAATCAGAATCTGTGGATGTTAATCACATTATTGGCCAAACACCTTGCCACGGAATATAGAAATCTCCCCAGACTGCCTGGTTTCCAATCTTGCCTCTGCCACTCACTCTTACTTGCCATTCCCTCCACCTAGAACACCATCCTTCTAGCTTATCTGTCCAGCTTAAATATTGAAAATTTAGCTCAAGCAGTTCTCCAAGGTTGCTTTCCCTGATTCCATTGTCCAGACACCTTCTCTCATGTAACTACAGTACTTTACTATAATTCTTAAAGCAGTTTAGAGACAGTACTATATCCTCTTTCTGTCTGTGGACATCTGGAGGGCAGTGGTGTGTTTTACCTTGCGTTGTAACCCAGAAGTGTCTGCACATGTGGCAGCTCGGATATTTCTTGCTAAAATGAATGACTTGGTGTTTACTGCCGCTAGATAACTTAGGCATTAAAAAAAAAAAAAAAGGGTATTCTAAACAGAAGTCAGAAGCCAGAAATCCTAAATGCAACTTCTACTTCTATCCTTAACATGCTTTAATAAATCTTCTTCCTTTCTCCCTTTCTTCTGCCCTATTTCCTTCCTTCCTCCCTTCTATAAACGCTTGGGACACAATGTTGTGCCTCGTTCCATGTTTGGCAGCGAGGAGGTATAAATTACAGAGGATCAGTATCCTTTCCTTAAATGCAATGAGAATTTAGTTTTCAAATTCTCTGACTTGACTTAAGGAAAATATCTGTCCAACTAGCAAAACGCAAGTCTTCTTTGATATGTCAAGAAATATTACAGTCCTGGATAGATGTTAAGTTTTCAGACTTTTAGTGGCATTTGTTATTCTAAAATGAATTTTATGTAAAATATGCTCTCACAACATGAATTTCTATTTAGTTTACTTCAATCCCTCGGTAAACTGCTAGGTATGGAGAACTTTCAATGAACTGCCCACTTTATTTGATAGCATGCGGGGGGTTTAACCTGAGAGAGACAGGATCCTTCATGTGATTGGTGAAAAACATTGAGAGAAGCACTATAAAAAGTTAATCCTGGGCTTCCCTGGTGGCACAGTGGTTGAGAGTCTGCCTGCCGATGCAGGGGACACAGGTTCGTGCCCTGGTCCAGGAAGATCCCACATGCGGCGGAGTGGCTGGGCCCGTGAGCCATGGCCGCTGAGCCTGCGCGTCTGGAGCCTGTGCTCCGCAACGGGAGAGGCCACAACAGTGAGAGGCCACAACAGTGAGAGGCCCACGTACCGCAAGAAAAAAAAAAAAAAATAGAACTACCATATGACCCAGCAATCCCACTACTGGGCATATACCCTGAGAAAACCATAATTCAAAAAGAGTCATGTACCACAATATTCACTGCAGCTCTATTTACAATAGCCAGGAGACGGAAGCAACCTAAGTGTCCATCGACAGATGAATGGATAAAGAAGATGTGGCACGTATATACAATAGAATATTACTCAGCCATTAAAAAGAAACAAAACTGAGTTATGTGTAGTGAGGTGGATGGACCTAGAGTCTGTCATATAGAGTGAAGTAAATCAGAAAGAGAAAAACAAATACCGTATCCTAACACATAGATATGGAATCAAAAAAAAAAAATGGTTCTGAAGAACCAAAGGGTAGGACAGGAATAAAGATGCAGACATAGAGAATGGATCTGAGGACACGGGGAGGGGGAAGGGTAAGCTGGGACGAAGTGAGAGAGTGGCATTGACTTATACATACTACCAAATGTAAAATAGAGAGCTAGTGGGAAGCAGCCGCATAGCACAGGGAGATCAGCTCGGTGCTTTGTGACCACCTAGAGGGGTGGGATAGGGAGGGTGGGAGGGAGATGCAAGAGGGAAGAGATATGGCAATATATGTATATGTATAACTGATTCACTTTGTTTTAATGCAGAAACTGACATACCACTGTAAAGCAATTATACTCCAATAAAGATGTTAAAAAAATAAATAAATAAAAGAATAGTTGAGGACATGGGGAGGGAGAAGGGTTAGCTGGGATGAATTGAGAAAGTAGCATTGCCATATATACATTACCTAATGTAAAACAGATAGCTAATGGGAAGCAGCTGCATAACACAGGGAGATCAGCTCCATGCTTTGTGACCACCTAGAGGGGTGGGATAGGGAGGGTAGGAGGGAACCGCAAGAGGGAGGAGATATGGGGATATACGTATGCATGTAGCTGATTCACTTTGTTATACAGCCGAAACTAACACAACACTGTAAATCAATTATAACCCAATAAAAATTTTAAAAGGAAAAATAAATAAATAAATAAAATCCCTTTATTGCAAGAGCAAACAAAACCTTGAGCAGTTAGGGAAGTGCTATGACTGAGACCAGAATCTGCTCTACTCAATTCCTAGCTTAAGTCTTTCCTGCAATGGTTATACTTTAAATGATGATATAGGTGGTAAATACAAATAATTTCACAAGATAATTTTGTATAAACTGATGTTCGACCTATTTAAATGATTTCACTTTAGAAGCTAGTATGTCTTGAGGTTTCCTTAATCTTTAAGATTAAGGAAATCCTTAATCTTTTAAGATTTTTATCAAGGATAAACATCTTATACACCTGTTGTTTGATGTCAAAAATCACAAAAAATATTTGATTGTATGAAATTTGGTCTTGACAAAGCTGTCAGTTCTTACAGAATCATGAAGTATAAATGGCAATTAAGATATCATTCTACGAGGCCCAAGTCAGAATAGCAAGATGTATTGGTCTTGGCTCCCTGACAGCAAGCTTTGGGATTAGGAAGGCCTAGGACGGAGTCTCACCCGGCCACTGGTTAGGTTGTGACCTTGAGAAAATTAGTTTGCGTCTCTTGGGCTTTTGTTTCTTCATCTGTAAAATTAGGAGGCTGGACTGGAATGTTCTCTAAGGTTCCTTCCATCTCTAAAATTCTATGATCCATAGGGCTTCCCTGGTGGCGCAGTGGCTGAGAGTCCGCCTGCCGATGCAGGGGACGCGGGTTCGTGCCCCGGTCCGGGAAGATCCCACATGCCGCGGAGCGGCTGGGCCCATGAGCCATGGCCGCTGGGCCTGCGCGTCCGGAGCCTGTGCTCCGCGACGGGAGAGGCCACAACAGTGAGAGGCCCGTGTACCGCAAAAAAATAAATAAATAAATTCTATGATCCATAATCTTTAGAGAGCACGGGTCTCATCATTATAACGTCTTTATAAAACCTATCAATCAGTCTCCAAGGCTGACAATATCAGCCAGAACTCAAAGGTACGTTATTAGCATTATTAGCTAATAATTAGCTAATAATAATATTATTAGCAAGTGCTTAGTCATTAACCGTGAGAGTATTGGCCGCAATATGCTAAAAGACTCCTTGGAAAGCTCCTTTAAGTAATTCAAGAATGCAAAAGAAAAAAAGTCACATCATTAATTATACAAAGTTATGACTCCAGACACACTGCATTTACCTGCGACTTTTGAAAGTTAACACAGACAATCCCAGGAAAAGTTGTAAAGCTTCCTTCTTTCCTACCACCCTGAAGGTGCCAGTGCTGTCTCTATTTATCCCATTTCCCATTCTTCTAAAGATGGAACGGTTCACAACAATTAGCAATTTCTATCTATTCAGCAATTATTTGGTGTTTAGAGAAATAAAAGCTTAATTACAGGCAAGTGTCACTCCAACCCACACATTTGCACTGAATGCTTCTTCTCACAAAGAGTGGCATACGAGTGGTTTACTTTATTCAAAGTTATTTCAAAGGGCTGCATAGGGAGGAGACTCCTCTGCAGTGATGGCAGCCTGTGTAATTCATTAGCTCCCATCTCCAAAGCGCAAGGGCTGGGCAGGGTGGAGCCGGCCTTACAGGACACTCCACTTCCATCAGGGATCTCTCTTCCCGGTACTCATTCCTTACACTCATTCTCCTACACCTGTGCGGTCTCACGTATTAGCCATGAGCCACATACAGCTATTTAAATTTAAATGAACTAAAATTAAACAGAATTTAACTTGCGCAGCCTGAGCCACATTCCAGGTTCCAGACCACCTTCTCCACAAAGTACAGGACTTGACTGTCAGCAAGTAGAAGTCGTGACGATTACAAAACTGTCACCATAGGAAAAATATAATTTCTTTCAAGCCTCCTAGCACAAGTTTTGAAAGGCCTTGGGAGAGATTCTGACTAGCAGGACTGGGTCACGTGCACAACCCCTGACCTGTTCTGTGGCCTGAGAGGTGAGACGAGGGGGCGGAAGGCTGTTTCTGTTCTGATGACATGGCTACAGAGAGCGAGGCAGGGGAAGCAGGACACCTGGAGAAGGTGTTCCTGCATGATTTGCCTTCAGTTCAATGCATCAACCTTAGGTGTTATCATTGAACGTATTTTCACAAATGTATATACGCTGATAACCTACCTAACCATGTGGCTATGAAGATATAACATTTCTACCACCCCAGGAAGTTCCCCCACACCCCTTCCCAGTCAATCTCCGCCTCCCACCCGAAGTAACCACGACTGTGATATTCTGCACCATAGATTAAGTTTGTATATGGATGTGCTCACACGTGTGTGTGTATATTTTCTTTCACATGGACACGTTATTTCTTAAACAGCAGACTGAAATGCTTAAAAGCATAATTTCTTACGAGAAACTTTGGTTTGATTCCTGACTCTTACCTTAAAGAGTTATTCAACTTCCTAAGCCTCATTTTTCTCTAAGTAAATAAGGATAATAGTAGTAACTATTTCACATGATTGTCATGAAGAGTAAATGAGGCGAGACTTCCCTGGTGGCGCAGTGGTTAAGAATCCGCCTGCCAATGCAGGGGACACGGGTTTGAGCCCTGGTCCGGGAATATCCTACATGCCGTGGAGCAACTAAGCCCGTGTGCCACAACTACTGAGCCTGAACTCTAGAGCCCGCGAGCCACAACGACTGAGCCCACGTGCCACAACTACTGAAGCCCGCAGGCCTAGAGCCCATGCTCCGCAACAAGAGAAGCCACTGCAATGAGCAGCCCCTGCACGGCAACGAAGAGTAACCCCTGCTCGCCACAACTAGAGAAAGCCCATGCGCAGCAACGAAGACCCAACACAGCGAAAAATAAATTAATTAAAATAAATAAATTAAAAGATAAAAAGAGTAAATGAGGCCATAAATGTAAACAATGGGGTACTAAGTCAACGTGATGCTTGAAACAGTACATATACTCAGGAAATGTTAGCTTTTATTTTGATTTCATTGCAAACTTTTCAGGGTTCTTATTCTATCACAGACCTTTACACTCCCTCTTAAGTAAAACAGTAGAAGATTCATCTAGATTCTTCTGTGAGTTCATGTAAAGAGGAATAATAGGTCAAGCTTTCTCATACATTTAAATTAAAGATCAAGAGTGTGAAAGGAAACTTCGAAATGAAAGTCCTTAAAAATCAATTGAAAAATGTAGTACTGACGATGATTCTGGTTCTTTTGATTAAATGTTTGAGCAGTATCAAAACTGCCACTATGCACAACCCAGTTTTATGAGCCTTAGAAGAACTTCACGACAGCCATTCCCCAAGTTTTATTCTGCCAGTTTTATGGCTGACTCATCACAGCTCAGATTTTCAATGGAACAGTTGATGATATACACCAACCTCCTATAAAACAACTCTAGTACGGGTCCCATTTTTACATAATGCGATTTAATAGAACCGCTATTGTATGGAATGACAGTCATCTGGGCACCTTATGATTTCAGGTGTTTATTCCAGAGTGGAAGGCAATTCTTTGGTTTGTTTGCTTTGAGCAAAAGGAAAACAGATTTTCAGGGAGTCAATAAGCCTGTGGTCTGGGCAAAAGGGACTGGATCTCCTGGGTCAGAGTCTACCTTGGTTTTGAGGTCAGCCAGGGACTGGCCTGTGGGAGAAATTGATGAGCCATGCTGATCTGAAGTTGCTTCTGAAACTTTGGCTTCAGGGAGTTCAAAGGAAAAGCAGCAGGGTGTTCAGAGGCAGGTTTCTGAAGCAACTATTTAGCTATTCTGAAGCAACTATATAGCTATTTAACTATTTATTCAGTGTCAAAAATGGTTCTGCCATGACAAAAACACAGTTAAAAAAAACCCTCTCTAGTTATCAGTTCAAAAAGTCTTATCATATTTTATACAGTTTTTAAATATTCTGGAAGAATGGTCAGCAATGGATGTCATTGCAACGGGTGCCGTAGATCCCCACTCCCATCCCCACTTGACCATCTTATCCACGACTGCCTGACTTCTGAGAGCCGGCCAACACCCACGCTTCTTCTGCTGCAGGCTTTCTCTTGTCACTGAAGATTGCTTTTCTACTCACATGGCAGCCTGGCAGAGCCAGGGAATTAACCCTCTTAGCCCTCATCAGAAACATCCAAAGACTAATGTGAGTTGATGTATACACGCCCCAGCAGCACTGCCCTCCAGTGGGGAGAGCTCTGAGGCCCCAGTTTCACACGGCTGCCCAGTTCATCCTGTGGGATTGAGTGCCAGTTGCCCTTGGTAGCTGCGGCTTTGATAACGCAGCTCCATCAACTGGCCTTCAGCCACCCTTCCCAGTCTCACTTTCCCACACTCCTGCTTGAATATCCTTAAGGGTTTGCTTCTGGGGGACTTAGAGACTAAAACAGTCACTGATTCAAATGGAAAGTGAAAGATCCTTTATAAAAGCAAGTATGATACTGGCTGAAGACAGAGAGCAGGGCAAGAATTTGAGAACCACCTTCACACAAACTCTTCTGGGCTTCCTGGTCTGAATTCGATTCAGTTGAACAAATATTTATCAAGTGTCTTCTACATAGAAAGCATTTTCCCTAGATATTTAACAAGGCTGTTATAAAAATATTAAATAAGGTAACATTCCATTCTAGAACTTCAACACATTTTATAAAGTTTCTTCCAAATGTATATAAGTAGTGTCCATTTTCATAAGGAGACTCTTGGAATGACATTCATCCCGATCAATTCCACAAAATTGCAATTTTGTCAGAATCACTTATCTAGTGATGAGGTTCAATTGTGTAATGATTTTCAGCTTATAACGGTTTAAAATTACCTTGAACCAACCCTGAGAACGTGGGTGGGTTAATTTTATTTTTCAAGAAATCGTAAGAGACTCTGATGTGTATACAGCTCAATATGCCCTTCTCATGGGAAATGTTTACTTTTTAAAAATAAATTTATTTATTTATTTTTGGCTGTGTTGGGTCTTCGTTGCTGCGCGCAGGCTTTCTCTAGTTGCAGCAAGCAGCGGCTACTCTTCGATGCAGTGCGCGGGCTTCTCATTGCGGTGGCTTCTCTTGTTGCGGAGCACGGGCTCTAGGCATCCGGGCTTCAGTAGTTGTGGCACACGGGCTCAGTAGTTGTGGCTCACGGGCTCAGTAGTTGTGGCCCATGGGCTTAGTTGCTCCACAGCATGTGGGATCTTCCCAGACCAGGGCTCGAACCCATGTTCCCTGCACTGGCAGGTGTATTCTTAACCACTGTGCCACCAGGGAAGGCCGGAAATGTTTACTTTCAATAGCATGATTGCTTTTTTTATTCAGACGATAGCTTCAAGGAGAGGGTGTTTTTGAATGTAAAAAATATTTTGTAAAATTGTTTCCAAGTAAGGTGACAATTGGATTACTTGAGAACTAGGCCTTAGCTTTACATCAATGTCTTCTTACGGATTAAATGTAAGAATGTAGTTCAAGTTTACAAACCAGAAGGTTCTATGCATTTATGGCTAGAAATGTGCTCTTTGTGTACATAGTAGTTATGTCTCCGTGACATGCATCATTTGATTTGATATTTGCTTAACTGAAATGTGATGGGTTGACATTATCAAACTGACCAGATATTCTGTAACCTTAAACTGAGGGTTCTTGTGTCTGTATGAAAGGAGTGGCCAATGGAGAACACAGCAGGACAGCAGATGCCAGGGTTACTCTGGCATCTGGCAACAGCCTCAGTAAAATGCATTTGACTAGAGCAGTTAGGTCAGTCACAAGAGAATACTCACTAATTTGCGAATTTGATTCTATTATTTATACTAATGTTGTTTTCCTGGGGTCACTGGGGCAATGCACTATAGCCTGTTTCTTGAAGGAAGGAACTTTATAAAAATGCAAGAAAATTAAGATAACTGTTGATAAATGATTACAGATTGAAGGAGACTAAAAAGAGGGCGAGACATTTGATGATTAATGACACAACTAAGGGACAATGGTACCTTTAATACAGCAATGCTGATTCTTCATGTATTTTATTTCACAAGTTGAATATTATTCTGAAGTGCGAAATCAGTTTCAGTATTCATGACACCATAAATATTTATCATATATCTTTAGCGTGCCAGGCCCCATGCTAGTGGCTAGGGCTGAAAGGCAAAGAAGATTAACACAGATTTTTCTCTTCTGGAAATAACACAGTCAGGTATGCAAGCAAACGATGCTTGGCGGTTAGTACAGTGATAGTCACCGAATATGGAGTATTTTGCCTCACAAACTGCACAGAACCTTACACTTAATACATAATGATAATATTTATGTTATTTATAAATATTTATGTTATTTATATTTATGCACATACTACGTACTGCACTGGAGAAAGGGCTTTACATGATCTCATTGAATCCTCATAGCATCCTTATGAAGTATATACAGAAGATCTGGGTTCTGTGGGGACTGAATTTTAAAGACTGTGAAGATGACTATTCCTGGGCCCTGGCCAAGGGGACCTTGAAACTTACGCTTTGCTGCCTTCATAGTACATCTTCCTCCCACCGCCATTAGTATACCAACTTTTCAGATGAGGAAACTGAGACCTAAAATGTCAATGTAACTTTAAAAAGACAGTTACCTGTATGAAAACTGACAGAGTACAGAAGGTTCGAGAGAAGAATTTTCACCACGGCCTCACTAACAAAATCCTCTAAACTCTGTGGGACAGGAATGAGGCCATCTCATGGGCCAATGTAGTTGATTCGGGCATTGGCTGACAGGTGCAATTAGGTTCTTTCTACAGAAGAGGATGCAAAGATTAAGCAGTGTTCAACCTTAGTGCTAATATTCATCTGTCAATTAAAGAGCATGCCTTGGGAACCAGAATATTTGAATCTAGTGTCACTGGATGACTTAAAGTAGATCAACTCACTACATTATCCCGAAAAGTGTTCTACAAACCAGAATAGTCCTATTAGTCACATTATTTAATTTTCAGCATTAACGTCTGGATACATTAATTCATGGGCTGCTCACCATGCAACAATGTCACATAACCTGATAAAGTAACTATAAGTAATCTGACAGTTGACTGATTTCAATTGTCATCATGTAGACAAAGGAAAATACTAGTGTCACTGGGTTAAGTAAAGTAGGTTTTCCAATTCCATCTATTTAGTTTTCAAAACTAGTACTTCCATGATATTTAACTTTGCTGCAGAGGAGAAAAATGGTGATCAATAACCAAGGTTTTTGCCCAGCAAAGTGCACTGAGATTTACAGCTACTGTGAAAGCATAATTTAAAATTATAAAGAAAGTTTCTTTTTCATTTTGCGGTTTGACAACAGAGTTGGACAGGTATTAAAATTTCGCTTTTAAAAAATGATACCTTTATATGCACATAAGCAACTCTACTGAAATGAAATTAGTCTGAGAACGGCAATTTAGATTTAGAGAAGCAGGGCTGTTAAAAATTAATCACTCGTTCCCCACTCCATGATGAAATTCTGTGTTTTCCAAAGGGCATCTCTCCAGTGGCTGTGCAGTGGTGCAAAGGGCTACACTGTTGAGAGGACTTTCATCTTTTTGCACGGAATCAATGAAGAACAGTGTTGAATACAAGACAGCTGCCCATCATCGGTGTGTTAGATTAATCTCAGTGAGATATAACAGACATCACCAAATAATCGATTGTAATCCTCTGGAGAAACACAACGTGCTGGAGAGAAAACAAGAACCCTTTGTGATGAGCATTCTGTTTGTTTCTGTAAGGACCCATTTCCTTATAGAAACATGTTGGGGGAGTCTATATTTCCTAACTATACTAAATTCTAACTTCCGGACCATTTTATCTACCGTCTCATCACCCATGTCTAAAAATTCTCATCATTCAAGGTTAAGCCCAAATTCAATTATTCTATGCAAAGGAAAATCAGATATTTTCTTGCATTGCTATAAGACAATTTAATTACTCATACACACACGAACTTGATAATATTATGACAAAAATACACTGGCCAGTTCTGTCATCTTTTGGTGATCTTTCAACCAGATTGATGGTTTTGAGCATTTAAGGCTCAAAAAATCAGAAAAGTCCTAAAGTGTCAAGGCGGGTTACCTGTTCTGGTCTTGCCTGCACAGCTCTGTGATTTTAAGGCTGCACATGTATAGACGGCATTGAAATATTCTTTGGGTTTCACAAAACTGTGGGTCTGCCTTCAAGAAGAATGCTTACAGATGATTTTGTTTTTGTTTTTTTTACAAATGATTTTGTTTTTGTTTTCTTTTACAAATGATTTTGATTTTGTTGCTACAGACAGAATAAAATAGAAATCTTACACAAAAGTCAATTGAAAAATTATAGTCTCTAGAATTTCTGTGTCAATGCCTCAAATAAACAGAATTTTCTAAGTAAAGGGAAATGTATCCCCAATCCATTTATAAAATCAATTGATTAATTCAAACTGATTTTTAGTAAAAACTTCTGTCTATGTTAAAGGTTTCTTTTAATAAATAAAGGTTTCTTTTTATTCATTAAATAATGAATAAAATAATTATTCATTATTTTAAACACTGCATATATGGACAGAAAGAATCCAATGAAAAAGCAGCATTTGAATGCAATTCCTGAATCATCAGGGTGAAGAATGAAACATCTTGGACCAGGTCAAGCTTTGCAAAAAAGAATAAAAATCAGTGGACCTGGCCTGGCCGGTGTGCGCTGCTCAAGATGCCTGACGGTTCTGTTCTCCACTCTGCCATTCTCACTTCCTTCTCCTCTGCCCTAGATCAAATCTGTTAGTGTTTCGGAATGCCCAAACTTTTCAACGTTTTCATAGATATTTTAAATATGACTTGTCAAAAAGGCATTGCTAGACGGGTGAACACACGCACCCTGGAATTACAGAATCCGAATTCAAAAGCGGCTCTGCAGTCTACTAAGTGTGTGATCTAGGGCAAGTTACTTTCCCTCTCCAAACCTCAGTGCTTCCAGACATACAATGAGATGATTACCTTCCTCGTATGACTGTGTGAGATTTGAGTAATGTACCTCATGAAAGCATATAAGGACAGCTGGGGGAAGATACCAGAATGATGTATAATATTTTTAACTTTCCCTGAAATATTTGCCCCTCCAAGGCTTCCACCTTCCAGGGACAGTCAGAAAGCATACTGCCCCAGGGAGGAAAGAACATATTCTGCCTGGAACAAAGAGGCCACTGATTGGCTTTGAGCATCAAAGCTGATGCCCAGCAGCAAGAGCAAGGTCTTGAAAGCCAGGCCTTAAATGACTTTCTGAACTCCTCTAATTCAATTTGACATATCAAACACTAAGCCAGACTGATCAGACAATAGCCCAGGGTATAATTCAGACAATAGCCCAGGGTATAATTCAGACAATAGCCCAGGGTAGAGAAGAAATGGAAATTCCAATCCTTCTTACCAAAGTGAAGGGAGGTAGAGATAAAGAGATGGGATCCAATGGTGAGACACCAGCAACTTGGTAGTTCTCAGTGCTGGAGGGAGAGGTGGGGAATTAGATGGAATAGAGTAAACCCTTCAAGTAGAGGGTGCATCCTCTTATTTCCTGTTTGGGTACCTGGGAGAGAATAACCTCACACCCTCTCCCCTTCTCCAGTCCAAATGATAGAGTAGTTACAAGACAGTAGACAGAGTAAAAGTGAATGTGGTTAGCAAGAGTGGGTACCACTGTGCAGCCATGATACTTTTACAAGGTGAAGGGCTGAGAATCCCTCTTTGTTGTTAGGAACAAATGCAGCAGGAGCGGGAAAGATGTGCTCAGAAGTCGGATTTGAGTCTGACTGGGGAGCCTGCCGAAAGGGCTGCCAAAGGAAGTGGGAGACTGACTCCAGCTGAAAGCCATTTAGTCTGAAACCCAATGAAGTCATGACCTACAGTGGGGTGCAATGCAACTGAGAATCATGGTGGAGCCCAGGCATCAGGAGGAGACAGCCCAAGCTTCCCAGAAGCATCATCTGTGACTAGGAAATCCGCCAGAGTTACCACAGTCACAGACTCCTGTCACTAACGCCAGCAGTTAAATCACAGATGAGCCTAGACCAACAGTATCTCAGCAGTCCGTGCCCATCCAGGGATCAGACCAGCCACCCATGAGATCACAGGCCCATTTCCCTGATCCTGCCTGCAACTAGGTCAGGGAGGTCAGGGAGAAGGGAGAAATCTGAAAGTAAATATTCAATGCTAAGCGATCTAATCTCATGCATATTACTTGGTTGGATTACATTTAGGCTTTCCCACTTGCTCTCTACAGGAGAGACGGAGGCTTGCAAGTGAGATTAAAACATTTAAGGAAAATCTGAGTATACTGTTGATATAGTTACTCCCCACTCCCCCACTGGTTACAGGTCTACACCTATGCAATAACTCAAATAATGCTCACAATAACCTTATGAGAAAAATACGGCTATTACCCCCACTAATCACTGCAAGATGAACAGAAGTCTACTGTTCATCACAGAACATTAGGCTAAGGGTAAGGGGGCCAAGTTCACTGTTGCATTGTGCATGGGTTGGGGGAGGGAGGCTTCAGTGTTTTTGTTTTGTTTTCACGATCATACATCAATTGTCTAACCCTGGACAGTCACGTCACCTCCACGAAATTTTGCTCAGAGAAGAAGACTAAATGATCCAGAACTAATCAACTATCCACATGTGAGACCACGCCCTTCAGATTTGGGTTCAATAGCAGCACACAGTACATGAAAGCAAACAAAGTGGAACTGAATGTTGCTTTGGAAGCAAAGGAAGCAAAACAAAGCAAATTTTCATATGCAAGGTCAGATACAGGCCTTGCTAAGATAAACTTGAACCAGTACCAAGTCTAGGGCTCTGTTACCAAACCACGGTTGTTTTGTCTGACGTGCAGCAAACCAGAAAGCTGAAACACCTAGATGTGTAGCAAAGAGAAGGTTTATTCACGAGGCAGCCAAAGGAGGAGACCAGGAGGTGGGAGGACGAGGCTCAGATCCACCTCCCCGAAGGCTCAGGTCATTCATGGAATAAAGAGTAAAGAGGCAGATTTGTCAGAAGCGTGGGGAGCGTGGGGAACGTGCGGACAGGTGACTGGTAAAAATGTGTGGTAATCGTCACCCAGCTCAGAGTAACTAAGCTACAGGCCTCTGCATGTTAAAAGCTGGAGGTGCTTAGCAGCACCCGAGGGTGGAGTTTTTGGCCCTCTGACATCGAAAGGTCACTGAACAGACACTCCCGTGCCCAGCTGGAGGGGGGTGGGCCCGACCAGTCTTAACCAGCTCGGCTAGAATTAGACACTTCTGACTCCTAGTTTCTGGAAAACAACTTGGGAAAAAAATATCTTACTGTGTAGGCTACCAGCCACTTAGAGGACATGCAAGCCTTTTGGAGCAACAATTAAAATGACCTTGAGGGCTTCCCTGGTGGCGCAGTGGTTGAGAGTCCGCCTGCCGGTGCAGGGGACACGGGTTCGTGCCCCGGTCCGGGAAGATTCCACATGCCTCGGAGCGGCTGGGCCCGTGAGCCATGGCCACTGAGCCGTACCTCGGGAGCCTGTGCTCCGCAATGGGAGAGGCTACAGCGGTGAGAGGCCCACGTACCGCAAAAAAAAAAAAAAAGTCCTTGATTATTGAAGGAAGGTGAAATAGATTTGACTAATGATTCCCCACGGTTTCATTTCCACCAAATAATGGAAAATAAAAATATATTAATTGATTTCACCATAAAAGCTGTATACATCTGCTTTATGTAAAGTCTCCAAAAGATTAAGTCAGTTACTCTGCATGAAGTTGGCTTTCATTTTAGACCCCTGAAAAAATACAGGCTTAAATTGGGATGATAATAATAGTCCTCAGGCAATTCTGAAGGTGTTCTTCTGAAGCTAAAGTAGAAATCTTGAAGAACGTCCACTTTTCAAATATCAATTTCTAAGTCAATCATTTCCTGGATGTAAAATCAATGACCATCACCAGTCAAAAACTGGTAAGTTCTTGCTTTTTTGTGAAGGTGACATTGGTCTTTTAATGCTGCATTTTTAATGTTCTCATTTTTGCTTTATAATGTTTCTATGTATTTTTTTTTTTTACTAGTCCACACTTTAGTAACAGTTTTGTGCCTGGGTCCATGTCTTGACAGATTTATATTAACCCTTATACAAATTTTTAACTGATATTACCTTAAACTATTACAGTCCCACAAAAGTATTCTGACCACATACTAACAGAAACTTGAATAGCTATTCAGGCACTTCAGAATCAGTGGGTCACATATAAAGAAATACTGTAAATCAGCGACAAAATAAACCCCAGAATTGTTTATAGATTACTTATTCAAAACTAATAGCATCAATTATTAGTAAATACTTTAAAGTACAGAACTGCCATTGAAGGAAGATTTTCAGGGATAAACATATATTGATATATTAGGAACTTGTAAGTTCAGAACTGTGCTAAACTGCAGGATATCTAAAGACAAAGTTCTAGATATATTTTAGTTTATTAATAAAGCATGTTAAAATTACTAGTCATAGAATGAGTATGGAATAACAGTGATTTTTCTCTATTTTTTTCTGGTTTGTCAGACTGTATAATCATATATCAAAATCTATAAGATTTATATACTGCAATTTGATATTGTGCCATGCCATAATACTGGTTGAACCATATTAGGATTCTGATAAAATCGTTTTTAAAAGTGAAATAGTATCTTTTTAAAAAAAATCACGGATATCGGGGCTTCCCTGGTGGCGCAGTGGTTGAGAGTCCGCCTGCCGATGCAGGGGACACGGGTTCGTGCCCCGGTCCGGGAAGATCCCACATGCCGCAGAGCGGCTGGACCCGTGAGCCATGGCCGCTGAGCCTGCGCGTCCGGAGCCTGTGCTCCGCAACCGGAGAGGCCACAACAGTGAGAGGCCCGAGTACCGCAAAAAAAACCAAAAAAAAAAACCAACAAAAAGAACACTCAGATGGAGGAGTATATTCAATAGATAGATCATAAACAGATCAGAAAATTCAAGGATCTGGTGATTTGAAATTTCTCATCAACTAATAGTGTGAATTAGACGAAACCCGTGACCACTGGGAGACAGCTCCCTAACGTAAAGTGAGGGGCTTAGTGAGAAGCACGTGTCATTTGGAGCGACTCCTAAGATTCTATGAATTTGTGTCCCCTTGTGGGTTCTTTGTTTGTTTGTTTTAGTTTTTGTGGTAAGAACACCTAACATGAGATGTGATCTCTTAACAAAATTTCAAGCGCACTATATATACTTTATTAACTCTAGGCATGCTGTACACTAGGTCTCTAGAAACTGCTGGAGGTGATGAGCATGCTTATTACTTGGCGGCAGTGGTCTCACTGGTGTATGCCTATGTCTAAACTCATCAAACTGTATACATTAAATAATTGCAGCTTATACATCAATTATAATTCAATAAATCTCTACGAAAAGATTCTCTGAATTATTTGACTTTCTAAACAGGCATTGGAAGATTTTAGCATTTCGCAAAGGTCTAAAGGGTGCAAAAAGCAACAGATCATTTGCTAAATCGGGCCAGCTGAGAATCTGGTGCTTCTTTGTTTTAAAATGTTGCAGTATCTAATGGGCACAGAACACTCAGGCCGGTTTGTACTCTACCTTTAGGTAACGGACTAGTTAGGTTTGAAGTGGTAGTTACTGCTGAAGGAAAGCAGGATGATTCGGGAGGGCTGAAGTCAAGGAGAAATCCAAGCTGAGAGAAGTGTCTTAGGATTCCCAATAAGAGACCAGGGGAACAAGCAGCTTCCGTGTGTCTCATACATCAGTTCTGACTGTGGCTTGCTAAGGACCAAGGGAAGGCTGAGGCTTTTCTATTTCTATCGTAAGGCTAGCGCTGCACTCTCCTCATCCGGCTTCTTTCCAGGTATGTACATGGTGATAACATCCCCAGCTGAAAGAGGCATTAAAGGAACCTAAGCTTTAGGAATCCATTATGACGCTCCCAATTCTTCACTTTGGAGCTGATACATCCAAACAGCATAAAAGGCTGAAGGAGGCTAATGCCTGTGTATATTACACAGGATCTTTATCATGGCTCTGTGATGTCTTTAGAAACTCGTAGACCAGGTGACACCAAAAATCTCAGCAGTGTTTTTATCTTAGACATGTCACAAGCGTGCAAGCTAGATGCAACCTCTAAAGGGCTGACCTACAATACCAAACCTGAAGTTTGAAATTCCTGTTTATCAAGAAATGAAACACAGCAGCAAGGGCAGTGACAAGTTTCAACCATAATAGCTATGTCCCACCCCTGTCCTGCAGTTTCTTGTTGCAGGGGTGAATGAATAATTTAATCTGCATGAGCCATCATTTCTAGTCCTCCTTCAAAAATCTGGCAGTGGTCCCAGCTAATTTCATTTATGATGTGGGTTTTTTTTTTAGACCATGAGTATTCAGAAAGTGAAAAAGGGCAACCAGTATCTCATTATGAGAGTGTGTTTCTGTTCTTTATTTTTCCCTTCCAGTAATACTTTATTGATTTATTAATCAGCAACAAATCAAAGGATAAGGACCAGACATTTCCTCATTAATTAGTTACAGGAACAAGCAACACTAATCAGTCTAACTTCAACTATAAATAATTAGTCTTTTTATTTCTCTTGAGAGAGGAGAATGAATTATAGAAATTTTATTATGCTTTATATTTTTTCACTGAAATGAAAATTTATATTTTGGGTACTTAGCATAAGATTCATACTTTGTGAAATGTATAATCAGGAAATAACTTTTTATGCAAACAGTTTTGATTAATAACTTGACAGAGTTGCTTAGTCATCCACTAGCAAAGTTTTTTGTAATTTTTTTCCTTCGGTACACCACCTCCCTCTGCCCTCAAATTAGTCTGCTAAAGTTAGAAATAGTAATAATAAGGACCAATTTTAGGAACTGAAAAAATCGTCCTACTTATTTGCTTACTGAATTTTGGTAACTTTTCTTACATCAAAACAGATTTTTTTTTTGAGTGGATAAACAACAAGGTCCTACTGTATAGCACAGGGATATTCAATATCCCGAGATAAACCATAATGGAAAAGAAAATTTAAAAGAATGTATATATATGTATAACTAAATCACTTGGCTGTACAGCAGAAATTAACACAACACTGTAAATCAACTATACTTCAATTTAAAAAAAGCATTTTGAAATTCAACTGTTTTGTAATTTGGTTAGTGGTAACTGAGATATATAAAAACAGTGAAATAAAATTAATGAACTATTTATGAAACAATTTTTTTAAAACAGATTTTTTTCTATCGTTCATGCAATCATTCTCTTAATCATTGATCATTCATCACATATTTATTGGGCAACCACTGTGTGCCGAGCACAGTGCTAGCTGCTATAGTTATTACATCCTGCTGTACCATATACACGTGATCTTGCAGTCATGGTCTACCGTTAAATGAAGGATGCAAACATCTTTATAAATATAAATACACTATTATAAATTGAGATAATTTCCAAGATGAAAATAATTACTTCTATTTCTTGATTCTGAATAGTTTTCATGGTTTCAATTACCACTGTTTGTCTAAGGACTCTGACAAATCAGTTGACAATTAAATACAAATATTCCTTCTCACTAATATACATCTTTTCTTGTTAATCTCTTCTCCATTCTTTTACCTTTCACTTAGAAGAACAAACCATTCTCCCCGTTGGTTTTTCCACTGTTAAATCCTCCTTTTATTTATCCTAAAGAAACCCTGGGTTTTTTTCCTCCATCTATACCTGACCAGGGTGATCATATTATTGTTCACTTTATCATCGACCCAACTTTAACTTTTATTAAAGTAAGTGTCTTTTCCAAATTTACTAAAATCACCATTTATCCCTGGGAAAAACTGTTAGGAATAACCTCCCAGTTAATGTCATACACATTTGGATCTGTGATTTTATTTAAACTTACTTCTTAATGGTATCTGTATGATAGAGAATAGTCTGTCAGGCAATGTACTGGAACACTGGGCTTTATTTTTGCTTAAAGTTTAAAAAATATTTTCTCAACTCCCAAGCTACTTGTTCTCACGTTTTGAGTTCCATCGGAGCATTTTTAAAGTAATTTGAACTATATAACCCAAACCTTTGTTCTAATGACTATTGTTACAATATCTCTTTATTTATTATTTTGAACAAAACAAACCAACCAGAGCAGGCTCATTTTCTCTGTCTACAATTGTATCTATCTATCCCTTTAGTTATGGTATTTTTGATGCTAACCATGATTCAAATAATGCTTGTTACATGAATGAATGAAAACCATGTTTTCCTATCGTGTGTTAAAAAAATGATTCTGTAAAGTAAAAAATTTCTATTGCTGGCATATTTGTATGATTAACAAAAGAAAGGAGGTAGAAGGAAGCCAGCTGAAACTGATGGAACCTACCATGAAGCAAGAATGTTATTTACATACTGCTATTTTAAACTCAGGGCACCCTGAATGGGAAGAATTTAATCCCCAGTTAGATAGAAGAAAACCAAGCTTCAAGAGATTAAATAATATTTTAGATAAGATTTAAATGCATGGCTTTCTTATTTCACACCTCATTTTTTCCCCTACTATATATACTACATGATACGTTCCACCATGCTGGTTGGTTTAAAAACTTTAAACACGTGTTTACACATGTAAATATATGGGTTCACATAAATCAGAGTGAAGAATATGACTTGCTTAATGCCCTCCATTCGAAAGAGGCAGGGAGGTCAGATATTTTGAGACTGACATTGCCAGTGCTACTTGGGTCAATTCAAGCAGCAATCATAGGGTCAGGTTTTAGGTGAATACTTGAGGCCAACTTTGTCCTTGGGCTCTTTGCCTTGAGATCATTACCAGTGGATGCTTGGTGTTAGGTGAGAAGCTACATAATCCATGTGAATAAAAATCTATGCAAACACAGCATAAAGAAACAAAAATCAAAATACGTATTTTGATTATAGATTAACTCGGTGATATTGGAAGAAATTAAATGGTATATTTAAATAAAGTTTACGCTACCACAGCATCATGTTGGTGATGAATTTAAATCTGGAAGTTTGATTGGTGAGGTCTAACATTAAAAGAACACATGGATAGAGGCTGAGTCATTATATTTTTACTAAGTTGTATAATTTAATGTTTTAATGGGTTTCATCATTTTCACCTTGCAGCACAAGGTAATGTTGACAAGGAACCAATCTTTAAAGGACTACTTATAAAAAGAGAAACGGTGCATTATAATCCTGACACTTAAGGTCAAGTACTGAAGATGCATTGTATATTAATGTATCCAATATATCAGACCAGAAGTTAATGTCTATCCTCCCTTTTGGGTCTAGACTATTTCATAAACCTATTTTTACTTTCTTCAGTCTGATTAATAGTATCCTGAAATACTCCATCCTGACAGCGCATAAAGATAGCCTGCATGTTACATGAAAATCATGAAGGAATTAAGTCTCATTATATTTAAAATGATACATTTCA
Organism: Globicephala melas; assembly: GCF_963455315.2. Classification (NCBI taxonomy): domain Eukaryota; kingdom Metazoa; phylum Chordata; class Mammalia; order Artiodactyla; family Delphinidae; genus Globicephala; species Globicephala melas. The sequence continues at coordinate 9,381,990 of NC_083322.1, forward strand.
GAAATTGAAAATGACTTCATGCATAGGTTTAATTAAACACGCTCTAGTATGGTGTTTTCCTTTAGGAAATTATTCAAAGCTAGTGGTTAATTGTTGCAATTCACTGAACTGCTGGATGGACTCTCCCACTAAAACTTTGCTAGAATGGGTTCAAGCCACCCTTTCTTTAACAACATATATCAGTTGTAACAGCTATGATTGACAGTCATAACACAAATATATTTTCCAATTTTTTTTTTCTATCTGGGTCAATGATTTTACCTTGTGATACGTCCTTGGAAAATAGTGCTGGTGGTGTTAAAAGAGAATTTAGCTAAAACAAAAAAAAAATAGCAAAATACTTAAGAGTTTTTGTTTGGAGTAAATAGCTATGGTATTAGGATTAGAGGCTGATTCCAGCTTTGCCACCTACTGCCTCTACAACCTTAAGCAGATTACTTAAATTGTTTGTTCCTTAGCGTCCACATGTTTTGGGTTGTGGGTTTTTTTGCGGGTTTTTTTAAATATTTATTTATTTTCTTGGCTGTGCCAGATCTTCGTTGCGGCATGTGGGATCTAGTTCCCTGACCAGGGATTGAACCCGGGCCCCGTGCATTGGAAGCACAGTCTTAAACACTGGACCACGACAGAAGTCCCAAATCCACATGTTTTAAAAGGAGGCAGTTATAATGCCTACCTCTCAAATTGATGTAAGACCTAAATGAGGTGATATATGCTAAAAGACTTTATAAAGGCTAAATTCTTCCACAGATAATTGAGTTCCTCTTCCTTAACTCATTTCATTACTAACTTTGTTTGTTCCTTTTCATAAGTCAGTATTAATGAAGAAAAGATAAGGCATTCCTTATTCTCTTCTGTTTTTACGTTCTAGTCGTTCTCAGCATAATAATTTTTAATAAATTTAGGGAAAGCATCACCAAATAAATATATATTATTAAGATAATATACTTCGTAGCCTGAGCCCATATTATAAATTCGATTGTTTTATGATCACAGATTATTTTATGAGTCAGTCTACTGGATGCAAGATATGCATTCTGTGCAATGAAGTGCACAAAATCTTCATATAAAGAAAAAAATGGGAGGTTTTGGAAAATTTTGTGTCAAAATTTGACACCTACTCAGAGCTTATGAACATTCTTTCATTTAATCAAAATACAATGTTAAACTTTAACAGAAATATTTGCATTCTTTTATACTTTATTCTTAACTTGAACTCTTAAATTTGTTGATGTTGAATGGCTTTCCATATTGCATTTTCCAGGGTATGTTGATATATAACGTGATAAGAGTTTTCTAGGAATCATATCTACCGAGAAGACAGCCTTTTCACCTTAACAAATCATGGAAGATTACGCAGCATTAATTCACTGGCCTCCCAAGAGTAACATGATACATATTCAAACAAAAGAGATGCAAGGACTGTGCTTTTGCAGATTTGTGAAATAACAATGAAAAATGTAAAGGAAAAGGACAGTGGAAGTAAAGAGTACAGCCAAGATAGATAACTTTTATTTTAAAGAATAATTACTAAATCATCACACAGACTGAATGTATTCTGCCACTGGTATTTCAATTTTAGAAATTACTGGATATAGAACAGGATTGATATGGGTCAGAAAAAACAAAAAAAAAGGTTTGACCCACGACTAAAACAGATACATCATACTCTGCATTCTAGCTAAATGCAAGGGAGAACAGGTAATATTATGTAAATATTATTCATAATTTTATAAACACATTCTCAAAACATAAACTGGCATCTTGAATACATGTACTAATTGTTTAGCATAATGCCTACACTAGTTCCAATTCCAAATATTATACAAAAATGAACCTAAAATTATTAGATTCTCTATTAATGGATTCTGAACAGTAGCCTGAATTTTTCCAGATTTATCTTCCTGCGTTGGTGGCCTCATGGAGAATCATTATTGCTGTGTTCTCCTGGGCCATATGGAGAATATATGGCTCTACAAACCTTTATCTTAACAAACAGAGAAGGTATTCTTTAATATATTTTCACTAGCCTTAAATATTAAAAATAAAGTCTCTTGAAAGGGCAAATTGCTGTGTTAAACATTTCATCATGATTGTATATATACTACGGCTGGATACAGTCCTATGTGAAATTTCAGATGTAGTTTACCCTATAGGGAAAAAAGTGCATGGTCTGAAACGCAGGTATTTCATTTTTTCCCTAGAAACGAAGACTTCTCCTTTACTATATACTTTATTTTTAATGTCTTAATTATTCACATTGTTTTGTCCTAAGAGATTCTAATTCCAAAACTGCTATAGTTTAAAAGTTTTCGAAATGGAAAAAGCAGTAAGGGTGCTATTAATAGTTTCCATTCTCCTAAAATATTGTCATATTTAAACATTTTTTAAAATCTACAGGCTTATTTTAGTTTCAAACATTCTAAAGTTTTCAGAATAGTCTTTCACTCAGAAGACACAAATAGGCTTATCTGAAGTGGTTCTGCTAAGCAATTCAATAGATTGTACAGTCCACAGGGAACACCATTAATTATGTAAAGACTGATGGGGATTCATTTACTTGGTTTCTTTCAGAACCACTTGACTTGTCACTATTTAATTAAACAAGAATCTATGTGATAGTAAGGAGAAATGTATGCTGTCAGTAAACAATACTAAATATGCCCCTGGAATAGAGAATGGGATTGTAGATGTCTTCATATTTATAGAGAAAATCAGAGAAAGAGAATTATAAACACTTGCCTACGTGACATATATCTCCAATCATACCTTTTCTTTAGTTTCCTGTTACAGGAGAACACTGTGAAGACAAATAACTACCAGTGCATGAAAACATTCCTTCATTTCGTCTCTCAGAGTGTCCATTTTCTTCCAGAGGAGTAGATTTTATGCATTTTATATAACGTTCACATGTTCAATTTGAAAATACGGCACTGTGCACACTGCCTGTGTCATTACCTGGTGAAAATCCCAAGAACAAGATATTAACGACAGGCTGCTGAAGGGTGGGGCAGAGTTGGTTTTATACAATAAACAGTTTTAAAAAAATTAAAATTACACGATTGCGAGCTCTTCTGATGTAAGTTATAATATCTAAAATATTTTAACTACAGAGTTGAAATATCTAAACAGTTTTTAAACTACATGATCCCTGACCCTATAAGGCTGTTGGCACCAAAGGACTGGTGTGACGGAGATGGCATACAGATGACAACCTGTCAATCTTCTAGCTTCGGGACCATGGGACGATCGTGTGACTCTCTGACACTTAGTTTTCTAACAGGGGCATGCAATTATTTACACTGGAATAGATATAATGTGTATCAAGTCATAGATATAACATATGCAAAGAAACCATACCAGTGCATATTACAAGGATAGCTATTATAAACAGGCATTATAATCTTTTCTCTGATTTTATGTTTAAGAACAATATTGGCACAAGGAGTCAGCAGAAGCAGAGATCACTACTGTCACATTGAGACAGGATTAACAGACCTACTAAGTGACTAGTCGATTCATATTTAGTTTTCTATTTAGAGCTTATCATATTTCCCTTAAGGTATTATTTGGCCTGTGAATCTTAGGATAGACAATATAGCTTTCCCTGAGATGTAAAAGAGATTTTGCATAAAACAAGGTTTTATGGGAATGCTTCCCCATAGATATATTTTATTTAGCTTAAACAATGTCCTTGAATTGATGGCAAGTCAACATGAATATATTTAAAACAAATGGTGGGAGGCACCAAATCATTTATTAAATAATTTTAATTTCATATGTTAAGCAAAAGTAGTATACAAGTTCTGCATTAAAAAGAACTCCCCCCAAAACAATTTATTTTAATAAGCTGGAGTTTTCTTTTTTTATTAACTTTGAAAATTTGGTGGAAAAAAAAATACCTTGCATAAGCTACAAACGCTTATAGCCACGCAATATGTCAGAAAACAGAATTTTCTAAACAGATTAGAAGTTTATCTCTATGCTATACTACAAAAGACTCTATGCATAAAGTAGAAACCGATTAGAAAGAGAAGGATAACTGATTCAATAATCTCACTACCGGGCTTCCCTGGTGGTGCAGTGGTTGAGAGTCCGCCTGCCGATGCAGGGCATACGGGTTCGTGCCCTGGTCTGGGAGGATCCCACATGCGCGGAGCGGCTGGGCCCGTGGGCCCGCTGAGCCTGCGCGTCCGGAGCCTGCGCTTCCGGAGCCTGTGCTCCGCGACGGGAGAGGCCGCGGCAGTGAGAGGCCCACGTACCGCAAAAAAAAAAAAAAAAAAGAATCTCACTACCAGGCACAAACACTGTCAATATTCTGATGCGTTTATTTCTTTCTTTCTTTCTTTTTTTTTTTTTGTGGTACGCGGGCCTCTCACTGTTGTGGCCTCTCCCGTTGCGGAGCACAGGCTCCGGACGCGCAGGCTCAGCGGCCATGGCTCACGGGCCCAGCCGCTCCGCGGCACGTGGGATCTTCCCGGACCGGGGCACGAACCCGCGTGCCCCGCATCAGCAGGCGGACCCTCAACCACTGCGCCACCAGGGAAGCCCTGATGCATTTATTTCTGGTTTTATAATGTACATTTTCTGTAATCACAGCTAATTCTTACCATGAAATTTTATATAACATTAAAAATTACATAAGACTCTCACTGCATATTATTATAAACACTTTATGAATGTGATTTTATTAGCTATATAACGTAACATCTAGTAGCATGATATCTAGTAGACTTTTCATAATTTGTACAGCCATTCCCACTGCTAAATATTTTGGCTACTTTAAATATCCAAACATTATATATATGCAACAGTAAATTTGGGGGGGGGGGGCATAGGTTTCTTTATATCTTGGTTTTTTCTTAGGCCTGACTGTCAGGAATGACATTACTGGGTCGAAGTTGAGATTTTCTATGACTCTTGATACACAAGCATTGAGTTTTTAACATTAAAATTAAAGTTAGATAAATATGATATTTTCTGCAACTAAAATCTGAGGACCTCACTCAGGAAGACTTATTATCTAGTTTCATTCCTGGATAGGAAATACAATTCCCAATAAAATTTAGCCATCAGTAAAAAATAAAAATCCATTGGCTGAAATCTGATAATATGGGTTATGCATGGGGACCAGGGAAGATTCTTCTACACTATTAGTGGCATTTTTTCATGTAAAAAAAACATGAAAACATCCTTTGGGGCAGCTCAAAGGATGGCTTGGTGTAGCAAAAGCACCACATGATCTCCAATACCAACCCTCCAAATAACCACAAATAAGCACACAGTCTAAAGGAAGACAACGCTTTTCATATATAAACAAGACAACCGCCCGTCACCATAAGGATTGTCACCCCTAATTCCCTACTATATAGAAAACCAGGAAGCCAGGAGTGAGCTTTATTCTTGTCTATGTTGTTCTCTGCTCTATCACCGACCTCACTTCAACTGCTCTAAAGAGAACTGTCAAAAAGGATGATTTTACTGCGTGTTTCTCGACCTTAGGATTTTGTAAAGACAGCAAAATGATTTGTGACCAAAAACCAATTCAGGGATAGACAGAATGACATACACTTCACAAAGTACTAACTGAAGCAAAAATTATACATAATACCAAAAACAATTTAATTGAGATCAATGTCAATTCTCAGTTTTTCCTTAATAAATATCTGATTCACACACTCACACACGCAATTGACACAATTAGTGTGGATTAAAAAAGACTATTTTCCTTTCTGCTTCATTTGGAATTTTTCTTCTTCTAGGGTCTATTGATCCTCTTCTTCTATGTTACTGTTTTCCAACTGTAATATATTCTGGAGAATACAATAGGCTGTAAATATGTTGAAGGGAAACTCTGTAGCTGCACTAATACTTCTCAGAACACCTAGCAGAGTAGCCAGCACTTAGCAGGAGCCAATAAATATTTACTGAATGAATGGGTTATTTGAATGTAACATTCCTTCTTTATATTAGGAGCCTTAAACTATTTTCAGGTTCCTCTGAAATGTCCCATGTAATGACTCAAAATTCCCGTTAAGTGTAGTCCTTGCTGATTATTTTCTATGATGCTGTACTTCTCCTGTGGAAAGATCAGTACTGATTGCGTGCTTTACCTCTTAACCTGAAACAGTTTTCTAAAAGTTATTTTAACATAAATGCTCTGTGCATTTGTGCTTTCCTGTCTCATTGATGTAAGGAGAAGACTTACATTTCCCTCTCTAAGTCGTGAATATCTTAGCTGGGGTCCAACAAAAAAATAGAAAACCCCATTTTGAAGAAATATGAATTTGATGATGATCCCTCTGGGAAACATGCCTTTTTGTTTCAGCCATTCAGGGTCAGTTTTTAATAAAGTATTTTTTAACCCAAACTGTTCAGTCTATGGAAAGACATTTCATTACTCCATTTTCAGTATGCAATGTTTTTTTAGTTCCATTCAGAGGCCATATTCATTACTACCTGGTAGAGTGACAAAGTCTGAGCTTCTGCAGAAGCAAAAGGATTAGAAGAGGGAATGCAGATACGCACATTTTAAGTCATGATAGCTCTAGTCTTGGAAGAACAAAACAATCACTGTGGATATTTTGAAAGGATTCCATTTCTTGGGACTACCCAAAGCCACTACTCACAAATTGAACTGTCTTTAAAATTAGTTTTCAGACTCCATCAGCTGGGATTTTGGAGGAATGAACTCAAACTTTTTTGACTATCTTTTAGCTAGACACTGCCCATGGGGCAAGCAGGTGGGGTCCGGTGGGGGTGGGCTGTGGTGAAAGGGAGGTTTTTTTTCAAGCATAGAAACAGAAACATTAAAAGTGCCATTCACAATCCTTTTAGGGGAAAAATCAAGTGAGAAGTTGTGTATCACTGATGGGACAATGTTTTCACATCTCCATCGGTTTCTTCCTTCCACTCTCTTTCTCTCTAATTCCTTATTGGTCTATAGCATTGAGGTGGGCACCCTCTACAAAAGGAGGTAAAGTGTTTTCAAACAGAAAATTTATTCTTAGGGCAACAGGAAATTATTAGAGCTGAAACACTTGCACACACACACAAAAGAAAGGACAAAACAGAACATTTTTCCTTCCAGTTTTGCACAATGATATAATTAGAACCCTAATTATTTAATTCATGTGGTCATGGATCTTATTTTTCAGTTTTGGTAAGTTATAGTAGTTTCTCCCATCTGTGGTGTTTCCCTTTCCTCCTATGGTCTCCTCTGTCCATGTGTTCTCCTGTCCTGCCCTGGTGGTTTCACTTCTAATCCTTCTGCTCTGCCCACCCCTACAGGTCCTATGTCAACTTATTGATCTGTTTCCCAGCTCTGACTCTCTGACACCTTGGTTCAGTGCATTAGGATTGATCTTGGGGGATCAATTCTTATCTAGAATTTCTCCAGCATAATTCAGGTTGATATTTCAAGGTATAATAAACTGTGCCCCATTTACTGGAGTCTATCTCGTATATGTTATGTGCTCCCATCCAGTGGCAGGGAAGAGACAATTTCATCAGATGTTTTAAAGGAAGAATTTAAAGACATTAATTGCTAATTAGATGAATCTTAAAGAGAACTTACACTTACAGTCATCATTATTTGGAGAAAGAGGTACTGGAAAATAAAGTGGCCTTTGGCAGGAACCAACAAGCATGGAGGTGGAAGTGATGATGCATTTGGTTGAGCAAAGGAATACAGGGTTGACACTGGGGAGAAATGGTATATTTTGATGTCATAAGATAGTCTTTGAAGGAACAGAGGTGACTCTGGAACTTAAATATGTACTACTGAAAAAATGTCAAGAAACAGATGAAATTATTGAAATACTACCCTGGAATTCACATACAGTACCAGATAATTGTCCAACTTAGTATTTTAAATGCAGAATTTAGTTTTATAAAAAAAAAAAAAGATGTTCTGTGCCAGGCTCATATCTGTTCTCATTGGCTCTGATGAAGACGCACCTCTAGAACATCAGAAAAAAGAATATAAATTTGGCAATATCGCTTTCTCCCCCAGCTTGAAGACAGGTTAAGTGACGACCTCACACAGTTTGTACAAAATTTAAGGTGGAAAGCATAAGAGAATGCATTAGTGTAGTTGGTTGAACTTGTGAGAAAGTGAGGTAATGTGAGTCAGGAATACAAATTTAAGTGTGTTAAAGCTAATAAGACTGCCATTCACCGGCAACACCCAATCAGACAAACGGCCAGCACAAATCCTGAGGGATACATAGAACTTAGACCACTTCTATTATTTTGGGACTCAGAGTTTCCATTTTTTAATGTCACAATAAAGTCATTCATTTTTAAGTTATTCAAGTGATCTATCCATTTGCCACAATTCTTTAAATCATCACTGTTTTCCGAATCTTCAATTTAAAATTGGCATTTTATAGAAGACTGCCCTCAGAGATTTCATTGCTTTCCTTTACATTTCCAAGTTGTACTTTAGTGGGAGATATTTCCAAATTGCAAGCAAGACTGTTCAGATACTAAAAAATCTCAAAAACCCACTTTTAGCGAGAGGCATCTTTTTAAAGCTTGGAAAAATGTTTGGTTCTTATGCAAGTTTAATTCTAGAGAAAAGAATGAAGTCAACATACTGTCAGACTAGATGAGTCATTCTGCCTCCAAAAATGCAAAGCAGATGCATATTTTGAAGAACAAGCCAAGGATTAAATATTGTGTTAACGTTATACTTAAACTTTAATCCTAATATATCTGGAAACAAATTAGTGAGGCTGTAATTAAAACTGTAAGCTCTGAGTACCTTTTAAAATAGAATCGTAATACAAAAATCTACAGGTACTTTTAAAGCTAAGGCTCCCAGCCTACACCTTGAATTTAAATTCCAATCACACTGTCACACCTTTTAAAAAAGTTGAGCAATTACACACCTGCTTTCTAAGGTCAGTTTAACTACCTGTCGATCTTTAAAGGAAGCTCTTTGAATTTATTTGATGAAAAAACCTGGCAACTTTTAAACTAGTGCAAACCGACTACCTACACTGTAAGGTAGTAATCCCTACACAAATTTCTTTTGGTATGTCTTTTGTGATATTATTTGCTACAAGGAATAAAAACTGTGAATCTAAGTAGAACTAGTCTTTTCTGATTTTTATACCATTCTGGGTTTTACACAATTTTTTTTAACGTCTTTATTGAAGTATAATTGCTTTACAATGGTGTGTTAGTTTCTGCTTCATAACAAAGTGAGTCAGTTATACATATACATATATCCCCATATCTCCTACCTCTTGCGTCTCCCTCCCACCCTCCCTATCCCACCCCTCTAGGTGGACACAAAGCACGGAGCTGATCTTCCTGTGCTATGCAGCTGCTTCCCACTAGCTATCTGTTTTACATTTGGTAGTGTATATATGTCAGTGCCACTCTCTCACTTTGTCCCAGCTTACCCTTCCCCCTCCCCGTGTCCTCAAGTCCATTCTCTACATATGCGTCTTTATTCCTGCCCTGCCCCTAGCTTCTTCAGAACCATTTTTTTTCCTTAAGATTCCATATCTGTGTGTTAGCATACGGTATTTGTTTTTCTCTTTCTGACTTACTTCACTCTGTATGACAGACCCTAGGTCCATCCACCTCACTACAAATAACTCAATTTCGTTTCTTTTTAATGGCTGAGTAATATTCCATTGTATATATGTGCCACATATTCTTTATCCATTCATCTGTCGATGGACACTTAGGTTGCTTCCATGTCCTGGCTCTTGTAAATAGAGCTGCAATGAACACTGTGGTACATGACTCTTTTTGAATTATGGTTTTCTCAGGGTATATGCCCAGTAGTGGGATTGCTGGGCCATATGGTAGTTCTATTTTTAGTTTTTTGAGAAAACTCCATGCTGTTCTCCACAGTGGCTGTATCACTTTACATTCCCACCAACAGTGCAAGAGGGTTCCCTTTTCTCCACACCCTCTCCAGCATTTATTGTTTCTAGATTTTTTGATAATATCCATTCTGACTGGTGTGAGATGATATCTCATTGTAGTTTTGATTTGCATTTCTCTAATGATTAGTGATGTTGAGCATCCTTTCATGTGTTTGTTGGCAATCTGTATATCTTCTTTGGAGAAATGTCTATTTAGGTCTTCTGCCCACACTTGGACTGGGTTGTTTGTTTTTTTGATATTGAGCTGCATGAGCTGCTTGTAACTTTTGGAGATTAATCCTTTGCCAGTTGTTTTGTTTTCAAATATTTTCTCCCATTCTGAGGGTTGTCTTTTCGTCTTGTTTATGTTTTCCTTTGCTGTGTAAAAGCTTTTAAGTTTCATTAGGTCCCATTTGTTTATTTTTATTTCCATTTCTCTAGGAGGTGGGTCAAAAAGGATCTTGCTGTGGTTTCTGTCATAGAGTGTTCTGCCTATGTTTTCCTCTAAGAGTTTTATAGTGTCTGGCCTTACATTTAGGTCTTTAATCCATTTTGAGTTTATTTTTTACACAATTTTTTAAAATACTCGGTTGTTCCAAGCTACACTAGGGAAAAAGAAAGTAGAAAGTCTCATTAACCTATAATGTTGTAGGTCTTTCCTTTTAATTGCAGTGGAGAATTTTTCCTTAGCTGAACAGAGGAGACCACCTCCTAGAGAAAGAGGGGTGACTCCTGAGGAAACAAAGGAAGTTCACTGGTAAAAAAAAAAAATATCGAACAACAATATTACTCACTGTCTCAGAGATCATATCCTACAGCTTTGACACTAACAAGAAGGAGGAAGTAAACTGTCAATAGAGGAAATATTGATAAAAGGAAGTCTTCCAGAACACTAGGTGTGGACAAAATAAAGAAACTTAGAAATTTCCAATAATACTGCAAGAACACAAAGAATCTTTAACTCTTGGTGTATGTCTTTCTATGCATATATTTCTATGTGAATATATACTTGTATATTTAACATTAAATAAAAACAGATTTCTTGCTGTAATTAATCTTATCTCGACTGTGGAGCTATTTGTAATGTCTTATACTTGCCACGTACAATCTTTTCTTCTGCTGGTCCCTTCTGATGTAGCCTTCCTCTGATGCTCTATAACTGTCCGCAGTAAAGTTTTCCCTGTAAGCTTAAGCTTACCTTAAATAAGCCCAAAAGGTAGTTTTTTGGGACTTTCTAAACCAGGGGTTCCCAACCCCTGGGCCATGTATTGGTACCAGTCTACAGCCTGTTAGGAACCAGGCCGCACAGCAGGAGGTGAGTGGCGGGTGAGCGAGCAGTTTCATCTGTATTTACAGCCGCTCCCCGTCACTCGCATTACCACGGGAGCTCCGCCTCCTGTCAGATCAGTGGCGGCCTTGGATTCTCATAGGAGCACAAACCCTATTTATGAATTGTGCATGTGAGGGATCTAGGTTGTACGCTCCTTATGAGAATCTAATGCCTGATGATCTGAAGTGGAGCTGAGGCGGTGATGCTAGCGCTGGGGAGCGGCTGCAAATACAGATTATCATTAGCAGAGAGGTGTGACTGCACAGAGACCAAAATAAATCAACCGCTTGCAGACTCACATCAAAACCCTATCAGTGAGTGGTAAGTGAAAACAAGCTCAGTGCTCCCACTGATTCTGCATGATGGTCAGTTGTGTAATTATTTCATTATATATTACAATGTAATAATAATAGAAATAAAGTGCACAATAAATGTAATGCACTTGAATCATCCCGAAACCATCCCCCCCCAACCCCCGGTCCATAGAAAAACTGTCTTCCACGAAACCAGTCCCTGGTGCCAAAAAGGATGGGGACTGCTGTTCTAAACTATAAGTGATCTGACCACTCAAAACCCTCATGTGATGCCTAGTGTTCGTTTTCTTTCTACCTTCCTTGTAGTTATCGTGCATACATGGCAGAGGTTGTGTTTGCTGTTTTGACGAACATAAACTAATACCTGTGTAAGAGTCTCTCATCATTTCATTTTGCTCCAGAAACAAGCAGAGTAATGCCAAGGATATGTTATTTTTTTAATACATCTTTATTGGAGTATAATTGCTTCACAATGCTGTGTTAGTTTCTGCTTTACAACAAAGTGAATCAGCCATATGCCTACATATATCCCCATATCCCCTCCCTCTTGAGCCTCCCTCCCACCCTCCGTATCCCACCCCTCTAGGTCATCACAAAGCACCGAGCTGATCTCCCTGTGCTATGCTGCTGCTTCCCACTAGCCACCTATTTTATATTTGGTAGTGTATATATGTCAATGCTACTCTCACTTTGCCCCAGCTTCCCCTCCCCTCCCCAAGCCCGTGTCCTCAAGTCCATTCTCTATGTCTGCGTCTTTATTCCTGCCCTGCCACTCAACTACCATATGACCCAGGAATCCCACTATGGGCATATACCCTGAGAATACCATAATTCAAATAGACTCATGTACCACAATGTTCATTGCAGCTCTATTTACAATAGCCAGGACATGAACGCAACCTAAGTGTCCATCGACGGATGAATGGATAAGGAAGATGTGCCACATGTATACAATGGAATATTACTCAGCCATAAAAAGAAATGAAATTGAGTTATTTGTAGTGAGGTGGATGGACCTAGAGACTGTCATACAGAGTGAAGTAAGTCAGAAAGAGAAAAATAAATACCGTATGCTAGGGATATGTCATTTCTAAGTGTTCATTTTAACTTCACCATGAGTGTGAGTGATTCTTTGTCAAATAACTTTTAAGGTCAAGCACCGTTAGCTAATGCACTGCATCACTCACTGTGTATTCAGACGTAGTGATATGTGATCTTTCTAGAGTCATATGCAAACCTGATGTTCTTCCAGTGTTCTTGGGAAAGCAGAAGTCAGATTTCACAGAAACCTAAACACCAAGAGAACTCACATGGTAAATTGATTCTAGTCTAGAGTAGCTGGTGGCCAAGGGCTGATGGATCTCTTACGTGAGGTGGGATTCACCCAATCATTAAGCTTTTGCTATTTTTTTTGAGAAACACGCAATAACTTCTTGAAAACTGGAAAAGAGAATCTCTTTTCTTTAATTAAAGAAACAAAGCCCCAATTTTGACATCTAAAAAAAACCTACATTTTTATATAAAATTGGATTTAAAGATCTGTTTCCAGAGTTGGAGTGTATGTAAGAAAGTTCTTGTGTAAAGAGAAACAATGTGGTGAGCACAAATCCATTCAAACACTGGGATAATGTGGGGAAACAGTTCAAACACTGGGATAATGTGGGGAAACAGATAGTAGGCAAAAAGCCAAGGCTCCTGGACCATGTACCTGGATGGCGCGAATCATCAGAACACTTGATGTCACAGTGTTTCCTAGCTGGCAGGTCACTCCCCGGCTGGGCTGATATGGTCTTGAATCCTAACACCTTGTTGTTTTAGTTTAGTGAGTCCTGCATCCTTTGAAATTTTAATTCTGACCAAGCATACCAGAAACAGTAACAAAAAGTCTTTTCAAAACATCTGAATCTATAATTTAGTAGCTCTTTTGAATATCACTGGCCATAAGAGGGAAACAGCAGGCAGGGGGAGTGGGTTAATTGAAAGTTATAAAGAAGCCATTGAGTGAAAAGTGGTAAGAAGGGATGAAAGCAATTTCAGAGCGTGTCAGTCACTAGTTAGTTTATGCCCCCTTGTGAGCGCAATACTGGTGCCATTTCTTTTCGTCTCATTTTCTTTTTTGAATGTTTGAATGCGCAGTGTTCTCTGCATTTACTGTCTGGTGTTCCTTGGTTGGTTGCCATATAAACTGCACCTGATTTAATGTTTTAGTGCAAACTTTTTTTTTTCCAAACGAAAATCAAGCCATCCTTAAAAATGCATCCCTTGTTTCTAGAATCAAGTGCGTACATAAACACTGTAGCAAGCAAGGGAAGTTTTATCTCCCCAAGGCTCAAGACACTTGGAATGCTTGCAGTATCTTTTTAGCGAAGAAAGTATAAAATAAGAATGTCCGGGGCTTCCCTGGTGGCGCAGTGGTTGAGAGTCCGCCTGCCGATGCAGGGCACACGGGTTCGTGCCCCGGTCCAGGAGGATCCCACATGCCGCGGAGCGGCTGGGCCCGTGAGCCATGGCCGCTGGGCCTGCGCATCCGGAGCCTGTGTTCCGCAACGGGAGAGGCCACAACAGTGAGAGGCCCGCGTACCACGAAAAAAAAGAATGTCCGGAGAAGGACTTTTGCTACATTCTTCCTTGAAGAATAACCGTCTATGTTGCTTTTAAAGCAACAAAGTGGGCTTCAGAAGCAAACACTTATATTTGTACTTAAATTTTTCAATGTATGTGGAATGTAATTTTATCAATGGAAAGCCCAGGTTTCAGAAGTGGCTAGCTGCAAATTTGGGACTAGAATTGAGGTCTTCTGATCCTCAGTTCTGTTCTTTTCCTGCTACATTTCGCTGCCTTTTATAGTAACCGTTGACTCAGAAGAGGCAGCATTTTGTGATGTTTGCAAGGATAGTTTTAGCACCGGTAAAGGATGAGGTATAAACTTCATATGAAAATATTTTTAGGACCATATATGTAATTTTTGTTGTTATTTTGTTATGAGGTAAAGCTAATGAGTTTATGGATGAAAGTCAAAACTTGGTCTAAATTAAATTTTTTTCTAGTTTAGGATAAGAACTTTAATTAGAGTTTCTGATTTAGCCAGCAGTGCATTGTGAAAAGAGGCTAGAAAGCATTTGGGAACAGGCTGAAAGTTTCATGTTACATGTGTTTTATAGGTTCTTTTGAACCCTGGATTCAGGAGATAAATTTATGTTTGAAATGTAACAAATTAAAATTCTTGGTGACCAAAAAGAATTTTATATATATACACACAATGAACTTTATATATATATATATATATATAGACACACATAATGAACTTTATTCAACTTCTGCATCTAATTGCTAGCTTCATGTGATTGCAGTCCCTCAAATTTTGTTGTGCTTTGTCATGTATTCTATAAATATCTTTTTTCTATCTTGTAATATTTACACTGGACATTTACTTCTTTGACCACTACATTTTAGAAAATGCTTTTTAAAGAAACATAAGTGACATTTTCATGAAATGGAATGTTGATTTAGAAAGAGAGAGAAGGGATGGGTCTATTTCTGCCACACACAAGAAAACTCTTTGAAAGTGTCACTTCTGATGCTGTGAGCATCAGGATTTTGTCACTTTTTGATTCATGTATGATCTGTTTCTTGAACTACAAGATTAGCGTTAAAAAAATGCTGCTTTTCGCCTGGAGGGGTGGGATGGGAGGGTGGGAGGGAGGGAGACGCAAGAGGGAAGAGATATGGGAACATGTGTATATGTATAGCTGATTCACTTTGTTATAAAGCAGAAACTAACACACCATTGTAAAGCAATTATACCCCAATAAAGATGTTTAAAAAAAAAATGCTGCTTTTCTTTTTGTTATTCCTTACAGAAGGTTGCGGAATGCTTTATATCTTGTTTCTTTAGCAAATATGAGTTGAGAAGTTACGCTTGTAAGGTGGGGCAGATAAAACCACTAACTCTTACTCTGGAGGACAGGACATCGCCTACTCTCGCTGAAGGATTTTGGTACCATGGGGATATACCGCATGTTTTAACAAAGAGCCAGAGCCATGGTGAACAAAGTGCCCACTAGACGGTTTTCTAACGTGGTGGAGCCATGCTAATGGTACAATTAGCACAGACACTGAAAAGCAAGCTCCACCAGAGTAGAAAAGCTGTGTCGATCCTTTACCTTATCTCCAGTCTTTGCAAGACGCCAAGGTCCAATTTGAGAGTAGTGATATTTGCTCTTGCATTGAGGATTAAAGCCCAGAATCGGTTAAGGGGCACAGCTACACAACTCTACCTGTCTCCTTAGCTTACTGCAGGATGGCCAGAGCCGGTGCCCTTCCTGCCTGTGTAGAAGGCAGCAGAGATCAGTCTCCTAATTACCAAGCTAATTCATCAGGTTTGCATCACTTTCCTGAGTTCTCACCGAGGCTCAATAAGGAAATCGCTCCCTTGAAGTCTATCTCTGTTATTACCCTGCACTATAAGTCAGGGTGCCGTCTTTAGCGTCTGTGAACATATGTTCTTGGAAGATTAGCCACAAAATCGCACACTTATGTGAGAAAATTACTGCTCCATTAAAGTAATTTATGGGATCATGTGCAGAAGAGCCATTAGATATGGCAACCATGGTGACTGGATGGCATTTCATATTGTTAAAGGGGTGTTGTACATGATAAACTCTCAATAGAAACAGCTGTAAATTACTTGCAGTTGAAGTGTGATAAGCCTTCAAATGATTACATTATATGAGCACAAGTGTTCAAAAATTGCATCTGAATGTTGAAATTCAATTGATTTACCCTGAATTTCAAGGACCCTCACTCCATCACACCTGCAAAATATCACCTCCATGGTCCCATCTCTTCTCTTTTTATTTGCTTCCTGGCTAAAAGGTCAATGCTGACAGTCCCCTGTTGGACAACATCTAAGCAAATATACCCATTTAATTGTAAACTGCTTCACGCATGTACAGAAACTTTGTTTCATGTTTTGCCTTTCTCTATGTCACTCTATTAGCCTTAATCTTCAATTTTACACTAAATAAGACATAACTGGTGGTAAGAATTTTAAACTAAAATATATGTGGCAAGTTGCAATCCCCAGTCCAACCTTAATTAGTTGTATGGCCTTGGGAAAGTTATTGAACTTCTTGAGGATAAAGTATTATTGATAAACATGATTACTCTCATCATCAACAGCATCATCATTCAGCATATTCTCTGTGCACCATGTATCATGTGGCCAATATAATCCTCATGCTTATTTTATGAGTTAAGCGTTATGATTGTTATTTTAAAGATTTAGTGAGTATGGATCAAAGAAGGACGCCCAAATTCCATTGCACGAGGAAATTAGAACATATCTGAAATTGATACATTTTTCTCTCTCTAATTTCCATTCTATGATTACAAATAGATTTCATATCAATCTGCATCTTTAAGTACTGTGATTAAAAGTACATTTTATACTAAAGAAATTCATAATTACTATGATACATCATTACTAGCAAAAAGGTTAATGAATTTCTCAAAACCAGACACTTTTAAATATCAATGTCTAGTCCCCCACATAGCGAGATTCTGATTTAACTTGTACCTGGATGGGTTTTATGTACAGCCACAGCTGAAAACCACTGATCTAACATAGTTGTGACATTACTCATACAACCAAGAAATAACCAATTGAGATGTCACATTGATATCTACCAGATGTTAGCTCAGTAGCTCACTAGTTTGGTGTACTCTGGGCTACTCTTGTGATATAAGGTGCAAAATAAATGAACTTTTATTATTCGGTTGGCTGTGGGTATGCTGACTACATAATTTTTCAACTATTTTACCTTCCATGCTGGTAATAATTTTATATCCCTTATACAAAATCACTTATATATCACTTTTATATTAGAGAATCACCAGGAATGTCATATTACTTTGACATAATAGCCTAGAATCAAACGAGTTCAAGTGATATCAAAGTCCTCTAAAACACATTAACATACCTAAGCAATGGGTTGCAGGACACAGAGGGAAACTTGATAAAGTGGGGAAAACTTGGCATTAAGCGTCCCGATTTTAGGATCGGTTCTACCACTAACTAGCTCACTGATTACAGCACCGCAATATTTTTTTCTCTGAGCCTGTTTCTCTACTTCAAAAGTGGAGGAGTTAGATTAAATGACTGCTAAGGTCTCTTCTAGCCCTAATATACTTCCAGTTCTGAGTTAGTTGGTATATATGTTAATTAACAATCCAAAAATGCTGCACTAAAAAAGTTCACTGCAGTATTTCAAATCTCATTTATATCAAGCAACAAATACATTGATGGGCTGAATTAAATATCAGTCAGTACATGGACCTCCTTCTGAAATCTTTTCTTTTTTTTCTATAAGTATATTTCAATGTAGGAATTTTCCTTCAAATGTAATTTCCCTTTAATATTTTAATACATAAACTGATATAAAGTTGTCTTTACATTCCACTGTAAGATGTTTTAATTGACCCATACCGTACTATGTACTCTTAAATACTAAGACCATGGAGAAAGACAGAGAACTGTGAGTTTTGAAAGTATCAAAAACTCAGAGGAACTCTTCTGGTCACCTTGGTAATAATAAATGCAGAACTGCATTGGAGCAGGTAAGTCAGCAATATGAAACATATTAGTGGTTTACGGGAAAACAACCTTGCATTTATCATTATACATTTCAGGATCAGAGGGTTTACTCCTTCACAATAATCCATGCTTTGTTCTAGGAAGGCAGAACATGTGCCCATGGTAAGCTTGGATAAGAGAGAATTCTATGCTCCCTGACTGAATTTCCTGTCTGCAAAGATGTTCCTTGGGGACCCTCCTACACTGCTGGTGGGAATGTAAGTTGGTGCAGCCACTATGGAGACCAGAATGGAGGTTCCTTAAAAAACTAAAAATAGAGCTACCATATGATCTTGCAATCCCACTCCTGGGCATATATCCAGAGAAAAACATAATTCAAAAAGATATATGCAGCCCAATGTTCATTGCAGCACTATTTATAATACCCAAGACATGGAAGCAACCTAAGTGTCCATCAACAGATGGATGGATAAAAAGATGTGGTATGTAGGCACAATGGAATATTACTCAGCCATAAAAAAGAATGAAATATCAATTTACATTCCCACAAACAGTGCAACAGTGTTCCCTTTTCTCCACACCAAAATGTTCATTGCAGCTCTATTTACAATAGCCAGGACATGGAAGCAACCTAAGTGTCCATCAACAGATGAATGGATAAAGAAGATGTGACACATATATACAATGGAATATTACTCAGCCATAAAAAGAAACGAAATTGAGTTATTTGTAGTGAGATGGATGGACCTAGAGAGTCTGTCATACAGAGTGAAGTAAGTCAGAGAAAAATACCATATGCTAACACATATATATAGAATCTAAGAAAGAAAAAAAAAGGTCATGAAGAACCTAGGGGCAAGATGGGAATAAAGACA
This sequence comes from Globicephala melas, assembly GCF_963455315.2. Lineage (NCBI taxonomy): Eukaryota > Metazoa > Chordata > Mammalia > Artiodactyla > Delphinidae > Globicephala > Globicephala melas. The sequence goes on from NC_083322.1 coordinate 9,400,991, forward strand.
CAGACCTCCTAGAGAATGAACTTGAGGATATGGGGAGGGGGAAGGGTAAGCTGTGACAAAGTAAGAGAGAGGCATGGACATATATACACTACCAAATGTAAAACAGATAGCTAGTGGGAAGCGGCCGCATAGCACAGGGAGATCAGCTCGGTGCTTTGTGACCACCCAGAGGGTGGGATAGGGAGGGTGGGAGGGAGGGATACACAAGAGGGAAGAGATATGGGAACATATGTAGATGTATAACTGATTCACTTTGTTATAAAGTAGAAACTAACATACCATTGTGAAGCAATTATACTCCAATAAAGATGTTTTAAAAAAAAGAATGAAATAATGCCATCTGCAGCACCATGGATGGATCTAGAGATTATCATACTAAGTGAAGTAAGCCAGACAGAGAAAGACAAATATCATATGTTATCACTTAGATGTGGAACCTAAAAAATGACACAGATGAACTTATTTTCAAAACAGAAACAGACTCACAGACATAGAAAACAAACTTATGGTTACCAAAGGGGAAGGTGCGGGGAAGGGATAAATTAGGAGGATGGGTTTAACATATACACACTACAATATATAAAATAGATAACCAAGAGGGATGTACTGTATAGCACAAGGAACTATTCTCAATATCTTGCAATAACCTATAACGGAAGAGAATGTAAAAAAAGAATATATATTATATTTTATGTATATGTATACAAAACGGAATCACTTTGCCGTACACCCTGAAACACAGCATTGCAAACCAACTATATTTCAATAAAAAAAATTTTAAAAGATGCTCCTTGAGAAGTTTTCAGAGAAAAGATCAAGAGTAGGGGGAGGTGGAGAGAGAGAAGGAGGGGAGTTTGTTACAAGCCGGGTCAGACCAAACTAGGGGAGAGAGAGGTCTCAAGGGCACAAATAGTGATAAAACAGTAATTACAGGCTCTGACTTTGTAATTACATGTATGTTTATGAATTCCCCAGAACTGGCCCATGTGTGTGCTGTGGAGTAGCGTTTTCTTGGCTATTTTGTGACCGCTGCCATCATCCTCTTATGCACTTGGTTCTAACGGTGCCAACAGCATCACAGCCGCCCGTGGTGTCGTCTGCCTCCCACAAGTGACACGACTGACCTTGACCCATCTCACATTGGAGCAGAAGCTGCCTGAGCGAAGGATGCTAGCACTCTAGGGAATCTTTCATGCTCTACTCACACTCATGAGAGCTGGGTGGGATGATATACTGAGTGACAATTACGCTCTCTCAGAATGCTTTTTCCCCTAAGCAAAGGCCCTTAATGGGCTTCCCTCAACAATGTTAGTGACATGACTAGCATTTTTAGAAGTATTTCTAAGGTAAACACAATTTAAGTCTAACTCAGACCCTTCCTACATGAACAGATATGATTACACTGCAGCAAAAGTTTTGAGATGAAGGGCTAGTACAGAAACAGGATACAAGAGACTGATTTCAGGTCCTAGCTTTGACATTTATTAGTTTTGCAAACTACAGGTAAGTCATCAGAATGTATTACGTAGTCTTAAAAAGTAGGTAATACAAAATGAATGAAAGTGAAACACATGGAAACATCCTCCGGAAAGGATACTGAGTTTGGGGAATGAAGAATGCTATAAACTTCCAGGTAAGAGAAAGAAGACACCCTCAAAACGAAGAAAATCAAGTTATCTCAGACTTGTCATCTACAATATTCGATGCCGGAAGATAATAGAGCTGAGGGAGGGAAAAGAGTGTGACCAAGGATTCTATACTCAGTCAAGTTATCACTCAAATATGAAAGCAACAGAAAGTCAATTTCAAATATATCACACACGAGAGAAAAAAATAAGGAACAACAAGACAAGATAAGAGAGGTAAGATTGTTTTATATAAGGATATGAATGGATAAATTGTGATATGAAACTGGAAGAAAGTGCAGATTCAATTAAAAATACAATCTAGATTTCCATAACTATGATAAAAGTTATCTTATCATCTACTATGTATAATTTAATATACATAATTCAAATCAAATTTAAGATGTACAATCCTTGAGGAAAAATGCACAGAGAGAAACCTAAGTACAAGAGAGAAACAAATAAATACAAGAAAAAATTTCCTTCTGTTTGTTTTGTTATCATTTGGAGGACTGGAGGGGACAGGAAGATGAAATGAGACAAGATGCCCCTGCTCTCTTCTGGGGCATTGATAAACACCACTGACTGAACTAGGCAAATGGAAACTAGGAAGCATGAATGTAATATCAATAATATTCAAAGCGGAAGTCAGTATACATTTTATCATATGGGGTTAAGAGGATCTGTTTTACGGATAGAGAGTATAGTCAAACAAAAAGCTCACTGTACGCCCTGATACACCTATAAAGCAGTCATTGTTGGCAGTGCAAGAAAATGTGGAGAGAACCAATTCTGACACCTCTCCCTTGTAAATAATAATACCCGAGGAAAAAGAGGATTGAACCAAATGATTACCGTTTTATCTGCTAACAATATATCCACGCACATACACCTGAAACAGACTATTTATTTTAATTCCAAGTGCCCACACAAGATTCACGAAAGTCAGCTCTACATTAGGTCACAGAGGGAAACTCAGTGGTTTCCAAAAAGAAGCCATAATACAAACTACACTCTCTGCAAATAACACTTAGTTATATCTATAATTTTTCTAATTTGAAAGGACAAATGAGAAGGAGCTAGAGGGATCAATTTGTCAAGCCCTTGAGAGTTTACTAACACTGCATCTATGGGTATTCATGAACTACCTACTATGTGCCAGGCATGAGCCTTGTCTCTGGAGGTAGAAGTTCGTGAGACACAACCACTGTCCCTTGGAGCTCACAGCACAGAAGTCACCGTTAGAATTACAAACGGTTCTCTCTAGAGCCTGTTCCTTCTCTAATTCAGGGACCAGCTATTTTTTCTGTCAAGGGCAAAATAGGAAGTATTTTTGGCTATGAGAGACATATGGTCTCTATCACAGCCACTGAACCCTGCTGTTGTAGGGTGAAAGGTCCAGATCCATGGGCAAAACGTAAACAGTAGGCGTGACCAGATTTCATCTGCCGCAGAGTTGGCTGACTCCTGCTCTAGTGAAACCTACTCTCTCTCCCAGCCAGAGCACAGAAAAACTCCTTTTCAATTTTGGGGGTCTTTCTTACAAACTCAACAGGATTTCCTACTTTATATCTCAGTTCAAACGTGTTGTATTTAAGCTGTATTGTGGAGTGTTAGGTTTACGTATTGGTCTGGGAAACTGACCACCATTGATCTCACAATATTAATTTTATGGGAAACTGTGTTCCGAGTTCAAAACTCTTCCATGTTCAAGCATAGTTTCTGGAATGTGGTAGGTTAGCAAAGTGACGCTTACATTTTTTTTTTTTTTTTTTGGTACGCGGGCCTCTCACTGCTGAGGCCTCTCCCGTTGCTGAGCACAGGCTCCGGACGCGCAGGCTCAGCGGCCATGGCTCACGGGCCCAGCCGCTCCACGTCATGTGGGATCTTCCCGGACCGGGGCACGAACGCGTGCCCCTTGCATCGGCAGGCGGACTCTCAACCACTGCGCCACCAGGCAAGCCCAATGCTTACATTTTTATTTCTTTAACTTTCAGCAGAACTGACATAGTAAATCATTACCGAATATGGAAAAAAAAAGAACTAGTGACATTATTTGCAACATAAAAGACAACGGTGTATTTCCAGGCTTTTCTCACTCAAATTAAGGTACTTCTATGAACCACCTCATTGCAATTATGAAGTATTTACATACTGCTCAATCCCTCTCCTGTTTTTCTTTGAAGTCTAACGTTTCAAAACTGTCTTTCTTCAACTTCAAAGGAGGAGTTCATCAAGATAACTAAATTATCATTCAAGCCATCCACTTTTCCTTTGTAAAATATTCAACAACTCTAATCATCCTTTATGAAGTACTAATATCCACCTGGGAAACTGTAATTCATGCTTTCAGGAAGAAGGCACCAATCCTTCTAGATGCTATTTAACTAAGCCTGAGACCGAGGGAATAGAGCAGTGAACAAAATCAAAAACTAAAATGTATTGCATTAAAACGTTAACTAATATTAACTAACATTAACATTAATGTTTCTTCTGTTAACTATTATTAATTAGTTGATCCGTAATGTAATTGTCCAAATTAGCATGGTACAGTCTTTTCATTCCTAGTAGGTGTTAGTGTTTAAAATTACAAAGTCCTTAGCTGTTTGGAGTCTATTTAGTCTCTACTGTATTCCATAATATCCCATATTACTATCTGCCATTTAAATTAGTTTAGAAACCGTATGCTCCATTTTTTTTTTTTTTTTTTTGCGGTACGCAGGCCTCTCACTGTTGTGGCCACTCCCGTTGCGGAGCACAGGCTCCGGACGTGCAGGCTCAGCGGTCATGGCTCACGGGCTCAGCCGCTCCGCGGCATGTGGGATCTTCCCGGACCGGGGCACGAACCCGTGTCCCCTGCATCGGCAGGCGGACTCTCAACCACTGCGCCACCAGGGAAGCCCCGTATGCTCCATTTTTTAGGTTTTATTTGAATTCTTAGAATACTGCTTTATCCTCAAGGCATTTCATCATTTGATCAATCAATTAATCAAAAACATATATGTTCATTGTATTAGATAATCTGAAAGTTGCAAAGTAAGGAAAGGGTATAGTTTCCTCAAATTTATAGCCCATGATATTTGGTTACACGCATACTGAGAGGTTGCTTGGGGAGAATGCTGTAACTTTTCTATGTATAGGATACTGGAAGCTGAGGCTGGGCAAAGGGAAAACAAAACTGGTGGCCACTATAAGGGAGATCTTCAGAAATCAGAAAAAGTCCAAAAGTCAAGTCCATAGTTATAAGCACAGATCAACTCCTGGATCCAAAGAAAAGAGTCAACTACTATTAGATTACAAGTGTGAACCTTGAGAGATTTCTCGAAGTAATGGCAAGATAATGCATAGGGAGAATATTTTGCAGACATCCTAAGGCAGAGAGAATTGCAGGTGGGAAGAGGGCTCTGAGTTGGTTGGACAAAATGTCATCACTCCAGCTCAAGATCTGAGGTCATGGAGGTGACCCACCTGCTCCCCATACAAATTTGGGAATTTGTACACACTACTGGAGCATGAGTACAGGAGAAATGGCAGTAGGCATCCTCGTAGGGCTTACTGTGACAAGTGTTCTTGGGACTGGAGGGTGGTCAGGGCAGATGTGCAGTAGTGCCGGATGACCTAGCCTCTTGCTTCTCAGCATAGTTTTCTTAATAACGGTTGGATGGCCTTTCACTACAAGGTGTCAGTGTTCAATAGGCCATAGAGTACACAATGGGGGCAAGTTTCAAACTCATAACCAAAGGCGAGTAAAACTAGGAAAAAGAAGTTGGAGAGTCATTTATAGAAAGTTCCAGGTATCTTCTCATCAGTGTGTTGAGAGGAGAGTTTAAGGGTCATGGATCGCCTAGCTGTTTGGGCCAAGTGTGAGATCTGTGATGCCAGAATCCCTCCTGGGCACCACCACTGTTTGGTGCCTCCTCCTTGCAGCATGGGGTGGGAACAGGGTTCTGAAAGACCTGGCATCTCTTCAGTGAGGGATAATAATAAAGGAATTGTATCGATACACACCCATTTATAAAGTGAAACAGAATCAAGTTTGAATCCTGAGAGAAAGCTTTGCGAAACATGGAAGGTCCAAAAATACCATTCCCAGGAGAGAACCTTTATAGGATACCTGTGATTGTAGATGTTGGCTACAAAGAATCTGGTGTGCATGGTATGCAGGTTTCATCAAAGAAGAGCTAATGTATTCAAGTGTAGAAAAAATTAAATGGCAACGTCTAAAAAAAGGAGTAAGAAATAAGAATTTCTATAACAAGAGAAGGTGTCATAAAAGGGTGGTACTTAAATAGGACATAGAAACTGAGTAGGACTTAGATAGGAATTGTGGTAAAGGTACCACCTTTCTGGAAGAGGTTAAATGTGATCTCACAAGAGAGGTACATGAGTAAGACAGACACCAACTAGGATTCCAGAGCAATGAGAGAGGGAGTTAGGTGTGTGAGGCTGGATCACACACAAGTGCTTGACAAATCAAACAGAATGAAGTTCAATTTGGAAAGGAAAATTCTGAATCAATAATGTAAAGGGTAAAAGCAGTGTTTAAAAAGGATGAATCTGCTGTACCAGAAGGAAAAAGAGCCCCCGGGAACGCTATGTGGTGAACCAATACAGTACAATGGAAATACCTAAAAAAGATGGATGTAAGGGCCTGTGTCTGCATAAGCTACGACAAAAGTCAACTCAAGAGAACACCTTTTGCTGTTTTAGAAGAAGATATTGTGTGTATCCTTGGAGGCATGTGATGCACCAGAAAGGAAGCAGATATTTCTCCTGCTTCCCAATAGGGTAGATTTGCCATATTCCTAAGATTAATTCCTAAGATTAAATTACATGTATGTACAGGTCTCCTAAAAACTGTCGAGCCTTCTACATCCGTATGCATTTTTAGGAGGGATTCCTTCGGGGACGTTATTGAACATCCAACGTTTTGAACCACCAACATGTTGCTGGTCTTTGGAATCTTGTTTCACACAGACGCACAGTTTTCCCCATTCGTACCTACTCTTCAGTTTACTCCCAGGGGAAAAGGTACTGAATATTTTAGACCTAAATTTATTTTTGCTATTTCTGTTTTTTTAAAATTATTCTTTTATTCTGTATCATCTTTCTGAGCACTGGCTTTTATCTATTGCAGCCATTCTGATGGTTAGAGTAACTTTCAACATCACGTGGACATTAAAATTAATTCCGGAAACAATAAAAAGGATGGAACATAAGCTCTAACCTTACCTACAGACCTGGATGTGACTGGAACACATCAACCTATTACATCAACCTATTATAGGATATTAAATCAGCTCCTGATGAAGAAACACTATTGCCGGTGCCAGGAAGTCCACTTGTGTAAGAGCCTGGGGGAGCAGTCATCTCCCTTTAGGGCCTCAACGTCTTGATATTTTGCTTGTGTGGACAGAACTTAGGAAATGCTTTTATCATAAAATGTAACATTCGTTCATAGTTAAAGCCTTCAGTTGCAGGCCTTCAGAAACAAGGTCAGGTTTATTTTTCCATGTAAGCATAAAACTACAGCAAAATTTAATGTAATATTCATTTTGAATATTCATCTGAGCAGTGAAAAAGCAAAATCTTTAGTTATTCCACACCCCTATCCTGGTCCTTTATTTGGGGCTAAAAGGTCTTGGAAGGCACGAGAAGAAATGTATTCTCTGTGGCAGGGTATGAAAAGATCTGGAAAACTTCACCAAGTTGAGACTTGCAGATGTAGGACATTTTAAACTTTGTGTTACTGTTATTAAAAATAATGATAAAAAATTAGCCTTGCATTTTACCTTAAATACCACCTGGGGTGACTTTTTCACATTCCTGATAAAGAAGTTGAAACCAATAAATATAAAAATATTAGCCTCAAATGTCAGAGATGTTTAGTGGCAGAGCTGAAAAATCCAAGTGTTTTCAGTTCCTTTATTCTATTTATTTTAGTGTCAATGTTAAAATAAAGAAAATGAATCACAGACATTGTGGCTTCTTGGCAAACGTTGCTCTCTCCATCTCATTGTTTCCAAAAGGTGCTTAAAATCACTCAGTAATGAGAGTGAATTGTTGAGAAGCATATGCATTTAAAGTTGAAGTCATGGAACAGTGTCTATTCACTCTAGGAGTGCAAAATGGTTCTTAGAAACTCACAGATTAACCCTTGGGAAAAGTGTAGCCAATTAGGACTTAGAGAGTTGGAACACACCTCACTCTTTCTCCTGCTCTTATTATGGTCAAAGATCAATCAGTTTCAAAGGGCACATCACATAGACCTGGGTTTGAACTTCAAAAGAACTGGATTTGAATCACAGCAATTCTACTTACTGGCTATTAAACTTGCTGATATCATATAATGTCTCTGAAATCTATTTATTTATTTTTTTTACTTTCATACATAAAGTGAGAACAGTGATACACACTTCAAAGGACTATGGTGAATATTACATATGACAAATCCAACGTAAGTGATTTAGTAGTTGGTTTGATGGATACATGGAAGCTATGACTAACATTACTTCCTAACACAGTGCACAGAGAAGACAGTTAGTTCATGGAGAAAGACTAGAGAGAATGTCAATGACTCTTATGTTGAAAACATACATTTTAGTTTGCTAGGCCAAAAAATAAATATATAAATAAAAGACACTACAGATAAAATAATCATGCGTTCACATTGAGAAAATAATTTTTAAACTTCAGTTAAGTTGTAAGTGAAACATATCTATAAAGCAAATCTATTTTGATGGAGAATGGACATAAGTCTCCATACAGTTCTCCTTAAAGTTTAACAACTCTAAAAATCAGAAAAAGGAAAGGAAGAGAAGGATGGAAAGGGAAGAGGGAGAAAGGAAAGAAAAAAGGAAAGGAGGAAGAAAGGAAGAAAGGAGAGGAGAGAAAAGAAAAAAGCAATGAAACAGAAAGAAAGGGAGGGAACCTCTATAAATATTCAGGAGGACTTCCTAGTGGCTGAAGGCAACATCTGTAATTGCCAGGCTACTTAAAACCTAGGTATCTAGTCAAAGAGGCTGTGAATTAGCACTGCTGTAATTACTAAAGGGAAAAAGCTACACAAAGTCTACACTTTCCCAGAGGGTGTTTTTCCTGTCACTTATTCTTTGTGCCAAAATATCCAACAACAAGCAGAGCTTAGTGCTTTGGCAATCACTGTTACAAGTGTGAGTAGAAGCCTCTTCAACTGTGAATGGCTTCGGAGGGAGGAGGTGTAACACACACACACACACACACACACACACATACGGAGGGCTGCTGCTTTGTTACTAAAACTCATTTCCTATTGTTTTAAAGGAAATCAGACAACTTCTTCATGGTGCTGTTTCTGTAAAAAACATGTTCTTTTTCTTTTGTCTTTAAAGCATGTAAAACAAATAAAAGAGATTGTCTTCTTAATACATTTTCTTTCCCCTTAGTCACTCATCTATATTCTATAGTCATTTTAGAAAGGTTTAATGCATTTCTTCTTCATTTTGGAAATATCACATCAGCCTATTCAATTCTGTATGAACATAGGTTATCTGACCAGGACAATTCACATAATTCCTGGGCTTCACTTACCTCATTTATGCATGTATCAAGTGCCCGATATTTAATGATTCTCTAAGTATATGCTATGTTCAGGTTTTTTTCAGTAAAGGTGCATAGGCCTAAAATTCACAGGAAGCTGTGCTCAGGTAGGTGTATCAATTACCTTTGATCATTCCTGCTTTTAGTGAACTTAATGCTGAAAATTTTTTCTCACTCTTTAGGCCACGCTTCTTTGATGTTGAAAATTATAAACAGAAAAAAAAATTAAAAAATAAAAAAATTAAAAATTAAAAAATTAAAAATATAAAAAATTAAAAAAAAAAGAAATCCTGCTCCAAAAAAAAAAAAAAAAAAGAAAAGAAAATTATAAACAGGCTTACACAGGTTGTTAAGCCTGTAGGTTTAAAAGTATTATGCAGCCTACTACTGAGGATGTTATAGGATAAAAGCAGGCATCTATGGAACCTTTTGGGTTTAAAAAATAAGAGGAGAGTAGGGTTTAAGACAATAAGAATAATGGTGGGAATATGGTCAATCTACCCCCTTAGTAAAAGAGAAGAAATAAACTCATATAGTTAGTATAAACTATTGACATAGGAACTGAATGGTTCATCTACAGCTACTATGCAGAGAAAAATAAAGCAAGCAAAGTAAATAAATATATAAAAAATGTGACAAAGTAACAAATTAGAATGTGATATTTACAATCTATCTAGATTCTAGCATATTCCTTCTGTGAAGAGAAGCTGCACTGGGCTGAATCCATCATCTTTGCTGACAGGGAGTCTTAATAATGTTGGATCCTCTGCAACTGGAATTTTTATCATTCAACATTTATTTGACAAAATCGTAACAATACCAACTCAATGTATCTGTAATATTGTGATAAAACTTCTTAAAGGCCCCAGAACTCTTTTTCTTACTCTATTCACATGTAGGTGGGGCTGTGAATGGCTAAAATCTCCCAGGGATGTGCTGTCTATACCTTCTGTATCAATGATAAAAGCCTTCATCAAAAAGTCCCTGTTCTGTGGTCCATTATACAATAAAGCCAGTCTCAGAGGGAGACAAGAATGGAGCTGATAGGAAAGAAAGGTTTCCTCACAAAAGCACAGGATAGCAGAAGGGAAAAAGACACACGTCTGCCTGTCAGTCTACACTCCAGCCCCCAGGGAACCAGAATCTCACTGTCAACAGCCTACAGGGAAGCTCTTCCTTACAATGAATATGATACAGTAACACCCCCGTTTGTCAGACATTTAGAACTTTCCAGAGTATGATGGCAAATATCGATGGCAGAAGAGATTCCTCCAGGTGAGTTCTCTAAAATCCATGTTCAAAGGAGAAGTTACTTCACATTTGGTCACAGAACAGGAGGAAAATCAGTTAGTCCTGGGTCATTACACATACCCCTCCCCACCACCGGCATCATTTCTTAGAGTTCTACTTTCATTAGCCTCCACGCCTCAAGATACTCACTGGTAATTCAGACCCTTTCACTGTGATGCCCTGTCTAGAACAGCCCTGACCCCATGCCTAAAGCTTCCTTCTAACAGCTCTTATCAAACCCCCATCCAAAATCACCATCACTCCTTAACTCCCAACTCTGTGTCTCTCTCAAAACTTCTGTTTCCCCAGTGTAGCCTTTTTCAGCTAGATGATTAGAGATGAGAAGGCTGATGTAAGTTTAGTTTACATTCAACTAAACATATCACCTGCTTTCTCTCAGCCAGGAAGATGGGTATTTTATAAAATCTTCAGTGTTTTTAAAACCGGTAAATTTATTTGTTAACTTAGAACCTATGTTTGGGGGGCAAGGACACACTCAAATCATACCATGTAACAGACCAACTGCTTGCCGTGTGGCTTGAGTCCCAAATTTAGGTTTACCCAGATTAGGATCCTGCTCAAGTTATCTCAAGCCTTTGTCCTAACGTTAGTTTTTAGGATTACAAACAAAACCAAGGGTCAGATTATATGAACTGAACTGAAAGAACAATTCTGCTTGTTTGTTTCTCTGCACTCTATCTATAGATGAACCACCCAATTTTTAATAAAATATTTACTACTTGAGGAATAACTCAGTAGCTGTGTATATTTCAACATTAAGATCTGATATCTGGAGATTACAAGAACCATTACTTACCAAAATGGAAACATTAAAAAAATCTTAATCACATAGAATTACCTACTAGACGTCAAAATGAGTATATGTAAGTCACTCCTTGCATAGGCAGAAAGGCGTCTTTAATTTTTAATATGCCCAATGTTAATTTCTTTGTATTTTATGGAGTAATACCTAATAAGAAAATAGCAAACTACAACATAAATTACTTTGGGGGGGGGCGTGTTTCATAAGTCCGATGTCTCACAGAGTAGCTGTGATGAAATTATAGATTTAAATAATCAATATTTACATGAAAGAAATGCAGGCAAGTGAGGAATATGTTCCAAGTAGCTTAAGAAATAAGATAAAGCGCAGGTAACATGAGGCAGTCAGGGTTACTAGATTATATTCAGTGAAAGGAAGACCATTCTCACAGGTAAAGCGGAAGCATTAAACCTGACGATCTCTACATTTCTACACTATGATTCTCTTAGTTCTAAAAGTCTAGGCTTCTAAAATTGATGAAATGGTCAAAATAATAAGACAGAATCCTCTGTGTAGAGAGGGAGAAGGAACTAAAATAAATGAGAAAGAAACTGCATGAGAATGCACCCAATATTTTGAATAACAGAACAGTGAAACTCCAAAGTATTTCTTACATATAAATATATATCCTTCTGTTCCAAACAGAACAGTTCAAGAATTATTTTCGTAGGGAGGTGCAGGGGAGTCAACCTTTCAATTCATCAGCTTCTCTTCATGTCTTGGTATTGACACGTAGAAGAGAATCCAGTACCAACAGAACTAAGAAAGGAATACGAAGGATTTGAAGCATTTTTAGAATTAATAACATAACAGCTTCTCTGGTTCAGTTCAGCTTTTCACTGGTATTTTTCGGTATAAGAGCAAATGTGGTGAACAGGCAAAGAAGAAAATGACATGGCATTACTGCAGCCAACAGCAAGAAATTCCAATCTGTAGAGATTTGCGTGTATAAACAATCTGACAATAGTTTTGTTTTTATTTTTTTTTTCACATTGTGTCTCTTGCCTGGAATACAAAGCTCTTGCGGATGCCTCAGACCTTTAAAAACCATGAAGAAATTGAACGTTATTCAAGAATTTCTTATACTAAATCAATACAGCAGAAGAACTTAGTCAACCAAAACAGGCTCTTAGGGAGGCCCAGCTGCCCTTCAATACTGTCCAGATCTACAATTCAGGAAACGCTATAGACATGAGAGTCATTCAAAATTTACAACCCCTGAATAAGCAGCATGAAAGGATTGCAGAGTGGAAGCAAAGAGTGATGAATGTCGAAAAGAAGAGGCAGGAGTGAAAGGCAGCTGAATTCACAGCAAGAACAGAGCAGAATATTTGGCTAAGGCTCTCACTGAAGCAAAAACAAACTAAACACGGCTCTCTCCCAAATGCCCGTTCGGGGCCTCCTGCCTGCGGGTCCCTTGCCTTCCCTGACCCTCTCTGAAGGCTTGAGGCCACTTGTGATTATAGCTTGAGGCACAATACCTTCCCCTAATTGGTATCTTTACTTGTATCAAGTTATCCAGATATCTGTATAACTCTATCTAGATTTTTTAAATCTAACTAACTTAATTTAGGACAATGGCAAATTTGCTTACACAGTATCCAAAAATAAAGCAATCCCGTCAAAAGTGGCTTCATGAGGGCTAGTAGCTTACTTGTATCACTTTTATCGGAATTTGCAGCAGTTAGAAGAGTTTGGCACTGTGGCAGGTGTCTCAAATGTCTGAAGGATGAAATGAGTCACAGATACAGAGTGCAGTTTTTGTGGAGAATTTCTACTGGTTCCCAGGGAATTGGGAACTCTGGTTTTCAAGCTGTTTATGTTCAGCTTAAGTTCCTTTTGCCTGGCTTTCCAAAGGATGTCTAAATTCTCTGGCAATCTGTATTCCAATCAAAAGTGATAGACAAAACCGGTTCCCAGAGTACTTCTATCTTCTGAGACAAAATTATTGTTCTCTCTTTCATCCTCCTTCTTTACACCTCCAAGCCCTAAACTGAATTACCTTGTTATTTTTCTAAAGGTGCTCATAGGCAATATGATCCATATACAAAGAAGAGACTGATTTATTATGTTTTTATTTCGATTACCAATAAAACAGAAGGCAGACTTCAATACTTACAGGTGTGAAACTGGACTCATAATTATTGACCCCCAATACGTCATATTTATCAGAGAGTATGAGGACCACTCATTATATAATTCATAAATACTTCTTAACTAGTGTGCTGTTTTATTCTGAAACGTGAAAGGAGAAGTTTTATTCTGAAAATTGAACAAGAAGTTTAAATGTTTTCCTAAGGAATATATTTGCATATACAGTATATAAAAATTTCCCCTAGGGTAGCAATAACTGTAGATGTGGAAAGTGAGAGATTACGTTAGAAGAACTGTGAGTCCCCTTCAGCTTTTCTGCATCCTTTCCACTGCTCCCACTAGGAACATAAGCTAATACTGCTGAAGATTTAGCGTCTATAATCCTACAATAGGGCTACTGCCAGTGATGCCACAACAGAAAAGGAGAAGAGAGAGAGGGAAATGGAGAAGGAGGGAGGGGAGAAGGAGTGAAGAGAGAGAGACAGAGCCAGAGAAAGAGGCAGAGAGAGAAAAAGGAAAACCAAATGTAATAACATAGGAGAGCTGTCTTAGAACTAAATGAAGGTCATGCATTTGGAAAAGAAAAATCAAATAAAGAATAATAATACCTATACCTATTCTTATAAACCTAGTAATGTTAACTTGTCCAATAATTTCATTGGACAAACATTGGTCTCTAAAGTTGTCTTAATATTTTTAGCCATTCATAATCCTTGAGATTTTTTTTTTTTTTGCAGAATCTCAAACTCATTGGCAAACACCGTATCGTAACTGAAAATTAGATCATAATATGCTGGATCAAGCTCATATAATATATCTCTGCTTATCATATTAAGATGGATAATTAAAAGTCATTGTCATCCTCAGTTGAACAGCCCACCTCACACTTTCTCATATATGTATGTGTGTGTGTGTGTGTGTGTGTGTGTGTGTGTGTACATCCCTGTTAAACAATTAATTAGACAGGTACAGAAACCTGAAAACAGAGCTTTTATCCTCAGTTCTTCAAAGACTGACTTCTCACATCCTGCCTCCAAACCTTTTTGCCTGGTCTCCCCATCCTTCAATTGTCTACTTCAACTCTACATTTTCAACTTTAGTTCTGAGCACTTTGCAAGATCAGCCCTCTCACTGATCCAGGTTAATATGCATTCCATACTCGCTAAGGTGACTCCTGCACTCGTTACCATTACTGCTAAGGACCAGAAGGATCTATACATTTCTTCCTTAACAGGCTGGATACTTCCCATCCTCAAACAACTGGTTTTAGCCCATAGCTTGGTGCCTAAAATACAATAATAAATTTATTCTTAAATGAATAAGGAATGGATGAGTGAGTTACACCACATCTGTGAAACCTACACTCCCATGACATCCTAGATTTATAACCCTACTGCAAAATTTTAGCAAATCCTTAATGGAAGTGCTGGGGAACTTATGAAACAGTGTATGGATTTTAATTTCTCCTTGTCTAGGGAATATGTAATATACGGATTATTCCCTTTACTGGCTGATTTCCTTGTAGTTATAAATGAATTTGGGGGATAAGAACCAAGACACTAAGCTCAAAGAAGTGGGTGGAGCTCATGAAGTATCTTAAATTTCTTATTGTGAGTATTCCTGGTTGGGGCCTCAATCATACAGAGCAATGCATTCATAACTAACTACTTCTTGGACATATTTTTATCCATATATTGATTATTTATTCCTAGAAGTCAGGGATCTTATCATCTGTTTTCAAGTAACATATATATATATATATATATATATATATATTTTTTTTTTTTTTTTTTTTTTTTTGGTACACAGGCCTCTCACTGCTGTGGCCTCTCTGGTTGCGGAGCACAGGCTCCGGACGCGCAGGCTCAGCGGCCATGGCTCAGGGGCCCAGCCGCTCCGCGGCATGTGGGATCCTCCGGACCAGGGCACGAGCCCGCGTCCCCTGCATCGGCAGGCGGACTCTCAACCACTGCGCCACCAGGGAAGCCCCAAGTAACATATATTGAATATACTGATATGTCAGGCATTCTTTAAAGAATTGTATATGATACACTTTACAGTACTGAGCAAAGTCACAGAGTCCCAGTTCTCATGGAACTTATTACGTAGTAAAGGAGAGAAACATCGTAAGCTACTATTCTCAAAAACAACCATAAAATTTCAGAAGTGACAGAAAGTTTAACAGGGGCATTAAATTTGTCAAGGAGGTGTGAGAACTGCTATATGAGTCACAGATTTGAATTCAACCTTATGTCCTAAGATACACACGTCTATTTACCATGCCGTAAACAGATAGGCAAAATACAAACGTGCGTATGTGTGTATTTAAAAAAGCAAATAGGGTTACAACAGTTTTTTCAAAATATCAATGTTAATAAGAATTGAGAAAAATTCAGTTATAAAGAGGATATATATATATCCTATATATAAATAAATGTGCTGTTACAAATTCAAATGTATTAGTCGATCCTTAAAATGAAATTGGACTAAAAACATAAACCTACTTTAATAATATATGTTGATAATAAGATTTAAAAAGGCTTAAAGTGACTAAGCAAAACTATCAGTAAACACAAAGTTCTCTGTAGTAAATATTAAATTAGTAAATGTCCATGCTTTTTATCCTTAGAACTAACACTGTGCTTCTACTTGTTCTGATGGGGAGATTGGACCACTTGCAGTGTTTTAAAAGCAGATAGTAGTAACTACACTAGTGTTTCCAAAATGTAGATGCTCACAGGAATTTTGGGGGATAAAAACCAAAACAAAATATTTAGCTATTTAAAAACAAAAGTAGGGCCTCCCTGGTGGCACAGTGGTTGAGAGTCCGCCTGCCGATGCAGGGGACACGGGTTCGTGCCCCGGTCCGGGAAGATCCCACATGCCGCGGAGCGGCTGCGCCCGTGAGCCATGGCCGCTGAGCCTGCGCGTCCGGAGGCTGTGCTCCGCAACGGGAGAGGCCACAGCAGTGAGAGGTCCGCGTACTGCAAAGAAAAAAAAAGTGAATGAATTCAATAAAATCAAAAGAGGTAGAAGAATCTAGACTGGTAGGAAGACTGTGCAGAGTAAGTGTCAATAAGTGCTTCTCATCCTTGGCACCACTGACATGCTGGGATGGAAAATTCTGTGCTGTCCTGTGCATTACAGAAAATATAGCAGCATCCGGCCTTTACATACTGGATGCCATTAGCACCCCTCGCCCCCAACTCTGACAACCAAAGGTGTCTCCAAATACGGCTAAATGTTCCTTGGGAGGAAAACTGCACCCAGTTTAGAGCCATTTGTTCGAACAGAAGTATTTTCAGAATCAAATTGTAAGAAATTCAAGGATGGTGGGTGAAAATGAGAAAAAAAAAAAAAAAAACATGATCAGTTAACAAAATAAGAAGAAATTTTCAAGGTAAATATATTTTAAAGCATAAGCCAATACAATATAGAAACAGAGTATCTTTTCAAAATTTGCTGAATAAAATGAAAGGACAAAACAAGTCTGTCCTTCTTAGCCTAATTAATGAACAAATGATATAAAAGAAAATCTGTACTCAAGGTTGCCTATAATTTAAATTGTTTTCAGCTTTGTTTCCTCTGCAGGACTACTGACAAGCTATCAACACTATATGCTTTTAAAAATATGTAAAACATTTAATTAAATATTTTTATAACAGTTTATTATTAACTTTATCAATTATATGTTTTGTAGCATTATTTCTACAGCACTGAAGAAAAGCAGCATTTTCCTTAGATGTTAATAGAAATTTTGGCCAGTTCAGATTCCCAAACTGATGATTATTCAGGATGAGAAAAGGAAACAGGGAAATTTGTATATTTTTAATGCCAAATGAGTTAGAATTATAAAACACTTGCTCGTAGCTTTTGAGTTAATGACAATAAATATTGAACCTATAAATATCATAATTAAAGTGAGTTTTTTTAATTTATAAAGGGGTCTTGTTTAGCTGTTTAAAATATTTCACTGTTTTCTTACCTATTTGTATGTATACTTGTTATATGTGATTCACTTTGGTATTTTCCTCTTCTGACCATACTATTCTATCCAGCACTTCTAAAGAACTAATATCAAGGAATTCTTTTTTCAAGCAAAAAAGAAAACTGAATTTACTGAAACTACCAAAGGCAGTAATTACCCAACTACTACAAAATACTGTTTTGTCCCATATAGTTTTCTTTTTCTCTCCTTAGTTATTGTTTGCCTAGAAGGCTATTTAAAGATAAGAGGGATTTGAGTTTGTCCACTGACAATCAATGAAGAAGCTTTTTAATGGAAAGCTACTCAATATAGCAGAGTATAATGGCCAAAAAAAAAAAAAAGGTAAAAAACTCTTCCCCTGTTAAGAAGTGACTATCCACACAATGAATAACCCTTAATGTCTTCACAAACTGTGTTTCCTATCAATTTTGTTTATATTGCTCTGAAAACCTTCAATTCATATTTTATCTAAACGTATGTTTTCTTCTTTATATTTTCCAAAATTAGTTTTTCTAAAATTATTCTTTTCTTTTGATGACATTAATATCTGACTCCACCAGGGAAAAAACACACTACTTAAAAAGTATTAGCACCATTCGATCTTTATTTTGTAATAAAACAAATAATTGTCAAGCACTTACTGTGTGTCAGGTAGTATTCTAGGTGCTTGATATATATCAGAGAAAAAAAGGGATAAGTATCAATATCGCTAGCCTTACATGGCTTACATTTTAATGGAAGAGACAGTTATTCTTAAAGTTATGTATAAATAAATTATATATGATAGAAGGTGATAAGTTATATGGAAAAGAAAATGCAGAGGAAAAGAAAATGGCTTGGATGGATTGTATCTTCAAATACTGCAGGTCCCCTTGAGAAGGTGACATTTGAGCAGACAGTGGAAAGTGGTGAAGGTACTCCCTTGTGGGTATCTGTAATTTGACTGTTACTTAAATGATAACTCGGGCTGCTATACTGAGGCTAGTTCATAGTAGAAAAGAGCTAGACGCTGATGAACGAAGGAGAGCTACTGTAATAATCGAGATGTGAAATAATGATTGGGGAGGGCTGAGGAAGTGGATGCCATGAGAACTGTTTGGACTCTGGGTATATTTTGGGTAGTGTCAACAGGACTGCCTTACCAACTAAGTGTGGGTAGGAGTCAAGGAAAACTCAAGTTCTTGGATTGAACAACTGGAAATAAACAGATCTGACACAGTCTGTGATAAGGAAAGCTAATGATGAGTTATACATGAGTGGAGTGGGGAAGATCAGCTTTAGCCATTATACAAGAAAAACAACGGGAGTGTCCATGATCAATACTGACTTGAAGGAGAGAGTTCCAAACCTATACCTGCATCTAGATACAAATTTTGAGCATGCATTTCCAACTTCATATTGAATTTCTTTTCATACATAATCCACGGCCACCTCAAATTCTCTGTGTCCAAACAGAAGTCCAGTAACTTCCCCCAGAACACCCCCCTCCTACTCTATTTCACAAATTTGTAAAAGAGAAAAACAAAGATATGCTTGTACTAGTGGGATATCTAGGCCACATCCTAAACTCCTTTCTCTTCTTATCCACACATACCCAAAGTTTTAAATACCTCTGGAATCTGCAGCCTTCTCTCTATCCTTTCTGCTATGAATTGTCCTATACAATATTTCTCAACTGAGTCAGGCAGAGGGGCTAACACCTCAGCACACAACAGCTGCAATGTCATTAACAAGACTATTTCCTTCGAATTT
Source organism: Globicephala melas (assembly GCF_963455315.2). NCBI lineage: Eukaryota > Metazoa > Chordata > Mammalia > Artiodactyla > Delphinidae > Globicephala > Globicephala melas. Next base: position 9,420,141 of record NC_083322.1, read on the forward strand.
CAGCTAAGTCACTGTTACCATCTGAAGTCTTTCATGACCTGCCCCCCAGTTTGATTTGAATCCATGTTTCTAGGTCCCTACCATATCCACTATAACAAGTATCCACTATTAACACTGAGCTCCAAGGACTAGTATCATGTATATGTCAAATGTTTAATGTCTGACTACTACCTATTAGAGCTACTAGAATTAACCACACTCGTTTATGGATTTGAGGTTTGGCTATAGGGTATGTTGAAGAAGATACATAGAAAAGGAACTAAAGCCGGTAATAAGAATTCTAGGAAGTCCTTTCTCTTGGATTGAGTTCACAGAGCAGCTGCTGGACAGCCAGTGGTCATCACCATGTCTCCAATTTCAGGTTGATGAAAAAGCCCCCAGGATGCCTGATTCCTTCTCACTACATGTCATATGGGAAGCCCGTTTCATGCTTTCTCACTCAGATTACACACATTTGGTTTCTGAGTTCTTCTTTCATCCCCCAAGACTTCACAGTTCTTGTTCCAGGCTTGAGTTTTGACGACCTGGCTTGTTCCTTCAGAACCCTTGGGTGCCCAACCACTAAACCCTGATCTTCCCCAAACCTCCTCTCTTTTCTTCTACAGAGAGAATTGTTCCTCCGGGCCTCCCCAAATCCACCTCAATCCTAATGTTATTTGAGGCAATCAGAGGCAACGATCCAAGCAGGTTGGATCAGCTACTAGCATGCACAATAATTTGAAAAACGAGTTTAAATATCACTTCACTAGTCTCCTAGTAAATTTTCTGGTGAATAACTAGTGATTACTGACTAGTTTACAACGGTGTATATGTCTACATTTTTTTAAAATTTCCACTGCACAGTATTTTATTTGCATTATGATTTAAGGAAGTTCATGAAATCAGCATGAAACCTCATCCAACTTTAATACTGCTGATTCTATGGAAAAAATAAATTTAAATTTCTAAATAAATTAACTTTTGGAGTATAGTCCATAGAAAGCTTAGAAATTGATTGACCAAAAAGAGGAAGAAATGTTAATGTTCTCAAACATTAAGGACATACTGTTTCTAATTGTGACATTACGCACATAAGCACACACACACACAAACACAGAAAATAACTATGATGCTACAGGAAGAGAAGGGTTGAATGATTTATTGATAGGCAATAACAACACATGCTGTGAACCATAGACCTAATACAGCTTCTATCATTGTGAATTACACAAGTGATTCTGCGTAGTCCAAAAGGAAAATATTTTATTATGTATTGCCACCTGCTAACTCTTGCTAACTCTATATTTATATCACATTAAATTCTTATTTAATGACATAGATTTCCAACATTAATTCATTTTTATGGCATCGTTAAGTAGAGATTTTATTGGCAATGGAATATCTATATTAATTGGAGAGCCCACTGGAAAATTTAAACACTGCTGATATAAAATTTCAATTAATCAGTTAAAAGTACTGATGGATGGATTGTCTTGAAATGTTTAGCTTTAATAATCAAGAGAAAAAACTGATAACTTTTATAACCTACATAAAACTTATACAAAAATTTGAAAGAAAAATAGATAACTTTGATAATAGTCTTTTGATAATATGCTTCTATTCTTTGCCTACTGTAAGTCTGTTTGGTACAAAATATATCTCAAGCATGCCACCTTTTGGAAATATTATTCATAATAAAATTGTCATAACTGATTTGAATTGAGAACCTTCAGTTTCTTTTGCATTTGTGATGAATTAAACATTAAGCATTTTATTCTAAAAATACATTTTCTGCTTTATTGAACATTGCCAAATTCTCTGAAAAATATCTTAGTAATCATATGTTATGCTTCTCCAAGATACCAAAAAAAAGTTTTTAGAAAAAGCTCACCCAAATTATTATAGATTTTTCTTCTGCGTCACAGTTTGGAAGTTTAACAATAATTATTATCCATTATAGTTTTGCAAGGGCACCATATTTTAATTCCAAACTATAAATGTACACAGGAATATATACAAAGAGCTAAAAATACTGTTTTGTAGATTATTGATGAAAATTCATTACGTGTGTATAGGGCTTTAATTCAGAGTTCTTTCAAACACACACACACACACACACACACACACACAGCTTATCATTTGAAACTCCTAAGAACTTCATGAAGATTGGTTCCAACTAAAAGATGAGAGATATGATTCTCAAAAAACTCACAGGAAGAAGAGGTCTACGCACAAATCATCCTTTTACACTATATACAGAAATATGAGATTTATTTTAAAATTATGACATATTTGTAAAACCATACAGAAGGAAAATAAAGATAACCAACTGGGAGTCATAAGTAAGAATCAGTGTCCAAAGTCATGAAAAAGTAACCCAATGTGCCAGTCTATGCAATAAAGCGGGGAACAGACCTGCTTCTTTAGTCAAATGAGAAGGAAATTGAGAAGCGACCTATTGATGGCCCTCAAGATCACGAGCTGCTGTTCAGAAAATGGAAATCTGTTGTTCTAATCATGCCAAGGGATCTGCTGTGACATAAGGCTATGAAATTAGCTCTACAAAATAACTGTGTTTGTAGAGGGACACTAATAACATAGCAACAAACAGCCACTTAAATAATACACACATACATAGATACATACATACATACATACATATGTACACACATACACACAAATATCCACACTGCTTTCTCTAAATACTTTAGAAAAACCAGCGATTCATCTCTTCCGGATCAACTTTTCCTGGAATGAGTAGATGAGCGAAATATGACTAGAAAATGCCTATGAGTTAAGATTCTGTCTCATAGTTTGTATTTAATGAAGTCTTAGGACATACACAGTAGAGCAAATGTCACTGCATTTCTTTTATACTTAGAGAAAAGTATAAAAAAAATCTGAAAAAGAAGAAATTATTCAAGGTATACAGCTATAAGATATTTTAAAAGTTCAACTGGAACTAAATATTGACTCCCCAATTTTAAGGAGGAATTTTATAAAACATTGAGAAAACTTATGGGTCCCTGTCTGGATGTTCAGATCAGTTTTTTTGTGAAAATCAGGACTCAGAAAGTTCGTGTGTTTAGGATTCTATATACGGGTGAAGCAAATCCTAAACTCTTGGCTAGCTGTACTCCCAATATACCATATTAGCTCTCTCTCAAAATATAATGCTACCTTTTATCTAATGTAATAGAGGTGGGGTGAAAACAGTTCCTTCAAAACTGCATAAAAATATCTTGGAGTTTGAGATCATTTATAGTAGGAATTACTATAAGAATTAAAAAACAAGCACATGAAGAATAAAGTAAAATATATAAATAAGACATATTTCACATATGTTCATGGTAGGGTGAAACTAAAGCTAGAACATAAATTGTTATTTATCTCGTCCATTACCCATTAGGTTCTTTACAGTTAAGCTATTACTCATATATTACCCTGTCTCTGCCTATCTCTCTACTGTCTATCTCTCTGTCTCTCTCTCTAGAGAGAAATTATTACAGGAAATTAAATAAAAGGTTTTATTGCCTAGGTAGTTTTTACTCACCACTACTTCAACCACATGAAAATATTTCAAAGGGGAAAATACATCACCAGAAGTGTGTGTACAGATTTTTATTTTCAGGGACGAGCTTGTTACTGGAGTAAAGGGAGGTGAGCTCGATATGCATTCTGTGGAGAACCCGGTAAAGGGCCATTCTTCCCATTCATCAATTCCACTAAACCCCACTTATTAACCTTCATAAGAGAGGACTTCCTAAGCAGAAACACTTTATGTAAATCTGTGAATGACCTCTCTTTTCCACACGCCTGCATTCTTACAAATACACTTAAAACAGCCTCTGTGTTAAATGGCATTTTAAGTATCGCTGGAGAACACAAAAAAAATAACAGAAAGTATACCCTATAAAGCTCTTTGCCATTAATTATCGCAAAGATTTGAGTGCCATAATGTTCCTTAAGAAGATGAACGCAGAAATGCAGATGCCCAGATATTAGTCAAAATTGCTAAAGACAAAAGAATCCCAGTATACAGATGTTTGGAAATTCCATTTCTCTCACCTTGGTCCCCCCTTTTTTCTCTTTATCTTACCCTACTCCCTTTACTCCCTTTAGAGGCAGCATATACTGTTAAAAATAGAAAAGTTTGAGTCAAAACACTTTGATTCACTTCTTAGTTTTAACTTTTGTCTCTTATGACCTTCCTCTTTGGACTAGAACTTCTATAAAAGTACTATAAAGCAAGTATTACCTTAAAGGGGTACATAAAGAAGTTTGTAAATAAAGTCATTTAAAGCTGAGCTCTCTATTTTACATACATTAATTTTATCACATAGAGTTTTTAAATTTTTTTCCAGGAAATTTTCTTTACTATCTTTTTTCCAAAAAAATAGAGAATTTAATGTTACTTCATTTCTATGTGTAGTTTCCCCCATCACATGTAGTACCAGTTTTCATTTGTGATTCCAAAAGATGGATTCAATAGCAGATCTACAGAATTGTTTAATGTACTGATGTGATCTTTAAAAAATGAGGCAGAAATTCTCCCTTCTTTCTCCTGTTCTCAACATAGTGACACCAATGTAAGTCCCAGCATACTTGCCCTTAGACCTCACCTTGACTTGGAGAAAATGGAGCATCTCTACCCATTTAATACATGCTCATTGTCATCAGGGTTGATCACAAGTTCTATGTGAATGCAGTTCTGTCCCAGAAGGTGTATAAGGGGTTATCCCCAGGAGCTGACAGCTTCTGTGTTACAGGATGATTGACACGCAAGACAGGAATTTTGTTTCTACATAATGCTATCCTTTTATGTAATTATTTTTTTAATTTCCTTCCTTTTAACCTCATTGCAAAGTTTCCAAGAGCATCTGCCCAAACCTCAACAAAAAGCCTATGATTTTAATTCAATTCAATTTATTTCAATAAAGCAAGTGTCTCTGTAATTAAGAATGGCCAGGACACTCTTAGTTACCAGGAATAAAATGGTATGCAAGATAAAAAAGATTCTCTGATTCCTAGAATTTACTGTTTGGTTGAATTAAAATTTTTAGTGCTCGCTGGCCTGAAACATCATTGTAATTTGGGACAACATCTGCAGAAGTCTTTGGGGGAGTCAATTTAGATTTAAATGCCTTAAGCAATAAGATTACTACCATGATTTAAAGCCAAATGTATTTATACTACTATTTCCCAGCTCTGAAGAAGCATAGCATAATGAAGAGTCTAGGCTCCAAGGTTAGCAGAAAGCTCAACCACAGCACATAGGAGCTCTGCATGTTTTGACAAATCATTCATCCTGCAAAGCCTCAATTTTCTCATCTGTCAAATGGAAGTACTAAGTAGTACTTACCATAAAAGTTTGTTGAGCAATTAAAGGAGATTATATCTAGAACATGGTAATGTTTAAGAAATATCTGTTCTTGTTCTTATTTATAAACAATGAGTGATAGTAGAGGACAAAACCACAATATATAATTTCAATATCCTTAATCATAGATCACAGACTTGTAAAGGGAACTCCTGGGAGACAATACTTTTTCTGCCTTGGCCCTGGAAAAGAAGGACGACTTCTTCCCAGGTACGTTCCGTCCATAGATGCTTTTTTATCAGGTGCAGTGCAACAGTCTCAAAGATTTCAAATATCCCTTGGGAAGACCCAAGTAGTGCTCCATGAGCTGATGGGTAGGGTCCAATGGCACCTCTGAGCTCTCAGCTGGATGCCCACATTCTCTACCACAGCCAGGTGTATCCTTTCTATGTCTCAGAGGAACACTGTTTAAACGCTCAGTGAGATCCTGGGGACAGAAAGTGTGCACTCATGGAAACATGGACCAGACAGACTTAACTAATGGGCACTGTCAAAATTCAAGTTGTCATGTGCAATTCAACACTGACTTCCCCGCCAATATTTTAGGAAAACCTAAGGGTCTAAATGGAGACTTAGCTGCCTGTTTCACCTCATCCTTGTCTGTGCTATCGCAAAAGAACAAGTTTTATTCCTACTCAAGCCTTAATCTGGTACATAGGATAAAACCAATCCTTGAATCAATTTAAAAAACCACAGTCCATCTAAATATTTGTCTTGTAGCATTAAGTATTTGAAGTTTTGTATAGGACTGAAAAACAATTAAAAACAAAATGAGAGACAGCAACCCTTTCAACCCCTCATCAGTATATTACATAAAAAATAACTGTTTTACACAGACTTACTAGAGAATGGACTTGAGGCTATGGGGAGGGGGAAGGGTAAACGGTGACAAAGCAATAAAGAGGCATGGACATGTATACACTACCAAACGTAAGGTAGATAGCTAGTGGGAAGCAGCCGCATAGCACAGGGAGATCAGCTCGGTGCTTTGTGACCGCCTGGAGGGGTGGGATAGGGAGGGTGGGAGGGAGGGTGACGCAAGCGGGAAGAGATATGGGAACATATGTATATATATAACTGATTCATTTTGTTGTGAAGCTGAAACTAACATACCATTGTAAAGCAATTATGCTCCAATAAAGATGTTTAAAAAAAAAATACATAAACAAACAACAAAAAAAAAAAACTGTTTTTATCACATTCTTTCTCTGATCCATCCATTATAAACTCAGAGCAAAACTATTTAAGGAAGATTAGAAGCCCCTTTTTCAATCACAGTCTGTAGGAACTGACAAACTGTGCTCAAAACATGAAATGAAATGAGGCGAAAGGAAAATGAATGATCAGTGTTTTCTAAATGGCTTCTTTTGTAATAATGTCTTATCAATGCAATTTTTTAAAATGAAAACGTGGGATAAATTGAAGAGGCAGAGCAGATCTTAAAATGAAACTGGAAGTTTAATAATCTGCTGCTTTTCCTTTAGTCATAGAAAAATATACTTCATGAATACATAAAAACATTCTGATAATAGAGGTGATCGCCGCTATGTATTATTCAGATGGCAATGAGTTCACACGATGCTACTACATCAAGCAAAGCAGATTAACTATAGGAACGAACTTCAAAGTACACTGTCTTTTTGGTCTCCAAAGCAATAAAGATCCAGTCACTTCCCTTTTAGGGATTTGTTCTGCACAATTTAGAATGCAGTAGTTTCTTTCCTTCATTACGCCCTCCACGTGAGACAGCTAAATCAGAGGCTACAGAAACAGACATTTCTTTCCACTGAGAGTCTCAGATGTTTAGAACCATTTCTACACTCGTGGTTTCATCAACCTTCTGCTACCCAATCCACCTATTTCTTAACAGTGGTGCTGCAAAGCTTCCACTTTTGTCACAGTTTGACTACATTTTCCAAAGAAATAACAACCCAGTCAGACATTACAAAATTAGAAGATTGACGGAGTAGCTTGGCCACCTTTCCTAAAATTATGTGAAACTCGTTTGTATGTGACCAGTCTATACTGAAGAGCATTCTGTTGTATCCTGCTTCAGCACAGATCTAACAAGAACGTGGAGCTGCATTTAATTACTGTTTTCTAATAATGTTAGGAAAACACAGTAGAACTTTTAAGATCATAAACTGTAAAAATTTTATCACGAAGAAACACTGAAATGAAGTGAAAAATAAAACCAAGGACATTAGATATTTCCATAACTTATGAAAGAGGAATAGGAAGAAAGTTCAGTGCAATGTTACTAAGGTGCAGACAGATATGAAATGCATAAAACCATATGAAGTGAAAGGTCCAAGATTAATTACACCAGAAAGAATTGATGAAGGTATTTTGGGTTGGATCAGATTTATTGCATGTGAAGTTGTACCACTGGAAAAAGTCAGGAATTCAATCATAAAATGTATATTTGACTGTTGAAATGTGAGTGTGTAGGACTTAGTATTTACAGGAAAATGTCCTGAGAGTAGCAAGGTTTAAGATCCTGAGGGGTAACAAATTGATCCACATATAGACAGATTAGAAAAACATTTTTACTAGGTATTTTTTGATCATCAAAACAGAAAACCTAGCAGAGACTTTCTATTATATGGCCTATGTGGTAATTCCTGCAGAGGCTTTGAGCTAATAATTTAAACTAGGCAATAATGGTGGAGTGAAAGCTCTAGATGCCTGTTCTCAAATCTAACAGAGATTTCCTGCTAAAGTCAGCCATTATCAACGTAACTATTAAACAATGAGTTGGAGGTATTAATCAAAGCAAATATATAAGCAAAAACAGAAATATAAGAATTGGAAAGAAGAATTAAATTGTCTCTATTTCCAGGTGCTATAATAATAGACCTAAATTTCAAAAAAAAGAAATTAAAATCTATAAATATAAAAAATCTATAACCTTTGTATATATACAAACGAGCACTTGGGAAATATAATCAAGACAACTTCTTGATAGTATGAAAATATACTGCACAAATATAAACAACAGATGAAGAAGAGTCTCTGCATTATTATTTGAAATAGCAAAACACTGGAAACAAACCAAGAATCTATTAAGAAAGGACATGGTTTTGAACAAACTATGGAACAGTCACCAAGTGGAGAACTATGAAACTGTAAAAAAGAAAGAGGTAGAAATCTTTATGTACAAACATTAGGGAGATTTCCAGGGTAAGTTACAAACCAGTATGCAGAAGGGAGTACAAAGAGGTAGAAATCTTTATGTACAAACATTAGGGAGATTTCCAGGGTAAGTTACAAACCAGTATGCAGAAGGGAGTACAAAGTACAATAACTGTTGTGTTATAAAGGAAGAGAAATAGGAATGCACATACACATATACTTAATTTTGTAAAAAGTAACATTGGAAGGATATACCACAAACTAAACACATGATTATTTACATGGGTTAGGGTAAGCTGGAGTGGATACAGACAGAACTGAGTTTTCTCTGAGTGTACCTTTCATATGGTTTTGACATTTGAGCTGGTTAAATATTTTACATATTTAAAAAGGAAAAAAAAAATCAAAGTCCTCTGGTCATTTTCCATTTGTGAAACCCAATAATTAAGGCTTCCTAATTGTCCACTTAAAATAAATCAAGAGTCTAATCCTTCAAGGGAAAGAGATAGGAGAGATACTTCTCAAACTACTTCCAAGCTGGTAAGCACGATTTGACAGCAGGGAGTCTCAGGGATATGTCAGCTTTAAAACAATAAGATATATATTTTTTAAGAAATAAAATATTGCCTATTTTGTCATTTCCATTTCTTACAAAGCAGTTTCAATTCTTGTGGTATATTTTACACGCAATAAAATTTAAAGATCTTAAGTACCCAGTCAGATGACTTTTGAAAAATACTTTCACCCACAACCATCAGCCAAATAGAACTTCACTAAGTATTGATAATACCGCCCCTGAGAGAGACGAACTTCTATTATACATGATCATTTCCTCTTCCTGAACTTCATATAAATGTATCTATTTTTTATGTCTGCCTACCTTTGCTCATATAATGATATTTGATATTAATCTCTGTTGTGCACATCAGTAGTTGTTTATAATGCTGAGTAGTATTATTTTACATAAATATAGCACTATTTGGTGATCCATTCTCTTGTTGATGGAATTTTGGGTTGTTTCCAGCTTCCAGCTCTCTGAAAACAGTTGTTACGAACATGTTTCTACAAGTTTTTGTGAACATATGCTTTTATTTCTACTGAGTAAATACTTAGAAGTGGAATTGATAGGTGAGAGGGTAACCGTATGCTTGTTGGTAAAGAGCACAAGCTTCCAGTTTTTAGATGAATACGTTCTGGGATCTAATATACAGCATGATGAATATAGCTGACACTACCGTATCATATACTTGAAAGTTGTTAAGAAAATAGATCTTAAATGTTCTCACTACAAAAAAATAATAGTTATGTGAGATGACAGATGTGTTAACTATCCTTATGGTGGTAATTGTTTTACAATAGATATGTGTGTCAAATTGTCACATTGTACATCTTAAACTTACACAATGTCCTATGTCAATTATATATCAACAAAGCTGGCAGAAAGTAAAATGAAACATACATATGTATGAAACAACCCAACAGATTTGAAAAATTTCCGTATACTTTTTCATTTCCACCAGCAAAGTATGTGAATTCAGCTTGCCACATCTTCACCCACCCTTGATATTGTTAGCCTTTTTAATTTTAGCAATTCTAGCGTGTAGCTGCATTTCATTTTGTTTTAAATTACATATAACTGTTGAGTTACGATACTGAACAATTTTTGGGTGCTTACTAGCCATCTGTTTATCTTTATAAACTCTCCAAGTCTTTTGCTCATCTTAATTATGTTGTCTTTTTATAACTGATTTGTAGGAGCTCTTTACATGGTCCAGATAAAAGTCTTTTGCCAGATGTATGTCATGTGAATATTTTCTTTTCAATACAGATATCCAATTTTCTAGGTCCAGTCGTTGACACAATTTTCCTTTCCCCATTTAATTACATTTGTGCCTTTGTTGAAAATAAATTGACCATATATATGGTGGATCTAGTTCTGGACTCTGTTCTGTTGTCTTGGTCTATTTGTTTATCCTCACACCTAGACTATACTGTCCTGATTAATGTAGTTTTACAATAAGTCTAACACTGTGCCATTATATTAGCCACTGTCCTCACAGGATGATGAGCACGTTTAGATGTTTCTCTCTTTGAACTTTCAAGCCTCTTTCATATAAACTTCAATATATCAACACATGAACTGACATAGATGACAGTATGATATAGAGAATGAGAACAAATCCTTTCCAGACAAAAGGATGTGACTCTGAATCCTATCACACAGGAAATCCTTTCATGTTCTTTATATGTCATTTTCCTCACCTAATAAAATAGGGACAATACTACCTATCTCATAAAATTTTTGAAAGGTTTAATTAATAAGATACCATATTTAAAGTATCCAGTGAATTATTTGACATATGGAGTAAACCTACAATAACATAGCTAGCTGTAGACACTATATTCAAAGAAAGTAAGGGTATATTATTCTTTGTAGAAATTCAAAACATGGAGACAATTTTGAATGACTGCCGTACTATTTTTTTAAGATTAGCAATTTCTTTCTTTGGAATATATTATCAATTACTTATAATGTACTACTTTATACTGTTTATGACAGAATATTACATCTTTCTGCATTACTAATTATTAATGATTGCTTTTGTAATATAATACACACATTTCACAGTGTTGACAAAAGATAAGAACTTCGCTGTTTGCGCACATACCTCTTCAATATTTTCTCTTAGTTCTGAATTTCCCAGAATAGAAAATGAAACAAGCATGCACATCTGTATCAGGAGAAAACACAGCAATGTTACTCAGAGCATTTTCCCAATAGGTTTACTCTTTCATTACTGTGTAATTAACCCCACACTGAGAATTCTATTGTGAATTCTTTTGCAGCAGCAAATTAAACATTTGACTTGCAGACTATTATGTTTCTGTGAAAGTGACTATCATGTCATTAGAAAATAGGCGAGCAATATTGTGAGTAATGAAGAGTTTTCAGGGAAGCTTTCAATGAAGCTAGAAGATTTGCCCTGGGAGAAAATACTCTATATATTTCAAAGGCCTCACCACGATCTCCAGCATAAAATCCATCAAAGTCTAATAAAGTAGCTTCATTAGCATGATCACATCACCTTATTAATAATTTATTGGTTGGCAAAGGTACTGATGGGATTATAATGCATCATTTTAGGCACAAAAGAACGCTACTGTAATGCTCATCAAGGTGAGCACAACAGAAGTCAAATCCGTAGTAAACAAATTTGGTATCTTTTTTCTTTTTTTTTTTTTTGTGGTACGCGGGCCTCTCACTGTGTGGCCTCTCCCGTTGCGGAGCACAGGCTCCGGACGCGCAGGCTCTGTGGCCATGGCTCACGGGCCCAGCCGCTCCACGGCATGTGGGATCTTCCCGGACCGGGGCACGAACGCGTGCCCCTTGCATCGGCAGACGGACTCTCAACCACTGCGCCACCAGGGAAACCCACCAATTTGGTATCTTTAAACCACATGACTAGGTATCCTTCCATTAACTAAGAAAGCAGCATCCTACAACACTGTACGTTTTACTAGGAATTTGCCGTTCATATCTAAAAATATGAACTTCAAGGCAACCATCCGACATCTTGAAAACACAGAAATACATTTTCCTGATCAAAAGTCCACATTTAAGAATTTTCATAAAATGACCTATTTTAGTTAAACAACCCAAAGAGAGCAACATTGGTGTCAACATGGGATATTAAAATTCTCATCCACAGAAAATGAGACTCCCAATGGACTTCAGGATATTTATAATGCCCACTGTATATTCACAATGAATTGTGAACACTATATGGAAGTCAACAGAACAGAACAGAACGGATGTCTGTTCTAAATCTTCCTCATATTCATTGACATTAGAGAGGGATTGGTGAAACACTGATGCTAAGGGACTGATAGGGAATACGGAGTAGGCAGTACCCCAGGTCAATAACTGAACTGTGAACATGGTATACACCTGGGGAAAAAATGGAACTTCCCACTCTCATCACCTTTACAAAAGCCATTATTTTATGGATAAGGGTGTACTTCACAGCTTGAAAATACAGGCATAACCCAGCTGTCCACCTAGAATGGCCTTTTACAAGACATGCTTTATAAAATCCTCTTATTTGTTTCAATGAATCTCCTCTTAACAGGCTGTCCTGAAACTTGGCTCCAATTGGGCTGCACCGTCTCCTAATGGACAGTCTTACTTTATGAACTTGAACAAGAGGTAATGCCCTTCCTTCCCAATTAAACATAATTCAATCCCCAGAGACACGGCTCCATAATTGTTCCAGTGTTTAACTACAGTATTTTAAAAAGAAAGGAGAACAACTGGATTTAAGCAAAGTAGAAGTTCTTGGCAATTTGAATCACTGGGTCTTCACCAGGATTTTGATGAGAAATGAGAAACAGAAGTGGTCATTTCAGGGCTGTCATCTGTCTGAAATAAAAGCCTGTATTCAAAGGTTATTTATTTATGTTATTGTTTAGGAAACAAATTAAAGTGCTCAGAGCCCAACCAGGGAAATCGTGTGTTAATTACACACAAGATTTCACTTCCTTCCGCATACCATTCTCTAATACAACTGCTTATCCTAGAAATGGAAATACTGACTCCATGACCTTTTCTTAACCAAAGAGTTCTCTGATGCATACAAAAGACTCTGGATTACACTATCATCTAGAAACTACTTAGAAATTATTCCTTCCTCAGGAAAAGTTTCATGTATCGCTTAGCTTTTAATGCATGTTTAAGTTATATGCCCCAGAAATTTCATGTACCGTTTTCAAGAGTGAAATCTTTTAAAACACTCTCTAGCTCATTAGTTTTTCAATATTATCTGTCCAGTTAATTATTCAATGTGATCTGGAGGTTTCCACAAAGACAAAACCACATGTTAATGTACAGAGACATCTACTAAACAGAAGGAATCCCTTTGTGATGAATAACTTGAAGGCAAAAAACTTGACAAATATTAAAGAAAACAAAGTATCTCAACAGTGATCAGTTCTACATTCTTGAATTAATGGAGAGGGCCAGAGGAAAACAGAAGCCAAATTTAGTCATGTGTGTGCTTGTCTCAAGCAATCAATTCTAAACTTCCTATGGCTGGGGACATAAATATTCTATGGCCTTACTTTATCCCACTTTCTAATAGTTGGCTATTACTAATGTTTGCTCTTGCAGTATAACCTTGAAATCTGTCCTCAACAACATGTGAAATTTGCATAATGAAAAGGATCTGAACATTTTGCCCAAGCATGAAATACATTGTTATAATTGTTCAAAATCTATGATATTCTTAAATTCCCTTTTTAAAATAAATAAAACCACGTGAAACCTTAAAAGGGTCTGATCTAAGTAATATATTTCTTTCAACTGATTATGGTTTCATGGTGCTCACCAGTAATCTGCTGATCTTATTTATTTATTTATTTATTTATTTTTTGCGGTACGCGGGCCTCTCACTGTTGCGGCCTCTCCCGTTGCGGAGCACAGGCTCTGGAGGCGCAGGCCCAGCGGCCATGGCCCACGGGCCCAGCCGCTCCGCGGCACATGGGATCCTCCCGGACCGGGGCACGAACCCATGTCCCCTACATCGGCAGGCGGACTCTCAACCACTGCGCCACCAGGGAAGCCCAATCTGCTGATCTTGAAGTGAGCAATATTCCTAAATGTGAAATATTCCTAAAATAAAATATACCATTTAGAGATGAGGAGTTCTAAATTCTACTTACAGTTTTATTTAGCCAACAAATTGCATTATCAGAGTTATATAGTAAACACTCAATTCCATCCTCGATATTGAAAGAGCTTCGCAAAGAATAAATACTCATGGCTTCTCTTATAGGTGAAAACCTGCTTCGTTTGCCCTGTTTGGATACTTGGACTTATATTTACTTGCCTTCAAGAAATGGTATACCAAAGCACTCTATTTTTGTAGAGCCTGTGAGGCACTTCACTTTATACATTGATTTTCAGAAGTGAAAAGCAGTCTTGGAGCCTCTCCTCTCTGAGGTTTTTTTTTTTTTCCTACTTCATTGCTAAAAATAGAACCGCACTGCTGAGGGACTATGGTCATTGCTAGATGAGCATGGACAATATATCTGAGAGCTGCTTAACATGCAGAAGGGAACAATTCTTATTTCTCTATGAAACTCCACTGGGAAGCCAGCACACAGGCAATTTTTCGCACTCTACGCGTTCTATAGCAAGGACACAAAAAGACTGTGTTCTTTTCTAAATATAGAATGTCTCCCTTTCTTTCAGAGATTGCTGTCAAGATTTCTAGTTGTCTGCCCACTATCTATTCTCTTTTTCTTCCTTACTAGAGCACCCTAATTTGGTTTGGGATAGCAAAGGACCCAGATGAAATCCAATATTTTCTAGACTCATTCGGAAATAAGAGAGGCCACGTGACACCATTCTGGTCAAAGGAATGTAAACAGAAGTCATCGTGTGGGGCTTTCAGGAATGCTACATAGGGAGACTCAGTTGGGGCCTCTTGTGCCCTTCACTCTTCATTCTTTCTCTGGCTCTGATCATGGGCATAGAACTTAAGAGTTACAGTCAATTTTTTTCAGCCATGAACAATCACCAAGAGCATCTGGGAGTTTGAGTTTCTAAAACAATGTCAGCACTGCCTATCTGTAGACTTATTTGGTAGGGTTAATGTTTGGGGGTTTTCTGTCCTATATGATCAGTATAAATTCTAACTTACGTGGATAAAATTCATCAATCTTCATCAATCTACCAAGTTAATCCTCTTCCAGCCTCTACCTGCCTCCAAACCTGGAGGCTTTCAAAAGTCATCTGGAGACTTTGATTACAACCTTTTCTTCCTTCACATCCAAAGTCTTTCATTCATTCTTTCACTCTTCTTCTGTGGTCATACCTGACTTAGTTTCACCACTCACATGACTGCAGTTCTAAGTCAAAACGTCGCAAATGAGAAAGATGCTAAAAGTAAATTTTACTTTTTACTTAAAAATTAGAACATTCTTAAAAATTACGAGAAGCAGGAAGAAACAGAAAAAAAATTAAAATGAGGTAAATACCTTCACTATATTCCCCTTACAATAAATTTACATGAGAGAATGACTCAAATTCTAGATGGATGTAGCCTAAGTACATTAATACCAGTGGCTAACAATGGCTCTAACAACAGCCTACTCAACAAAAGCAAAGTAACCTAGAGTCTTAAACACACACACACGCACACATACACACACACACTTATCCACTAACACACACCCACCCCCGAAAAAGAAAGCCTGGAACCCGGAAGAGTACAATTAAAAACTAGTTTTTAAACATTTTAATATAATTTTAAAAGCCTTTGTGTGGGAAAATATTGACACACAGAAAGTGTAACATTGATTAAACGTTACATATGATATAGATCTCTAAATAATAGGCGCTCTAAATAATACCATAAACTTATTTTTAAAATGTTCCTACTCACTAAACAAATTATTTTCAAGAAACACAATACAGTTAGCCCATAAGTTCTTTAGGAGATTGGGCATTGTAAACATTGGAAAATGAAACTTACAGATGTTCTTTATTTATTATTATGAGCTATAATAATGGAAACCAGTCTGAAGAGAGTTTCAAAATTATGTATTTCTGGAGGTTATCTCACTTGGATAAAAATAAATTTATAGGAGCGACAGTCATAAGACTGGACTTAATCCTTTGAGGACTCAAATAAGAGCATAATTTAAGCGTGACAAGATTTAGAAATGAGGATTTTGTCCTCATTCATAAAAAAACTAAAAAATTAATAACTTAGTATCCAATTTTAGGCATATCATGAACAAAGTAGAATCCATTATCTCTGTTTTCTCACTTGTGACTTCAGGAGAAAGTGAACTTAACTTCTTTATTTTCAACGACTTTTAAACTGCTATAAGAAAAAGGAAGTAACATTTGAAGAAATTCTCTTAAGTTTTCAACGTTTATTCTGAAGAAATTTGAAAGAATATAAACAATAGTGAAATCATTCTCTACTGACAGTCACATAGGATGGTTCTCTAGTCTCATAAACCAAAAGATTTATTATTTCATATAGAATTAGAAGAGAAACCCCAGTTAAAATAATATGAAGCAAAAGTTGGTATAGAATATAATCATTTATGGCACAATGTTTATTTTCTGTTCATAAGTGGTAGAGTGGGTCAACCCTGAATTTTAAAAAAATTAATAAAGGAGATTCAACTGGCCATTGACATATTTTGCTATCGTTAACTTCTCCCTTTCAACTGTTTCCTTCTTGTTTTCTTATAAAAACCTCTTCCACTCTCTTATAACTAATATTTCACGGAACACTTGGGAATTTTCTATTTCTCCCTTTCCTTCCATAGCCAAAATCGTGTTCAGGACCACCATGCACGTGTATACAGTTTGTACTTTGCACAAAGGTACCCAGCTGAATGAGCAAATCTCTGATTGAAACTGAGCTCACAAATTGCCCACAAAGCTGTGAAAGGCATTGTCTCTCCAGAGGAAGGGAAGGAGGTGGGCAGAAAGGAACCCTCTGCTCACCAACCCCTGAACTTTGAGGCTACATTTGCCAAGGGTGAGGGTCAACTTCTTTTCAAATTCATACAGGTATCCTATAGCCTAGAAGCAGCCCTAGTCTTCAGAGTTGCTACTCCCACTGCAAATGTTTCTAACATTTTCAAAGGAGTCGAACCTATTAAAGTCAACTGTAACACAGTAAGGTGTGGGTCAATAATGATGACAGACAGGTGAAATTCAGTATGTGTAGAACTGAGAAACAGAGAAGCAGGAGACAAAGCATCACTTAGTATCTCTGAACTACACACAAGGGAATCAATGCCGATCCCTGTTTGAGATCATCTTTCCCAGTAAATCATACTATTAAGGAATAGTAGCATGGAGACTGTGTATGCCTAATAATCCCTGCTATACTTCTTTTGTAACTTCACCTAGAGTTTACCTTACTTGGACTTTTGATTTTCCTGTAGAGAATGACACACATGTCATATGGATTTGTAAGGTGCAACATTAGTGAAATTTTAATAATGACTAACAAATTATAAAAGAAAGGGAAAAATCAGATGATTTAAACTCACTGTTAGTACTCAGTACTGTATTTTTCATGTTTGAAAGAAAACCATGTAATGTGACCAAGGAAAACTGCAGTTGCGTTTTCTTGAAATGCATAATCTTACAAGTAGATGAATCTTACAATTCGTTTACAATCACAAACGAATCTAAAGTTTCTAATGATATACTTGCTATTGAAATATAAAACACTTACACACAAATGTGAACTTTCTAAGCAAATGAAAGGTACATTCCTCACAGTGTTTCACAATTAACTTAGCTTGCCTCTGGCCAGCCAAAGGGCAGATGGCTATCCTTTTAAAATCTCTAGGTGAACCATCTCTCAGAAAGGAGAGGCTGGGTAGAGTAACCCTATGTTCCATTTCAAACTGGCTAGGCTGCTATTTCCTTTGGCACTGAGAGCCACACCCCTTCATTTAAAGAAAGATTATGTCAGAAAAGTCTGTCCCTCAGCCTGTAGATAAGAAGCCAGTACACAAAAGGGAGACAGAGAAGTGATGGCAGCTTCTAAAACAATGGTTCTTAACCTTATCAAATCCAGTGTCATGTGTGTATGAATAAACATGTAACTCCCTTTTTATAAATCTGAAATAAAATTCATTACATTCTAATCTAAGCACAAAATTTAAACATCAATCATCTTAATACAATAAAAGGAAAGGAATTTATACAAACAATATATATTTCAATATGGAAATATCCAAGGTATATCACACTATAAGACAGAGTAGTCAGATGTTTTACTCACACCTAGAATCATGGTGAATATAATAGTTACATATGCAGATTGACACAAATGGGTTGTATTTGCCACTCAGATACTATAAGGAACATTGTTAGTTGTGATTTTATGAAGTGCTGAAAGCTCATATTAATGATCTGAAAGAGTACCAAGTTTCCTCCACTTACACAGTTGTTTTATCTGGAAAATTAGTGCATATTAAAACTATGTGATACACTTTGAATTTATATTCAAATTCTAGTTAGGTTCTAGATTCAGATATTTCTAAACAGATTTTCCATTTGCTCGAATCTTACAGGCATTGGGTGGTGGGAAATTCTTTGTGGGGCAGGCCTGACATACGGATGGCCAGATGTTCTAGCAGTCCTGATCGCCACCCTCAATGTTAATGCCACCACCCTCTTCATTATAAGCAAGAAAAATACCACAGCAAATTTCCAAAATGCCCTCTTGGGTTCTGTTTTCTTTGAGGCTCTCCCGTCAGAGGGAGGAGAAAGAGAGCACTAATTCTTCCTTCTCCTCGCAGCTATTGCTGCATAGACAATAAACTATATAAGGTGGTTTAAGGGAAGATCCGTTATCAACAAAATATTGCTTGCCCCTGCCAAGAACTGAAATCACATCTCTTATTAAACATCCAAGAGAAACTTAATGGGAGATACTGTGGGTCCTTCAGATTTCCCAACCTCAAGTTGAAACACCTGAAGTAATGGATATTTTCAGTGATAGAAATGATGAGAGTTAATAAATGAGAATCATAGTTCAAACATTCTACATCCTACCTATAATGAGGTCCTACTATCTACCTAATTATTTCCCAGATCTCCATGACATGGTTCTGAATATACCACCACAGATATTAGACACTTCAAGACAGAGAAACATATGACAACAAAGTGAGGTAATACGGTGGGGGGGTGGTTTTAGATGGAGGTACTAGAAGGCTGAATGAGGACACTGGAAATCATTTTAGACACAAGTTTGAGAAGGAGACAAAGACGAGGAAAGGAAGGGGGCAGGATTCAATATGTCAAAGCATTTTGGTGCATTTTGTCAAGGGATTCAATACTGTTGTCACTTTTTCTTTGACAATCCCCATCTTGATATTTTTTTCCCTTTTCCACGCAGTACGGAAGAAGTTCATGTCAGGATCTTGAGTCATTGAACAGGAAGTAGTCCCCACCATCCATCCTGGATCTGTACAAGAACCCTCTACTTCTTTATCTATCCTTCAATATCACAGAGAATGTCTCATTTTCTCTTTTCTAGTTCATCTGCTAAAGTGAGTTATCTACCACCTGAGTTTTTGAAATGGGATTTCCTTCAGCAAGTGAAGCTAAATCTATTTAGGCAAACTTTGAGACAAAGCAGGCATTCCACCAAATTAGAGATGGTAGAGAGATAGGCATGAAAGTGTTACACTTGGGGAAGTGAGACTCTTATAGCTACCCAGATGTTACAACAATGAGCTAATAGGAATAGAATGACTAGGAATGCTAAGTCCCTAAAATCATGTATGAATTACATGTTAATTTTACACAAAGATAATGAAAAGAGAACTGACATTTATGAAATACCTACATTGTGCCATTCGCTATACTATGCACTTTAATATATGTCATCTCACAGTCAACTCAATAGGTATTATTATTCCAATTAATTTACAAATGAGAAAACTAATGTTTGCAGATAATAAAACACATCTCTTTTCACAGACTTCTTTAACAGAGTCCCTTAGTTGAATCTGGGGTGTCTAATACAAAATCTATCACATTCAGACAGCAAATCAATATTTTAAAAATAACTGACAGACTAGATGAAGGAATTAGTGTGTTGATAAAAATGAATGAAAGAACTCAAATACCACACACAGAATTTTAAAGAAAATTAATCATAAGCACAAAAGAAACGGAGGTGTGCAGAGGTCTGCTGCAATGGGAGTTTAACGCATCTTCTAATATGAATAGATCAATCATAATCTTTCTTAATGATTTCAGAAATCCTTTTTAATTTAAAAGCCAGTAGTCAAAAGAGAATTTTGACAGCAGTAAGATGAAATAGCAAAGCACAGTGATCTTAAGCCATTTAGGGGTGGAAAACGCAGTTCCAAAGACCTGATTGGTCACTGAAATAATAATCAAAATAGTATATTTAATAAACATTTATAGCCATTTCAGTATCAGCATAACTTTACATGGTCTTTGGGTCAAGAAGACATGATATATGTAAGTTACTTACAAGTATGTTTTTAAAGATTTTTTTAATTATGTCACTTCAATGAGGTGAGTTTCATTTACAAAGAAATTTCAACTACATGACCAACAAATTTCCTCATAATGTACACTAAATAAACATTGACACCCCCATCACACACACACACAGACATACACACAAATGTGTATCTTAGAGATACCGAGAATTAGACATGTTATTTTCCAAAATAAAAATGGACTCCAAGATCTGGGTGTTCAAAAGTTATATTTCTTACTCGTATACTGCAATTTCCCTTACTATGTGTGAACGATATTGTCTGTACTGTACAGTATCCAAGCTCATTTCATGGACATTTCCATTATTTCCTTATTTACAAATTTAATAGCAATATTAAAAGATCACTTGTATGAAAACTACATAGTAACACATTAAGCTCTCACTCAGTATTAACAGCAACAAAACATTCAATAACAAAGGTCAAGTGCTTAAAAAATTTTGAGATAAAAACATGAATATACCTAATAAAACTATGGTGGACTACCAACAATTCTATATTCTTCAGACCTTTCATACCATTTCAAAATTCAATGCACAAAACACATTATATTTTTCAGAGAGTAAAGAAAGTTGGAATATATCATTTCACACCTATTTCTTCATAGAATTCCCAGAAGAAAAATGTGAAAATGACAATGTGACATTTGTCATCAGTTTACAGCTGATGCTTTACAGTTTTAGAACTTGAGAATGTTTATTCTCTTAGGATGCTTTTCTTATATTCTGCCACACATCTGGCTTTAGTTTCATAATATACAAGAAAGGTACTTTATAAAAACAAAATTCAACTGAAAAAAAATGTCAGCGTAATTTGCAACAAAAATTCTCACTATTATAGATAATTATGGTATTCTTGAAGAAATAGTGACATAATCCTTCAGTAATATTTTAAAGAATTATATATTTAGGAAGAATGTGGTTTTTTCTCCCTTAATTTTTATAATTTACTTTTCAATTTCAATTTTATTTATAGTTCTTTAATTTAAATTGGAATTACATGCTACCAACGAAAAGCATCCTTGGTCCTACCTTTTGGCAAACCACTAAGTTTGTGGTACAAAAAAATTATTATTGGTCTTTTTTATTTTTAGTCAAAAACTCTTCCACAAGTGTTTCTATGAAATTTGAGGCTCTGTTTTAACAAAATTACATATATGTGTCATCTTTGACTCAATAACAATGTTAAAAAGACCTTTAAATCATATTTTAATAGTAAAATTAAGAGTAAAAAAGAGGCTCACATTCCTCTTTCAAGTACTAAGTATTTCTTCATGCGTGGCAGAAGATGAAAAAGAAAAAAAAAAGTACCAACAACATTTCAAAAAAACAAATATCCCACTATGTTCTTAAAAATGGATGAAACATCCCTATCTTCCATGTGTCAGGTAAGTGGGTATTTAAAGAACATATTACCTTTTCCAGAAGTATATATTATGGTCTAATAGGATGCTTAAAGTTATACTTTTAGAGCAATTTCATGATTAAAAAATATTCACTCAATTATTTACTAGTTAGTCCTAAGAATGAATAAAGTTTCCAGGCAAATCAAAATGCGATACTCAGACTGCAGATTGTAGAAGTGCATTAGTTCTGCTTTGGTGAGACTTGACAGAGGATGTCCACTGTCCAAAGAAGTCCAAAGAAAAATTAGGAAATAACTAACAGGGGAATAACCAGGTACTTGGTATAGGTCACTCAGCTTGTATCTAACATTTTCTCCACTTAAGGTTTGAAAGTTTGTTTTTCTATAGTAATCACTCATAAGTCCCATCATGAGAAGTAGCCGTGTATTTTTTTCTTAAATCACACAACATGGTGCCAAAGTGTTTCACCTGCTCATTGCTCTGAGATTCATGTCAATTCACCATGAACAATGACCCTATTTTGACATTTCAAGCAAACCACTGCCATGTAAACCAACATACACCCAACAGCGGAAACCAAATCGCTGGATATTGAAGGTGAGTGCTGGCCGAGGGAATAAGCGAGTGTAAGGCTCTCAACAGCCTCCACCTGCCCCCAAGTTTAGAGAATGAGCCCATGTGGACATTATTAATATTTGTCAGGAGACCCCGCCTGCTCAAGAACGCAACCAAACCAGACCAAAGGAAGCAACAAACCAACCTACTCACAGTTTTTGTGAAACGAAATCCCTTGGGAGAGTACAGCATGAACCTCCTGAACACCCCTTCCTCGGAACCCCTCTGAACCACACTAAAGTCCCCTAAACACTGAAATGCAAGACTTAGAGCAACAGTGTCATTGAGTCTAACTTTCCCACTGCAATCAGTTATCCTCTTGAGGATAACTTAAGATATAAAATATATTAATAGTAATGCTTTGCGGTCCCCTTGGGAGTTGATTATATAGGAAAGACTGATCTTGATTGTCTTTTTTAAATAGAAAAACTCACGATATTGGCATAAATGCCACGTAATTTATGGGAGGATTACCAGACTATTGGTAGGCGTCCATCATGCCCTATATAGTAATTTCTGGTCGTCTACGATGTAAAAATCACACTCAATTAGTATTAAGAACGGCACAGACACGCTGATCAATCTCGTTCACCTTATCAGATCTTTTTCTATACATCTACTCACACAGCGAAATGTTTTTCTATTTATAAGTTGAAATAATATAAATCAATAATAAATAATAAATAATTTTATGTCAGTAAATGAATACGTGCTTTACAAGCATGACATCAACACGGAGTTATCTGCATATCAGTAAACAATATTTTTATTATGCTACTGGAACAAAAAAAGTGCATACACACACTTTATCAAACATGAGAAGACTATTCTGGTAACTGAGATTAATTAGATGGATTTTGGTAGGATTCTACCAGTCTTAACAGAGAAAGGTAAGAATTCTTTCTTCCTTTGTGATAATCTATAATAATGACTAGCTTTACTTAGAAAGCATTATTTCTAGTATACTATCAACAGCATAGATATCTTGTTATTATAGTTTCGTTTAGCATACCTCTAGAAATCTCTACAACCTGGAACAAGTTACTTCACCTTCTAGGGCTTGATCTTCCTAATCTTTATAATAATATTGCTAACACATAACATTAGTTGAGAATTTGCTCTTGGTAAAGCAATTTGTTAAGCATTTTAAATGCATAGTATTATTTAAACTTCGTTAGCACCTTGAGATTCTATCCCAAACTCCTGTTAGAGGTAAAAGCAAGACTGAGGTTTGGAAGAGACTCCATTCTGTTCTAAGACTGGAAAGTCTAGGAAACTAGAATCATAGAATTTTTTTTTGATTGTAACGGGCTTTAGAGATAATCTAGTTCAATTCTCTAAAATTTTAAATGCAAAACTAAAATTTAGAGAGATTACAGAAATTGACAAGACTACACAACTAACCCATTTATCTATACTTTTTGCATGTTTTTCCCCAAACTATATCACAGACGACACTACTGTACCTTCTCTTTACACATAAAATATTTAATAGTGTGGTATAATGATTCTATTTTTTTTCCCATTTTCCCCATTTAGAGTGTGCTTCTTAATTTTAAAATAAACAAGAAGTTTGTTATGGCATCCTTCATTACAGATTCCAAGTTTAAAACCTTGCTACTCAACGTGCGGTTCATGGACCTCTCTCAATGTCAGCATCAGATGGGAGCTTGTTAGAAATGCCACATCTTAGGTCCTACCCCAGACCTACTGAATCAGAATCTTCCAGGTGGTTCATGTGCATAATAACAGGTGGGAAGTGCTGCTTTCTGAAGTTCTTACGTCTTTTGCATCAACTTCCTCAATATCAGCCCCAGCAATGGCCACCGTTGACTAGTACTCAAGAACCAACAAACATCCATGTATAACCTCTTGTTGGCCAGTGTTTTAAGTATACCGATCATCTGCTTAAAAGCATACTTTTGCATACACTACAATCTGAGATAAAGATTATAATTTGAGATACAGACACTGCTTGGGTTTGTTACAGACACGCAGTCATCTAGCACTTGCAGGCTGTGCTTTATTTTATGTCAAATGTGAAGGCTAAGCCTTTGACGTATGGTCAATGTTGCAAAGTTAAGCTGCAAAGATACTGAAGGTATAAAAACATATATATCAAGTTCTATCCTGCTCTCTGTTTAAATTGGCACATAACTCAAATTCTGAGATAACCTTATTTTAATATTATATTCCTTAAAAACACAATCAGTATGGAATTAATTGTAATAAGAAAACAAGGTACATTTTCTAACAATCCTTGGACTTGTAGCATTTATAAATGCACACATCTTGAATAAAACCACTATGCACCCCAAAGTATACAGCAATCCAACTAACTGAAATCTTACCAAGATGAGAATATCTCTGAAGCATAGAGTACAGCAATGCCGAAGGTTGGTACTTTAAGAATATGATGCATATTACCATTAATCACATTAAAAATAACTACAGATATCCTGTAACTATTGAGTTAAAATACCAATATGACATGATTTTGTGAAAGTATGTTACAATTACATTCAATATTATATACTTCTTTAAAGTCTGCTATAAACAATACACTTTGAAATGTATGTTATTTAGGAAACTTCCTCTTATAAATGACTGCTATTTCAATAGCATATATATTATATGTGTTAAATGATCAAAGTTATTTCTCTCCTTAGCAAAATTCTCTAAGCTAAATACCATTGAATTATTAGAATGTTAGTACTGATGTTTCTAAATGAGTCTGGAATGATTGCTCATGTACACAATACTGTCCAGGAACAAAATAATATTTTTACGTAATGAAACAAGTGTTCCTTTTTGATATTAAAATTAGTTAGGCAACACATATTGACTACAGTGCAATTATAAAAATGGAGATAAATTTCTGAAAATCATATACATATGACTATATGTTAAAGCACTTAGTTTGCTTAACATTTCTACCACTTCCTCAACAGTTCAAAATTAGACTTTATTAAAAAATGTTTTGGATTTACTATTGTTCAGCTGTTCTTGATTTCTTTTGGATTTAAATGTGTTTTGTGTCAATGTATTAAACAATGAATTTAATTTTCAAAGAGAAAGCAGAATTTAACTTCTTTAAGCCTAATATCTCAGGGTTTGGTAAGAAAGAACAAGTCGTCTGATATAAAACAGTCATGAATATTTTCTCTTATTGCTAATTTTTATTATTTGAAGAGATGGGGACCAGTGATTTATCTCTCACTAGTGTAACCCAGTTTCCTTCGACCTCACCTTCTATCTTCCTGTTTGATGGGAACAGGCAGAAGAAGAAGAGGCACACAGATGATAAAAAACCATGAGAGGAACTCTGGACTTGTTTTAAATTTCCCATTGGTAAAAACAGAATGTTGAGCTTTTTCACTCTCTCCTTTGTCCTTTTTCTGTAAATGAAATTGGAAGTCCTCCTCCCTTTACTGAAAAAGAATATTCAAAATTTGAGGAGAGGAAGAAACAAATATTTTCCAAGTTGGTTGAAAAGATTATATCCGAAGTCCTTAAGTCTCTACAGCCAGGGATTTGGAAATTCCAAACTGTGAAAATAAATATCTAATACATATATTCTACCAATGTCAGACAGCAAGTGATGAAT
This sequence comes from Globicephala melas, assembly GCF_963455315.2. Lineage (NCBI taxonomy): Eukaryota > Metazoa > Chordata > Mammalia > Artiodactyla > Delphinidae > Globicephala > Globicephala melas. The sequence goes on from NC_083322.1 coordinate 9,446,310, forward strand.
AAAGTCACCTGGACTGATTCAGGCTGGCCACAAGGCAGGGCCTGGACATGGCCCAAGGGCTCTCCTGAGCCCCAGGGAAAAGAATGACAAGAATTCACTAGGAACTATTGACAGGGCCTTAGAATATGTCTCAGAATATAATTTTCCAGTAGCCAACTTTCTCCGTCATTTTTATGATCCTATCATTTCCAATTCCTACCTTCACGTAGCAAAACATAAATGTTAATTTTGCCTGGGCCTTTGCAAGGCAAGTACATAGCTTTTTTTTTTTTTTAAATAAACAAATTTTGTTTTTTTTAAATACCTGAATTATTAGTTCCTCATAAGCTCACCAGCATGGGAAGGACTCTTCTAAACCCTTTCTGTGTTTGCAGACACATGGATGTACCCACAGACACAGACCATACGAGTTCCCATGTTTCTAAGCATAAAACATAGTATGCTGTACGTATAACTTCGTAAATAGTACTTTTCTCTTAATAATGACTTAACGAATGGATGTCACTCCGTACAGAGCAGCTCCAATCACCATCATGATATGTGCTTCTTTTTCTGCACATGCACATGTTTTCCTGGGAAAATGCTTTAGTATAAATAAAGTTGCTTTCTAAAAATGTTTACTTATAAGTGTTTTCTACCTTCAGAGAGATTATAAAACCCTTCAGGACAGAGCCCCTGTCTCCAAAGTCTTTACTCCAGGGCTTACCACAGTGATCTATTTTCAAAAGACCCTCAAATGTTTCCATTGACAATGAAAAAAAAATGTCTATAAACAATTTCAGCTGAACCTCCCAAAATCCTGAGCACTGATTTTCAGGGTCTTAAAATAATATCACTGTTTGATTTCCCAGCTTTCTAGCTATTTGGATAGTCACATTCAAAAATGAAAAAAAAAAACTGTCAAATTTCTTTTTATACTTTCCATCACATTTCAGAAAACAAGCTTTATACCATCTGCCCATATGGCTGACAAGTTACAGTAAAAATGTTTATGCTTTTGGATATGTTCCTCGTGCCCACAAGCTCTCTAATTTGCAAATGTTGTGGTTTTTCAGAAACATTTGTAAGGTAATTGAATACCTACTACATTGTAAAACAGGCTCTCCTAAATAGATTAATTATTTTACACTGCTTGAATAATTTCTCCCTTACTTTTTAACATGAGCATACTTTTAAAATAAATGACTCGCGTACTAACATCGCTGTGTGTAGAGTATAGCTGTACTTATGTTGTTATATAACAAATGATAAATCCAATTAATATAAATGATATATGCATTACTTCTTTCAATTAAGTCTTCCTTAATATATTTGAACCATATTGTTATCTCACTTTTTGACCATTTACATGTGGTATTATGTGAAAATTAAATAAGATACCTTTGCTAATTATTCCAAATGTGTCAGCTTCCCAAGTAAATTATGAAATAAATGTCTGAGGCAATTACACCTAATTTTGCAATATCTACATAGTCTAATCTAGTATTATAGAAGCTATATAATAAATATTGAATGCATTAAAAAATAACAAAATTACTAAGATGAATCTACCATCATGTGCCCGTCACTCTATATCCTGTATTTAATCCTTCTAGCAAGACTTTCATGAAGGTACTGCTATTTCATCATTTTAAATATTAGAAACCTGAGGCTCAAAAATTTAGATTTGTCCATGATTTAATTTGTCCAGGTGGTTCATGTGCCCACATGCAGCAATGAAGACCCAATGCAGCCAAAACTAAATAAATTTATTTTTTTAAAAAAAGAAATGGGAGTAACTTGTGTTATGAGTAGGCAGATTTAATTTGTCCATGGTCACTGAAGAACTAAGCCAACAACCAAACCCAGTCTTTCTGACATGAAAGTCTGTGCTAATAACCACTATAAGATATTTTCCAAAAGAATACGTAGATTCTTTTCAAGAAACATTCACACTTGTACCAAATCCATGCCAACACATTTCAGCAGGTATCCAGTAGAAAAATAATTTTCACAATGACTACGGAACATTTTATGACAGTGATCTTTATTTTAGGAGCTTCTAGGATGAAGATACCCTTTCCTAGTAAAGGACTATTTATTTCACATATTTAAGGAGATTAGCTTTGACAATAGAGACCTCTTACCATAGATAATAAACAGAGTCAGGAACCCTGCCATAGAGAAGACCCATAGTATCTGAAACTCATGGGCGGTGAAAACATACATAAATATATAAATAAATAAACACACACATACATACAACACCCGCATATAGTATTCTGATTTTTATTTGCTTCAGTGAAGCCTGCCTAGCCAAATCTGCCGTTTTACATTAAATCGAGGTAGATTCCAACTACTTCTAGTTCATATAATCAATTAACGACTTAGAAAAACAAAACAGCAAAACAGAAACAGATAAAATTTTCCATAATATTTGAAGACTGAATATACTTTAAAATGGCAATTAAGAAAAACCTTATCCCCACACACCCTACATCCAAATCTATGCTGAGCACTCTATGTGTAGTAATGTATATACTTTTTTTTTAACATCTTTATTGCTTTACAATGTTGTGTTAGTTTCTGCTTTATAACAAAGGGAACCAGCTATATGCACACGTATATCCCATATCTCCTCCCTCTTGCGTCTCCCTCCCTCCCATCCTCCCTATCCTACCCTCTAGGTGGACACAAAGCACCGAGCTGATCTCCCTGTGCTATGCAGCTGCTTCCCACTAGCTATCTATTTCACATTTGGTAGTGTATATATGTCCATGCCACTCTCTCACTTCGTCCCAGCTTACCCTTCCCCCTCTCCGTGTCCTCAAGTCCATTCTCTACGTCTGCGTCTTTATTCCTGCCCTGCCCCTAGCTTCTTCAGAACCTTTTTTTTTGGATTCCATATGTATGTGTTATTGGCAGATAGTGAAGTTCATTCCTAGAGTGTAAGATTTTCTTTTTTTAAAAAAAATTATATATAACTCACATATAACACCATATTAGTTTCCGGCATACAACATACTGATGAGATAGTTGTATACAGTATGAAACTCTCACCACACCAAATCTCGTTCACATCCATCACCGCACAGGTATAGAACTTGTTTTCTTGTGATGAGAACTTTTAAGAGCTACTCTCTTAGCAACTTTCAAATATCCGACACGGTGTTATTAACTAGGGTCACCACGCTGCGCATCACATCCCCAGGACTTATGTATTCTATAACTGGAAGTTTGTACCTTTTGACCCCCTTCACCCATTTTGCCTTTGTCCTCAACTCCCCACCTCTGGCCACCACCAGTCAATTCTCTGTAACCACGTGCTTGATTTATTAATATATTGTTTTTTAGGTTTCACATATAAGTGAGATTATGGTGTTTCTCTTCCTCTGACTTATCTCACTTAGCATTATGTCCTTTAGGTCCACCCATGTGTCATAAATGGCAAGATTTCAATCTTTTTATGGCTAAATAATATTCCAATATATTTTTGATATATATATCACATCTTCTTTATCCATTCACCATTCAATGGACACTTAAGTTGATTCCATAACTTGGCTATTGTAAATAATACTGCAGGGCATATATCTTTTCAAATTAGTCTTTTCGTTTTCTTCAGGTAAATACCCAGAAGTGGAATTACTAAATCATATGGTAATTCAATTTTTTTTTTTTTTTTTGCGGTACGCGGGCCTCTCACTGTTGTGGCCTCTCCCGTTGCGGAGCACAGGCTCTGGACGCACAGGCTCAGCGGCCATGGCTCACGGGCCCAGCCTCTCCACGGCATGTGGGATCTTCCCAGACCGGGGCACGAACCCGCGTCCCCTGCCTCGGCAGGCGGACGCTCAACCACTGCGCCACCAGGGAAGCCCTGGTAATTCAATTTTTAATTTTTTGAGGAACATCCATATGGGTTTCCATAGTAACTGCACAGATTTACATTCCTACCAACAGTGAACAAAAGTTCCCTTTTCTTCACACCCTCACCAACACTTGTTAGTTCTTGTCCTTTTGAGAATAGCCATCCTAACAGGTGTGAGGTGATGTCTCATTGCCCTTTCGATTTGCATTTCCCTGATGATTAGTGTTGTTGAGCATCTTTTCATGTACTTTTTGGCTGTGTGTCCTCTTCAGGAAAGTATTTATTCAGATCTTTTGCCCATTTTTAATCAGACGGTTTGGTTTTTTTGCTATTGAGTTGTATAAGTTCTTTATATATTTTGAATATTAACCCCTTACTGGATACAGTAGTCCCGCCCCTTAACCACAGGGTATACATTCTAAGACCCCCAGTGGATGCCTAAAACCATCAACAGTACCGAACCCTATATATACTATGTATTTTTCCTATATATACATATATACCTAAGGTTTAATTTATAAATCAGGCATAGTAAAAGATTAACAGTAACTAATAATAAAACAATTATAACAATATACTGTAATAAAGGGTCCATAACTTTTGCAATTTGAGGTGCAACATAAAAATCAGAATGAATTTCTTTTTCCTTCTTCACAATTTCACGGATAGAAGACTCATTATTACCGTAGGTTTTAGCAACCTCGGCGTATTTTCTTTCCTCAATAAGTTGAAAACGTTCACCTTTTGACTTAAAGGAGCACGTTACGGCTCATCTCTGGCATATCCGAACTACCAGCATTGCTACTGTTGCACTTTGGGGCCATTATTAAGTAAAATAAGGGCTACTTGAACGCAAGCACTGCCACAGTCAATACAGTGAACTGAAAACCGGGACAGTCAATCCGATAACCAGGTTGGCTACTAAGTGATTAAGGAGCAGGATATGCTGGACAAAGGGATGATTCATGGCCTGGGCAGGACAGAGCAGGATGGCACAAAATTTCATCAAGCTACTCAGAATGGTGCCCTATGTGAAAGTTACCAATTGCTTATTTGTGGAATTTTCCATTTAGTATTTTCAGACTGCAGTTGACCTTGGTTCACTGAAACCTTGGAAAGTGAAACCGTGGATAAGGAGGGACTACTGCATATGGTTTTCATATATCTTCTCCCGTTCTGTAGGTTGCCTTTTCACTTTGTTGACGGCTTTCTTTGTTGTGAGGAATCTTTTTTGTCGTCCCACGTACTTATTTTGCTTTTGTTACCTTTGCTTTTGGTGTCAGATCTAAAAAAGCATCACCAAGATCAACGTCAAGGAGCTTACTACCTATGTTTTCTTCTAGGAGTTTTATAGTTTCACGTTGCACATTCAACTCTTTAATCCATTTTGAGTTGATTTTGGCATATGGTATAAGACAGTGGTCCAGTTTCATCCTTTTGCATATGGCTGTGCAGTTTCCCAAACACTATTTATTGAAAAGACTGTACTTTCCCCATCATATGTTCTTGGCTTCTTTGTCATAAATGAACTGACTTGGCTGATAGTCAAGTTCATTCACAGAGGGTAAGGTTTTCTTAATGCTTTTTTTTTTTTTTTTTTTTTTTGCAGTACACGGGCCTCTCACTGTTGTGGCCTCTCCCGTTGCGGAGCACAGGCTCCGGACGCACAGGCTCAGCGGCCATGGCTCACGGGCCTTGCCGCTCCGTGGCACATGGGATCTTCCCAGACCGGGGCATGAACCCGTGTCCCCTCCATCGGCAGGCAGACTCTCAACCACTGCGCCACCAGGGAAGCCCCTTAATGCTTATGTTTAACAAAACTGGTAAAATATATATTATTCTCTTATTAAAGATAATAAATGCTTATTCTCTATATTTTGTCCAGCAAAGATTTATTTTCTCTTGCTGATAAACTATTAAACAGTGTCATTTACTCTTTCAAAGCTTTATTTTTGTCATATGTTTTACAAAAGACTTGTTCCAAAATCACTAGATACCTCCCCATCGGGGGGAGGTCCAAACTTGGCCAATGTGGGAATTGCATAGTTGTCCTCTTCTGCTTGGAACATTCTTCCTCTCTGCTTTTCTTGCATAGTTTCTTCCCATTCTTTAGGCTCCAATTAAAAGATGTTACAAAAATAATAAAATAAAATAAATAAAAATGTGCAGTTACAATACATTTTAAATTCCAAAACTTATGTTTTGGATGATGATATAATCTCTGTAAAACTGAAATACTTCAGATCATTGTATACAATAATTATATAACATTAAACCATGTTTCCATGATATGAAGACTACTCAAATTGCAGTAATATTTTCCTAATATACTTTGGGCAAAGAACAGATAATAAACTGAAATTCAAGACTATGTTGTCTTTCACTTTGAGCAAATAGATGTAAATTAGCCTTTAAAGTAATGTCAAAAGCCCTGTTACTTTTCAACGACACTCCTCTGAAATACTTATCTGTTTCTTTTTTTTTCTTTTTTTGATTCATACAGACTGGTCAGTTTCAAGGCAGTATTTTTATAATACGAGGATTACTCCTTACAGAGAACTTTATTGTAACGACTATTATGTTAAAATTATATTACTTCTGATTACAATGCTTTTAGCTATAAGAATACAACTAAGGAAAGAAATCCTTACTTGTTGCTACATCCTAGCTATTTGCACAATTTATACACAGAACTAACCCATCAATTCAATTCCATTATATTTAACAATGCTTATATACCTAGAAATGTTATAGGTAATCTGAGGGATATAAATAAATATATATCATAGTATTTTCTTTTAATTGATATATTAATTAGCTATCTACAAAAATAGTGACTATTAAAATTGTATTTAATCAGACTTTATGATATCTGTCTTCAAATACTTTATGGCAGTAGAATATGGGGTAGATATTAAGCTTTTATTACCTTAAAGCCCAGCTAGAACTAATGTCAGGAGTTTATGAAAATGTAGAATTTTGTGTTAGTATATGGGATAACTTGATAAAAGAACTGTATAAATGTGAAATCAGTAAGCTTTAAATTTTTTGAGCATCCTTCTGCTTTGAGTATTCTAAAAGGGAGGTAATGGACTAATTTTATATGATAATTCAACGCAACTAGTACACTACCTAATATAGTAAAAGATGCTTATTGAAATCTAGTTCTTTTGATACAACTACACCCTTAAATCTATTCATCTAAGAACAAAATGTAGGCTGTGTCTGTGCAAACTGTGGGCTAAGAGAAATGGGAGTAACCTAGACTTCCCTGGTGGCACAGTGGTTAAGAATCAGCCTGGGAATGCAGGGGACACGGGTTCAATCCCTGGTCCGGGAAGATCCCACATGCCGCAGAGCAACTAAGCCCGTGGGCCACAACTACTGAGCCTGCGCTCTAGAGCCCATGAGCCATAGTGCTTAGAGCCCATGAAGCCCCAGCGCCTACAGCCTGTGCTCCGCAACAAGAGAAGCCACCGCAATGAGAAGCCCGCGCACCGCTGCGAAGAGTAGTCCCCGCTCGCTGCAACTAGAGAAAGCCCACACGCAGCAATGAAGACCAATGCAGCCAAAACTAAATAAATTTATTTTTTTAAAAAAAGAAATGGGAGTAACTTGTGTTATGAGTAGGCAGTGCTAGGGTATCACTGTAAAGGATATAAATTTCGAAACAGATTTTGCTGGATGGTCAACTTTGCAAAGGCAAGGCTGGAGGATATTTTTAAGGATGTGGTGCATCATGTACAAAGTTTCAAATGTAGGGATGAAAAGAGTTAATTCAAAATATAAACACATGGAATATAAGCGCCTACTTTTTGTATTCATCAAAGGATATTTTTGGTATATTAAAAATCAAAATGAAATTCAGTGACATTCTATAGCAACTTTGACAATATCAACTAATATGCTGGATTAATACACACTAAATATATGTAATTATCGAGTTTCTCTGCAACTACCTCTATCATTTACAAGATTTTTTGACAATTTAAGCACTCTATTTAAAGTACCTGTTAGGCACAGTAATTATTTTGTTGACAACTGTCTTCAATTTGCATACAGATTACAGGTATTTCTTTGAAAAAACGTGTTTTGAAAAGGGCAGTCATGCTTGGCTTTTAACAAGTCTGATCAACCTTACGGCTTAAGAGAAGTACAGAAAATGCTACAAAATAGAGCCATGTAGGAAAAGGGTTGGAGAAGTTGTAGAGCTTTCACAGCATGGTTTCATTATTTCCCTTGAGATGGTAGATTAATATTCATCTATAAATAATGACAAACAAGTATCTGTGTTTTATCATTGAAAATAACTTTTCTTGCCTTCCTTTAGTGTCAGCAGTTTGGGTCATTTCTCACTCCAATATCAGATAACTGAAGGTAACTTGCATTATTTTTCATCACTCCAACCCTTTTAAGTTCAAATAGCAGAGAAACTGCTTATTACCAGCTTGATATCTTGCCTGCAATTAGACCAAATCACCACAGGGAGGTGATGGTACCTCTAATCTGCTCCAAAGTTCTGAGGTTTGGGCCATATATTAGATTTTTCTAAATCAGCATATATATAATAGGAAAAGGCATTTCGGGAGGGAACGGAATGTAAGAAGGCATAAGAGAAATGTGATTAGAAACAGCATGTTGTATTAGAGAAGTTGCAAGGATTTCAGTATGGCAAGGTTATGGGGTGCAAATGTTGGGTTAGGGGGAGATTATATTAAAGGGACAGACAAGAACCAGAGAAGTGGAGCACGGTGCCAAGATCTGTGATTTACAAAAGGATTTCTGGCATAGATATCCATGATAAACTAGAGGAGAAACATGAAGAGCAAGGAGGCATACTATGAGGCTACTAAATTAATGCCGGAGGGAAATGCTGAAAATCTTAACCACAGCTGTGGTGACGGGGATGGAGAGAAGGGAATAGATACTAGGGATATTTTAGCACTAGAACTGACAACTATTTTTGAGACAAATATTTTCCCACTGCCATTAAAGTAAAATAAGTTTTCCTCTTGACAAGACTCTCAAGAAAAGTTTTACGGTTTAGACATCACGTGAAATTGATACTCAAAACAATGGTTATAGATTACACAGGTATCATCTTTTAACCCTTAGTAATGGCAATAATATTTACAGTTCTGGATACAGACTGCAAAATTTCCTGAGAACCAGTTTAAAACAGCTTTTATTCCTATCTGACACAGCATTTTAACAAATATTTTCCATAGATTTAAGTAAATATTTTCACCACATGATTATTATAATTATGCTAATAGTACCCAAAAGATAGAACTGCATTGTAAAATCACTTTATTATGAAGAGGTAGAACATAAACAACATTGTCTGCATTATTATTTAATGTTATCGTTGAAATTTAAACATTATGATAACAGGTTTCTTTCCCCTATAACTCTACACAAGAAGGTAATTAACCCTTAAAATATTGCCTAGATGCAAGCTGAACGTCAGTATTAGAGAACTGGAAATCAATGACGTACTATTTCACTCATCCAGCAGCACTATGGTTAAGAGCACCGGCTGTAGGGATAGACCATATGGGTAGCCTGGGCAAGGTACTTCATTTTTTTGTCTGCCTCAGTTTTCTTACCTGCAGACTGAAGCACTGTTGTGAGGACTAAATGAGTGAATACATCTAAAGAGTAGTGCCTGACCTGAAGTCTGCAGTCCACAAATATGGATATTCATATCAACTGGCAACAATTTTAAAGCATAATAAAGTCTATTGATGCCTGAAGTTCTGGAAAAGGGCACTAACTGATTGGTGCTGAAAATGTAATGTTATTACAGATTTCTAGAACTCAATCAGGAAACATTTATTAAAGAAAAGATATATATTTTTAAATTTTTTTTTTTTTTTTTTTTTTTGCTGCATTGGGTCTTCGTTGCTGCGCACGGGCTTTCTCTAGTTGCAGCGAGCGGCGGCTACTCTTCATTGTGGTGCGCCGGCTTCTCATTGCGGTGGCTTCTCTTGTTGCCGAGCACGGGCTCTAGGCACACAGGCTTCAGTAGTTGTGGCACGCGGGCTCAGAAGCTGGGGCTCATGGGCTCTACAGTGAAGGCTCAGTAGTTGTGGCGCACAGGCTTAGTTGCTCTGCGGCATGTGGGATCTTCCCCAACCAGGGATAGAACCCACGTCCCCTGAGCTGGCCAGCGGATTCTTAACCACTGCACCACCAGGGAAGTCCAAGAAAAGATACGTACTTTTTGATCAAGCACCCCAGTCTCGGACGTCAATTCCACACAAATAAACCCATCAGTATGTAAATATCTGACAGAGGCTGCTTATTTTTGCATTCTTAATAGTAGAAGCAATGTAAATACCCAATTATGACACACTGATATCTTTGACACAGTATTATCTTCGTCAACTGACATAATAAAATGGTTATTCTTAATTCCATACTCCAGACAGCCAAAAAGCATAGCAAGCAATACTAGCATCTGCTTTAAACTAGCCGTGAGGAACTTACCTGCTACTGTCAAGATATCTGAGTAAACCTCACATATACTCCAGATGTGCATGAGGTAAGATGAAATTGTATGCTTGGAGATTTCATCACTACCAGTAAAAACCTCTTCTACTGTAAGGCAGACATAAATTCTTCTAAATATTCTTTTCACATGATAACATTTAATATTAATCATGTGATTTAACTAACAATGAGTGTATTTTCTCACTATCAAAAGTCAGCTGAAAAACCTCCGGTGATGATACCATACATGGCATAAGTAAAAAATAAAGTTTTACTTTATAGATCAAGTCTCATGAGATTATATGTGGTTGTCTGGTAGATTGTGTCCAGAAGGATTTGATTCTGTGGCCATATTTAGACTCACTGAGAAAAAAATGATAGATTAGCAACATGTGCCTTGATGGTGGCATCAAACTCATGTGTTATTGTGACTACAGGCATGTAGGGAGAAACAAAAAGTCTGGATCACGTTTTCTTAGATCAGTTGACATTAAAAACATTAAACTAATAGCATATTCATTTAATCACCTGAAAAAACTGATATTCATATATGATTTTCCAGACATTATTTTTGTTTGAATCAAAAATTTTTCAAATAACTACATACATTCTATAAATTTCAAGCTTAAATTTATTAACAAGTAAGTAATTTAATGAAGAACAGGTCATTGTTCATGTGTAATTAACAAATTTTAAACAAGTGATACCCCTAAAATATGTTAAAATGTGGCCACATTACATAATTAGGCTGATTTTTTTTCATGTAGTTCTTCCGTTCATATATTTTGTCCAATATCCGAAAAGTATCTATAGAGTGTATGAAGGTAAATATTTACTTATAAGGTTGTTTAATAACGTGGTTCCCATTAAGTAAGAGATGAATGCCTAGAAAAATGAGTTGAGTGATGTATTTTAATCAATATACAATTTATGTTGGTTCACAATAAGCATTTGAGTCTGTATGATTTACAAGTAATAATAAGCACCTTCCATTTTAAGAGAATATTCTTACAGATAATTGTATTCTTTGGCAAAGCATGGTATTTCACCACATAATAAACTGTTTTGTTAATTCAGAGTATAGGTATTTACTTTGCCCATGTATTCCTTTTAAGCAATACCATAGCTTACAGAAAAACCCGAACGAACTTTTTGGCCAATCCCATATCATTGAATGACTTAGCTGACACTGTTACAGTGGCTGGTAGAAAATTAGGGGTCAAGGCAAAATGTGTCTTTTTATGTCCTTTTTCAACATGACTCTAACTGCATAGAAGTGAGCAAATCCTTGTTGAATTTCATTAAGCTTTATGTAACTTGATTCCAATGTAGATGCACCACACAAGACAGCAGCAGGGAGCCCGACTTTGAAGGTTAACCTTTATCGCCATTTTCTACGATATGCATTGATCACTAAGACCACCAACCCACGGCAACAAAGCCGGGGTGAAAGTACTGGAAAAGGGAAGAAGAACCTTACATATCTTTGGGGATCATTTTTCCTGGTAAAAAATATTCTCTGGAACTAATTTTACCTCTTTCCTAAATATGAAAACATTAAAGAATATATCACTGTGTATGTGTATGAAAGCATTTCAAACACATGTAAATCATAAGGATAACTTAGACTATGGCCGTCGGGAGCTTGCCGGTACTTTTCAGCACTTTTACAGTATACCACAAATGGGATCTCTTCAGCAAGCAAGCTCAGAGCCAACGAGTACATCTTTATTTCCCGATTTCCTACTAGCAGGGGAGGTTTTAAAATCTGGATGCTATTAAAAAAAAATAATCAGTTACTTCAAGCTATTATTATGAATAGTCTACCCCAAAAATGAACTAAGTAAGAGTTTAACAAGCTCGTTTTCAAAATTTACAATTAAGAAAATTATCAACTTGGTCTTCAAAATGCAAACGCCTCCTTTTTTTTTTTTTTTGAATAATTGACCCAACCCTTCATAATTGTGCAGTAGGAACACGAACAGCAAGTAACTACCAACTCAAAGCATGTCAAATTCACCTGATACTTAAATGGACAACATGGAATTGAATGTGTAGCCACTAACATCCATAACCAAGATGTGTTTATAATGGTCATGTTATTAACCATAGATAAAGAAATGCTTTTTTAAATGTCTCTCTAAAATAAATATCACTAATAGGACCATGCAGATATGAATAACGAATGAATGAAGAGAAGGGCTTGATGGTCATAGTTTAAGTAAATTCTCCAACTCAACCTCAAAGGGGAAAAAACAAGTCTTATTTCACTGCCGGTTTTTAACCACATTCATCTAGTTCAATACTAAATAAGCTTATTACTGGCAATTTTAATATTTGGGGGTTTGATAGGGGAAAATAAACAGCCCTCTTTTCTCTCCCTGAGTTCTCAATTAGAAAAGAAGCCACAGATGGAGAGCAAATATCACCCTTTACATAGTAATTGCTAATACGGAGGAAAAGTACTTCAATGCGTGGCAACCATGGGATGCATCAACCTTAATTCTGAAATTAAACAGACCTTCTAGCCATAGGAAGAGTTGAACATCGTAAGGCTCCTCATATTATCACGGAAGTTATTGCAGAAGCATAGCCTACTCTTGTATGTCTTTTAGTAGAATCTATACCTTCTGCAGGCAGCCTGGAGGGAAGAAGGAGGAAGGGCTCAGCTCAACTAGGTCCTTCTCCCAAAGTCACCTAACAGGTAAATCACTCTACCTAACCTGGGGTGGAATTCGAACGGATTACCATTCACTGGAACAGTAGAGATAGAAGCTAAGAATGTTACAAGTGCAGTTTTCTCCACATAACAGAAAACAGTAAGACGGAGAAGGAGGTTGCGCCTCAAAATCCCAACATCTTTAGTTGGTCAGAACTACAACAGACAGGTTCTCTAGATCCCAGGAGATGGGAAGATGCAATGTTTTAACTGAGCACCCTGTTAAGAAGTAGTCTCTTTTAAGTTTCTCATTTGAAAAGTTAAAGCCTACCTAAGATCATTTCGTCATTATTCTTACATAGTAAAATGGCAAAAATAAACACATAATTTCTTCCAGCAGCCAAATATGGGATGAATATAGAAATATAATTTATTTTTCTACAAGCTACTTATCTTAAAATATGTATTTCTCTAGAAAACTGAGAACATTCAATTTCAGATATAGATATATATATAGCACTCACTTTATTTCCATAACACTGTATTTGTGAGGCTTAAATTATTATGTGCTCTGTTGTTTAACTTAGTACACAGTGATGAATGATAAAATAAAGCACTTCTCAAATCCATTAGATATGGGAAAACTTTGAAATTACACATTTATTTCTTTATCCCATCAATATCAATCACTACAGAGAGACAACATGCAGAAGTTGGTTCTCTACATGTTTAATATATTTAAGGAAATCACCCATTGGATATGAAGTAAGAATCTCTCCCTATTCTGTACAACATTTACAAGAAATAAAATCTACTTTAAAAAAGAGAAGCAAGCCAAGGGGAGGTACATCAAATTCTTTTTATGTTTCAATCATGAAAAGGATACATCAAACAAGAAGACTTACTAGTTCACTTTTAAATACTTATTAAGATTTTCTCTGGAAGAATTTATAATTAAGGGAAGTGATTTAAAATCTCAAAGAAGTTACAGACCTTGAAATGTCCTGCCAATTAGAATAGAAAAAAATATCAGAAGTGTGATTTTTAAATATATATGATGCACATCAAATAACTTTGATGTTATTTATCTAAAGATGATACGCTATATGTTTATACCTGTATAAAAGTTAATAAAAACTATTTTGAACTTGTGGATTCATTTTTTTACCTACTTTTTCCATGTATTGATGTTACAGGAGAAAACTTAGACAAAGATCCCTGTTTCCTGAATATCAGTGCCTACAATGAAATCAGGATTATATATTTCTCTCTAGTGAGTAAATAATACTTTTCATTAGTTTGCATTAGGTAAATAATGTGCCTCTTATCAATCAATAAATGTTGCTAGCCTAAAGCACTTTTTAAGTTAAATTCATTTTATTAAAACAAACTCATTACTATGTACAAGCTCAGTATAAACTAACAGTATTTGCTTTTATATTTACTTATATATTTTATATTTAATTCAACTATTTGAAAGATACCATTTTAAGGGTGGTATATGAATAAAAGAGAAAATAGAAAAATATACTATTGTTTTGATATTGTTGGTTTATTTACTTGAAATACTTGCACAAAAAGACCTATCTATAAACTTGTAAGCAACTTAAACCCCTTGAAAGACTTGTTAGCAAATATATAAATATACACATATTTTACATATAATAAATATATATCTATATTAAATAATATTATCTCTATATATTACATAATATATATTTAAAGGATTTTACCATATGTATGTATATGTATATATTTATACACATTTGTACTCATATATGTAAAAACATATTTGTCACAAAGTATTGGAGCACACTTCTCAAATGTGACAGTCAGTGAAATTATAGTTTAATGGCTATATAAAATAATGTAAAGTGACTTTTATCAGAAAGCACTGTTTAAGCCAAAATTTAGTAAACTTTTGAGAACAAATTAAATTCACTAAATGTTAGCCCAAGCTTATCATTTAGAACTGTACTGTCAGGGTCTTTCAAATATGTTCAAATAAATGCAACTCCCTAAGAGTAAAATATTCCACTTAAACTTTACATATGTGCCCTGTACATATACATTTACAAGAAGGGAAGCTCTACGATTCCATGGGCTCAGCAGCAGCTCATTTCCACTATCTGGCAAGAAATTAAATTCCACTTCTACTTCATCCTAGAGATAAGCTTCTTTAAAGTTTATTTTAGTTTAGTTACAAAATAGATAGTATTAACAGGAACAGCATATGCATATATAGTTCAATAACAGAGAAGAAGAAATAAGCCAGAAACGAATGTGTATCTGAAATGGTATTGTTATCAAATTTAAAAATATTACCTGCCTCTTCAAAAAATGCCCATCATATTAAAAAGTTATTTAGGGACTGAAAGTCTTAGCATAGTCATCATATTTTAAAAATGGGTACCAAATAAAAACATTACTTTTAGACTTTTAAGCTACTTTTTATCTTGTGATGACCTCTCCTGGTTGAGTTGTTCATTATCTTACTTTCGTGTAGTTACCATTTTTTCTCTCCTTTGGATGCTTTTAATATTAAGAATTTAGCTATCAAACTTCTTCAGAGCTGCATATACTATAAATTCAATTTTTCATTAAGGGTAGAAGTACAAATTTAAAGTACTGAGTACGTGAAGCTCATTCTAATCAGTAAAATCAATATCATTCTTATTTATTTAATTCATCTCTAGGATGGGGGCAACTTTGAGTTTTGGTCACAATTTAGATTCAAATGAAACAAAAAGTCATATTAATTAAGCCATTACACGTCTTCAACAATGAGGAATAGGAGCTAAATAAATAATCTGAATAATTGAACATAACCATTAACTATCTTAAAAGTAATGGTCTCTGCTCTTCCCTCTTCCCCTGTGGCCAAATTCTAAGTTGTAAGAACTAAGAATATATTTCAGAGATAACAACCTTTCCATTCTTAAAATATACTAACCCAATGACTGAAGGTAAGCCATTCTTGACACACGGTGAATTTTTCAGATTGATTCATTATAATTAAAGTCTACAGAAAGATCAGGAAAAACTCTGGCTGTGAGGGCCTTCAATCCGTGAACACAGTAAATTGAATGTATAATGAGCTTATTTTCTGAGAAAAGTGTCAATTAGTTCTATATAACCAGACCTTGACATGGAAACTGAAATTTCATCAGAATAGTTTTCTCAGAATCTAGTAACATGTTTATGTAAATATGAATACCGAGCATTAATAGCTGCACAATTTATATTTAAATCTATAAAACTGACATTAAATATTAATAACACATCATGTTTTTGAGGTTTAATCTACTTCGGAAAAAACTATAAAAGTTCGTTTCAAGTTCATTACAAACTCAGATTACCAGTTAGTGGCTTCTCTATCTTTAAATGCAAGGAAAGAGAACCAAGTACTCTACTTCAGAGAATACGTCAAACAGTAATACTGGTTCATCATATGATAATATTATTTAGTAGATCCTTTAGCACAACTTATGAAGTCCTTTTGCAACGTTTATTCTTATCAATATTTACACACTAGGATAAGAGCATTCATATTAACATATGGACAAAGATGCATTAATGAATCCCAGGATATGACAGAAATAGTACTACCTCATATATGAATACTGGAAAACACGAAACTTTTTTTCCTGCATGGAAAACGCTTATTTTGAAACTCTAAAATCTCCATGATGATTCTTTAACAAGTCGTCCATTCTCAGAAACAAGTATGTCTTATGAATATTACCCTAAGATTCCTACAGGCTATCTTTCTAGTATTTAACTCTTTCTGAACCAAAGGAGCGCTCATGCATTTCCTCTCTAGATGCACAATACGCACTTCTAAAGCAATGCAGACGACGGGCTGGAATCTTCCATTTCTTTCTACTCTTTCTAACCTTGTGAACAAATGAACAATCTTTTCTAGAAAAACTAGCCAAAACACACAGAGATAAACATATTTCACAGCATCATTTTTTTCTGAGAACTCTTTTAAGAAATCTGTTCATTACTGCATTAATGCTATTTTGCACCGACTGCCCCAAGTCCTAGACTGCATTGCACTTAGCTGCCAGAGAATTAAAGCAATTTCAGCTACAATATTGGATTCACTGTCTTCCATTTTAATAAGCAAATACTAAACGGTCATTAACTTGGGGCTGCGGTGAGGGGGGGCGAATAGAAGTCCATAGGAGCCCAAAAGACGCTCCTTTTTCACTCCCATAGCCATGCTTATTTAAGTTAAAACCATAAATAAAACTAAGAAACTTATTTTTGCCATGTTTTCACTTTTCATTCACTGACCTACCTAAGCAAAAGGCAATGAACTTCCTCTACACAAACACACCGAAGTGGAAGAATAAGTCCTAAGACGCTGTCCCCGACACTAATGACTCTAACCAAGCAGTTGCCAACCAATCTCCACGACCAGAAACAACTTTCTAGAAACATCACCAGCTTCAAAAACCCTCTCCCCGCAACCCGGAGCGCGGGGTTTGGAGTGTCCCCTGCTGCAGTGGCCGCAAGTGCGTGACAGAGAAGCCACACACACACATCAGGCTGCGACACCTCAGAAGGCACCTCCGAGTTGGTACCCTGGGGTGGAACATCAATGCGGCACTGAAACTGCTCCAGCGCAGAGCGAGCTCGCGGGAGGGCTACTTACGGGACGTGGCGGGAGCCGTCCAGGCTCTGCAGAGGATGCTGCCGACCAGCCAGAAGGAAAGCGCTGCCCCGCAGCCGGCTCCCCGAGCCACCGGCATCCTTCGCCTCCTGGCTCGCGGTACTCCAAAGGCTCGCTGCAGAGAGATGCCGTCAGTCTCTCCGAGGGGTTCTCGAAGGGAGATGGGCCGTCCTCAGGCACGACCGAAAGCCAAGCCCCTCCTACTTCCTCTTTTCTCCCCTCACCCGCTCCGGGCTCCAGTCCGGCGGGGCTGGGAGCTGCAGGGCGGTCGCAGCCTTCGTCTTCCCTCCGCGCGGGTCTTGCCTCTTGCTCCTGCGAACCAACGCCAGGGGGAAGAATTCAAACCGAGAAGGAAAGGGAGGGGGGAGCAGAGGAGGGGACACCTACCCCGCCCTCTCCCTCTCGGGGAAAAAAAAAAGAAAAAAAATCACCAGGGGACGAGGCGGAAAACCAGAAGAGCGGAGGACGCAGAAGGAGCAGGAAGCACGCCGGAGACGGCGGTGCTGAGGTCGCCACTGCGGGCGAGCGCTCCCCCGGCCGCTGGGCAGCGTGACTCGGAGGGGTTTCCAGTCGCCCACCAGCTCACATGGAGCGACTGTGTTTGCGCGGAGCGGAGCACGCAGCCGGGCCGGCGGAGGGGCGGGCGCACGCACGGCCTCAGCGCGGCGCGGCGCGGGGCAGCATCTCCCAGGCGGTGCAGCGCGAGCAGCGGCGGCTGCGGCCGGAGGGCTGGAAACGCCGCCGCCAGCAGCGCCTGCGAAGCCGGGCGGCGGACGAGGCGGAGGAAAACCCTCCCTCCTCTCCCCCCTCTCCAGGCCCCTCCCTGGCTCCTCCTTCGCCGCCGCCTGCTTCTCCTTACCTTACCCCCCTGGCTGTCACAAACCTTCCGCCCTGCCCTCGCCTCGCTGGGAAACAGGAGAGAGGAGGAACCCAGGGGCCCGGGTCCCTCAGCTGGGGCGCGGGCCGAGGAGGGAGGCGCGCGCCTCTCCCCGGGCGGGAGGCGGTGCTGAAGTTGGGAATTCGCAGTGTGATCTTGGAACCCGGCTCCAACCCTGACTGCCCCCCACCCAGCTGCAGGAAACAGAACCCCTTCGCTCGGATGCCTTCTTCTCCTGTCTCTCCTCCCCTTCAGATAGAGATGGTACAGGCCCCGGGAGCTCCGGCCCCCTGGGAACTAGAATCAGGCGTCCGACTGGCAGGTCTTCCGAGTGGTCCTAACACCAAGTGACGGAGCTGAACATCCCGACTGGAGCGGCAAGGACTGCAGACGCCGCTAATGCAGATGTTTTCAATATGTAATTAATTCATACTCAGTGCACACGTACACCCAGCACTCGCTGCTGCCGGGAAAACTCCATTCAGGCAAACGCGCACACAAACAGATACACAAAACTGAAATCAGCAGGCATACAGGTAACTACTTCAAGGTATCGGATGCGTTGCAAGTACGAAGAATTACGAATATCTAGGGAGACCCAGATTTTCTTTTCTCATTCAGATCATTTCAATAATAAATCTCAGGCTCTTCTCCCCAGCTCACACCTCTCCGGACACCATCCTCCATATAGTTTCCTTCCAGCCAGTCTACATATAGTACTGGGGATTCTTATATCTCTGCAGAACCAATCCTTTTACTGACTCTACTGACACAGTTAAGAATTATTGGTCATCTAACTATCTAGCGATGTTTAGGGAGGGCTAAGGAGGAGGAACCATGTCTTTCAATGTTATGCCATGAATAAGCATTCGCCTTTCAAGATAAATAAAATTTTTATGGAGACTTGCCTACTCCTGGAATATACTCTGAGTTTAATATTATGGTTATTTCTCAGAAAGGTCCACTGTAAACAGTGCTGTGTGTTCACTGCATAATTTGTATGGTGGTAATGGGCCTGATCCAGCATTCTTTATTAGAGCTTTGTTTCCTATTAATTTAAAGGGATGTTTTGTCCTAGTAAGAACTACAGATTGGGTACAATCTGGAAAATGAAGACACACAGAGATGACTAACGGGGGAAACTGCATCCTTGTGCTGTAAAACTCGCCTCCTATAAAATGATACAGTAGATGCATTCTTATGGAATATAAAATGCCCTTTTTCTATTTTAATTCCCACAGACTGTCAGAAGTCAATGAGCGCTTGCGAAAACACTGTGGTAGAGAACTGTCCTCAAGACAGTTTGTAAGATCTGTAAGAACTCAAAGAAACCAGTCATAGGAAAAAAATACTGTGCAGGAGCACAACTTTTCAGAAGTCGGTTTTTAAACTATGTCTGTCTATTTTAACCATTGCAGTAAATGCCACTAAAGTAGGGCTCAAGTTGTTTAATAGAAGAATAAAAGTGGGAGCAATTGAAAGTATTACCATTTCAGTATCTCAGTGGATGCTATTCGGTGGCTATCTACTTCAGGCAGGTTTGAACTGAATCCATCTATTAGGGTACTGAGTTTAAAAAGCTGGCAGAAGATTTCTATTTAATTGTTTTGTAACAGAAAATGACATACCTGAGGGTGTTGCTTTCCTACAAAAACATTCTGACCAGTTTGTAATCATTTCTCTTAAGGAGTAAAAACAAACAAAACAAAACTTTGTTTTAATGACATGTGTAACCACCCTGCGTCACCACTGTGCTATATAGTATGGTCTTACTTCATGCCAGTGTGAGCTAAGACCCTGCCTTTATCAATTTTCAATGTACTTTGCCATGTTTGAAAGTTAACAATGTCACATTCTTTGTAGTGCAACTACCTTTGCTTGAAATTTGTGTTAACTAGATACGGACATTGGAATTTACAATTATACTTAAAGAAATAAGACTTCAGTAGTTTCAGGATCAGACATTCCTTAGATTCTAATGCTACATTCTCCATATCCAGTTCACCCTTTTCATCATTAGATATTAAGAAGATTCTTTTTGACTTGAATTATAACTCTTAATGAGAAGGTAGGAAGTACCAAGCCCATTTGGCCTAGTCAACCTTTAAGAACCTGTAAAAGTGAGAAGCCAAACAATAGATTCAGGATACTTCTATCAGAAGCCTATTAGATACAGTAAACATGGACTGTCTTATTCCAGAGAGTGAATTCATCATGGATATGTGCATTACACTGTATTTGAAAAGAATCGAAGACAGCATATGATGAAGTGAAATGTTTCTTTAGTTCAATATAAGAATATAAGGTCAATCAAAGTTTGAGAACAGTAAAACTAAGTGGACCAAAGGCACACAAAGAGAAAACAAAAACATGATGAGGAAAGAAGACGGGCAAGTGGTATTATTTTCGAAGTGAAGTAATATAAAATAAGAAAGGATAGACAATTCCTGTTTCCCACCACTCATGTCCTCTTTTCTTCTTCTACAGAAATTATTGGGCTTATTTTTTTATATTAACATGACCCCATAATTGGAACAAGTTATTGCTTCACAAACAACATATTCATCATTCATTTATATCTCCAATATTTGTTGAGTTTCTACTATTATTGAGCTGGACGTTGTGCTAGATACTGGGATTATACCTCTGAGTAATCAATAACCCTTTTGACCTCAGAGTTGGTGGCTAATGATTGAATAAAGAGATCAAGGTAAATATGCATAACGTTTATACTGACATCTATTCAGGTAAATATTGACTGGGTAATCTAGTATCTTCATATTTTCTTTAAAAAATGAAGATCATCAAAAAACATTCTTATCACAATCATCATCATAATCATTCCAGAGACCTGTAAGTATTCTGCCACCTGGTAAATTATCTCAAAAGTCGTCCCCAAATTCTGGAACTTCACTGATGAAAAGAATCACAATATTTTGGTTTTAATAACACTTTGAAGTGACTAACTCTATTAATGAAGCACTGAAAAAATTCAGGACTTTCCAATAAGTAAAGAAACAATTAGTATATCTCCAGGTGTGGTCCTTAGAGTGGAATTTGCTTCTGGAAATCAAGATGTTCAGCTATGCCCAGAAATCAGTGAATTCCCCCAGAAAAATGAGTCTAATGAGGATAGAAACTCTTGCCACTCTGATTGTATACTCCAAGAAGAATTGAGTAGCTGGATGTACACGATCTGTCTGGGATGCATTCTCTAGTAAAGATGAACATAATGAGATCAAGTCTTACAGGAAAGCTCCTGGTATACAGAAAGTCACCTGCAGTCTGGGCCTTTGGCAATGCTAATTGGCCCTGGGCACAGTGAGATACTTCCCATTATAATCAAATATTAATTGTGAGAAAGCCTGTTTGAGGAAAGTGGCATAAACTAAAAGTAGCTTCCAAAACCCCAGTCTATTTTAAAGGTCTCAGAGAAATGCATGACAACTACTGCTATCTAGATTACACTCTCTGAAGATATTTGTTTAGAAACAATTCATGTTTAATGATTTATTGTTTTAATATTAATAGAAAGAGTACAGTTGGGGAAAGGTGGTCTGAATGCATGTATAAAACATCTTTGAAATCAATGATCAAGGTTAGGAAACTGGGAGGAAGCTGGCTGAATCAATATGTAATATTTGGAATATAGAATCTGATCTTAACCTTTATTGCATTCTTCAGTTTCTGTACACCAGCTTTCTTTTGATTATAGTCTAATGTGAGTACATAAGAATCACATAACTCAGAATAATTGTTCTTCCAGAATTGCAATTAAGAG
The DNA here is from genome assembly GCF_963455315.2 of Globicephala melas. Taxonomy (NCBI): domain Eukaryota; kingdom Metazoa; phylum Chordata; class Mammalia; order Artiodactyla; family Delphinidae; genus Globicephala; species Globicephala melas. The sequence goes on from NC_083322.1 coordinate 9,468,650, forward strand.
TTACTTTTTTCTATAGCATTTTAGTGCTTTAGCGCCAACAAATCTAACCCACAATTTATGTAGTGATTACTTTTAGAAATCTCCCATTATTTGATGATCTCACAGATTAAGGAAAATATAATTTCAAATTAGTGTCCCCAGAAAAATGCCATAACTTTGAAAAGTAAAATATATTTACCTTTCAGACAAGGAATTACTGAATAAAGGATATAAAGAAAAATACACATGCTTTGAATATCAAATTGTATGGTAATTTCATACTAATATTATGGATGTAAAGAGGGAAAGAGAAAGCTCTTAGAATTGACTTTTTTTTTTTTTTGCGGTACACGGGCCTCTCACTGTTGTGGCCCCTCCCGTTGCAGAGCACAGGCTCCGAACGCGCAGGCTCAGCAGCCATGGCTCACGGGCCTAGCCACTCCGCGGCATGTAGGATCCTCCCGGACCGAGGCACGAATCCGTGTCCCCTGCATCGGCAGGCGGACTCTCAACCACTGCACCACCAGGGAAGCCCTAAAATTGACTTATCTTTTTATTGCCTTATCATTTCTCTTTAAAGTCTTGTGACGTCAAATCAAATCATAACTATAGAGAAGAAAGGGAAGGGTCGAGGAAAAATGTGAATGAACAAAGAGAGATAGAGTTAGCCTATACCAATCACTTCCTTGTTGTAAACGCTTATGAAAATACGTAATTACGTAAAGGAATGATGGCTAAACTAGTTATTTAGCAGTGAATGTGATTTTTAGGTTTCTGAAAATTCAAAAACTTTTTAAGCAAGTTCAATATTTCTAAAGTCTCAGTTTGATTTTAAAATAGAATTTTATTTAGATGAGAGATTAAAACTAGCTAGAAATGGGTTGCCAAAAAAAACCCTCAAGAAATAAAAGTTATATTCAAGGAACAAAAAATCCCCCCCAAAAAAACCCACTCCACCCAAAACACAATAATATTAAGTAGATTACTTTTTTTTTTTTTTTCGGTACGCGGGCCTCTCACTGTTGCGGCCTCTCCCGTTGCGGAGCACAGGCTCCGGACGCGCAGGCTCAGCGGCCATGGCTCACCAGCCCAGCCGCTCCGTGGCATGTGGGATCTTCCCAGACTGGAGCACGAACCCGTGTCCCCTACATCGACAGGCGGACTGCCAACCACCGCGCCACCAGGGAAGCCCAGGTAGATTATTTTTGAATGTTATAATCGCATAGAAAGGAGAATCAGGTGATCATACAAGAAGCCATTTATAGGGTGGGTGTTGAGTCTGGTCTCTGGGTCTTTGTTTCGGCTCTACAACTCTCTGTGACATACACAATGTACGCCTTAATTTCCTCATTTATAAGATTAGATTATATTTACATCTAAGGAATTAAATTATTTCGAGGATTAAAAATAATTTATATATCTGGCTCATATAAAGTGCTATTATTATTATTTATGCTATGACATAAACGAATTGTACCAAAAGTCTACTCTGAAGTCAAGTTCATGCCTCAATATATTTATGTTGCAAATTCATTCAAAAAATTTTGGATAGGGACTTCCCTGGTGGTCCAGGGGTAAAGAATCTGCCTTCCAATGCAGGCGACGCTGGTTCGATCCCTGGTCAGGGAACTAAGATCCCACATGCCACGGGGCAACTAAGCCCCCATGCCACAACTATTGAGCTCACGTGCCTCAACTAGAGAGCCCATGTGCCGCAAACTACAGAGCCCATGTGCCACAACTAGAGAGAAGCCCTGCGCCACAGTGAAGATTCTGTCTGCTGCAACTAAGACCCAACACAGCCAGAAGAATAAATAAAATAAATAAGTATTTTAAAATAAATTAATTTTTTAAAATTGGTGAATTAAAAAAAAATTTGGATAAAAAATAAGGCTTCCATCAGAAAAAATGATTTCAAATTCTCTGGACATAAAGACAAGCAGTTTATTAATGGATGCTAAATATTACCATCTTTCCCACAGAACAAAATGCATACTGAAATAAAATTTTAGAAATGTGTTTGGAATTTGAGAGGACTGTGAGAAAGTGAGAGCTGTAGAGTGTAAGGCAAAATGTCGGGAATGTGACCTGAGGTACACGTTTGCCAACATCCAAGACCTTCTTCAGGTTTAGAAAATTATCATTATTTCAATTAAAAGAGTGAAACACAGTTGTTTTCAATTATTCTAAGCATTAAGGTGAGGGTATCCTACTGAGACTGGTAGAGAGGTATAGATTTTCCTCAGCAACAATGGGCACCTATTTTCTAAAGCAATATTTTAAGGAGAAGGAGGTGACAAAAGAAATTTTCAAAACTACAGACGGGGCCCTGAGAGGAATGAAATAACAAGGAAAATTCAATTAGATTGGCGATGGGCAAAGGAAATCTGGAAGAAGAAAGTTCATCTAAAAGAAGTTGCAAGCTGTGTATTTCCCCCTCTGGGTTGTTCAAATTTTTTCAGTCTGTTCATCCTCGAGATATTTCTGGACCGAGATCTACTATAGAATCTCCAGCTAAGGAGAGAAACCCTCTGCACTCAGAAGTTTTAGTGTCAGTGAAGGTAGAACCACTAGGTTGGATATTAATCCTAATGCTTCACACACAGTCTAGATACGAATGAATTCATTTCTGAGGCAGAGAGTCTAGAATTGTCTTGAATGGTCCCATTTTCTTCATTGCTAATATTTTTCTAGATACCTAGCAGATGGGAGAGCATACAGTTATGGTGGGGATCATGGGATACACAAAAAGCAACTTTTCGGCAACAATAACAACATCAACAATAAACTGAAGTTAGGAAAACTCACCATCTAGTATATAAATTATTAACACTTAACCCAATTTAGAAAATGCTTTCCATGTTAAATTACATCTTTACATGCTGTACTGTGTGATGCCTACCTGTTGAATGCCCAAACATCTAAGATCCTCCAAGTTTACCTTAAATATTTCTTGGACTTCCATCTTCCATTTTCCTCTCATCAGTTTTTGATAACGCCAGGCCAACTGACACAGCTGAAGGGCATCAGGAACTTTCAAAACCCAATATAAGTATTAGATTAAACGAGTAGTCAGGTTAGACCAGGGAACATAATAAAGCAAATAGTGCATATCGTTCTGGGGAATCTGGGCATTTTAAGAACAAAACAAATAAACAAACAAAAGAATAATGAGAGGGCTTCCCTGGTGGCGCAGTGGTTGAGAGTCCGCCTGCCGTTGCAGGGGACACGTGTTCGTGTCTTGGTCCGGGAAGATCCCACGTGCCGCGGAGCGGCTGGGCCCGTGAGCCATGGCCGCTGAGCCTGCGCGTCCGGAGCCTGTGCTCCGCAACGGGAGAGGCCACGACAGTGAGAGGCCCGTGTACCAAAAAAAAAAAAAAAAAAGAATAATGAGTGTTCTCACTGTAAGAGTTACCATCACTAATTTGAAACTCCGGATTGCTAAGAACATTCTTTTTACTCCATCCAAGAAACTGCTTTGACTTAAATCTCTGTACAATTTATTATGTCCTCAGTTTGCAGTGGTGAAGATATTGAGTGGAACAGGCTTGGAGGTGATAATTACTGCCTAAACGTTTTAAGCTAATTTGCAGAGTTACTGCCAAAACATTTAAAGCTAGATTCCACAGTTCCTAGTGTTCTTAACTCCTGGGACGATGCAGTGCCTCGTCAGGCAATAGGAAATGATAAGGCCTCTTTTACTTACGCAGAGTTGAAGAAAATTACAGAACCTATAGCTGTGTTTTATATCACCTACATAAAACCAAGAATAAATTCAGTTTCACTGGGATCTGCGTGATATTTGTAAAATGAATTTCAGAGATGGCTTTAACTACATGCTTCAGTATAAACATGGTTAATTCTTCTTTTTAAAAATGTTTTCCATTTGAATATATAAATGTTAAAGTTCTCCTAGTATAGCAATGCTACTAACACCTAAATACCTTTGGTATTATAATTTAATGACACTTAAGGTAGTTTATGTGATAATATAATAATTAACGATCTCTTGGTCTATTGAACTTTCTGCTTGGTAAGCATTTAGCCAGGAACGGGGAGGAGAGAAGGAAGATGGTTTTTCCATTTATGTCTTATTTAACGGTATTTCTCATGTGTAATTAGGTCATATATACCTGCTTTAGTATGTTGAGTAGACGGACGTAATTGAAACTTTCTTTAATAATCCATAAATTTGGTAATCCAATCTTTCATTTTAACTGCATATACTATAATTGATGGTATGAGATCGGGTTTTTTCTAATTTCAGAATTAGTGTGGTGTCTTTCAAATTTGCTTTTTTCTGATCTTCTCTTCATCTTCTTAAATCCCTTAGGGCCCGTGCAACAAGTTGGGACTGAACTTACCACATGGCAGGTAATTCTGCACGCTCTCAAAGACCTGATGGGAATGAGGGTCAAGATGCACAGAAGTGGATGAACGTTAAGACAGGCTGAGCTTTTCGTTTTAATGTGGTTTATCATTCTGTGTTGTGTTGTTTTGTTTTGGGCATGGTGACGCATTTCCTGGGGCAAAGAAGTAGTACTAGATGGTAGTAAACAATTATTTGACGGTTGTCTCTGATTATATCACTTTGGGACTGTGGTTATAGCTTTCTGGAAGAAGAGATTCTATCTCTTTCATAAGTAACTTCAACTCATATCTTATATACGCCAGTTCTCATATATTCAATTTATACCATCTTCATAAATGCCCAATACAGAAGACAATGCTGGTTTATTGTGAGTTCCAGTTACTGACTTTAGGCTAATAATTGGTTGTTACTATAAAGGTTATGGACTGACCTGTTGGCATTTTCATTCCTCAGAAGGTTCTGCATCCTTTTGTCCCTCATCCAGAAATTCCCAGTGGAGATTAAAAGTCATTTTCAGACTTCCATATTGGGAGTTACTGAAATAAATTAGCTAAAACTTTCATTTCGTGAGGTAATTTAAATTGTGTGTGTGGGGAAGAGAAGGGCAAAATGCACACGTACCAAATTCTTATAAGGCTATACTTATTATTCTCAGTTTAGGTATAATCTTGATAAATACACTTTGCATTTAATAAATCATGAGTAATATCATATGCCAACACTCAAGCACTCTCCAGTGTGTAGCATACTTCATAGTTATGTAATTTAAGAGTAAAAATCACTAGCATCTACTTTTAAAAGATTTGAAAGGTGACAGTGTTCATTTTTACAATGTATAATGTCTAGAGTTAGTGAGAAGGGCTTTCATCATTATTGCTTTTAAAATTCATGTGCTGTGGAGGTGTTTACATTCACACTGGGGTGAGTTACCAGAAGGATGGGCTCAAGGGAGACTTTTCTGTTCTTTCTTCTGTCAGAGTCCATTAGTTGAATTCTACCAGATGCAGGAAAGGATGAATTGGGTTGGGAATGGCTTACGCTTAACGTTTCGTAGACACTCAGTACATTATTCTCGATTGATTAAAATGTGTCTCTTGTTCAGAGTCATTCGAATTATTGGTTTACATGTGTGATCAAAGAATCTTAATAAGAATTCTCTCAGTTTTATTGATGAAGGAACTGTAAGGACTTTTCTGATGTTCGCCCTCCTTCTTGATGTTGGTATTCTGATAGGAAAAGTCATAGGGTAGCTTCAACAGAAGATAATCAACGTCACCCCAAAAGGATCAACTTGGCTAAGATCGTCAACTCTGATGATTGCCCACTGACGCCTTAGAAAGGAGGATGAACACACACAAAAATTAAAGTAGTAACACAACATCTGGTGACTTCACAAATGTGCTTGGGAAGACCCAAAGCTATTGTATGAAATCAATCTGTGACCCCAGGCTTGCTCTCTCAATCTTCCCTCCCAAGTCACCATCACTGCCTCAAACAAACAGTACAATTTGTTCCGTCCTTTCCTCCTCATCCAATTTGACACCCTATAGGGGAATTTGTGTGCGGTTTATGACTCACAGAAAGATACAATAAGGACAAGCAGAGGAGTGGGTAAAAATATAGCTAAATGACACACAGTGAGGTTTGTCCTGGGGAAATGGCATTGGTGCTGTTCGCACTTGAGTAAGTTTCACCTAAACTGTGAATTGGGATTTGAACCTTATAGTTTAATAGAGTCACAAACGTCCATGCTATTATAATAGTCACACACACACACACACACACACACACACACACAAACTAGCCAGAATATTCCCAGGATGCCCATTTGAAAGTAGAATGGGATTGCATAAAACTAAACTCAAAATTTCAAAACTGAATCAAACTTTACTGCCTTCAGTGGTGGAAATCAGTAATGCAGTTGTATTCCCCTTATGCTTTGGGGAGGACTTTTTAAATAAATATTTAGTTAAAGCAGATACCACATAGATTTGGAATTCTCTGGGTAAAGCATTCTCATTAACACATTTCTCAAATTTAAGTTTCTCAAATGAATTCCCCTTCTCTCGTCGCTACATTTGAGGATTATTAAAAACGGAAAAAATTGCCTTGTAATAATTAACAAACTAATTATCTACTTCAGACTACTCTGGAAAGAATATATACAGAGAAATTAAATAACTTCTCCCCCTTATTTAACTTCAAAGACCACATAGCCTATGCTTCTTATTTTCAGAGATAAGAAACTGTGTGTGTGTGTGTGTGTGTGCGTGCGTGCACGTGTGTGCGTGTGCGCATGCGTGTGTGTGTGTGTGTGTGTGAAAGAGGGAGAGAGAGAGAAACAAAACATAGATATTTTAGTTTCTCTAAGCAAAGTAAAGAGGGAAATTGTCCAGATAATTACAGCCGTCAAGCACTTTTTGTTTACTTATCCCTGTTGAAGAGTGTTATTGGAAAATACCTTCCTCCATTGTACAGAAATTGCTTATAGTGTACAAAGAAATTTAAAGATGGCCATATTCCACTCTCACTTTAGAATAAATAACAATAATTAAAACAGAAATCAAAACCAAGTAAACAAAATACCATCAGAGCATGAAACAGTTTGCAAAGGTCTAAGTCTTGAAACATCTATTCCTGAATTGAGACCATTAGCTCATATTCTACAGTGTCTGTAACAGTAAAATCAAGGGACTAAAACTGGGTGAAGGAAAAAGTACTCTACAACCGGTTACTTTGGATTCCCCAAAATAACAATATCAATTTAAAACACAATCAGAAATACGTCAAATCCAAATATTAACTCAACTTTTGCACTATTTTCTTTTTCTCTTAGTTCTTAAAATACAGAGTGATATGTTAATTTTGATTGAACAGTTATTAAAACATTAGAGGAAAGGTTTCAAAGATCTTAATATTTAAATTAATCCCCAAATTGTAGTTTTGAATAGTACTTATAATTATTTTTTTAAAAATCCTGGAGAAGGAGTCAAAGGAAGAAGAGAAAAGAAATTAAAACTAAAAACAAAACAAAACTAATTTATGGTCTACAGTCCTATAGCAGGCAGAGTATGAGATTAAGAGCAACATGATATGATTTTTTTTAGATAAAAAAAGAGTAGAAGTACTTCCTCTTTTGCTCTAACTGGAAAGACTGCTAAAGAAAATGGGTGTTTCCATACACCAACGAAAGAGAATTCCTGATTAATCTAAAAAGCATCATTAGTACCATTTTTTTAGATTCCATATACATGCGTTAGCATACAGTATTTGTTTTTCTCTTTCTGATTTACTTCACTGTGCATGACAGACTCTAGGTCCATCCACCTCATTACAAATAACTCAGTTTCATTCCTTTCAATGGCTGAGTAATATTCCATTGTATACATGTGCCATATCTTCTTTATCCATTCGTCTTCCAACCTAGTGGCAGGGTAGGAATAAAGACGCAGATGTAGAGAACGGGCTTGAGGACACGGAGGTTGGGGGGAAGCGTAAGCTGGGATGAAGTGACAGAATAGCACTGACATATATACACAACCAAATGTAAAATAGATAGCTAGTGGGAAGCTGCTGCACATCACAGGGAAATCAACTCGATGCTTTGTGACGACCTAGAGGGGTGGGATAGGGTGAGTGGGAGGGAGGCACAAGAGGTAGGGGATATGGGGATATAGGTATACATACAGCTGATTCACCTTGTTATACAACAGAAAGTAATGCAAGATTGTAAAGCAATTATACTCCAATAAAGATATTAAAAAAATTTTTAAATGAAAAAATAAAAGTCATCATCAGCCTACTGTTCACAGAAATTTTGTTTCACCAGAAAATAATCTCTACTCTAATTACCCCCTACTCCAGGAAAAATAGAAATATTTATAAGTTACTCTATTTACATTCAAAATAAAAATAAATTTAATTAATGTCAAGAAAATAATTTTATAATTTAGATAAGATTAATTGACTAGAAGAATGTCACTAAGAAAACTGACACTTCTTTTTAACCACTAAATGTTCATATCTGGGCATTTTAAGAACTGGCAACATGGAGGCTGTTTTCTTTTTTCAACAAGCACGTTTGCCCAGCACTTCAAAGTCCACATAATACACTGAAATCATTCTCATTTCATCCTTGAAACCATTTTCATTCTACTGTTTGGGGAAAAGAATATCAGAAAGGAATATCAAATAAAATTAGTGATGCAAACATACATCATACAAACTTTTGCTCATTCATTCATTTCATTCCACGAATTTCGTGACTTCCTTCCATGAGTTAGGCATTGTTCTAGGTTTTAAGTATAGAGCAATGGACAAGATCATTAAGATGCCTGATCTTCTAGGTCTTACATGATAATAGGGTGGGATGAAATATTATGCAGTGATAAATGATAGGTTAAAGTTAATGTAATTCAGAGCCTGGTAGGCTACCATAGATTGAATGATTAACAAGGACTTCTTATGGAAGTGAAGTCTTTTTCTTGCTGAGACCCAAAGAACAAATCAATCATATGAAAATGTAAAGGAAAAGAATTTCTTCTCCTCCTTCTTCTCCTTCTTCTCCTTCTCCTCCTTCTCCTTCTCCTTCTTCTTCTTCTTCTTCTTCTTCTTCTTCTTCTTCTTCTTCTTCTTCTTCTTCTTCTTCTTCTTCTTCTTCTTCTTCTTCTCCTTCTCCTTCTTCTTCTTCTTCTCCCACAAAGGGAATAGTTTTGCAAGACTGTAAAGTGACAATACATTTAGTACCATTGTGATGTGGTAGCTTAGTTGGATTAGAGGCCACTGAGCAAAAAGGAAAGGCGTAGCTGATGAGGTCTTCAAAATAGACCAGCTAGACAGGGTGACAGGACAGGAAGGAGAGACGTCAATTAGCATAGTCAGGCCAGATAATGGTAGTTTAAACTGCTATAATTCTAATGGAGATGGAGAGAAATGGATATTTTGGGTACAATTTTGAAGTAAGGTCAATAGGACCTATTAATGGATTATATATGAATAGAAAAGGAAATCAAGTATGCCTGCTATTTTTATGCATTTATGTGTTTAATATTTTAAATTTTTTATTAAGTAACTGGATGCATAACGATACCATTTACCAAAACGAGGAGGACTGGGGCAGAAGAAGATTTGGCATGAAATGAATTATTCTCTTTCAGATAATTAAAATTTGTAATGCCTCTGAGAAATTCAAGTGTAGATGTCCGGTATGTGGGTAGATGTCTGGTCTGGAGTTTAAGATAGAAATCAGGGGTGGAAATAAATTATATAAAAGTGCCTGAAAAGAATGTGAAGATTGAGAAGGGAAGGAAAGTAAGGATTGTCTTTGAGCCCTCCAATATTTAGAAATTCAGCTGTGCAGGAGGAAAAAAGCAGAAGTGACTGAGACAGAGAGGCCAGTGGCTAGGAAGAAAGCTAAAAGCTTTTGTGTTAAAAAAAATTAAGAAAAGCAAGAGTTTTGAATATTGAGATAGAATGAATTAATTTTTTTCTGGGCAACATTCATGAGCCCTTTTTAGTTAACTTTCATGTGCTTTTACTCCCACCATTCTTTACTACCTGCTAATGTTTCCTTGTTTCAGGAGTGAACAAAGAAGCTGCGTTTTCTAATTTGTGCTCTCCTCGTGCACACTTGGGGCTGGAGGGGAGCTGTCTCCCTGAGTGCCTGTTAAGGGTGTTACCTATATGCCACGTGGACATTAGCATGAATTTAAAAATAGGGGGTGTGCCTCCAGGGGGAGGGGAGATGGCCCCCTGAATGCTCTGGTACACACATATATCCCTTCAGACTCAGCCTACTGATGCCAGTGGAAAGTAACTCCTGGGCTGGGGAGCCAGGATTCAGGTTGCAGAGGAAGAAGAGGCATAGAACCACACCTATCTCAGCACAGTGCCTTTGACTTTTCTAGGTAGCGCAGGAGTATTGCTGTAGACTTGCACTTTAATTCAGTGTCTTAGATAGATTTTATCATGGTCCTTAATGATAATTTATAGCTACCATAAGTAGATAGTGTTATGGGCTGAATTGTGTCCCCTGAAAATTCATATATTGAAGCCCTAACCACCAGTACCTTAAAATGTGACTGTATTTGGGGATAGGGTTTTTAAAGACATAATTAACTTAAAATGAGACCTTTAGGATGGGCCTTCATCCAATAATGACTGGTTTCCTTGTAAGGAGAGGAAATTTGGACACAGAAAGATCTGGAGAAAAGATCACAGGAGGATGACACAGGGAGAAGATGGCCATCTACAATCCAAGAAAGGGACTCCTTGAGCTCAGACTTCTAGCCTTCAGGACTGTGAGAGAATGAATTTCTCTTGTTCATGCTGTTCAGTCTGTGGTACTTTGTTATGGCAGCCCTAGCAAACTAACACAGGGAGAAACAGTTTTCTACCTGACACAGTTAAGGTGGAGAATTACAAATGTTCAATCCTGAGTCCTAAAGACAGTTTGTCTGAATCCTCTTTTCCACCTTTCGTATTTCTCTTGATGTATAAGAATGAGAATTGAATGAAACAAGAGCTAAGCTATGTCACTTAGTTGAGTAGTCAGGCATGGTAGCCACAGGCAGTAGCTCCACTCCCTTTCCGGCAGTATGTCATATTTGGTTAAGTGTTCAGTGAAGCTGCCCGTTATTATACATTACATGAGATTGCTAATGTAGAAATATGGAAATGAAGTTAACCCATCTGCAGTGTCTAGAGTATATTGTAGAACCCTGGTTCTATCTAGTATCCCTTTACTGCATGGGAGTCATCTGTCAAGACAGGTCAATATCAAGTTTCTTCCTTCAAAAAGTTTTACCATTCTCAGAGCTTCAACAATCAACTATTTCTTCTATATATTTCTAAATAGAAAAACACCTTTTTAAAATGGAACTTTGGGGACTAATACATCACCACTAATAGGATCCCTGTCTCACCTGCGTGTGTGGGTCACAAAACCACGGGGACACTGAATGGAGTGAGTTCTGCAAACTGCATGGTGTTTCCCGATCTCATTGTGCTTGAGTATTGATATAGTTTATATATAGTAATTAGATAGCATATAATTTACTATAAATTATTTTTCTTATAGTTTCCATTTATATTAGAGTTAAAGCATTGTATTGATTTTTTTCTGGAAATTGTGTGTTTTAGTAGGTTATATTATCTACGACCTTTGATTCAAAAAAATGTTATAAAATATTTGTTTAATGTAGTGTTATGCCTGCTGGGGTTGGCTGCTTTCTCATCATCATGATAGCGGGTTTTCATTCAAGTGTTCTCCTTGCAGTTATGCCTTTCTAAAACATGAGAACCCCAAAACAGATTCTCTGCCTATTTTAATCTCTAAATTATTTTCTAATTTAAAGTGATTGGAAAGGAAGAAAACATTTATTAGATGGCTGTCCAAGTGACTCTTTTTATTCAGATGTGCCACCACTTCAACAGTTTTTGAAGGACAGAATGAAGGTCGTCATTTCAGTGATGTGACTCTCGATATGCTCTCATTAGCAAGCATATTTTTTCACTGTTTCCACCTTAGACCCGAAATTCAGCGTAATTAATCATATCTACGTTGGCGGCTCAGAAGCTGGTTTGCTACCTAGCTAAATTCCATGAAGCTAATCAGGTTTTTGATGTATCACTTAGCAGATATATATAGCACTTCCTAAGTGCCAGGAACCATTCTAAACCTTTGCAAACATTAGCTCATTTTAATCTTTACAACAGCTACCGTATTATCCCCATTACACAGAAGAACAGACTGAGGCACTGACAAGTTAACCTGCTCAAGGTCAGTGATATTCAGTAAGTCACAGAGCCTGGGTATCAATCCAGCCAATCTGGCCCTAGAGGCTATGCACTTGCCTGTGCTTCAGTGCCTTCTAAATTTGCCATTCAGCAAATGAGAAAGAATTTTGCAATAAAAAATGTGATGAGCAAACGGAATTAGGCTACATTGCTTGTTTTCAATAAAGAGATCTTTCAGTTTCCACTTATGTTAAATTAAATCGATCATCCTATATCAGGTATGAATAATCAATTGAAGATTATATTCAGGTAAAGATCATTTTAATCATTTTTAATACATAGGCAATTACATGAAAGTTGCAACTGCAGTTTCCCTGTAATAGAAGAGGAGGAAATAAAAGACACAATATTATACATATTATGACATTTTGAGACAAGGAGGGAAGAGAGAAAGGGAGAGAGGGAAGAAGGGAGGGGTCGGGGAAGAGAGAGAGAGAAAGAAAGAGAGAGAGGGAGAGAGAGAATTTAGGGTAAAAAGCAGAGGAAAAATTGGGAGGAGACCAATGATTGATGAAAGGGAAACGTGAGCATTTTTTGTCCATCTGCTCATGGCAAATTTCCAGCATTTGACATTCTTTGCTTTCCTCATCCAAAGATTTATTAAAAATGGTATCCTTTTTTGAAGCCAGCTCAAACCTCCCCTATTTCCAGGATTGTTTTTCCTGGGAAAGCTGAAACAGTCCTGATTTTCTCCCTGTCTGGATGGACGCGCTTCCTGGTTTATACTTGGACATGTGCTGTCTTTCTGTGGCTTCCTCCATTTGACTGTATAATACAGTTAGAGCTTTGTTCACATGGTTCCTATTTTCTAAATGTGCCCAGAACATTTTAGTCTTTGAAGTAATTAGAACATTATGCAAACATTGAAGAAAACCATCCAGGATCTGTGTATTGATGACATTTTATAAATGGAAGTTGTTGCTAGGGAAGCCGAGCTACTTATATATCAATCAATTCAAATTATTGTGAGAAAATTCTGGTGAAGCAGAAATAGTGGAAGGCGAATAAAAAAAAAAATTCCATCGGATGGAAACATCGTTATTATTGCTGCTGTTGTTACTGATTTTGCAGTTCCTTCTAAGTCTCCTTTATTTATTTTTATTTAAAAAAAATTCTCAAATGTTTAACATTTCCTTAGCCTGCGATCCTTTGAGGACTTCCAAATATCACCATTTGGTCAATATTTACATTTTGATGTTATTTTCTTTCCCTGAACAAGAATCCTCTTTGAATAGGACAGCCACATAGTTCTGTTTGATTTCTCTGAGCGCTTAGAATTTGGGATCTGCGTCTCATATTTTTTCCTATATATAATAATATAGGAAAAATAATATAATATATAATACTATATTGTTATAGTATTCCTATTTCTTGTTGTTTAATTTCTTTTCAACAATAGTCCTTTTACTTTTTTTTAACTAAGTAAAGTTATCAATAGTCCTGGACTGAAGCAGTCACATGTCTTAGCAATCAGGAGAATATAAATTATCTCCTCTCTTAGGCTGGTCAAAGCAATACACGTCTCACATTTCTGATGGTTAAATTCAACGGAAAGTTTACAATAAAGAAATTGAGCCCTGCAGAATAAATGTCTATCTCTACCTGGGTTCTGAAGAGATCTGAGTATCCGGGGAATGAGACGCTCCAGATGCATTTCACTGTAGAGATTATAATTTTTTTTTCCAGGGCATGATCACTTAGTATCCTCCTAATTTAGTCATCCTATCAGTAGAAAACAGTTGCAATATGTTTTTCAATTAAAATTCATACAAATGAAGAGGAAAGACAGGGCCGATAGAAATCAGAAGCTGTAGGAACCAATGTATTATAATGATGAGTAATCATAAATCTGGATTGCAAGATGTCCACTGGCCTTCACTGATTTTATCTGACAATAGTCAACAACGTTTTTATAAAATATCTTGTAGTTCTACGCTCAATGGTACATTGCAAATACTGACCTTTACCTAGAGGAAATCTCTACTCTTTATCTTAATATCAATGGCTTTAAATTTGTTCTATTTGAAAAAAATGTATTTAGTGTTTGTGAAATCATCATGTCACATCAATTTCAGTGGAAAGACCCTGCCCCTCACGCTGCTCCATGATGCTAGTTGAACTTAAAAGAAAACAAACACTATTTAAAATTTCTTAAGAAGCCTGTCATTCTCTTATAGGTTAGTACATCCTAATTTCAATATAATTTAAACTCTTCATTTGAGATCTTTCAAATCAAGGTAGCTTTGATATAAACATTCATATAAATACATAGTTATACATATATATTCATAGGCACACAGATGTGTGTACATATAAAACACATGTACATGCTTTATAAGTCTTCTGATTTAACTTAATGTAGCATAAATATGCCCATTTCAATAAGTATTCTTTATAGTATGCTTTTTAATCATTTCATAATTTTCAACTGAAAAGTTATGGGTCACATCTAGAATTGACTTCTTCAGTCATTTACTGTTGATTATTTATATTATTTTCGATGCCTTACATCTATAAGTAATATTGCACTGAACATCGTGTGCACACACTTTTGCACAAAGTTTGGCTAACTTCTTCAGCAATGGCTTGGTGAGTGTGCTGGCCATTCTCTATTCCTCTTGAGTGTCTCCTGCCCTTCTCTGTTGGGCTTGGGGCCCATAAGCCTTATCATGGGGCTCTTGGCTTTCCATTGGTTTCCCTTGTCCAGTGGAAGACACTGGCAGATTAGCTGGTGGGAGAAGAGAGCAGTTGGGGTATTAATTCTACACTGCCCCCACCATCTAATCACTGGCCTCTGGTCTGACAGGGACTGAGTCCTGTGGTTTAATCTTCTCCCTTTTTCCTTCACACTTGGGTCTCATCAGTTATTGATTTGCCCTCTTGTCTGAGAGGTGAGAATGGCCTCCCCGTGTTCCCAGTCTCTGAATGCTTCACCACGCCTTGGTTCTCTTACCTGGCCACACCTCTGTAAATAGCACATTCATTCATCTCTCCTCATTTCTATCCTTTGGGTGAGTCATCTGTTGTCTGCCTATGCACAGCATAGTACACGGCATCCGTTGATTACTAATGAGGATAAATGTTAAGCGTGTGTGTATGTGTGTGTGCATGTGTGTGTGTGTGTTTACAGATCAAATACTAGCTAGCAGACTGTCGAAAAAGCACCATCTATGGACTAGTGTTCACATTTCAGCTCAAGCACACATTAGCTGTGTGGATTGAGGCAAGACCCCCTCTTCTTTTAAAACATCCTTAAGCCTTCTTTTTCTTTTTATCATATATGTGATAGCGATAACAATAGTGTTCGAAGTAAAGTGATTGGATTTGAGGTCTGTGGTCCCCTCCAACTTTAAGCCTGTGATCTTACTTCTCCAGCAGTAACAAGACAGAAAGAGACCCTGCCAAGTTTGATAATGCATGACTGATACAGCGAACTACACTTCCTGTGTTGTTACTGACGCATTTGTATGGCAGCTTTGTTTTTCATTTTATTTTCTCCAAAGACTGATAAATATTATGATTTTTTTAAACAACGCCACATGAGGTAGACTTAACATTTTACTGTGTTAAAAGTCAGATCCCATTAACCAAAAGTAGCCATGCTAATAAGAGAAATGGAATCCCGCATCTCTATCAAGTCATGTTTACTTATTTATTGCTTTTTCTGAACTCCTTGGTTAGCAAATTTCATTTTTGTTATCCATAAGTTATCCAGAAAAGGCTAGAAACGCTATCTGAAATTAAATACGTCACTTAATCTATTGCTATAGATCACATTATTTCTCTTAGCAGAGGGAACTTCCTAGGAATTTAAAAAGGCTAGGGGTCTCGAGGCACATGGAAGAAATGGAATATTTCTTGGAACATGAGTGGCATGAACCCCAGAAGCAGGTCGTTTGTCCTGGGGGTAATGGTGTGAGAGAAAGGTAACGCAGAGCCTCTGAGAGTTTCAGTGGAGCGGAAAAAGTGGAGAGAGAGCTTACAATATTTTTTGCAAATGTCTAAAATTTGCAGTGCAAGGACGAAGGTTGCGAAGAACATACAGGGTGTGACGTACTTGCTTTGCATTTGGGTTTGATGTTATTGACTCACCTTCAGTGGGTCTTGTGCTTTGAGTTGTGTGGGCCATGGATTTGCCCTGCTTCTTCTGCCCATCCTCCGTGAGCGCAGCCTGGGTTTGTGAGACATCTGTGTAGGGTTAGGAGGGCAGCAAAAGTTGTTGAACAGAATGGAACGAACAGGCTCGTGCGTAAATTCAACTTGTAAGTGTGGAGCCATCCATGCTCTGCTGAAATGCTGAGCAACCATTGCTGAGGAAGAAAGAGAGAAGTCTCTAGCGAGGTGATTTGGAGAGATGAATGGATAATTGAGTGGATGGGATATTTACTAATGCTATTTCTACGCATTCTTTGCAAGAAAAAAGAATGTACAAGAATATCATAGCAGATCTCAAAAGGACATGTAGATGTTTAAAAACACATTTGGGCTTCTATGTTTAGTAAACTCGATTTTTAAACATTTTTCTCTAACACTTAACAGAAAATCTGGCATTCAAGCAAAGTATCATTGAAACAATACCAGCAAAAGCCCTCTCCTACCCTCCCCACAAAAGAGTGTAAAGGCTCTCCCCCAGAGGACTCAGGTGAGTGGAAGGGAAGACCGCAGGCCCTGCGCTTGAGGGCAGCTGGCCAGCTTGGTCAGAATTGGCCAGGGCTCCATGACCCTTTGGCTCTCGTGGGAGAGTGTAAAGTTCTGTCAGCTCATCCATTTGGATAATTAGCAAAAGATATTATTTCCCTGCTCCATCTGCTTGCATTTTTGCTAATAATTGGAACTCTGAATAATGTTCCCAAGTCCTTTAGCTCTCTGTCACCACCACTGAGCACATACCTCTTTGGGGAAAGGCCAGGCGCTGAGAACGCTTAGGCTCTTCTCCTGTGGGCCAGACGACCATAAAACCCTGGGAGTCTCACCACAATCATCCAGAGGCACGTCGGGGCTCACTGGTCATGGAGCTGACCGAGGCCAGGGCGGCAGAGACCACTCCATTTGGAAAGCCACAGCTTATACCCTTAAGCACAGACAGCTGTCTTGTAAACGCGGGGCTTAGCGAACAGGAGCTGACCAAAAGGGAAGAGTAAAACCATTTAGTCAAGCAGAGATCAACTTTAAGAAATTACCTCCTAATGGTGGGTTGGATGTATGCTATATATTTAAAAATCCTATAGCAGTTCTCTTATGAGTATGAGATTATGGATTTCTCCATACCGGGACCTGGCCTCATCCTTCTCTCTGCATGGTAATTCGCAACAGTCGTGCCCTCAATTAAGTCCAGTTGGCTGGCTGCCTGAGAACACTTCCAACCAGTGAAGAATGAACTGAATAGAAGCAGAAAGAACAACTTTTGCATTTTGAAATGAGTGTTACATTATCCTTTCAACTCTAAAGCCCTTCTCACATTTTCTTTTCAAAGAGCCTGTGAGTTGAATCTCAATAGGAAAAAATGCTTCACATCCACCCAAGCATTCATTCACTAATTGTTTTTATTGAGTAGCTACTATGTGCCAGTGGCTTTGGTGGGCACTGGAGAGGCCCAGTTGACCCCATTTCTGCAAGACAACCACTATATTTTTGCAGGGTCAAGTGCTCTAATGTATTACCAAGATAGGTACATTCAAGTTAATAGTAATTAACATTTGCTGCTAGATTCTATGACATTTAGAAGATTTTATTAATAATAAGAGAGGAAGTAGTTATTTAAAAACTAAATTCATTCTACTAATGATGCATGTTTTTCCTGAAAATTCATTCTACTGAAAATATATGATTTTTTTTCTTCAAAGAGCTAATAAGTGATAGAACTGGAATATCGACATATTGTTAAATGTTTTTTCTCTTTTCTTTCTCCTTTCCATGACATAAGAATGGGGCTACTGTTTACTTCAAAAAGAGAGCAATTTCAGTTTTTAAAAAAGATTCTCTTAAGCAATGTTTTCATGTCACAATTAAGATGTAAGAGGTTTTAGAATAGAAAGATCTTTATATTGCAAAACAAAGTTGCTCTTGTCTGTAACAGACAGAAATGAAAGCAAACATGCTCTTGTCTGTAACAGACAGAAATGAATGCATTTCAATGGTCAATTTAAAAAATATATTTCCATTATGTTTAATACTTTTGAACTACTGGTAGGAAAAACATAATTTACAGATATGTATTTTGGGTTTCAACTTTTCTAAAAATTTAAATGCCACAGAATAAGTCAATTTTCATTATAGTATAAAATTAATCAGACACAGTTAGTTGTTACATATTTTACAAAATATAATCCGTTGATCAAGTTACTGGATTTTTTCCTGAACATCCCTTTCTCATAAAACTCCTGGCAATTAAGTTGATGTATTATTGAGATAAATTGTATGTCATTTTAAAATAAGTTATGTCTTTCTGTTGGTTTGAGTGCTAAATCGATGTCACTGCTTTATGCTACATTTCTGCTCATTAGGCAGCCAAGTTGGACTTGATTTTAAAACTTGGTGTTTTTATAAAGACCACCATTCCCAACGCTTCATTTTGTAGATGAGTATAATGAGACTTAAAAGTTTAACAAACTGGCCGATATCACAGCACTAAGCCAGGGCTGGGTCTCGTAGGCTGATGTTATGGTTTCATCCATTGATATTCTACTAGTTGGTTGATAAACAGCTCCCCGGAGAAAAAAGCATCGAATTGTAGCAGGTGCTAATTTCCAGGGTGTGCATAACTCTCACCATGGCTGATTTCAGGACACCAACATGATGTCACTGAATGAGCTACAGAGATGTGCAGTAGCTCACTGCTCTACGTTATTTCCAAAACGTGAATTTGTATTCATATTTTTGGTGTGTATGACAAAATACAGGTAAAATAGATTTAAATAACTTGAGCAGAAATAACAGTATATTAACATAACTGGGAATTGGTGAGTGTTTATTGTCTTTGTTTTCAATACAATTTAGTTAACTAATATAATTGCATATACAGTTTATAAAATTTATATAATTTTATATAATTAAATACTAATAGTGGCTTTGTTTAACAACTAGCTTACTGAATCCCTGAATATTTAACAATTGGCTCTTACAAGCTGGGACAGGAAGTTTCTAACACAACACTGGATCACCAAAAACATATGGTAAGTCAGTTTGGTTGGTTGAAAGTGTTTTCAATGTGTCTCCTCTCATTGTTCTTTGTGTGTGTGTGTGTGTGTGTGATAGTGATATGTCATGAAATTGTTCCATACCAGTATCAAGTCTGAGACAAGTGATGGCATAAACTGCAAGATTGTAAATGTTTAAATTGTATATCATTGCAGAAAGTTTCTGCAAAATAGTTAATCATTTTCTTAACATTTTTAAATCCATGTGTTTAAAAAAATAAATACTGTATATCCATTTCATGCTCCTTCTTCCTGGCTCTCTGACTGTTTAGTCCAGATAAACTTTTGCTAAGATTCAACCCTAGATTTTTCATGTGAAAAACTTTTATCAATTAAATATAATACTTGTACCAACGAATTATTGCCCTGCTAGCATGTACAAGAAAACCTGATTATGTTTAATAGCAAAATCTGTAACCATATTGTCATAGTATTAGTTACATATTAATGCCACTTCATGTTATGAACTACATTACTTTTCCAAATTCTATTTTGTTGTGACCATTTTGTGCTGAGTGAAAACATTTATTATATGGGCTGATGTTTGATTTATGTGGTTAAAAATTCATAGTAGCTAAGCTGATAATGGTGGAGGGGATTGGATACAAGCATCCAATATTGCTACCAAAGCGGAAAAGAGATTTGAAGTGATGAAAAGAGGCCCTTAGAATGATAGTCACAACAGAAGCCACCCATTAATAACAGGCCTCCAATACAGGTACATAGAAAGGACTTTTATGCAAGGGTGTGGCAGCAGTGTTAACATGCATGTCGATACTTCTAGTACCTCACTCTCTGCATGGTATGGAACAGTTGAGAGGGGCATTGGAGAACTTATGTGTAAGTATATATCATGAACATGGCTGCTTCATGAGCAAAACAGAGCAAAGTAGAGATGGCTGAGTTAGTCATCAAATAGGGGGTTATTGAGGAGACCCTCAATAACAATATCAAGCATTCTTGAAACTCGGTAGCAAACACACTAAACCTTTTAGAATCTGTTATAATTCTCCAGCTCTGATTTCACTATATGGATGTTGGGATGATGCTTATTATCTGGGGAGGAAGTCCCGATGGGCCAGACGGTACAATGAAACCCCACACCCATGACTCACATTATGAAAATGCAGATTGACTGCTTTCCCGGGATCCCTTAGGTGTCGGCAACGCCTGGAAGTCCTAACAGCTGCTCTTGGTCTGCTATCAAGCTTAAGTGCCCAACATTAGAGATTTATTTCTTTGGGCCTTGAAAGACTATCCTAATAAAGATGCAGCAGAGAGCAGGAAGAGGGGTAGAAAAGGAAAAGAGAAAATTGCGTTAGTTATTCTCAACTAATAGCAGAGTTCAACTTTCTCTCCAAACCAGAGAGATCAAACAGAGCAAACCTCTTACCGCCCCAGCCTATGTGGGATGCTGGGTAGAAACCCAATGAATGGTCCAGCGTGGAATATGCACTCTAAGTGGCTCCAGGGATAGGTAATGGTCATAGGGGAAAGAAGAAGGACTGGCAATGTAAACTTTTACAAAGGGCTGGTCCTCTACAGGGCTTCATTAATTTGGTATCTCCAAAGAGATTTTATATAAATTTGTTTAGAGGAGTTCTTTTGTGTGTCTCCCAAAATATTCAGATGGTAAAACACATTTAGAAACTTCTTGACTGCAGTATCAAGGAACACATACAATGCACACTTTATATTATGAAATGTAATGGGTGATGTACATGCTTTGTAGCACAGCTTAATTTAAAAATTACAATGAATGTCCACTAGGTGGCGAGTGTGCTATATAGTGTTCAGATCCCCTAATTAAGGTGGAGCTGTTTCATCTTGCACATCAAGGGATCCGATCAGACTGTTTGGGGGCCAAACAAATGTCTGAAGTAGATTTTAGAAGCCAGATAAGAGTTTCCAATTATTAGAGAGTAACTCGCTTTGTGAATTAAATGTCTTCCCCAAGCACTAAGCAGCACGAAGGGGCTACTTATTAGAGCGTATGTGTTTTAATACCACTGCTCACTGCTATGATGATTTTTATCTGAATTCTCTGTTCCAGTTACTCTCCTAATACCATGAAATCTAGAGTTAAGAGCTCTTTCCTGGGCTGCAGTTTCTTTCCCATAATTTTCTGTGTATTAAGCATTGTTAATCGACCAAATAGACCTGAGATCTTCTTCCTCGGGCATTTTACAAGTCCTCTCTTCACAGTCTCTTCTATGAAGGACCACATTTTAAGCACTACACACTGAGGATTAATAATTGCAGGGTTGGAAGATAAGATGAACTGATTGGGGCAAGTGCATAGCCAAGGTTACTATACAGTGAGGCTTCTAGCTTAGAAAACTTCTCGTTTATGAACCCTTTTTCTTGCGGGGGGCGGGGAGTAATTTATATTAAGTGGATGAACCAATTAGGCACATTTTAATAGTGATCTTTAGGCTTTCTAAAGTATATTTTCTTCCAATTTGACTTACTTAACAAGAAATATTTTCTTCCTATCTTAGGATGAACTCTAATAATGAATCTTACATCCTTTATTTTTTACCTCTGATTTTACTGTTTTATTATAGAAAAATTACAAAAATATCATAATTCTCATCTAGTAGTGCTGAAGTCTTTTTTCAAATGTTTCAGCTATAATATTAATCTTGAATCAAGTTATTCATATATCCCTTCCTTAAGTTCATTAAGATTTTGCATATTGTGATTTCTGACGACTTTAACTTGTATAAAGCGTTACAGAAAAGATCATTAAAGAAAAAGATCATTTGGAAAATCAAGGTAGAAAAATATCTACAAACTTATGTAAATCAACTATTAACTTAAAATTATGTCTGCATAAATTACATGAACCATGGATAGATAAAAATAATTTTTACTCTTTTTAAAATAAATTTATTTATTTTTGGCTGTGTTGGATCTTTGTCGCTGCGCACAGGCTTTCTCTAGGTATGGAGAGCGGGGGCTACACTTTGTTGTGGTGAGCTGCTTCTCTTGCCGTGGAACACAGGCTCTAGGCGAGCGGGCTTCAGTAGTTGTGGCATGTGGGCTCCGTAGTTGTGGCGCACGGGCTTAGTTGCTCCGCGGCATGTGGTATCTTCCCGGACCAGGGCTCGAACCCGTGTCCACTGCATTGGCAGGCAGATTCTGAACCACTGCGCCACCAGGGAAGCCTGAAATAATTTTTACTCTTAAATCAGTTCCCCTAAATGCCAATTCGTCCTTGTAATTGGCTCTGATTCACTGGCCTTTTCTCCTTTGACAACATCTTCACTGTCACAAGGATATTGATAGATTCTGTCAGTTAGAAGTAATGTGATAATCTACATTCTTATTAATTACTCATAAACTCGTATTATTTTCCTCAAGAAGATTAACTTAAGACTAAAGAAACACCTTAGCCCCCCAAACGATTTTTCAAGGATAGTGACTTTGACAATAATTAGAATGTTCTTTCACATCCCAGCTTCATCAGTCTTGGCATTCCAGTGAGCCCAGATTCACGCTCTTCAGATTTTCTCCACAGTAGGAGGCTTCGACCAGTGTGGCGAAGAGAAAGTCGACCAGTTAGAATCTTGGTGCCACCACTTATCAGTTGGGTGATTTTGCACAAGATCGTTAATCTCTCTGAACGTCTGCCTACTACTCTATTAAAAGACAGTGCTGGAATGGGAAATAATAATGACTAATACATAGGATCATATAGGATACATACAATGCGGTTTTAAATGAGATAATACATGTACTTAATACTTTGCTTGGTACAGAATAAGTTCTGAAGCCATAGTTGCATGATTCATTTTTGCTACTGTGATGGAAGATGGATCAGATAAAATACTAAGAGGCAGGTTTATTACCATTGGGATTTGTTTATCAAATTTTCAAGGAAAATACATTTAAAACACTTTTAAAACTGTATTTTTAAATCACTTATTTGGCAATGTACACAACTTCTGTGATAGTTTCATTTCAAATGAGCAGAAAAGCTTGTCATCAAGCCACTCGATATTTAAAGACTGCCTTTAGATCTCATTTAGACATGTTCATTTTCTCAATATTACCCACCCCACCTCTTAAGCCATTTAAGGCTTCTCTAAATATATCAAAAGCAATATGAATAAAATATAATTTAAATATTAATTGAATATGTTTAAAATATATATGATATAGTTTAACATTATCTTTGAAAAACATAGAAAATGTTAGTATTGTATAAGATAAAATAACTTTCTAAAAGCTTTTCCGAGAAATTATAATAATAACATTGAATATATTGTTGAAAACAGACTTTATGTTTTAATAATAGATATTGTAAAAGCTTTATTATTTTACTAGTAATATTTATTAGAGGGTAAAACACACATCTAGAAACACATTCTAGAGAAAAAAAATTGTTGTTAGTCAATAAGGTCATCATGAAGTTCATTATCTAATGTAAATGCATTAAATGACTATAAATTTTAAGACACCTGAGATTTATTCAGATTTGCTTTCCCAGGACTTAGCAACAGTCTTCTTAATGAATGCTTCTTAGGACTTCCCTGGTGGCACAGTGGTTAAGAATCCACCTGCCAATGCAGGGCACACAGGTTCAATCCCTTGTCTGGGAAGATCTCATGTGCTGTGGAGCAACTAAGCCCATGCGCCACAACTACGGAGCCCAAGTGCCACAACTACTGAAGCCCGCACGGCTAGAGCCTGTGCTCTGCAACAAGGGAAGCCACTGCAATAAGAAGCATGCACGCCGCAATGAAGAGTAGCCCCTGCTTGCTCCGCAACTAGAGAAAGCCCGTGCACAGCAATGAAGACCAAACACAGCCAAAAATAAATAAATAAAATAAATAAATTTATTTTAAAAAAATGAATGCTACTTAATTGTCATATTTTGTTTTTAAAGCTTTTTCAGTGATATTTTCATACTTTAATAAAATTTCACTTTTGAAAAAAATCACAAATTATTATGGAAACATGCTTAAAAACATGTTCAAATATCCATACAATTGTAACTTGGCTTATTGAACTTTGTATTTTTTATCGGAAAATTGGTGATTATTACAAAGAAACATTATCTGGTATATATATTCAGAATTAAAAATAAAAAACTTCAATTTGTATGTCTGATCCACTGGCTTCTCTATCTACTTTATTAGTCTAGGCTCTAGTTAACCATTTGCTTCTCTCTGTTTCTCCCTAGTGATATGAGCATCCTATGTCATGTGAGCTCCATGACAAATTATATGTATCTGCTGTAACCTAGGTGTGTATCCATCTGACCCTAGCAAATGCAAACCAAATGAAAGGCTGATAGCCATAATAAAAACTTTGGCCTTTATAGAAATGCACCCATATACACACATAGTCAGTACAATGTGAGATTATATGGTATGATTCTTGGACAGTGATGTTTGGCTCATATGCAAAGATAAGAAGCAAAAGCCAGGGTGCTAAGAGAAAAGAGTAGAGACAAAGGGCCAAGAAAGAAAAGCTTCCATTTCTTACAGCTTTCACAGTCTTATTTCCAGTCTTCCTGAAGCTCATGTATTTCCTTTTCCCTTTGATTCCATGAATACTCAGTATATCCCAATAGCATATTTCCCTATTTTTGCTTTAGCTAACTTAAAGTTTGTCTCCTGCATATGTATATAAGCAAGTAATATTTCTTAGGAATACATTGTGGCATTAGAAGTACATAACATCCCTAAAATAAACTCTAAAAAGCATACTTTACTAAGCTCATGATATGTCAAACTCCTTTTAAAATGATGCTACAATATGACTGAAGTACTGAAAATAAATTTTCTTAGACGTCAAAATTATAAAGATATAACTCCCTCTTTTTTCCCAAGTAATTATGCACTACAAGAGACTATAGTAGAATTCATTGTTTAGTGAATAAAAATCAAAGTAACCCAAGAATATCAGTTGTTTCAAATCTTTCTGTGGAAGCTTTTATTAAATCCATATCAGAATAAATAAAGATTTATAAAGGGCTAATGCTTCATGTAACCTCTTAAATGAAGGGTGATTTTATTGCTCACACTGATTGTTACAGAATAGGAACAAAAATCAGAATTATCATTAAATAATATTTTTTAATGCTTCCTGGATAAGAGAGAGAAATTCATTTTCACCTAGTAGATGTAGCTAATATTTTTGGAAACAAAGTGGAGGAATCATTAAAAACAAAAAAAGGGAAACTAAACACTGAAGAAATTTTGGATATATTGCAGATAGGAACGATTTAAACGATTTAAGGAACTCAGTAAAAACATGGATTTTTTTTTTTGCATATTTTCATGTTTTCTCATTCACACTAGTTTTGGAAAGTTTGAAAGTTACTTCATTTTTTAAGGCTTCTGGAGTAAACATTTCAGCATTTTTACCAAATTACTTTCTGAGACAATTTTCTTCTATGGTTAAACTGTGACTTTGAGAAAATATGCTGCTTCACAAGTAGATCTGAACAAATAAGAAAATATGTTAATTTGAAATGGTAGAGAAGGTGGCTTAAGCCATGTGAAACTGCCATTTTTTGTAGGTACACGTATGATGATAACATCATGCATGACTATGGACAGGATCTCGAAGTCAATTTGAAAAAATAAAGTAGATATGTTTAAGAAGTAGAAGCATCAGTGATTTAAAGAGCTGCTTTCAAGATCTATTTTAACCTTATTAATATGTCATATGTATCTTTTAACAGCATGCATTTTAGTTGAAATTATTGATAACCTTTTGGTGTTGTTCAATTATTCTTCTAAAGAGCTTCTTCCTATTACTTGATAATCTGCTATTATGAAGTCAACTCAAAGTCTCCCACCCAGAAGAGATAGTAACTTTGATATATAATTGATTGTGTTCTTGTATAGCATTATTTTCTTGGAATCTAGACTATTTTATAAAGAACAAATATAAAGTTGCTGGTCGGTTATTCAGAGCTATGAGGTTAATCTATAGTTATTTAAATGGTACCTTTTTTTTTTTTTTAAGTTCTGGCAAACAAACTCCTTTAGAAGCTTGAAACATTTCAGCAGTTTATTATTACAGAGAAGCTACATCTGGTATAAATGATTATTAGTGACTAGCATAAATGCATTATTAATTCAGTGGATTGTACTTTTCAATGTTAATTATCCGTGGCATGGGTTTTCAGATCCAGTCTCATTAATCACAGGCCCTGGGCCAGTATGCTAATTTGAAGACTATGTAAGAATTAGTAAATATTTGTTCCTTGGTAATACAGTGATAAAACTATGAACTAGAGTATATCATATCCAAGAACCATTGCTCTGTAGCGTCATCTATTGAATAACCCTAATCAACTTGAAAAGCCTTTCTTTTTTCATAGACCTATAAATACCCTAATAGT
This sequence comes from Globicephala melas, assembly GCF_963455315.2. Taxonomy (NCBI): domain Eukaryota; kingdom Metazoa; phylum Chordata; class Mammalia; order Artiodactyla; family Delphinidae; genus Globicephala; species Globicephala melas. The sequence goes on from NC_083322.1 coordinate 9,495,360, forward strand.
TTGGAACAAATAAATTAGTTATTAATTTGAATCAGACAGTGATCTTGGGTTTCTCACTTGTTTGTGTGTCCTCTTTCTTCCTTATTTGTTTTTATAGCCCAACAATGTTATTCGGTTAATTATCAGTGAATAGACAATTTGAAATATGAAATGTAATGAACTATATATGAGCCAGGATCTTTGTTAAGGAAGACTCACTCTCTTAATTACAAGGAAATATATACAGGGAAAATTCCCTGACCTGTTCGGTTGACTGTCATGTGTTATAAATAACAGACACATTCTCTAGGAATTGCTGAAGATTATATGCAAGGAACCTGTTCTTGGGACATAGGCTTAAGGACAGTCTCTGGTCCTCATTCTTCTTGAAGACGTTTCCCATATAAATTTGAAAGTGTCTCTCAGGAAATGCTTTTCTTTTCTTCCTCAAATTACACATCATCTACCCTAAGATCCAAATCCTTAGAGTTTTGTTCTGGTTGTATTACTGCCTCCTAGTTTGACAAACTAAACTGTGCCAGTGGATAGGAGTAGGTTAATATACTATTTCTCCAAGATGATTTATTTTCAAGTTAGCCATGCTATAACTCAAAGAAGTGATTCTGGTAGAGAAGATTTTAAGTTGACAAGTGGGGTACTTTTAGATGAGTCAGCATTTTTACGCCCATCAAAGATTTTACATCGCATCGAACCTGCGCTGCTCTTTTTGATTCTTTGGTTGGCTTTAACTACACATTTTTAATTTCTCAAATTATCAAGTCTTCTTATATCATTGTAGATTTATATCACTCCTTTTGCTTATGGTTTCATTTCTACATCTCTGAGTCCCATTTCTCTCATTTATAAAAATGGTCATTGTTCTTTTGTTCTGTTTTGATTTACACCTAAGAGGAATTGTTACCAAACCAAACTTGGGTCTACTCACCCGCCATGAAACAAAGATGAAACCACACCGGGTTGTGGTGAAAGAAATTACAGTGTATGTTGCAAGGTACCCAACATGGGGTCAAGCAAGGGGAATTGGCAGCTCATCCTCAAAATTACCAAACTCCCCTGTGGCTTTCAGGAAGGGTTTTTAAAGGTAACATTAGGAGGGAGGGTTGCAGGGTGCCTGATCAGCTCACGGACATTCTTCTGATTGGTTGTTGCTAAGGTGACAGGACAGTGTTTTGGGAATTTCAGTTATCAGTTTTCTGGCTCCAAATGGTCTGGGGTCCAAGTGCTTGTGGTCAGCATGCAGTTAGCTTCTTCTACCTGATGGGGGTTTTAATGTCTGCAAAACAACTCAAGGATATGACTCAGAATATTATCTATAGCTCTCGAGGAGGAACTAAAAGTCCTTGACTTTGTTTATGGCTAAACTATTATTATCTTGTCTGACAGTTTTCCTTTGTTTCTGCATTTCTTGATTAAGTTTGCTCTTTGGAACTCAGGGAAGACCTAGGAGGCTAGAGCTTTTCTAGAAACAAGAGGCGGGGGACATTGAGGGTTCTGATCCTGCTGGGTTTCTGGATTACAAAGCCCGAGGCACCAATTCCCTGCATTGCTTGTTAGTGCTTTGATTTCCTAACCCCCTAAGAATGTCTTCTTGAAAGTTTATGTTTAGATAATGGTTTTGACAGTTGAGCTCTCCCTCTTTAATGTCTAAATCTTAATTTTCCCAACCAATGATAATTCAAAGCGATCAAGGCACTTTGTCAAGCCACTTCGTTCACACTTCCAACTCCTTCTATTTTCTTTCTTTCTTTCTTTTCCCTCATTATGTGTTAGAATCAATTTTGGAATAGGAACCGAGTACACCTTTGTTATGTCCTGGCCTCTGGTGGCTTTGTAGAAGTTATTTAGCCTTTGTAAACTTCAGTTTCTTCATTGGTAAAATATGGTACATAATCTAATCCCACATGCTTGTTGTACCAAATAAATGCATGAAGATACACAATTCTTGTCACCTAGTGGCTCAGGAAAGTTTTGTTTTCTTCTCCTTTCTTATGAGGCTATTGCCTTTGCTGACTTTTGATAAATACACCCATTGAAAAACAGAGTACTAGTTGTTGTTCAAGTGCTTTCTCCCCAAAACACGACTTAGCAGAGATCTTAGTTTTAGTTTACCTACCATCCTTAATAATGATTCCACTTCCTATTATAGACGAGCTCTTTCATCAACGTACATGTAACCACAGCAAACCCTCAACACGTCTTCCTGCTCTAAAGTTTGCTCTCCTCCACTTAATTCTCCACGTGATAGCTAAAGTGATTATATATATGTATGGTATAATTATATGTGTATAATTATATAAATACGTTGATGGCTTAACGTTGATGGCTTAACAGATTTTTATTACTCGTACACAATAAGATATATGCATGATAAAAATTTATTAAGCCATCAATGCATTTAAGTAATTACAAAATTTCTAGTCACCATTTAAAAAAAATTAACAAAATTAAAAAAGAAATACCTGGGGAAAAAAACCTCTTAAGAACAATTGATATCCCCTAATCTCTCTCTTAAAAATCAATGAGAAAAAGATAAACAATGCAATAGCTAAATGGACAAAAACATGAACACAGCCAAGACATATAATGATCAATGATGCTATTAAAAATCAATGAGAACAAGATAAACAATGCAATAGCTGAATGGACAAAAACATGAACACAGCCAAGACATATAATGATCAATGATGCTATCACTTAATGTTATTCTGTTCACTATTTAATTATATTTAAATTAAAGGGGATAGATTTTTTATTTTACATGTGAAATTGGTAAAGATTAAATGTTTAACAATCCTTAATACGTTAAGAGCATGGAGTATGCTATCATAAACCATGAAGTCTGCATTCTTTAGCTTGGTTTATAAGTCTCCTGACCTGGACCCTTCCTGTCCCATCAGTGTGTTTCCAGCATTCTCTGCTATGCACCAACCACAATGACCTTTGTTGCTTTTACCTAAGAAGATATATTATCATCAGTCTTCACATAGGTTTCTTTTTCTCCTGCCAAAAACGTTTTCTCTTTCAATTCAATTTGTCAATACATCCTTCCTTTATGTTTCATTGACTAAATATTTCTCTTGGAAGGGTCCACTATCTTCCATAAACTCTGGTTGAATGGCCCTGCCACATCTTCCTCTAGTACCTCTCACCTCTCACTTCTCATTTATATGCTGTAATGTTCAATTTTAATTGCTTGTTCAATTTTAACTACCCCTGCTGGACCATAGGCTTTCTTGAGCACTTTTCTATCCCCGCCACCTAAAAAAAATGCCTGAAATATAGTGGGTACTCAATAAATAATTTGTTAACTATTAAGAGTTTAATACTTTCACAAATAATATTTGCTTATTCATAGAACAATAGACTTATCACAAATACCCCAACTGTGATTGTCAGAGCATCAAATCATCCAGGACATTGAGCCACCCATAAGCTTTTTGTTCTAAAGTCGCAATACCCTTTACTAAAATAATAATATAAATATTTAATCAACATATTTTATTGTTAAAATAAAAACACAAGCAAGATTGAAATGCATGGCTTTGTAAAGATATGTGTAGCCATCAACGGCCGGTTTTTAAAGCATCATTTACAAACTTAGGAGTCAGTTTAGTTGTGGTTTTTGGAGCCTGTGAATTGGGTCTGCTGTGAGCACTGAGAGCATTTAACTGTATTAAATGTTTTAATGGTTAGAAGTAACAGAGGGAAAGAGTAAGGGAGGGAGGCAAAGAGGGAAGGCGGGGGGAGGGGGAGAAAGGGAGAGAGAGAAAGGCAATTGGGATACACTGGGTCTGTCAGGAATGAGGAAGTTAGATTCAGGTGCTGTTATTCAATAACAAAGAACTATTCAAACTACAAAATTACTAGTATACAAATTCCTTAACACTAACGAGAGCCAGTGCTCTTTACTAGTTAGAATTGTGCCACAAAATAATACCTTTCCTTGGGACTAAGTGTTTTTTTTTGATATAAAAGTATTAAATTAGAAGGTGAGTGACATTTGTTTGGGTTATTACAAAACGAATTCTCGCCATAGATGAGAGGTTAGACGCTAGTCCCTCAAATCTCTCAAATTCTGAGAGTAATGAGTCCAGGAATATGTGAAGACATTATAATCAGTTTGCTGTGATCACAAATGTTATACAAGCAGAATCCATCTCAGGCTCATAAAAGTTTTAGCTGCCTTGTAATGAAGATCTAGTTGATAGGGTGAACTATACTCTGTACTAAAAATGACAACTGACCTGAGGATAAGCTATCACAGACCAAAGTCTCTTACATTTCCTATAAAAACACAAATTGGAATGCATTAAACCTCATGATGTATGTTTGCCAGGAAAGATGTTCTGAACTAGTATGAATCCATCTGACAAGTGATCTTCATTATAAAGAGTGTGTTTATCTATCTGCACTTTAATCTTATTTTAAAACTGACTAGCAAAGATATATATTTTTTAGACCTTTTGTAGTTAGAAGTTAAAATGCTATAAAATAATCAGCCATAATAAATATTTTAAAGTACCAATGGAATTGAATCACTGTAAGATATACATAAAATATTTCTTTCTGTTTATTATTGTTACCATACAAATTTTCCGGGTGGATTTTTCACTGAATTTAGAGAGGCCATTGAAAATAATCTCCTGTGAAATACAGGCTCTGTGCCATGTGCTAAGTTCACTTCTGGGGACCCTGGAGTCATCCTCTGCAGCAGTTAAAGTAGAGAAACAGAACATTGTCCATTTAGCTGCCCATCAGGAGAGATATTTGTGTGTTAAGGTACTATACAAAATAACTGTTGTTTTATTATTTTATTTATTTATTTTTTGCGGTTCGCGGGCCTCTCACCGTTGTGGCCTCTCCCGCAGCGGAGCACAGGCTCTGGACGTGCAGGCTCAGCGGCCATGGCTCACGGGCCCAGCCGCTCCGCGGCACGTGGGATCTTCCCGAACCGGGGCACGAACCCGCGTCCCCTGCATCAGCAGGCGGACTCTCAACCACTGCGCCACCAGGGAAGCCCATAACTGTTGTTTTAAATAGTAACCCCAAATAATACACCACAAAGGCAGATGCTCTGAATTGTGAACAGTGTTTTGCCATTGAGGTGTTTTTCGATGACAACATTTATGCATCCGGCACAGCTAAGGAGTAGTAGGGAGATGAGGAATAGCCATATAGGGATTTTTACATTTAAAATTGGTTAATGATTCTAAACAATGATGATGAGGTTATTTAGTAGAGAGGAAATGGAGTTCACTTTTCTATAAACCATTTAAAGTCAAGGATTATATTGCTGTGGCCGGAACTGGCCCATTTGTATGCTTGTTTACTCTGTAGGATATTTGGAAGTACGTCTGTTTTACACTGCTGGAATGCAATTTTGTTCTCATAGAAAGGTTAGTTCTTTAATCATTGGGGAAAACTTTTAAAGATATATTTTTAATTGAAATATAGTTGATTTACAAAATTATATTAGTTTCAAGTATACAACATAGTGATTTGATATTTTTATAGATTGTACCCCATTAAAGTTATTACGAAATATTGGTTATATTTCCTGTGCTGTACATTACATCCTTGTATCTTATTTATTTTATACCTAATAGTTTGTACCTCTTAATTTCCTTCCCCTATCTTGCCCTTCCCCCACCCTCTTCCCACTGGTAACCACTAGTTTGTTCTCTGTATCTATGAGTCTGTTTCTGTTTTGTTGTATTCATTCGTTTTATTTTTTAGATTCCACACATAAGTGAAAACATATAGTATTTTTCTTTCTCTGTCTGACTTACTTCACTAAGCATATCGCTCTCCATTTGCATCCATATTGTTGGAAATGGCAAATTTCCATTTTTTTATGGCTGAGTAATATTCCATTATCTATCTATCTATCTATCTATCTATCTATCTATCTATCTATCTATCTATCTACCACATCTTCTTTACCCATTTATCTGTGGATGGACATTTAGGTTGCTTCCATATCATGGCTATTGTGAATAATGCTGCTATGAGCATTGAGGTGCCTATATCTTTTTGAGTTATTGTTTTTATTTTCTTCAGATACATACCCAGAAGTGGAATTGATCCTGAGTTTCTAAAAGTTGCACTTTCAAGGACATATTAGGATGATCTGACTTATATGAAGACATTATCTCTAAAAATCATTTTCAGTGCCAGAATTACAGATTGATAATGAGTTATTTCTGGAAGTCATCAGAAGCACATTCAACAATTAATTTTAAGATAATGACTTCATTGTCAATCAAGTGAGTTAGTCCAATTTAAGAGGCTTATACTTATAGACGGAGGTTAATACTGCCAAGTAGTACATGCCCGATGTCCTAAATTACATAAAGGTCAGCCAAATTAATTTTCTTTAAACACATTAAATGTTTCATGAGAGCTTCTCTTTTATGTACCTAGGTGATGATGGGAAAGCAGGACTGCTAGGATATTTTTCCTGCCATTTCCTCTCTTGCCAATATTCTCTATCCATGTTCCTCCTGATTTCTATGATAGCACAATAGATTAAATTGTCAGAGCAGATTCACGGGAATCAAGCTATTTACCTGGCACCAATCTTTACTAATGATTCAGATACCAGCAAACAGCAAGTACAGATAAAACAGTCTTTCCCAGAAAGAGGCTGAAACCATCAGACAACATCCAAAAGTGTTCTCTTTCTTCTTTCTTAGGACATCTTTATTCACAAAGAGACTGACTTTAATTTGGGGGGGAAATCTCTTTTGTATACACTGTTAATTATATAACTTACTAACCCTAATTCTCTAGGCAGCCCTGCAGCATAAGTCAACAATGCCAGGTAAATTGACAATATTGCAATCTATATGGTTTAGTTATATCCTGATATAACCATTTAAGAGATTGGGGGCTTCATAAGGGAGACTGAGTCAAGGAGACTCAGCATATTTACAAGGAGATCTGGGTGAGGCTGTTCATTTCCCTGAACTCTCCCAATAGGAAAGAAACTAGTCTTAGGCCTTTTCCTTTTTAAGTTCCCACACAGTTAATTTCCGTATGTTGATGTATCCATTTTTCTGTGAATTCCCATATAGATAGCAGCATTATACCATTTTTTTGGAAATATTGTTCTTATAGGAGTTGATATGAATTTTATCAAAAATTTGGAAAATGTATCAAACTGTAAAATCTTTAAAAAGAGATATAGTGCAATGAACATGATATTAAGTTCCAGTTGAACCTGAATTTGACTTTAAATTTCACAGTCTACTTGCTTTACAGCAGAAGGCATTATTTATATTTTCTGGGAAGTGGTTTCCTCATGTGATGAAAATCAAAATGGTGATAGAGTTTAGTGTTCTTGTGTGGGTCATGAGACATAGGTATACAGAAAGTGCTAAGAAAGTGCTCAACATGTAACGGGCTCAGAAAACACTTGTATTATTTGCCTTTCTGTGAAGTTAATCAGATCTCAGGGTTTTCCTCTCTGATCAATAATGTTGCCCATTTTCCTTGCTCTTATCTCAGCTGTATGAATACTTCTTTCCCATTTCCTTTGCTAATGTTCTCTTCCTTCTCCGTTACCCTAAATCTGTATATTCACTTTTCAAATTATGTTCTTAACATTTTTCTTTTCTCATTCTACATTCGTATTTTGAGAGTCCTAAATGTATGGTAAGTATTTTATTTTGAAACCATATCCATGATTTGAAATATCACTTTTATTGAAATAAGGCTAAAACCACATTTCAAAAACACACTTTTAAAATAAGATAATAGTAATCTGCCTATCAGACATCTCTGACCATACTCTCAACTTCCATCCTGATTGTGAGTTTATATTTCTAGTTTTATGAATGACTTTATCATTTGAAAAGTTCACACAGTTTTCACAAACCAAACGCAAACACTTCTCATGGAATTTCAGTTCCTCATTCGTTTTTGTTCAAAAATATGTATTGAGTATATACTATATACCTTGTACTGTGTTGGGTTTTATGTGTGGTGGTAAACAAAATCATCATGTTTCCTAAACTCAAGTATCATATAGATTGAAATGATAAAAAGACATTAGTCAAATAGTTGTCCCAAATGTAACTGCAACTGTAACAGATAATACAAACGAATTAACTAGGCTGGGCTTCCGTGGTGGCGCAGTGGTTGAGAGTCCGCCTGCCGATGCGGGGGACGCGGGTTCGTGCCCCGGTCTGGGAGGATCCCACGTGCCACGGAGCGGCTGGGTCGGTGAGCCATGGCCGCTGAGCCTGCGCGTCCGGAGCCTGTGCTCCACAGCGGGAGAGGCCACAACAGTGAGAGGCCCGCGTACCGCACACACACACAAAAAATTAACTAGGATATGGTGGATTAGTGAGAAGAGGGGGACCAGGCAAACACTCCCAGATTCCCAGGTAAAGTTTTTGTATTTTACTATCCATCATGACCACTGTCAGGCAAAACTTCCTCCTCTCTTGTCTGGAATATAAGAATCAGCTGGTTGTCGGAGAAAAGGAAAAAGATGAAAAGATTCGGGGGCTTCCAAGAAATCCAGAATGCACGGGTGGATTTATTAATACCACCCCTTACTGTCCAGGTAATATACCTATATAGTTATTGCAATCAGGACATCAATGATATGCTCTCTTTGGCTCTGGTTTTGTATATCTAAGATGTTCAGCTTACTTTCAAATTTTCTCCCTGCTGCCTCCAACCTCCCCACTGTTTTCTTAGGATGGGTTAAAATCCACTGATATCAGCTGTCCCTATTTGTCATCACCTTGCTTTTGCTACAGTTACACCTTTTGGGACTAGAGGTCTAGATCTTCGTGCTTACTTCATCCTTGTGAGGAAAAAAAGTTCTATTATAGTCCTTGTATATAGATCAAACACACAACTTAAAAATAAACATTCATGGGCTTCCCTGGTGGCGCAGTGGTTGAGAGTCCACCTGCCGATGCAGGGGACGCTGGTTCGTGCCCTGGTCCGGGAAGATCCCACATGCCGCGGAGCGGCTGGGCCCGTGAGCCATGGCCGCTGAGCCTGCGCGTCCGGAGCCTGTGCTCCGCAACGGAAGAGGTCACAACAGTGAGAGGCCCGCGTACCGAAAAAAAGACAAAAAAAATTCATAATCTTTTATTATTTGTTAAGATCTTCTTGTGAAATAAGGATCTCATCCATTATCTTTGGCTGAGTAGTTTCTCATAACTTAACTGACATATAGGGTATTTATAATCATAATTATTTACATTTATAATCAATTAGGATCTCTCTTTTACCTCCTGACTCCTTGATCTTCTAAAAAGTGTAAGATCTTGTTCAGAGATCTGTAATCCTGCACTTGTTGGGGTGCTCCATGATGCAGTGGGAGGAGGGCCGTTCACTGCCTTTAGTGCTCACTCAGTCCTGAGAAAAAGCCTTATTCCAAACAGCCTTACCGGAATATCCCTTTTTGGAGGAATCCTGGGAATTAACTGCTATTTTCTTCTTGTGAAGACAAATATTTGTAACCTTCTCTTAACAAGTGAAGACTGGGCCTTCTCCCTCCACAGGCGGTGATATGTGTTTTCTTCTCTCCTTTGTTACACAATTTGCTCCTATCTGTTCAATTGTTTTCTTTTGCCCTCCAGATTACAACCATATATCTCTCTAATTATTGCAAAGACAAGTTGACTTGTTGACCAAAACATGTCAAGAAAGCCCAGAAGTGTTGCCTCACAGCTTGATAACCATTGAACCAGGTTCACCCTTTCATTGAGGTTCAGCTTAAGTCAGAGAACACCCTGAGGCCTCATTCTTTCCTCTAAATCCCAATAATTCTTACTTTCTATACCATTCATTTTTTTATTTGGTCTCTTCTAATTTGTATTGTGATCGTAATCTTCCTTCAAATTAGGGACCATTTCTTCTAGTCTTCACAGAGTCAGGCTTCTGAGAAAAGGCAAATTAAGATGTTTAAGCTCATCATTGCTTTATATACACTTTGTCCTTACTTTATTAGAGTGTAAGAAATGTTGGCATTTTCTTCTCTTGCTTAATCCTTCATAGTTAATTACAAGAGTGTTTCAGAAAAAGCTGGAGTAGAAATAAGCATATGATATTTAAAGGAATAAAAACTATAAATCCCTTTGATGTATACAAAAGGTAAGAAGGAATATTGTGTGGGCTCAAAGTTTTTACATTTTCTGAAATATGATATATTTTCTCATATTTAAATATACTTCATGAAGTGATGTTGTCTTCTGTAAAAATTCAACCGATCCATGTCGTGCTTTTCCTGACCATTTTATTATTGATTGGAATTTACACAGTTAATAATCAACAAATATGTGTCTAAAATCGGTTAACTCCAAGAACATGTGCTATAGACTATGGAGGGTATGAGAAACTATGTTCTAAAGTTTGTCCTTATCTCAAAGAACAATGCAATGTAGTGTGGAGACACAGGATAGAAAGACTGAAAAAAAAAGTGAAATGACTGACCGAACAAACCACAGAAGATATTCCAACACGTGAAATCAATTTTCTAAAAATAAATATAAAATATATTTATAATTTTATAAATTTTTATATTTTATATATAAATATTGAAAAATAAACATGGGGCATTTCATGCTAGTACAAACCAATAAAATTAACCTGAGAAATATTATATATTTAAAAAGAGGAATTATGGTGAGTTGCAAATATCTGGAAAGTTTCAAGGAAAAGGAAGCTCCTGAAATGGCACATCAGAGAAGAGATTTAAGAGCAGAGAAGAGAAAAATGCAAATCGATAATAATTCAGGAAAGGTGTGTTCATGGAACATGATGAAAGCATTCTTGAGATGAGCTATATGGGAACATAGAGAGATTGTTTAGACACTAAAATATGAAGCTAAAGAATTTGAATTTATCCTCTGCTGTAGTTGCCAAAGGGATTTTTTCTCTCCTGCTGTGGTCTGATTACCTATCAGAACTTTCAAATTCTTTGGAGCACATTAGAAGTGACACATGACTTAATAGTTTCAAAGGGAAGTATCTGATCATATGTAATTCAATGTATAGGTCATGAATGTATAGAAAATTGGCACTAGTCCCAATCCTTTTGTCTCTGCATATTGCTTTGATTTTTATTTTGTGTTAGTAAATGACAGACCAAGGAAATGAGACACTTTAAAGATTTTAAATCCCTTTTCTCATCCATTACGTATATATAAACTCCAATGCTACCAACTGACTTAGGCTTCATATAACTTGTTCCTCACTGTAACACTTCATAATACACCATGTTACTGTTGTCAAAAGTGGGGTCCAGCTGCTGGCTACTCTAAAGCCAATAAAGAGGCAAGGTTGGTGGAAAGTTTGCTTGATTTCAGAGGCCAGCAATGGGGGAGGAGGTTGGAGGGAGGGAGGACTCCTGTCCAAAGGCTGACTCCCCTCTCCCCTGACAATCAGTGGGCAAGAGCTTTTAAAGGAGACTTTCAAGGGTGTATAGGTAGAGGGAGGGGGCTACCTGCAGAAACAACACAGTCATCTTGAAAGTGGTCCTGCGGTGGTCTGATCAGCGTCATCTTGACTGTTTTAAGTGCAGTTAGTCTTCAGTTCCAGGGTTTATTTGCTTCCATTACTTTGAGGCCAGTTCTCTTGGAATCATTGCAGCTTAAGTCATGGCTACAGTCTGGTCATCATGTACTTAACTTCTTCCACCTGGTGGTGGTTCCAATCTCTACAAGACAGTTCAAAGGATATGGCTCAGAATGTTAGCTATAGCCCTTGAGGAAGAACTAAAAGTCCTTGACTTGGTTTAATGGTTAAACTATTTTTATTTGGTCTTGTTTGACTGTTTTTCTTGCTTCTGCATTTTCTCACTTCCCTGATTAAACTTATTCTTTAGCTAAGGTTTTTCTACAGACAAAAGACAGGCAGAGGACATGGTGGGGGCAGGACTATAGGGTCCTGCTCTGTTTCATTGCCTCATGTTTTGAGATAATTTGATGAATGATGCATTACACAATATTGGAGAAAAGAAACAAAATTTATGTCATTCATCTGTTAGTGGTTCAGAGTTCCAATTTCATTCAAACCTATTAATTTTAAATTTCTCCTTTCTTTTTGCAAAAAAAATACAACTTACAAAAGTATAATTTTAAAGGTGTATTTTAAAGGTTGTAAAGACAGCTTTGATAGGAAAGATTACTAAATTAACTTAGTAAACATTTTATTAAATTTTAATAAATGATAATGCTTAATAAATTTTAAACATTATATTAAAATTTTAAGGAAATGAAAGAAAATGAAATTGATTTTAGGAATTTTGAATCTAAAGGATTTTTTTTACTGGCTGCACAAAAAAATATAAAGGAGATAGCATTTATGCAAATTTATTTATGGTAACTCTAGTGGATTCAGTAAACACTTAATAAGCTCTTAACACTATATCTAATTCTCCATATGTATGCTATTGGTGTTTGTAGAATGTCAGGTTTTCAATCATCCCTGTTTATTTTTGCATATTTAATAATATTAGTTACTACTATTCATGTCTCCTGATAGAAAGAATATACCTGGTTCTTGTATTTCTGCCATTTAAAGTTTTTTAAAATTAAAACTCTAATGATAAAACAAGTGTTTTATGATAATAGCCACCATTTATTGTATGCATGTTATGTGGTTTTTCCTCAGAATAAGGACTTTGAATGACAGCAATCATGAGGGTGATAAAATAGTTATATGCCAGGATCTGGGCTATACCTTTGACATAAATTAGCTGAATTAATCTCTTTTTAATTATAATTATTTTTTTGGCTTAGTTGGGTCTTGGTTGCGTCATGCTGGATCTTTCGTTGTGGCGCACGGGCTCCCCGCTGTGGCACGTGGGCTTATCTGTAGTCGTAGCGTGCGGGCTCCAGAGCGCGTGGGCTCTGTAGTTGCGGCACACGGGCTCCAGTTGCCCTGCAGCATGTAGGATCTTCGTTCCCCGACCAGAGATCGAACCCTCGTCCCCTGCACTGGAAGGCGGATTTTCAAACCCTGGACCACCAGGGAAGTCCCAGTTCAGTTAATCTTTTAATTCTCTTAGACAGGTATTATAAACCCCATTTTACAGATGCAAAGAGGAAGGATTAACTTGCCAAATTGTAGACACCTAGAAAAAGTCAGAAACCAAATTTGCAATCAAATAACAGTTGCTTTGGGGCCTGTCCTTTCTCTCCTATGCCACAGTTTCCTAAGCTGTTTCTCTGTACGGTTTTTAAAATTTTTACCACACATGCTTTGAAACCACAGTTTATAATTCACAGTTTACTCTCTTGCTGCAGTGTCTTCTCTGCCCCTTCACTTCATGGACTATTTCTATCCTCCTAATGTTGTTTGTACCCTTAATCTTTTGTTATCTTCCTGGGTCATATTTTTTTCTGCACTCATCTCATTTGTAACAGCATGAGGATTTCAAGGGCATATAACCTTCCTCTGTACTATAAGGCATAATGAGGCTTCATTCTACCTATCAAATGCATGGCTATTGTTGTGGTTGTTGCACTATTTTGTTTAATTTTGTGTCTCTTATTTGTTCTGTATCAGCAAACACCACTCAAGTCATAAGAGCCTTGACTACTTTAAAATGACGTGGGAAAAGGTGACTCTCCCTGAAATGCAAAACGTCCTCTTCTTCCACAGGCTGGTAAGGATTACTTGTTCACCTCTTTACAAGAGAAATAAATTCCTGGAGGTCACCTCTCTTTCCATTTCCTTTTTTTTCTTTTAAAACCTTTCTGTTTTCCACTCCAGAACACAACTATTTCCTATTGTACTTAAACAACAGAGTCAAAGAAACCATATATTCCTGGTCTATGATTCTCAGCACTGTTAATTTTAACATATTTCTGGGAGTGATGTATGGTTTATATGCATACAATGCTAAGTCTGAAGCTGCGATAGATGGAGACAGCTGTGGGAAGTGGTTAAACCAAACACTTCCTTTGCTCTTGAGTTCCTTATCCTCTGGTTTAGAAGAAAAGACAAAAAACATCCAACCAGAAGAGGAAGCCAGACTACAATATTCATGAGACCACTAAATGTTTTAAAATTTAAAGGAATAGAATAGAATATATACATATATATATACATTTCTCATACGTTTATACATCCAAATATATATATATACATCCTAATATATTACATATATTATATCTCTTACTATTATGTATTACCTGTTTATATTATCTTACTAATATACTACCTAATTCCTTACTAATCTTAATATATATAACTAATATATCAATATAACTATTTATTACTAATTCTAATATATTTTAGGATTAGTAAGAAAATAGGTCTTGAGCTAGATAATCCTCAAAAGAAGTCCAGGTTTAAGTCCATGCCCAAACCAAGAGCAGATACCTCCAGTTGTGCTGGGGGGGAAATAGGATGACATTATTTCCCATTTGTTCAATTCCCTCACGTGCCTTCTAAAAGTGCTCACATATGTTTGAAATATTTCTTGCTAGGTTTATGTTGAAGTATTTTATTTCACTCTACTATCTCTGTACAACTCCTAAGCGTACATGGGGCCCACTAGGGTCCTGTCATTTGTGGTTGGCTTCATTCACTCTTATTCTACAACACCTTTGCAACTAGTTTTGGTGAAGATGAAGGTGAGTATTTTTTTCTTTATCTCTTCTAGTTGCTTAGTCTTTTTTTATGAGGAAGTTTGTAGAAGTTCAAAAGCTTTGCTGCCATCACGATCTTGTCCTGACCAGAAGCCTGTACTTTGATTATTAGTTTTTATTGAAATATATTTGACATATAACATTATGTAAGTTTAAGGTATACAACATGTTGACTTGATACATTTATATATTGCAATATGATTGCCATTGTAGCATTAGCTATGACCTCTATCTCATCACATAATTATCATTTCTTTTATTCACATTAACCAAGATATAGAAACAATCTAAGTGTTCATCAATGGACAAATGGATAAAGAAGATGTTCTTTGATTATTATGGACAATTCTGTTTTTTTGGAAGAGTTGCCTGTACTTTAAATAAAAGAAGCATAAACATTGGCTTTACAGTAATTTCCAGTAATTGATAGGAAATGATTTGTTCCCTCTTTTTACTGATATTTGACTCATCTAAAATTATCAATTATTAATTTATTAAGTGAAAAATAAAATAGCTATAGTGACAGAAGTACAAAAGCATATTGATATGTAGTAAAAATATAAATAGTTGCCTTTATAAGTATCAAGGACTTAAACTGATCATAGTTTTAGGTCCAGGAATCATACCTCCAAGGATCTCTTCTGAAAAAAAGCTTTAGAAATGAAGATGGTAATTTATCAACAGGATTATTTCTTATAACTTCATTTATAATAGTAAAAAAATCAGAAACAGTCCAAAATCAGAGAAATGGTTAAATAAATAGTAATATAATATAGAATAATAACAGGCATCTTCTTTTGGTTAGAGCTGAAATTCATATAAATCTGTTGGAGTTCTAGGGGAAAAAAATTGAACCATGCTTATAATTAGCTTTGAGATACATGGAGAAGTGCCCAGTAGACTTGGCAGAGGAAAGAATCATCAAAAGAAGCCCCCAGTGACAGTGATTTGCTGAGAATTGAGGACAAAAATCATCATAAGGGAAGAATCTTGCAATTCCAAGTAAAACAGTAGAACAGGGCTTGTGAGACAAATGGGGGTAGTGGTTCCAAATATAGTACAGTGTCTCTTGAACTTGTCTGATACAGATATCCTGGCTGTAAGAAACTCTCTTGGGGAAATGATACTGTATCATTTCTGAGCCAGCTAGATGAATGAAAACAGCGTACCATGGCTGATTTGAATATATACATTTTTAAAAAGCCTGATTAAATAGTCACATGCCTACCTGTTATGTTTAATTTAAATTTAGTTGCATACATATTTTAAAATATTATATTAAGTAATATATTACTATAAAAAGTTAGTTTTCTACTGTCACATTTTAAAGTTCATTTTATTCAAACTCTTTAAATTTTGACATCAGTATTTCTGTCATCATTACAGCCAATTTTTGAGTCATGTATCACAGTTTTCAATAGCACATTATCCTCAATTCTCAGCCAAGTTGTTTTAAGTACTGAACTTTTTCACTCTGTGTATGGTACTGTTTCTGGAAAATTTATCTTAATTGCCTAAATGACAGGCAATAATTTGCATAACATCACAATTTTATTTTTTCAAGAATCTTGTTGATATGTATTCCTGATTTACACAGAGTGATTAATTTTAAACCCAACGTATTTATAGTGGTATCCAACATTTGTAAGTAAAGGCTTAAAAAAAACAGAAAAAAGAAAATCACCAAGTATATTTTCCCAACTTTTTACCTGTAGCGTAACTGAGATCGGGGAAATTTATATGACCCTGAGGAACAAAACGAATGTATATTTCAGTTAATTCAAAGCGAATGCAAACTGGTCCTATTTTTCTGATCGGATTGAAAATAATTGATTCGCTGGATCAGTAGGTATCCAATGTGCGTGATGAGCTGTTGTAATGAAGGTACCACCTCCAGCACAAGGGTCTGTGGTTGGGGCCACCGCCTGGGTGTGTTTTGGGTGGTGCACCATCATCTACCATATTCCATCTGAGGTTTTAACGGCCAGACTGGAGAGACCAATGCAGACACAATGGGGACCACAACTCCTGTATCTCTTGTGGCTTTGAGGGTGGCGCTAATATCTGCTGTTCCGCCTATGATACAGTTTTGATTCTGGTTTAGTGTCTTGGCCGAGGGAAAATACAGTATCAGGGTCTACCACTTGGCCTTCATTACTATTATGTATCTTACCCCACTGGTCAGGAAATCAAGGTGAGGATACTGCCGGAAGAACGTGCCTTCCCTATGTTCCCATTGTGATAAGGGGTCTGTGATCATATTGTTGGACACAGGTGTCAGTGTTAGCTCAGATCCTTTACCCAATAGGTCTTGAGACAACTAGCTATGTTCTTTTTTATTTTAATTGATGCATATTTGACAATTATGAATTATATCTATTTAGGAAATACACGTTGATGATTTGATATACATTGTGAAAAATATCACCACATTCAACATTATTTAACATATCTGTCGCCTCAGATCGTTATCACTTTTGTGTATATTTGTGTAATGAGAACAGTTAAGATCCACCGTCTTAGCAAATTTCAGGTACACAATACAATATTGTTAACTGTAGTGGCATTGCTGTACATTAGATCTCCAGAACTTATTCTTGCATAACTAAAACTTTGTACCCCTTGACCATCGCCTCCCTATTCCCCTCCCCACCATTCTTCTCTCCACTTCTATGAGTTTGACCATTTTAGATCCCACAGGTAAGTGAGATCATACAGCATTTGTCTTTCTGCATCTGGCTTATTTCATTTAGTATAATGTTCTCCAAGCTCATCTATGTTGTTGCAAATGACAGAGTTTCCTTCTTTTTTAAGGTTGAATAACAATGCAATATGATGTATAATATACAATATATATTTTATTATAATATTATATTTACTTTATTCATCCATGGATATTTATGCTGTTTCCATACCTTGGCTATTATAAATAATGATGAAATGAACATAAGAGTGCAGATATCTCTTTGAGATCCTGATTTCATTTTTTTTTTTCCTTTTTGGATACATACCCAGAAGTGACTCTTTTCTTTTCTTTAATTTACTGACATTGGGGAATCCATTCTGTATACATCAAGGGGGTTTATTGTTTTCATTTCTTTAAATATCATATGCTTAGTTCTACTTCAGCTTTTTCTAAAATACCCTTGTAATTGTAACTAGGAAGGATTAAGCAAGAGAGGAAAATGTCAACATTTCTTACATTCTAATAGAGTAAGGAGAAAGTGAACGTAAAGCAATGATGAGCTTAAACATCTTAATCTGACTTTTTCTCAGAAGCCTGACTCCATGTGAAGACTGGAAGAAATGGTCCCTAATTTGAAGGAAAATAACAGTGACCATACAGAGTAAAAGAGGCCAAATGAAAAAAATGAACAGTATAGAAAGTAAGAATTATTGGAATTTAGAGGAGAGAATGAGGTCACAGTATGAGACAGAGGGGGGGGTGGGGAAAGGGAGTTTGGTTCATCAAGGTTTATGAAGAATAGGGATATTCAAAAAATTTTGACCAGTATAAAATTTTTATTCTTGCTATCTCTTCTTTCCTTATCTTCCAAGGTAGAAATCTGTGACAAGTTACCTGTTCATACACCAAATTCTCTAAACTGTGTGAGTCTAAACAAACACTGGGAGACATGGCATATGATTTGAAGCTTCTGGTGATATGGCTTTGATGACCCTAAAGGGGAGGGAACTTTAGGTCTTCCAATGGTAAATGAATCCCTTCGTACATAGATTAAAATAGAAGCACATCAATCCTAAATGATAAAAGTAGTAGTCAGTCTTATGTGATATGGTGGATACATAAGTAACTGTTAAAGACTAGATCATCTTATCAATCAGTGTCGTTACAATGAATTGTTAAGTAACTGCTCAATTAATATTAAAACTGGAACTATTAATATAATGGCCTTGTCTGGAAGGAACTGGAGATTTAGAAAGATGCAACAACTGCTGGAGACTCCACCTAAGGTGAAGAGCTAGCAGAGAAACAACCTTGATTCTCCATTTCTTCCTAGTACCGATTTCCCAGCCTCCAATTTTCCACCAGTGCTTCCTTTTGGGCAAACTAGCAAGAAATCAGCTCAATTGGATGCCTAGGAAATGTTGTCTGCAGAGCAGAGTAGAAGAGAGAGAGAGAAAGGCAAAAAAATAGAACTGAAAGCAAAGGACTGGTCTGAGAAAGGCATGATTTTTAAAAAAAATTTATTGGAGTAGAGTTAACTTACAATGTTGTGTTAGTTTCAGGTGTACAGCGAAGTGAGTCAGTTATACGTATACATATATATGCTTTTTCAGATTGTTTTCCACATATAGGTTATTACAGAATATTGAGTAGAGTTCCCTGTGCTGTACAGTAGGTCCTTGTTGGTTATCTATTTTATATATACTAGTTTGGGTGTGTTAATCCCAAACTCCTAATTTATCCCTCCCCCCACATTTCCCCTTTCCAGTTAAAAGAAATAACTATATTCTTGGGTATGGTATATGGTTTAGGAGTTTTCTGTAGAGCAAAAAATAACAGAAGGAATGTCTGAAAGGTCAGCTTCACCTCAATGAGAATTATGCGGTTATGTCCAAAAGTGAAGGACTTTTTCTGGGTGCTATTTGAGAACACTGGCTATGAGAGCAGTGATTGGAATGGATTACGAGGAAAGCTGCCATGGTCACGGAAGAGCCCACAGGACACTGCCAATAAAAAGAGCCTGGGTCCCTTTTATTTTGCTGGTTGGCTATTTGGACTAAATATCAATGCCCTTGTGAATTCAAGATGCCAATACCAGAAATGCTCTTTATGTCAAGTGAATAGAAATAGGAAGAGTTAGGAATGAGATTTAATTTTGTGAGAATAATAACAATATAATAACAGAGATAATACAAGAGAAAATGATCTGTTCTTTAATATCATAATCTACATCATCAGAAACTAGCATTATACAATCACAATGATCAAAAACATTTACCAATGGTTAAATTGTGCATGGCAATCAGAAGGTTATTTAGAAGCAGAGAATATATTTGTACAGGTTTTACTTTTAAACAAAAGTATGTTATATCGTTAAAAATTATTAGAAATTTTGGTAAAATGTATTACTGTTCCCAAAAGTTTGCTGCCCCTCCCTGTAGAGGGGTTATTGGCTAGGTGGTTTTCTTTGGTCAATCAACATGAGTGGTAACATTTTATATCACTTCTAGGCAGAAGATTTAAGAGCCAACACGGGGGTCTGCCATTGTTCTTTTCCCTGCTGCCTTGAGATTGTCGTATCACAAATAAGGTACAGCTGGCCTGTGAAAGATATTTAATCTTACTACAAAAAAAAAAATCCCTAGTTGTTGTAAACCACTGAGATCATGGGGTTGTTAAGGCTTTTGGTTATTGCAGCCTAGTTGAGTGGAAACTGACTGGTGAAAATCTTGGAGGATTCTTCTATCAAGGTGACAATTTAGGTAACCCTTCTCCATCTACTTAGCTCCTGATCATTTTTTTTTTTTTTTTTTTTTTTTTTTTGCGGTACGCGGGCCTCCCACCGCCGTGGCCTCTCCCGTCACGGAGCACAGGCTCCGGATGCGCAGGCTCAGCGGCCATGGCTCACGGGCCCAGCCGCTCCGCGGCATGTGAGATCTTCCCAGACCAGGGCACGAACCTGCGTCCCCTGCATCGGCAGGCGGACTCTCAACCACTGCGCCACCAGGGAAGCCCCTCCTGACCATCTTGAAGATGTCATTTAAGTTACATTTCTTCTGGCAAAATTTTCTTAATCCTTGTCTCCAGATTAGGCTAGCTTTCTTTGTTTAACCCACTGTAGAACTGTATTTCTTTCTTTGTAAGCAACCATTATTTTTGCATTTTATCTTAGATTTTATTAGATGTTTTAGTTCATTCCAATGATCATTTCATTATCCGTGAGAAGCACTGCACTTTCAGGCAGTCATTTCATCACAGTTATTAAACCATTCAAAAGTCCTCTATATTCATACTCCTTTTAAAATGCTCCCATCACAAACAAGCATGTATTTTGAGCAATTAAAGGCACATGACACAATCATCTGTTTTATCAACAACACAGCTATTATGTCACCCATCTGATCCTTTATGCATTTTTAAATATATCTGTAGTTGTGCTTATTATGTTGCTAAAATTCTCCATTCTCAGATATTTATTGTTATTGCAGTTTAATTGACATACAGCATTATAATAGTTTCAGGTGTACAACATAATGATTCAATATTTGTATATATTGCAAAATGATCACTACAATTAGGTCTAGTTAACATTTGTCACTACACACAGTTACGGAATTTTTTTCCTTGTGATAGTAAGTACTTTAAAGATTTACTCTCTTAGAAGATTTCAAATATGCAATACAGTATAATTAACTATAGTTGCCATCTTGTACATTACATCGCCATGATATTAGTTTTTAAATATATAAAGGTCTTCAATCCAAAGTAAATATCTTAAAAAATATATGAATTTTTATATTTTCTATTGAGATAACAAACAATTCCAAACCCATTATTTTTCAAAATTCAAGATTCTGCTATGTCTCCATCTATAGCACTGATGAACATTGTGGAAAGTTTGATTTGTACTGTTTCATTTCAGCTGACCTAAGGTCCACAGAGTTGCACTTACTGATTTAATTTAGAGTGTCAGGTGTCTGGAGACCTCTAAATTTCCCTCATGCCAGTCTTATGCCTTTATCCCTTTACTGTTGCTTCAAACCTTCATTTCTTAGGGATGATATATTTTACAAACTGATCAATTTATATTCAGAATAGTTAGTAGTTTGTGTTAAAGGAAAGCTCTTCAATCATAAGAGACATTAAATTAAAATAGCTTATGTCCTCGTATGCTTTAGCTGTTTGTATAAAGATAATATTTTTTTGGAATTTGTGTTGTGTGTAGGGATAATTTCAGTGATTTTCTTTTCTCTCTAAGCTGGAGTGGAGAGAGGGAGAGGGAGAGAGAAGGAATGCTATGAACAACTTGGTTTTAGGTAGCAGTCAATTAATTAAAAGCTTAATAGTGTTTTTCATAAAAGTACTAGTCTTCACTGTTTTTCTCCATTTAAGCTGTTACTTTGAACTATCTCCATTAATTGTGACTATTAATGACCTATCAAATACAATGTGTTTAATCTCATTGACAAAACAAACAATGAAGAGACAGAAAAATCAAACTATTGGGCTGGCCAAAAATTTTTTTCGGGCTTTGCCAAGGAAAAATCCAAATGAACTTTTTGGCCAACGTAATATTTCACTTTACTTACTCATAAAAGTAGAGAGTGACATTATTTAAATCTAAACTGAGATTTCCCTTCCCTATAGTGCCCAAACTTCCATTTCAATATATACTGTAAAAGTATGTATTTCTTTAATACAAAATCCGTTGTATTTCTACACACTATCAATGAAAAATCAGAATTAAAAATTTTAGAAAATGTAACACCATTTGCATTAGCACCAAAAATGGGTATATACTTAGGTATAAATCCTACAAAATATGTTCAGGATCTATGCTAAAAACTGCAAGCTTCTGATGAAAGAAATCAATAAACATGGAAATAAGTGGAGAGATACATTGTATTCATAGATTGGAAGATTGAGTCTGGTTGAGATGGCCGTTCTTCCTGTTTAGAACTATAGATTCAATGTGATCCCAAATGAATTCTCAGTAGGCTTTGTTCATAGGTAAGTTGCTAATAGATCACTCAATATGGCAGGTTCACTCACTCATTATTACTACTTTTGCTGTTTTATAAGACTCAAGTAAAGAAATGACGCCCATGCTATTAGATGAAATACCACTGATCTGGGTGTAATGACAACCTCCTTTGGCCTCTGAATTTGGTAGAATCTAAATGAGCAGAGGATTCTCTTGTTTGAGTTCCACTGACATAATTATAGATACCATCATTATGAGAGTGTTTCCTTTTTTTCTGTATAATCTATTGGACATTTAGAGAGACTATTTTATAGTCATTTGGAAGAAATTGGAAGAAATAAAATAAAAGTTAAAAAAAAAACCCGAATAACTCCAAAGTTAGTGTTAAAAAGAAATTAAAATTGGTATATTGAGATGGCTATGAAAAGAAAATAGAGAATCAGATCATCATTATACAGTTTTATTTTATGCAAATAAATTCAGTTTCCTAAGGGAATAGAAGTTGGTAAAGGATGTAAGTCTGTAGTCATCAAGTATGGCATATAAGCCTCTGTAGTGAGTTATTTGTCAGTAAAACGTAATATTAAAATTTTTGTATAAATTACATTGCCATTTTGAGACAAGCATATATGTCAAAAGTTAAAACAATTTTGAGCCATTTCTAAATGAGAAGAGAAAAATGCAAAATTCATTTCTATTCTATTGCATGACTACTAATGTATGTGTACATTATTAATTTAAGAGCATAAAATTAACCCCATTTAGTACATATATTTTTCTTTAACACTACCCTTCTAAGCATGGAAAGAACAAAGGATTCATATCATCACTGAGAGAGTGATTCATATATTAACAGTAATAACTATTAATAAATATTAATTGCTTTGAATCAGGTATTGAAAAGACAGTGGGGACAATTACAAGATATCTATTCAGGTGGCAAGAAATTTATTTCTTACTCACTCATCAATGTTTTAATTTCAAGCCTCCCATTCTTCCTAACACCAGAAGACATATTAGTCACTTCTAGGTAAATTGACTTACAGGTTTGCAGAAATCTCCAATCTTATCCCCACCCCACTATTCCCCTACAGGCATCTTCCTGGTATGTCATTCTAGAGTCATAATGTTAGGAGTTAGGAGGGTTGGAACATTAGTTCATCCTTGGTGTGTCCTTGTCTGTCCAAGTTTGCATCCATGTGCATTGCCCCATCCAGTCCTCAGAACGATTCCTTGTAAACGCTGGTGTCTGCTGAGATATTCCATTTTTATTCATTCTCTGCTGGTGTAGTTCACACAGCATCCAGTGCTACATCTCCTTGTCCCAAATTAAACTCTTCCTCCATTCTGCTAACCTCTATGCCCTTCATGCCCTTGCTGGCATGAAGAAGCTTTAGACACTCTTCCATCCTTCCCTGAATCCACATGTCACCCCATGTTTCCTTACCCAGTGGGTCTCCTTTTCCCACCACCTCACCTCATCACCACCATGCTGTAGCTATCACTCCTTGGTGGTTGCACTGAGGTAGTCGCCACCTAAGTTGTTTTTGTTAAGATCATAAATTACATTTTTTAAAAATGTGCTTTCCAAATGAAGCCCAAGTTCATTATTTTAGAATGTACAGTTTACCCAATATCTGAATTCTTTGCATATCTACTTTCCCTATATTGAAAAGAGAAATCAAGAAAAATGCTTCTCTGCCCAGTCCCCTCTCCAGCCCCCACCATTTTTTCTACTTCACACATGCTGTCAGGAATCAAAGCAGCTTCCAGAACGCTTCTGTGGTGATCAGCTTCAGAGACACTGAAGTAAACTTCTAACTGCCAGGACCACAGCAGTGGTCTTGGATGATACTGTGAAAATCAAATTATCTTCTTAGAGTTCAGCATTAGCAGGAAAAGCACGTGTTTGAACTCAACTACCACTGCTAAGAAAATAATGGCATTTTGTTTTTCTCAGCAGAAATTTCTTAAGAATATAAACCAGTCTCTTAGATGCAAAGGGATGTAAATAAGGATTGTTTATTTTGAAAGAAAAAATTTAAAAGGTGACAGGGGAGATACTCTGGAAGAACTAGATTACCAGTATTTTGCCAGTGTTTGCTTAGTGACTTTGGGCACGAAATTATTTTCAAAATGCTATAAAGAATACTCTTATGAAAGCGACTGAAGCAAAATGTCATAAATTTGTCTGAAACTTTGATTAAAAATCATTACTAAAAGGTGAAAGAATGTACATATATTATCCAATTTCCAGAGTCTTCAACAGTTGAAAATGTCCAAAAGAACTGGTAGTCATGGGGATATGTTTTAATCGCTTCCTATTCACTTCATTGGTGAAGAGAGATTCCCATCGTAGGGCTGAGAGGATGGTTGCCACTAGACAGATGTGATCGATAGTAGTGCATTAGTCACATAGACTCACAGCTTGGGGGTGGAGGACACCACACATCATGCAGGACCACCAGGGGTTGCACTTGGAAACAAAGTGAATGAAAAGGCCGATGTATGACAGGCTTCATAGTATCAAGTGGGGAAGGTGGCTCTTGGTTCCTGCAGGAGGCTGCAATTGTTGTGGTTGACTAATTCTACAGGCTGGCAGGGAGCTGAAACCTACTACTCAGGGATAATCAGGAACTATGCCTGGAGGGTCAGGAACTGTAATAGGGAGGGTCATTTGTTTGGTTAGGGGACCTTCTCCATGGGAGCAGAGTGGGGAACTTGTAGCTAAGCCATTGGAGGCTGTTCTGGATTTTCCCAAATGTTGAGAAATTCCATAAAAAGTAAAGTGTCATATGAAGAAATTTGAAAATGACTTATTGTGAAATAGATTATATGTATTATAGAATGAGTGATTCCTAAACAGTTAAGGACTACCACAGAAATGATAGCCCAAATCTGTAAAAATAATGCCATTGAAGGCAAAAGTAAAAATGCCTGAGCACCAGGAAAAATATGCAGGCATACTCTCCCAGTCAACTCTGCTTGACAAAAAAAAAAAAAAAAAGAAAGAAGAGATCCACTGTTTGGGTAAGCTAGCATTTGATTAGTATAAACCAGTTATCTCTTTCTGTAATGTGCCAAGCAGATAGCACGTATTTCAGGGCCAGAAGGTCTGTTACAGCTACTGAACTCTGGTGTAGCATGAAAGCAACCATAGGTAGTACGTAAATAAATTGGTATGGCTGTGTTCAAATAAAATTTTATTTATAAAAACAGCAAGTGAGCCAGATTTGGCCCACGATGATAGTTTGACCATTACTGGACCATATACTGATAACATTAAGCACATAATCAGAGAAACTCCAGGCCTCTGTTTGTATTCTTTATCAGGAGGCAAAGTATGCCTTATCAAAACGTTTTATCTAAGAGAGAAAAAAGTTTCATATTAATATACATTACTTGTAGTAATGGAGGAAAATTTTTGAGTACAAATTAAAAGGCTTTAAAAGAATCTTTATCTGAGTACTTTTAATTTTATTAACTTTTTATTGATTCCAATTATTAATGTGCCATATCATTACATATTTAAAAGGCTTTTTTGGGGCTTCCCTCGTGGCGCAGTGGTTAAGAATCTGCCTGCCAGTGCAGGAGACACAGGTTCAAGCCCTGGTCTGGGAAGATCCCACATGCCACAGAGCAACTAAGCCCGTGCACCACATCTAAGGAGCCTGCACTCTGGACCCTGCGAACCACAACTACTGAGCCTGCATGCCGCAACTACTGAAGTCTGTGTGCTCTAGGGCCTGAGTGCCGCAACTACTGAATCCTGCTCACCTAGAGCTGGAGCTCTGCAACAAGAGAAGCCACTGCAATGAGAAGACTAGGAATCATAAGATATATGTTATAATTGAAATTATAACCAGAGAATCCAAAAAATGAAAGTGTGGAATTAATGGAGAAGAAAACTGTATATCTGATTTAATCTTTACATAAGTACTGTGAGTTATAATGAAATATAGTCTCTTTCTCTTTTGTAATAATAAATGAGATAGACTAAAAGTACCCATTTATTTTAGATAATAAGATTAGCATAGTGTGTAGAAATTGACTGTGCCATTTTTAGTCTTCTTTAAGAATGACAAAG
This sequence comes from Globicephala melas, assembly GCF_963455315.2. NCBI lineage: Eukaryota > Metazoa > Chordata > Mammalia > Artiodactyla > Delphinidae > Globicephala > Globicephala melas. Next base: position 9,521,741 of record NC_083322.1, read on the forward strand.
ACAATTATAATATAAGGATTTCAAGACTATTTAGCAGTGGAAATAAGTTTATATAAGTTTAACATTTTCTTTTTTTTTAAATTAAAGGTATTATTTTCACTCATCTAGACATGCCTACACCATTCTTCACAAACAATAATGGAAAGTAAGAGTGATCTGCACATAATTAAAGATCATGTTAGAGGATTATCACATGCCTTTCAAAGCCAATTCTTATGGACAAAAATGCACAATGTAGCCCTAACGCCCACTGTGATTGTATTTGGAGATGGGGCCTTTGGGAGATAATCAGGTCTTGATGAGATCATGAGGATGGGTCCCTCATGATGGCATTAGTGCACTTCTAAAAAGAGATCCCAGAAAACTTGCTTCTCCTTTCTCTCTCCCTCTTGCTTATATGAACAAAGAGAGAAGGTGGTCATCTGCAAGCCAGGAAGAGAGTCCTCAATGAGGAACCAGATCTGCTGGCACCTTTATCTTGGACTTCCCATCCTCCAGAATTGTAAGAAAATACATTTCTGTTCTTTAAGCCCCAAGTCTATAGTATTTTGTTATGGCAGCCTGAACAGAGTGACACATCAATAATTTAGTTTCAATAAATAGCTCCATAGGATATAAATGTATTTTGCTTGTATTCAGTTCAAAATCGCAGAGCTGAACTCAATGCTCTAATGACTTTCTTTAAGTAATTTATTTACATGAGACTTTAGTTATGTTTCTCTTAATTCCTCTGCCCATTCCCTTTTTATTCAATAGTACTCACTAGAGTTAGTGTGGTCCATTACCATGTTTTAGAAATAACTAATGTGCTATATTTTAGTCCTGAAGTTATTTTAGACAGTGCATTGAAAATTCAAACCAAAAGCTTGAAGCAATTCTATTAGATTTTGGACACTTAAAATATCAGCAAACAGATTATAGAGAGGGAGGTCAAGGAAGCTAGAGGCAGAGACCACTAATTGACTGAGTCAGGAAATGATACAGGCTTACACCAAAGAATAGGGAGTAGGGCTGGAGAAAAGAGACAGATGAGAGATACTAAGGAGGAAGCATCACTGGGATTTTAGTGACATAAGATATGACAATGGAGCTTTCACTTATTTCTCTTCCAACCACTGAAATGTCTCCAGTGGCTTCTCTTCTTTTTCTACACTTAGACTAAGCTGTACAGAAAGTGAAATCCCTGATGCTGTGTCCTCCTTCTATGTCTGCTTCCCCTGGGAGTAAACTGGACTGCCATAGATTTGTCTGCATGAAAGATGACTTAGTGTTAATGGCAACTGACCTCTCTGTCTCTTTAACCAACTTTTGGTAGACTACCTCTCATGACCATGCTGGGAGTTTCTGAAGCTTACTGTGATAAAATGGAGCTCAACATCTTCCCCCCTAAAAGTAGCATCTCACCATTATCATTAAAAAAACTCCAACAGTCATGCTCTAGATTTTTCCAGAATGTTCTTTTTATTATTCTCCCCTATACTCATTACATCTATTAAGCATTCTAGTCTTACCTGTCCTTCATTGCATTTCCAGCCAAAACTTTTTGCTAATGTCCCTTTCTGCCCTTTTCTACATAGTGTGCTATACCTTAGGAAAACAGAAAGCTTTTCTTTTTATCACTACTTCAAGACTAAACTCAAGGTTTTTAGGAATGTAAAATCACATTTATCTATAAGTTTGAAAGAAAACTTTTTTGCAATAGGTAATAGTTTTGAGTTGGTAGGATGATCACCTATTAAAAGAATCTAATACAATTGTGTATGTAAAATAAATCAAATTTTATATAAAAGAAAAAATATTAGAGAGACTAGGGTAGAGAAATTCAAATAGATTTTTCAGTAGTGCAACTACAGATATTTTTAGATGCATGAAGTTTTAGGTGCCAAAGTATTAAATCTACTTGTACCAAAAAATGTCTATTATAGGCTAATGAAGATGTGATTATTAAAATCCACTTCTTAAATGAATCCTTTTATTTATCTATTTGGTATTCTTTCTATTTGTTCAAATGTTGGTAAATGGGGCTTCCCTGGTGGCGCAGTGGTTGAGAGTCAGCCTGCCGATGCAGGGGACGCGGGTTCGTGCCCCAGTCCAGGAAGATCTCACTTGCCGCAGAGCGGCTGGGCCCGTGAGCCATGGCCGCTGAGCCTGCGTGTCTGGAGCCTGTGCTCCGCAACGGGAGAGGCCACAGCAGTCAGAGGCCCGCGTACCACAAAAAAAAAAAAAAAAAAAAAAAGTAAATGCTTAATCCAGTGATTCTCATGAATTTTGAGTTTTCTGAGCTGGAAATTAGCATTTTATTTATTTGGTATTGTAAACTACCAATTAAAAAACGTAATAAAAGCAAGAAATGATAAAGATAATATCATTGTGAAACTTACTGATTATAAGATACAAAAATATCTTCACAAATCTCAAAACACCTCAGCAGAGCTTGAAGTTCTTCCAGAATGGGCACAGAAAGATCTTAAAGGTTTGAAAATATTTTAAACTTCCTACATTTGTGAGAAAGTCCCAAGAAATGTAACACAGGTGAAATGATTAATTTATCACAGATTCTATATCATATAATATGTAATTTTGAAAAGATACACCCACTAAATCTACATGCACAGTAAAGAGACAGGAAGAATGGCAAAGTGCCTCATTTCTAAGCTATAAAAGTCTTAGAACTGTGAATTTAAAACAACTCAATAAAAATACTAGGAGAATTTATAAGATGTGGTCCTTGCCCTTAGCTCCTTCTCTTCCATAAAAACTGCAAGTAAAACGCATATGCATTTTATTATTCATAAAAACAAGCCATTGCTGACTGCTTAGCAAATAGAACCACAAAGGCAGGAACAAAATACGGTGAGAACAAGACAGCTCATTCACAAACTAACCAGAGCAACTTCTTCTTCACTTCTATGATTTTGGATGCATCCTCATTTCCATTGGATAAAAATATAAATGTTGGTAAGCCATTCAGAAATGCATCAATGAAATAAACACAGAAGCAGACTTTGAGTTCAGGGACCTTCACTATAGTTATCTGATTTTGATGAAAATAATGTGTTGCTATCCAAGGACCTATTTTTATTTTTTTAACTTTCCATTTGGAAGTAATTTTAAACTTACAGAAAAATTGCCAAAATAAAATTCGTACAAAGAACATCCACATATTCTTTCCCTGGTTCCACCTATTTTGAGCATTTTACCTCATTAGTTTATTGCTTTCATTCTCTATTTACATATACACACTTGTGTATACAATTTACACACGTGCACACACACACGTAATTTTTTCCTGAATCACTCGAGGAATAAGTTACATATATCATGGCTCTTTACCCCTAAATACTTCAGTAAGTATTTCCTAAATATAACAGTGTTCTCTCACATAACCACAGGACTGTTATTAACCTCGAAAGCTTTAACATGAATATAATAACAATATATGAAAACCCATTTATATTTCAGTTTTGTCAAATAACACAATAATATTCTTTATAGGAGTTTTGTTTTGTTGTTTGTTTGTTTCCAGTATAGGATCCAGTCTAGGGTCAGGAATGGTACTTAGTTGTCACATCTCTTTGGATTTCCTTAATTTGGAATATTTACGCAAGCTTTCCCTGTCTTTTATGACATTAACCTATTAAAAAATGCAGCTGCCCCCTTCTTTGGTATTTGATAGAAACGTCCTCATTTTGTGCTTATCTGGTGTGTACTTGTGATTAGATTAGATGTTTTCATTCTGAGCAGGATTATTGCACAGGTGATGTGTCCTCAGGGTATCATAACTGAAGATACATGATATCCATCTGTCCCTTACTGTTGAAATTTGCTTTGGTCACTTGAACAATTATCTTTAAGTATAATTATTTTCCTTCATAACTAGTAAGTAGTCACTTGGGAGAAATTTTAAGACTGTGCAAATATTCTGCTTCTCATCAAAACTTTTCCCCAGATCTAGCATTCAGTGGTGATTCCTGGCTGATCCAATCCCTACTATGAGGATAGACAAATAATGATTTCCCCACTTGACCTGTGCCTAGACACTTACAAGGTGACCTTCCCCTTTCTACTTAAGCAAAAGACCTCCCTTCTCTCTTATTTACATCTCTTTGTATGTGAGCATGTATGTATATATTCATTTGTCTACTCATTATCAATATGAAATCATGAATTTCAGTTTTTTCAATGACTTATAATTCATATTGTACTTAATTTTTATAATAATCCCAGTTTTGACTAGTGGGAACACTTTTGCACTAGCTTCTGCAGCCATATTTAATGATCCTGCTTGCTTTTCTTTTTTAAGCACTTTTTAATTTCTGGAACAAGGAGATGTTCCAGGTTTACCCTGTATTTACTCTTTCTCAAACTTGGAAGGAGCCAATACCTGAGGAATCCTGGTTCAAAGATCAAGAGATCAGTTTTGTCATTCAGATTGACTCCTAGGCCACTGTTAACATTTTTCTGACTTTCTGCTCAAAATGAAGCCATAGAAGTTAGTTGAAATGGCAAATATTAATAGTGGGTTTATTTACTATGTTCCAGGCACTGCAAATGGATTTATATATATATATATATATATAAATTCAAATATATAACATTAACCGAAAAAGTGTTGCTATTGCTATTTTACAATGATAAAATGATACCATCTATATAATTAACTGGTCCAAGTTCATTTAAAAAATAATTGCCCAAACTGGTTCTGAACTTGGTTTTGTTTACCAGCAATTCAAGTCCTTATCCTGTTACACCACGTTCTAGTGCTATGGTAACAATATGCATTCAATGAAGCAGAGTATAATCTAAAAGCAAAGTTTAAGAGGATAAGGCACACAGGTTGCCCAGGATTTATTGTGTTAGGCATTTTCCTGAGTAGTCTGTGGGTTGGTTTATAAAATATTCAATAGACTTGCAGTTGTAACATGAGTTCTTTTCTTTAAGCAAATAGAAGGCACATAATACCTAAACATACTTTCCAATGATTATTGCTAGAAAGAAAAAATGAGGTCAAGTTAGAAAGATCCTATCCAGAATACACTTAGGGTGAACTTGTCCAGGTGCCCAGTCTTCCTAAATATCGTTCATACAAAACTCACGGACTATTTCAGCGTGTTTTTCTCGTTTTACGGCTTCTCTCACCTATTGTGAATTGATAGATACTGAGTTTGGCTCATATGCGCTCCCGTTTATACCAGCCTTGTATGCCAGCGTAATCTCTTTTTTTTGGAGTGTCAGGAGTTAAGAGTCTCAGCTAACAGAAGTCCTGGGCATGCTGTCTGCTAGGTTCAATGGCTCAGCTTTGCTTTCCTCTGACGCATGTGTTGGTAATTACAGGTAAGATTTATGACAAAGGAACCGTGGTATAGTACAGAAAAGCATATGTTTTGTGCCACCATTTGTTAGTATGAGACAAGCCATGCGCCCTCAGTGGGCTTTAGTCTTTGGGATGTACAATGGGTACATCCAAATTTACTCTGCCTACATCGCAGAGCTTTTGCTGTGATGACATGACATAATCCATGTGAAAGTATTTCGGAAATTGTGAATTTTTAAGCAAACTTTTTTTAGGCAAACTACTTTATTCTTTGTGGAATTATCATTATTAACATCCAGAGCTGGAGAAAAAGCCTCATCAAATGAACACACATAAGAATCATTGCAGAATATTTACAAGTGTTGTATCTGGAGATGAACACTTTCATGCAGTACTACTGAAATCCTTTTCTGTCTACCCTCACAAGCTACCTAGTTCTAATATTGCCAAAAACAATTTGATAAAAAAATTATTAGGAAATGATAATATTTTGTTCTGTACCTGAAGCAAATCATCTCATATACCAGCTGTTAGCAAGGAACACCAGAAATCGGTTTCACACACATTTTCTTTATGAAGGCCTCCCTGCAACATTTAATGATGATGAATTGCTTCCAACTGGGCAAATAGAAATGGTGATTATGGACAGTTTGATGGATAGAACCTTTGATGATCTGCTGATGTGCTAGCAGCTACTGTTAAAATTGCATTTAACATACTAAAAGGAAATTTCCTTTTGTCACCACAGCAAATCCACGTCTAAAAAAAAGTCCCTGACATAGGAAAGGCTGGAGAAACAAGCAGCCTATACAACCGATGAAGCATTCAGAAGCGGAGGTGTCAGCTGAAACATATAACAGGGCTCAGCAGGTCCATGTAGGGGGTTAAGGTCAGTATCGTTAGCCGGAGGAAGTTAGTGAAGTGTAGGTGCTAGGGTTGATTTGCAGAGCAATCAAATAAGGTAGAACACTGTCCTTTTAAACAGGGAAGACTTACAATTCATACAAGGTCAAGTGGCTCTAGAATTGGGAAAGTGAGAGGAAAAGAATCTGGAGTATAGGCAGAAGTTCCCGCAACAGTCATTAAGACTTCCGGAGCAAAAAGACCAGGTCAAAGCTCGAAGCAGCAAGAAACCAGAATCCAACAAGGATTTTATGTTACAGCACAGAAAGCTCCCAGCAAACAAGAATTTTGACGTGGAAATAGCCATCTTCTGAGGCAGCTTTAAAAAAATCCCTCATTCCCAAGGTAACATTTTTTTCTAAAAGTATGGGCAGTTTAATACTCACAGGATTGTGGAAGATCAAGATAAATTATAGATAGTACAGGAATTCATTGGAATCACTGCTCAGATTTCCTCAGTATACCCTATGCCCCCAGAGTTTAGCTCTAACACCTAAGTCCTTAACCCAGCTTGATGCCATGGCAAAGCAGTGAGGGGGATTCCGGAACAGTCCCCCTTGCCCTAAAGTGCTGTGTTAGGATCATATTTTCTTTGACTCCAACTTTTTACTAGAAATCATAAAACAAATCTAATTTAAAAAAAAATAGTTGACATGGGCTATTATATATCACAGAGGCCCAAATCTCAGAACTCTGGGGTTCCAGCCAAATCCCTGTCCAAGTTCTTCAGGAATTTCAAAACATTTTTCCCCCTTAAGGATACATACACACTCACTTTTGTGACAATGTTGTGGTCTCCCTCCATAATAAAGGGATAACAGGAGAGATATAGCTCTATCAGGTAGGGTATATCATTCCTTAAAATGGTCTTAACATACGGTTCTATCGGTGTACAAGTGATATCTGAAATACGTTTTTTCTGAATTTAACCACAATATTACCCGTGACTTCTAGTGGCTTGTGTCAGGAAACTACCATTTGGGAAGAAAGCTTTAGGACGTGGAAATGTTAAATAGGAAATCTTCCAGGATTGTGATTCCTCAAGTCAAATGTATGAAGGTACAACCTGGGGAGCTAATGAAAATGTAAATTACCCAGAGATTGGTCTGTAAGTCTGGTTATAGTTGAAAATCAAAATTCTCTCCAACACCTCTAGTGATTCTAATGATGGTTGGACCATAATAGCGTCTTTAAATTTAATCCCCATAGAAAATTAAAGTATCAACCCCTTTCTTTAGAGCTTAACTCCAGCTGGAAATCACTTCATGGAACTATTTTAATGTTATCATTTCACATGCTAATTATGTGTTTATTAAATGCTTGTGATATACAAGATACTGTGCCTTATGAAGGAAGGAAAAAAACATGAAATACGTAATCATTTTCCAGAAAGCAGATTCTCTAAGGGAGCATTGTGGGCTATCTGTATATAAATTGTGTCAGGGATTTTTATTAAAAAAAAGATTTCAGAGCGCCCCGCCCCCAGAGCCAATCAATACAAATCTACAGTAATGGATCCCAGATGTCTTCAATTTTTCAAGACCTATTCAGGTGATTGTAACCCACTCTTAGTTTGAGAACCACTTGCTCGCTTAGATCACGGGGCAGTAACGTGCTGACTACACGGGTAGACGAGGAGGAATGTTTAAAATCACGAAGGGCCAGAAGGAGTTTGTTGCCTCAATTCAGAGAAAGAAGAGGTAAGTATTAAGAATGAAAATTACCAATATGTTCGGATATCAAATGTGGGGTAAGGGTGGGAGGGAGATGGTGTTCATGAGAGGGAAGAATCCACTTATGCTGACTCTTAGGTTTCTGGTCTGAGTATCTGGACTGTTATCCAAGGTAATTCAGGAAAACGGGCATGTTTCAGCAAGTGGGGACCCAAGTCACTGCCCAAGGAACGAATAAAACGTAACTGTCTGGACCCTTTCCAATCCTGGGTGAGCACGTGGCCATATTCTTGTAAATGTTACAAAAGTAAGATTTAATTTTTTCTTGTTTTTAAAGAGGATTCTCCCAATTTTATAGGCTTTACGTCTCACAGAACTTCCCACTAGAGTTGGGAAATAATGTTGTTGGATTTACATAGTACCTGAGTGACTTCCAACTAACGTTGTCTCCTAGGAAATTTTACATACTTGTCTAATAATTAGAAATGATATTTTCTTATAACCTGGCCATTCAAAAATAAGCAATATACAAACATAAAAACAACTGTACTTCAAGATATTGCCAAACATATTATACAATGTGGCTTGGTGTGTGTATTTAGAAATTAATTCTTCATAGAATTATCTGTCAAGAAACTGATATTTTCAGAAAAACTCATTTACTTCCTTGTATCAGTGAATGAGTATCAAATAAACTAGCTTTATTTCCTTTTGTCTGTCACTAAGCACAAAGTTGCTAAGCTTTAAGTTGCAGAAATTATTTAATTTATGGTAGTTGGTCCATTTTAGTATATTTTAGTTATTCATGATTTTAGTATATTTTTGAGTCTTTTAATGTGTACTTTTTCTGCTGAAGCATCTTTTAGAGTTGGAGGGGTGGGATTTAAATTTATACATACTTGTACTCACACACAGCTTTCACCAATGTTCCAAACTAATTTTTAAATTTCATGTTTTTTTAATACAAATGGAAAATCCTTATTAAAAATATTTTTCTCATTAGCTATTATTATTCTCTATTTTAAATGTTTAAAAATGTATGTCCAGTTTATAAATCTTCAGGAAACTAAATATATGTGGCCTCCAGTGCACCACACTTATTTGCACTTGTTACTTCATTTAAAAGTATTTATAATTTTGGTCACCTTATGAATGCACTTTTTTTAAAAAAAATTTTATTGGGGTATAGTTGATTTACAATGTTGTGTTAGTTTCAGATGTACAGCAAAGTGAATCTGTTATACGTATACATATATCCCCTCTTTTTTTAGATTCTTTTCCCATATGGGCCACTACAGAGTATTGAGTAGAGTTCCCTGGACTATACGTTAGGTCTTTATTAGTTTTCTATTTTATATATAGTAGTGTGTATATGTCAATCCCAATCTCCCAATTTATCCCTCTCTCCCCTTATACCCAGGTAACCATAAGTCTGTTCTCTACATCTGTAACTCTATTTCTATTTTGTAGATAAATTCATTTGTAGCCTTTTTTTAGATTCCACATGTAAGCAATATCATATGATATTTGTCTTTCTCTGTCTGACTTCATTCAGTGTGACAATCTCTAGCTCTATCCATGTTGCTGTAAATGGCATTATTTCATTCTTTTTTATGGCTGAGTAATATTCCATTGTATGTATGTACCACAACTTCTTTATCCATGAATGCACTTTTATAATCTTGAAAAAGCATAAATACTGCTTGGATTTGGGTAAAAATAATCACTGAGTATAATTTTGGGTAAAGGGAGGTTCCTTCTAGACTATCTGGCTGGAAGTGTAATGGATGAAATTAATATTGCAAGTAAACGTATCTTGAAAATTAGAGAAATCTATAGGATGATATACATTTTCTTCCTGGGGAATATTCACAATACTAAAAATAATCTTATAAATTATTTTTAAGAAAAATAGCTTGCCTTTGCTAACTGCACGTATTGTAGAGATGAATGTTGACTACTGGACCAAAGGTCCTTCTGTTGCAGTGTTAAGTAGATGTTTAGTAGCAATCATCTCATTATATAACTGATCCTGTTTGATGTCCATGTCAACATATATTTAATGCCATGCCATTCAGTCATTTTCCTAACATTATACAAACCATACCTTAACAGGTTTTTTTTTTTTTTTTAATATCAGAAGGGTCCACTCCTGGGCAGGTTTCAGCGTGAATGTTTCCATGCGTCATAATCCAACAGTGTACACAAGGTCCTTATAGCCTGACATAAACTGAGTCTGGAGACACTTAGCAGAAAGCAGCTTGGCAGCCACAGCCAGAGTGACAAAATCCATACAGTTAGGCTACAAACAGCAGCTTTTAGGAGAATGTATTTCATATAACCTGTGCTATAGGTATCATTATCCACAAGCAACAGAATAGCTGAGGCAATTGTTCCAGATTTGATCCTGCAGAAGTGCCGTGTGCGTTCATCTCTCAGTCTGGTTGGAAGAGGCAAGACAGTCATAGTGTAGCTCCGACATACTGCACACCACGCAGAGATTCTGAACCAGAAATGCCTTGAGAGAGAGAGAGCACGTTGGTCTTTTTTTTTTTTTTTTTCCGGTACGCGGGCCTCTCACTGTTGCGACCTCTCTCGTTGCGGAGCACAGGCTCTGGACACGCAGGCCCAGCGGCCATGGCTCACGGGCCCAGCCGCTTCGCGGCACGTGGGATCTTCCTGGACCGGGGCACGAACCCACGTCCCCTGCATCGTCAGGCGGACTCTCAACCACTGCGCCACCAGGGAAGCCCACGTTGGTCTTTTTTGTTGTTTAACAAGTAACTCTCTGTTCAGGATCAAAAGCCTAACTTTGTTCTTCTCTGCTAAATGAGGGATCCTCTTACTATAAAGACAAGCTAAGCCTGGGACTGTTGCTTTCCTACCATCTCTGAGTGACTTTATAAAGTGTCTCACATAAACTCTGCCCATAGTCTAGGGTGGGAGAGGAAAGAGTAAATGGGAAATCACACTGAAATGTATTAAGTGCTGCCATAGATGTGAGCAAAGAGCTCTATAGACCACCAGGCTGGCCTTGGGTGACAGGGAAGATTCCCAGAGGTGAAGTTAAACTTGGTTTGTCAGGATGAATGGGATGAGCCTGGCAAAGAGCTAGAGGACACAGAAGTATAGCATATATGAAAACAACAGTAATCAGCCTGATGAGGCTCCTTTATGAAAATAATTTTGAGAAAGCTAACTGGATGTTTACCTGTCATTCTAGTCTTGCTCTATTTAATAACCAGACATTGGTGAATAGAAGGCAGGGATTTCATGTCACATGGTACTAAGTTAGGAGTACAGATCACACATTTAATAACTTTGGAAATATGTTCCAATTATTTCACCTTCCTGACCTTTAATTTTCCAATAAAGTTGGAATCATAATACTGTCATTACTATTTTGATGTAAATTACATACAATATGTCTAATGCAATGTGATCATGTGTTTGGTGCATGATAAATATATCCCCCGTAATTCATTTCACAATAATTGCAGCAGGCTTTGAGTAGCAACACAAATTAGCAGTTTGATAAAAAAATAGGATATCATCTGATATAGATAATATTAATGATTCATATATATACATGTGTGTTTAGGCTACTGTATGAATTATGTTTAAACAACTTCTTCATATTTCCTCCTTACCCAGTAGAAACTACCCTCATCTTTTTAACATTAACGCCTTCCTCCATTTGTGTGCTTTTTTATAAAATTGTTTTATAATATTTAGCTGGGTATACGTCAATATGTTTATGATCATTTTTAAGTTGTAAGTCAGATACGCTCAGTCTGTTCATGCCGATACCCCATTGTTTATACACAGTGGACACTTATATAAAAAATAAGTAAACTAATCATAAAAAGCATGCTATAATTAACAATAATGAGAGACAATATTTCATGTGTAATAGCTATTTCCACATGAGAACAATGGTCTATAAAAGGATGCATTTCTTTTTATATGCCACATAAGAGATAATATCTAGAAATTCTGGTTCTGAAATGGATGCCATGATTTTTAACTGCAGCAATCTCATCTGACCACTGAAGACAGAAATGGACCATCTGCCTTGGCTTGTTAATATAGCGTCATCTCATTGATTCTTTTCAGGCACACATGCTTTCAATTACAATTCATCCCCAAATTGTAGAGCCTCTCATCGTCTGGATAGTTCTTCTTGCTATTATTCGGCCCCTTTATCAATGTTGGATCCCACCTTTTCATGTTGAAATGAGCTTTTCTGAAAGATCATAACAACAATATTAAATAACTTTCCTAATTTCACATAGCTTCCTATTGTGGTAATTGTCAAGGATAGAATTTACAATCAGAAATCCAAGCTCTGAAACTTGCTTTCTTAACTGCTCTGCTCCCTAAGACTGATAGGTTAATCCCAAATTCCAAAATTTGTCAAAATCAAAGCTCCGTTCCAGGTCAAGTTTGTTATTGATGCTGCAGTGACAATATGCCAAAACCATACACATATATTAAAAATGTTTTAAATTTTGCATAGATTCACAAAGTGCAAAACACAATAATAACACGATTTATAAACTGATTACTTTTAGTTTTTAATTTCTCTAAACTTTTATCAGAAAATATTCTAAAAAATATTGTACATAATTTTTTTTTTTTTTTTTTTTGCGGTATGCAGGCCACTCACTGTTGTGGCCTTTCCCGTTGCGGAGCACAGGTTCCGGACGCGCAGGCTCAGCGGCCATGGCTCACAGGCCCAGCCGCTCTGCGGCATGTGGGAATCTTCCCGGACCGGGGCACGAACCCGTGTCCCCTGCATCGGCAGGCGGACTCTCAACCACTGTGCCACCAGGGAAGCCCCCATAATTTGAACTTTCTTTGCTTATTCATGACTAAAACTAAACTTGCTATTTATACTCAAAACTAGCCTCTTTCAAGAAACTTCCCTTTTGTCACTGTTGTCAGACTTTCTGACACCCAGGTTGGAAATCTTACAGTGAGTTCCCAGGGCTGGGGCACAGTGAAAAAGTATGCCGTGAACTTAAAGATGATATAGCTCTTCTCAAAGGACCAAAGAAAAGAGAGTGAAAGTGCACAGACAAATATAGACAACATTTAGAAATGAGAATGGACATTTAAGAGAATCAGAGTCTTAATTTTTCTCAGCAACTTTGGAACCTGGCTACATATTGAGATGTAGAAGTATGGGTTTGGTTAATCACGTGGCATGTGGAAATAGATCTGACCAGGATCGTGTACAATAACATCATAATAATGCCAAGAGCCCAGCTGAGCTTGGAGACCATGACCTTGGGCTGGCACTAGTGTTCTGGATTGGTGGTGGCCTTTAATTCAGCCATGCTGAGTAGTCTGGTTATTAGGAGCAGAGGGGCATTTGGGTGGATTAATCCAAGGTTGGGGATTTGTGAGGAAAGGACAGCAGAAGGAAAAGTAACCTAGGAATTGAACGTTCTGACAATAAGTGGCTGAAATCATGAACCATCAGCACCCCTGAACTGTAGGTTCTAGGTTGTGTAAGAGAATAAAATTGTAATCAGTGGTGTTTGGTAGAAAAAGGTCTGTGTTTCCAAATAGCATGAGGCAAAGAGTAAGAAAATGAGATTTGCTATGATAGAAATAGAGATTCAAGCTTGCTGCAGTGTAGGGACATGACAAGATCTGTGGTCTGACCATGAGAGTTTGTGACTGAAGTGAGTGTTGGTCAAAATGTAAGAAAGATTTGACTCATAGCTTTGTGTTGGGTTGATCACAGGTGTGCTGAAGTTGTTCGGGGTGATATCCAGCCATGCACTGAGCTGGCTTCAGTGAAGCAGCTAATCAGGGACTGAGAGGAAATGGCCAGAATGGCTTCTGATTCTTACAACAGACATGGCAGAACACTCGGATGAGAAAGGTTTGAGGCAAAAAAGTAGAAGAGTAATGGTCTAGGTTTCTAAAATGATATCAGCGCCTTTTCTCCCATCTCCTGTGATGTATAGGAGCAAATATCTCCTTGAGAGCTCCAAGGAACACAGTCCTTGAATAAGAATCTGATTTTAGTTAAGATCGGGGTGTAGAAGGAGCAATGTGCTAAAAGCTACAGTTGTAGATTTTTTTTTTTAATTTCTAATGCAAAGGGAGTTTTAAAAAGTGCTGTAGAGAATTTTGCAAAAGAATTTTGGAAAGGAGATATGAAAATTAGCAGGGATGAGTAGCTGGGTAAATACTACTCTAAACAGTTTTGTATTTTAGGTCATGGCAGAAAAAGTGAGGAGATGTACATTTTATTCTGTAGGAAAATTCAAGTAATAAAATCTTCCTTGACTCGTCAATTCATAAAAGATCTCTAGGATTTGTAAATTTTTACTTTTTAGTGTCTTATTAACTCATTTGACTTTTAAGTACAGAATCATAATGATTCAGGAATCATAAAAATGAAAGCATATATTTTCTAATGTGGACATGGACCTTATACTAAAAAAAAAAAACCAAAATAAAAACAACCTTGTATATTTAATTGGATACTGGTTAACTGATAATTTCTTAAAATTTCCAATAAAGAGCACATTTAAAAAATTTTACATATGTACTACAAAAATGGTAAAACATTGCCCTTCACTTAATTGTCAGGATTTCTATCTTTCATTTTGCTTTTGTTAAAGTATCTGCAAGTATCATAGTCATTAAGCACAAATATGTCTTTATACCAGGCCCTGTACGCTCAATTGTAATCATATTATATGGAAAATGGCTAAAATACTAATTCCCTCAATTCTTATCTCTTCAAATATCAACAGTCAACCCTACTGAGTCCTATCAGAAGAAATATATCAGGAAAATTACACAAAGCTCAGTTCTGGTTAAGTCTATTTCCTCTGGGCCTGATCCTTGTAATTTTTATTTCGTAAGGGCATAGAGAAAATGTTTTAACACAACTAGAGTGACCTCAAGCCCATCTTTCTATATCAGTGCCATGGGAGGAAAATATGAAAATGGATTCAGGGAACACTGACACCTCATACAGACAATATATCTTTTCCAATTTTTTATTATGAAAAAATTTCAAACCTATAGCAAAGTTGAAAAACTTATACAATGAACAGTCATCACCTAGATTCCAAAATTAGCACTTTCCTATAAATGCTTTACCAAGTATTCATTTTTCCATTTCTCTTTCCAAGTACTAAACCATCTTATTTTTGGTGCACTTCAAAGTAAATTACAGGCATCAGTAAACTTCCCCCAGTTCTCTCAGCAAGTGCATGATTAACTAAAGCTCCTTGGCTCAAGTGATTTCTTGGATCATATTAAAGCAATTTTTGAACCATAAATGTGTGTGTATGTGTGTGTGTGTGTGTGTGTATCCCAAAAATGTTTATAGACACCCAGCACTCTGCTAGACAGTCCTTAATATTATAAACTCCACATGTCTAAAACAACCTGAACTACTAATTTTAAAGCTGATTTGAACCAAAGTTCCTCAAATTTCCTCAAAACTTCTTTTTTTAAAATTAAACTTATTTTTATTACCTTGCATAAGGGATCATATTTTTTATTGACGTATAATTGATTTACAGTAATGTGCTAGTTTTAGGTATATGGCATAGTGATCAGTATTTTTGCAGATTATTTTCTATTATAGGTTATTACAAGATAATGGATATAATTTATTGTGCTATACAGTATATCCTTGTTGCTTATCTATTTCTTTTAACATCTTTATTGGAGTATAATGGCTTTACAATGGTATGTTAGTTTCTGCTTTATAACAAAGTGGATCAGCTATACATATACATATATCCCCATATCTCCTCCCTTTTGCATCTCCCTCCCACCCTCCCTATCCCACTCCCTAGGTGGTCACAAAGCACTGAGCTGATCTCCCTGTGCTATGCGGCTGCTTCCCACTAGCTATCTATTTTACATTTGGTGGTGTATATATGTCCATGCCACTCCCTCACTTCGTCCCAGCTTTCCCTTCCCCCTCCCTGTTTCCTCAAGTCCATTCTCTACGTCTGCATCTTTATTCCTGTCCTGCCCCTAGGTTCTTCATAACCATTTTTTTATATGCCGTATATTAATCTTGTATCCTGTTACCTTGCTGAGTTCATTTATTAGTTTTCATATTTTTAGGTGGAGACTTTATGGTTCTCTATATAGAGTATCCTGTCATCTGCAAATAGTGACAGTTTTACCTCTTCCAATTTGTCTAGTCTATTTCTTTTTCTTGTTTGTTTACTGTGCTTAGGACTTCCAGTACTATGTTAAATAGAAGCAGCAATAGTGGGCATCCTTATCTTTTTTGTGAGATTAGTGGGTAGGTTTTCAGCTTTTCACTGTGCAGTATTATGTTGGCTCTGGGTTTGTTGTTAATGGCCTTCTTTATGTTGAAATATGATCCCTCTATACTCACTTTGATGAGGGTTTTTATCGTGAATGGATGTTTAATTTTGTCAGATGCTTTTTCTGTGTCTATTGAGATGATCATGTGGTTTTTGTCTTCCTTTTTGTTAATGTGGTGTATCACATTGGTTGACTTGCATATGTTGAATCATTCTTGTGACCCTGGAATAAATCCAGCTTGATCATGGTGTTTGATACTTGTTAATGTATTGTTGGATCTGGTTTGCTAATATTTGTTCAGGATTTTTGCATCTCTATTCATCAAAGATATTGGCCTATAATTTTCTTCTTTTGCTGTGTCTTTTTGTGGTTTTGGTATCAGGGCAAGGGTGGACTCATACAATGGACTTGGGAGTGTTCAGTCTTTCAGAATAGTTTGAGAAGGATAGGTATAAATTCTTCTTTATATGTTTGGTAGGATTCCTCAGTGAAGCCATCCAGTCCTGGACTTTTGTTTTCTGAGAGTTTTTAAAATTATAGATTCTATTTCACTTCTAGTGATTCGTCTGTTCAAATTATCTGTTTCTTCTTGACTCAGTCTTGGAAGACTATATTCTAGACTCAGAAGACTACCTTTCTAGAAATTTGTCTATTTCTCCTAGGTTGTCCTACTTGTTGGCATATATTTCTCTTATGATTTTTTGTATATCTGCGGTATCACTTGTTATTTCTCTTCTTTCCTTTCTTATTTTTATTCTCTTTTCTTCTTGTTGAGCCTGGCTAAAGGTTATCAACTTTGTTTATTTTCAAAAAACCCAGCTCTTGTTTTAATTGATCTTTTCTGTTGTTTTTTATGTCTTTATTTTATTTCCTTTTTGGTCTTTATTATTTCCTTCCTTCTGCTGACTTTGGGTCTTGTTTGTTCTGTTTTTCCTAATTGTTTTAGTGGTAGGTTAGATTGTTTATGGGGTACTTTTCTTGTTTCTTGAGGAAGACCTGTATCACTATGAACTTCCCTCTTAGAACTGCTTTGGCTCCATCCCATAGATTTTAGACAGTTGTGTTTTAATTTTTCTCAAGGTATTTTCTGATTTCCTCTTTGATTTCATCATTGACTCATTTGTTTTTTTAGTAGCATGTTTTTTAGTCTCTTTTCCCATTTTTATTTCAGTATTTGATTTCTAGTTTCATACCATTATGGGTGGAAAGTATGTTTCATATAACCTCTTAAATTTGTTGAGGCTTGTTTTGAGACCTTGTAAGTGATCTATCCTGGAGAATGTTCCAAGCACACTTTAAAAGAAAGTGTATTCTGCTTTTTTTGGATGTAGTATCCTGTAGATATTGATTAAGTTTAACTGGTTTATTGTGTCATTTAGCACCTGTGTTGCCTTATTGATCTTCTGTCTGGATGATCTGTCCATTGATGTCAGTAGGGTGTTAAAAGTCCCCCACTCTGATATATTGTCAGTTTCTCCCTTTATGTTTGTTAGTAATTTGCTTTATACAGGTGCTCCTGTATTGGGTCTGTATGTTAATGAGTGTAATATCCCGTTCTTATACTGATTCCTTTATCATTATATAATGCCTTTCTTTGTCCTTTACTTTAGGCTTTGTTTTAAAGTCTATTTTATCTGATATGAGTATTACTACCCTTGCTTTCTTGTCATTCCTGTTTGCATAAAATATCTTTTTCTATCCCTTCACTTTCAGTCTGTGTGTGTCTTTTGCCCTGAAGAGAGTTTCTTGTAGGCAGCATATTGAAGGGTCTTATGTTTTTATCCAGTCAGCCACTCTGTCTTTTGATTGGCACGTTTAGTCTATTGACGTTTAGAGTAATTATTGATAGGTATGTACTTATTGCCATTTTAGTTCTTTTTTTTCCAATTGTTTTTGTAGTTCTTCTTTGTTCACTTCTTCCTTCTTTTTGTTTCTTCTTTGTAGTTTGATGATTTTCTTTTGTAGTATGCTTGAGTTTCTCTCTGTGTGTGTATCTGTTATATATTTTTGACATGGTTACCATGGAGTTCATATATATTGACACATAATTATATCTATTTCCTTTAAACTGATAATTGTTTAAATTCAAGCACATTCTAAAAGATCTATATTTTTTACTCCCCTCCCCCACATTTTGTGATTTTGATAGCATATTTTACGTCTTCATGCTTATCCTTTTACTGTTTATTGTAGTTATAGTTGCTTTTACAATTTTCTTTTTTCTTTTTTTTTTTTTTAGTCTACCTACTGGCTTATTTAAGTGACCTTCAATCCTTACTATATATTTGCCTTTCCTATAGAGTCTTACTTCTTTTCCATTTAGAGAAGACCCTTCAATATTTCTCTTAGGGTAGGTTTAATATTGCTGAATTCTTTTAGTTTTTGCTGTCTGAGGAATTCTTT
The DNA here is from genome assembly GCF_963455315.2 of Globicephala melas. Classification (NCBI taxonomy): domain Eukaryota; kingdom Metazoa; phylum Chordata; class Mammalia; order Artiodactyla; family Delphinidae; genus Globicephala; species Globicephala melas. Next base: position 9,540,359 of record NC_083322.1, read on the forward strand.
ATCTCTCCTTCTATTCTAAATGATTGCAGGATAGAGTATTCTAGGTTGCAGGATTTTCTCTTTCAGGACTTTGAATATATCATGCCAATCCCTTCTGGCCTGCAATGTTTCTTCAGAGAAATCAGCTGATAGTCTTATGGGACTTCCCTTGTAACTGACTGTGTTTTTCTCTTGCTGCCTTTAGAATTCTCTCTTCATCTTTAATTTCTATCATTTTAATTATGATATGTCTTGGTGTGGGTCTGTTTAGGTTCATCTTGTTTGGGGCTCTCTGTGGTCCTGTACCTGAATATTTATTACTTTCCTTAGGTTTGGGAGGTTTTCAGCTATAATTTCTTCAGATACATTTTTGATCCCTTCCTCTCTCTCTTCTCCTTCTGGAACCCTATAATATATATGTTGGCACACTTTATATTATCCCATAAATCTTGTATGTTGCTTTCATTTTATAAATTTGTCTTCCTGTCTGCTGTTCTGATTGGGTGATTTCCATTATTCTGTCTTCAAGATCACTCAGGCATCCCTTGTGTCATTTAGTTGGCTATTTATTGCTTCTAGAGTGCTTTTTATCTCAGAAATTGAATTATCTATTTTTGCTTGGGTATTCTTTATTGTTTCTAGTTCCTTGTAAAAATGATCTGTGTTTAGATCAATTCTCTTTCTTAATTCAGTTATTTTTATCACCAACTCTTTGAACTCAGTGTCTGGTAGACTAACTGTTTCATTATTTTTTCAGGGTTTTTTTTTTCTTGATTTTTCAGTTGGGAGTAGCTGCTCTGCCTTTTCATTTCACTTAACTTTTCTGTGTCTCTATGAATTTAGGTGAAAGAGTTATCTATTGTGGTCTTGAATGGGTGTTTTTACGTGGGAGCATTTCTATGTAGACTGTGTGTGTCAAATGTCTTTGGTGTGAGGGATTTGATGTGGATGCCTGCCAAGTCTTTCCTCAGGGTGTGCTGACTTCTATTACCTTTGTAGTAGCTGTGGCTGGTGTTGGCAGATCTACAGCCTGTTCTGGGTGTGAGGCAGGACTTCCTCTCTGCTCAGTGGCAGTCTCCAGCTGCCCTGTCAGGGTGGGGTCCGCTCCCAAGTTGTTGGAGCAGAAGCCTTGAGGGTTGGGCTCAAGCTGGTTCTGTTCCCTTTAAGTGTGTGTTTTTCCTTCTCCCACATTGAGGACTTTACTGCAAAGGAGGAGAGTGCTGAAATCAGTGGGGCTCGTGTGCTTATAGAGTCCTCATGTGCTGCCTGTGAAGGTGTTTGAGGCTCTGCTCAGACACAGCCCAAGTTCATATCTTTTCCCCTGTTATGCTTGTCCCAGATCTAGTACAAGGTTGTGGTGCAGAGTGAGCAGGGACAGAGCATTTGCTTGGCTGGGAGTGGTGATTGTGGTATGTTGGTTGCAGGGGTTGGAGTGGTTGTGCTGCCATCAGGGATCTGGGTTGCTTCTGGGGTGCTGATTGAGAAAGTACCAACAATGGCTGCTGCCACTCTACCTGGACCACACCCTAGGCCCCCAGGTTACTAGATCGAGTCTTTTCCCAGGTTCTGGCTTCCTAATCCAGAGCCAAGCTGTGGGTAGAGTGAGTGGGGCTGGGTGTTCACTCAGTTTGGATTGGGGAATGGGTGAGGTGGCAGCCACTATGGCAGACCTCTCTCCATCCTGTCTGTTGGCAAGCAGTACTTGCATACTCCTTGTGAGTGGAGTCTAGTTTTCTCCAGCCCTTCCGTCTCTCCTAGTGGTTCTCTATGCTGCCAAGTGGGTTGTCTCCTCTGCCTAGGACCCCAGGACTGGGACACCTAGTCTGTGACTCAACCAACTCACTCACCAGGGTGAGTTTCTGCCTGGGCAGTCTTCCTATTCCTTTTAGTCCCCTTCTAGGGGCACAGGTCCCAACCCAATGCTTTTTATTCCTGTCCTACCCCTTATGTGGGATCTTTCTTGTAGCCTTTGCTGTATAGGAGTTCTTCCGCCTGTTTCCAGTTAGTTTTCCATGAGAATTTTTCCACATGTAGATGTATTTTTAAATTTTTATTTATTTATTTTTGGCTGAATTGGGTCTTCATTGCTGCACGTAGGCTTTCTCTAGTTGTGGTGAGCAAGGGCTACTCTGTTGCGGTGTGTGTGCACGGGCTTCTCATTGTGGTGGCTCCTCTTGTTGGGAGCATGGGCTCTAGGTTCGTGGGCTTCAGTAGTTGTGGCTCGTGGGCTCTAGAGCACAGGCTCAGTAGTTTTGGCGCATGGGCTTTGTTGCTCCGCGGCACATAGGCTCTTCCTGAACCAGGGTTTGAATCCATGTTCCCTGCATTGCCAGGTGGATTTTTAACCACTGTGCCACCAGGGAAGTCCCTAGATGTATGTTTTGATGTGTTTGTTGGGGGAGGTGAGCTCCACCTCCTCTTACTCTGCAGTCTTGATCCCCCTTCCAAGGTATTTTAATTGGATTTTATAATTAAAGAATATTTGCTTTAGGCTAGATTTTTCTCATGTGTTTTTATTTCTGATAGTATTTTCCTTTCAGAATATTTTATACCCTCCTAAATTAATAATTTTTCAAGACAGCAGACTGAGCGATGTTGTGTGAAGACAGAAGGAAAGAAGATGTGAGAAGTATCTGCAAATGCTGTGGCCCTTATTAGATGTGGCCTAATATTGCATAGACTCTGTTCCTTAGCCTGTGACTGAGATTGATTTATTTTTTCCAATCAAGATTGTCTTTAATTTCAAAATCCACTGATGCTCTAATTAATCAAAGTATTACTGTTTTGAATATGTAATAACACAATGGCATAGGGAGAGTAAAATTTAAGTCCTATATGTGCCACATAGACTGAAGGAGTTGAGAAGCCAAGATTTTATGAGGTGACTCATGTTCAGATTATTTAACAGTTAGTTATACAGTAACTAAGTAGGATACACTCCAGCCGGTAAAGCCTGATGGCTTCTTGCAGGTAGCCCTCTACCATTTTCCTCGCTGTTTGATTAAAGAGGTCTGGATTATACCAAGGAAGCAGCAGAGCTGCAAGATGGCAGGGACCACTAGAGGTTTGGAGCAGTTTATTTATTAACAAATATTAAAGTATTTCAGATTTTAAACATTTGGTCCAGCTCTCATGGTGTGTATTGCCTGAATGTCAGTCTTACTTTTAGATTTAAAAACAAAACAGTATGCTTGGTACTGGAAACATACTTCCATCTAAGTTTGGGAGCATTGCCAAAGAAAGAGTTATCTTTTCAATATGTTTAATTGTTTGCTGGACTTTTGTTTTTAAAATGTCATTGCACATTCTGCTTTAAGGGACAGAGCTGTTTCTTGTAGAGCAGGAAATGTGAATTATAAAGTTAGCCAAATTACCAAAGAACACATTTGAAATAAAGAGAGATCAGTGAGGAGGGACGAAGTAATTAGAGGATGAAAAGGAAATAGACAAAGAAAGGTCAGTTAATCTTGATATCACTTGTTGAAACCTTTGCATCTTCTATTGCTATCAATTAAAAATAAACAGCAGCTCTTTAAAGGAAATAGAAAGCATAGTGATTACCTTAGCAAAACAAGGCTGCTAACGTGTTCTTCTCTGATTGGAAAGAAGAATGTCCAAATCTGCACCTGCTGTAATGCTCGCTCTGCAAGCAGCTTACTTTCATTACAGTCTTCCTGTGTGTACTGATTCAATTCTATTTTCTTCCACTGTTGTTTGGAAGGTAAACCCTTTGAATATATAACTGGACACACACACACACACACACACACACAGATGCACACTGTCACCTTAGTGTTATTTTAAGAATTAACTATTAAATTTGTTTAAGTATATATTTTTGGTTTTCAGGTGGGGTCTGAAATACTGAAAACCAAACAAAAAAAAACCCCATCATACCAGCAACAAAACGCAAATTTAAAAAAATTTCTCACCCAAGAATTTCAAATTGAGAAGTGCTTAGTAAATCAAACAAATTATATGGGATTTCTAATATGTATATTAGAATATATACATACATTTAATCTAATATATATTAACAAATACACACACACACATACACACACTGAAATCAGTGGAGATCAAAGGATATAAGAATGATTATGATTTTACTAAAGGTAAAGATACCTACAGAGAAAGAGAGTAGGAGGAGAGAGAGAGAGCAAGACAGAGATTAGGTCCATGGAGAACTTGCTCGAAGGGAGCAGCTTGGTAAGGATTCATGTGCAGAGGGAGGGGCCTCTACTGAGTTCATTAGATCCTTCTCTGTCACACACCAGGCTGTGGCTCTGTCTCCATACTCCTGTGTGCCCACTATCTGCACTTTCCCTTTCAAAATTAATTGTTTAGAGCCATTTAATGTGCCAGATTGTTCGGATAAGAAGAAAGTAATTTACAAGAGTTAATTTCAGAGGTTAAGTTATAAAGTGATGGAGACAGACCAGTATGAAGTTGAGCTTCCGATATAAAACTATTATATATCTCCCCTTTCAAAGGTCTCCTAAGGTCAACTCCACGGAATGAAAGCACAGCACAAGTGGTCTCTGTCTGAGAGATGGAAAGAGAGAGTAGGTGGTGAGCAAAAATAAGTTGATAAGATGTATGAGAGGAGTTTCATGGGAACCATTTCTGCCTGAACTTGGATAGATTAAGAAATAAGACAAATGGCAAATATTCTGGGGAAGAACTCAGTGATGGAATATACACCTTTATTAGTTTAAAACTACTGTCTCCTGTATCCATGTCAGAAATATGGACAAAACTTCAGATGCTCTTTTAAAACAGTGTTCTAGGCTACCATTCACCATCAGCTGGAATTGGTCAGGAGTTGAACCCCTTTGCCCACTCTGGTCTGGATAAAGACATATAGGTTAAGAACAGCACATAGAAACAAAGGTCTTGGTCTGTACTTTATAGTACTGTGGATTTTGTTTTAAATACTTGTCATTTAAATTATTTACGTATTATGTTAATGCAATTATTTCAATGAAGAATGACCTAGGCCAAAGGAAATCGATGTTACGTTGACTAGCTATGTGACATATATGACATATATGCTATTTGACATATATGCAAAGTGATACTAGTCACATTGTGGAGAGAGGATCAGAAAGATTAAATGGATAATCATATATTTCATATCTGAATTTATTTTTATAACAGAATATCATATTTATACTAGTGTGTATAGCTGTATGGACTATTCTTTGTTAAACAAAATCTGTAGCATATTTTCCAAAACAATCAATAATAAATATATTTTAATAATAAACCCTATTCAGTTCTCTAAATAGACTTTCTTAAAAGCTACTTAAAAAGATATTGTGTTTTAGGAAATTCCCAATTAGATAAAAGGATGCTGAAATGAACAATTACAGTTGCCATATCAGGCCTATTATATATCAGCAATTCAAAACTGTTGAGAGTAACATAAAGCAACATTAATACCAATTCCAAAGTTAATAATATCACTGGCCATTTACTGCATACTTTTAGTTTCAAAGAGCTTTACATTACTATATCAATTGTTGTCATAATCTGGAGTGTGTCTTTGATGAACATGGAAAGATAACATTGTTTTTCTTCAGGAAAATATTTTAAAAGTTAAATGATTATACATTTTATTGTATTACAGGGGTGGGATAATATTGATAAAACTTAAAATTTAAGGCCTTCTAGGAAGGAGGAGTCTGGTAAATATTCCCAGCTTTTAGTTGTTTCTTAAAAGGATAGCATCCAAGGAGCATGAAACAGTGCTCACGGTGACTGAATCCTCTAGACTAGCTATCTGCCAGAAGCCAAAATAATCCTCATTAGGGGAAGAAAATAGCATTAAGAACGTCCCCATATCTCTATAAATGTTATCATATGTTGTCCTGCACAAGTGTAAGAAGACATACAGGAAGATAAGACATGACATAAAACAAAGGAATGCCAGAAAATATAAAAAAGGCACACAGGAAATGAAGATGACTAAGTTATCAGACCCTGTTTTGGAAATAGTCAGAAACAATAAGTTCAAGGAATTGAAAGACAAGGTAGAGAAATTTGTCAGAGAAATAGAAACTATATAAAGATAATTTTAGAAGTGATAAAATGCAATACTGAAATTAAGAAATTAAAGCAGAAATGTAATGGTGGAAGAGACACAGTTCAAGTGATTATTAGTGAACTAAAAGGTAGATGCAAGTAAAATATATAGATAGTCTTGGCATGAAGACAAAAAGAGACAACTGTGAAAAAGATTTGCTGCTGTGTTGGAATCAAGGCTGTCTTCCAAGGGTTTTGGGCTGAGCAAATCTGGAAGAATGACGAAGCTACCCACCAACTGAAGATGATGTTAGGAAAAGTGGTGGGGGATGCATTTTTAATATGTTTTCACTGTTACTGATACATGAAATGGCATCTTCTAAGAACTTGCTTTGCAAAACTTTGAGGACATTTTGGCAGTGAAGAGTTGGATTACTTAGAAGAAGTGACTTATGATTCTTACTCTTGCAAATTATTTTAAACAAAATATAACAGACAAGTAACCTCTTGGGCTTCAGTTTTCTAATCTGTAGTAAATAGATGCTTCTGTGAGAATGTAATGAAAACACGTATATACAGCATTTGGCACACAGCAGGGCTTCTCGGATCTCCTTCCTTTGTAGATCTATAGCATTTAATGTCATTCATTTCTATGGCCTATATTGTTCAGTGCATCATGGAAAATGTCCTGGAGAAAGACAGTAAAAACTTTGAAGACAACGTTTTCTATTTACAAAAGGGCTAAACTGAAAAAGAAAAATTAAAAAGAAAAGAAAAAGAAGAACTGGTGTACAGACACTGTCAGAATTCTGCATGATATTCCAAACCCAGGTGTTATTACTATGAATGACAGGGAGATAAGCTTCCATAAACTGTTAAAAATTATGAAAGCGTAGCTCCTTGTAATTCAGAAATGTTAAGCTCTCTTGAGCTTATGCAATTGACTTAAAATACACTGCATTAAAAACAGACGCAAAAATCCTGCATAAAATTCAGGATACAAAATTTTAACGGTGATGATGAATAGAGCCAGTGTAGAAGATTAATTTTTATTCTTTAATCTTTCTGCAGTTTAAGTTGTTCTGCGCAATGAGCAATTTTTATTTTAATAACCAGAGAAAATAAAGAAGTAAATCCTGCTAACCAAATATTACGGTGAACTCTTTAGCCTTTTAATTTATTAACTGAATCTTTAAGAAATCATGGCACAGTTATTTGGGCATGTTCCACAGAGAAGCACCAAGTTCTTTTGGAATTTTTCACCTGTTTCTCAGCTTTTCCAGTATCCTTTGATCAAGGTCGATTTTGGACTGGCTCTGAAGGAATCTCTTTGACTGCTACTTCTTTTAAAGAATTTAGAAACCCATTTTTCTCCTTAAGATGCTTTTCAGCTTCCCTGCTCACTCCCCTCAATTCTTTCAGAACTGTTATTCTCTTATATGACTTTCATGGCATATTGAACCTGGTCTTTATTCCATCTTCCTGCCTTTCTTTTATTTTAGTGCCAGTAGGCCTCTCTGCCAGTGTTTTATGTCCTACCTTTCCATTTACCCACAATAACATTTTCCTAGGCTAAATGTTTCCCTGAATTTTAGAAACAATCTGCACAACCTGCTAAATAAAACAAACTTTAATAAAGCATTTTCTTGCTAGTTCTATACCCAGTCTTTAACGTGGTTAGCCTGACAAAATCTTGTGAGCAAAGTAAACCCTTCCTACAGAGTGATCGCTCAAGCTGGATGGTGTCAAACTGACATGCAAAAATGTTAGAGTCATATTATTTTTTCAGTATTTCTCTGAGTATACATTTAGAAACATGGACACATGTCTTATCTTTAAAATATGTAAATATATCACAGAATCTCAGTATTAGAAAAAGCCCCGAGGATCACCTTGTTGATGTCCAATCACTCAAGGGATGTTGGATCAGTTCTGTACTTTCCTCACTGAGCAAACATTATGCCAGAGCTTGGAAAACTCAAGGAACAACGAGCAGGAGGTACTGTTGCGTAGTCAATCTGTTAGGTAGCTATTTCCCTATGTTATGTTGAAACCTGTCTCCCTACAGATCTTAGCTGTTTATTCCCAGTTCTTCTTGAATTTGTACATAGCAAGTTGCACTCCTCTTTTGCTCAAGAGCCCTTTAAATAAGGACAACGTTAGCCTTCTCTCTTCCATGTCTGCCCCTGTTCTACCTTTCCTTCACCTTTAAAATCAGTGAAAGAAAAGTCTTTATTTAAAACCCACAAATACCTCATACCTCGTTTTAACTTTGAGTCTACTGAAAGGGCAAATACAAATTCAAAATAAGAGGCTTGGCTCTCTCTGTTGAAAATAAAGGAAGGCTTTCCTCCCCTCCTTTTCCTTAGAGCATTTACTTTAGAAAACCTGTGGGTACTTTCTTTGCCTCTTTGAAATGTATGTAAATCTTTTTAAAGACAAAATAAGCATCCCAGTATTGTTTCCTCAAGGACCTGGGAGGCATCCCTTTGAAATGTAATCATCAAGAATCAAGGAGCCCCTACCTCCCAGTTACCTGATTGGAGAGTAGCCCAACTTCAGCTGGTGTATGGCTTGAAATTGCAAACCCCCCTCTGGTTATAAAGATACGAAACATTTATTTTTTTCATTTAAAGACAATTAGCAAAGACTGGTGATTACCCCATTTCCAAAATGAATTTATCATGAACTGTGGGTGACAAGGGGTGCTGTCAAGTTCTCTTAGTTGTAGACTAGTTATTGTTTATCCTGAGAACAGGTGTGTAATGGGTTTTATCTGCTTGGTTATTATAACAGGGTGAGATTTCTTTCCTCTGCGGTCCCTTTAGTGGATCGTCTGTAATGTGCATCCCATCCTGGTTTAATGCTTATTCAATAACAAAAGGGATTTGTTTCTATTCTGCTTTTGGGAAGAGATTTTCTGAGGACGGCAGCAGATTTTGCTTTCAGATATATTTGCCCATCACTGCCACATGGACTCTCATATATGCACTTACTTAATTGAATGGATATTGGATGTATTTACAAATGTGATCACGTAATCAGAGCCTATTACTTGTGATGGGAGACATAGGGAAGGGAAGTTTTCAGATGGCTTTTTTTTTTTTTATTGCGGTACGCGGGCCTCTCACTGTTGTGGCCTCTCCCGTTGCGGAGCACAGGCTCCGGACGCGCAGGCTCAGCGGCCATGGCTCACGGGCCCAGTCGCTCCGCGGCATGTGGGATCTTCCCGGACCGGGGCACGAACCCATGTCCCCTGCATCGGCAGGCGAACTCTCAAACACTGCGCCACCAGGGAAGCCCCAGATTGCTTCTATTTTTATTTTTTTATGGAAATATAGTTGATTTACAATGCTGTGTTAATTTCTACTATACAGCAAAGTGATTGTTATACATATATACACATTCTTTTTTTTATATATTCTTTTCCATTACGATTTATCGTAGGATCTTGAATATAGTTCTCTGTGCTATACAGTAGGACCTTGTCGTTTGTACATTCTATTTATAACAGCTTACATCAGATTACTTTTAAAGTTTGCTTTTAAAAATAACTGGATGGCATACATTGAAAGCATTTAAGAAATAGCTGATGTTATTACAGAGCCATTAGTAATTATTTCTGCCAATTCACTGAAGTTAAAAAAGTGGTCGGAAAGTTACAGATAAAACGTGTGTGTGTGTGTGTGTGTGTGTGTGTGTGTGTATAGTATATCTCAAAATAGCTTTCAAATGAGTTTGGAAATTATCTACTGATGACACTAATGTTAAATTACATGAGATTCTAGAATGAAACAACAGGCAATCATTTCATTTGCCAAAAACTTGAAACGAACATGTTTTGAAGGAAACTATATCAGACCAATAACGTATATAACAGAATAAAAATCCACAGGGAAAGGGAATAAGTGATATGAAATGGAGTTACATATCTACCTTTATATTCTTTTCAACACAGTTGAGAACAGGTTAAGATTGATCGTTATTGCTAAGTGAACATCCATCCAACAAGCAGAATGTTTTGAGGTCACAAAATATCATTTAGTATTTCAGTCAATGACTTGCAAGTCAGAATGGGATGTATGCTCATTAACTTTGTACAGAAATAAAAGATGAAATGATAGAAGTAATTCACTCATTTATTCATCTGATAACTTTTTATGGGTCAAGTGCTCTATGCCAGGCACAGTAATAGATACCAGGAATTCACTGAGAGAAGTCATTCCAGTTATAAAAATATGAAATTATCAGGGAAATAATAATAAAAAATTTTTAATAACAATTGTAATCTGTGATAAAGAAGAAGAATGGGTGTTCTAGGAGGGGGGGTGTAATGAGGAGGGTACCCTATGGCGATAGAGGAGAGAATCCCATAGGAAGTACCGTGAGAGGTGACACTTGGAGGATAATAGAGGTGGGACAGGTGAGGAGGGCAGGTATATCATGCAGAAAAAACAGCGAATGTCAAGGCCCTGAAGCAGGAATGAGACGGGTGCATCGAAGCCTTGAAACCTTAGCGCGACTGGAGGCTAATGAGTGAGGTGCATCCCTTTGGCAAAAAGGGTGAGTAGATGGCCTTGTTTAGCCTTTAAATTTAAGGCTTGTTGCTCTATTTGAAATTTCTATTTAAAAAAAAAATTTTATACATCAGGTTCTCATTGGTTATTCATTTTATACATATTAGTGTATATATGTCAATCCCAATCTCCCAATTCATCCCACCCCACCCCCGACCCCCATCATTTTCCCCCCTTGGTGTACATATGCTTGTCCTCTACATCTGTATCTCAATTTCTGCCCAGCAAACCGGTTCATCTGTACCATTTTTTAGGTTCCACATATACGCATTAATATACGATAGTTGTTTTTCTCTTTCTGACTTACTTCACTCTGTATGACAGTCTCTAGATCCATCCATGTTTCAACAAATGACCCAATTTCGTTCCTTTTTATGGCCAAGTAATATTCCATTGTATATATGTACCACTTCTTCTTTATCCATTTGTCTGTTGATGGGCATTTAGGTTGCTTCCATGACCTGGCTATTGTAAATAGTGCTGCAAAGAACATTAGGGTGCATGTGTCTTTTTGAATTATGGTTTTCTCTGGGTATATGCCCAGTAGTGGGATTGCTGGGTCATATGGTAATTCTATTTTTAGTTTTTTAAGGAACCTCCATACTGTTCTCCATAGTGGCTGTATCAATTGACATTCCCACCAACAGTGCAAGAGGGTTCCCTTTTCTCCACACCCTCTGCAGCATTTGTTGTTTGTAGATTTTCTGATGATGCCCATTCTAACTGCTGTGAGCTGATACCTCACTGTAGTTTTGATTTGCATTTCTCTAATAAGTAGTGATGTTGAGCAGCTTTTCATGTGCTTCTTCGCCATCTGTATGTCTTCTTTGGAGAAAGGTCTATTTAGGTCTTCTGCCCATTTTTGGATTGGGTTGTTTGTTTTTTTAACATTGAGCTACATGAGCTGTTTATATATTTTGGAGATTAATCCTTTGTCCATTGATTCATTTGCAAATAATTTCTCCCAATCTGAGGGTTGTCTTTTTGTCTTGTTTGTAGTTTCCTTTGTTGTGCAAAAGCTTTCAAGTTTCATTAGGTCCCATTTTTTTTATTTTTGTTTCCATTACTCTAGGAGGTGCATCAAAAACGATCTTGCTGTGATTCATGTCAAAGAGTGTTCTTCCTATGTTTTCCACTAAGAGTTTTATAGTGTCCGGTATTACATTTAGGTCTGTAATCCACTTTGAGTTTATTTTTGTGTATGGTGTTAGGGAGTGTTCTAATTTCATTCTTTTACATGTAGCTGTCCAGTTTTCCCAGCACCACTTATTGAAGAGACTGTCTTTTCTCCATTGTATATCCTTGCCTCCTTTGTCATAGATTAGCTGACCATAGCTGTGTGGGTTTATCTCTGGGCTTTCTATCCTGTTCCATTGATCTATATATCTGTTTTTGTGCCAGTACCATATTGTCTTGATTACTGTAGCTTTATAGTATAGTCTGAAGTCAGGGAGTCTGATTCCTCCAGCTCCATTTTTTCCCTAAAGACTGCTTTGGCTATTCGGGGTCTTTTTTGTCTCCATAAAAATTTTAAGAATTTTTGTGCTAGTTCTGTAAAAAATGCCATTGGTAATTTCATAGGGATTGCATTGAATTTGTAGATTGCTTTGGGTAGTGTAGTTATTTTCACAATATTGATTCTTCCAATCCAAGAACATGGTATATCTCTCCATCTGTTGGTATCATCTTTAATTTCTTTCGTCAGTGTCTTATAGTTTTCTTCATTCAGGTCTTTTGTCTGCCTAGGTAGGTTTATTCCTAGGTATTTTATTCTTTTTGTTGCAGTGGTAAATGGGAGTGTTTCCTTAATTTCTCTTTCAGATTTTTCATCATTAGTGTATACGAATGCAAGAGATTTCTGTGCATTAATTTTGTATCCTGCAACTTTACCAAATTCATTGATTAGCTCTAGTAGTTTCCTGGTGGCATCTTTAGGATTTCCTATGTATAGTATTATGTCATCTGCAAGGAGTGAAAGTTTTACTTCTTTTCCAATTTGTATTCTTTTTATTTATTTGTCTTCTCTGATTGCTGTGGCTAGGACTTCCAAAACTGTTGAATAATAGTGGTGAGAGAGGACATCCTTGACTTGTTCCTGATCTTAAGGGAAATGCTTTCCGTTTTTCACCATTGAGAATGATGTTTGCTGTGGGTTTGTCATATACGGCCTTTATTATGTTGAGGTAGGTTCTCTCTATGCCCACTTTCTGGAGAATTCTATCTAAATGGGTGTTGAATTTTCTCAAAAGCTTTTTCTGCATCCATTGAGATGATCTTATGGTTTTTCTGCTTCAATTTGTTAGTATGGTGTATTACATTGATTGATTTGCGTATATTGAAGAATCCTTGCATCCCTGGGATAAATTCCACTTGATTATGGTGTATGATCCTTTTAATGTGTTGTTGGATTCTGTTTGCTAATATTTTGTTGAGGATTTTTGCATCTATATTTATGAGTGATACCGGTCTGTAATTTTCTTTTTTTGTAGTATCTTTCTCTGGTTTTGGTATCAGGGTGATGGTGGCCTCATAGAATGAGTTTGGGAGTGTTCCTTCCTTGGCAATTTTTTGGAAGAGTTTGAGAAGGATGGGTGTTAGCTCTTCTCTAAATGTTTGATAGAATTTACCTGTGAAGCCATCTGGTCCTGGACTGTTGTTTGTTGGAAGATTTTTAATCACAGTTTCAATTTCATTACTTGTGATTGGTCTGTTCATATTTTCTATTCCTTCCTGGTTCAGTCTTGGGAGGTTATACCTCTCTAAGAATTTGTCCATGTTTTCCAGGTTGTCCATTTTATTGGCATAGAGGTGCTTGTAGTAGTCTCTTAGGATGCTTTGTATTACTCCAGTGTCTGTTGTAACTTCTCCTTTTTCATTTCTAATTTTATTGATTAGAGTCCTCTTCCTCTTTTTCTTGATGAGTCTGGCTAATGGTTTATCAATTTTGTTTATCTTCTCAAAGAACCAGTTTTTAATTTTATTAAAATTTGCTATTGTTTTCTTTGTTTCTATTTCATTTGTTTCTGCTCTGATCTTTATGATTTCTTTCCTTCTGCTAACTTTGGGTTTTGTTTGTTCTTCTTTCTCTAGTTCCTTTAGGCGTAAGGTTAGATTGTTTATTTGAGATGTTTGTTGTTTCTTGAGGTAGGATTGTATTGCTATATACTTCCCTCTTAGAACTGCTTTTGCTGCATCCCATAGGTTTTGGATTCTTGTGTTTTCATCGTCATTTGTCTCTAGGTATTTTTTGATTTCCTCTTTGATTTCTTCAGTGATCTCTTGGTTATTTAGTAACATAATGTTTAACCTCCATGTGTTTGTGTTTTTTACATTTTTATCCCTGTATTTGATTTCTAATCTCATAGCGTTGTGGTCAGAAAAGATGCTTGATATGATTTCAATTTTCTTAAATTTCCTGAGGCTTGATTTATGAGACAAGATGTGATCTATCCTGGAGAATGTTCCGTGTGCCCTTGAGAAGAAAGTGTACTCTGCTCTTTTTGGATGGAATGTCCTATAAATATCAATTAAATCTATCTGGTCTACTGTGTCATTTAAAGATTGTGTTTTCTTATTAATTTTCTGTTTGGATGATCTGTCCATTGGTGTTAGTGAGGTGTTAAAGTCCCCCACTATTATTGTGTTACTGTCGATTTCCTCTTTTAGAGCTGGTAACAGTTGCCTATGTATTGAGGTGCTCCTATGTTCAGTGCATATATATTTATAATTGTTATATCTTCTTCTTGGATTGATCCCTGGATCATTATGTAGTGTCCTTCCTTGTCTCTCTTGTAACATTCTTTATTTTAAAGTCTGTTTTATCTGATTTGAGAATTGCTACTCCAGCTTTCTTTTGATTTCCATTTGCATGGATTATCTTTTTCCATCCCCTCACTTTCAGCCTGTATGTGTCCCTAGGTCTGAAGTGGGTCTCTTGTAGACAGCATATAGATGGGTCTTGTTTTTGTATCCATTCAGCAAGCCTGTGTCTTTTGGTTGGAGCATTTAATCCATACACGTTTAAGGTAATTATTGATATGTATGTTCCTATGAACATTTTATTAATTGTTTTGGGTTTGTTTTTGTAGGTCCTTTTCTTCTCTTGCATTTCCCACTTAGAGAAGTTCCTTTAGCTTTGTTGTAGAGCTGGTTTGGTGGTGCTGAATTCTCTTAGCTTTTGCTTGTCTGTGAAACTTTTGATTTCTCCATCGAATCTGAATGAGATCCTTGCCATGTAGAGTAATCCTGGTTGTAGGTTCTTCCCTTTCATCACTTAAAAATATGTCATGCCACTCCCTTCTGGCTTGTAGAGTTTCTGCTGAGAAATCAGCTGTTAACCTTATGGGAGTTCCCTTGTATGTTATTTGTCATTTTTCCCTTGCTGCTTTCAATAATTTTTCTTTGTCTTTAATTTTGGCCAATTTGATTGCTATGTGTCTCAGCGTCTTTCTCCTTGGGTTTATCCTGTATGGGACTCTCTGCATTTCCTGGACTTGTGTCGCTATTTCCTTTCTCATGTTAGGGAAGTTTTCGACTATAATCCCTTCAAATATTTTCTCTGGTCCTTTCTGTCTCTCTTCTGCTTCTGGGATCCCTATAATGTGACTGTTGTTGCTTTTAATGCTGTCCCAGAGGTCTCTTAGGCTGTCTTCATTTCTTTTCATTCTTTTTTCTTTATTCTGTTCTGCAGATGTGAATTACACCATTCTGTCTTCCAGGTCACTTATCCGGTCTTCTGCCTCAATTATTCTGCTATTGATTTCTTCTAGTTTATTTTTCATTTCAGTTATTGTATTGTTCTTCTCTGTTTGTTTGTTCTTTAGTTCGTCTAGATCTTTGCTAAACATTTCTTGCATCTTCTCGATCTTTGCCTCCATTCTTTTTCCGAGGTCCTGGATCATCTTCACTATCATTATTCTGAATTCTTTTTCTGGAAGGTTGCCTATCTCCACTTCATTTAGTTGTTTTCCTGGGGTTTTATCTTGTTCCTTCATCTGGTACATAGCCCTCCCCCTTTTCATCTCATCTCTCTTCCTGTGAACGTGGTTTTAGTTCCACAGGTTGCCGGATTTTAGTTCTTCTTGCTTCTGCTGTCTGCCCTCTGAAATTTCTATTTTTGATAGAGCCAATTTTTAAGCTTGATATAATTCCAGAATTTTATATATTTATTATTTTCACATTATGTCATATTTGCTTATAGTATTTTTTATAATGAATGACTATTGAAAGTAAAGTTATATGGCTCTTGACAACATTTAATGACATGAGGAGAAGCTATTGTTTTGGACATTTTAATTTGTAGTATCTGTGTGTCATCCAATTGTAGGTATTCTGTAAAGAGTTGTATACAGGGGCTTGAACATAGAGGAGGGATCTAGGTAGAGAAACATTTGAGAGACATTAATCTATAATTGTATTTTAAATCTTTTAAACACATAGGTTGCTTCAAGGAAAAAAAAGAGAGATTAGAAAACCAAAAGGTTTTGAACCAGGAGAGGGCGAAGAATGAAGTGAGTAAAACCAGATTCTAATGCTTAGGAAAAGAGTATGATCCTCCAAAGGAGATAGTGACTAGGAAAAAAAGTGGGAGAAAAACATAGTACTTTATCTAGAGATGAGCATGTTTCAGGAAAGAGGGGATATTCAACATGGTTAAAACACATAAGAACTCCAGCAAAAGGAGGACTGACAGGCTCCATTGGCCTTCATGCCTTGGAGTTCAGGGTTGAGGCAAAATTTGGGCCAGGATATACTGAGGAGTGAGTGGGATAGATGGGAGGATATATAGAGTATATACGTGCAAATGCATTTCTTTTTCCTTTAGAATTTCTCTGTAAAAAGAAAGAAAGATTTGAGGGTGATGGAATGGTGTTGATGTAAGGAGACTGGATCAATGGAGGACAGTTTGAAGAAAAATAAGAAAGGTCTGCTTTAGATGGTGAAGGGACATTTCTTCCCCTGCAATAGGAAAGAGGAAGGGTATGGTGAGTGCAAGCAGGTGTGTCGTGGGTCACCGAGGGATGTCTGCTGATGGCTTTGATTTGCTCTGGGTTTCAAACACTAGCTGGAATAAAGAACCACGCCATTTCAGAAGCTTCAGGAACTACAAATTCTTGTTGGATTTGCAGTTTATAGAGCATCTATGTTTTTCTCATTTGTGCAGGGCAGTGTTATTTTATAGTTTCTTAACTAGGTCAAAGCTAAACAGTTCAATTCTCAGCCACTCTAGTTTTCTTGTTGAGGGGACAGAACTGTCTGCGGTCTTAGTAATTTCCCTGTTTCGTGTGCTCTTCCTTTTCTCATGTCCCACTTACTAAACAAGGCTCTCACCTAGTAATGGAAGTATATGAATGTCCACATAGAGTACGTCCTTCTGAGGAAAGCACTGAATAACACCTAGTGTTATCTGGTCTAAACTTTGTCCAATGGAGACTCCTAGGATTTCATGTAGCTTAGTCTAGATCTCCCTCGACTCATGATGGGGTTACGTCCATAAAAATATTGTAAGTTAAAAATGCATTTAATACACCTAACCTACTGCACATCACAGCTTAGCCCAGCCTACCTTAAAAATGCTCAGAACACTTACATAAGTCCACAGTTGGGCAAAATCATCTGACACAAAGCCTATTTTATTATAAAGTGTTCAAAGTCTCATCCAATATATTGAATGCTCTACTAAAGTAAAGTGAGAAATTGCATTGTTGTCTGGGTACAGAATGGTCGTAAGTGCATTGGTCATTTACCCTCTTGATCTTGAGGCTGCCTGGGAGCTTCGGCATTGCCGCTCCCCAGCATCATGAGAGAGTATGTCTTGTACTGCCTGTCTCTAGACCTGGAAAAGATCAAAATTTGCAATATGGTTTCTATTGAATGCATGTAGCTTCTGCAACACTGTAAAGTCAAAAAGTCTTAAGTCCAACTGTCTGTACGGTTCCACTTCCCAGGGGAATCTGAAGTGTGCCAGTAATCTGAAGATGACTATGAGATATTTTCCACACCATTAGGAGCTTTTCTTGGTAATATTGTGACTCAGAATTTCTTAAACTAGGGTCCCTATGACATGTGGATGGGCTTTAGGGGTTCAGGGAACCCTGAAATGTCATGAAAATTGCATGTACATTGACTTTTAGCAAATGGTATTTTAGGAAAATTGATATTTTACGAAATGGTCCTGAGGCTGTTATGTTATCAAAGGTGATGACCCCCAAATCACAAAAGACTACATACTCTATTTTTCTGAGTATTTTTTAAAGGAACCTAAAAGTGACAAGTATCATAAAATTATCCTTGGAATTTACATTCTTCTCAGGGATAAATTGCTTATGGAAAATTAATTATCTAGAATCTGCATGATCTATTTCAGATTTTCAGCAAGTTCTTTTCTTTTTGATTGTATGACGTGTTCATACTACTAGTATAGTTTTTATTACATTAAAGTCAACAGCCATTCAACAAATATTTACAAAGCATCTCCTCTGCTAGGACTTAGGTATTGGGGATATAACAATGAATAAGGTGATCTGAAAATCATTTTTATCTTCCGCGAATATTAAAAAAGACTGTTGAAATAATATCATTTATTTATCCAGACCTCTGCAGGTGTCTGAGAGATCTGTAATTATTGTATTGAATTAAATTATTGAAACCAGAGCGAGAATTTTTCCTCTAAATGGAAAAACATGTGCAATATAAGCTAGTGTAAATATGACAGCTTAATATGTCACATCCCAAATAGTATTTTAATGCTCAAAAGAGTTCAAAAGATTTGCTTTAAAATCTTGAGTGCGTTTTAAACCAGATTAAGGAACACAAGATTTCTGATCAATATGAACATTTAAAAATAAACATTTATGTTTAAATAAAAAGAAAGTGTTTACTGTTGTCCTATTTATCAAATTGTTTCAGCAGGATCATTATAAATGCTCAAGTTAATGTTGGATTTTAACAATATTAAAAAGGTTTTCCCTGAATCATTTCTTGTATTGAATGCTGTAGCAATAGTATGTAAACTATGGAGAATAGAGCAATGTAACTGAAAGTTATAATTAAGCATTATCTCATTCATATAATCTCAAGTCTCTATGCCTTACTCAGCAAGAAGGATAGAGGTCTTAGACTACTACGTAGGGAATAGGAATTCTAATAGGAAAAAGCAAAAAGGAAATGTTTTTCTAGAACTTGATAGCACCAACAGCATTTGTATATTTCTTCCTTGTTTCTTTCTCGAATGTTGAATGCAGTAGTGATGGTGAGACTGTCTTAGTTTGAGATTTATTTCTTGAGACTGTCTTAATTTCTCCTTACCTGGGAGAAACCAGAAGGCCAAAGGAGTAACTAGGAAAATAAAGCAATGGAAAGTGTCTTAGGTCAATGTGGTCAGTAAGACTATTCTCCAGAGAGACCACACCCATTCATTTTTGCCATGGAAACATATACTTCCTTGCTCTGTTCCTGTTGGATGTGGATACATTGATTGCTTTGGCCAATGGAATATTAGCAGACATGACTCAGCAAAGCCTTGAAATCTGTCTACACTTTGGGGATTGTTTTCTGGCATCTCTGCTATTGCTGAGAGAATAATTTTCTTTGAGCTAACACACTTTTGTCAGAAAGAGGAGACAAACCTAGCCGAGCCAGACCACCCAGCCAAATCCAGCCTAAACCAGCCAAGCCTCAGTTGACCTCATTTCCTTGGCTTAAATAAATGTCTGTTATTATGCCTTGCTAAGGTTTTTGTGGCTGTTTGTTATGCATCATTATTATGGCATACAAAATCAGTAAATACAATAATATAGTTTACTAATATAGTAAACTCCAAAGAATGGAGCTCAGGGAATACAAAAAAGGCCAATTGTTTAGTGTTTTTGTTTTTCTAAATAAGCAAGTAAATTCCGTGGGACCCAATAGCGGGACCCAGTTGCCTAGTTGAAAAGATAGGAGGTAAGAAAACAAATTTCCAAATCTTAAAGGGAATAATAATAACCTGGGCGATTGGAATAACATGCACAATCCCAGGCCTCTCGTTTCAAGACTCTTGATTTAATGTGTGTGAGGTGGAGCACAGCTAATCTGATTTTAACAATAATCCCAAGTCAAAATGAGGCAGGTAGTCCAGAGATCACCAAGAAACACGAATTTCAAGATTTAAGTTCTAAGTTCTTTTAATCAGGGTGTGATTTTCCCTGCAATATTCCCTCGGGAACTTGGTACAAACAAGATGCTCTGGGTTTCAGGGATCCATGATCCTGGTTCCAGTCACATTTCTTATGATGGACAAGCAACTACTCTGTGAAGTTCTGAGATATCATGCCATGTCATAAAAGGGAACTATAAGAAATCATTTATGTCCCCAAGAAAGTGAATATTCAGTGAGTAGGATGAGAGGGTGGTGAAAAACATAACTTTTGGAAGGAAAGGACAATAATGTAGTCATTCAGACAGAGGAAAAATCAGTGTGCACTATGTTATTGGGTAATAGTTATTCTCTTAGCACAATTTTTCCAATATCTTAATAACATTAGTAACAATGATAGCAAATGCATATAGCATATTTAGTTTATATGTATGATGTCTTTTCATCCTCTCAGCCCTGCCCTGCCATACAAAAAAAACCCAGCAACAACAAAATCCTTTGGGGTAGATCTTACTTTTACTTGGATTTTCTACATGAGGAAACTGAGAATAGAGTTGTGTAACTCACCCACGTTCACATAGCTAAAGTGAAGTAAAGCTGGTATTTGAACATTGGGTCCACTTCTACCAATGTTGGTCCTATCCACAACACTATAGCATCCCTTACCTATAAGGAAGAACTCTCAGGTCAAAGCCAGGCGGCTTTCTACCTTAACTGGGAGCATGATGCCTTGAGGGAGTAGAAATGGTCCCTATGTGAAGATTGAAAGAATGCATACAACTCCGCACGGATACAAAGATTACATTTTTTAATTTTGCGGTACGCGGGCCTTTCACTGTTGTGGCCTCTCCCATTGTGGAGCACAGGCTCCGGACGCGCAGGCTCAGCGGCCATGGCTCACGGGCACAGCCGCTCCGCGGCATGTGGGATCCTCCTGGACCGGGGCACGAACCCGCGTCCCCTGCATGGGCAGGTGGACTCTCAACCACTGCGCCACCAGGGAAGCCCCAAAGACTACAATTTGTAAGAGTCGTGTCTAGCTCAGAGATGCTACTATAAATTTAGTTGTCAAGCTGCATGTAAGCATTTTGACATATAGCTTAAATATAACGGGTAATTGCTTATTTGCAAGGCTAAGCACCTCAAAACATTCAAGTATGGATTTTTTTTTCTGAAGTGGTTTCTAAAACAGCCATGATTCATATTTTAAATCTCTGCACTAAAACTGATGGATGATTTGGTCTTTTATGCCCCTTGTGGTGAAAGTGTGATCTGCCAGGCTGAGCATGGCTGGTTGAGGCATCACAGCAGATCTATCTGGCCAAATCCTAGTGGACAGATAAAAAATGATTCTGTCAGAGACTATTTTATGTGGTGAAAATCTCATAAATTTCGTAGAACAAAGACAATTTACAACTGAACGAGAGAGACACCAGATATTTGTGCTGAAAGGGAAATCTGAAAAGGAAAGTTGTATCAAGGGCAAGCAGGTGACAAGTGATGGATATGTATATATATTTTTAGTTGATTGATTAATTTATTGGCTGCGCTGGGTCTTCGTTGCTGCTCGCGGGCTTTCTCTAGTTGTGGCGAGCGGGGGCTACTCTTCGTTGTGGCGCGCGGGCTTCTCATTAAGGTGGCTTCTCTTGTTGCAGAGCATGGGCTCTAGGTGTGCGGGCTTCAGTAGTTGTGGCACACGGGCTCAGTAGTTGTGGCTCACGGGCTCTAGAGCGCAGGCTCAGTAGTTGCGGCGTATGGGCTTAGTTGCTCCGTGGCATGTGGGATCTTCCTGGACCAGGGCTCAAACCCATGTCTCCTGCACTGGCAGACGTATTCTTAACCACTGTGCCACCAGGGAAAACCAACAAGTGATGGATATTTTCAAAAGAACTGTTGTATATTCTCTCTTTCAGTGTCTGCAGACTTGGTTGCTACAAGTCCTGTTGATAAGCAGTTTTGCCCCATGATCTTAAAAGATCACCACAGATATCCAGGTAAATAAGAACATTTCTGTAGTATTTGATAATTGCATGCTGCTTTGTAAAATATTTTGAAGACAAAATGTGTTGCAAATTCTGAAGTTTGGTTGGCTAATCTCTCATGTCACTAAACATTTAGATTTTGCACAAGTTTTACTTTTCATTATGAAGCGTATTCAGAAGTGTGTGATATATGGCAGCAAATAACATGTCTCTCAAAAACATGATATATCTTACTGCATTCTTAGAATATAAACTCATTTTAAGACATAAACTCTCTAAAAATGCATTTATTTTGAGCTATATTTTAATCCAGGGCTCCTTCTGTGCTAAATCTATTTTCTCAGTCTTTTTAATACTTAGAATTAAGAACCTAAACTCAGTAGTGTGCTGGTGAATGTTTAAAAACTGGCTCTGTGTGGGTGCTGATTTGTCATGCTTACCAGTTTCTGTGGTGTAAATGCTCCCACCATGGTTGATTTCAAGCTACCGAAGTGCCGCAACTGGCTTGCAAAATTCCTGGATATCTAACAATTGGCCCTCTACAGCAGATGCCAATTGGTTCCAGCACCCCACTGGGAAACTCCAGAAATGTAATCAACTTTTAGCAGGTTTTTCTTGGATTTACATATAAAGAATAATCTACGGCAATAACAAAATTTTGTTTCCAAATGCTCGTGTTCTCTTTGACCATTTGTACAATCAATGGAGAAACTGATTTTATATTAAGAAAGTCTGGTACTGGAATGGATATTTTGATGCAGAGGATCCATGGGTAGATTTTTCTTTTAATAAAAGTCATTATAAACCTAACACTAAGAGGACAGCAGATCAAAGATAATCCATGTGTGAGAAGTTATTCAGTTATTGGGTAGAAATGTCTAATTAATGTTTAATGAATGTGCAATGTTTATTTAGGTTGTTACCATTTGTACTAGTAAAAGTAATGAGTCAGTAAATATCCTGGAAAAAACTTACTGTTAAGCTACTTGATGACATAAGATTATTTCCATATAATAGCGGCATATCTCAGAAATATTGTAGGTTCCGTTCCGGACAACCACAGTAAAGCGAGTCACATGAATTTATTGATTTCCCAGTGCATATAAAACTTAGGTTTGCACTATACTATAGTCTATTCAGGGTGCAATAGCATTATGTCTAAAAAACCAATATCTAACTAAAAAAATACTTCACTGATGAAAAATGCTAACTATCATCTGAGCCACTAATGAGTCATAATCTTGTCGCTGGTGGAGGGTCTTGCCGCAATGTTGATGGCTGCTGGTTGATCAGGTAATTACTAAAGGTTGGGGTATCTGTGGCCATTTCTTAAACTAAAACAACCGTGAAGTGTCCCACATTGATTGACTGGTCTTTTCACTTGAACACTTAGAGACGATTGTAGTATTGTTAATTGGCTTGATTTCAGTATTGTGTGTCTCAGGGAATGGGGCGCCCAAGGAAAGGGAGAGAGGTGGGGGAACGGCTGGTAGGTGGAGCAGTCAGAACACACAAAACATTTCTCAATTAAGTTCACCATCTTATATGGGCACAGTTCATGGTGCCCCAAAATAATTATAATAGTAACATCAAAAGTCACTGATCACAGATCACCATAACAAAAATAATAATAAAGAAGATTGAAATTTTGTGAGAATTACCAAAATGATATAGAGACGTGAAGGGAGCAAAGGCTGTTGGAAAAATGGCACCGATAGACTTGCTAGTCACAGGGTTGCCACAAAACTTCAGTTTGTAAAAAAAATGCATTATCTGTGAATAGTGATGAAATGAAGTGCAATAAAACAAGGTATGACTGGAGATTCCTTAAATGGGATTACTGTGCCAGGATAAATTGTAATTCTGCTCTCAAAAATATATCCAGATCCTGATCACCTCTCCTCATCCCCAATTCTACTGGAACAAAGCACTATTAGTTTTCCCCAGGATTTTTGCAATAGTTTCTAAAATATGCTCTCTATTTGTACTTTTGTTTTTGAACTCTATAGTCAACTCGTTCATTTAGAGTGATTTTTTAATACCAATAGTCTGATCATAATTTATGATTCTAAGGCTTTTGGCTCTCCAATGGATTCTCATTTCACCTGTATTAAAACCAAGTTGCATGCAATGTTTTAATGGTTTACATGTTGCCATAGGATCTAACCCCTTTCCATCTAACTTTGTGTCTTAAAACTAAGCACCCCCACCACCCCATTTTACTCAGCACACTCTAGACACTCAGCTCCTTGGTGCTACTCCACTCTCTCCAGGAAAGTTCCTGCCTCAAGCGCTCTGCACTTCTGATTTCCCTGAAATGCCCTTTCCTCAGATTTATACATGATTCAGTCTGTCACCTGTCTTATTTAGATTTTTGTTGAAAATCACCTTCTTAGTGATTTAAAGTTGCATTTCTCTTATCCTTACACGTTGTATCTTGCTTCACTGGTTTATTTTTCATTTCCACTTAAAATAATTTGATATACTCTATATTTTACTTTTGTATTTGATTATGATTTGTTTTCTACTACTAGAGTATAAATAAAATGAAGGGAATATTTTTTTTCTATTACTGTACCCTAGAAGTTGCCTGATACATAACAGGTATTGGATAAATATTTGAGGAACAAATGCATAAATTAATTGTTCACAAAAAAATTCCCAAGAAAACTTTTTCATTATGTTATTTATCAAATCTTTTATTTTTGACACAAAACTATGTTATATTGCTCTCTCTCTGTTTCTACTTCTCTGAATAATTAAACTAAGACGCCTAAAAGAAGAGTTGGTTACAAAGATAGCAAGGAAAAAAATAAATGCAATTTTTAAGTTTCCTCATAACCAAGCCCACCACCACCACCAATATTCTATCCCAAACTGTTGTATGGGGAGTGGCATCATGGAAATTGTAGAAGAGAAAGAATAGAACCTCCACTGAAGCAACTGTTAAATTGACAAAACAAAAAACCCAAAGCAAGCAAGCAAATAAAATACCTGAAGGAATAAACATTATCAGAACTCTAAAATCTAATCAAGAATTTAAAGCATCAGGGGAGTGCTTAATGAAGAAAGTGACTGCTAAATTGTGCTCTTAGAAAACATCCCTGTCAAGTCACTGAGTAACTGCTAAGATAATGCAACAGAGACTTCAGTGATCACATAGGAAAAGGAGTAGAGTCTCTGTGAAAATAGTGTGGAAAAGTCACTTTAGAAAATAAAAAGATGACTCCAAACCTCAACAATCAACAACAAAAATCACTGGAGAGGAGGGAGAATCCTCATTTCCAGAGTCACTGTATTAAAATATTCAAAATGTCTAGTTTTCAGCAAAAAGCAAGGCAAGACAAAATAAAACAAGGCATAAAAAGAAAGAGGAAAGAATGTCCCATTCACTGGTAAAAAATTAATTGACAGAAAGCCTCTCTGAGGAAGCCCAGGCATTGGATATACTAGATAAAATCTTTAAATCAACTGTTTTGTATATACTCAAAGAGCAAAAGGAAACTTTAAGCAAATAACTAAAGGAAACCAGAACTATCTATGAACGAACATAGAATATCAATAAAGAGATAAAAAAATGAACCTAATATTAATTCTGGAACTTAAAAGTGCAATAATAGAAATGACACAATCATTAGAAGTGTTCAACAGCATATTTAAGCAGGTATAAGAAAGTATCAGTGAACTGAGTGATTAGACAATTAAAATTTTTCAATGTGAGGACAGAAAAAATAATGAAGAAAAATGAACAGAGTCAATGAGACCTATGGAGAAGAATCTAATATACCAACACATGCATTATCTGAGTTCCCAAAGAGAAGAGAAAAAGAGGCATAAAGAATATTTAAATAAATAATGGCTGAAAAACTCCCAAATTTGACCCAGCCATTTTTCTTCTGGGTATATATCCCAAACAAATGAAAACAGGTACTCCAACACATATTTGTACAAAAATGGTCATTGCAGCATTATTGAAAATAGCCAAAATGTGGAAATGACCCAAATGTTCGTCAGTGTATGAATGGATAAACAAATATGGCATATATGTATAATGGAATACAATTCAGCAATAAAAAGAAATAAAGGACTGTGGTACATGTTACAACATGGATGGACCTCAAAAACATAATTCTAAATGAAATAAGCCACACACAAAACATCACATATTGTATGAATCCATTTACGTGGAATAGGTAAATCCCTAGACATAAAAAACAGATTGGCTGTTGCCTGAGGCTGGGAGGAGGGAACGAATGAGAAGTTAATGCTTAATGGGTATGGGAATTTTGTGGGGGATGAATAAAAGTTTTTGGAACTAGATAGAGGTGGTTGAACTACACTTTGAATATACTAAATGCCACTCAATGGGATGCTGTAAAATAGTTAATTTTATGTTACATGAACTTGACCTCGATTAAACAAAAAACTATTGTTAAGCAGTTATTTCTTGCAGAAGCTAATGAGCATCCTTCTTAAGTAGCCCACAGGGGGTTCAAATGATCTTTAATAGATAACTACAAATTTACATATGTCTATCATGTATGCTTTAAGGAAAGAAACATATCACATACAGTTGTTGTGATAATTGAAACATAATAACAAAGCATTTTCTTTCAATTCATAAATTTTTAGAACTCTGATATTTATAAGTGAGCTACTTCAAACCGATGTTTTATTGTGCTTTTCTCTATAGAGCCAAAAAAGAGGGATAGTTGAAGAATTTTTAAAAAAGTAATCTTTTTTAATGTGGTTTAACTCATGTAGAGAAAGTCATTTGGGAGGAGAAAATGTTATTATTAATTTAAAAGTTACCTACCATCATCTAAAACAAAAACAAGAACAAAACAAATTTATGCAGAATTGTCAAAATTGAATACTCTGACTTTTATCCCCTCCTCCAATCTTCTTCATCAAAAGTAACCATTTTTAATAGTACTTAGGGTTGGGTTCTCTAGTGGCTATCTTTATAAATTTAAATAATTTATCTGTCAATTTCTTAATTTATCAACTTGTGTTGAATTTGGTTGACTCTTCATTTTAAAGAATAGGAATAAATACAATTTTATCTTCAACTCAGTCCTCTTCATTTTTTTTCATTTAAATCATTTTATTCCATTGTTATACTTCATGAATTTTTAATATGTTTTATGAGTCATCAACTTCAGATGTTGTGTTTTTAACTCACAAGTCAAAAAGATGAGGAAATTATTCTCTATTTCTAACATCTTCTTTTCTAAATGTTGGCAATTTTAAGGTCTTTAAAATGTCAAGGTTTGTAGCATTTACATTTTATTTTGTAACCATAATTGGATCTTTTCTTTGTCTTTATGAGTCTAAAAATGTAAGGCCAGTCAATACGGTATTATAGTTACATGAATATTATTCATGGGAAACTAATCATTTGACTAAACGCATAACTGAGACATCTCTGTTACTAAAAAGATTGGCAAAAATGTTCTCTCATCCACCACTGTATTTAAAATATTTAAATTATGTCAAGTTAAAAAAATTTTATTTTCAGTCTTAGAGTTCCTTCCATTCTGGGGGTTGCTTTGATAAACAATACACATTGGAATTATAGGTCTATTTAAAACTAAAGGTGCTGTGAATCCCCTCTCAATCAATGTTTAATACTGATCAACTGAATTAAAATTTTCAGTATACTTGTTGTCTTTAACATCAATTTCTTTTTTTCCTCGAAAGAATTCTTTATAACTATCTTATTTTAAAAGTTTAAAATGTTTAAAAGTGTTCATATGTGAAAAGTACTTTCAAGTGAATACTTGAGGATAATATGATATGCTGTGTTAATAGTTAATTCCTATATATGTTATTGCCTACATGTACATAGAACTAGAATTACAACTACAAGGTATCACAGAATTCCCAACGCAAACATGGCAAGTATATTATAATATGGTAAATGGCATACAATTATGCATATTTATATTTAGTTGATAACATTTTATTCATGCATATATTAGACAGTTGTTGATATCCACACTTTTGAGGGAAAACATTAGAAAAGGTCATGGTCCCAAATCCCCCAATTAATAACAGAATTGCAGGAAATAAATGTCTAAGAATATTGGAAATCTTTCATCTATATATGATAAATGTATTTAGTTACTAAGAATTATGCTTATTATGCCATGGCATAATAAGCTACATACTTAATAAGCTGCAGTAGCAATTGAACCACTAAATTGGTTTTACATGAATCTTTCATCTTCTTTACCAGAAAGCATTTAGGTGCAGTAGAGGATGAAGGTAGAGATCACTGCACTGAAATCAAGGTATCTGGGTTTTCATTGTAGTCCAGTCACTTACGGGGTACATCCATTACTCTCTGTAAATCCTCAGGCTCCTCATCGTTATGAAGGTAGTCATAATAATAAATAATATTACTGAGTTGCTGCAAAGATGAAAGGATTATGCGTGATAATATCTAACTTAGTCAATGGTAATTACTATTAATGTTACTCATTGCATTTTCTTATAAAGAAGAGGCCCATTGTAGACAACCAGAGGGAAATGGGGCAAGATGTTTTTTGATATATTGATACTTTCATGCTAGAGCATCCCTCGTTCAGCTTTCTATTCTGTAATATAGGATTATAATAATACCTATCCCCCAGAGTGATCATGATCAGGACATTAAGAGGAACATAAATTATGTGAAACAGTGTGTAAACTATAAAAGCTCTACCAATATTAGATTTTGAAATGGGTTATTAGGATAAGACAAAACATATCAAAAAAATCAAAACAGGCATTTGCAAACATTGTGGCTGTAAACCCTAAAGTTGGATGCACCATTTAAAAAAATACACATTGAGGCTTAGAATATGTTTCTTCTAGGTATGTTAATTTATATCAGTATTTGAAACAAAACCCTATGATATTACTACTAATTACAGATCATGATTATGAGTCACTGTGGATTAAGTCAGTAGCAAGTAATCATACAACTAAAAAGAACTGGGCTAGGATTCAACACACAGCAGCCTAACTCCAGAATAAATTTTTTTAAAGGTGCATTAAGAAACCTGTTTATATTTATTAACAAAAAAATTATTTAAAGGCACATCTTCATGGGTCTTCCAGAGAGAGCTGTGTTTTTGTTGTGCATTATGAAATTCAAAAGACAGATTTCAAATGTCATTTTTCAGATCTTTTATTAACCTATTAACTTGTCTGTTGTATACTTCAGAGTATATAAATGTGAAGGTGAAAAACAGGATCAGGGGAAATTCTTTCTTTAAAGAATAACCATTCCCCTTCAACTATAATTTAAAAACAAGAAAGTTGTAATTTTGAGCACATTAAAATTGAAATGGTGTTTTATCTGGAGCTGGAACTGAAGGAGTTAATTCAAGCAGCCAACAGTAGAATCTAAATCCAGGACAGATAACGTTGCCAGGCACTTGGGAAAATAACAACTACAGACCTGTCATGGCTGTGTCTTGAGTAATGGATTCATTCATTTTAGTATTTGTGTGTGTGTGTGTGTTTGTGTGTGCGTGTGTGTTTTTTCTTGCGGTACGTGGGCCTCTTGCCACTGTGGCCCCTCCTGCCGTGGAGCACAGGCTCTGGACGCACAGGCCCAGCGGCCACGGCCCACGGGCCCAGCCACTCCGCGGCATACGGGATCCTCCTGGACCCGGGCACGAACCCACGGCCCCTGCATCAGCAGGCGGACTCTCAACCACCGCGCCACCAGGGAAGCTCCATTTTAGTATTTTTAATGCAATTGTAAACTGACATTTCCCTCACAGTTTAAAGCAGGTTTTTTGATGATATAGCTCTAAGTGTGAAACCCTAAGTAAGTTATCACATATGACTGGCTAAAGTATTTCCCAATCCCATTTTTAAGGTATTGATAAAAACTCAATAACCAAGGTTTAAATCAGGAGGAAGAATGACATATGCTGGATCACAGAAATGTGTCAAAGATATGAAGAAAGTTGGTTAATATATGGTTGTTTATGAAGTACAGAATCTTATATTAAAAATAAGAACAGACAATCCTGGGATTAGTGTCAGTAAGTCAATATCCACTGTCAGAAACAGCATTATAATGCAATATCGACTGGCACTTTTATTTTATTCTTTTTTTTTAATAAATTTATTTATTTTATTTATTTATTTTTAGCTGTGTTGGGTCTTCATTGCTACTCGTGGGCTTTCTCTAGTTGCGGCAAATGGGGGCTACTCTTCGTTGTGGTGCGCGGGCTTCTTATTGTTGTGGCTTCTCTTGTTGCGGAGTATGGGCTCTAGGCACGTGGGCTTCAGTAGTTGTAATGAGCGGGCTCAGTAGTTGTAGCTCGCAGGCTCTAGAGAGCAGACTCAGTAGTTGTGGCTCATGGGCTTAGTTGCTCCGCGGCATGTGGGGTCTTCCGGGGCCAGGGCTCGCCTCGAACCCGTGTCCCCTGCATTGGTAGGCGTATTCTTCACTGCTACACCACCAGGGAAGCCCCTGTATTTTATTCTTTTATTAAATTAACCCTAATGTTTCCTTAGAGAATTCTCTATTTTGAATAACTTAAATTTACTCCTCCTGCCTTAACCCAGATGTTTGTGAACGTAAGTAGTTTTTTCTAGGTAGTGGTAAACTGATTCCACTACAAGTCTACAAAGAATAGCCCCTAGACAATGAAAAAACCATTATCGTGGAGAGAAGAAGGAAGCTTCCTTATGGAGGTGTGCTTCTTCAAATGATCCTATGGAGGGCTGGACTAAAGGCCACTCCCACCAGCATTATGAGTGGTTAACTTACAGAACCTTTCCTGGGAAATTTTTATGAAAGAAACATCTCCAGTATTCCATTACGTAAAAATACTTCCAGCCTACAGAAGCACCTAAATGTATGCTGCCTTAATCTGCCCCACTTTATGCTTATGGAATAAATACCAACAGGATACATGGTAGAAAAGCAGAAGCTGGTGCCTCTTTAGCAAGGGCCATCGGGACCCTATTTTCATAAAATTCTGATACATCGAAAAGAAAAACCCAAATTAAAACAAAGCAACCTTTTTATTAACAGTAGAGAACTCTGTGCTTTCTGCTCAATTTTGCCGTGAGCCTAGAGCTGCTCTAAGAAGTAAAGTTTATCAATTAAAAGAATGCTGTAAATAATTTTAGTAGCTAAATAAATGCCAATACCATCATTTAAAGGGAGCTCTTTAAATGGCTAAAAAGAGGTATGGTAGATATCAGAGGCTGAGAAAATACTACATGATGCGGAGTTACAGATACGTTGTAATTATTGTTAGTAATATTAGCCAACATGTATATAGTGCTTTACATTTTACAGGGAAGGCAATTCTTGATTTAAAATGAAAAAGAATTCCTATACATTGAATTCATTCTTTTCTCCGGGTTCACAGAACAAGTTAAATTTTAATAGCCCTTTTGACTTCTGTAGACACCCTGACCCAAAATTCTTACTCATTTCTGAAAAATTCACTATTAAAAATGAACTTGTTCAGGAGTGCTCTCTAAATTTGTAACTATCTGGAAGGTTTAGTGACTTTAACTAATAATGGACTACTGGACTGTCTGCTTAGAGCAAATAGGTTTATTTAAAAGAAGTAGGGATGCCGAGTACAGTACAGAGCACTTTGAATTTCCTCATTCCCTCTTCCTAGTAGATCGTAAAAGGGCTAATGTGAAGCTTGAAGAAAGATGCTCGTTCTCCTTTAGGGTTTTGCCAGAGATTGGCTTTTCATGTGTATATGAAGAAAGTGATCCTGCCAAGTACAGTTAAATAAGATTCTTAGTAAGTACAGGAGCATAATACTTCTTACAAGTCGTACTGGGGATTGGGGGAGGGGCTTGGTAGGGTCAAAATCTCAATAGTTGATTTCTAACTTAAATGATGTCAGGTCAAAGGAATGGTCATTGTGCCAGAATGGTTTTTTTTTTTGTTTTTTTGTTTGTTTGTTTGTTTTTGTTTTTTTGCAGTATGCGGGCCTCTCACTGTTGTGGCCTCTCCCATTGCGGAGCACAGGCTCCGGACGCGCAGGCTCAGTGGCCATGGCTCGCGGGCCCAGCCGCTCTGTGGCATGTGGCATTTTCCCAGACCGGGGCATGAACCCGCATCCCCTGCATCGGCAGGCGGACTCTCAACCACTGCGCCACCAGGGAAGCCCTGTGCCAGAATGTTTTTGATTTTCCCATCTATGTATTTTAAATTTTATCAATAAACTTTTCCATTCCACCTCTTCAGTTGAATGCTTTGTTCTGTGTGAAAATTCTATTTCTTCTTCAGAAGTTACAGATAAAGTTTTATCAGTGTTTGCAGCCTTGTGTTGCATGGGCATCTAAAAGCATTTTCTGAGAGTCTGTATTGTGAAGAATAATTGAATGTATGTGAGTGAAAGAAGACAGCAATGCCAAAGGGGCAAAGAGCCAGAGAGAGGAACGATAAGAAAGCCCAAGGCAATGTACCCTTCCATTAAAATTTTGCTCAAGACTTTATTTGAGTGAATTATCTCCTTCATATGAAGTATGATACCTTTATCCACGAGCATGGTGTACTGTGCATCACCTTGGCTATTCCATCCTGTTCTGTTCCATAACTACAAATCATGGAACTCATGTGAGGCATCATCTGATCAGGTCCTAGTGTACCTGTGAGTGTAACATTCCTACAAATGTGTTAGTGGATGGAAAGACAGATTCCAAATAATCTGAATGAAAGAAAACACAGTGTACACATACAACATTCTGTAGCCTCTTTCCTATCAAACAAAACAAAACAAAGAAAAAAATATGTATTGATTCCATGATAGGAAGTGTTGAGTATCTACCATGTGCCAGGCACAGCTCTAGACACGTGGCATGTACCAGTGAATAAAAGAGATAAAGACCTTTACCCTAGTGAAGCATAATTTCTAGCAGAGAGAAGACAATGTAAAATTAGCCTAATCAAAAAGCATTATCTAGGATGTTACAATGCTATGGAAAAAAGAAAAAGTAGGTCAGGATAGAAGGACTGGGAGTACAGGTCAAAGGGGAAATACACAGATTCCACAGAAAGAGTGATCAGTAATTAATTTGTGAACACATATTCCTATGAATTGAAACACTCAAATTTAGTTAGAAATGCAGTATTTCCAGGAAATTGTAGGAAGTAAGCTAAGTAAGGAATTAAGCTCTGACCATCTAGTTTAAGTAACAGTGATCAATACTTAGCCAATTTTTCAGCCAGGAGCCCAGATCTGTAATATATGACTGAAGGCAATGTATACAGTACAGGGTTTTTGCAAAATGGCATTCCAAGGCAGATCTGAAAGAAGCCCTTGAAATATGAAGAGGAAGATAGTGGGATGAAAAGGATGAGTTCTAAGTGTCCTGGACTGCTTACAGAGAGCCAATCATAGGGCCTCGAGAAGAGTAAGTCGGTATTGAGTTCAGAATGAGAGGTCATTTGAAGTAGGCTGAAGTTGTCTGAAATGCAAGCAGAAGAATGCAATCGAGAACTCCTTAAAATCCTCTCAGGGTGGAGAGCGACAAAGGACACCGTCTTGACTTCAATAGCTTGCACTTGAAATGATAGACAGGCACTAAAGCT
The DNA here is from genome assembly GCF_963455315.2 of Globicephala melas. NCBI lineage: Eukaryota > Metazoa > Chordata > Mammalia > Artiodactyla > Delphinidae > Globicephala > Globicephala melas. Next base: position 9,573,638 of record NC_083322.1, read on the forward strand.
AATATTTTGATCTGAACAGAAGAGGTGTTTTAGTCCGAAGGTGACCGGCAGGATTTAGGGGGCTGATTAAATTGTAGCCAAAGCAAAATCTATGTTGCAAAATATCATTTGTCCTTTAAAAGAGACAGGCTGAGGGATTTTAATGTGGTAAAAGGATGAGGACAGCTGTAATTTACTCAGCACTGAAATGATAAAGAATAAAAAGACCATATTTAGACACCAAATTGGATTTTCCCTGCAGAAAATGAATACCAAGAATGTAAATGTTCTTAATATGTTTCCTAATATCAGAAAGACTGCAAGGGGCATCTGGTGAAAACGAATTATAGACCATGCAGAAGTCTGTGTATAGAAAATAATAAAGTATCAATAAGTGATTCGTGAAAGAAAATTGAATCGATGCAAACATTTTCACTTGAATCTCAAATGTAACTTGGTTTGATCTTAACAGATTTTTTGTAAATGGTAGAAAATAAGAAAGAAGTTTCTCAAATTTGAGGATCAAACAAGGGAATAGAAAGAGAATTAAAAATGTATTGATCTACAATTTGATAACCAGATGACCTGCCAAAGAATTCCTAAAGAAATTCATTGTGATTAAACGGTTAAATTATATTAGGACGTGACACCAGGGTTTAAAATAATGGCAGATCTGTACCCAGGTCTGACTGACTTTAAGAACTTTGTTCTCTTCATATCATACTGTCCTCAATGAAGGGAAAAGGAGGTCAATCAGGGTGCAAAAGATTTTAAATGTCAATTAATTATAATTTGATTTTATTGCACTAAAATATTTTCATAGAATAAAATGCATTGAAACCATGAAGTAGAAATCACAAGGAAGAAAAAACATTTACAATTTCATCATTTTATAAAATGCATCTTTGGTTCTCTCTCCTCTCTCTCCACATTTGTATTCTTGTACATGTACATATATACATGTACATTACCTTTTATGTACAATCATGTATATACATGTACATTACCTTTTATGTACAATCATGTAGTAGTCAGAATGCTTATTATCTTACTTAAGGTAAAACCATAAGCATTTCCAATTTGTTGACTAACCTTCCAAACGTCACTACTAATGCTGCAAAATATTCTATGGAATTTATGAACCGTTATTTATATAACATACATATAATAATTGTGAATTCATGTGTTTAACCATTTTGATAATTTTTAGTAAATTGTAGTTCTCATTTCTAATGATGCTCAAACGGATCCAGCATTGAGTATTAGGAGCTTCAAGTTGGTCCCAGAGTTCTTTTGACATTATCGCTGTCATCTTTTCTTTTTCTTTTTTGAATTTTATTTTATTTTATATTTTTATACAGCAGGTTCTTATTAATTATCTATTTTAAACATATTAGTGTATATATGTCATCCCAATCTCCCATTTCATCCCATCACCACCCGCATCACGCCCTGCTTTCCTGTCTTGGTGTCCATAGGTTTGTTCTCTACATCTGTGTCTCTATTTCTGCCTTGCAAACTGGTTCATCTGTACCATTTTTCTAGGTTCCACATATATGCGTTAATATACGCTATTTGTTTTTCTCTTTCTGACTCACTTCACTCTGTATGACAGTCTCTAGATCCATCCACGTATCTACAAATGACCCAATTTCATTCTCTTTTTTTTTTTTATGGCTGAGTGATATTCCATTGTATATAAGTACCACCTCTTCTTAATCCATTCGTTTCTCAATGGAATGCTTCCATGACCTGGCTATTGTAAATAGTGCTCCAATGAACATTGGGGTGCATCTATCTTTTTTGAATTATGTTTTTCTCTGGGTATATGCCCAGTAGTGGGATTGCTGGGTCATATGGTAATTCTATTTTTACTTTTTTAGGGAACCTCCACACTGTTCTCCATAGTGGCTGTATCATTTTACATTACCATCAACAGTGCAAGAGGGTTCCCTTTTCTCCACACCCTCTCCAGAATTTGTCATTTGTAGATGTTCTGATGATGCCCATTCTAACTGGTGTGAGGTGATACCTCATTGTAGTTTTGATTTGCATTTCTCTCATGATTAATGATGCTGAGCAGCTTTTCATGTGCTTCTTGGCCATCTTTTCGTCTTGTTTATGGTACCCTTTGCTGTACAAAAGCTTTTAAGTTTCATTAGGTCTCTTTTGTTTATTTTTGTTTTTATTTCCATTACTCTAGGAGGTGGGTCAAAAAAGATCTTGCTGTGATTTATGTCAAAGAGTGTTTTTTCTACGTTTTCCTCTAAGAGTTTTATAGTGCCTAGTCTTACATTTAGGTCTCTAATCCATCTTGAGTTTACTTTTACTATACCTTTCTAAAAATTTGTCCAGTTTTCCCAGCACCACTTATTGAAGAGACTGTCTTTTCTCAGTTGTATATCCTTGCCTCCTTTGTCATAGATTAGTTGACTATAGGTGCCCGGGTTTATCTCTGGGCTTTCTATCCTGTTCCATTGATCTGTATTTCCATTTTTGTGCCAGTACCATATTGTCTTGATTACGTAGCTTTGTAGTATAGTCTGAAGTCAGGGAGTCTGATTCCTCCAGCTCCGTTTTTTTCCCTCAAGACTGCTTTGGCTACTTGGGGTCTTTTTGTCTCCATACAAATTTTAAGATTTTTTGTTCTAGTTCTGTAAAAAATGCCATTGGTAATTTCATAAGGATTGCATTGAATCTGTAGATTGCTTTGGATAGTATAATCATTTTCACAATATTGATTCTTCCAATCCAAGAACATGGTATATCTCTCCATCTTTTGGTATCATCTTTAATTTCTTTCATCAGTGTCTTATAGTTTGCTACATACAGATCTTTTGTCTCCTTTGGTAGGATTATTCCTAGGTGTTTTATTCTTTTGTTGCAGTGGTAAATGGGAGTGTTTCCTTAATTTCTCTTTTAGATTTTTCATCATTAGTGTATAGGAATGCAAGAGATTTCTGTGCATTAATTTTGTATCCTGCAACTTTACCAAATTCATTGATTAGCTCTAGTAGTCTTCTGGTGGCATCTTTAGGATTCTCTTTGTATAGTATCATGTCATATGCAAACAGTGAGAGTTTTACTTCTTCTCTTCCAATTTGTATTCATTTTATTTCTTTTTCTCCTCTGATTGCTGTGGCTAGGACTTCCAAAACTCTGTTGAATAATAGTGGCAAGAGAGGACATCCTTGTCTTGTTCCAGATCTTAGAGGAAATGCTTTCAGTTTTTCACCTTTGAGAATGATGTTTGCTGTGGGTTTGTCATATATGGCCTTTATTATGTTGAGGTAGGTTCCCTCTATGCCCACTTTCTTGAGAGTTTTTATCATAACTGGGTGTTGAATTTTGTCAAAAGCTTTTTCTGCATCTATTGAGATGATCTAATGGTTTTTATTCATCAATTTTTTAATATGGTGTAGCACGTTGATTGATTTGCATATATTGAAGAATCCTTGCATCCCTGGGATAAATTCCACTTGATCATGGTGTATGATCCTTTTAATGTGTTGTTGGATTCTGTTTGCTAGTATTTTGTTGAGGATTTTTGCATCTATATTTATGAGTGATACCGGTCTGTAATTTTCTCTTTTTGTAGTATCTTTTTCTGGTTTTGGTATCAGGGTGATGCAGGTCTCATAGAATGAGTTTGGGAGTGTACCTTCCTTGGCAATTTTTTGGAAGAGTTTGAGAAGGATTGGTGTTAGCTCTTCTCTAAATGTTTGATAGAATTTACCTGTGAAGCCATCTCTTCCTGGACTTTTGTTCATTGGAAGATTTTTAATCACAGTTTCAATTTCATTACTTGTGATTGGTCTGTTCATATTTTCTATTTCTTCCTGGTTCAGTCTTGGTAGGTTATACCTTTCTAAGAATTTGTCCATTTCTTCCAGGTTGTCTATTTTTTTGGCATAGTAGTCTCAGGCTGTAGTAGTAGTAGTAGTCTCAGGCTGCTTTGTACTTCTGCGGTGTCTGTTGTAACTTCTACTTTTTCATTTCTAATTTTATTGATATGAGTCTTCTCCCTCTTTTTCCTGATGAGTCTGGCTAATGGTTTATCAATTATTTTTTATCTTCTCAAAGAACCAGCTTTTAGTTTTTTTGATATTTGCTATTGTTTTCTTTGTTTCTGCTTCATTTATTTCTGCTCTGAACCTTTTGATTTCTTTCCTTCTGCTAACTTTGGGTTTTACTTGTTCTTCTTTCTGTAGTTCCTTTAGGTGTAAGGTTAGATCGTTTATTTGAGTTGTTTCTTGAGGTAGGCTTGGATAGCTATAAACTTCCCTCTTAGAACTGCTTTTGCTACATCCCATCATGTTTTCATTGTCATTTGTCTCTAGGTATTTTTTAATTTCCTCTTTGCTTTCTTCAGTGATCTCTTGGTTATTTAGTAATGTATTGTTTAGCCTCCATGTGTTTGTGTATTTTGTGGTTTTTTCCCCTGTAATTGCTTTCTAATCTCATAGCGCTGTGGTCAGAAAAGATGCTTGATATGATTTCAATTTTCTTAAATTTACCGAGGCTTGATTTGTCACCCAAGCTGTGATCTATCCTGGAGAACGTTCCTTGTGCACTTGAGAAGAAAGTGTAATCTGCTGTGTTTGGATGGAATGTCCTATAAATATCAATTAAATCTACCTGGTCTATTCTGTTACTTAAAGCTTGTGTTTCCTTATTAATTTTCTGTTTGGATCATCTATCCATTGGTGTAAGCGAGGTGTTAAAGTCTCCCACTATTATTGTGTTTCTTTTATATGTTTCTTTTATGAAAGAAGCCAGACACAAAGGAGTATGTATTATGTGTCTCCACATATGTAAAGTTCAAGAATAGGCAAATATTTTGTAATGGGAACAGAAATTTGAATAGTTGTCGTCAAGGCAGTGGTGGAGCTTTTGACTAGAAGGGGCACTGAGGGGTATGGAAATATGTCAGTCCTAACATGTAAACATCTAGTATTAAAATTTAAAACATAAAATTAAATCATTTTGGTTAATACATTAAAATTTAAATAAAATTAGCAATGAACTGGGGTTGAGTATGTGAAGTTTAAAATTTCAAATGTGACAACTTCTCTATTTACTCCTGGGGGCATTTTTTGATTTATCATATAGCTAAAAAAATGACCTTTAAATCCTCTTACTGAGCTGAAAACCCTTGTAACCTAGGCTGACCCAAAATATTATAATATTTGTAGAGCATGGTAAAACAGACTGTAGAAAAGTGATATATTTAGATAATCTCTTTCTGTATACATTAGTTTATATATTTATATCTATGTCTGTATCCATATCTTTATCTATATATAACTTTCCATGATTTAGATAATCATGAGAATAAAATTGCAGAGCAAAGATAAAAGTTCCTTATAAATTTCTTTGGCATTGTTAAAATTAATATGTTTTCTATTCTTAACACATTTTGGCTTTGAGTACAGCAATCTACCTATAGTAGTTCAGTGACTATTTCTTGATTAATTGGTTTTTCAGTATTGATTGTATGTGGACAGACGTAAATATGTGGCCTATTCATCACTTTAATAGTTTTTACCATCAAGTATGCATTTTAAAAATGATTTATCCATATGTACAGAATTCCTGTTTGTGGGCTCCTGGTGACAACAGGATGATTTTTCCAGACATGTTCAATGACTCCAGAGTCTACTGGATGCGTTCACGGATGTTTAGCCATTTTTCTCACATACACGTGATGAAAATCTATAGAGAGTTAGATGAACTGGAAAACACTAAATATAAACTAACTTTTTGGATAAGTTTTGGTAGCAAAGCAAAGCTCAGGGATCACTCAGGTTTCAGTTGGCAGGTGTTTGCTAAGGGTCATTTACATCTGATAAGATACAAACACCTGTTTCCACTTAAATCACTTAAAAGAAGGGTGTAAGAAGGTGAATTCTGCCATCTTCCTTAAACTCCTTAATGACTTCCAGGTGGTAAAAAAGAAACAGTCTAGAGTTTTATCAAAAATTGTCTGTGCTCTACTGAATTTTTCCACTTTTAGAAATCCCAGTTCTCAAAAATTGGAAGTAACTTTTCCAACATCTCTGTGGGGAAGGAAACTTTAAACTTTTGATGATTTCAAGGTCACCTCAGTGTTACTTTAAATGCTTATGCATTTTATGAGTAAAATACAACTATGGCTTTATTTTCAATGAACCTACTTTTATTTTACTGTTGTGGCCTCTCCCGTTGCGGAGCACAGGCTCCGGATGCGCAGGCTCAGCGGCCATGGCTCACGGGCCCAGCCACTCCACGGCATGTGGGATCTTCCTGGACCAGGGCACGAACCCGTGTCCCCTGCATCAGCACGGCAGACTCTCAACCACTGTGCCACCAGGGAAGCCCAATGAACCTACTTTTATGTGGCCTTCAGACTTTATTCTGATCAATAGAAAAGCTACTGGGCTTTATGCAGTAAACAAGAAATCCCACATGAAGCTATTCACTACTTCTATCATTTCTTCTGTCTGCTTTACTATCTAATAATTATAAAAACCAACTAGAAAAAGAACCCAAGGTCACAAAGTCCAAATTATTCATCTTATTGCTATATGAGAAAAATATTTAGTAGAAGAAAAATTTATACTTTAGGTATCTTGGCTCAGTCCCATCCTTATTATAGATCAGTGCTTCTGATTTGCTATTCTGTGGTTCATTTCAAATATAAACACCCATTTCTGCACAAAATATTAAGAGTTCACTTAAACATATACAGTTATATGTAATTTATATGTTCAGCTTATATATATATATATATATGTGCATTTCACTAAGGATCTGACGTTAATTTTTGTAAGAAAGACATCTTGCCTTGCCTAATTTTCACAAAATGAGAGTGGGGGAAATGAATGAACAAGGTTCCTCAAAGAGTTTAAAGTAATTTTTTCATAACTACTTAGTTCTTTAGTTTAAATGTGTAGTATCTGTTCTAGAAGGAATCCTGGGTTTGGCAGTTAAGTATGTGTGTTTGGCGAGGGGTGCTATGAACTGGAGGGGGTATGTCAAGGGTAGGAGCCATATTGGCCACTTTGAAGAAGCTGAGTTCATGTGTAGGGGACATTCAGAAAGAGCCCCTGTCTGATTTTCAAACATTGTTGTTAGTGCTGGTGCCTCTGAGGACCCTGGGCATTTCTCATAGCCACTGACTCTCAAGTGAGCTTTCTCAGTGTGGCTTTCCTGAACTTCTGACAATAGAGTCAAAGACAGATCCTTCCAGAGAAGAAAATGGAGGCATACTTGTCTTTCCAGCTTCACTTCCTCCCCCAACCTATCACATGGGTTGTTCTAGGATATGCTTTGATATCCGTACTCTTAAAACAAGACTTTATTATTTCTGATAAAGGTTACAAATGGAACAACATGGGACAAGCTATTATTCCTTTGTCTGCCTGTTGTAGGATACATGTTTGGCACACTATGCCATAGCTTCACTTATCCTCTGAGGTAGCAAGTACTTCAATGGCATGCACATTTCTACAGACAGATCATGTGGGATTGATCAGCAACGGGTCCCCAAACACTATCTTAGAAGGCATAAGAGAGCCAGTCAGATCAGACTCAGAGTAGATCAGATGGCTTAGAGAAGGAACTTACCCAATTTAGGAAATGGGTTTTGTCTTTGATACTCTACTTTATGAAACCAGAATTATGGGACGTTAAAATATTGGCTAGAACTCAGACAACAGTTGGGAGGTGATCTTTGGCCAAGTACATTGTCATTCTTCATGGGAAGACTCCATGGCCAACTTTGAAAATCTTACTTATTCAGAGGCTAAAATTTTGAGTTTTGAGCTCAGACATGGATTTAAGTCCACTTTTGCCTTTTTTCTCTTTCATGAGTTCATTGAACTCCCTGTCCATTTCCACATTGGTAAAGAGGAATAAAGAAAAGGAATCTACATATTTGAATGGATATATAGGTTAAGTGAGATAAGGTTAAGTTTTAATTGTCATCTGCGTTATTAAGATTTGAATGATTTGATACAGAACTTCTAACTCACACTTTGGTCATGCTGAGATGCTGATGCTTTTGAAATGCCTCAAGATACCCAAATCCATATTCATACCCATACACATATACACGGACATTCACCAGGCGCATGTTATCCTAAACATGAGCATTCAAGGGTTAGCTTTTGTTCTTCTTTTATCACCCCAAATACAGATACATCTAAGATACTATAAGATTAAATGAATAAAAATGTAGCATTTATTCATTCAACAAATATCTGAGTGCCTACTGAACTTTAGGATACTACTGCCGATAGAGTGCCTATTTTTAATGAGTAAAGTTATACAATAAATACACAAATAAAAATAATGTCATGTATTGTGAATGTTTAAGGGTAAAACAGAGTAATGTGATAGATAGTGTTTGAGAAAGTACTAATAATCGTTGCACCACAGCACTGAAGATATAAAACCCACTTGCCAAGTCAGGTGTAGGGACACTGACATTTAAATTGATTCATGAAAGATGAAAAGAAGCACCTGTCTGAAAGGGGATTCTAGCCCAAAGAAATAACAATTAGAAGTCACAGGCCCACATGAAAGAGGTCAGAATGGCAGTAGAGACCAGGTAGGGTCACATGGGCTTCGGTAAAACAATAAGTGTTACTATAGTAACAATGGGAAGTACTAGCAATGTATGTCTTAACATTATTTTACCTCTTGGACATTTTTGAAAGCATCAGCTTTTCCTTTCCTTTTCACAACACTTTGGGGAAAACTCTTTTTCACTACAGTTTAATCCATGAGGAAATCTCTTGGGAATCTACTCTTATAATATTCTGAAAAGATAACCAAACCTCTACCTTTACCAGCTTGGTCCAAACCATCATCATCTCATGCTTAAATCATACCCTGTCTCAGGTTACATCCCCAGTACACTGACTCTGAGATAGAGATTCCCATGCAGGAAGTTTATTAAAGACAGCCCTTGGAGTCAAGACCTGTGAAGGAGTAAAAAATTGAGATCAGGTGGAATTGAACTGCTATTCAATCACAGAAAAATTTCAGCTGATACTCCAGGGATCCCTGGAGCTGTGATATTTTCATAGTTGTCCCAACTTCAGGCAAGAGTCCCAGGCTTTTACACTTTCCATAGTTAGCAGTGACTGTTATTAGAGGAGCCTCAGAGGGAGCTGCGTAACCTTAGGCAAGGTGATACTGAGGCTGATAGCAACCCCTGGAGAGAGATTCAGCTGGGAGCTCTTGGTCACAAACACTCCACCCTTGGAGGAATGAGTACCTTGTTCTGAAACCAGGATCCTGGTGGTATACCACGACGTTCTCGTGATCCATTCGCTTCAAACAATACATTCTGGGAAAAGTTCTTTCAGGATTCAGTTGGTCTCTTTTCCTGGGAAAATTAACAGGAGGAATGTTCGTGGGTGAACTTATGGTCACGTGAAGTCCCAGGATCAGGCGCTCTCCTTCTTCCAGGACCTAGTGGTAAGTGAGGAATTATTTCTGTCGATGTCTAATCCCACACCGAGAATAACGTGTCGTAGCTTAAAATGCTGTGAGTTTACATTGTGATTCCACATTTGGGCTTCCGTAAACTCTACACTGGATCTTTTCCCACCACTACTATGGCAACTTGAACCACGGCCTGAATACCTTCAGAGCCCTGTCTTGCTCAGTACCGGACTCAAAGCTGACAGCTTTTCGTGTTACTCACTAAATTGGTTAAAATGATTGTCTCAAATGTGCAATATGCTTCTTCCAAGACCTGCAGAAACTGAAAAAAAATTGAGTAATCCGAAGAGTTGTTGTAACTGTGAATTAGACCAACTATGTAAAAATTTAGAATTGAAATTGATTAAAATAGTAAGGACTGTGATTTTGATAGGATGTAGAGTTATGTGGAACTAAGGAATGTGATATTTATGGGACATCAATTTATGAGAATGAATCTTAGGTTATTCTCTGAAATCTAGGATAATTTGTGTTGACTATGAATATATTCAAGGTGATATATTTTAATCCTATGTTAAATAATTTACAATACAGTCTGCTATTCATATCAGTGGGTGTGGAAATATGTGGACACGAGGGCTGACTGTGTTCATTGTATTAGCCATTTTATTATATAAGGGACTAGAGCACCTGAGGATTTTGGTATCTGTGGGGACCATTACCCTGTGTGGATACTGAGGGACGACTGTATGTATTTTCAAGTACTATTGCAGGTTCCTCAAAAAAAGGGTAGTTATATAACCATGGTGGGGCAAGGCCAGCCTAATCATATGGGAGCCTCTAGTAGCAATGACGACGAAATGAAATATAAAATGTGTGATTATGTAGCCATGGTCTTGTAAGTATTTCCTTAATGGGAATAGCATAGATACTTGAGTGCTGACATACCCCTCCAGCCCTCTAGACAACTGCTACCATATATTCCCCCTTGCTATCCAAGTCTATACTCTAGAAATGTGGATTTCCTGCTCTGTTTTGCACGATGTTTCCAAACTATTCCTTTATATAGTCCAATCTTCTTTCCATCCGAAACATTTCATTAAAATAGTTCTTTCTAAAAATACTGAAGTGCATTTTCAGTCCTCATCTTACCTGGCCACTCAGAGGCATTCAACATTAGTCACCACTTCCTATTTCTTCAAGCAAAGCTCCCTTATTTTTTTGTGGTATCAGACACTCATTTTACTTCCTTCCTTACTTCATCACTTATTATACTCTTTTTTTCTTCTCTCTTTTTTTAAAAAATTTATTTGTATTGGACTATAGTTGATTTACAATGCTGTGTTAATTTCAAGTGTGCAGCAAAGTGATTCAGTTATACATATACATATATCTATTTTTCAAATTCTTTTCCCATTTAGGTTATTACAGAATATCGAGCAGAGTTCCCTGTGCTATACAGTAGGTCCTTGTTGGTAGTCTGTTTTAAATAGAGTAGTGTCTATACTCTCTTGATACCTCTTCTTTCTTTCTTTAGAATTTAAGTACAGTTCTTAGGCCCTCTTCATTTTATTCTGTAATTGTTTCCTACAAAACCTTATCTAAGCCTTAGCTTCACATATTCTTTCTCTGTTAATAATTCTATTTACTAGTCTCATTGGATATCTCACAATAATCTCAAACTCAACATGTCCAACAAACTGATTTTTTTATACTTAAAAAAAAAAGGTCCTTTTCAAATGTTTCTTGGCTCAGTAAATAGGACCACAATCAATTTAGCATGTCAAACAAATATAAAACTCATTGTCTTAGTCACTTCTCTACCATAGACTGGGTGGTTTAAACAACAAACATTTATCTCTCAGAGTTCTGGAAACTGGGAAGTGTGCAACCAAGGTGCTGGCAGATTAACTGTCTGGTGAGAGCCCACTTCCTGGTTCTTCCTGGTTTGCAGATGGCCATTTTGTTGTATCCTCCCATGGCAGAAAGAGAGATCATCTTTCTCCTGTCTCTTTTATAAGGGCACTAATCCCATTCCTGAAGGCTCCACCCTCATGACCTAATTACCTCTGAAAATCTGATTAACCAAATACATTGGAGATTAGGGCTTCACGAATGAATTTGGGTGGTGGTGGGGAGACACACATTGAGTCCATAGCAGTCATCTTCAGTGCTTTACTCTCTCTGAAACAAACAGCCAAGCAAATAATAAAACCGTAAACTGCCTAGGTTCCCTTTATTCTGTCTATCAGATCCACCTCCTTGTATTCTTTTCCATATTCTTCATCATGGTTTCTAGACTATTATCATCTTATCGAACACCATAATGATCTCACTACTGAGCTCTTATGTTAACAGGACCACACTTTAAAGCCATTCTTTACAAGCAGGAAGAGTAATCTTTAAAATGCAAATGTGATCCTGTTGCTAGTACTAAAGAAAAAAACATGTATTAGAAACAATGCAAAAAGAACACTGTATTATAAATCTATTAAGGAAGGATTAATTGGGTCCTCATAAACCTCCTGGATGGATTGTATTTTCTAGTCGCATTGCATGACTAATGTGCAATGTGAACACAGTCATTCCTTCACTTGAGCACTGACCAGTGAGAGAGAAGATTTTTAGATGTTGGGAAGAACATTGGTTTGGAGATGGAAAGGGCCAGGGACAATGGATTGGAAATAGGATGAATGGGCTATTCAAATTGTTACTTTTCATCTATCATACACAGTCCTGGTCAGATCATTACCCCCACTGGTTAATAAAAAGGAACAAAACAGCAGACCCACCTAAGGATAGCAGTATAGTGGATGGTATGTGGAGGGTAGTATAGAGATCCAGTTGCAAAGAACCCAAGTTGGGAGATTATGAGCATCCAACAATGACTATGACTAAAGAAACAAAAACAGAAAAATCAGAATAGAAGGAACATTTTTAGTTTGATAAAGTTGGAATATAAAAAAAAAACTACTGCAAGGATCATTTTAAATGTAGAGATGTTGATGAATTCCTGTTAAGTACTAAAAGAAGACAAGTTTGTCTGCATTAGTGCATTTATTAAGCATTAGTGCTTAATAAAGTACGAGAGATCCTTGGTTAAATAATGGAAAGTGGAGTGAAATAAATGAAAAAGAAAAGGTTTAGAAGGCAAGAGATATTATTTTTTTTAATCACATAGATTCAGCACATAAAAATCAATAGCATTCCTTTCTGCCAGTAATAATTAACAAGAATATAAAGAGAAAATAGGAAACCATTTCAAATAACTATAAAATCTATAGAGTATCTTAGAAATTACCTAAAATAAACACATACAATTTTATGGAGAAAACAGTTAATGTTTATATATTTGTAAAGCAACATGTGCAGATCTAAAAATGCAAAAAGTTTAACAAAAAGTGAGAAACTTGATGGTCTTTTTAATACAATAGCACTTATGTAAATTAAAGCATATATGCAAAAGAAGAGAATACCATTCAAGAATTCATATCTAAATAAATATAATGAAGGTGGATTTTAAAAGACTTGCTTTACACATTTGAGAGTAGTTGCATATAGGAGTAAGGGGATGGGATTGGAGATAAGGATTAAAAGAAAAATATACACTTAAAACAGTTTTTAAAGTCATTCTCTGTTCTCAAAATGTTGGTTTTATTCTTTCTTAAGAATAAATAGGCCATTGACACTTAAGCATGGGTCAGACAAACCTCTCTGTCTCTGTGTCTCTTTAGGATTCCACATTATTTGTTTTTTCAATGTTAAGCTATCAGCTGCGTTTTTAAAAACCATCTCCATTATATAATAGGTCAATTTCAGATTCCTATTTATCAACTGCTTCAACATTTTGTCCAGATTTCCTTTTAGTTTGCTATCATGATGTCCCACATGTCCGAAAACAATATGAATAAACGTTATTGCACATTTGTAAAGTTATCTTTCTCACATACTAATTGATTCATGTACTTGCTTAACATTTTAATACTAAATGTTATATAAATGGAACCCTGGTGTGGTATTCAAAATGCTTTTGATCATACCTCTATGACAAAAAGGTATGTTATAAATTAATTATTAAATATGACAATAAAATAATAAAGTAGAAGAAATAGAAAATCAGGCATGTCAGAAAGATGATGACTGATTCAGATTCAATAAGTATGTATTTATTGGTATAGGTATATAAAATATTTTGTGTCACCTTATTTGTCTCTTAAAATTCTCTATAATATAAGCTTTATTAATTTTATTCCTTATATAAGAGGCTCAGAGAAGCTGAGTTAACTGTCTATATATGGATTTTTAAACTTGGAGTCAGAATTTAAACTCAAGAACTCTAAATTTCAACTTCATAGGTTTTGAACAGGTTACCCCTTAAAATAATGAAGAATACTGAAATATGTCATCTTAACTTAAGCATAATTTGAATAATAGGAGGTCACCTATATATTTATTATTGAAAGCCACTAATTCGGATTATATGGAGAAACAAACTGAAAAGTTCAAAGAAGAGTTTTTATATGACTTCCTATAGAATAAGAAATTGGACAATGATTACTTTCCATATAAAAATTTAAATATTAAGTGAAATGAATTTAAATAGAATAACCTTTACTGTTTAAAAGAATCACTTTGAAATATTTATTCTCTGTCTCTAGACTGAACAGCCTTAAGTAGAAACAAAAATGAAGGCAGATAAGTATGGTGGATCGTAGGCAGGCTAACCACAGTGGCACCTTTAACTGATACAATGACTCAATAAAATATAAAATGTGTGATTATACGATTGTGCCCCTGTAAATATTTCCATACATGAGAAATAGTGTAGACCCTTGAGTATTGACATATCCCTGCAACCATCTAGCCAAGTGTGGTCTAAAAAGCGAAAGGTAAGAGTCTGTACTTCTGAGCGCCCTCATCTGTGAATAAGAGTTCCATGAGGGCTACTTAGACCAGAGAAGACTGAATATGCTTTTATGAAGAATGAAGGAAAACAGAAGTGAACCACATCCACTTCTGTTAAACTTAATATTATGCAAGCCTTTTGCACTTCTTGTCTGCTATGCTGACAATAAACCGAAACGAAGACAGTTTGTTTTTCTTTCTAGTCCTTAAACCTGGAAAAGCCTGAGACTGAGCTGGCATACCTATATCATATTTGGTTTCAGGACCTGTCAATCCCTGCCTTGGTGACTTCCTGTGTTTGATAATTAAAAGTCTCATGCTGCCTTTTAGATTATCCAAAAACGCTATTTTGGTTTTCTGCTGAGATCTGCCCTAACTGAATAGCCTCCCGTATCTGCACACTTTTGTTCCTTTTCATTTGCATTGAAATGGGCCTGCGTCATGTCCCAAATCCCTTATGGTCCCTCTGTGTGCAGTCAGTTACACTGAAGAAGCTAATTTGTGCTAAGTTTTTAATGGTCCATTTTACTGCCCTTCTGGGAAATCATATTTATCTATAATACCAATCCCAAGTAATATGGTCAACCTGAAAGAATTACAGTATCATTGGAGGATAAGACTAACAAAAGCATTTCACAGAATGAACCACACTTACTTACCCTTCTAAATCTCTGAAAATGGTGGAGAGGAGAGGCATTTATAGGGAGAGTTTCAAAAGAAAGTTGTTGATATAATTGTTGCTACTAGATCACTAAAGATAATAATTGCTCAGAGAATTCACAATCCAGTCAAGTTCTCGTCTATTCCAGCATCTTACTATCAGTCTCAATGCATTGATTCCTCTCATTTCAACACACATAACATGACCCTTTGGGCCTCTGTGCTTCATCATAGACTACTCCGTCTGCTCGCCATGTCCTTTCTATTTCTTGTGAAATTGTGTTCATTCTTTAAGACCCAGTAAAAATATATCACCTTCTCTTGAAAACACCCTCTGTTGTTCTCAGGAAAACTTAATTTCTGTCTGCTTGTTTTTCTTATAATCTCGTTCACAAGGTAAATACAGGAGTTATCATATTATATAATAGTTATCTGATGACTTTTTTTTGCCCCTAGATGAAAACTATTCGGATTGGTTGCAAGCATTCCATGTGCAACTTAGTTTTTTTTTTTTCAGGGTTTAGCATGGTGCCTGAACCATAATATAGGGAAGCAAATGAATGAATGAATGAAAGAACATAAGACCTTACAAAAATGTAAAATTATGAGGAAGAAGAGGGGAAGGAGCTTCTAGCAGTTGCAATAACAGATTACTGTTTTGGATAATTTTACGTGTACTATTTGACAAGGCCATAGGGTGCCCAGATATTTAATTAAACGTTTCTAGGTATGTCTGTGAAGATGTTTCCAGATGAGGTTAGCATTTGAATTGGTAAACTGAGTAAAGTAGATTTGCCTTCCCATTATGGGTATCATCCAATCTGTTGAGGGCTTGAATAAAACAAAAACACTGAGGAAGGGAGAATTTGCTTTCTCTGTCTGGCTGCTGAGCTGGCCACTGGCCTTCTCCTGCCCTTAGACTGCAACTTCAGACTTGGACTAGAACTTACATCATGATTCTCCCAGTCCTCAGGTCTTTGGATTTAGACTCAAACTACACCACTGGCTCTCCTAGGTCTCCAGCTTGCAATTGGAAGATTCTGGGACTTCTCAGCCTCCATAATCAAGTGACCAATTCCTTATAATAAATCTCATTCAGGGCTTCCCTGGTGGCGCAGTGGTTGAGAGTCCGTCTGCCGATGCAGGGGACGCGGGTTCGTGCCCCGGTCCGGGAAGATCCCACATGCCGCGGAGCGGCTGGGCCCGTGAGCCATGGCCGCTGAGCCTGCGCATCCGGAGCCTATGCTCCGCAAAGGGAGAGGCCACAACAGTTAGAGGCCTGCGTACTGCAAAAAAAAAAAATTTGTTGAAAACTAATATCAGTCCATAAGTCAACAAGCTACCAGGTTGTAGGTAACTTCATGATGTATTTTGTCTCAAGCGAATGTTAGTCATTTTCAGATTTTTTGCTTTTTTAAATTCACTTTTGATCAGGTAATGTATTGCACTTTTTCCATTTTGTGAACATCTGCTGCTTAATTATTTCCATTTTTATTATTACTTCAGTTACTTCAAGAGAAGACAAGTTATTTTAATTGTAACTAGGGAGCTATCATTATCCACATGTAGGTATAAAATAAGATTGTATTAAAATCTGGGAGCAATTTTAAAGGGGAGACATTATCTGCTATAAAATTTAGAATTTTTTGTATCATATAACATATTAAACTTATGTTAGTATCATTGAGAAGGATGTGTATGGCTTAGTGGGTGTAGCTCAAATTAAATAACAAAATAAACGCAAAATATAATGGTTGTACTACCTATTTACAATACGTTGCAAAATCTATAAAGTTACCCATATTCTTAGAGGTGAAAGTCTTTTCATTCCAAGATGGGTTACAGTCCATAAGAATAAAATCATGCTGAAGATACATAGCGCTTTAGAATACTGTTTCAATATAAGATGTTTGAACAGAATCACTATGACAAAATATTTGAAATTTGTTTTCCAGTTTTAAAGTTACATTTTAAATTATTATTCTCTATTAGTCTAATTAAGCATGGCACATGAAGGACCTAAATTCATAACACTTATGAATTTGGCTTTTAAAAAGTACATGAAATTCTTTGTTATATCTCTACTTGCACGCTGCAGGCTTCTGTTATACTTTTAAAAATTCAAACAAATGTATACTAAGAATATGTGCAGTATGCAAATCAGTCAGCTATTTAATTTTCTCTGAATAGAATTTCTCAACCATGGGAGCTAGACATCTTGCTAATGTTGCAGTTTATCTGCAGAATACAAATGAATGGCTTTTAGGATTGTGGTGACCCTCAGGGATGATATTTTTGATGATCCCATACATGCTAGGAATTTCTCTTCTTCTCTCCTTTCTCTGCCCATGAGTAAGCACAGCTGTGGTTATTAAAATATTGGGGAAAAAGAATGCCCTAATACTAGCCCTGTTAATCCCAGGAATTAAGTAAGGCTTGTGTTGCAATAAACCCAGCTGTTAGGGAGTCACAAAGCACAATTCTCTTTCCAGATTTCCTGTCAGTGACAAGGAGACTGAAATAAATGAATAGTATATTTGCCATTCCAGTTTTCCAAATACAAGAGATATTTTCAAATTTTTCCCTATTCTTTGGAAACAGTATATTGTTCCAAATTGACTTATATTCTATGCATCTATGTTCCTGACACACACGTGTAAGTTTTCATTATTTTGTAAAGAGATGATAATGTACATATAAAATGCTTAAGCAGCTACAACCCCTTGAATATCTGCAGCTAGGGATTGGATTGTTTGCTTAATGGCAGAAGTATCCTTGTGTCTGTTTGTCCAGGAGTAGGGGATAGGAATTTAACAACGCCTTTTGAGGCAGGAAATAGATGGGCTCCAGGCTAGACATTTACAACTGGCTTCCGGTTCACACTTCCTGGGGTGAGAAGAAGATGGGCTTCAGGCCGGTCGTTTATTACCAACCTCCTGTTTACATTTCGTGAAGCAACAGACAAATGGGCTCCAGGACTACATAGTTATGACCGGACTCCTGTCTGTATTTTGAGGTCTGCACCTCGATATAAAAACCAGTAACAGAAATAGGGTAAATAACAGGACATTGGACATTTTTATGGCAGGGACAGAATGGGACTAAACCCTGTTAGAAGATCAAGAGGTCATACATTTCTCATCCTTGGGGCAAAGGAGACATTGCACATGCGCAGAAAGGCTCCTTGGGGGTCAAAAAGGAGGGAGCACCACCCCATAGTATGTGATGCTAAGGCTGTCCCATAGACCTCTGGGCTGTAATCCTTCATGGAAAAAAGTTGCACACGCATGTTGGGGAGGGTCCTAGGGCAGGTCGATGTGGAAAAAGAAACCAGATAATTGGCCAAAAGTAAACAAAGACCTGGAAGATCTGCCCTGTATATAAATGATATAAGAGCCTCTTCACTGCGCTCGTCCTCATTAGGGAGGACGCCCACACCCTTGCTCTCTGGGTGGGCATCTCTGCCTTGCTTCTGTCTTGACTAAATTGTTTCTCTGTGCACTCTCCCACTTGTTGGTGCGTTATGTCTCTAATAATAAACTTTGTACCTGTTTTTACAGTTTTGCCTCTGTGAGACACGCTTTTTTTTTTTTTTTTTTTTTTTTGTGGTACGCGGGCCTGTCACTGTTGTGGCCTCTCCCGTTGCGGAGCACAGGCTCCGGACGTGCAGGCTCCGCGGCCATGGCTCACGGGCCCAGCCGCTCCACTGCATGTGGGATCTTCCCAGACCGGGGCACGAACCCGTGTCCCCTGCATCGGCAGACGGACTCTCAACCACTGTGCCACCAGGGAAGCCCGAGACATGCATTTTTCACTGGGGACAAGAGCCAGGGTGTGTGGTGGCCAGGATTTCTGGTTTTCATCCAGGCTCCCCAGCTTCAATTCCTGGGCAGGGAATTAAGATCTTGCTTCACGCCACTGCTCCCTGCTGCCTCTCTGAGATCACTTTCACCATGAAGCTAACCGGAAATAGCTCTTATTGTCAATACAAAATAGTAGAATATTCTACTTGTAAAAAGTTGACCATCACCTCTCAAGTTGGGCAAGACAGGCAAAATCATAGCATGGAGAAGTTTAAGGAAGTATTATGAGTTAAAATATAAAAATCAGAGAAGTTGGGATGACATATTTTCCCCTAATCCTCCAGCTAAGTACAGCTAAATATCCCTGGACATTTCATATAAAACAAATATTAGGATGCTCTGAAAATGGGAACAGGAAGGCAGCCAGGTTAGGGATCTCATTTGCCATAAGAATGACATGGTTATCAGTTCCCTGGGCTTTCATTTTGTTTTGTATATTTCACACTTGAAGCTGAAGAAGGTAGCAATTCAGAAACACCAAGAGGGGCAGGAAAAACAAACAGACAGAAGAAAAACAGCTCCAACAAAAGGCTATTTCTTCCAGCCCTAGGACTGGGAATAAAGCAGAGATATCTGTTCTCACCACTCTTATTCATTATAGTGTTGGAAGTTTTGCTGACTGCAGTAAAGCAAGAATAGGGCAGAATTAGTAAATAAAAGGCATACAGTTAGGAAAAGAAGAAATAAAACTCTCCTTTTTTGTGAAGAACATGATTATCTATGTAGAAAATCCCAACTAAGCTACCAAAAAAAAAAAAAAGAATCCTAGAACTAATAAGTGAATTCATCAGTGTTGCAAGATGCAAGACAAGTCTTGAAAATCCATTGTACTTTTATATATTACTGTTAAACACATGGACACAGAAATAATTAAAAATACAATATCATTTACAGCTGCTTAAAAAGAATAAATTACTTAGGTATAAATAAAATACTTAGGTAGCAGTCTAACAAAACATGTACAAGATCTCATATGCAAAAAACTGCAAAATGCTGACCTAAATAGATGGAGAGACAGATTGTGTTCATGGACTGGAAGACTCAACATAGTAAAGATGTCATTTCTCCCCAAATTTATATGCAGGTTTGACAAATTCCTGTCAAAATTCCAGCAGGATATTTTGTAGATGTTGATTAAAATATTCTGAAATTTATTTGAAAATGGAAAATAACTGTAATAGTTAAAATAACTTTGAAAAACAAGAATAAATTTGGAGAAATGAGTCTACCTAATTTCAAGACTTTTTTATAACTACAATATTCAAGACTATGTAATATTGTAGGAATGATAGACCTATAGATAATGAAACAGAATAGGGAAACCAAAGATAGATGCATACGAATATTAGATTTTTGACAAAGGTGAAAAAATAATTAAATGGAGGAAAAATAGTGTTTTTTAAAAATGGTGCTAGAGTAATTGGTTATTCATAGGCAAAACAAAAAAACAAAACAAAAAAAACCTCCCAAAACCTCAACATAAGTCTCACACCTAATGCAAAAGTTAACTCAAAGTGGATCATGATTTAAACATAAAATGTAAAATCATAAAACTTTTAGAAAAAAATAATCTCAGGAGAAACTTATCAGGATCTAGGGTAAAGCAAAGCCCTGACACCAAAAGCAGGATCCATAAGTTGAAAGGTTGATAAATCAGATTTCATCAATTTAAAACCTTTTTATCTGTGAAATGCTCTGCTGTTAAGAAAATTTAGAAAATAAAAACAAATCAGTTGTAAACAGTTAAACAGAGGGGAAATGTTATTAATTTTGGATACTACTAAGTTTGCTTATTAAATTTTGAAGGCTAAACACAAAAAGGATAGACGTAACTTCCAAAATAGAAGAGAAAAATTTGAAAATAGAGAAAAATAAAAACTGATGACATATTTAAAGATCATGTAAAAATCAAAATGGAGTAACTCTCGTTCAGGCAAGAAAAATAAAGCCAGGTGGCCGTGGAGGATGTGCTTTCAGACAGGTTCCTGAATCACTGAGGAATTTGAATTTTCTCTGAACTGTATCAAACTCTAGGACACCACCAGGGGTTTTCAAAACAGCATCTGCTGGCAGCTGTTAGCTGCAGCCTTGTAGTTTCAAAGCCCCCTCCCCCCCACTTTTGCAACTATGTAATCATTTCAGACCCTAATCAATCCTTGATTAGCAAGCACCCTTTCTTCTTGCCAACTCCAATCCTAATTCTTGACAGTTTATGGTGCAATCTTGTGGCTTTTTCCTTCATAAGCCTCCTCCAGTTTGCAGTCCGGCAGAACACAATTCAAATGCTTCTTGAATCTGTGTCTCCCGGGCTGCAGTCCTAACAAACCTCAAATAAATGCCTCTTTATTTCCATCAGGTCTCCATTTCTGAAATTTTGTATAACAAAACACTCAAGCCAAAGAAAGCAGATGGTAGAAATAACCCCCAATACATGATTAGTCATAATAAGTGCAAATGTACTCAGCTCTCCAGTTAAAAGGTTGAAGTGGACAGATTTAGAAACAAGCCAACAAAACAGCCAGCTCTCAGCTTTTAACAAGAAAAAAAATTGAAGTAGTAAGGACACAGAAATTTTGAAATAAAAAGATGGAAAAATGATATATTTGGCAACTACTAACTGGAAGAAAGCTGGTATAGATTACAAACAAAAAGAAAAAAATTTGGAGACAAAATGTATTTCCAGACACTAAGAGGGTCATTACATAATGGAAAAATTTCAATTTAATAGAAGCTGCAACAATTTAAATAGCATATACATAATCACATAACCTCAAAGTATTATGAAAAAAAATTGACAGACTTATAACGACAAATTAAAAAATACCCCAACATAGTAACAGTTCAATACCAGCTTCGGTAGTAGAACCGAAGGAATAGTAAGAACATAAAATATTAGAACAAAATAATTAACCTTGGTCTAGTGGATACATATTTTATAGTACTTTGTGTCACAAATGGAGGAAAAAAATGTTCCAAGAACTACTAAAATAATAAATAAATAAACAAGTGGACCATACGCTTGACCAGAAAACAAGAGTCAAAGAAAAAATCTAAAGATTCCTATTATTGATTGCTATCATTAAAAATCACATTGTCTGACCAAAATACAAATAAATTAGAAATAAGTAATAATAGTAACAATAATAATAACCCCCTTAAAAGCATTATACATATGGACACTATAAATCATAATAGTAATTGTATGAAAAGCAAAAAGAAATTCTATGAAATTAGAACCACTAAGAAATGGGAGATAAAAATATTAAATATCAAAGCTTGTGAAATAAATCTATAGCAGGAAAATGATAACATCCAATTCTTAGAGTAGAAAAGAAAGACTAAAAATATCTGTTTTTAGATAGAAATAAAGCAGTAGAAAAAGTCAAAAATAGGAGGAAATAATACAGATAAAATCAGAAATATATTTAATAATATAAGTAAACAAAGAGGCAATAGGGAGGACGAACCCACCCAAAATGGGTTATTTGAAAAAACTAATGAAATTGTAAAACCTCTGGTGGCATTGCTTAAAAAAGAAACAGAGAGTTATAGAGGACAAATAAATAATATTAGAAGTAAAATGGTATGTACTTGTAGCAAATAGAGTAGTAGCCTGAGCAGAATAGGATTCTGATGTGTAATGATTAAAGATGAGACTATTAGCACAAGTTTGGAAATTCAGAGATAATAAAGAGGTCATGCAGAAGGGTGAAGGGATAATTACAGGAATAAAATCCTTAAGTAGTCTGTCTTTTTTATTATAATGAGATAATTTCCAAACAAAAGAATTCTAAAATGTGTACCTTTCCACCAAGTACAGAAAGCATTATTTAACTCAGATAACAGCAGGTTATTCTGAACCTCAGTACAAATGACTGGGACAAATTTAATCTTCCTCAATGAGAGCAAGTAACTGGGTCTCAGATTATTAGTTAATTTTATTTTATTGTTGTTATATTTTCACCTGTGTGTTAACTTTATGTGAACAATTTGTTTGTATTTATCTATCAGAAATGTATCAGTTAGTTAATGTAAATTGATCTAGACTATATACCTTTATTAACATAGTAAAACCGCTTATATCTTGAGTACATTGTGTTGGAAGATAATTTAGGAAAAGCAGAATTAACATGTTAATATTATTAGGCAATATGGAAGCGGGATCAAGTACTGCTTGAAGAAAGTTTTAAAGAAAACTTATGTGGTGCTTCAGAATGTTTCAATGACTAATATTCCCTTTTCAGAGTTGATAGCTGCAGTTTGTAAATAGGTCTCAGATAATTACTGTTTTCTTTTTAACTCTCCAGTTTATCATGTTTATTATGGGCCCTTGTCAATGTGGATATGGAAAACAAGAGAGATTTATTAATAAGAATAGTTGCTTGAGGATTTATAGAAGAGGAATTTAAATGATATATTGAAAAAAAACTTAGGGAGGAAATTGTATACTTATACTATCTTCAAAGTAGGTTTCCACGATATTTGTCTTGCAAATAGATTCTATCAAATTAATCTATGACATTGATCCCGGGGGGGGAGAATAACACTTGAAGCCTTAAGGATTCTGAGGTCACTTCACCTATCTGGAAATCATATCCAGAAACCACAAGAAAGGAAAACAGAGAAGTTTAATAAATACATGTCATAGTGTTTCATTATCTCACCCATAAGACTAAGAATCAGTAGATCCTCATTCCAAAACTATTTGTAAACAATTCTCATATGCTTGAACATAAAAATGTACATAGCCATAACAAGTTATAATGGATTTGAGAGACAGTTAAGAGATAAAAGAACAATAAGTGACAGCAGAGATCCTAAAGGTAAGGAATTATAAACCGTAAGAGTAGTCAATTAACTCCAAAGTGTAGCTTTTCCAGAATCAGTGGCAAGGATTGTATTCAGCGTCTCAAACATGTCATTAAATTATCTCAACCATTACCATGACTGAAGTTTATAAAGAAACGGAATCATCATATATTAAATTATGTATACTAAATATGTTGAATTGATTTAGAAAACAAAATGCTATCAGTGTCAAAATAGAACATTTTTTCTCCATCTTTTAAGACAATATCTATGTATCCATGTCTTTCTTTTTCTCTCCTTCCTTGCTTCTTCCCTCCCTCCCTCCCTCTTTCTTTCTTTCTTTCTTTCTTTCTTTCTTTCTTTCTTTCTTTCTTTCTTTCTTTCTTTCTTTCTTTCTTTCTTTCTTTCTTTCTTTCTTTCTTTCTTTCTTTCATCCTGGTTTCTATAAAACATTGGCATATTGATAGCTAGATGCCTGTTTTACTTCTCAAATTAACACCACCTGTAGGAGCCATCAATCTAATCATTACTTCCTGTCCCAGCTAATTATAAATGCTGTTGAACAAGACTTGACCTAGCACTGATCCTTACACGTCTTATTAGAGATTTCCTTAAAATGCAGTGTGTTGCCATTCATCATTAAATTTGCATATGAATCATCTTTTGCATTTCATTTCATGCTACAGTGCTCAGTTCCAAGCTGATCCTTGGACTAGATTTTCCTCTTGACTCACTCAACTTTTCAGGGAGCAAATCTGCTTCACAGTCACAGGTTGTACCTTTCTCTCCAGTTGTAAATATGTTCCTATGTGGACACATAAACTTCTGGGGACATTTTTTAAAAAAGTTAGTTCCAAGTGATCATAGCCCCCTAAAATGAAAAATTAATATTTAATATATTTGTACCATAGGGTTCATTCATTTCTTAAAACATTAAAATCCTGAATGTAATAATATATAAATCCTCAACAGTAAAGTGTATCTGTTAAGAACACTCACTTTTCAGCTAGACTGCCTTTGTTTGAATCCTGAAGTATATGCCATTTATTAATATGTGAAGTTTATTTAACCTTATCTTTACAAACGAATTTTCTTATAGAGATAATGTAGTACCTACCGCATAGAATTGTTGCAAGGATGAAATGAGTTAGTGTATATAACACCCTTACAAAAGTGACTAGCTCATAGCATTATAGAAATGTTTGCCATTATTATTATTATTGTTATTATTACACCAAGGAACAAAATGGTACCTTAATCATGTTTTTCAAATATCAAAATTATATCATTTGAAGATTGATACAATGGCCCTCTGTTCCAATTGTCTGGATTTATAATCTCAACATTTCCCAACAGGTCTTATTCTAAAATGAATAATAAGATTATAACATAGGCAGTCTTTAAAACTATCTTTAAAAGTCTATTTAAATATAATGTTTTAAGGCAAACATGATTAAGTCACAATTTCCATTTTTACTCTATTATTTAGCTTTTTATTCTCATTATGAAGTCTTTTATGCTTGATTACAAAAGGATAAAATCCTTCCTAATTTACTGGGAGTCAAAAAACTTAGTCATTTATTTCCTACTCAAGTGTCAGCTTTGTTGATTGAAATCCTTTCTGCTTATGTCTAAACTGCTAGATATATTTTGTTGTTTTTCACTCCTTCTGGTAGTCTGTGAAAAAAATAAAATGCCTGTGTGGGGATAATGAGAAGGGAGAAATGGTGAATACAGCATGCTCATCAAGGAATAAGTGTAGGAATTATAAGAAAAAGGAGACACAGGTGGTTCAGGAGAAGGAACACTGAGAATGGCAGATTGCTTAAATGTGCCAGTTGCTATGTCATGTGCTACAAATATCTCTGCACATTTATTCCCTAGAACAAGTATAAAAGTTAGCAACTATGGAGTTAAAAACTCCATTTTATACCAGAGGAAACGGAGGCATAGAGAATTCAAAGGCATTGCCCAAGACTACACAGCTATTAAGTGGTGGGGGTCAGAGTTCAAACTCAGTCTAAAAATTTGTGCTCTTAACCACTAAGTGCTTTTTCTCTACGTGCAGCATCTTCTCAATATCCTTGCTCTGATATTTGTTTTTCCCCTGAAAAAGTACACAAGAACCTTTTATCTGCGAAGCATAGCGATCAGAACAAGTAAATGCTGGTTGCTGTAACAGGCAAATCTACACACACACACACACACACACACACACACACACACACAGAGTGATATAACTAAATAATTGTATTTATTGCTCAAGTCCCACTCTGATGTGATGTTGCTGGCTGGCAGGTGCTCATCTAAGTAGTAAATCAGATGACAAGTCTTCTTCTATATTGTGATCAGGCCGTTTTCAATTTATAACTGTCACAGTCGCTCTAGGATTTGTCTATATGCCAGGTACTAAGAAACAGAAAAGAATATGTAGGATAGCATATTTTCATCAGTATGGCCTAAAAGTAACACAGGTCTTTGGCTGGAGCTCAGCACATGAGTGCTCCTAATTTCAAAGGAAGCAAGAGAAATAAGGTAACTGAATACTCATAAGGAAGAAGAGGCTGTTCTGTTGACTCTAGCTTTCTCTACAACTAGGAATATTAATATTCTATGACTTTTTTCAATTAGAGAACGATTTTTGAGGTTTATCTTCATTGTTCTATTATCTATAGATCTATCTACCTAATTATCTATAATTCCATTTATTTATAATGTGCTTATTGGTTCATTTCATATGGTTGTAATTAGGCCATTCTCTTAATTCATAAATTGACAGATTGGTCCAGTCTTGTTAACAGCAGGGAATTTGTTATGACAAAGTAAGAGCAAGCCATGGGAAGTAATGTTTACAAATTCGTAGAAAAGTACTCTCCGTTTATAGACCTCTCTTCATACACCTCTCTAAAGATAGAACTCGCTTCTTCAACTTTCTGACAATTTAAAAAGCCTGAAGTGATGAGATGCTCATTATTTCATTGTGCTATCACTGGTGCATTTCCACTCATACACTTCAACCTCTCTCTGATGTTTGTTCCTAATTCTGTGCTTATTCTTGTTCCTCACCATTACTTATGGGAACAATACCTACTCACAAAGGACTTCAGCCCACACCCCAGGGGAGAAGTTTGTAAAAGGTCATGAAATTAGGGGGCAGAGATCACTGGGTACTATTACAGACGACTGCCCCACTTTTAAAACATTCATTAAACTTTTTAATACTATAAACCATGCTTGCTGGAAGAAAATGCACAAAAAATATGCTGTGTTTTGGTGATGAATCATATAGTTTGATATGCTTCAATCTGAATTCTCAAAGTTAACGATACACTCTTTGCACAACTCTAAATCTTAATATGTCCTCCCAACACTTACAGAGGAATATTTTCTTTGAAAGAAGTTGCAGAAATTTTGTGATTTCCCATGACATCAATATACTACTTTTCATTTCCGTTGACATCTTTTAAAAAACTTTTTATACAGCAGGTTCTTATTAGTTAACTATTTCATACATATTAGTGTATATATGTCAATCCCAATCTCCCAATTCATCCCACCACTACCACCCCACCCTCACTTTTCCCCCTTGGTGTCCACATATTTGTTCTCTACATCTGTGTCTCTATTTCTGCCTTGCAAACCGGTTCATCTGTATCATTTTTCATTGACATCTTGTAGCTTACTTTTTGTCTCACTTTTATCCCCAGTGTTTCTCTTCATTATTTGAAAATTCCAAAGTGATCTTGCTTTGATCTTTCTTTCTGGACTGAAAGTATTCTCTTGTCTTCAGGATGTTCATGTTAATGCGTATTTTCATGTACAAAGGATTACACTTTCAGGGACTTCATGGAGTATATGAACTTGATGACTGCCATTGGCATTTGTTTAGGGAGATAAAGAAATGCGTTATAAAATAGCAATAATATCGTGGTTCTTAATGGCCATTCAGGAATGCCTGCATTCTCATATTAAAGGAAAACTCAAAAGATAACATAAATGGTATGGAGTCTTCCTTAAACACTATATTGTACCACTTAGAATATTTCTTAGTTCTTTTTTCCCTCAAAATGTGGAATATTTTTCATTTGAAGTGAATTATAATGAGTTCATCATAACACGTTCCATTTTTCTTAATTTATTTTAATTAACAATCAACTGATTGAAGTATTACATACAGCCTTTTTTTTTTTTTTTTTTTTTTTTTTGCGGTACGCGGGCCTCTCACTGTTGTGGCCTCTCCCGTTGAGGAGCACAGGCTCCGGACGCGCAGACTCAGTGGCCATGGCTCACGGGCCCAGCCGCTCCGCGGCATGTAGGATCCTCCTGGACCAGGGCACGAACCCGTGTCCCCTGCATCGGCAGGCGGACTCTCAACCACTGCGCCACCAGGGAAGCCCTTTAGCCATTTTTAAAGACTTTGGATTTTACTCTAAGTGAAATGGGGAGCCGTGGCAGGGTTTTTAACAGAGAAGTAGCAAAATTTGAATTATGCTTTGATAAGATCACTCTTCTGATTTCTTCACTGTGGAGAGACCATAGGAGGAAAAAGAGTATTATTTGACAGACTTATTAGAAAGTTATTACATGATCCAGATAAGTGATCATTGTAGCTCAGACAAGAGGGTTCGTGTGGAAATAATAAAAAATGGTTGTCTGGAGACGTGTTCACAATAGAGCCAATATGATTACTTCTGGTGTGAGAGAAAGGATGACTCAGATTGTTAGCTTGAGAAGTTAGATATAAAGAGCTGTCATCAAATAAGGTGTGAAAGTCTGCAATTAGAGTAGGTCAGGTGGGGAAGGTCAGGAGTTCAGTATTGGATGTATTTTGTCTAAGATGCATACTATATATCCAAGATGAGATATTGAATAATCAGTTGCAAGTGTAAGACTGGAGTTAAGGGAGAGAAGCTGGAGGTAGACATACACTTTTGGGCATGGACAACAGGAAGATGGTATTTCAACTCGTTAGACTGGATAATATCTCCAAGGGAGTAAGTGTTAATAGAGATGAAAAGGGCTCTAAAACTTGAGGCCCGCGGCAAACAAATACTGAGAGTCTGACATAAAGAGAAGGAACCAGTGAAGAATAACGAGAAGTAATAAAGACAAGTGAAGAAAGAGAATTAAGAGGGAGAGAGTCGTCAATCATATGTGTTAAATACTAATAATTAGTCAAATGATATGAGCACTAAGAATTGATACTATACGCAGCAAATTGGAGCTTACTGGCAATCTTTAAGAACACAGTTTCACTAAGGTGTTTGATGTAAAAGCTGGATTGGAATGGTTTTAAATGAGAATGGGAGAAGAGGAATTAGAAAAACTATAGGCCAATTTTTGGGGAGTCCAGGGAAGCAAAGAATGGGTCAGCAGCTGAAAGGGAAATAGGATCAGGAGGATATATGTGTATAAAAATAAAGAGAGCATGAGAATCTCATGATTTAGGAGTTATCTGTTCGTTATTGTGCTGTGGATCTCAGGCAGCATAACAATAGAAGTAAAAGAAAGAACGAAAACATATTCACTTGAAGTAAGGGATTGCTCAGGAAATACACCCATGGGGTAGATGAAAACTCCATGGACGTCTGTATTAATGAGTATACCTTACCCATTCTCTCGACCACTTTTTTCCATCCCCCATCTCTTTGTTTATTCTTGTTCATTTTGTTCTGTTCTATCTCCCTCATCTTTTTGAACACTAGTGATATACTTCTCTTCTCAGTATCACATTTGAGCCATTATTAGTCTTATAATCTCTTGAACTTGCCTTCCGTGAGTCATTAAACTTGACTCTTTCAACCCTTACCTTCACACAGCACCTTGACACTCACAGAACGACACAAGGAACTGCATTTGTACTGCCATCTGCTCCCTCTACAGCATCTACAATGCCGGATTAAATCTTCCCAGGTTCTACTGGAGTAGAGAAACTGGTTGATATCAATATAGGCACGACAAACTCTGCAGGCTTTCGCACTCCTATCCTTGTGATATTTATTAATTTTTTGGTCATCATTGACAACTGGTGCTTGAAAATCTTTTTAAAACATTTAATTAAGAAAATTATCGTTTGATTTTTTTCCTGAAAGGTGAATAAAAGATGCATTAATCAATCTCTGTTTGGAATGTGGAACACTTGTGCTTTGTGGGAGCTTGCTTGTGGCCGAAACTCTCAGCCCTTCTCCATTCTCCCCTTCTTCCTTTAGAAATAGCATATCTGAATATTACTTGGGCCCAGGGACTGCTTGCATAATGACTACGTTTTCATGTTTTCTTTAAAGAAAGGTATGGTCACATACCTGCAAGGTATGGTCACATACCTGGCTAATAGGATACGGGCAGAAGTGATTTATTCTACCATTAGGTTGCATCCTTAAAGTTAAGAGTTATTTTCAATACTTCGTTTTTTCTCTTTTTCCATTGGTTTCAGTACAGACTGTAGCTAAAGCCAGAGCATACATCTTAGACTATTAATTGGAAGCTCAAGATGAGTTTGACAGAACAATTAGATAGAAGGATCTGGATCTCTAATGACTGTAGTAACACCAACGGGCTTGGATTGACTACTCAGACTTTTTTAGGTAAAGGAGACATACATTTCTACTTCTTTAAATTCACTAGTTATTTCGAACCTCTTAGTTATGCAGTTGAACTGATAATCCAAATAATATACTCTTTCAGCCTCTACTTTCTAATAATACTCAAAGACTGCAAGAAATATTGAAACTAAATAGAACTGGAAATTTTTCTAAGTCAGAAATCAAATATTTCTGAGTAAGCTATGATGCTTTCTTAACCAGAAATTTTATAACACTTTCTATTTATCAGCAGAGTTTGCACGTTTTATAAATAATCATTTGGATCTAACAGTGAATTGGAATAATATTGGGTATTCACAGATTGTTGATTTATTGTTCTGTGGAGTCTGCATATGGTTAAATATGTAATAATTCCGTGGCTGTTTCCAATGATTAATACCAGAACTGGCTCCACATTTCACTCATTCCTTATGTATACTTGTCTACCAGAATAATAAAGCACTAATAGATTCTTATTACTATCCAGGGCAAAATATGTTTCTCTTCAGCATTTTTGTGACTATCCTAGCATTTTACAATGAATGCCCAGAGCAAAATGAAAGAGTTGAACTATAATAGAGATGAAGCAAAAAGTAAATGACGAGGCAGGGTGCAGAGAGATATTTTTTTCGATAAAGATATTCAGTGTAACTCTTGTCCTCTGATAATGACCTATTAGAGAGAGTATTTCAAATTACTATTTCATAGAATCATAGGTCCTAAAGCTAAAAGGCATGTTAAACAGTAATCTTTTGCAAACCTCAACTCCCATGCAGGTGAGACATTAATATCCCTGGTTCATACTTTGATTAATAGCATTTCTCAAGATTACAAAATGGAAAAAAGGATTAGATCCAGGTTTCTACATTCCTGATATATGAATGCTTGTAATTTTTTGATAAAATTTCTTGATAATGTTGTGTAACGTTAGATTCGGTGATTCATTTATTTTTATTCATTTATCTACTCAATTCACTTTTAAGGATCTAAGATTGTAGGTGGGGCAACGTAAAAGTAAGTCAGAGGCTTGATGATTCCATGTGGCCAACGAAGTACATCAAAGTGCTGAGAAAACTGGGAAGGAGCTGGTTCAATTCTAGAAGAGAATCAGTTAAGTTTTTACATGAAGGGATTTCTCTGACCTTATTATTAAGAATAGTTAGATTTTTTTTTTTTTTTAATGGGAGGAGTAGGGTAGAGAAAGCCAGTGAGCCATGAAAGACCATGATGTGACTGAAAATATGAAAAGCCCCAAAGTCGCTCAGACATTGAATGGATTGGTGGAAGTGTTCAACAGGGGTCAACAGGGATAATAAGTGGTCTGATTGTGAGCTGTTTTGTAAATCAGCTAAGAAATTTGGCTTTTTATTTTGTAGGAAATAAACAAAAAAGATTTTAAGTAAGATAAAACATAGTCTTTTTTTTGTCCAAGCCATGCAGCATACGGGATCTCAGTTCCCTGGCCAGGCATTGAACCCATGTCCCCTGCAGTGGAAGCACAGAGTCCTTACTACTGGACCACCAGGGAATGCCCCATAGCCTTATCTTTTTTTTTTTAAGGTTACCTCCCACTATCCTTAGAGTTGAAGGTTAATTGAGGTGAAGAAATACTTGGGTCGTGAATAACATACCAAGTTTAGATATAATAATGGATTTCCTGAAATGGGGCAGTGCTGATGAAAGGAAAAGGGCAGACTTGATAGGAATTTCTAAATTAGAATATACAAATAAACATGGGGGCTCTAAAATTCATTGAAAGGCTGTGAGTACATATTTCTCCATGCTAAATATAGGTTTCTGAAATTAATCTTTCTGAGCCTCAGGTTTTTTTTGAAAGTAAAATAGCAATGAATATCCATCTCAAAGGATGGATAGGAACTCACAGGAAAAGTAAATCAGATAGTGGACATAAAGTAACTATGAGTGCCAGTTAAGTGGTAGGCATTGAATAAATGGTAGTTGTTATTATTTATTACTTTTACCATTGTTATTATTGCAGTGAATTTATAAATAAGTATCCTATAGGAAAATGAAAATAAAAATCTGAACCTTGGAAGAGAGCCAGGGATGTAAATGTCTATTTGACAGTCATTACTGTAAAGGTGTACAGTTAAAAACACAAAATTAGACATGTCTAATAGAATTTTGTTCATTTATTTTGTTAAAAAGGAAATTGAATTTCATGAAATTTGAACATCGTAAGTTAAGTGAATAAGCACAGGAGTCTGTTAACTATTGGCAATGAGTCTCCAGTGGAACTGCTAGATTTGTGCCTATGCCTGAATAAGTAAATTTCAGGCTTCAAAACATTCTCTAAGTAATAAAGTAGGCTGGCTTTAGGCCAAAATTCGAAATATGCAAAGTTTGTCTTCAGATGCTTCTTGTTCAAATCCATTGCAGGGAGTGGAGGGGGATGGTTAATAGACTAAGACCTGAAAAATCCCTAGGGGGGATTTTTAAGCCTTAGGCATATCATAGCATATTCTATTCTCTCCATCATATATTTTCATAAAAGTGAAATCAAATTAAATGAATATGTGAAATTGACTTGAAGGAAAAAGAAAATCACAAAAGGGAAACATAGTATTAGGTAAGCATAGAGAATTGTGTAGGAGACTTGACTTTTATAGGGATGGTTGGTACTGATGATGGGTAAATAAAACTCAAGTCATTTGTAGTGGCCGCGGACAAAATCAAAATCATATCTTTTGCTGACAGCAGGATTTCTAAGTCACTGCTAAAACCTGAGATGCTGGTGAACTTAAACATGATCTCCAAAGACAATATTCCCAGAATATCTGAGGTACGTATTTGCTTTCCATGATTGGGCACTGCAGAAAAATGACTCTCTCTTTCCATCCCTAAAAGGAAAAATCACCACTATCACCATCATAATTGTAGGTCACAGACACTTGTAAGACACTTAGGTTGAACCAGATCCTCTTTGAGCTACTTGTCAATTATTAACTCATTTAATTCAATAGCAACCTTATGAGGTAGGCATTATGTTATTATACCTATTTTACAGATGAGGAAGAGGTGTAGAGGGTTTACAGAACATTCCCAAGGTCATGCAGGAAAATTCCTTCATTTAGCTGGCTATCGTTTCCATGGGCCAAAAGTGTCTTATGGCTAATTTGACCATCCAGGGCAAGTAATCTTTTTGTCTGTTGGAAAAGACAGTGCTGCAGAGTGGTTAAAATTTGTTGCTGAAGTTCTGAGTGACATTTAAGGGAAAATGAATCCTGCTCTGACCAGCTCTCTGGCCTTGAGAAATATATTTAACCATTTTGAACTTGAATTTCTACATCTGTAAAATGAAGGTCGAGTGAAGGGAAAAATGGAAGTGTGATAGATCATTGTGAATGACACTAACTGGACCCCAGTGCAAATCCCCTAAGTCCTGAAGCGCAAGTGTAGATAAAGAGGAGATGGCCCCAGGGTTCTCATAGCAAGAATTCCCAGACCCGGAAGCCACATATGTGGTCATCGTGGAGAAATAATTCGCTGAGTAGCAGAACTATTTTCGTGGGTGGCTTTGTGAGTGCTAATATGACTGCAGTGTAAGGGCAATGAGCCTACGGTTCTGATTTCCTAAACTTGTTGATGTTTTACTCTGAATAACCTGCCAAGACCATCAGACTCCAGGTCTTTGAGACGTGAGACAGGCACTGGGGAGATGTTCCCATTCACACGCATTGTGACCTGGTTTGCGTATTTTACTTTGTTTATTTGATGACTTCCAAGAATCCAAAGTTAAAATAACTCTGGACAAAGTCTAAGTCATCATTTTCACCCACGCTTGGATTTGAAATAGCCTATGTGTTCTAACCTAGCTTGGGATGTAAAAAAAATTAGCCAGGACTCTACTTAGTAGAATATTAGCTAAGAAATGGCTGTATCATTTTAGGACAGGAGAGACTTTACAAGACTTGAGATTCTCTCTCTGTAACTGCTGAATTATCATACAATTAGATGTCCCTGCTTAGTAGGTGGGCTTCCGTAAATAGCAAGCAATACTATATTTGTTTTTAAAAATTAAGTTTAAACTTTTCTTCGTTTGAAAATTCACTCTAAAATTAAGAACCCTTAACTCTTTCAACACTCCCCAGTACCCTAACTGACTATTATAAATCACTGCTACACTGCTTTAATCCAGTTGAATTTAGTTGAGTGTAGCTTTTTTCCTCCTGCAAAAATCTTTTTATTTATTTGCTTCTTTTTCTTCTATTTGCTTGCTGGACTTGTGCTAATTGAGACAGATAGTATTATATATATTTTTTTTACATTTCATCCATAGAGTGAGACTTTCAATTGATGTAGATTTGAAAACTTATATTTACCTCATAGTTTTGCAATTTTTCCCCATAGACTCCTTGAAATTGTAACCATTTTAAGTTGGAAGAATTGAGAAATAGAGTTAAGTTATTTGCAAAGACTACAGAGTAAATTAGAGAAACAATTCACAATCAAGGTGAGGTAAAACAAATCAATCCTAAATGCATTTAGGTTCATTTTTACAAATATTATTAGACTGTGATTCTAAAAATATTCCCATTGGTAGAATTATTGCATTTGGCAGTATTTTCACTAAATATTTTGGCAGATTAAAATCTACTTGGTGGACTGCACTAATTTTATTTGCAAACCTGTGTGGGTTATATGTGCTGACAAGGATGTCGAGTAATCGAAACTTTTATACAATTATAATAGGAATTCAAAATGGTACAAGTTTGGAAACTAACTTGGCAGTTTGTTGTATATTAAGATATATTGAACCATATGTTACCACACATGCTACCACAGCTAATTTATTCCTAGAAATTTATCTAAATGAGTGAAAGCGTACGTCCACACAAAGACCTGGGTGTAAATGTTTATAGCTATTTTATTCATCATCAGAAAAAGTAAAAACAACCCAAATGTTCTTCAGTTAGTGAATTAAAAAATTGTGTAATAGTCATACAATGGAATAATATTTAGAAATAAAAAAGAACAGATACATGCAACCATATGAGTGCATCTCAAAAGCATTAAATTAAGTCAAACTATGATCACAAAACAGTCTGGTATTAATATCCTTGAAGACAATGTTTAGTAGAGTATCTGAGACAAAATATGCTTCAATAAAAGATGAATGAAAGAACAAATTAACTTATAGCTCTAGGTGTCACACAATTTTTAAGTGACTGTAAAAAGTTACCAGGTAAGTCGTTATGGAATTCTTCCCACCCTCCCTAGAGTGATTCATTCCACAAGGGAAAAATCATAGACTTTGTTACCATATTTCTGTTAAGATACAGAATATATATGCAGACATTAGAGAAGACAGAAAAAATAAACACATTCCATATTAGATTGATGATAGTTTAGAATATTTCAGAGATTGAGCATTAGTTTTTATTAAAACAAAGAAACCAAAAGCACGAAGCTTTAACCTAGCTTACAGTTTTGATTAGACTGAGGCCCAGAAACTGAATTTATATATAATTGACAGTCTTAATTTTAGCTAATCTAGTTTGTGTAAAATAGAATCTTATTGTCACAGCAATTTGTATTACTGTTGCAGTTAATGATGTTAAGCAACTTTTCATGTACTTATCTGCTCTATGTGTACCTTATTTTGGTGAAATGTCTGTTAATTTTTTTTTTCTTTGGCTCATTATTTAAATTGAGCTGCTTGTCTTTATTTCATTAAATTTTAAGCTTCTCTGTTATATCCTGGATACAGGTTCTTTGCAAGAAATGTCATTTGCAAATATTTTCTCCCAGTCTGAGTCTTATCTTCTTATTAACTTCAATGTTTTTTCAAGCAACAGAACTTTAAAATTACAATATAGCACCTCATTGTTGTCTTTTATGTTTCATGTTTTTCTTTGTATCACATATTAAAGAATCTTCCCTTAGTTTATAAAGATTTTTCCTATCCTTTCTCCTAGAAACATTATAGTTTGAGTGCCTACATTTAACTCTATGATCAATTTCAAATTAATTTTTATATATGGTGCAAGGTAGGGTTTTTCTTGCATATGTGCCTAGCTCTGTTTTCTTTGTACTTTTCCTGCATGGGATTTCCAAGATTTTTGCATTTGTGGCTTCTTGTCATTCATTAATTTTGGAAAATTCTTGTCGGCAAGGTCTTCAAATACTTCTTATATTTCCTCTCTCTTTACCTCTGGAACTCCAAATGCATCTATATTAGATACTTTAAAATTGTGTCATAGCTTGTGGGTGCTCTACTGCTTTCAGTTTGCTTGTTTTCCTCTACTCTTTTTTTCTTTTTTGTGTTTCAGTTTGGATAATATCTAATTATCATTGTTCAGGTTCACTATTTCTTCATCTAGTGGTGTTCAGTCTGTTGAAAAACCCATCAAAGGAATTCTTTATGTCTCTCTGATATTGTCTTTTTCTGTTTTGTTTTGTTTTTTATTGCCAGCATATATAGCTGACTTATTAAAAATAGTTTCAATCACTCCTCTACAATACCCCATCTGTCCTCAGCCAGTGTCCATCTTTTATACTATATCATTTAAATAATAGTTATTTACAATCCCAGTTTAACTGTTCCATCATTAGGGCCATTTCTGGCTCTAGTTCTATAAATTAGTTTATCTCTTATCAGTAGTCAGCAGAACCACACTTAAAGATCTGTTGTGCTTTTTTCTCACTTTCTTGTGTCTTATCATTTTCAACTCTATGCTGAACATTGTGTGCAGAAGAACAATTGAACCTAAGGTATAGTATTTTTGCTTGGCAATGGACACACTTCTTTCTTCCTCAAGCTGCCGATACAAGGAGGTGGGTCAGTGTAGACGGTGGTTTGGCTGGTTTGGGGTTTTGTTGTTGCTGTAGTTATCCTCAGTGCTCCTTAGTTTTCAGATTCTTTCAGCATTGGGCAACAACTTTCACGTGCTTAGTGTGAAGCCTGGGAAACCAGAGGCTTTTTTTTTTAATCAGTGTCTGTGCTCCGTTCTGCGTGTTTGGGAGGCACAGGCTTCTGCTTTTCCCTCTTCTAGTCAACAAGCTCTGCCATGTATCACTGGTAGTCTTGTTTTTGTTTCAAAATATATATTCTGTTTTACATTGCAGTCTTTCTATTGATTTTTCAGCAGGACATTTAAAATATTTCCTAGCATTCTCTCTTGTTCTCTGTGTTTTTCTATTTAAAATGAGATGATCCTTTAATAATCTTACCACCTACATATTTGAAAAATGACAATACACAAACATAAAAGCAATACACTGTGGTCACTAAAAGCCATAAGGCAGCTGCATATGTATTGGTTGCTGTGAAGTGAAAATAGCAAGTTGCAGACTAGTGTATATTTATCACTCTGTGTCAACAAAAGTGATATATGTGTTTATATATGCATAGACTATCTCTGGAAGAGTGCAGAGGATCATTGACCTTTGGAAAGGGAATCTGATGGGCTTAGGAGTTAGAAGACTTACTTTTCACATCACACATTTTTATTTAAATATTTATTAAAAGTTTCAGTATTTTACAATGTGGAGATAGTACCTAGTCAAAATTAGCTAAAGGTAATTGAGTAAGCAGTATAATTAATTTTTGAATATTTTAATGTATTTGTGTGTCATTTACATAAATATATACTTCAACTCAGTCTATAGAAAGTGTGTCTTAACTCATGGTGTTTCTGAAATATCTCTGACGCCACAGAGTTCTTATGTTATAGCCAGAAACTGCTCACCCAGATATGTGATTCTTTACTCTGGATCTATACTAGCATAACCTGGACATCTTTTTAAAAATACCAAGGCTCTGCATCAGAATCTTGATTAAATTAGTGTTATACAAGCACCATATATTAATATCCTCTTTTATTCAACATTCCTTTTACTTTCCCTTCGGGTCATTAGTAAAGAAAAATGCAAGACAGAAGTAAATAGTTTAATAAATAATTATAAGGAAGCATATATGTATGCATGGCCCAGGTCAAGTTATAGAATATTGTTGTTTTGTTCAATCACAGTTTCTCTCTTTTACCCATTCCTCTCCAGCTACCACCTCCAGGTAATTACTATCCAGATTTTTGAATTAGTTAAGTTCTGTTTTTCTTTATAGTTTTGTCATCTAAAAATATAATTGTGCATCCTTAAAATATAATTAGGTTTTATCTGGTATAGAACCTCAAAAATGAAAATTAAATCATATTCTTTATGTCTTAACACTTTCAAACTCTTTTATATTTGATTCATTTCTTTTTAAAAGTACCTGTATCTACATTCAATTTTCACTGCTCTATTATATTCCATTGTATGAACATAGCATGATAGGTGTATCTTTTCTATTATTGATAGACATATGGATTGTTTCTTGTTTGGAACTATTGTAGACAAAGCTCTCATAAACTTGTATATATTTATCCCAATGTTCATACGTATAATTTTCTTTAGGGTTTATATCTAGGGGTGGATTTGTTAAGTCAAAAGTATGTATATCTGGAATTTTACTATATTAAGCCCAACTGTTTTTTCCAAGTGGCTGTTTCAATATATACTCCCACCAGAAGTACATAAGAATAAGCACTGATTCATATCTTTGCCAGCTCTTGACATTGTTTGGTTATTTTTTTTAAAAAAATTGGCTAAGCTGGTGGATGTATAATAAAATAAAGCCCAGAGATGTGCAAAGTTGGTTAAAACACAATAGCTGATTTCCCCTTGAGCCCTGAACTACTAATTTAAATACACTCCAATAAATCCATCAATCTCCCAATAAAATCACGCAATATATTATGTGATTAATTTTTTGATTCCTGCTCACAAAATTCTGGGAAAATGTTATTTAAATGTGGATTCCACTGCTGACTACTAACAGATATCTTTATTATCTATCTATCTATCTAGCTATCATCTGTCTATCAATCTATCTATCTATCTTCGTTGTTAAAGAAGAGCTTCTTTATGTATTTTTTAGATGGATGACAGTGGTATCAAATCATTATAGAATTTAAATGACATTTTATCCATTTGAAAGAGTGATGTCATAGTTCTCTTTAAAAATGTCAATAATTACAACATGCCAAACATACGTCATTTGTAGCTAGACTTATGATGAACACTTTTATCTGCCAGTACAAAATGTGTGAAGGAATACATCCTTTTTGATTTGGATTTTTGTGTGTGTGTGAAAAGAATAATCATGGTTTTTTTGGGTTCATGTTTCTATTAGGGCATCTGTGTTTTAACTTTTGATTTAAAGGAGTTCTTTATATATCTCCATATACATCTTTTTTGTTATATTATTATGTATACTTTCTCCAAATTTGGTACATGTCTTTCACGCAACTTCACACCGTCCTCTGATGCATAGA
This sequence comes from Globicephala melas, assembly GCF_963455315.2. Lineage (NCBI taxonomy): Eukaryota > Metazoa > Chordata > Mammalia > Artiodactyla > Delphinidae > Globicephala > Globicephala melas. The sequence goes on from NC_083322.1 coordinate 9,613,208, forward strand.
TATTCTTAATTTTAAGTAGATGAACATATTGATATTTTTCTTTCTTGTTAGTGTTATTTTGTGTCTTGATTAAGAAATCCTTCCCTCCCTCAAGATCATAAACTTACTCTCCTATGTTATCTTCCAGAAATTTTATAGATTGCTTTAACTTTGTATGTACAATTATGATCAAATTCTGATAAATCCTTTTTGATTCTCAAAAGGTTTACATGTGATCCCAGCTTGCACATCTATATGATGACTCTTTTATAACCATAATTTTTTCAGGAAGAATTTTTCCTTTCCTATTTTTCTACTCTGCTCCACCTAGCATCAAGGAGTCCTTATCACTTTCTATGAAGTTGGAGCAATTTCACTTCTGTTTCATCTTAACCCTGAGAGCAGATCTTGTTCGAGACCCAGCTTAAAATGGACAGGTTCTCCTAAGAGTTGCCCACATAAGGAAGGGATTTGGCCTTTGCTCCTGTTAGTCCCACATATAAGATCCCCCAAAGGAAAGCCCAGGTTTGCCAGGATGGGCAGCTAGTCCTCAGAGCAAAATTGTTTTTGTTGCTCTGGTGTTTTTCGTACATATTTTATGACCCATTTTCTCTTAGAATTTTGTCTGGTAATTTCGTATTATCCTGTCATCATTGTGATGTGTTTAAGAAAAGAGGATCCCTATTTTAACCAACACATTCTATTGTATTCAGCAGAGTATTTGGTCTAAGTGTCTTAGGTATCAACTTGGCTAGGCTACTGTACTCAGCTAATTTATAAAACACTAATCTAGGTATTGCTGTGAAGGCATTTTGTAGATGGGTTAATATCTATCATCAGGGACTTTAAATAAAGGAGATTGCCCCCAATAATGAGGTGGACCTCATGTAATTTCTTGAAGGCCTTAAGAGCAAAAACTGAGGTTTCCCTAGATAAGAAGAAATTCTGCCTACAGTATGAAACATCACCTCCCACATGAGTTTCCAGTTGGCCAGCCTACCTTACATAGTTCAGACTCACCAGCCCTTACAATTGCTTGAGCCAATTCCTCAAAATGAAATAAAATTATACATATATAAATTATATTTTTATTTTCCTGGAGAAGCTTGAGGCACTGCCCTATCTTAGCATTAATGAAACTGATGTCCATTCTATTCTTTCTGTTTCTGTCTCTCTTCTTGGTATAGGTTTCTGTCTCTTTTTCTATAGAACACCCTAATTTTATTTCATAGAAATGTCATGGCTTCAAATATGTCTCATGAAAATTATTAAAGGCCTTTTCTTTGCCTGATTTATCTCTCTTCTTTCTGCTAAGCATTTCTGTTTAATCTTATCCTTACTTTTTCATATTTCAGGCTTTCCTAACATGCTTGGTGATCCTTGGAAGGCCCGTGGAGAACTCGGTATGCTTTAGTTTAGATGGATGTCTGGGAATTGAGGCATTTTTAGGGGGACCCTCAAAACTTGAGTTAAGAGGACATAACCCTGAGATTCTACCATCTTTTTTCTTTTTATCTCATTAGATCATTTATGAACTCTTTCTAGAAGAAGAACTTTTCACGGATGTTATAATTCCCACTGTATTCTGAATCCCACTGATTCCTATTTTTCTTTCACCTTCTGTCTTTGTGTTCAGAGCCTCTCCAGGTTTATGTAAAATAGGCTGAGTTCATCTTCTACCTTCTCTTTAAGCAGGAACTTCTGCTTTATTTATTTACTTTATATTTCATAAGTTTGTTGAAATTTCTTGTTTTATTCATTTTCTGATACTACACATACCTTAACATTTTTTTTTCTTATATCGAAATGAGGTCTCAAGACAGGAGAGTTATTACATGTTTTTTCATAATCCAATATCTTAATCTGAAAGCCAATTTTATGTATTTAAAATGGTAGTAAATAAAAACAGTTGGTTATATCTATAAATTCTCCTATATTAATGAATACTTTATTGGAAAACTGCCTTTTGCTTATTCTTTCAATTTCCCTGTATTTCCCATTACTTACCCATTGTTAAAAGTCATGAGCTGCTAGAACAGACTGCATAAAAGACTGTTTTCCTGCCTTTCTAGTTTCTGCCTCTTCAATTACATGATACAATTTAATTATCTCTGGTGAAGCTAATGTAGGCAGAGAAGAGGAAGGAACTTTGTAAAACTCCTACTGTACACTTGATTAGACATAAACCCATTATTAATTAATGGGTTTAATATTAATAATTAATGATTATTAATATTGATTGGACTGCTGAAACAAGATATGTTGGAAAGCATAGATTCAGTTGCATTGTGTGTACTCATGAAGAAAAGACAAGCCTAAATTATTCTGCAAGGAATAACAGCTTCAATAAATGCAATAGTGGTTTTATATACAATTTTAAGTCACATATAGACTTCTGAGCTGAGTTATAAAATCAGGACCTTTTAATGCAGCACTCCATAATTTCAGAGTTTGTGCTATTAAACTCCAAGTTATATAAACAACCAGACTCAGTTACCCGTCTTTTAAATTATTCCTTATGTTACTATGTGTTGCTTAGAAGACATGGAAAAATTCTTTTTAAATCTAAATGATCAATGAATGTAGAATGGCTCTCATTTCATCTCTAGCAACATTAATATCAAATAACTCAAAACCAATATGTGGAAGATTCTGGGAAGAAGGCAACAATGGTATTGTTTTGAATTGTTCCAGAGTCCTCTTATTAAGCACACATAGAGACTAATTAGCAAAAGCAACAACTCAAAGGCATTGTAGATATTTACAATATGTAGATATTTACAATACGTAGATATTTACAACAAAGCTAATTGACAAGGTATCCCTATGAACCCCAAAATACAGACATATAGTGAAAAGACTTCAACATTTGTAAGACCTGCATGGAATCAATTTTGTGCAGAGGAAAGAAATAAGGAGTATGAAAGATCTGGAATCAGGAAACATTCAAAATATCCAATAGTTATTTACTGAAAAGCAGCTACAACTGAAAGGGATTTTGTATAATCCAAAAGTTGGTGAGTGTGAAGGATCTGAACAGGCTGGTACAATGGAGTGCCTATGATCCTACAAAGCTAATCAGCCAGGGCTAACTTCTTGGACAAGTCTATAGGTTGAGGAGAAACTCTTAGGCATGGCCAAAAATTAAAAAGCAGAAGGATGATAGAAAGGACGAGAGCATTGTGATAACAGTGAGGGAATGGAACAGACTCAATAAATCTCAGAAAATAAGCTATGACTACATCTATATCTATAACTATCTATCTATCTATCTATCTATCTATCTATCTATCTATCTATCTATCTATCTATCTATCTATCTATGTCTTCTTACACAAAAATAGTGAAGGGGGCTACTTCAAATTAGAAAAACTACCTGAGCCACACGTCCTTCTAAAAGTTCAGGAAAACAAATTTCGCACTCACACACAGACACAAGCCATGCAAATTGTAGTTAAACTCTTGATAACGTGTTTATGAACTAAATGAGAATGAAAACCAATATCCTTAGAAAGTAGGTACTGAAAGCAGAAGACATCCATACAAAACAGAACAAAACTATAACCTATTATTTCAGAATGACTTAAATGGATCAAAGATTCTCTGAGGACTTTCACAAACTAAGACTGATTTATATTATCCTCCATTTACAGCCTCCTCTTCTTCTTTTGTTCCTATCTCAGGTGGGGATTGGTGGCATCTGTTAGCCTGAACTGGATACTATAAAGCTTCATTTTCTCTTCATTCAACCTCATGTCTCTAGTCAGTTACTAAGTTCTGGAAATGCTTCCTCCTAAAGATCCATTCAATCATTTTCCTCTTCTCACCCTCCCTGTAATTTACCATCTATCATGTGTATTATTAAGTTATGCTCCTCATTTGTGTTCCTATTTTCAGTTATAGTCATCTCCAGCTGATGTTGCAAATTGATTCTATGGAGAAATGATATAAAACACAACATAAAACTACTATTTAACAAATCATGACATCAATGACCTTTCATTTTCTTCCTGAGTCTGTCTCTCCATCTCATCTTCTCCCACTCCTTCTTATGTGTTTTATGGAATACTTATATTTATTTGCATAAATCATTATCTTCAACATTGCTATGTCTTTTTTTTAACTTTGGTAGAATTCTTTTTTTCCTGGTTTCATTGAGATATAACTGACATTCAGCACTGTTTAAGGTGGACAGCATAATGATTTGATTTCCTTATATTTTGATATGATTACCACAATAGGTTTAGTTAACATCCATCATCTTATATTGATACAAAAAAAGGAAAAATTGTTTTTCCTTGTGGTGAAGACTCTTAGGATCTACTCTCAACAACTTTCAAATATATTATACAGCAGTGTTAACTATCTTTTCCTACCTATTCCTAACTATCTTTTCCTAACTATTCACAGTACTTATTTATCTTATAACTGGAAATTTGCAACTTTGACCACTTTCATTCCACATATAAGTGTAGTATTTGTCTTTGTCTGATTTATTTCACTTGGTATAATGTCCTCAAGGTCCATCCATGTTGTTTCAGATGGCAGGGTTTCCTTCTTTTTTATGCTGTATAATATTTTATTGTGTATATATAACCCAATTTCTTATCCATTCATCCATCGATGGACGTGTAGGTTGTTTGCATGTCCTTGCTATTGTAAATAATGCTGTTATGAACGTGAGCGTTCTGTGTCTTTTTAAAAATGTTATTATTGAGAAAAACAAATGCTTTATATTAATGAATATATGTAGAATCTAGAAAAATGGTCTGAATGATCCTATTTGCAAAGCAGAAATAGAGACACAGATGTAGAGAACAAACATATGGACACCAAGGGGGGAAAGGGGAGGTGGGATGAATTGGGAGATTGGGATTGATGTATATGCTCTATTGATACTATGTATAAAATAGATAACTAATGAGAACCTACTGTATAGCTCAGGGAACTCTACTCAATGCTCTGTGGTGACCTAAATGGGAAGGAAATTCAAAAAAAGAGGGGATATATGTGTACGTATAGCTGATTCACTTTGCTGTACAGTAGAAACTAACACAACATTGTAAAGCAACTATACTCCAATAAAAAAAATTAAAATATAAATTAAAATGTTATTATTTTTAAGTAAAAATAGTTTATATTACGGTATACACCATGATGATTGGATATACATATACATAAAGAAATGATTACTACAGTCAAGCTAATTAACATATCATTTCCTCACATAATTACAATTTTTTGTGTGTGTGGTGAGAGCATCTGAAATCTACCCTTTTAACAAATTTCCACTGTACAATATAATATGATTAACCGTAGTCACCATGCTGTGCATTAGATCTCTAGACTTATTCATCCTATATAACTGCCACTTTGTTCCCTTTGACAAACATGTCCCCATTTCCCTCACCTCCCCACCCCTGGTAACCACTATTCTCCTTTCTGCTTCTATATATTCGATGTTACTTAGATTTCACATATAAGTTGATCATGCAGTTTTTTTTTTTCTTTCTGTGTCATTTCACTGAGCATAATGTCCTCCAGGTTCATCACTGTTGTTGCAAATGGCAGGGTCTGTAACATTTTTTTAAGGCTGAATATATATGTGTGTGTGTGTTTATGTGTGTGTGTGGTTGTATGTGTGTGTGTATAAATATGTCTTTCTTGTGTGGTGAACTCTGCTGCTTGGATTGCCTTATCCCCCCTTATCCAGCTGGTAGACTTCAGTCTATGCTTTAAGACTTAACTGAAACATTATCTCCTCTAGGAAAATGTCCCTGATCTTAAAGGTAAACCTTAACATCTCTTTTCTATCATATTTTATATGATGGAAATATTATATGCTATTAATATTTTATTAATATTATTTGTTTATATGCAAATGTTACCTTCAGTTACATCAATAGTCAAGTTTTTCTTTTCTATAAAGGGCCAATATTTTAGACTTTGTGGGCCATAGTCTCTGTTACAACTACTCAACCCTGTCACTGTAGTGTGAAACAATATGCCATAAGCAATAAACATAAACAATATGTAATTAAAAATTTAAAAAAATATGTAATGGACATAGAAGATAGTTGACAAGATAACAAAAACAAACAAATAAACAAAACAACAAAAAAATACATGACTGTTTTCAGGAAAAATTTTATTTACAAAAACAGGCAGTCAGCTGGATTTGACCTATGGCCCACAGTTTGCCAACTTTTGAATTTGTTGACTAAGACTTACCCCTGATGCTTGCTATAAAATATATATGATGAAGGTTTAGAATTTATTATACCATGATAAGTGTAAAAATCCAGACTGCTAAATAGACTTTGAATTCCCAGTGGAAACATCTTTTTTTTTATTCTTTTTAAAAAAATTTTATTGAAGTATAGTTAATTTACAATGTTGTGTTAATTTCTGCTGTACAGCAAAGTGATTGTTATATATACATTCTTTTTTTTTAACATCTTTATTGCGGTATAATTGCTTTACAATGGTGTGTTAGTTTCTGCTTTATAACAAAGTGAATCAGTCATACATAAACATATGTTCCCATATGTCTTCCCTCTTGCGTCTCCCTCCCTCCCACCCTCCCTACGGAAACATCTTTTAAGTCTTAATTGGCTGTTTCTCATCACCAATAACAGATTCTTATACACAGTAAAACAAAAACTTGATAAATTCTATGAATAAGTATGTAGACTATCACAAAAACTAGACAGCACATTCTGTTATAGTATTATTTAGAAAATGGCTGTGAAAGGAATCGGTCAAGAAATGTACATCTCCTTTATATATGGTCCTTCTTGTATGAATGTCATAAGGTTCCATTTTGGTGCTGTGTAGTGCTTTGTTCAGGATACTCCTTTATCTAATCCACCTCACAGACCCTTTCAGAGGTTCTTCACTCTTAAAAGTGTTATAATTTGTTAGAGAGCAAAGTAAGGACCAAAATTCACATCCAAAATGATGGCATTAACTTTATCTTGATGTAAATTATTTTAGTTTATAATGGAATAATTTTACCATAGATATAGTTTCTTTTTTCCTGATGATAGCTGCACAGGGTGATTTTATGATGACACTAAGTTATTCTTTGGTCTTGTGTCAACAATAATCTTTCTAGCCCTCAGGTAGTTATAATTCGCTGGCTTTGTCCTAAAAACTAGGGCAAGAGAGATACAGAGAACATTAAGCCTGCTATATAAAACCTACTATAACCTACCATAACAGTTTGCTTTATTTTAGAGGATAAAAACCTTAAAACCTAGTGTTGGTTTTATATAAGTACAACAGAGCAGATACCTAGAGTTTGAATTCTACATACACATACATTTCCCAAGCTCTTTGAAAATGATCTAATAATGGTTAAACTAATAAAGCCTACACTTGAAGCTTGCTATTAAATTGAAATGAGGGAATAGTGGTGTTTACTGTATTTCCATAAATATAAAGCCCCAGTGGTATTTTCTAATCTAAATTTAAATTACTTTTACTCCTAAGATTTTCATGAGGGACCTTAAATTTAAGATGAAGTGGACTTAGTAATCATAAGTGTTTCAAGTGTGTGGGTGTGTTTGCACATGTGTGTTTTTAACACATTTGTAATAACTTATTTGAAATAGATATGTTTTACTGTTTCCTGAGATGGGGTCCATAAGCTTTGGTGTTGGTTCTCATTGCTACTGTAACAAATTACAACAGAATGAGCATTTTACACAACACAAATTCTCTATCTTCATTTCTGCTGGTCAGAAATTTGGTGTGGGTCCCACAGGGCTAAAATGAAGTGTCAGTAGTATTCCTTTCTGGAGATTCTAAGGATGAATTAGTTTCTTTGCTTGTTTGTGTTGTTAGTGGAATTTAGATCCTGTGGCTATAGAACAAAGCTCCTTGCTTTCTTGCTATCAGCTGAAGACGGATAGCAAGCTATCAGTCTGGCTATCAGCTGAAGACGATTCTCAGCTTCTAGGAGCCACATTTCATGGCTTATGACCTCCCCTCACTCCATCTTCCAAGCCAGAAAAGGTGGAAGTGTTAGCGACCTGGGTTCTTAGCCTTCCTTAATCCATAGAAATTGATAAGAGGCCAGACAAGAAAATTCAGGCAAGGCTTTATTGGGGTCCCTGCTGTAGCAGGAGTGACTGAAAACAAGTAACAGGTTCCCTTGCTCGCTCCCCAAGGTGGGGCGAGCTGGTTCCTTATATGAGGTGAGGGGAGGGATGTGTCCAGGACTCGGGCTGGAGGCATGGTTTAGGTGGTCTGCTCATCCCTTTGGTGGTGTTGAGTGCAGGGGGCGTGCTCAGTACCCTGCTTTTGCTCCTGGCTCTTCAGAAGTGGCAGTTGGGCTTTTGGTCTTTTTGTATCTTGTTGTCCATAAATTGCCCCAACTATGCAGGTACGCAGCTATTTTTAGTCCCATATATTTTCTTTGTGTTTTGTTGCTGAGGAGACATTTGTCCAGGTGCAAGCATGGCAGCAAAGGGTCCCAAGTGCCAGCTTGTCCACTGTACTTCTTCCTCAATGTTCGAAGATACAGATTTGGCTTCAATTTTATTTTGGATACCTCAGATTTTCATCCCTATACATTTAATTTATAAATTTTTTTTTGGTCATGTCCCTCTACCATCAATCTCAGGGATAGTTAATTATTCACAATTTTGTTCACTTTGCTTCATATCCTTGGAAGAAATTTCTGCTACCTCAGTGGTTTACGTTTTCTACAGCAACATGAATCAAGAATATATATGGTAAATAAATGAGCCAATGGGACTTTTTTTTCCTTCATTAAACTTAAACACTTGATCAGATCATTTTTTTTTTGGTATAACTTTTATTTTGGAGTATTACATTTAAGAAGACTAACACTCTTGAGTATGTCCAAAGGGTAATTAAAAATATAATTAGTAGTTCTGACAACTATATTTTTAAAAATGTTTGAAGTTAAAGTTGTTTTGTCAAAAAGAAAATATTAAGTGACACATATTTTCCTATATTCCACTGGCTTTGTTAGAGAATGTTGATGCTTCTAGTATTAAAGTATTTTATTATATCTTAAATTTATGTTAATATTATAACATTATTAAAATTATGGAAGCTCATTCTCCCAAAAAAACAGAAGAATTTCAGTTTTGGCATTTAGCAGTATGCTTGGAAAGTCCTTCCACACATCACAAATATTTATTGAGCATCTATGGTGTACCAGTATATTCTGGTTACATAGGATACAATGTTGTACTACAACCACGACACAAATGAAAACAAAATACATAAAAGAAAAAATACCACCTCCCAAATATTACATTCTAACAAAAGAAAATGGACAAAACGAGTAAGAAAATTGTATAATACATGTACCAGAGCCTTCTAATTCTCTCAATATTTACTCCATTCTTCTTTTATGTTGTAATGGACTTCTCCCTTCAGATTTTGTCTGGGAATATATCTATCACTTCTAGTCATTATTTTCCAGCATTAATGGCAGCAATATGAGGCCATGTGCCCAAATTCTTGCCAATGAATTATAGGTGAAATATTGGTATAAATCTGCATCCAATCCCTAAAGGAAATCTCTTGAAGGGTTTTGCTTGTAGCAATGTCAGACTAGTCAATTTAGGATAAACCTGTTCATTGTGAATAATTAGAATAGCTGGATAAAATATGAAATAAAGAGTATCTATTTGGAGGCACTGGAGGAGTATCAAGGCCAAGAGTATGGGTAAAAGAGAATTCCAGAGAGGTGAACCTTACATTTGATGTCAATTTTCACCTCTAGGTATGTTGCTATTTAAAAACATCAGCTAAATGGCTAGCTGAAAGCAGTGGGGGAGAATATGAGGTCCTAAACAGAGCTCTTGGAAATTTTACAGGGAAAAGGTAACCACAGTAGGAGTTTGTAGCCTGATAAGAAACCGAATAAGAAAAAACTTGTAGTCTGATAAGAAAAAAAAAAAAATCCACACTTGGGATTGGAACCCAATGAGCTACCTCATAGGGAGTACTTGAAACAAACCCATACCCTAAAAATTTCAGCCCTGTTTCTTAGCTGCTTATTTTCTGAATTAACTAAATTTATCTGTTCGTAGCAAGATCATCTATAAGAATTAAATTATAACCCCTGTGGAAGACAATAACATCATCCTGAGCCCCAAAAGAGCTCTATTTTTTTCCACAAATAACGGTATCTCTTAAACATAATCAGACATTAAAATATGTTGGAAATCCATCAGGAAAAAAATACCTAATGAAAATAGAAATGCAGATGACCCATATATTGGATTTATCAGTAGTAGTTTAAAAATCACTGTAATAGAGCCAAGGGATTAAATAGCACTATGGAGTCTTTCACCAGGGAAATGAAAAATACAAAATATCAGATATTATTTCTATAATGAAAAATGAAGTTAATAGTTCAATGATGGTTTTAATAGTAAATTAGGCACAGCTGAAGAAAGGATGAGTAAACTAGAAAAAAGATTAGAACAAAATACGCAGATTAGAGCATGGAAAGAAAAATAGATATTTTACAAAGAATAAGAGCTGTATGGGATATGGTTTAAAATCTAAATTGCAGTGCTTGCTTTGTCAGCACATATACTAAAATCTAAATTGCATTGTTACTAAAGCCCTGAAAGGAGTAGAGAGAGGTTGTGAAAGATGCAATATTTGAAGACATAAGGACCAACAATTTCCAAAATTAACAAAAAACAGTTTCCTGGTTCAGGAAACTTTACAAATCTTAGGTCAGAATAACTACAAGAGAATCTATACCTAGACAGATGCATCATAGTAAAACTACTGAAAATTTTTTTAAAAAGGAAAAAAACATCTTTCAGATGTAAAGAATGACTTCCTATGTGTTCTATTTGGTGCTTTTTCTCAACCATTAAGTCACTTTTTCTATTTTTACGTTCCCTGAAAACATTTTCAAACTTGACTTTGATTTTTTTTTAAGGTAAGCATTATTGACTTACAATCGTGATCAGAAATCTTTGTGGACTCTCTCTGTGGTGTGTTGTTTCAGCTGCTACCTATTCAGTGACCCTTCTGTGCTTGTAATTACATTGCTTTGGGTTGCTCATTGTCTTTGTTTCATATCCAATAAGCCTCTGAGAAATAGATGAAGAAGCCATCCTCCTGAGAAGAAATTTAATTAATTAAGTTTGTTTTCCAAACCATCTAAATCTTTTTCTGACTTTTGTCTGTTTCTTCTAATTTCTGTATGTTTATCTTAGAGAGATATATTAACCTATTTAACCACGATTGTGGCTCTTAGCATTTTGGTATGTATGGTGAGGTTCTTTCGACCATCCAGGTGTTGGGGATTTAGGCTTCAAATCAAGAAGCCAATTTACAAAAGCCGACTTATGAGTACAAGTCTCAGGGAAACTGGTTTTCTGGCTCAGGAACAGCTCAGCTTCCTTTGTATTTGCCTGAGGAACATTTACTTTTGATTCAGCCGAACAGTGAAGGACTCCTCTTATAAGCTTGTATCTTCAGGAAAAGGTACTTTTAAAAATTTTCTGTCCTGTTTACCTCACAAATCCATTAAAACTGAAGTTCAGCTGTGCCTGGTTCAAGGTAAAAGTGATTTCAATGTTCCTCTTATTTCTCTGGGTTTTGGCTTTCTCCCCATTTCTTCCAAAATGGCTATTACGCTTTGACATTCCAAACAGCAAAGTATGAGAGTTTCCTGTTGCTCCACGTCTTCAGCAATATGTGGTATTGTCAGTGTTCTGGATTTGGGCCATTCAAATGGGTGTTTAATGGTATCTCATTGTTTTAATTTGAATTTCCCTGATGACATGATTTGGAGTATATTTTCATATGCTTATTTGTCCTGTGTATATTTTCTTTGGTGACGTGTCTGTTAAGTGTTTGCCCCATTTTTAAATTGGGTTGTTTTCATATTGTTGAGTTTTAAGAGTTCTTGGAATATTTTGAATAACAGTCCTTTCTCAGTTGTGTCTTTTGCAAATATTTTATCCCTGCCTGTGGCTTCTCTTCTTATTCTGTTGATGCTGTATTTCACAGAGTAGCAGTTTTCAATTTTAATGAAGTCCCACTTAACAATTATTTATTTCAAGTACCATACCTTTAGTGGTGTATCTAACTGGGTATTGGTATACTGACGGTCATCTAGGTTTTCTCCTGTGTTATCTTCCAAGAATTTTGTAGTTTTGTGTTTTCCATGTAGATCTGTGATCTGTTTTGAGTTAATTTTTGTGAGGGGTATAAACTCTGTGTCCAGATTTTCTTTGTTTCTTTCTTTTGCATGCAGATGTCCAGTTGTTCAAGTCATTTTGTTGAAAAGATTACCTTTCCCATTTTATTGTCTTTACTCCTTTGAAAAAAATAGTTGGCTATATTCATGTGGGTCCACTATGATTTTTTAGGACATTTTTCTTCATGATTTTGTCAAGTTTTTCTTAATGTTAGAAGACTACATTTTGGGGCATATAAACATTCACGATGGTGGTACTTCTAGTGCAATATATATATATATATATATTTTTTTTTTTTTGTGGGCCTCTCACTTCTGTGGTCTCTCCCGTTGTGGAGCACAAGCTGTGGACGCGCAGGCTCAGCGGCCATGGCTCACTGGCCCAGCCACTCCGCGGCATGTGGGATCTTCCCGGACCAAGGCGCGAACCCGTGTCCCCTGCATCGGCAGGCAGACTCTCAACCACTGCGCCACCAGGGAAGCCCTATATATTTTTTAAACATCTTTATTGGAGTGTAACTGCTTTACAATTGTGTGTTAGTTTCTGCTGTATAACAAAGTGAATCAGCTATACATTTACATATATCCCTATATCTGTTCCCTCTTGTGTTTTCCTTCCACCCTCCTTATCCACCCCTCTAGGTGGTCACAAAGCACCGAGCTGATCTCCCTGTGCTATGCGACTGCTTCCCACTAGCTATCTATTTTACATTTGGTAGTGCATATATGTCAATGTCACTCTCTCACTTCGTCCCAGCTTACCCTTATGCCTCTCTGTGTCCTCAAGTCCACTCTCTATGTCTGCATCTTTATTCCTGTCCTGCCCCTAGGTTCTTCAGAACCTTTTTTTATTTTTTTTTTTAGAGTCCATATATATGTGTTAGCATATGGTATTTGTTTTCCTCTTTCTGACTTACTTAACTCTGTATGACAGACTCTAGGTCCATCCACTTCACTACAAATAACAACATTCCTTTTATGGCTCAGTAATATTCCATTGTATATATATGCCACATCTTCTTTATCTATTCATCGGTCGATGGACTCTTAGTTTGTTTCCATGTCCTGGCTATTGTAAATAGTGCAGCAATGAACATTGTGGTACATGTCTCTTTTTGAATTATGGCTTTCTCAGGGTATATGCCCAGTAGTGGAATTGCTGGATCATATGGTAGTTCTATTTTTAATTTTTTAAGGAACCTCCCTACTGTTCTCAATAGTGGCTGTATCAAGTTACATTCCCACCAACAGTGCAAGAGGGTTCCCTTCTCTCCGCACCCTCTCCAGCATTTATTGTTTGTTGAATTTTTGATGATGGCCATTCTGACTGGTGTGAGGTGGTACCTCATTGTAGTTTTGATTTGCATTTCTCTAATGATTTGTGCTGTTGAGCGTCCTTTCATGTGTCTGTTGTCAATCTGTATATCTTCTTTGGAGAAATGTCTATTTAGGTCTTCTGCCCATTTTTGGATCGGGTGTTTGACTTTTTGATATTGAGCTGCATGAGCTGTTTGTATATTTTGGAGATTAATCCTTTGTCAGTTGCTTCATTTGCAAGTAATTTCTCCCATTCTGAGGGTTGTCTTTTCATCTTGTTTATGGTTTCCTTTGCTGGGCAAATGCTTTTAAGTTTCAATAGTTCCCATTTGTTTATTTTTGTTTTTATTTCCATTTCTCTAGGAGGTGGGTCAAAAAGGATCTTGCTATGATTTATGTCATAGAGTGTTCTGCCTATGTTTTCTTCTAAGAGTTTTATAGTGTCGGCCTAACATTTAGGTCTTTAATCAATTTTGAGTTTATTTTGTGTATGGTGTTAGGCAGTGTTCCAATTTCATTCTTCTACATGTAGCTGTCCAGTTTTCCTAGCACCACTTATTGAAGAGGCAGTCTTTTCTCCACTGTATATTCTTGCCTCCTTTATCAAAGATAAGGTGACCATAGGTGCGTGGGTTTATATCTGGGCTTTCTATCTGGTTCCATTGATCTATATTTCTGTTTTTGTGCCAGTACCATACTGTCTTGATTATTGTACCTTTGTAGTATAGTCTGAAGTCAGGGAGCCTGATTCCACCAGCTCACTTTTTCTTTTTCAAGATTGCTTTTGGTATACAGTGTTTTTTGTGTTTCCATACAAATTATGAAATTTTTTCTTCTAATTCTGTGAAAAATGCCATTGGTAGTTTGATAGGGACTGCATTGGATCCACAGGTTGCTTTGGGTAGTATAGTCATTTTCACAATGTGGATTCTTCCAATCCAAGAACGTGTTATATCTCTCTATCTGTTTGTATCATCTTTAATTTCTTTCATCAGTGTCTTATAGTTTTCTGCATACAGGTCTTTTGTGTCCTTAGGATTATTCCTAGGTATTTTATTCTTTTTGTAGCAGTGGTAAATGGGAGTGTTTCCTTAATTTCTCTTTCAGATTTTTCATCATTAGTGTATAGGAATGCAAGAGATTTCTGTGCATTAATTTTGTATCCTGCTACTTTACCAGATTCATTGTTTACCTCTAGTAGTTTTCTGATAACATCGATAGGATTCTCTATGTATAGTATCATGTCATCTGCAAACAGTGACAGCTTTACTTCTTCTTTTCTGATTTTTATTCCTTTTATTTCTTTTTATTCTCTGATTGCTGTGGCTAAAACTTCCAAAACTATGTTGAATAATAATGGTGATAGTGAGCAACCTTGTCTTTTTCCTGATCTTAGTGAAAATGGTTTCAGTTTTTCACCATTGAGTATGATGTTGGCTGTGGGTTTGTCATATATGGCCTTTATTATGTTGAGGTAAGTTCCCTCTATGCCTACTTTCTGGAGGTTTTTTCCATAAATGGGATTTGAATTATGTCACAAGCTTTTTCTTTATCTATTGAGATGATCGTATGGTTTTTCTCCTTCAATTTGTTAATATGGTGTATCACATTGATTGATTTGCTTATATTGAAGAATCCTTGCATCCGTGGGATAAATCCCCCTTGATCATGGTGTATGATCTTTTTTATATGCTGCTGGATTCTGTTTGCTAGTATTTTGTTGAGGATTTTTGCATCTATGTTCATCAGTGATATTGGTCTGTAGTTTTTTTGTGACATCTTTGTCTCATTTTGGTATCATGGTGATGGTAGCCTTGTAGAATGAGTTTGGGTGTGTTCTTCCCTCTGCTATATTTTGGAATAGTTTGAGCAGGATAGGTATTAGGTTGTTAGGTCTTCTCTGAATATTTGATAGAATTCGCCTGTGAAGCCATCTGGTCCTGGACTTTTGTTTGTTGGAAGATTTTAATAATGGTGTCAATTTCAGTGCTTGTGATTGGCTTGTTTATATTTTCTAATTCTTCCTGGTTCAGTCTCAGAAGGTTGTGCTTTTCTAAGAATTTCTTCCAGGTTGTCCATTTTATTGGCATATATTTCCTTGTCGTAATCTCTCATGATCCTTTTTATTTCTGCCGTGTCAGTTGTTACTTCTCCTTTTTCATTTTTTATTCTATAGATTTCAGTATTTTCCCTTTTTTTCTTGATGAGTCTGGCTAATAGTTTATCAATTGTGTTTATCTTCTCAAAGAACCAGCTTTTAGTTTTATTGATCTTTGCTGTTGTTTCCTTTATTTCTTTTTCATTTATTTCTGATTTGATTTTTATGATTTCTTTCCTTCTGCTAACTTTGAGGTTTTATTTTTGTTGTTGTTCTTCTTTCTCTAATTGCTTTAGGTGTATGGTTAGGTTATTTATTTGAGATGTTTCTTGTTTCTTGAGGTAGGGTTTTATTGCTATAAAATTTCCTCTTAGAACTGCTTTTGCTACATGTCATAGGTTTGGGTCATCGTGTTTTCATTGTCATTAATTTCTAGGTATTTTTTGATTTCCTCTTTGATTTCTTCGGTGATCTCTTGGTTATTTAGTAGCATGTTGTTTAACCTCCATGTGTTTGTATTTTTTACAGTTTTTTTTTTCATAATTGATATCGTCTCAGAGCGTTGTGGTAGGAGAAGATACTTGATACGATTTCAATTTTCTTAAATTTACCAAGGCTTCATTTGTGACCCAAGATATGATCTGTCTTGGAGAATGTTCCATGAGCACTTGAGAAGAAAGTGTATTCTGTTGTTTTTGGATGGAATGTCCGATAAATATAAAGTAAGTCCGTGTTGTTTAATGTGTCATTTAAAGCTTGTGTTTCCTTATTTATTTCCATTTTGGATAAGCTGTCCATTGGTTCAAGTGGGGTGTTGAAGTCCCCTACTCTGATTGTGTTGCTGTCAGTTTCCCCTTTTATGGCTGTTAGCATTTGCCTTATGTATTGAGGTGCTCCTATGTTGGGTGCATAAATATTTACAATTGCTATATCTTCTTCTTGGATTGATCTCTTCATCATTTTATAGTGTCTTTCTTTGTCTCTTATAATAGTCTTTATTTTAAAGTGTATTTTGTCTGATATGAGAATTGCTACTCCAGATTTCTTTTGATTTCCATTTGCATGGAATATCTTTTTCCATCCCTTCACTATCAGTCTGTATGTGTCCCTAGGTCTGAAGTGGATCTCTTATAGACAGCGTATATACAGGTCTTGTTTTTGTATCCATTCTGCTAGTCTATGTCTTTTGGTTGGAGCATTTAATCCATTTACATTTAAGGTAATTATTGATATGTATGTATGTTCCTATTACCTATTTTCTTAGTTGTTTTGGGTTTGGTTTTATATGTCTTTTCCTTCTCTTGTGTTTCCTGCCTAGAGAAGTTCCTTTAGCATTTGTGGTAAAGATGGTTTGGTGGTGCTGATTTCTCTTAGCTTTTGCTTTTCTGTAAAGGTTTTAATTTCTCCTTCGAATCTGAATGAAATCCTTGATGGCTAGAGTAATCTTTGTTGTAGGTTTTTCCCTTTCAGCATTTTAAATATGTCCTGCCACTCCCTTCTGGTTTGCAGTTTCTCCTGAAAGATCAGCTGTTAACTTTATGGGGATTCTCTTGTATGTTATTTGTTTCCTTTCACTTGCCGCTTTTAATATTTTTTCTTTGTATTTAATTTTTGGTAATTTGATTAGTATATGTCTTGGCGTGTTTCTCCTTGGATTTATCCTGTATGGGACTCTCGGTGCTTCCTGGACTTGATTGACTATTTCCTTTCCCATATTTGGGACGTTTTCAACTATAATCTCTTCAAATATTTTCTCAGTCCGTTTCTTTTTCTCTTCTTCTTCTGGGACCCCTATAATTCGAATGTTGTTGTGTTTAATGTTGTCCCAGAGGTCTCTGAGACTGTCCTCAATTCTTTTCATTCTTTTTTCTTTTTTCTGCTCTGTGATAGGTATTTCCACTCTTTTATCTTCCAGGTCACTTATCCTTTCTTCTGTCTCAGTTATTCTGCTATTGATTCCTTCTAGAGAATTTTTAATTTCATTTATTGCGTTGTTCATCATTGTTTGTTTGCTATTTAGTTCTTCTAGGTCCTTGTTAAACATTTCTTATATTTTCTCCACATTTTTTCCCCAGATTTTGGAGCATCTTTTCTATCATTACTCTGAATTCTTTTTTCAGGTAGACTGCCTATTTCCTCTTCATTTGTTTGGTCTGGTGTGTTTTTACTTTGTTCCTTCATCCGCTGTGTATTTCTCTGTCTTCTCATTTTGCTTAACTTACTGTGTTTGGAGTCTCCTTTTCTTAAGCTGCAGGTTCATAGTTCCCATTGTTTTTGGTGTCTGCCCCCAGTGGGTAATGTTTTTGGTTCAGTGGGTTGTGTAGGCTTCCTTGTGGAGGGGACTGGTGCCTGTGTTCTGCTGGATGAGGCTGGATCTTGTCTTTCTGGTGAGCAGGACTGTGTCTGGTGGTGTGTTTTGGGGTTTCTGTGAATTTATTATGAATCTAGGCAGCCTCTCTGCTAATGTGTAGGGTTGTGTTCCTGTCTTGCTAGTTGTTTGTCATGGGATGTCCAGCACTGGAGTTTGCTGGTCATTGATTGGAGCTGTGTCTTAACGTTGAGACAGAGATCTCTGAGAGAGTTCTCATCGATTGATATTACATGGCACTGGCAGGTCTCTGGTGGTCCATTGTCTTGAACTCTGCTCTCCCACCTCAGAGGCTCAGGCCTGACACCTGGCCAGAGCACCAAGACCCTCTCAGCCACACAGCTGGAGGATGGCCAAGTCAGAAAGGAATCAGATTTCTGGCCCTTGGATGGTGACCGACTTGGGATTGGGGGTCCATAGCTCCACCTCAGCAGTTCGTGTAGCCACCCCGGGAGCTTTGGAGTGTTGGTTTTGTAGGGGGCCATGTGCAGAGGCCTTGCACCTGGCACATCGGATTGGCTTTCCCAGCTCAGAACTGCAGTGGGGACACACCTTGGCACCTGTGTGGAGAAGCACTGTGCACACCACCACAACCCAAGATGGCGGTCACCAGCTGTGTGGTGGATTATTTCTTTATTCCTTATGTATGTAGTGACATGCTTAATACTTATTTATGCTTTACACCTGGTAACGTTTTTGTTCCTTACTCATTGGTACGCCAGCTTCCAACTCTTGAGATGTCTGTCATTTCCTTATATCTCCAGATGATACTTAACCTTTCTATGTCCTTTGTTTGAAATATATGTCTTCCTTTTAAATCATGTGTAGCTAAAATTTTGAAAAAAATACAATTTAAATCTTAGTGTTTTAATGTATTATTAGTATTTTGTTTTGTGTTCCAATTAATTGTTTTTCTTTCTTGGCTTTCTTCCTCCTTCCAAGGTTACTTTTATTTAATAGCTCCTCTTTGGTGGTGGTGTTCTTGTTTTTTCTCAACCCTCCTTTCTTAACTTGGATGTATAATTTGAATTTTCAGTTCCTGTTAAATTCACCCACGAATATAACTTTTAAAAATTCTAACAAAATTTGATGTTATTTTCTTTCACTTCTGAAAGGATAAGTCCTTACCATTAAGGTGTTCATTATTCACTGTGGTCCCTCACATCACCTGTATTATTTTTGTTGAAGTTGAGTTTGTAATTTTTCATCATGAAAATATGAGTATTACTTTTAACAATCTGTAGTTAATTAGATCCAAGAATATATTTTTCCAACCCCTTTGGCTTTTATTTTCTTCTTGCTGATTTATATCCATTACTCATATTTCTTTCCCAGAGGATCTTTGAGTGGTAAACTTTTTTAGCACTTTATAATAAAAATATTATTTTATTCTCAGTGTTGAAAAATATATTTGGCTATATTACATCAGTTTGACAGTTGTTTACTTGTAGCACTTTAAAGATACCAGTTTGTCATCTTCTTCCAACTATTATAGCTGCTGAGAAGTGGGCTGTCAGTCTTATTCTTCCCTTGTAAGATATGTGTACTTTCCTGTATCTAAGATTCTTGATATTCTGTCATTTCATTATGATCTGTCTTGTTGTGGAGCTATCATGTTTTACTTATCCTTTTCAGCAATTTTTGTGTAGACATTCTGAGATCTTACTACTTTCCTCAATTAGGAAAATGTTTGATCTGTCTCTTCAGATTGTATTTTTCTGTTGTCTTTTAGCATGGCTTGCAATTGTTGTCAAAAGCTGGACATTATGTATCAGGTAATAAAAAGTGAGGTAAACTCTTGTTCAGTGTGAGATTTTATGTTAATCTGCTAGGAGTTGGGCAGTGTTTAATGTTTGCTGAAGCTGTAGGTGCTGGAGACTTCAAATTCCTCTAGTGCCCTTTCTTTCTCTACTATTGCCATTGGGTCTTCATAAGTACTCCTCAGACAGTCTGCATCTGCAACTGTTTAATCTGTAATCCACTATTGATATAATGGTGTGGTAGTAAGGGCTGGGAAAGCAGGTGCATTCTATTGAATATAATTTAATTTTACAGTGAAATCTTAGCCTTTTCTTGGGTCTGTGTTTCTAGCATGTACTCTTCACAACTGTTATTTTATTTCATTTTTGGCTCCCCATCCCCTTAGGTAAAAACAAGGAAGCTAGAGGAGGATGGAGTGGGAATAATGTGCTTCCCTCTGGTGGGATAATGTTCTGGTACATTATTTTCTCCTGAGTGTAAACCTTTGTTATGCAGAATGTTCTGAGAATATTTCAGAATGACTGCTTCTTCCTCCCTCTGTCCAAGCCACAAGGAGTCTCTCTTGGTTTTTCACCATGAGAATCTGATGGAGATTCTATAGATAAAACCCAAGAAGGTTTGGAGGTCCCTAGGACTGCAATCCCTAGGTGCTACTCACTATCATGCTGGTCCATACTCAGACTTCAGCAATTCATCTAAATTACGATTTAAGTGTCCCCACCTGTTTATGGCTCCTGCAGCTTCTGCTCCAGCAAGTCAGATTTTGGTTGTAACTCTGGATTTTCCTGTTTTTTGAAATTTAGTGCCAGTTTGCTTTGTGACCTCTTTTCTGATGTGTCCTAGAAAAGTCACTGATTGTCCATACGTTTAGCTTTTTCTTGTTGTAAGAATAGGAGTAATGACTTCTGTTTTGAACATTAAGAGTTGTTTTGATTAATCAATACTTTTACATGGTTCAAACATTAAAACCAGCATAAAGAGATCCAATGTAAGACATCCCTCATTTCTTTATTACTCATGTCTAAGTTTGTATAATTTCTAATAGGTAACTATTGTTGTTAGTTTACTCTTCCAGATATTTTGTGCAACTACAGACGTATATTACTTTCCATTTTTAAAAACAGAAGTACTTGTAAAATATATTTGCTCTTTCTTGTTATATTTGTTACTAATTCCAAACCAATTTATTCAAAGAATTGTCTTGATTTTCATTGGAGTAACATTCCATTATATGGATATGCCTTAGTTTTATAAACAATTCATTACTGGTGTATAATTTCATAATTATTCATTAATTCAATAATTCATTACTGATGTTCAAACTTTTGCTGTTACAAAAGCTCTTGATTAATTAATTGTGTATATGGAACATTTTCCATATGCATGATGATATGTGTGAGACAAATTCCTAGAAGCAGAGTACCTGGAACAAGATGCATATTCATTTGCAGTTTTGAAAAGTATTGAAATAAGGGTTGAACAATTTACACCACCTTTGAAAATGAATAAGTTCCTTTTTAAACTATGTCACTAATGTAATGTGTGATAAAATTTCATGTATTTGCCAGTGTGGTAAGTGAAAGTTATATTTCGTTGCAGCTTAAATTTGCATTTATCTTATTTTAAGATAATTTAATATCGTTAAGAGCTATTTTTATATCACTTGCCCAGTTTTTAATTAGGCTGTTTCTGTCTTTCTCACTGATATTCATGAAAATCGGCATTTTCACTATGTGTTATGAATTGCAAATATTATTACCCATTTTATAATTCCTCTTTCATATATATATATATATATATATATTTTTTTTTTTTGGTACACGGGCCTCTCACTGTTGTGGCCTCTCCCACCGCGGAGCACAGGCTCCGGACGCTCAGGCTCAGCGGCCATGGCTCACGGGCCCAGCCGCTCCACGGCATGTGGGATCCTCCCGGGCCGGGCACGAACCCGCGCCCCCTGCATCGTCAGGCGGACTCTCAACCACTGCGCCACCAGGGAAGCCCCTTTTTCATATTTTGAGTGTATGTGTTTTGCATGCAGAAATATTTTTTTATTTTGCGGTACATGGGCCTCTCACTGTTGTGACCTCTCCCGTTGCGGAGCACAGGCTCTGGACACGCAGGCTCAGCGGCCATGGCTCACGGGCCCAGCCGCATCGCAGCATGTGGGATCTTCCCGGACCGGGACACGAACCCGTGTCCCCTGCATCTGTAGGCGGACTCTCAACCACTACGCCACCAGGGAAGCCCTGCATGCAGAAATATTTTTAAGATATATTTAATTTTTTTAAATGTTTATGGCTTCAGGAATTTTTGGCATGGTGAGATATTTCTTCATAATTATGGAGTGATATAATTTCTCATCTTTCATTATTTACACTTAAATCATTGATATATTTGGAATTTATCCTAGTGTAAACTGTGTATACACAGTGGTATATGGTGGTGTATGGTGATATAGATTAATTTTTTTCTAGTTTTACTTTTTCTCTTCCAAATTTTTAGAATTTTTTAATTAATATCACTATATTTTCTCTTCTTAATAATGTTGCATTGTATTTATATTAAAAAATTTATGTGGTGGGAACATACTTTATTGTTGTTTTTTGTCTTTTTGGTTAAAATTACTATTTCTCATATATAATACTGGCTTCTGGAACGTAACATGTCAAGAAAGTTTTGGTTCTGTAGCACTGGTTTATCTTGAGTTGTTGAATTTTGCTAAATGCCTTTCAGCATACATGTATATAGTAGTATGACTTTTTCTTTAATTTTTAACAAACAATTTCCTAAAAATTAAACTCTGTTCTCATTTCTGGAATAAACCCTATTTGTTAATGAACTGTTACTTTAAAAATTTTCTGGATTGCAATTGCTAATACTTGATTTAGTTAGGTTGCTTTCATATTCAGATGAGAGATTTGCCTGGTTTTATTTGTGAGCAATATTCTCCTATTTTTTGGTATCATCGTTATGTTCAATTAAAAATATCCGAAAACAATCTTTCCTTTTATATGTTTTTAAATGGTTAAATATAATTTTTCATCATATTATTATGAAAAATGTCAAATTTATGGAACAGTTAAAAAATGTGAAGTGAATCAGTAAATATTACTACCACCGAAATTCTGTAGTTAACATTGTGCTATATTTTCTTCAACACACACACACACAGACACACAGACACACACGCCTATTCCTGTATCTGCTATTTCTTGAATGCATTTCAAAGTAAGTCTCGGATTTTATTCAGTTAAGCTTTGCTCTTCATAATCTTTAACAATATAATCCAGGTATAATTGACATGTAATAACCGGCATGTATTTAAGATGTAGAATTTGATAAGTTTTGGATAGTCACCACTGTAATCTAGATAATGAACATAACAATACAACAAAGGAATCCCTCTCTCTGAACCCTGCCCCTACCCTCCTTCCCCAGGCAAACACTGATCTCCTTTCTCTCACTGTACATTAATTTCCTAAAATTTTACATTATGATTCTTACAGCATATACTTTTTTTTCTTGTTTATTTTTCATTCAGCATGATTTTTGAGATTGTATTATAGGGCATATCAGTCATCTATTTCTTTTTATTGCTGTGTGTTATTGTTATATGGATATATTGTAGTTTATCCATTTACATGTTGATGGGGATTTAGGTTGTTTCCAGTTGGCTATTGCAAATAAAGATGCTATGAATGATTTTGTACAAATCTTTCTATGAGCATATGCCTTCTTTCTCTTGTATAAATACTTAGTAATGTAGTGCCTGGATCCTATGGTGGTATATATTTAAATTTTCAAGAAACTGCAAACTATTTTCCAAAGTATTTGTACGACTACAGTGTAAGAGAGTTCCATGTATACACATTTGTACACATTCTTCCAGACACTTGATGTGTTCAGTCTTTTTCATTTTAGTCATTCTAATTAGGTTTGTAGTGGCATTTCCTTTGATTTTAATTTGCATTACACAGATGACTAATGATGTTGAGCATCTTTTTAGGTGGTTTTTTTGCCATTTATATATTTTTCATGGTGAAGCGTCTGTTCAAATTTTTGCCCATTTTTAAACTGAATCATTTTCTTTTGAGTTTTGAGAGTTTTTAAAATATATATTATAGATTTAAGTGCTTTATCAGATAAATAATTTGCAAATATTTTCTCCCAGTCTGCGACTAAGAGACATAGTCTGCGTCTACTGCATGCCGAGGTGTTGAAACAATCTCTTTTCCACTGGTAAAAAATAAAGCAGTGGCCTAAGATTGTTCAGTTTTTCTCTTGGGAGCCAGAGAACTGAGGTTTGTGAGCAAATGATTTATTAACATTCAATTTTAAAACTTTATAATTCTATAGAATTCAATATTAACAACATAAAAATCAGTATACCATATTTTTTAAAAGGTAGTGTTACTCTTACAAATCAAATAAGAAAAGCAAAAGAGATTCTGATCTTTCCAGTGTCACACAAAGATGGGGCAGAATATACTTTCAGTATCGGCAGTTAACCAAATCAACATAAGTGGTATAATCTAGCAGAGGCCATTTTTTAGATACTTAATATTTGATTGAGATAATTTAGTTAGTTATTAAAATCAGTTTCACTTATTCATAGTAGTAAAAAAAGGACATTATGGCTATTTTAAGTTTGCAGTATTAGGTACATAAGTGTAAGGAAATTGAAAGTTCAAGATCTCTCCAGCAATGTTATCTTGCCCATCTACATTTATTATGTTTAAATAATTTATAGGTAACTTTCAAATAATCAATCTCATTGAACATAAATTAGTCATTGATTAAAATAAGTAGCATATTCCCATATAGAACTTGATCAGGTTGGTTTAGGAATTCTCTGTTTAATTGAAATACGCTAACCTAATATTTAATTGAGGAAAAAACCTTGATGTTTTTCACTCTGCATCACACAAAGTATGCAAAATGATTAAAGACAAGTTGAATTGACGTCTGGAAACGTTATCTCTGACCTTGAGTCATTCCTCCATTCTAAATGGTGGATTTGTTGCTATGGCTCATCACAGAATCCTATATTACTCTTTCTCCACACTCTAGCACTTCTGCATTTGAGTCAGCAATACTTTTCCAAGTCCTTCACTTATTCATGGACTTTCCGAATTCTGTACTCTGTCTATAAATAAAGGAATTTTCTGTATTCTCCTATCTTCACTAATGTCTTTTTATCTTACATCCATTAAGGCTCCTTTTCATTCAATTGGCTTGAATTTTTTTAAGAGGGAACTCATTTCCTGCTTAAAAATATATTTTTAAAAATGATGTGTTCATATGAGTATTTAATTTCATTTCCTTTGGTAGGAAACATGCGATTAAGGAAATCAAAGATTTTCACTTCTCGTACAATAATAGTTTAGTCTAAAAGAAGAAAGCATTTCATTCCTAGAAGATCTCATTTTAGTTCTCAAACTGCGTCTCCAACTATTATTTTCATAATGATATTCATATCGATTTTTCTCACTGTTCCTTAAAATATTGTGCTTTCATGCTTTTCTATATCACTCCATTTACCTGACATATTCAGTAGTTAAATCCAGTTCCACGAATCTTTCATCTCCATTATCTCTCCTCTTAAATTTTTTGTTTATATTTATCTAAACATTTAGAGTACCTACTTAAAACTTTCAATAATATAATATAACTTTTATTTCTTGCTCTCTTCCCAATATGTTGAGTTCCTGTTATTGAAATAAAGAAATAAAAATGCATAGCTTCCTCTTGACTCATTCTTTTTGACTTTCCATATCTTAACATCTGCTAATTATATTTAAAATGATATTTCAAAATTGAATATATTTACTTTTATTTGTATCTGAAAACCACAGTCTGTTGTCTGTCTACAGGTTGTTCTAAAAGCCAAATCCACTGTTTGCATTATTATAATCATGTAGCTACTTTTCACTGAAAAACTAATTAGTATGCTGGTATTATAATACTTCCAATGTGGGTCTAGTGTCACAATTCCTGTGCTACCCAGGAAAGAACAGTATTTTGTCAATATCAAATAGATTCTCTCTTCTTATACACAATCAGTAGCTTCATGGCACATTTCAATTTGCCTTAAATTTGTACATTACTTTCTGAAAAAGATTTATCTTATGAGTTTTTTGTTCACACTTGTCCTGATTATCCTTAGGCCAGATAGAAAAGATTCATTTACTTTGGACTTCTTACGTAAGTCCAGTATTTCTTTTATCCCACATTCATCTTCTGTGGTTGTAAACTTTGTTTTGTGTAAATATAACCCCACATAACCTTCTCCAAAATGGTATATGGGAGGTACATTTTCTGATTTGAATTTCTCAAAAGGCTTTATTTTGCCATTTCTATCAGTTTATAGCTTGGCTGGACATAAAATTTGAAGTCAAAATATTATTGCCTCAGAATTTTGAAATAATTTTTACCATTTTTATTATCCAAAATTGCTAATTTAAAAGTATGAAATAATTATGACATTAATTGCTTCAGTGAATACTAAGAAAAAAGTATGCTGGATATTTTTGGGACACTTTTAATACTTGGTCTTCTGAAACATCTCAGTGATGTGCCTTTGAATTAATATTTATTTATTGAGGTCAGATGTTAGCAGGTTTTGTAAAATCTGGAGACAGGTCTCTTGTTCTGGGAGTTTTTCTTATTTAGTAATTTTCCCCTATTTTTCCATTAATGTTCCCGTTTTGAAACTCCTGTTTATTAGATAACAAGCTATCTAGATTAATAGTCTTGACCAATTTATTTTCTGTTATAGGCTTTCTCTTTTTATGTTTTCATATATATGTGCTGAAAGGATACCTCAAGTTTATCTTCTAATCCTCCTATTGATTTTTATTTTTACTTTGTCAGTATATTTTTAATTTCCAAAGGTTCTTTTTTGAGAGTTATTTTTCATTCAATCCTATTCATGACTCTTGTTTCGTAGAAGCATCATCTAGAACTCTTCTAAAGATATTATACTTTAAAACATTTTCTTCTACCTTGAATGATCTGTTTCCTCCTGGGGTCACCTTTCTTTTGTATTTGACTTTTTTTCTCATTTCATGCTGTTGATTTGCTTTGTAAATCTAGTAATCCTTAATTTTTCATTCTAATCAAGGAGTAAATGATCAGATTAGTTAATGCAGTTAGAAACTACATGTCTTTTCTCCTCAGCTGTTGGGTATGCAGGCTAGAATTTTTCACTCACATTGTCTTTTGAATAAGATGTTTAATAAGGTGGTACAGGAGCAGAGCTTGTTGACTGGCAAACTTTCCTTCATACTGAAATGGTGGAAAGCTATATTTCAAATGGGAGGCCCAGAAATTCAGAATTAGAAGCACTTTATTATGAAATAATAACTTACATTCTAACAGGGTTATATTTTTCTGAGGTGTTCATTTAACTGTTTTGGAAATATACCCACAATTCAATACATTTCTCTCTCTCTCTCATGTGTGTGGGTCTGTGTAGGATGAACTTAAATGGCTTCACCTTGTATTTCACCACATTTTTCACTCCTGTTATTATACCTGCTCAATCCAAGCAGAAAGACTTTCTGAGCTTCATCTGTGCAATTCAGACTCCCTTATTTTTGCATTTCTCATCTACCATAATCTGGAATTTGGGAGTTATGTGCTCCTTCAGAATGACCTGTATGATTCCATCTGCTTTTACTTTAACAAAAACTATGGAACCCCCAATATGTTCACCCTCCACCATTTTGTTCTTTCTACATTTATGGGTTTATCCTCAATTGAATCATTTGCAAATCTGTAGTGTCTTTAGAGGATGGAGACACTCTAAAGTGTCTACACTTTATACAAAACATTTGCTTAATCTACCATATTTCTCTGAAACTATAAAGTATATGTTATTCTCTGCTATAAATTGGTACAGAAGGGGAACTTGAAAGTTACTTATCAAGATAATTAAAACTGCAAATGTCTCTTGAATTTTCAATTTTATTTTAGCAATTTATGTTAGAGATTAACTTTTTGTCCTGATATATAATTACAAAGATGATCAGTGGAGGGTTGTTATAAGAGTTAAAAGTAAGTAAAAACCCTACATATTTAACAGAGGGAGATTATCAATAAAATATGGCACATAAAAATTTAAGCTGCCTTTTATAAGCATACTCAGTATTCTTGGAGTAACTTTTAATTGTTTTTACTTTGTCATACAATTTTTTTACAACTTTATTTGATTATATTTACACTTATTCATTTAGTTTAAATTTATTAACATAAGAATTTGAGGGAGTCTAACAGAACAACTAAAATGAAAACATGGCTAACTATAATAAATTGAAAAACACAAAGCTCATCTTATAGAAGAAGAGAGGATAGATATTAGTAAGAATGTGAAATGCACTTATTTATAAAATTATGGTCAGAGTTTGGCTCAACAATAAATAGAATGTAAGACAAAAACAAAGCTGGATAAACTTTTGCTTGAAACTAAACTCAAGCAGGAATTTATCGTGTGATTGAAACTAAAAAATGTATTATTGTATGAGTGGTCTAACCTGACATGATGGTAGCAGTTTTAGAACAATGACTTTAAAAGCAGTACACTAAAAAAATTGCTTTACCCCTAAAGAGAGTGTCCCCTGTTTAAGGACAAAGATAATTCCAAGAAGTGATAACTCATTGAAGGAATGTCTTCAACACTACAACAATGCCATCTATATACTTTATTTTTTGAGGATCTTATAGCTCTTTGGGTTGAGTCCCACATGTTCTGCGATTTTTTTTTTTTTTTTTTCTGTACCCAGGCCTCTCACTGTTGTGGCCTCTCCCATTGCGGAGCACAGGCTCTGGATGCGCAGGCTCAGCGGCCATGGCTCACAGGCCCAGCCGCTCCGCGGCATGTGGGATTTTCCCGGACCAGGGCACGAACCCGTGTCCCCTGCATCGGCAGGCGGACTCTCAACCACTGCGCCACTAGGGAAGCCCCTCATATATTCTGCTATTCTTAAAGTACAAACGCCATGTTAGGGTTGCCATTTCTGGAAAGGCTTTCAGAGTAGGAAAAACCCTGTGTCAGGTCTTCATCTCTCGCATAGATTTGTAAACCCAGTTGCTGAATCCCAGTTCACAAGGCCAGATTTCTCCATTCTTTGTGAACTGAGTTTCCATTATGTTCATTTAGGGTTTTTTTGTTTGTTTTTTGCCTTCCCTGATCAACCTTAATTAAAAGCACTCTGGTCTTCCCCAACATATTTCTTTATCAACCTTCAAATTCTAAGTTAAAGTCTAAATCCCTTGAATTCCTTAAGAGCCCAAGTTCCTTGTAAAAGTTGATTCAATACTCATTCCGATTTTTTTTTTTACTGAAAAGCACCTTCAATAAGTTACTATTGGGTTGTCCAGAAGTTTATTGGATTAATGAATACGTTGTTCAATAAAGTTCTTGGTGAAAATGAAAAATGTGTGTTTTATTTATACTTAAAACTTAATGAACTTTTTGGCCAACCCAATATTTTAGAGTTTTGAGAATTCTATGTATACTTATATTCAGCCAAAATACGGAGAAGGTGGAGGAAGAAAAATTACGTTTTAAGGTATTCAATGATTGTGGAAATGTTAATTATTATATGATATATATAATGTGACATTATCTACCATGCCCTTTTCCTTTATTGTAATGATTATGTATATAAGTGAAAGGGAAGTGTTAAGAAAGAGAGAGATGTGATCCAGATAAAGTAAATGCAACATGAATCCACTTAAAAAGCAAGTTATATGGCTGGATTTGAAAACAAATCTAAAAGGATATCTAATTAAATATAGTAATCATTTTTTCACAAAGTTGCTGAGTAAAAGGACAACATAAAAGCAATCATTTGAATTTCTATATAATACCTTCAAGTTAAGAAATTAGAGTTGTGAAACTTTATAATAACTACAGCATCATTGAATATATATTAATATATTAAAATCAATAACCATAAAATATACTGACTATATAGAAATGATCCTAAAATTATTCAATACCTCTTCACTGAAAATTATAAAACAAATTTAAAGAAGAATTAAGTAAATGGAAATATTATGTCTCAATTAGAGATCAGAAGACAATATTTTAAAGATGGCAATTCTCCCTAAACTGATTAGTAAATCAGTTTTAGTAAACCCAGAATAAATCAGAATTAGTAAACCCAGAATAAATAAATTTAGTAAACCCAGAATAAATCAGAATTTAAATCAGAATTAGTAAACCCAGTAAAAACTCCCCCAATAATGTAAGACTATGTATTTGAGTATTTGTAGAAATTGATAAGCCTATTCTAAATTTTATCTTAATTTATCTATTCTAAAAATTATCTTAATTTTATATTATCTAAATTGATAAGCCTATTCTAAATTTTAAGTGGAAATGTAAATGGACAACCATCTGTAAGGTGAGAGGCCTTGCTCTAATTATAATGAAGTTACAATAATCAAGACAATGTGAGAATAGTACAAGAACAAACAAAAGCAACAGAATAAAGAGTCTACAGACAGAACCTAACACATATGGACACTTGATTTATAATAAACGTAGCACTATATAGCTGTGGGCAAAGTTTTGGGGAAAAATGGAACTTGTATCATATGTCAAACTACTTTACATAATTGTAGGTCAATTGTACATCTAACCATGAGAGGCAAAAAAATAAATGATCTAGAAAATAACAAGGGAACTTATTTTCATTATCTTGGGGTAGGCAAAATTTCTTGAACTTACTTTAACCTAATGTTTCCAAAACTGATTTAACCACAGACTCGTGTGTGTGTGTATGTGTGTGTGTGTGTGTGTGTGTGTGTGTGTTTGTGTGTTTAACCCATTGAGGAAATGATTTTTTTCCTGAAACTCTTTGAGAAAGGCTACTTTTGGTTCTCCCCTTTCTTATCAAATTAGCAAAGGCCAGTCACTGAACAGGATAATAATTATGAACTGAAATAAACTTACAGAACAATTCAAGAGATAGAGCTGGACCCTGGTCTTGGAAAAAAAGAATCAAGGCAGGAATCTGCCCTTTTTCACAAGTTTATAAAGTTGGATTTATTTTTGGCTGTATGTCTAGACCCATTTCTAGTGTGACACTAAAAGGATAACTAGACTCAAATAAGTATATATGTAGCAATTTTTCACTGAGAAGTATTAAGCAGAGAATTAAAAGAAGTTGTTAAACTTTTCTTTAAATTTATTTAAAAAGTGATTTAAAAGATATATTTTTTATCATTTATGCATGTATTCTTAAACACTTTCTACAATTAAAGTAGCTAAAGTTCACCCTATTTAAAGTAGATCATATTAAAGGCATTTTTGGTGCCAGCCTCTGTTTATATCTACTACTTATTTTTTCTGAAAGGTACTTAATGGTTCTAAGACTCACATGTCTACTCTATAAACTGAGGATAATATTACCTGTCCTTAATTAAATGATAGAGCTATGTATTTCCTTATAGAAACTATATCCTTTAATGTAGTAAGAAATGTACACAACAGGAAGAATAATTATGCAAATGTGCAGGCACAATGGGAACTTCCTTTGTAGAGAGGTTTGCAGCATGGAACAATCTATCATAGATCCCAATCAAGGGTAAGTAGTCAAACTTATATGACACAAATTGGGTTCTTAGTGCAGGTTCCGAATCTTTCAACTGACTAGAGAATTCTAAGAATCAGGTAGTTGGCCTGTAACACAGAGAGACTTCTTAAAAGGGAAGGAGTGGTTCACCCATCCTGGTGCTAATAACAGGACTAATCTGTATGGCTGTCTGTTATCACCAGCCATGGATTTGAAAGGGTGCCCATTTCCCTTCCATTCACACTCAATTCTCTGCAATGGACCCTACCCCCTTCTCTAGATTAAAAGTAACTTATTTTTCTCTTCCATTTCTCCTTATGTTCATTTGGCCACATTTAGTGTAATATGCACAGAAGATGCATGACATATTATGCATTTTATGTCTCATTTTGATATTAATAATGATGAGAGGTTTTGAAAGTATGTGAATGTACCTAAAAGAGTGCCTAGTAAAGAGTATGATGAAAGCTAAATTTATTAAGCATTTATTATGTGCTGGATATTGTGCTAACTGCTTAACATGTATAACTTCACTCGATCCAATTTTGGCCAGCATAATATTTATTTTAATTTTAATAATTAAAATACGAGATCCATAGAAATTGAATATGTTGCCCAGAGTCATACAGCTTTTAAAGAAAGCCAGACTTTATACTCAATTTTGTCTCAATCCAAATCTCAAGTTCATTGTGCTTGACCATTAGATCACACAGTAACCTTTAGACCATACAGTAAATATGGGCTTTACAAGACTATGTGCATGAAAATTATAAAACAAATTGGGACAATCTCAAATTGTTCTTCACATGATGCTATTATTTTAATAGGTTGCTGGGAAGCATATTTTTTAATTTCAAATTTGAATTCAAATTTGACTTCAAAATGATTCTAGGTTCCATCAATAAGACAGTACAGCTGATAAATGAGGAGTGAAAAGATTGAGAGCATAATCTCAGACCACATAGTCTCATGTGAACTTGGACAGCTTGATAAATTAGTCTATTAGGTTTAAAACTTACTATGCTTGTAAAAAGTTATCTTTTGTGTAGTAGAGTGATTGAAAGTTGATAGATAAATAGATCAGATAGACAGAATCTATTTTAAAACATGATATAATAACATACTTCTAGAATGTGGCATTATATTTATATATAATTCAAATAACACGAACATATGCTTATGTCAATATTCTTAATAAGTTTCAGTCTTCTTGATTTTAAAAATAGATTTTGTGTTGATGTTTGAAAATTAGGTTTCTATGAACTGTGGCCATATCCATCATTTTATAAGTAAAAAATCTTTTGGAGGAGAAGCATAATCACTACCCTTGGTTGTGTATGTATGTGTGTGTGTGTGTGTGTGTGTGTGTGTGTGTATAAAATGACATTTATGTACAAACATCATAAAATTATGCATATTTTTGGTGACTACCATTGTTTGAATATTTTGAGATATAGTTTATTTTCTTACACTTGTGTTTTAAGGACTTGTATATATGGTTGAAGTCAATAGTGGGCCAGAGGCTACTAATTCAAAGTATTACCTAGATATAATTACCTAGATATAATTTAGATGCTATGAAAAGGACTTTTAGTACCTGAATATATCTAAAATAAGTTTAAAATTACAGGAATAGTAATGTATCACTTGACTCCCAGACACTTAGAGGTTGCTAAAGACTTCTAAACATTTCTTCCCTCAGTTTTCAAATATGTTTAAAAATGCATTGTTTATGGAATTATTCCAATTATTTGGAAAACCCAAAAGCAAGTATAATTCAGTCAGCATTTTGTCTCATTGTTATATATACTCATACTATAAAGGTATAGACTTTTTAAAGGTCTTAATATAGTTAAAATTCTGACATATTGGAGATATTTTATAAAACATTTAATTTACTTACACATTTTACAGAAATTATTTTCTTTATTATACTTTTTAATTGAGGTATAGTTGGTTTACAGTATTATATTAGTTTCACGTGTACAACATAGTGATTCAAAATTTTTATAGTTTATACTCCATTCATACTTGTCATAAAATATTGGCTATATTCCCTGAGCAATCTTAAAACAGACATTTTCACTAGTAAAACACACTTGACAAAATTTTAGTCAAATTAAAATCCACCAAGGATTTTAAATACTTATTATGGTTCAGGAACATAGAAAATACAGATAAGGCATATGTTCTTATGTCAAGGAATTCATGGTCTGGTGAGATAAACTAATAAATGGAGTAAGTGACATGACAGGAATACAAAGCATGATGATATCACAGATTAAAAAGTAGCAACTAACCCATACTAAGAATAAGGTATCTAGGATGGGTTTTGAAATAATGGTGTATTATCATAAACTCATCCAGCTGAAGACTCCAATCAGCTGCTATCTTAGATGCTGTGACTTTTCTAGGGGATATAAAGACGGTCCCTGGTATCTTGTCATCAACTAATCATCTAGTGAATGCTTTTAACTCATTACCTGTAAATATAGACAAGAAGACCCATTTGAATTCACTTAGAAAAGGAAAAATAAGAGTTGTGTTTGCTTTCCTCAGGGATATATCAAGTCCCCTGTTCTCTTTCAAAAAGTAATAAGTAGGGATCTCCCTGATTTTATCATCTCACAAGACATCATCTTGGTCCACTCTATTAATGATACCATCCTGATATACTGAATGCCATAGAAATCTGAATGAGATACATACCTGCTTAAGTATGGAAAACAAAACCCCCTGAAAATTCAGGCTCTGACCCTCTAAGTTTCAAGGTTTTCTTTGCTTTGGGCCATGAAAAGATAACCGCAAGAAGGCAAATGGCAAGAGGCTATATCTGGAAACTCCTGCCACCAAGAAAACAGCACGATGCCTTTTGGATTTTAGAGGCAACACATAACAAATACATAACAGCATGTTGCTGCAATACACTTACCAAATAACCTCAAGCTTATTTTTTTTGACTGGGATCAGAACAATAGAAGGCTCTAGAATTCTGAAGCAAGTTGCCCCACCAGTTGCATATGAAACAGGAAATTTATTGGCACTTAAAATGTTGGTGACAGTTGGTTTCAGCAGCATTCCATCATTACGTGGAAGAGGTATATATGATACTGGGCTTGGACAGATTCTGAAGGCACAATTATTTACAGAAGCAGGGGGCTTAGACTCATGCATCTATTTCAATACTTTGAAGGACTGCCTACTCTCTACGAAGGCACACTGTGGCTTTATGAAGCATTTCCTAGGGCAAACTGTCTGAAGAAGAAGAAACCTATGTTTGGGTTGCAGGTGGTCCCACATGATACATTAGGAACACCTAAAATGAGTGACTATAGCATCATCCCCACTCGGGCATGATACAGAAGAACAAAGTTGAAGGGAAAGCTTCCAAGGAGTAGAACTTGGAGGAAATGTACCTGCTTATTTACTTTTCCTGGAAAAAATGTCGGATTCACTCTGAGTTTTGAGCAGTGGCTAATGTTTTGGCTGAATGGCCACAGACTCAGGAAGAAAAATATTGGAAAACTGGTGACAAAGATGTTTGGGGCAGACCTCATGGAATGGGCACAAAGTGTGAAAATGTTTTTGTACTGTATGAATGTTCACCAAGGCAGCCACAGCTGACCAAGCTCTCAAATTTCATGTGGACAAGATGGTCCATTACGTGGATGCCAGTGAATTTCTGTGCTCAGACATTCCAGTCGTTGCTGAAAAGGCCTGAGGGACCAAATGGCCATGGAAGCAGGCATGGCGATTATCTGTGGACTCAACAACATGGACTTCTACTTACTATGATGTGATTGTAACTATTAATGATGTCAACAACAACATGTCAACAACAGAGAGTGTCACTGAGCCACCAATATGGTAATGTCTCCCAAATGAACAAGCCAGCCACCTGGTAACAATTTGATTGCATTCGATCACTTCCATCATCAAAAGGAAAACAATTTGTTCTTTTTGGAATAGACACTGATTCTGGAGATACATTTGCTTTCACTGCCATGTAATGATCCTGATAAAAACACCCTTCATGATTTTAAGGATTGCTTTACTCACTGTAAACGAATTCTCTGTAGTTATTTCTTCTGAACAAGGAAATGATAGTGGAGCAAATGAAGTATAACAGTTGGCCCATGGAATGAATTCATCGTTCCTACCATAGATCCCATATCCTGTCTTGTAGAATGGTAGAATGGGCTTCTGATGTCTCAGTCTTTGCAAGTATCTCAGGTTATATCCCATAGGTAGAAGTTTATTTCTGAATCTTATATACCAATATGTGCTTCTATTTCTCCTATAGCTAGGATCTGAGTCCAGGATCTAAGGGATAGAAATGAGTCATTCCTCTTCATGTACAGAGAAACGTTTCTAGTAAAAAATGATAGAAATGATTCCTGACAGTATAGTCTTCAAGAGTTATCCTCTTACTTTTAAGTAAGAGGATTGTATTTCATTACATTTGTAATGAAATACAAATTTGGTCTCTGATGGTCCAGAGGACTTCGTTCCTTAAGAAATGTTCTCCATAAGGACACACAGGGACAATGCTGAGGGGAAGCTGGAAACTCTTTTTCCCAGAATCCCTTTTCCCTAGTGTTAAAATTTGCCAAGGAGAGGAAATTGCCAGAGATTCTGAAGGCAGGAAAGGAACAGAATCTATTATTCTATGGAGGCGTTTGTACCCAGATAAGAGTATTTATTTATTTTGAGTTCCTAAATTCCTCGGTTTACTAATGTTTGTTTAAATCCAGTATCCAATATACTGTAACATTTTATGTGACCACATTCTGGTATTTCACCTTTCTATGGTTTGTTGATTTGTTTCACTGAATGATTAGAATTCAAAATTCTGAGATCCACATACTAGCAGTCTAGTTCCTTATTTCCAATGACTTTGGCTATCTCTGCAAAAAGAAATATTACCCCTTACCTAAAATAATATGTCAAAATCTAAAATTATCATCTTCCATTGAGAACCACTCATTTTCTTTGCCTTCAGCAGTACCTATAATCCAGTATAATTTAAAATATACATTGCTTAGTTCAAATTCCACCTCTTTCATGAAAACTTTCCCTACCATGAACTTTCTTTTGATCCCTTATACTTAGTCCACATCCTATATTACACAATACAGCATCTACATTTTCCCAGAAAAATCTGGAGTGTAGATGACATGATTGGAAGGCTAGCTATATCCGATGTTGCCTGTGAGACAGAGGCACTCGGGAGAAAGTTTGAGAACTTCTTAACATCCATTTTATTCTCCATATTGATAAATTTCTGGGGAAAAAAAGCAACAAAGATTGACTAGCAGAAAAGTGATTTCTAGTTGGACCCTCTATTTGGTTATCTTCTTTGGAGAGACTGAGCAAGAATTGAGTGCCTCGGGATCAGGGAAG
This sequence comes from Globicephala melas, assembly GCF_963455315.2. Taxonomy (NCBI): domain Eukaryota; kingdom Metazoa; phylum Chordata; class Mammalia; order Artiodactyla; family Delphinidae; genus Globicephala; species Globicephala melas. The sequence goes on from NC_083322.1 coordinate 9,649,936, forward strand.
TCCAGGGACAGCATACAAAGCTAGCTCACTAAATTTAGGATCGTGAGAGAGAGAGAGAGAGACACACCATTACTCTGTCCCCTTTACATTCTACTGGACTCTGTGGCATCTGAGTGAATCAAGCGAGAGGTATTCTCTAAATGAGAATGAATACGTAGTGTCTTCACTGGAGACCAGAGGACGCTTCCCCTGTATAGCCGTTGGAGCGCAGCCTCAGGCACAGGCAACAACCACAGAGACACTGAATCGGCCTGATAGAATAAAGTACGAGTCCCCTGACATCACCTATTTCTTGATTTTTTGTCTCAGGCTGATCATCAACATTTATCTACAGATGACCCTTGAACAACACAGGGGTTGGGGTGCCAGCCCTCCTTAGAGTCAAAAATCTGAGTATGACTTTACAGTTGCCTTCAATATGTGGTTCTGAACATATGGATCCAACCAACCGTGGATTCTATAGTAAGTAGTTAGTGCAAAAAAAACCCCCCAAAACAAAAAAATGGGTGTAAGTGGACCAGCACCGTTCAAATCAGTGTTGTTCAAGGATCAACTGTATTTGTAAGTAGTAACGATTGAAAGATTTATCTTAAGAATTTCAACATTGTTTATAATTCTTTGAGGAGGTTCAAATCTAAGAATTTTAGGGAAACCAGTCCATCCTTGAGGAGAGAAATTTCATTTCCATTTATTCCTAATACGCAGTTTTCAAAATTAAATAGAGTTCAGCCCAGAAACAACCAGAGACCAATGAAAAGAAACAGCAGGCCGTGGTTAGCAAAGAACACTTGCAGAGAACACTTGCAGAGAGTTTGGCCAATTTTTTTTTCTGGTTTTAGTAACACATCTTTGCTCCTTTCTTCAAACACCTTTCAGGCCTAGCAGATAAGTATTGGCCTATAGACAGCACAGCAACAAAAATTACTGTCATGGTTATGAAACAGCACTAAGAATAAGGGTTAGTTTGACTGTTAATTGAGCACAGAGTACCCCAAAAAACAGGTTTGTATGGAGGGATGATCTAAAAGGAGGGAGGTGTTCAGCCCCACTGCAGTTTATCTCTTTCATAAGTGTTTCATTTCCTGGGGCATAACCTTTTTGTGGGTGTGATATGACAGATAAGTGGAATCCTGTGAGGAAAGGCCCAGAACCAAGAGAATGCTTCTGGAAACAAGCTTTGGGTCAAGAAATTTAAAAAGGAAAAATAAATTACATAAACCAACAGCTAGTTGCAACAAAATCCAGTTTACCTTTTACAAGTTTCATCTCCACCACAGAGAAGACCACACTGAGAGTCATTTCAAAAAACTTACCTTTTATAAAATGTATCCAACTCAGACATAAATGCAAACCAGCACTAACTAGAATTATGCCAATGTTTATTCCAAAGAAGACTAGATGTGCACAGTTAATTAGTCTACAAACATTCATGTTTTAAAAGTTGCAAACACTGTATTAGGTAAAAAGATGAAAACCTTGTGTTGGAGTATTACAGAATCTGATTAGGGTCTACAACTTCGAGATTTAAACCAAAGTCTTACAAATAGCTATTAGAAAATTTAACTTCTGTTTTTTTAAACGACATGTTAGTTTTTACTTGCTCTTGGTTTTCTTCCTTTCTTTCTTCTCTACTTCCTCCTCTGTGTCTCCCCTTCCTTTTTTCCTCTTTCTCTCCTCTTCTCTTTTCACCTCTGGTAGCTAATAGGGTGTCTTGCACCTTCTCTCTCCTTTTTTTTGGCTTTGCACTTGAGTAAACATGTTCAAATCAATTAATTTTCCAGGCTCAATTCATTGGGTTGAAACAAGATTACATGATAGATGCAGAGATAGGTAAATTGATGGATTGCTAAAAACAAAGAAGTAAGAAAACAGAAGTGTGAAAGGCTGGGAAGCACTTTAAAATGTGTCCATATCATTATATTACACAGTGCAGTAACCTGGAGTCTCATGTGTTTAAATCAAATACATTGAAAATAGCTGCCTTAATGTTGGCTCCCGTGTGATTAACTGGGCTAACAGCAAAAGTGACTTTAAAGATAGCTCAAGTTAGAGATTACAGAATTAGAAACCAGGCTGTATGATTCACAGAGCTCTTTCTTATATCTATCATCTATTTGTCACTTCTTATCCTAAATCGCAGGCATTCGTTAAATCCTTGAATCCATTCAATTTGTCCTCTTGCTTGAAATTTACTCTTACCTGCTTTCTCCAGATCCTCACATCCTACTGTTAATTTATCTTAAATATGTCTTTAGAGAGCTCCTTACTGTCCCTTCTTATGCCTTTTCATCCTCTCAGTAAACTAGTCAATGTATTAACTGTCCAAGGTGGAAATTCCATATTTAATCCTTGGAAGGCACTTCTTAATCATGGCTTTGTTTAAAGCCGCAGGTTCCCGGGCCTCTAAGAATTTTGCAACATAAAGTTGCTAACAGTGTGTAATGACTGAGCCTCTTGGGGTTGGAAGAAGATAGAGGACTGATTTAATACAGTGGGATCCAGGATCCAACGCAGGAAGGAAGATCAGGGTATATTAAATAAAAGCATTGTCACCTCATTTTTAAAAAGAAATAATTTCCTTTATAAATCTATATTCACTGTGTTGCTTGGTATTCACATAATGAGAAAAACATGGGTGTATATGTATGTTTGTAATCATTTTATCTTCTTGGTGAATGACCCTTCTGCCATTTACAATAGCGCTAAAAATAATACACTTAGGAAAAAACTTTAATAAGCAGGCAAAAACTTTTACACTGAAAAGTACAAAACATTGATGAAAGAAAGAAGATACAACCAAATGGAAAGACATCCTGTGTTCATTGATTGGAAGACAATATTTAAATGCCCATACTACTGAAATCGATCTGCAAATTTAGTGTAAACTCTCAAAATTTTAATGGTATTTTTATACGAACAGAAAAAATAACTTCATATGGGACCACAAAAGACCACACATAGCAAAATAAATCTTCAGAAAGAACAAAGCTCGAGGCATCACAATTCCTGATTTAAAAATGTATCCCAAAACTACAGTAATCAAAACACTACAGTACTGGCATAATGCCAGGCATATAGATCAATGGAACAGAATGGAGAACCTAGAAATAAATCTACACATATATGGCCAATTACTCTTTGACAAGTGTGCCAAGGATCCACAATAAGAAAAAGCAAGTCTTTTAAACAAATGGTGTTGGGAAAAGTGGATAACTGTATGCAAAATAATGAAATTGGACTCTTATTTTACTTCACACACAAAAATCAAATCAAAATGGATTAAAAACTTCATTTTAAGACTGAAATTGTAAAACTCCTAGAAGAAAACATAGGTGAACAGCTTCATGTCATTGGTCTTCGTAACGATTTCACGGATATGGCAACAAAAACACAGGTAGCAAAAGCAAAATTAGAAAAGAGAGACCACATCAAACTAAAAAGTCTTGCACCACAAGAGAAACAATTGGCAGAGTGAAATGTCAACCTAAGTAGTGGCAGAAAATATCTGCAAACCATATATCTAGTAAGGTGTCAATTTCCAAAATATTTAAGAAACTCCTACAACTCAGTAGCAATGAAAATCCTAGTAACTGGATTCAAAAATGGGCTAAAGACTTGAATAGACAATTCTCCGAAGAAGACATACATATGGCCATCAGGTATGAGAAAAGATTCTCATTGTCACTAATCATCAGGGAAATGCAGATGAAAACCAGAATGAGATATCACCTCACATCTTTCAGTATGACTGTTACCAAAAATATCAAAAGTCGTGCTGGGGAGGATGTGGAGAAACTGGAACCTTTGTGCACAGCTGGTGGGAATGCAAACTGGAGTAACTGCTGTGGAAAACGGTGTGGGAGTTCCTAAAAAACTAAAAATAGGGCTACCATATGATCCAGCAATCCCACTTCTGGGGATGTGTCAGAAGAATTGAAAGCAGGATTTTGAAGAGATATTAATCCTCCTGTATTCATTGCAGCACTATTCCAGTAGCCAAGACATGAAAGCAACCTAAACATCCACTGAGTGATAAATGGATAAAGAAAATGGTATGCACATACAATGGAAAATGATTCAGCTTTTTAAAAGTTCCACATTGTGTAGCAACATGGATGAACCTGGAAGACATTATGCTCAGTGAAATAATCCAGTCACACGAAAGGATAAATACTGCATGATTTCACTTATATGAAGTATGTAAAATAGATTTATAGAATCAAAGACTGGAATGGTGGTTGCCAGGGGCTAGGGGAGGAGTGAAGACTTGCTAATCAACGTGCATAAAGTTTCAGTTAAGCAAGATGAATACGTTCTAGAGATCTGCTGTATGGCATTGTGCTTACAGTTATGCTGTGGTGTACACGTACAAGATTAAGAGGAAATATCGCATGTTAAGTGTTCTTATCACAGTCAAATAAAGTTAAAAAACAACCCCCTCCCAAAACACAAACAGAAAATGCACCTATAAAAATGTATCCCCCCATCTCACCAGACTGAGTCATTTTCCTTCTCTATATTTTATTTTTTTATTTATTTTTATTTATTTTATTTATTTTATTTTTTGCGGTATGCGGGCCTCTCACTGTTGTGGCCTCTCCCGTTGCGGAGCACAGGCTCCGGACGCGCAGGCTCAGCGGCCATGGCTCACAGGCCCAGCCGCTCCGCGGCATGTGGGATCTTCCCGGACTGGGGCACGAACCCGTGTCCCTTGCATCGGCAGGTGGACTCTCAACCACTGTGCCACCAGGGAAGCCCCTTCTCTATTTTTTAAATGAATCCTTATTGGAGTAGAGTTGTGTTAGCTTCTGTTGTACAGCAAAGTGATTCAGTTATACATATACATATATCCGCTCCGTTTTAGATTCTTTCCCCATACAGGTCATTACGGAGTATTGAGTAGAGTTCCCTGTGCTATACAGTATGTCCTCATTAGTTATCTAACATTTTCCTTTTCTAATGGGAAGCTGTTAAGCCCTCATCATCAGTTTACCTCTGTAATGATCTTCAAATGAATTCATTTCACATTTTGTTCAGCTCTTCTATTTGCCCTCAAAGGGAGGAGGGCCAGTGGGTCTGCTGTATGGATAATCTTCCATCATCAAAATGGTTCATTTACTTTTAGTTTTTGCAAATTCTGGGGAGCTGTGGTGGTCTGTAAAACACTGTTCTCTCATAAATTTGTTTTCAGAATCACCCTTTGCCCTTAATGCCATATTAATCCCACCATAAAAATAAATAAGGTCTGTGGTCAACCACAAGCCTCATAGTATAAACAGCCCTCTTTGTACAAAGATTATTTCCAAGCAGAAATAATCACTTAATCACTGTCACAGGAGGCAGCCACCAGCTTTTACATGATGATTCATTATTTCCTATCGTCACCTCTGCTGTGAGCTACCATTTCAAGAACTTTCTATCCAGAAACATGTGGAATAAAATACCAAAGTTCCATAAGTTAACCAGTATATTTCTTCATACATATTGACATTTTAAAATTCTATTTACCAATCATGGCACATTTCATAATCAAATACCGAGGGCAACTCCAAAAGCGGAAATCACCAGACTTCAAAAGATGGTCAGATTATGATGACTGTTTCTCATATGTAAGACATTTCTTCCATATGGTACCTCGACAGTCCTCCATTTTTCATTTTCCCTAGAGAACGTAGGGAACAATGCTAGTTGGAAAATAAAGTTCGATCTCTTTTAAAAACCCTTAAATGAATTACATTGCCTCTGATTATAAATGTAACAATTTTGTGATGTCTCTGAAAAGTAGGCCAGAGTGAACAAACCCAACAGCTAAGCCAAGATTTTAATTTCCTTTCTGCTTTTCAGCCTCTAGCAGACGTTTGATTGCCACCTTCCTAGCCTCTGCTCCTTGGACCCAAAGCCAATGCCACATGTTTTTGGTTTTTATTTAAGTGTCACTCCACTTTTGGGGATGCTTAATCAGTCTTCTATTAGTGTGTAATAACTCCACCAAAATTTAGTGCCTTACTATAAAACTGTTTTATTTTTTGCTTGTGATGGTCTGTCCTCCTGCTGGTCTTACCTTGTTTCACTCATGGAGTTGCAGGCACGGAGCTTACACACTGGGGCTGGGTAGCCGGTGATGGCCTCATTCACATGTGTAGCAGTGGGTGTTGGCTGTTGGCTGAACTATATTGTGGCAATATTCAGTCATGGTAATGGTGCAAGACACAAACCTCTTAAGGCCTAGGCTTGGAAGTTGTACAATTTTATCTCATTCAATTAGTCAAAATTAGTCACAAAGCCAGGTGAACATTCAAGTTACAGGGACTAACAACCCCTCTTAAAGAGATGAGCTATAAATGATTTGTGGCCATTTTTAATCTACCTATGTCCCATTTACATTAGGTGATTTTATTCTCAGATCTCAGTTTCCCAGGATTTATAGGGTTGTGAGCTCATAAGGAATATCCGAATTCTAGATAGAGTTGGTGTTAAGTTCTCTCAGGTGCTCTCAATCTGTTTTGTACCAACTTATTTTTTCTTCTTACTCTTCCAAATTTCCTTTCATTTTAATGACCCCTAAAATTAACAATTTTAATTTGTTTCCCAGAGTAAACATTCTTGAAATCATATTTAATTCATCCTGTATTTTCTTTATCCTTCATTTTCTGTATCTTCATTTTCTATATCTAATATGGCAAAACCTATTTGAAATAACTGTTTTAATCCGGTTGCCTGACCATCCGTCACAACTGTATGTCCATAACACAAGATCCTTACATCTGGCTTTCCTTTTACTAGTTTCTCTCCATTTTACCTATTTTATTTGATTATACATCCTAATCCACGGCTACTTTAATTATCCCCCTCTCTTGATCAGAATACTTGTTCTCATTCATACAGCTAGATATTCTAAGAATTTCCAAACTTTTGAGTATTTTTTTGATGATATGGTTCTACCTTATCCAATTTTACTATTAATCAATATGTATATATCTTTATTTCCAGGCTTTATTACCTCATATATTTTATATATGCCATATTCATTTCTGAATCTCTATATTTGCTATTCTATTCATTACAAACATGCAATAATTTTCTTTCATTTTTTTGCATATGTGAATATAGTATCAGTGCCCAATTTAATTAGGGTGTGCTCCTCTAAGCTTTCCCTGACTCCTCAAACTAAAACAGATATTTGACCTTCTTAAAATACTAGTTTATTTATACATTACAAGCATATAGCTTAACATCTAAACTTTTATGGTTTCTTCGTACTTCATAAGTTCATGAGTGATTTTATTTAGTTGCCTAAGTAATGACAGAAGGGAATGGGAACCAAGGTGAGGTTGGAATGCTAACTGTTCAATAGCAATAAGGACAGTGCCTGTATTTACTCAGGAGAAAATAAGGAGAGAGTGGATATAAAAAGAGGAAATCTTGCTGTAACTCTGTAAAGGGAGTTCTCATCTAATAATGCTTAACTAGTATTTATTAAGTATTATAGAATGTATATCATATGCCTCTGCTACCCTCAGCTCTCACTGTGTAGTCATTACCTCCAATCTGGCCATAGATTTGGCAGTTATGTGCGGGCTTGGGTTCCATTCATACTGACAGTGTCTCAGATGGTCACTCTTCACTTTCCACTTGGACTTTCTGACAGCTACGGGCACAGGCTAGAGCCTGCTGGACAGCACCTTCACATCGATCAGTCTTGAAATGTGGGGTCATTAAAAAGCCCAAGGGAAATCCTTAGCCACTGTGGGTTGGGAAACAAAGAATAAATATTACCTTATTCAATCATAGGGTGGACAATTTTGAGAAGGTTGTAGGCAGGATCAAGTCTCAGTTGCCCATGGCAGTGAACTCTATAATGTACTCCTATCTGGGTTTTTCTTCGTTTCCTCATTTTTTCTGTTCCCTCTCTGTTATCTCTAAATGGACTATGTGCACATGTGCCTTGGTTTAGAAGTTTGCTTCAGGCTGAGGCAGTGAGCAAGTTCCTTTTTAAAAAAAATTTTATTAGAGTATAATAATTTACAATATTGTGTTAGTTTCACTGGTGTACAGCAAAGTGATTCAGTTATACACATATTCATTCTTTTTCAAATTCTTTTCTCATATAGGTTATCACAGAATATTGAGTAGAGTTCCCTATGCTATAACAGTAGGTCCTTGTTGGTTGTCTATCTTATGTAGGGTAGTGTGTGTATGTTAATCCCGAGCTCCTGATTTATCCTTCCCCTCCACGTTTCCCCTTTGGTAACCAGAAGCTTTTTTCTGATCTTTTTCTGTAAATGAGAATGTGTGCTGTAGTCAGAGGCTTGAGATAGTTGGTCTGGAAAGGGAAAACTGAGTTGTACAGAAGAACATAACAGAAATGACTGGCAAGATTTTTTTTTCCCTGAAATATACACATTTGTATTTTCTCTTCTGTTAGGTTATCTCCCTAATGGTAAACTTATACTTAATAATTCTTGTGTTTCCTATAGCATGTTGCTGAGTACATGACAGATAATGATAGATACTTGCTGATTTTCTAATAAACTGATTCATTATGAATTGCTGTTTTTTGGTATGGACTTAAAATCCTATATATAGATACAGATTACATACATATTTTATATACATATGTATATCAGTATTATATATTCATTAAGGAAAGAACCTGTACCAGAAATATACTATTAATCCAAAAGAATTTTTTTGAATATAAAATGATAGATTTGGAATTCTTACGATCTGTGGCTGTTATGATGACTACCATTTGAAACCTAGAAAAATGTAATTGTTAAAACTTCAGAAGATTGAACTGTTTTTACATTTTTACTGTCATAAAGCAACTGATTTTGTTTAGTAATACTGTAAGTCAATGTGAGAGAAACGACAATAAGGCATTAATCAAACGAAGCCCTCATACAAAGGCGTTCAGTGAAGAATTTCACTGTGTCCAAAGAGTGATCATTTTTAGATCACATCAAAAATATTGTGAACCACATTTTTTCAGTGGTCAAAAATGTAGACATAGGGACAATTTCCAGAAAGGTAGTCTGAGGAAGGAACTTCATGGATACTATCCCCAGTAAGCGACCATAATTGGTGAAACTGATTTTAAAAAGTCAACTATTTAACGTCTGTGGAATTTTCCCAAAGAACATATAGCGAACAACAAAACATTTATGTTGGCACTCGAACCAAGACACTCCTTCCAAACCCACCCACCTCAGCGTGACAGAAGTTCTAGTCTGAGTGAGTGTGGTCAAGATAGGGCTCCTTCCCCCCAAATCTCCCCATCAAGTGCTATGGTTTCACCTTGGGAGGTACAGGTGGCCAACATTTTAAATTCTCTTCCCCTAGTTCAATGTTATAGAGGCTAATTATCAAGTGAGTGCCACTGAGAGGTCTGAGGATCATTTCCTCCACCCAGCCCCAATTTTGGGGAGAGGGCAAGGCCAAGAATATTGGGCCCTATTTATCTTTGCCCTACTTCACTTATAGGGTGGATGTGCCGATCCAAGAGAGACAAACCGAGAGGACACAGGCTCTCACACTTCCCCATCCCCACTCTGGAACAGTGGTGCAATATTGGTACACGGTACAACGGGATGAATCTTGAAAATATTACACTAAAGAAAGACGGCAATTATAGGATACAACATATTATATGATTCTATTTATATGAAATGTACAGAATGGGCAAATCTATACAAACAGAAAGTAGATCAATGGTTTCCTTCTGGAGTGATGGAATTGTTCTGAAATTGATTGCGGTGGTGGTCGACCAATTCGGCATTAAAACATATGATTGAAGAGCCTTTATCGTACTCATGTGTGTCGTGAATCTCCAAGATGGAGCTATAATGACATTTTCCAAACACACAGCTTTTCATATTGCTCTTTTTATTTACATTTATATGTGTATATACTTTGAAATGACTCATGTTCAAAAAACTGTATTTTGGAAAACTTAAGCTAAAAAGCTTTGAACAGTGATTTTGACCTTGACTTAGTGAACTCCATCCATGGATGGGCCTTCAGAGATCCAGAATCCTCCGTACTGTGGTGTTACCATGCAATTTTTATTCTTTTATTTTCTCTTGGATATTCGGTAACACATTATGGCTATTGAACCATACATAGCAAGCAGGACATAAAATGTACACATTGCACGGAGGAAAGAGAAAAGATGAAGTGGACAAAATTTCTTTGAGAATTCCCTTTGTCAAAAAACAATTTTTTCCTAGAGAAAACAAGAATCTCACTCATATTTCTTTAACTGAAATAAGGCACTTATAATCAGTTGTAATCAATGAATCACCCTCAAATAATATTAAGAAAATAATAACTGGCATATGACTGGAGGAGGTAATACATTTTCCCCCTTTGGTTCTGTCTGAGGTTCTTGTCTCAAAGTCTTGGTTGTGTCTGTTTTGAACATCATGGCAGCCTAGGACCATGGAATTTTGAGTCACAGATTTACTTTTAATAAAGAACTGGAAGAATTCCAGGTCATCTGTGAATGTTTTTTAGCGAGGGACAATTAAATGTTTTGGATTAATTTCTTTCTACCGGTATCTTGAAATGTTTACTTATTGCAATTAAAAGAATATGCAATATAGAGGCAACTTGAATTTACAAATCCTAAAATCCCTGACATTGTGTGCATAATTTTGCTCAGAGGTGTGCTTCTTCTGTTAGGAGGGGAATGACACTCAACAGATAATCACTCAGAAAAGGCTCAGAAACAGTGGGTTAGAGGCTCAGTGAACATGAAACCGTCTCAAGAATGAACATATTATGGTGCTAAGAAATACAAGTGGTCAAGTCAGTTAGATGATGTCAGTTCAGCTGAGCTGTGAGAGGGAGCCCAGCCATCAGGTGTCAGAGCTGTCAGTCAAAGCAACAGCCAAAAATCAGACAGTCAAGCCTTTAATCACTCACTGCACTGGTATAAGCAAGTGTCTAAAACCAGAGAAGGTTTAGAAGTGCCCTATTCTATTTCCCCATGGATCAGCAACCAGTTAAGAGTCAAGTGGATCAACACAGACATGGGGGTCATCTCCCTATTGAGGGAGCCCAGAACAAAAGGCACCGGCTGTTTCATGGAATTGTGGGGATGGCATGGGGCCTTGCTACTGGGAGAGAGGGACAGTCATCACTTGGTATCCAACGGGGATTGGTTCCAGGACTTCCACAGTTACTACCAATCAGATTTTAGAAAGAACTGTTCAAAGGTTTGTTTTCCAATACTATCTATTAATAGTGAATTATAATGAGACCCTTTCAGAACAATCTCAGATGAGTGCATTTAAGAATAAGGGCTTTATACCTATCCTAGGTTTCAATTAAGCATGACTGTAATTTTTTGAGGGGGAGAGGGGAGGATGGAGGTACAGCACAGAGGAGTCAGAGCATAACAATTCCCCTCTGTTTTGTTAAAAATTCTTAGATGTTGATATGCATGAAGATATGAATTTTCAGTTTTATGGAAATAGTCCAAACAGAATGGTTGAGAAGAAATTGAAATTGGATATTGTTGATCATGCAGTGTGAAAACATTTAAAAAATATATGATGCTGGCTAGAGAAGGAAAGTAAAGAGTAGACAATGGTGCTGGTAATGTTCCATAATTGTAACACTAGACATAGTTTCATTAAATGACCAAATGAACCATTACTGGCATAGTTTAAAGTTTTTTAAAGAAAATAATAAGCATGAAATATGGATGGAATAGTTTAAATGTTGCAAAGAGCTAATAAGAGTAACAGTCATGCCCTGTTAAAGCAAAGCCTTTATTTTGTTCAATGACAGAGTTTGTAATGATCAAAAAACACTAAAATGAAGTAGCTGTAAAAGTAAAAACTTCATTATATGCTTTAAAAATAGATTGAATCTTATCTTAGATTTTGATTTTACTATGTAGTTTAGTAACAATAAATAATAATAAATATTATACATAAAGCTTTTCATAGTTGCAGTCATGACCCTTAGGAAGGTGCTTAAAAATAAAATGAAAATCACATTACTTAAATACAAAGTAGGAAATCTTGATTTGGAAAAACTCCATCACAAAGATAAAAAGCACACTGAAACATTTGGTGGGGAAGAATCAGTTCACTTTCAATGAAGTATTTGCAATATTTATTCTTTTATATGGTAGTTAATTTCTTCCCAATGCTGTTGGTTTTATTTTGCTTTAGTAGTCTGGAGCGAAGAAAACAGGGATCTTCAGTTTTTAATAAGGAAGTTAAAATGCTTTGGGGAGTTCTTGGGCTCTTTTGAAGATTATCATGAAACTAGGAAGTATCCACTAAACCAGTGAAATGAAACTCCCTATTTTTCCTTGTATATTTCCCACTACTCTTATACTTTTTAGACTCCTCAGAGTATCTTGTTGTATTTTCTGCCTATTGAATATCTGTAATGTTGGTTTTATTCCTTTACTGATAATTATTTAGGCATGTTAAAACTGATAGTGTCCAGTTAGGGAACTGTAGAGATACAGTATTTAATCAACAGAGTGGAAACAGAATTCTAGCCTTAGGACTGTTACTGTCTTCCTCTGGTTTATGGGAGACTCCATCTATCTCAAATTGACTATAAAATAGTGGTAATGGAATTCATACTGGTTGAAATATTGATGCCTATTGAAATATTGATGTCTATATTGAAGGGTATATAATAAGAAAAGAGTTTTATTTCTTTCATTTTTAGTGGAGCACTCTCTGAGTACTCTTGTACTCTCCCATGTTATTGTCAAAATGCCTTTTTGGTAAGTTTCACATTGTGTCAATTGCATGCCCCAGTGGATTTTATTCACTAAATGTGGGGTAGAAATTCATCACATGAATAGGAATCTGTTAAAGTAATTTATTTTTAAATTCTATCTGTTCAATTTGAGAGGATTCAGTATTTGCAATTTAGAAAGAAATATTGTTCTTTGATAGTTTGCAGTTGAACTTCTTTCAGCTGTTATCTTTAATAGTAGTTTAAGTGCATTGCAAAAAAAATTGTGTACTGAATATATTTTTATTAAATTGTGTACAGAGTTCTTAGAAATGACATCCTACACTTGAAATATTTTGAAAATTAAAGTTGAAGAATATTCAATAGGATATTTATTTACTTGTTCCTTATAAAATTATATCAGAGTAAAATTCCAGTTATATATCATCTATGAAGGTATTGCCTCAGTGACTGATATGTAACCCTTCTTAAACTCTAAATAAATGATGTGCTGGGTACCACAAAGTAGCAGGTGGTTGAACTGAACACACCTTTTTTTAATTGTTTATAATTGGGGTAAATACAAATACTGGTGTATATATCTACTAGAGATCTGACAATACATTTATGTTTTATAGGATACAAATGTGATGATGACATAGCCCTTTAAAGAATTTATACTTTAATAATTTACTTTTCCTATAAATTGTAAGTTTAAATCAACCCAGGAAAATTTATTTGGTTTTCTTTAAATATTTTGCAGTTGTCAAGGGAAAACAAAAAGTAAAATGGTTAATTGAGTGATTTTAATGTCAGTGAATTTAAAGTGATGACAGAATATTCTAGTAACTGATGTTCACCTTAGAGATTCTTTATAATAACAAGTGTATAACTCTGTGAACATCAGCCAGTCACAAGTTACCATATGATTCAGCTTTAACGATTTTATCTTTCTGATCTTTGAACAAATCTCTTCAACCCCCTCCTCCAGAATATTAGATTCTTTCTTGAGATCTACTCTGTGGTATTTTGAGATCCATCTCTGCTAAGCAGCGAGTATTTTCATGCTCAAAGCATTTTGTCTTTTTTTTTTTCTAACACCTTTTTGCCTTCAAATTTCTGATGTTTCCTGAATTTTCTTTCTGGGTAAATCTCCTTTAGTGGGTCTCTGGATTAGAAAAGATCAAACAATGAATGAAAAAGAACTCAGATGTTAACAAAAACTTAAACAATAGAAGTATTAGAATATGAGGCATAAAACACGCCTACTAAAATCTTGCAGAAAAGCAAAACAAGTTGCAAATGAATAAATGATAATCAAAATATTTTGAGTGCTGGAGAGTGGTGGAAAAATGTCTTTGACATTTTTACTGAAAGTAATTTTACCTTAGATTTCTAGGTAGTCAAATCCTAATAAATTGTGATAGCCAAATAAAAAGACAGTTTTAGACATACAAAATCACAGAAAATTTATCTCCTATATGATTTAGTTTAAGATATGAATGGAGCTTATTCACCACCCAAGTTAGGAAGAAATCTGAGGAAAAGGAAGATATGAGTTCTGGAGAAAAGGGGATCTGGCTCAGGAAAACATTATCAGTGATCAGCCTATTATAGTAAGAAAAAAGGCTCTACTAGAGAGGGCTGTGAGAAATAAAGCAATGATACCAAGCCTTTGAACATTTGGAAAAAAATAAAGAATACTAAAAACACTGGTGACTGGTATATGGCTAGTTTGAACAATAAGTTTATAGAAATGTATTTATGGATCTATGATTAAATTATTAACTCATGGGGGAACATTACACAAGAAAATAATTTTTAACATAATAAACTAGTAACACAAGAAACCATGCTTAGACAGTCAAAATAATGTAAATATTGATCAGTGTTTTATCTATAAGTTAGAATATACTTATATTAAGAGGATGTAGGGAAGGGATTTTAGCATTAAAATATTTGGTAATATTTGATTTTTTTAAACAGATACACATTCAAAAATAAAGTCCAAAAGGACTTTATACTTCAATAATTCACAAACTTATATGACCCAAACCCTTTCATCATTCACTCAGTAGAGTTTTCCAACTTTTTTTTAAGTTATCAGCCTTCTTCCCAGAAGAATCCATTTTATTTCCAGATCTTATTTTAATCTCAGCAACGATTAATGCAAGCCTTAAGGTATTTGAAACGTGTTTTGCATTTTCATTAATCTTTAGTCAGGTGGAGGCTATACCCCACTCACTTAAAATTTTTTCTTAGAAGGTATTTTACTCTACAGTTCAAAGCTATAATAAACATTTTTGTAAGGCTGCATTGAAATATAAAAAGCATTTTAGATGTTTTACACTTAATTTTTCCAAATAGAACTTCTTTTCCAAAAGTAGCTTAAACTGGAAATATTTTTATATATGTAAAAGCAAACCAATAATGAATCAACAGATTAAAAGTAATTATTAATATATTTACAAAGAATAACAGAAACAAATTATTTTCTATGCTTTATAAATAGATACTTATTACATAAATGAATGAGTTTTGGTAGAATTTTACTAAAACAATAAACATGTATACAGTGTGTTTTAAAAATTGTGTAGAAAATTGAACTGATCAGATACATATTAGAAAATCTCTGTTGTGATGTTATACTTTAGTTTACAACTATTAGTGATATTTCCTTCTCTGTTTTCTAAGTCATTGGTTCATTTCTGATGTAGTTAAAAAACAAATAAAAAGCAAGCAAGCTGACCAAATTTCCTTTTTAAGAATTAAATGCAAAGTAAGGGTAAAAAGTATCTTCCTGATTGATGGCTTAAGCCTTCTTCCCTGTGAAATTGGCATGAGTTGTAGCTAAGTTCATTATTATTCATAAATGTCTCAAGGTCAATTTCACTTTCTTTCATTTTCTTTCATATCACTTGTGGTTAAACTTGTTGAAGGAATGACCTCTGAAGAACGTAAGAATTAGAATGAATATTCAGAGCCTGAAAATAAGGGCAGTAACATGCATTTTATTTTAATATTTAGGGAAAGATCTCTTATGAACAAAGGAATGACTTTCTCTTCACTGGTTTTCAGGTGGGGTGTAATTGAAAGGATTTTTTGGTAAACTACCTACCCAGTACTCATCATGCTTTCCCTTTTGCTAATATAACTCTGGGGTTCTTTATATTGTACATATCCACTGGAACAGTCTTTCCCAACTCTCAGTGTATCTTGGATTCACCTAGAAAAATTTCATACCATAGGAATGCCTTTGCCCTTCCACAGAAATTCTGATTTCATTAATCCTAATGAATCCTAGGCATTGATATTTTTAGAAGCAATACTACTGCTGATACTCCAGTTGATAACAGTATGTAGCCAGGATTGAAAAACAATACTAGAATTAGTCATAAGTTTAGATTTCAACAGAAACCCATTCTACATGATTTAAACAGGGAAAGAAAATATTAAAGGATATTTAATGTTAAAATATTAAAGGATATTTAGACAGGGAAAGAAAATATTAAAGGCTCTTCATCCAGAAGAGCCCAAGAATCAGGTTTGGGAGCAGAAGAGGCATAACATGGACCCTGTGTCACCACCTGACTACTCCAGGGCTAAGGTACCATGGTTACGATAGAGACTCCTGCCACTTCCGCCCCCAGTGTTATATTTTTATGCTGCCACCTTCTTAAGACTTGATTTCACCATCTACCTTTGAGAATAGCTCATGACTGAACTGCATTTAAGTAATTCTCATTCTGCATTTTGTTGGCTGATGGGGGTTACATGCTTGTTGCTTAGGTGCATGGGATGCTGGGAAAATGTATTCTCAGGTAGTGTTAAGGGAACACT
Organism: Globicephala melas; assembly: GCF_963455315.2. Classification (NCBI taxonomy): domain Eukaryota; kingdom Metazoa; phylum Chordata; class Mammalia; order Artiodactyla; family Delphinidae; genus Globicephala; species Globicephala melas. The sequence goes on from NC_083322.1 coordinate 9,666,487, forward strand.
AAGAAAATTTAGGAAGGCTACAGTGGCCTGCTGGTGTTGAGAGAGAGTAATAAGAGAGAGAAAAATTGGATCCAAAAAGAAAACTACTTAAGTTTTGAGGTTTTGTGAGGGGTATGGGAAATTAGGGGTGGGGGGAAATGGGTGAATATTCTTAGAAGGGTGGCCATGTTATGCATTGGATTTATTTTGATATCTTTAGCAAGAAAAAAGTGAAAAAAATGATACAATTAAGTCATTTGGGAACAGATATATTAATAACCTGAAAATTATCATTCTATAACACTTTTAGAAATCCTTAATCTATTACAACTAAATCTATAGAAAAGTAGAAGAAATTATATTTTCAGAAAGAAAACTGGGTAGAACAGTTCTTGTAAAATCAACCAAAATTTTGAATTAAAATTTTTATTGAAGTATAGTTGATCTACGATGTTGTGTTAAAATCTTTTTTTCTTTTTCTTTTTTTTTTTTTTTGTGGTACAAAGACCTCTCACTGTTGTGGCCTCTCACGTTGCAGAGCACAGGCTCTGGACGTGCAGGCTCAGCGGCCATGGCTAATGGGCCCAGCCGCTCCGCGGCATGTGGGATCTTCCCGGACCGGGGCACGAACCCGTGTCCCCTGCATCGGCAGGCGGACTCTCAACCACTGTGCCACCCGGGAAGCCCTAAATTTTTTTTCTTTTTAAACCCAATGGCAAGCAGGCATAAATGTAAGGAAAAGGGCCCAGAAATGGAACTAAATCAGGAACTTGAAATTAAGAGTATTCAAAGGCCTTCTCTCAATGGGCAATTCTGTCAAAACTTGAAGCAATTCAATAATTACTTTGAAGACTTTGTGGAATAAAGGGGGCAAAAAATAAACCCCAGAGCTCACAGAAAATAGGGAATCTGACAAAATGTCTCTCTACAAAGCTGCTACCCCAAAGGCTACACCTGCAGTATAAGAGTGAAAACAAAATAATACTTTCACACAAAAAGGTAGAAGAAACAGCCGCAGGAGATCAGCTGGGTGCTTTGTGACCACCTAGAGGAGTGGGATAGGGAGGGTGGGAGGGAGGGAGACCCAAGAGGAAAGAGATATGGGGACATCTGTATATGTATAAGTGATTCACTTTATTATAAAGCAGAAACTAACACACCATTGTAAAGCAATTATACTCCAATAAAGATGTTAAAAACAAAACAAACAGAAACTTGTTTTCTTAACCCTTAAACTAGATGGGGACAAGAAAAAACATTCCATCTGAGAATTTATAAGCACCAGTGATCCCTTGCATAGTTTTGTAGTACATATTTGTGCTACCTGTGTGGCCCACGAAGACCTCAAAGAGAAAAATTAATACAAAGAAGTCTGGAATTGAAAGCACCCACAGGTGACAGGCAAACATAAATCCTTTCAACAGGAACTCAAAGTTAATCAGGGCCTTGGAAAATTTCCCATTGAAAGAAGGCATAAAATTCAGAAAGTAATAGAAAAGATATTGGTAAACATCTAGACCAATGTAAGCAAGGCTTGGCTGTATATTATAACCTACAAAATGCCATTTAAGGGGTATAATAAAAGCAAGCTAAAATAGGGGAGAAATATGATATACAGTAGAAGGAACGAATGGAGCTAAGCCTTGTACTCTTTGGAGCCCAGAGGTATGTATGCAGGGGTGTTATTGAAGTTGATTAACTTTAGATATGCTTAAGCCTAGTAACAATTATTTTGGGTATTGTTAAAAATGATATATCAATAACCATTTGCAGAATGGATATAGAGAATAGCATTTAAATAGTAAAAGGAGAAATATGGAGTAAAGAAAACCTTATCAATCAAATTTAAGAAAAGTACAAATAGGCAAAACTGACACTGACTGTAATAACAACCCCCAAATCGGTCTCTTAGCACAATTAAGTTTTGTTTTTCTCTCAAGTCAGTCTAATGCATTTCCAGGATGGAGCTGGGCAGTGTGGGCAGGGTGATCTTCCACAAACTCTTAGCCCAGCAGATGGTTCTGCTACTTTTAGGACCTCAGCATCCTCCCCTTGATCCTTTGCAGAGCCACTTTCCAAGGAATTGTTCACAGGAAAATGTCTCAAGAGCAGAATTCAGATATCACTTCTTCTCTGAAATTATTAACAATATCCCTAAATACTGATGGTCCCCTCACTGGAGACCTGTTTCACATTGCACATATGTCTTTAAGGGACCTGCACCCCACATTTTTACCAAAATATAACCACTTTTTCTAGCAAGTGTTTATATTAAGATGTTCCTGGATCTGAAGGATTTCTAAAAGGCTTCTGCTGAGCAAATATTTAGTAAGCCGAGTGATATAAACTTGGGATCAGAATAACACAAGTCAGTTTTGCCTGTTCACATCAGACTAGAGGAACCCTTGCACCACACTCTTGTTCTTCATTTAGTGGTGGATTGAGACTGGACTAATGTTTTTGGCACAAGGCTCATGATAGAACCGGAGATGTTCTTCTGTTTTCTTGTCCTACCCTTGGCATTAAGCAGTCCATGAGTCTGGGCCTTGGGGAAGGATATTTCTCAGAAATCATAGAGCTCTTCCCCTGTAATAGCAAAACTGCAATCTTCTATTTCTTCAAACACTAAAAAAAAAAAACCTTAATATTTGAATTTCTTTGTGATTTTAAAGTGTTTGTTGTTTCTGCTTGTTCTTAAAATATCTCGTTTTGCTTGGGTTTGGTAATCTCACTGTGAGCTCATCTATATTGAATTTTTTAAAGGTTTTATTCTTTTTCTTTCTAAAGGTTTGACATTTTTGTGTTTCAACTTTTGTCATATTTTGTCTTTTTTTTGCATTTTTATCAAAGATTATGGTCTGAATAATTTAAATTTTTTACAATTAAAAATTTCCCAGACTAGTATCTGATTAAATTTTGCCAATTTCCCATGAGTAATTAAATATCGTATTAGCCTTTGACTCTTACAGAGTCCTGGAGAGGTTGAACTGGCTAGGAAAAATTGCAGATTTGCATCTGATTCTTAGCTCTATCTGCTTGTCAGTGAGGTATTGACTGCTCAAGCCAAGGTTGTCCATTTGAAATCCACTCCTTTACAGGACCATTGCAAGGCTCCAAATTCTGTGACACTGAAGGTTTAACCACACCTAGTAAATAAATGTATGGGGAATTCTGTCACGTGCCAGGGCACTGTGCAAGAACAAGGCATACATGACTCCTGAAGGAGAGCAGCTTTATTTGGTTTGATATAATAACAAATGGATTCAATTTTGACAGTGTGAGCTGATTTCTCCATCCATAGTCGTCATCTTTTCCTGATTCTCTGGGCTCTGCCATTTGGGTTGGAGGATGTGTCTGCTCATCTTGTGGGCTTCCTCTCCTAAGATGGGATCGAATGGCATCTGCTTGGCAGCCATGTCAGGTGGCACAGCAAGGGGTGTCATGAGGATTGCCAGTGTCTACTCTTCTAGTTACACACTATTGGGTGATCTTTATGACCATAATCTCTTTCACCTCCAAGATCCAGTTCAGTGTACCCCCAGAAAAGGTTTTTAAAATTCCTCCTAAACCTAGTTTCTTGTGGAAACAGGATAGCCTTCATTCCCTTCCATTTCATCAAGAGCCTCCAAAACAGCCCTTCCTTTTGCCTGACAAGTAGTATGTTCCCTTGGTGGTTATTGGCAGCCATAAAATGTTCATCTTTCTCACAAGAAAAGAGGAAAAAGAAGCATTTGTACCTCCCTCAAGTGAGTGTGATTATTTCTGAAATGTTCCTTCTCAATCACTTGATAAGGGTATTCCAAATTTTGATAAGAGATTCATGTCGCAGTTTCTCTGCACGTGTCTTGGCCATCACATCCTAAGCAGATTTGGAAGGATACCTGTTTTGCCCATGTTTGTACCTACTTCATAGGGTTGTTGCATGGATTAAATGAGGTGATGAATGTAAAATTGATTAGAAAGTGCCTGGCACAGTATAAGTTCCATATAGGCATTTCCTATTATCATCTGTAGTATTATTGCTATTAAGAGTATCCATTCACCACATGCCCTGAGCATAGATGCCTGAACTAATCCTGTTGAAATCCAACAAAGTAAAAATCAGACTCTGGTCTGCTAGATTAATTCCCAATTTGTTTTAGGTCCAGGCTGGAACTATTCTTGTGGTTGGCTCCTTTGACTCACGGACACTCTTTGTCATTTGTCCTTACTCCTCTGTCTTCATCATCTTCAGTAATTGGAAAAAGTGAAAACAAAATCAAGTGTGGTTAGAATGAGCTTGAATTGGAGTACCGTTCAGTGTTTACTTTCTGCGTACCTACTGTACTAGTTCAGGTCCATGCTTCTTGGATTTCAATATTCCCTAGCCAGCACGTTCTGTACCAATTTTCCAGAATGGATAAAAATTCAATCCCCCTGGAAGAAATTCACAAGGCTAATCTATAAATCTTTCTCTTTGATTTTTTTTTATTCTTCCCGAAGTCTTTATTTGAGATGTAATTCAGCTAAAATGAATGCAAGAACTCAAGGAGGACAGTCAGCCATTTCTTCAAGTTTTAATCTTCTCAACATGAAAACAATACTATTACTGAGGCAGCTTGGTATAGTGTCTTAGCTGCTGCTCAAATGCCTATGACTTGAGTATCTAATTTTTGGAAAGAATCTTCCATATATGACAATTAATTGTTTCACTTTTTGGAAGGCACACAACCTTCCCCAGAGCCTGCCTCAATATTATAGACCATGTCTTACGTCACGTAATCAGACTGAGTCAGATAGGATTATATTAGCTGCACTGTATTCTTTTCTCTGCAGGGAGAGATTTAGTTTATTTTAGAAAATCAGAGACTGAAATAGGAAATTTCCCCCTTCTCAGGTAATCTGGTTTGTCTGAAAAGTTAATGTTTTTTTTGTTTTGTTTTGTTTTTTAATTTCTGTCAAGTTTCCCCTAGGAAGAGGAAATATTACCTTTTGGGATAACAGACTTAAAACTGGGCAGAGGCAATTTTTTGCAGTAAACAAAAACATTCCAAGGAGTACACAGTTGATCCAAGGATAACATGGGTGTTAGAGCCGCTGACCCTCCACACAGTCAAAAATCCGTGTATAGTTTTATAGTTAGCCTTTGTATTCCTGGTTTCTTCATATCCCAGGTTCCACATTTGAGGATCAACTACAGAACATATAGCACTGTAGCACATAGTTAGTGAAAGAAATCCACATATACATGGACCCCGGCAGTTCAAACCCATACTGCTCAAAGGGCAAAGAGTATTTTCAGTAAATCATATCCTAGAAATTCAAATTCCGTGCCTGTTCTTTCCTAAGATTTATCAGCCTGAGATTGTGCCATCGATTGTGCTAGGGTGTAAAACAAAGCGACGGCTTGAAATAAGAATTATTTTCCAGAAAGACACCTTTAATTAAGGCAGCCTTCTTTGTCCCTGTCTCATGTACATTTCTGTTTCTAAAGTGGCCTTAGAAACAGATAGTTTGTTGGGATTTATATATATATATTTTTTTTAGAGCAGGACAGTAGAGAAACAATGACAGTTTTCATTTGGAGAACTTCCCTCTCTCATTCACCAACTATTGTGAAAGAATTAATTACTCCTGGGAGAGTCCTGCGAAAGAAGAAGCAAGGGAGCTTCTGTAAGAAATATGGAAGATGGCAGAAGCACACTCTTTCACCCATCCAAGATATTCATGGGAAGACTCTGTCTTATCTATCTTAGAACTAGAATTCAGAAACAAGCTGGTTGTCATGGGAATGCATATTAATATGTTTATTTGAATTGAAAAATGAAGTCAGACTTTCTCTGACAGAAAGAATTCTGATCCGGCTGATCAGTTGGAAAATATTGACTGGTTTTTTCCAATTAGCTTATGTGGCTGACATTTTCCAAATTGGATAAGGTAAATCTGTATGTCCAGGTTTTGACAAACATATATCATAAAGACTGTGATGAGATTAAAACATTTTATCCAAAACATTTATTGGCAAAGACATATTGAACTGAATAATATTTCAATCTTCCCAAACCTTTCTGAATATATTGAGTTAATCAAGGTGTGTTGAGGTCAAAGACTAAGAGTATAATTAAAAGGCATTTGATAAGGCTCAGTAAGATTTTTTGTTTGTGGGTTTTTTCTTTTTCATTTTCCCATAGTCTCAAGAAATTGAGAACTGAATGAGTCGACAGAGTAATACATTCATTTGCAGTATTCACAAATTATGTCCAACATAATTTAACCTTATATGGGTACTTATATGGACAGGTTTATTTAAACCATTTATTTTTATTAAAAGCTAAAAATATAGTGTAAGTGTTTAAACTGGTGATGAATAATTTCAGATTCCAACCTAAAATAATGTGTGAGAGAGCATACAATGCAATTTTTAAAGTACAAACTAATTAAAATATTTCAAAAATTCACTATTCTGGAAAATAGAGACTGGGTTATTGTCTATGGCTGTGAGTGTGGAGCAGGAAAGAGGTACAGGGAAATTGACTAATATACTTTTCATTCTTTTGTGATGAACCTATAGCAAAAAATAAGGTATATATATTTTATTAATCAGATTATTCTGCTACAGTGTGTTTCTTGGAGCAAGTTTTGTGACTTTTTTATTATTTTTGTTCTTATTCATCCATATAAAATGATTCCTATTCCTTTTAATTCTTTTCAGATTTGGCTAGGACCATGTTTTCGTAGCACTTAATTCTACAAAAAAAAAAAAAAATGTGATTTTTTTTAAAACCTGGGTTTGACTATCCTAAGAAAAGAATCTTGTTTATAATAGTAAAGCAGGACTTATCAAACCCAGGTATCTCTATATTGTGAAATATGTAACTCATATATGAAAGGGCTAACCCTAGTAGAATACACCCAGCAAACAGCTCTATCAAACATACTTTATTTACCACATTTGCTTCTTCTACCACTTGGTGACATCTAGCTAGGAGAGATCCGATTGATTTCTGTTCTATTTGAACCATAAGAAGATTACACAGATTTAGGTATTTAAAGTAAAATAAAACATACCTGAATTTAAGGTTAAAAAAAACACAAAACGATAAGCTAAGTCAAATGACAAGGGACAAATAGAGAAAATATTTGTCAATCATACTGTAAAGGACCAAACTTACTGCACATACAGCATCTAGAAACTGAGAAGAAACTACTATCAAACCAAAGGAAAAATGTACAAAGGTATGAACAGAGAATCCTCTGAAACACAGGAGCCTTAAACTACAAAGAGGAATAATCTCAGACTTAACTGGAGAAAGGCAAATATAAAGGACACGAAGATATAATTTCTTCTTTCTCAGATTGGGGAAAATCCAAAAGTTTAACATGATCAGTTGCAGAGTCTGTTGAGAAATAGATATACTGATAAGTTGTTGCAGTGCAAAATGGTACTATTGCTATGGAGTGAAATTTGGCAATACTTATCAAAATGAAAATTGCATTTACCCTTTGACCCAGAAGTCTCAGTTCTGGAAATTTAGCCTCATTCTGCTAGTTCAGTTTTTGTGGCAGCAATAAACAACACGGAAATCTCGGTGGCTTGCAACAAAAGCATTTAATTATTGCTTGAATTACATGAGGGCAGCAGGTCAGCTTCTGGTCTGTCTGGGACCTTCTCATTGCTGGACCAGGGCTGAAGTATCTCCTGCTATCGGGTTCATGCTGTTCTTAATGCAGGGGCAGAAGCTAAAGGGGCTTAGTGGAAACACAGTGGACTTCGAGTCTCTGCTTGAAATTAGCACTCTCTTACTTCTGCCCACATTCTAGTGGGCAAAGATGTCACATGACAACGTCTAAAGTCATCGGGACAATGAAATACACTCCACCTATGGGGAAGCATTGCAAAGGCTCATGGGGAGGACTGTGAATGCCGAATCCTATTACAGACAGGAAGCAAGGACCTGGAAGCCCTGCCTGCCTGTCCATGGAAGATAAGAAATGCATACAAGGTTATTCATTGCTGCATTGTTAGTAATAATAAGAGCATTGATTTGTAAACATTTATGGAGAGGTATCAGACAGACTGTCTCTCTCAGTACATCTATCCTTTCTCTTAGAAAAGTGTATGGTTGACAGTAATGCTCTCTGTGTTAAAAATTCCTATTTCCAGCAGCCATTGTGCTTGAGTTTTTTTCAAGGTGCAAAGTGATCTTTCCTGGACTACAGATCTTACATCATTTAAAACATGAACTTGTGCTTCCAATTCATTCATTCAATAAATATTAATGGAGGGCCTGGTATGGTTCAGGCTGACTTATATTGAAGAAGTCTGATGGATTAGGGTTGTAGGAAAGGCATAATTAACCCTGCAGAGAACAAAATTCAGTATCTCTCAATCCTGGTTTTTCTTACTTGGTTGCCTCTGCCAATGTCCTAGCCCAGCTTATTGGTACAGGGGTTTGAGAGAAATGAAGAAAGGGTAGACTTTTGACACTAGGAGCTAGGAGTCTATGATAAGAAATTCTTTGGAAGAAAATTAGGTCAACTTAAAAAATGTGCTTGAGGGTGTTTTTTTGGGCCTAATATTACTGCAGAAATGTCTGTGGAAGGTCCCAGTCACCAGTCCCCAGTGCATAGCCAGCGTATGCTTTTAAAAGGTTTGTTTGTTTGTTTTTTGAGGATTTCTGGCCTGAGAAGGCTCTGAAAGAACATTCTAACTTGGGAAGGCAGGCAGTATTTTACAGGGCTTTAAAAGTAGGGAAGCAGGGCTTCCCTGGTGGCACAGTGGTTGGGGGTCCGCCTGCCGATGAGGGGGACGCGGGTTCGTGCCCCGGTCCGGGAGGATCCCGCGTGCCGCGGAGCGGCTGGGCCCGTGAGCTGTGGCTGCTGGGCCTGCGCGTCTGGAGCCTGTGCTCCGCAACGGGGGAGGCCGCAGTGGTGAGAGGCCCGCGTACCGCAAAAAAAAAAAAAAAAAAAAAGTAGGGAAGCAAGCAAAACGTAGCTTGTTTTGGACATAATTGATTAAGGATGTTTCTCAAAAAAGAGAAAAACTATACTATGGATTAGAAGCCACTGTTTGGGCATTTTTAGAAGGACAATTAGGAGAATGTGTGAATAAGCCATTTCAGACAAGAATGCAGGAGGGCTGCAGTGAAGTGTTCTCAGTTCTCCAGTGTCATGTGCACTTTACTGGTAAGAAATATTTAAGTTCCATTGGTAATATTAAGAACTGGAGATTTCGGGGCTCTGCCAGAAGCAAATTCTTGGGATTTTTTTGATACATGGTATTGTTACCAAGAGAAGCTTTTTGAGCAGGAGTTGGCAGACTACAGCTTCAGCCTGTTTCTCTAAATAAAGTTTTATTGAAACACAGCTATACCTGTTTATTTACATATTATCTACGACTGCCTTCACAGTATAACAGCAGAGTTGAAGAGCTGACACATTTTCTTATGACCCACAAAGCTGAAAACATTTACTATTTATCTCTTTGTAGAAAAACCTTGTAGATACTTGTTCTAGGAGTAGGTTGGTGGTTATATGTGTCAGCTAGGGCTGCCATAACAAAGTACCACAGTCTAGGTGACTTAAGCAAGAGAGTGTTTCTCACAGTTTTGGAGACTGGAAATCTAAGATCTAAGTGCCCTCAGGTTTGGTGGCTGGGCATGCATTTCTTCTTGGCTTTTAGATGGTCACCTTCTTGCTATATCCACACAGGGCCTTTCCTCTGTGTGTGTACAGATAGAGAGCAAGAGCTCTGGTCTGTCCTTCTTATCAGACTAGGGCCTCACCCTTATGACCTCATTTAATTGAAGTTTCCCTGTCTGCAAATGCAGTCACATTGGGGGTTAGGGTTTTGGCATTCAAATTTTGAGGGAACAAAATTCAGTGGGCTTCACTGGTGGCACAGTGGTTGAGATGCAGGGGACACGGGTTCATGTCATATGCACTGAATTTTTTTTTTTTTTTTGCGGTACACGGGCCTCTCACTGTTGTGGCCTCTCCCATTGCGGAGCACAGGCTCTGGACGCGCAGGCTCAGCGGCCATGGCTCACGGGCCTAGCCGCTCCGCGGCATGTGGGATCTTCCCGGACCGGGGCACGAACCCGTGTCCCCTGCATCGGCAGGCGGACTCTCAACCACTGCGCCACCAGGGAAGCCCATATTTCTTTTTTTTTGTTTGTTTCTTAACCAATCAATAGACTTTAAAAGTCCTACTAAATGATACACTACACTTTGATATTTAAAGTGATTAAAAATATTGTTTCAAGAGAAATGGTTATAGTCTCCACCTTACTATAACCACCAAATTCTTTCAACCCTCTGGCAACCACTTGAGAACTTAGAAATGGCTTTAGTCTCTTCAGATGCTTCCTTCCAACTCCTGGGATTTGATGAGCTCATTTAATTATTTTCAAAATATGTTATCATCATGTTTTCTCTTGTCCTTAATTAAATTAATACAAGTTCCCAGTTATATTCATTCCTCAATGCTTTTTACTTTCGGTCTTTCTTTGTCTTCAGGTGTCTCTTTGGATCCATTTATTGTTTTACTCAAGTCCTTTCTCAAGTATGGAAATATGGAACGTGGGGAGACACATTTTCTAAATTCGTGCATAGGCACAAGTATCTTTCTAATCACCCAGAGAGATGGAGTAGTTCTTGGGATTCTTAGATTTTGAACCATTGTCTCATGAGCCATTCTATGAACTATTCTCTCTCAGACTTTTCCATGGCTTCCTAGTTCCCTGTGTTACATATGAAAAATCTCAACCGAGTTTGATTCATCTCCACATTTAGTCTAGAAATCTGTAAGATTTTTTTTCTTTATTCTTCCACGTCTGGAATTCTTCCATACTCTTCCATCCAGAGTAGGTTGACATGTGTGTAAGCTTTGTCATGAATTCTGTCTGTGACTGAGGGACCTCTTTCAGTCTTATAAGGCAAACCATTCCACAGCTGAGGGGAGTATTCATCTATTGTGTTAATCATTACCCTGTAAGCTCTCTTGATTTTCTTTTGTTCCCTTTTGCAGAATTTTTAAGAATGCCCCATTGAAAATTCTTTTTATATCTATCTTGGTCTGTTTGAGATTTTTATCAGGTTTCATAATTTTTCCCTGTCTGTCTCTGTCTGTCTTTCCAATCCACCACTAATTATATTCTCAATGATAACAACTCTTTTTACAGTTCATCTATAGAAACTTTATTTTAAACAAAAAAATTCTGTAAAGTCTTTCTTCTGGGCTCTAATCACATAACCCCAAGAATTATTATATTTTAAATTTTGTTTGGACTCTTTTCCTTCAGTTCTAATTAAAAGGCGACCCCTTCTCCTAGATGTTCAGCTTGATTTTTATCCTTTAGGCTTTGATTCCCTTAGATGTGGGGTTTTAGTTTGGTTTAGTTAATTTGTTTGTTTCTTTTGCCATCTTGTATCATTTTGCTAGAGCCTCTTGACCAGAGTCTGGCTAGTTTGGTAAGGGCACAATCTTTCTTTTTCTTGAGGGTTATCAGTAACAGATGGGCTTTGCTGAATTGAGTTTTTCTGCCATCATCAGAAATTGAAAGAAATCTAGACATCCAGGGTAATTCCCTATCCCATGGGTGGTGGAATTGGAGAGTCAGTTTAGAAGCACGAACATTAAAGTGACTATTGAAAGTCTGTCCTCAGGGCATTTACAAGGTTCTGCCACCTGACTCTGCAGGGAACCAGGAAAGCATAAACTCTGCCTCAAGCAGTGGTTCTCTAACTTGGATGCAGAGTTTTAAAAAAAAACAGGGATTCTGGGTTATTCACAGTGCTCAGGTCACATCCAAGACCTACTCAGTTAGAATTTCTAGGATTGAAACCCCAGCATCAGTACTTTTTATAGTTCCTCACTTGACTCTAACAAGTAACCAACACTGACTTAAGGGCTCCAGGAAACGCAGACCCTCTCTTTTATCACTGATAACCTCGGCTCTCCCCCTGGACCAACACTTATTCTACTAGTAGACTTCACCTGTTTTGGCTCTTGTGCTACTCCAGATAGATAGGGAGGATGGGATGGAACTGTGTTTGTTACCTTCCCAGAATTCGACATGTGGGAGATGTTCTCTCTCTTTTGAATTTTTTATTTATTTTTTATTTTTTTATTTTTATTTTATTTTTTTGCGGTGCGCGGGCCTCTCACTGTTGTGACCTCTCCCGTTGCGGAGCACAGGCTCTGGACGCGCAGGCTCAGCAGCCATGGCTTACGGGCCCAGCCGCTCCGCGGCATGTGGGATCTTCCCGGACTGGGGCACGAACCCGTGTCCCCTGCATCGGCAGGCGGACTCCCAACCACTGCGCCACCAGGGAAGCCCTGAATTTTTTAAATTAATTGTCTGTAAACAATCACACCACATAATCACTTGATTAAAATTAATTTTTTCAGTATGATTAGCTTCTCTCAGGAAGACAATTTACCTTCTTTTCTCTTTAACAGTACAAGTGGGAGATCACTCCCACTGGTCATATTCTTTGATTCAGTGTTTTCATTCCCTCAGCACTTGGACAGTTTTTTGTTCTTATGAGATGCTTTTTCAACCTCACAAAACTTGAAGAGAAAGTCTTATAATTTATATTCTAAATGTCTAGTATTACAATTATTTTTCAAGTTCTGGCCTAGTATTCTGTTTAACTTAGTATGTTTATTTATCTAAATAAATAAAAGGAAATGATTTCTCAAAATGACAATGTGACACATTCCCACCAATTTTTATTTCTCGAAATATATTTATATCACTTAGCTTGTCATGGAAGCACATCAAATAGTTTTTCTCCATCCTCAAAATATCTAATGCTGTTCCTTTTAAAATATTCTCTGATGTTTAATGAACCATATGCTATGGCTTAAGAATCTGGGAATCTTATTGCTTGGTTTTAATTCAGTTTCACTCTAGATACTTTCAGCCTTTATACTGTTAATTGACCTTAAATATTTAGTCTTTGAGAATAGATCAAATGAGATTTAATCAGCTTCATGAGAAGCCATTCTCTTATAAATAATTATATTGCTTTAAAACTAAGAGAAAAATCAGTATGATAGATTTTTCACTGATAATATGAAAAAAAAAGTCACAACAGACATTTTCTTGTTTTATCCTGCTGCAAAGAAATAGACAAGTCTTAATTTGGGGAGAATTTACAAGGTAAAAACTTAGAAAATATAACAGGACGAATCCATCTGTTCCTCAAGAATTGTCCATTTTATGAACACGTATAGTATTTTAGAAACCCAGCAGGGCGCATTTCTTGAAACTCATATTGAAAAAGGTATATCAGTAGGCAGCAGAAGTGTTAACAGGAGGGGGCCAGCAAACTTAATGCTACTATACATATGTATTATTTTCTCTTTTCATACCCTGCACACTTTCTCCGACACATGTATTATTGCTTTGTCAGTTGATTTGTTAAACTATGGAATAATTCAATATACAAATAGCTAAATAATAGTAGCTGTATTTCTTCACTTATTTTTCTTGAATTTAACTTGTCTGATTTTCAAAAATTCTTGTTAAAATTCTAGCTTCCTGCCCTCTTATAAGAAGTTGGTCTTTGTAATAAAAATATAGTACAATAATTTCTAGCAGGATTTTGAAGAGCCTAGAAGAAGTATTAAATTTTTATTTTGAGAACTCCTTATTCAAGGAGAAATTATTCTGAAAACTCAAAGGCACATTTTTGTTATCATATTTATCATATTTATGTTCATTTGAAGATAAGTTCTCTATCATTGATAAATACAGATTTTTTTTCTATGTATATAAACTCAGCTTTGAAAGATTTTTTAATAAATCTACTCTAATTGCAATAGACTCCTATTTATATGTTCCCAAAGTTATTAACAGATTCAGGGAGTGGCCAATATGTTCCACTGCTGCTTTTCCTATACTCTTTCTTAGTACCGATTGTGATGTACAGCCCTGGGCTTGTCTGGGAGGAGCCTATGGCAGCTTCCAGCATCCACTTAGCTCAGGAAATACAGTGTGATACTGCATCTGATCTTAACTTTATCTCTAAATGTGGTCCCATAAGCTACTGAGTTCTCACTTGCACTAGCAAAATTGGCACCATAACGTAGGGCAGAAAGATTGAGATTCCATCTCCTCCGTTTCCCTTTTGGACAAACATGGAAATAAATAATAAATAAATAAATAATTGTAGCACACATTACCGTGAAGAGAAAAGGAAAACCATTTTTCTTTTCTATGACTTCTACTGAGATTGAAAACTATTTAAAAAGGAGTGTAGTTAACATTTACATCTCACACAAGTTTTTTTTTTTTTCCAGCTTCATTCTCTAGATGACCCCCAAAGAAGGTTGTCTTAGTTATATAGGGAAATTTTCACTTGAGCAGTCATTTTCTGAAGGATATTTCATACTGAAAAGTCTTTGAAATACCATTTTTCATCTACCCACTAAACCTATTGAAAATGTCTCCACAGTACCTGAAACATTTTCTCCGTTGAAATATATCATTTTACATTACTCAGATGTTCTGAAAATTCATAAAGTGACAGTCATAATTTATTGAAATTTCTTTCTGCCAGTCAGAAATGAATAAAACTATACAGTGCATTCAAGCGGAAAAAGAAAAGAAAATGAAGAGAGTAACTCGGTACTTTTGATTTAGAAGTAACAGAAGATTGTTCTGAGTACATAACCTTAATTTCAGCAGTTCTCTATAATTCTTAGTTTTTATTTATTTCAAGCTTGTGAAAAACTGAGCCTAAAATCGTGTGGCAAACTTTACACTGTAGATCTCTAATAAGATTGTTCTTTTACTGACATCAATAATTATTCAGTATTTTTCTGTGGGATTCCAACAATTTAGCCTTGTTTCCTTTATGCCTCAGCTGTCTTTTACTTATTTACTTTCTAGAAGATGGCTGAAGGGCCCCTGCTGCCCATTCCTTTTGTAAGTTCGGAGCCTGGGGAGTGTCTAGGTTTGTTCTTATCTCTGCTGATTTTGAACTTTTTTCCTGCACTTCCATCTGCTTTTGTTTCACTAGCTATACATGTCCATCTGATTAATGCAAAAATGATGTTATATTGAATGGCTCTTTTTCTTACTTTACAGGAGAGTTAAGGATACAAGGTACCAACAACAGAGGATTGGTATAAGGATTATATGAATTAATAATGGTAATCATAACATGAGCCTGGCATAGCTCAACATATGCTCTTAGTATTTTTGTTATTATTACATGTTCTGTCATTTCAGAAAAAAAGACAAAATAGAATTGCTTCAAATTACTTACCTTACTTTTTCAATGCATGGTATCTGTGTATGCTGTAAACTATATAAATTTTAGCAGGAAAATTTCTCAGAAATACAATTGGATAGATATCTGGAAGTGACTTCATTCCTCAATTAAACTTGAGCCATCTTTGAGGAAACATATATTTTTGAATGGCTTCACCACGATTTGTTTATTCCCCTGTGGTAGGCATTATGTTTTTAAATACATTTTTTTGCTGTTATATACAACTCACAGTAATGAACTTGTGTCTATTTCTTTGCAAACTTCTTTAAGTGTATCTGTAAGGTTAAAACCAAGAAGTAGACTGCTAAGCTAAAGGGCCTGAGACACTTTAATTTAGATCCATTTCATGAAACTGCTCTCTGAAGTCGATGCTGATCAACATTAGCTCTAAGAATGAATGCAGTGTTCCCGGTCCCCATGTTTTTCTAACACTGCTAAATATATACTTTCAGTATCGACAATTTAACAAGTGAGAAGTGGCCTCTAGTTCTACTTTAGATTTCTCCAATTATGACTGACATCTGGCATGGTCTCATATGTTACTGGTTATTTTCAAGGGGAGAAAGGCATCTGCCTTCTCTGTTCTTCATTTTTATCCTAAAGATCCCAGGCATTACTCTTGCTCTGAAATTACTTTTGTGTTTGTTGTATATCCTGCCTCTTTTTTTCTTTCATTCCATCTGCTTTAGGTTCTCATTTAATACAATCCCATCTCTTTTCCTCACAATTTCAAGTATATGGACTGTTGCCATTTCTTGTTTATAGCACGTTTAAAAACACATGTTTCTGTTACACTGAGTTGTTGTGAGGACTGGATGAGCTAATACAGGCAAAGGTTTGAAACGGTGCGTGGTACACAAGCGCAGGTCAAAGCCTGGCATGAAATTTTTCTTCTTTGCATTTTTAAAAAATTAACATCTTACAATAAGTTGATTATCATATTATACAAAATTAAGGTTACTTTTTATTTATAAGAGCTCTTTTTATTAAGACAATATTGTCTTATATGTTGCCTTTTACATTTTTCTGGGTTTTTTTCCCCTGGAAAAACGAATGTTTATGTACATTTATTTTCTGTGTGGTTTTCACTATGGGATTATTTTAAGTGGATATTGCTTATAAATAGATGAACTCAAATAATGAGAAGGAAAATAGGGAAATTATAAGGGGGAAATTAAAGTGAAAAATAATACAGGTAAGAATAAAAACTAAAAATTTGGCTGAGCTCAAATATAAATAGGTACAAAAATTAAGAAATTAGGAAACAAAAATGAAGAAAAAAGTTAATATAAAAATTAGGCAAGGGCTTCCCTGGTGGCGTAGTGGTTGAGAGTCCACCTGCCGATGCAGGGGACACGGGTTCGTGCCCCGGTCCAGGAAGATCCCACATGCCGCAGAGCGGCTGGGCCCGTGAGCCATGGCCGCTGAGCCTGCGCGTCTGGAGCCTGTGCTCTGCAACGGGAGAGGCCGGAACAGTGAGAGGCCCACGTACTGCAAAAAAAAAAAAATTAGGCAAGATGAGGAAACAAGAAAACAAATGAAAAAATATTATGCTAAAATTAAATGTGATTCAAGAAGAGAAATTAACAGAAAAAAAGTATGTTGCTCCTTCCTAGCCATTAGAACCAATTTCTTTTTTCCAAATATGTAACATAGCTGTTATCAATGCGCCATGTAGATATCCTACTTTATTGCTCCTCATCGAAACCAGAAACATATCCACATTTAGGGTCCAAAATCAGAAGGCCTAAATTCAAGTGCTGGCAACTGGGGAAATTACCTTCGGCTAATTCTTTGAAGTTGCTAAAACCATAGACACCGATTTCAGAGTTTCTCCAACTCAACTAAGAGAGTGTTAACACTCAGATCTATATATTCGGTTAGACTACGAAGTTAAATTGAGATCCCTTCTCTCCCCTAACCAATAACATAAATATATGGTAAAGAATAATTTATTGTTTTACTGTAGAATTTGTTGTAATATTTTGCAGGATGAAGAAAATATCTGGGACACCATTATTATTTTATGTTGCCAGTTGTATAACTTTGGACAAGGTGATTAATGTCAAAGTACCGTACTTTTTGAATCTAAAAGTAACTCTTAGGGGCACAAGGATAAAAATAGAAAATAGATATTAAATATGTATTCAATATGCTTACTATGATATAACCTAACAGTGGCTATTATTGTAAAACAATACAATTTATAGAGTCAATGCAATTCCACTCATAATCCCAGCAATTTCTTTTTGTGGAGTTGGCAGGCCAATTTTAAAATTAATTTGGAAATGCAAAAGACCTAGGAAAATCAAGGCAATCCTGAAAAAAATGTAAAACAAGCAAACTTACATTATCAGATTTCAAGAGTTATAACGTGAAAGTAATCAAGACAATATGATATTGGGACAAGTACAGTCATGCAGTATAATGGAACACAATGGCATAGAATAAACATTCCAAAGGTAGACCTCATATACGAAGACCTGATTTAGCACAAAGACGCCATGGCAATTTGGTGAGAATGAATGGCATTTCAATAAATGGTGCCAGATTAACTGGATATCTGTATGGTAAAAACAAACAAACAAACAAACAAACAAAACCCCCTGAAACTTGAAACTTTATAACTTACACAGAAATTAATTCAAGCTGTATTAGGAACCTAGAGGCAAAAAGAAAACAGAAAAGCTTCCAAATGAAAACAGGGCAATATTTTTATGACCCTGGGTAGGAAAAATTTCTTTTTTTCCCCCCACACTTTATTATGAAAAATTTGAAAGACATTTGTTATAAGTACCTGTATATACATACCCTAAGTTACACTGTTAACAATTTACTGTACTTGTTTTATCATATTAAATTATATCAACTTTCTTTTCTCCAAGGATGAAATCTTAGATTCTCCTAGGAACAAATTCCATAATTACCCATTTTTTTCACTTCATGAGATACAGACAACAGTTATAGACTAACAGTACCAATATCAACACAAATTAGGTTTCTAACCAAATAATTTTAATGTGATTTAGGGTTCCTATTCTTTTTAGTTGGTATCCCACTAGCGATGCAAAGATAATTATGTTTTAAATTCACTTGAAATATTTTTCTATCTTTGATTATACCAGCAATTCATTATACAAGTCAATTCATTTGCTTCATGTTACTCTTATTTTTTTAGAGATTGCTTATTTAATTAGAGTTTGATTTTTACCTAAAATTTATGTGGTCTTAAACTCAGGTTGATGGAAATAATATATTTAAAGAAGTGTAACTTCTATCCCTGTATATGCCACCTTGTTTTCTCCCACCTCTCCATAAACAATCATTATCTAAAATTAATTTTGTTTTAAACTACCATTGTTTTATTTTAACACAATGAAAATGTTCTCCTCTTGCTTTGTTCATTTGTTTTTGTTTTTAATAGCCTTTATTTTTTTAGGGC
Source organism: Globicephala melas (assembly GCF_963455315.2). NCBI lineage: Eukaryota > Metazoa > Chordata > Mammalia > Artiodactyla > Delphinidae > Globicephala > Globicephala melas. The sequence goes on from NC_083322.1 coordinate 9,685,175, forward strand.
AGTTTTATATTCACAACAATATTGAGCAGAAGATACAGAGATTTCCTGTATAGCCCCTACCCTAACACCTGCACAAACTCATCATTATCGCCATACCCCACCTGAGTGGTAAAGGTGCTACAATTGATGAACCTACATGTCACATCAGTGTTATTCAAAGTCCATACTTTACATTAGGATTCACTCAATTCATCCGTCCCTCCCCCCAACTGCTAGCAACCACTGATCTTTTTACTGCCTCCATAGATTTTTTCTTTTCCAGAATATCATGTAGTTGAAATCATACATTATGTAGTGTTTTCGTTGGCTTCTTTCACTTAGTAATATTCATTTAAAATTTCCTCCATATCTTTTCATGGTTTGATAGCTCATTTCTTTTTAGTGCAACATAATATTTAATTGTCTGGTTGTACCACAGTTTATGTACCCATTCACCTACTGAAAGACATCTTGGTTACTTCCAAGTTTTGACAGTTATAAATCAAGCTGCTATAAACATCCTTGTGCAGGCTTTTATGTGGACATTCAACTCCTTACGGTAAATACCAAGGAATGCAATTGCTGGATCATATGGTAAGAATACGTTTAATTAGATCAGAAACAGCCAAACTGTTTTCCAAAGTAATTGTACAATTTTTAATTCTTAGCACAATGATTGAGAGTTCATGTTGCCCCACATCCTTGCCAGGTTTTTCTGTTGTCAGTGTTCTGGATTTTAGCCATGGTGAGATGTGTGTAGCGGTATAGACTTGTTGTTATAGTTTGCATCTCCCTGATGACATGTGATGTGGAGCATCTTTTCATATGCTTATTTGCCTTCTGTATGTCTCTGGTGAGGTGTCTAGTAAACTCTTTGGTGCACTTTTTTTTTTTTTGCGGTACGCAGGCCTCTCACCGTTGTGGCCTCTCCCACTGCGGAGCACAGGCTCTGGACGCGCAGGCTCAGCGGCCATGGCTCACGGGCCCAGCCGCTCCGCAGCATGTGGGATCCTCCTGGACCGGGGCACGAACCCGTGTCCCCTGCATCGGCAGGCGGACTCTCAACCACTGCGCCACCAGGGAAGCCCCCTGGTGCACTTTTTAATTGGGTTGTTTGTTTGCTTATTATTGAATTTTAAGTATTTTTTGGATTACCGTCATTTACGGATGTGTCTTTTGCCAGTCTTTTCTTCCAGTCTATGGCTTGTTTTTTCATTTTCTTGACAGTGTTCTGTAATTGATTTTCACTTGATTTTAATGAAGCCCAGCACATCCATTCTTTCCTTCATGGAGTGTGTTTTGGTGTCATTTCTAAAAAGCCACTGCCATACCCAAGGTCTTCTAGCTTTTCTCCTATGTTATCTTCTAGAAGTTTTATAATTCTGCATTTTACATTTAGGTCTGTAGTCAATTTTGAGTTATTTTATGCAGGATATAATATCTGTATCTAGTCATTTCTTTGCATGTGGGTGTCCAGTTGTTTTGAAACTTGTTGAAGAAACTATCTTTGCTCTATTATATACCCTTTGCTTCTTTGTCAAAGATCAGTTGATTATATTTATGGGGGTCTATTTTGGGGCTCTCTATTCTGTTCCATTGATCTATTTGTCTATTTTTTGCCTTCCTCCTGTCCTTTTCTGGATCTGTACTTTGGTGTCTGACATTAATTTGGGGAAATTCTCAGTCATTGTTGTTTCAAATATTTATTCTGTTCCTTTTTCTCTTTCTTCTCTTGGTATTCCCATTAAACATATGTTATACCTTTTGTATTTGTCCCACAGTTTGGGGATGTTCTGGGAATTTTTTTTCAGGTTTTTTTTTTTTTTTTTTGAGCTTTGGGGATTTCTATTGAGATATCCTCAGACTCAGATTCTTTCCTTAGTTGTATCCCATGTAATAATAAGCCCAATAAAGACATTCTTGATTACTGTTAACAGTATTTTTGATTTGTAATATTTTTTTGCAAGTATTTTATTTTATTTATTTTTGGCTGCATTGGGTCTTCGTTGCTGCGTGTGGGCTTTCTCTAGTTGCAGTGAGCAGGGGCTACTCTTGATTGTGGTGTGTGGGCTTCTCACCGTGGTGGCTTCTCTTGTGGAGCATGGGCTCTAAGTGCCTGGGCTCAGTAGTTGTGGCTCGCAGGCTCTAGAGCGCAGGCTCAGTAGTTGTGGTGCACGGGCTTAGTTGCTCCTCAGCATGTGGGATCTTCCCAGGCCAGGGATCGAAACTGTGTCCCTTGCATTGGCAGGCGGATTCTTAATCACTGAGCCAAAGGGGAAGTCCCATGTAGTATTTCTTTTTGTTTTGGTTTTTTCCTTAAGATTTCAACTCTACTTACATTTACTTCCATCTATTCTATCATGCTATCTACTTTTTTCCATTAATGCCATTAGCATCTTAATCATAGTTGATTTATATTCCAACTTCCTTGCCATACCTGTGTCTGGTTCTGATGCTTACTCTGCCTATTCAAGCTCTATCCTTCGCTTTTTTGCATATAATACATATTTTTGGTAGCCAGGCCTAATATACTGGGTAAGAAAAACAATCAGCTGTAAATAGACCTTCAGTAATATGATGAGGTGGGGCTGGGGGAAGAGAAGCCTCCTATTGTCCTATGATTATGTTTCAGTCTTTCAGTGGCTTCTGCCCTGCTGTGTGAACTTCACAAGTGTTTCTCATTTTGTTCTCCCTGCTCAGGTGGGTCAGGTTGGCAATCTGGGCTGTAGTTTGTTATTTTCCCTCCTTCTAGTGGAAGCCTCGGCAGCTGGGATTGGGTGTTTCCCTTCCTCCCACTCATTTAGGCTCTGATAAAAGCCCCGCGGGTTAAGCTCCCGTTAGTTTTTCCAGAGGGCAGGCCGTGTTAAGAAGGACAAAATGCTCTGGTGTATTTCAGAGTGGTTCATTTTCCCTTCCTCCTGCTTGAAGCACAAGGGGGTTTTTCTCAGTCACTGTGAGAACCTGGTAGAACCCCAGGAGACTGAAAAACTCAAAAGCCTGGAGGCCCTCGTCGCCCATCTCAGATGACTGGACTTCGCTGGAGTTTTTATCACGCAGACTTGTCTACACGGAGCCACAAGCAGCTTGTCGTTTCAAATGCCGGTTTTCCTACCTTGGCACTGCTTCCTGCAGATGTTTCAGGTCCCTGGGTGTCTGCTCTGGTAAGTTATTCTTCTCTGTATTTGCCTGTCTCTCCAATTTTGGGGGGAAGCGTTATACCCGGAAATCTCATTCCTCTTACAGTTCTAAGAAGAGCTGATGATTTTTCAGTTTGTTTAGCATTTACTTCTTAGTACAGAGTGGTGACTTCTAAACTTCTTTGATACTGGACCACAATCTGGAAATCTCTCCTCTTTGTTTTTTTAATTAACAATCCAAGGTAGAGTGATCTCCTTAACTGTATATAGAGGTATATTTTATTCATTTTGAAATCCTCATGGTAACGGTTGTTCTATTTTTTATTAATTCTACAGTTTACAAATATATTCAATTAATTTCCTATTGATAGACATTGGGTTGCCTCTCGGTTTTGCTAGTACAAACAGCGCCACAACGAATAGTCTGTGCCTGTGACATTTTATGGTTTTATCACTGTATCTTTAGGGTAGATGTCTTGAAGTAGGAGTTCTGGATCAAAGGGTCAATATGTATTTAATTTTGCTAATATTGCCAAACTCCTCTGCGTAGAGACTGTATTACTTTGCAACCCCGCCAGCACTCTGAGAATGAGGCCTAGTCACAGCTTTATGCAATTGTGTGTTTTGTCAAATGTAGGCATTTGTGCTAATCTGACAGGTGATAATGGCCTCAGGGTGTTTTGATTTACATTTCTCTAATTGTAACGAGGTTAACTATTTTATCATAAATGTAATGGGCATTTGAATTTATTTTGAACGTATGTACTTGTGTGATGAATTTATCTCCTGCTCATTTGGGTTAGAGTATTGATTTACTTTTTTTCTTTGTTATTTTTTGGAGCAAAGAAAATTCCGTTCTGTATTAGGAATATTAACGCTTTCAGTGATAAAAGTTGCAAATAGACAAAACTTTTAAACAGTGATTTTATTTAAATAATAGCGTGAAGTGTGCTATTTACAGTCTACCTCTATATTTCTGAACTTTTCACGTTTTGAAAATAGGCAAAATCAAGAATTGTGGAATAAATGATATGCTTATTTTCCTTTATTAATAGACATTTTTCTTCTAACTCTAATTCTTCACTTCACAGACTTTGTTTACACAGAAAGAAATTTAGACTCTAATTTTCTTTAAATTTGTCTATTAAAATTTTGACTAACCAAGAATTCATAACTAGAGTCATATATTTCTGAGTGTAGGGAAATGCTTTCTCATTTTAAAAAATCCAGCCTCCTTGCTTGACACTCTAGTAATTGTGACCCAGAGAGATGACTTTGATCCCCTAGAGCCCCAAACTGAGTAGCAGTTCATGGATCCCTGAATTCCTTGTGCCAGGGAGTGTGGTCTCAGCAGTATCAGCAGGAGTAGTGATGTGCCAGGTGATAGGAAGACTGCAGGGCATGAAGAGAAAGCTCTACATTTTCTTCTCTTGTTTTGCTTAAAATCTAGTGGAAAAGTAGGGCATTCAGATATATAAAATCACATCCCTGGGCTCCACCACAGATTCTGCTTGAGTTGATCTTAAAAGTAGGAGGAATGTGGTGATAGATGCTCTAAGATGTGACAACAGTTAAGTTCAGTATCAGGGGTCCTACCCCATCTTCCCACAATATGAGTTTCAGTGCTTTCAAAGAAGTAAATGTTGCTGATTTATCATTTTATTTTAACCACTACTAATCATACTGAGCATTAGGCAAAATCACTCTAATTTCATTAGACTTTTTGTCTGTAATTTTCAGATTAATTTTGTAAGTATTCCTCAGAAGATAAGAATGGAGGTGATGACTTGTACCCTGAGAGAGAAATTTACAGAGAGAAGTTAAGAAATGTTTCCATTAGAAATAGATAATACACTGGATTTTATATGTGACTTCAATTATGTTATGTTCTAGAGATAGAAAAGTTTTTTTTAACCTGGGAATATTTATGGACATATAATGCAAACTATGACACAAACTTATTCTCCTTGAAGTTATTCATTTAGGGTACTCACAGAGGAGAGAATATCTGATACGACAAGCTTGTTGTGTTTGTTACTGCATTTTAATGAGTTTTTGACATAAACCCTACCAAAAAAAGATAACTGTAGTAAATGACAAGTAATAAAAGACTGTACTTTGATGCAAATAAATGTGTTATTTTTGTTAGGTGGTGAATCAGACTGCTTAAGGCGTTCAAATACTGTCTTCCGTTTCTAACAAGTCTTTTTTTCATTTTAATAAGAAGTATTTCCTGACATTCTGGAAAGGTGTTTCTTGAAAGAAATAGGAACTGAGCATTGTTCTTAATAAGCTTAATTAAAAAATAAAATATGTAAGCTGACATTTTAAAATATGATACTCATTTAATTTCCATGTTTTCCAGATACTTATCATGATACCATAATTTTCCCCTTTGTTAGGTGCGGAATTTAGTGAAAAGGCAGGATGACAGATTTAACCATATGTTTTAACCTGGGAAACATGTTGTGGATTTTAATAAAACTGAATTTCAATTAAATTGAAGTTTCCCATACTCTGTGATAGAGAATAATTTTAAAAATCTTTAATATGTAGTTCAAGTTCCTCTTCTGTCTCTTTGTCTTTCCTCTCTCCTTCCCATTTTCCTTTCTTCAAGGGATTTTCATCTCTATTTATATTCTAACTGCTTCCAAATATATGCCTGGAGTTCAGACCTCTCCCCTGTGTTCTAAGCATCTATACTTAACTTCCTGCCAGGCAATACTAAATGAATGTGGCCAAGAAATTTAAAACACAACATATACAACATTAAACATATACATTTTCTTTTCAACCATCCCCTCCTACTCCCTTTCTATCTGTTGTTCACCAATCAACTAGTATAAAACTGTGACTCTCCTTCCCTCTAACTTATACTAAATAATTGATTAGTTTTCTTCCTCCAATTTATTTCTTAAATAGCATTATTATCCCTTTGATAAAGGACTACATTCAAGTATTTATTCATAACTACATAACATGTTCTAATGTGTCTTTAAACCCATCCCCATTTCTGTTGCTGAAGTTTTTTTTTTTTTAATTACAAGACCTATCACCTTATTCTCCTGTACATAGATCTTGTGACTGTCCACTGAGTACAAAATAAAGGACAGACTCTTCTTCATAACACTCAAGAACCTTCATGTTTTGCTCCCGTTCCATCTGAATCTTAGTCTCCCTCATATTACCTTATAAACTAGCGTTTCCAGGGTATGGCTGGTGCAGGCATGAGCATGGCCTTTCACATTCTGCTGCTCCTATTAAAATCTGCTCATCATCAGTTACTGACTCTTCCTCCCTTTCGGCACCACTGTATTGATAAAGCCTCTGTGAAGTTATCTAAGATACCACCTCCATTCTCCAGGTGAAACTAACACCTGTTTAAAGTGGTGCTTCAAGCATAAAACAATTTACATACGTAAAACAAGGATCACACTTTACCCTACTCATCTGTAAATAAGCTCACCCTCTAAACTGTGGGCATTTTGTGTGCAGGATCATTTTGGTATCCCTAGCATAGCGCTCACCTTCTAGTAGCTACTTACGATCTATTACTTCATAAAGAGAGGCTGATTGAAAGCCAAGACACTCATTCCGTTTTTGTCTCTTATCACATGACCGTGTTCAAGTCTCAGTTTCTTCAAGCTTCAGTGTTTGTGGCTGTCAAGTAAGGAGGTTTGATTCGATTTTAATGTTCTTTCAACTAGCTGATTTTTCTGAGTTGTTTCTTTGATCTTTGGTAATATTTGTTGTTTATTCTATACAGACAGATTTCTAAAATTGTAATTACTAAAGAATAGATGCATCAGCCTAGGTGAATATTAACACACCTGCTTCATTTGGAAGCATTTGCTTTTGTTTATTAAGAAGACACAGTTTAAAGAATAGTACATGATTTTTCGTTAGAACTGAAGTTAGAAAAGATTTTAAAACTGCTTGTTACTGAAATCTGGGACAGATCACTGGCAATATTTCATATATTCTATGTATGAAACATAGTCTTTCAAGGAGCTCAGATTATTTTCTAAATATGATTTTATTAATCTTTCAGTCCAGCTATGGAATTGCAACAGATGGGTCAGCTCTTTTATAGTATTTATGCTCTGCGACTTGTAAAGAAATTAAGGTAAAGCAATATCATATTTTTTATAAGGTTCTTTCAGCATAGAGTTACCCAGCATGAGGTAGCACACAGGGAGAGTCTGTCCTCAATAACATCAAGTCTGTTCATCAAACACAATGAGCTGTGTGCACGGATTTTCTTCCTTCCCTCTCCTCATCCTTCTTCTTCTTTTCACAAATATGTTTTCAAGTGATGCGTAGAATAATTTTCAGGGACTTATTTGAAGGTAACTATATTTCTCTCTATTGGTATTATATAGTACCTGCTTGTCTTTAAAGATAAATTTTTATTTCATTTTATATTAGTTTAGTTAGGCTACAGTGGTTCCAAGAATTTCACTAGGTAAATTGTGGCCAGAAATTGCAATATATTGAAGTTATTAAATTTTTATATTTTGACATTTACTTATGTATGTTACTCATACTTATGCATGTTACTCATTTCCATATTCAAGAAAAGTTTTATTTTTGAGAATATTCTTTCTTATTTTGTTAATTTATTGTGTTCTAAATATTAATCCTAGTGATGATGTTGAGATAAATGAAATGTCTGTTTTCAGTGACTAAAGATGACTTATAGGAAATTTTTGGATAGAACTGTCCCCGTTGATTTCAGTGAATGTTTTTTACAGTAAGTAAAATAGTTTTAATAAGAAGTGTTAAGGGTTCGTGTGTGTGTGTGCGTGTGTGCCCCCACACTTCTTTTTTTGATACTTGTGTATTTAGGAATGATAAATGAAGAAATCTATGTTTTGAGGTATACGTTTTTACATGATCTATTACAAATATATGTGGCAGGAACAGAGATCATGTTCAGTCTTTGACTTTCTTTTGAAAAGAAAGGAAATTCTAAGAAAGAAGGTGAAGCATAAAAAGCTATTATCTCTGCACATTCTTATAATATTTTTGAGACAAAACAATATTGAGGAAACAACACATACACAAAGAAAACCCTGAAAAATTACCAAGAGGAACTGAAAATGAGAGATTGCTATCTCCCTAGAGAATTAAAAGTTCACTTTCTTCATGATGGAGAATTCCTCCCCTCAAAAAAGAATGAATAAATAAAATGAAATGGTACATTAATTAAAATATTGAGAACACTAAGTAAATCAGTATTCCTGTGGATAATCATGATGTTAGAGGCATGAAATATGGAAGAAAAAGATTCAAAATCTATTGAGGTTCCTTTCTAAGCCTGAAATAAGATATAACAGGCATACCCTAAGGAAAAGTACTAACATTGTCACAGTGCAAATAAACCATATGTTTACAAACATATTTTAAGTAGGAGGGAATATCTTGAGAGCCGTGCAGTCTAACCAAGGCCCAAGTTTTTCTAAGTCTTGATTCTTTATGAGCATTCAGGGAAGATACTTAGAAATGCTTAGAACAATGTTATGGAACAGACTGACTATATATTATTTATTCTTTCCTCAATTTTATATTTGAAATCTTTCAAACATGGAGAAAAAAGGAAAGGCTAGTACACTAAAAACCTGTATCCCTTCCCATCTAGGTTTAAGAGGTATTAACATTTTTCTACATTTACTTTTCATCTCTCTCACATTCTCTCTATAAATATGTAGAGAACCATTTTAAAAATAATTTGCAGACATTATGAAACTTTCACGCTAAATGCTTCGGCATGCATTTACTACAAATATTATATTCTCTGACAAAATTGGAACACTTTCTCCTCATCTGTATCTGTATAAGTAAAAAATAGTGGTAAAGTGACAGTAATTTAACAATATTATTTAATAGTCAATCAATTTTCAAATTTCTCAGATAACCCCCAATGACTTTTATTGTCATCATCCCCAGCAAGGATTCACATTGCATTTGGTTGCTGCAAATTTCAAATCTAAGAACATTGCTATGCTTTAACAATGTTTTGAATAACATTGATGTTTCTGAAGAGTGTGGTTCAGTTTTCTTATAACAAATGTTGAATGTATCTGCTTGTTTCTTCATTTTTCTCATTGAACTTGTTCTGTTATCCCCTGTATTTCCTGTCAACTGGAAGTTGAGTCTACAGGCTTGATTAGATTCAGATTATATCTTGGGCAAGAACAATTTACAAATGATGTTGCATCATATCTGCAGGCCCAGTAAGAACTCCTTCATGCTGACCTGTTTCCTATAACATAACCCAGTTAGGCTTTACACAGTTCCTTTCTTCTAGCAACTACCAGAGGGCCCGATTTGGTCTGCCTCAGATCTAGAACTTCTCAAGTGGGAGGAATGTGAAAATTTGTGAGCAAGAGGGCATATTTTGATAAACTGAAGTACTACTCAGTAAATATCCATTCATCTCTCTCTCTCTCTCCCTCCCTCCCTCTTCCCCTCCCCCTCCCTCTCTCCTTCTTTTACCTTGGGGCAGAGGATACTTCCCTTGCTCTGTTACTTTGGGGCTAGCCCTATGATTTGCTGTGGTCAATAGAATGTGAGTCGATATGAAAGCAGAAGCTTTAAATGTACTTAGTTGTTCTGTCTATCATGATCTGTTGATTCACCATGAGAATATGCCTTGGATAGGTTCTAGGTAAAGGAGAATGAGGCATCCACAGAGTAGAACTAAACTCAATCCACAGCCTGGATATAAACAACTTAAAAAAGAACAGCTACAGCCAATGCTGCGGTAAAAAATAATAACAACATTCTCATTTCAGTTGCTAAATTTTGCATGCTTTTCTTATGCAGTATTGTTGTGATAATAGCTGACTGATGCGTAGGTCAGAGTATATGCATAAGTAATCCTGCTACATATTGCCAAATTTCCATCCCAATAAGAAAATACCACTTTTACTACCAAAAGCAATGTAAAAGAGTTAGTGTTTTTACCCAGACTTGTCAACAAAATGTATCATCAAACTTTTGAATTTTACTCAAGCTGGTGAAAAATACTATGTAATGTGCATTTTTTATTGTAGTAAAAGTGAGCATATTTGATGTGTTTAAGGGCATTTCACATACACCCTTCTTCTGAGACTATCTATTCATATCCTTATTTTTAACAAGTTGCTGTTTTTTACTTCTTGATTTTCAATATTTCTTTATATTTAAGGATGTTAATGCTTTGTCTGCTATGTAAGTTGCAAATATTTTTTCAGTTTGATTTCCTATATGGTATATTTTGTCAAGAAATATTGTACGTAGTTTGAGAAATTATATTTCTAAGTTAGCTAGAAAGACCTTACTCCCATGTTTTAAAGAAATTTAGTCATATGCATTTCTGGTTCTTGTATGGTTAACTTGTAACACAATGCATGTGTGCACGCACACGTGCACACACACACACACACACACACTTAACAATCACAACGAATGAGAAAATAAGCCTCTATAAACAAGAGTAAGTAGACCTAACAAAGAACTAAATTAGTCCTAAAATATATCAGATACCAGAATATTCAGATGAAAAACGCAAAACCAGTATTTTAATTATGTCTAAGTAAACAAAAGAGACATATTAGATGAACAAGGCATGACAGGCAAGTCAATATTTTAAAAGATTCAAACAGTACTTAAAGCAAGATCAAATGTTTGACATTAAAATTTCAGTGAGTGTATAAAACATCAGTTTAAACCCATCTGGGAAAGAATGATTGCTGTGGCTAGTAGATGTCAAGAAATTACTTAAAGTGAATCACAGAGAAACGTGAGATTGAAAATGTGGCAGAATGTCTAAGAGTCTAAAGAGCATGAAGTAAAGCATCTAATAATTGAGCAAATAAAAGTTGAAAAAGAAAGAAAAATGAGGATTAACATGAAGGAAGCTCAAGAATAGTATGGTTCAGAACATTCTAGAATTTATAAAATCATGAATTCTCAGGTTGAGAATAAAATAAATCTGAAAAAGGATCATATGAAGTTACACATACCTAGATACTTCACAGTGAAACTAGATAACCAAAAACAAAAAGAAGGTCCAAGTGCCTAGGGAGAAATCTAGATGTACTACGGAGAACTGACAATTATAGACAGACAGCAGAATTTTCAATGGAAGCAAATGAAGCTGCAAATAAATAAAATGTTTTCTACACAGTGTATTGACGGAATAAGTATGAAATAATATTCTAAAATACTGTATACAACAAAACTTATAGTTTTACATTTAGAGACTTACTAATTAAAATTCCAAAATAAAAGTACTTTGAGAAGAAGAAAAAAAAAGATTTTAAAAAGAAATGTGAAGTAAAATATGACAAGATAAGGAAAAAGAAAATGGTGGATAAACCTAAAAAGTGACTATATAAAATAACAATGACAATATCTAATTGAAATATAAGGAAATAATAATACATAGGAGAACACATTTCAAAAACTGGGTATCATTCAAATCAGTGTGTCTGAAAAAAAAGTAAGTGGATTAGAAACATAAAGTTAGAGATGGTAATATCAACAAGACATAAATACATGGAAGAACATTTTTAGAGTGTAACTTAATTACCTAAGTTTCAAAGATTAAAATGGCCTTATAGAATTACTAAAACTGAATGTAAATAATATGAAAATATGAACATTTATTATTAATAATTATGTTATATATGTTCCTTAGTTTACGATGCATTTTTAAAGTACAATTCAGGTATTGTATAAAAGATGTGTGAGAAAATAAAAGTGTGTATCTACATGTGCCTATACATATGTACACGCATTTAGTTTTGGAATTTTTACTTTTCATGTTATGAAAAATGTTTTACTTTATTGTATGAAGTTTAAACACTTTACTTAGACAACCCACTTTCTGCTTTCTATGTATTTACCCAGCTATAGCTTAATTTAGATTTTGAGATATAGAAAAACATTAAAACTGTGAGGAGATACATGCCTAGAATGTGAACAGCTCTGATATTTTTCTGCTAATTCATATTTGGAAATTCTTCAGCAATGTTCAAATAATATTCATTACTGTAGACTCAAAATAGAATTTTGCTAATTAACATATTTCTTTTATATATCCAAGTATTAAAATTTTTAAGAGCAAAGTGAGTAGTATAAAAAAGCCAAACTTCTCATTGTCTGCATTTCTTCATAGAATTTAGATTTTAGAAAGAATATTTGCGATTATACATATCAACTTCTTTTAGAAGAGTGAATAAAAACCCATATTTAAAGAAAAAGTACTAATAAAGTTAGAAATGGCTAACACAACCTTAGCCCTAATATGTTCCAAATAGTTTGAAGATTCTTACATATATTAATTGGTTTAATCCTTAAAATACTATTATTTCTGTTTGCAAGTGAGAAAAGGACATCTTAGTGAATTAAAATAATGAGGAACACGTAGAATGTGGTAGTGTTAGAAGTGAAGCAGGTGATTTAACAACATAGCCTGTGCTTCTAATACCATTACACAGAGTCAAAAATTACACATTGCCCTACCCTGAAACTGGACAGAGGAGAAAAATGATGGAGAAAATGAATGGGACAAAGAGAAGGTGTATTTGAATATAGTACAACTTGACCTATTTTTAAAATTCAGTGACACAATTCAGGCCCTTACAGTAGAACAGAATCATAGAACAATGCAACGAAGATGTCCTTAAGTCTGAAGAACCAAAAATGAAAGTGTTGTGCTTAGAAGGAGGAGAGCTAATGAGGAAAGGAGGATGGAGATACAGGCGCGTGATTCTGAGGAAAAAGAGCAGCTGACGTAAGTCATATTTGAATACACCTTGTTACCTTAAAGTAAGTTTGAGTGAGTGGGATTAATAGGGAAGATACAGAGCTTCTGTGAGTGGCAGCAATGCAAAATTAGCAAGAAACCAATAACACTGTAAGGTATGCAAACTAATATATTGATGGAGAACAGAGAGATAGGTTAGACATTAGTTGGTATAAACATATGTTGGGGTGCTTGGAGCCATTGGATTCATTATAATAGCACATTTTTCAGAGCTCAGGAGACCAAAGCAGGCAAGAAACAGGAGCAAGAAGATTAACCAGGGTTTAAGGATTGGAAAGACGGATGCAGAAAAGAGAAGATGCAAGGCTTTAATCATTTAAAAGTCCATCCTCAAAGAGATCTGGGTAATAAACTGTGTAGGGCCAGAAATTGTAAAATCGTTTTCCTCTTATTTACTGCCAGACAGTATTTGATGACGGGACAGCTTCAAATTATCACACATCTGCACGTGACATTATTTTATGTGAATGATAGAAAACACCTGGTGATTAAAAGCCCAACCAAAGCAATGAATCTAAGGAATACATATATAGTTGGACCACTTTCACGCAATTTCGAAAATGCGAATTCTATCTGTGTATTGTTTTTACCCTGGCCAATAAATATATTTAGGAGTTTTAGGATTCAGCATGGTTCAAGAAAAAGTGTAGTTGTGGTCTAAATGGAATATAGACCAGAGTGGACCAGACACTTTGGAGCATGGAGACTTAGCTGGCAGCATCAATCTGCCTCATCTACTCAAGTTCCTTCTGCTTATCTTCCACCACAGATAACAGAGGCCCATGTGTTACGTTGGAAGGGATTGGACTTGTTATAAGGCTGCTTAGAAAGTTATTTTTATTTTGGAGTAAAGACATCTTTGTTTTTGCTGACTCAGCTTTGTGTGAGACAAGATTTGTATTCTGTAGTGTCAAAGGAAACCACATGGTCTTTAAAAATCTCCCAATGTTCTTTTCACAAATTCTATCTTAATTATGCGCACACCCAATTTTTTATCATCTTTGTTGGAGTTAGAATATAGATAATTTGTATTGGAAAGCATAAAAGAGAATACAATTAAAAGAGGAAAACATTTTGGCCTAGTTAGAGTAGAGGTGATGTTTCTGATCATCCAGGTCAGGCTGGGTAGAGAAGCATGTGAATCTTGGAAAAAGCTGATGGAGGAAGAAATTGGAGGTGGTGTCAAGAAAAATGAAGCCACAATGAATGGGAAGGAATCATGTTATCATCTCAGAGAAGTAGAAAATTTTAAATGCATGGGATTTTGACTGAAGTTAAGTTTTCAGTATGAGACCATGGCATCAGAGTATATTCCAGTAGAAATGCCCTTAACTTCTAGTCCCTTAACAATGTTTTAGAAAATTGTCTCTAAACAAATGACCATCTAAACTTTTATTAACACATCAATGGATGGGAACAACTGATAGGAAAGGTTATCTCACAGGTATTTAATCCTAATTTTAAGGACCTAATTCCTTCTTATATTAAGCGATATTTCTTTTCCTATAACTTGCATTCGTGGAATCCAATTTTATCTTCTGGGACAACCTAGACAATTTTCTACATTGCTCTTTTCCTCATATTAAAAAGATTTAAGTATTTTTAGGGCTTTTTTGTTTCCTTCAAGTCTTCTGTTTTCAAGATAAGTATTTTCCATTTCTTCAGCTAATTTTTAATTGTATCATTTCAAGCAGTCTCACCTATTCTCTTCTAGATCTTTTGTATTTGCCAACAGCTCCTAACAGGTATGGCCTACAAGCCTAAGTGAACTATCTAAAATACAATTCCAAGTCCAAAGGAGAGTGACTATTATTTCCCTTCTTATGTACATTATAATCTTTAAAGTGGTCTAAGCTCTATGTTTATCATTTCCCTAATATTTTGATTCTTCATTTCACATGCAGAGAACTAAATTCCCTACCTTCTGTTTCCCATACGTCATGCTGTTAGTCAGGCTTTACCATCTTGCCCTTGACATTTACATTCATGTCCCCATTAAATGTCATCTTCTTTCAATCTATACTGGATTTTTATTTTTTGCTATCCTTCCCACATTCGTGCTATTTAAAAATTAGTTACGTGCACAATCAATGTTAGCCTTGAAAGACTTAAGATAAAAATGATTGAAATTATATGACTGCAGGACAAGGTAAAGATAAAATCACTGGAATGTATATAATGACAAGAGGAAGAGGTAAATGGGGGAAAAAGATTGGGAAGAAAGAAGAATCGTATTGAACTACAATCCTGCTAGCAAACAGGGTGTTCTTCGGATATAATTAACTTTGCGGGGAGGGAGCTAAAACAAAGATATTTGCACCCGCAGAACCCAACATGTTGGCAGTTCAATATGGACAGATTTCCAGGAGGGATGGAGAGAGGGAAGGAGGTGGGGGAACCTATATACCATATATTCATTTCGTTTAGGCTTACTTCTGGTGGGTGATTTTTCTTTTCCAAGCTAAAGCTTATTCTTTTTCTTATGGAGAAATATTATATATTTGAATCAAGGCAGTGCCTGGACTAAGTGGTGTGATAAAACCCAAAACTGACATTAGATAATATAACAGAAATGAAGTATAAATCAAAAGAGCTCCTTTCCTAAATAATTGAATTCATAACCCATGTCTTTGAATTTCAGATTTTACTCATTCATTTTATAATGGCTTTCTAAATTGGCTTTCTCCAGCTGATACGCCGAAAACACTTGATAGCCCAAATTTTCCCATTATAGAACTACTTTGATAAACTAACGTTGAAGTCACTTGGATCATTACAGGCAAAAAGAAATGCAATGCTTGCAAATTTAGGTCAATATATAGAGATCTTCTTAAAGACATTTTCAAGTCAAGGTGCTAAGTATTAAGAAGGATACAAATAATTAAAGTTTCAGAGCTTACCTTTAGTGTGTTCGAAATCTCATAAGGTAGAAAATAAATGTAATATTCATTTATTCTTTCATCATTTATTTAACAAATATTGACAAAATAAATTCCATGTGCCAGACACATCTAGGCATTTGGGATACATTAATTAAAACATTTTTGCCTTCATGAAGATTGTACTGGAGCCATCAGAGAGACAATAAACAGTACAGGAATTAAATAAGTAAATTAAATGATATGCCAAAATGTGATATTGCTATATATGACATAAGAACATGAAAAGGAGTTATTTAGGCTTTAGAGGTGGGGGAAGGATGCTGTTTTATACTGAGTCCTCATTGAGAAGGAAAGATAAGAAAATATTTGAATCAACTGATGGAGTTAGCCTTGGAAGAAAAGTATTACAAACAGAAGGAGAGCAGAGAAAAAACCCTATAGGGACATGCTTGGTGTGTTTAAGGAATTAGTGGGGGGCCACAGTGACTGGGGCAGAGTACCAATGGGGATAGAATAGGAGATGAGGAAAGAAAGGGGTAGGTTGAGAGATTATAAATGATGTGATAGGTAGCTTCTAACCTGGCCCAATGATTCCCCACCTCCTGGTGGTCATAACCTCTGTCATCCTCTACCCTTGAGTGTGGGATGAACATAGTTAATTTTTTCTAGCCAGTAGAATATGGCAAAAGTGATAGAGTATCACGTCCATGATTAGGTTACAAAAGATAGTGACTTTCATCTTGCTGGTACTCTCTTTCTTCCTGGAACTCTTTCTTGCTCTCTTCCTTACTCATTCTGATAAAAAGCCAGCTGCTTTGTTGTGAGATGCTCTGGGGTGAGGTCTACATGGTAAGGAATTGAAAGACACCTCTGACCAACAGCTCACAAGAACCGAAGTCCTTAAATTCTACCACCAATCTTGTGAGTGATTTAAAAAAGAGTACCTTCCCTGTTGAACCTTGAGGTGGTTGAAGTCTCTCAGAGTTGCCCCATAAATGTATGCTCAGTTCAATCTGAAGTTCGGATAAACAGTAAAATTTGTTGTGTGTGTAAGTATACAATATTTTGGACAGAAGCTAAGATTGTTGTTTATCTGAAATAAAAATTTAATTGGTCTTCCTATATATTATCTGCTAAAACCAGCAACGCTACTTGTGAATGTCCCAGAACCAGAGGAATGATCTAATCTTCTCCCTGATTCCTGACCCACAGAATAATAAATGTGTGTTTATTGCTGTTAGGTTTCAGGGCCATTTGTTATGCAGCGATAGCTAGCTAAAATAAGGTAGTTTTGATAAAAGTGAAAGGAGAAAAGTGCTAACCCAGGTTTGAATGAAGACCCAGGAGGTATTGAGGAAGAAAGTAGGGTTTGTACTATGTTTTAATTAATTGGTAAGAATGCTAAGGTGGATTAGGATATACATAGAAGTTTAAGCTTCTCTGTTCTTCTTTTATATTAGCCTAGAGGATATCACAACTCTCCTATTCACTAATTTACACATCCATAATAATCATAAATTGTCTCTTTGAACATATTGCTGAAGCAGCTTCATTGTATTAACTTTGCAAAAAATTAAAATATTTTATGATATGTTCTTGCTGTATCTCCATGCTATAACAATAGCAAATATATATGTATATAGCACTACCTATGTGACACTGTTCTAAATGCTTTCTGCATATTAGTTTAATTGCCATAAAACTAAATAAATAATGTTATTATTTATATAGATGATGAAGTTGAGATGCAGATGGTAAAGTAATTGCCTAGGATTATAGAGATGGTTAGAGACAGACCAATACACACTCAGTGGACACCAAACGTTTTGATTTTAACGAACATAAACTCCTTTTTTTCTGTTGTCATCTGGCACAAACTCTAGAGTCATCTTTAACTATTTAGATGACTAATATTTTATCATAAGAATATACATTTAATCTCTTAGAAGCTTCATTATTATCTTTTCCATGAAATCCATCCCTTGGAAATCCAAATTGTCACAGTCAGCTCGATGTTACGCATGAGGCTTACTTTCATGTGATATGTTTATCCCCTCTGGCAGGTACTCAATCAACCTGGGTATAAATCCTGGTTCTGTTCCAAGTGAACTTCAAAACCTTTAGCAATTAAAAAAATTCCTCTTAGTCTCAGTTTTTCTCAACTATGAAATGGGAATAATAATAACTATTATAATAAGACATGGAGAAGATTTTAAAATATATTTTACATAAAGTGCCTATATAGCACCTGAGTTAAGAAATGCATACCAAACGCTAATTTCATGTCACCTCACATTTTTCATTGTGCCTAACCTCCAATCACTACCATCTAATCCCCTGAAATCTGGCCAGAATTCACAGCTAACACTGAAATATTCTCTTCGGACACATCAGTGATTCGTTTCTGTCCAAAAGCAGAAGCATTTCCTTCGTCCTAATTCCCCTTGTTGTCTTTAGAGTTTTTGACACTTTTACTGCCCCTTTGATTTAAAAATTTATTGCTCCCTGACTTGTTGCATCATCTTACTAGAATCTTACCATTCTCTTAGACCCTTTCTTTTTGTGTGATTTTGCTACTAATAAGGAGATGACTCTGTCAGTCGCCAGGTGTTACTAAGCCTGTCCCACGTGATCTGTAGATTGGGCTTCTCAAGATCTACATCCTTACACATTTACTCAATTTCTTCTAATCGTATTAGTTTATTCCTGAAGTTCTTATGGTTAGTCACCTAATTCTTCCTTATGCCAGGTACTGATTTGTGGCCTCTCAACTCCCAGTCTACCCGTATTTATCTTGCTTTATGACTTATGAATATTTCTTTTTGGTCAACTGATGTTAAGTTTGTCAGTAAAGGATGCTGGAGAGATACTGTGGAGGAAGTGGATTCTCCTCCTGGTTCTGGTGCACTTTTCTCTCTCTTGCTCTGGCTGCCAGCATTGTACACACCAAGACAGTGTTTGCCCTTCAGCAGGTTTGCTTGCCCATCCTGTCACATGGTGTCCTGCCCACCAGCCTCAGCCTCCCAGCAGTCTGGCAGGAAGCTTCCTGCTCATCAGGATTTATCTGCTAGCTGTGGGCCAGCTCTACCAGGGGACAATGTTGGCACCATCTTCACCATTTAGTTGGTTTCTTACTTCTCAGCCTTGTCCCCACAGTGGGACTTAATGTCCTTGCAACTCAGGAACTTTGTCAAGCATCAGTGAGTTATGGCCACACCCTCTCCAAGAAGGCTTGAATCTCAGCCTTGGGGAGGAAGCCTCTTCTCTAGTTGGTTTCTTCCTTGCCTAGTTCTCTCAGCCCTAGGCTATTCTATAAAATTCGATTTTATTTTCCCTTGGTAGGTTTTCCCCTGTTTGTAATTAATACTTTTTTTAAAGTCTTTATTGAATTTGTTACAACATTGCTTCTGTTTTATGTTTTGGTTTTTTGGCCGCAAGGCATGTGGGATCTTAGCTCCCTGACCAGGGATCGAACCTGCACCCCCTGCATTGGAAGGTGAAGTCTTAACCACCGGACCGCCAGGAAAGTCCCTATTAATATGTTTTTAATATTACTTTTTAAGTATTCAAACTACTCGTATGGTTTATGTGTCCTAACTGAATTCTAACTGTTACAGGATAGGTATGTGAAAGGTCCTAGGAGGTAAATCCTAAAAGATGGTATCGTGGAATTAGTTTAATCACGTTTGTGGTCCTAGCATAGTGCTGGGCTCCTTGCCAATGGGAAGTGAGATGCTAATAAACCATATGAATGCATCTGACTAAGTGTGTTAGGCCAGGTAATTCTCCAAAACGGCTGTACACATTTACACTTTGACCAACAGTGTATTTGAGCTCCCGTTACTTTATATCCCTGTGAATACTTGCCATGTGTATCTTCTTGGCTTTAGCCATATTGGCAACTGTGTAGTGCTATCCATTTATGGTTTTAATGATTTTTTATTAAGATTAATGAGGTTGAGTACCTTTTCATATGCTTACTGTCCATGTGAATATCCTTTTAACCATTTCCTGTTTGGATATCTTGCCCATTTTTTCCATTGGCTCAGCTACTTTTTACTTATTGATTTATAGGAGTTCTTGATATATTCCATAAAACATAACTTTTATTAGTTGCATGTATTGCAAATACTTTTTTTCACTCTATGGAGATACCGTTTAGAATAATAAGAACCTGTAAATGCTAAAGAATAAATCTTAAAGTAAATTTACAAGACACCACTGTAAAACTGTAAGTTGAAGAAATAATATGATCTACACAAGATGTGCTATGTTTATGGAGAGTAAACCTATAAAATGTAGAGGTAAGGATTCTACCAGTCCTATCTATAAAATCAAAAAATCCTCAATCAAAATCTAAGCTAGTCTGATTGGAAATTGGAAAAACTGATTGCAAAATTCATACGGAAACATGACAAGCTTGAAGATTTACTCTACCAGATATCAAGAACTGCTCTAAAGCATCATTAATTTATAGTGTGAATATGGCACACGTATACATATATTTGTATTTATATATATAAAGCAATGAAAAACAACAGTTTAGTAACAGAACCAGCACTCTTTTCCTCAGAGTTGTGTGTATGGCGCCTAGCGATGATTGATTTGCAAGTCTTTGGCCTCTATTTATATCAAAATATTTGCTCTCCAGGTTTCTTCCAAATCCTATACTGTATTGGCATCTTATATTACTTCCTCTTTAATTTTCCCGAAATAGGATTCATGAGGAAAGTTTTGAATACTTCTTTGCATATATCTCTGGCACACAGCAAGGGATTTCCCTTTGAAGTCTACCGTATAATGTTTATTTCCACAGAAATTTTCATATGTTTTATTTCTTAAATTATTTCAAGATAGTATTTAGCATGTCCATTTCCAAATTACATTATATTTCCTCTACTCTCCTGTGAGTAAATTAATTCCTTTTTAGACGTTACTGTGATACTTTATCAGAGATTAAATTTAGCATCTCTCTTTAAATTTAGAGACTTAATTGTGGTGGTTGGGTGGGAGGGGAAGGCCGTTTCATCTGATCAGCATTGTTCCCAATGAAAAACATCGTGTTGTGACAGACTTGTGTGTTTTCAATGAAGAACATTTAATTTCCAAGGGCTAGTTTTATAGAGAATATTATTGCCCATTCATAGAAAACAGCAAGAGCCAGTGATAACAACATGCTTACCTTTGAAGATACTGTTCTGCTTTTGAGCTTCCTTGAAAAGATCATGCCGGTTTGGGGTGGCATTCCCAATAGGAAAAATTGAAAACACTATTACAACCATCACTAACATACATGTCAAGTTTGAGCTCGCTTTCTTCCCTGCTGATTCAGGTAATTACTCTTAAAAATAGTTTCACATTTTTTTCCCCTGCAATTAAAGGCAAGGTACTGCTCAAACGATCAGTACAGTACAAATGATTAGCTATTTTTTCCTCAGTCTTTCACCTCTTCCTTGTTGATATTAATTTAAAATAGTTGCATTTTGAAAAAAAGTAATAGAAAATTTATCTTTCAAAGGATGATTAGAGGAGACTATAGACATCTAAAGGAAGGATGAGCTATTCTGAACTGCTTCATAAAAGAGAAAATTTTATGAATGTTATTGAAAAATGTACTTAATAGATTCTTTGTTTACAAATAAAAGATGAAAATTTATGGAAATATTTTATATTTATATTAAGACAGCTGTGAGAAGGGAGAGGGTAGGTGACATCCTCCAGCTGTTAACTTAGGTTTTGCCTCAGCTGTACAAACAGAGATCTCGTTTTGCTTAGGACACTCCCAGTACCTAAGCAAGGCAGGGGTCGTTGAGGATGTGCTTTTCAGGGTGGATGGTGGCCACTGTCTGAGCAAAGCCATTGTGAAAGGTCCTAGACATTTGTACCCCCTGTGGGACTCCCTTATTGGGCAGGATTTACTCTGAAGCTCACCTTTGGTTTGAGAGAGACTCTAATGACAGGTCTTCATCATGGTCTGATCCGTCCCCTGCCCAATCCTGCTTCTCCCCGTGATGGTTCACAAGTGTTCCTCCCTGATAAACCTTTTCCACACCTATCTCCATCTCGGCATCTACTTCCCAGAGAACTGGACTTATGCCAGGGAAGTTTTTAAATATAATATAGAGTCTTGTTAGAAATCAGAGACGAAAGGAGACAGAGACAAAGCAGAGACATAAAGTTAAACCAAATAGTGCCGGACTTTTTATCTACTAAAGTAAATTGGCTTAAAACTTCATAGTTAAAGCGATTTATTATGGATTACTTTAAGCATCTTTGAAATGCTTTCTGTAAGAGTAGTAGAAAAGAGAAGAAAATTCTTCAGAGTAAAAACATGTACATGCTGACTGAACAATTTGGTATCAAATAATGACTGCTATGATGGTGAGACCATTGTTAAAAATTACTTTCATGTTGTTAATTGCTTTTTTTTTTCCCCTAAGTAAATGCTCTTTTGGAGAAAAGTAAGTTGATATCTTAGTATCAGTGGAAAAGTAGACAAGTTCGTTAGTACATTTTAACTACACAAGCATATTTGAATTTAATGATCTTTATTTTAGTCAAAAGAGACCAAATTCAGAAGTTAAATTGATATCTACCTCTACAGTACTATAATTGAACTATATACATGATGTTAGTTAATGTAATTGTGGATTGCCCTGTTTAATATGGTCCAGAATTTGTCCTTTAGATATAGCATTTTCAGAAATGTTCAAATACATGTAATAATATTTGAGATGCACGTATATCCTTATCAAAACATTGCTAACATAAAGCTCTTCCTTTCTTTTGTTTTGAGGGAGTTGAAGAGAGTCCCTGTTTAGATGCTGGGGTTACGCCCTACAAACACTACCACTGTTCTACTTGCCTGTATTCTCAATTCCATAATATCAGTACAGAGGAGTCCTACCAGGAAGGGATAGAAAATTGATGCTTTACATAAGGTTTCAAAAAGTTTGGGCTGTTGGAGAGATTGTTTCTTCTCACAGCTAGCCATATTTATCTTCTCTTCTCTTGGCATGTAAGATTTACAACTCTGTCTCAAGTTTTTAAGTTCTTTAATGATAACCATAGTTTCCTGTTTCAAGAGGCTTCCTCCTAGGTCACTGGGTAGCATTTATCTACCTGTCTCCTAGCTATTCTTAGGCGTTATTATTTATATGACTTATTTTAGCAGTTGATTATATTCAACTTAGCACTTTCTTGTATTTCTTGTATTTCTATATTTTTAGATTATCCCCTACTTTTGAAAGTACCTAATATGTCACTTTTCCCCCAAATACTATCACTTTTAGGGATGGCCTATGTCAGGTATTTGTCTCGCATCCATTTTTTCCCCACAGTGTTCCAACTTCTATTAGGGATGAACCATGTCATCTATTTAAACATCCATGAGAATATTTAAAGTTTAATAAATCTTTTATTGAATGGAACTGACAGTAAGTCTCCTGTGGATAATACTGTGCTTAGTGTTCTCTTCAGTTAATGTGGCTCAAGGAATGGAGTGACCCGTTCATGGATAGTGAATTTCAGAGGTACACGTTTTCCACGAATAAAATTCAGTATCTATGAGAATCACTGGTTGAGGGATCTGAAGACTAAATAATCGAGGAAAACATATTTATTTTCTCTTACAGTATTTTCTCTTATAGTATGGGATTTAGTTGTAGCCACATGTGAGAAAATATTACAGTGTGTAGTTTTCTTTAACTCAGATATGATTCGCTTCTTTGTCCTTGGTGTCTCTTCCTTCACCTCTCTAAATTCCACTGGTGATGTAAACAGAATGTCCCGCACTGCCACCTTGGCTGCTTTTCTGTCAGACTGAAGAAGCAAGGCTTATTTGTGTGGCCTTAAGTGAAATAAAGATGGGCCTAATTTATATGGTTGCATCCTACCTTTGCAGAATCTACTTAATGGGTCTTAAAAACTTTTTTTTTTTTTTTTTGCGGTACGCGGGCCTCTCACTGCTGTGGCCTCTCCCGTTGCGGAGCACAGGCTCCGGACGCGCAGGCTCAGCGGCCATGGCTCACGGGCCCAGCCGCTCCGCGGCATGTGGGATCTTCCCGGACCGGGACACGAACCCGTGTCCCCTGCATCGGTAGGCGGACTCCCAACCACTGCGCCACCAGGGAAGCCCCTCTTAAAAACTTTTGAGATTGTTTCAAGAGTTAATAGACACAGGGGAATTTAAGACTAGAGGTACTTTTCCAAAGTCACTCAATGATATATTTATAATATATGATTCAAATGAAAAATATATAATTACATACATACTTGTATATAATTAAGAGTCAGTGTTGTTTAGCATTCTCTTCAACATTATGTTTTGTATATTTTATTTGTGTGTAGGAGATGTATAATACAGATATAACTTAATAAAAAAATAATTTTCATTCCATACATGCTTTTACTCTGTATATTCATATATTCATTAAACAAATATTAAATTCTTAATATATTTCAGTTATTGTTCCAAACTCTTGGAATAAGGAGGTAAAGAAGAAAGTAAATCTGTTTCCAAGGACTTCAATTGCTGCGTTCTTGAGAATCTAAATTGTTTCAGACTCTTGCATATATGATGAGCAGTTTTTATGTTATAATTCCAGGTGAAATTTACCTGTCTGAGCAAACTTGTTAGACTGCTAAAACCTTGTCAGTCTTATGTGTGAATTATTTATCATCATGTAGACATGTTTAATAGTTTAAAATCCACCTGCTAATAATTGCTGTCTTTACCTCATGCCTAGTATTTGTGGGTAACACAGGTGAGAACTTTTGTACATAGTCAAGAATACTGTAGCATTCCATAAGAGCATCTATACCATATAAAAATCCCAAGATGTTCAAGGAAACATATAATAGATTCCATAGTCACAGACACATAGACACAAGTGCGTATGTACACCTGTGTGTGTATGTGCTGTATGTGTCCCACAAGCGGATTGTATAGGTGCAGAAATTAGAGAGTAAGTAACTATCACTGTTTTTGGGGACCACCCATCTCCACACAAGAATGCTGGCCTAAAGCAGAGCATTTCAAGAGAGCTGTAATTCCATTCCTTCAGGGCAGATATATGACAGATGCAATGAAAAAAAATGGATTCAATACAAATACTTCAAGAAGGTTGTCAGCTTTTTTTACTTTTTGCTGAGCTGCCTCGGGGGGAAAAGGAGACATTACCAATTAAGATAGGGTTGTGGGAATCAACAGGAAGGAAACAGAGAGGATCCTGCTACTACAATATCACTCTCATCTAAACAACTGCATTAGCAAGAAAATAGAGTGCTCAGTTAATAGCGTGGCAGTGCATTTTTTGGGAGATAATTTTTGCATTTAGATTTTTAAGTAGCTAAAGTGTTCAGTTCCATTCCCTAAAAATAAAACAAAAATAATAGACTAATTGAACTATCAAAAAGAAGTGTTTAAGGAATTTGAGGCCAGATGATAATCCATTATGGAAAGAAACTTAACGTTCTCTAGCTCTGTTGAAAAAGTTGATAAAAGATCAACTAGCAATGAAATATACCAGTCAATATTCTAGTTTATTTTACATTGTCTTAGGATCAATTGATATTCTGCTGCTGCTTTTTAACATACATAGTATTCGGAGTCCACCTATATTTAGATGTGTCTAATTAATTCAATATTTTTCATGAGAAAACCTTGTTAGTAATTTGAAAACTGCAAACTAGTTTAGGTTTTGAATGCCAGCCTGAGAAGAATGGTCAGTATAAAATTTCTAGATGATAACAAAGCCACAGGAATGTGTTTTGAGCTCTCGAGCATGATGAAATGGAAAGAGTTTAGGAATTTCAGAGCTCAAAGATACCTGTGCTACATTGATTGGTCATGCGATGCTGTACAATGCTATTTCAATATTTAAAAAAATGGAAATAGTCATACCTACTTTGGAATATTTTCTTTTTAAGGACTTCTAATTAAAGTATAACATTTATGCAAAACTAGACCTATCATTAGTATACAGCTAGAAGCATTTCACAAATTGACTCTTAAAACCCATACCCAATTCAAGAAACAGAGGATTCACACCTGAGAATCCCTTCTTATGCTCCCCTCCAGTCTCTACTGCCTCCCAAGTTTAGCTACTATTAATTTTTTCCACTTTAAAAAATTGAGGTGAAATTTGTATTCCATAAAATTAACCATTGCAAAATATATCATTCAGTGGCAACTAGTACATTCACAATATTGTGCAACCATCACTTTTATCAAATGCCAAGACATTATCATCTCCCCGATGATAATGTGTATGGGAAATCCCATACACATTAAGTAATCACTTCTCATTCTCCCTTCCTTTGAGCTCCTGGTAACCACCAAACGCCTTTCTGTCCCTATGGATTTACGTCTTCTGGATGCTTCATATAAATGTAATTATACAATACATGGACTTTCGTGTATGTCTTCTCTCACTTAGCATGAAGGTTTTGAGGTCCAACCATGTTGCAGTATGTGTCAGTACTTCGTTCCTTTTTACAGCTAAATAATATTCCATTGTATGTATATGTGTGTGTGTGTGTATCTTACAACTCAACAGAAAAAACTCAATTAAAAATAGCCAAAAACTTTAACAGACATTTCTCCAAAGAAGATATACAAAGGACAAACAAGAATATTAGGTCATGTTAGTCATTAGGGAAATGGAAATCAAAACCACAAGGATGGTTATAAAAACCCACTAGGATGGTTATAATAAAAAATATGGAAAATAACAAGTGTTGGTGAGGAGGCAGGGGAATTCAAACCCTCATACGTTGTTTGTGAGAACCACAAACATGGAAAACATTTTGGTGGTTCTTCAAAAACTTAAACAGAGAATTGCCATATGACCCAGCAAATCCACTTCTGGGTATAAACCCCAAAGAACTGATAACATGTATTCAAACAAATACTTGTTCAGTAATGTTCATTGCTGATATGAATAAGTATCTTGACACAGGGAGATTAGACTGGGCCCTAAATGTAATCACAAGTGTCCTTGTAAGAGCTAGGCAGAGGTAGATTTGATGAAAGTAGATGTGACCACAGACACAGACAGTTGGTGTAATGTGGGGAAAGGGTCATGAACCAAGGAATTCAGGTGGCCTCCAGGAGTTAAAAAAAAAGGCAAGTAAACAGAGTGTCCCCTAGAATCTCCAGAAGGAAGTAGCTCTGTCAACACTTTGACTTCAGCTTAGTTAAACTAATTTTAGACTTCTGGCCTCCAGAATTGTAAGAGAATAAATTTGCATTGTCTGTACCTACCGAGTACCTAGGAATTCATTACAGGAGTCATAGGAAACTGATACAGGGTCAATTATTATTTTTTTTATTCCGCATGGCTAGCCAAATGATCTGGATTATTTATTAATAATCCATATTTTATCCCCTGTACTACAGTATCATCTTGTCATAAATCAGGTGGCCATATATTTATAAATCCATTTCTAGATTCTCTTCAATTCCCTGGTAGATTTGTTTGTCCCTGCATCAATACCACACCATTTGAGTTTCTATAGGTAAATAATAAATCATGATTTATGGTAGAATAAATCCACCAGCTTTATTTTTCTATTTAGGTTTGTCTTGGTTATTTTTCATATTTTACATTTCCATAAAAACCTTTAAAATTAGGTTTGCATTTTAGATAAAGTATTTACTAGATTTTGGGGGGGGGAATTTCTTTACATCTATAGATCAATTGGGGAAGAACTAACACAACACTGAGCCTTTCAATCTATGAAGATTTTATATCTCTCAATGTATTTGGGGTTTATTTAATTTTTCCTTCTAAATTTTTCCTGTAGGTTGGACACATCTTTCTTTTTTAAAAAATATATTTCATGCTTTTAAAGCTACTTGGAATCTGTTTTTAACATTTTAATTTACTGTTTGTTGCTGGCATAGAGTCTAATTTTGTGTGTTATGTGTATGATGATTTGTATCCAGTGGCCTTGATAAATTTTCTTATTAATTGTAATAGTTTGTAGAGTCTTTGTTTTGTCTATGTACATTATATTTTTATTTGGAAATAAGAATGCTTTTATTTCTTTCCAATATTTTTGGTTTTTCTTCAATTATGGTACTTTCTAAGATGTCCAGTTCAATGCTGAATAGAAATGGTGGTGAGAATCTTTGTGTCATTTTTAGTCACCAAGGACAAAGATTTTAATATTTCATCATTAATTATAGTGTTTTATATATTCAGTTCTATGGATAGTATTTTCTTTTTTTTTTTGCGGTACGCGGGCCTCTCACTGTTGTGGCCTCTCCCGCTGTGGAGCACAGGCTCCAGTCGCGCAGGCTCAGCGGCCATGGCTCACGGGCCCAGCCGCTCCACGGCATGTGGGATCTTCCCGGACCGGGGCGCGAACCCGTGTCCCCTGCATCGGCAGGCGGACTCTCAACCACTGCGCCACCAGGGAGGCCCTATGGATAGTATTTTTAAGAGGAAAGGACTTTCCTTCTATTTCTAATTGGCTGAGAGTTGTTTATCAGGAATTATATTGAATATTTTCCATATTTTCTGCGTAATTTATTGCTG
Source organism: Globicephala melas (assembly GCF_963455315.2). Taxonomy (NCBI): domain Eukaryota; kingdom Metazoa; phylum Chordata; class Mammalia; order Artiodactyla; family Delphinidae; genus Globicephala; species Globicephala melas. The sequence goes on from NC_083322.1 coordinate 9,713,535, forward strand.
AGGTGTTTTTTGTAAACCTCTTATAAGAATAGGAATTTTCCTTCTATTTCTAATTTCTAGAAATTATTTAACAAGAATGGATGAACTATTTTTAAATCCTGTTTTTAAAATCTATTATCATGATACTATGGTTTTTAATTCCTGTTTTTAATTGTTTTCCTATTCCATCTTTTCTTTATCCTTTTGTTTTTTCAAAAAATCAGTAGTCTTTACATATAAAAATAATTTTCAACATGTGTCTTAGGGATGGGAGATGGGGGTTGGGGATGAAGTTTTAGATGTTTCCCCTTGGCTTTTCCCAACAGAGAAATTTGAGGAAATAATAAAAATCTCATTAAAATAGAACCAGACTGGGCAGGGTAAAAACTGATGCTAGAACGTAGTTAAATACTGAGAGTACAGGGAAAACTAGGAGATTAAAGGTTAAATTGGGAGCAAAGAAGGTAGGTAAGGAAATTCTAATTTCACTGGAAGTGAGGATATTCTCTGATTATTTTATTGATTAGTTCATTTATTTAACATAAGTGATGTGTTACTTAGAGGCATAAAATTGTTAACTATACTAAAAACCAGATATAAATAAGCAAATTCCAAACTAAATAAGTACATAAATAAGAATGTGACAGATGCTATCATTGAGTAAGTATAGGGATTCTTCCAGCACATAGCAACAGGACATATGTTTGTCCAGTAAGGTTTAAGAAAAATCCCACAGGTTTTACATTTGAGATGCTACTTGAAATATAAATATAATAGTGGCTGGAAAAGGGAGAGGAATAAGAAAAAGCACATAAGAGTTAGTATGGCCATGGAGGCAAGGCATGGAGACTGGAGCAATTCTGGGCACCCTATGTAACTGATTCTGAAAATTATCCAGGATTTATTTAGTTATAGACACCAGAATTTCTAATTTTCAACATTCAGAATTGGTTTCTTGGAAATATACATTGTAAAAGGTCCACAAGTTTTTTGATTAGTCTCCCAAGCAGTGCATAGAACCATACTCTGGAAGTTCCACCATACAGAGAGTAACAATTTAGGGTCAGTTTACCAAGCATAAACTGAGTCAAGTTGAGATAAACAGGAAGAGATATAAAGGCATTCAGTCTAGAACTTTGAGCTGCCAAAGCATAGGAAGGTGAACAGAGCAGAAGTAAGGAAGAAAGGCCTAGAAGAATCTTCAATACTGAGTTTCAGCCTTGGTCAGCTTTGTGTAAAGTGCTTGCTCTCACTGGTTTCAAGAGTATGGCCTGCCTAATAGATTAAATAGGTTTTGGGGAAAAGACTTTCAATTATGGCCTGCCTAATAGATTAAATAGATTTTTGGGAAAAGACTTTCAATTTGTGTGTCTTAAGTGAATATATCTAGAGACTATTTCAAATAAATAGAGCCATATATGAAGTAAAAATAGAAAAATTCACAATGGGCAAGGATGAAGTTTGACTTTGAAGTTTTGAGCTGATGTGGATAAGATTGGATTTGTTCATGATGAAAACAGTGGAGAGGCAAATGTGACTTACACAGATGAATGAAGTAAAAGTCTGTTTGAAATTAGTAAGAGGGGATAGGGGAATTGAATTGATTAAACTGATACTGCCACTGGAATGTTGGTGTAAGTGTAGTTTTAACAATCTCACATGTGGTGGAATTAACCTGATGTGATTCTGAAGATGGGTTATGTTGACCCCTGACCCAGGTCCACCTCTACTTGGAGTTTTTCAATAGTAAATGGTATAGTACAACACAGGGATATATAATCATGAAAGTGGAAGAACTGCGGATACTGACTATAAATTATACGTGTATTTTCCACTGCATGGAGAGTTGGCTCCCCCAACCCCTTTGTTGTTGAAGGGTCAACTGTATTTCAGGCTTTTCATTTACACACTAAAAAATTCTTCATCAAAGCAAGTTCATGTTAGGAAAAACCTTCTTAGTCCTCAGCTGCAAGAGTAAATTGCTTTAGGGCTCAGTTTGCAAGTGAAGACTCTTACAGGTATTTTACCGTTCGTTTACAGCAACTATTTTTACCAGGAATTTTCTTTTGGGTGGTTTAAATGTGTCTAAATACTGATATAGCAACTTAAAATATTCTCATATGAAATAACACTAAAATATCAACTCAGAGTTCTATATTTTGTTCTAAAAGTTTTATATGAAATTTATGATCCATTTTGAGTTATTGTATAAGTTATGAGGTTTAAGAAAAATTGTGGGTTTTTTGGCCTAAGGATATTCAGAATTATTTGGTGAAAGAAGTGTTGTTTCTCATTTTGATTTGCTTTTGAACCTTTGTCAAATATCAGTTGTCTATACTTATGTGAACCTGTTTCTGGGATCTCTAATCTGTTACTTTGATCTATGTGTCTATCCCTCCAGGATAACCAAATAGTCTTGACTACTGTAGTTATGTAATACATAAGTTATGGAATCAGGTAGACTGATTCTTCCTGTTTTATTCTGCTTTAAAATTGTTTTAGCCATTCTAATTCCTTTGCATTTCCATATAAATTTTAGACTAATTTTGGCTATACTTACCAAATTCCCCGTAATATTTTTTGTAGGAATTGCTTTGTACCTGTATATGAATTTGGAGAAAATTAATATCTTTACTGCCCTGAGTTTCAAATCTATGAGTGCCATATGTCTTCAGTACTTAGGTCTTCTTTGAATTCTTTCCTGAACATTCTCTAGTTTTCAGTATAAAAGTCATGTAAAATTTTTTTTAGATTGCATCTAAGTATTTCATCTTTGGATGATTGTAAGTGGTATTTGCTATTATATATAAATAAAATTGATTTTTGCATATCGATTTGTATCTTGTAAACTCGCTTAATGCATTTATAATTTCAGAAGGCTTTCTTGTAGATTTCTTGGAATTTTCTAGAAGTAGGTATAGTTATCTGCAAGTAGGTGTAGTCTTATTTCTTCCTTTCTGATCTCTTTGCCTTTTATTTCCTTTTTTTTTTTCTTATATCACTGGCACTTATTCTTTCCATTAAGTATGCTGTTAACTGTAGGTTTATTGTAGATCTTTTTAATCAAGTTGAAGAAATTCCTCCTATTCTCATTTTCTAAGTTTTAAAAAATTTATGAATAGATATTGAATATTGTCAAATACTTTATCTGCATCAATTAACATGATCTTTTCCTCTTTACACTGATAATACAGTGTATTACAATAATTATTTTCCAAATATTGAATTATCCTTGCATCTCTGGATCCCTGGAATAAGCCTCACTTGATATTGTATATAATTATTTTTATAGATTGCTGAAATCTATTTGATAATATTTTGTTGAAGACTTTTGCATCTATATTCAAGAGGAATAGTGGTCGGTAGTTTTCTTTCATAAATGAGTTGGGAAGTGTTCTCCATTTTACTATTTGGAAAAAATTGTATAGAAGTATTAATTCTTGTTTAAATATATTGATAGAATTCTCTAGGGAAACTACCTGGGCCTGGAAGTTTACTTTTCAGAAATTTTAAAATTATTAATTCAATTTCTTTAATAGTTATGCAGTAGTTCAAAATATCTATTTCATATTGGGTTACTTGATACAGTTTTATTTTTTAGGAGTTAATTTCATCTAATTTGTCAAATTTATGTGTGTAGGGTTTTTTGTATTAATTCTGTATTATGTTTCTGATATATGCAAGTTGTGTAGTGATATCTGCTATTTCATTCTTGGTATTGTTCATTTCTATCTTCTTTTTTAATTTGTCAGTCTTGCTAGAGGTATATTTTATTGATCTTTACAAAGAACAAACTCTTTTTTTCATTGATTTTATTACTTTTTGGTTTTCAATTTCATTGATTTAGGCTTTTATCATTATTATTCCCTTCCTATTGTTTGAGGTTTATGCTGCTATTCTTTTATTTGGTTTTTTAGACAAAAGTTCAGATTATAAATTAGAGACTTCTTTTTTTTATAACAAGAACAGTTTACATTTGGTGCTATGTTTCCATTGAAGTACTGTTTTTCTTGTGTTCTGCATATTTTGATAGTTGTATTTTCAATTTCACTCAGTTGAACACATTTAAAAAGTTTCCTTGGAGATTTCCTCTTTGTCCAATGAGTTATTTAGAAGTGTGTTAATTTCCAAGTGTTTGAGGGTTTTCCTGTTACATTTCTTTTATTGATTCCTAGTCTGATTTTGTTGTAATTAAACATACTCTGAATTATTTAATTATTTTGGATATATTAAGTTTTGTTTATGATCCAGGATATGATATATTTTGGTATTTGTTGCACAGAAACTAGTAAATAATGTACATTCTGATGTCGTTGGGTGGAGTTTTCTATAATGTTCATTATATCCTGTTGGTTGATGATATTGTTGAGTTCTTCCATATCCTTACTGATTCTTCTAACAGTTCTTGTGAGATGAGTGTTGAAATCTCCAGCTATAATTGTAGATTTTCTATTTCTCATTTCTGTTTATCAGCTAATGTGTCACATATTTTGCAACACCTTTGTTTGATGCATACATGTTTAGGGTTGCTATATCTTCTTGGTGAATTGATTATTTTTTCATTATGTAATGTCCCTCTCTGTCTCTAGAAATTTTCTTTGCTCTGTAGTGTACTTAATGTGATAATAATAGAGCCATCCCTCCTTCCTTTTGTTAATATTTTCGTGATCTATCTTTTCCCATATTTATTTTTTACATGCAATCTCCTGTATAATTGTATTTGAAGTGAGTGTGTGATATAGACAACATTTAGTTGGGTCATGTTATTAACCACTCTGCATTCTCTCTTTCAGCCTGTGTATTTAGACCATCTACATTTAATGTAATTGCTGATAATTTTAGGAGTGGTCTACTATTTTATTTTCTGTTTTGTTTCTTCTCTCTGTTTTTTCTTTCTCTGTTTTCTAATTCCTACCTTCCTGTGGGTTCCTTGAACAAATTTAGAATTATATTTTTACTTATCAATGCTGTTTTTGAGTGTATTTCTTTGTATAGCTTTTTTGGCAGTTGGTCTAAGTATTACACATACATATTTTAAATATACAGTTATACCTATTTTTCCATTTTTTTAATTTTTTAATTTTATTATATTTTTTTATACAGCAAGTCCTTATTAGTCATCAATTTTTTTTTTTTTTTTTTTTTGCAGTACGCAGGCCTCTCACTGTTGTGGCCTCTCCCGTTACAGAGCACAGGCTCTGGACGCGCAGGCTCGGCGGCCATGGCTCACGGGCCCAGCCGCTCCACAGCATGTGGGATCTTCCCAGACTGGGGCACGAACCTGTGTCCCTTGCATCGGCAGGCGGACTCTCAACCACTGCGCCACCAGGGAAGCCCCCTGTAATTGATTTCTAATCTCTTAGTGTTGTGGTCGGAAAAGATGCTTGATACGCTTTCAGTATTCTTAAATTTACTGTGGCTTGATTGGTGACTTAAGATGTGATCTACCCTGGAGAATGTTCCATGCGTACTTGAGAAGAAAGTGTAATCTGCATTTTCTGGATGGAATGTCCTATAAATATTAATTAAATCTATCTGGTCTATGGTGTCATTTAAAGCTTCTGTTTCCTTATTTATTTTCATTATGGATGATCTGTCCATTGGTGTAAGTGAGGTGTTAAAGTCCCCCAGTGTTATTGTGTTACTGTCGATTTCCTCTTTTATAGACGTTAGCAGTTGCCTTATGTATTGAGGTGCTCCTATGTTGGGTGTATATATATTTATAATTGTTATACCTTCTTCTTGGGTTGATCCCTTGATCATTACGTAGTGTCCTTCCTTGTCTCTTGGAACATTCTTTAAAGTCTTTTTTATCTGATATGAGTATTGCTACTCCAGCTTTCTTTTGATTTCCATTTGCATGGAATATCTTTTTCCATCCCCTCACTTTCAGCCTGTATGTGTCCCTAGGTCTGAAGGGGTCTCCTGTAGACAGCATATAGATGGGTCTTGTTTTTGTATCCATTCAGCAAGCCTGTATCTTGTGGTTGGAGCATTTAATCCATTCATGTTTAAAGTAATTATCGATATGTATGTTCCTATGACCATTTTCTTAATTGTTTTGGGTTTGTTTTTGTAGGTCTTTTTCTTCTCTTGTGTTTCCCACTTAGAGAAGTTCCTTTAGCATTTGTTGTAGAGCTGGTTTGGTGGTGCTGAATTCTCTTAGCTTTTGCTTGTCTGTAAAGCTTTTGATTTCTCCATCAAATCTGAATGAGATCCTTGCCGGGTAGAGTAATCTTGGTTGTTGGTTCTTCCCTTTCATCACTTTAAGTATATCATGCCTCTCCCTTCTGTCTTTTAGTGTTTCTGCTGAGAAGTCAACTGTTAACCTTATGGGAGTTCCCTTGTATGTTATTTGTCGTTTTTCCCTTGCTGCTTTCAGTAAGTTTTCTTGTCTTCAGTTTTTGCTAGTTTGATTACTACGTGTCTCAGCGTGTTTCTCCTTGGGTTTATCCTACTTGGGACTCTCTGCGCTTCCTGGACTTGGGTGGCTATTTCCTTTCCCATGTTAGGGAAGTTTTCGATTATAATCTCTTCAAATATTTTCTCTGGTCCTTTCTCTCTCTCCTCTCCTTTTGGGACCCCTATAATACGAATGTTGTTGTGTTTAATGTTGGCCCAGAAGTCTCTTAGGCTACCTTCATTTCTTTTCATTCTTTTTTTCTTTATTCCGTTCCACGGCAGTGAATGCCACCATTCTTCTTCCCCGTAACTTATCTGTTCTTCTGCCTCAGTTATTCTGCTATTGATTCCTTCTAGTTTATTTTTCATTTCAGTTATTGTATTATTTATCTCTGTTTGTTTGTTCTTTAATTCTTCGAGCTCTTTGTTAAACATTTCTTGCAACTTCTCAATCTTTGCCTCCATTCTTTTTCCGAGGTCCTGGATCATCTTGAGTATCATTATTCTGAATTCTTTTTCTGGAAGATTGCCTATCTCCACTTCATTTCGTTGTTTTTCTGGAGTTTTATCTTGTTCCTTCATCTGGTACATAGGCCTCTGCCTTTTCATCTTGTCTATCTTTCTGTGAATGTGGTTTTGGTTCCACAGGCTGCAGGATTGTAGTTCTTGCTTCTGCTGTCTGCCCTGTGGTGGATGAGTCTATCTAAGAGGCTTGTGCAAGTTCCCTGATGGTAGGGACTGGTTGTGGGTAGAGCTGACTGTTGCTCTGGTGGGCAGAGCTCAGTAAACCTTTAATTTGCTTGATTGCTGATGGGTGGGGCTGGGTTCTCTCCCTGTTGGTCATTTGGCCTGAGGCGACCCAACACTGGAGCCTACCTGGGCTCTTTGGTGGGGCTAATGGTGTACTCTGGCAGGGCTCACGCCAAGGAGTACTTCCCAGAACTTCTGCTGCCAGTGTCCTTGTGCCAATGGTGAGCCACAGCCACCTCCCGCCTCTACAGGAGACCCTCCAACACTAACAGGTAGGTTCAGTCTCCCCTCGGGTCACTGCTCCTTCCCCTGGGTCCCAGAGCGCACATCACTTTGTGTGTACCCTCCAAGAGTGGAGTCTCTGTTTCCCCCAGTCCTGTCGAAGTCCTGCACTCAAATCCCGCTAGCCTTCAAAGTCTGATTCTCTAGGAATTCCTCCTCCCATTGCCGGACCCCCAGGTTTGGAACCTGATGTGGGGCTCAGTACCTTCACTCCAGTGGGTGGACTTCTATGGTATAAGTGTTCTCCAGTCTGTGAGTCACCCACCCAGCAGTTAAGGGATTTGATTTTACTGTGATTGTGCCCTTCCTACCTTCGCATTGTGGCTTCTCCTTTGTCTTTGGATGTGGGTTATCTTTTTTGGTGAGTTCCAGTGTCTTCCTGTTGATGATTGTCCAGCAGCTAGTTGTGATTCTGATATTCTAGCAAGAGGGAGTGAGAGCACGTCCTTCTACTCCACCATCTTGGTTCCTCTCTTTCCATTTTTATATATAAAAATAATTTAGAAATATCGATAAGAGGTAGAAAGTCTATAGCATTTGTCCATATGTTTATTTACCTGTTTTTTAATCTTTTTCTTCCTTTTTGATGTTACAAGTTCCCTTTTATTTATCACTTCCTTTTTGTTTAGAGAACTTTTCTTTAGCCACTCAAAGTATATATTAATTTATTAAGTGACACATTCTTCTGGTTTTCCCTCATCTGATAATACCTTGATTTCCCCTTCATTACTCAAAGATATTTTCACTAAATATAGGATTCTGAGTTGATAGCTTTTTTTTTTCATAATTTAAAAATTATGTTCCTCTTTTGTTTTGTCCTACTGTTTTTCTTCTAATAAGAGACTTATTGTCATTAGAATCGATTTTCCCCTCTCTAGGTAACATGTTGTTTAACCTCTGTCTGCTTTCAAGTTTTGTTTTTTATCTTTAATTTTCAGAAGTTTAATTATGATTTGTCTTGACATGGGTACCTTTTTTTGGAGTTTGCTCTGCTTCTTAAATATGTAGATTATGTCCTTTGCCAAATTTAAGAAGTTTTCAGCCCTTATTTTATTGAACTGCTTTTTGAGCTCATTTTCTTTCAGGTCTCCTGGGATTTTAAATCTTTTGTTATAGCTCCTCAGGTCCCTCAGGTTCTGTTTTGTTGGTTTTTTTTTTTCCCAGGGTATTTTCTCTCTGTTGTTCAGATTGGGTCATTTATATTGTTCTTTCTTCTGGTTCAAAGATTCTTTCCTCTGTTCCATTCATTCTTCTGTTCTTAAATTTCCATTTGGTTCTTCTTTATATCTCCTATTTCTTTACTGAGGCTTTCTACTCCTTTTATGAGATATTCTAATTAAAAAAAAACTTGTTCCAAGAAGGATAAAACTGTCTACTAGTTTTAGGTGTGAATGGAAGTTTAGGTTTCCCACTCAGCCTCCATTGATATTCTGGGATGGGGTTCAGAAGGGTCATCATTACTGGGTAGGAGGAATTGTTCAGCCACCCTCCCCGCCCCTCTCTGGAGACCACCTTGGCTATGAAGGGGAGATGTCCTTTGTCATTGTTCCTGATATTGCCTCCACTGATGCTGTGTGAGTTGAGATCATTACTGCTGAAGGTGGGGAAAGTCTCAGATGTTCACTCAGCCTCCTTGATTTCACACCAGCTGGGAAGAAGGTGATGCCTTGTTTCTGCTGGGTGAGGCTAGGGTTCAGGCTCCTCATGTGACTCAAGTGACAGGATGGAGTTTGTTTTGTCTGTGCTTTTGTGGGTTTTTTTTTTCTCCCATGTTTCCAGTTTCTCTAATACCCAGTCTGGTTTATATATGTCATAATGAAAGCCCAGGGAAATTATCACATATCATTTTTCAGAAGTCAGGATCCCTACCCTTTCTGCTTTCTCCCCACACTTCAAATTCTTCTTGTGTTTGCTTTATATTTAAAATTCATATAAACCCAGAAAAGTACAAATAATCTCTAGGATTTTAGCATAGATCATAACTACCTTACTAAAGAGCACCCCGTGGGCAAAATATATAAAGTTTTTAACTTTATTTAGGATAACTTAAATAATTTCATGGTGGTCCAGCTAATAAAGTACTGTAAGGATGAGTATAGATAATTGTTTACATTTAACTATATTTTATAAGGTCTTATTATTTTTCAAAATTTCTTTCCAAAGCTTTCTTTGCCTTCCTTTAATAAGGTTCTGTCTCGATGACAATATTTTGCTGACAATATTGGAGTTTTTAAAGACCAGATGTTGTTAAACCAAAATTGCCACTACTCTCATGCACCGTGGTCTACAACATTTCTAATTCAGATCATCCAAGTAAAGACCAATATAACTCATATCGTATGCCATACTTCACCCTTTGGGAATAATTGGGGAGAAAAAAGCTCTATGATGAATTTGTGGTGCCTTAACTAATCATCAGAGGAGGGCTTCTCCAAAATACGTTTTTAATCATTTATTTAGTGTCATGGAGGTATTTTTATTTGCCGAAAAAATGAGAAATTCACAAAGGATAATATATATTTGTGTGTGTGTGTGTGCGCGCGCACGTGTGCATGCATGTGTGTGATTTAATGACAGAGGAGCTGTAGTTAAAGGGGAAATGAGAAAAGAAATTCCGTATAATGCTAGAAAATAATGTATTTGGAAATTCAGGATCTTGAGCTTTATGTAACTTGAATAGTATCTAACTCCTATACCTTAATATCACCCCAATATTACACATCTTGCTGGAAGAACACAATTTAAGCAGGCTACAGTTTTTCACTAGTAGAAATAAAGTTGCAATAGGCACCTTCTGCATTTCTCTATGTGAGCATATGTGAAAAATTTCTCTTGGGAGCAACCTAGAAATAAGATTGTTGACTAACAGGAAACAACATCTTCAACATTGTTATATATTCTCAAATTAGATTCCAACGTAATTGTAACAATTTAGTTTCCAAAATATTGTATTAAATTTTCCTTTGTTTGATATCCAGTCTGTTTTATATCAGCAGCCCTCAATTTTGGTGACTATGATAGGCAGGAAATAGGATATCACTTTTTAAAAAAGTTACCTTTCTCTATTTTTGAGATTGAGCATTTTTTCATATATATTTAAAACTTTGTAGTTTCTTATGTAATTTCTCTTTAATTAATTTTCTTCTGTTGGATTTACTTTTCCTTACTGATTTGTAAATAGTTCTCTATATTTGTTGTATAGTGATTATTGAATAATCCTTTTAATTAATATAGATTTAAATTATTTTCTTGAGTGTGTAATTTGTTTTTCCATGTTGAATATAAAAGTTATTTTTGTGAGATTTTTAATGTAGCCACATTTATTAGTGTTTTCTTTGTGTTTTCTAATCTTTCTCTTTAAAATATCCTTTTTTGATCTGAGATCATATTTTCCCATACTGCTTTCTGAGAATTCTGAAGCTTTGTTTTTCACCTTAAATTTTTAATCTTTTTAGAGTTTTCTTTTTTTCATATGTGGTATGAACCTGAGGCCTTAGGAATGGTGTTAGTTTTCTATTTTTGCATGACAAGTTACCACAAACTTAGCAGCTTAAAATATCACCCATTTAGTATCTCCCAGTTCTGTAGGTCAGAAGTCTGAGTGGGCGTAGCTGGGCTGACTCATGTCTCACAAGGTTGAGATCAAGTGTCCCTGGAGTAAAGCTCTTACTTAGAAGCTCCGGGGCAGAATCTTCTTTCAAGCTCCTTCAGGTTATTGGCAGAATCCAGTACACTCAGTTGTAGGGCTAGGTCCTTGGTTTCTTGTTGGATGTCAACTGGGATGATTCCTAGCTTCTAGAAACCAGTCAGGTCCTTTCCATATGACCTGTTCCATCTCTAGACCAGCAATGGAATCTCTCTCTCTCTCATAATATCCTTCTTGTACTTCAATCTCTCTGGCTTACTCTTTTATTATCAACCAGAGAAGACAAAGGACAATTAGGTTTGATTAGGTTTAGTCTACCTGGAAAATCTGCTGATTGTATGGTCAACCCTAATCATTGATGCAGCAACAGACAGTGGGGGTCATGGGGTTATCTTAGAATTCTGCTTGCCACAGAGGTATTTGGTATGGGTTTGCTACTCAATTATTTGAGATTTCCTACATGCCTTCTGTTTGAATCTTTTCCTTAGACAGGTGAGAGAGAAAGAGATAGGCTTAAGCCACTTACTTCCTAAAATCATTTAAAACGGAATTAAAATAATCTTTATAGGGACTTCCCTGGTGGTACAGTAGTAAAGAATCCACCTTCCAATGCAGGGGATGCAGGTTCGATCCCTGGTTGGGGAGCTAGGATCCTACATGCCGTGGGGCAGCAAAGCCCATGAGCCACAACTACTGAACCCACGTGCTTCAACTAGAGAGCCCATGTGCCACAAACTGCAGAGCCCATCATGTGCCCTGGAGCCTCAGCACCACAATTAGCGAGAGAAAATCCACACATCACAACTAGAGAGAAACCCGCACACAACAACAAAAAAATCCTGCATGACTCAATGAAGATCCCATGTGCTGCAACTGAGACCCAACGCAGCCAATAAATAAATAAATAAATAAATAATAATCTTTATAAAATTCTTATTTTAGATTTTAATATACTCGAATAAAATGCAATATTTCTGTATTTTTTATACTAATTAAATTTAAAACTCCCATATATACATGCCTATTTTTAATGCATTTAACTTAGTAATTAACAAAGAATAAAAGATACATACTACATCCTTAACTTCTGTTGAAAAAACTTTAGATCTCTTTTATTGAATATACATGCCATACTGAATTTAAGGTAGTAACTCAATTATGACCGCATTGGTAGGACAGGAAAAAGATAGGACAGATATATGTTTGTATTTAACATTCTCAGAAATTCAGGTTCTGCAAAAGGCTTTAGGGTTTTCTCATTTTTAATTGGGAACAAATGCATTCAAGTGGATTGTTGTAATGGACCTGCGTTATCTCCTGGGGCTCTTACACTGTTGTTTCGATTTTACATAAAGTGAACATTGCATTGCAAAAGTGACCTTGGGAGGATTGCCCTGACCATGAACCATGTATCCCAAATCCTCGATTTAATAGAAATAATTGAAATAAGTGAGCTGTGGCTTACTTTCCAATTGAATTGTGTGGCTTTTCAATTGAATTATGTATACAATTCAAAAATAAAAAGGAATATACCATATTCTTTTTTATCTGCTTTTTTCCTTTGTTCTCAAGGCCTTTTTTTCTATAGACCTGTGCCCTAGAGGTCAACAATATAACATAATCATTTCAAATATGAAATCAATGAAACCTATGAAGGTAAAATGACTTATCTGATTAAAATTGCATTGAGCTGAGTCCCAAATTCAGGCCATATGGCTCAGCCTGGTCTTCTGTGACATTATGCTAGGTCACCAAGTCACTCAGTTATATAGCACAAATTAGAGGTTATATATAAATATCATGTATTAAATTCTAGGATACTAAACGGGTTAATATTTGGGGCAAAATAATGTCATGTTAGGAAAAACCATCCACTTGTTTTAACCTTATTTCTCTTTCACAAGAATGGAAAACAAATCTGTTTATGTCTAAGTTGTATTCCCTAGTTCATTTCTACTTTTCCTTTGGACATTTAATCCAAGTTCAGTTACGTTTACGTGGAATAAGGTGATGATACAACTCTACCGTTTCCATCCTTGACCTTCCTTTTCATAGAACTGATATTTTTATCTCTCTGACATTTCAAGCAATGGGATGTTTTACATATTTTATTCCTAAATTCATTGCAAACAAATGTAATGCAATTCTTTGTTGGAAGAATATACTATCTATTACTCTGAACCTGGGCACACTCCTTTTCTTTGGTTTCCCTGGAACATCATCTTATCCCCTTTGGGGCATCTCATCAACCTTCATTCTCTAACTCCATTCATGCTGTAAACTTCCCACACTGAGAGTATCCTCATCTTTACAATATCATCTCATAAATAAGGTCATAAATCAGGTTTCTCATTCCTTTTGCTGCTGCTTCAGTCAGCACTAAAAGTGGGTATTTTGGCTTAATAATATTGAGATAAAATACGATGCTGGTGCATGTTAACATGCAATTAGCCTCACATGGAGCAGAGCTAAATTACTACCTAATTAGTATGGGACAGACAAGGAGGGCCTGATGCGTGATGAGATTCAACAGCAGCTCTAACCCCATCCGCCACTTATTGATTTATCTGCTAGAACATTTTAATGGAGTAACTTACATTCACCACAATCAATGTGAAAGTGGTGTAAAATAGATTAGGTACTTTAAACTGGGAGGCCGCAAGAAGGCTGTTACGATAAGGTTATATGGGATAAGAACGTGAGTCAAAGAATTAGAAATGAGAATTGAAAGACTGTTTTTAGAGGAAAAAATAAGTAAGATTTGATGGTTACATAGATAAGAGGAACTAGTGAGACAGAAGAGTGAAAGAAACTATGCTGTTCTTTTCTTATAGGACCAGGGAGAACTAGAAAGCCATCACCAAACAGCAAACTCCAAGGCAAACTTGGTTTGGGAGAGTAGAACGTAAGTTTAAGGTATATTAATTGGGAGACATGGTGGTATGAAAGAAAATCATAGTAAACCCTAATCATTTAAGGAAAAAATCAAAAATATGTTCTTTTAAAAGAATGGTAGGTGTTTTAAACTCTATGGGCACACAAACTAAATTGAATATCAAATAATTTTGAAGAAAATATATGGCTTTGATTTATTTATACTAAAATACATTTTCTGCAATATGTATTTTTGCAGAAATGGTTACTAAGGAGCTAAACGACTAAGAAAAAGATAACCAAAGATTAAGACAGTCAGAGAAGGCCCTACATGATCCTACCTCTCTCACGCAACTCCAGTCACTTGATTATATCACACTTGCTCTTGCCACGGGGCCTTTGCACTGCCTTTTCCCTATATTTGGTATATTGTCCTAGACACCCACATGGCTAACACCCTACTAACAAGTCTTTGCTCAAATGAACCTTCTCGGAGATGTCTACATTGACTATCTTTTTAAAAATTGCAGCCTACCCTCTGTCCCAGTACTGAGCCCTCATACCCTACTCTACCTTAACTTTTTTTTTTCCGTAGAACTTGGCACCTTTTAACTTTTGACATACAACCTATCTTATTAATTCTGTTTACTGGCCAGTGTCTGCCTCATCTGTCAGAATTCAAACTTCATTCTTGAGGATCTTTGAGTTTTGGTCACTGACTCTTAAGCTGCTTTAAGCACATGGTAGATACAATGTATATATGTCGAATAGTGACTGAAATTATTCAGCTCATGATTAACTTGACTGTTGTCCTTTCTTAGTTAAACAAGTTTTGTCTTTTGAAACCCTGTTGGTGTCTATAATACAAGCCTATACATAGCTTTGAATTGTCATTAAAATTGTAAAAGCTAACATAAAGCTAACGTATATTGAATACTTTTATATGTGCCAGGCATTCATTTAAGAGGTTAGCAAGCAACACTTATTCCTCAAAACAAATATATGTTAGGTATATCACATAACTTACTTTGCAGTTGAAGGGGGGCTTCAATAACTTCCCTGGGGACATTTGGCAGGACAAGACTTTGAACCCTGCTCATAACTCCTGTGCAATATTGGGATACTGACTAGAGGGTCAGTGGTGAGTGTACTGAGTTCCTTAAAGGGGAATGGTGTCCAATACTTAAAACAAAAAAAAATCTCATGTTTGTTTGATAGCAATATTTGGTTTTACACTGTATAAGCAGAAAGATACTTTCTCATTTTTCTTAAGTCCTAATCTACAGGCATTATTTGTTTCTTTGTTTTGAGTTATGAGATATTCCAATAGAAATAGCTGTTGAATATCTGGAATTTTAACTCAAAGCTCAGTACTGATCTCACACTAAGTAAAGTTACTTATATTTCTATCAAACCATGACACATTTAAGAACACATCCTTTTATTTCTTTAAACATTCACATTTATTCAGTCGGTATCTATTAAGTGTCTGTCATCTAGGCACTGGGACACACAATGAACTTATAATGACCAACAAAAATGAATATGATCTATCTCATCAAAATTTTATGGATAAAGGGATATTAGGCAAGTAGTCACAAAAAACTAATTTAAAATTACAGTTGTGAGAAGTACTGTGGAGAGGCACATGTTATTATGAGAAAAATATTAAATATAGCTAATTTTTTATGCATAACTTTAAAGAATATCTATTTTAGATATTATGTTAAGATGATCTTAACAATGCAAATAGCAGATTAGCTTAATACCTAAATCCCAAGATAATATTTTGTGTGTGGATATCGGTGTGTGTTTATGTGTGTAAAATCTTTCAGTGCTTGATTCTTGTGCTTGGAAAGTTTTCTCTCTCCTGTTAAACCATTCCCTTGCTGCAAAACATACAAGTAGTACAAAAACATCTCTTAGTTATTGGTAGCAGAATGAAAAACTGGACATACAATTTGGCTTTATTTTATTTAATTCTAAATCAAATACTTTTTATGTAATACCCAAGGTTATTATTTTTTTCATATAAATTGTCTTGCTTCCTAAGTAGTTTATAGAAACATGAACTCAATTGCAGAAAATTATTTTCAGAATGTAACAAAGGGAGCTTTCCTGAGGTTAAGGTAAATTCTCTTTGACTCATTCATTTTATTGGTGCATATAAGTAAACAACACAAGTTTCAAGTAAACATTTAAATTTTTTTTTAATATTTGAATTTCATTTTATTTATTATTTTATACAGCAGGTTCTTATTAGTTATCCACTTTATACATATTAGTGTATATATGTCAATCCCAACCTCCCAATTCATCCCACCACCACCACCCCACCCCCTGCCATTTTCCCCCCTTTGTGTCCGTACATTTGTTCTCTACATCTATGTCTCTATTTCTGCCCTACAAACTGGTTCATCTGTACCATTTTTCTAGGTTCCACATATATGCGTTAATATACGATATTTGTTTTACGCTTTCTGACTTACTTCACTCTGTATGACAGTCTCTAGGTCCATCCACGTCTCAACAAATGACCCAATTTCGCTCCTTTTTATGTCTGAGTAGTATTCCATTGTATATATGTATCACATCTTCTTCATCCATTTGTCTGTCGATGGGCATTTTGGTTGCTTCCATGACCTGGCTACTGTAAATAGTGCTGCAATGAACATTGGGGTGCATGTGTCTTTTTGAACTATGGATTTCTCAGTGTATATGCCCAGTAGTGGGATTGCTGGGTCATATGGTAATTCTATTTTTAGTTTTTTAAGGAAACTCCATACTGTTCTCCATAGTGGCTGTGTCAATTTACATTCCCACCAACAGTGCAAGAGGGTTCCCTTTTCTCCACACCCTCTCCAGCATTTGTTGTTTGTAGATTTTCTGATGTTGCCCGTTCTAACTGGTGTGAGGTGGTACCTCATTGTAGTTTTGATTTGCATTTCTCTAATGATTAGTGATGTTGAGTAGCTTTTCATGTGCTTCTTGGCCATCTGTATGTCTTCTTTGGAGAAATGTCTATTTAAGACTTCTGCCCATTTTTGGACTGGGTTGTTTGTTTTTTTAATATTGAGCTGCATGAGCTGTTTATATATTTTGGAAATTAATCCTTTGTTGGTTGATTCATTTTCAAATATTTTCTCCCATTCTGAGGGTTGTCTTTTCATCTTGTTTGTAGTTTCCTTTGCTTTGCAAAAGCTTTGAAGTTTCATTAGGTCCCATTTGTTTATTTTTGTTTTTATTTCCATTACTCTAGGAGGTGGATCAAAAAAGATTTGTTGTGATTAATGTCAAAGAGTGTTCTTCCTATGTTTTCCTCTAAGAGTTTTTTAGTGTCTGGTCTTACATTGAGGTCTCTAATCCATTTTGAGTTTATTTTTGTATATGGTGTTAGGGAGTGTTCTAATTTCATTCCTTTACATGTAACTGTCCAGTTTTCCCAGCACTAATTATTGAAGAGGCTGTGTTTTCTCCATTGTATATTCTTGCCTCCTTTATCAAAAATAAGGTGACCATATGTGCGTGGGTTTATCTCTGGGCTTTCTCTCCTGTTCCATTGATCTATATATCTGTTTTTGTGTCAGTCTCATATTGTCTTGATTACTGTGGCTTTGTAGTATAGTCTGAAGTCAGGGAGTCTGATTCCTCCAACTCTGTTTTTTTTCCCTCAGACTGCTTTGGCTATTTGGGGTCTTTTGTGTCTCCATACAGATTTTAAGATTTTTTATTCTAGTTCTGTAAAAAAAGTGCCACTGGTAATTTGATAGGGATTGCATTGAATCTGTAGATTGCTTTGGGTGGTATAGTCATTTTCACAATATTGATTCTTCCAATCCAAAAACATGGTATATCTCTCCATCTGTTTGTGTCATCTTTGATTTATTTCATCAGTGTCTTATACTTTTCTGAGTACAGGTCTTTTACCTCCTTAGGTAGGTTTATTCCTAGGTATTTTATTCTTTTTGTTACAATGGTGAATGGGATTGTTTCCTTAATTTCTCTTTCTGAGCTTTTGTTGTTAGTGTATAGGAATGCAGGAGATTTCTGTGCATTAATTTTGTATCCTTGTACTTTACCAAATTCATTGATTAGCTCTAGTAGTTTTCTGATGGCATCTTTAGGATTCTCTATGTATAGTACTGTCATCTGCAAACAGTGACAGTTGTACTTCCTCTTTTCTAATTTTTATTTCCTTTTCTTCTCTGATTGCTGTGGCTAGGACTTCCAATCCTATGTTGAATAATAGTGGTGAAAGTGGGCAACCTTGTCTTGTTCCTGATCTTAGAGGAAATGCTGTCAGTTTTTCACCATTGAGAATGATGTTTGCTGTGGGTTTGTCATATATGGCCTTTATTATGTTGAGGTAGGTTCCCTCTATGTCCACTTTCTGGAGAGTTTTTATCATAAATAGGTGTTGAATTTTGTCAAAAGCTTTTCCTGCATCTATTGAGAAGATCATATGGTTTTTCTTCTTCATTTTGTTAATATGGTGTATCACCTTGATTGATTTGCATATATTGAAGAATCCTTGCATCCCTGGGATAAATCCCGCTTTATCATGGTGTATGATCCTTTTAATGTGTTGTTGGATTCTGTTTGCTAGTATTTTATTGAGGACTTTTGCATCTGTATTCATCAGTGATATTGGTCTGTAATTTTCTTTTTTTGTAGTACCTTTTCTGGTTTTGGTATCAGGGTGATGGTGGCTTCATAGAATGAGTTTGGGAGTGTTCCTTCCTGTGCAATTTTTTGGAAGCATTTGAGAAGGATGGGTCTTAGTTGTTCTCTAAATGTTTGATAGAATTCGCCTGTGAAGCCATCTGGTCCTGGACTTCTTTTCTTTGGAATATTTTAAATCACAGTTTCAATTTTATTACTTGTGATTGGTCTCTTTATATTTTCTATTTCTTCCTCGTTCAGTCTTGGGAGGTTATACCTTTCTAAGAATTTGTCCATTTCTTCCAGGTTGTCCATTTTATTGGCATAGAGTTGCTTGTAATAGTCTCTTAGGATGCTTTGTATTTCTGTGGTGTCTTTTGTAACTTCTCCTTTTTCATTTCTAATTTTATTGATTTGAGTCCTCTCCCTTTTTTCTTGATGAGTCTGGCTAAAGGTTTAGCCGTTTTGTTTATCTTCTCAAAGAACCAGTTTTTAGTTTTATTGATCGCTGCTATTGTTTTCTTTGTTTCTATTTCATTTATTTCTGCTCTGATCCTCATGATTTATTTCCTTCTACTAAGTTTTGCGTTTTGTTTGTTCTTCTTCCTCTGCTTCCCTTAGGTGTAATGTTAGATTGTTTATTTGAGATTTTTCTTGTTTCTTGAGGTAGGCTTGTATTGCTATAAACTTCCCTCTTAGAACTGCTTTTGCTGCGTCCCATAGGTTTTGCATCATCGTGTTTTTGTTGTAATTTGTCTCTAGGTATTTTTTGATTTCCTCTTTGATTTCTTCAGTGATCTCTTTGTTTTTAGTAACGTATTGTTTAGCCTCCATGTGTTTGTGTTTTTCACGTTTTTTTCCCCTGTAACTGATTTCTAATCTCATAGCGTTGTGGTCGGAAAAAATGCTTGACATGATTTCAATTTTTTAAATTTACTGAGGCTTGATTTGTGACCCAAGATGTGATCCATCCTGGAGAATGTTCCATGTGCACTTGAGAAGAAAGTGTAATCTGCTGTTTTTGGATGGAATGTCTTATAAATATCAATTAAATCTATCTGGCCGATTGTGTCATTTAAAGCCTGTGTTTCCTTATTAATTTTCTGTCTGGATGGACTGTAACCATTCAAATTTGTTTCTCTATATGTGTTTCTCTATTTCTTTATGTAATATCACTATTATTTATTAATGCTATATTTTTTCATTTGCTATGCAAAACTCATTGTTAAAATAGTTAAAATTAGAATAATTTTGCATGGGTAATGAATGCAAATTTAAATCTCCATTATTTTTAGATTAGAAATTTCATAATATTAAATGTATTTATATTCCATTTTTATGAGACAATAAATCACATTTTAAAATTTGTTTTCAAATGAGGTATAAGTCTACATTGATGGTGATAAACATCAAAAGTTGTTTTTGCATTTATTTTCTTCTTTCTTTTGTGATATTAACTTCGTTTTATCAGTAGCAGAATGCTCAGTGCCAATTTAGATTTCATCATTAGCTTCAAGGACAAGATTAGTATATGGTTGGATCACACATTTGAGTGATCTGAAACAATAAAAACTAGGAAGAAAAAAATAATAAATCCATCATTTTAAAAAATATAAAATATATTCATTAATTACTTTCTTCTAGTTGCCTGAAAAAACGTTTAGGATTTTCTAGCTTTTTTAAAGCTTTTTTTACAGCCTTCCTTTTGTGACTTTTTTTTTTTAAAGCTCTAACATATGCCTTATTCACATTATAGAGAAACACTTTTATGTTTTAAAAAGTTGATGAAAATAGTCAGTTTTTGTGGTACCAAAAAGTCATTTTTGAAAATCAAGAAATTTATAGGTTTTTAAAATTACATGGAGTTGAATAATAAATTGAAACTCCCCCCTTTCCATCCCAACAGAATTATTAACTGCCATTTCCTCTATGACTTTAAATATATTTGGTTTTATCGTGGAAATACTTGATTATATGAGCAACAAAATATTCTTCTGCTTAAAATTTGTTTGATTTACCCTAAAACTTAACCAACCAAAAAAATCAAATACTGTTCTTAATCCTCTTAAAAAGATTAACATCATATCATAATTTTAGGCAGAATCCAGATGAAAAGTACAGTCATAATTTGGTCAGCTTTTTACTGAATTGTTATAGTCATACACTATTTTAAATTAAAAATCAGTGGGATATTTTCTGAATCTCAAAACATTTATTCTAAATGAATCTCAGATGGAAATAAAAGTGGTAAATTTGGTTAAAGGAGATAATTTACCCACATATCTTTTTGAAGTTTGAAAATTTATTTTTTGTTGTTTGTTTCCCAGTCTTTATTTTTATCTAACTTTAAGAATAGAATACTAAAGCTGAAGCAGAATCTATTCCTGGACTTTTCTGATCTACCTCAAGCCAAAATGCATTTACAGTATCCTGAGAAGTTGTTTTCCCACAAAATGTTACTATATTTTCAAGACCAGAGAACTTCAGATATAGTGTTCAGCTCTGAGCCCCTTGTCTAAAAATATAATGCCAAAACTCAGTTGTACTTACTTGCTCCCCAAATCCAAAGAATTTATAGAAAAGATGGTATACATTGTTTTCCCAGTGCATAGCCTTTTTCTGTTCTAGCTGTTTATATGTGAACTTGGTGGAGGGGGCTGTTTTTAAAGAGTATGCCTTATAGTATAATTAAATCCCTATTTACCCCCCAAAAATCTGTTCTACAAGGTCTTTATATATGTGTGATTTTAAACAAAGGGCAATATAATTGATGGCAGAATTTATAAGAAATAGGTTCAGGAATATAGAGGGCAGGGCAATGTATAAAACAAATTATTTTAGACCAGCATTAGAAAGATAGCTTATTAAATTATTACTGATATCAAGCCATATCCTTTTCACTGACATTGTTTTAGAAAATGTATTGGATTATTAAGAATATATAGGGGGTTTTTTTCCTTTGCAGGGGAGAAAGGATAGCTTTCTTTACTTAAATAGTAGAAATAGATTTAGAGATTATGCCCCATAAAAATAAGGATTTTATTTCTATTTTTCTCTTCCTTTCAAAAGAGAGGAGGAGAGAGAAACTTAAATACAACAAAAATATTAGATTTTCTAATGAGTACATTTATTTTCCAGTGCTGTGAATGACTTTAGCTCTGTGAAGACAATTACGTTTTAAAATGTGGTGTTACAGATATGTCTTATTTTGAGTTCTTCTAGATTACAGTATTAAGAAAAAAAAGACTTTAGTGATGGTAGTTTTATTTAGGGGGAGATCCCAGGAAGATGTGAGGTGTAGAGAAAGCAAAAGAAAATAAAACAGGACAGGAAAAAAAACCAGTAAAGGGTTACATTGAGGAGTGGGAAAAATGATGTAAGCAGCAGAGACTGAAGCCTGTTGGAGTCCTCTAAGGAACTATGTCGAATTAGTCTCAGAATTGTCTTTCTGGATTTTACTTCCACAAAAGATGTCGAAAGCTGGTATGGCCAGCCACTAACATCCTAATAACAAGAAAGAGTTGGATAAACTACAAAATCCTATGTTTTCTTTAAACCATCAGGCAGCTGAGGTTGCAGGGCAAGTAAGTAGCCTGAAATCTTTGGAAAGACTAGCTCCTCCAAAGAGAAATGGAAGACAAACACTGGGTCACCTTGTCAGAACGTGAGCTAAAGGACACCAAGTATTATATGAGCGGATGAAAATAATTTAGCTGCAATACTTAAAAATGTACTAAAGGTTGAATGTGCGCTGGGGGAGATTGTAAGCTTCAGACACCAAGAGAGTTAGGACCTCTTTGCAGGCTTTTCTCCGTAGACCTCTACTGGGTACTTAGAATGGATAGAGGTAAGGCAGGGACTGAAGAAAGCCTCCCTCACTGGTACAGACCTGAAGGATGAAGGATGAAAGTGCTGTCACTGAAGGAAAAGGCAAAATGGTCCAGAAAGACAATTAGTCTCTACTGAACAAAAACCTTAAGCCACTGGAGAAGGGCAGGAATCTCTGTGAGCACGTGTAAAGATCCTGAGTGGCTAGGGGATGGGAACTAAAGGCAAAACAAAACACAAAACATCTTTGCCACAGCCCGAGGAGCAGGAAATGATCCTGAGATGAGGACCTTATACAACTAAACTTAGAGATTCCCTGCTTCTGAAGGAAAGACAAGAAACCCTTTCCACAGAACTGCCAAAAAGGCAGCGTTTGGCTTCCATGAGAGGAGGAATAGTATCACTGTTACCGACCAGGTTTCTTGGTCTCCTCAATCAATAGAAATTGATCAGAGGCCAGACAAGAAATTCAGGCAAGGCTTTATTGGGGCCCCTGCTGTAGCAGGGGGCGGAGAGAACAAACAACAGGTTCCCTTGCTTGTTCCCTTGCTGATGGTGGTGGGTAGCTGGTTCCTTATATGGGGTGAGTGTAGGGGGTGTGTCCTGGGGTTGGGCTGGAGGGGTAGCTTAGGTGGTTTGCCCTCCCCTTTGGAGGTGTTGAGTGCAGGGGGCATGCACAGTACCCTGGTTTTGCTCCCGCCCTTGGGAAGTGGCAGTGGGCTTTTCAGTCTCTTTGTATCTTGTTGTCCAGAATTTACCCCAACTGCTCATGCACACAGTTATTTTTAGTCCCTTATAGTTTCTTTGTATTTTGTTGCTGAGGAGATGTTTGTCCCATGCATGCATTGCAACACTGCAGCAAAGGGTCCCAGCCTGTCTCATCACCAGGAAAGCCATATCCCTGAGGCCCAGGGCATATAAGGCATGCCAAAGATCCAAACTAGACTAGGACAACAGAAAACCCCCCTAACTCCACTGGCATGGTAACAAACACTGACATAAGCAGTAGCAATCTGCCATTGGAGGAGGGGTATGTACATGGAGGCAACTAAGCCTCCATCCTAACCACAGGTAATGCTGGAAAAATTTGAACTGGAGGCATAGAAGTTAACCATATCAACAACAAACATCTAAACTAACACATCTCTGGAAGAGATTGATTCAAAAACACACTCTAAAAATCTAGTGCAGGAAGAGGTATATTCAGGTATACCATTTTCAGGTACAAATGCTTTATAACCCAGTCTCTATGGTTTTTCACATAATGTCCAGAATTTAATAAAAAATAATGAGGCAAACACAAAAAGCGAGAAAATAAGCACAACACACTGTCAAGCGGCAGACAATATACATATACTCAAAGAAAGAGCCAGATGCTGAATCTATCAGATAAGGATGTTAAAATAACAATGCTTAATACGTAAAGGAGTCTAGTGTAAAAGATGGGTGGGCAGGCTCTATTAATTTCAGGAGTAAGATGGAAAGTACCAGAAAGAGTTAATGGAAATGCTAACACAACAACCACAACTACAGGTTGAAGCCCAAAGAGAATGACCTTGACAGGCTCATGAGTAGACTTGAAAAATCCTAGGAAAGAATCAGTGTCCTAAGAGACAGCTTAATACAAATTATCCAAACTGAAACACAAAATGAAAAAAGAATTACCGGCAACAACAGCAGCAAAATTCCCAAGACATCCAAAAGCTGTTACCATCAAACTGGCTAACTCTTTTGGAGGGGAATTTGGAAATATCTAACAAAGCTACATATGCATTTATCTTTTGATAGTCCAGGACTGAACAAATAAATTATATTTTAAATACTGAGAGCCACTGTCAGAGAAGTGTTACAGATAAGGAAAGGAGGGAAGCTAAAATGGAACTTGAGGTGTTGAATTGGAATCAGAGTTGTCACTAAGAACTCATGAGGTGTGGGTATGTGTTTGTGTATGTAGATAGAGCACATCTAGTTCCCAGATATTTGTTTCTACCTACTAGTTCTTGATAAAATTAACCAGGGCTCTGTAGCAAAATCACTTTCATTAGAAATTCCACTGGTTTTAAAAAGCGCATTTGATTTTTGTCCACAGTTGCTAGAAAGATAGGTGTTTTGGTGTTTAGATGGACATAAACAGGAAGTATTGACAAAGAAGAAAGAAATATTATGGAACATTGTCTCCATTTATTTATTTTTTAAATTTATATGCCCAAGCTAGATGTAGCATTTTACAATAGATTTAATGCATTGCATTTTTGTCACAAACCTCAGCACATACTCTTCAAGCAATTTGAAATTAACATAAGTTGTAAAATTCATCTTGTAAAAAATATGGAAACATGAGATGAAACTGATCATTTGAAAATAATAAGAAATGAACCCTCCAGAGTAAAAATATGTATATATATATACTTGGTCACATTATTTTCTAGACTAAGTAATCAATCTTCCACAATAAAATCCAACACACACAAAATGCTTCTTTTCATAACCACCAAATCTAATCAAACCTTACTTTTTGAGAGTTGATTTCCATCCTCTATTTGCACCAGATCATATTGGCGTCAGCAATTGTCATTGATGTAGCCATTGTCAAATTGTCATTGTCATTGTCATTGATGTAGCCACCAAAGTGCTAACCTCTATTCAGACTCTTTCAAAAACATTAGTTTCAGAGATCTGATTTTTTTGTGGAAGCTTAGACATAAATTTAACTATAATATTGTTTAAATTTTATTTATTTATTTGGTTGCACCAGATCTTTAGTTGCGGCACGTGGGCTCCTTAGTTGTGGCATGTGGGTTTCCCAGTTGTGGCATGCAAACACCCAGTTGCGGCATGCAAACACCCAGTTGTGGCATGCATGTGGGATCTAGTTCCCCAACCAGGGATCAAACCCTGGCCCCCTGCGTTGGGAGCGCAGAGCCCTAACCACTGCACCACCAGGGAAGTCCCTAACTATAATATTTTAAAGCCATTCTTTCAAACCTAAAATTCATGACTGATACTGAGTGGAAATTAAAAATAATATTTCTAATTCTTGCTTGGTTTTGCATAGCAAATGAATTTTTAAAAAAACATATTTTAACGTACTTTTCATGTCATATCTCTGCAAGCCAGATCATCACTCATTTCCATCAAAAATGTAGTCAGTGATGCTGGTGTTAGACCTAAAACAAATGTCTTTATTTTTTCCTGGATTTACATCAACTTTATAAACACACGCTTGATGACAATCATATGGTGATTGAGCCAGGGCATAATTTGACATGGCATTCAAAGTATGTTTATATTCATTTAGTCTGGCTACCTTGTACATAGTACGCAATTCTATTTCCTTGAGTCCCAGGGATTCTAGACTCTTGAATATTAAAGAGGGATCCTTCTACTTTCTAGATATTGCTACCATGAAAGAATATCACATGTGGTATGAAAATATTTATTCTGCCAATGTCACCTGGGAGTTACAAGGCTTTAAATTACCCAACTAGATGAATGGGGAAATTTGGATATACAGGAATCAGAGGGAAGTGTATCATTATATACCAGGAACTGCAGACGAGGTCCATATAGTAGGAGGGATGAATTCTTGTGGATAATATACTATCTGTGACTGAAACCACAGGTCCTCTCAACCTAAACAGTATTTTACTACTCCCAGTTGTGATAATGGCCATCCTTCCTAAACCTCGTTTTCTGGCAGTTGTGTCTCAGCAGTGTTCCCAAAGAGCAGTCCTTTTGTACAGTGCCAGCCTAGCCTTGGTTGACCAGTATGCAAATGGACAAATACTAATGTTGGCTCTCTCTTGGGCACAGTCTTTCCACCAGGTGGAGGGAGAGAGAATAGTGAAGACATATACAGAAAAAATCCCAACATCTGATCCCTGGTTCTAGTAGTTCCAAAGGGACAAGTATCACTGACATTCCTGCAGCTTTCCTGATGTATCTCAGTAAGATTCCAATAATTTCTCTCTTTTTCTTGGATTTTCACCTGAATCAGTCAGTTAATAAGCATAGCAAAACTTTTGGGCTTAAAATAACAATTTATCAGTGCTTAGGAGTTCATGAGTCAACTGGGCACGTCTGCTGGTCTGAAGTTAAGTGAGCACAACTGATGTTGGCTGCACTCCCACAGATGGTGGATGGCTTGTTTCTGCTCCATGTGGTCTCTTTTCCTCCAGAGAGCCAGTCCAGGCTTAATCAAATGGCAACTGGGTAGGGTTCCAAGAGAAAGAAAGGAAGGGAACAAGGCCTTCTAAAGTCTAGGCTTGGAACTTATACACTGTTCTATTTGCCACCGTTTTGGCAAAGAAGTCCCAAGGCCAACCAGATTCAAAGGCTGAAGAAATAAACTCCATTTCTTGATGAAAAGAACTGCAAAATCACAATGTAAAAGAGCATTATCTGGGGCGTGGTGGACAATTATGGTCATTTTTACAGTCTGCCACCCTATAAGTCACAATCTAACCTATCCTAACTAACAGAGTCCTCATTATGAAGAGAATTCTGTTGCTAAAACAGAAGAAGCTTGCAATGTGACTCAGGCTTGCTTCAGAATGCTTTTTATACAGCAGTGGGAATTTACTCAGCCTTTGTTTAATTAAATTATTGAATGACGTTTTAAACTCTTGATAGCACTGCTCTACCATAGTAATATCAGAAATTTCGTTAAGATAAATGATTAAAAATGACTAATATGAATCAGAAACGGGGCTTAATGGTTATTACTGGCTAACGGAACTTTACCAAATTGTTTGGACTGTGAGAAAGGCAATTTTTGT
This sequence comes from Globicephala melas, assembly GCF_963455315.2. Taxonomy (NCBI): domain Eukaryota; kingdom Metazoa; phylum Chordata; class Mammalia; order Artiodactyla; family Delphinidae; genus Globicephala; species Globicephala melas. The sequence goes on from NC_083322.1 coordinate 9,740,736, forward strand.
CCCTCCTGTAGATGTAAGGAATAAAATTATTATCAGTATTGAGAGAACAATGTGAAACTTCTGTTTAACAGGTTGCTTAAACTTAATTACACAGGGAAAGCAAGAACTGTTCAACTTTAAGGTATTAAATGCATGAGGCACAGATGGACTGAGTAGATGAGGGAATTCTAGAATTATTACATGATTAGTCAACTGGAGAGATAACAGGGAAGACATCTTCCACTTTATAATGTCCTATTACCATAAAGAGAAGATAATGTAGTAGATTTGAATCCTGTTTAGATCGACTGTAGTACTGATTTTCATTTTGATGATAGTGATGGAGGTAGGGGACCAAAGTGAGTTGATCTTTTAAAAAATCTAAAATTATCTTACATAGAATCTTTATTCTGTTTATAACCATGTGAAATGTAATTTTTGAATTTGACTGCAAAAATCATAACAATCATTAATAAGAAACATTAATACGTTCTTACAGTGGACAGTTTGCTGGGTGTGCCAATCGAAAGGTCTTTAGACCTAATCAAGACCTAAGTGTTTCTGGAGGTTATACACTTACCTTCCTCACTTTGCCAACATTTCTGAAAGTTAGTTTATCTCTTTTGCCTCCTTCTGTTCTCCTGAGTCGTGGTGTAAGTTTTAATTAATTGGTTGATGCAAACTAATTGTTTCATCTCAGTTTCTGGGTAAGTAATGAATATGAGCAGTGCATCTATATAACAGAATCTATTTGTAGACATCTATTCCTATTGATACATAAAATACAATTTTAAGCAGGTCTTCATGAAAATATTACAGTTCATAAACAAAATATACAGCTTGGACAAATGGCTGTGACAATATTACTACGTAATTTGTGCTATTGTGTTGGAGATGCAAAACATATAGGCTATTATGTCAACTCTAGGAACTTATTAAAGTTATGAATTCTTCTCAAAAGTGGGCTTTAGTGTAAAAATTTATAAAGAAGGAAACGAAACATTTTTTTTCTCCAATCAATTGGTATTTATTTCAAAGCTATGGGCAGAATGTTATAGAACAAGAGGAAAGTCAGAGGAGAACAATTTGAAGAATCAAGATAACTACTTTTTACTTGCTAGAATTTGATAGATTATATAAATTCTCTTTTATGCTGCAGTTTTGATTTTCAAAATAGGCAATTTTGCTGAAATACAAACTCTATTTGATATCTTTTCCATTTAATGGAAATGGAAATAATACTATTCATTGATGATATAGATTTGCATCATAGTAAGGTTTTGGGCTCTTTTATTTTCCCTATACTATTATGTCCAACAGTGAAGTCGTCACTTATCCTCACCATTTTTATTCTAATTTCCACTGTCTTAATTCAAGCTCCTATCTTATCTCACTGAGATATTGCCATACGCTTCTAACCTAGAGTCTTGAACTCTTCCAGTCTATCTTCCATACCAATTCTAGAAAAAAAACTTTACTGACTGCTACAATAGACAGAATGGTTGCCCCAAACGCCCACATCCTAATCCCCAGAACCTATAAATATGTTGTATGGAAAGAGGGGACTGAGGTTGCAGATGGAATTCAGGTTGCTAATCAGCTGACCTTGAGATGGGGAGGTTACCGTGGATCATCCAGGCAGACCCAATGTAATCATAAGGGTCCTGGTAAGTGTGGGAAGAGTCAGGAAACGGTGTCAGAATGACATGATATAAGAAATACTCTCGGGCTTCCCTGGTGGCACAGTGGTTGAGAGTCCGCCTGCCGATGCAGGGGACGCAGGTTCGCGCCGCGGTCCGGGAAGATCCCACATGCCGCGGAGTGGCTGGGCCCATGAGCCATGGCCGCTGAGCCTGCACGTCCCGAGCCTGTGCTCCGCAACGGGAGAGGCCACAACAGTGAGAGGCCTGTGTACTGCGAAAAAAAAAAAAAAAATGAAAGAAATACTCTCTAATCCTTGCTGCTTTTGAATAAGAAAGGGGACGAGAGCCAATAAATGTGGGCAGCTGAAAAAGGAAAGGAAACTAATTCTCTCTAGAGCTTCCAGAAGGAAAGCCCCACAGATACCTTGATTTTGGCCAAATGAAATCCATCTTGGACTTCTGACTTTGAGAACGGTATGATGACAATTGTGTTGTTTCAAGCCACTAAGTTTGTGGTAATTTGTTGCAACAGCAATAGGAAACTCGAAGTCATGCCCTGATTTAAAATCTTTTAATGATTCCTCATTACGCGTGTGGTAAAGTCAGTAGTATGTCAGTAGATGCTTATCAACTAGATCTCTGGGATAAAAAGCCATAGTTTGGAGTGTTTGTCAATTTCCATGGTATAGTTACTCAAATTATGGCAAATGATGGCCTATTTCAAGCTACCAACCTGCCCTAACTGAAGGCCGAGTTGAAAGGACATACCCAAGCATCATGTCGTACAAGCTGGTGTAAGCTTGGTGATGGATAAATTCTATCCCCCCGGTGACAGGACTTTTAAGATCATCCTTAATCTAACCCCTAAGTCTCTAGTTGTACTTCATACATCTTTGCTTGGTCTCTTTCATGTTTTTTGCTTATACTGGCCTTTTCCCTGGGCTACCTCCCCTGTATCTGTCTATTGGAATTCCACTAACTATTTACAAATAAGCAAAGCCAATGCCTCTGTGAAGCCTTCCTCTACCCATGTACTCCAATGCAATTAAGTTCCCACACAGCAAAGAGATCACGGATGCCCTGTTTTTCTGGTGGCAAAAGTACCTTGTAGCTTCTTTTATCACAGAATTAATCCCAAATGGTTGTGATTTATTTATTTTCATTTTTTTCCCTTAGGCTGAGACTCTAGGAAGGGCAGACATTTCTGGTTTTTTTAAGTTCGATATGTAAAATACCTAACATAAACACAGGCCCATAATAAAAATGTGAAAATGTTTGTTTGATAAAAAAAAATAAGTTAATGTGTGTCAAGCTCATACTCAAATAAGAGAAATGCAGAAAAGATTAGTTTCATTTGAAAGAGAACCATTCACCATACAGAAGCCATATTTCAGTTTTGTAAAGAAGATGAGAGGATGAAGGTATGTTGGGTATGAATGGAATAATTGTGGTAAATGAGCAAAGCTTAAGCTCACAATTGCTTGATCCTCTCCTTGATCCCTGACACTGTGAGGGCCGAGCAGAGGTAATATCACCTGCCCTAGGCAGTCTGGAATGTTAAAAATAAATCAGCTCTGTGAAAATGAGAAATTCTCAGATTAGATTTCAAAAGAAAAATATAATTTTATGGTGTTTTCAAAGGCCAAATTAAAAAAAAAGATTAAAAGAATTAAGAGCAAAATTTTGGAATTTTCATAATTAGCAAATTAAAAAGCCAGTATAGTAATAGTGGTATCATAATATGAAATCTAAGGTGAAGAACTGTAATAAAGTAAAAGGATCACAACAGAAAATATTCAGGTAATCCACGAAAAAATGATAAATCAGTCTTGTACTTATAAGCAATTCAACTAACAAAATAGAATCAACCTATACAGAGCAAAAAGTTCTGATTTTATTAGAATAGGATCATGACTAATTTGGAAAAGTTTAAAGCATCTGTTTGACAATCGTATGTAGCAAGAAGAAAAAGAAAAGGCAGAAAGAAAAATAAGTTATTCCAATTCCAATTAATACTTGAGATAGGTAGATGGATGTATCTTCCACTGAAAACAACCAAAACTCCTAGTTAAAATGTAGTTTAAAAAACTTTTATAACTAGTAAAGATGTAAGGTCTCAGTCTTAATTGGACAATGTACTGAACACGCACATGGGTATTGTATCAAGTACACAATAATATATACAATAATTAATTGTTCATAATTTTATCATACCTTGTACACTGCTCATTTTTATCATTAATCAGTGCATGCTTAAGGGTCTACAGAGGTCACTATTATCCAGTTAGACCCTAGAGCATCATGAAAATTAACATTAGAAAAAAAAAATCTATTATGGGACTCACTTGTCCACAAAATCTATTTTGCTATCTCTTACATCTTTTAAGTACCCAGATTTCCAGCGCCGAGATCAATTTTGTTGTTTAGATAACATGTATAACAACTGGTGATCCATGTATGTAGATTAAAGGAAGAAAACTTACTGACCAAGATCTCTTTCAGTGGCCTATTTCTTTTCTTTTTTTTTTTTTTCCCTGTTCTATGCGGCTGCTTCCCACTAGCTATCTACCTTACGTTTGGTAGTGTATATATGTCCATGCCTCTCTCTCGCTTTGTCACAGCTTACCCTTCCCTCTCCCCATATCCTCAAGTCCATTCTCTAGTAGGTCTGTGCCTTTATTACTGTCTTACCCCTAGGTTCTTCATGACATTTTTTTTTTCTTAAATTCCCTATATATGTGTTAGAATACGGTATTTGTCTTTCTCTTTCTGACTAACTTCACTCTGTATGACAGACTCTAGGTCTATCCATCTCCTTACAAATAGCTCAATTTCATTTCTTTTTATGGCTGAGTAATATTCCATTGTATATATGTGCCACATCTTCTTTATCCATTCATCCAATGATGGGCACTTAGGTTGTTTCCATCTCCGGGCTATTGTAAATAGAGCTGCAATGAACATTTTGGTACATGACTCTTTTTGAATTTTGGTTTTCTCAGGTTATATGCCCAGTAGTGGGATTGCTGGGTCATATGGTAGTTCTATTTGTAGTTTTTTAAGGAACCTCCATACTGTTCTCCATAGTGGCTGTACCAATCCACATTCCCACCAGCAGTGCAAGAGAGTTCCATTTTCTCCACACCCTCTCCAGCATTTATTGTTTCTAGATTTTTTGATGATGGCCATTCTGACTGGTGTGAGGTGATACTTCATTGTAGTTTTGGCTTGCATTTCTCTAATGATTAATGATGTTGAGCATTCTTTCATGTGTTTGTTGGCAGTCTGCATATCTTCTTTGGAGAAATGTCTATTTAGGTCTTCTGCCCATTTTTGGATTGGGTTGTTTGTTTTTTTGTTATTGAGCTGCATGAGCTGCTTGTAAATTAATCCTTTGTCCGTTGCTTCATTTGCAAATACTTTCTCCCATTCTGAGGGCTGTCTTTTGGTCTTGTTTATGGTTTCCTTTGCTGTGCAAAAGCTTTGAAGTTTTATTAGGTCCCAATTGTTTATTTTTGTTTTTATTTCCATTTCTCTAGGAGGTGGGTCAGAAAGGATCTTGCTGTGATTTACGTCATAGAGTGTTCTGCCTATGTTTTCCTCTAAGAGTTTGATAGTTTCTGGCCTTACATTTAGGTCTTTAATCCATTTTGAGCTTATTTTTGTGTATGGTGTTAGGGAGTGATCTAATCTCATACTTTTACATGTACCTGTCCAGTTTCCCAGCACCACTTATTGAAGAGGCTGTCCTTTCTCCACTGTACATTCCTGCCTCCTTTATCAAAGATAAGGTGACCATATGTGCGTGGGTTTATCTCTGGGCTTTCTATCCTGTTCCACTGATCTATCTTTATGTTTTTGTGCCAGTACCGTACTGTCTTGATTACTGTAGCTTTGTAGTATAGTCTGAACTCAGGGTGTCTGATTCCTTCAGCTTCGTTTTTCGTTCTCAAGATTGCTTTGGCTATTCGGGGGTCTTTTGTGTTTCCATACAAATTGTTAAATTTTTTGTTCTAGTTCTGTGAAAAATGCCAGTGGTAGTTTGATAGGGATTGCATTGAATCTGTAGATTGCTTTGGGTAGTAGAGTCATTTTCACAATGTTGATTCTTCCAATCCAAGAACATGGTATATCTCTCCATCTCTTTGTATCATCTTTAATTTCTTTCATCAGTGTCTTATAATTTTCTGCATACAGGTCTTTTGTCTCCTTAGGTAGGTTTATTCCTAGATATTTTATTCTTTTTGTTGCAATGGTAAATGGGAGTGTTTTCTTGTTTTCACTTTCAGATTTTTCATCATTAGTGTATAGGAATGCCAGAGATTTTTGTGCATTAATTTTGTATCCTGCTACTTTACCAAATTCATTGATTAGCTCTAGTAGCTTTCTGGTAGCATCTTTAGGATTCTCTATGTATAGTATCATGTCATCTGCAAACAATGACAGCTTTACTTCTTCTTTTCTGATTTGTATTCCTTTTATTTCCTTTTCGTCTCTGCCTGCTGTGGCTAAAACTTCCAAAACTATGTTTAATAAGAGTGGTGAGAGTGGGCAACCTTGTCTTGTTCCTGATCTTAGTGGAAATGCTTTCAGTTTTTTACCATTGAGGACAATGTTGGCTGTGTGTTTGTCATATATGGCCTTTATTATGTTGAGGAAAGTTCTCTCTATGCCTACTTTCTGCAGGGTTTTTATCATAAATGGGTGTTGAATTTTGTTGAAAGCTTTCTCTGCATCTATTGAGATGATCATATGGTTTTTCTTCTTCAGTTTGTTAATATGCTTTATCACATTGATTGATTTGTGTATATTGAAGAATCCTTGCATTCCTGGAATAAACCCCTCAGTGACATATTTCTAAATGATTGATGTATCAGATTTGAAAGAAGCATCAGTGTGGCAAAGGAAGCTTACAAGATAGTGGCTGTGAGGTCTTCCACTATCTATCTATCTATCTATTTGTCTATCTATCTATTTATTGATTTATTTATAACTTTTCTGGAATCCTGGTCTCTGGTGTATTCAGAGATAGAATTTTTTGAAAAATGGTTTTATGGTCCATCTCTGAATCTGTGGTTACTAGCTCAAACAACATTCACACATACTTACAACTTACCAGGAACTCTTCTAAAAACTATACAAATGGGGAATCATTTGATACTCTTAACCTTCCAATAATAGTACCCTCAATTGACAAATGAGAAACTGAGGTACAGATATCCCTGGGTCACACCACTAATAAATGCTAGAATGTGAATCCGTATATTCTATCTCTACAGTCTGTGCATTTACTTTCTATGCTGATTTATCAGTTCATTTTTCAGAGAACAGAGATGTTGATTGACTGCATGATAGAAAAGTTATGTATTGTAGCTGGGACCTTTCCTTGGCCTATGTACCTTTTGTTGTGAGTACCAGAAGTCCACAGTTACCACATAAAACAAGGAGAAAAATGTGCCACAGGGTCTAACAAAGTCTATCAGGTCCTGACTCATAATATCCAGTCAAGTCTCATGAGATACTGATTCCCACCTTTTCCCTTTCTCTCTAGGATAACCTGGTTTCTCATGTCTGCTTCTGTTGATTTCTGCTTCATTTAATTCTTTCTGTAAAAAATTAAAAAAACTCCCCAGGGTGACATTCCCCACCCCTCCCCACAAAGGCCTCACTTTTTTCTTGGATACTTAGATCATTGTCTTTTTTCTTTTCTTAAATTGGGGTATAGTTGCTTTACGATGTTGTATTAGTTTCTGCTGTACGATGAAGTGAATTAGGTATATGTATACATATATCCCCGCCATCTTGGACCTCCCTCCCACCCGCACCCTCATCCCACACACCTAGGTCACCACAGAGCACTGAGCTGAGCTCCCTGAACTATACAGCAGGCTCCCACTAGCTATCTGTTTTACACATGGTAGTGTATATGTGTCAATCCCAATCTCCCAATTCATCCCAGCCCCCGCCCTGTGTCCACATGTCCATTCTGTACGTCTGTGTCTCTATCCCTGCCCTGCAAATAGGTTCATCTGTACCGTTTTTGTAGATTCTGATTTCCCAATTAGTTTTACTCCCAAGTCTTTCTGGTGTGTAATTATCCAGTTTCATATTTGTGTCAGACATTTCCTAACTCTGGTGCTCCTAGAGTTATTACAACATACCATAAAGAGAGCTAGACTCTTTGTAGTGGGCTATGGTCAAGTTGGCACTGTGACCACCACTTCCATTTATGCCTGGGCACGCTCCTTTGTGTTGTTCTTGGTTAGGGATTTCCTATGATGGTGATTTGTTCAAGATTCAGAAGACAGAAGTGAAACCACATAATCACTGGGAGGTCGTGAGTGTTATATCTAGAGGCTTCATCAGTTTGTCGACTTTGATATTTACATACGGCAAAAGCAGCAGCTTCTGGGACCCATGCCCTAGCTTCCAGTCTTCTTTTGTGGAGAGATTGAAGATTTCCTTGCAAATTCTTCTTTTCCAAAATGCACTCCTATCCTTCAGACCAAGGTCAACATGTGTGTGTATCCAACCTTGGGCAGCAACTACCCAGATATTCAGAGGCATCTTTCTTGTCTTTCTTTCTTGAGCCCTTCTAAGAGTCATGTAAGATCACAATTTCTTTTAAACCCTTTTTAATAAGAATGAATAGATAAACTTGTTTTCCTGAATAATCCCATACTGGTATATACCCTTGTTATATCTTAAGAAATTTTTGTTTTTTATATGCAATGTTGATTCAAAATCATGGCCCAATAATTTAGTTTAAAATATATTGACTATTCTTAGCAGAGTGGCAACATATCTAAGCTGTGTTTTTTCCTACTTTTATCTACATTAGAAATTTAACAGCTTAAAATACCTACATTACCGTGTATGGATATAAGAGCACCTCTGCTTGAATGAGATTTTGAGTAGCTCAGTTACGGAAAATAGATAAGACCAATCCCCATGAAAGCACCAATCCCCTGAAGTTAATACACACTGAATAGATTCACATTATTAAGAAAGACTCTAATTTTTTTTCTTACTAAATTTAAAATCTCCCTTCAGTCAGAAACAAAAAAAATGAGGGCATGACATTTTGGAACACTACTTGTTAAGGGAAACTCCACTCATTTAAGCTTATCTTTTCCATCCTAGATCTTTTTTTCTGAAATAAAACTTTCAACTTTTATGAAAATGCTCTCTTTATAGAGGAAAAAGATAAGCCAGAAAGTAAAGTATACCTCATAGAGATGACAATAACAAGACCAAAAGAAGAAGGATGAGGGGACAGACAAAAATCTGGAGCCCAATACGTTGGTTGCTGAAAATTGCTTCCCTTTCTCATCACTCTTCTTTTGTCTTTTCTTTTTTTTGACAGTGAGATATCCATCTAGAATTATCTTGTACATAGATGGAAAAATGGCACTGGAGTTTGTGGGAAGATAGGAAACTGAAAATATCTGTCGTTATCAGTACTGGCATGATAATGTCATCACTCTTCTAAAGAATCACATGCAGAGGAAATAAATATGAGGAAAAAATTAAGTCACTCAAATGAACCTGTATCAAAGAAAATAGATTTTACAATTAAAGTAGTTTTCTTAGTGTAATCACTATTTCCTATATTTAACAAGACAATTTTTCTAGCCTTGTAAAATAATTATAATGGTAAAATTCAATTCCATGTTTCTATATTTTATTTACAGAATTTCTAAGCAAATATTTGATAATATTGTTAAGACAGCTTCATGATGTACTTCTTTAACTCTAGAAGTGGTGGAAAAGGTAATATTTACTGAATGATAGTTTGATCATACACGTGTGCAAGAAATGTTTTCAGGTGTATCAGTTAGGGTTTTCCAAAGAGAGAGAGAGAGATTGATTTTCAGGAAATAGGTTACACGATTGTGGGAGGTGTAAGTCCAAAATTTGTGGGGCAGACCAGCAGGTAGGAAACTAAGAAAGGCTTTCTGTGTTACACTCTTGAGGCAGAATTCCTTTTTCTCCAGGAAATGTCCATTTTTTGCTTCAAGGGCCTTCAGTGGATTGGATGAGGCCCACTCACATTATGAAAGGTGATCCAATTACTTAAAGTCAACTGGATTGTAACTATTAATCGTATCTACAAAATACCTTCACAGCAACATCTAGACTAATGTTTGATCAAACAACAGGGCACCAGAGTCGAGTTGACACATAAAATCATCACATAAGCTTATCTGTCATAGATAGACAAAGATAGATCCAGAGGAGAAATAGAAAGGTGACTGTAAAATTAAGGTGACCCATAAAACATAACTTGGGAAAATTTTTGAATACTAGAAGAAAACTCTCAGTGTGGCTGTCAACCTTTCCTAGCTTATATTTCAATAAGTGGATAGATTGTGGGGCTGCAGTTGGGTGATCTACACAAGTATTGATAATTTAACTTCTCTGTGCTTCAGTTTCCTCATAGGTCAAATGGAGCTAAAAATAGTTTCATTTTCTATGAAGACTAAGTTATGAAAAACATAAAGTACTTAGAAGAGTGCCTACTCATAGTTTGTGTTATTATTATTATTGTCATTATTAGAAATAAAAACCTTTTTATAAGAAAGTTATTTATATAATGGGAGGTGGTGTATTATTAATCATTTAAAATCATTTCTAAGTGAAAACAAGTTGCTATTGTATTTTTGAAATTACCACTACCACTGGAAATGAGTTTTATTTTAATTTTTTTTTATTGAATATAGTTGATTTACAGTGTTGTGCCAGTCTCTGCTGTACAGCAAAGTGACTCAGTTATACACATACACACATTCTTTTTTTTATATTCTTTTCCATTATGGTTTGTCACAGGATACCAAATATAGTTCCCTGTGCTATACAGTAGGACCTTGTTGTTTATCCATCCTGTATATAATAGTTTGCATCCGCTAATCCCAAACTCCTAATTCTTCCCTCCCCCACCCCCCTCCCCCTTGGCAATCACAAGTCTGTTCTCTATGTCTGTGAGTCTGTTTCTGATTTGTAGATAGGTTCATTTGTGCAAATGAGTTTTGAAATAATGAAAGAAAAGCACTTAACTAAACATGACAAAAGAGTTGTATTTAGTACGATTTTAATCAAAAATTTCAAAATTTAAAATAGGCTTGTGCAATTTAAATTGAGAAAGGGCTAGAAAATACAAGGCAAAAGCCTGGAATATTACAGTATTGGACCCACTGTCATATTTTCCAAAGAGTCACAATGTCTCTGAAAGGACTCCTTAAACAGCTGTGTTAATATTTAGGTATGAAAAAAGCAAACAGGAAAAATGAAGAAGAAGAAATAAAAAACACAACCTTTTGTTACTCCAAGGGAAGCTTTCTGTTGAATTAAGTCACTGAATAGCCGTAATTTACCAGATTAGTATATGGCAACATGATAGATTCTACCTTATCCTTCTACATCAGTTTTAACCTCCAGCACTCACTCAAACACTCATATAAGTATAAAAAGTTGTCTCTGAACATTTGCTATTTCTTTTATGAACGTAAATGTGGTAATGCATGCATATTGTTTGAGGCACAGGTAAGATACATGACACTGGTAGTTAAAAAGATAATATGTTAAATTTTATAATGTAAAACTTGAAGCAAGGGAACTGTAACATATTATTTAAGTAATCTCATGGATTTTAAATGTTATATAATAGTGGGTGAGAGTCGTAACTTGGTAATTCCCATAATGTGAAATGTAATACTTTCTAATATGTTATAAAATGATATCATTAACTTTAAACATTAGTTTTACTCTATCTACAGAAATATTATTATTTAAAATAGCACTATGATTATTTTACTCATAAAGCTAGACATCTTCACAGATGTAGGTAAAAGTAACAAGTCATTTTATAGCTAGCACTGTCTTCTGGGTAAAAGAGAAGAGCTTATTGAATGGAATAAAATTCAATTTAATTTTAACATAAAACAGGATTTGTTATAAATATTAAAATGCCAAGTAATTTTATTATGTATGTATTGATTTTATATATTTATATTGTAATTTAGAAAATCGTTTCATTTTTTTAAAAAAATTGTGAGTTAAATTTACCAGGTGCATATCTCAATATGTGTATAGAGGAAAAACTGGCACAATTTTAGCGCTCTAAAGATCATAAATGCCAAATCCTTAATTTTGCAAAAATGAAATTGAGGCCTTTGGTACTTGCCTCCTACTTCAAGATCCTGTATTTTCTTGTGTCACAGCGCCTCTGTTTCCAAGCAATAGTCCCCCTTATTCATTTGACTACATGTACTGTATATGCATTCAGCAGATACTAGTTAAGTTCTTACTATATCCTGGATATTGTTCTAGAACCAGGAAATACACAAATCAAAGAATCCTAGACTCTAAAGAGCTTAAATTTGAAAAGGGACAGATTTTGACACATTCATAAACAAGTGTCAAAATTGTCCTAAGTGTTTCAGCAGAAGCATACAGCCACTGAGTACTGCGTTTTTAATGATCTGAATGACAATGGGGGTGGGAGGGGCAGGTAGGGAGTGTGAAACTTAAGCTGAGCATTGAAAAGTGAATAGGTATTTGCTAAGCAATATATAAAGATATTATGAATAATCAGAAGGGTTTGAGTAGACCAGAGAGAAGAATGGGAGAATGAAGTAAAGTGTATGAAGAGAGAGGCAGACGTGAAATCACAGATGGCTTTCGTTGTTTTTTTTTTTTTTAAAGCAACGACGATTAAATGCTGATTTAACTTAGTTTCTTATCTTACAAACTCATAACACTATTTCCCCACTTCCAGTTGCAGCCAGCTCAGAAGGATCTGTGATAGGGAAGACCATTCTGCATTATTCCCCTTAAAAGCTCAATATTTATGCAGTAATTTCCATCCCTCATAGCTAGGCCATGCCAAGGCAGGCATGCTCACCTCTCAGTCAAATTAATAGAAACTTTCATAGTAGATTTGGACAATCACATTTGTTAGTCATCTGCCTGGCTTTCAATGCCTTAATTGACTGCCTTGTACTTTTTCTTGACACATGGAACTTGCAGGCCCCTCTAGTCTCAGTCAGACCATGATAAAATCCATCCTATTGTCAACCTACTATCCAGGTTAACAATAGATTTGGGTTTTATGAACTCTCCTCTTCTTTACCCAGTCTACTTCTGCTTTCAGAAGTAAACTTTTCTACTTACATATGAAAGAGATCTCTAAAATATCCTTAGGTCTTTCTTTTCTTTAAATTTGGTTGGACAAGATTTTCTTTAAAATTTTTTGGTTACAAAAAAGTTTAGAGAGACCTGATACCTTTATCCATCACTTTGTCTCAAAGCAGAAAACTCCTATTGTCAGAGTAAAAGTACTATGTTGGTAGTTTGTTTCCAAGAGGCAAAATCAAGTAAACAAAAAACAAACAAAATCCTTAAAATAAAAAGCCATCAGGGAAGTGTTTAAATACAAACAGCTTAATCAAATATTTTGCTTCTGCTCATCATGGTAGATATAGTTAAGAAAAATAAAATGTTCTTTTCTTGCAGAACATACTATAATATTACATGTGTCTTATGTAGACACATTGCTAATGTCAACAGAGCAGATTAAAGTGACTTGGAATATAAGCAACTTCTTCAATTTTAATGTTAGTGTAGTTTCTGTGACATTGTCTTCAGATCCCAACTGTGCCATGAGAAAGTCTTAGTAACATTTTCACAGGCATTAATCTTCCTATGATGATTTGATGAAATAGATTAAAAGAAACGCGCTTTTTCTTTTCAAATTAAAGCGTTGTTCACTAGTGATTGCTCACTGATGTGTCTGTCAGTTGTTTCCCCATAGCTGATACGAGTAGTCTTGTCACCCCCAGATACACAGGTGGGACTTTTCAATTTTATGTGATTCTTAGAGATTACACCTATTCCTCTAATAAGTAAGAACAGGCTCATGTAATATATAAACATTACATAGAGATGAGATATTGGAAATGTAGAAATTGAGGCTGATGTAAAATTTTATGTCTGAGTAAATTAGAGTAGAAAATCTTCATTGGCTGAGATATTTTTCGTATACATATTTTATCAATTACTGAAAGAGAGGTATCGACGTCTCACACTATAATTATAGATATGTCTATTTCTCCTTTCCCTTCTCTCAGAATTTGCTGCATATATTTTGAAGATTTGTGAGTGGTCCATACACATTTAGAATATTTACGTTTCTTGGAGAGCTGACTCCTTTATCATTGCACAATATCTTTTTTTAGTCCTGGTAAATTCCTTGTACTGAAGTCTACTTTATCTGAAATTAATAGACCAGTTTTAGTTCTTTTTTTAAAATTAGAGTTTGCATGTTATATCTTTTATATTACTATTTTTTGACCAATTTATTCCTTTATTTTCAATGTGCGTTTCTTGTAGATATTTTAAAGTTGGTCTTACTTTTTCATCCCATTTGACAATCTCTGTATTTTAATTGGTACAAACAGATTTATTATATTTAATGTCATTATTGATAAGGCTGGATTAAAACACCATCTTGACAGCTGTTTCCTATTTTTTTCTAACTGTTCTTTGTTTTTCCTCTTTTTTCTGCCATTTTTGGTTAATAAGATTTTAAAATCAATTTTATCTACACTATTGACAAATTTATAGCTTGTAAATATTTTATATATTGTTCTAGGCCTTATAATGTACATCTTGAAATAATAGAATCTATCTTCATATAATACTGTTCCACTTCACATGTAGAGTTAAGGACCTTACTGTAGTGTGTTCCCAATGCTTCTTCCCGTTCCTTATACTGTTTTCGTCAAATATTTTCCTTTTACTTCTGCTATAAACACACAGTGCATTGCAACTCTTTTGCTCTAAGTAGTTTCCTTTTAGAACAATTAACATTAATGGAATATGTTTTATTTATTTCGTTTCCATGATTTTGTATAGATCCTTTTTTCTATCAAGTATTATAATACATCTGCATGAAGATCTTCCTTAACATTTCTTTCATTGCAAACCTACTGGCAGTTAATTCTCTCTTTTTTTGTCTGTCTGAAAGAGTCTTTATTCCCACTACAATTCAGGAGGGTATTTCACTGAGTTGCCAAAGAACAGTCTGGTACAGGAGTGAGAAAAGGCACAAGAGCAAATGTCAGTTTTTGGCTATGTCACAAAAATTCTGTTTAACAAACAATAATCATGTCGTATTGAGCATTACTAATCCAAGGATTAGTAACTATTGTCTCAACAGATTAAAACAGTTGAGTTAATGAGAATTAGGAAGCTCCTTTTTTTTTTAACATCTTTATTGGGGTATAATTGTTTTACAATGGTGTGTTAGTTTCTGCTTTATAACAAAGTAAATCAGTTAAACATATACATATGTTCCCATGTCTCTTCCCTCTTGGGTCTCCCTCCCTCCCACCCTCCCTATCCCACCCCTCCAGGCGGTCACAGAGCACCGAGCCGATATCCCTGTGCCATGCGGCTGCTTCCCACTAGCTATCTACCTTACGTTTGTTAGTGTATATATGTCCATGCCTCTCTCTCGCCCTGTCACAGCTCACCCTTCCCCCTCCCCATATCCTCAAGTCCGTTCTCCAGTAGGTCTGTGTCTTTATTCCTGTCTTGCCCCTAGGGTCTTCATGACATTTTTTTTTCTTAGATTCCATATATATGTGTTAGCATACGGTATTTGTCTTTCTCTTTCTCACTTACTTCACTCTGTATGACAGACTCTAGGTCTATCCACCTCATTACTAATGAGTAATTGAGTAAACTCAATTTCGTTTCTTTTTATGGCTGAGTAATATTCCATTGTATATATGTGCCACATCTTCTTTATCCATTCATCCAATGATGGGCACTTAGGTTGTTTCCATCTCCGGGCTATTGTAAATAGAGCTGCAATGAACATTTTGGTACATGACTCTTTTTGAATTTTGGTTTTCTCAGGGTATATGTCCAGTAGTGGGATTGCTGGATCGTATGGTAGTTCTATTTGTAGTTTTTTAAGGAACCTCCATACTGTTCTCCATAGTGGCTGTACCAATTCACATTCCCACCAGCAGTGCAAGAGGGTTCCCTTTTCTCCACACCCTCTCCAGCATTTATTGTTTCTAGATTTTTTGATGATGGCCATTCTGACTGGTGTGAGGTGATATCTCATTGTAGTTTTGATTTGCATTTCTCTAATGATTAATGATGTTGAGCATTCTTTCATGTGTTTGTTGGCAGTCTGCATATCTTCTTTGGAGAAATGTCTATTTAGGTCTTCTGCCCATTTTTGGATTGGGTTGTTTGTTTTTTTGTTATTGAGCTGCATGAGCTGCTTGTAAATTTTGGAAATTAATCCTTTGTCAGTTGCTTCATTTGCAAATATTTTCTCCCATTCTGAGGGTTGTCTTTTGGTCTTGTTTATGGTTTCCTTTGCTGTGCAAAAGCTTTGAAGTTTCATTAGGTCCCATTTGTTTATTTTTGTTTTTATTTCCATTTCTCTAGGAGGTGGGTCAAAAAGGATCTTGCTGTGATTTACGTCATAGAGTGTTCTGCCTACGTTTTCCTCTAAGAGTTTGATAGTTTCTGGCCTTACATTTAGGTCTTTAATCCATTTTGAGCTTATTTTTGTGTATGGTGTTAGGGAGTGATCTAATCTCATACTTTTACATGTACCTGTCCAGTTTTCCAGCACCACTTATTGAAGAGGCTGTCCTTTCTCCACTGTACATTCCTGCCACCTTTATCAAAGATAAGGTGTCCATATGTGCGTGGGTTTGTCTCTGGGCTTTCTATCCTCTTCCATTGATCTATCTTTCTGTTTTTGTGCCAGTACTTTTAATGACTTTGAACAAGGGTGTAAGTAAGCCCATATAAACGTAAAAGCACATCCCTTATGTTAAAAATCTTGGAGCAAAGGGATCAGTGAAGGGCAGGAGAAATGTTGAACAAGAATTGATTCCTGGTCTTGGGAGACTGCTGTTGTATCATAGCCTGCGTGAATGCATTTACTGAGCCACAACTAAACTCCTTGGCTTCTGCCTCTGCCCAAGCAACCGAATATGGAATCCCAGTGATTAAGCCATGATCCAAAATGTGCCAATATCCACTGCCAACGACAATCATTAGAAAATTAAATGATTGCCCTGTTTTTTTGTTTGTTTTTTTTTTTCCGGTACGCAGGCCTCTCACTGTTGTGGCCTCTCCTGTTGCGGAGCACAGGCTCCGGACACGCAGGCTCAGCGGCCCTGGCTCACGGGCCCAGCTGCTCCATGGCGTGTGGGATCCTCCTGGACCGGGGCATGAACCCGTGTCCCCTGCATCGGCAGGCGGACTCTCAACCACTGCGCCACTAGGGAAGCCCTGCCCTGGTTTTAAGAGTGGGAAACTAGGAGGGACAGAGAGTTGTTGCCACTATTTATTACTCTACTAATTCATCTAAAAACACGCATTTTGTTTTCTTTGGAGAGACAGGTGTTCATTTATCATTTTCCATATGTGAAGTTTAAGGAATGGTGGAATAAGGTCCCTGTCTTAAATTAATCTAGTCGATTTAGGGGACAAACGGGAAAAAAAATTAAGGAATTCTAAAACCCATATTTACCTACTTATCAAGTTCAAATACAAAGACATAACTTTCTACCCCTCCATGAGCAATGCAAATTAGATCATGTTTTATACTCTTCCATGTTTTTAGCAGATTTCCTGTATCTATGATGGTTAGTTTACTCATAAGTAATATACTCCAAGAATTTTTAAAGTTCCAAAATTGCTATTTTGCTACTGAAAGGACAGCAGCTTACAGTGATACATAAAATGCAACTAAATAGTTGAGTTTAAAAAAAGGGAAAAGAAAAACAAGGGCAGGGCAGCGTGTGTGTGTGTGTCTGTATGTATGGGTGTGTTTGTGTGTGTATGGATGTATGTAGGGGGGTGTGATTTGGAGGATTTTAAAGAAAACTAAAAAGGTATAATTCCACTAATCTCTCAATCCTAAAGTCTCTTAGAATATATATTCAAAGTACTGTAGAATCCTACCTGAGTCATATTTTTTCATGTTACTACAGTCATGTTTTCTCTCTAGGTTCTTATTTTCTGGTTTTACTTCTCTGGTGATTGACAGTCTTTGCTGAGAGTCTCCTCTCTTCCCTCACAACTTGTGTTCCTCTCCCTGCCTTTGGCTCCCACTGACTCTAGGCAAACAGCCCTCTGGGTGGTTGAACCCTCTTGCTTAGCTCAAAGAAATACAAAGCCAGATGTTGTTACTGTGAACTTTCCATTTCGACACAGTTGGTCAGTTGTTGTGAAAGCACTTTCTGTCAAAAGTCTGTCCTCTGATTTTATAAGGAAAAACAAAAGAAAACAAAATCTTTAAAAATGCCGAACACACACTTGAATAATTGAAGTCAGAATCAAAGAGGTGAGATGAAATGACAATACTAATGAAACAACTACAATGATAATGTCATGGATTTGCTTGTCCAGTTAATATCTGAGGAAACTGCAGCTTAAAACAATTAACTGCCCTTGTTTGTGCCTTTATAAAAAAGCAGAACCAAAATTTGATTCCGTCAATAACATCAATCTTATGTCCTTTCATCTACAAAACATTATTTGTCAATGCTAGAGCATGGTGACAGTTTTTCCATATTATGAAAGATCTGGCATATCGTGGCCATCCATGGAACAGATATTCGAGGAAAGAAATTTGTGTGAAAACTTATAAATATATCTTAGTGTATAGAATATGTATCACCAATTTAAATATTATGGAAAATACTTTCAAAAATATTTTCAGAAAAGAAAAATAAGTTATTACATTTTAATGTATTCACATTTTATGATGGAAATATAATGGATTTTGTCCATAGTTAGTCTCTCCCATAAAATGCAACAATGATTTCTAAGGAAAGAAAAAATCCCATAACTATACCCATAGATGCTTAAGAAGATTTGAAAGAAATTCAGTGTCTATTTTTGATTTAAAAAATCAGTCAGATAAACATAGGTATTTACTTAACACCTATCTATCTCAGACATTATTCTTAATGTGGAAAAATTTACTTTAAAGTTCAGTGGTAAGAAAAATACCCTCAGTCTCTCTGCCAAAACTGCTAAACATTGAACTGGAGATATTAGTCATTTAGTTAAACATAAGTAAAATGAAATTAAAAATGTGAAGAAATAAAGCATAACCTTTGCCAAAAATATGATTACTTTTATAGAAAACCCTAGAGAGTGAGAGATTTATCTTAAAAATACTACAAAGAGTAATTTAGTGGAATACAAATAATGACATAAAAATATATATACAGATAGCAATTGATTTCATGTTTACCACTAACCCGATAGAAAACATCATGGATGATAAAAAAAAAAAATTTACAGGGCTTCCCTGGTGGCACAGTGGTTGAGAGTCCACCTGCCGATGCAGAGGACACGGGTTCGTGCCCTGGTCCGGGAAGATCCCACATGCCACGGAGCGGCTGGGCCCGTGAGCCATGGCCGCTGAGCCTGTGCGTCCAGAGCCTGTGCTCCGCAACGGGAGAGGCCACAGCAGTGGGAGGCCCGCGTACTGCAAAAAAAAAAAAATTTACAATAACAAGTCAAAGTCACATTATGTGGGAGTAAACTAACAAACAATGTGCATGCCCTATGTAAGAAAATTTAAAACATAAAATTGGACTTAAAGGGAAAGACAAACCAAGATTATGTATAAGAAGACTCAACATCATTAAGACATCAGTTCTCCCTGATTAATTTAGAAATTTACATGACATCTGTAAAATTTTCAAGTGTCTTACTTTACATATTGTATCTCAGAAAATGGATTCTAATATGCATTTGGAAAATCAAACAGAAAAGGTAAACACTGGAGGGAAAAATGATCAAGAATGGTGAAACTGTTCTACCAGATATTAAAATATATTATTAAGCTTCAACAGTTAGAGCAGTGTGAGACTAGAATCTGAATAGACAAGATAGAAAAATCAGTGGGGGGGAAATTCAGTCATCAACATGTGTACAATAATATAGTATATGATAATGGCAGGCCTCTAATCAGTGGGGAAAAAAAGTCTATTCACTAAAAGTTTTTGAGACTCCAGGATAATATATGTATTTCTTTCTCTCTTTCATTTCACATTTTACACCATGTAACATGTTTTTCTTCTTTTTTAAAATTATTTATTTATTTATTTTTGGCTGTGTTGGGTCTTAGTTGCGGTGTGTGGGCTTCTTGCAGTTGCTTCTCTTGTTGCAGAGCACAGGCTCTAGGCGCACGGGCTTCAGTAGTTGTGGCATGCAGGCTCTAGAGCGCAGACTCAGTAGTTGCAGCACATGGGCTCAGTTGCTCCGCGGCATGTGGGATCTTCCCAGACCAGGGATCGAACCCATGTCTCCCACATTGGCAGGCAGATTCTTAACCACTCTGCCACCAGGGAAGTCCCTCTCCGTTTTTTTTTGTAGCGATATATTTGATATATAGCATTGTGTAAATTTAAAATGTACGTGTTAACTTGATTCATTTATAGTAATATTGTCACTGTAGCAATAAAATTAGCACTTCTATAATGTTTCAAAATTTCTTTTCTTTTTGGTGTTCCAAATCATTAAGTTCTAATCTCTTAGTAAATTTGAGATTATAATAAAATATTGTTGTCTATATTCACTATACTGTGCATTGGATCTCCAGGGCTTATTTACTACTTGTTTCAAGTTTGTACCCTTAAAACATCTTTACTATCCCCCATAATCCCCCCATCACCTAGTAACCACCATTTTACTTTGTTTTCATAAATTTGTTTTTTTTTTATATTCTACATATAGTTATACAGTATTTGTCTTTCTCTGACTGACTTATCTCACTTAAATAATAAGCTCAAGCTTCATCCATGTTGTTGCAAATGGCAGGATGCCCATCTTTCTCATGGGTGAATAATATTCCAGTGTGTGTATCACATTTTCTTTAGCTATTTATCAATGGACACTTAGGTGTTTTCCTGTTTTGGCTATTGCAAATAATACTGCAAAACCGTGGCGGTGCATATATCTCTTCAGTATCCTGTTTTCATTTCTTTTCGGTATATACCCAGAAGTGGAATTGCTGGTGGATCATATGATAGATCTATTTTCAGTTTTTTGAGAAACCTCCCTATTGTTTTCCATAGTGGTTAAACCAATTTGTATTCCCACCAAACAGGTTTCCTATTTCTCCATGTCGTCACCAACACTTACCTTGTCTTCTTGATGATAGCCATAATGGGTGGGAGGTGATATCTCATTGTGATTTTGATTTTCATTACCCTGGTATTAGTGATGTTGAGCATCTTTTCATGTACCTATTGGTCATTTGTATGTCTTCTTTTGAAAAATGTGTATTCAGTTTCTCTGCCCATGTTTAAATGATTTTTTTTTTGCTTTTGAGTTGTATAAATTATTTATATATTTGGATATTAATCTTTTATCCATTATATGGTTTGTAAACATTTTCACCATTCTGCGGGTTGCCTTTTCAGTTGTTTCTTTTGCTATGCAGAAACTTTTAAGTTTGATATAGTCCCATTTGTTGATTTTTGCTCTTGTTTGTGCTTTTGAGGTCATAGTCAGAAAGTCATTGCCAAGACAATGTTGAGGAGCTTTTTTCTTATGTTTCGTTCTAGGAGTTTTATGGTATTGGGTCATATATTTAAATTTTTGATTCATTTTGAGTTAATTTTTGTAAATGGTGTAAGATAGGGATCCAATTTCATTGTTTTGCATGTGTTTATCCAGTTTTCCCAGAACCATATGTTGAAGAGTCTATTTCTTCCCCATTGGGTGTTCTTGGCCCCCTTGTAGAATATTAATTGATTGTAAATGTGGGGGTTTAATTATGGGCTCTCTATTCTATTCCCTCAGTCTATGTGTTTATTTTTATGCTAGTAGTTTACTATTTTTATTACTGTAACTATATGAAGATTGGTATACTGTTGGGGATTATATTGAGTCTATAGATGGCTTTGGGTAGTATGTATATTTTAACAATATCAATTCTTCCCATCCATGAACACAGATGTCTTTCCACTTGTTCGTGTCTTCTTTGATTTCTTTCAGCAAAGTCTTGTAGTTTTTGTTGTACAGATCTTTCGCTTCCTTGGTTAAATTCATTCCTAGGTATTTTATTGTTTTGATGCTGTTGTGAGTGGAATAGTTTCCTTTTTTGTTTTTCAGATATTTTATTATTAGTGTATAGAATTGCAACTGATTTCTCTATGTTGATTTTATATCCTGTATCTTTACTGAACTCTTTGATGAATGCCAAGTTTGTTGGTTGAGTCTGAGATTTTCTGTATACAAAATCATGTCATTCATGTGGCAACAATTTAAAAAATCTAACTGGATTAAATATTTAAATACAAAAATGAAATCACAAAAGTAGTTCGAAGAGTGTGAAAATCTAAACCTTGGAGTGAGGAAGGCCACTTGTGGATCAAGATCCACAAACCATAACTTAAAAAATAACAAATATCACCTAAATATAAAAGAAATACTTTTGTTAATTAAAAATTCCACAAATCTCAAATATAAATGACACACTTGGAAACAAATATTTGCAACTCATGGCTCTAATGTCCCTGATATATAAAGACAAAATAATCCAAACCCCAGTCAAAAAATGATCAAAGGTTACGAACAAGATGAATACAAAATGGAAACTGTAAGTGGTTCTTCACCATGTACAGATGGTACAAATGTTTAAATGTCCAATTTCACTCATAATGAGAGAAGTGCAAACTAAAACTGTGCTGATGTTAAAATAACATAATCATAACAAACCCGTAAATTTCTCTGAAGGAAAGAGAATAACAGAAACTAAGAGGAAGGACATTACAATCTGCTTAGTTTCAACCTTCCTAGTGTGGCAGTGAATCACTGCTAGTTAGGCAGAGTCTATTTTATCTGATTTAAACTCAACTAGGAGAACTCAGACACCAATAGTAATTCAGCTACATCAGAATTTTTCAAACCTTAAAGCAATTCAAAAAATTTTTAATCCACTCTACTCGTCAGATCACTAGGGTCTTCAGACCAGATATCCTAGTTTTCCAGGGCAGTCTGGTTTATACATGTTGTTCCAAGTAATTACCAATAGCTCCCTCATTTCCTGTTCAGGATTGCTCCAGTTTGGAATGATAACGTATGTGGTTACCCTTTCTTTCTTTTTTTTTTTTTTTTTTTTTGCGGTGCGCGGGCCTCTCTCTGCTGTGGCCTCTCCCGTTGCGGAGCACAGGCTCCGGATGCGCAGGCTCCGGATGCGCAGGCTCAGCGGCCATGGCTCACGGGCCCAGCCGCTCCGCGGCATGTGGGATCTTTCCGAACCGGGACACGAACCCGTGTCCCCTGCATCAGCAGGCGGACTCTCAACGACTGCGCCACCAGGGAAGCCCTGGTTACCCTTTCTGAGTCTGTGCCTTCAAAAGCCATGACCAATAAGAGGCAAAGAATTCTGCCGGAATGCTGCTCCACACGATTTTCAGTTCTCAGGTTTACATTTGGTAACATTGCAATATTCAAATAACTATATTGAAAAAAATTTTTTTCATTTCTCTCTTTCCTACAGACCAGAATTTTAATAAGCCAATATAAATATACTAACCCTGCCACCATAGCTGAGGGCAGGAATAACTTTAGAGCCACTTGGTAGCAGAAGGTCTCTGCAGAGAGCATATGTATAAAAGCTCTATCTGTTTTTCAGATTTTTTCTTAACAGCAAGATGTTACTCTTGCCATCAGGGACAGTGTTTCTAAAAAATAACATGGTCTTTTGGTCTCAGGTTACCAATGGAGATTACCCTCATCCCAGGAAAACAATCTCAGGCCAGGGCAAAGGAAAGATCCCTGCTAATGCAAGTAGAGATCCTGAATAAGCCTGTCGGAAACCAAAGAGAACCTCTTTGCTGTGTATGCTGGGGTGGGCAGCGCTTGCTGAGGCAGTTGTGGTCAGAGAATCAGAATTTCCATGTGGTTGTCAATCTAAGGGTTAGTTCCTGTGCATCTGCCCTTTTGAACTGCACTGGGCTTCAATATGTCAGCAGGTATTTGAAGAAGTTTGGATGCTGGTAAGATGGGCTTGCTTCCGCTAACTAGAAAAATAGAAAATGCCCAAATCCCAAAGATACACAAAAAGAAGAAAAGCAGATTGAAAAACAAAGTAGGATTTTGCTAATAGCTACACAAATTCCGTAGGGATTTGCTCTCCAGGGAGAGGCTCAGTTGGAGCACAATGCTTAGGTTTCAGGCATAAATATTACTTCCCCATTCCCATATATTTTCATATACCTGTGGAAAAGTTTATATAAAATAGTAAACACTTGCAGCTTTAGGCCCACATATTTTCACTGGTGAATTGTGTCAAACATGAAATAAAAAAATCAATACCATTCCTACCACAACTCTTAAGAAAGTTAAAGAGGTGGAAAAAATTGCCAAACCATTTTCAGAAGCCAGAATAACTCTGATACGAAAATCTGACAGGTATTTCAAGAAAATTGTAGGCTATGGATGTGAAACTCAACAAAATATTAACAAAACAAATTCAGCAATGTATAGAAAGGATAATATGTCATGACCAATTAGGATTATGATGCCAGGAATACTAGAGTGGATTAATATTTCAAAATAAATCAATTCACCCAATTGATAGAATAAAAGGGAAAATTATATGGACATATAATGAAAAAAAATTTTTTTACTCTACCTCACACCAAATGCACAATTTCATAATGTGTTTTTTATACTTTTATTTATTTTAAAAAATTTTTATTGAAATATAGTTGATTTGCAATGTTGTGTTAGTTTCAGTTGTACAGCAAAGTAATTCAGTTATATATATATATATATCCATATGCATACTCTTTTTTAGATTCTTTTCAATTATAGGTTATTGCAAGATACTGAGTCTAGTTCCCTGTGCTATACAGTAGTTCCTTGTTTGTTATGGGTTGTTGGTTATCTATTTTATATATAGTAGTATGTATATTTTAATCCCAAACTCTAATTTATCCCTCACCCCACCCTTTCCCCTTTGGTAATCATAAATTTGTTTTCTATGTCCATGAGTCTACTTCTGTTTTGTAAATAAGTTCATTTGTATCATTTTTTTTAGATTCTGCATATAAGCGATAGCATTTGATATTTGTCTTTCTCTGTCTGACTTCACTTAGTATGATAATCTCTAGGTCCATCCATGTTGCTACAAATGGGATTATTTTATTCTTTCATGGATGAATAATATTTCATTATGTATATAGACCACATATTCCTTATCCATTTTATTTCTATATATGTTATAGAATACACATTATATTCTTATAATATTTGCTTATATAGCCATTTAAAATAAATATAAAATATAAGAAACATATAATTTAACCGTATAGGTGCCATTTCCAGTGATTTCTGTTCTTTTGTGAAGACTCATATTTCCATGTCGTATCATTTTTCTTCTCACTGAAGGACTTCTTTTAAAAATTTCTTGTAATGCAGGTCTGCTAGTGATGAATTTTTTCAGCTTTCGTATGTCTGAAAAACTTTCTGCTTTCATTTTCAACGTGTACTTTTTCTGGATGTAGAATTATATGTTGAGTTTTTTTTTTCTTTCAGTACTTTAAAGATTTTTACTGCACCATCTTCTTACTTGCATCGTTTCCAATGAGAAATCTGATATTATTCTTATATTTGTTCTAGAGAAGTAGCATTCCTTTTTTCTCTGTCTGCTTTCAAGATCTTCTCTTTATCATGTGTTTTAAGAAATGCAATTACAATGTGTCTTGGTGTAGTTTTCTTCATATTGTGTTTAGAGTTAAGATTTTTGGATCTGTGAGATTGTATAGTTTGCATCACTTTCAAAATGTTTTGATGAATGACCTTCAAAATAATTTTTTGCCTTTCCCGTTTTTCCTACCTGCATTCAGGAAATACTCTAAAAAACAGTGAGCTGGAGCAACAATAGAACTCACCTCATTTGTTTCCTATTTCTTAGGGATTAGTATTGTTATTCATTGCCTGATGTCCACTGTCTTAAAAAGCACTATTTCACATATTTTTGACTGGTTTTGTTGTTTTTAGACAGGAAGGTAAATTTGGTTTCTCTTATTACATCTTTGCTGGAAGCAGAATCCCAAAGTTCCAAGACACTCTTGAGAAGAAATTTTAAAGGATTAACTTAGCATGTGTGTATTTCAAAGCATTTTTTGAAATGCAGTTTATTTATTTTACACGTGACCTATGTAGAAAACTAATATGTATTTTTTATGTTTGTCTTTAAAAATCAGAAGTACATTAATTGCCATTAATGGCAATCAGTTTATTTTCCTAATTAGGTTACAGTATATTTTCAAAGAGAAATTATATTGATTTAGCATGTGTTTTATATATATATATAGTTGATATTATATGAAGAAAATTGAAATGTGAATATTTGCTACACTAAAAATTTTTGTATGCACTTTAACCAAATGGATGCTGGTTCCAATTTCAAATATTACTGGCAAATTTAAGAAGTACAGCTAATACATAGAAGTGGATATTTTACAAACAAAATACATATATATTTTAAAAATTAAGCCAGAACAAAAGGAACACAAAATAAATCTCCATATCTGTATATGTACTATTATAATTCTCAGCTCTTGCCCATTCAAATTAATTTTGTAGAACTCTTCATTTTTCAGTTAGAATTGTTCCTGATGTGCTGATGAAATACATCTGGAGATTATTTTGTATTTGTGCTCACTTGAAGATACAAATATCATTATGACTGCTCAGAACAAAAGTGAAGTAGTTTTTCTATCAATTCCTTTAGCAGAAGTCTACTGAGATAGCTGAAAATTTTTTTGATAATACCATGTACTTGCTCGTTTTCAATATAAGCAAACAAAACCTACTGTATATATTTCCGTACAAAGAAATAATAGTTGACTTGATTTCTGTAAAGAGTTGCAGGTAAATAGACATAAAATATAACCAATATAATTTTACAAAAGGTTGTGATATTGTTTTACCATAAAGTATATTTTTAAATTGATTCACTAATTTCAAGAAGAGGATTATTGTTAGGATAATTATAAGAACAACAACTACAGTAAAGCCAACACTGAGAGCTTACACTGTGCCAGTTATAGAACCTAAATGTTTTGCATATATTAACTAATTTAATCCTTTCAAAAATGCAAACTATTTATTGTTATCCCATTTTACTGATATAAAAACTGAGGCACCGACTGGCTATGTAAATTTTCATAGATCATACATTTAGTAAATAGTGAAGCTGGGATTCAAAACCAGGAACATGACTCGGATCTGGAACTCTTTAACTAGTTCTGCCTTACTTTTTATATATGCCTACCTTAGAAAATCAATAAATTAATGTGTTTTTGATAAGTCACAGTTATCAAAATTAATCTCATCCACTCCATACTGCTTTTTTTAAAATGATGATAACTAATACAAAGATGAAATACGAAAATAGTGTAGGAGATATAAAGAGCAAAACAGTTCTTGCTGATACTCTCTGAGTTGACATCAGACATTCCTGGGCTTAGTAGGTGTTTATAGGTGACACCCTCATAGACTATTTTTGTCATTTTTTCAGGAGTCATCTTCTCTCATTTGGTATATTCTTTGAGATTCATCCATGTTGTAGCATGCTTTAGTATACATTTCTTTCTACCGCTGAGTAATAATACATTGTAGGGATATACAACATGTTGTTTATTAGCCAGTTGACAGACATTTGGATTGTTTCCGTTTTTGGCTATTATGATTAATGCTGCTATGAACATTCAAGTACACATCTTTGTGAGAACATGTTTTCATCATTTTGGAAAGAGTGGAATTTACCAAACCATATGTTAAATTTACATTTAATTGTTTGAGAAACTAACAAACTCTTTTCCAAAGTTCAGTGTCATTTTACATTCCCACCAGCAATATATGAGTGCTTCCATTCCTCCACATCATTGTCAACACTTGTTATTGTCTGTCTTTTTGATTATAGCCTTGCTCCTGGGTGTGAAGTGGAATCTCACTGTGGTTTTAATTTTCACTTTCCTAATATCAGTCACTCCATACTTCTAATTGCTATATTTTTCATAACTTCAAAATTCATCTTTCAGTCCAGAAATCTCTCCTGAGATCCCTCAAGCATCTCTACCTAATCTTCAACATCATCATGAATGAATGTCTTATCATCCCCCAAATATGATTGTCCTAATTTTTATATGCTGGTTGAAACTCCTTGAATGGGTATCTATACTCAATGTTTCTAAATCCTTCCTATCACTTTTAAATTTTTATTTTGCATGAAATGTAAAAAGTTACTGATACTATGCACTATTCCCTTCAAATGTTACTTCAGTGTGCACTTCCTAAAAACAAGGATATTCTCATGTGTAACCACAGTACAACCATGAAAATCAAGACATTTGCTGTAGTGCGCTACTAATTTCTAATCCTCAGGTCTCCTTCAAGTTCCACCAGTGGTCCCACAATGCCCATCATAGCAAATCATCTAATTCAGAATTGCAAGTACTGCTGAGTGTTCACGTCTCTGGTTATCCTCAATCTGGATCACTTATTCAGTCTTTCTTTGGCTTTCACTATCTGGACACTTGTGACTCTATAGACCAGTTATTTTACAGAATGTTCCTCAACCTGTGCTTGTCTGATGTTTCTCATGATTAGTTTCAAGTTGTGCTTCTTTGATTATGAAAGTAATCTTCTTGTTTTTATCGTTGCATCCTATCAGGCAGCACATGATTTTGATTTGTTCCTTTACTGGTTATGTTAACTAATCACTTGTCAGACTTCTCAGCTGTCAGACTTCTTACAGACTTGTCAGTCAATAAATATTTCACAGGGAACTACACTGAAACTGTAAATACCTTGTAACTTACAAACTTTCAATATACTCAATTCAATAGAGTATTCAAACTGACCGTGGTTTCCTATTTTTTTAATTGTTACTATAATTACTTGTAACAATCATTATTAATTTTTAACCTAAAATTGTCCAAGTTTAATCAGTGAGAGTCCATTCAAGTTGGCTTCTGTGACCTTTTAACATGCTCCCTTTTTTATTTGAGCATGTCTTTTCTAGCACCTATTCCAGGCTCATTTTGTTTTTCACCTGCCCCTGCCCTGAAATCAACCATTTCTTCAAGGAGTCTTATTTTCCTTTTAGTAGAAAATAACACTTAGAAATCAATATCCAGGTGCTAGGTTTGCTAAAGGCTACAGAGGTGTCACTGCCGAGCCTTCTCAGCAGACAGAACTGAAGAAATGTTTGTATCTATCTATCTACCTACCTACCTACCTACCTGTCTATCTGTACCTTTTAATGCCTATTTACTTCTATGTAGCTATATGTTGAAAACCATGTGTTCACACTAATACCTCCAATTTCAGTCTAGTACCACAGAATTTAATCTACTGTTATTTCTGTTTCAAAACAAAATTCAATTTGTTTAAACAAAAACAAACACAGTTCACCAACTCCTCCTACCTCCCCACCTCCCCTTCCCCCCACCTCCCTTGCCTCTGGCAACCAAATCCATTCCCTGTATCTATGAGCGTGCACTGATCGATTGTTCTTTCTTCCTTCCTCTCTTTTTTCCTTCCTTCCTGACCTCCTCCCTCCCTCTCTCCCTCCCTCCCTCTCTCTCTCTCTCCCTCCCTTTCCTTCCTTTCATCCCTCCCTTCCTTCTTTTCTTCCTTCCTTTCCTCCTTCCCTCCCTCCCTCCTTTCCTTCCTTCCTTCCTTCTTTCCTTCCTTCCTTCTTTTCTTTCTGCCGTATTTGTTACCCCTTTTTCTCATAGTGCAAAACCTGGTCCTCATAAACATCAAAATATCTTTTTCTTAATCCCCTTGTATGTATCTGATCATTGTCTCTTCTCCCACCTACATGCTCTCCTCAGGCCACTTGGCTTTAACACCCTGCCTGGGCTATTTCCACTGTCACACACATGAAGGTTGTCCTCATCCTACCCAAGGCTAACACTCTATGCTGGCTACCTCTTCCCAAGCCTAACCACTCATGTGCTCCAATACCCTGAACCACAGAGCACCCCCATGTAACATCTTCTCCACCCTGGTTGGGATACCAACCTACTCTGGCCCATTGTGGCTGTCCTCCCACCAGTGCAGATACTAACCTTGTCAAAACCCACTTAATGACTTTACGTTTGAATTGTCCATGAAGGGAAAAGGAAACCTCTCATTCTCTCTTAAATCAGTAAGATTTTTCTCACACCACTGCACCAAATATGCACTTCCAAGGGGACAAATGGCTTTCATCCTGCTACATCCAATTGTCAAGGTTCAATCCTTTCCTAGTTTGATCTATTCGCAGTATTTGACACAGCAGATCCCTCTTTCCCCCTTCACATACATTCCCTAGTTGACTTCCAGGTTACCACACTCTTGGTTCTCCTCCTGTCGCTGCACTTCACACTTATTTACTGGATCTTTCTCTGATCCCTGACATCTCTGTTTTGGAGTGCCCATTGTCAGACCTTGCTTCTCGTCACATTTTGTGCACTTCTCTGGTAATGTCGTCCAGCCTCACCATCCAAATGCAAATGACCCTGAAATTTCTATCTGCAGTCCAGATTTCTGTGGAACTCCCTGCACATATATTCAGCTGACCATTAAGCATCTCTATTTACATGCCTAATGGATCTTTGAAACTTAACATGCCTCACGCTGATGTTCTAACTCAAAGGGTACCATACTTGCAGCTTCATTGTGTTCAACTGAGGCAATTCCATGCATCCATTTGGACAGGACAAAAACCTGGTACTCATATTAGACTCTTCTTACTCCCGTACTCTCCATATCCAATCTTTAAGAAAATATTTCTGGTTTTATTTATTTTTTTTAAAGTTTGTACTTTCATAACTACATATGTGCTACAGATATGGACATGGATCCAGATGTAGACATGAATAACCCTATAAGTGAATGTACTTTGAGGGTTGTATTCTTGCTCTGCCAGGTAGTTATGAGTACTTTCATGACCTGATAACTGAGTTTTGTCTTTTTGATGGCAAAAGTAATAAAATGCTAGAAAATTTAGCCTAACATATTAAATTAAAAGTGATATTCCTATGATGTGTACTAAAAATTTAGGAAATTCATCTTTAAGTTTCCTCAAGCAAAGATAAAATTCACTCGTTCACTTATCACATGATTATTTAGCACCCTCTATGCCCAGACGCAATTCCAGAATCTGGTAATACATCAGAAAATAAAACAAGTAAGGCTGGCATGCATGTTACTTACAGTCTATTCTATAGAATATTGAGAATAAAGCCATTATATCTCTATGAACTAAAAAATTTACCTATGTAATACAGAGGCACTTCAAAAGTATCAGAGCAGATTATTTGAAAGGGGTTTGAACAAATGTTTAAAGATAGTTTCACCCATGACTTTGATACTCTGTCAATATAAGTTGGTTTTAGTTTTCCTCCTATAAAATGATGCATGTAATTGGGCATAAGGATAGATGCACCTTTATACTTTTGTATTCATCCTTACAATGTACTTGTCATGCTTAGTTTGTCTAGAAGAAATAGGGCGTAATTTTTCATTTATTTTCCGTTATCCTCACCCCAAGAGGACCCACTTAGTTTATGAAAATAAAACTGCACTCTTTTTCACATCTGTTTGCATGGGCATTTCATATTGCCACCACAAATCATTCCAGA
Source organism: Globicephala melas (assembly GCF_963455315.2). Taxonomy (NCBI): domain Eukaryota; kingdom Metazoa; phylum Chordata; class Mammalia; order Artiodactyla; family Delphinidae; genus Globicephala; species Globicephala melas. The sequence goes on from NC_083322.1 coordinate 9,772,072, forward strand.
ATCAGATACAGTTTCCATTACTTCACATCTTTTGCTTATAATTTATGAAGCAGACAGGATTTTGTTTGATTTTCCTAAGCTTCACTGAATCTGTAGATTTGAGAACAACATTTATTTTGACTGGAAAGCTGAATAAACACAATTTTACAGTTTAACGGGAAGCATTTATCAAATACGTTGAGTTAAAATAGTGGCATACTTCAACAGAATATTTATGTGTTTTCTTCTTTCTTTTAATATTCATTGTGTCAATAACATTTCAGGGTATGGATTAGGCTACAGACACTAGACTACACAGAACAAAATGTGATTATCCATTGATTCTAAGATGGTCACATTTGTTTTAATCTGTGCTACTTATAAAGTATGTTTATGTTTCTAACCTCCATTCAATTTATTTGGATAATTTGATTTTGCCATGTATTCTTGAGTATTGTAGTCTGTATTTTGACCAAGTAGGTCAAAGAAGTAACTTGGGAGATTAGAATTTCAAAAAAAAAATTTGTAAACACCTGATTGTTCTTGAGTTAAGGTAAAAATTTTAGTGTTTTTTCAGAGAATTTTTTTATGACTGCAAGACTGTTTTAAACTTCTTAATTTACAGCTCTCAAAACTTATACCATTCAAAAAAACAGTATGCCCTGTCTGGTAGTACAATGTAAAAAGATTACAAGTCAATTTCAACCAACTCTTTAAAATATAGATAGTCCATAAAAGGTTGATCATAATTCTTATTCCTATTTCCCTAGAACATTAGTTCCTTTGAGATGAATGAAATGTAATGACTGTTCTTTTAGATAAGACAGAAGCCCAAGGTAAAACATGAAAATTTTTAGAGTATTTGCTTTTTGGTTTTCTTTTCAATCTTTGTGTCCTGTTCAAAGTGAGTTAATTTAGACATAGGATAAGTGTTAATTTGGGTAGAGAGTAAAGTTTGTTTTGGGTGAAATGATTAACATTCAGAAACTCCTAAAAGTTTATCTTAGGTAGATTTATACTTGCATTTAATATCAGTAAAAGCAAGTTTTAAGAACCACAATATGATATTAGTTTGGGACACTATTTGGATCCAGTAGCATTGGAAAACAAGAAAAACAAGGATTATGTATGTTTAGGGTAAGCTGAAGAAACAGGAGACAGACATGAAATTAGCTGGGCCTAAGGTAGACACCAAAATATTGGTGAAGACATGGTCAAGAGTGTGAAGCATATCAACACATGACGTGAATCATAGATTCATATTTTCACTAATCACAAAGTACCTCCTATATGTTAAGTCTTCTTCTAGAAACTGGCACACTGAGGTGACATACATGAGTAAGACTGGCTATCAAGAAACTGACATTTTATCAGCTAGAGAGATCTCCACCAGAAGAGGATAATAACCACGGGGCATAGCAAAATCTGACCGTATCAAATATCACGATAAATATAGACACTAGTAAACAAATGCTCATTTAGTATCACACATTTTAAAATAAAAATAACGTGGAATAGGGCTTCCCTAGCGGCACAGTGGTTGAGAGTCCGCCTGCTGATGCAGGGGACACGGGTTCGTGCCCCGGTCCGGGAAGATCCCACATGCCGCGGAGCGGCTGGGCCCATGAGACATGGCCGCTGAGCCTGCGTGTCTGGAGCCTGTGCTCCGCAACGGGAGAGGCCACAACAGTGAGGGGCCTGCGTGCCGCAAAAAAAAACAAAACAAAAAACATGGAATAGCCATGAAAAAGGTCTTCTTTCTCAAAATATAAGTTTATTGTATTAATATTAATAAATTTTCTTCCCATTTGCTTTGGGAAGAATTCTAGTTCATAGTTTATTCCTTCTGCATCTCCCCCAAAGTCCAAATTAACAGTGTCTCTTGATTTTTTCTCTTTAATATCATTATATTCTGTTCAGTTTCTTTAATTAAATGCAACTAGATACTCTTCCTGCCTCTAGTCTTGTCCATTCTAGTTGATTCTAAACATTGAAGCCAGACTTATCTTTTAAATGCACATATCTGATCTAAAAAGACTGGAAGAAAATTTTGGCTAGAGACACACATGAAAAAGAATTTGCATCCAGAATATATAAGGTTCTCTAAAAACCCAATGACAAGAAAAGCAAACAGCCAAATAAAATATGTGGAAGATGTGGAGACACTTCACCAAAAAGATACATGGATAGTATATAACAGCATCTGTATTGATAATGTTACTATCCAAACTATATATGGAAAATAATAAAAATATGGATGTTCAATATCATTAACCATGAGGAAAATGCAAATTAAAACCACAATAAAGTACTTCTACATACCTATTAGAATATCTAAAATCATAAACATATAAGATAGCATGGATGCAGGGCAACTAGAACTCTCATATATATTGCTGGTGTGAATACAAAATTGAACAGCCACTTCAGAAAATATTTTGGCAATTGCTAGTAAAGTTAGACCTATAATTGACATATGACCCAGCAGTCCCAATCTTAGATATCTTATCAAGAGATATGAAAACTTATGTTCACACACGTTTATAGTTATATCCATTGTATCACAGAAACAGGAAGCAAGCTAGTGCTTTTCAACTGGAATGGATTAACAATCTGTGGTAAATTGATAAAATTAAATATTACTTAGCAAGAAAAGGTGATAGACATAACACCAGGGATGAATCTCAAGTGTGTCATCCTGAGTAAAACAACCAATTATAAAGGCTACATAGTATATGAGTCCATTAATATGATATTTTGGAAAAGCCAAAATAATAGTGATAGAAAATGAGTCAATATTAAGACCTGGAGATGGGGGAGTGAACAGGGGATTTCTTGGGTGATAAAACTCTTCTATAATTTGACTATGGTGGTTTCTGACTCTATCCTTTTGTCAAAACTTATAAAACTCTACACTGAAAAGGGTGAATTGCTGTAAGTAAATTGCATCTCAGTAAACCTGACTTAAATAATGTGGTTGATCCACTATTTAAAACCTTCAGTGATTCTACATTATCCGAATAATGAAATCCACACTCTACCACATAAAAGACGTCTTTTATTTCATGATTTTCTCTGAAATGAGCCATGAGTTTCAAATTTGTATGTTACTATTCTGATGTGTAGCACTACAATTTTCTTATTTTTTTTCTATAATTGCAATCAACTTGCTCCTGAACTCTCATTTCCACTCAATAGAGGTAAATATATAACCTGGTCTCTTTAAGGAAATTCTGGGCCTTTCAAGGTAAAAGAGTCTCTTAAGGTTAATTTCTCCATCAGTGTTGCATATAAACTTGGTCAATTTAAAATTCAAACTTACTGTCAGGGATCTTGTCCCCTTGTCCACTTCACAGTCTTTCCTTCTGTCCCTCTCTGTGAACTGCAGGGGAAACGTTCATAACCTTGTGGCATTAGAAGGGGATGCAGAGTCCTGAATTGTCACCAAGGCCAGTTGTGGCCCTAATGTATCTCCATCTGTCCAGTGTCTGGTTCATCTTCTCTCGCAGCTTCTGCTGCTGCTGTGGTTTGCTGTGTCTGTCCACTGAGAATGGGCCTGTATCATTGTTGTCCTGTCCATGGTATTAGCAAGGACCTCTAGTTATAAGGTCCCAAATTTTGTATCCTCCTTGTCTAGACTGCAGGCATCTTTTGTATAATTCAGTGATGTATCTGTCTTCCACTGAGTCATGACTTACAGAAGATAACAAATTCAATCCTCTGAGCAGTGAATTTTACATTTAAGTTTTTAATAAAGAACCCACTTTAACTTTCAAGTGCCTGGGTCTTGTAATCTAAAAACCTACTTTTAAAAACAGTTTCTTTTGAATTGGGCTTCACTTTTTTAGAACCTCTTTTAGAATTTCGAAGCTGAAATAAAAGCTACTTTCATTCCAAGAGTCTAATCTTCCCCAATAAAATAATTGCCTCTAGATAAACAAAAAGCAGGAAGCACAAAGAAATAAGAAAAAAGTAATCAATTATCTTCCTATATATTCTGCACTGTTTGTCTTATATGTACTCTACTTCTTTCCCGAATAATTTCCACTCATCCTTGGGGCAGGTCTTGAAGTAATATTTGTCAGAAAATTCTGATCTCCAAAATGTTGATTACTGCTCCTATGCTTTCCCTTTGCAAATATTTTCCCCATTGTCAGTAATTATCACACTTTTTTGAAGACTCTCTTTAATTAAACATTTAATTCTGATTTATTTTTCCATTTATGAGGTATTTAGAAGTGTGTTTTATTTTACGGTTATCATTCGATATTCTTTTTTTTCAAATTTATTTCTAATTTGATTGCATTTTATTGAGATGGTCTGACAACACTGCTGAGTTGATATTGTGAAATGTATTGAGATTTGCTTGATGGGCTAATATACGTGATAATTTTTTAGATATTCCATATATTCATTAAATTAATATTTAATATTTTCATATTGGGTACAGGGTTTTATATATTGCTCAGAAGAAATATGCAAAATATTTGATAACAATGTTGTGTTGGTCAAACCAGTCGGAAGGTATGTTCAGTCACTCAGAAGAGCTGGGGCCACATACGCCTTACCCAGAGATGGCAGCTGAAATTAGCTCTGAATATAGCGACTAGATAAAGCTTGTTAATTGTGTTGTTCATGTCTTATATATCTTCAGTATCTTTTTGTATGGTTAGCATATAATTATGACTGAGAGGATAGGTGTTGAAATCTCTGTGTAATGGTGAATTTGACAGTTTCTCAAAGTCTTTGTATTCATTTTGTTTTAAACATTGTAAAGATTTTTTAAAACTTTGTATACATTTCAAATGATTATATTGTCCTCGTAAATGAGATCTTTTGTCATCATTTGGCAATCTCCTTATCCTGAATAAGTTGGGTATTTAAGTGTATTTTTTTCTGAAATTTATTGCCTGTATATGCTTTCTATCTTTTTGCAGCATATTTTTACTTTTGGTATTACTCATTTGTTATTCTTATAGATCAAAATTTTGTCAGAATTGTAATTAAATTATAGACAGCTAATATTTTACCACAATATCTGTCCAATTTTTCAAGTCTTTTTTAATTCATATTCTTGCTCATCGCTTTTTAATTTTTCTTAGTTATTACTTTTATAATATTGTGGTAGAAATCTTAAAAGATGCAATCTTTTATTTTGTTTTCTAACTGATATTGGTGTAGAGAAAATATATAGATATTTATGCCTATCTTATCAATTTTACTATATTTTTAACATAATAGTACCACTAGATGATATTTTTATAAATCACTTTTTTCTTTTGTAAAATTTTCCTTTAAGTGATGACCATGATAAAGGGAATCCTTTTTCTTTTTACTGTGTCTTTTTTTTAAAATCTTTAACACTCTTTAAAAAATTTATATTTAGCATGGCACAGATAATATACAAATGATTTAAACATAAAATGTATCAATTTAAGCAAATGTTTAAAGACATTTTATAGCTGTACATCCCTCAAGTGAATTTAATGCTAATCAATTAGCATTAGATAGTTATTTTCTTCTGTGGTTAAATTGTTAAAGTATTTGAGGCCAAGAGGAATTGACTAAAAGTCAGTGCACAATTATTTAAAAGGCATTGTTTGTGTGTGTTGACCTGTAAACATAAGGCAAAATAGACCCGACTAAGTCAAATAAACTTGTTTCTCAGGGCAAGTTAGCTGAGTCCCCTCAAGAAAAAGATAAAACAAATTGAGTGCTTCAATGTGAACAGGGTCTATCAACCGAGGTTACAGGCAGGTATGTCTAAGACAACCCAAGTTTATAAAACAAATTCCTAAAAGGTCAGGTTTATGGCTTCACAGTGAGTCACTGTAAAACCTTCTGAATCCCATAGGGAACCTTTTATTTCAAAGTCAATGTTGGAGTTGTTTGAAGAGACGAGAACCATCTCTGAACCAAAGTTCAGAAAGGATTATAGGTGTTTGAAGTAAACTTCTAGGGGCTTTTCAAAAGTTGAAGAATGGGTATCACAGCTACCTTTTACATAACATCTGCCAGAAACACTATTGAGTTTATCTGTACATAACTAGTACATATTGTCATTAAGGATTTTTATGGACTTTGTGGGAAACCATTGCTGTTTGTTCAAAATAGAGATTTAAATTTGTGATCTTTCAAGTAGACGCCCAAGAACACCATATATTCAGCAATTCTGATGCAGGCTTAGAAAAAGAAGGAGCCAGTTTGCATTTAGAATTTACAAAGTATTTACAGATATTTATAGTGGGTGGTAATGAAGTGGTAATTTTTGCCAATATCATGACTGAAATAGTTTTTATTGTGCTTTTAATTTTCATATTCTGATTAAAGTTAGCTTAGGCAAATTGTCAAATATTTATTAGCAACTTGTGTGTCCTCAACTATGTCACTCCTAATTTGCTGAAATTTTATAATTGATTTTTTATAAGTTTGTTATATGTTCTGAGTATGTTTTCCTTTGTTGGTTATATATAAATTGCATTTATTTTTCCCTAACTTGTGGTTTGTCATTTTCATTTCACTAGAAATTCATAAGTTTTTGTTTTCAAATGGCCAGTGTTTTCCTTAATTGACCTTTTTGTGCTTATATAAAACATTTTTTCCTTTCCTTAAGTTATAAAGATATTCTGCTTTTGTTTCTAAAAGATTATACATTGCTTTTTGTATTTAATTCCTTGATTTATGTGAGTTTCTTTTTCTAAATGGTCATGGTCTTAAATTTTAAGACCTTATAGGTTCCATAGCTTAAAAAGCTATGTACTGCTTTGGATGTTTAAATTTGATATGTGTAATATTTCAGCAAATGTAAGCAGTTGCAAAAAATAAAATTTTTGGTAATTTGTAAAGTTAGTCTATCCAGCAGAGAACTTGTGTCACTTTTTAAAAAGTAGCCAGTGAATCAAAATACTGTGGCAATTTGAAATCCATAATCATCCAGTTAAAAAAAATCAGTAGTAAGAGCTTATTTAACATTCAGAGTTTTTGCCTTGCTTTATGTGTTCAATATTTATATACTTTATGATTACATTTTAATCACATTATATGTAACTGCAACAAAAATATAAATATGATCTGAAATAGTATTTTGAGAATTTTGGCATTTCCAAAGCTATCCACAAGTTAAAATTTTGTCAGGAATTTTTTCATTCCATTTGAGTTAGTGTGAAGTGTGAGCACAAAAATGAACAAAGTGACATAGATATTTATCTGAATAATTATTAAAGATAAGAAGTAAAAATGAGACAAAAGAGGCTTTTTTGTTTTTCCCAATTAGTTCATATATGCCCAGATGATTATTATTTATTGTTAGAATGAGAATTTTTCCTGGTTTTCTTCATTATAGATGTAAATGATGAGACAATTTATCTACTTAATGGAGAGATACAAATGAAAGGAGTTCTGTAATAGCATTGTCACTCAATTTTTAAATTCTTTTCAAATTATATTCCAAATAACCTAGTGGTTTCTCATAAAACCTATTTTTAATATTATATCAGCTGACAACTTGATTACTTCCTCCTTCACTTTTATTGATTGCAAGGAATGGAAGGACCCAACTTTCAAAAAGATTTGTTACCTAGTCATGAAGATCAATCACAAGCTCAGTTTCTAGGAATTATACCTAAAAGGCTTTATGAAGACTTTTCAAAAGATTATTAATTATTCCTTTTGATTCTTTTTCAACATAGAGGAAACCTGGTTACCCTGATACACAAACCATTTATTAGAAGAAAATAGAAATAGAATTGATTTCAATATACCCTTGCCAGTGCAATACCTATTTTAATGAATGCCCCTATCTTATCTCCTGTTTTAAATATATTTGAGTGAGAATTCTGGAGCCACAGTTAACGTGTTTAGTTTATGGGAAATAATAGTCATATAACCTAATTGGCAAAGTCAATCCTTGTCAAGCAAATCAACCACATGAGCTTTACTTTCTATTAGAAAGTAACATAAATATGTTAAGAAGCTCCTCCTTGACAATCATTGAAATTCTAAATTTCAACTCTACAATAGATAGATTCCTAGCATGATTTGTGAGTCTGGTTAAAATAAAGAGCTACACCATCATCAGCGTTTCTTAAATTCTCATTCAGTCTCATTCATCTCTCTCTCTCTTTCTCTCCCTCTGTCTCCCCACCACCAACTCTTTCTTTCTCTTTCTCTTTCTCATTTGTACCATTGGATTTCCCTCCAATAGTGATGCAATAAGTACTTGACAGTTATTTGGGAATAATTTTGGACTTGATCACTCCTGTACTCCATTTGGAATAAATCTGGTGAATAACAGTTTGATATGCAATGAAATGTCACAGTCCTCACGCTAAGCTTTTTCCATGTAAGAGAGAGGAAATAAGACTAGTCTAGGGCAAGAATATGGTGTATAGGTCTATTGATGGAAGCATGTTGATTTCTCCCTTTATCAGGTACTTTGCCAGTTTTATACCACAGGATAATTCTGGATGAGTGAGAAGTATGGCCATCTTATGCAAATGTACAGAAAGGCAAAAGTGAAAAGGGTCATAAAAAGAGGAGACCATAAATGATGCCTCCACTCAAATGTGTTCTCAGGCACATGAAAGAATAGACATTGAAGTTAAAGATCTAGAATTTTTTTCTCTTTAAACTATTTGTGTTTACATAAGACTTAATCAGTAGTTAAGCTCTTAATTTTTATGTAGGCCAAGTTGAAGGTGATTGGTATATGGTGGGTGAGAGGGATTTATTTATCTTCATTTTTCTGTATTTACATCCAGTTGAGGTATCACCATATATTGAATAGGTACCAGTGGTATGCAATGGTAGCTGGGTAAATGATCAGGATTCCATTTATTATCCAAGTGTATGCTTGAGGACCTTCTATACTGTTCTGATGTATTTCCCTGCATCAATACCACAGTGTAATTAACATGGCTTTGTAAAAATACTTGCTATGTAATGTTGCAAAGCAATAACTTTTATTCTCCTCTTAACGTTTTTCCTCCTATTTCAGGAGTTGCTTAGCTATATATATATTTTTAATTTAAACTTCCAGTCAAAACTTATCATTACTTTGTGAGGATCAACAAAAGCCCTGAGAATTTTTTTTTTTTTTTTTTGCGGTACACGGGCCTCTCACTGTTGTGGCCTCTCCCGCTGCGGAGCACAGGCTCCGGATGCGCAGGCTCAGCGGCCATGGCTCACGGGCCCAGCCGCTGTGCGTCATGCGGGATCTTCCCGGTCTGGGGCATGAACCCGTGTGCCCTGCATTGGCAGGTGGACTCTCAACCACTGCACCACCATGGAAGCCCCCTAATGAGAATTTTTTTAATGAAATAAGTTTGAGTTTAATATCAATTGATATATTGTATTTATGATGTCAGATTTTCTGTTTGTGAACATGCCATGTCTCTCCATTTATTCAGTACCTTGTTATTGTTATAAATATTATATTTTTCCCATTAAGTTATTATCCTAGTTTTCAGGGTAATATGCCTAAGTACCATGCATTTCTATTACTATCTTTAATGGTATTTTGTTTGTAAGCACCTATTAATTGAGAAACTATGTGCCAGGTGTCTTTCATAAGTCTCAGCAAAACTGCATGATAATTTTCAGATTTTTAAATTTTATAATTACAGTAGTTAATTCTCAGAGGAGTTAAGCAGCTGGTCAATATTAACTGAAGGGCAGAGATTGGTTTTGAACTTAGAACTAATTTCCAAGTGTCCTTGGCTAGACCTCACTTTCTAGAGAAACTTCAATGTATACAGAGGAGACCAAATGTGAACAAATTATAATGCAGTATATATAGTATCAAATGTGGGATTATAAAAGTATAATTAGAACCCAGAGGAAGACACAATTAATAGTTTTTTCCTTGTTTACACTGGAGGATATTTTATATTAGATATATATAATTACACATTTATAATTATAGATGTGTCAATATAATTTATATAATGTGCATTTATAAATTATGTCAATATAAGTTATATAATATAAATTATGTATTATATCAATATAATTTATATAATTATGTTAATATATACTAAACTATACTATACTAAATTTGCTTAGTATATTTAGTACTAAATACACTAACTTTAGTACTATAAATACTAAATTTGCTTCTGCCTACCTGAGGTTCCATCAGCCTATCAGAAATTTTGCTTCCCTTTTTAATATACTAAATTGTCCTGTATTATTTATGAGCAAACTCAGAGGACATATCCACAGAAAATTCCTAAACAGCCTGCTACCATTTCTTTTTAACTTTATGACTTCAACTTATTTAGCTAGTCACTATGTGTGGGGACAATAGTCCTAATTTTCAGTATTTGTTACAGCTTTGTTCTGAATCATCTTTTCAAGAATGTTTGTATAGCTGAATTTTTGGAAAATAAAGGTGGCATTTTTCTTTGGAGCAGAGGGCAGGTTTGTGTACTCCCCAATATAATAAAGACAGTGTCTCCGTCCAAGGCAAAGGTTGAGCAAGTTTTTGTAAAGCCCATTTAAAAAAAAATTGGCATTTCCCAAGCTTGGGGTTCCTCAGTTACGATGAAAACCCGCTGTTTATGCAGCATCCACCTGGGCTGCTCTACATCACAAGCAGAGACAATGCAAATGTGAGTGAAGTCGCTTGTCTCTGACTCAAGAGTGTCATGTCATTTGCTAACATCTATGAAACTGTTGAAGGCCTACTTTATAGCTTGCGTGTCAGGTAAAATCTCATGCCATTTACTGTTTTTAACAAGGCTCAGAGAAAATAGGTACACGTAGAAATACTACTGGGTATGAATGAGAGTTAATACTATTAATATTATTTTGTAGCATTTTATTATAGATAATTTTTAATTTCTTAGAACTATTTTTTTCTTAACTATTTTATATTCTTATATAGCTTTTGGTACTAAAAAATCTTCATAGTGCAAAAATCCTCTATTTACTCACTTAAAAATATTGCCTTGTCTCTAAATACTGAGTTAGCTATAGTTTAAAGGTTGAATGTTATATTTTACTTATCATGTGTGGTGATTAACTTTTTATAAAAATCTAAAATGGATGAAGACAAAAATAAAAATAAGCATGATCATTTCAAGTAGAGTTTTCCATATATTTTTATACAGCCTTTTTTTTTTTTGGGATACGCAGGCCTCTCACTCTTGTGGCCTCTCCCGTTGCTGAGCACAGGCTCCGAACACGCAGGCTCAGCGGCCATGGCTCATGGGCGCAGCCGCTCTGCGGCATGTGGGCTCTTCCTGGACCAGGGCACGAACCTGTGTCCCCTGCATCGGCAGGCGGACTCTCAACCACTGCGCCACCAGGGAAGCCCTATACAGCCTCTTTTACACACATATTTTGGTCATCTAACTGAGCTCATTCCTCAAATTTTATTATTAAAAATTCATTTATGCCATACCTTATTTCAGAAAATATGAGTTTAATAAGAACTCATTGTCAGTTTTATATTAGGCTTTTCCGACTAGCTACCATACCATAAGTATTTTAGTATGCAATTTAAATGGTTATTAAAAGTTTTTTAGCTGGTGCACTTTATCAATTGGATACACAATAATTTATTTAGTATTTTCTTCTCATTGGAAATTTTATCTGTTCTATTTTTCACCCTATATACATAACATTGTCATGATCACTTTTATGCATAAATATTTATTCACAAATACAGCAAAATGAAAGAATAGATTCCCAGAAGTAAAACTGCCTGTTCAAATTTTGATTGTAGTTAAGAACTTCGGTTTATAGTTTAACATTTATTCAGAAACCTTGTGCCATTTGACTTTTGGTGTTAAAATAAATCTCAATAATATGGCAGGTGAAATGTAGAGGTTACACTTGGCTTTATTTGGGTTTTCAGTTTGGGAGGTTAATCATGAAAAGTAGATTAGTCAGTCATTTATTTATATGTACAGTTTTTCAAATTGTCTGCCCAGGTTTTTCCAGCTGTAATACTATTCTATTTCTCTCCACTGTGGTCAATTTCTGTCCCATAGGACTCCATAAATTATTGAAGAGATAAAGGAATTGCGTACTGAAAAAAATCCCATTTATTCATCCTTGTAGCCACATATCCCTGAACAGCATATACATTTTGTGTTCAGATACTTTTGCTCAGCATAGGGTCAGTGAGAATCATTCGTGTTATGGCATATTGTTGTCAGTGTTTTGTTATGTTTTACTGTTGATTAGTCCATTGTCTGTATATACGTATTTTCAGTATTTATAAGCATAATAATATTAACATCATAATAATAACTAGCAATCATAATATTTTGAAGTCCATTGTCATAATTGTGCTGTTCCAAAAAAAGGTAATTACTTCTAGTTCTATATTCCTTTAATTCCAGAACTTGGTTTGAGTCTTGAGTATTCATGTTGCATTCAGCAGAAATTTTTCTAACTCAGTGTACGTAGACAGTTCTACTTTTAAACTTACTTTTGGGTAAATTGTCAAATCAAACATTTTAGGTAGATAATGTCTCCTTCTAATGCAAAGGTTGAGCAGGTTTTCTTAAAGCCCATCATAAACAGTTGGAGTTTCCTAAGTTTGGATTCCTCAGTTATGATAAAAACCCAGATGGGCAGCATCTACCTGGGCTGCTCTGCATCACATGGGAGAAACAGTGTAAATATGAGTAATCAAGTCCTTTGTCTCTGACCCACAAGTATCATGTCATTTGCCACCATCTACGAAACTGTTGAAGGCTTACATGGAATTCTACACTGTTTGCTATGGACTGAATGTTTGTGCCTCCCTCCCCAAAATCACATGTTGAAACCTAATCGTCTGTGTGAGGGTGTTTGGATGTGGGGTCTTTGGGAGGTGATTAAGTCACTTCAGGAGGTGATTAGAAATGGGATTAGTACCTTTATAAAAGAGACCCCAGAGAGCAGCCTTGTCTCTTCTGCTATGTGAGGTTACAGCAAAAAAGTGGCCATCTGTGAAATAGGAAGCAGGCTCTTACCACACACTGAATCTACCAGTGCCTTAATCTTAGACTTCCCAGAGTCCAGAACTATGCAAAATCAATTTTTGTTGCTTATAAGCCACCCAGTCCATGGTATTCTGTTAGAGCAGCCTGAATGGACTAAGATACTGTTTAATCTTTACTAGCAAAAAGGGCTCATGTAATCCTAAATGTTTCCAATTAGCATAGCCAATTAAAGCTGGGTAAAGGGCAGGTTTAGCAGATAACCCCTATAAAAGACAAACACATAATCCTTTCCCAGGTTGTAGCCATTCCAAATATGCATTCAGGTAAAGGTTACTTAGTCCCTGAAAAATCTCTCCTGTCACACTTTGCAGTTTGTAACTTTACATTTGTTCCCTTTTGTATCCCAGCTCTAAACCCACACAGCTTCAAGTTACAATCTTTTAGCACTGTTCTTATCTTTCATAATATTTACTGTCCATTGTACACCAGCATCTTAACATTGTAAGAAGTTATGCATGTCACCTGTAGGCCACTTCACCCAAATCACTGCCCATTTCCTGAGGTCCCCTGATGGTAGCAGTTATTTCTGTAATGCAACAGAATGGGTTGTGCTTCTGGTTTGCCATATTGCTAGAGTGAGGAAATTCCAGAGGTTTCCAGTAGGCATTCCTATTATTTTGGCTATTTCTCCATGGGTCAGAGAGCCAATATGGAAATTCTAAAAATTGTGAAATACGTCTATCTCAAGGATACATTCAGAAAGTAACCACATGATGGGTCACTACCTGATCTTACGGCAAGTTCAGTTTGGACCAAGACTCCATCTATCACCTGACACCAAAAATACACACTTTGCCTAATGAGCTGCAGTGACAATTTGGTGGTCAGGAATTAATGTCATTTCAGCACCAGTGTCTATTAATCTTTGAAAAGTCTCAGTATTTCTCCCCATTGCACAGTCATTCTAATAAATTGTCGTAAGTCCTTTAAGGGGAAGGCTTAGAGGAAGACTTATGTTCTATACTGTGATAGTGCTGCAGGATCCTTCCTCAAATGGGCCTGGCTTCTCTTTTTATTTTTAATAGACAATTTTTTAACAGTTTTACGCTTATAGAAAAAATTACACAGATAGTACAGACAGTGCCCATATACCCTCCCATAGTTTCCCCTATTATTAACATATTAGTGTGGTTCCTTTGTTATAATTAATGAATTAGTATTGATACATATTTTTATGAACTAAAGTCCATACTCTATTCAGATTTCCTTTGTTTTTACTTTTCTGTTCCAGAATCCCATCCCAAATAACACATTACATTTAGCTCTGTATGTGTTTAAGTTCCTCTTGAGTGGGACAGTTTCTCAGAATTTCCTTGTATTTGATGACCTTGACAGTTTCTGGAGTACTAGTTGGGTATATTCAGGATATTTTATTGGAATTCGTCTGATGTCTTTTCATGGTTAGAATGAAGATATGGATTTGGGACAGAGATCACAGGAGAAACACCCTTTTGTCACTCATGTAAAGGGTACACACATCAACATGATTTATCTATGTTGATAGTGCCCTTGATTACCTGACTGAGGTAGTATTTGTCAGGTTTCTCCACTACAAAGTACTGCCTGCCCCATTTCATGCTACCCTCTTTAAGAGGAAGTAACTATGTATAGCCCACACTTAAGGAGTGGGGAGTTATACTACTCCTCAAGGATGGGATGGAATATCTATACAGATTATTTAAAATTCATCTCCATGGGAGGTTTCTGTTTTCTCTCTTCTCCCATATGAACTCATGGATAATTATTTGATACTTTGGGTTAGAATCCAATACTGCTTTATTAATTGTCGCTCAAATTGTTCTAGCTTTATCCACTGGAAACTCTTTCAGGTGGCTCCTGTGTGCCTTTGCCATTCTCTAATCATTACAAGTTTTTGCGCAATTCCCTACTTGATAGCATTACAAGATGCTGCAGACTCATCTTGTATATTTCCCACATCAGTCTGATCAGCCATTTCTCAAAGAAGCTCTAGGTGTGTGTGTTGCTGCTGAAGTATCGTAGCTTCTAGTCCTTTTTAGCACACAGAGCAAAGAAATATATGCATGTATACTAACCTGTGCATAGACACATATCTGTAAATATTTATATATGAACCATATGTATCTATATTAAGTTAAACATGAGTTCTTACTGTCTCCAACTCTGACGTTTCACCTCATGGATCATTCTAACATCTTCTGCTTGCTTAACTATGAATTTGCACTCCAACAGTAAGGAACCTGGCTCTCACAATCCCCCATCCATTTACTTTGTTGGTCAATACCAGCATAACAATTGGTCTGTGTCCAGCGGTATCAGAATTGTTGCCTGTACCTCCATGGAGGACAATGTTTTCAAGTAACAGAGATTATGTGCAGCCCCTTTTGACTTTATTCTTATATACTCCATTCATTTCCAAAGTTACTTCAATCAACACTTTTCCCCCAACTCCCTTTAATGTGGTTGTTTAATTCATGTGTAGTACAGGTAGATTCTCTTGTCCCAGTCTGCATTCTTTCTGGTGATCCCACAACACCCTAAATGTTCTTTTCTTTTAAATTATACACCCAAAGGTTCTCTTCACTATTAAGTTCTAAGGATGTGGACAAATGTTTCTTTCACTTAGCAGTATATATTTAGAGGTCCTCCATGTCTTTTTATGGCTTGATAGCTCATTTCTTGTTATTGCTGAATAATATTCCATTGTATCGTAGTACCATGGTTTACCCATTTATCTTTTAAATAACATCCTGCTTGCTTCCAGTTTGGGGTGCTATTGACACTTTAAATACTTCACTCTTCTTTTTTATTTTTTGCATGGTTTCTGATGTGAAGTCCGATTATTTCTTAGCCTTATTTAACTATTGGTAAGGTGTGATTTTTTTCCTCTGCTTTTTTCAAGATTTTCTTACTGTCTTTGGTTTTCTGCAGCTTGAATATGATATGACTAGATGCAAAATTGTTGATATATATCCTACTTGGTGTTCTGTGAGCTTCCTGGATCTGTGGTTCGTTGTCTTTAATTAATTTTAGAAAGTTCTCCATCATTAGTACTTCAAATATTTCTTCTCCACATTTCTCTCTTTCTTCTTCTTCTGGTATTCCTGTTACATAAATATTACAGGCATACCTCATTTTATTGTTCTTGGCTTTATTGTGCTTCACAGATAATATGTTTTTTACAAATTGGCACTTTGTGGCAACACTGCATGGACCAAATCTATTGGCACCATTTTCCAAAAGCATTTGCTTACTTTATGTCTCTGTGTCACATTTTGGTAATTCTTGCAATATTTCAAACCGTATTATTATTTTTTTTACCATCTTTATTGGAGCATAATTGCTTTACAATGGTGTGTTAGTTTCTGCTTTATAACAAAGTGAACCAGCTATACATATACATATATCCCCATATCCCCTCTCTCTTGCGTCTCCCTCCCTCCCACCCTCCCTATCCCACCCCTCTAGGTGGTCACAAAGCACTGAGCTGATCTCCCTGTGCTATGCGGCTGCCTCCCACTAGCTCTCTATTTTACATCTGGTAGTGTATATATGTCCATGCCACTCTCTCACTTCGTCCCAGCTTACTCTTCCCCTTCCCCCGTCCTCAATTCCATTCTCTACGTCTGCGTCCTTATTCCTGTCCATTTGTTTTGGTGATCAGTGATGTTTGATGTTAGTACTATGAGTCGCTGAAGGCTCAGATGCTTGTTAGCATTTTTTAGCATGTAAGTATTTTTTAATTAAAGTATGTACAAATTTTAGATATAATGCTATTGTACACTTAATGCCTTTATAATTTTATATGCAATGGAAAACCTAAAAATTTGTGTGACTTGCTTTATTGCAATTCTTGCTTTATTGTGGTGGTCTGGAACCAAACCTGCAATATCACTGAGGTCTGCCTGTACACCTTTTGTAATTATCCCACTCTTCTTTCATTTTCCTTTATGGTTTTCTTTTCAATGTTTTTTCTCCCTGCATATCAGTCTAGGAAGTTTTAACTGATTTATGTTGAAGTTCACTGATTCTTATTTTGGCTAAGTCCAGTCCATTCATGAGCCCAAAACAAATGCATTCTTTATTTATGTTCAAATGTGTTTGATTTCCAGCATTGCTTTTGATTCTTTCTTGGAGTTGCCATTTCTCTTTTATAACCCCCATTTATTCTTGCATGCATCCACTTGCATACCTTCATTAGAGTCCTTAACATAGTAATCATAGTTACCACAATTAAGTTTCCTGTCTGATAGTTCCAGTCTGTGTAATATTGGAGTTTGGTTCAGATGACCGTTTTGTCTCTTCAGACTATGTAGTTTTGGCTTTTAGCATTCCTTGTAATTTTTTATTGAAAACCACACATGAAATATCAGGTAATTGCAAATGAAGTAAATAAGTCTTAAGTGAGAGGCTTTTTGTTAATCTGGGTAGAGTTAGGCTCTGTTTAATGTTTGCTGTAGTTTTTGATACCAGATGTATCAAAAACTTGGCTCCCTGTTGAATATTATTTGACTGTATATACAATGGTTTATTTCTGGTCTCTCACTTCTGTTCCATTTGGTCTATGTGTTTATCTTTATGCCAGTACCATACTGATTTTATCACTATAGTTTTGTAATGTACTTTGAAAGGAAATGTGATGACTCCAGGTTTGTTTTCTTTTCTCAAGAATGCCTTGGCTCTTCAGGGTCTTTTGTGGTTCCACATGAATTAGTTCTATTTCTGTGAAATATACCATAAAATTTTTGATAGGAATTACGTTGAATCCATTGATGGCTTTGAGTAGTATGGGCATTTTAACCATATTCTCCTCTGTGAAAATCTTTCCACTTATTTGTGTTTTCAATTTCTTTCATCAAAGTCTCATAGTTTTCAGTGTATAGATCTTTCATCTCCTTGCTTAAATTTATTCCTAAGTGTTTTATTCTTTTTGATACTGGTGTGAGTGGGATTGTTTTCTTTATTTCTTTTTCAGGTATTTGTTGTTACTGTATAAAAACACAACTGATGTTTGTTGATTAGTTCCAACAGTTTTTTGGTGGGGTCTTTAAGATTTTTCTATATATAAGAGCTCATCTGCAGAGGTACTTTTATTTCCTTTGTAATTTGGATGCCTTTTATTTCTTTCTCTTGCCTGATTGCTCTAGCTAGGAATTCCAATACTATATTGAATAGGGTTTGTGAGAGTGGGCACTCTTTTCTTGTTCCTGACCTTAGAGGAAACAGTTTCAACCTTTCACTATTGAAGTTTCTAGCAGTAAACCCCATGAATGTGTCAGGACATCACTAAGACTAGGCTCCCACTAGTTTCTTACTATAAACCTAGTCTCCATTTAATCTCCAGCAACTTGTCAAAATTGCTACTTAAATGTTCCTACCAATTCTTGGCTGTAGCAGTTTGTACTCCAAGTGAGCTAGCTGATCTAAGCTCTGATTCTCTATATTTTCCTGTCCTTTCAAATTTGGGGTTGTCAGTTTGACCTGTGACATCAGTTCTCTGATGGGCCTACAAAAAGTTGTTGATTTTCATTTGTTCAGCCTTTTTTTTCTTGTTGTAAGAATCATACAACAAGATTTCTAAGCTTGATTGGATGCATAACTGAAACTAGTAGACCTAGACAGATTTTTAAAAATAAGATAACACTCTGTCTTCCACTTTAGTCAAGAGGTTTTAGGCTTATTTTGTGACTTAAGTCTCAAGGTTAGGTTAGATGTCATGATTCTCTATTCCGGCAACTTATGTGGGGATTTGGTCAACAAACATCATTGCTGGTGATGATTTTTCAGTTATATAGATCAAGCAATATTATAGTATGTTGATCATCTCTTTTATTCCTTGGGACAATATGATCAATTAGCCAGCTCCAGAGATCCCAGAAAGCCAAAATATTCTGATTAATGGTATGATCCTACTGTTCTTCATGGTAAATAAACTCCTCCTTTTTGATGATTATGTGCTGCCACTTGGCTTCTGCTACAGTGTGATCCAATTATCCCAAACGAAATCAGGGAGCACATTTCAGGAGCAGCATCCCCTCATGGTCATTCCTGACCCACAAAGGAAAACAACCACAATTTTTTCAAGGATATAGGTGTTCCTCTCACTATGTGTATCTCATGAGCATAGTTATGGGAATATCTTCTTGACATTCTTATGAGATGTAATTGGGGGTTTTATGAGATGTAATTGGGGGTTGGTATGAAGGTTGCAGAAATTAAATACATCCCAACCTTCGTGTCTCCTGATGTTGTTTGACTCTTTTCTCCACATGATGCCTGGGAAGATCTATTATATCAATCTCACTAAAGGTATGTTATCTTGAAATCCAAGTTTCAGTCAACAAAGCAACTAGTTGGAGCTATGTTCAGCTGCATAAGATAACACATTAAATCAAGAATCTCTACTAAGGGCATGTCCTAGTGTTTTATTCTAGCCTTCTCAGTCTAGCACCCTTAGAATCCATTCTCACACCAGTTCCCAAGGTTTCTTTTGACATATATTTGCAAAATATTGGAATTGTTTTGTGTGTAAGCTATTTCCTCCTGCATCATAGTATGTGTCTGGCTTTCTGGATCATGCCGATATTTGACTTTAGCTATGGGTCTCTATGCCAACAGGCGGTGATGGTGGTAGGCTTAAGGAAAATTATTACCTCGTTATAAGATATATGCTCCAGGTAAGGTTAACAGAGTTTTCAGCAAAGAGAGGCAAGTCTCTTTAGACACAGATGGACAGCTACTTCCACTGGCAAGGAGGCTCAGGGTGACTGAATGCACAGATTCTCAGTGTCAGTGGAGCCCATCAAATACCTTCGTTCTAAAGGTCATGGCCCTTATGCTTCCCAATCAAAGTCCTAACTTTCATATGAGAAACTGAGCAAGACTATACATTAAATCAGCATTCTAATTCTATAAGTAGCACACTTAAAATTTGTGTTTAATGGTAAAAAATTTGGCTCTGTGGCTGCAAAAAATAAGAGATTATTCTGCTTCTACAGTGGAAGTTATCTGGTTCTGAAATCATGACTTGAGCTGATAATTTAATAATCAGAGCTCCCTAGGAACTTGCTTCCATTGTCTTATCACAACAAACCACAAGTAAACATCTTGATTCATTTTGATGCCAGTATACACCATAGATTATTATTATCCCATTTTCCATAAACAAGATGTTCAGCAACACCATGACTAAACCAATCCAAAAATTCTGTAATTGAGAGGCAGTCTCCTAGGACCGCTGGTGGTATCAGTCAGGGTCCTAATACAAGGCAAAAACTATCCTAATAGTTTAAACAGGCAGAGATTTACTAAAACATGACTTCCTTAGTGAAGCATTCTTTTAACACCCTATTTAAAAATGCAACCTCATGTACTGCCTAGATACCACTTGCTTTATTTTCCTCCAAAATTCTTACTGCCACTTTTTAAAATTGATATTTTATTGTTAAGTCTTATATGTGCTTTATTACACTAAAATGTAAGCTCCACAATTTCAGAGATGTTTGTCTGTTTTGTTCATTGCATTATTCCCGTCACCTAGAACTGTACCTGTGAAATGGCAATTCTTGGGAAACATTTGTCAAAGGAATTGAGCAAACTCCATTCAAAATGAAGAAAGAGTGCCTCCTATATAAAGGAGGGGGGGGTTGTATTTCCTTTTCAGAATTAGGACAAATTATAATCCCAATATGTTTAAAAGACATAAGAGATACATATGTATTTTTAGAAGCCTGATAAGATGCTTTCATGAGAGGTTATTCTAAGAAAAATGATGTTACCTTTATGAATGATTTTTAGCTTTAAACATTAAAAGCACTTTTTGGGGCTACACAAAACTTTTCCTTTACCATTTGAGAAAAAGGAAGAGACTTTTTAAAAATCATTTTTAAATTATTCATATTAGTAATAAAATTGAAATGTGGTAAAGAGCTGATGATATGGCAATGAAGTTATACATTTAGGGAATGTTTATATGCTTTTAGCTTCACTAAACAAACTAATATTTCTGACATTGAAAATTAATATGTTCTTACATCTACTTGAGAAAAAGTATTCCATCTGCACATTGGTTATATTTGTCTTTTCCACTTATGTCCTGGCCTTCTTGCCCAGGGCAAAAGGAGTAAAAAGAGCTAGAAATGGTATTTATTACAAAGAGTAACCAACCATAAAGACTATAATTGAACCCACAAGTGTAGTCATTACATGATTAATTACTTTGGCAAATCAGCCTCCTACATATATCATAAAAATATTTGAAGGAGCTAGAAGAGAATGTACAAAAACCAAGTTTGTCATGAATGAGCAAAATCCCTGCCATCCGTGGCTTGTTTTCAGTATTTCTTTGTTTTCACCACTGTTCCTCCCTCTAATCCTCTGTATTAATGACATTTTAAGATAAATGCTTTGATGATTAAGTAGTAGCAATACTAGAATAGGCTGAGGTGAACATATTTTCAAGTTTTTGTCACACACACAAAAGATTAAACTCGACGGTTTATTTGGCAACTTACATGTCTATTGTTGTTTGATAGATTACTGCTCTCATTTCTAACATTTTTATAATGCTTCAGTTTAGTAGATAATATATCAAAATAGTTTCTTTCTCATGTTAAAAATATATTCAATACCATATACAAGGCTCTAGAAAAATAGTGTAGAGAATGGTCAGATGTGGTGAAAACTGAGATGTCTTCCTTTGCTCTGGTTGTTCTCATGCCTGGATAAAGCCTAGAATTTCTGAAGCTGTCCTATAACCTTGAGAAGAATCACCTGGGGGTGTAGGGAACCATTATACTTGAGATGGCAGATCAGAGATGTGAGAAGAACCCAGACCATGGATGATATTATTAAACTATTGGGACAAGTAAAGGTAGCATGTGTTCTGAATTTGAACATTGAGTCTCCTCAGGCTCATTCTCTTGCTCAAAAACCTGTAATGTCACTTAGGTTGCTTCCATGTCCTGGCTATTGTAAATAGAGCTGCAATGAACATTGTGGTACATGACTCTATTGGAATTATGGTTTTCTCAGGTTATATGCCCAGTAGTGGGATTGCTGGATCGTATGGTAGTTCTATTTTTAGTTTTTAAGGAACCTCCATACTGTTCTCCATAGTGGCTGTATCAGTTTACATTCCTAGCAATAGTGCAAGAGGGTTCCTTTTTCTCTGTACCCTCTCCAGCATTTATTGTTTGTAGATATTTTGATGATGGCCGTTTTGACCGGTGTGAGATGATATCTCATTGTAGTTTTGATTTGCATTTCTCTAATGATTAATGATGTTGAGTATTCTTTCATGTGTTTGTTGGTAATCTGTATATCTTCTTTGGAGAGAAATGTCTATTTAGGTCTTCTGCCCAGTTTTAGATTGGGTTGTTTGTTTTTTTGATATTGAGCTGCATGAGCTGCTTGTAAATTTTGGAGATTCACTTTGTTATAAAGCAGAAACTAACACACTATTGTAAAGCAATTATACTCCAATAAAGATATTTGTAGGTTTTTTTCATTTTTTTAATGTCCCTTATTACATCTGTACTGTTATTAAAATCATTTAACTTTACCATTATAAAAAAACAGGAAGGTACTTTGGCCTTACTTTTCACAATATAACTCAGAGTGAATTTTATTTAGTCTCATCCTTCCAATCAAACTACTTATATTCATCTAAAATTGCACTGAAATGTATAATATTTGTGCTTTGATTGAAACACCCATTGGATGGTATACTATTCCTCTTATCTATTTGGTAAGATTGTGAGTATCCACTTCAATAACACTCAGAACCCTTTCCAAAGATGCTTACTCCAGGACTGGGGAGCTCCTTCAAGCTGGGTCATATAAGTTCCCCCTTGGATTTTAGAAATGACTTTAAAAAGTTGTACTCAATCTTATTATTCCAATAAATCACAAAAATATATCTTTGGAGCATTGGTAATGATGATTTCCTTCAGAAAGATTTAAGAAACTGTGGGCATTTGTGTTAACTGAAAGCAAGATAAATTAGCCCTGCAATGGGAAAATAATACAGCAATTTGAAAGAGAACATTACACATTACTGTCACATGTTGAAATCATGTTACACATTGAAAAGAGAAAGCAGAAAAAATGTAAGGGCAATATGACTGAATATGAAACAATTTTTTATTTTACGTTTTTTAACTATTGAGGAATAATTGATGATATAAATTTGTATATATTTAAAGTGATTTGATATACATATACATTGCAAAATGATTACAAAGATCAAGATAATTAACACATATATCATCTTACATGGGTAACATATAGTTAAAATAGGTAATTCTTTTTTTGTGTAGTGAGAATGTTTAAGATCTACTCTCAACAACTTTCAAGTATACAATACTGTATTATTAACTATAGTCACTATGCTATACCATAGGTCCTCTTCTTCTAACTGTAAATTTGTGTCATTTGACTTCCAACACCCTATTTCCCTCACCCCCCAGCCACTGGCAACCACCATTCTATGTTCTGTTTCTATGAAATCAGCTTTTTTTTCTGTATGATACCACATATAAGTGATACCATACAGTATTTGTCTTCTTCTTTCTGGATTATTTCAATTAGCATAATGTCATCTAGATACACCCAGGTTGGTGCAAATGGCAGAATTTCCTTTTTTATGACTCAATATCCCATTATATATACATATATATATATATATACACACATAGATATTCATATGTGTATATACTTATATGCACAGGTATGCACGCACACACACATACCATTGAAGGACATTTAGTTTTTTCTATATCCTGGCTATTGCGAATAATGCTGCAGTAAACATGTACAGATAACTCTTCGAGATGCTAATTTCTATTCCTTTGGATATATACCCAGGAGTGAGATTACTGGATCATACGGCAGTTTGATTTTTAATTTTTTGATTAAAAAATCCATTTTCCCTAATGGCTGTACCATTTTATGTCCCCAACAACATTAGATAAGAGTTCCATTTCTCTACATCCTTGCCAGCATTTGTTATCTCTTGTGTTTTTTATGATAGCCATCCTAACAGGTGTGAGGTGATATCTCATTGTGAGGTTTTGATTTGAATTTTCCTGATGATTAGTAATGCTGAACACCTTTTCATATACATCTTGGCCATTTGTATATCTTCTGTGGAAAAATACTTATTCAGGTTCTTTGCCCATTTAACTTGGATTATTTATGGTTTTGGATATTGAGTTTGTTATATATTTTGGATATTAACCTTTGCTCAGATATGAACAGGCACATAGGCTAGTGGAATAGAATAGAGAGCCCCGATATAAGCCCACACATTTATGGTCCACTAAGTTTTGACAAGGGTGCCAGGAACACACAATGAGGTAAGGGTAGTCTCTTCAATAAGTTGTGTTGAGAAAAATGGATATGCACATACAAAAAACAACAGCAACACTGGACTTTTGTTTTACACCACTTACAAAAGTAAACTTGAAATGAATCAAAGACTTAAATATAAGACCTGAAACCATAAACTAGAGGAAAACTTAGGAAAAGAAAATCCTTGACATTAGCGTTAGCAATAAAATTTTTTGCATAAGATATCAAGAGAATGGGCAAAAAAACAAAACCCCCCAAAACCCTAAAATAAATGAGTGGGACTGCATTAAACTAAAGAGCTTCTGCACAGTAAAGGAAAACATAAATACATTGAAAAGGCAATCTACAGAATGAAAACAATTTTTAAATAAAGTCAAAACACACCTTCTAAAACAGAATATATTCATTACAAAAAAGACAAATAAACCTCAAAGGATTTGCCCAAGAGTTAATTAGGCATAACTATGAATAGAAATGACAGATTTTTGAGGAAATCACCAAAATGCAGCACAAAGATAAAAATACATGAAAATATCAAAGTGTCTTAAGAGAAAGCTAAAGAAAAAAAAGGAATAAAGCAATAGGAGTTGAGGAAGAAGTAAATACAGATTGGGGAAAAGTCAATATTTAAAGAGAAATTGGTATATGCATTATACAATGCTGAAAAAAACCAAACTTTTCAGATTGAAAAAACATATCAAGTCCTGAGCAAGATTAATAATGTGTTTGCCACTGTAAAAGAATAATGGTAAAACAGAAAATCAGTGGCAAATCTGAATAGCTACCACAGAGAAAATACAGATTACACTGAAGAAAATAAACTTGGGTTCACGATAGCCTTCAAATTATTAATAGAAGATGGCAAAAGGTCATGAAATATGTCCAAAGTGTTGTAAAAAATAATTTCTTACCTAGAATTTTACATCAGAGGAAAACAGAAACATTTAGATGAACAAATACACAAAAGGTGTAGTTTCCTGAGGATAATTTTGAAAGTACTAAATATACTCCAGTTAAAGTGAAATTAAACCCAGAAAGGACTGGAAAACTAAAACTATTAATGAATTAAAAAAAATGCCTAACATGTTGGAATGTATAAACTATAACTGACTGTAAAACCATAAATAATACTGGGTGTTCAGGGTTGAAAAAAAGTCAAAGATTTCAGCTTTTGTAAAATTATATTTTAGATATTGTGATTATTTCTCCTATAAAAGAGTACATAAAATACCAGTTAAATTACTTTAAAAAATATTTTAAATTCATAGCTGAAATTGTAACAAAGGAAAAGAAATCTAAAGTGTCTGAAGTAAGAAACATCTGCAGTCCAGAAACTATTACATTTCTTAAAAATTTAGAACATGTTTACAATAAATAAAAAAGAGCAGAGTGAGATATGAAAAGCAGACATTTCTTTCTTCCTCTATGATCATGTAGACTTCTGCCTGCTTTATCAGTGCAGTGAATACATCTCCAATCTTGTTAGAATTGTTGTAATTTAAAGTTTTTTATTTTATCATCTTTCCCCATGTTAATGAATTAGTTTTTAAAACTTTACTATATTTTGACCACCTAGAGGGGTGGGATAGGGAGGGTAGGAGGGAGATGCAAGAGAGAGGGGATATGGGGATATATGTATACATATAGCTGATTCACTTTGTTATACAGCAGAAACTAACACAGCATTGTAAAGCAATTATACTCCAATAAAGATGTTAAAAAAAACTTTACTATATTTAATTTTTTTTCCTTTGCTGTGCTCATCATTGTTTTGAATAGTCTATACATTCTTTCTGGGTTTTTTTGTAGCTGATGTTCTTTCATTAATAGTTTTTAAAATAGTGGTTTACACATAGAACATTTTCTCAGTATTTGTTTTGAAAATGTCTTTATTTTGCTCACAGTCTTATAATTTTGATAGATATAAAATTTCTGGTAGAGTTATTTTTTTAAAAAATACTTTGAAGAGACTCTGCCTTCTGGCGCTTTCACTGTATTCACTAGAAATAAGTCTAAGATTAATCTAGTCATTGTCCCTGTGTAGATAATCTTTTAGTTAGCTGGTAGCTTTTAAGATTGTATCTATTCTTGATCATTTTTGCCTCAATATTAAGTATGTAGATGTGGATTTACTTTTTTATTCTTCACTGCTTAGTAGTCAAGGACCATTTTAGATTTGCCACCAGTGGGATCATTCTAAGCCAAGTATTTTACAATGATTTCAAGGTTTACTTATGAAATTAAGCTGCTGTCATCCACTATGGCATGTAACTTAATAGCACATCATTATTAGTTATTCTATCTTCCTTCCCTGTATTATTTTCCTTTGCCATCACCAGAATTTCCTTTATCTTACAAAGTAAGCTACTTACACCTGAATCCTCTTTCTGGGGAAACAGAGTCTAATAGACATGGTAATAAGTAACATTTTTTGCTAACTCACCTTTTCTATAACCACTTACTATGGAAGTTCCCCAGTTCTTTGTACATGGCTTCCCCCTTCCACTGTCTCCACTCATGTTCCTGGTTATATTATCCGGTCCTTGGCTTTGAATACCATTTAAATTATCTCCAAAACCCAGATTCTTCCTGAACCCTAGACTCATATCCCAACTGCCTATATGATATTTCCACTTGGAAGGAAACACATTAAGCTTAGCATGTCTAAAATTGAACTCCTGAATTCCTCCAATGAACAAAATCACTTTACTGCTCCTCCCTTTCCAGTTTCTGAACAGTCAGTCCTTCCAATTGCTCACACCAAAACTCTGGAGATATTCTTTTTTAAATTTTTATTTTTTAAGTTAATTTTTATTGGCGTATAGTTGCTTTACAATGTTGTGTTGGTTTCTTGCTGTACAGCAGAGTGAATCAGTCATACATATACATATATCCACTCTTTTTTTGATTTCCTTCCCACTTAGGTCACCACAGAGCATTGAGTAGAATTCCCTGTGCTATACAGTAAGTTCTCATTAGTAATCTATTTTATGTCAGTCCCAATTTCCCAATTCATCCCACCCCCTCCTTCCCCCGTTGGTAACCATACGTTTGTTCTCTACAACTGTGACTCTATATCTGCTTTGCAAATAAGTTCATCTCTACCATTTTCTAGATTCCACATATAAGTGATTATTGCGTGATGTTTTTCTCTTTCTGACTTACTTTACTCTGTATGACAATCTCTAGGTCCATCCACATCTTTGCAAATGGCACTATTCCATTCCTTTTTATGTCTGAGTAATATTCCATGGTGTATATGTACCACATCTTCTTTATCCATTCCTCTGTCGATGAACATTTAGGTTGCTTCCATGTGCTGGCTATTGTAATTAGTGCTACAATGAACATCGGGGTGCATGCATCCTTTCTGGAGATATACTTAATACGTGTTCTCTTACCACTGCACCCAGTGCTTTCTTCTCTACTTTAAAACTATATCCAGAATCTGACCACTTCTCCACTACTCCTAGTACCACCCTGATCCAAGCCACCATTTCTACTGCCTACATTCATACAAGAGTGTCCTAACTAGTCTCCATGCAACCATGCTTGCTCTATATTCCATTTCTGTAGAACCTACAGAAATCCTTTGAAGACATGAGTATGATCATATTACTTCACTGGACAAAATTCTTCACTGGCTTTTCACCTCACTCAAAAAATTCCAAAAACTATATAATATCCTGCAAGTCTCTATCAAATGAGGGCCTCCATCATCTCTGACCTCCCCTCCTGTACTCTCCCCTCTTATTCACTCTGCACTCATGGTGCTTTGGCCACAGTGTTTCTCCTTCCTGGAAAGCTCTGTTCCCAGATATCCTAATAGCTGCCTCTCACCTCCTTCAAGCATTTTAACAAATATCACCTTTTTTTATGGATGACCCTAGATAAAATTGCCAACCACTTCCACCCTATTCACATGTATTTTATACCCATTACCCTATGTTTGCTTTTTAAAGCATTTATTACCTATTAATATAATAGATCTTTAAATTATTTACTATATTTAATATATTGTGTCTCTCCACCAAATAGAATGTCACCTACCTTAGCCAGAGATTTTTGTGTTTTATTTATAATCTAACTCAAGCACCTAGAGGAGCTCATGATACCTAATGGATGATCAATAAATATTTGAATGTGTGTGTGTATGTGTGTGTGTGTGTGTATTTCCATGAAAATTTCTGAAAGGATAAATAAGTAGCTATTGGTGGATAAACTTAAGTGCATTTTATAGCAGGAGAATGAAGCCATAGAAAGAAGTATATGAGCATCTAGGATGAAATAATAGGTTCCCTAATGTACTAGCAGAAGTGGGAAGGGATCACATGAAGTCCATTGACCCAAAATGATGAATTTTCAGGCAGAGACTGCCCAAGTTGAGTTTAGAGTGTATATAAATGTAATCATTAAAATACACACAGTGTCTGATACACAAGGGCCAGTTGATAAATGTCAGTTAAAATGAATAAAATATCCTAATATCATAGTCTCATAAGTTGTGGTACTGGGTTACAGGTTAAACCCAAAAAATAAAAAAAGCAATAAAACTGTCAATTTCCTGATCACATGAAAGTGTGATGCCGCAGTAGGTAAAAATATCAGACTAAGTTACGTAGTATTTAACGGCTTCAGTGAACATGGGTTTTGTTTTGTCATTTTAGAATCAGTTTATATTTGAGTCTAATTATTTTCAGCAAGTGATCTATAAGAACCATGTGGAACTATATCTAGTCCTGATCTGTTTTTATTCTTGTTATTTCAATTGAATTCTTTCTAAGGCACTGCTGATATTTCTTTGCACTCAGTTTTCATCCTGCGGATTTCCCCGTGATCACACTTGGCAGGAATTTCACATTGAGTATGATCAGTATTAAAGTGCTCATTTGAATAGAAACAATAGTATGCATGTTACAGTTGATTAATTAAATATACAAATGATTCCCATCCAAGTTTTTATGATTATCTGGAATTTACCCCAGAAATTAATTAACCCCATTTTTTAAATTAATCCCTTTTTATCATAACTAACTACATGATTCATGAAAGCTTGTGGAGATTAATTCTAAATTATTAGATTGTCAGTGAGAAGACTGATGAAATTAAAATGTAAATGACAAAAGATATACTCTATTCTGAAATAATTATTTTAGTTATCATGATAATTGATTTTATTGTTTCTATGAAATTATTTCCTTCAGCAACCAGACAGGTGTTTTCAAGAGAAACTGCTAACTCTAGACTATTCAAAGATGACAATGTCTCATTTATACAGAAGTCATTCATGCAACAAACTAACCTACCTAAAAAGAAAGCCAATAAACCTGAAATAAGTGAAAGAAAATGTTTCTGAGTAGCTAAGAGTAGGTATAAACCAAGATATAAAAATTATAGGGCTTCCCTGGTGGCGCAGTGGTTGAGAGTCCTCCTGCCGATGCGGGGGACATGGGTTCGTGCGCCAGTCTGGGAGGATCCCACATGCCGCATAGCGGCTGGGCCTGTGAGCCATGGCGGTGGAGCCTGCACATCCGGAGCCCGTGTTCTACAATGGGAGAGGCCACAACAGTGAGAGGCCTGCGTACCGCAAAAAAAAAAAGATATAAAAATTATATGTACTTATGGAAAAATGGGAACACATTTAGGACACCATAATAATACATATAAATGAATTATTATAGTTTAAAAGGTTATACATAAAAGAATATGTAATTATTTGTGCCTTATGGATATTTCCTTCAGTAATATATATCAGTTGTTTAGAATTAATTCCAGAGAAATTCAGTTTAAAATGGACTTGTAGATAACACTCAGCAAAATGTGTGTTGGCGTGTCATCCTTTGACATGCAAGCCTTTGGCAACAGAAGACTTAGGTGTACATATATGTGTTCATTTTATATGTGTGTGTGTGTGTGTGTGTGTGTGTGTGTGTGTGTGTGTGTGTATATATACACATACCTTCTAAGAATGTAAGTTGGGATAGTATTTGGAACAAAAATAAAGAAATGATGATTTAATAATACGTATTTTTTTCTTTCAGTCTGCAGTCTGTTTTTTAATTTACTTAAATATGTTTATATTTTTAGAAGAGCAGAAATTTAAAACTTTTATGTCTAACTTACCAATTTTTTATAAGAATCATGTTTTTGTTATATATAAACAACTTTGCCAAAACCAAATATCTTTTCTTGTATTTTTCTTCGAGAAATTGAAAGAGTTTTAGTTGTATATTTAGGGCTATGATCTATTTGGAGCTAAATTTTGTAAGGATTTATTATTTTGCATAATGATATATAATTGTTTCACGATCATTTTTGATGACGCTTCTTTCTCTACCAAGTTATTTTTGAAGTTTGAGAAAATCAACTGACCATATCTATATGGGTTTATTTCTGGACTTTCTTTACTATTTCACTGATCTATGTATCTATAGTTTCACAAATACTATGTAGTATTGATTACTGTAATTTATAGTAAATCATGCAATCATTCTCTACTGTTGTGCTTGTACAAAATTGGTTTTGCTATTGTAGTTCCATTGCTTTCCATAGAAATTTTAGACTCTATTTGTTGATTTCTAGAAAAAAACACCCTGAAACACACAAATAAAAAATGCATGTTGGGACTTTGATTGGGATTATGTTGAATCTATAGATTAGTTTGAGGAAAATTGACATCCTACAAACGTTTCACTCATGAAACTAGGATATATTCCCAATATTTTAGGTTTACTTTGATTTCTGTCATCAGTATTTTATTGTTTTTAACAAATAAATATTATTAGCAGCAAACATATTTTGTTAGATTTATATGAAAGTTTTTTGTGCGTATTTTTCTCATTTCTTGAGATGCAGTTGATATATGACTTTTTATTAGAGGTGTACATCATAATGAATTGATATTTGTGTATATTGAGAAATGATTACCACAATTAGTTTAGTTAATCTTCATCACCTCACATAATCACATATTTTTCTTATATGAGAACATTTTTAACACTTTATTAGAGTATAATTGTTTTACAGTGGTGTGTTAGTTTCTGCTTTATAACAAAGTGAATCAGCTATACATCATATATAGCTATATATATCCTATTATCTCCTCCCTATTGCGTCTCCCTCCCACTCTCCATATGCCACCCCAGGTGGTCACAAAGCACTGAACTGATCTCCCTGTGCTATGCGGCTGCTTCCCAATAGCTATCTGTTTTACATTTGGTAGTGTATATATGTTCATGCCACTCTCTCACTTCGTCCCAGATTACCCTTCCCACTCCCCATGTCCTCAAGTCCATTCTCTACTTCTGTGTCTTTATTCCTGTCCTGCCCTTAGGTTCTTCAGAATCATTATTTTTTCTTTAGATTCCATATATATGTGTTAGCATATGGTATTTGTTTATCTCTTCCTGACTTACTTTGTATGACAGACTCTAGGTCCATCCACCTCACTACAAATAACTCAATTTCATTTCTTTTTGATGGCTGAGTAAAATCCCATTGTATATACGTGCCACATCTTCTTTATCTATTCATCTGTCGATGGACACTTAGGTTGCTTCCATGTCCTGGCTATTGTAAACAGAGCTGCAATGAACATTGTGGTACATGACTCTTTGTGAATTATGGTTTTCTCAGGGTATATGCCCAGTAGTAGGATTGCTGGGTCATATGGTAGTTCTATTTGTAGTTTTTTAAGGAACCTCCATACTGTTCTCCATAGTGGCTGTACCAATTCACATTCCCACCAGCAGTGCAAGAGTGTTCCCTTTTCTCCACACCCTCTCCAGCATTTATTGTTTCTAGATTTCTTGATGATGGCCATTCTGACTGGTGTGAGATGATATCTCATTGTAGTTTTGATTTGCATTTCTCTAATGATTAGTGATGTTGAGCATTCTTTCATGTGTTTGTTGGCAGTCTGTATATCTTCTTTGGAGAAATGTCTATTTAGGTCCTCTGCCCATTTTTGGATTGAGTTGTTTTTTTGTTATTGAGCTGCATGAGCTGCTTGTACATTCTGGAGATTAATCCTTTGTCAGTTGCAAGTATTTTCTCACATTCTGAGGGTTGTCTTTTTTGTCTTGTTTATGGTTTCCTTTGCTGTGTAAAAGCTTTGAAGTTTCATTAGTTCCCATTTATTTATTTTTGTTTTTATTTCCATTTCTCTAGGAGGTGGGTCAAAAAGGATCTTGCTGTGATTTATGTCATAGAGTGTTCTGCCTATGTTTTCCTCTAAGAGTTTAACAGTGTCTGGCCTTACATTTAGGTCTTTAATCCATTTTGAGTTTATTTTTGTGTATGGTATTAAGGAATGTTCTAATTTCATTCTCTTACATGTGGCTGTCCCGTTTTCCCAGCACCACTTATTGAAGACTCTGTCTTTTCTACATTGTATATTCTTGCCTCCTTTATCAAACATAAGGTGATGATATGTGCATGGGTTTATCTCATGGCTTTCTATCCTGTTCCATTGATCTATATTTGTTTTTGTGCCAGAACCATACTTTCTTGATTACTGTAACTTTGTAGTATAGTCTGAAGTCTGGGGGCCTGATTCCCCCAGCTACATTTTTCTTTCTCAAGATTGCTTTGGCTATTCGAGGTCCTTTCTGTGTCCATACAAATTGCGAAATTTTTTGTTCTACTTCTGTGAGAAATGCCATTGGTAGTTTTTTTTTAACATCTTTATTGGAATATAATTGCTTTACAGTGGTGTGTTAGTTTCTGCCTTATAACAAAGTGAATCAGTTATATATATACATATGTTCCAATATCTCTTCCCTCTTGCATCTCCCTGCCTCCCACCCTCCCTATTCCACGCCTCTAGGTGGTCACAAAGCACTGAGCTGATCTCCCTGTGCTATGCTGCTGCTTCCCACTGGGTATCTGTTTTACGTTTGGTAGTGTATATATGCCAATGCCACTGTCTCACTTTGTCCCAGCTTACCCTTCCCGCTCCCCGTATCCTCAAGTCCATTCTCTAGTAGGTCGGCATCTTTATTCCCGTCTTGCCCCTAGGTTCTTCTGATCATTTTTTTTTTCTCGTTTCGTTTTTTTAGATTCCATATATATGTGTTAGCATACGGTATTTGTTTTCTCTTTCTGACTTACTTCACTCTGTATGACAGTCTCTAGGTCCATCCACCTCACTACAAATAACTCAGTTTCGTTCCTTTTTATGGCTGAGTAATATTCCATTGTATATATGTGCCACATCTTCTTTATCCATTCATCTGTTGATGGACACTTAGGTTGCTTCCACGTCCTGGCTATTGTAAACAGAGCTGCAATGAACATTTTGGTACATGACTCTTCTTGAATTATGGTTTTCTCAGGATATATGCCCAGTAGTGGGATTGCTGGGTAGGATGGTAGTTCTAGTTTTAATTTTTTGAGGAGGCTCCACACTGGTCTCCATAGTGGCTGTATCAATTTATATTCCCACCAACAGTGCAAGAGGGTTCCCTTTTCTCCACACCCTCTCCAGTATTTATTGTTTGTAGATATTTTGATGATGGACATTCTGACTGGTGTGAGGTGATACCTCATTGTACTTTTGATTTGCATTTCTCTAACGATTTGCAAATATTTTCTCCCATTCTAAGGGTTGTCTTTTCGTCTTATTTATGGTTTCCTTTGCTGTGCAAAAGCTTTTAATTTTAATTAGGTCCCATTTGTTTATTTTTGATTTTATTTCCATTTCTCTAGGAGGTAGGTCAGAAAGGATCTTGCTGTGATTTATGTTTTCTTCTAAGAGTTTGATGGTGTCTGGACTTAGATTTAGGTCTTCTATTCCATTTTGAGTTTATTTTTGTGTATGGTGTTAGGGAGTGTTCTAATTTCATTATTTTATGTGTAGCTGTCCAGCTTTCACAGCACCACTTATTGAAGAGGCTGGCTTTTCTCCACTGTATATTCTTGCCTACTTTATCAAAAATAAGGTTACCATATGTGTGTGGGTTTATCTCTGGGATTTCTATCCTGTTCCATTGATCTATATTTCTGTTTCTGTGCCAGTACCATACTGTCTTGATTACTGTAGGTTTGTAGTATAGTATGAAATCCGGGAGCCTGATTCCTCCAGCTCCATTTTTCGTTCTCAAGATTGCTTTGGCTATTCGGAGTCTCTTGTGTTTCCATACAAATTGTGAAATTTTTTATTCTAGTTCTGTGAAAAATGCCAGTGGTAGTTTGATAGGGATTGCATTGATCTGTAGATTGCTTTGGGTAGTAGAGTCATTTTCACAGTGTTAATTCTTCCAATCCAAGAACATGGTATATCTCTCCATCTATTTGTATCATCTTTAAGTTCTTTCATCAGTGTCTTATAATTTTCTGCATACAGGTCTTTTGTCTCCTTAGGTAGGTTTATTCCTAGATATTTTATTCTTTTTGTTGCAATGGTAAATAGTAGTGTTTTCTTAATTACACTGTCCGATTTTTCATCATTAGTGTATAGGAATGCCAGAGATTTCTGTGCATTAATTTTGTATCCTGCTACTTTACTAAATTCATTGATTAGCTCTAGCAGTTTTCTGGTAGCATCTTTAGGATTCTCTATGTATAGTATCATGTCATCTGCAAACAGTGACAGATTTACTTCTTCTTTTCCAATTTGGATTCCTTTTCTTTTTCTTCTCTGAGTGTTGTGGCTAAAACTTCTAAAACTATGTTGAATAATAGTGGTGAGAGTGGGCAACCTTGTCTTGTTCCTGATCTTAGTGGAAATGGTTTCAGTTTTTCACCACTGAGGACGATGTTGGCTGTGGGTTTGTCATATATGGCCTTATTAGGTTGAGGAAAGTTCCCTCTATGCCTACTTTCTGCAGGGTTTTTATCATAAATGGATGTTGAATTTTGTCAAAAGCTTTCTCTGCATCGATTGAGATGATCATATGGTTTTTCTCCTTCAGTTTGTTAATATGGTGTATCACGTTGACTGATTTGCCTATACTGAAGAAGCCTTGGATTCCTGAGATAAACCCCACTTGATCATAGTGTATGATCCTTTTAATGTGCTGTTGGATTCTGTTTGCTAGTATTTTGTTGAAGATATTTGTATCTATGTTCATCAGTGATATTGGTCTGTAGTTTTCTTTCTTTGTGACATCTTTGTCTGGTTTTGGTATCAGAGTGATGGTGGCCTCGTAGAATGAGTTTGGGAGTGTTCCTCCCTCTGCTATGTTTTGGAAGAGTTTCAGAAGGATAAGTGTTAGTTCTTCTCTAAATGTTTGATAGAATTCACCTGTGAAGCCATCTGGTCCTGGGCTTTTGTTTGTTGGAAGATTTTTAATCAGAGTTTCAATTTCAGTGCTTGTGATTGGTCTGTTCATATTTTCTATTTCTTCCTGATTTAGTCTTGGCAGGTTGTGCATTTCTAAGAATTTGTCCATTTCTTCCAGGTTGTCCATTTTATTGGCATAGAGTTGCTTGTAGTAATGTCTTAGGATGCTTTGTATTTCTGTGGTGTCTTTTGTAACTTCCCCTTTTTCATTTCCAATTTTGTTGATTTAAGTCATCTCCCTCTTTTTCTTGATGAGTCTGGCTAAAGGTTTATCAATTTTGTTTATCTTCTCAAAGAACCAGCTTTCAGTTTTATTGATCTTTGCTATCGTTTCCTTTATTTCTTTTTGTTTTATTTCTGATCTGATCTTTATGATTTCTCTCCTTCTGCTAACTTTGGGTTTTTTTGTTGTTGTTGTTGTTCTTCTTCTTTCTCTAATTGCTTTAGGTGTAAGGTTTTGTTGTTTGAGATGTTTCCTGTTTCTTAAGGTAGGATTGTATTGCTATAAACTTCCCTCTTAGAACTGCTTTTGCTGCATCCCATAGGTTTTGGGTCGTCGTGTTTTCATTGTCATTTGTTTCTAGGTATTTTTTGATTTCCTCTTTGATTTCTTCAGTGATCTCTTGGTTATTAAGTAGTGTGTTCTTTAACCTCCATGTGTTTGTATTTCTTACAGATTTTTTCCTGTAATTGATATCTAGTCTTGTAGCTTGGTGGTCAGAAAAGATACTTCATATGATTTCAATTTTCTTAAATTTACCAAGGCTCGATTTGTTACCCAAGATATGATCTATCCTGTAGAATGTTCCATGAGCACTTGAGAAGAATGTGTATTCTGTTGTTTTTGGATGGAATGTCCTATAAATATCAATCAAGTCCATCTTTTTTAATGTATCATTTAAAGCTTGTGTTTCCTTATTTATTTTCATTTTGGATGATCTGTTCATTGGTGAAAGTGAGGTGTTAAAGTCTCCTACTATGATTGTGTTACTGTCAATTTCCCCTTTTATGGCTTTTAGTATTTGCCTTATGTGTTGAGGTGCTCCTATGTTGGGTGCCGAAATATTTATAGTTGTTATGTCTTCTTGGATTGATCCCTTGATCATTATGTAGTGTCCTTCTTTGTCTCTAGCAATAGTCTTTCTTTTAAAGTCTATTTTGTCTGATGTGAGAATAGCTATTCCAGCTTTCTTTTGATTTCCATTTGCATGGAATATCTTTTTCCATCCCCTCACTTTCAGTCTGTATGTGTCCCTAGGTCTGAAGTGGGTCTCTGGTAGATAGTATATATACAGGTCTACTTTTTGTATCCATTCAGCCAATCTACATGTTTTGGTGGGAGCATTTAATCCATTTACATTTAAGGTAATTATCGGTATGTATGTTCCTATTACCATTTTCTTAATTGTTTTGGGTTTATTATTGTAGGTCTTTTCCTTCTCTTGTGTTTCCTGCCTAGAGAAGTTTCTTTACCATTTGTTGTAAAGCTGGTTTGGTGGCACTGAATTCTCTTAGTTTTTGCTTCTCTGTAAAGGTCTTAATTTCTCCGTCAAATCTGAATGAGATCCTTGCTGGGTAGAGTAATCTTGGTTGTAGCTTTTTCTCCTTCATCACTTTAAATATGTCCTGCCACTCCCTTCTGGCTTGCACAGTTTCTGCTGAAATATCAGCTGTTTCCTTACGGGGATTCCCTTATGTGTTATTTATTGTTTTCCCCTTGCTGCTTTTAATATTTGTTCTTTGAATTTAATTTTTGATAGTTTCATTAATATGTGTCTTGGTGTGTTTCTCCTTGGATTTATCCTGTATGGGACTCCCTGTGCTTCCTGCATTAACTATTTCCTTCCCCATATTAGGGAAGTTTTCAACTATAATCTCTTCAAATATTTTCTCGGTCCCTTTCTTTTTCTCTTCTTCTTCTGGAACCCCTATAATTCGAATGTTGGTGTGTTTAATGTTCTCCCAGAGGTCTCTGAGACTGTCCTCAATTCTTTTCATTCTTTTTCCTTTATTCTGCTCTGCAGTAGTTATTTCCACTATTTTATTTTCCAGGTCACTTATCCGTTCTTCTGCGTCATTTATTCTGCTATTGATCCCTTTTAGAGAATTTTAAATTTCATATATTGTGTTTTTCATCACTGTTTGTTTGCTCTTTAGTTCTTCTAGGTCCTAAATAAAATAAAAAATAATTATTAAGAAAAAAAATTTTTTAAGTAATTAAGAAAAACCAAAAATGGACAGACAGAACCCTAGGACAAATGGTAAAAGCAAAGCTATACAGACATAATCACACACAGAAGCATACACATACACACTCACAAAAAGAGAAAAAGGAAAAAAATATATATATATCGTTGCTCCCGAAGTCCACCTCCTCAATTTGGGATGATTTGTTGTCTATTCAGGTATTCCACAGATGCAGGGTACATCAAGTTGATTGTGGAGATTTAATCCTCTGCTCCTGAGGCTGCTGGGAGAGATTTCCCTTTCTCTTCTTTGTTCGCACAGCTCCTGGGGTTCAGCTTTGGATTTGACCCCGCCTCTGCATGTAGGTCGCCTGAGGGCATCTGTTCTTCGCTCAGACAGGACGGAGTTAAAGGAGCAGCTGATTCGGGGGCTCTGGCTCACTCAGGCCCGTGGGATGGAGGGGTACGGAATGTGGGGCGAGACTGCAGTGGCAGAGGCTGGC
This sequence comes from Globicephala melas, assembly GCF_963455315.2. Taxonomy (NCBI): domain Eukaryota; kingdom Metazoa; phylum Chordata; class Mammalia; order Artiodactyla; family Delphinidae; genus Globicephala; species Globicephala melas. The sequence continues at coordinate 9,810,353 of NC_083322.1, forward strand.
GGGGCGTTGCAGCAGCCTGAGGCACGCCGTGTGTTGTCCCGGGGAAGTTGTCCCTGGATCACGGGACCCTGGCAGTGGCAGGCTGCACAGGCTCCCAGGAGGGGAGGTGTGGATAGTGACCTGGGCTCGCACACAGGCTTCTTGGTGGCGGCAGCAGCAGCCTTAGCGTCTCATGCCCGTCTCTGGGGTCTGCGCTGATAGCCGCAGCTCGCACCTGTCTCTGGAGCTCCTTTAAGTGGTGCTCTGAATCCCCTCTCCTGGTGCACCAGGAAACAAAGAGGCAAGAAAGAGTCTCTTGCCTCTTTGGTAGCTCCAGACTTTTGCTCGGACTCCCTCCCAGGTAGCTGTGGCACACTAGCCCCTTTAGGCTGTGTTCACGCTGCCAACCCCAGTCCTCTCCCTGGGATCCGACCTCCAAAGCCCGAGCCTCAGCTCCCAGCCCCTGCCCGCCCTGGCGGGTGAGCAGACAAGCCTCTTGGGCTGGTGAGTGCTGGTCTCACCAATCCTCCGTGCGGGAATCTCTCCGTTTTACCCTCCACACCCCTGTGACTGCGCTCTCCTCTGTGTCTCTGAAGCTCCACCGCCCCCCAATTCTGCCTGTAAAGGGGCTCCTAGTGTGTGGAAACCTTTCGTCCTTCACAGCTCCTTCCAACTAGTGCAGGTCCTGTCCCTATTATTTTGTCTCTGTTTTTTCTTTTTTCTTTTGCCTTACCCAGGTACGTGGGGAGTTTCTTGCCTTTTGGGAGGTCTGAGGTCTTCTGCCAGCGTTCAGTAGGTGTTCTGTAGCAGTTGTTCCACGTGTAGATGTATTTCTGGTGTATCTGTGGGGAGGAAGGTGATCTCCGTGTCTTACTCTTCCACCATCTTGAAGCTCCTCTCTATCTGAAACCAATTTTATACATTAAAAATTAATGTATTTTAAAAGATAACACTGCCTGTCACTTCAAGAATAGTGTCCATTTAGTACTCATTTTTTGCACTATGTCAAGTTTTTTTTTTTTTTTTTTTTTTTTTTTTTTTGGCGGTACGCGGGCCTCTCACTGTTGTGGTCTCCCCCGTTGCGGAGCACAGGCTCCGGACGCGCAGGCTCAGCAGCCATGGCTCACGGGCCCAGCCGCTCTGCGGCATGTGGGATCCTCCCGGACCGGGGCACGAACCCGTGTCCCCTGCATCGGCAGGCGGACTCTCAACCACTGCGCCACCAGGGAAGCCCCATATGTCAAGTTTTATCTTGCTATACTACTGGGGGAGTATCATATGTAGCATATATGCAAACCAGAATCAAATACAAAGGAATAGTTTAAAAGTGAAAAAGTGGTGGATTTATATGTTAAATTCCATCAATTGTTGTCAGTTGCACATACATCATTTTGTGTGTGTGTGTTTCTACTGTACCCTAACATTAGGAGTCAATATAATATTTGGCACTTTTCAACTTTCCAAATTTCAAACAGAGAACAAATTCCGTAAGTTATATATAATAATAAACTCACAATTGGTCAGTTTTTTCATAAGATCAATAGGGATTCAGGCAAATTTGTATAATATATATATATGTCTTATATATCTCCTACCACAACTCTTATTAATCTGTGCAGCAAGGGTGTATACATGTGTAGAATAAACACAAAAGATACTTACCTAAGGAAAATACACCAACGATCATAGCAGCATTATTCACAGTAGCCAAAAGTGGAAGCAGGCCAAGGGTGCATTGACAGATAAATTTATAAACAAAATGTGGTAGATATGTATTATACAATGGAACATTATTCAGCTTTAAAAAGAAAGAAAATTCTGACTTGTGCTACATATGGATCAACCTTGAGGCCATTATGCTGAGTGAAGTTAAAAGAGTCACAAAAATGCAAAAACTGTATGATTTCACTTACATAAGGTACTTAGAGTAATCAAATTCATAAAGACCAAAAGTAGCTGTAATTGAGCAGAGAGTATGGAACAAAGTTTACACCCCGAAGTAATAGAGGATTTCCACTCCCTGTCAATTTTGTTAAGGAACCCAATTTCACACTGTAGACAAAGTACATGTGTAAGCCCATATACCTGGCCTGTATCTGATTTAATATGGTACATAAATGTGTAATTGTGTGTTCATGTGTCTGTGGTTTATTACTTGTATTTAATATAGAATATGAATTTATGCTTTCAAACTAGTAAACATGGGCCATGTGGTAGAATTTTTTTTCCTTATTCATCATCACTAATTCATTTTGTCCTCCTCTAGCTGTGAAGATTGTTGCAATGTTGATAAAGTCTTATGATTCATTCATCTCACAGAATGTTATTAATACATTGTTCAAATATTACAGTTAACAAATGTGTTAATGGAGCTAGGGAGATTAAAAAAAATACTAATTTAAAGAGATGTATTTCATGTTTTAAATCCTCAATTTAAGGGAATGGCCCACTTACTACAATGTATGTAAATTCCAGCATTTCATATTAAAATACCACGAATAAAATAAAAAGGGGAATATAAGAAAGAACATTTTATAAATTTGTTAATATACAAGTGCTTTACCATGTTTTAAATATAAATAATAAATTTTGTTTGTAACAATTTTTCTTTACCTGAAACCTTACAGTGATCAGATGAGTGAAATATTATTTAAATTAGAATACATATTTACTAATGTAATTTATATTTAAAACATCAAAAATATGGATACTAAAAGATACTTTCATTGACACAGATAATATTTATAATTTAATATTTCACTAGCAAAATTATGGAATTTATGAATATGAAATGAATACTTATATTCAACAACAGCATTAATATGAAAATATATTCAGAAATTTAGAGATTCTGAAATTTATTGCAAGATATGCCTTCTACTTCAGTCTTCAGATGTCTATTTTTATCTTAAAAGAATCTTTTAGCATGAAAAAAATTGCAGCAAGTTGAATTACAGAATTTACGAAAGAAATATAAATTGCCTGGTATATGTGCATTTCAAAGATGTTCAAAGGAACATGATTATCCCATTTGCAATTCAGTTTTAAAATCTGAATACAACATACACAATTTTTGTCACAATTTCTCATTTAGAATTTTAGAAGCTGACAGCTCACACGTTAAGTTCAAAGTCTTCAAAAAATATACTTATGGCACAAAATGAGCTAGAATAATAGAAGATAATAAACACTGAATTTTTATCTTTGAACTTTTGTTTTCATAATAATGCTACATTGTTACATCTATAAACATTGTATATTTACATTGTGTCTGGTGTTGGGTAGAAGAAGATACGTACAAAATCTGTTCAGTGAACGGTGAAGAATTTGATTTGGTTTGGTTGGTTCTGGCTGCTCATATCGCAAGGCTCATGTTACAAATTGGCAGATAAATGGATGTTAAGTACAGATTATTGTATACCATGTCATTAACACAGTGTATAATCTTATGGCCTTTATTCTGGAAAACAATGGGTGCTATGACAGTTTTTAATCTTTTAATCAGAAGGTGAATATCATTAGCATTTTAGAAGTCTAATCCTGAAGAATGAAGAGACCCAAAGAGTTGGGGAATGGGCAGTGGGGAGGACCAGTGTAAAGACATTTTAGTATTCTGGGTATAAAGTACTAAGATCCTGAACTGTACCAGTGGCAGTTTGATACAAAGAGAGGGATAAATTTAAGAAATTTTGAGGGGAAAAAAATGATGTTTTTAACTTATTTTTCTTGTCTAACAGCTCTGTCTAGGACTTCCAGTACTATGTTGAATAGAAGTGGCAAGAATGGGCACCCTTGCCCTGTTCCAGATCTTGGAGGAAAATGATTTCAGTTTTTCACTGTTGGATATGACATTAGTTGCCAGACTTTCACATATGGCCTTCATTGCTTTGAGGTGAGTTCTTTCTATACATAGCTTACTGAGAGTTTTTGGCATGAATGGGTTTTGCATTTTATCAGATGATTTTTCTGTGTCTATTAAGATGATCATGTGATATTTATCTTTTATTCTGTTATGTAGTGTATCGCATTTATTGATTTGCATATGTTGATCCTTCCTTGCATCCAGGGATTAATCCCTCTTTGCTATGGTGCATGATCTTTTAAATATGGTGCTGAATTTGATTTGCTAATGTTTGGTTGAGGAATTTTACATCCATGTTTATTAAGATATTGGCCTGTAGTTTTCTTTCCTTGCAGTGTCTTTGTCACAGTGATGCTGTCTTCATAAAATGAGTTTGGAAGTGTTTCCTTCTCTTCTACTTTTGAGTAGTTTAAAGAGGATTGATATTAATTATCTAATTGTTTGGTAAAATTCACCTGTGAAGTCATCTGGTCTTAGGCTTTCAGTTGTGGAGTGTTTTGATTACGGATTCAATCTCATTTATCATTGGTCTGTTTTCTGTTTCTTTTTCATTGTCTTGGTGGGTTGTATGTTTTAGAAATTTATCCATTTTTCTAGGTTGTCCAATTTGTTGGTGTATAATTGTTTATAATAGCCCCTTATAGTCTTTTTATAATTTCTGTGGTGTCAGTTGCAATATCTCCTCTTTCATTTTTTATTATACCTGCTTTAGTTTTTCTTTTTTTCTTGATTAGTCTAAGGGTTTGTCATTTTTATCTTTTTCAAAAACCATCTCTTAGTTTTGTTGATCAAAAAATTTTTTTATATTCTCTATTTCACTTCTTTCTGTCATAATTTTAATTATTTCCTTTCTCCTGCTAACTTTGGGCTTAGTTTGTTCTCCAACTTCTTGAGGTATAAAGTTAAGTGGTTTGAATTCTTTTTTTTTAATGTAGGTGTTTGTCCCCATAAATTTTCTGTTTAGTACTGCCTTTAATGTATCCCATAAGTTTTAGTATGTTGTAGATTTATTTCATTTGTATTGAAATATTTTCTAATTTCTCTTTTGATTTTCTCTTTGACCCAATGGCTGTTCAGCTGCATGCTGTTTAATTTCCATGTTTTCGTGAGTTTTCCTATTGTTTTTTTTGTTGCTGATTTCTAGAGAATTTTACAACATATCGGTCAATTTAATATTACACAGGAAAGGGGAGGGAGGAAGTATAAATTTATTTGTGATTTTTGCTTTAGGCATTAGGAGAATGATACCACTAAGAAAAATGCAGAAATCAGTTTGGGACAAGAGGTGATGGGGTTGAAAGGAAGACTTATAATTAACTTAATTTTAGGATGAATATGGTTTTCAGGATGGATACAACATTTAACTGGAAATGGCCGTAGAGATGGAAATAACACATAGAGATGTAATTGCTTCTGGAGAAAGAAATGTTTATGAAAATTATATTTTAGTATAAGATCATGCCTCTCAATGTAAGGAAGTCTATGAATTTGGTCGATTCTAGAGAGGATCATACAATTTTTTTTTTTTTTTGGCCTCACTGTTGGCATCATCGAAATATAAATATGGTGATTTTAGATTGTAAGTCATAGCTAAAATACTGTCTACCACTGAGCCCTTGCTCTTACTGTCCAGGTTACTATTCCTCAACTCAAGAATCCCTATAAAAGGATCTGGTCATCAGTTTTCTTCATAAACACTACATTAACTGTACCCAGCTATGAAAGTAATATCACAGAATGAGAAGCTTATGTCAGGATTATACGTTCTAATATGAGCTGATTATGGATTTCTATCTTAACTTGGGGGCGTAGGTAAAATGTAGTGAAACTTTATTTTAGCCGTCTCCAAGAGACCCAGATTTTATTAAATCAAGCCATCTGGCTGATGTTTACCACTTTTGATTTAGAAGGTAAAGGAAATATTCATTATCTATAGTATAGAAAAATATAGAACCACATGTATCCTGAACTTTCACTGGTAACATGAATTCAGTTTGCACCAGTTTAAATAATTTTAGAGTTAACAAATAAAAATGTATTAGGCAGTGTCTCTTTATAGCCTGGGGACTGAGGCTGCAAAGAAAAAGGCAGAGAATGTTATCCAGGAAGACCAATGGAACTGCATTATAGCTCCTTAATTCCAAAGAAAATAAATCATTAATCATGATAAATTTATGTGGAAAATATTAACATAACTATGTTTTGGAAGCCTGGTCTGTCTTAAACTGGAAAAATTTGTTTCCCTCCAGGGCATATTTTATCATTTAAATATAAAAAAATGTGATGAATATAATGTTTGAAATACTAGAACCTGAAATTTATCTTAAATGAGATTAGACTATACCATTGTTCCTAAAGGTATATGTCTTTTTTAAACAGCTGTTGGGAAAAGAATTTTTCGTATCAACATCAATTCGGAAAAACCACTATATATCTTTTGAGATTAATTGGCTCTTCAAAATTTCTCATCTGCATATTTAAAAAAAAAAGCAAAGAGATGCTGGAGGTCTGTATCAGAGACAGTTAATGCAACTATGAAAACACATGTTCATGGATGCCTAAGGGATATTTAATAATCTCTGTATCCTTTTTAATAAAATTTTAGTTGGGTTTTCATGAGAGGTGATGGGGAAGCCTTGACTAAATACATAAATTATCTCATTTATTTTATCTGTATATTAATATAGATTTTAAAAATAAAACATCCACAGGGAAAATTCTGAGTGAGACAGAGCTTGAATTACACATTTAGTATATTAATATTCATAGGGGATCCCTGCTTTAGGATAACTTCAAATTTCTTATTTAGCTTTTGATTTGCTAATAGAGTATTTTACAAGAGGCAGGTAGAATTCAGTGATTCCAAGACAAAGAAGTATATATGTGGTTAGCTCTGGAAAAGGAATTTTGTCCCCCAGATAATTCTTAAGTCTGCAGGGATTTACAGCCTCAGGACACAAAATAGGATTTAACCTTTTATCCTATGATTTTTTTCTTTATAAAATGATTCAATGAAAGTTATTTTATAGGCTTGTATTTATGTTGAATAAGAGTATAAAATATTCTCTTGTAATTGTTGTAAATAATGTGACAAACCTTAAGATGTGACAGGTAATCATATGACTCATATTTGTATTCCGTTGCATGTGATATAATATTGAACCCCATACAACAGTTCATTTGAATATAAACAAGAAAACATGCAACTAAAAATAATCCCTTCCATCTTTGGTCAGTTTTCTCTGATTTTAAGGTTTCAACATTATTATTTTGGCCTATAAGTTTCCTTTCTGCAAAACATAATTGGCAATGAAATTTTAAGTGGTTATTTGGTGGCCACACTCTGGCTCTGCAGTATGAGTAAAGGAAAATCTGATTATAATTACAGCACATGATACGTAAAGAGGAAAGAGCAAAAATAGCAGGTGGTGAGAAGTGTTAGTGACAAGAAGTGATGAAAGGGGATTGAAGCCTAATGTTATCTGCTTCACAAGCTTTCTTAATGCTGTCACTACTCAAAAGATACTAGTTTCCCTGTTTCTATAAGTGGAGATAACTTCTTCATATCAGCAGGGGACAAGTACTTTTCAATTATTACTTTATTCTCATTTTGAAAAGCCAAATAAACATCAAACTAAAAATTATAGATATCACAAAAATGCTATGTCTTTAAAATTTCTGGAATAGATTATCAGTTTCAGGTTTAAAAATATTTTAGCTTCCTGTCAGTTGTATATAAACTATTTACTTTGAAACACCAGTAGAAAGAAACAAGTTAAAATTTAAAGCTATTCACAAAGTAAGATAACAAAAATAAATGTAGTCATATATTATTAATGGCAGTTCCTTTTTGTAATAACTTTAGTTTCACCAAGGGACAATATTCCCTTATCTATTTTTAGCCTAGTCAATAAAAGGAAATAAAATCCATGATAACTCTAGGATATTTTTTCAGGTATAAGTTGAATTTACTCAGCTATCTTATATTTTATCATGGTTGGACTACAATATTTAAAGTATATTAAAAAATAAATTCAAGAGTGAGAAATACTTTCTTTTCTCAAAGTCATTACTTTGAAGAGTGTCATATTCTGTTGATTAAAGTATATTTTGAGATAGTATGCTCTTGTTAATGATATTTAAATTCTGATTCTTTGTAGAAACCAATATATTTTAAAGCAAAATAGTTAAAAAAAAAAAGAAAAGAAACCTATAAGAATGGTTCCAGTAAGGATACCAAATAAAGGGGACTAGATTTACCCTACTGCCTGAAACAACCAAAAGATTAACCAAATTAATAGAACAATGGTTCTAAAGACACTAGATATCAGGCAATAAAGGACAACAATCCATGAGATTAAGTAACTAAATGAGGTGAACCCTAAGCTTACCCAAATGTACTACCTTGAATGAATTTTCAGATTCTGAAAAACAGAGAGAAAGAATCCAGGCAAAGCCCAGTTTTATCCTTAAGTTGAAGAAATGAAGCCGAGACCAAAGTGGCTAGAACTCACAGGACCTGCTGCTGGAACAGAGAGAATTACACAGACACACAGCACTCTGAAGTTATCCAGAGTACAGATTAATACATGAATATAAAGAAACTACTTGAGGCTAGAGATATTAAAGATATCAGAAGTTCTTGGAGATAGAGTGCCTGAAATTCATGGGGTGGGGTGGGGCGGGGTGAAGGGTCCTAGCTGATAAATGTGGAATAACTAACCTTAAGCTGAGCACTGCTCTGATATTGCCTAATAAACCTTCAAAACAAGATCCCAAGGAATGAACTGATTCCAATTAATTTAACTAAATCCCAAACAAAGCTCAAGACATTTATAGGAGTCCAGAAATATTCAGTACCAAAGAAAATGAAATTAGTGATTGCTAAAACATAAAAATTACTAAGCGTGCAAGAGGAAAATACATATAATGAAAAGATAAATCACAGAAACAGAGAACTGAAATATATTTTAGTGTTAACAGATAAGGACATTAAAAGGATTATTATGACTGCATTCAATACACTAAAAAATTAAGTGGAGACAAATGGAAGGTGCAAACAATGACCCAAATAAGACCTACAACGTGTGAGATGAAAAATTTACTGAATGGTATATTAATGGCAGATGAGCCATTTATGAAGAAAACATTAGTGAACCTGAAGACATAGAAACAGAAAGTGTCTAAAATTAAACAAATGAAAGGGTAATTTTTAAAAAGTGAGTTTTAGGACAAATTTCTATAACCTAATATGTGTAAGTGGAGTCCACACAGAAGGAAACAGAACATAGAAATGAAATATGAAGAAATAATGGCCAAACATTTTCTAAATTTGATGAAATGCATAAATCACAGATCCAAGATCCTCAACAAAACACAAGGAAGAGAAATCTGAAAAACCTGCATCATGGTGCATGAAAATCAAATTTCTCAAAATCAGAGATAAAGAGAAAAATCTTAAAAGCAGCCAGAGAAATTTAGATATAGAGGCGTAAATATAAGGATATCAGCAAATTTCTTGTTGGAAGCAATATAAGTGAGGAGAGAGTATAACAACATCTTTATAGCACTGGAAAAAATAAAAAACTGTCAATGTAGAATGTTATACCCAGCAAAAATATCGTTTGACAATGAATGTTAAAGACTATTTTGTACATATACACATTGAAAGAATTCATCACCATGAGACCCACACTAAAAAAAATGTAAAGAATTTCAAGTAGAAGGAATATGAAAGTAGATGGAAAGATGGCTCTATCAGAGGAAATTAAGAGCAACAGAAATGGTTATTATGTGAGTAAATACATATGGTTTTTATTATTTAAATATTATTAACATAATTGACTGTTAAAAAGTAAAACAGGTTTTATCACATGTGACTAATAACACAGCAGCAATGTAAAATATAATAATGTATATGGAGTTAAAAAATATTTAAAAATTAAGTATATTATAATAATAGTACATAGCAAGGGAGCTAAATGGAAACATACAATTATAACAGTTTTATACTACATAGGAAATGTCATAACACAACTTGAAAGTAGACTAAGGTAAGTTAAGAATTCAGTCTGCAGCTGGTTGAATCTGTGGATGTGGAGCCCACAGATACAGAGCACTGTCTGTACTGTGCCATTTTATATAAGGGACTTGAGCATCCATGGACGTTGGTATCCATGGGAATCCTGGAACCAGTTCCTCAAGAGGATACAGAGGGATGACTGTATAATGTGAACCAAAAATCCTCCACGAAAATAACAGAGTTATAGATGTTAAGTCACTAAAGTAGATAAAATGAATTCATTAAAAAAGATGCAGGAGTTGGGATTACTTTTCAGTGTGCGCGCCGAGTGCACACCAGACCTCAGAGAGGGTGGAAGGCATGGGGATTCCCAGCACCCCCAGCACGCACAGCATGACTAGCAGGTGCCATCCACAGTAGGAATTGGCTTGTGTGGTTATGGAAGCTGGATGCTGAGAAGTCCCAAGATCTGCACTGAGCAAGCTGGAGGCCCAAGAGAGCTAACGGTATAGCTTCCAGTCTGAATCCAAAGTCCTGAGAGCCAGGCCATCTTGAATCGCAGTGTCAGGAGCCTCTGTGCACTGTTTGGAGCTGAGGCGCTGGCCTAGCCTCTTCCGAGGAGGAGCTCACAGGTGAAGGGCCTAGCGTGGGGCCTCTGTGTGCAGTGCCCAGTGAGAAAGTGACAGAAAACTAAGCACAAAGGAAAAAATAAGAGCTGTGTGGCTGACAGGGAGTTGGTGCTCTGGCTGGGAGTCAGACCTGTACCTGTGAGGTGGGAGAGCTGAGTTCAGGACACTGGACCACCAGAGACCGCCCGGTTCCATGTAATATCAAACAGAAAAAGGTCTCTCAGAGATCTCAACATCAACACTAAGACCCACCTCCACTCAATGAACAGCAAGCTACAGTGCTGGACACCCTATGCCAAACAACTAGCAAGACAGGGATACACCCCACCCATTAGCAGAGAGGCTGCCTAAAATAATAATAAGGTCACAGGCACCCCAAAACACACCACCAGACACAGTCCTGCCCACCAGAAAGACAAGATCCAGCCTCATCCACCAGAACACAGGCACCAGTCCCCTCCACCTGGAAGCCTACACAACCCACTAAACTAAACTTAACCACTGGGGGCAGATACCAAAAAACAATGGGAACTATGAACCTGCAGCCTGCGAAAAGGAGACCCCAACACAGTAATTTAAGCAAAATGAGAAGACAGAGAAATACACAGCAGATGAGGGAGCAAGGTAAAAACCCACCAGACCAAACAAATGAAGAGGAAATAGGCAGACTACCTGAAAAAGAATTCAGAGTAATGATAGTAAAGATGATCCAAAATCGTGGAAACAGAATGGAGAAAATATGAGAAACGTTTAACAAGGACCTAGAAGAACTAAAGAGCAAACAAACAATGATGAAAAACACAACAAATGAGCATAAAATTTCTCTAGAAGGGATCAATAGCAGAATAACTGAGGCAGAAGAACGGATAAGTGAGCTGGAAGATAAAATAGTCGAAATAACTACTGCAGAGCAGAATAAGAAAAAAGAATGTAAAGAACTGAGGACAGTTTCAGAGACCTCTGGGACAACATTAAATGCACCAACAGGTGAATTACAGGGGTACCAGAAGAAGAGAAAAAGAAAGGGACTGAGAAAATATTTGAAGAGATTATAGTTGAAAACTTCCCTAATATGGGAAAGGAAATAGTCAGTCAAGTCCAGGAAGCACAGAGAGTCACATACAGGATAAATCCAAGGAGAAACACACCAAGACACATATTAATCAAACTATCAAAAATTAAATACAAAGAAAAAATAATAAAAGCAGCAAGGGAAAAGCAACAAATAACATACAAGGGAATCCCCATAAGGTTAACAGCTGATCTTTCAGCAGAAACTCTGCAAGCCAGAAGGGAGTGGCAGGACGTATATAAAGTGATGAAAGGGAAAAGCCTACAACCAAGATTACTCTACCCAGCAAGGGTCTCATTCAGATTCGATGGAGAAATTAAAACCTTTACAGACAAGTAAAAGCTAAGAGAATTCAGCACCACCAAACCAGCTTTACAACAAATGCTAAAGGAACTTCTCTAGGCAAGAAACACAAGGGAAGGAAAAGACCTACAATAACAAACCCAAAACAATTAAGAAAATGATAATAGGAGCATACATACATATCGATAATTACCGAAATATAAATGGATTAAATGCTCCAACCAAAAGACATAGACTAGCTGAATGGCTACAAAAACAAGACCTGTGTATATGCTGTCTACAAGAGACCCACATCAGACTTAGGGACACATATAGACTGAAAGTGACGGATGGAAAAAGATATTCCATGCAAATGGAAATCTAAAGAAAGCTGGAGTAGCTATTCTCATATCATACAAAATAGACTTTAAAATAGATTATTACAAGAGACAAAGAAGGACACTACATAATGATCAAGGAATCCATCTAAGAAGAAGATATAACAATTGTAAATATTTATGCACCCAACATAGGAGCACCTCAATACATAAGGCAAATACTAACAGCTATTAAAGGAGAAATTGACTGTAACACAATCATACTAGGGGACTTTATCACCCCCCTTTCACCAATGGACAGATCATCCAAAATGAAAATAAATAAGGAAACACAAGCTTTAAATGATACATTAAAAAAGATGGATTTAATTGATATTTACAGGACATTCCATCCAAAAACAACAGAATATACTTTCTTCTCAAGTGCTCTTGGAACATTCTCCAGGATAGGTCATATCTTGGGTCACAAATCAAGCCTTGGTAAATTTAAGAAAGTTGAAATCGTATCAAGTATCTTTTCTGACCACAACGCTATGAGACTAGGTATCAATTACAGGAAAAAGATCTGTAAAAAATACACATGGAGGCTAAATAATACACTACTAAATAACCAAGAGATCACTGAAGAAATCAAAGAGGAAATCAAAACATACCTAGAAACAAATGACAATGAAAACACAATGACCCAAAACCTATGGGATGCAGCAAAACCAGTTCTAAGAGGGAACTTTACAGCAATACAATCCTACCTCAAGAAGCAAGAGACATCTCAAATAAACAACCCAAACTTACACCTAAAAAAATTAGAGAAAGAACAAAAAAAACCCAAAGTTAGCAGAAGGAAAAAAATCATAAAGATCTGATCAGAAATAAATGAGTAGAAACAAGGAAAACAATAGCAAAGATCAAAGAGCAAAGCTGGTTCTTTGAGAAGTTAAACAAAATTGATAAACCATTAGCCAGACTCATCAAGAAAAGAAAGGGAGAAGACAAATCAATAGAATTAGAAATGAAAAAAGGAGAAGTTAACACCTGACACTGCAGAAATACAAAGTATCATGAGAGATTACTACAAGCAACTATATGCCAATAAAAGGCACAACATGGAAGAAATGGATAAATTCTTAGAAATGCCCAACGTCCCAAGACTGAACCAGGAAGAAATAGAAAATATAAACAGGCCAATCACAAGGACTGAAATTGAGATTGGAATTAAAACTCTTCCAAAGAACAAAAGCTCAGGACCAGATGGCTTGTAGGCGAATTCTATCAAACATTGAGAGAAGAGCTAACACCTATCCTTCTCAAACAATTCCAAATATAGCAGAGGGAGGGACACTCCCAAACTCATTCTACAAGGCCACCATCACCCTGATACCAAAACCAGACAAAGATGTCACAAAGAAAGAAAACTACAGGCCAATATCACTGATGAACATAGATGCAAAAATCCCCAGCAAAATACTAGCAAACAGAATCTAACAGCACATTAAGAGGATCACACACCATGACCAAGTGGGGTTTATCCCAGGAATGCAAGGATTCTTCTATATACACAAGTCAATCAATGTGATACACCATATTAACAAATTAAAGGAGAAAAACCGTATGATCATCTCAATAGATGCAACACCCATTTATGATAAAAACCGTGTAGAAAGTAGGCATAGAGGTAACTTACCTCAACATAATAAAGGTCATATATGACAAACCCACAGCTAACATCATTCTCAATGGTGAAAAACTGAAACCATTTCCACTAAGATCAGGAACAGGACAAGATTGTCCACTCTCACCACTATTACTCAACACAGTTTTGGAAGTTTTAGGCACAGCCATCAGAGAAGAAAAATAAATAAAAGGAATCCAAATTGGAAAAGAAGAAGTAAAGCTGTCACTGTTTGCAGATGACATGATGCTATACATAAAGAATCCTAAGGATGCTACCAGAAAACTACTAGAGCTAATCAATGAATTTGGTAAAGTAGCAGGATACAAAATTAATGCACAGAAATCTCTTGCATTCTTATACACTAATGATGAAAAATCTGAAACTGAAATTAAGAAAACACTCCCATTTACCACTGCAACAAAAAGAATAAAATACCTAGGAATAAACCTACCTAAGGAAACAAAAGACCTGTATGCAGAAAACTGTAAGACACTGATGAAAGAAATTAAAGATGATACAAAAAGATGGAGAGATATACCATGTTCTTGGATTGGAAGAATCAACATTGTAAAAATGACTCTACCTAAAGCAATCTACAGATTCAATGCAATCCCTATCAAACTACGAATGGCATTTTTCACAGAACTAGAACAAATAATTTCACAAGATGTGTGGAAACACAAGAGACTCCGAATAGACAAAGCAATCTTGAGAAAGAAAAATGGAGCTGGAGGCATCAGGCTCCCTGACTTCAGACTATATTACAAAGCTACATTCATCAAGACTGTATGGTACTGGCATAAAAACAGAAGTATAGTTCAATGGAACAGGATAGAAAGCCCAGAGATAAACCCCCGCACATATGCTCACCTTATTTTTGATAAAGGAGGCAAGAATATATAATGGAGAAATGACAGCCTGTTAAATAAGTGGTGCTGTGAAAACTGGACAGGTACATGTAAAAGAATGAAATTAGAACACTCCCTAACACCACACACAGAAATAAACTCAAAATAGATTAAAGACCTAAGTGTAAGACCAGACACTGTAAAACTCTTAGAAGAAAACATAGGCAGAACACTCTATGACATAAATCACAGCAAGATCCTTTTTGACCCACCTCCTAGAGAAATGGAATTAAAAAGAAAAATAAACAAATGGGACCTAATGAAACTTAAAAGCTTTTGCACAGCAAAGGAAAACATAAGAGAATGTGACAACTCTCAGAATGGCAGAAAATACTTGCAAATGAAGCAACGGGCAAAGGATTAATCTCCAAAATTTACAAGCAACTCATGCAGTTCAATATCAAAAAAACAAACAAAAAAACAAACAACCTGTCCTAAAGTGGGCAGAAGACCTAAATAGATATTTCTCCAAAGAAGATATACAGATAGCCAACAAAAATATGAAAGGATGCTCAACATCACTAATCACTTGAGAAATGCAAATCAAAACTACAATGAGGTATCGATAACCACACACCAGTTAGAATGGCCATAATCAAAAAATCTACAAACAATAAATGCTGGAGATGATGTGGAGAAAAGGGAACCCTCTTGCACTGTTGGTGGGAATGTAAATTGATACAGCCAGTATGGAGAACAGTATGGACGTTCCTTAAAAAACTAAAAATAGAACTATCATACGACCCATCAATCCCACTACTGGGCATATACCCTGAGAAAACCATAATTCAAAAATAGTCATGTTCCAAAGTGTTCATTGAAGCTCTATTTACAATAGCCAGGATGTAGAAGCAACCTAAGTGTCCATCGACAGATTAATGGATAAAGAAGATGTGGCACATATATACAGTGGAATATTACTCAGCCATAAAAGGAAGAAATGAAATATGAGTTATTTGTAGTGAGGTGGATGGACCTAGAGTCTGTCATACAGAGTGAAGTAAGTCAGAAAGAGAAAAACAAATACCGTATGCTAACACACACACACACACACACACACACACACACACACACACACACACATATATAGAATCTAAAAAGCAACAACAAAAAAAATGGTTCTGAAGAACCTAGGGGCAGGACAGAAATAACGACGCAGACGTAGAGAAAGGACTTGAGGACACAGAGAGGGGGAAGGGTAAGCTGGGACGAACTGAGAGAATGGCATGGACATATATATACTACCAAATATAAAATAGATAGCTAGTGGGAAGCAGCCACATGGCACAGGTAGATCAGCTCAGTGCTTTGTGACCATCTAGAGGGGTGGGATAGGGAGGGTGGGTGATGCAAGAGGGAGGAGATATGGGGATATATATGTATGCATAGCTGATTCACTTTGTTATAAAGCAGAAACTAACACACCATTGTAAAGCAATTATACCCCAATAAAGATGTTTAAAAAAAAAAAAAAAGACACAGGAAATTAAAATGCCAGAAAAAAAAAACCAGAATAGCGTAACACAGACTAAGTAGGAGAAACAGAAAATTAATAGTAAGATGATAGATTTAACCATATCAAAATTTAAAAAATGTAAAATGATCTAAAGAGCCCAATTAATAGAGATAGTTGAATAAAAAAGCAAGACCTAACTATAAACTGCCTACAAAATTTCATTTCTTGAATAAAAAAATGGAACATTCTGAGAGCAATCATCAAAGCTGGAATAGATCTCCTAAAATCAGGTCAAGTGTATTTCGGAGCAAAAAAATATAGCTGGAGATAGTCATTCCCTAATTTTAAAGAGGTAAGTTAATCAAGAGTGTATAACAGGTCCTTAACCTTTATGTACTTAATAATAGTACTTCAAAAAACATGAAAGGAAAACTTATAAAACCAGAAGGAGAATTAGACAAATCAACAATTATAGTGAGAAATTTCAGTACTTTCTCAACAGTTGATAGAACAGGTACACAATAAAGATGGGTTCTTCTGTCTTTATGGTTTTATTATTTCTTCACCTCTGTTTGATTTAAACTGCAGTGTCTTGATAAGAAATATATATATAATTTCCACTTGATATCTATAGTTTTTCAATAACATGCTTTATAAAATCAGATATATTAGCAATGAAATCCTTTCCTTGGTATATCTAAAATATATATAACTCTGTACTCAAAATATAAATTACAGTGCTAGTAAATTAGAAAGATTATTTGTTACTTGCCGACATAAATTTTTCTGACATTCAAGCATTTCATAAATCAATTTGATGTATGCAAATCAACATTATTGACTTAACCTAAACTGTTAGATGTCACACAAAATATAACACAGTGCTAGAATTGGAATACAGAAAGAATTTTCCTCATCATTTAAATTTAGAAAAGTTAACTTAGAATAAATTACTTTAAAATTTCTTATACTATTTTTAGTGTTAGTGTAGTATTAAGTTGAAATCCTTTCTGAAGAACTGTAAGATGTCCCAAGAACAAATTAGCTTTTTTAATAATTAGGGAAAATGAGGAAATTAGTTTTGTAAATATTTAATCCTCTAAAATTTAAAACCAAACCATAATAAATGCTAATCAAATTATTATTTTAATGTCACAAAGTAAATATTTTAATAATTATTATATCCAAATAGTAAATTATTATAAGTTTATTTGGGATTTTCTGTTGTTTTTATTGTTTTAAAGGTCTACACATGTTGTAGCAGAAATGGTCCATATGTTTGCTTTATAAGAAGTTGCTTAGATGAATTCAGCATATGTTTCCTGATTGACTATTTATTTGCAAAATTTTCTAGATTCTTTAAAAGCTGTAAAGTTGAACAGAGTATATTTGTGTGCCCTCAATGAGCTCATATATCATGAAGGAAACAAGATATATATGTAAAAAACACAAAACAAATTATAAGTGCCTCAATGTTAATAAATCAGTACAGAAAAAATAATGTGCTAATTCATAGGTGGAGAAACAATATTAGACTGACATTTTATCACATTATTTGTTACCTAAATAACAAATATGGAAAAGTCAATTAAATCTCAAATAAGAAAGAAAAATCTCCAATATGCACAGGTGTCTATGTTAATTGATACCTGTGCAGTACTTTTCAATACCTTCCAGTGGTTTGATTTTTTTCACCATGAGATAATAGAGGACATTTTGCTTGTTTCTCAGCACCTCTCTGGTAGCAGCAGCATAGTAAAAACACCAACATCTTTATGTCTTTTTTGAAAAACTGTGTATTCATGTCCTTTGTCCATTTTTAAAATCAAGTTGTTTGATTGTTGGTATTGAATTGTATAGGCTCCTTAGATATTTTGGATAACCTCTAATCAGATATATGATTTGAAAAGATTTCCTCCTGATTCTTAGGTTGCCTTTTCATTTTGTTGATTGTTGCTTTTATTGTGCAGAAACTTTTTGGTTTGATTTAGTCCCACTCATTTATTTTTTGCTTTTGTTGCCTAAGCTTTTGGTGTCATACCCAAAAATTCGTTGCCAAGGTTAATATCAAGGATATTTTCTTTATGCTTTCTTCTAGGAATAATTTTAGGTCTTACATTTAAATCTTTAATATATTTTGAGTTGGTTTTTGTATGCAGTGTAAGATAATGGTGTAGTTTCATTCTTTTGTGTGTGGATATCCAGTTTTTCCTGCACCATTTATTGAGGAGTCTATCCTTTCCATATCTATACATACTTAACAACTCTAGCCTTTTCATCAAAGTGTTTATTTGAAATTCTCTCCCATGGGATATACTGACAGAAACCATTTCCAAAGCCAGATAAATTTGGGGATCTCTGCACATTCTTTAGAGATTTTAATTGCACATTTACATATTAAAACCCTTCTGAACCCTTGCAGTAAAGACACCTATGTTTTATCCCAGTCTCCCAAAGCTATTTGCTCATGGATTTTTAAAAAATCTTGTTAGAATGTATTTGCATCCCACAAAGCAGTGTTCTGTGGAACAAGTTTTTGGGCAAATCACTGATTTAATCCAAAAAAATAGCAACCGAGTAGGTATTTTTGGTTTGAGTTGTAATGGGTCTATTTCTGGAATCTCTTTTCTGGATATTTTTCTATCTTTTCATTCATTGTACATTGTCTCAATCACTGTAGCTTTATAGAAAATCTGGGCACAAAATAGTGTTGATCTTACACCTTTGTTGCTCTTTTAAAATACTGTTTTATCTACTTGAGATCTTTTGCATTTTTATGTAAATTTTAGAAGGAGGACGACAGTTTCTTCAAATGCTGCTGGAACTTTGATTGGGATGACACTGAATTTATATATCCATTTAGGGAAACTGAATATCTTAACAATATTGAGTCTATTCTAGCAAAATTTGTACTTGGTATATAACTCCACTGCTGTTGGTCTCCTTAATTTATCTCAACAATGTTTTGTTGGTTTCAGGTATAGTTCTTCTACATCTTTTGTTGGATTTATTTGGAGATAATTTATGTTTTCTTGATGTTATTGTAAATGACATTTTAATTTTTTTCAAATTATTTGTTGTTAGCATATAGAAATACATTTAAAATTCTTTATATTGACTTTGTTTCCCACAAACTAACTTTACTTGCTAGTTCTAGGAGTTATGTTTGTCTTAGTTTGCTAGGGCTGCCGAAACAAAGTATCACAAGCTGAGGGGCCTAAACAACAATATTGTCTCCCAGTTCTGGAGGCTAGATGTCCAAGATTAAGGTGTTGGCAGAGTCATGCTCCCTCTGAAGGTATTACGGGAAGATCTGTTCCAGGCCTTCCCCCTAGCTTCTGGAAAATTCTTTCCTTGTTGGCAGTATCACTGCAATTTCACAAAATGTGCTTTCTAAATGTATGTCTGTGTTCAAATTTCCCTTTTTATGACATCAGTCATATAAGATTAGTGGCCTACCTTTCTCCAGTATGATCTCATCTAGTTACATCTGCAATGACCCTATTTCCAAATAAGTCACATTCTGAGGTACTTGGGGTTAAGATTTCAACATATGAATTCTTTTTTAAGTTCTCTTTATTATCAATTAGAAGGTCTTTAGGATTCCCTGGCATGTTTTTTTATTAATTAATTAATTTATTTTTGCTGTGTTGGGTCTTCATTTCTGTGGGAAGGCTTTCTCTAATTGTGACAAGTGGGGACCACTCTTCATCGCAATGCACGGGCCTCTCACTATCGCGGCCTCTCTTGTTGTGGAGCACAGGCTCCAGACGTGCAGGCTCAGTAGTTGTGGCTCATGGGCCCAGTTGCTCCGCAGCATGTGGGATCTTCCCAGACCAGGGCTCAAACCCGTGTCCCCTGCATCGGCAGGCAGACTTTCAACCACTGCGCTACCAGGGAAGCCCTCAACATATGAATTTTAAGAGACATAATTCAACCCATAAAAATGTTTATATATAGATTTCACAGGGTTTCTGTATGCACAATCATGTTATCCTCCAACGATGAGAGTTTGACTTCCTCTACAATTCTGCCTTTTGTGTCTTCTTCTTATCTTATTGTCTCTAATATTTCCAGTACACTATGGAATAGAAGTGGTGAAAGTGCCTATAGTTGTCTTCTTCCTGTATTAGGACAAAACATTCAATATTTTACCATTAAGTTTGATGTTACACATAGGTTTTTCACAGATATCTTACAACAGATGATGGAAATACCATTCTATTCCTAATTCAGTAAGATTTTTAGATTGATTTTATTAAACTTTTTAAATCCTTATTCTTCATATATTATAATGATCATACAATATTTCTACATTATTGTGCTGTACTGTTAATTTTCAACTGCTGTACCAAGTTTGCTTTCCAGGAATAAATACACTGGGTTTTATATATGCCATTTATAGGATGTTGAATTTGATTTGTTAACTTGTAAAGGATTTTTGTGTGTATGTTCACAAAGATAATCAGTTTCTAATTTTACTTTCTTGTAATGTCTTTATCAGGCATTGGTATAGGGTGATAATGGGACATGAAGAATGAAATTAAAAGGGTTCTGGCCTCTTTTGCTTTATTAAAGATTTTGTGTGAAACTGGTATAATTTCTTCCTTTAATCATTGATAGAAATCACCATTGAAGACCTCTGGGTCTGGAACTTTGTTGGTGAGAAGATTTTTAATGAAAAGATTAGTCTTTAATTTATTCAAATTTTCTATTCAGTTTTCTATTTCAATTTTGTTTGCTTTATTTTTTTGGTAAATAGTCTTTTGATCAAGTGGGTATACTTATTGTTAGAAAGCTCTTCAAAATACTTCTTTACATTTCTTTTAATGACTGTTGGATTTATAATAATGTCCTATATCTTATTCAATGCATTCATCAATTCTGTATCTCTCTTTAGTTTTTTTTCCCAATCAGTCTTACTACGTGTTTATAAATTTTATTAAAATCTCAAGGATGAGCTTTTGATTTGTTTTTCTTAATTATCTCTTTTCTATTTCATTACTCCCTTATTTTATTTATTGTGATTGTTTAATTTGTCCTGTTTCTAGCTTCTGAAGTGAAAGCATAGATCACTAATTTTAACCTTTATCTTTTCTAAGTAGTCTCTTAACTGCAATGCATTTCCTTCTAATCACCACTTTAGCTGCAATCTACAAATTTTAATATGATGTGTTTTCATTTTCAGCAGGCTTAAAATATCTCTATTTTTCTTCATGATTCCTTCTTTGACTCTTGTGTTATTTAGATGTATGCTGTTTAAATTCCAAACATTTTAGGATTTTACAGATATTGTATTCTTATTGATTTGCAATTTAACACTGTTATTGTCAGAAAACTTATTCTGTATGATTTCAACACTTCGTAAAGTATTGAGATTTGTCTTTTGGCCCAGCAAAGGACTATATTGGTTAACATTTTACATGCACTCGAAAAGCATGTGTATTTTGTTGTTGTTGGGTATAATGTTCTATAAATAACAATTATGTGGAAATAACCTAAGTGTTCATCAGTGGATGAATGGATAAAGAAGATATGGTATAAACACGCATACACACACACACACACACACACACACACACACAGTGTGATATTATTCAGCCATGAGACAGAAGGAAATCTTGCTATTTGTGAGAACATGGATGGACCTTGAGGACATTATGCTAAGTGAGACAAGTCAGAGAAAGACTAATATGTATGATATCTACTTCTATGTGGAATCTAATAAAATCCAAACTAATAAAAACAGGGAGTAAATGGTGGTTACTCAGGGTGGAGAATGGGGGAATAGGAGAAATGTTGTTTATAGTGCATAAACTTGCGATTAGTAGATAAATACGTCCTGGAGATCTAATGCACTGTATAGTGAATAGAGACAACAATATTGTATTGTAATCATCAAACTTGCTAATTATTCCCAGGACAAAAATGAATGATAATTAGGTGAGGTACGAACTATTGTTATAGTGCCAGTCATATTACAATATACAAATGTATCAAATCAATATGGTGTACACCTTAAATTTACACAATGTTATATGTCAAATAGATTTCAATGATCTGTAATAAATACATACACACAAAATATCAATTTTGTCAAAAATTTTGGTAGTATAGTTTAAATCATATATCCTTACTAGCTTCTCCTGTTGGTTACTGAGGAAGAGGTGTTAAAATATTCAATTATGATTGTAGGTGTGTATACATTTTTCTTTGATTCTGTTACTATTTTTTAGATATATTTTAAATTTTTTGCTTTAGGTACATATTCATTTAGGCTTGTTAAATTTTCTTGATAAATTGATTATTTTATCATTATGAAATGTCCTTTTTATTACAGGCATACTTCATTGTATTGTACTTTGCAGATATTACATTTTTCACAAATTGAAGGTTTGTGACAACCCTGTGTCAAGTATATCAGTGCCATTTTTTTCAACATTTGCTCACTTTGTGTCTCTGTGTCACATTTTGGTAATTTTCAAAATATTTCAAACTTTTTCATTATTATATTTGTTATGATAATCTGAGATCAGTGATCTTTGGTGTTACTATTGCAAAAAGATTACAACTCACTGAAGGCTCAAATGAGGGTTAGCCTTTTTAGCAATAAACTATTTTTTAATTAAGGTATGTACATTGTTTTTTTTAGATGTAATGATTTTGTACACTTAACAGACTACAATGTGGTGTAAACATAACTTTTATATGCACTGGGAAACTGAAAAATTTTTTATGACTGCAATATTCCCTTTATTTCAGTGGTCTGGAGCTGAACCCACAATAACTCTAAGGTACCTGTATTGATAATACTCTGTCTTGAAACCTACATTATCAGATACTAATCTAGCTTGTTTTACGATTAGTGTGATGGTTAAATTGTTTTGCCAACTTGACTGTGCCATGCGGTGCCCAGACATTTTGTTAAACATTATTCTTGGTGTGTCCATGAGGATTAGCATTTTAATCAATACAACGAGTAAAGCAAATTGTTCTCCCTAGTGTGGGTGGGCCTCGTGTCCAATAAGTTAAGGCCTGAACAGAACAAAAATGCTGATGCTCCCCCTGCATAACTGCCTTTGAGCAGGGACATTGTTTTTTCTTGCCTTCAGAACTGAAATGATATTTACTCTTTGTAGGTCTTGAGTCTGCCTTCCTTCACACTGAAACTATATCACTGGCGCTCCCAAGCCTCCAGCTTCCCAACTGCAGACTTTAGGATTTATCAACTTCCATCGTCATGTAAGTCAATTCCTTAGAATATATATGTCAAAAATACACCAAACGGATGTGTGTTTGTCCTTTTGGTTCTATTTCTGTGGCGAACTCTTATGGCTTAGTCCATTTGGGCTGCCATAACAATACCATAGACTGGGTGGCTTAAACAACAATCATTTATTTCTCACAGTCCTGGAGGTTGGGAAGTCCAAATCAAGGTTCCAGCAGATTTGGTGTCTGGTGAGAGCCCACTTCCTGGTTCACAGATGGTCATTTTCTTAGTGTCTTCATGTGGTAGAAGTGGCAAGTGAACTCTCTAGGGTCTCATTCATATAGGTACTAATACTATTCATAAAGGCTCCTGCCTCAGGATCTAGTTATATCCCAAATGCCCATCTCCTAATACTGTTACATTGAGGGTTAGGATTTCAACGTTTGAATTTTGGTGAGACACAAACATTCAGTGTATAGCACCTAAATAATACACTTAATGGTTAGTGTTGTAAGTACCATAATGGTCTATGTTTTTATACTTAAATATGTAAATTTGCAGTGTAAACAGTCTTGGTAATTGTTTTCTTTCCCTTTGTGACAATCTCTTCCTTTACAATGAATGTTTAGTCATTTAAACTTAACCCAAACCATATCAGCCCTTTTTTAAGTCAACCATCTTGATATTTGTTTTGTATTTTTCCCATTTGTGCTTTTATTCCTGTTTCTGCCTTCTTGTAGATGTATTGAATAATTTTTTAGTATGCTATTTTACATCTTCTATTGTCATCTTAGCTATGTTTCTTTGTTTAATCTTTAGAATAATCATTATTAAAATAAAACTATCTTGAGCTTAAAATTTAATTTCAAATATTATGAATAATAGTCTAATTTCACACCTCATTTATGTTTTATGCTTTTTTTCATTTGTTTGATGTATAAAACACTAGTATTTTGCCTAAAGTAGTAAGTTGCTTGTGAAAAAAATACGAAAATATGAAAATAATAATTTCATATACATATAATCACTCTTTATTCTATTCTGTAATTTAAGGCCTCAGTGTGATATTATCACCCTTTGCCCTGAGGAACTTTTTATAATATACCTCTCCAAATACTGTTGAAGACAGTATTTCTCTTATTTATGTTTCTGAAAATATCTTTATTTTTCTTTCATTTAGAAGAGAAATTCTGCTATATGGGGAATTCTGGGCTAGCAGATTTTTTTCTTGCACTAGTTTAAAATATTTCAATCTTTTATCCTCTCTCATTTTGAATGAGAAGTCACCCATCTGTCCTAAAGCCGTGTCCTTTTATGGACTATGACCCTCTTCAATCTATTTTTTAAAATTTCTCTTTATCTCTCCTAGTACCAGTGTAACTACAATATGTCAAATTGTGGTTTTCTTGGCATTTATCCTGCCTGAGAGTCTCTGGGTTCATGAATGTGCAGAGTGGTTAGTTTGTTCAATCTTGGAAAATTCCAGTCATTATCTTTTCTCTCTGGCATTTCAATTACATTTTATATTTCATTTCACATTGTCTGAAAGTCTTAGATTCTATGTTACATTTTCTTAATTTTCTTCTCTTTTAGTTTTAGTTTTGATAATTTTTACTGACTTTTCTACTAATCCATGGCTCCTTTCTTCTGTGGTGTTCAATCTATTGATAAAATCAACAAATATAGTATTTTTCATAGCTAGCATTTACATTTGGTTGTTTTTTGGGGGGAGGGGGGATTTCATTTATCTTTGTTGAAATTTCTCACCTGTTAGTTCATGCTTAACGTATTTAATATTTTTAATAGTTATTTTAATGTCTTATCTGGTAATCTGTGAGTCTGATTTTACTGTTTTTCCCTTGATCATGTGTAACATTTTCTTTTTCCTTATCATGCCTTGTATTTTTTTAAACTGCTTGACATTATTTTTAAAATAATAATAGGGACTTAAGTAATATTTATCCCCAGGAAAAGGCACATTGGTGTCATCATGTCACAGCTGTAGGCAGAGAACTAAGTAAAGTTAAGCTGCAGTGAGTTGGGTTTAAATTTGGTTGCAGGTTTGGTTATATTCATTTGCCCACTAGATGTGAATATTTTGAATATTTTGAATCATAACATTTTCTTTGTGGGTCTTGATATCTTAGAACAAATAAGACTCTAGAGATCTTTTAAGGCTATAGAGATCTAAGGCTATAGAGATCTCTTTTTGCTTTACAGCTCAGGTGCCAGCTTTGCAAAGCACGGTGAATTCTCTATGATATACAATCTGGTTACCAGGTTTTGGATCACTGAGGACTTTTACTTTACTCTTTCTCCTTACTCCCAGCTCTCCACATCTTGATAGATTTCTTACCATTCTGCAGCACTACCTGCACAACTTGGAGATTCACTGCAATGCACTAAGTGGAGAGTCTCAAGTATACATCTTTATTGCTCCTGTGCTCTACCACTGTCCTATTATCCAAGCATTTTATGATCTCTCCTGTCCCCTTCTCAACACTCCTCCCATACTTACTTCTATATCCTTCTAATGTGTATGTCAGGAATGCATAAATACATGTCTTTCCAAATTACAGAAAGCCCACTCATGCTTTTGCAACACCTCAAAGTTGCTGACTCTTACAGTCAAGTCCCCACGGTAGTATCACATTGAACACTTATGGGTCAAAGAGGAGGTTCAAGCATTACTCAAATCCCTCAAGCACTTAGCAAAGTTCGATTGCTTACACACAGCCACTCTTATATAAAGCAGCCTTTACACATTATCTGGTATCTGTAATTTGTGGGAGCTTCCAGTGCTCTGACTTGAAAATGACATTGTTGTTTGTTCTCATCCAAACTATCTTCACTCTTTTTAGCCCATCACACTTTTCATTTTCTTCATAATGTGCAGAATCATGGAAAGTGCTGAGGTATTTCACCTCTCCCATGACAGATATCCCGTTTGAGAATTTGTATATTATTTTAATAGTTTTTCCTTTTGAGAATCTACTACAAAAATATAGTTTATTTTCTCTTTAGAGGATGGGGAAAGGTGAAATGCTTAACAGACACAGACTAAGAGGAAAGACGGAAAATTCACAGATGAATTTGCTTATCCTGCTATGCTACTATGCTTTTGTACATTCTGCTATTATTTTCCCTTGGTATTTGAGTATATAATTACATGTAACTACTATCTATAATCATATATCTCCTGTTAAACTGTGTTATTGCACAAAGGACAGAGATAAAGGGATTGCCATAAGTAAGTCAACCCATTTCTCAGTGCTTCACACTTACTTAGTAAGCAATGGGCACATGCTTGCTGAACAAAACTTCATCAAATTAGTCGTGTAAGTCGAACAGGCATAAACATAAAGGCAGAAAATATAAAATATCAGGTAGGTGTTAGATATATGCTAAGTGCTTTATGTTGTACTTTCCCTTTTTGTTGTTGTTCTATAATTAGCATTTCCCCTAAAATTTCCAAATGTTATTCTTTAATGTGAGTATTCTTTCAGTTGAACATTATATATTATATTAGGTGATAGTGATTATATATGAAAGGAATTAGATAAGGAACTAGAGCTCTGAAAACACAGCAATATTCAGAAGCAAAAGGAAACACTGGGAACATAAATCAATTGGTCTTCAACATCATACTGTGTTGATGTGAACTGAATGTTAAATTCTACTTATATAGGATAAAAATTCCACTTAGAGGTTGTTAACCATTCCCATTTTTTATTACAATTATTGAAATTTAATTTTTGTACCCAAGAGCCCCTATGTATAGGAAACATCTCTTTATTGTACCTTTGACTTTTACCCGTACAGTTTAGTACCTGCTATTGTTCCTGGAATGACCCAAATGTAGGGGAAATATTCCAGGGGCATATTCTTCAGAGTGCTCTTTTACTAGTTCTGTCTGATAATTTGATATGTGGGTGCATTTAGCATAAAATGCTACTGCAAATTTAAGGAATTTCCCTGTAAATATGTTATATCCCCAAAGTGTTTGTTTTATAAAAGTGTGTGTGTACCTTGTCCAAACATTTTCATCCTTCAGGCCAATGCTAAGATACAGGTAAATATTGGGCTTTTAAAAACCTTATATTAATGGGAGTATTGAAAGACTGGAAAACAATATCTGGTGTTGGTCTGATACTTCCTGGATTACTTATGTCTAATATGTAGTACAATTTAATACTTGATAATCCAGGCTCTCAAAAAAATGTACTCTAATACTATTAAGAATGCATCCTATGGAACATACTGGCAGGAAGGGTATTCTGTGGGAAAGAAGTAGCGCATCCACTAAGGAAAAAATCCCAATATTAATTGTGAAGGGTCAGGGAGTAAACTGAGTTTTGAAATGAGACAGTGAAGTTTTGCATGCATGTTTTAGGGCCTGGTTGTTATTGTGCCTGAAATAGAAATTGTGAAGATACTTGGAGAAGGCTAATGGTGGGGACTAAAGGGGACCCTATTACAAGGAGCTAAGTAAGAACTCTGACATCATGTTTGGACCTATAGACCCTAAAAGTAAGTATTTTTTTTTAAAAAAGTAAGTATTTCTAATAGCAGTTTTTACATTCCTCTCTATTCTGAATTTTTCCCAATTTCAAAACATAAGGGGAGCTTTCTAAAAGTCACAGCCTGGACTCAAACTATACTATGTATAATTATGCAAAAGAATATACCCCCCCCCCAAGTCAGAACAAGGGCATCAGAAGAGGTCACTGCCAACAGGAAAATAAGTACGTCCAGTAAAGCATCAATATGCTGAGGGGTACTCACCATCAAGGACAGCCACGGGAAGGACAGGTAATTTAAGGATCTGGAGCCTTGTCCAGGGGCATATGGATGGGAATTTATGTTCACTAGTCTCATTTGCCCCAAACATGTGAATTTCTCACAGGTTGCTAGTGCGCTTCTATGCCATAATAACTTGTTTATATAAAAGAAATGTAATTTCATTTCAACAAGGCCAGTGACATATGAGGTAATTAAAAGAGAAATGATTGATAGAGATAAAATAATAGATGCATAGCAAAGCAGTGCATTTAAAGTGCTTTTAAATGTTTAGAAAAGGTAAGTAACATTCCCAAGGTCACTATAGCTAGTGACAGGAGGAACTGGGATTTGAACTCTTAAACCTGTGCTCCTAATGACTGTATACTGTTGCCTTTGGCAGTAAGCTAGGTAAGCCTCATTCTCCATTTTGAGAATTAAAAAATATTTTACAGCACCCTACTTTTCAGGTTCCTGGCTATCATTCCATTCCAGTTTTTCATCTTTTACATAGTTCTAATGTAGAGACTTTGAGGATAAATCCTATGCTAATTTAATCTTTAAAACCCTACAATTTAGCAGAATGGCCAGTACATTGTAACCATCAAATACATGTTACAGGCATTTAAATCTGTAATGGAGCCTTTAATTGCAGCGAAAATTCAATGAGTTCTGGTTCAAGATGGCACCTTAGGAGGATCCTAAACTCACCTCTTCCCATGGACATAACCAAATCTATAGCTACATATGGAACAATTTCCTCTGGGAGAAAACCTAGCTGAGTAACTTCTATACGTTGGGTGAACAAGAAAAAAAACTCACATTGAAGTAAGTAGGAGAGGCTGAGTCACAATATCACCATAAACCCCATACCAGGAATGGCAACCCACCCTTGGAAGAGAACTCAAATCTTAAGTTTCTCACTGAGGAGCAGAATTTGAACTCCTTATCTGGCACTCCAACTTTTAAGACCTGCACCTGAGAGATGAGCCCCCAAAACATCTAGCTTTGAAATCCAACATGTCTTGCATCCATGATACCCACAACACCAGAGCAAATTGAGTTGAAGAGTTCAAGCTCTGCATACTTTAAAAGCTGCTGCCTGCAGTTCTGGCTTCTAATTAACCTAATCTAGGTGCTAACATCCTCCCCTTGGGGACAGTGACAGTTGTTGGCACACCTCTAACTACTGGGACTCACACACAATAAAATCGGCTGCTGGGACAACCATGAAGATTTGAGAGACAATCTCAAAGAACTAGGGAAGAAATAAGGTACACCCCTTACATGAGACCATTCCAAGTCTCAGAGAGGTGGGTGTTTATCTAATGCACAGAAACCAATACAGAGAGTAAAGGAAAATGAGGAAACAAAAGAATATGTTCCAAATGAAAGGATAAAATAATACCTCAGTAAAAGACTCTAATGAAGAGGAGAAAAGTGATTTCCCTTTTAAAGAGTTCAAAATCGTGGTCATAACAGTGCTCACCATGCTTAGGAGGAGAAGAACGTATTTAAAAAGTGAGAATTTCAACAAAGAGAAAATATAAGAAAGTACCAATAGGAGTCACAGAGCTGAAGAATACAATAAGTAAACTGAATAATACAATAGCAGAGTTCAACAGCAGACTAGAAAAGCAGAAGAAAGGATCAGTTAACTTGAAGTCAGGGCAGAGAAGTCACCCAATCAAAGCAGAAAAATAAAGAATTAAAACATTGAAGATAACTTAAGGGACTTATGGAACAACAAGTGGATGAACATTCACATTATAGGAGTCCCAGAAGGAAAAGAAAGGGGCAGAAAACTTATTTGTAGAAAGAAAGACTGAAAACTTCCCTACCTTGGTGAAGGAACACATCCAGATCCAGAAAGCTCAGAGAGTTCCTAATGAGATGAACCCAAAGAGACCTACATCAAGAAATATTATAATAGAAGTATTAGAAGTTAAAGACAAAGGGATAATCTTAAAAGAGGCAAGAGAAAAACACTTGCTACCTGCAAGGGGGTCCCCATTAGACTACCAGCAGAAACTCTGCAGGTCAGAAGGGAGTGGTAGGATATATTCAAAGGACTGAAATTTTAAAAAGTTTAAAAAGTAACAACCAAGAATACTCTATCCAGCAAAGTTATTCTTCCAAATTGGAGGAGAAAGAGTTTTCCAGCAAAAGGTAAAGGAGTTCATCAACATTAGACTGGCCTTGAAAGAAATGTGACAGGGACTTCTTTATTAAGATGAAACAAAAGGGTGTGAATTAATAACAAAAACATAAGAAGGTATAAAGGTATAAGAAGGTATAAATCTCACTGGTAAAACTTAATATATAGTAAAGTTCAGAATAATCTAATGTTGTAAAGGTGTTGGGTTAATCATTTATAAATCCAGAATGAAGATTAATATATAACTACAATATATATTGTGTATATACATATATATATATATATATTGTAGTTATATAATATAACTACAATAATTTGTTCATTGATACACAAGTTAAATGATGTAAATTGTGACATCAAATTGTCGCTATTTGCAGGTAACATGATTTCATACAGAGAATAAAGACTTCACCAAAAAACTATTAGAAATAATTTTAAAAATACAGTAATGTTGCAGGACACAAAATCAATATACAAAAATCTGATGCATTTCTATATACTAACAATGAAGTAGCAGTAAGAGAAATTAAGAAAACAGTCCCATTTAAAATTGTATTAAAAAAGAATAAAATACCTAGGAATAAATCTAACCAAGGAGGTGAAAGACCTGTACACTGAAAACTGTCAGACATTAATGAAATAAATTGAAGAAGACACAAATAAATGGAAAGATATTACATGCTCATGAACTGGAAGAGTTAATATTGTTAAAATGTCCACACTACCCAAAGCAATCTACAGATTCAATGCAAGCTCTATCAAAATTCCAATGTCATTTTTCACAGAAATAGAACAATCCTAAAATTTGTATAGGACATGAAGACTGCAAATAGCCAAAGCAATTCTGAGAAATAAGAACAAACCTGGGGGCATCATGCTCCCTGATTTCAAACTATATTACCAAAGCAATAGTTATCAAAACTGCATGGCCTTGGTATAAAAACAGACACACAAATCAATGGAACAGAATAGAGAGCCCAGAAATAAACCTATGCATAAATGGTCAATTAATTTATGACAAAGGAGCCAAGAATATAGGAAGGGAAAAGGACAGTCTCATCAATAAATGGTGCTGGGAAAACTGGATAACCACATGCAAAAGAATAAAATTGGACCACTATCTTATACCATACACAAAAATTAATTCAAGATGGATTAAAAATATGAATGTAAAACCTGAAATCATAGAAGAAAACAAAGCAGTAAGCTCTGCGACATCAGTGTTGGAGGTTGATGTTCTTGCTTGTGACACCAAAAGCAAAGGCAACAAAAGCAAAAAGAAACAAATGGGATGACATCAAACTCAAAACAAAACAAAACAAAAACTTCTGCACAGCAAAGGGAACGTCAACAACATGAAAAGGCAACCTATTGAATGGGAGAAAATATTTGCGAATCGTGCATCTGACAGGGGGTTAACATCCAAAATATATCAACAATTCATACAACTCAATAGCACCTCCCCAAACATAGAGTCAATTCTCTTTTGTCATTTCATTTAGAAACTTTTTGTGTTTGTATTTAGTATAGTTAAATGAGTTTCCTTAAATGAAATATTGCATCCACAACACTATTAAAAACAGCACAGTCTACAAATAATACACTTTAAATACAAGGACACACATAAGGTGAATGTAAAGGGATGGAGAAAAATATCCCATGATAACTCTAATAAACAGAAATCTTGAGTAGCTACATTATTTCCTGACAAATATTTAGATGAAGCTTAATTATCATAGATAAGGGCATAAAATAACAATAAAAGGGTCAGTTCTCCAAGAAAATCCAAAATCTCTATGTACCTAACAACAGAATATCAAAATATAAAAGAAAAACAGAATTGAAAGGAGACACAGATAGATCCACTATTATAACTGTATATTTTACTGTATTTTTTTTTTAGTAATTGGGAGACCAAGCAGGCAGAAAACTACTAAGGATAAAATTGACCTGAAAAGCACTATTAATCAATTGACATTTAAAGAATCCTCTATCTCACAAAAGCAGAATACACATTTTTCTAAGCCTCACATGGACTGTTGTATAGGACAGATCACATTAGCTAATTTAAAAGACCATAAATCATACAAAGGATGTTTGCAGGACACAACGGAATCAATAATTAATAACATTCCAAAGTAGAAAATAATAGACTCTGTTGATTTCACTTGTGAATTCTATCAAACAATTAATGAAAAAATGATAGCAATCCTCCACAATCTCATCCAAAAGATAGAAACAGGGGGAACACTTTCTAATTCACTCTATGAGGCCAGCATTATCTTAATAACAAAGCCAGGTAAAGCTCTACAAGAAAGGAAAACTAAAACTATTTTCAAAAACATATCAGCCAATGGGATGAAACAATGTATAAAATAATTGTACGATGAAGTGAGATTTACTTCAGGTATGCGGGACTATTTCAACATTCAAAAGTCAATTAAGTTAATCTATCAAATCAAGAGACTAATAAGAAAATTCACACGATCAGATCAATTCATGTAGAAAAGCATTTCACAAAATCCAACACCCATTCATTATAAAACTCTCAACAAGGTAGAAGTAGAACTTCCTTAACCTGAAAAAGACTATCACTTCACAAAGGTTCAAAACTTGGGGTGCTATAGGGCAAATAGAGTGAGCATATTTCCCTATTCATCCTCTGGTGGGTTATGGAGGGTAGATGTCAAGTTTTCTTATTGGTCATTGAAATTCTCACCTAGTTTTTCTTTGTTATCACTTCTAAGTATTATGAAACACTTCCATTTGTAATTATAGCTATCTATGGCTGATAATAATAATTACAATTAATGTAATAGCTAATATTTATTTAGCATTTATTGAGGGCTTATGTGTCAAACACCATGTTTAGCAGTTTATATGGATTATCTTATTTGGACTTCAAACGATTCTATGATTTACTTTTGATTCCTATTTATAGCTAAAGATTCTAAACTACAGAAAGCAATTTAACTTGTGCTAGAAACTTAGTAGAAGTCAGCATTCAAGCCTACACAACCAGGCTCCAAAAGCAACTCTCCTCTCCCATGTCGAACTGCCTCTCAGGCAGGTGAGTATAGTTAGAAAAATAAAACCTCTCAGTTAATTGTGGTGAAACCCAAGCCCTTCTCTCTTTATCAGGAATTCCTGGAGTAGGTCTAAACTCTGCATCAGAGCATCCAAGAACCAATTATAGAATTTCAGCAACTTCTGCCTTTTCAGATAGATAGTCTATTTTCAAAATATAAAGATGGAATTTAACATACATTGAAACAATGGCTTTTTTCTCCATCCAATTCCATGTCATTTTTGATCACTGTTACCTTTTGCCACAGGCTGGCATTAGATTATTCTGGTCTCAATGTCTGAGGTTATTAAGTTTTTGTTTCTTTTGTTTTATTTCATCATACATGGAAAACAGAAATATTTCTTTAGGGGCAATTAGAAATGTGCCATTCTATCCAGATGCATAAAACTAGTTTTTAATTAGTTAAGGTAATAAATTTATCCCAAACTAAGGAGTAGGTCTTTCTGGGATTTTAATTTCCTGATTTTTTTCCCCCTAATATTTCCAATGCCTCTAAAACAAAAAAGAGACATTAAGTATTTTGATTTCAGAAAGCGTAAACACTTAAGAGCACCCAGTTTCATAGAGTTTATTTATTATTTTCTTGGTCTTCTCCATAAAAATATATTCCATATAGAGCAGTTAATAATGATAAATTGATTGTTTGCTGAAGAAAAACACAGAGCACTAACCATACTATAATTAAATTACCAAGTAGATAAAAATATTGAAATGCCAAACAGAATTCCAACTTTTTGTGCTTTATATAAATATATGACTTGCTAAAAACAATATAGTTCTATGTTTAATGGCAACTACATACTTTTCTGCAACTTTTATGGAAGAGATGTCCAGAATATAAAAAGAAAAATAAAAATGATAATAAATAAAAATACATACCCTGTAGGTGAATTTGAAGTTTTCCTTTGTTAAGGATTTATTTGTTAATGAAATTAAGTAGAATACACATTAAAATTAGACAAAAAATTCCAAGAGTGGAAACAAGCATATTTAGAAAAAGATTCCAAATTAAGTGTTTTTTCTTCTAATGGCTTACCTTAAAAAAAATCATGGCTTTTTTATCTCCCTTAGTCTCCTTCTGCATAAAATACTTGGGGAAAATATCCTTTAGTCTTTACATTTATATATAAGAAAACTGTACATAAACTATAGAGGAGTTGTACTGAGTTAGGTATGCTTTTTAAAGTTCTTATCATAAACTACATGCTTATTTAATGGTAGAGTACAATCTATTACAACAGTGATTCTTGGGATTTATCATCTTTCAATCTTGAAAAAAATCCATATTAAAAAACTCCTATTCTGCTTATGACTAAGATAAAATAATAGCACACAAATTTACATTCCCAGTTCAAACAACCAAAAATCTGGACACAACATATAAATAACACTTCAAGGCATTGGAGATTATGAAGCTAAAGGCAGTATTCTCTGAAAGATGGTTAACAAACAAGGTGAGCTCTGTAATTGCCACAGTATACTGTCTGGAGAGAATTTCCAGTGTCACAGTGCGGTGAAACCCAGGCAGAGGATGGTTTCCTCACTGAGTTGAGGAGTGGGAGGTGGAAGTCTGAGGTGGGACTAGAGGCTAGAGTAAGAAGGGCAGAATCCTGAGAGGAGAAAGCAATCTAGAGGTGTTCAGATGGTCCGCCTTAAACTGAGTATTGATCAGTTTTTACGGTGAGGAAACCACCTGAGACTAAGGGAACAACCATCTAAAATAGAGAGAGAAACAACCCTCAGTGCTCACGTGAAAGCAAGCGTAGCTCCTATTCCCACAGACCGAGTGTAAAAGCTCATAATTCACAGGTCATTGGATATAGACTACTCAGAAGGAATTTATCCCAGAACTGGGGAAAAATGAGACCTGGACTAAAGCTGTTCTGGTCCTGCCTAACAAGAATTAAAACTTAAAATCAAGACAGGAAAATATACTATTTTCAGGTAACTTAACTGTGCCAGATAACAAAGCTCAACACTATTTAAAGGAAGGAAAATGTATACAGACACAAGAAGGTGTTCATTTAAAAATTACCAGATATGCAAAAAAGCAGGAAAATATAACCCAAGATGAGAAAAATCAATCAAAATTAACCCCAAAAACATTCATTGTAGAATTAGTAACAATAACACTAAAACACTTATTCTAACAAACTAGAGGAAAAGACAGCATTTTAGTAAAACATAGAAATATCAAAGATGCAAATTTAATTCCAGATATGAAAACTACAGTGTCTGATAATACAACACACTGGGTAGGATTAATGGCAAATTAGGCACTGCAGCATACAAGATCAATGAACTTGAAGACATATCCATGGAAAGTAAATAAAAAATAATATTGTGTTGTGGACTTTGTAACATATATGACAATAGTGACACTGGCTAATAAAGGAAAAATGAAAGCCTACTATTGTCAGGTTTTTATATTATGCATGAACTGGTATGATAACATTTCAAAGTAGATTATCATAAGTAAAAATGCATGATATAAACATAAGCAAACACTGAAAAAAACAAAAAAAGAGTTATAGCCAATAATTCAACAAAGGAGATAAAATAGAATCATAAAATACACTAAATTAATCCAGAATAATGCATTACAGTGGAAATAAGTGGAGCAGGAACAAACAGGACAAATAGAAAACAAATAGCCAGTGGTAGATTTAGAACCAATCATGATAATGATCATATTAATGACATAAACTAATTAATAGGCAGTGATTGTCAAAAGGGGTAAAAAGCAAGACCCAATTATATTCTGCTTACAAAATGCCCACTTTAAATATTAGATGCAATGAACAAATTAAAAGACAAAAGCTACCAAAGCCCATTCAAGAAGAAATATGTTACCTGAATAGCCTTAAATCAACAATTTGTACTTATCTTTCCCACAAAGTATGGGCCAACATGTCTCACTTTAGTAAATTAAATACAATAATACATAAAACGTATAATAATCCAAGCCTTGAATCACTTATAAAATTTACATAATATGGATCGTAGTCCTAAATATAAACACCAAATTTCTAGAAAATGTAGAGGAGAAAATACTTGTGGCAGCATTAGGCCAAGATTTCTTAGAAACATAATAAATAAATAAAACAATTGATAAATTGTTTTATAAAAAGTAAACACTGGACGATATCAAATAGCCAAATAGCCAAAGCAATCTTGAGAAAGAAAAACAGAGCTGGAGGAATCAGGCTCCTGGACTTCAGACTATACTACAAAGCTACAGTCATCAAAACAGTATGGTACTGGCACAAAAACAGATATATGGATCAATGGAACAGGATAGAAAGCCCAGAGGTAAACCCACACACTTATGGTCAATTAATCTATGACAAAGGAGGCAAGAATATGCAATAGAGAAAAGACAGTCTCTTCATAAGTGGTGCTGGGAAAAGTGGACAGCTACATGTAAAAGAATGTAATTAGAACATCGTCTAACACCATACACAAAAATAAACTCAAAATGGATCAAAGACCTAAATGTAAGGCTGGAAACTATAAAATTCTTAGAGGAAAACGTAGGCAGAACACTCTTTGACATAAACTGCAGCAATATCTTTTTTGATCCAGCTCCTAGAGTAATGAAAATAAAAACAAAAATTAAAAAATGGGACCTAATTAAACCTGAAAGCTTTTGCACAGCAAAGGAAACCATAAACAAAATGAAAAGACAACCCACGGAATGGGAGAAAATATTTGCAAATGAAGTGACCAACAAGGACTTAATCTCCAATATATACAGTTTATGCAGCTCTATGTCAAAAAAACACAAACCAATCAAAAAATGGGCGGAATATCTAAATAGACATTTCTCTAAGGAAGACATACAGATGGCCAAAAAGCACATGAAAAGATGCTCAACATCACTAATTAACAGAGAAATGCAAATCAAATCTACAATGAGGTATCAACTCACACTGGTCAGAATGGCCATCAATAATAAATACTGGAGAGGGCATGGAGAAAAGGGAACTTTCTTACACTCTTGGTGGGAATGTAAATTGGTACAATCACTATGGAAAACAGTGTGGAGGTTCCTTAAAAAACGAAAAGTAGGAATCCCATATGATCCAGCAATCCCACTCCTCGGCATATATCCAGGTAAAACCATACTTTGGAAAGATACATGCACCCCAATGTTCATTGCAGCACTATTTACAATAACCAAGACATGAAAGCAACCTAAATATCTATCGATAGAGGAATGGACAAAGAAGATGTGGTACATATATACAGTGGAATATTACTCTGCCATAAAAAAGAACAAAATAATGCCATTTGCAGCAATGTGGATGAACCTAGAGATTATCATACTAAGTGAAGTAAATCAGAGAAAGACAAATATCATATGATATCACTTACATGTGGACTCTAATTTAAAAATGATACAAATGACCTTATTTATAAAAAAGAAACAGACTCATAGATTTTGAAAACAAAATTATGGTTACCAAAGGGGAAACATGGTGGGGGGAGGGATAAATTAGGAGTTTGGGATTAACATACACACACTACTATATATAAAATAGCTAACCAACAAGGACCTACTGTACAGCATAGGGAACTCTACTCAATCACCTATGTTCTGTAATCACCTATGTGGGTAAAGAATCTGAAAAAGAATGAATATATGAATAACTGAATCACTTTGCTGCACACCTGAAACTAACACAACATTATAAATCAACAATACTCCAATAAAAACTTTTTTAAAAATGAACTGTAAAAAATAAAATGCATACTTTTGAAATTCTGAAAAAAAGAACATTATAAAAATATTATTGGTGCTTCTTTCATAAAATTGAGAATATTTTAACTTCCTCACTTAAGTTTCTGTGTATTGATTAATATTTTTATAATGACTTTGTATTGTAAATATAGATAGAAAATTATTAAGTGTATGAAACTATAGAGGAAAGTATAGGATATTTTTAAAAATTATATTGGGATGGAAAATATGTTAGAGAGTTCTTTTTTTTTTAGTCCAAGGAAGATTAGAACTCTACTTAAATGGGTATTTAAAAAATGTAACAACTTGAGAATTTATTCACTCACATAAATGAAGAGCCCAAGGGTAGCCCCAGCTTTTGGCACTGTTGATACTGGTACCCAAGCAGTATCATCAGCAATGTGTTTCTCTACATCTTTCCGCACTGCTTTCCTTAGTGTTGGATTTACTTGCATGCGAAGTTTACTGAAGGTTGACAAAATGGCCATAAAAATTCCTAGGCTTATATCCACAAGGACTCCAGTGAATGAATAATTTCTTTTTATCCATTTAACAGCAGAAGTCCCAGGGTTGACATTTCCTTTCTCTTACATAGCCTTGGTCATGTGCCTCAACTCTGTGATCTTGGAATGCAGGTTACTCATTGGCCAAGTTTGCTACTTGTAAGAATCCATGGAGTCTCAGTGGAGCTTGTCTCACCTGATCCATTTAGTGTCAGAGTGATTTCCTTCAGGAAAATAGGATGCCAGTATCAGATGCACAGGGGTTGGGTAATAGTCCAAAGGACAAGAGAAGTTCACTACATTATGTTCTTCCTAAATGAGACAGAACATTTTAAAGGCATAAAGAAAAAGATAGATAAGACCACCTAAGTTTATATACTTTGTCTGTATGAAATTCATTATGAGCGTAGTTAAAAAAGAAATGGTTGAAAATACATATATTGCAGTAAAATGTTTAATATTTATGGATGAAGAGTCCCTGTAACTCATAAGACAAAAGAAGGTAACAATAGAAAAAATGATAAAGAACAAAAGCAGGAATTCTCAGTTTATAAAAATGTTAATGGCCAAACAAGCTTATAAAATAACACTGTCATGAGTAATCAGTAATGCAAATAAATATAATAAGATTTCAGTTTTCATTAATTAGATTATGAAACTGGAAATGAGAATATGATAAATTACAATAGTAAAATAGACTACTAAAATTGGTACCCTCATACACAGTTGATGGAAGTATAAATTGGTAGAGAATTTTGTCTGTTACCACTTTTAAGGCTGACAAGTTGACAGTGATCTGTCAAAATGAAAATGTGCATACTTACATCTATCCTAAAAAATAATCACAAATACACACAAATGCATATTTATAAGAATGGTATTGAACCATTGTTAAGTAATAGGAAAAAATAGGAAACTAAATATCTATCAGTAGGATAATGACTAACAAAGTATAGGATATGTATATTTTTAATAATATGAAAGTCCATAAAAGTATGAAATAGCTCTATACGGGCAGAAATGTACAGCTCACTAGATGCTGTATATATAATTTTATTAAAAGTAATTTTATATTTATGTGCAATTACACATTATTCCTAACTATCCCTTATCTGTATCTATTTGTGTGTGTGTGTATGCACAGAGAAAGAGTAGAAAGATAGGTATAAACTACTGATTACTATTATTACACAGAGGCTACTTCTGTGGAAGAGCAAAAGCATGGGGAGGAAAGAGAGATATTTCTGTGTTGCTAGAGGTTTTGTGACTATTTTTTAAAATATTTTTTTCAGTTTTTGGTCACTTTGGGGTAAAAGTGCTTCAAATGCTGGAATAAAGAAATAATGTGTCCTATTTGCAGAAATTACAAAAATAATCTTGTGAAGTCTGTTTTTCAAAGAAACAGCTTGTCTGTGTGATTTACCACCAGTGTTGCATAGTGGTTATATCACTTATTGGTCTAAGTTATTATATATGTAATATATATACATATATTATATATGTATGAATATTGATAAATATCTTAATGTTTAAATAGGACATATATTATCTATGAAAAACAACTATTCACATCTGTGTACTGTCTCTTTAGACTAAAGATGCCCACATAAAACAAACTATTGGGAGTCTCCACAGGCAGTTTTGAAGGTGGGATAAGAGGTTGGATTGCAATAAAATATATGTTAGCTCAGTTTGGTTTGTGTCAGTAACTATATTAACTCACTATGGCAATAGTTTATCTCATCTCAATCAGCACATCTGATTACTATTTGTGTATATGATAAATAAAAATAAAGAAACTAGATATTATATATTAAAATAATCTGCAATCTAAACCTTTCAAAATATCAGGTATGTAGGTTAAACAAATATTAAAACCTAGATTCTTGCTCCAGCTACAGCCTCATTTCATGCCACTTTCTCTCACTGTCATGACCACACTGGACAAATTTCCATATCTCTGAAAATGCTAAATTTTCTCTCCTCTCAGTGGCCTCATTGATACTATTCAATGACTATGGGGTATCCTTTCAAGCACTCATCAGAGACAGAGGTCATGTGTTTGAACTTACATTTTTTAATTAAAAAATTATAGATAAAGACTATTTGGATATATTTTGCCCTTTAAAAGAGGACAACACAAGATCTTCCGACAGTTCCATCATTTGGCAGATTGGTTATCACTCAGAGAAGAGCTTTAGCTATCATGGTGGCTCACTTAATTGTATCCCCCAAAATTTATGTTGAAGCTCTAACCCCCAGTATGACTGTATGTAGGGACAGAGCTTAAAAGGAGAGAATTAAGGTTAAATAAGGTCTTAAGAGTAGAGCCCTAATCTGATAGGATTAGTGTCCTTATAAAAGGAGAGACACCAGAGAGCTCTTCGTTGCCACTCACTGTAAAGACAATGTGAATGTGGCCCATTGCAAGTCAGAAAGAGAGTTCTCACCAGAAACTCACCCTGATGCCACCCTGATCTGACTTCCAGCTTCCAGAACTTGTTAGCAAATAAATTTCTATTTTTGAAGCAACTCAGTCTGTGGTATTTTGGTAGTTCAAGATGACTCAGACACTGAAGCATTCTAACTACCTTTGCTTGAGACCACTATCTCTTTCTATTTCAGTTTCCCCTCCATCATATTTCCTGTTGTCTGATGATGTTGAGGTGGCTATGGCCATTTGGGGGATGTTACTTTTAAGGTCAATTGAGCTGGGGATGGATTTAGTTTGGTTTGGTTTCAGTGAGATATAAATATATTGGTTTGTTAGGACTTTGTTAATTATTGTCATAATCTCTCTATACAAAACAATATAAAACACATTGTCATAAGAAGAGGCAATCAAAGACTAGGCAGCCAGATTTTGGAGAAAGCATTATAAAAGCATGTCAGACTCTAATTGAATATAAATATATTCTCTGGATTTTTTGGCATTTGTGTAATTAATTATTTATAAATTCTAATTTGTGATTATTTCTTAATTTAAATGAATATTCACTTTCACAGCTGTGTTTGTATTTATAATTTTATATGATTTTCCTTAAAAAATAATATAAAATTATACAATTTACAATTGTACACTTGCACAGTTTAGGAAGTGTGAAAGCATGAACCAGTGGATCAGAGGTCCTAAACTCTCATGGCCAGTTCTGGCAGGAACTATGAAGAACTGTAATAAACAGGTGAGCACAATTCAACCTAAAAAGGGCAGTGGCTACTGAACACCAACAGAGTGCTGTCAATCAACTGAGGAAACAGGTCCACAGAAACTGAATATGTGAAAATTTATGTGAGATTTCTGAAATTTTAAAGAAGGCATTTTAGTTCGATTTTTCAGTAAAACGTGCATTTTGGGGCTTCCCTGGTGGCACAGTGGTTGAGAGTCCGCCTGCCGATGCAGGGGACGCGGGTTCGTGCCCCAGTCCGGGAAGATCCCACATGCCGCGGAGCGGCTGGGCCCGTGAGCCATGGCCACTGAGCCTGCGCGTCCGGAGCCTGTGCTCCACAA
This sequence comes from Globicephala melas, assembly GCF_963455315.2. Classification (NCBI taxonomy): domain Eukaryota; kingdom Metazoa; phylum Chordata; class Mammalia; order Artiodactyla; family Delphinidae; genus Globicephala; species Globicephala melas. The sequence continues at coordinate 9,852,563 of NC_083322.1, forward strand.
TGGGAGAGGCCACAACAGTGAGAGGCCCGCGTACCGCAAAAAAACCCCAAAAACAAAAACAAAACTTGCAGTTTGACTGTTTGTCATTTTATGATTTGTCTAGGTAAACTATCCTCTGGATAATTTATACATCAGAAGGTTTCCTCAGATATTGCCTCCAAATGGCAGGCTCCAGTCTTTTATAAGAAAGGACACACCAAAGCAGTTTCTCACTGGGACCCAAAAGGTCTTATCTGGAGGTAAATGTATGTGAGAAGTAGTGTAACATTGTGGTAAAACATAGCTAAGATGCTACACTGCCTGAGTTTGGATTTCACCCAATCCCATTACGTATTTCTTGCGTAATCTTGGGCAAATTTTTCAACCTCTCTGCATTAATGTTCTTCATTTGTTAAGAGGAGAAATCGGTAATACCCAATGTCATGCTTTGAAGATGAAGTAAATTAATAAACTCCAAGAGTTTGACAAAAGCGTGGCCCAACATAAATACTTATAAAAGTGTTAGCTATTTTTTCTCCCTTTTGGCCACTTGGAGTTTAACCATTTTGAAACAAGGACTAAATTAATTCCGTGCTGACTGTATCCTGGTCCACATGTTTAATCCAGTGTATATTAAACCTGTGATTGAGGGATGGCCTGTGTCTTAAAAGACAGTGCTCGTGCCAGTGATGTTCTTACCATATGTTAAGTTCTTGAAAGTCTGTAAGAGATCTGGAGCCAGCTCACCTTCCTGGAGGTTCTTCCTCACCATTACCTAGGGTGCTGATTAGGAGCAGACAAAAGGAAGGGGTTCTCTGATAGTCCACTTATTTTCTAGAATCGCAGGTAATTCTATGACTGAATGCCCTGTTGAAACAACTCTCATAGCAGGAGCAAGCAGCTCACAGACTCAGAGATAGATCCAGGGACTCTCAATCTGGCCTTACAGTAGGTTCTGTGGGTCTATGTCCTGTTTCATTCCCCCTAAAGTAAGATTAATTAGAGGTCTGTGATAAAATATATTGTTGCTAGAAAGAAACACTGCCTCCTGAGACCTTAGGCCTGTTCACATGGACGACAACTGTCAAAGAACTTTGAGCAAGTTTCAAAATAATATCTTGGGAAAATTCTACCTCGGTTCTTTCAGTCAATGTCCAGCAGGTGACAAATGCTGAGCCTCTCCAGAAACCACAAGAAACCTCCCAGTCAAGTGTGCCCCGCTTTCCCAGATGCTGAGAAGATCCTACATTTTCAGATATAATCCAGTTCTTTGCCCCTGAAAACCATGGGCCATACCTTGATGGAAAATGTCCTTCATTCCAATGTACTAAGCACTGCAGATTGAAGGAAATGAAGAGATGGGAGACACAGTCCTTGCCTTCAAGTTGCTCATAGTTTAGTAGCACAATGAATATATTTTGAATAATGAAGACATGAATGAATGAAAAAGTAAGTTATATGTGATCAAATGACTACATATAAGTCTGCATTTTTTATTTTAAAATAAGGCTAATAGTACAAATATCTCATAGGACTTAAGGTGGAAACATTAAGATGATGAATGGAAAGGGCTTTTGCACAGTGTCCTATATACAGTAAGCGCTAAGTAAGTTTTTCATATTTTTTGTTATGGATGTAAAGTTCTAATATTAGTATTGTGTATATTCCTCCTTTAGCCATAAGTGTTGACCTCTACGCTATAGTACTTAAAGTGTGAATAATTAAAATGTTTTGTTAACTTTTTTCTTACACTGCAAACATTGCTAGCACAGCAAAAATCTGTGCTAAAATTTTCACTGTCGGTTTTGCTCAGGACTAAATAGATGAATTTTGCTTGATTAAATTTTCTCTAAGTTATCATTTCAATAATGATATCTATAATAAAGGTAGCTCTATTTGAACATAAAATTTTGTTTGGAATAAAATAAACAATTAAAAGTAATTAAGAAATAACACTTTACTTAAAGTGGTCATTTTTTTTAACTGGAGTAAAATTGCTTTATAATATTGTGTTAGTTTCCACTGTACAATGAAGTGAATCAGCCATATGTATACTTATATCCCCTCCCTCTTGGACCTCCCTCCCACCCCCCCCATCCTGGACCTCTCTTCCACGCCCCATCCCACCCATCTAGGTCATCACAGAGCACCAAGCTGAGATCCCTGCTATACAGCAGGTTCCCACTAGCTATCTATTTTACACATGGTAGTGTATTTAGGTCAAACCTAATCTCTCAATTCGTCCCACCCTCCCATTCCCCCACTGTGTCCTCATGTCCTTCTCTACATCTGCATTGTTAAAAATTATTTGATGTGTTTAAAATTTGTAATATATTGCAAAAATTCTAGGGTACTATGTAAGAATTATTTTCATTTGTGTTGCATGAGTGTGCAGAGAATACCTTCTCTCTATCCCTGCAGAATCTCTCTCCTCCCCTCTCTACTTTATTGGACTCCATCTGTGGACTGTTTTGTCTCCTGGCTTCAGTTTGTGTTCAACCAATAGGAAGCTTGTACAGGAAGTCAGATGGTTAATTAATCCCTGGCTCCTTCTTTGTAAGGTTGCTTCAAGATGGTTGCATCTCTGGACTGAAGGTCACAGATCCTCTCAAGCTGACACTATTTCTATCAGTGTCCCCTACTGAATTTGGGTATCCAACAACTCCCTCTCCGTATCATTTCGGGTCTCATAGTGGCACCAACAGCTGCTGTAGTTTACTCTGTGATATTGTACTATCTCCTGAGGTTTCCCTACATTCTGCCCACACTTAGAAATAGTCCCCTTTTAAAGCTCTCTTTGAATTATCCTAACTTAAGTGTACCATCTGTTCATGCTAAAATCCCAATAAAAACAGGCAGTACAAAGATAAGGAAAATGATTGATTTTTTTACATTAAAAAATGTATCTGAAAAGAAGAGAAAAGCTGTACTTTTAAATTTTAGGATGGGATAGAAAGCATAGGGTTAAGAGTGCCAACTCTTATATTTGTAGCCAAATTCCAACTTGGTCATCTATTACTTGTTTTTTTACTCTATTTTTTTAAAATTTAATGTTCTCACTTATAAAATGGGAATAGTCATTAATGGTGAATGGTCATTTGTATCTATCTCATATTATTGAGATTAGGATTGTATAAAAAACATGTGTAAAGTGTTTAGCACAGAACCTTGTACTGGGTAATCTTTCAATGAAGGGTAGCTCCTACTTTTATTATCTGCATCTAATAATATTGCAAACATGTTAATATTTTAGGGCTTAAATTACTTTCTTTTTTATTACCATCACAAATTTAAACACTATGGAAAAATCTGTGTGCATATTTAGAAATATTTTTATATTATAACTATTAAAATATAACATACTCTGAGTCATTTTATTAGAAATATTTGGTTTTTCAACTGTCTAAATGCAACCCATAACTTTTAGCTTTCTACTACCTTCATACAATATTATTGGACAGAGTCAGAATAGTTCAAACTAGTAGAGCTAGATCATAAATAAATGAAACATTTACTAAACTTCTCTCTCTAAAAATGCTTCTCTAAACTAGTATTAGTCATTCTGTCCTCACAGATAGTAAATTTGCCTGGGAGGTTTCTCAGGAATTGCCTGAAGCAGGTAATAGGGAACTCAGGGGGCAGGATTCAAGGTTCATAAACAGAATGGTATCAGTTTCTAAATATTTTTTTTAAAAATGCTATACTAGAGTAGGTGGGTTCTTTTGAGAGGAAGTTTTCATAATTAAGTTTAACCAAAACCAAAATAATAACTATTATAGAAATAAAAATCTGTATATGATATTAAAAATATATCTCATTTCTCTGTCAGTTGCATAATTTTTTTAGCTCTAAGATCCCTACAAAAGGTATTAGACCAAAGGTAATATCAGCATGATAGCAGCATTAATCCTTCACTTTGTTTCTCCCTTTCAATCCACAACCAGTAAAACACCCACAACTCAATGAAGGTTCCTCTACCCAACACACCGGGAAGCCAGAGAGTTCCCCACATTTGTATATCTAAAGGTGGGTGGACTGGAAGACATAGAGGAGGTAAAGTCTGGAGAACAACTGAGGCAGTGCCTATAATCCTGGCCCCCAAGCCACAGCAGCTGAGCTTGCAGCCCCAGAGAACCCAATAGTAGCAGAGGAGGCAGGGCATGTGACTCCAGCCCAACCTCCCACAGGGGTGGTACCTGTGAATCCAAATCCAGATGTGATAGAGGCACCCACCATCCTGGTGCCCCAGGCAGTGATGCCAACAACAGCAGTGACACTGGCAGCAGCAAGGCAGCAGTGACCCCAGAGGCACAAGCACTGACAACAAAGGCACCTGGCAATGTCTCTGGCAGAGGCAATGGAGGGTGGAAACTGCCAATTCTCAAATATTGCTGGACACAGGCCAGGTTAGAGAAACCAAAAGCTAATGCTATACCATCACCTACTGAAAAACAAAATAAAGTCCTCTAATTACTAATCTGTTGAATTATTAGAATCAAGCAAAAAAAAAAAGCTTCACCTAAAGAAGAAAAGCATTCTCTATTTTAAATGCTCTGGCAGAGGAACAACACATAAATCACCACAAAAAACCATGGTGACATGGCATCACAAAAAGAAAATGACAAACCTCCAGAAACTAAAAGTCATGGAATATTTCAATATAACTCAAATAGCTGTCATGAAGAAACTCAATGAGCTACAAGAAAAATCAGAAGGGAAGTTCAATGAGCTCAGCAATAAAATTCATGAACAGAGGGAATACTTTACCAAAGAGACTGAAACTCTGAAAAAGAACCACATAAAGTCTGGAGCTGAAGAACTCAAAAAATGATATGAAGACTGCATTAGAAAGTATTAGAGTAGGTAATATGGAAGAGAGAACTAGTGAGATCGAAGATAGAAATCTAGAAATAAAAGAGGTAGAAAAGTAGAACTAATTTTTTTTAAATGAAGGAATTCTACAAGAACTAGCTCTTATACTAGTCTTATCTCAAGACTTCATTAGGAAGGGCAACATAAAGGTAACTGGCATCCCAGAAGGAGAAGAGAAGGAGAAGGGAGCACAAAGTTCATTTAAATAAATAAGAGCTGAGAACGTCACAAACCTGGGAAGGAACTGGATATATAAGTCCAAGAAGCTAAAAGGACAGTTAATTGCCTCAACACAAAGAGACCTTCTCCAAGGCACACTATTAAAACTATCAAAAGTCAATGGCAAAGAAAGAATTTTAAAGACAGCCAGGGAAAACAGGATGGTAACCTACAAATGAACCCCCATTAAGCTATCAGCAGATTTATCGCCAGAAATCCTACTGGCCAGGAGAAAATAGAATGACATGCTCAAAATATTGAAAAATAAGAACTTCATCCAGAAAAGTTATATTTAAGATATGAAGAAGAAACAAAGACTTTCCCAGACAAACAAGCTGAGGGAGTTCATCACCACTAGACCTGCCTTACAAGAAATGTTGAAAGGAGCTATTCTACTTGAAATGAAAGGCAAAAGTACAGTATACAAACTGAGTAAGATGATAAATAAAATCAGAAAATTGCAGCTCTGATCAGAATAGGTTCAATACTTAATTATAGCATAAAGGAGAAAGAACAGGAAACATAACAATAGCTATGAGAATTTGGTAGCAAACTCACAACGTAAAATGGGATAATTTGTGACAACAAAAACATAAAAGGTGAAGAGGAAAAGGATGGAACCCATATGTGTAAATGAAGATATGATGCTATCAGCAGAAAAAGGACTATGTTATTTATGAGACATTTTATACAAAGCTCATGATAACCACAAAACATAAATCTAGAGCAGAGACATGAAACATAAAAAAGAGGAAATAGAAAAACAACATAAAAAACCACCAAACTAAAATGGCAGATAGAAACACAGGGAATAAGAAACAATGGAGATATAGTGAAACCAGCAGGCAAAAGACAAAATGGCAATACAAAGCCCTCATCTATCAATAATTACCCTAACTGTAAAGAAAGACACAGACTTAGAGAATGGACATGAGAACACGGGAGGGGAAGGGTAAGCTGGGATGAAGTGAGAGAGTGGCATGGACATATATACACTACTAAATGTAAAATAGCTAATGGGAAGCAGCTGCACAGCACAGCGAGATCAGCTTGGTGCTTTGTGACCACCTGGAGGTTGGGATAGGGAGGGTGGCAGGGAGACGCAAGAGGGAGGAGATATGGGGATGTATGTAAATGTATAGCTGATTCACTTTGTTATACAGCAGAAGCTGACACACCATTGCAAAGCAATTATACTCTAATAAAGATGTTGAAAAAATAACAGAAATAAAAATGTAAAAAAATAAAACCTCCCCAAAACAAAAGTCCAGGACCCAACAGCTTCACAGATGAATTCTACCAAACATTCAAAGAAGACTGAATACCTATCCTTCTTAAATTCTTCCAAAAAAATTGAAGAGGAGGGAATGCTTCCTCCCTCATTTTATGAGGCCAAAATTACCCTGATACCAAACCAGACAGAGACACCTTGAAAATTACAGGCCAATATCTATGATGAACATAGATGCAAAAATTCTCAACAAAATATTAGCAAACCAAATACAACCATACATTAAAAGGATCATACACCATGATCAAATAGGATTTATTCTAAGATGCAAGCATGGTTCAACATCCACAAATTAATCAACATGATACACCACATTAAAAAAATGAAGGATAAAAAAACCATATGATCATCTCAATAGATGTGGGAAAAGCATTTGACAAGATTGAATACCCATTTATGATTCAAAATAATAACCATCAATAGAATGGGCAAAGAAGGAATGTACCTCAACATAATAAAGGCCACATATAAAGTCACAGCTAACATCAAAATCAAGGGTGAAAAAATGAAAGTTATTCCTCTAAGATCAGGGCTAAGACAAGGATGTCCACGCTTACCACTCTTATTCAACATAGCATTGGAAGTCCTAGCCAGAACAATCAGGCAAGAAAAATAAATAAAAGGCATCCAAATTGAAAAGGGGGAAGTATAATTGTGACTATTTGCAAGTGACATGATTTTTTATATGAAATACCTAAAGAATCCACCAGAAAACTATTAGAAATAATAGACAAATACAGTAAAGCTGCAGAATACAAAATCAATATGCAAAATAGTGTTTCTATACACTAACAATGAGCTAGGAGAAAGAGAAATTAAGAAAACAATTCCATTTACAGCTGCATCAAAAGAATAAAATACCTATAAATTGTATTAACTAAGGAGGTGAAAAACCTATGCACTGAAACCTATGTAAGATATTGTTCAAAGAAATTGAAGAAGAAACAAAGAAATGCAAAGATATTCTATGCTCATTGACTTGATGAATTAACATTGTTAAAATGTCTGTATTACCTAAAGCAATGTACAGATTCAGTGCAATCCCTATTGAAATCCCAGTGACATTTTTCACAGAAAAACAACAAAAACATTAAAATTTATAGTGAATCACAGGAGACCCCAAATAGCCAAAGCAATTCTGAGAAAAATGAACAAAGCTGGACGTATCATACTTTGTGATTTCAAGATGCACTACAAAACTATAATAATCAAAACATCTTGGTACAGGCAAAAAATAGACACACAGATAAATGGAACAGAATTGAGGGCCCAGAATTAAACTCACACTTTTATGGACAATGAATTTAAAACATAGGAGCAAAGAACATACAATGGAGAAATAGTCTCTTCAATAAATGTTGCCAGAAAAACTGGACAGGCACATGCAAAAGAATGATACTAGACCACTATCTTACACCATACACAAAAAATCAACTCAAAACAGAGTAAAGACTTGAATGTAAGACGTGAATCCATAAAACTCCTAGTGGAAAACATAGGTCATATGCTCTTTGATATCGGTCTTAACATCTTTCCAGATAGGTCTCCTCAGGCAAGGGAAACCAAAGAAAATAAAACAAATGGGACTATATCAAATTAAAAAGCTTCTGTACAGCAAAGGAGACCATCAACAAAAAGAAAAGACAACCTACAGAATGGGAGAAGATACTGCACATCATATAGCTGATAAGGGAGTAATATCCAAAATGTATAAAAACCTCATACAAATCCATAACAACAACAGAAAACAACCTGATTAAAAAATGGGCAGAGGAGCTGAATAGAGATTCTTTTCAAAGAAGACATACAGATGGCAACAGGCACATGAAAAGATGTTCAATATCACTAATTACTAGGGAAATGAAAATCAAAACCGCAATGAGATATCACCTCATGCCTGTTAGAATGGCTGTTATAAAAAAACGGCAAGGAATTACAAGTATTGGAGAGGATGTGGAGAAAAGGGACTCCTCGTACACTGTTGGTGGGAATGTAAATTGGTACAGCCTGTATGGAAAATAACAAGGAGATTCCTTTAAACATTAAAAACAGAACAACCCTATGATCCAGATATTCTACTTCTGGGTATTTATTTGAAAAATATGAAAACACTAATTCGAAAAGATATATGCATCCCTATGTACACTGCAGCATTACTTACAATAGCCAAGATATGGAAACAATCTAAGTGCCCATCGACAGATGAATGGATATAAATGATGGAATACTACTCATCCATAAAAAAAGATGAAATGTTGCCATTTGCTACAACATGGATGGACATTGCGAATATTCCACTAAGTGAAATAAATCAGATGGGGAAAGACAAATACTGTATGATTTCACTCATATGTGGAATATAAAAACAAACAAAATAAACAAACAAACCAAACCAAATAAAAACAAACATATAGGTACAGAGAGCAGAGTAGTGATTACCAGAAAAGAAGGGGTGTGGGAGAAGGACAAAATGGGTAAAGGGAGTCAACTGTAAGGTGACAGATGGAAACTAAACATTTGGTGGTGAGCCACTGTAGTGTATACAGAAATCAAAATAAAATGTTGCACACATGAAACTTATATAATGTTATAAACCAATGTTATGTCAATTAAAAAAGGATATTAGACATAAATACATATATTTGGCCTTTTATACACATCCTAGACTTAATTATTTATATCAAAATCTTCCAAATCATTTTAATGTAACTCCTTACTGTTTTTCAAATTTCAAGAGCAACACATACTTATTGTAGAAAACTTAAAAATTAGAGAAAAAGTATAAAGAATAATCCATAATCTCATGATAAAGAAGAAAACACTTAGTATATGAGCTTACTTACAGCTCGTTATTTTCTACAGGCAGTAGATTTTAGATTTACAAAGCTACTGCATTTTATTACTGAAATTATTGTTGGGGTAATTATGTAACCTGTTTTAAAATAAACATTTTGCTGCAAGTATTTTTCCATGACATTACAAATATCATGAAAACACCAATTTAATAGTATAATAATCCTTTATAAGTGTGCATAACTTATTTAAACACTCTATTTTGTACATTGAGGTTTTTGTCAATTTTTCCCGATTTTAATTAACTATATAATAATTCTTGTAAAATTTTTACTTTTATCAAATTACCTCCCACATATTTTAGAGAGAGAAAAACTTGTTTAAAGAGTATGAACACATTTAGCCTCTTAAAACATACTACTTTGTTATTTTTTAAGAAAATGTCAACAGATTCTGACATGTAACAGCAGAAAACATTCTTTCCCTTTTATTCTACTTTCTAGTTTAATGGATGAAGGATGATATCTTATTGACTGATTTGCATTTTCCTTTTTATAATGAGATTTATCATTTTCTCAACTGAGTATGATATTTACGTTTTTTCTGTGGCTGTGCAGTTTTTTTCTTTGGAAGATTTATCTTTTTTAATACTGATAACAACAAAAAAGACAAATTATAAATTAAAGACATTTGATACCGAAAGTAGGTTAGGGGTTCCTGAGGTGGGGGACAGGAAGGAGAGAGAGGGAGGAATTAGAAAAAAGCATGAGGATTATATAGTGATATAGTCACTATCTTGATTGTGGTGACAGTTTCATGGGTATATCCATTATGTCAAAATTTAACAAATTTTACTCTTTAAATAAATTCAGTTTATTGTGTGTCAAAAAAATGAATAAATAAAGACATTAGAGATCTGTGGAAGCTAAGAAAACTAGATGAAATAAAATTCCACAGAGGAGATAAACATTCAGAAGTGAACTGATGGATAAGCAGCTGCATTTTAGTATGAATGCATTTGCCAATTTGGGGCATAGGCTTAGGATCAGACAGTGGACTGTTGCTAGAGAAAGAAAAACTTGCAGAGCTTTTAACTGGTATGAGGATCTGGAATGACAAAATGTGAAGATTTTGAGGACTGATTATATAATCCTGGTTTCCTCTACACAGCCCTGGCTGAATTGTCAGGCTGAGTGCCACGGGTAAGGACTTAGAAGGAAAGCTCTGAAAAGGAAAGTGAGATCTCCCTTAGATTTTCACTGCTTAGGAGTTTAGGGCCTACCCCTGTCAGATATAAATTGCATCTAAGCAGAAGCAAAATAGGCCAGAGATTAAGATACTGAAGTGGGTGATGAATTCACACCAAAACATACAGCAAACACTACGTAGAAGCTCTGATTTAGGGCTCAGATGGAGGTTCAAGTCCAGTGGCAGAAGGTAGCTGCTGTAGGATAGAGAAACCAACAGACATTTTGACTTGGGTGTGTGCTAGTATGATAAGGTCAGAGGATGGAGGACCCCTCAAAACCAAGGAGGAAATTTCTCTCAAGACTCTTACCAAATTGTGAAGCATTATCGGGCAGATGCTAAAGAGAAAACCTTAGAAAAGTTATCTTTGGAAGAATTAAATCCTCATAGTCTTCCAGTATAGGCAAAATCCCATGAGACGCTCAATTAAAAGTCTTGAAGGACTACAGAGTTATGGTGTAATGTGGTTAAACAAAAGTAGCTAAATTTTCTGAAAATTTTACCCTACTCTGAATGAGCTTAATCCTAGATTGGATGGAGGTGACCACCCCCAAACCTAACAGAAAAAGGAGAATCCTCTCTGGTAATGAATATATCACCATTTGCAGCCTCTACACTTCTTTTATATACAGTGCCTGCCAAATTATTAAAAACTAAGATACAAGAGAAAACAAGCTCAGGGTTCCCACTGATTCTAAATTATGGTGAGTTGTATAATTATTTCATTATTATATTACAATGTAATAATAATAGAAATAAAATGCACAATAAATGTAATGCGCTTGAATCATCCCAAAACCATCCGCCTCCCCCCGCACCCTGTCAGTCCATGGAAAAATGGTCTTCCACGAAACCAGTCCCTTGTGTCAAAAAGTTTGGGGACTTCTGAAGTAGAGGACTAGAGGGCTGAGTGTGTGTGCACTAATTAAGGAAGCTGGTTGGGAAGGTGGTCTGATAAGCTGACCCTGGAGTAGACCTGAAGGAGTGAGAAGTGAGCCATGTGGATATCTGAGGGAAGAGTGTTTCAGGCAGAGGGAACCACCAAGTACAAAGGTCCCAAGGTAGGAGCATGCTGCTTTTGTCAAAGGAATATCAGAGATATTGTGGCTGGATGGAATGAGGTGGGCGGGGGGGGGGGTAGTGGTGGGATATGAAATGAAAGAAGCATAGGGGAGGTAGGTTTATTCAGGGCTTCCTAGGTGATGGTTAGCTCTTTGAATTTTACTCTAAGATGGGAAGCCAGTGAATGTGTTGAACAGAGAGGTAAGATGATCTGAAGTTTTTACAGAGATCACTCTGCTGGGGGGCAAGGGGAAAGCATGAGACCATTCACTAATTCAGGAGAGAGATGAAGGTGGCTTGCCTAGGATGGTAGTGGTACAGATGATGAGGGGCGGTCAGGTTCTGTATATATTTTAAAATAGGTTCAAAAGAAGTTGTTTATGGATGAATTTGAGTGTGAGAGACAGAGGGAGAGATGTCAAAGATAACATCAAGATTTTGTTGTTATTTTTTAAACACCATAGAAAATCACCAGTGACTGCTAAAGCGTCAGCTCTTATAAGTAACCCTGAGTTAGTCATTTTACCCCTCTGCTTTAGTTTCTTCATTAGCAAATGTTTTTTGATTGGTCCAGAGGCAGCATCCCTTCCCTCCAACACCCCTTCCCTCCAGCATCTTTTCATGCCAACAAATTTAATTTGAGGGTGGTGTTTCCTCTTCTCATTTCTAAGAGTTTCTCTTCCTCTTCATGCATCATTCTATTTCCCTCAGGTTTTCTTCCTCCTCACTTCCTTTTTCCCATTCAACCTGCCTCTTCCCGAGTCATGGAGAACTGAGGATACATCGTCACAATTTGGAAGAGAAGCATTCCTCTTCCCATGGATTATGCTGGCCATGCATTCTCAATCTATCAAAGGCTAAATTTTTAGCATCTACAGTGGATCAGGTATCCTGGGAAGATAGCCCATGTCCTCAGGAATCAGTTGCTTCTCCTTGCATTAATATTTTGATTCATTCAGATCCCTTCAAAAGAAAGTAAGGGAAACAGAGTATTGCAGAGATGAACCTTAAATCTGGTAAGTTTGGGTCTAGCTAAAAAGCTTCATTTTCCAGTTTTTTCACTTGCCTCCCTCAAGCCTATTCCCAGCACTCCTAAAGTGTAAACACTTGACTGATTTGAAAGCTAGACAAATAGAAATTCTACTGGGCAACTAGAAATTCTTCATATCTCCTTAGCACTGAATGGCTTATAGAGCATTCTCATATCCTTTGGACAGTGCTATGAGAAGGAAGGGCAGGACAGAAATTATTTCCCCATTTTACTGGTGAGAAAAGTGAAATTCAAATAACTATTATTGCCCAAGGAAACAACTGCTAAATGCAGAATCTACACTAAAATCACGAGAATATGGGTCTTCTGATTTCTAAACATAATGCTATTTCATAATAATAGCTTCTATTTATTGAGCGAAAGATAAGGAGCTTACAATGATTATGATTAATACATTAAATGAAATTAGTAATTCAATGGATAATTTTAATAGCAGACTGTTTATAGCATGACACAGCACTGGTGAAGTAGAAGACACATCAATAAAAGATGGGCATGCTGAGGCACAGCAAGCCAAAAGAACAAGAAAGGAGCATAAGTGACTTAGACCATTGACCATATGGCCTAACACATAGGTAATTATAGCTCTCTAAAAGCCCCATTCCCAGAGAATTGCTACTATTTGACATGCCTGGCTGCTCCCTGAAAAAACCCTCTTCTCAGAGTTAGTCTTTATTTCATCTGACCCGGAGCTCACTGAAGGCAAACAGCGCTATCCCCAGGATATTTGCCAAAAACAATCAGCAGCAATTGTTCAACACTGCAGCTGCCTAAAGTATCAATACCATTTGGCGGCAAACAGGAGGCTGAAAGGAAAATCTAGGGAAAAAGATGTTCACAGAAGCTTTAAATATTCGTCACATATTTCTGGTTATCTAGAAAGACATGTGCACATGCAGGGCTCTGAACATGCCCAGGAAATGACTCAGAAGGTCCTAATCTCTCACTTTTGGTTTATCTTGAGGCTCTGTGGAAACATGAAGTGAAAGCTAAAGCAGAGTTGTAAACTGCTAGAGCAATGAAGGTTCATCCTAACATATGTACCCATAGCCCTTCAGCAGAGGCTGAAAGACTTATTGGTTCAAACTAACTAAATTCAGCAACATACAAAAAGGATTATATAGCATGATCAACTGGGTTTACTTCAGGAATGTAAGGTTAACATCTGAAAATCAATTAATGTAATGCATCACATAATTTAAAAAGACAAATAACATGATCATCTCAATAGATCCTTATTTGAAGCACTTGACAAAAATCTACTATCTTTTCATGAAAAAAATATACAAACTAGAAATACAAGAGAACTTCTTTAACCCACTAATTCTACCTAGGAAAACCCCCAGCTATCATCATATTTAATGCTATAAGACTAAATGTTTTCCTCCTTGATCAGGAACAAGAAAAGGGTACCTGTTCTCATCCCTCTCATTCATCATAGTGCTGGGAGTTCTAGCCAAAATAGGTAATTGAAATAAAGAAAAGGCACTCAGATTAGAAAGGAAGAAGTAAAACTATCTGTATTCAGAGATAATATGATTTTGAAATTGTACTGATATTAACATGTTGGGCTATAAAGAAACCTGTAATAAATTTCAAATAATTGAAATCACTGAGAGTAATATGTCCCTAATCACAAGGGGATTTAATAACTAGTATTTAATAATTTTAAGATAACTAGAAAAATCCCCAAAGTCTGCAATTTGAATAAGAGAGTTCTACATAACAAGTCAATGAAAGATGAAATCAAAATAAAAGTTGGGAAGTAATTTGAACTAAATTATAATTAAGATATGACATATCAAGACTTGTATGAAAGAGATAATGCAGTGCTTAGAGAGAAATGTATAGCCTTAAATGCATATATTAAAGAAAGGCCAAAAAAATAAGTGATTAAACTTTTATCAAAGGAAGCTAAAATGAAAAGAGACAAAATTTAGAGAAAGTAAAAGGATGAATATAATAAATATAAAACAAAAATCAATGCAATTATAAATAAGGACACAAAAACTAAAAGCTCCTTCTCTGAAAAGATTTTTTAAATTAATTAATTCCTAGCAAAACTGATAGAAAAAAAGAGAAAACAAAAATATCAATACCAAAATACAAAAGGGGATATCACTACAGGTTTCACAAACATTAAAGAAATAATTTAAAAATATTGCAAATAATTTTATACAAAAATTGATAATTTGATTTTGATAGAAAAATTCCTTAAACAAAATATAACTTCCTGAAGTTAAAAGAAACTATGAATATTCTGTTATTTACTAAATGATCTGAAAATGTTATTTGAAACTTCTCACAAAGAAAACATAATACCCGTGAGTTTCATCAGTAATCTCTTCCAAACATTTAAGGAAGAATAGAAGTATTCAACAAATTAAGAGAGACAAAAAATAATTAACCCTTTCCAATTCATTTTATGAGGAGGAATAATATTTATATCAATATGTAAAAGAGAATTAGAAGGGCAGAAAGTGAAAGACCAGTTTCTCTCACAGATATAGATATAAAACTCATTAAATAGATATTAGCAAATTGGATCTAGTGAATATATAATCACCAGTGAAGTTTATTACAGAAACAGAGGGTGGATAGAATCAGTGTGTTTCACCTGATTAACAGATTAAAAATGGGGAAAATCTTATTATGTTCCCTGAATGATGCACAAAAACGCACCTGATAAAATGTCTCCATTTATTTATTCTTTTTAAAGTAACAAACTAAATGCAAAGATGTAATTTCAGTTCTCTGAGTCATGTTTTCCTCTGGGTAAAATGCAATAACACAAAATAGCAAACACAGAAGTGCAAGTAAATTTCAAACCTCTAATTGTGTCATGACTATTCGTAATTTATTGACCAAAACTTTCTCAAGTATCTTGTCCAGAAATTATTTTACTGTGCTTTTCTAACAGCTAAGTGTTCTTCCAAGTAGCTTCAGAACTGGTAGGGACAAAAGAAAATAAACACACATACAGCAACAATTAGCAGGTCTCCTGGCCTTCTACTGCTACCTTTACTTTTACATATTAAACCTTGACCTAAGGTCTCTTTAAAGAATATGCTCAAAAGTAAAAATAATCTGAAAACATTGTTAATCTATTCTAGCATTACCTATGGAATATTTCTTCCATATGTTGGATCATGAAGTGTCAGGGATGTCTCTTGGTATTCTGATACGAATACTATTTATTATAGTTTTATAATACTTTCAATATGTAGTAGATTAATTTCTCCCTTAAAATTTTTTATATATTCTTGGCTATTTTCCCAAGAAACTTCAGAAACCTCTATTATTTTTAAGTCATTTTGAAATAAATTAGATATTTTAAATGATTAAAAAATAATTAAAAATCTTTGCAATTTTTAGTGTACCATCTAAGAACAGGATGTTGAATCTCCTCTTATTAAATATACATTCATTTTTCTGGTATCATAAAGACATAATAAAGCTATTCCTAGATATGTATATTTTGTCACTAATTTTTGTTAATAGAATATTTTTCTTGTATTTTCTAAATTGATTTTGAGGGTGTATAGCAAATATACTTATTTTCTATTTTTATTCATATAGCCTAGCTTATGGAGTTCTCTTATTGACTCTAATCTTTTCAGTTGATTAATTTAGACTTTTGATTCTTCTCACGAAATAGTCCTCAAATAATTATAACAAATATCATACTTGTGTTTTATGTTTTAATGTATTTATTAAAGCATCAGAATAAGTATAATTTTTCAAAAATTTTAAGAATTTTTCTGCCATGTTTAACCTCTCAGGGATAATAGATAATTCTGGAGAATACATTTTACTGTTCATTTTGTATTTGATCTGGGATTGTTTAGGGCCAGGAATAGCAATTTTTCAGACGCCTGTTGGAAGAAATCTTTCATTTACCAAACACTTAAAGCATGTTTTAAAGTTGCATGTTGTCCTCAGGGATATTCATCTAAGTTAGAGAATTCCAAAATCTATAAATAAGATTACAAATTTGTATTATCATCAATATGTCCCTACTGTAAATAAATAAAAATAGATGAGAGAAATCATGGAAATTAACAAACTAAAAGAAATAGTCCAGAATTTATTGAAAAGACTCCATTTTATAGTTACCCTGTGCGGTTTAAGAAAATCATTTGAGTAGTTCAAATGATTGTTTGATTAGTTCAAACTCAGTATCTGATCCTCCCATTTATGCTCTAGTAGAATGACATTTAAGCCTATTTATACATAGTAATGTACACAGTAAAATCCATTTTGATTAAGATCATGTTCAAAAGAGTAAAGCATTTAAACATTATCAATAACTACACATTGCAGATTGTTTTATTCTACTGCAATTATGTACAATCTGTATAATAAAGTACTGGCGAAGAGAAATATTTTCAAACTTGCTCTCCTCTGCCTTATCTATAACTTGGGTAATTATTCATTGAAAACACATCTTGATCTTTAATAACTACTCTGTGTTAAACCATATATATTTGCACTGTCCAATACAGTAGCCATTGGTCACAGCAACTATTACATACTTAACATGTGGCCAATCCAGATTGAGAAGTGTAATATACATAACTGATTATAAAACCTTGGTATATATAAAATAAGAATATAAAATATCTTATTAATAATTTTCATATTGATTGCATGTTGAGATGATTTTTAGGTCTAATGGGTTACAGAAAGTGTTATACTGATTTTGCTCTTAAATAATTTTTCAATGTGGCTGATAGAAAATTTTAGCTTATACATTTGAGTTACCTTGTATTAATGTTACAGCTGGGATATTTATGATACAGATATCAAAATGCATATAACTTGCTCTCAAAGAGTGACTATTATTTATTACTTCTGATGCTTTTCAGTGTATTGAAAACTCACAAATGCCTAGTCAGGTAATGCGATGTATTTATATTACATCTAGGGATGGAAGGAATGAACTGGTAAAGTGATTTTTTCAGTGTCTTACATTTGGTAAAGATAGAACCTAAACCTATCTAGCATTCAAAGGCATTTTTTTTCCCTCTTTACATCTCTCGAGGGGGCAAAGGCCCAATAAAGAATAATCAAAATATATGATAGATTTTGGCACATAAACAAGTTCAAAGCTTGCTGGGGAATTTTTTAGCTCTCTCTATATCCACTTCATGCAGAGTTGAAAGACTAACAATTTGGGCAATGATATGAATCTGTTGCTTCCCATTTGTCAACTAAAAGTCAACTTTTCACCTCCACATCATGTTTTTATTAAAAGCCTCATGTTCTTTCCAGCAAAATCTCGCTGTTGAGTCCACTCCTCTCCAGTGTTGCTGAGTTAACTAATGTAAGAATGAGATATGCTAACCTTTCATTCTTTTAGAATTTGAAAGCAAAGCCTTTGCAGCAAATAAGAGCACTGAATAAACAAGTGCCTACTGTAGAGCACAGGGAACTATATTCGATATCCTGTGATAAACCATAATGGAAAAGAATATAAAAAAGAATGTGTGTATATATATGCATATATATGTATATGTATATACATGTATAAACGAATCACTCTGTCATACAGCAGAAATTAACACAACACTGTAAATCAACTATACTTCAATTAAAAAAAAAAAAAGAGCCCCGCAATGCTGTACACTTTCATGATGGTACTTCTTTCCCTTAGAAAAGTTTTCAACATTGAGAAATATGCTCGCAGTTTGTTTTTTTTTATTGTAAAAAAATATAATAGCCCCCCCCCAAAAAAAAGAGAAAAAGTGAAAAAGAGATAGTACACCCACATTTCTGTTATCGCCATGATTCAGAAGTTGCTCAAATTGTTCTGATCACATTTCATTTCCCTGGACTTAGTCATACAAGTGTCTGATATTAGAAGGGAGGATCGAAAACATAGCCCCTGACAGTCTATGGCCCCCGGGTGCATACAGCTACAAGGAAGGAGAGAACTGACAGAGGTTCATAATTAGAAATGTCTGTGACCGAGGAGCTTCAAGATGGCGGAAGAGTAAGACGTGGAGATCACCTTCCTCCCCACAGATACATCAGAAATACATCTACGTGTGGAACAACTCCTATAGAACACCTACTGAACACTAGCAGAAGACCTCAGACCTCTCAAAAGGGAAGAAACTCCCCATGTACCTGGGTAGAGCAAAAGAAAAAAGAAAAAACAGAGCCAAAAGAATACGGACTGTACCTGCACCAGTGGGAGAGAGCTGTGAAGGAGGAAAGGTTTCCACACACTAGGAGCCCCTTCGCGGGCGGAGACTGCGGGTGGCGGAGGGGGAAAGCTTTGGAGCTGTGGGGGAGAGCACAGCAACAGGGGTGCGGAGGGCAAAGCGGGGAGACTCCCGCACAGAGGATCGGTGCCGACCAGCACTCACGAGCCTGAGAGGCTTGTCTGCTCACCCGGCGGGGTGGGCGGGGGTGGGAGCTGAGGCTCGGGCTTCGGTCAGAGCGCAGGGAAAGGACTGGGGTTGGTGGCGTGAACACAGCCTGCAGGGGGTTAGTGCGCCAAGACTGGCCAGGAGTGCGTCTGGGAAAATGTCCGGACCTGCCGAAGAGGCAAAAGCCTTTTTCTTCCCTCTTTGTTTCCTGGTGCGCGAGGGGAGGGGATTCAGAGCCCCGCTTAAAGGAGCTCCAGGGACGGGCGTGAGCCGCGACTAACAGCGCGGACCCCAGAGATGGGCATGAGATGCTAAGGTTGCTGCTGCCACCACCAAGAAGCCTGTGTGTGAGCCCAAGTCACTCTCCACACCTCCCCTCCTGGGAGCCTGTGCAACGCGCCACTGCCAGGGTCCTGTGATCTAGGGACAACTTCCCCCGGAGAACACACGGTGCCTCAGGTTGGTGCAACGTCACGCCGGCCTCTGACGCCACAGGCTCGCCCCATATCCGTACCCCGCCCTCCCCCCTCCTGAGTGAGGCAGAGCCCCCGAATCAGCTGCTCCTTTAACCCCGTCCTGTCTGAGTGAAGAACAGATGCCCTCAGGCGACCTAAACTCAGAGGCGGGGACACATCCAAAGCTGAGCCCTGGGAGCTGTGCGAACAAGGAAGAGAAAGGGAAATCTCTCCCAGAAGCCTCAGGAGCAGAGGATTAAATCTCCACAATCAACTTGATGTACTCTGCATCTGTGGGTATTCCCCACAGACAATGAATCACCCCAAATTGTGAAGGTGGATTTTGGGAGCAAATATATATTATTTTTTCCCCTTTTTCTCTTTTTGTGAGTGTGTATGTGTATGCTACTGTGTGTGATTGTCTGTATAGCTCTGCTTTTACCATTTGTGCTAGGGTTCTGTCCGTCCGGTTTTTTTTTTTTTTTTTTTTTTTTTTACTTTTTAGAATTTTTTCTTATTTTTTTATTTTCTATTTTAATAACTTTATTTTATTTCACTTTATTTTATTTAATCCCCTTTCTTTCTTTCCTTCCTTCCTTCCTCCCTCCCTCTCTCTCTCTTTCTTTCTTTCTTTGTTCTTTCTATTTTTTCTCCATTTTATTCTGAGCCATGTGGAGGACAGGCTCTTGGTGCTCCAGCCAGGAGTCAGTGCTGTGCCTCTGAGGTAGGAGAGCCAACTTCAGGACACTGGCCCACAAGAGACCTCCCAGCTCCATGTAATATCAAACGGCAAAAACCTCCCAGAGATCTCCGTCTCAACACCAAGACCCAGCTTCACTCAACAACTAGCAAGCTACAGTGCTGGACACCCTATGCCAAACAACTAGCAAGACAGGAACACAACCCCACCCATTAGCAGAGAGGCTGCCTAAAGTCATAATAAGGCCACAGACACCCCAAAACACACTACCAGACGTGGACCTGCCCACCAGAAAGACAAGATCCAGCCTCATCCACCAGAACACAGGCACTAGTCCCCTCCACCAGGAAGCCTACACAACCCACTGAACCAACTTTAGCCACTGGGGACAGACACCAAAAACAATGGGAACTACGAACCTGCCACCTGCAAAACAGAGACCCCAAACACAGTAAGATAAGCAAAATGAGAAGACAGAAAAACACACAGCAGATGAAGGAGCAAGGTAAAAACTCACCAGACCTAATAAATGAAGAGGAAATAGGCAGTCTACCTGAAAAAGAATTCAGAATAATGATAGTAAAGATGATCCAAAATCTTGGAAATAGAATAGAGAAAATAAAATAAATGTTCAACAAGGACCCAGAAGAATTAAAGAGCAAACAAACAATGATGAACAACACAATAAATGAAATTAAAAATTCTCTAGAAGGGATCAATAGCAGAATAACTGAGGCAGAAGAATGGAGAAGTGACCTGGAAGATAAAATAGTGGAAATAACGACTGCAGAGCAGAATAAAGAAAAAAGAATGAAAAGAACTGAGGACAGTCTCAGAGACCTCTGGGACAACCTTAAACGCACCAACATTCGAATTATAGGGGTCCCAGAAGAAGAAGAGAAAAAGAAAGGGACTGAGAAAATATTTGAAGAGATTACAATTGAAAACTTCCCTAATATGGGAAAGGAAATAGTTAATGGAGTGCAGGAAGCACAGGGAGTCCCATACAGGATAAATCAAAGTAGAAACATAACAAGACACATATTAATCAACTATCAAAAATTAAATACAACGAAAACATATTAAAAGCAGCAAGGGAAAAACAACAAATAACACACAAAGGAATCCCTATAAGGTTAACAGCTGATCTTTCAGCAGAAACTCTGCAAGCCAGAAGGTAGTGGCAGGACATATTTAAAGTGACGAAGGAGAAAAACCTACAACCAAGATTACTGTACGCAGCAAGGATCTCACTGAGATTCGATGGAGAAATTAAAACCTTTAAAGACAAGCAAAAGCTGAGAGAGTTCAACACCACCAAACCAGCTTTACAACAAATGCTAAAGGAACTTTTCTAGGGAGGAAACACAAGAGAAGGAAAAGACTTACAATAACACACCCAAAACAATTAAGAAAATGGTAATAGGAACATACATATCGATAATTACCTTAAATGAAAATGGATTAAACGCTCCCACCAAAAGACATAGACTGGCTAAATGGATACCAAAAAAAGACCCACATATATGCTGTCTACAAGAGACCCACTTCAGACCTAGGGACACATACAGACTGAAAGTGAGGGGATGGAAAAAGATATTCCATGCAAATGGAAATCAAAAGAAACATGGAGTAGCAATTCTCATATCAGACAAAATAGACTTTAAAGTAAAGACTATTAGGAGAGACAAAGAAGGACACTACGTAATGATCAAGGGATTGATTGAAAAAGAAGATAAAACAATTGTAAATATTTATGCACCCAATATTGGAGCACCTTGATACATAAGGCAAATACTAACAGCCATAAAGGGAAATGGACAGTAACACCAACATAGTAGGGGACTTCAACACCCCTCTTTTACCCACGGACAGATCATCCAAAATGAAAATAAATAAGGAAACACAAGCTTTAAATGATACATTAAACAAGATGGACTTAACTGATATTTATAGGACATTCCATCCAAAAACAACAGAATACACATTCTTCTCAAGTGTTCATGGAACATTCTCCAGGAAAGATCATATCTTGGGTCACAAACCAAGCCTTGGTAAATTTAAGAAAACTGAAATTGTATCAAGTATCTTTTCCGACCACAACGCTATGAGACTAGATATCAATTACAGGAAAAGATCTGTAAAAAATGCAAACACATGGAAGCTAAACAATACAATACTAAATAACCAGGTGATCAGTGAATAAGTCAAAGAGAAAATTAAAAAATACCTAGAAACAAATGACAGTGGAGAAACAATGACCCAAAACCTATGGGATGCAGCAAAAGCAGTTCTAAGAGGGAAGTTTATAGCAATACAGTCCTATCTTAAGAAACAGGAAACATCTCAAATAAACAACCTAACCTTGCACCTAAAGCAATTAGAGAAAGAAGAACAAAAAAAAAACACCCCAAAGTTAGGAGAAGGAAAGAAATCATAAAGAGCATATCAGAAATAAAGGAAAAAGAAATGAAGGAAACGATAGCAAAGATCAATAAAACTAAAAGCTAGTTCTTTCAGAAGATAAAATTGATAAACCATTAGCCACACTCATCAAGAAAAAAAAACGGAGAAGACTCAAATCAAGAGAATTAGAAATGAAAAAGGAGAAGTAACAAATGACACTGCAGAAATACAAAGGATCATGAGAGATTACTAAAGCAACTCTATGCCAATAAAACGGACAACTTGGAAGAAATGGACAAATTGTTAGAAATGCACAACCTGCCAAGACTGAACCAGGAAGAAATAGAAAATATGAACAGACCAATCACAAGCACTGAAATTGAAACTGTGATTAAAAATCTTCCAACAAACAAAAGCCCAGGACCAGATGGCTTCACAGGCGAATTCTATCAAACATTTAGAGAAGAGCTAACGCCTATCCTTCTCAAACTCTTCCAAAAAATAGCAGCGGGAGGAACACTCCCAAACTCATTCTATGAGGCCACCATCACCCTGATACCAAAACCAGACAAACATGCCACAAAAAAAGAAAACTACAGGCCAGTATCACTGACGAACATAGATGCAAAAATCCTCAACAAAATACTACCAAACAGAATCCAACAGCATATTAAGAGGATCATACACCATGATCAAGTGGGGTTTATTCCAGGAATGCAAGGATTGTTCACTATACGCAAATCAATCAATGTGATACACCATATTAACAAATTGAAGGAGAAAAACCATATGATCATCTCAATCGATGCAGAGAAAGCTTTTGACAAAATTCAACACCCATTTATGATAAAAAACCCTGCAGAAAGTAGGCAAAGAGGGAACTTTCCTCAACATAATAAAGGCCATATATGACAAACCCACAGCCAACTTCGTCCTCAGAGGTGAAAAATTGAAACCATTTCCACTAAGATCAGGAATAAGACAAGGTTGCCTATTCTCACCACTATTATTCAACATAGTTTTAGAAGTTTTAGCCACAACACTCAGAGCAGAAAAAGAAATAAAAGGAATCCAAATTGGAAGAGAAGAAGTAAAGCTGTCACTTTTTGTAGATGACATGATACTATACATAGAGAATCCTAGAGATGCTACCAGAAAACTACTAGAGCTAATCAATGAATTTGGTAAAGTAGCAGGATACAAAATTAATGCACAGAAATCTCTGGCATTCCTATACACTAATGATGAAAAATCTGAAAGTGAAATTAAGAAAACACTCCCATTTACCATTGCAACTAAAAGAATAAAATATCTAGGAATAAACCTACCTAAGGAGACAAAAGGCCTGTATGCAGGAAATTATAAGACACTGATGAAAGAAATTAAAGATGATACAAATAGATGGAGAGATATACCATGTTCTTGGATTGGAAGAATCAACATTGTGAAAATGTCTCTACTACCCAATGCAATCTACAGATTTAATGCAATCCCTATCAAACTGCCACTGTCATTTTTCACAGAACTAGAACAAAAAACTTCACAATTTGTATGGAAACACAAAAGACCCTGAATAGCCAAAGCAATCTTGAGAATGAAAAATGGAGCTGGAGGTATCAGGCTCCCTGACTTCAGACTATACTACAAAGCTACAGTAATCAAGGCAGTATGGTACTGGCACAAAAATAGAAATATAGATCAATGGAACAGGATAGAAAGCCCAGAGCTAAACCCACACTCATATGGTCACCTTATTTTTGATAAAGGAGGCAAGAATATACAAGGGAGAAAAGACACCCTGTTCAATAAGTGGTGCTGGGAAAACTGGACAGCTACATGTAAAAGAATGAAATTAGAACACTCCCTAACACCATACACAAAAATAAACTCAAAATGAATTTGAGACCTAAATGTAAGACTCGACACTATAAAACTTTTAGAGGAAAACATAGGAAGAACACTCTTTGACATAAATCACAGCAAGATCTTTTTTGATCCACCTCCTAGAGTAATGAAAATAAAAACAAAAATAAACAAATGGGACCTAATGAAACTTCAAAGCTTTTGCACAGCAAAGGAAACCATAAACAAGACGAAAAGACAACGCTCAAAACGTGAGAAAATATTTGCAAATGAAGCAACTGACAAAGGATTAATCTCCAAAATTTACAAGCAGCTCATGCAACTCAATATCGAGAAAACAACCAACCCAATCCAAAAATGGGCAGAAGACCTAAGTAGACATTTCTCCAAAGAAGATATACAGATTGCCAATAAACACATGAAAGAATGCTCAACATCATTAATCATTAGATAAATGCAAATCAAAACTACAATGAGATATCATCTCACACAGGTCAGAATGGCCATCACCAAAAAATCTAGAAACAATAAATGCTGGAGAGGGTGTGGAGAAAAAGGTACACTCTTGCACTGTTGGTGGGAATGAAAATTGATACAGCCACTATGGAGAACAGTATGGACGTTACTTAAAAAACTAAAAATAGAACTACCATACGACCCAGCAATCCCACTACTGGGCATACACCCTGAGAAAAGCATAATTCAATAAAGTCATGTACCAAAATGTTCATTGCAGCTCTGTTTACAATAGCCAGGACATGGAAGCAACCTAAGTGTCCATCAACAGATGAATGGATAAAGAAGATGTGGCACATATATACAATGGAATATTACTCAGCCATAAAAAGAAACGAAATTGAGTTATTTGTAGTGAGGTGGATGGACCTAGAGTCTGTCATACAGAGTGAAGTAAGTCAGAAAGAGAAAAACAAATACCGTATGCTAACACATATATATGGAATCTAAGAGAAAAAAAAAGGTTCTGAAGAACCTAGGGGCAAGATGGGAATAAAGAGACAGACCTACTAGAGAATGGGCTTAGGATATGGGTGGGGGAAGGGTAAGCTGGGACAAAGTGAGAGAGTGGCATGGACATATATACACTACCAAACGTAAAATAGATAGCTAGTGGGACGAAGCCGCAGAGCACTGGGAGATAAGCTTGGTGGTTTGTAACCACCTAGATGGGTGGGATAGGGAGGGTGGGAGGGAGGGAGATGCAAGGGGGAAGAGATATGGGACCATATGTATATGTATAACTGATTCACTTTGTTATAAAGCAGAAACTAACACACCATTGTAAAGCAATTATACTCCAATAAATGTTAAATAAATAAATATTAAAAAAAGAAAAAGAAAAAAGAAATGTCTGTGACAACGTATTTACCTAATACCTTTCCAAAAAACTTCCAAGTTAGGTTGAAAAGGTACAGTCTCTGTTCTCAGATCCATCACTTATACATTTCAAACTCCAGTCAAATTGCTGTATTCTCTAAACATCCAGTTCTTTTTAATATGTGAAATAAAGATATTTAGCCCAATGATGTTAATATTCCAGAATTACTGCGGGCCTTAAAGATTGTAATGTCTAAAGATACATCGTGAACTGTAAAGCTCTAAATTAAATCAAAGATATAATTTCAATTGTGAAGGAAGACTTGCTCTATTAAGTACCATCATTCAAAAGCTAATAAAATTGACAGAACAACTAGAAATGAAGTAAATGTTATATTCATCAAATTAAAAAAATATAATTAAAAATGAAAATAATTAAAAATGGAAAAAATAATTCAGAGGAAATGTTTGTAAGACATCACAATTAAGCAGACAATGTGATTTGTGCACATAAATAAAACTACACACACAAATAAACACAAGATCCACACATATACTTTTCATTTAACATTGAAAAAATTCTTTAAGCCAAGGTTTCTGTTTTCCAAATGAAGAAAACTGAGGTTCAGAGAATTATGTAACTAAACTGGTAACAGAACTGATACTAGAATCCACATCGGATTCTAATGTCAGAGCTAAAGCTTCAACATTTATTCACACTTTGTAATTACTGAGCCAAACATTATTTATTAATGAATCTTAGATTTAAAAATACCAGTAACATTACCAAAATTAATCTTACTATGCTGACTTTAATTCTAAACATTTCATCTTTGCCTTAGAGAATAGATATCAGTAGCTTCAATTAGATTACTAGTCCAAATAGGAAACATATATATATTTTTACAATTACCTGCTTAATTCATAATAAGATTCTCTAGGTAAAATATATATAATAAAGTATTCATATCCTAGTGATGGGGATTATATAATTTTATTGATTTTGTTAATTTTGCTAAATATGAGATGCCCAAAATGGGAACCATATCTTTATATGTTGTCATGGAGTGAATTGAAAATGTTTGATCCCTGATGAAATATTCACATTTTTTTCAGTTTAGTGGGAATCAATAATGATTTATCATCATTAGTCCACTGGAGACAATATCCAAGTGTCAAACTACAAAGCTTATCAGCTTCATCCATGTTTAAATTTCCTTTAAAACAGAGGTGTGAGGATGCTTATTGTAAATGGAAACAAGATTGGATTGCAGCCTGGTTCCCAGGATGACTGAATACTTTCTGGTTGAGGCAGTATTAAATAAGATGATTAACAAGAGACTGTATTTTTTTTTTCTTTTGCAAAGTTAATGGATCAGCTTTCAGAGTGACTTCCAGAAGGCACACATACGGCTACTCAGTCAGTTGGAAAAATGAGTAATGGAAACCTTATGGAAAGTTAACTGTTTTGAAAATGTCCAGATTAGCAGACTGAGTCAGCTGCAATTTCTGGTTATATAGCAGCAGAGAGATATATCAAAAGCAATTCTTCAACCCTAAGTTGCAAGGTTGGTGAGGGGGAGAGGAAAATATGCCTTTGAGACTTCTGAATGTTACTTGCCCTTCCCTGAAAATCCATCAAGGTAACGAGTGGTTCATACCTGTTAAAGGGCATTGCTGCCTCGGTGAAGCACTTAAAGATATGAGCTTTCTTTGAATACAAGGAAACAAAAAGGTCAAGCTAATCTCATCAGGAACCATTGAATGCTTAAGTTTCTTTGACAAGTGTGTATGGTAGATAAATGAGTAATACAGAAAATAGATGATGACAAAGAGAGGCTGAATCATTTTTATGAAGTCTTTGTATATCATATAGGAAAACAAGTTTGGATCACTTCTCTGGAGACCATCTCAATGCTGTATAAAACCATTGCTTCTTAGCTCTCAACTATACAGCTTTGACCTAAAATTGTGAAATAAATACTTTTCATCTGTCTTGATTATCTTTCACTACTTTGTCTTGGTCCAATAACTTAATACTCTTTCCCCATATCTACTTTTAAAATATATTCTCAGCCACTTTGCTATTAGCATTCATAATTAACAACAGCTTTAAAATATATAGTAAGATTTATTTATACCATGACACTCCATGCCCCATAGTTAATCCAATATTAGAATGCCCAGTGTTATCAGTAATTCTCACTCTACTATATAAATTGCTAAATCTTCTCTGAAAGAAAAAGACTCAAACTCTGACATTCTTTATTATGTAATATTCAAATGTTTAGCAATTGAATTTTTGACTATTATTTTATCAAAAAGTGTTTCAGTATTATGTCATGGATTTTTATTTTATACTTTGTAGTATAATCCAATAGTACATTGGCCATCCAGTTAATTTCTTAATTTCAGTTATTATAATTTTAAGAGCAAGAATTTCCACTTGGTTCTCTTTTATCGTTTCCAATTGTTCCTTTCAGATTGTCTACTATCTTATTAAGACCATATATTTTTTAATATATTTTATAATTACTTGAATATAATAGACACAATTTGATAAATCCAATATTTTTGCCATCACTGGGTTGGCTTCTATTGACTATCTTTTTAATTTTTTTTATTATGAAACACATTTTTATGTTTCTTTGAGTAACTGGTAATTTTTTAAAACTTTATATTGGATATTGTGGCTTATACATTGTGAAGGTGCTGGGTTCTGTTGCCTTCCTCTAAAGCATTGACTTTTATTGTAGTAGTCAGTTCAATTGCTGCTGATCACGTTGAACTTGGATAAGTTTGATTTTATGTCTTTTATGCCTGGGGAAAGCCCAGTATGTTTTCCAAACCTTTCTAAATTAGCAAGAATCAATCTCCAAACTCAATCTCCTACATAGATGTTATCAAGACCTGGTTTCAGACTGTGTTAGGGTAGGACTATAGAAATCTTATTCTCGAATGAGGACGTAACTCCTAAAGCATGGCCTCAATGGAGTCTCTATTAGATGCTCAGTGTACTAGGGGTGTGTTAGAACAGCAGTGTCCCCAGCATATCTCAGCCTCTAGTATCTATGCTTCATTCTCAACCTCATAGCTGCCAACTTCTGGTAACTCTGTATAGTCTCACTCTGTGTATAGACAGTGCAATCTTAGCCGAATACTTTGGAGGAATTTCTTCTTGACTTCGTTGGATTCCTTTCTTCTATACTGCTCTCATTCATAGATTATAGCTGCTTCATCTGCCCCAAACTCTGATTTTTGCCTTCTCCACTCAGCAGGACCACATGATTTGTTTGGACTCCATTGCATTGCACACAGGCCAGAAATTTGTCCCTAGGGAAAGGACAGCATTGAAAGTGGGACTGCCTTTGTGCATGTCCATTCTCTCCAGGATCATGTTCTTGCATTAGCTGTTGTCTAATTATATAAAAATTTGATATATTTATATGTGTATACACACATTTGTTGGTTTAATTTTCTCATCATTTACAGTAGGAGGGCTAGTCTGGTAGTATATGGGAAAAATGTTCTCCTAGAAAGTGAGTTGAAATATTTTTTCATATTTATAAAGTGCTTATTACAAATAATTTCAACCTTCACCATTGCCCTTAGGAATTTTGCTGTAAATCAAATCTTATTTTTCCATTGTTCTTCCATGTAAAATGAGAGTTTTGTTAGAAAGTGCTGGGGATTACTTATTGGCATATTTTCCCCATTTCTGTAGACTTCTAAGTATTTTGAGTATTTGCAATTTGGATTCCAGACAAATGTTCAGAAAAGAAACACAAAGTGATTGTTTCCAGTGGTTTGTTTAATTGTATAACATCATCTCTGAACCACAATCAGAGTTGTTAAAGCAGAAGCAGCAATTAAAGGAAAATTAACTTGGAACAAATAAATAAAATTCATTTCCTCATTTCTAAAGAATTTTCACTGAAAGATTTCAAGATGAATAGGTCCAGAATCCAAATTGCACTGAATTCTTTCTATAGGTAACTTTATAACTTCATCTTTAAATGCTTTTTTCTGTCCATTATTGAATTAACATCTGCTAAGTTTATCTACCACGTGTTTTTTAAAACCTAAGAATTACAATTTTAGGTCAGTATGAAAAGTAATTATTATTAACTTGACATTTTTAATAATGTTTTTAAGTGACTGCAATCCACTGTCAGGACACAGCCTTTAATCCTTTGTCCTCTATGAGCATCTTCCATTAGTAAGTTTCTCTTACTTGTTAAGTTCCTACTAGGATGTGTATATCGATTCTTACACAAAGTGTTAATCAAATTATTAATTAAATAGGTACTGATTTTACTTCTCATTTGATCTTTATAATATATTTATTTTTTAAATTAATTAATTTATTTGGTTGTGCCGGGTCTTCGTTGCGGCAGGTGAGCTCCTTCGTTGTGGGAGGCGGGCTCTTTAGTTGTGGCATGGGAACTCTTAGTTGCAGCATGGATGTGGGATCTAGTTCCCTGACCAGTTATTTAACCCGGGCCCCCTGCAATGGGAGCGCGGAGTCTCATCCACTGCGCCATCAGGGAAGTCCCCTCATTTGATCTTTTAAAGATCATAACTAAAAAAAATATTCCTAGAGTTACTGCATTGCCATCTAATGGAATAGATTTCGCTGTAGATGGTGTAGAAGCTCTATGAGCAGATACAGTCTGCTAGCATTGGCCTTTGAAGCTATATAAATGGTTAGGTTAAGGTTCACTTTCAATTCTTTATCCTATGGAACATGACTTTTCTTCCAAGTGATCTTTGGCTTATGGAAAATTTGAGAACTGCCAAGACGTGGCAGAAATGTAGAATACATGTAAGAGAGTAGTGTGAAATGAAGATTAAAATGTAAACAGGTAGACCATAAAGGAAATCGTAAGAAAGTAATTGTTATAAAATGAACCTAGAGAGGAAAATTTCAATAAAGAGTTTAATTTTATCTGTTACTTATCTGACATTATCCAAGAGCCTTTGAAGGATTTTAAGCAAGCATGTAATGAGGTCAGATCTTCACTTTGATATGCCAAAGAGGTATCAACCACCCAAATGCTAGGAATGACTTTCCCAAGGTGAGATGAACAATAGTTGGCTGTGGTGACTGTGTCCTTTATTCTTTCCTTTATTCCAGTCTACTACTCCTTATTGCCAGGCACATTCATCCCCGGGGCCATACAGTCAGAGTTATCTTTCTCGCATTGAAGGACTAGACTGTCTAGAGGATTGATCTTAGGTTCGTATGAGGATAAGTGATTTTGTTAACTTAGCACTCATGAGAAAATGGATTTCAAAACCTTTTCTGTGCTAAGAATGACACATCATTTATTACTTGAATCATTTTAGATAAATGCCTTTATATCTGCTAGTGGGAACTTTTGGTAATTTCTAATGTTATTAAAAGTACAAAGGAAAATTTATTGGGGATATGAAAATCTCTTGACTCCCTGACAGATTCTAGACAAGGAGAAGAGTTTGGAGGATCACGAATAATGGATGTTCAATAGTGACATTCTTCTTTAGGAATATAATGATGAAAATTTAATGATGGAAAATATTTACATGCTTAAGCTATACTTACTATCTATAGTTGATTAAAAGTTTTGTTTTACCCCCAATTTTAATTTTAGTTGCTCACGTATTTGGTGAGCACTATGAATCTTGATATTTTGCCACAAAAATAATAGAATTTTAGATTTGCAAGACTGTTTGGCCCAACATTTTCCCTTTTTATTCTCCTCATTGAAATATCCTCAATTCTCTATTCTGTAAGTGTCAAGATTTTCTAATTTTTCCTAGTATTTACCATTCTTCCTTAGATAAGCTACTTTTAATCTCTTGTACTTTTCAAATGTTTCATTGGGAAATAAAAACATGTTAAGAAAAGAGGGACCAAGGTATGAAAGACAAGGCCAATAACTGAAGAAATTATTATAAAATAAAGGAATTTACCCTCTTCTAATCCAGTCATATAAGAGGTAAGGATTCTAGTACAAAAGAAGGTTATAAGTAGAGCAACTAAGTTCAAATGTACCTTGGACAGGATTTAATTCTGTTTTCCTGACATCATGTATCATTAAAGTCTGCTGTAACTCTAAATTGCCAAAATTTAGATGACAGATTTTTATGATCATACTTGTAAGTAGCAGAATAAATTTTAGGCAGAAATGTATTTATTAATTTATTTTCTTTTAGACAGATCTTCTCTTCTGTGACCCACCAACACCCATACAATATTTTATTATTTGTTTTTGGTTAGCTTACACCCATACCATAGAAAATACTTAGGGGATGGAAGCTGGAGAGGAGGGAATGCTATCCAACCCTACCTAGTTTTACCATCTTCTATCACTTCTAAAAAATATGTGTATTCCTCTCAGTTCCTTAACGTAACAGATTTTGGAACTTTAAAGACAAGAAGAGTTTCCCTTATTTCTCTGCTATCATGCAATCATATCTCCCCCTTGAGACAATGAAAGCATAATGACTAAGTAACTTAGGCTAAGGTGTGTCAAAGTGGAGAGGGATGGGAGCTTAAAAAAAGTTCCAAGGGCTTCCCTGGTGGCGCAGTGGTTGAGAGTCCACCTGCCGATGCAGGGGACGCGGGTTTGTGCCCCAGTCTGGGAAGAGCCCACATGCCGCGGAGCGGCTGGGCCCGTGAGCCATGGCCGCTGAGCCTGCGCGTCCGGAGCCTGTGTTCCGCAACGGGAGAGGCCACAACAGTGAGAGGCCTGCGTACCGCAAAAATAAATAAATAAATTTTAAAGTTCCAAATGCATTATCCTGTAATGTATATCTTTGCTTTTCCGGCAGTGTCTTTCACATAAAAGTCCTCATTAAACATTTGGCGAGTGAATGAATGACCTGGGATGAACTATGTCTGTACACAAAGTCTGAGGTGACCAGGACACCTTCCAATTTGAGAAAATAATATTAGACAGCTGTGACCCTGGAGAGACTATTGCTTCAGCTGGAGCTCATATAAATTCAGCATGTTAAAGAATGTTAATCTTTTGTTGTTGAATATTCAAAAGTATGGCAACTGGTTAGAAATTGCTTGAAATTTATTTCAGTTTATAGAAGTGTTCCCAGCTTTAAAATGAGCTGCTCCCCAATTTAGCGAAACAATTTTGATGAGGTGATTTTCACATGGGCTTAGAGAGAGGGGGGATGTGTGTGGGAAAAAAAGCCTAAAGAAGTGTGTACGGATGGACAAGTTGTAAAGGTGTCATGGGGTCTACCTAAGGGACTGGTGTCACAGCTCGTGCCTGGCAGCTTTGGAGAAATGGTTGAGGGCTTCAAGGAGAACAAAGTCCTCAAGAGTTGCTTTGTAAATCATGGGGCACAAATAGGGCTGCTTTGATGGTCATTTAAGAATGTGTGAATCTGAATTGGAAGGAAAATTTCTCCATACATATGCAAGGCACAGCGTTACTGTGGTGCAGTGTAGTTTCCAGAGGACCCAACATCACCCTGACATCTTGAAAGTTTTGTCTTAGATGCCAGCAGATGAGCACCAGCAGTAACGGCGGTGATGAGGAACTTGGGGATAATGAACATGGGTGGCGAACATTAGTGGTATTAAGAGCAGGTGAGGAAGAGCATCAGGACATCAATGAAGAGAAAACTCAAAGTACCAGCCAACCAGAGTGTGTTGTGTGTTGGAATGTGGGAAGGTGCTAATGAAGGATGGTGTTTCTTCATAAACCTGGACCTTTGTCATTAGCATCTAAGGGCACAAGCCATAGAAACAAGGATGATTATTCTTAATGCAGCCCCATTTGTACCCACTACTGTCTGACATGATTCACTTGTATATACTTGTTTGTTTTTCAAAAGATTCTTACATTCACTGTCTTAGAAAAGAATTTAATAACTCATTCCAATTCCCAGTCAAGCTGGACTCTTGGCATGTCCCTAGGTTAGGGTTACCAGAGTATCAAATAAAATACAGTACACCTACTATAATTTTAACTTTATATAAACAGCAAATAATATTTTAAGGTAAGAATGTCCCCAATATTGCCTGGGACATACTTAGATTCCCCCACCAAAAAAAGTTGTTTATCTAAAATTCAAATTTAACAAGGTGCTCTGTGTTTTTATCTGGCAACTCTACCGAGATTTCTAGACCTGTTGCATCAGTAACCTCCATCTGCCAGGTGCCCATCTCACACCCTATATATATATATACATATATAGTGAGTTTACACACTTTTTCAAAGAAGAGAGAAGAATTTAAGTGTAGCAATATATAAAATATTAGAGACAGCAAGACACAAAAATAAATTTTACTCTTGGATCTACTATTCACTGACTGCTGTCTATTCCTGAGCTTGGATTTCCTTATCTGTGAATGAGAATGATACACTGTGGTGTCATAGGAACACATTTTATGTTTTTTTTTGGTTATTTGTTTTGTTTTTAATGGTAGGGTGATATCAAGGGGTTACATATATAGATATTCATATATATATATTCCGGTTATTATCAACACTTTTAGCTTTAAGAAATGAACTCTAGCTGGGACTACACAATTTTGATCCCACATTATGATAAGAAGATACTGCCCATTTGTTTCATATAAAATGTTTGAAAGAAGTTAATATTCATCTCACTTTGAATAACTCTCTTTGAT
Organism: Globicephala melas; assembly: GCF_963455315.2. Taxonomy (NCBI): domain Eukaryota; kingdom Metazoa; phylum Chordata; class Mammalia; order Artiodactyla; family Delphinidae; genus Globicephala; species Globicephala melas. The sequence continues at coordinate 9,886,855 of NC_083322.1, forward strand.
GCCTGATTTCCAGCAATCCGTTGAATTTTTCTGTTTTCAAAAATATTGCTTCTAGGGGACAGATTGCCATGGTTTCTTCAAATAAAGTCCCAATCATACTTATTTAAAGAGAACTTCATTGTCAAATGGACAGGATTTATTCATCAGAGGAAATAACCACAGCAGAGTGTAGACACAAAGGTTCCAGTACACTGAAACGGTAGCTTGAACGCTTAAGCTCAATTTCAACAATAAAAGGCTTGTGACACTCAGAAACCTCTTTAAACTTCTGAGGTCTCAGTTTCTTTAAATATCAAATCATGGCAACAGAATAGATTTGTGATTCCCAAACGCAGTTGAATAGAATCATCCTGAGATACTTTTCTTTCAATTTTAGATTCCTGGGTTCCACCCAAGACCTAAACGATCTGGCGACCACATCTGGGGAATCTCCCTATGACAATCATTACCTCAGAAAATAAAGACAGTCCAGGAACAGTTGGTAGGCTGATACAAAAAATATGAGTTAATAATATTTATCTAGGGCTTCCCTGGTGGCGCAGTGTTTGAGAATCCGCCTGCCGATGCAGGGGACACGGGTTCGTGCCCCGGTCTGGGAAGATCCCACGTGCCGCGGAGTGGCTGGGCCCGTGAGCCATGGCCGCTGAGCCTGCACGTCCGGAGCCTGTGCTCCGCAACGCGAGAGGCCACAACAGTGAGAGGCCCGCGTACCGCAAAAAAAAAAAAAAAAAAAAAAAAAAAAAAAATTTATCTAATATCAGAAATATAGAGTTAAGTGAAAAAATAATGTCTATAAATAATACTGCACATTGAGACTAAAATGAGATTAGGGAAGTTGCATCATTAATCTAGGTAGGAATAATGAGATTCAAAAAAAACCACATTATGACCAGCAGATCTTGGATATCTGTAATTTTTATCTGTTCCCAAATGATTCTGAAGATTAGCAATATAAAGGAATGGCTGGGTTCTTCCATACAACACACTTTATTTCATGTAAAGTTCTGACTACTATATCTGTTCTATGGTTTCCTTCTACAAAAATGATGACTATTAAATAATTGACAACAATGAAAATGAAAACGTCTTTCATTAGAAAGTCATATGGCAGTCATGCTGGATTTTTAAAAACTACTGACAAATAGACAGGAAGGAGTAATATCTCAGGCAGTCTGTTTTCTATTGTTCTTCATTAGGTGGGACCCTTTCCTTCAAAAAGCAGTTCTCTTTATACTGCTGGAAGCCTTTACAAACAATATACTGCTAAATCAATCCTCCATGTTTCAAGCCAGTAGACAAATGAGCTTTGTATTTAGTCCCGCAATCAAAACTTTCTTCCTAAAGGTTTCATGATGTTTTCTTTCACATCTTTTTGTTGAATTTATTGAGCGTTCATGGAGCTCCTATTATGTGTTTAGAACTACATACAAAGAATACAATCATTATGCATGTGCTCATGAAGGTGAAAGAAGATATTTAACACATGAAGAATATATAGCTGTATGCCATCATTAGGAAAAAATAAGTCAAATAGGTGATAAGAGTTCGTGAAGGAGGAAGAAATTAATGGTGGTGGGAGCAATCTAAAAAGTTTGCATGAGAAGAGAGCTCTGAGTGAGCAGAACCAGTTATGCTGAAGGTGCGAAAGGAGATACAGAGAGATGTTGACATTTCGCAACTAAAACCAAATCTTTTTGCCATTGACTTTCAAGCCTTGTAAGAAAACCTCACATGTCAAACACATATTCTACCAACAACCACTCTTTCCAGTCTGAATCTTCCAGATGTACTGAATATTTTATTGGTTTTCCTTTGTCCTTCAATGTTCTATATAAGTTATATAAAATTGAAGTCATCTTTTTTATATCTTTTAAGTCATTTTTCTTTCTACATTGCTCTTTGATCAAATGTTGTTCAATGTTTTCTCTGGCTAAGTGGAAAGTTCACAAGGAATTGGTACCAGCGGTTACCTCTGCAGTAGCACTGTGCAATAGAACTTTCTGCAATGATGAAACTATTCTATATCTTTGCTGTCCAATATGGAAACCACTAGCCATATATTGAGTGCTTGAAATATGGCTAGGCAAATGAGAAATTGAATTTTTAATTTTAATTAATTTAAATAGCCACATGTGGTTAATGGCATCCATATTTTGTCAAAATCATCAACTATCGTTGTGGATTTGTTGTCTTTGTAGTTCTATCAGTTATTGTCTCATGTATCTTCTGTGATTAGGTTCGCAAATGTTCAGTGCAACTTGAGCGGGTGTTGGAGCAGTGTGGCTGCTGGACAGGGGAGGGATGAAAAGACATGTGTTTTCACCCTATATCCTCCTTTTTACTGTGTGGATGGATTTCCTATGCAAAGAAAAACAAAAACTATAATAAAAGAAAACAAATTTTTTTTTTTTTTTTTGCGTTACGCAGGCCTCTCACTGCTGTGGCCTCTCCCACTGCGGAGCACAGGCTCCAGACATGCAGGCCCAGCGGCCATGGCCCATGGGCCCAGCAGCTCTGTGACATGTGGGATCCTCCCGGACCGGGGCACGAACCCGTGTCCCCTGCATCGGCAGGCGGACCCTCAACCACTGCGCCACCAGGGAAGCCCAGAAAACAAAATTTTTAAAAAAATGTTGTTCAATGCTTTTGTTTGTTTCTATGACCACCTTTTAACTTTCGACATAAATTCTGGAGCTTCTTAGATAGTTTAGTGTGACCCTTACTCTTTAAGAGAGTTTCAAGTACTTATTTTCCTAATACCTGCATTTAATCATCATTCTCTTTCCAAAACATGGAAAAGTGAATGATGAATTATTTCTACTTCCTTTCTTGGCCAGCCCTGAAGTTCAGTCAAATTGGCATCATTCTGGTATACAATCCATCCAAGTTCATTCTGGTTCTTAGACTCTCTTCACATCACTGAAATATGCTTTATCACAATATTGAATCTACAAGTTCTAGGTAATTACAACTTCTCCCTTAAAACAGTACAGTTTCCACTTTCCCTCCTAAAACTACTGGTCAAATATATGTGTCTTACGAAAGTCCTACCTAGATTAATGCTACAACTTCCCCACCCCAAGTTTAGTCTCAATATGCAGTATTTATTATTTATACATTATTTTTTACCTAAGTCTGTTCTACACTTCTGACATTAGATAAATAGTATGAATTCATAGTTTTCTGTAGCACCAGGACAATTGTTCTTTGAGTGTTTCCATAATGTGAAGTAGTATTGGTACAGGAAAATTCCCTGGATAGACTTGCCAGATAACATACTGGATACCTAGTTAAATTTGAATTTCAAATAAATAATGAATAACTTTTAGTGTAATTATGCACGTGTGGGTCATACCTGTATCAAAACTATATTAATTATTTATTTTGAATTCAAATTTAAGTGTATTTTTATTTGCTAACTTTGGCAACACTAGCAGGAAATTATTACTGAGACTCCATCCGGCTTCCCCACAGAGACCTGCTTCATGTTTTTTTCCTTCCTCTTTCCCTCCCTTTCTTCCTCTTCTTACTTTGTTCAGTCCCTTCACTGTGAAGTCCGTTCTTCACTTGTTGCTGTCACCCCTGGACCTTTTTTGGTACATACACTCCCTGCCTCTGGTTTCTCACAAGCCATTCTCATCTGACATATTTGTGCATGCTGTCTGAAACCATTTTGCCAGGTCTTTATTACCTGCTCTAAAATCTTCGAGCTCTCTCATGACGAAGGCCAAATTGTCAGTTTAATTTTCAGGCTCCCTCTTAATTAAGGGCATCTTTCTATTCAGTTTCTGTCCCACTAATTTCCCAAATTAGTGCCTCACTCCAAATGCCTTTTAATTAAATGTGTTTACTGTATCTATACCTCCTGGCCAGGCTACTTGTGTGTCTTAGATATGTGTGTCTTCTCATCTGATTACCTTGTCAAGCTCTCATGCACATGCTTTCCTGGATGCTTTCCTATACTTTTTAACCCTTTTGTCATTACTTTTCTATGAAGTTATCTGTAACAATTACGTTCACACATGATCCCATACTGTATTTCGTTTTTTAAGCAACGTTACCTTTTTGTCCCTCAGTAAAATACTAGTATTTTTTAGGTCAGTGAGTGTGTCCTTTCTACTAATCAAATAGCAGGCATTCAATAAATATGGTTTGAATTGAGTGGAAGAGGATAATGACCTCCTAAAACAAAGCGAACCAATTTCCAGAGGAGGAAACGATGGATGCCACCATCTCCTCTGCTTTGGTTATCCGCTGTGCTGGAATGAGTGCTGCCTTAGTAACAATCAAAGGGGAGTTGAAAAGTGAAAACAAGTCATCAGGCTTTAATCACGCAGCTCAGAGTGAAAGGGCCAAGGCCCTATGATGTTTTAAAATAGAGTATTTTTACAGAGTTCATTTTAGGACTTAGAAGTCTAAAGGTTTACCCTCCTTGTTCTGATTGCTCATCTTGGCATCTCCAGCCTACCTTTCACTTCAAGTTCAGATTCCTACAACTATTGTTCCCGACCATTACAAGATGTTATTGCATTATATTTGAGACCAGATCAGTGGAGGTCAAAGTACAGGATACTTGACTGAAGGTATGACATTAGGAAAATGGGCATTTCAGTAATCATCTTGAACTTGATATGAAGACAAATAATAAGAAACAGGCAACTCGGATCTACTGACTGAGGCCCAGACATGGCCTGATATTTTTTGCTAGTACTGTATCTCTAGAGTTCATATACATCAATTTACAGGAACATTATTTATTCCTCTCTCCAAGATGATTTGCCAGAATGAGGTCAGAAAGAAATATTAATATGACAATACTGCAGCAAGAAGAAAACTGTTTTACAATTAGCATCAAATCTTAAAGAGGCAGGTGTTTTTGCTTTGCTGGAAAATATTAAATTCAGTCTCCCACTAAGGAGCCTGGTAGAGCTTATTTTAGTGTGTCTAGTAGTAGTGCAGTGGTGACATAAGCGCACCTCTGGTGTCTGAAATCCTAGCTTGACAATCCCCTTAACTTCTCTGAGCCTCAGTTTCATCATCTGAAAATAAGAAAATGTCATGGGGTCTTGTGAGAATTAAAACCAAAAACAGGTGGGGGATGGAAGCCCTGTGCTAATAGTAGCCTCTCGATAAATGGGTACACTTGACTCCACCCCTTACGATCCATCTTTTCTTGCCTATGAAACCTAGGTTTGGGTCTAGGTAGGAACTTGTAAAGTACTTTTATATTGTAAAGCTCTTTCAAGGGCATTGTCTCATGTATTAAAAAAAAAAACTGCATTGAGAAGCAGAGCTTTCTATCACTATCCTTATATTTGTCAGAGAAAGAAGCTGAAACACAGAAAAGTTGTGTGTTGCAGTGGAAAGAGTCCTAAGCAAGAATCAGGAGAGCTGGTTACATTTTCAACTGAACCACTAAGTACTTGATGCCCTTGAGCACTTTAGCCCTCTTGTGTGTAAAGTAAAAATTCACTTAGTATGGCCTAACTCTGAAAGTCTGTAATGCAGCTCAGAGAGGAACAAAATTATAAACAGACTGGGCTTTTCTGGTTATTAAGTGCTACAGTTTTCCTCACTTGATCACACTGCTTCTTTTGCAGTGATTTGCAGCATTGATTCCCCACATTTACATGAAGAAATATAAATTTCTTTGCCCTTTAAAATCCAACTGCTAAATGTGCGTGTCTTACAGTCAATGTTGCTCAACCACCAATGCTTTGTTGTAACTGCGTGGGGGATACACATAAATCAAAAACGCATTTCGAGCTCCGTCCAAATTACAAATTCAATAACTCAGTCCAAGTTATAAATCAAATATCTGACTACTGTGCAACTGTCAATCAACTGAAGTAGATTAACAACCTCAACTGAAGTGACCTGATGAACTGTAGAAGTTATGGGAACTATAAGATTTCAGCTCTAATTTGAAGAGCCCTTCACAGTGTTGGCAGAATCCTTCTGCCCACTGGATAACAGGAATAGGGAAACTTATAGAACACAAGCCATGGGCTTTACTCAGACTGTCTTTTTGTTCTCACGCCTGCCCTATGCAAAAGGTACTCATCATTATCATTATTTCATAGATGAGAGAATGAAGATCAGGGAGGTCAAGTGGCTTTTCCCATGTCACATGCTACTAGAATATAGAGAAGGACTCAAACTTCCAGAGAGTCTTTCTCTAGACTCTTAAGTGTTCCATGATACTGCTTTCCATACCTTCTAAGTAGAAGGTGACTTGTGGATGGAATTTCACAGTCTATTTATCTTCAGTTGAAAATCACCTCTATGGGAATAGAGAATATAAAAGTTCCAAGAAATCTAAGGTATGTTGGATTTATCTTCTTTAATGATGGAAAAAATTCTTTAATTTTCCTTGGTCAAATGGATTATTTCAGCTTATCAGGATGTGCATTGCACCTGTGTTGTTTTCTTCACTTACAGAACTCCAAGATCACAAAAGACTGCATAATTAGATGCTTTGATTTTTCTGATTTTTCTAATGACTTTCTTGAGCCATTTATCCACTACCTGCAGCTTCCTCCCTCTCCAGACACAAGATATGTCTGGCCATGTCATGGGGTTTTATGAGTATTAAAAATGGAAAAAGAGGATTTTATGCCAATAGCTCAGTATTGTTTCGCATAGATCATAGATTAGGTAGAGATAAATGGGTTTAATTTATAATTATATGTGAGAAGAGTACCTACTGCAAGATGGCTCTGTGTTAGGTACCTTCACATGCATTCTTATCTAATTCTCAAAACAACACTGAGTGGTAGTTCTTATCATCATTGAGATTTCTTTAGTAGTCATGAAGTCTATGGAGTTTCTTGGGAAATATGATGAACATATATGGCCTATCTTGCAGAAACTTAAGTTACTTTACTGACCCAAAATTCTAGCTTCCGTGAGTAGGAAATGTAAAATCTTAAACACTTACTTGCCATAGGAAATATAGTTCCACAAACATTTATGGAGGTTACGCTTCTCTCCAATATTGCATTACCTTTCATCATTTCCCACAATTCACCAGCCTCTCACTTGTGACCAACTCTCCCCATTGCATTTAGCATTAGTGCTTTCATGTTGTTTGTACTAGTAGTAGTAGCAGTAGTAGCAGCAGCAGCAGTAGTAGTAGTAGTGATCTCCAGCCAATAAACCTTAAATATTTCAATCTGGATCAAGGTAACCAGTAGCCTCGAGCTCAGAATGACTGGAAGCCATCACAAGCCACAGGCACTCACTCAACTACTGCTTAACAAGAAGATGGAGTATGTCCCAGTTAGGACAGGAGAACATAAAACATGTTGAGGGAAAGAGAATGCTGGATGTTACAAGAATATCAACTAGTAGCAACATGATATTCCAAGGGAGTATAGGAAAAGGAATGCAAGCAATACAGGTATTTGATATAGTCACTGCACTCCCTTACACTTCAGGGTGGTATAATCCTTGTCAATCCTCCTATGTGACTGTTATGAAATAAATCAAAGGGTGTGCACATTATTTTGCACATTTCACATTTGACAAAACTGAGGTATGGAGAGGTTAAGTAATTTTACGAGACAGAATGGCTAGCAAACAAGGTAAACTGATCCAGGTATATCCAGCTTTAAAGCTTTTTTCAGTATGGTACAGCTCTGTTACAGAAGCGTCTGCACAGCAAAGGAAACCATAAACAAAAGGAAAAGTAAACCCACAGAATGGGAGAAAATATTTGCAAATGAGGTGACCCACAAGGGATTAATCTCCAAAATATGCGAACAGGTCATGCAGCTCAATATCAGAAAAACAAATAACCCAATCAAAAAATGGGCAGAAGATCTAAATAGACATTTCTCCAAAGACATACAAATGACCAAAAAGCACATTGAAAGATGCTCAACATCACTAATTATTAGAGGAATGCAAATCAAAACTACAATGAGGTACCACCTCACATCAGTCAGAATGACCATCATTTAAAAATCTACAAATAACAAATGCTGGAGAGGGCGTGGAGAAAAGGGAACCCTCCTCCACTGTTGGTGGGAATGTAAATTGGTAGAGCCACTACGGAGAACAGTATGGAGGTTCCTTAAAAAACTAAAAGTAGAGCTACCATATGATCCAGCAATCCCATTCCTAGGCATATATGTGGAGAAAAGCATGATTTGAAAGGATACATGCACCCAACGTTCATTGCAGCACTGTTTACAATAGCCAAGATATGGAAGCAACCTAAATGTCCGTTGACAGATGAATGGATAAAGATGTGGTACATATGTACAGTGGAATATTACTCAGCCATAAAAAAGAATGAAATAATGCCATTTGCAGCAACATGATGGACCTAGAGATTATCATACTAAGTAAAATCAGTTAAAGACCAATATCACATGATATCACTTATATATGGAATCTAAAAAAAAAGAAAGATACAAATGGACTTATTTACAAAACAGAATACAGATATCAGAAAGCAGACCTACAGATATCAAAAAGAAACTTATTGTTACCAAAGGGGAAAGGTGGGGGGGGTGATACATTGGGAGTTTGGGATTAACATAGACACACTACTGTATATAAATCAACAAGGACCTACTCTATAGCACAGGGAACTCTATTCAATGCTCTGTAATAACCTATATGGGAACCTGAAAAAGAATATATATATATATATATATATATATATATATATATATATATGACTAAATCACTTTGCTATACACCTAAAACTAACACTGTAAATCAAACATACTCCAACGTAAAAAATAAACACAAAAAGAAAAAAAAATCTCAAAAATGTAGTCAAAAGTAACCTAGATCAAATTAAAGGAAGGCAAGCATAGTTTCTTATTAGTGACTTCTATCTCCAGCCATTCTTAAAATTGCATTATGCAATATTTCACATGATGTATTTGTACAGTTAAATTAACAATAATAGTCGTAGATTAAGAAATAGAAAATTATCTTTGCTCCTGGAACACCACCCTCCCAAAGGTAACTACTATTCTGAATTTAATATTAATAATTTTCTTGATTTTCATGTTTAATTGTGATAAGCTACACATATCATAACATTTACCAACTTAAGTATACTGCTCAGTAGTGTTAAGTTCATTCACATTTTGTGGTTGATCTCCAGAACTCTTTTCCTCCCGTAAGACTGAAACTCTGTACCCACTCAACAACTCCCATCCCTCCTCTCCCCAGCCCCTGGTAAACAGGATTCAGCCTTCCATCTCTATGAAATTGACTACTCTAGGAACCTCATATAAGTAAGGCCATATACTATCTGCCCTTTTGTGTCTGGCTTATTTTACTTAGCATAATGTCCTCAAGGTTCAGCCATGTTGTACTGTATGTCAGAATGTCCTTCCTTTGTAATGATATTGGATAATATGTAATGAATAGAATAATGATATTCTATTGTGTATATAGACCACATTTTGTTTATCCATTCATCTGTCAATGGATATTTGGGCTGCTTCTACTTTTTGGCTATTATGAATAATGCTGCTATGAATGCAGGCATGCAGATAATAATTTCCTTGATCTTAATTTTCTTGTGAATGAAAATATCTCTAAACAATGTTATTTATGTTATATATATAATATAATATATATAATAATATATATAATATATTATATATATTATATATATTATATAATATATAATATAATTATATATATAATATATATAAATATAAATATATAAATATAAATATATAAATAAATATATAAATATAAATATAATTATATATAATATATATAATATATATAATATAATATATTATATATAATATAATATATAATATATATATAATATATATATAATTTATATATGTTGTTACATCCATGCTTGCAACTAAAGTTTATTTCCCCTGTTAAATTGAATTCCACTGTGTGATACTATTATTTCTTCTGTTGATGGACATTCGAATTGTTTCCACTTATTTCTTGCTAATATGAGCATGCTAATTTGAACATTCTTGTACATGTGGCCTGGTGTATCTTCTACAAACTTGCTAGTCAACTGTGACTAATGTATGAAAAGCACCAGCAACACTTGGAGTGTTAGAAATGCAGAGCATCAGGCCTCATCCAGACCTCCAAATCAGAATCTGCCATTTATCAAGATTTCCATAGCATTTGTATATCCCTTAAAATTTGAGCCAAACTTATCTAGAGTGCTATACTATGTGGTAGCCACTAACCACATATGGCTATTAAGCCATTGTGGTAGCCACTTGTAATGTGGCTAGTCTACATTGAGATGTGCTATCGGTGTAAGTTACACACTGGATTTCAAAGACAGTGCAAAATGTAAAATATCTTGTTAATAATTTTATATTGATTACATAATGAAATGACAATCTTTTGTAAATATTGAGTCGAATGAAATATTTGTTAAAATTATTTTCATCTTTTTACTTGTATAAGGTTATTACCAGAAAATTTGAAATTACATATGTGGTTTGTGTTCTAATTCTATTGGACACTACTGCTCATACCAAGCATTGGTATCTTGGGGCCATAACCTATGTATATGTTAAGCTCCTCTAGGTAATGCCAGAATGGTTGGATTAATTTCGTTTCCAACGAGGAAAAGAGAAATCCCATTCCACATCATCACTATATTTGCTACTGGTAGAATTTTATAATTTTTGTAAACTAATTGTAAATTGGTATTTCACAGTGATTGAATTTTGAAATCCTCATTTGTTTTTTTCTTCTAGAAAATTCCCATTCTGTCCATATGCCGATTTTTCTATGGAAGTGTTTGTCTTTTTTTTTTAATGGATTCATAGAATCTTTAATTTCTCTGGATAATAATTTCACAAAATTATTGCAAATATACTCTTCTTGGTTATAGACCTTTTTATTGAAGATACATTTATATTCTTTTTTTATTTCAGTGTACTTAAATTTACCAATTTTTTTCTGAATGTTTTGATGCTGGTTAGGAAATCCTTATCAACCCAGATATCAAAACCATGCATTTTGGCAAAGGTAGCTAAAAAAAGACTCTCCACTCAAATTGCAGATGTTCAAATTCTGGTTCCAGGACTTAATTGCTGCATGATTGGAGCTAGATATTCCACTCCTCTCAGTCTCAAGTTGCTCATCTATAAATTATGAATAACAAAAGTTATAAATAATATTATGGTTATAGAGGATTAAATGAGTTAATATACTTGTTTTTTATAGAATTTAGGATTGTTTTTCATATTTTAGGATTTAATCTGCCTGAAATTGGATTTTTGTGAATGGTGCAAGGTTCCATAATATATATTAATTATATATATTGAAACTTACGTGTGTGTGTGTGTATGTGTGTGTGTACATTCAATTTTCTTCTGACTCAGACCCATCTATCGAAAAGCCCATTACTTCCTCATTAACTGGCCCTGCCATTTAGCTCTGTTATAAATTATTTCTGGACTCCCATTGTATAATCTATTTCCCTGCTCTCAAATCCCTGTTTCAATGGCCTATTTATATACTTCCCCAATAATATCTCATTGTTTTATTTACTAATACCTCTTAAAAGTTTTGAAGTCCTTAAGAGAAATTCCTCACATTTTGTTTTTATTCTACAAGAGTTCCTTGAATGCTTGACTTTTGAATTTTCTACACACATCTGGGAATCAACATGTCAATTTCCAGCCCTCCTTGTCACATTCAAATACACAAATAAAACCAATGGGACATTAAATAAAATGCATTAAATCTGTAGATGAGTTTGGGGAGAATTAATATCCTTATGATATTAAATATTCCAATTCAGGACATTCCATGTTTCTTAATTTACTAAGCTCTTTTTCATGTCATAAAGTAGAATTTTATATTCTCCATTGAAAGTATCAATACTTTTGTTAAAATTTTTTCAGGTACTTTAAATAATCTACTATTATTTTAAATGATATATTTGTAATTACAGTTTCTAGCTGAATTTATTTTTCCTTCTAATTACAAATGCAAATTTTGGCATATTGATTTTATATCCAACAACCTTTTATTAATTCTAAAAAAATTTTAATGTCTCTTTATATTTCTCCATAAACAATTTTAGCATCTGCATATAATTAGTTTGATTTTTCACTCTCAAACCATATTATTTTGTTTTTATTCTTATTTATTTTTAATTTTTAAAAATTTTTTAATTTTACTTTTTTATTTTATTTTATTTACATCTTTATTGGAGTATAATTGCTTTACAATGGTGTGTTAGTTTCTGCTTTATAACAAAGTGAATCAGTTATACATATACATATGTTCCCATATCTCTTCCCTCTTGCATCTCCCTCCCTCCCACCCTTCCTATCCCACCCCTCTAGGTGGTCACAAAGCACCAAGCTGATCTCCCTGTGCTATGCGGCTGCTTCCCACTAGCTATCTATTTTACATTTGGTAGTGTATATATGTCCATGCCTCTCTCTCACTTTGTCACAGCTTACCCTTCCCCCTCCCCATATCCTCAGGTCCATTCTCTAGTTCTGTGTCCTTATTCCCATCTTACCCCTAGGTTCTTCATGACCTTTTTTTTTCTTAGATTCCATATATATGTGTTAGCATACGGTATTTGTCTTTCTCGTTCTGACTTACTTCACTCTGTATGACAGACTCTAGGTCTATCCAATCCACCTCATTACAAATAGCTCAATTTCGTTTCTTTTTATGGCTGAGTAATATTCCATTGTCTCAAGCCATATTTTATTATATTGTATAGTATTGCATTTATGTCATTATTGTAGTCTTCCTTTGTAAGTCACTACAATGTTAAACAGAAGTTGGATTAGTGTGCCTATGTGTCCTCTTCCTGATCCAAAGGAAATTGTTATCAATATTTTCCCATTATATATCATGCTTGTTGTAACTTTTTTATAGGTTCCTGTTATCAAGTTAAGAAAATTCCCTGAATTTGTGAATTGCTCACTTTTTAGCTTTTAAATTCATTTTGAATTTATTGAACACTTCTCTATTTTAGAATGATAATTTATTCTTTTCTCCTAAACATTTAATGTGGTAGATTACATTAATTGATTATGGAGCATTAAAGTTATTTGAAAGTTGTCATGATGTATTTACTTTTTTATGTTACTTGATTCAGTTTACTTCTTTTTGGTTTAGGTTTTTATAACCTTACCCTGAGTTAGATTGTTCCTTTGTTGTACTGCCCCTGTTTAGATTTTGCATCAAGGTTATCTTAGCTTTTTTAAATGAATTAGATAATTTTCCTCCTTTTTCTATATCTGGAAGAATTTATTTAGAATTTAAATTCTAACAATCAATAATGAGTGATAGAAATAATGTTTCTTAGCCTTATAACTTCCTGGAGGTAATATTTCTAAATAATGAACTAATTTCATTGATGGCTAGAAATTGTAGGTTTTCTGTTTCTTCTAGAGTCAGTTTTGGTAAGTTTTATTTTACTAGGATTTAAAAAGGTTTTGTTCACAGAGTTCATACATTTATTGAAATATATTATAACATTTTTACCTTTCCCATCTCTTCAACATCAGTAGCTATTTGTCCTTTTATAGAATAAATGTCATTATATCATTTTTCTTTTTCATTTATTAATATTTTCATCTCTTTAATTTTTTCAAAGCACTAGTATAATATTTCATTGGTCTTTTCTATGTTATGCTTGTTTTCTATTTTATTCCTTTCTGCTATTATTATTCTTTCTTTCTTCTATGTTACTCATGTTTCTCCTGGTTCCCTAATATATCTTATAATGAAAATGCAACTCATTAATTATGAACCATTTTAAGGGTAAGTATTTAATGCTAAATATTTCCCCTTATAAAATGTGTTAGCTTCATCTTTAGTATTTAATCAATAATAGTTTATGTACATTTATTTCTAAATATTTTTATTGACAATTTTGTTTCACCTTTGACTCTTTAGTTGTTTAGAATATTGTATGTGTTTTATTAAAATAACCTGAATAGAAGTGTCTTTTAATGGAAGACTTTTATCTATGTACACTTATTGTGATTGGTAATATATTCAGAAATATTTCTCCTATGTTATACGTTTATATTTGCCCTATTTTTCTGTTTCTCATTTCACTTCAATTTTACCTTTTTGTAGGATACAATTATTATTTTTTATTATTTCATTCTCACACACCCCACTGGAATTCAATCTATTATTATGTTATTTAGTTAAGTTTAATATGCACATCACATATGACAAAGTGCAAAGTTAGTCAATATTTTACCCTCCTGAAAAATACAAGAAATATAGAATGCTTAACAGTTATCACAGTAATCCCTACTTTCACACTATTTTTTAATGTCTGCTTTTATCAATACTATGATTTTGACATAATTTATTATTTTATGTGGTCAAAATCCATCAATATTTGTTTAAATTTTCACATGTTTATCAATTTCTTTTCTCACCAATTCTTATTGTATCTCCAGTTTCCCGTTCTGCATCATGTTTCTTACATAGTGTATTCTTTGTAATTTTCTTTAATTAATATTTAATGGTAAACTCCATTGTTGTTTTTCTGAAAATGTCTTTTTTCCCCCTAATTCTTGGTAATTTTATTCCAGCTGAAATTCTAGGTTTACTTTTACTATTTTTCTAATTATGTAAGATATTAATCTTTCATCTACTGGCTTCCATTGTTGATAATGAAATATCAGTTTTTAGTCTAAACTCAGGTATTGGTATGAGAACTCAGTTTTTGATTTTTTTTTCAACATGCACATCTATTTCCCTGAACTGCATACAAATAAATTCTAGTTCTATTTTCCTTATATCTTTCCTTACACTTAAATGTAGGATCTATTCTGCTCTTCCTTGAATTGCTCTCTACCCTTTACAGTGTGAATCATAACTCTCTCCAGTGCTTTCCCATTCTGTACCTCACCTCTTAACCTTGGCCAGGGTACAAAAATATGACCTACGCTCAGAGGAATTTCCACTCTCTAGGTCCTAGACCTCAGGTTTTGTTCATTTTACCAATAATACAGTTCCATTTCCTCCTCCTCCTTCAAAACTTTAAGGAGTAATTTACATACGAAAAACTGTTTAAATCTTAACTATATAGTTTGATGAATTTGTCTGAATGTATATTTACATGTATTATAAATACCCAATATATACACACACTATATATGTGTATACATACACACATATATACACACATGTATAACTACATATACCAAAATATAGAAAATTTGTAGCAGGCCAGCAGGCTCCCTTTCTCCCCCATATAGTAAATACTTGACAAAGGTAAATGCTATTCTTCCTTCTATCGTCACAAATTTTGAACTTTTCATAATGGAATGATACTATAAGCACTCTTTGCGTCTGACAACTCCATGCAACATTTTGTGTTAAAAGATCCAACCGTATGGTGATGTGTAACAGAAATACATATTTTTTAATTTTTATGTAGTAGGCCACTGTATGAATATACCTCAATTCACCAATTATTCTGTTGATGTACATCTGAACTATTCCCATTATTTTGTTATTATGAATAAATCTATTATGGACATTTCTGTTCATGCTTTTTGATGGGCAGATACATTTATTTTGGGAGGATGTATACCCAGGAGAATAACTGCCGGGATACAGAATATGTGTGTTTAGCCTTAATAGATACTGTGAAACAATGTTGTTAAGTGACTGGATCAATTTAGACTCTCTCCAGCAATACATGAATTCCAGCTGCTCAACATCCTTGACATACTTGGTATTTTTAGTTTATTTTATTTTTAGTCATTTTGTTCCTGGGCCCCATTTCTAATATGCTGCTGCTGTTGTTGTGGCAATATACCTGTTTTTCCAACTGTAACCAATCAACAGGCAAAATATAGAAACCTGGTTTCTGAATTACTGAATTCCATCTCAGTAGGCACAATAATATAGGCTAGGAAGAGGGAATAAAGCACATACACAGCAGATAGATTGATAGATAGATAGATATAGATAATGTATATAGCATATATGTGGTGATATTATCTACATCTATCTACGCCATTTGTACTTTATGGAATATATATATATGTATATATATAAAACATATATATACTCTCCTATGGAAGTAAAAGTGCATAGAAAAAAAGTGAAATGATGTAATCACTTGTTAATTACTGTAATTTTGCATACCAAATAAAAGCCCAGCTGCAACACAGACCAAATTCCAAATATATCAGTTTTAATTAATATGTGATTTCCAACTATGAACAAGAAACTGCAAAGCACTGCAGGGTATTAAAAATGTGAGGATTAAACAGGCTCTCTTCCCATGGAATTTACCCTCCGAGATAGGGAGTTAGAAGTAATCATAAATAACTCTGACAAATGTCAAAGAAAGCAAGAATTGAAAAAGTGTCCTAAGAATGTAAGCTGCATTGTTACATGAACTCAATAAAAGTAGATGTTTAGTTCCAATCACGGAAATCAGAAAAAAGTGGATAATGAATATAGTATTTTATTACTTGAGGGAAGCAGAGGGTTTCAATTAGTAGAAGTAAGTGTTAGAGGATTTTTTAAGTTGAAGGAAGAGCATCAGAAAAGACACTGTCATTGTGTTAGAAAAGTCAATGGACTGATTGATTTAAAATAGAAAGACCGATTCCATTTGGTTGAAATAGAGTGTTATGGAAGAATAGAACTGTCTGTGGCAAAGAGATGGAATTTTTACTGAATAAACTGTAGAAAAAAGGGAAGAGAAGAATGAATGAATTCATGATTCTACTAGTAAGTGAAAAAAAAAATAGAAGGTGGTTGCATCACAGTTTCCACATCTATTGCATTACTGCATATCTTGTGAGTGAAGCACTGACTGCCTTATTTTTTTTTTTCTTTTTTAACCACTGTATGTTGTAGTTAAACAGCCTTGGAAGCTGGAGCTCTCTCAGAAACAAAGGAGGGACCTACTTACAGTCCACTTTAACAAAGAATATCTCTTTCTGGGACAGTGAGCAGGTTTGCTTGCAGCATATAAAGAAAAAAAAAAAGTTTGAATCCCCTAAATTCAGGGATCCTCAGCTGTGATGTGTAAGCACTGTGAGTGCAATATATCTGGCACCTTCCCATCTGATTTGTGGGACTTGAAGGGCAAGGCAGATGCAAACAGGCTCATGCTCATGCTGCTTCCTGTGCCATGGATAAGAAGTTCCTTTCTCTCTCACCCAGGATTCTCGTGTTTTCTACAATCATGCCTGTAACTTTAACAAAGTAGCTTATTATAATCCAAGCAGTGTAATATCTCAGCCTCTTTATGAAAAAAAAGGAAAAGAACAGACTCTCTTCAATAAATGGTGTTGGGAAAACTGGATATTCAAATGCAGAAGAATGAAATTGGACTCATCTCACACTATATACGAAACTCAACACAAAGTAGATTAAAAACTTAAATATAAGATCTGAAACCTTAAAATTACTAGGAAACAACATAGGGAAAAGGCTTCTTGATGTAGTCTAGGCAATGATTTTTTTTTGATATGACACCAAAGGCACAGTCAAGAAAAGAAAAATAAAACAGACAAGTGGGCTTGCATCAAACTAAAAATCTTCTGCGGAAAGAGCAAAGGAAATAATCAACAGAATGAAAAGACAATCTATGGAATGGGAGAAAATATTTGCAAACCATGTATTTGATAGTGTTAATATACAAAATATATCAGAAACTCATACAACTCAATAGAAAAAAATGGTTAAGTAACCTGAATAAACATTTCTCAAAAGAAGATGTACAAATGGTGAACAGGTATATATCAACATAACCAATCATCAGGAAAATGCAAATTACAATTAGCAAGCACTTCATATCTGTCAGAATGACTATTAACAAGAAGACAAAAGATAACAAAAGCTGGCAAGGATGAAAAGAAAAGGAAACTCTTGACACTGTTGGTAGGAATGTAACTAGGTAGAGCCATTATGGAAGAGTATGGAGTTTCCTCAAAAAATTAATATTAGAACTTTTATATGATCTGGCAATCCCACTTCGGGGTATATATCCAAAGTAAATGAAATCAGGAACTCAAAGACATATCTATGCACCCATATTCACTGTAGCACTATTCTCAATAACTAAGATATGGAAACAACCTAAAAATCCACTAAAAGTCTATCAGTAGACAAATGAATAAAGAAAATGTGGTACACACACACACACACACACATGCATATAATTCAGCTTTGAAAAAGGAGGAAATTCTACCATTTGCAACAACATAAATAAACCTGTAGGACATTATGCTAAGTGAAATGTCAGATACAGAAAGACACATCCTGCATGATCTCACTTATACGTTGAATCACTAATTATTAGAGAAATGTAAATCAAAACTACAATGAGGTATCACCTCACAACAGTCAGAATGGCCACCATTACAAAATCTACAAACAATAATGCTGGAGAGGGTGTGGAGAAAAGGGAACCCTCCTGAACTGTTGGTGGGAATGTAAATTGATACAGCCACTATGGAGAACAGTATGGAGGTTCCTTAAAAAACTACAAATAGAACTACCATATGACCCAGCAATCCCACTACTGGGCATATACCCTGAGAAAACCATAATTCGAAAAGGTACATGCACCCCAACGTTCACAGCAGCACTATTCACAATAGCCAAGACGTGGAAGCAACTTAAATGTCGATTAACAGAGGAATGGATAAAGAAGATGTGATTCAAATATACGATGGAATATTACTCAGCCATAAAAAAGAATGAAATGATGCCATCTGCAGCCATATGGCTAGACCTAGAGATTGTCAGACTGAGTGAAGTAATTCAGACAGAGAAAGACAAATATCATATAATATCACTTATATGTGGAATCTATAAAAAGGGTACAAGTGAACTTCTCTACAAAACAGAAATAGAGTCACAGACGTAGAAGACAAACTTATGGTTGCCAAGGAGTAAGGGGGTGAGGGATAAATTGGGAGATTGAGACTGACGTATACACACTACTATGTACAAAACAGATAACTAATAAGGACCTACTGTATAGCACAGGGAACTCTACTCAATACTCTGTAATGACCTATATGGGAACAGAATCTAAAAAGAGTGGATTTATGTGTATGCATAACTGATTCACTTTACTGTACCCCTGAAACTAACACAACATTGTAAATCAACTATACTCCAATAAAACTTTTTTTAAAAATAAATAAAATAAACTCATGGAAGCAGAGAGTAAAAGAGTGGTTTCCAGGGAGCTGGGGGAAGGAGGCAATGAGGAGATTTTGTCAAGGGACACAAAGTTTCAGTTATGCAAGATAAATAAGTTTTGGAGATCTAATGTACAGCAGTGTGAATATAGTTAAAAATACTGTACCATATACTCAAAATTTGCTAAGAGATTAGATCTTAAATGTTCTTACCACACACCAAACAACAAACAAAAAAAACCCCACAGGGCTTCCCTGGTGGCGCAGTGGTTGAGAGTCCGCCTGCCGATGCAGGGGACACGGGTTCATGCCCCGGTCTGGGAAGATCCCACATGCTGTGGAGCAGCTGGGCCCGTGAGCCGTGGCCGCTGAGCCTGTGCGTCTGGAGCCTGTGCTCCGCAATGGGAGAGGCCACAACAGTGAGAGGCCCGCGTACAGCAAAAAAAAAAAAAAAAAAAAAAAAAACCCACACACAAGAGGAAAATGATAGCTATGTGAGATGATGGACATGTTAATTACCTTAAGTGCGGTGATTATTTCACAATATATGTATGTCAGAACATCAAGTTGCATGCCTTAAATACATACAATTTTTATTTGTCAGTTATACCTCAGTAGAGATGGGAAAAGAAGAAAATAGAAGTGTTATTAAAACCAAATATGGGTAACAACATAGGTGAATCTTGAGGACATTATGCTAAATGAAATAAGCCAGTGACTAAACAACAAATGCTAGATGATTCCACTTATATGAAGTAGCCAGATTAGCCAAATTCATCGAGAGAGAAAGAATTGTGGTTGTAGGAGGTGGGGGCAGGTCAAATGGGAAGTTGGTGACAGAAGTACAAAGTTTCAGTTGAGGAGGATGAAAAATTCTAGAGGTTATGGTGATGGTTGCACAACAATGGGAATGTATTTAACACTTCCGAAGTGTATACCTAAAAATGGCTAAAATGGGAAATGTTTTGTTACGTATATTTTACTGCAACACCATCACCAATAAAAAAACAAAGCAAACTAGAGCTACGTCAGGAGCTTATTTTTTTATGAACTTTGAAAGGGCGCACTAACTTTAGTATTTACTTTCCAATTATTTTAGAAAAGGAGAATTTTAAAATAATGCAGTTACAAATAAATAAAAATAACTATACTTTGAAATACCTACTGTACTTCAACTTATCAATTTAAATATCAAAAGAAAAGGACACTGTATACCTCAGAATGAGGAAACCTGGCTTGTGGATTTCTAGGTCCTTGTGTAAGGCTGTCATGTCACTGTACCTCTCTGGGCTTCAGAATCGTCACCTGTAAAATGAGTCATAAGATGATTTCGAAGTCTCTATTTAGCACTGAACATTCATCTTTTCTCAGGCTCCAACGTCAATATTCAGAAATCTCCTGTGTTATGCTAAAGGCAATCACCACTATTTTTAGTTTGGGCACTGGTCTAAATTTTTAACAAAAGCCATATAGCAGATCTTTTAATGAGTAACTTTCTCCTAGCAGAGAGAGTCCCCATTTTTATTTATTCCTGTCTAAAATGTTGCTCATTTTTTCTAATATGGAGAGAGCCCAAATTCAGTGCGATCTTCTTATATTCTTTATCCAGTAAGAATAACAGAGAGATGTAGTTTGGCCCTATATTTTATATAATTCTATATTTGTCATCCTCTTAATTAGGAATTATTTATATAATGTTCTTTTAATCAAAAGTTTATTGGATCAATAGGGCTTTGGCCACAAGAAATATATAAAATAGGGAATTATTGATACATTACCATAAATTTATTTTTCTTTTGAGATTTACCATACACAGTATTCATCTAGAAGGAGTAGACACAAGATAAACTGCTAGAAATCTCTCTCCCTCTCTCTCTGTCTTTCCTCTCTCATCTTGCTCTGAATTTTTGGAGTGAATAAGGGAAATGTGCAATCAGAAAAACTATTAACAATATTTTCTCAGAAAGGAATCATAAAACATTCATCCAAATATATTCCCCAGAAGTATAGCCTGCTGTACCCCTTATGGGATAACATCTATTTTAGTTATTTATTAGTAGTTACTAGTATTCTTCAACATTTCCCCATTGGGCATTTTATCCTAAAAGATATGAATGCTAACTATATAAAAACTGTACAGAGAACGCTTTATGCTCTGTCTAAATATATGTCACTTGTATAGAAGCTGTAATCTCAAAAAAGGACACAGCAATTTCCTTAAATGTTAGTCCTCCATAGATGATCGCTCATAAATGAAGCCTATTTTAAAATACTTTGTGCACCAGCATAACTTCAGACTACTCAGCTTCTCTCACCACAAAAGGAGAAATTGTGGTAAAGACAAGAAAGGAAAGAACATTTCCATATCATGGGCAAAACCAAGAAATGGGATGATACACTTATACTCTAGGTAATTATAAATTAACCATTATTCCCATAAGTTAGATAAAACTTCAATGGCCATTTCCTGGAGCATATATCACTTGCTCCTCTTTTCTGTGTCAATTTCTACCAGAATAAATCAAGGATACTGAAGTGCTATTCAAGATTGTATGTGTATATGTACGTGCTTGCACATGTGTTATAGGGAGAAAGAGAGAGAGAAAGAATGGGAGAGATAAAGAGAATGTGTTAAATTACAGTTTTCAGATTCTATGTCTAGAAGGTATTACATGCCATGGGTAAATTTTAGAAAACATGTTATAATATCCCTGACTTTGAAAAGTCCACACATTCTGATTCTAAAATCAGAAATATTAAAGGACAATATGTTAAGAAGTAGCATACATAGCCTAGTATAAATAAGCAGAATATTAATAAATCCCTAAAGATTATATTCATAAATCCATGATAAAAACTACTGTGGGGGCTTCCCTGGTGGCGCAGTGGTTGAGAGTCCGTCTGCTGATGCAGGGGGCACGGGTTCGTGCCCTGGGCCGGGAAGATCCCACACGCCGCGGAACGGCTGGGCCCGTGAGCCATGGCCGCCGAGCGTGCGCGTCTGGAGCCTGTGCTCCACAATAGGAGAGGCCACAACAGTGAGAGGCCCGCGTACCGCAAAAAAAAAAAAACCAAAAAACTACTGTGTATGTGGAAGGAGTTCAAATAAGAGAGATTCGTTGTAGCTGGAATGTTCAGCAGAGTTTAATAGAAAAGCTGAAGCTCAGTTGACTTTGAAGGCAGATAGGATTCAGAGAATCAAAAAGAAGCAGGTGATGAGGTCATCATTAAGTATTTGCTAAGTAAACTGACATATGATGAATTAATGAATGGATGAATTAATGAAAATATAGCATAAAAGTATAAATGAATAATTAAGCATGAGCATTTACAGAATATATATTTAAAAGCATTCTGGAGATTTATCAATAAACAAAATGTTTATCTCCTCTATCCTCATGGAGCCTATACTATAGTGGGGAATATACAGACCGGTGCAGGGAATAGTTGACAAGGTATGTTAACTCTATTTGAGGATGCATTGAGAAGTAAAACGAAACACAAAAGGCATCATGTTAAAGTTAGAAGGAACTTCAGAGGTCATCCAGATCGTTCACTTTACCTTATATATAAGACATTTAAAGAGGAGAAATGCCAAGGACTTAACCAACGTGACAAGGTTTTACTGCTAGAGCAAGGAAAAGAAATAGAGTGATGTCACCAAGATGGTGACATAGATGGTTCCCGACTTCCTTTCAAAATAACAATAATTAACAACTATTCATGCACAAGACACCACTGAGAAAACCCTAGAATATGGGGGTGAGGCTAAAGCACACCCCTGTACCACAGTGACCAAAACAGTTGACATCAGAAGGGTAAGAGGAGCAGCTATAGGCTGACCAGGTTGCCCCTACCCCAGATCCAGCGTAGCACCATGCTGAATGGTGTCCCCTGAGACTACAGTTCTTCCAGAGGGAAAAGAGAGCCCAGAGTGGACATCCAGCTCACCCGGTGTTGTGGGTCACTTGTTGGGAATCCCCACTGTGGTCTCACCCTCACATGGATTGCAGAGGAATCTGCAGGGCTTGAGCAAAGGGAATCTGATTATGATGGAGAATGGGGAAGGGCTTGCAACACCAGCACTTGGATTTAGGCAGAACAAGTTTCTACCTGCAGTGCCCAAGTAGTAGTCCAACCAGCAGCTTTGCTCTTCTGCAGAGCCAAGACGGTGCACCATCTAACTAGAGAAGTTGGCGGGGTGCAGGTTTGCCTGACTTGGGTCCCCAGATGAAGAGCCTTTCCAGCACTGGAGCCTGGTCTGTTCCCACCCAGTTAGGGGAGCTGAGTCATAGTCTTCCCAGTGCTGAGTGTAGCTACCAGCCCTACCTGAACAGAAAGGCTGGTCAGAATACCTAGAAGCTTCATAGTCCAGAAATGCTTGAGCAGAGAGTACAGCAGGCAGAGCTGATCATCCACAGAGTAAAGTCAGTGGCACTTTAGTCCAGGAAACTTGTGACACGGGTCAGCTCAGAGTCAAGACCACAAACAAAGAGTCTCTTTGACCTTGGAGTCAATTCCCTTGCTCCACCCAGGCAGGGACTAATTTGTAACCCTACCCATCGCTGAATACAGCCTTCATCCCTCCAACCATGGAATGTAACAGAGCATGCAGGAAGCTTCATAACCCATCCAACAGCCCTGCTTACAGTGGGTCTTGAATAGAGACCACAGCCTGTGAATTTCTCCACCTGAAGAGCAAAACCAGTGGCCCTATCTGGCCAGGGAATTCAGTGCATAGTCTTGCCTGATTCAAATCTGCAAACAATGAACTGTGTAGGCCCTGGAGCTTGTTCTATTGTCCCACCAGCACAGAGCAATTAATTCACAGCCCCACCTATTACCAAGTATAGTACCCAGTCCCACTCATCTAGTAAGGCTGACCAGAGAACCCAGGCAACCTTGGAGCCCTTCCTACAGCCTCACTTGCTTGCAGAGAGAGCCAGGTAAGCCACACTATCCATCTACCAATGGACATGTCCAGAAACCCAAACTGAGATGACTAATGAGAACTGTCTCTGCCAAAGTGAACCTGTAAAGTCTGGAAGAGTAGACTGTTTACTCAGATATGCAGATACCAACATAAGGAATCAAGGACCATAAAAAATCAGATAAACATGACATCACCAAAGGAAACTAATAAAGTTCCAATAATAACTGACCCTAAAGAAATGGAGATCTATGAACTGTCAGACAAAGAACACAGAACAATCCTCTTTAAAATGTTTAGTGGGGGGCTTCCCTGATGGCGCAGTGGTTGAGAGTCCACCTGCCAATGCAGGGGACACGGGTTCGTGCCCTGGTCCAGGAAGATCCCACATGGCACGGAGCGGCTGGGCCCGTGAGTCATGGCCGCTGAGCCTGCACATTCAGAGCCTGTACTCCACAACGGGAGAGGCCACAACAGTGAGAGGCCCGTGTACCACAAAAAAAAAAAAAAAAAAGTTTAGTGGACTATAAGAACACCGGACAAACGACTAAACAAAATTAGAAGGACAACGCATGAATAAAACAAGAAGTTCAACAAAGAAAAAGAAACCATCCAAAAAACAATAAACATACAAAAACAAACAAAAAAACAAAAACAGAGATTCTAGAGCTGAAAAATACAATAACTGAATTGAAGAACTCAATAGAGAGCTTCAAAGCAGACTTGACCAAGAAGAAGAAAGTAATCAGTGACCAAGAGTTTAGGATCAAAATCAACAAAATTATAGATGAAAAAGGAAACACTATACCAGTATCACAGAAATACAAAGACTCATAAGAGGCTACTATGAACAACTATATGGCAACAAACTGGAAAACCTAGAACAAATGGAAAAATTCTTTGAAAAATACAATGTACCAAGACTGAATCAGGAACAAATAGAAAATCTGAACAGGCCAATTACTAGTAAGGAGAGTGAATCAGGAATCAAAATTCTTGCTCAAAGGAAAGCCCAGAAACAGATGGCTCCACTGGTGAATTTTACCAAACATGTAAAGAAGATTTAACACCAATATTTCTCAAACTCTTCCAAAAAACAGAAGAGGAGGAAACACTCCTGAACTCATTTTACAAGGCCATCATTATTCCGAAACTCATTTTACAAAGCCACCATTATTCCGATGCCAGAAAAGGACACTACAATAACACTATAAGCTAATATCCCTGATGAATATGGATGCAAAAATTCCCAATAAAATAAGAACAAATTGAATTCAGTAGCACATTAGAAGAATCATTCACAATTACCAACTGGGATTTATCCCTGGGAAGCAAGCATATTCCAGCATACACAAACCAAAAAATGTGACATGGGCTTCCCTGGTGGCGCAGTGGTTGAGAGTCCACCTGCCAATGCAGGGGATACGGGTTTGTGCCCCAGTCCGGGAAGATCCCAAATGCCGCATAGCGGCTGGGCCCGTGAGCCATGGCCACTGAGCCTGCACGTCCAGAGCCTGTACTCCACAATGGGAGAGGCCACAGCAGTGAGAGGCCTGCGTACCACAAAAAAAAAAAAAAAAGTGACATCACATTAATAGAACAAAAGGAAAAAAAATAGCACAACTAACATCATATTAAATGGTGAAAGACTGAAAGATTTTCCTCTAAGATCAGGAACAAGACAAAGGTGCTTACTTTCACCACTCTTATTCAACATAGTACTGGAATTCCTAGACAAAGCAATTAGGCAAGAAAAGAAATAAAAGAC